>NC_134544.1:3937500-6337500 GCF_050624435.1 Tenrec ecaudatus | reverse complement strand
AGTGTTGTACAATTGTTACCACACTCAATTCCAAATACTTTCCTTTTTCTTGAACTCCTGTTACAAACACTCCTTTATCACCCCTTCCCCTGCTACCACCCAGAGATGGTATAACACTGATGAACCACATAAGTATCTTCTAGTTCTTTAATATTTCCTCACCTTACTGTTATTGTTTTTATGTGTTGCACAACCTTAATTATGTTCGATTTGTGTATGTTGATTTGTATAGTTTAGATAGGTTGGTACATGAAAGCCAAGGTAGACAATCCTTCAGAAACAGTAGCAGGAGTAATGGTTCCCTACGAGTACAGGAAGAGAGGAGGTATGTAGGATGAATAGAGAGATGATAGCATTGATGACTGTATTACCAAACTTGACGGAATCAGACAACAGAATTGTATGTGGATGGATATATTGGATTGTGTAAGATATGGCAAAAACTATTTTAGGGGAAAATAAAATATGTTCTTATGGAAGTATTTATATGAGAACATCAGTTGCTCACGTGTCAGTTGCTCATACGTAAGATAAAGTTGAAGAAAATTAAAATGAAAGTACCGAGGACTACTAAAAGGACAAACTGATCTGTGTTGGACAAATACTGCCAGAGGGCTCCTTGGAAGCAAAGATGGCAAGACTTTATCTTAAATGCTTTGGACTTGTCTGGAGAGATTAGTCCCTGATGAAGGGCATCCTGTTTGGTGAAGTAGAGGGCAGGAAAATGAAGACCCTCCAAGAGATGGATGGACACCATGGCTACAACAGTGGGCCCCAGCACAGGAATAATGGTAAGGATGGTGGAGGGCCAGGTAGTGTTCTGTTCTGTTGTGTATGAGGTTACTATTCATAGGCCTTGGCTCAGGGGCACACAACAACAATAGCAACAAAAACTATTGACATCGTTATCACCATTTAAAGGGGAAAACAAGCTATAGGTGACAGAGAATCTTTGTCTTTCGCACAGTCCCATGTTGGTACCAGTCTCTTTTTATCTGCACACTTTTTTTCTTACTCTTTTCATACAATTTTCCTATATATTTTAAAAATTCAAGTAAATGTGAACAAAATATCATTTCCTCTTATTTGACACACACCCACAAACACACACACACTTAACCCTTAAAACTTTCTATACTACATCATAGGTTTGCTTAAGTTTATTCATTTTATCTTTTGCTTTATTTTGTTTATGTGTAAATTTTGCAATATACCTCAGAGATTATTCCAAGATTATCTGTAAATAACATTATGTTATGTTTATACCAGAGGATGATGTGATATTAAGTATGTGCCATGTTTTATCAAGTCAGATTCTATTAATCAGAATTTGAAATTTTGCTTGATTTTTGAAAATTTCCTTTACCATAGAGTATTTCAATAAGCAACATAAGAATCTTCTTGCTTCCCTTTATTCTTCAGAACAGATCCTATTGCCGTTTGGTCAAAAATAAAGTACATTATTTCATATATGTCTTGTAGAAAAGAGTGTAAATGAAAACATAACTTATCCTTATGGGATAGAGCTAAAACATTTATCAGCATAAAATATTGTATTAAATATTTATATAAGTAATGTTTTAAAATCGTATAAAGCTAAACTAACAGCTTAAACTTTTGGAGAAAATAAAACACTGTGTGAGAGTATTGAAAACATAAAAATCATGGCAACGTAGGAATAATGAACTAAATTAGAAAATTATATATTTATTTTACTGATATTCATGTGAAATAGGGTTTTTTTTTACAATTCTTTGTGCATCTGGTGTCAATGTTATGTGTCATACAAAGACACCGAGTGCATGGAAAAGTACAAATAGAATTGACTATCTGGTTTTTACAGACTTCTTCAATATTCCTTCTGCAATTCTATAGGCCTGGTTTGAGGTATTTTGCTGCATTTCCCTTTGTTGTGTTATTTGGGGAGATGTATTGTTCTGGTCGAAAAACTATGTTGAAAATGACTCTCTTGACTTGCATTCCTCAAAGACAAAGAGAAACAAAAGAAACAATGAAAAGCAGCCTATTATTCTTTTTCACTAAGGAAACTTTGGTATCTTGGGGATGGCCACATATTCTGGATTTAATTAAATATATTTCACTACATTCTGTCTTGGTATTGGTTACTCTGTGCTGTTTTTTTAGGGCTTTATAATGTGTCCTTTAAAAAGTATATTAGACGTCTTCAACTTTACAAATATTGGTACGATTATTGCTTGTTCTTCTACATTATTATGTGAGGACGTTTCATCTACATTAGAGTTTTATTGTACATCTTAAGTATGTGCATCCATTGCATTTCTTCTTCTGTTTTCATTTCGATCATCTTCTACTGTCCAAGCCTTTTATTCCCTTACAGGTTTTCCTTTCTTTGTGCTATATTTTCATAGCTAGTTCTTTTGTGTTAAATGCTCTTCTTCTTTGAAATACTTTGTTACCATTTTCAACTGCTCGTCAAGGATATTTTTGCTGTTTTGTGCAAATGCTTTCCATTTCTATTTTACTTGTATAAGAAGGCCAAATCCCAGTCCTACCATTAACGGCATCAATTTTGACTCATAGGAACTCGATGCAGGGTTTCTGAGGCTACGGATCTGAATAAAGCGGAGATGCTCATCTCGCTCCTGCAGGTCAGCGGGTTTCCAGTCCAATATTTATCTGACAATCTCACCATGGCGCCTTCAGATAAGGACCCAACGCTCTAAATTGTAGGTTAGCTAAAGCAAAACCCCTTAAACTGAATGCAGGAATAATAGCAGGTCAGAAGGTTGTCATAATGACAAATGCATCCAAAGTTGATAGGTAAGATGACAGGCTGCTGAAGTCTTCCTGGATAAACAAGCCACAGAGCAGACTATTTGCTCAAGTCTACAGAATTGGAGCTTATATATTGGAGCTTGATGGAAGACTCCAACTCAGAAAGGAAAAATAAAGCAAGCAAGCTTCTCCAGAGTGTTCACTTATATTGAAACCAACATACCACCAAGAAGATCTGCTCATTGAGGATTATTAGGTCGTAAGTGCAAAGACACTAAGACTTTCCAAACAGCAAGTTGATGCAAAGCATGAACTGTAACATCCAGAGATCATAATGAATTCATAGTGATAAACTCATGGATTATTATTATTTGTGTCATTTACTTTTTAATGTTTTATTGGAATATATTTAATGTAATGCAATTCAATATTTTATTATATTAAAGAAATTGTAATATCATCACTACAATCAGTTTTAGAATATTTTCTTCTATTTTATACTAATTGTTATTAGCTACCCCTTTCCTTTCAACCTCCCCTGCAAGACCTCCAAGAAACCATTATTCCAGTAACACATCCTTGATTTCATACAGAGAAAAACATACCAGATTAACAAATATGCAAAGAAAACCTTACAACAAGAGCAACGTAAGACAAAGATGTCTTCTATGGAAATCACCTACTTTAGGCATGCCTATTAGTTAGTTTGTTTAGGGGGCAAAAGAAATATTGCAAAACCTTTCATTATTGAACTAGAAGTACAATAGATGATGGATATTCCCCTCATCTATTCTAGTTAGCCAGTCCCTGAATGACTTGATGGTTAGCTCTTGAATATTAGCCCAGGTGTTGGTGGGTCAAATACATGAGAACATTAACTGAAAGTACCAGAATTCTACTTCTGAAATGTCAGTATTGAGACCCCAACAGGGTTACTCTGCAAACCTAGGGCTACCAATTGAGACAGACTCAACTGGATGACCAATAACAATAGAAGAAAATAGATCTATCAAAATATACCCAGGATGAAATACATTCAAATATAGCAATGATATTGAATGGGAAATACTAATATTCTCTTCTATTTTGGGCCAATAGTTATTCCACTGTCATGACATATTAATAAAGAAGGCTAAAAGAAAATCCTTGGGTTATTTAAAGAGTCTAAGTACACAGATGCGATAGAAAAATTTTTCTATGAAACTTATCAGCTGGTATTTACTTTGGGGGTGCTATTTGTTGAGTGATACTTTTAAGTGCAAAGTGCTATTCAGGCATGGAGAGTACTGTGGACTCCCTCTTATACCAGTGCACTTTCAAGACTAAGACTTTTCATCTTCGAGCTTAAATAGAGCAACAATGTCACCAAAGTCCGGAGTAAAGAATCAATCAATAAGTCAGTTATGGAGCAGTGGCACCCTGGAATGTCTCTGAAAAGTGGGGCTACTGCAGCCACTTCTGCCCCTCTATTCAGCCCTTTCAATACACACACTGACTGAATGAAGCCTGAGAGAAAGAGGAAGAGTGCAAAAAGAAACGGAAGTCAAATGTTAAGAAATAAAAGTAGCAATAGATATGAACTCTCTGACCTGAACTGAAAGGAGGAAAATATACAAAGTAAGGTGCTCTACAAAATTCTCCTGGGAAAAATTATATATATATATTCTTACTTGCTCTCTGAACAAGTTACTTAATGTATCAAATTTATCTATTGGAAGTTTTTTAGTATCTTCATTATTTAACCAAAATCATACCTTTACAATCTGCTTCAGCTAATATTTTTTGAATTTTCAAATTCATCAGGGATATCTAAAATTAGTGTGATAAAATTGCATATTTGAATATTTTGGAATTAAAAAAATCATAAACACAAAAAAGTCATAAAAATAACAGCTTTCTATATATCCTATTGAGAAATAGAATAAGCAAATTTCTCACATAGGTTTTTTTTTCCTTTAGCTGTATCTGCTCAATATTCTCTCTACTCTGAGAACACACATAATATGTTTCTAAAATGTAATGAAGGGAACACTCTTTGGAGGAGGAATAAAACGGTTTGCAATATTATACATTCTGGCTCATGGCAGCTTTATAAGACCAAGCAAAACAGTTCTGCAGGGTTCCCAAGGGTGTCAGTCTTTACTAAAGCAGATTGTCACATCTTTCAATCATGGAAGATTTGGTGGGTTACAGCTTCAATGCTTTGGGTTAGCAAGCCGAGTTCCTAACTGCTGTGTCAATTGATCTCCATAGAACTATTTCATTTTTGAAGGTGTGTGTGTGTGTGTGTGTGTGCTGGTTTATTCATTTATTGTGCCAACCTAGCTAATATACACATGCGATGTTAATTAAAGGGTGGAGGGATCAATGGCTCAGTGAGCTTTACCTTTCTTCTTTTTAGATCTCTTGCTTTCTCATGGTTGGACCAGGGTGCAGCTGCCTTAGCCAATTCCCTGCTTTAGCTGGTAAGGCTCACTTACTGCAGGACATCCCTGAGGAGAAACCACATGGACCTTTCTCAATGCAGCCCTGGGTGCTGGAGCAGCCATGTGGAGACCCCTGCCAGCACTGAGATGCTTAAAAGTCCACTGACTTGGCTTTCCTCCTGCAGTTGGCATCATTGCATCTGTTTTGTGAGATGGAGAAGTACTTGGTGGATTGGTGTTGGACATATGAATTAATGTTGGACTTGTGGGTTTGGGCAGCACTGGGTTGCAATGTTTTCTTGATATGTACTTAACCTTTATATAAACTCTCTCTTATACATGAGTTTCTGAGAATTAGTTTCTCTAAAGTACCCAGATGAATACAGTGTGTTCATGTAATATCTTTGGTTAAGACATGGATTTAACTTGTAATATGAAAAAAAATGTCACCTTTACCAGCCATCAGTGAATGATGGAATAGTGACTGAAAAATAACCATAAAGTTTCCTCCCTGGTTGGAAATATTTTCATTCTTTGAGTAACAGATCTATGGTTTAAAAATATGTCAAAAGTACTTAATTTTACACTTCAGATTTATGTTTTACTATGCCTAATATATGTCAATACAAATGGGAATAAGCTATCCGTTTGATTTTCTTTTCCTTACTGCTACTACTTTGAGGTGCCATAGAGTCAGGTCTGACTCCTAGCAACCCTGGAACAAGAAAATAAAACACTGATTGGTCTTGTGCCATCTTCCCAACTGTTCCTATGTTTCCATGCGTGGTTGCAGCCACTGCATCAATTCATCTCATTCGGGACCTGCTTCTTTTCTGCTCCCCCTCTACTATACCAAGCATGGTGACCTTCCTAGCGACTGGTCTCTCCTGACAACATGTCCAAAGGATGTGAGGTCATGACTCTCCACCTTTGCCGCTAAGGAGCATTCTGACTGTACCTCCTCCAAGATAGATTTGTTTGTCCTTTTTGCAGTCCAAGACTCTTTCAGTGTTCTCTTCCAGCACCAAAATTCAAGTGAATTGTTTTTTTTTAATCTTCACTATTCAATGTTCAACTTTTACAGGCATAGGAGCCAATTGAAAATACCATGGCTTGAGTCAGGCACTCCTTAGTCCTCAGACTAACTCCCTTGCTTGTCAATACTTATCAGCGGTCTGGTGCAGCAGATTTTTCCCCAATGCAGTGTATCCTTTGATCTCTTCACTGCTGCTCCCATAAGCATTGAATGTGGATCCAAGCAAGCCTAAATCATTGACAACTATGATATTTTCTCTGTATGTCCTGATGTTACCTTTTAGACCAGGCATGAGGGCTTGAATCTTCTTTGCATTGAGTTTTAATACATGCTAAAGGCTGCAATCTTGATCTTCAACAGCAAGTAAAGTTGTGTCATCTGCACATCTCAGGTTTATAATTAGACTTCCTTGAATCCTGATGCCAAATTCGTCTGTAGAGAATCCACCTTCTCTGATTATAGACTCAGCCTAGACATAAAATAAGTATGGTGAAAGGATACAAGTCTTAAGAAACAGTTTTCCTGATTTTAAACCATTCGTTATTCTCTTATTCTGTTAGAATACTGCCTCTTGGCCTATGTACAGCCTCAGAATGAGCACAATTAAGTGTTCAGTACTTCCCATTCTTCTCAATGTCATCTAGCATTTGTTATAATCCACACAGTTGAATGTCTCTGCATAATTAATAAAACACAGTGAATATCTGCCTGATACTCTCTGCTTTGGGGCACAATCCATCTCACCTCAGCAACGTTATCCTTCCTTCCATGTTCTCTTTTGTATTTGACTTTAATTTATGGCAACACCCTTTTGATGTACTGTTGAACAACTTTTGGAATTATCTATAGCAACATTTATTTTGCATGTCACACTAGTGATATCACTCAATAACCACATTATCTTATCGCACACTTTTCTTTGAAATGGACACAAGCATGGATCTCTGTCTGTTGGGTGGCCGAGTCTTCCAAATTGCCTGGCATGTCTGCTAATGAGTGCTTCTGCTGCTGAACTTGTTTATCAGAACACTGTAAGTCACATTCCAGAAATTCTTTGAACTCGGTTTATATTTTTCTGGTTCAATACCTAGGAATGGAATGGCTGTACCAGATGCACTTGTTGAATTACTTTTAATAAGCTAATATTTTCCAAAATGGTTGCAGCAGTTTACACTCCAAACATATGTGTGAGAGTTTGATGTCATTCCTTCTCACAAACATGAATTCTCATTGGTTTCTCAAATGTTAGTTATCAACACGCATGCACAGTTATGCATCATTGTAATATGAATTACCCTGTGGCACAGTGGTTATGCATCTGGCTATCAACTGCAAGGTCAGCAGTTTGGAATCAGCAGTCTCTGATGTAAAAAGATGAGGTTCTCTGCTTCAGTAAAGAGTGATCCTCCCAGGAACCTACAGTGTCATTCTACTTTGTCTTTATGAGTCAGCGTTGACTCTAGGGCACTGAGGTTTTTGGAATGACTACCTTTGATGCATATTTTCCAATATATTTGTTTACCTCTTTAAATACATTACCATTTTTATTCAATTAGTTTTCCTCTTAATGCCTTTATGAGTTGTCATCAACTGGATGGTAGTGAGTTTATTCAGTTACGGATGATAAACTCATGTCTTTTTATCAGACATATATGTTAATATATATATATATATATATATATATATATATATATATATATATCTTCCTTTCCCCCTACTTCGCTGACCCTAATCCTTCATTTCAAAACTGCAGTTTCTTTTTCTTTCATGACCACAATTATGTCACCATCTGTCTGAAAGACTTGGTTCTCTTTGTTGTCCTGAAAACATTCCTGGGCTTCCCAAGTCCTTAGGAGCAGGAAGGATGTGAGGTTGATGGCATTTTGATGTTTTAAAACAGCTGGGCTGAATCATGTTCTTACATTTCAGTGTTTTGCATGGAGGGCCAAGAGATTTACTTTTGTTGGTGCCTACAGATGATCAGGCCCAAAGGATGACTAGAAGTTAATTAAATTGTACAGCAAACTAGGTAGACACCAGAGTGACAGCGCATTCTTCATAAAATACAATGGCAACCTTTGCACAAATTGCAATTCCTTAAAAGAAACAAATGTCCCAAAGATAGCATGCGACTGGGAACCTCATGGGAAATGAGTTGGTGTCAAATTCATGGGAACCAGCAACAAAAAATATCTTATGATTGAATAAGCCATGTAGGTTATATTTATAATGTCACTCAATGAGAATATGTGTACTTGCTCTGTGTGAGATGAAAAGAGGACTCTGTTACTACTTCCCCAAGTCCCAAGGCATGCCTACCTTATTCTGGGCCACTTACTAGACTGTGTGTAATAATTCCACAGTGTAAGGTAAGTTTCCTAAAATCAAGGGGTTTTTTTTTATTCCCCTTTTAGTTTTACAATGAAAGATATATCCCAAATTTAGGAGATTAGTTCATTTGGATTTTTTTATTGCTTTCCCCTTTCATGTGGATCTTGTGAATTGAAAATAAATTTCAAAAGAGAAAAGTAGTGAATAAATTATTTTAAATATCTTAGCCATCAAAATTGATAGTGGAATCAGGATTACAATTTAATTTGGTCCTCTGTTGTCTGTAGTGCTAACTTGAATCAGTAGCATCACACACCGTTGATATTACCATTATCCATTTTTTTTTAAAACTAGGGCTATCTAGTTAATACTCCCTAGTGAATAAAAATTAGCATATACATTCATTGTGTGAGTGTGCAGGTTGACTGGAGAAACAAATCCAGAGACATAAAAGTGTAACAGACAACTTTATATCAAAGAATAATTGTATATCAAGAAACCTGCACTCACACAATGAATGTATATGCTCTTCTTGAATGGGCACATTACCTGAAAAGATATAGTGTATAATTTTTAATTAACTGAATGACTAATTTTATGAAAGAATTAAAATTTAAATGCATTGTTAACTAAGTTTGTACTGATTTATTGCAACTGCAAATTTCTCTTTTCTAAAATCTTGTTGTAGTTTTATATTTGTATACTATTATATCTTCTTGGAAAAATAAATTTATTGATTAAAAGGTGCACCAATTTATGAGTTCTTGACATGCACTTGCAAAACACTACACGTTCATTATTCAAAATTGTACATGACAATTTATATTCCAATTCAACTACTTCCTAATTATTGGACGTTATCATTTATCTATATTTATTCTTGACAATACATAAGAAATTGCTTTAATATTAATGGTCATATTTATTTTGAATTTCTATTACCAACGTGGTTGGTATTCGTGTTTTCTTCTTGACCTTATTCTTTGTGTGTATATCATAATGACTTGTAATCTTTTTGCGGAGGTTTTCTTCTCTTCCAGTTAGCATTAAAAGATTGAAAATAATCTTCCAAAGATGCAAATTTATCATTTTTGTTATATTTTTCAGTAATTTTTGCCATCAGCCTTTGACTTCTTAAGATCTTGAACCAGAGGTATTGTCTCATCTAAAATGTTGGTCCAGTGAAATCACTTCGGGACTGCTTACTGCGTGTATTAGTTGATGCTGCTCTTTGTTTTATTTTGTGTAAATTCCATTATTGAAAAATCTAACTATGTACATGGTTGATTATTTTCCTCACTAGTCTATTATGACCATATGTTCCCTAAACTTTCACTGTGGATAAGTAATCTTTGAACACCGTATAGAAGTCTTTTTCAACAGATTTCCCCATTTTCATCTGGTATTTGATTTCTTGACTGCCACTACCATGGATATGGATTGTGGGTCCAAGTAAATTGTAATCACACTTGAGAAACCAATGGGTCAGCATAAAATGAAAAGACCCTTAATGGGATGGATTGACATTTTGCTTGCAACAGTGGTTTCAAACAAGCAATGACTGTGAGGATGATGCAGGACCAGACTATTTCTCTCTGTTGTATATATAAGGTCACTGTGATTTGGAATGGAAAAGACAGCTCCTGACAGCAGCCACATAAATAATTCACTATGCTTTAATGTTCAGTAGCACACATATGCTTATTGATTTAATTCTTCAGATCCAAAGTCACTGTCATTTGTTTCTCTATCAGGGACCATATGCAATTATAATTACACTGATATATCCTGATCACAGATATGCCCACACTTCCGATAGATTAAAACTACCAGGAAGATTGATCACAATGATTCAACCTTGTGCTATTCTGGGATGGTCCTCGGACCAAGGGAAGCAAGTTTCTGAGTTGACCTGTCCAATCTACATGGCATGGAACCAAGCAAATGGTGGCACCTACTGGGAGAAAATGACCATCAAAGCAAACGTGCACATAGTGAATTAACTATATATAGCTACCTTTTCCAGTGCCTCTGCCACTAACTGTTAGTTCATTCTGCCATACCGTTCATGGGCATTGGCAGTTTACCTGGCAACCACATTGTCTTCCGTCCTTCTCTGTCTAATTTATTTTATGTCTGCGTTCCAGTAAGACAATTTTAAAAGCAGAGATGTGATTATGTTCTTCACGTGGTTGAGCTAATTTAATCCATAATTTTTTTAAAGGATAAAATCAAGTCTGTGAGTCACTTAAACACTGTATTATCCAGGTTTTTCAAAGACATAGAAAGAGTGTCCTTAGTATAATGAGTCCAAGAGGAAACTCACTTAATTTGCTTGATTCTCATATTTATCCAGCTACATTTTCTGCTGACCAAGTTTATATGTAGGCCATAAATTTATCCTCTCATACATTCTTAATTTAGAAGTACATAATAAAGAAAACTTATCTCTAATGCTTTATTTTGTGAAAAGGGGGAAGAAATTCCCATGAGCACCCAAGTGATCAATATTGCCTTACTTCTTTTTTTTTATTGCCTCACTTCTTATAAGAAGTTTTCTAATAAAAAGGGCAACTAAAAAGAAAAATACATCTTCCAATGTACATTAATAAATATAATAAATTTTTTAATGTGCACAATAAGAATTATGAACAAACAAGTCATCAATTTGAAAGGCTTGAGTTTGCATACTAGTTCGGGCAGGTTTTTAGTAATATATAAGAAGGAATATTCAGCAAAATGCCAGCACTTAGCATGTTAGTTTTGCTGTGTAACAGTCTCAAAATATAAGAGGAACTGTAACACTAGTAAAATGACCATGCCTTAGAATAGTCAACAACTGTGCATCAAAATGGCAGCATTTATTTTTGTAGTTGTTTTTAATATTTTATTGTGCATTTGATGAGGAGAAAATCAGTTTTTCCATTCAAAAATCCATGCATGTTTTGTTTCAAGTCATGGTTTGCAGTATTCACAATGTAACATCACAGACCTCAGTTCCTTCTTGTGTTTCCTGCTTCCTTCCTCTTTCTTTCCTAAGTCTTCTGTACTTTGTTCTTGAGTGAATAGTGCCATTTTTATCTCAAATACTTGATGATCCTTAGGGCTGCAGCTTATTTCCCTGGTGTTAATGTTCTCCTTTAGATGTGTCTATTGTTTGGCTGCAAAGTGAGCCATTGGATTGAACTCAGTTCCACACCTAGAAGACAGCAAATTGCTGTGGTCTCAGGGCTTTCTTCAGTCTCTATCCAACCAGTAAGCATGAGTTAGTTGGTTTTTTACAATTTTTACTTTTGCTCACATTTTGCTACCACTCTACCTAGGACCTTCTAATATGATCCATCTCAAACCAGTTGGTAATGATAACTGGGCACCATCTAGTTCTTCTGGTCTCAGGGTTATAGAATAATTGTTCCCATGTGTCTTTATTTTCTTCATTCTTCTTTCCCAGGGCAGGGAGAGAGTAATAGTTGCATCTCAGATGGCTGCTCGTGAGGTTTTTTCTGTTTGTTTCTACATACACACTAAACTTTATTAGCAGTTACTGAGATCAGGGAGTGGAATGGGCGGGCTGGGGATGGCAACTTATTCTGCAATTGTCATGAATTTACTTTCTTTTTGGCATGATCTAGACGTTTTGATGATGGGAAAAGAGGAGCATTTAATCAAGGACAAAGTTCAAGACAGTTAGGAAAGAGGGAGAAATGGAAACAAGAAACCTAGGGAAGAAGTGGGATACGTGATATTGAATTGAGGGGACTGTAATCAATGAGAGGGAAATATATGGATAAATTGATGAATATAAAATAGATGATCTGTTCCGTAAACATTCACTTGGCTCAAAATACAAAGTTATTTTTAAGAACAACAGTGGTTTGTAGCAACACTTTGCTTTTAATTTTTCTTCTCTTGATTATCTTTTCTTTTTCTAACCTTTCTTTCACTAATTCAACCCATTCCTCTCTTTATTTTTGCAATCACCAGTCTCCAACTCCATATGGCTGGAATTTGAATGATGAAGTTTGAGATCTGCTGGAGAGAGGTCCCGAGTGTGGGTTAGTATGAGCTTTATTCCCCATGCTACTTAGGATAGTAACTGTGAGGATCCTGCTCTTCCTTAAGTACATGACAGAAGTGGAAGAGGCCAAGTCAGTCCATGATATTGTGTTGAAATCTGCTCCTCAGCTCATCTCATGTTTCTAAACACTCCATTTGTCAGAGAAAACTCCATGGTAAGTCCCGGCCTTTGCGGAGGTAGCACTTCAAAGCTGGCCAGAAAGGAACAAATAATTGGAAGAACTATGTAATCTGCCTCTGGGTGTATATGGGTCTTGCAAATTTACTGACTCTATTCTTCATCTTTATTGCTTTCTGTATTGTGAGTGACAGAGAAAAATGCGAAGAAAATATAGAGTAAAATATTGATTCATAGCATTCTCGTAGTAGAAAGGTAAGAGTTTAGGTGATAATCCAATCTATACCTATCTACTCCAAAAATTCAAGTTTTTACTACTTTTTTCCACACACACACAAAAATTCAGACCTACATTTCAAGAGAGATCGTCTTCCTTAGAACCCTAGTATGTTTAGAAATTTATCTCATGATACCTTGTATTGCATAATATGATATTCTTTCAGAAATGAAAACATATTACATTTTCCACTATTGGCATTTTCTTTACCTTCCATATGAATGTAGTGTCAGTTTTCTTTGATTTTACACAAGGTTTTTGAAAGGAAAATGGAATTAAAAATGAATGGATTCTTCTATAAAAACATTGAAGTGCTCTGTTCTTAGCACAAGGGCAGCAGGGTAGTGCAATGAATGAAGCTCTCATATACAAACTAAAAGTTGGAACATTTAAAGAGACAAAAGGGTATCTGGGGTACAGAGTTGGAGATCTGCTTCCAGAAGGTCACCCCCTAAGGAAACGATTACCTTGTCTTTTTCCCAACATTTCAATACAAGGTGACAAAAACCCCAGGAGATTTTATTAATTAATTTGTTTATTTATTTATATATTTTGCCTTTTTTAAGATCATTTCATTGGGGGCTCTTACACCTCTTATAATAATCCATACATCAATTGTATCAAGCATATTTGAACATATGTTGCCATCATAAATTTCTAAATATTGGCTTTCAGAGCCCTTGGTATAAGTTCCTCTTTTGGATCCTTCCCACTCCCTCACATCCTCGAGACATCTTGATAAATCATAAATTATTATTATTAGATATCTTACACTGAACACAGTCTCTCTTACTCCATGATTTCCTCACCACTCCTCTCTCGGCCTTCCTTCTACCCTACTGGCATTGCTACTCTTTTCCTGACAGGTTTATCTGACTTATCTCTTATCTGTACCTGTGTACATGCTCTGGCCTAGCCCGCAGTGAAAGGCAGGATTGAAGTCATGATAGTAGGGGGTGGTGGAAGGGGGGAGGAAGTCTCATGGAACCAGAGGAATATTGTGTGTTTCATCAGTACTATACTGTGCACTGGTTGACTCATCCCTTCCTAGAGACCCCTCTGTGAGGGGATCTCCCATTGTCTATAGATGGGTTTGGGTCTCTGCTCTAACCATTTTCAACAATAGGTTTTTTGTTTGTGTGTTTGTTTGGGGGTTCTCTGATGCCTATTGCCTGATCAGATTGGCACCTTATGATTGCACAGGCTGGTGTGCTTCCTCCATGTGTGCTTGTTGCTTCTCTGCTAAATGGCCGCTTGTTTAACTTCGAGCCTTTAAGGGCCCAGATGCTGTATCTTTTGTTAACGGAGCACCATCGTCTTTCTTCACCACATTTGCTTGTGCAGCCATTTAATCCAACCTTGGAAGGTGCTAGACTCTGTCCATTAAAATCCCAGAAAGAGCACGCTCTGTTTTTCGTTTGAGGACTGCCTCTACATAGAAAGTGGTTATGTTTTGACACATTTTCCTGTTACTCCTGACATAAAATGGGATAAGGTCATCAAGGTCATTTCCCAATGTCGAGAGTAATGTGTAGCATCAGTGATTCTTGTGATAGAGTAAAAGTAACAGGACTCAAACCACCATTTTTTTTCCTCATTCATTTTTTGTTGACTACTATATCATTCAAATCCAACCTCCAAACACACTCCCATCAAAATAAGTCACACTCAAAGCAATCCTATGGGATGGAATAGAACTGCCTCTGTGAATTTAGGGTACTGTAATTCCTTACAAGATTAGAAATCCTCCTCTATCTCCCTTAGAGCAGCTGGCTGCTTTGCACTATTTACCTTGGGGTTTGCAGTCTCATGTTTAACTCACTAAGTCACCAGGCTCTGCTGCCTTGATATCTCTTTGCAATAAAATGTATAAAATCTAGGATAGGTAATAAAAGGAAAACAACAGTATTTGGGTTCATAGTGTCTTGGTTACAGCAGGGTAGGTGGGGGAAATGGGAAACTAACAATGAGTAAAGGAAAGAAGAAAATTTCTAAAATTGATTGTGGTGATGATTGCAAAATTTGTTAAAACTATGTGTAAATAATATGTCAAGAAAATGTAAAATATACATTTATTCAATAATATATTAGTATACTGTAAAGTACCCCAATATGTAGAAGAAATCACACTCAAAATAAGAATTGTAAGTGGATTGTGTCAACTTTGAAACTTAGTCACCTTTTGCTTTTCTTTTCAAAGAAGAATCTTTCTTTTGAAAGTTCTCATCAGAAAAAAGATCAGAGTAAGAAATATTAAATAATGAAACTTGAACACAAAATAAATCCATCACATTGTCATTTTCAAGGCAATTACTAATGAGAATACTTTCCAAGCATTTTTGAGGAAGCTCACTATGCATTTATATTAATAGCAACACGTTTTTACTAACTTTTCTTTCCTTTCAAAAGTGAGTTAAAAAATAAACATTCCAACTATGTAGTCAGCAATGCTAAGCAGATTAAGGAGCCTTTCCCAACTTGCCATCACTCTCCTAAATGCAGAAGCTTAACGTTTCCCCAAGCCAGAATATTGCATTGTAATCAAAGTCTGCCACAATGTCTGTCTTTAAAACCTATTAATTGAAGATCCATGATTTTGAACAACAGTAGAAATTGGACATGAGGCATTTTCTCTTTTGAATTGGAGCCCTCCTACTTTATGTATGGGTGCAACTGGCTAGCAATACATCCTGATTGATGAGTTTACTGATCATTTCTCTAGCGCATGCTAAACACATGTTTTCTAATAAAGATGCTACTCTTTGACACTTTCTAATGATTTATGTTTCACAAATGGATAATTTTTAATCAGCATTGTTTGAAGTAATAAATATATCAGCATTTCTGAATCTATGGGTGCCAAGTAAGAATAAAGATGCTCTTTGCATTGAAAGATCACAGGTGGATGGACACATGTTCACATTTTCTTTGGACATGATTATATAGATTGATTGTACTTTATCAATGGATGCTATCTGGAGTGTATTTTGTCAAAATCACTAAAAACCAATCAATAGTTTCACCACCAATTTTTTGAATTCCTAATATAAAATATAAAATGTAAATTTAAGATATCAAATTTATAGATCTTTTTGCATCATTTTTCTCCTCCTTTTGTGTCTTGATAGATTAATGATGTATAGTGAATGCATGATTATGAATGTAAATTTCTTTATTGGCTAATTTTATTATATATGAGAAAGCTATTGATTTAGATTATGTTGTAAAAGAATAGTTACTGATTTCTTTAACTTTGATGCTGATATGCTGGTTTTCCTCATCTTTAGATCTATAATTTTATATCATTTATCTGTTAAATTACATTGACTAGGACGTTCCAAATGCACTCTGAAAGTTTCATGATCCTCTTGCTTCTTAATCAGCTAGCTTCACTCCCCTCACTACGAAACGCTCTGGGTTTGGATTACAGTTTTCACCAAGCTAATAATATGTTTCCCGGGTTTATTTATATGAACATTCAGCTCCACTAAACACTCCCCTCCCTTATTTTGACTAGCTAATAATGTGGAATATATTGAATTTGTGGTTCTGAACTATTACTCTCTTGCCAAAATAAATGAAAACAAATGAAATCTCCTTGGCTGGGACATCATTGTCATTAAAGAAGAAGATATTCTGAAAGAGGGAGCCCCTTAGTCAGATAGATTGACCCAAAACCACAACAATGAACCCAAACATATCAATGAGCAAGAAAACTCACAGTGGCCTTATAGACAACAACACAAAGTTGGCCGGTCTTACTTGTTAGTTTTTCTCGACAGTACCTAACCAAAATAGCATATTGAGGGAATGGGTCCAAAAACTTTTACCTATAGTGATGTCTTTTAACAAAAAAATAAAGGAATATGTAAATCTACACATAGAGTATAATTGAATTATTACTTACTTAGGGTTATAATGCAAGAAGTTGAGGGGAAATAAGGAACTAATAATAATGAGTACCAGAAAGAGGAAAATGTTCTAACATCAATGATGATGATATTGCATATCTCTTTATTTATATGATTAAACCATTGAATTGTATGATATGTGGCATTCATGTCTTGAAAACTGTTCATTTTAAATAAGAAAATTAAAATAAAATTCAGGGAAAATGTGTAATACATATAAGGTTTCCAATAAGGAGAGCACTGTAAAAATTTTAATGAGTAGAAGTAAAAAATCTAATGAATCAGTAAGTAAATGGTCTCCAGTGATTTGAGTATGAATGTGAATGGTCCATCAAATAAGGAATCCCTGTGCTTCAATCATTTCTGATCTATCCCGTATTCTCGGATTTCATATCCACTATATTAAACACATCACCATCCGTTTCTGCCAGTACTCAGTCCATTACCTGCAGGCTGTCTGGTAATGATTTTGTCAGCCCATTTGTGTCTGTATTGGCTACAGGTTACAGCAAAACAAGCCCTATTCTGCAACCACTGCTGTACCCTTTCTGGGGTTCTTGCTAGGTGTCATTAAGTTAGTGCTGAATCAATCTCAAGTTCCAAAGAACAAAACTGCCTGTTTCTGCACCATCCTCCCAGTTTTTCTTAGGTTTGAGGCCATTGCTACAGCCACTATGTCAATCTATCCTGCTGAGGATCTTTCTCTTTCTCACTGACTTCTACCAAGGCTGATACCTTATTCCACGGACTGATTTCCCCCCACTAACATGTCTTTGCTAATTACATGATTTCATGTCAACTTGAAGATATATAACAGAAACAACAAAGCCCACGTGGAAGAAGTACACCAACCTGTGACATCACAAGGCATTGAAGGGATCAGGTATCAGGCATCAAAGACCCAAAAAAAGCATAACACTGTGAATGAGGGGAATGAAGAGTGGGGACTAAGGGCTCATCTGTGAGAAATTGGACATCCCCTTGCAGAAGAGCCATGGGGAGGAGGTGAGCCAGTCAGGGTGCAGTATAGCAATGATGATACATATACCTTTCCTCTAGTTCTTCAATGCTTTCCTCCCCACCACTGTCATGATCCCAACTCTGCCTTACAAATCTGGCTAAACCAGAGGATGTACACGGGTACAGATAGGAACTGGAAACACAGGGAATCCAGGACAGAGGAAATCCCCAGGAACTGTGGTGATAGTGGTGATACTGGGAGGGTGGAGGGAAGGTAGGGAGAAAGAGGGAACAGATTACAAGGATCTACATATAACCTCCTCCCTGGGGGATGGGCAGAAAAGAAGTGGGTGAAGAGTTTCATTGGACGGTGTACCATATGACAAAATAATAATAATTTATAAATTATAAAGGGTTCATGGGTGAGGGAGAGAGGGGAGGAAGGGAAAAAACTGAGAACCTGATACCAAGGGCTCAAGTAGAAGGCAAATATTTTGAGAATGATGAGGGGAACTAATGTACAAAAGTGCTTGACACAATGTATGTAGGTATAGATTGTGACAAGAGTTGTATGAGTCACCAATAAAATGATTAAAATAGATTGTAGGGGTGAAGTCTAGCCTGATGTTGACTCCTTGTGGGTGTGGCTTTCACATAGGAGGACCCTGAGGGCCTCCCCCTGTCTCTGTGCCTTCAACTTCCAAGTGGCAGACCCAGATTTCTGCCAGAGCCCTGGAGATGCATCCACAGCCATTGGATCCATGGGAATTTGCTACCACTGTGATCTACCTGCATTCTACATCATTGCATGCAAATTTGTGAGTCTGAAGAGGGACTTATGAACTAGTATCAGACAAATGGATTTGAGCTGGGCTGGATTGGGATGTTTACCAGATACACACATATAATTTCTTCTTGAAATAAAACTGTCTTACACATATATGAGTGTCACTGGATGTTTTTCCTAGTCAGCCCAGACTAACACGGTGTGAAAAGACATGAGAGGTTGTCTGAAGTCTCTCTGTCTCTGCACTATTAAGGGGCAAACTCAAATGCATCATAGCGTTTAGATTTCTCATGATCCATCTGGACACATGCTCTGACTATTTAGCATAGCAATGCACGACTAGAGTATTGTTCTTTGTACTGCTAGTGCATGGCTCCATCAATCAATCCACAGCTTTACATTTGCATCAGTATGCCAATGCTCAATGTGTTATTCTGCTTCTAACACAAGATCACAATAAAGGTCAAAATAAATGTTGAAATGTGAAACTCATTTATCACTGAATTCTGAATGTCCTTATTTATTTTACAATATCCATTTAACTACATGCCTTGATGGAAGAGGAATTTTAGAAGCAAAAAGTATAGTCATTAAGATAAATTTTCAATTTTTTGATGAAACCTGAGGCTTTGTAGGCCAGGTATTCATTCATTCTTTAATCAAATGCATGAGTATTAGTTTTGGTTTTTTTGTTGTTGTTGTTATATATCTGTAGGCGTTTACCCTTTTAAAACCCTTTGAATTCAATTTAGAATAAGTTTATCTGTATGGTCATGCTCATGTTCAATTACTTTGTCCTTTCTCTTGTATGTATTATACTTTAGACATGTTGAGAAGAGTGCTTAAATGAAGTGTCATTTTACAGAAAGAAGCTGAGAATTGGGTCCACTCTGAAAATGTTCACTATTTTTCAATGGAAACTAGATTAAAAACTCATTTGGAACACTGAAGACAGTCTTTATATTGTTCTCACTGCCTAAGGCAAATTATATTTAGCAGGACCTTAAATGTTATAACTCCTGATAAGCGATAATTCATTAATAAAGCCACAAGGAGCTTACCATCATAGCCAACCCGATTAATGTGTGAGATAGTCATTAAGTGAGAACACATCTTCCTCTTGAAGTGAAAGAGGAAGACAAAACAGATCCAATGGAGTTAACACTGGGTGAATACCGTGCCCTGACATGCTTCGCATGTGAATTCTAAAGTATAAGAGAGGCAAAGAAATAAAGGGACAGGTGCAAAGCAGACTTTTATCCAGCTACTCATGCATAGCCACTCACACTTGCATTTGCTCCACGGGATTTCTGGTTATTGATGTCTTACATGGAGAGACAGAGCACGGCAAGCTCACAACAGTGGAGTCCTGGGAGCTGAGGAAGAACAGCAGCAGATGGAAGCAGCCAACTCCTGTCTCAAGGCATGTGCTCAGTGCCAGCAGTTTTAACAAAGAATCATTTCAGACTAATTTCTAGAGAGGCACAGTTATTAATTACATTGTCGCTGTCTTGCAATGAAGTACAAGTGTTTCAAGATGGCCTTGAGAATTATTCACAGTTAATTAAAGTATGCTTGTGTGTGTGTGTATGTGTGTGTATGTGTGTGTGTTTCCTATCTTTTCAAGACCTGATGTCACTGGAAAAAAAAATCCACATGAGGAGCTGCATTTTAGCTACCAAGCCAATGGTAAAAAAAAATGGATTTTTACCAAAACACAAAAACAAATCTTCATTTTAGGAATATTGTGTAAATTTGTGTGTCTACAATAGATATAACAACACAGTTCATGGGGAGCAGCAGACACATTTTAATTCCAGGCATTGACTGTGCACCCATCAATGCACCAGAACCTGCTGCTCCCGCTGGGTTGACTGTTTCCATCCCTGATTCTTCCCTGCCCCTGTTGCTTTTCCTGTGAGCTTTGACATTAGACTAATGCTGCCATTTGGTCTCTTTTATTGATCATTTTATGGAATGCCTATGCCTTGTTGCTACTGTTCATGTAGCAGGACTGTCTATTGTTTGGAAGGTGAACCTTAGGGTAGGTCAATTCCAGGTGTCAAGCTTGTGTGAGAGCTCTGGCTTCAGGCGTCTCTATCAGAACAGTAAGTTCAGTACTTCTTTGTACAATTTGATTCTTATGCCACACCTTTCCCCACTCTAACCAGGGACATTTTCTTATGGCTCTCATCAAACTTGTTGTTAGTAGTACCCAAGGACCATCTTGTTCTTCTGGTCCCAGGTCACTGGTAGCTGAGGCTTGTAGAGTTCAGAGGTTTGTGTGGTTTATCAGCCTGATCTTCAATTATACTTACTTTTGTTTTACCCTGGAAGGAGAGAGACCAATAATTGTACCTTAGATGGCCATTCACAAGCTTTTATATTTTCATAAATCATTTTACTGGTGGCTCTAACAGCTTTTATAACAAGCCATACATCTAATGTATAAGCCTATTTGTAATATGCTGTAACCATCATTTTCAAAACATTTTCTTTCTACTTGAACCCTTGGTATCAGCTCTTCTTTTATCCCTCCCTCCTTTCCCCAACTTTGTGAACCCTTGATAGATTACAAATTATTATTATTTTCATATTATTAGCCACTGGTGTTGTGGTTAGCAATTCAACAGCAAACCTACAGTGACCCTTGGGCTCCCCTCAAAAGCATCCAGTTTTATGAATACCATGGATTTGAGTGTCAGGTTTCCTAACAATAACTTTGTGGTCTGGAAGTCAATTTTGTGTAAATTCTGGAAGAAATGATGTTTTCCGATCCTTTTTTAAAAAGGCGCTAAAATCATGTCCTTATGCGCACGCCAGAAGTACAGAGTACAAACCATCGCAATCCTGGTGAGACAGAGATTGATTTGCTTCTCAAAATGGCTGTGGGGTCATTAGATGTGGGAAGATGACTAATGGTCATGCACACCATTTCAGAGAAGAACCAAAGAGAGCAAGGATTCTACTATGTATTCTAAAGGCTAAAATGCAATTGCTATCCACTCCTTAAAGCACCCTGGGGGCTGAATCATAGTAGGGGACCATTATAACCCACCAGTGGCTCCGTGGTAAAAATAACCCCAGAGAGATAATAGACCAGTAACCCTCTGGGAGCAAATCTGCTTTGGCTGATGGGTCCCTGAGTTGAAATTTACTCAATGTCAAAGATGACAATTCCAAACCTGTTTACAATGACAAAATTTATCCAGAGTGTACATAGGCCTTAAAAATCCATTCCACATCATAGCCTAGTTGCAAAAAGCCATGTAAAGCACATATATGCAACTTTCTAATTATCAGAAAATGTATATCCTTACTCTACATTTGTGTGATCTACAGGATTTTATACCCAAGTTACTATTCTGATGTGGATATTCCAACCCTTGGCAAACTTAATGTTTAAAATCACAGTTTCTTCTTTATGTGCTGACACCATTAGTTAATCCTGTCCACTGTGTCTCTAACACACGGGTCAAGCCCACAGTCTCTTTAAGGTCACCATCTCGTCCTAGCTTCCTTTGCTACGTGATTAGGGCACCTCAGTCTGTTGCACTGGTTTCCCCACTGCCACCGTTGTCCCTATATGAGTAGTCTTTGCAAAACCCGAATTTGATAGTAAAAAGTCAACTATATGATAATCTAGAAGAGTTTTCCAACACAAAGGAATAAAGAATACAACTTCCAAGGTTGCTTTCCAAAACTGAGATCTGGACTGAACTCAACCCTGTGCCACTTCCCCATTGCCTGCGATAAGGGGCCTCAGAACGTTTGTAGAAAGATTCCCTTGTCTTTCCATTCCATTTGTAAATGAAATGTTTGAAGTCTTTTCATTAATTGGATGTCGCATTTGTTCAAGTTGACACTGATCCCCTCTGATCTCCTCTTCAGGCTACATCCATTGTTGTTCATGAATTTTAAAGAGTACTTCCCCCTCTTTAAAGCTTTAAAAGATTTCCATTGCTTTGAGTAGCATATTTTTCCCCCATCAACCTTGCCTTTACACAGGATACCCACCTTATGAAACATGAAAACCATGGCACTTTCAAAACGGGAGGAAATGTTATTTATAAGTGCACTAGAACTGAGCAGTACACTAGAACTGAGACATTCTGGGAATAATGGACATACAATTGTGTTGCCTAGGAAATGGCCCTCCCTCCCTTATCTTCTCCCTGCCTACGTCGTCTTTTCTTTCTTTCTTTATTTTTGAGGACTCAAGAGTCACCCTTTGGGTTTTAACCCCATGTATGTTTGTCAGTTTCGAACATATTTTTCCTTAAACTGAAGGTAAACTTACCTTTGGCACGCAGTACATTTTATAATGTTAGCATTCATGAATCTTCGAATGTGTAATATTTATGACATTTTCCAGCTATTTCCAGCTGCCATTTTACTATTCTTAAATAAATTCTGTGGACTCAGGAATGAATAACTAGGTTGATGCCACCTTGCAAGCATTGAAACAGGGCAGAGACGAGCTCCCTAGCAAACAGAAACACAAGCTTTGCAGATAATTTTCCATTGTGGAGCTCTAGATGTGGAGGGTGAATACGTAATCGTTAACTGTATGTCTGTGAAATATCTCGGTCTTCAATAATGACCACCAGAAAGATGGATGTGAGGTATTTAAGCCAAACAGCATGTAAGTTCGTAAGTGTAACTAGTAATGCTCTGTGAACATTTCACAAATAATACTGAGAAATTCCTGTATTAAAAAGGGAAAATGTGGTTTAAGGTAGTATATATCTTTATTTTTCTGAAAGAATGGAAATGACTTGATGCATTTTCTTGCACATGCTCCATTTGCTCTCTGTGTTAACCTCTTTGAAGCAATCTGGCTTCCTCCAAAGCAAAAATACGTGTGCTTGTGTGAGCGCATATGCACACACACACACACACACACACACACACACAGAAGTGACACCATTCTACTGGAGTTTGGAAAGCGCTTGTTTATGAAGAGCTGTGAAGCTTTGCAGTGGGTAACAATTATCCTTCAAAGTGGGTATGGGGAAAAACTACTGCATATAAATATATTGCAGTTTAAAATTACATCTTTTAGATGCTGATAAAAGAAAGAAGCAAGACTACGGAAACAAATAAGCCAATATTACATCCTGCTGCCGTCCCCTTAGCGGCTGCATGATATTTCTTCATGAATAAAGATGGAGTAAACCACATTTGTAGCATAATAAGAAAAGGTAATTAGTGCCATCGATTCACCACTGTTAGAATTTGACTAGAGCAATTTGATTACGTTTATCACATTTTAAACTTTGAGTAAGTTTTTCAGCTCTGTAATCCAGTTA
Source organism: Tenrec ecaudatus (assembly GCF_050624435.1). NCBI lineage: Eukaryota > Metazoa > Chordata > Mammalia > Afrosoricida > Tenrecidae > Tenrec > Tenrec ecaudatus. The sequence goes on along the minus strand of NC_134544.1, from coordinate 6,313,508 downwards.
GTGCTGAAGTGTGGAGAATATGAGTCAGTTTCTCAGTATGATGGATGAGTACAAATTTAGAGGGATACACTGAATAAAGGGGAAAAAGAAAGGTTTTTAAAATCCAGAAACTGTAATGCAGACCCTGCCTACTGGTTTTGAAGGAAATCTCTTCTAAGTGGGTTTGAATTTTGAGGGCAGAATTTATATAAGCTTGCAGTACTTCTTCCAAAACAAACACAAAACGAGATACATGTGTGTGATGGGAGGTCCATATTTCTACAGGAGGAAAATGGGAGGCTGTTTTGAGAAAATATCTTATTTGATTTCATTATAAGATTGAATTAATTTTTCACTATTTAATATAAGTGTAGAAGACATACATTAACATCTAAACCAAAAAAGCCTCATTGCTATCCAATCAATACTGACTCAGAATGACCCTATGCGATTGAATTAAACTGTCACTTAGTATTTCCAAGACTATTTCTTCATGGGAGTAGACAGCCTCTTCTTTCTCCTCTGGTGACTAGGGGATGTGAACCAGTGTGTTGGTTGGTTCAAATGACTGGATCTGTGGTTAGCAGCTCAGTGCATTGCCTGTTCTACCACTAGGGCATATATATTAATAATATATTGAATATAATATTTGAAACACTAAAGCAGAGTCTCTTGTGGAAGGGTTTTTTGCTCTTTTTTAAAAAAAATCATTTTATTGGGGGCTCATAAAATTCCTATCACAATCCATACATACCTCCGTTGTGCAAAGCACATTTGTACATTTGTTCCCATCATCATTCTCAAAACATTTGCTTTCAACTTAAGTCCTTAATATCAGCTCCTTATTTTCCCCTTCCCTTCCCATGACCCCCTCCCTCATGTTCTCTTGATAATTTATAAATTATTATTATGTTTTCATAGCTTACACTCTCCGACGTCTCCCTTTACCCACTTTTCTATTGTCCATCCCCCAGGGAGGAGGGTATATGTAGACCCTTGTAATCGGTTCCCCATTCCTACCCCACCTTCGTATCACCCTCCTGGTATCACCACTCTCACCCCTGGTCCTGAAGGGGTCATCTGTCCTGGATTCCCTGTGTTTCTAGTTCCTATCTGTACCAGTATACATCATCTGGTCTAGCCAGATTTGTGAGGTAGAATTGGGATCATGATAGGGGGCGGTGGGGAGAGAGCATTTAGGAACTAGAGGAAAGTTATATGTTTCACCGTTGATACCCTGCACCCTGACTGGCTCGTCTCACTTCAGTAATGGGATGTCCAGTTGCCTGCAGATGGTCTATGAGTCTCTACTTTGCACTCACCATCATTTACAGTGATATGATTTTTTTGTATTTTGATGCTCGATAACTGATCCCTTCAACACCTCTTGGTCATACAGGCTGGTGTGTTTCTTCCATGTGGGCTTTGTTGATTCTGAGCCAGATCGCCGCTTGTTTATCTTCAAACCTTTAAGACCCCAGACACTATATCTTTTGATAGCCGGGCACCATCCGTTTTCTTCATCACATTTGCTTATGCACACATTTGTCTTCAGTGATTGTGTCAGGAAGGTGAGCATCATGGAATACCAATTTAATAGGACAAAGTGTTCTTGCATTGAGTAAGTACTTCATTGGAGGTCCAATGACCATATGTTGCCTTCATACTAACCCTATAAATATATGCACATAGATGTACTTCCCCACCATCCTATATAAAAATATTTATGTATGTACATGCCTGCATTTAGACCTCTATAAATACCCTTTGTCTCCTTGTTATTTCCTCTATTTTCTTTTACTTTCCTCTTGTCCTACTATCATGCTCAGCCTTCATTTGTGTTTCAGTAATTTCTCTAGGCTACATTGCCCTTGCTGAATTCCTACCAGGTTTCTCACACCCTCCTTGCCACTAATTTTGGATCACTTGTAGCTCCCCTCTCCCTGGGTTGGTCAACACCATCTCCTTACCCCTGCTTCACCCTCTACCATGTCCCCCGGGAACCACCTGTTCTGTTGTTTTCTCCTCTAGACTGTTCATCCAGCCTATCTTATCCAGATAGGTCTGCAGGGACAATAATATGCACCAAAAAGCAATGCATACCAAGACAAAGCAACAAAAGAGAACACAATGACCACAAAAAAGAAAACCATTGACCTTTAAAAGAATAAACTAATTTAGAAAAACTTTTTTTTAATTTTAAAAAGAAAGAAAACCCTGGAAATAGATCAAGGTCTGATTTTTTTACCTCCAGGCATGTGCTCCAGTCAAGTCCGATGGAGTGCCATGCTCTGGCCCCAGAGTCTATCTTTTGCACTCCCTTGGGAGCTCCCTGCTCTGCTCCCCTGATGCTTTGTCACATGCCCTTAATATTTTGACTCAGTGTTTTGGGGTCAGTCCAGATCAATCCCGACATTGAGTCTCCAGTGTTGCCCCCTGTAGGGTCATGGGTCAGCAAGGGACATAGTGTCTCACTGTGGGATCAGTCACATGGTCCTCTCTGTTCATTGGCTGTTTGGAGCATGGATACCATCCTCCATTTTGGCTTGTTTTTAATGTTTGTGTTATACAGGGTTCTCTAGAGAAACAAAACCAGAATGCTAATAATTTTGTATATTTATATATATAGATAACATAAGAAATAAATAGTTAATTAAATCATAAAGCAGTACAAATGGCTCAGTGTAACTCACTCCTGTGAGACAGTTGTGAGACACTGGCAGTCATTCAAGTCTTGAGGGCCACCAGGTAGTACTCTGCTGAGCAGTTCAGACTACCTGGGCACAGGTAGCAAACAGCAAGGCAGGTCACCAACAGTCAACCAGATGACAGGGTCTGACAGTCCCCAGCTCAAGAGATGTAAATTCCAATGGTGTGGCAAAGCAAGTGTTGAAGGAACCTCAAATTACAGCGACAGTACATGAGTTAGGTGTCCCACAGGTAGTGTAGCTTGCAAATTGAGGGGCAGAAAAAGCAAGGCATCTGCTGGACCAATTATCAAAGAGAAAAAGACAAGAGAGGCGAGGCTCACCAAGCCATTGATCTCTCCATCCTTAATTAATGCCACATATGTTCATTGGCCATGTTGGCACATTAAATGTTAACTATCTCAATGTTTTATTTTGCTTTACATGAAAGTTCACATAGCAATTATCTTTTCTACTTAGCAGTTCATACCCAAAAAGACATTTTTGATACCTCCATAATGTTTTAACACAGCCTCTATTTCCTCCCTAGGCTCCTTGTTTTCATCCATTTAATGTTCTGTCCCCCCAATCTGACTATCTTTGGTCATGATCACATGTTACCCTTTTAGTCTCTTAGAGTTGATTGACTCTTAGAGTTGATTAATCTAAAGAAACACATTCATTCATTCATTCTCTCTCTCTCTCTCCTCTCAGTAAAACCTATTTTGTTTTATTTTCAAAAACATATTTGAGAGTTAATACAGATTTACATTCCATAATTCAAGCATATCAAGAAATACAGTACAATCAGTTTTAAAACAATGGATTCCTTCCTTTTACCACCGTCATCACCTCCATTGTCTCCCCAACACCCAGAAACCTTTCTGCTATATGCAGTCCTTATAGGTTCATCAGTCTTGGGTTTTCTGAAAAACAGAAAAACATTTAACAAAAATTCAAGAGGGTGAGTCCCAGTGACATAACACATCTGAAATGAAACCCAATATGAACAAACCAAAAAATTAGAAAATATTGAAAATCAGAGGATGGATGAACTGACAAGATATTCTTCATGAGAATTATTTGTTTTAAGTGTCTTCTACAACTGCACTGAAAGGTGACCTTCCTGAAAATGTCTTCAGTTTCAAGTTAATTTAGTAGGTTAATTCTGGACAATTGTACAGTGAGATTTTTTTTTCATCTTATTCCAACAAAAGACTGGTATTTTAATTTAATTTTTATTTTTCAGCTTAAATTTTGCTCTACACTTTTTACCCATTATAATTTTGTCTGGTTGAGGTCTTGGTCACAGTGGTCAGTAGTGGTGACTGGCCACCATCTAATTCTTCTGATCTCAAGCTAGAGGAGGCTGTGGTTCATGTGGACTACTAATCCTATTAAGTAATTACTTGAGTGTTATTTTCCTGGCTTGTCCTTTGCTCCAGGCAGGAAGAAACCAACCACTGCTCCTTAGCTGGCTACTCATCAGCTTTTAATATTCCAGATTCTATTAACAGAAGAGGATGATGAGCATTATTTTTATGCATTGTGACTTTCCAGTTGACTTATATGGCCCCGGAGACTATGGCCTTTGCTTTTGAAATCTATTGTTTCCATCATGATGTACAGGTAGTTTCTGTACTGTGCCCCCCCATGTGCTTGGTTGGTATGGGTCAGAATTGACTCCATGGCACTTAACAACAACACAATAACAACATACTTCAAATAACATATACGTCAAATTACACACACATTTTGATTGATAATCAGAACTTGTACAAAGTATGCATCTAGAAAAATTGAAAGTGATAAAAATGGAACTGGAATGAAAAAGCATCAATATTCCAGGCATTAGTAAGCAGAAATGAACTGGTGTGAGTCATATTGAAACAAATAATAATAACAAATTTAAAGGCAATGGCATTGCAGTCTTTGTCTAAAAGAATATTTGGACATCTGACTTGAAATTTAATCCTGCCTTTAGATAAGTAGATAATGAAACTGTTATTCAAATTCATACTATAGCCACGAAAGCTGCTGATGAAGAAATTGAGGAATTCAACCAAAATTCCCATCAGAAACTGATGAAATATGCAATTAAGATGCATTGATAACTATTTGCAATTAGAACATGAAAGTTAGCAACTAATAGGAAAGAACAGTAGTTGAGAAACACTGCATGATGGGAATTTTGCAAAACCAGTTATTTTTCATCAAATACACCTACCATTTTGCAGCAACACAAATGATGCATCTATATGTGGTCTTCACCAGATAGATGCACAGGTATCAAATTGATGACAACTATGGGAAGACATGATGATGATGATGGAGAATCTCAATATAAGTAGACCAAACAAGACCAGGGGATAACCATGGAAAAACCATCATTTTCTCATATGTAAATTTAGGTTGAAGCTGCCCAAAATTAAAAGAAGTCCACCCTAGCTGAACTACAACGTTAAGTATGTCCCACCTCAATTTTGAAAATATTTCAGAAATAGATTTGACTCATTGAACACAAATGACAGAAGAAGACCTGATGAGCTAAAGGATGCCATCAAAAATATCCATGGAGAAAGCAACAAAAAAAATCATTAGGAAAAATCTATAAAGAAAGAAGAGTTCAGAGAATGTCAGAGGAGATCCTCAGGCTTTTTCTTAATCATATCGTAGATAAATCAGTGGAAGAAATGGTGAGGAAAAAACACCAAATAGAACAGTCCAAATAGCAGCTTGAGACGACAAGTTAAAATATTTTAATAAAATGTGAAAAGAACTGTAACTAGAAACCAAGAGACAAGCTTAGCATAACCCCAGTAGAAATACAAATTAAAAATCAAGCTTTGAGTTGCCATCATGAAAAAAAGTATGGAAGAAATTTTGAACAATGCAGGAAGGATCAAAGCAAGATGGAAAGATCTACAGATCACTGCGCTCAAAGAACTGGGCAACCTTCAATCGTTTCAAGAGGTAGCATATGCTCTGGAACCAATCGTGATAAAGGAAGACCTTCTTGAAAAGTATGCCCCCAGGATTGATGTAATAACAACTGAAATGCTTCAACAATTGACAAAGAAACAGAAGAATTTGCTCATCTATTCCACACAATTTGAAGGCATCTCCCTGTACAAATGACAGGAAGAGATCCACATTTGTACCCATTCCAAAGAAGTGTGACCCAGCAAATAAGGAAACCATAGAACGATATCATTGATGTCACAGACAAGCAAAATATTGCTGAAGATCATCCAACACAGTTGTGACAGTACAATAAGAAACATCTGCCAGAAATTCAAGTTTGATTAAAAAGAGGATGATAACAAAGCCACCTGACTGTATCATGACATTGATGTGATAGCTTTGAGAAGAATGAGAGTTACAGAATGCTTCATTGTCTTCATGGCTAAACACCAGTACTTCCTTGTTCAGACAGAACAAGGAAGTACTACCTGGTTTAAAATCAGGAATGTTGTGCTTCTGTGTTACAGCCTTTTACCATGCACATTCTACCTGTATACTTAGTACATGGCTCAAGAAGCTGAACTACCTGGAGAAGAAAGCAGCATCAATTAGAGGGAGGCATATGATCAAACTGCAATATGAAGTTGACATGTGCCTTTCTCGCTGAAAGCTTAGACACTTGCTGATAAAGAGTGAATTCTGCAGCCTTCATTATGGGTTACAACTCCATGTAAATAAAACAAGACTCTTCACCACTGAATCAAAAGACATCATGATACATGCAGATAAGATTTCATTCAAGAATTGGATCTTGCTTGGCTTCACAATCAATGCTCATGGAAGCAGCAGCAAATCAAACAGCAGGCTGCATTCAGCAAACTGTTATGGATGTCCTCAAAGTGTTGAAGAACAAGGATGTCACTCGGAGGATACAGGTCCTTTTGACACAAGTCTTGGTATTTTCAATCACCTCCTATGAGTGTGAAACTTGGACATTAAGTAAGGAAGATGGAAGAAGGATTAATGTATCTGAATCATGGGACTGGTGGAGAAGATTTTAAGTGCACTAGACCACCAGAAGAACACACACATCAGCCTTGGAAGAAGTACAGCCAGGGTGCTACTTGAAAGTAAAGGTTGTGAGATTTTACCTCATGCATTATGCACATATAATCAGGGATGACCATTCCCTGAAAAAGAACATCATGTTCAGTGAAATGGAAAAGCAATGAAAAGCCCAGGGAGCCCCTCGACAAGATGGATTGACACGGTGGTTACAGGAATGGGCTCCAACATAACATTGGTGGCAATGGGGCAGGGCCCATGGAGTGCTACATTTTACTGTGGAGGGGGCTGTTTTGAGTGCCATCAAGTTGATGGCACCTTTTAACAACATCAAATACATGCTTCAAGAAGTGTTTGAAAAATTTCATCATCTCCTGGCTGTTTTCCCATTACCTTTTGAAACCTGGTGATCTGTATGGTGGTGTACTCCACTCAACCTCTCTCAGTTTTTCTGTGTGTGTGTGTGTGTGTGTGTGTGTTTGCCTATGTATCTGATCACCAATCAGCATTGGTTATTACCAGTTATACCAGTTTATGTTGTAGCACTTAGTGTCATCATCCATGGCTCTTCATTGCCAACCAGTGCCTTTCTCTGCCTCGGACACATCATGCTGACTTCTCTCTACTATTTCTTCTTTTCACCATAGTTAATTCTTGTCTACTATCTAATTCGTGATTCTCCCTCCCTAATACTACCTACCAAGGGCGGTAGTGCTTATGACGATGGGTTCTAAATCTAAACTGTTTCTTCTGAAGACATGATCACCTTCTGGTTACGATTATTAAGTACCTTCTTAGTTTGAATTTTCCCAATAATAATTTACAGTAGCTGAGAAGTGGAACGTTTCTTGGTATATTTTGAAGGTGGAAACAGAGGGATTTTTTGGTGAATTGAGAAAAGTAGTCGAACTAAACAGGAGTTTGTGTGGATGCTGAGGTCACCTTGAAGAAAGGAAATAGCATATGCAATTCTCTTCTGAAGTGGAAAACAGGATATAAATTTGTTAACTTGAATTATTTTTAAAGTACTATATGTACTTCGTATAAGAATGTAAAGATGTTATGGAACTATTATTTATTTTGAAGATAAGATGAGTAAGAATAAAAAAGATAGAGGCTCTTCTTTTATAACATATGTGATCCTTATGATAATGCATTACTTGATATTGTTATTATCAATCAAGAGAAATGTCATTTATATCAAAGTAATCTGAAATGTAGGCATTACTAGGAGGAACCAACATTTTCATGGTGTTTGAACTTACACGCAAATGTATAATTACTATTCTGACTTGAATGTAAATTCTTGGATAGTTTCAAGGTCCACTGAGGTTTTCAAGGATGTGATTAATTCAGTGATGCAGGCAAAGGAGGAGCCACCTGATGCTCAGGTACATAAATCCTTCTCCCTTCCAAACGGTCAAAAACCTAAATGGCTGCATCATATGTGAAGACATACACATGAACAGTCATCTTAACAAAAGTGGTCTCAGTGTCATCAACAACAGAGAAGTAAAACTTAGTGCCACAATGAGCTATCACTCCACACTACCTGGAACAGCTATCATGAAAAAGAAGCAAGATAAAATAAAAACAGATGTGGATGTGGATTGCAAAAGTACAGAGATTGCTAGTGAATGTAAGAAAATCCAGCACCCTCTTCTGAAAGTGCATTTGCTACATCCATAAGTGTGCATCTACCTATGTCATGAATCAGACTTAGATGGCTATGAGTATGAGAACAATTAAAACATATGTTCACAAAAATCTCCACACTTACAGCCATCTTACAGGATACTCATGCAGCTCTCAGTGACCCCAGTGAAGAGAACAGACCAGTCTGTTAGGTTTCCCAGGACTGTGAGTCTCCAAGAGTACCATCTATCTTCCATGGGGGAACTGGCGGGTTTGAACTGCCACTCCTTGGGTTAACAGTCCAGTGCTTCCAGCACAGGGACACTCCTGGGAACTGGAGTGGATTCAATGGCGAGAGATCTTTGCAGGTGGGAGGTGTATAGCATTGTACACTCAAAAGGAAGCCAGATGCTCTCAAAATAGTGTCAATGCATGGCGGGCCCTGGTTGTCCAAGTAGATCTGTGCTGCAAAGGGTTTTAACAGCAACTGAGTGTTCAGAAGAGGGTCGTCAGGGTTTTCACGTAGTGTGTTCTGGGTAAATTGAAAACGCCGATCTTTTGGTTAGTACCAGAGCATTTAATCATATGCCTTGTGTGTGTGTGTGTTTTCTTTCCCCATTCGTCTTTTTACCTACCAACTTGAAAAGAATACTCCATGTTATACTCATACAATGGAATGGGTATAACCCAAATGACAAACAGCATGGATGATTCCTGGTAACATCATATTGGGTGAAAGCACTTGTAAAGTTCAGTTTTGAGTTTACTAAAGGGCAGAACATTCTAGAGGAGCAGCAATGAGAACACTAGCTGGCTGTGGGATAGTGAGAATTGATTCTCAGTGGTCACAGGGTTAATTTCAGGAGCAGTCTATGCCCTGGTTGTGGTGTTTGTTAGACATGAATATATCTGTCAAATAACTCAAAGACTACATGGTCTTCCAGTCCACATGTCTCATGGTTCAGATGTGAAGTCAGCTGAAAGATAAAGACAATCACTTACTTCAAACATTATGTTTTATCAGAACACTAGCAGATGCTGTTAAGAAATATATTAACACCCCCCCAAAAAAAGAAATGTATACCCATTGACATTGAGTTGATTCTGATTCATAATGACCCAACAAGACAAAGGAGAATTGCTGAAAACATTATGACTGCATTGCTCTCTGCAGGGCCCATCAGGAAAACATGCACATGTTTTAAGTTGCATCAAGTTGGTCCCAATTCTTAGCAAAATTATTTACCTATTCACAAAAATTTAAACAAAGCCCTTTCTTGCAACATCCTCATAATTATTCCTACATTTGAGCCTTTGGTTTAGCCACACCTATAGAATTCTCTTTCTCTCTCCCTCTTTCATATATATATACACATACATACGGGTATCCCAATCTTCAAAATGGATTTTTCCAAAGCTAAGTATTTAATTTTATCATAAAACAACCTTATCACCTTCAAAATAGTCTCCATTACACTGAATTAACTCGTCATAGCTGTGATTTCATACTTGGAAACATTTTTCAAACTTATCTCTTTGGATGGCTGACAGCACCTCCCTCATTTTTTTCTTCACTTTTTCTATGTCCTCAAATCGTTCTCCTTTTGTGTCCCTGTTCGTTGCCGGAAACAAAAAGAAGTCTCACAGAAGGAGGTCAGGTGAGAAAGGTGCATCGGGGCAAAAGAAACATGCTGATTTTTTTTTTTGCCAAAAACTGGTGCACTGAGATGGCTGCGTGAGTGGGTGCATTGTCGTGGTGGCAAAATCATTTCCCATATGGCACATATCAGGCTTTTCTTGTCACACACTGTTACACAGTCTTTTCAGAACCTATAAATACAAAACATGATTAAACATCTGACCTAGTGTAACGAACTCCAAATGCACTATGAGTCGACATTTTCATGCGTTTAGAAAGTTGATGGACATCCATAGTGAGGTTTGTCATTAGTTGACATTTCACCTTTTTTAAAATAAGAAACCCATTTGTACACTTGAGTTTTTCCCATAGCACTGTCTTTGTGAGCTGTGTTCAACATCACAACAGTTTCTGTGGTCTTTTTCCTGAGGAGGAAACAAAATTTCACAGCTACACCTGTTCTCTTAAAATGGCCATCACAAAAAAGTGAGGTTTGAGAAAAACTGCTTGCACAGAAAATTTCACTGTGATCAGAGAGAACCTCCCCAAGGTGATGCCACTGGGTACACTAACTCAGAGTGAGTTGCTGGATGCTGGCCTAGCTTGAAAAATTTATACTACAAAAGCTTCACTCTGCCCAGTGCAATTCAATTTTTTGGATGGTACTCCCTAATATAGCCAAATCTGGATGAAAACCATACCTTGAATCCACATCCAATAATACAGACTTTTTCTAGCATTTTCTCTTCTCATATTTGTAATTTTTCCACCTCTGATAGTAAGAGATTGGCATCTATTATTTTGAAAGTGTTTACTTATTTTCTCCATCTCCTCCCATAATAAATAGATTCTCAGCTGTGCAAACTCAAAGCACAGAGCCAATTCAGGAGAAAAAAAGGAGGAAAAATTACAGAGGATATGAAAAATAGAGAACAAATGCAGCAGGAATGGGATTGAATCTGAAACCTGGCCCTGAAGTCTCTGAAGGGCTGGAGATTAACACATTCTTCTGCACTTGACTTCCAATTTGGCCTATGTAAGACTCTCGGCTCTCTTTTCCTCATCTGTACAATAAGAATGGGGGCCTGGAATACCACAAAAGTCTTTGGCTATAAAAGTACAGCACAGATAATGTTATCACTGTCAAATGTGTTATTGGGTGAGACATAAACTATCAGAGGGTGTGTATAATTTCAGCAAATATTTTCAAATTTAACACTTATAATTCAGCCTTTATCAATCCTTCTTAATTCTCATGTTATTTATTGATGCAAAGCTAGCAAAATAGCAGTAACAGATATTGGTATTCTGTAAAACAGATGCAGCATATTGAATGAGACTCCTTTAGAAGATGACAGAGGATGCAATCTGACAAGAGTTCTTTTATTTTTGCCGAAGAAAGCAAAATATTCCAGAACATCATAAATTATAAGTGAATGTCTCTCCAACTGGAAAATGAAGAGGTTGAGAAGAGGCAGCTCCTTACTGGGATAACTTGTGGGTTACCTTTGGAAGATTGAGCATCTAAATTTCCACAGCTACTTGTGACTAAGGTTGGGCTAAAGAGTCACTAAAGTTGTGATCTGGTTGGATCAGATGTAAGGAGAGCAGCCTCAAATTTGGACCAGTTACACCACCACTCCTGTCAGAGTTCTTGGTGTCATGAGGTGCCATTGAGTGGGTTCTTGCTCATAATAACCCTGTGTACAACAGAACATAACTCTGCCCAGTCTTGTGCTGTCTCCATAATTATTACTGTCTTAACCCATTGCTGTATCTACTGTGTCAATCCATCTAGCTGAGGGTCTTCCCCTTTTTTGCTAACCTTCTGCTTTGGGAAGTGTGTTAGGCCAGTTTGACCAGAGAAATAAATCCAGGGGCATTCATAGATGTGTCAGAGAGAGCTTTATATCAAGAAGCAATTATACATCAATATAACATCCCAGCCAAGTTCAACTCAAGTCCATACGTCCAATACTAGTCAATAAGTCCCTCATCAGACACATGGAGCCCATGCAATGGTCCAGAATGTGGGAACATCACCAGCTAATGGGTGCAGTCTTATGGATCCAATTGCAGCATGCTCATTTCTGGAGATTGCACAGGTATCCGTGTGGCTCCTCAACAGGAAGGCGAAGGGAGAGAGATGGGGGTAGGGGTGGGGGTTCCAGGATCCTTCTTATGAGACATAGCATCCAAAAGGAGGCACCATCAAATCTGTGACCTGATAGACAGGCTAGACCCCAGCCCTACACTTCAAGTTTTACATGGAATTATGTAACTGCCATCTGATTTCTTTTGGTAAAATGTCAAAATGACATGAGACAAAGCTTTGCCATCCATGTATCTAAGAAGAATTCTGGTTGCACTTCCCCCAAGACAGAATTGTGTTTTCTGGCATTCCAGTATACTTTGAATAGCCTTCATCAATACCAAGTTTTGTATACAGCCAGTCTTCTGCCCTTGACCTTTTACATTGAGCAGCCTTCTCATGCATATGACGTGAAAGAAAATACCATGGGTGGGGGCAGGGGCACCTTAGTTCTCAAAGTGGCTTCGTTGATCTTTAACACTTTGGAGAGCTCTTTAGTAGCAATACATTATTTGGTTCCTTAACTGGTGTTTTCATAGCATTGATTGCAGATCCGTGTAGAAGGGAATCCTGGGAAAGTTCCCTCTTTTTTCCACTGATAATGAAGTGTTGTCTGCCCAGTTCTTAGGCTACTTGCTTTCTTTATATTGAGCTGCAGTCTATACTCACTACTGCCATGCTTAATCTTCATTAGTTAGTGTCCAAGGCCCTCTTTGCAGCAAGCAAGAGCTTATCAGCTTCATATCACAGGCTGCTAGAGAGTCTTCTTTCAGTCCTGCCATTCCAACTCTTCAGAATGCTATCTAAAGTCTGGCATGAGATGCTTTTTATCTTCAAGGTGTCATTCCTACTATAGTAATTGTAGCTATATGCTTTTCCAATAGAAAACAATGAATATCAGTCCATGCCAGCTTAATGATGCCTACGATATAGATCTATATGTATTGTCTTCCATTTTTGTCTTTCAATTTTTCTAGTCCATACTTTGTGTATTCTATATTTCCATTATAAACAGATGCTTGTAGCACGTTCTTCTCAGTTTTAGCTGCATCCCATCTACAAACAAATATTCCCCAATCCTTAATGTAGACTTTACTTTTAAAAGGTAGCTCTTCCATAGTCATATTTTGTGCGCCTTAAGACCTGACGTTCCATGACATGTTGTCTGGAGACACCAGTCCTGGAGAAGGACGTCATTCTTGGTAAATTAGCAGATCAATGAAAAGAAGGAAGGCCTTCAACATGATGGATTAACAGAGTGGCTGTATCAATAGGCTCAAATGTAATGGTGATTGTGATGATGGTGCAGGACCAGGGTTATTTTCTGTTTCTGTCATTGGGAGTGGAAACCAATTGGAGAGCACCTAACAGCAACAAAACATGAAGGGTTCTCCTTCTGGCCGTGGAACAGACAATGCTCCGCTGTTCATAGAGCGGTTGGTGTGGCTAAGGCTCTCAGTGACTAGTTTTTCAGAAGTGAGCCAACACTTCCTTCTTCCTAGCCTGTCTTCATCTGGAAGCTGCTTTGAAACATGCACACCACAGGTGATCTTACTGACATTTGAATTACTGTTTGAAGAGCTTCCAGTATCACATATGTGACTGCATTGATTCAAGCTGACAGATTATATGTGATAACACAGAGAGAATATTTAAATGCCCCCCATGGGGTTGGAATAGATAGCCCTAGATATTCAAAGTTTTTTATTGTGAGGGCATCCTCAATATAAACAGCTCACAGTTACGTACATTGAGCAGTAAGTGTTCAGATAAATTCTTCCAACAACACAACCTGTAGAGAAGTTTCCAGAAAGTAATTCAAACAAGGTGCAATGACCACACTAGATATTTTGGGAAGGAAATAACTGTAAACTTGGAGTCAGGAAATTGTAACTCTTGATTTCAGGGACACATGATTAGGGGATCATCACGGCTATGCCCTATCTTTGCTTTTCACCTCTCTGCTGGTTATCTGATATTGGGATGACATGTCTGTCCCCTTATCACATGTGATTTATCAGGTCAACCCCAGCCATGATGTAGGAACTCTTCCTCATTCCTTCCTCATGAGTTCATTTAACAGACAAAACCAAATGTATTCCAAGACACTGAGATGAATGTGGAGTGAAAAGTGGCTCTTTTAGTTAATTTTCATTTCTTCACAGCCTCTGAATTTTCTACCCATTATTCTCACATCCTAAAGGAGAAATGGGGCAGGAAGGAGAAATGGGGTCTAGATGAAAGACAACATTTTAACTGAACTGGAGTGGACTGGCACTGTGCTATGTGACTCTACCTTGTGTATGTTCTTATCCTGAGATGCCATTGACAACAATCTTGGCCGCACCTGGTAGGGAGGTGATTGGGACATGGCAAGTCCTTCCATTGGGTAAGCACAATTGTCCCTGGAGCTGGCTGTCTCCAACAAAGCCCACTTGGATAGATCCTTTCCTACACCAGAGACTAGAATACAAGTCACACAAAGGCAGGAGTTCATCCAGAGATAGGTTTATTCCCACAAAACCAGTTGAAATGTGTCTTTGTGATTCATGAATGGCTAAAGTCAAGCTCTCTCAGCAACCCAATTTCTTAGTACCCTTTGAGGGATTTCAAGTAATCAGAGCGAATGAGAACAATGGCTTCTAAGGGAATCTTCTAGACCAGTTTGATTCAGGGCTGAGCTTTCACCCTAGAAGTGCCTAGTGACTGTTTTTCCCATTTAATTTACTTAAGGGCATAGAGTTCCTGGAATGAAATGACACAGAAAATCATGAGGTTTATTAAGAAGAATTTTTTAAATGAAAAACAATATTGGTGAACACATTCCAGATAGTTGGTGCTAAAGGAAAAGCGAATCCATGCCCCATCCCATCTTCCATCATGGCAGCATGTCTATTTCAAGTATAGCAAAGCCGTTCTATGAGACTTGGGTCATTTTTACCCCCTTTATCTTTTACCCTACAACCTGATCTTGTCCATTCAGACTTCCTGTTCCCCCATGTCAATGCTCAAAAACATTGAAAATGACTTATCTGAGTACCTCAAGGATGCCGAACTTTTGATGTTTTGACTTGGTGTAAGCTGGGGTGCAGAATCCTTAGAGAAGATTTAAAACAAAAACATACAAACAAACCCATTGCCAACTGATTTGATTTCAACTCATAGTAACCTGTCGTAAGAATTTTGAAGACAAGTTTCTCCTCGTGGGTTTGAACCACTTATCTTGCAGTTAGTACCCCCAAGGCTAAACTACAAGTCCACCAAGGCAACTGAGAAGTGTGAATGAGATAGAAACACTGTCTTCAGAATATACAAACCTATGTGGATATGGAAGTCAATGGACTTTGGTTCAAATGTCTTGTGTTTGATGTTGCCCAGTGATTGACAACTTGAAACTACTGTACACCTGCTGTGGTCATGTTTTCTCTGCCTGAGTGTAAATCTGCCTCAGAACTACCAGAGTGAATGAACATGATGGAAAAATTCACCTTGTATCTAACCCTCATGACTTTCATAAATAATGTACATCTACTTCAGATTCAAAACTGTATAAGTAAATATTCCATGTACTTTAGCTTTATATATAGATATTTAGTATTATTGAGGAAAGGGAAATATGCCATATATATGAAAGGATTGAAATGTGAAGCTATTATAGCTATTATAGCTTCACCTTTCAATCCATATATATATATATATATATATATATATATATTTTCCTTTCCTCAATAATACTAAAAATCTGTACACTTGACTAGCTCAATGAAAATATTGTTAGCATTACCAAGTGCTTCATGGAAGGTACTTAAAGCACTTCTCAATAAACTGCTAATTATATGCATGGATTCTGAGCTTGAACATAATCAATCATAAATCCCAATCTAAAAATACTTATTTTCTATCATGTGGCCCTACTCCATATTTTCCCTCAGGAACAGATCACTGAAGCTACGGGCACTCTATCAAAGTGTGATGAAGAAATAAGATGGTGCCCCACTATCAGAAAGAATAATGTTGATTATCTTAAAATCTTATCTTAAAATAAGCAGCCACCTAAGTGTGACATTATCTAAGTCCACAGGGCAGGAGTATAAAATCCATGCATTATAATAAAGTCCAAGATCAGAGGGTGGGTTCTTTAGAGCTTAAATTTTGAGCACATGGTTTGCTGAAGGATATGGTAGGCATGAGTCCAACATTCACTAGCAAAGTCAACACTCAGGTGAGATTCAATTACAATCTACAGACCATTGCTTACGAATGTGATTAGTCTTTCCCTCAGACATGCTGCATTGGAAAGCGGAGTTTTACACACATATTGCAAAATTTAATATATTATCGTTTGCCTTTTTTGGGGGCTCAGTTGTAATCTTTCCTAATTTCTGTTACCTTCTGTTTTCTTTTGGATTGAGAATTTTCAATGTTTTATTTTGTTGTCATTATTGGATTTTTGTATCATTTTCTTTATATGAAATCTAGGGTATGTAATCAATCATAGAGACAGTGCCAAGATTAATATCTCCTTAGGGTTGTGGCAGAGGAGGAGGGGGTAATGGGGAGCTACTGATAATAGGTACAAGAAAGAAACAAGGTGCAAATTTTTGTGGTGATGATTGCATGCGTCTTTGTAATATACATGAACCTGCACATAGAACATGTCACACAATAATAGCTTCGCATCACAGTCCTTTTAGTTCGTAATTGATCAGATTTTTGTAGCTATACATTTTTCCCTCGCCTCATGCCATTGAGAGGCCGAGCTTCAGCAGTGGGACCGAACTTGTGTAAGCAGCTTGTTCTCCTGCCCCTGCTTCTTTACAGAACAGAATTCATATCTACATGTCAATACTGTGGAGTCCAAATCTATAACTCCAAAGTTTCCATTGGATGGGTTTACCTTTATTGACCATGATCAACAAACCCCAAATCTCCCTTTACTTGAGACCTCACATTTCTGGGTCTGAAGCTTGCAAAGGAATGCATTTAGTTTTTAAGAAAATAATTGGAGAATGCATGCTCTAGCAAAAACTTGTCGTGTTTCGATAACAGAAAAGCACACACATATGTATAAAGCTTTGTAATGTCAGTAGGCAAAGTGACACAGTAAAACCTGCTATGAGAATCTTGAAAAATGCAAATCTGAAAGGAAAGCCATTTCCCATGGATTCCCCTAGACTTATCTTCTAGTTACCAGGTTGTCCCTTTTTACCAGCCACAAGAATAAGAGAAACATTTCTTCCTTTTTTCAGTCATTCCCAGGACACCATCTCAGACCATTTAGAAAATCGCTCTGTGGGGCATTCCCACAATCATGATCTAATGTCTGAAGAGAGACCTTTGCCAGAGATGGCATTTCTGGGCATTATACCAAATCTCATTGTGTCGGTGGGCACCGAGAAGCTCCCTGCAGCTGACAGGGAGTAAATCCTGAGGCTGGCCAGAGATGTAAATCATTAGAACTCCTCGGATAGGCCTTAGGTGCTTCTCGGAAGCCTTTGCAGACTTCCAGTAATGGACGCACTCACCGCACACACGCAAAGTAAAAGTCTATAAATCTAATAACTATTTATAGGGTACACAGGTCCTATGTGTGTACAACAAGGACTAGCAAATCAACGGAAAGATTTTGCAGTCTTTCCTTTTTAATAGACTGAGCTGTCTGTGGTGTGACTGGTTATGACATCTTTAAGATGCCTGCACAATAGTCCACCTTTCATATTCTTCAATTTTGTTTTTTTAATATACTGTATATCAGGGAAACCTAAAGGAAAGCAACAAAAATGAAAATTGAATCAAGCTTCAAAGGCCCCCCGGCCATAGATACTGTGGAAGCCCCCGGGCTGGGGCTGTTGCTGTGCCATCATGTCTTGCATTCCAGCCCCCTCAGTTTCTTGCATTCCATCCCTGTCAGTTCCCCCAGAATCGCCCATGCAGATTTAACGAAATGCCAATCATTTGGCCTACAGGGTTTCTTCACCTAGATCTCTTGCATTTCCAGTCAGAAAAAAAAAATCAAGGGATAATAATGAGCATAGGCATCACATGCTCATTTCAAATGTGATCATATCAGCAAGTAGAAAAGGATTCCTGCCAATATTCAAGGCAGAGATGGAAACATCTCTTCTGGGCCCATCTCAGCTCGTAAGTTAAGAGTGAAGGAAGCCAGGAGTAACACAGTACCCAAGCTTATTGCAAGGGGAAAAAACACTGGTCTAAGAACACCTTTAAAAATATTCTGGAACTCCACAGAGAACGATGTCTCCGGGCCTCCGATTAACCCAAATTCTACGGAGAGCTAGATCAAGGAAGATAGGGATCCTCTGCTCTCCTTACCTGAAGCAGATAGGACTGCCCTTAGCAGCTGGCAAGAAGCTCAGAGATTTACAAATGGCTGCAGGCTGAGAGCAGGGTACTTCCTGGGCCCGAATCTAAAAAGGCTTTTCCTCCAAAAACCCTACTCAGAATGCCAGGGAAACTTCAAGGGCATTCATACAGAGTTGCATCATGTGCTTTGTAGGACCGGAGAGAAACAATGACAGGGGTCTCTGTCCGTCATTGCCCCTCTCTCCTCAAAGGAGAAACAATTTGCTACAAGGAACCTGCCTATTTAGGACATGAGCAGAAACTACTGGGGAGGAAAGGAGGGGGAAGAAACATAAGATCTGAATGTCTGAGGGAGGTGTGAGAATGGGCTGATAGCAGATGAGTAGCAAGAGCAATGTGGAAGGTCACCCTTGAGACTCAGGTGCACAGTGCCTACTTCAGATGGACGCTGAAGCAGAAAAGCAGACACTGCTTCCATACCCAGCCCAAGCCCTCGTTCTAGAAAGAGACAAGTAACATTAGCGGAGGGAGCTACAGGTGAGCTTTGAGAGACAATTCTGGCTTTTGAAATACTGGAGGCATAGCTCCCACTCTCACAGAAATATGCAAGCCACAGTATTCAAGGTGAAACACAGGCAATGGTGTGGTATTAAATATATTAGGATTTTGCAAAAATTTTAATGCCCCTTCTGTACACACACACATTTGTATTCCATACACACATATGTTACCTATACACTTCATATATTTATTTATTTATTTACATATACATACACAAGCAATCTGATAGGGGTTCTAGGTAAACATTGGAATGCTAACCAAGAGGTCAGGGTTTCAATCCCACCAGCTGTTCTACTGGAAAAGAGGAGACTTTTCTACTCCCATAAACTTTTACAATTGGGAAACCATATAAAGGGTTGCAATTAGTCAGACTCAATTGGTGGCACTGAGTTTTAGTTTTATATGCGTGTGTGTATAAGCTGTATGTGTTCTACATTTATATATGTTTTCATACATATGTGTCTGTATTTATACATATTCATGTTTATAAAAGCAACATTTAAAATGCTTTTTTCAAAAACTTTATGCACAAAAATCCAAAATATATGGCAGCATTAGTCATACGAGTGGGAAAAAAAACCCCAAAGCATCAAGTGATGAATAAAAAACCCAAGATATTATAAATAAATAAATGTTATAAACTAATATCCATAGAGCAGAATGTTAGTTGGGATTGAAATGAACTATTTCTCTGCCTTGAAGGGAAATAAACTTCTGATACATCCTACAACATGAATGATTCTTGAAAATGCTGTTCCAAGTGAAAACAGCCAGACACAAAAGGCTGTATATTATCTGCATCCTTCTTCTACTAGATGCACCGAATATGGCCATCCAAAGGGACAGAAAGGAGACAATGGGAACAGTGACTAAGTGGGGAAAACCCGGAGAGTGACTATCATATTGCATCATGGTGACTCAGGACTGTGAGGCACCTTTATAAGGAGATGCACATGCTCTGGAATTATTGGTGGAGTACGCCTCAAAGAATGAGCAAATGGATCTTCAAATAAACACCAGTAGAATCTTCTGAGAACAAAGATGGGCAGACTTTGCTTCTCTTACTGGGGACACAGCATCAGGAAAGATCAATCACTAGATGAGTACGTACTGTTGATAAAGTCGAGAGTCAGACGAAAAAGGGAAAGACTCCGTGCTATACATTGATGCCATTGCTGTGGCCATGCAGCCGAGCATACCCACTGTCAGGACAAGGAGGCCAGCCTGGGCACCATTGTCTCCTGTGGCACATGCCGTGGCTGTGAGTTAGTGGCAACTTGGTGATAATTCAAAGCAAAAAACAAAAAAAATCAAACAACTTTTTGAATGTCCTTAAATCAATTAATTCTACACTCAGCTATGTGATATATAAATTATAACAAAAACTATTATTAAAAGTAGAGATGGTAAAGCTCCTGTAAATATAAGGTATTCCTTGCTTTGGAGTCTAAAACTATAAATAGCTATGCACTGTTTATAAACATGGGCAATTCATTATACATATTTAATGTACATTTAAATTACATGAAAATTGGCTGATTATTCTGTTTATAATATGCTCAGTTAAATTCAGTGCTAAATTAATATTGAATTGTGAGCATGTACTATTTTTTGCTAAAGAACCCTAAATGATAAAAAAGGTATGATTTAATCATATTCTATCACATACTCTTGTTACAAAAATCTTTATTGGAGAGCAAATGCTTTGAGAGTTATTAGGGCAAAGAATGTACGGATGTGCTTTATACAATTGATGTATGTATATTTGTGGATTGTGATAAGAGTTGTATGATCCCCTAATAAAATGTAAAAAAAGAAAAGAAAAAAAATGATTAGGGAAAAGAATGTACAGACGTTCTTTACACAATTGATGTATGTATATGCATCGATTGTAATAAGAGTTTTGTGAGCCCCTAATAAAATGTTAAAAAAAAAATCTTAATCATAGACAAGCAATTCTATGGAAGAAACATATTCTGTAAAATGATGAGAATATGGTTTTCTTTCCTTTCTTTCCCAAATAAAAACCCAAGAACATAATGTATAAGGGTAATATTTTA
Source organism: Tenrec ecaudatus (assembly GCF_050624435.1). NCBI lineage: Eukaryota > Metazoa > Chordata > Mammalia > Afrosoricida > Tenrecidae > Tenrec > Tenrec ecaudatus. The sequence continues at coordinate 6,292,502 of NC_134544.1, read as the reverse complement.
TCACAATATTATATCCCATAAAATATACTTAACATTTTATTCTAATTTTAAATGTTAGAATTCACAGGCATTCTGAGAGGGTTGAAGAAAGTAACATATCTGTTAAAATTTGTCAATTTTTATATTTCGTATAGAATCTTTCAAAATATCATAACTGTGTTTCATGTAAGTATTCATTCTCAAAAATAATGATTTTTTTCTCTAGTACTTTATTGAAAGTGATGTAAAGATATATTTATCACCAGAAGTTGTTATTCATAAAGATGTTTTAGTAACATAAAACAGAACCAATAGTGAAACTTCCGAGGGAAATCATTTTCCTCAGCTGAAAGTGGTGGTTCCCTTTGTTCCTTAGGGTTTCCTTAGGGCTTGTCTTAATTAAGCTCACATTCAGTAAGATGCTGAATTGGCACTACTTAAAGTAAAGTGAGCTTGGAACAGGAAGCTGAAATGCCACAGAATTCCTGAGTGTGAGATCACTCCGACACTTTGTAACCAATGTACTTATGCTTTTGGCCCATTCTGCAGAAACCCTGTCCTTTTGATAACGGTGGCTGAATCCATTGCTTGACCTTGTAAATGGCCATGGAAACAAGACCGTCAGATTCTTGGGAGCACCTGCTGAAAGCTCCACATGGCAACTCTCAGATGCGCAAATGCCAGAACGGTCCCTCTCTCCAGAGATTCACCTGTCCACTCTCTGTGTCCACATCAGTTTCTCATGATATTGGTGATCTTCGCAGTGATGCTCTCAGTATTGTCAAAAAGACCAGAGAGATAGAAAATACTGTCGCAATTAATCTGAATAGGCTTGCGCCTCCCCCCTCCTCCCCCCACCAAAAATACACACATTTAGAAATCGATTCTCCTGGCTCCTCTGTGTGACCTGGTTGAATTGTTCTTTCATTTTCCCTGCCTCAATTGTAAGGGAAAATGAGAGTCGTGGAATGGGAATATATTAGAAATAAGTTTGAAGCAAGGGGAGAAGAACATTGTCAGGCTATGAAGCACAGGAAGGAAAGAAGGGAGAGAGAGAGAGAGAGAGAGAGAGAGAGAGAGAGAGAGAGAGAGAGAGAGAGAGAGAGAGAGAGAGAGAGAAATCTCAAGGGACCAGGAACACTGCCCATGGAAGGGCACAGTAGATGCAGCAAGCGTCCGCTTCAGGGCAGAAAGTTCATTTAGAGCTTCTGAAATAATTACTCCATCCTAAGTAATCAGTACCCATAAGATTACCGAAAGCAACTGGATGTAGAAGTTCTTCATTTTAATTTGGGGGTGTTTTTAGAATTGTAGCTTGGGTAAAACTGTACAGGGTGTATAAGTTTTACCTTCAAAAACAACTGTGCAGATGCCACAGGACCGGGCAGTGTCTGACCCTGTTATACATAGAACAGTCATGTGTCGGAGATAGCTTGCTGGCACCTAGCAACATTATGTCACTGAGAGTTGATGCCTAAGGGATAGTTCAGCTCTGTTCTAGCGGGGTGTCTAATGGCTCCATAAGTCTCTTTTAGATCAGTGAATGTGCTCTTTTTATGCTTTTAAATTTTGAATCACATTTTTTCCTCTCTATATACTCAGGATTTTCTGCTGTGCTCTCAATCTGAGCGGTCGGTTGCAGTAGCCACGCACTTTTTTACACTATCGAAAGTTACCAACGTCACAGGCAAAAACCAGCCATTTGTTTTTTTACTTAAATTGCACTGTGCTTTCTTTATGTACCAGAGTTGGTTGTACTCATGTGTTAAGCCACAAATAAATGCCATCCAACAGAAACAAAGAAACAAACTTCAATTCTTTCAAGATCAAAAAGAATCAGGAAGGATGCAAGGCAGTGACTTTCCTGAGATGTCACCAGGATCCCATGTATTCCTCCCCGAGGCTGACCTGCTCAGCAAGGTGAAAACATAGCTGCTCACTGAAGTCACTCTCAAAGTCGCAACAGAATTTGGCATCTTCTGGTCCATGAAAAGGTAGACTATTAACAAGGAATACTGAAGAAGAGCTATTGCCTTATAACGATGGTGTTATTGAACAATATTAGATGTGCCATAGACTGTGACAAGGATGAAGAAATATTTGTTGGAAGAAATGCACCAAGCATACTCCTTGGAAGCAAGAATGGTGAGACTTAATTTCTTGTGATTTTGACAGGTCAGGTGACATCATCTATGTAGAGAGACATTACACTTGGTAAAGCAAAGGCTCAGCCAAAAAGAGGAAGAACCCCAATGAATGGATTAATAGTGACTACCGCAATCATTTCAAATATAAAATAATTATGAGTAGGACACCAGATTAGACAGTGTTTTGTTTATGTTCTACCATTAGGAGTCAGAAACAGCTTAAAGGTAGCTAACAAAAACAACAGTTGCTGTGTGTTTATTTCTCAGCATTAGAATAATAAAGTTCTTAGGTAGCTTGAGTCCACTAAGGTTCCTGGGCTCTTACTACAAGTGTCCTTGTCGTTCTTTATTAAATGATTTCCATGAATATCCCTTTATCTGAGGACCTTCCTTGCTCTTCTTTGCACAAGCTCACCACAGAGACCATTTAACATCCACTTCACTTTGAATCATGACAACTGTGTGTGAGAGAGAATAGTGTATGCCTTTTGGTTTTTAAATAATGGGTTTTCAGTAGCTTGAGAAGTGTGTCTAGTGGGCTGGATCCTTCAACCTATGGTTTAATAATCAAGTGTTTAGCACTTGTTCGCCCAGGAACTCCTCCCTTTGAAAAAAACAAACAAGCAAAATAACCTTACTGACATCGAAACAATTCTGACTCATAGTGACTCTATGAAGACGGGATGGAGCTGCCCCTGTGAGTTTTCAGAGATTGTAACTGTTAATGAGAGTAGGAAGCCTCACCTTTTCCCCGAGAAGCACTGGCGGGTTTGAACTGCTGACCTTGCAGTTCATGTAATGGCTGCATCATGAGGGCTCCTCTGACCTACCTCAAAAGTCTTATTTAAGACATTTCCCCCCTGATTTTTACAGAATAAGTGTATATTTCAACATGTTCACCAGACTCACCTGTGGGTAGTCTACAGGTGAGATATTCTTGTTAATGAGAAACGTTGTACCCCTTGGTTATTGAGAAAGGAGAGATTCTGGTTGCAGAGTGTGAAACACATTGGGTTGCTAACTGAGGTTTGTGGTTCAAACTCAACAATTGCTCCTTAATGAGAAACGTTGTACCCCTTGGTTATTGAGAAAGGAGAGATTCTGGTTGCAGAGTGTGAAACACATTGGGTTGCTAACTGAGGTTTGTGGTTCAAACTCAACAATTGCTCCTCAGAAGAAAGATCAGACTCTTTGTAAAGATCTACAGCCTCGAAAGCCCCAACAGAGATGCTCTACTCTGACCCAGAGAGTTCTTAGGAGGGATCGCCTTGACAGACGTGGGTCACTGATGAGAGAGGCAGGGGACAGGGAGTCCTGTCAAACTTTTCTCAATAACTACAGAATGAAATCTACAGTCAGTTGCTTTGCATTAAAGAAAAGTTGGTTTCAGACGGATACACTCTTGTATTGATTATGATTTGATTTTCAACTACTGATTGAATAAGTTTTTAAAATATCATTTGCTTATTGATTTTAAATGCCCCTTGACTTGAGACATATCCTGATGATGAGTCAAGTAATATGGATGAATAATACATATTTCTCACACTGATGTTCAGGAGTACTTAGTATGTACTTCCATGAAACAATCAATGGAAGCAGCTCTGCTCTCTAGCCTACGCAGACACATATTTCCTTAAGTACAATAAGACTTTATTTTAAGGCATCTTACATCTCTTATAAATTTAGATACAGGAGATTAAATACTGTTTTTGGGTTGAGTATATTAACTTTTAAAATAAGATAAAAGAATCATAAACACCCCACACTGAACAAATGCCATCAACTTATGTGTTAATATAAAGTCATAGATGAAGAAAAGAACGTTGTTCTTAGTATTTAAAGTAAAAAAAAATGTGCTAAGAAGAAAAAGGAAACAGTCATATTAGACCTCTGAGGGGTCTGCAAAAGTTCTGTGAAAAAAATCCTTTATCTTTTAAATTTCATTTATTCAAGAACTTACATTACAATTCAGTTGGCCAAGAAGGGTTATTTCCTCCCAATTGGGGTCGTTGCTTACATCTTGTGAGATGCTAGAGCTGCTTCCTTGGGCAGAAGTGCCAGATAATCACATAGCCAGATTGGGCAGTTGACAGCGGCTCTGCTGTGTTTTTTCTGAGACCCTGGTGCGCTCCTGCCAACACCTGCTTTGATGTTTGCAGGAATAAATCCTGGCTACCACCATGCTGTCTTATGAGGGATCTGGGAAAGCAATCAGCCGTTTGCTTAAGAGCTGAGACAGCTGAGACCATGCAGGCATCCACCCCAACTCCCTGCCCTTGGACCTCCTGTGAGTGTCCACCCTGCCTGGAGATGTGTGTGGTCTTCACAGTTTGAAAGAACAGCCACGTTCTTCTGGAAAGATTATGTTCATCTTAAACCTGCTATTTAACGTCCCAAAGCATAAAAATCTGCCCTTAATTAGCAACATAGAATACCAGAAAATACAGCTCTTCTCAGAAACGCTAGGTTTGATTCAACTATCTTTGAGAAAACTGTTACTATCCTAGCCCTATCTTGGCACATAAAACTGTCTCAAATAGGATGGTTATTTATTTGATATGCTTTATAGCTGAGTTTCTCATAGGATTACCTTCTATAGCCAGTGAATATGTCAATATCAAATGAATATATATTTTAATTTCCAACAAATCTCCCTCGCTTTCTCATTCTCATGTTCAAACTGTCTCTCTCATATACTGAAGGTACTTACTTTATAGCATTCTTAAACAGAGTTACACTGATTCATAGGAAAATAATATTGAAATAAGTCTTACTGGTCCCCACGCAATGTATGACTCGTTATGCTCTTGGTGGTTTCTTCAAGGTGCCTGTATTTTGAATCCACAAACATTGACCTTGGTATCACTTTGGATTGTGCAAGCATCTATAATTGTGGTCACTCTAAAGGTATTTAGAGATAACAAGGACACACTCAGATATAATTATTTCAGAATAATATTTATAATTATAGTTTAAATGCATAGATCCACAGGTACATTTTCCCAGTTCTGGGTTCAACCCCTAATACTCAACATTCCAAGACCATTATTTCTGAGTCCTAAAGCCATTCTGGACTCATCCCTAACACACCAATACTAATGTTGAGAGAATACACATGAGTAAATGGTGCCAGAGACAAATCTGACTTCATTTAATTACACAGGGAGATGGAGAAGCCAACACCAACCGTGGCACCAGCTTCCAACAGCAACCATGCTTCTCATGCCATGCTCTCTGATAAATTCAATAATAGAATCCTTGGCGATGGCAATAAAAAACTCAGACAATACTCCCACTTATGACAGCTTATTGAGGAAGCTAACTGATTACCACAAATCAGAATCAATAAAGAGTAAGAATACAGTCACTGATGCCAAGAAGGACCTCTCTTTAGTTAGCAGCCAATGAATCTGATTCTTGTTGTGTTGTAAAAAAGGAAAGTGACCCCCAAATCCAAATATAATGTATACAGACACATTTACTAAGTCTTAAATGGAACAAAGACAATTCATTGGCGGTGATGGAGACCATCAACATGCAGCCATGTTAGTCTTCAGGTATTGTTTGTGCATTCAGAATTCTAAAGCCTTATATAATGGGCAATACCAAGGTAGAGGGGAAAAATACAGGTGAAGAGTACAATATAAATCCAAATAAAAGAAATGAATGTTCACTGCCAGAAAAGAGCCAATCATAAAGACAACAGATATCCCAGCCAAGGAGTGGAAATCGCCACATGCTGGGCCAATCACATGTGTTTACTTGACTCCCTGTGGTGCCCTGTTTTCTGGCCAAACATTGGTCTAGATATTGCTGTGCAGACATTCTGAGAATGAGATTACCATTTAGAATAAATTAAATAAATGAGATTAACCTCCATATTATGACTGAGCCTCCCAAGAACCATTTTGAATCTTCCTGTGGATTCAACCTCTATTGAATTCTATCTGATATTTAAATGACAATGCCAATATCCTTGGGACCAGGTAGAGTACTTTAGAAAATGGTTTACTCCTACTCCCCTAGCCACGCCCGGGGGGTGGGGGCAGTTGGCTGGGGCAGTCTTCCTCAGGGACTTGCCTAGGCACACCCTAATGGGAATGGTTGTGGCATAGTCATGAGTCATACCCTGACTGCCTTGGTCAGAAGGCCCTGAGTCAATCGTGTAAGCTCCTATATCTAGCATCATGCACGTGCCCTAGTCATGATCCCATTTCAAATTCTGTGGTCCTGCCTGAAACTGTGATGTATTGATCTGCCCTCAATCATGCTTTAGTGATAGTTTCTCTTGTATTGCCACATTCCATTTCAGCAGCTTGTTTCCCATAAAGACTTGAACAACGATATGATCACATGCTGAGGGTCTCCATCACCCTGAAGAATTGTCTTTGTTCCATTTCAGACTTAATAAATGTGCCTGCATACATTACATTTCGATTTGTGGGTCTCTTTATTCTCCTAAAATACAGCAACAGCAAGATACCTCTATCTAGCGATCTTTCTCTGAAGTTTTCTGACACAGTAGGTCTCCTTTGTCCATGGGCTCATGCCTAATCAATCTGATTCTTCTATGCCATCATGCCGTGGGAAGTCTTGCCAGGTAGTTGACCTGCTGAAAAGACAATCGTGACAAAAACAAAATCCACCATCAGCAAAACATTGATCCTTCTAAACCGAATCTTTTAATGAAATAGGTTATACTGTTCTTATAAATTCAAGTTACAATTTCAAAGACACTTAGATTTAAAATAATTACTGAGAACATGTTGGATTGTTAAAGGGCAGGACCGAATGTCAGGCGCACACCCACAAAGAGCAGCTCCCTCAGATCCCCAATGGCAGTGACTACACTTGCTTTCTCCCCTTGCAACAAAATAAGAAATAATGGTTTTAATTTGCATTTTTTTTGCTTCTGGCACCTCGCGCTCTAAATAAGATATTAGTTACCACTGTTTTCAGTATTTCATAATGAATTATTAAGGCATGACCACATTAGATCCAAAGATACTGTTTTTTTTCATGTGAAGAATCTAAAAATCAGGATGGTGGTTCTCATTAGGATAACTGAAGAACTGTTATGTAAATTATGTTACCCACAATAGTGAACCGAAGCATGTACACTATTATCACCCTTTTTATTGTTGCTCTTGCCCATTAATAATTGATACAGAAAGACTATACCAGAGTGAGAATTCTATCACAATGAATACGCTAAGCAAACGTTGCCTGACATTGGTAAGACTATCTGTCCATTACAAGCCACATTTTTAACAGTTGGATTATTATTTCAAGTTGATTGCAACTAACATTGTACCTCCTTTTCCCCGGGTAGCACCACTCACTGAAATGTTGGTGGTTCAAACCCACCCCGCAGCAATAGGAGTGACAGGCTTGACAATCTCTTACCCAAAGGAGAGGGACTGAAGTGATAAACCCTATGGAGAACTGGCCCTTCACACACTGAGCTTCACCAGGAGCTGAGCTTCACTAGAACTGCACTCAACCACAGCAAAGCCCATTGTCATGTCATTGGCCTTACTCTGAATGGAGGGGAGGCCCACCGTTTACACAGAGGTACTTCTGTTCTCCTTGACTTCTTCAACATCTCCCTATAGAGCCGCTTTGCTCTTGAGTTTTGAGTACTGTATTGATAATAGACTAAAGACATGCAAGGGGAGAATTGGGTGGTGGGGGGGGGTGCGGCAAGTAGGCTATTTTAATGATCCAGATGTTGTTTGCTTATACTTACTTCCTTTGGAAATCTTAGGGTCTTCATCTTGCAGCTTCGTCATCCATCATGAAGAGGAAATCAAGTGATTATTTCTTAAATGATGGCACTTTAAATATAAGTTAAGAAGTGGGGAAAATCCTAATTAAAATAGTAAGAAGGAATTCTTTTAGGAAAGAGGAGAAACACATTAAAAATTGAAGTGTTTTAGAGGAATGAGAAATTATTCTAAAATTGCACTTTATGACTACACTCTTATGTCAACAAATAAAAGTATACAATGTTGCTTTAGGCATTGACTTAGATAAAACTTCCAAGGGCACTTTTTAATAGGTTTTCTTTAGCTGATCTAAAATAGAACATATTGAAAAGACTAAGATATATGTATATACATTCAATATAGCTTTCCTCAAAAATGTGATTTTATAAACAGAAAAAAAAACTGTGTTAAACAGTAATCACCAAGTGCTCACTAGATGCCTAGGGACTGAGATACGTACTTTGATAAAGTGGTTGTTTGGGGCCCATAGATCAACTCTATTCTTGGGAAGGTGAAGTCATGTTGGACAAAGGAACTGATCATTCCCATTCTTCAGTAGTCAGTCCTAAGACATGGGTTGCACATGAAAAGGTGCCATACATGGCATGCGGTGGTCTCTTAATCTAAGAGCAACTCCCAGGGACAAAGCAGTTGAGTAAATGTCTTACTCCTTGTGAATTTAGAACCTATTTGTACTAAATCCTTTATAACTGTGAACAGTTTCTCCCCATGAGAAGGCTTAAAAGAGAAAGGTTAGAAGGAAAAAACAAAACAAAAAACCCAGCTACTTAATCTGTGCAGCATGGATGTCCATCATAGCATTCAACTGGCTTGTAGCCCAGTAAGGAGAATCCAAGATGGCCTCTCTGGTCAATTGGGTATCCTAGTGATGATGGCTAGATGGCTGTGTTGGTATGCTGCTCTCATCTAGAACGTTGACCAATGGCTGCTCCAGCATGGCAGCTCTAGGTTTCCAAAGAGAATATTCCAAAATGCCCAGGCTTAAACTCAACATCAATTAGGTGTCATCTAAATGGGCGTATAAGCAAATGTGATGAAGAAAGCTGATGGTGCCCGGCTATCAAAAGATAAAGTGTCTGGGGTCTTAAAGGCTTGAAGGTAAACAAGCGGCCATCTAACTCAGAAGCAACTAAGCCCACACGGAAGTAGCACACCAGCCTGTGTGATCATGAGGTGTTGAAGGGATCAGGTATTAGGCATCAAAGGAAAAAAAAACCAAATCATTGTGAATGAGGGGGAGTACAGACTGGGGACTCAAGACCCATCTTTAGGCAACTGGACATATCCTTAAAGAAGGATTACATGGAGGAGACAAGCCAGTCAGGGTGCAGTGTAGCAATGATGAAACAATTTTCCTCTAGTTCCTAAAAGCTTCCTTCCCCCACCAACCTCCATTATCATGATCCCAATTCTGCCTTACAAGTCTGGCTAGACCAGAGCATATACACTGGTTCAGCTAGGAACTGGAAACACGGGGAATCCAGGACAGATGATCCCTTCAGGATCAGTGGTGAGAGTGGATATACCGGGAGGGTGAATTGAGGGTAGGGTGGTAAGGGGGAACCGATTACAAGGATCTACATATAACCTCCTTCCTGGGAGATAGACAACAGGAAAGTAGATGAAGGGAGATGTCAGACAGTGTAGAATATGACAAAATAATAATTTATAAATTATCATGGGTTCATAAGGGAGGGGGAGCAGGGAGGGAGGGGGAAAATGAAGAACTGATATCAAGGGCTCAAGCAGAAATCAAATGTTTTGAGAATGAAGATGGCAACAAATATACAAATGTGCTTGACACAATGTATGGATTTTGACAAGCCCCAATAAAATGATTTTTAAAAATTGGTGTCATCAAGCTAGTTCAGACTCATAGTGACCATTTGTACAATGGAATTAAACGCAATCCAGACCTGTACCAGTCTCAAAATTTTGCTATGGTTCAGTCCATTATTGCAGCCACTGTGCCAATCAATCTACTTCACAGTATCTTCATTTTCTTCATTGTATTCACTGAGAATGTACTTTTCTAAGTATAATGAACCTTTCCTAGAACTTGTCCATCCTTATTTTATGTCCAGATTATGTACTATTTAGTCTACCTATCCTTAATTCTTATGATCCTCCTGGCTCCTATATATATATATATATATTTATTTATTTATTTTGGTCCAAACTGTCCATGTAACTTTTTAAATATACCTTTGTTCCAGCCATATCCAAGAATGTGTAGGGTATACAGAGTTCAAAGTTATGAAAATGTCTTAGCAATAGACAATTATCTTGAGAAAATAAATCACTGGGCCTGGACATTCAGGACCAAAGTCTCAGTAAAAACCAAGGTGAATTTGGATAATATACTTCACAGAGACAAAGTTCTACAACGTGTTTTGATGAGTAAAGATGGTGTCTTAAACTTGTGTTGCCACATTAGAGTGGCATGTAAGGTATCGCTATTGGTCTCACTCTGCCCTGAAGGAGAGTGACACAAATCAAAAGACACATGGAAACCGCCCATCCATGAAAATATCTATCTCCATAAGCCTGTGACCAGAAGAACCAGATAATCTCTGGCTACCATTACCAACCACCCTGGAGCAGATTACATTAATAGACCCTCGATAGCGTTGCATAAAAATGTAGAACAAATTCAGTATCACTAGTGACCATGCTTACTGGTCAAATAGAGACCAATGGAACACACCCACGCCTTAGTCAGGCTTCAGGTCTAGAACTAAACTCACCCCAGTGTCTGGATCTCTAGCCTAACAATAAACAGATCTACTTACCAAATAATAACACAAATGAAATAATCACATCATAGTTCAATCAACCATTTATGACCAAGAGGGCAGCAGTTACCCAAGGACAAATTTGAGAAAGGTTATGAAAGAAGGAAGGGAAACAGGAGACAGAGAAACAAGAATAAGTGGTGGCACACGGATGGGATGGCAATGAATGAGATTAGGGAACATATGTGGATATCTGATTTGTTGAATGTTAAATTGACAAGCTGCTCTCTAAGGAGGTACCCAATTCACAATAAAATGCAAAAAAAGATGATGAAGAAGGAGAAAGAGGAGGAGAAAAATAAATCCTAGGATCTCTGGTTGCACAACTGCTTAGCTCCCAAACCAAAACACGATCCTTAAAGGAAAAAAACAAACAAACAAAGAGCAGGACTTCATCAAATTTTATAAGCTTCAACTCTTCAAAGGATTTACTAAGATATTGAAAAGATGGTCCATAAAGTGTTAAAATATTTGTGAACTGCCTACAGATAAACACACACCTAAATACTGAGTGTCCTTCCAACACTGCGTGGAAAACCCTAGTACCTTGTCACTCCACGCTGAACCACCTTTCTGCAACCTCCTCACTGAGCTATGCTTTTCAACCCCTTAATACATCATGGAGGAAAACAGTCTTTGTTTGAGACTCTTATGCATAATGTATAAAATTTATTAGTAAGAAAACAAACAGCTCAATTAAAATTAAATATCAGATTTAAGTGGACATCGTATTTCCAAAGACCTTGCGGACCGAGAATGAGAACATGAGCTCTATCTCTGTAGCCTTAGTCATTAAGGAAAAATACAAACGAAAAATGCATTGAGATATTGTGAAATGACATCAGAAAAGCTATCGCTAAACCATATATTAACAAATTCCCAACAAACGTTCCTAGAGAAAATAGTAAATGCGACACCCTCTTTGGAATGAATGCACTTTTGCAATTTCTTAAAAAACTAAATGTATACCACCCTTCTGATCCACTCATTCCAATTCGATGGGTCCTTGGAGAAAAACAACAAGTCTTACAAAATACATAGTCTTACAAAAATATTGGAATAAACATTCGGTGCAGCTGTCTTTGGAAAAATCAAATCTGGATGCAACTTGGTGTCCACCAACAGGTGAGTGGAAAAACAGTGAGGTAGACCCATAAAATAAAGATTACTCTGCATTAAAAATTAATGAGTCATGGATGGACAGGCCAAGGGAAATGCATCTGAAAATAATGATGCTTTGTGAAAGAAGCCAGACAGAAAAAGTGCAGAGTGCACAATCCAATAAAAATAAAACCCTCAAAATGGAAACGCATCTAGAGTGACATTGATTTATCTTTTTTTTTTTTTTTGGAGGGGGGCTGCCAAGAAGCAAGAGGGAGAAATGCCACTGAAGATTGAGGGAATTTGAGTGGGAGAGGGGGTCTTTCCATTGTCTGGATTGCTGTCTTGCTTCCAACAGTGTTCATACATGCCAACTTCTCAAGTGTCTGCTGATTGTACCTCAATGATGTGATATGCAAACAAAAATAAACAAACCACCCAAGGGATGCATACATGATCGTTAGTTTTCACCAAACACTAAGTAGATTTGTCTCTTTATCTGTCCCTGAGAGAGTTATGTTGCCTGATTTTCCCCAGACATTCCCCTTACAGAATTGTTACAGAAACAACAATCTCTTCTGATATCCATATTTAATCAGCTTATAAACTATTCACTTCACTTCCATGACAACAATAACAAAGTCAGCCTGACACAATCAGCTAGTAGATACCCTCAAATGGTCCTGAGAAGCATTGGACTCAGGAGTCAATGTGCAGACTAGGTAGCAGCTCCATTGTGATAGGTCTTCCACAGTCCCCTAACATAAGATGTTCTGCATGGGCAAAGTGTCACAGCACAAAGGAAATGCAATAGAATATGACTGACAGGGTCCATCAGATTATGCTGTGCAGTCTCATTCAGGATAGGCTTAGTGTTAGCATTGGATTTTTTTATTTACTCTTCATTATTAGTAATAGCCACGGACACCTTTGGGTTTATAGCCTGAAAACCAATGCAACACAGTAGTCAAGTTTTCAAAGAAAATGCCACTGCCCACCTGCGCACGCACACGTTTCGTAGTTAGTATCTACATTACAGATCTAGTGGGTGAATACAGCGTCTCTTGGTACTTTTAAACCTGACATGCTGAACAAGGACAGCCTGACCGGCACCATGGCTGCGTGGCACTGTGATTCTTCAGAAAGAAGCCTGCACATTAAAATAAACCTTATACAGGCTTCTTGGGAAAGGCAGTTCATTTCCTGAGTCTCTTCATTCTTTCATTATATAAGCCAGATTTCAACAAATTAATGCGGAATATTATTTCCCCTTAAATGACCACACCACGTTGGAAAAGAGGAAAAATGAAAAAGTAAAAGAAATCACCAGTGCCCTTAAAATAAGCTAGCAACTTCCAGCACTTTGCCGACCATTTCTTTGCTGGTCTTCCCTTAAAACAGTTGTCAAGGGAACTTCACGCTAAACAAAACCCACTGTCAAATGTCATCATTAAAGGGTGCTAACATTGCCCATGGGACCCAGCTCTTTGAAGCTCTTATTCATTATTTTCAGAATCTGTAAAACAATCATTTTCAGGGTTTCTTCTGTGGACTGACACGAAATGAAACAATCATAATTTGTAAGACCGCCAGTGAATAAGTTTCTCCCTCCCACAAAAGTGCTGTTCTTAGTGTGTGAGGGCAAAGATGACAGGTCTCTGCTCAGAGCGAGCCCTGCACAACCTGAAAATGCCTGCGTTGGCTTCCAGATCACTTTCAAGCCACACGGAAACGTTCTGAAAGCCAATGCAAGCAACCTCTTTCATAGAGCTGGGCTAGCTAGCATGTTTGATGTGGTTTATCTTTTGTCTTGTTTATGGTTGTCATTTTCTCATTCCATTTTTTTATCCCTGTGTACTGAATGGTAGGAAAGAAACAGTGAGTCAGGAGGATGTGTGCCATGACCCACTAGTTCTGTTATAACAGGCCGTAGTGGACCCAGAAGAAAGTGTGGAAGGAAGGACAGTTAAGAAGCAGCTGGGAGCCTACCACTTCCTATGCTGGATCAAAAGTGCTCTACCTTCCAAATTACAGTGATGCATGCTCTTGCTGCTGAGATGCCCTCAGGTTGGTTCTGACTCACAGAGTGAGCCTCTCTACCACTGAAGGAGACACTGCCTGGCGCCATGCTCTCCTCGTGATGGCTGTTCCATTCACACCCGTGGCTGCAGCTACGCTGGCCATCCATCTCCTGGAGGGTGCTCCCTCCCTTTTGATTACTATTTCTTTAAGAACTTTACATTTTATTTTGCTTGGTAATGTATCTTTATTAATTTTAAAAACAGAAATGAGAGAAAAGAATAATGAGCAATCTTCTCATCCAGAAATGGCATCATGATGTCCAAGCTCTGGAAGGAATACTAGTAAATATGTACTGCCTGGACCCCGGGTGGGGCAAACATGAAGTGCTGCATTACTCACTGAAAGCTTCTCTTCAGACCTACCCACATCAGCCGGAGTGTGCTCTGCTGGCCTTCGTCTCCACTGAAAACCCTGAGGCGCATAGTTATGCTCTGTGCTTCTGGTCACCCTGAGTTTTGAGAACCAACTGCATGGAAAGGAACAACCACACATGGTACTGCTAATGTTATCAGAGCATCACTAACATTTCTATTGGAGGACAGGCCATTCTTGTTCAATACATTCTTGTTTTAATTGAATACATGGAAAATATCCTAACAATTTTTTCATCTGTAAAAGCTGCCATCCTAACTTATGTGATGTAACATTTATGTGATGTAGCATTTCTTTATTCTGTGCCTGATGTAATAGCCAGTTCATATAAAACTGAGTGCATTCTTGTATCAAAATGAAGTCTCTATGGAAAAGGAAGTCAAACTTGTACAGAATCAGTACATTAAAATATTCTTTGGATCATCTGTCTTTATTACTTGTAATAAAAAAGAGTTTAATGTAGAAAATATTCAGATGATAGCAAATCATTGTGAAGCTTGAATTACCCTGGGCCATCAGGATACTCTTTAGTCTCCCAAGTGCCTGCTCCGTGACTTAGGTAACCTAGCTTTGACATTTGAGTAAGGCCCAGAAATGTACTTTAGAACGTCGATATATATGGAGAATTTGTTCAACTATTCTGGTTTTGATAGCATCATCTCAAAGTGAGAAGATTACAAAAATGAAGAATGAGAAAACTGGGATTCAGGAGAATGACTTTCCAGGAAGCAATCTTCAGGGGAAGAGAAAGCTAGGCACGAGAAACAGAGACGCAGTAAAGAAAGTGTGCGCTGGGTCCAGCCTGTCACCATTGTAGACCTCGGTGCAAATAGTGCTCAGCGTCAAACCAGAGACCGATGTGCTCTCCTGAGATATATATGATATTAAAATCAAATCCACGGAAACGGAGTCAGTTCTCACTCATACTAGCCTTTATAAAGTTTCCAAGTGGGCCACAGGGCACCACGGAGCCCTGCAGTGATCCCGGGGGGAGAGACACTTGACCTCGGATTATGGGTCAGAGTACAAAAGAGTTTCATTTGTTTGTTTGGTTGGTTAGCCAGAAAGATGCTGAGTAATGTTTGTTTGTTTTCTGAAAAAGGGGTGGTAAGCCAAATACGTTAGGGAACTTATATATTTCAAAGCTGTAAATCTTCACAGCAGCGGAGACCCTCATCATCCTTCCTCAGAGTGCCTGGTGGGTTTAAACCACTGACCTTGACAATAGCATTTCAATGTTTGCCCTACGATACCACACATCTTCTTATATATGAAATAAGAGTTGGAAAGTATTTAATTCTTTAATAGCCTCCTATATTTTAAATTTCAGGTTAGCTAAAAATGTTAAAATGTGACTTTCTTGTCCCACAAAGAAGTACACAGTCTCAGAAATCCACAGGGGTCAATCTACCCAGTCTGGGACTCATGGGTTCTCCATAAGTCAGAATTGACTAGACATCACTGTGTTTTCTGTTTCTTTGTTTTTGTCTGTTTTCACACGTTTTTTAAAAATATCAATTGGTGGCATTTTTGGAACAATTCACTATACGGCAAAGATGAATGCATGTGAATATATATATACACAGTTCCAGGGTGGCCTGTAGATGAGGCTGGAAGTATTTCCAATATGAGCTGATCACTCATAGTGGACATATTGCAGGGGAGCTTACAAACAAAGACAGAATAAGAAGACAGCCTGGGAGATGTACTTCTGAAGATGAGTCCATTTTTTAAAAGCATCAGAACAATACCTTGTCTGGTTATCTTGCATAAGATACATCATACAACAGAATCAGGCTCTTGAGAAAGACACCAAATGAAGGCAAGGGATGTCTTTATTGATGTGTATAGTGACACTAGCCACAACAATGATCTTACACAAGCAGATGATTCCAGACCATGAAATATTTCTCTATGGCTTACATAAGTGACCATGCTTGAGAGGCATCATAGTGAGAGCTTGCTATCTATATATCTATTTATGTATCTATCCTTCTTTATGTAAAAAGCCATGAAGAATGATATGAAGCTAGCCAAACCAAATTGTGTAGTACCACAAGCAAGCTTAATTCTTAGAAAATAATAAATATAATTATAGTTTATGTTTTATATATTGAATATTTTGAAATATACCTGTACATTGATTCTTGAATTGCCTTCCTGTGATACTTAATGAGATATAAATAAGTGTAATTATTGCAATTATTCAGATTAATCTGCAATTATCCAAGATCTGAATGGGTCTTTTTTATTTTTATTTTTTTAACAATTTATTGGGGCTGATACAATTCTTTTCACAGTTCATACATATACATACATCAATTGTATAAAGCACATCTGTACAGTCTTTGCCCTAATCATTTTTTTCTCTTTTCTTCTTTTACATTTTATTAGGGACTCAAACAACTCTTACCACAATCCATACATATACATACATCAATTGTATAAAGCACATCCATACATTCCCTGCCCCAATCCTTCTCAAGGCATTTGCTCTCCAGTTAAGCCCCTTGCATCAGGTCCTCTTTTTTTTCCCACCCCCTCCCTCCCCTTTCCCCCCTCCCTCATATGCCCTTGGTAATTTATACCTCGTTATTTTGTCATATCTTGCCCTATCCGGGGTCTCCCTTCCCCCCTTCTCTGCTGTCCCTCTCCCAGGGAAGAGGTCACATGTGGCTCCTTGTAATCAGTTCCCCCTTTCCAACCCACTCACCCTCCACTCTCCCAGCATCATCCCTCACACCCTTGGTCCTGAAGGTATCATCCACCCTGGATTCCCTGTACCTCCAACCCTCATATGTACCAGTGTACAGCCTCTGTCCTATCCAGCCCTGCAAGGTAGAATTCGGATCATGGTAGTTGGGGGGAGGAAGCATCCAGGATCTGGGGGAAGGCTGTGTTCTTCATCGATACTACCTCACACCCTAATTAACCCATCTCCTCTCCTAAGCCCCTCTATGAGGGGATCTCCATTGGCCGACACTTGGGCCTTGGGTCTCCACTCTGCACTTCCCCCTTCATTTAATATAATATATATATACACATACATATACACATATATACACATACATACACACACTTATATCTTTTTTTTTTTTGCATGATGCCTTATATCTGGTCCCTTGGGCACCTCGTGATCGCACTGGCCGGTGTGCTTCTTCCATGTGGGCTTATTTGCTTCTGAGCGAGATGGCTGCTTGTTCACCTTCAAGCCTTTAAGACCCCAGACACTATCTCTTTTGATAGCCGGGCACCATCAGCTTTCTTCACCACATTTGCTTGTGCACCCATTTCTCTTCAGCGATCCTATCATGGAGGTGTGCAGTCAATGATATGATTTTTTGTTCTTTGATGCCTGGTAACTGATCCCTTTGGGACCACTCGATCACACAGGCTGGTGTGTTCTTCCATGTGGACTTTGTTGCTTCTGAGCTAGATGGCCGCTTGTTTATCTTCAAGCCTTTAAGACCCCAGTCACTATCTCTTTTGATAGCCGGGCACCATCAGCTTTCTTCACCACATTTACTTGTTCACCCACTTTGGCTCCAGCCGTTGTGTCGGGAGAGTGAGCATCATAGAGTTCCAATTTAATAAAAGAAGGTATTCATGCATTGAGGGAGTGTTTGAGTAGAGGCCCAAGGTCCTTCCGCCACCTTAATACTTGACCTATAAATATAGACACAAAGATCTATTTCCCCAACCTCCTATATATATTTGCATGTACATGTCTTTGTCTAGACCTCCATGAATGCCCTTTGACTCCTAGCTCTTTCCTCCATCTCCCTTGACCTTCCTCCTGCCCTACTACCATGCTTCATCGCCACCTGGGCTAGACTATACCTCTTCTCTAAGCAACCTTACCCTTGATCATTTCCCACCAGGCCTGCCACTCCCCCTTCTCTACCATTTGGGGTCCCATGTTGTTCCCTTGTCCCTGGGTTTGTTAACACCACTTCCTTACCCCCCCCACCCCCCCCACCCCAAGTCCCCCCGGAACTGTCGGTCCCGTTGTTTTTCATCCAGATAGTTCATCCAGCCTGTCCTATTCAGACAGACCTGTGGAGTCACTAACATGCACGAAAACTAGACAGAGGAACACAAAGCAACAGTATACAACCAGACAACAAAACAACCAAAACAAACCACTGAAAAAGAACAGAACAAAACAGTTCACAAGAGAAAAGCTTGTAGTTAGTTCAGGGATCTTTGCTGGCCCTTAGGAGCGTTTTCCAGTCCAGTCTGTTGGGGCACCACGCACTGGCCCCAAAGTCCACTTTCAGCATTCCCTGGGGACCTTGCCACTCCATTCCCTTGCTGTTCCGCTGCACTCCCCCAGTGATTTGCCTCGGTGTGGTGGGATCAGGTCAGGTGCAATTCCCACACTGTGTCTCCGGTGCTGTCCCCTGTATCGCCCTTAATCACTGAGGGGCATCATGTCTCATAGTAGGGCCAGCCATGTTGTTTTCTCTGTGGACTGGCTGCTCTACTCAGGAACATCATCATCACGGCCTGGTGGGCCATGCTGTGCTCCACTCTCTCCTCCTGTCCCTTCATCTGCTCCCGTGTGCTCTGATCAAATATGTCCATCTCCCATAGCTGCAGAGTCAATGTCGTCCTTTGGAACAAATTCTTTTCGGGGGAGGGGCAGGAATCCACTTAATTTATGGTGCTGGGGCCAGCCTCCCAGACCTCTCCACCGGTTCCCTCCTCCACGCCGGGATATTGCATTCACACCTTGCGACACTGGGTTGAAGTCTGGTCCCACTTTCCCTGTGTAGATATAAACCATACCCTCCCCTTGGGTGGATTAATGCCCCATTTCTGTCATGCTGATTGTACTTACCTCAGGGGACTCATGTTGTACCTGTCCCTTTGGGTCTGGCTTACCTCGCTTAACATAATTCCTTCCAGCTCTTCCCATGAAATAACGTGTTTCATGTGCTCATCGGTGCTTTTTAGTGCTGCATAATACTCCATTGTGTGTATGTGCCAAAGTTTGCTAATCCACTCGTCTATCGATGGAAACTTAGGCTGTTTCCAAGTCTTTGCTATTGTGAATTGTGCCGCAATAAACATTGGAGCGCATATGACTGGTCGTGTTTTATTTGCTGCTTCAACCGGGTATATGCCCAGTAGAGGGATGGCTGGGTCGTAAGGTAGATCAATTTCCATTTTCTTTAGGTATCGCCAGATTGCTTTCCACAGTGTCTGTACAAATCTGCACGACCACCAGCAGTGGAGGAGGGTTCCTACTTCACCACAGCCCCTCCAACACTTGTTGCTCTCTGATTTACTGATCTGGGCTAGCCTCAGGGGTGTTAGGTGGTATCTCATGGTTGTTTTGATTTGCATTTCTCTTATGGCAAGGGACTTCGAGCACTTTCTCATATATTTATTGGCCATATTGATCTCCTCTCTAGTGAAAGTTCTTCTCATTTCTTTTGCCCACTTCCTTAGGGGGTTAACTGTTTTCCTCTTTTTGCAGGTCATGATGGTGTTGTAGATTTTAGTAATGAGCCCTTTGTCTGACGTGTCATTACTAAAAATCTTCTCCCAGTCTGTGGGTTGCCTTGTCACCCTCTTGGCAAAGTCTTTCGAGGTGCACAGGTGTTTTATTCTTATTAGATCCCATTTGTCGATTTCCAGATCACCTGTGTGTGTCCCCTTCCCTGTTGCAGTGAGCCTATGTGCTCCCTGGGCCAGTGCTCTGAGATTAGTCCCGATTCCCTCCTTAATGGTCCTGATGGTTTGGGGTTTGACTTCTAGATCTGTGATCCACCTTGAGTGTATTCTTGTGCATGGGGTGAGGTAGACGTCTTGTTTCAACTTTCTACATGTGGATATCCATTGTTTCCAGCACCACTTATTAAAGAGGGCATCTGCTTCCCACTTGACGTTTTTGGGACCCTTGTCGAAGATCAGTTGTCTATATGCTGATGATTTTACTCCTGGGCTTTCTATTCTTTTCCACTGGTCTGAGTGTCTATCATTGTGCCAGTACCATGCTGTTTTGACCACTGTAGCTATGTAGTAGGCATTAAAATCAGGAAGGGCGAGTCCTCCAATTGTGTCCTTCTTCTTGAGGAGTTCTCTGCTAATTCTGGGTTTCTTCCCTCTCCATATGAAGTTGGTGGTCAGTATTTCCAATTCTTTGAAGAAGGTTGATGGTAATTGGATTGGTATAGCTTTGAACTTGTAGAGTGCTTTAGGAAGAACTGTCATCTTTACTATGTTCAGCCTACCTAACCATGAGCAGGGGAGCTTCATCCATTTGTGAAGGTCACTTTTGGTTTCCTGTAATAGGGTTTTATAATTATGCTTATAAAGGTCTTTAGTATTTTTTGTTAAGTATATTCCTAGGTATTTCAGTTTGTTCTTGGCTACTGTGAAGGGTACTTCCCTCTTAATCGCCTCTTCCATGGCCCTGTCCGATGTGTATAGAAACCCTACCGACTTCTGTTTATTGATCTTGTATCCTGCTACTCTTCCGTATTCCTCTATTGCTGTAAGTATTCCAACTGTGGAGTTTTGGAGGTCTTCAATGTATAGGATCATGTCATCTGCAAATAACGATAGTTTCACCTCCTCCTCTCCCAACTGGATCCCTTTGATGTCCTTCCGCTGTCTTATGTTGTTAGCCAGAACCTCCAAAATGATATTGAATAGAAGAGGGGACAGGGGGCATCCTTGTCTTGTACCCTTTTTCAGTGGTATTGTTCTTGTCTTTTCTCCATTGACTATGATGTTGGCTGTTGGTCTTTCATAGATAGCTTGTATGAGCTTGAGGAACTTACCTTCCGATCCTATCTTCATGAGTGTTTTGATTAGGAATGGATGCTGGATGTTGTCAAATGCTTTTTCTGCATCTATGGATATTATCATATGGTTTTAATCCTTTTTCTTCTCGATGTGGTGTATGATATTGATGGATTTTCGGATGTTAAACCATCCCTGCATCGCTGGGATGAATCCTACTTGGTCGTGGTGAATGATATGTTTGATGTTCCTTTGTATTCTATTGGCCAATATTTTGTTAAGGATTTTTGCATCTATGTTCATTAGAGATATTGGTCTATAATTCTCTACACCTGTGGGGTCTTTTCCCTGTTTGGGTATCAAAGTAATGCTGGCTTCGTAAAATGAGTTTGGGAGCTTGCCGTTCTTTTCTATGTTATGGAATACTTTGTGGAGGATCGGTGTCAGCTCTTCCCTGAATGTTTGGTAAAATTCTGCTGTGTAGCCATCTGGCCCTGGGGCCTTTTTCCTTGGTAGGTTTTTGATGACACTCTCTATTTCTTCCTTCGCTATGGGTTTGTTGCGGTTCTTGATCTCTGTCTCAGATAATGTAGGGATAGATTGTTTTTCTAAATATTTATCCATGTCTTCCAGGTTTCTGAATTCATTAGAATACAAACCTTCATAGTACTTTGTGATTATCCTTTTTATCTCATTGGGGTCTGTTGTTATTGCCCCCGATTCATCCCTTATCCTGGCTATTGATGATTGTTCCTTTCTATCTTTGGTAAGCTTTGCCAGGGGAGTGTCAATTTTATTAATTCATTCATAAAACCAGCTTCTAGTTGCGTTAATCCTTTGCATTGTTCTTTTGTCTTCCCACTGGTTTAACTCCGCCCTGATTTTTATTATTTCTTTTCTCTTGCTATTGGAGGGGTAGTTCTGTTGACTCTGTTCTAGTTGTTGGAGGTTTTGTGTTAACATATCTGTCATATGCCTTTCTTCTTTTTTCATGTATGCATTCAGTGATATCAAGCTACCTCTGATAACTGCCTTTGCAGTGTCCCAGAAGTTTTGATATGTTGTATGCTCGTTCTCATTAGTTTCTAGAAATTTCCTGATATCCTCTCTGATCTGGACCTTAACCCATTCATGTCGCAGGAGATCATTGTTTATTCTCCAATTGGTGGCCCTTGCTTTTCTGGGTGCCCTCCTATTAATCTCCAGCTTTATGGCATGGTGGTCTGAGAAAGACGTCTGGATAATATCTATGTGTTTGAATTTACTCAGGCTGGCCTTGTGCCCCAGCATGTGATCTATTCTTGAAAAAGATCCGTGTGGATTGGAGAAGAATGTGAAACCTTTTGCTTTTGGATGAAAGGCTCTATAGATGTCTATCAGGCCCTGTTGCCTAATTACATTGTTTAGCTCTCTGGCCTCTTTGCTGAGCTTCTTTCCCTGTGACCTGTCTTTCTCTGATAGTGGAGTGTTGAAGTCCCCCACTATTATTGTTGTTTCCGTGATTTCTTCTGTCATTTTTTTAATAGTTTGTTTGACGAAATTTGCCGCACCATTATTAGGTGCGTAAATATTCAGTATGCTTATTGCTTCCTGGTTTACTGAGCCTTTGAGCATTATGTAATGTCCCTCTTTGTCTCTTTTTATGTTTTGGATCTTGAGATCCATTTTGTCGGAAATTAAGATAGCCACTCCTGCCTTCTTGGAGTTACCATTTGCTTGGTAAACTTTCTGCCAGCCCTTTATTCTCAGCATATGCTTGTCTGCTTGCTTAAGGTGTGTCTCTTGCAGGCAGCAGATTGATGGTTTATGTTTTCTAATCCAATCCTCCAGCCTCTTTCTTTTAACATATGAATTGAGCCCATTTGTATTCAAAGTGATTATTACAATCTCTGGCTTCATGGTTGCCATATTCTGTTTTGTGTTTTGGGTCTTTGCCTATCTTCCTTCATATCAGTGTACTGCGTTTGAGTGGAGGGTTTCTATCCTGTCCTCTTTTCCATCTGAGACCGTGTTGTCCTGGTACGTGTTGCTGGCATGTTGGCTTCTAGATGGAGATGGGCTATATGGTGGTCTCCTGGTGGTTCTAGTTGGAGCTTGATCTTCTGGCCATAGTGAGTCAGCCAGTATGTTCTGCAGGGTCGGGTGACTTGCAGTATATTTTTTGAGTTCTTCCTTGTCCTGGAAGACCCTTATCTTACCCTCTATCTTAATGGATAACTTGGCAGGGTATAGGATTCTGGGGGAGGCATTTTTATCTTTCAGTTTTTGGAAGATGTTGCTCCATTCTCTCCTCCTCTTCATGGTTTCTTCTGATAAGTCTGAGCATAATCTTACCTGCGCTCCTTTGTATGTGACTGTCTTCCTTTCTCTTGATGCTCGTAGAATTTTCTCTTTTTCCTCTAAGTTGGATAATTTTACAATTATATGTCTTGGCGTGTTCTTCTTGGTGTTTAGCTTAGCCGGCATCCTCTCTGCTTCCTGTATGAGAGTCGGATTCTCCTTTGTTAGGTTGGGGAAATTTTCTTCCAGGAATTCCTTTGCTATCTTGGCGGTCGATTTGTGTGTTATGTTGTGTTCCGGTAGACCGATTATTCGAATATTATTCCTCTTCATAGCATCTGTCATTGATCTCAGGCTGTCTTCTGTTTCTTTAATTTTCCTATCTGATTGTTTTTCTCGCTTGCTTCGTTTGGTTTGAGCGTCCTCGAGTTCACTGATACGGTTCTCAGCCTCCTCAAGCCTAGATATAGCTTCTGTGACCTTTTGTGTGGCCTCTGCTACCTCCTCTGTTAGTTTCTGCAGTTCCTTTTGGTGGATAGTATTCATCCCCTCTATTGTGGACTTCATCCCCTCTATTGTGCATTTCATCCCTTCTATCGTTGCATCCTTATTTTGGTTTGCTTCTCTTAGCTCCTGTATTACTGCAAGCAGAGTTCTGAAGATTTCCTTTTGTGGCTGATCTATATCTGTTTCTTCTATGAGTGACGTTAGGTCTGTTAAAGTGCCTCGTTTCTCTGATTTTTTTTGTTGGGAGTGATGTGGTCTGTTGATTTTTCCTTGATCCTTTAATAGGCCCCATGCTTCTGGGAGACAGGAGTAACCTTATTGTGTGGAGGCTCAGGCCACTGTGCCGTCTCCTGGGGTGGCTGGGGCGGGCTGCGGCAGGCTTAGGGCTGGCACTGGGGACCCAACAGGGCCCCAGTTGGTGAGAGCTGGCTGGAGCTCACTGACGGCTCCTCAGGGACTGCAAAGCCGAGACCCAGGCTCCACTGCAGGTGGAATGTTTGATCTGCCCGGGCTGTGAGCGGGCGCGGGGAGGCCCCTTGGATAGCTGCGCAGGCAGCTGCGGGACACTGCAGGGAACAATGGTGTTCGCTCTCCGCCCTTTTGGCGCGAAACCGCAGGGGGTAATGGCGCCCTTCCTCCGCTCAGGCTCAGAGTCACGGCCGCCGGGGTCCCCGGAGCACCCTGGGGAGGGCACCTACTCTTGTGCCTTGCGCAGGGAGGGGCCCTTGGTGGGCAGACTCAGCAGCGTGGGGCGCGGCGCTCCGCGGAAGCTCAGGGTCCGGGACAGGCGCGGGTTGGGCTATGGCTCCTGTTGGCGGGAAGTGCTCAGCGCAGGGTCCCCGCCAGGAGTGGAGCTGGCACTAGGCTGCCAGGGGCTGGCGGGGGCGGGCGGGGATGGGAGGCCATCGCACGGAGGGCAGGTGGAGAGGTCCGCGGCAGCGGTGCGGGTGGATGGTCCCCCGTGGGGGTCGCCAGACAACCCGCGGGTCCGCTCCCCTGAGCTTGGATGAATGGAGGGAGGGACGTGGGCCCGAGGGCAGATCGCTGCCCTGCGGGGAGAGGGGAACTGCGGGAGAGGAAAGCTTCTCTCCCAGTGGGGATCCGCGAGTGGGGAGTGGGCCGCTGGTGTAAGGGAGCGTGACCTGCTGCGCCTGTCTAGGCAGGGCAGGCAAGCGGCTCTGGGCTGGCGTCCGGTTTGGGGATGGAGCCTAGGCCGGTCGCCAGTGAGCTCACGGCAGCTTAGTGGCCAGAGATGTCCCACTAGTCCGTTCCTCTTTCACCTAGACCCCTGCTCAGGACAAATACGTGGGGTAGGACTGGGGTGCTGTCCCAGGGGGATATTTCACTCACCAGACTCTTACTATTCAGCTACCTGGTCACCAATCCCACTTTGTTTGGAGGAGCTCTCAGAGTATGCCGGTGTCCCTGTCGGCCATCTTCCCCAGCCTTCTGAATGGGTCTTAAAGAGCTGGCATCATCGAGAAAAAACATCAAAGATGAGGTGGGATATCCCAGAAACTTCTCAGTCATTTTCACCATCAGCAGTCAGTCACTTAACTAAACTGTTCTGGGTTTGTGCAATAGTGTATGAAGGAAAATGAGGGAGGGGCATGTCTGAAGACACAAGATTAGAAATCAAATTATATTCTGAAAAAATACTTCACTTAATAAGAATGGTCTAACACTTCAATTCAATGAAGATATTTTATGAAATGCATTTTTATTTTAAAAAATATAGACATGAAAGACTGGGTTTGAAAAAAAGTTTTTCCATATTTTTAAAAGTATAGGCAAAGGCAAAGACCAGTTCTAATAATAAGTATCGAAATCCTTTAATGTGCTTTCATGCACTTTGATCTGGTAATTTCACTTGGAGAAGGTGCTCTGAAGGAAATAGGATTTATTCAGAGATTCCCTGGCCTCCATATCAATTACACTTCTGTTTGTTTAACTTGGCAAGTGGGTAAGGCTATTATGAAATCTAAGTAAAGTAGATTCTCAAATAATGAAAAAGTAAGACTATTACAGATTAAAAAATAGCACAGTCAAGAAAAGTGCCGTATCATCTTCATAGTACTTAATTAAATAGGGTAAGTTATAAAGGATGATTCTCAAATTCTGTGTAAGAAAGAGAAAGACTGTGAGGGAGGGAGGGAGAGAAAGTGATACAAATCGAGACACATGGTTGGAACCGGGGATTTTCTGAGTTTTGAATGAATAGAATGGGTGATATCTGTTCTCCCCAGAGGGCTGCCTTCAGACCTTCCTGCTTCCCAAACAGGAATAATCCCAGCAACCTTGAAAGATGTACGATTTGAGGTCCCATTCGTCATTTAGTAATGTGAGCCAGATGTCACAAGGTTTATCAGCCTAAGGAAGGATAAATTGAGCTTTGAAGAAAAGACAAGGATTGTGCTTTATGTTTACAACTAGCATTATATTACAGTGTAAATTAAAGGCATTGTTCCACAGCAAGGATGCATCAAATTAGATTTCTGCTACCACACAGAGCACAAGTAGCCAACTTATGTATTATCTACAGAGGAGGCACCTTTTCAATAAGTGATAGAAATAAAGGTAGATGCCTAAGTTGATACAGATAGATTGATATTCAGACAGATAACTTTAACTTAATAAGAAAGAAAGACCTCATTGTCATCAGGTTGAATCCAACTCATAGTGACTCTAGGGCAGGGTAGAACTGCACCTGGGATTTCCAAGCCTGTGTCCCTTGATGAACAGCCACAGGTGGATTTGAACAGCTGATCTTGCTGTAAGCAGTCTAGCACCAGGGCTCCTCAAGTAGAAGAGGCAGACACGGAAGTCAATATGGGAAGACATCTGCAGGAATGTTGGATATCTGCCTGGGCTGCCTTTGTCTCCTTAAGCTCCGTGTCCAGCAGGATTAGTCTTCGAAGACTTTCCTCATTGATGAAAGCTACCCTTCAATCGCTTCCAAACTTAAGTTCATGTTGTTGAGCAAAACTCTGCCAAGTGCAACCTGATGAATTTCATATGTATGTCCCCACACATGTTCAAATGGGTGCAAAGGTCTCAAGGACTTTTCTTTACAGTTCTATATGTCTTACAAAAGGGTCATAACTGAGAACCTGAGTATATTGAACAAATCTTGCTTTATGGAAAGCCTATTCAATGAGGAGCTAGAAGATAGAGGGCTTGGGGGAAAGAGGGGGATGAGAGAGGGAGGGATGGAGGGAGAGAGAGAGAGAGAGAGAGAGAGAGAGAGAGAGAGAGAATATAATGAAGAGATGTAGAAGAAACAATCTCAGGGTTATGCAATCACATTGGTTTAAAGAAAAGTGCCCGGTCATTTCCTTAAAGCAATTTTGTCCTCTGAGCTTTCTGCAAGACACTGAGGAAATAATTGGAGGAAGCCAGTACCTACTCTAAACCCTGCAGATCAACTGTCAGTTATTTTTTCCAGCACAAAAATAAAGTAAAAATAATGGCAACCAGCCATGTGACCTTACAATCCCTTTTCTCTCTGACTTCCCCTTAGTCTCTAGTTCCGTCTTTTCTCCTATTCGCTCTCACAAACACCTTTTCATACCCCATACATATCTAATAATAATTTAACTAAAGAATTTCTCTATCTGTGCTGTTACCTAAGCCAAGATGTATTAGGCAAGAGGACCTATGAATTCATGAGTCTTACCTCACCCATTTAATTAATTACAAAATGGAGTCACAGGGATAGAAGAGGACATACTGTAAAACCAGATATTTGGGAATACCTGCTCCAAAGGAGCACTGGCAGAAATAATGCCTGTAACTTGTAAGAATAAATTTGGGCATAACCTAATTCATCATCAGAGATGAGCCACACACAAGTGTTTTTGGAGAACTCCTTGGTTAGTTCCCTTGCTGCAGCAAACCTTCTGCACCCTAGCAGTTTGACAGCCCTTCTCATGGTGAATTGAGCAACAGTTTACAAAACCGATCCGCCCTGTTGCTATCAACAATTTCTATACGTTTTGTTTCATCATATTCATTGCAATCTCCTGAATACAACAGCGCTGATTCTCCTCCACCCCCACCCGGAGTAGCCTGCTTTCCTTTCTCCTCCTTGGCTCGTCCTACTGAACTTTATCCTTGGATAAAGGCTGCCCTTTTGATCTCAAATGGTTGATTGTTCTAGGCGTGTGTATGTCATTCGTGCCATTGTTCCCCTCACAGACTTCTATAAGATAGTTGCCAATGAAGCTGTAGGGGTGGGCTAAGTTCTAGGTAAGAAAGGTGACTTGACCTCACCAATAAATCTGGTCCCCTGTACGATCTTGATCTTTGCCCCCACATCCCCCTCTCCTTCTACTCACATGTGTCTAACATCTTTTAGTTGATAGTAGTAATGGCACTAGAGTTGGTATAGGGGTCATGTTGTTGTCAATGGATACATGGATCAATTGTTTCCATTCATCTTTCAATTTTCACAATCTTTCTACCTTCCAGATGGAGAAACACCAATAGTTTCACCTTACAAGATCAGGGGATTTAAAGACCACAGGTGTTACTCACCCAAAGAAGGATGCAGAACATTGTGTTCATGGACTATGTTTTGCCAATCGGCACTTGTGTTCTCTGAGAGCATAGGCCCATGCCCATAGTCACAGAGTTACTCACTTAAGTTGTTTGATTATGGTTAAAACATTCTCAGAACTTGGCTATCAGTTGGCCCCACCACATTCATGGTCTTTCACAGCAATTGACATGGGGATTCATGTTCTCCTTAAATCTATGTTGAAACTTCTCTACATGTTAGAGGATCCTTTCTCTTTTAAAGTCTAGTGATGAATAAATTTTGGGGTCAAAAATTGGTCAGATTGAAGTAAGCACTTCAGAAGAAAAGGGACTTTACACCCCTTTCCAGGAAGGTAAGAGACAATGTAGCATTTGCCATCTTTGATGTTGAGCAGATTTTCAATATTCAAATGCACAAACAAAAGGTTTCCTGCCATGGAGTAGATTCCAACTTGTAGTGACCTTGAATAGGGTTTCTGAGGCTGTAAATCTTAACAGAAGCAGGTGATCTCAACTTTCTTGAGCAGATGTACTGAAGGCTTTGAACTTCTGACCTTTTGGTTAGCAGTCCAATGGATGCGCTAGAGCACCGCCAGGTCTCCATAGCAAATTGTCAGTGCTGTTGGTAAGTTTAACGGAGTCAGATGCAAATCATGGTGACTATGTGCAACAGAAGAAAACATGGTCTAGTCCTGCACCATCCTCACAATGGTTAAACTTGAGCCCATTGTTGCAGCCACTGTGTCAATCAATCTCATTGAGGACCCTCATCTTTTTTTTTTCACTTTTTATTTCTTTTAATTTTTTTTTTATTTTAACAATTTATTGGGGCTGATACAATTCTTCTCACAGTTCATACATATACATACATCAATTGTATAAAGCACATCTGTACAGTCTTTGCCCTAATCATTTTTTTCTCTTTTCTTCTTTTACATTTTATTAGGGACTCAAACAACTCTTACCACAATCCATACATATACATACATCAATTGTATAAAGCACATCCATACATTCCCTGCCCCAATCATTCTCAAAGCATTTGCTCTCCACTTAAGCCCCTTGCATCAGGTCCTCTTTCCCCCGCCCCTCCCTCCCCATTCCCCCCTCCCTCATATGCCCTTGGTAATTTATACATCGTTATTTTGTCATATCTTGCCCTATCCGGAGTCTCCCTTCCCCCCTTCTCTGCTGTCCCTCTCCCAGGGAAGAGGTCACATGTGGATCCTTGTAATCAGTTCTCCCTTTCCAACCCACTCACCCTCCACTCTCCCAGCATCGTCCCTCACACCCTTGAGGACCCTCATCTTTTATTGAAGCCTTTCAACTTTATAAAGTATGATGTCCTCTACCAGGGGCTAGTCTCTTCTGATGGCCTTTTCTTTCTGTCGTCTTTTTAATGATCTTTTTCTTTCTTCGTGTATGATGCTCCTGGTGTTCAGAATTATAGTATTTTAAACCCTTAACCAGAATTTACAGTAATTTCTACATAAGGTTTCAAACACTATACATTTTCACAAAAGTAGATATCACTTCACCTTTCTCCTGACTTTACTCTCCGGGGTTCAAACCATCAACCTTGTAGTTAGCGCCTCAACACCTGATCTGCCACACTGCCAATGGTCCTCAGGTAGAGCTGACTAGGAAGTCCTGGCCCCTTAGTGAATTATACATTGGGATGCTAACCACAAGGTCAGTCATTCAAAGCCGCCAGTGGCTCTGTGAGAGAAGATGAGAATTTCTACACTCAAAGATTTACACAGCCTTGGACATATAAAGGGACAATCCTACACTGCTTTATAAGATCACCATGAGTCTGAATGATCTCACTAGCGATAAGGTCTCTTGTGTGGGGGGTGGGGGTGTTTATTCATCCAGTAGAAATCCAGCAAATCTGAAAAGGAGGGTCAATGGTTGCTGAACTTGAATGTTAGTGAATTGTACATGCGGAAATTCTTGAGTTGGTGCATGTCTGGCATGCGTATTCTCAATAGCAACAACAATGAAGCTATTTTTTTGTTTTTTCAAAAACCCTATCCTGAATGCTCCTTTCAGAACGTTAGCCCAGCTAAGGCTTAATATAATTCTAGATGCATAATCTTTAACCATATAAAATATAGTTAACACATTTATTTTTTATTGTGTTTATTCAGAGGCTAGTCATGAATTTTTCTAAATGTTAAAATTTGTCTGAAGGAAACACACACTTTTAAAAAGGTTTATTTTTCAAGCCATTGTTATTTCAAGTGAGTTAAATGCCAATTTGTGTGGGAGTGGAGGAAGAAAATATAGCTATAAATATGGAAAAGTATATAAAATAATGCTCGAAACTAAGAAGAACTATACTAAATCCAAAATATTCTCAATTTAATTCTTTTGAATAAATTTCTAAATCTTTTTTTTTTCAATGATTTTTTCTTGCTGAAACCCAATTTATATTTAAGCAGAGAAAAAGCTCTTACGGGGAATAAAATGCAGTACAATGGTCTCAAATTATACTGACCCCATATATTGCTATTTTGCTATGAACAAAATCAATGGTGGCAACCAACCCTTTATGAGAGTTTTACTACAAATCACCGTGGTCAACCAGAGTTGTTTTTTTTCTGTTTATATAAGCAGAATAGAATGTTCTTATATTTTCTATGTTGTTTGACCAAATAATGACTTCAATTAAAAGTCATAAGCAGATCTCCCCACTCTGAGGGGGCATCAACATATGAGGGGGTACACCACAAAAATGGATTTTGTTTATCCAAAGCTATGTATTGCTGTTTGGGTGACTGACAACACCTCTGTCCTTTTTTCTTCCCCTCATCCAGGTCGTGGAATTGCTGTCCCTTCATGTCCCTGTTCATGTGCAGAAACAGAAATAAGTCACACAAAGTGAGGTCAGATGAGTAACATGTGTGGGGCAAGAGAGGCATGCTGTTTTTTTGTGGGGGGGTTTTGCCAAAAATTGGCACACTGAAATGGCTATATGAGCAGGTGTATTGTTGTGGTTGCAAAGCCAGTCCCCTCTCTGCCTCAAATCAGACCCTCTTTGTCACACACTTTCAGAACCTCTAAATAGAAAGCCTGATTAGCAGTCTCACCTGGTGGTATGATATCCAAAGGTACTCACATCAAAACAAACAATTGAGCATCATCTGGATCTTTGATTTCACTTGATGAGCCTTTTGGGGGTGAAGTGAGGATGGTATCTTCCACTGGCTTAATTGATGTTTGCTTTCAATGTAGTAAGAATAAGCACCGAGTCTCATCACTAGTAATGACCTTGGGAAAAGTCTAGGTAGTTTTGGAGCTGTTCTTTCAAAGCACAGCATGTTTCTGCTAGATGTTCTTTTTCCGGGACAGTCAGAACCCAAAGCACAAGTTTCACAGTGACCCTTCTCATTCCCATTGAGTGACAATTCACTGAGCCAAGCTCCAAAATAGTCCAGATAACTTTCCCATCTCTTCATTGGTCCGTTACTCAGTCTTTGAGAATTAGGGCATGAATTTTTCAACATTTTTGTCCATTCAGGAAGTTGATGGATGTTCAAAATGAGGTTTGTCAACAATCAATACTTCACCTTTTTTGAAAACAGAAAGTCACTTGTACACTTGAGTTTTCCCCAAACCGCTGTCCCTTTAAGGTGTGTTCAACATCATAACCGTTTCTATAATATTTTCCTGAGAAGGAAACAAAATTCCATAGCTACACACTTTTATCTTAAACCTGCCACCACAAAACAAACAAACAAAAGTCCCCAAGGTTCAAGTGAAATTGTTTTAATGCAAAAAATCACTGTGACCAGAGAGAACCTTCCCAGGTGACACCACTGGGTGCACTAACTTAGAGCAAGTTGCTGGATAGTTGCCTATCAGGAAATGCATACTACAAAAACTCTGCCAAGTGGTGTTTAGGGTTTGTTGGTTGGTTGGTTGATTGGTTGGTTGGTTGGTTGGTTGGTTGGTTGGTTGGTTGGTTGGTTGGGGTACCCCTCATATAATCTGCTCCAAGTCAATAAGTAAATAACTTTCTCACCCTAACAGGTGATGGATTTATAACCTGGCATGATTATTTTACTTGACATAGCAAAATATGGCCCAGTCAGGTAAAACATATTTTGTGTTTTCCTTTGATTAAATCATTATGAAGGCATTATTACTTACCTAAATTTGCGTTTGTATGTTTTGTTTTCAGATGGTTTGAAATATCTGATTTCAGAGTTTTTCATTTGTTGGTTTGTATCTTCAACGTGGCCATCATGATGGTTTTTTCATTCAAACAGATGCATTGAAGAACCTGTACGCAAACGAAGACAATCTTTCTAACAGAGCAAGCGTATGCCACACGACTTACAATAAGAGAAAGTGTACATGGTGTTTGTATACTTCTACCCCACCTATTCATTCTCTAGGCTGAGTAAATACTTCAAGAAACTGGACTATATAAAGAACATCATGGTAAACAGAGAAAATGTTACAGTTCTTAGGATTTCATCTTTCCTGGACCCATGATCAGTGCTAATGGAAGCAGCAGCACAGTAATCAACATATCACACTGGGCAAAGTTGCTGTTCAGGACATCTTCCTGAAAGTGTTCATGAGCAACAATACAACTAAGGATGAATGTGGACTGCAATTCTGAGTCATCTAAGATGCCTTGAAATTGTACAGTAAAGAAGGAAGATAGACTTGAACTGTGGTGCTGGTGAAGATTTCTGAATATACCATGGACTGCCAAAAGAACAAACAAATCTGTCTGGCAAGGAGGACAACCAGAATGCTACTTACACTTGAGGATCGGGAGACTCTGTCCCATGTACTTTGGGTATGTTGTCAGGAGAGACAAGTCCATGGACAAGAACATCCTGCTTGGTAAAGTAAGGGAGCCATGGAACAGAGGAACACTCGCAGGGTTGGATGGGCACAGTGGCTGGAACATTTGGGTCCAACATATTACCACTGGTGAGGAAGCTCCAGCCCTGAGCAGTGACTCCTTCTTTTTCACACAGGGCTGCTGTGGCAGAGCTGACTTAATAAACTTCCCTAAAATGTTCAGACTAATATTTTAAAACTTAATAAATCAACCTCTTCTAAAGAGTTTGCTCCCATCACACGTTTTTTGAAATGCTGTTCACGTAATTCTCAGCCAATTCAAATTGGCTAGGATTTCCCTAACAAACGCGTTCCCCGTATTTCTTCTTGATGGACAGGAATACACAGCCAGTAGACATTTTTAAATCATCTTTTAATGTTAACAATATCTTCTTCTTTATTAAAAATATTCCAAAAAATCTGTAGAAATATTGAAAGAATGGAACAATAGGGAATTTGCTTAACCCTTAGCCAGATGTAACAATTGTCAATTTTTCAACAGCCTTGCTTAATCTTTATTTTATTTGGTTGTAATGAATTTACTGATCCACTGGTATTTTTTCTTAGTGCTGCACAAAAAGAATGTGCAGGTTTTCTTCAGGCAAATACATTAGGGCTCCTGGATCTGTGCCTTGGGGTCTCTTTCTATGTTGTTCTTTTCCAGGTAGCCAGTGACTGGCAAGTTCATTGATGTCACTTAAGTAAACGCACCACCCATTTCTTTCACCTGCCAAGACCCAGACCCCAGGCCTGAGATCCATGGGCTTGGCTGCCAGTCAAATCCAACAAGTCCAAGAGAGTGCTCATGTTAGCCCACAACCTGACTGGGCTAGTTTTTCCTATAGCCCCTGCTGATGAAAGTCCTCCCTCTGATTTTCCCACATCCAGGCTGCCAGTGAGGCTTAGCGATTTTCCACAATTCCTAAATAACTTTCAAGTTCTGAAGATGGCATGATCAATCCAGGTAAGTGATGGTGCTGTGTGGGAGGTACAAAATAAGTCACCACTTGAAGCAACACAAGAGAGGGGAAATGGGAAACCCAGTGAGATCGCCATACCATGGGGACCATTGGCTCCAAACACCCCCTTTAGAGACACAGTCTGCTAGGGGCTCCTGGATGACTTATCTGGATAAATTGTGCATGTGAATCCCACAGAGAGGAATTTAGCAGAAAGGATTGGTGATTTCAACTGTCTTCTATCCCTGATTTTGCCTTCGATAATTTCTCTCCCTGGGACGTGAACTCCTGTGTAGTTCCTAAGTTCATCAATTGGCACCATGTGCAGATTCTCAGGAAGAACACATCTCATAAAAACAAAACTTTTAATCCAGCACATGGACTTTTCTAAGGATGTTCATTTTATGGAAACCACTGCCCCTGAAAAAAATTGCATTGGAGTCAATTCCAATTTGTAGTAACCCTGTAGAGATTTTCCCAGGCTATAATTCTTTATGGGACCAGAAATAATCCTCTTTCTCTGGCTATGTCACTGGTAGATCCACACTATGAATCATTCAGGTAATAGCTCCCTGTTTAGCTCATTGTGCTACCAGGGCCCCTGATTATATACTATCATTTATAAATTATGTCTATGTCAGACAATACAACATATAAAATATAGTTTATTATATTAATTATGCAAATAGAAACTGTGAAATATTATTTGTTTATACTACATAGGCCAAAGAGGTCACACTATGCAACACCGCAAAACACCTTAACGTGTATATCCTGACATAGCAATGCCAGATAAGACAAACTCTTCAATAAGTTTACATGGTATTCAAATAAAGACTCTCCTCTGAATTAGCCTCTGGTGAGATCTCATTTGGGGGTTTCTGATTAGTGAGACAGTAAAATGAAATGGCTACTAAGATTTGGGGATAGGGAACAATAGGTGCTTCTAAATTAAATGACATTTAGAATTCCTGTCAAAATTAATTTAAAAAGCACTGCATTAAGTTTTAGTGATGACTATACATAACACCATAATCTTACCTTTATAATTAAACTCATTTTAATCCAAATCATTCAAGCAATTTATTAGGATGACAAGAGCATCATCTACTTATTGATAATACATTGAGGAGAGAGTTATAAACAAAAATATCCAGAGAGGTTCTAACCACCAACCAGCCAGGTATAATCAAGGTGAAACCTATGCCAGACAATATGTTTTCAAAAAAAATAGACAGTTAATTGGGAATTAATGACCTGGACCACTGCATCATCACATTTCCTTTCCCCTCTTTGCAATGTTTGCTGAGTGAGAAGCAGAAAGATTTAACATTTCATGTTACTGCTACTCACTCAAGAACTTCCCTATCGCCTGCACCAGGTGTGAGCCTGAGACATTTCTCTCCTGTTGTGTTGATCAGTGTTATCTGTAGCATTGTCAAGCACCATCATGGCCAAAGTTATCTACATCAGCAGCCTTTCACTGTGGAACTCAACGCGTTAATGTACAATGAATATAGGGACAACTTCCTGTCACATTTATTCAAGGTTTCTTTATAGGCTGCTTATTACACTTATAGCTGTATTTTAAAATATACATATATATATTATGAATGTGATTATATCAGCTATGAAGACATGGCCCACATCTCTTCTAGGGAGAGGGGTGTAATTCGAGTCCCAGCTATCGCACTCGGAAATCCATCAAGGCTTTCGCTAAAGTCAAGGATGGAGCACCCTGGAGTTGCTGAGGTCCCTTTGTTGGAAAATAGAAGACTCCTCTGAGGGGGTGGGATGTTGGCCCGCAACAGCCTGTTGACTTTACCAAAGCTTGCTTAGGAGTTGACTGCAGTTAGTCTACAATCCTTGATTTGGACCTGCCTCTTCCAGTGCCCTTCTTCTTTGACACATCAGTGTTGGTTCTGGGAGCTGCTTCGATCAGGCCCTGGCTCATGGTGTCCAGTGCACACCAGTGTGGGCCATTGCAGCCCAGAGAGTTGCTACTGGATGATTTTTGAAAATACATCACAAAGCCTTTAAACCTAGTCTGTTTTAGATTAGAAGCCCCACTGAATCTTGGTCAACTTTAAGTTAGATTAGTGTGAGAAGAAGCAGGCAATAGCTATCTCAAGGCTAAGGGATCAGTGTTCTTTGGACTTTGGATGAGTTCCGAACAATTCCAACTAAGGGCAATCCAGGACTGATATTTATTTGCTATCTTCACACTCTCTGTGCCTGTGTGTGATATGTTAGTCTACCAGAGTGCTGTTGAAGCTACTGCCATATCGCTAAGCTTCATGGTCTGTGTAACTAGTGTTCAATCGCCCACATTTTGAAGATATACAAGGTAACAATTTATGTGTTGGAATCTAATAAGAATTACTACACATGTATAAAATCCTTTTCTCAACAGTTCTTTACCACTGACTGAAAGAATGTGACTGTCTCGAGCATTATCTTAAGTCCTATGGGAAGAATTTATCCTATGCTGCAATTCTATGACAACGATGTATGTAAAAGTGAACCCGGGACCTACTAATGGATTTGGAGCTCTAACTTGATTGTGTTGTTGTTGCTCTCACGTGCCTTCAAATTGGTTCTGACTGAGAGTGGCACCAAGTATAACTGAAGGAAACACTGCCCTCTCCCGTGTCAGCCCCACATTGCTCTCATAATTGAGGCCATTGATGCAGCTACTGTGTCTATCCATCTTGTCAATGGTCTTCTTCTTGTTCACTGCCCCTTTACTTTACCAAGCATGGTGTCCTTTTCCAAGTACGTCTCTTCTGGCCACATGTCCAAAGTACATGAGATGAAATATGGCCATACTGGCCTCTAAGGAGCACTCTGTAAGTACTTCTTCCAAGACACATCAGTTTGTCCTGTTAGCAGTCCATGCTACTTTCAATATTCTTCTCTACCACCACAATTCAAATGCATCAATTCTTTTTGGTCTCCTTGAGTCATTGTTCAGCTTCCATAAGCTACCATATATACTCAAGTTTAAGCTGTTTTGCAACACATTTTCAATGCCGTTTTTGTGGTAAAATAAGGTGCCTTGGCTGATATTTGTGTCAGCTTATACTTGAGTTTATAGGGTAATTGAAAATGTAGCATCCTTGCTTTTCCATACTCTAAAGAGGTCTTGTGCAGCTGATTTTCCCAACTCAACATATCTTTTGATCTCTTGACTGATGCTCCCATGATCATTGGTTATGAATTCAAGCAAGACAAAATCCTTGACAAAATCTTTCAATCTTTGCTCCATTTATCATGATATTGCCTATAGGTCCAGTTGTGAGAATTTTGGTCTTATTTACAATGAACTGCAATCCATACTGAAACCTTCTATCTTTGTTCTTCGTCAGCATTTGGCTCAAGTCCTC
The DNA here is from genome assembly GCF_050624435.1 of Tenrec ecaudatus. Taxonomy (NCBI): domain Eukaryota; kingdom Metazoa; phylum Chordata; class Mammalia; order Afrosoricida; family Tenrecidae; genus Tenrec; species Tenrec ecaudatus. The sequence continues at coordinate 6,254,941 of NC_134544.1, read as the reverse complement.
CTCACTTCCAGCAATCAAGGTTGTGCCTTCTGCTTATCACAGATGGTAGGTAATCCTGATGCCACAGGGGAAGGTGAGGAAAATGGGGAGTCAACATCAATGAGTACCTGGAGAAATAAATCGTTCCAAAATCGATTGTAGGAATGATTGTACAACCCTTTCTTTAGATGATTGAACTACTGAGTTATATGATGTGTTGATCATAGCCCAGTGATTATAATACTAATAACCTGTTCGACATGTTAGCAACATGGAAGCCTTCTCTGACAAGCAGGTGGTAGCAGGGCAGCAAATACCTTGCTCTGAAATCCACACTCACATCTCCTCCCTCAGAAATGAGAACAGTGTGCACTGTTTCTCATTAACCTATGCACTCCCATATCCCTTACAAGTTTAATTCTATTCGATGTATGCTTTTATCCTTTGCAGAAGCCCTGGTGATGTAGTGGTTGCACATTTGGCTGCAATCCACATGGTCAGCAGTTTGAAACCACTAGCAGATCGGCAGGAGAAATACTGGGCTTTCTATTCCCATAAACAGTTCTCAGAAACCAAAACAGGTTTGCTATGAGTCAGCTTTTTTACTTGATGCCAGTGAGATTTTTGTTTGTTTGTTTGTTTTGAATTTTGTTCTCGTATCAATTAGAATAACGTTGAATAATATTGTATAATGTAGAAGTTTTATATATACAAGAATTCTCAGAGATTTAAAATTTTTTACTCCATTCCATACTAGTAAATTGAGGGGGAAATGATTGGATGAATTTTTCAACTATATAGAACAGTGACCAACACACATTTTGGTGATCAAATGTTGGATTTGTTGTTGGGTCTATTTGTTGTGCTTAATTCAAAAATGGCATCTTTTTTCTGCTATCAATTCTAGTTTTTGAAACACAGAACATATGCCATATACCACTCTTTACTCTGATCCTCTATAAACAAACAACAACAACAACAACAACAGGATTTTCTAATGCAGTGTTAGGTAGCCTAAGATCAACGATGCACACACTGGGTTTACTCAAAATAGTTTGTGTTGTTCTAAGTATTTAGGTCAAGTTGCACTTCATGCGGTGTACTCTAATCCAAAGATTTATGTGGTCAGCGGAATTACAGGAACTTGCAGCTTTCCCCAAGCTTCTCTTCACCCTCATTAGGAACTGAGTAACAGGCAGTTTTAAATGCTTATCATAAAAAGGGGTCAGAAATAAGAGTTGTTGAATAATAGCTAAGGATTCCCGATGGCATAGTGGGTTATGTCTTTGACTGCTAACCACAGGGCAAAGTACTCAAGCCGCAAACCCTCCCATCCAGTTTACAGCTTCAGAACCCACCCACCCCCTGAACCCTCGGAAAAGTTCCACTTTGTCCTACGGGGCCGCTATGAGTGCCAATGGATCAACTGGTCTTGATTTGGAATAATAGCTAGAGATGCAAATGGCTTTTAGAACAAAAATATGTCCGTTATAGTTCAAACTCCTATATTAAAATTAAAATATTACATTCTTGTTATAAGATGGTACAACTTACAGAAATGTTGAAGGGAGTCATCTGTCGGTTAAAACAATAATAATTTATTAGTTATCAAGGGGTCGTGACGTGGGGGAAAGGGAGGGAGGGAAAAAAAGAGGAGCTGATACCAAGGGCTCAAATAGAAAGTAAATGTTTAGACAAATGATGATGGCAACAGATGTACAAATATACCTGAAAATGTTGATGTATGAATGTCATAAGAGTTGTAAGAATCCCAATGAAATTAGGTTTTAAAATTATGCTACAACTTTTCCACCTCTGCACAGAAACTCTTAAAAGAAAAGTTAAATTTTGTTTTCTAAAGAAACTTAGAGTCAACTTCACCTCTGATAGATTTAACATATATTATCCATTGACTTTCATATATTAAAATGCATTCTAAAATGGAATTGCATAATTTGACCAAATAATCTAGATCTTAAACATATTTATGAAAAGTGCTGTGAAGGTTTACATCTTCGACACTCTAAATTGCACTCACACTTGTTTCTTTTTTATTTTCTATTCTTCTTAAGTTGTGTTCTGATTTTGCAGCATTAAACTTACAGCCAGTCTACATTGCACAGCCTCTCATAGCAAAAATTAAAAGTCTGCTGCCATGCACTAGTGTATGGCTCTAACACGTAGTGGCCCTGTAGGACAGAGAAGAATGGCCACATTTCAGTTTCCTAACCTTTAAACCATTGAAAGGCCGGAGAGCGATGGGTTTGAACCACTTAAAATTGACAACTCAATGCATAGCCACTGATCACCATCGGTCCATTTACAGTTTCTCTGGTGAGTCTCTAAATACCTAATAATGCTTTTAATCTCTTAACTTTTTCTTTTCCCCCCAGCAATTTGTGGGTCTAATTTTTCTCACATTTAAAACTAGGATGTTAGTTTATTAAATTAGTTTATTTTAATAGCTGAAAAATAAATTGTAACACCATAGCTACAGGACTAGAGCTGATGAACGCTATGCCATGCCATTTTCTGAATCAGCACCCCCAGCTAAGCCCAGGAGCAGGCCTAGCCATCAAGACCTCAGAAGGTGGTTGTTGTTATGGGGCTCTGCAACTGCTGAAGAAGTCCAGGTCTAACTGCAATAATGGAGCCATCCCCTTCTTTCAAATCTAGTACAAAGGAAGGAGAGAAAACACAACGGCTGTAAGCAGAGGTAAATTGTGTCCTGAAGCTACAAACGATGTCTAGGCCATCTCTAAAAGGAAAGGCCACTGTCATTACTGGAGCGTTATGGTTATTTCTCGCATCCCGAAGTCAGGTTTATAAAGTGGCATGGCCTAACGGAAATGGAGGAATAAAAACTTGATTTCTGTTAAGGACTCACCCTTTTCCTTTACAGGAAATTGAAATAGTAGACTGGGGCTTCTCTTGTTTCCCATGCATCCAGAAGACATTTATCATCACAGAAGTCTTTCTGATTTCAGTGTGCACTGATGGAATGCCATATTCCCCATGGATCAAACTATCAATTGGGTAATTTTAATAATTAGGCACCGATATTTTTGAGCTATTAATTAAAGATGAAGTTATAACCTAAAGACAGTTTGAATACACATCTATTCCACCTGGCTTCAGACCTTCTAACCATCGAGTCAGAAGCTTACCTACTTTAACCATTGATGCCCCCAGTGTCCAGTTTTCCATTTCAAAGTCTAATCCTCCATTCAAAGACAACACTCCAATAGCAAGTGAGATATAATGTGTCAGGTTCCCAGGAACTGGTTTCTTTCCTCGGTGAAATATATTTCCCTTTTCCAAGGAGATTTCCGTGCACACACATAAGGTGGAACCCTTCACCTGGTGCATATAAAACACATCACACACACACATAAGGTGGAACCCTTCACCTGGTGCGTATAAAACACATCACACACACACATAAGGTGGAACCCTTCACCTGGTGCGTAGAAAACACATCACACACACACATAAGGTGGAACCCTTCACCTGGTGCGTAGAAAACACATCACACACACACATAAGGTGGAACCCTTCACCTGATGCGTAGAAAACACATCATGCCTTTCCATGCGTCTTCTTTATTATTATTGTTTAATAAAACACATCCAGGTGTTCTATGTAAAACTCCCATCATCTATAAAATACAATTTGAAACAAAGTAAATATGTCATAGCTCTCCAAAGGTCTCAGAAACACCAGAATACAAAAAGAGATGTGTTTCCTTACAATTTGAGGACCAAAATATGATTGACAAGATCTTACTTCTAACTTTGGAGTTACAATTCCGTTCTAACAATGTGGTAAGTGCAAAGTGGATGGACAAGGAGACACACACACACAGGCACAGGCACACACACGCTACAGCATTAGGGGAACAAGAGTATTACAATATGCACTCCTCCATTTATAACTTTCACAAATAAAATGGTTATTTTGGAAAGACAATTATAGTGAATTGTCATGATTTGCACATTATTATTATTTTAATTTATAAATGCCTGGGTGTAAAATGGTTGACAACTTCACACCACCTTGAAAAGCATATAACTAACTGTACCTATAATTTTATTCAATATTTGTTATGAAATAAAAATGCATATGAGTGTTTATTTAGCGTGTGCTGTGTATCAGAAATTGAGCCCTGGTTGGTATAGTGGTTACACATTGAGCTACTAACCACGAGGTCAGCAGTTCAAAACTACCAGCCACTCTGCAGGAGAAAAAACAAAGCTTTTTATTCCCATAAATAGTTACAGTTGACCAGTACTCCAAAACCTGAATGCAACATGCCCGAGTGGTGGAGTAGGGAACCAGTGGAGAGGTCTGAAGGGCCAGCCACAATCCAAACTACTACGTGGACACCGGCTCCTCCTCCCAGAAGAAATTATTTCAAAGGACGCACTGAATCTGCAGCTCTAGGAGAGGGACATATCTGATCGGAGCACACGGGAGCAGATGAAGGGGGAGTAGGAGAGAGTGGAGCACAGCCTGACCCACCAAGCCTTGAGGACGATGATCCTGACTAGAGCAGCCAGTCCACAGAGAGGACTATTGGCTGGCCCCACTATGAGACATGACGTCCCTCACTGACCAATAGCCCTACAGGGGAAAACACCAGAGACACAGTGTGGGAATTGTGCTTGATCTGATCCCGCCACACCGAGGCAAAACAATAAGAGGGTGCAACAGTACAGCAAAGGAACGGAGCTGAAAGGTCCCCAAGGAATGCTGAAGGTGGACTTTGGGCCCAGAGTCTGTTGTTCCAATAGACTGGACTGGAAAACACTCCTAAATGCCAAAAAACAGTCCTTGAACTAACTACAAACTTTTCTTTCTTGTTGTGTTTTGGTTTGGGTTTTTTTGCCATTGGTTTGTTGTTGCTGTTGTTTTGTTGTATAGTGTTCCTTGGTTTTGCTCTGTCTTGTTTTTGTGCATATTATTATCTCCGCAGGTCTGTCTAAATAAGATAGGCTGGATGAACAATCTGGAGGAGAAAACAACGGGACCCACAGTTCCAGGGGCACATGGGACAGAGGGAGGTGGGGGAAAAGGTATGGTGTTTACAAACCCAGGTACAAGGGAACAAGTGATCCAAATCGGTGGTGAGGAGGGTGTGGGAGCCCTGGTAGGGCATGCTCAAGGCTAATGTAACCAAGAGGAAGTACTGAACCCCAAATGAAGACTGAGCATGATATTGGGACAAGAGGAAATTCAAAGGAAATCGAGGAAAGAGCTAGAAGGCAAAGGGCATTTATAGGAGTCTAAATAAAGGCATGTACATATGTAAATATATTTGTATAGGAGGATGGGAAAATAGATATATGTGTATATATTTATACGTTTAGTATTAAGGTAACAGAAGGACATTGGGCCTCCACTCCAGTACTCCCTCTATGCAAGAATACTTTCTTCTATTAAATTAGCATTCTATGATGCTCACCTTCCCTACACAACCGCTGAAGACAACGTGGGTGAATAAGCAAATGTGGTGAAGAAAGCTGCTGGTTCCAAGCCCTCAAAGATATAATGTCTGGGGTCTTAAAAGATTGAAGGTAAACAAGCGGCCATCTAGCTCAGAAGCAACAAAGCCCACATGAAGAAGTACACCAACCTGTGTGATTATGAGGTGACGAAGGGATCACTTATCAGACATCAAAGCACAAAATATAATATAATTGCATGCTCACCTCCCTGATATAATCGCTGAAGAAAAAATGGGTGCATAAGCAAATGTGGCGAAGAAAGCAGATCGTGCTCGGCTATCAAAAGATATAATATCAGGGGTCTTAAAGGCTTGAAGGTAAACAAGCGACCATCTAGTTCAGAAGCAACAAAGGCCACATGGACGAGGCACACCAGACTGTGCGATCATGAGTTGTCGAAGGGATGAGGTATCAGGCATCATCAGAACAAAAAACCATATCATAGTGAATGAGGGGGGGGGGAGTGCAGAGTGGAGACCCAAAGCCTATTTTTAGGCCACTGGACATCCTCTTACAGAAGGGTCTTGAGGAGGAGATGAGCCAGTCAGGGTGTGATGTAGAAACGGTGATACCTACAACTTTCCTCTAGTTCCTAAATGCTCTCTCTCCACTGCCCCCTATCATGATCCCAATTCTACCTTACAAATCTGGCTAGAACGGATGATGTATACTGGGACAGATAGGAACAGGAAACACAGGGAATCCAGGGTGGATGATCCCTTCAGGACCAGGAGGAATGTGACTGGAGGTACTAGGAGGGTAAATGAAGGGTGGGTTGGAAAGGGGGAACCGATTACAAGTATCTACATGTGACCTCCTCCCTGGGGGATGGACAACAGAAAAGTGGGTGAAGGAAGATGGCAGACAGGGCAAGATATGACAAAATAATAATTTATAAATTATCAAGGGTTCATGCGGGAAGAGGCAGCAGGAAGGGAGGGCAAAAAATGAGGACTTGATGCCAGGGGCTTAAGTGAAGAGCAAATGTTTTGAGAATGATGAGGGTAATGAATGTACAAGTGTGCTTTGCACAATTGATATCTGTATGGATTGTTATAAGAGTTATATGAGCCCCTAATAAAACGATTAAAAAATTAACACCTTAAAAAAAAACGTACAACATTCTTCTGGAGTCAACAGTTGTTTCCCAGACTTCTGGATCAGGCCTATGTAAGACAGACCTCCTAACCTAGCTTGGATTTACTTAAATTTCCTTCACTGTCACCTGTTTCCATTCAAACAAACAATATGTATTTTTGTAATTTTCTTTATACTTAAAAAAAAACGTTACCGTTGGAAACCCACAGAGACAGTTCTGCCCTGTCTTAGAGGGTTGGTGATAGCACTGAGAGTTTGTGTGTGTGATGAGAGGGTTTGTGTGTGTGATGTGTGTATCAAACACAGGCTGTGTACAAAAACAAAACACACATGTTGTCTAGTTCTGTGCCATCTTACCTTCCTGCTATGCTTGTCTGTTGTTGCAGTCACTATGTATTTTCAGTGACTCCAAATTTCAGTGATTTATCTTTCAGTACATAGTGGATAATAGTCTGCTATGATCTCTAGGGTTTTCCTTATTTTTTGGATATTGATCTCTAGGCCTTTTATTCTCATGTCTTAAGAAGCATTATGGAAGCATTCTGGAAGTTCAGCATAAACCTGTCTGCCTTGGGTGACCTAACTGGTCTATGAAACCCTAGCAACAAAACTTTCAGCATCATGGAAGGACCCCCATGACACCAAGGGCTCAAATAGAAAGCAAATGTTTTGAGAATGATGATGGCAACAAATGTACAAATGTGCTTGACACAATGGATGGATGGATGGATGGATGGATGGATGGATGGATGGATGGATGGATGGATTGTGATAAGGGTTGTAGGATCCCCCAATCAAATGATATAAAACAAACAAAAGACCCCATACACCATAGTCACACCAACTGACGTACAGGTAGTGGGCAATGCTCTAGAAATCTGCCAAGTTTCTTTTCTATTCTGAGTTCTGCGAGTTTTCTAGTCTGATGAGAAACAATACAAGTTCGCACACCAAACAGGGTAAGGCGAAGACCTTCTAAAGCTCTTCTTATTCTAAGTAGATTTGGTTTTCTCATGGGACAGGGCTTTTGAAAAGGAGCTTCACCAGCCAGATCAAACATCTGTGTGGTCCCAACTTGACCAGTGCCTAGAAGCAAGCCATGAACTCCCATAAAATTGAACCAAATTTTGTTGAAGGAAATACAGACAGAATGCTTCTTAGAGAAAGCCAATGTGGCGTGGAGATTTTCTCTTATACACAGTGAACCTGTGATCAGGCAGACCAGTCCTGGAGAAGATCATGGCACTTGGTAAAAGTGAAGGGTCAATGAGAAGGGAAGAGACTCAAGTAGATGAACTGACACAGGGGCTTCAGCAACAGCTTCCAACACAGTGGTGGGCAGAGATCTAGCCCTCTTGTGCATAGGGTTACTGTGACTTAGATTTGACTCCGTGACACCTAACCATGGTGGAACTGCAAAGCCTGCTACCAGTTTGAAAGGAAGAAAGAAAAACTACATTGGGTGAAATCTTACATTTAGCAAAGGTGGCGAGAGGCTTTAAGACCATGAAGCTTGTGGCTAGTTTTACATTCACTCCTATTCATAAGAAAGCAGCACTAGAGAAGGGTGAGGTTATGAGTCATTTCATAGTATCTCAGGAACACTCTATTGATAGTAATCCACAAAAGGCTTTGGGAATCAAGGTATGCATAAAGGGACATTGCTATTAGCTGCCCTTGAGTGGATTCTCTGCTCATGATGGTGTAGAACTATGCCATAGGGTTTTCAAGACTCAGGTCATTGGTAGTAGGTCACCAGATAGCTCATCTAAGGCATCTCTCCATGGAGCCAAACTACCAACCTTTCAGGCCTATGTCAAGTGCTCAACTATTTGCACCACTCAGGGAATCCTTGGACGACTATGCTAATGGTCCTATCAGTAAGCATGTGTAATATGCAAATGTTTGAAAACTGGAATAATTGTGTAGACACTTAAGCACAGATGTGTATAGAAACCATCATTGGCATTTTTGTTGTTGGGAGGTCCATTCAGTTGCTTCTGACTCACACTTACCTTCATGTACAACAGAGGGAAGCGCCGGCTGGTCCAGAGCCATCCTCCCCATGGTTGTTACTTGTGAGCCCCGTGCTGCAGCCCCTGTATCAACTCGTCTTGTTAGAGGAGTCTTCCTCTTTTTCACTGATCCCTGACTTCAGCAAGCATGTTGCTCTATGGGCATCATAATGAAATCAAATGGAGACAAACCAACTTGCAATGAGTTAATAAAGTGTTTTATGTGCTTTAATGGATGTAGCTTAACATAGACAGAGTCAATAATTTTAGGTATCCTAGGAGCTGATGAGCACTCAGAAGACCACTATTGCTCCAGGAAGCCAGTCTTCTGACTTCCAGGATTTTCAGATGACCATCCTGGTGTCTTCAGCATTAACTCCTGGACTCCATCCAGGAGCAGTGTGTCTTTTTGAAAGCAAAAAAAAAAAAAACACATCAATTCTTTCACTTCTCAGGCTTTTAAAATCTATGTTTATGGCCTTGCTACTTGGCTTAGAAATTGTGTCTCTTCCCTAAATCTGCTAATGAACCCAGGAAGAGAGGGTTATTTCAAACTTTTAAATAAATGATAAGGTAATTTGGAACTGGGGATTAGCCCTCATAAGAGCAAAATGTCTTAGCCTATCTTGCTTCCTTCTTATCCAGTTTTCAATTTACAGAGAGCTCTAAGCTCTCAGCTCTCCTCTGAGCCTCAGTGTCCTTTCATCCTGGTTTCTCACGGAGATGCTGAGCTGCCTGGCAGGTGGTTTATGGAGGCTCAAGATCTCTCGTATGAACAGTTAGCACATTTTTCAACATCTCAGGTAGTAGGAATTTGCTTTCTTTCACAGCACAGCACCTTTTTTCTTTCTTTCTTCTTTTTTTTTTGAGTGCACGTTTTATCCAACTGCAAATGGAACTCAAACCCCTGGGAATTCAAACTCATTTCTAGGTCTGGAATCTACATTACTCAAGTGCATTTGAAACATGCAAAATTATTTCCTCTACAGCTCAGGAATGTCCAAGAGACCCCAAACCTCAGCCAGAAATAGGGGGAAATTCTTAATATGTTATTATTGTTATTCTTTACTATTGTATAAGCCATAGGGGGTTTGCACACTTACGATATTGTCAGTGCTCAAAAAATATGTGGCATCCTTTCTATTGATGATCTTTGTGAGATCATTTGCAAATTTTTACTAAAATGTATGAGGGATTTTAAAACACAATTCTACACATATAACAGTATTCAGGTTGTGTTAGCGATGCTAGTTTCTATGTCACCTATGGTTTTTGATAAGTGATTCAAATTACTATAGTTTTCAGACTTTATACCTTCAAATGTATTTTATTAAATCATCACAAGCAAGTAAGCCTTAAAAGAACGAGTGGCAATGCTATGGGGGGGGAGGGGCAGGTAAGTACTATGTCTGCAGATGTTCTTTTCCATAAATGCAATAAGGATACCAACAAAAGTCATTAATATTACGGGAATTGCTGAAATAAACCAAAGGCATCCAGCAGCCCAGGGAACATTTATGAACTATAACATGTTGCGCCTAGCTAAGGAAAGTACATGTGGGGTGTTTAGACTTGCCCTACTCTCATCCTCCATTGAGAATTAATTCCCAAGCTAGGACTGAAAACCTTTAGACCTGCAATGCTGGCAAACCCAGCAAGCCAGCAGTCACTCACATAGCATAGGGGGCAGGGACCCTGCACAGCTCTATCCCCAGACAGCTGTCATTACTTACACAGGCAGCTATTTTCCTTACAATTCCTATATACAGACCCTCCTTATGGACCTAAGAACACTTCATAGTGCGATAGAATTTTCCCAATCATGTTTGCCAAAAGTAATCAACAATTATTGTTTAATGATGTCACAGCTGCCTATAGTGGCCATAGACTTGAAACTCACTGTCATTAAATCAATTCCAACACTTAGTGACCTTAATGGACAAGGTAGAATTTCCCTGTGGGTTTCTAGGACTGTGACTCTTTACAGTAACTGAGACAGGAAAGCTGGTGGTTTCGAACTGCTGACTTTGAAATTGAAGCCCAATGTGTAGAACCCACTGTGCCCTCGGGGAAGTGGTGATAACTGTGGAGCAGAAACAATCCAAAGCAAAGTGGAAAAGACCAGTTGACCAACACTCATGAAAAGAAAAGCTAGGGACTCAGAGGTCCAGAAAAGGCTTAAAAAATCTTCAACATGTTCCAGGAAACCGGGAGGACATGCACAAGTGTAGAAGTTTGGCCAAGGCTGAGGTCTTATGAAAGTCTAGGTCTTATGAAAGATCTGCAAAGCTCCCAAGCTTTCAGCTCAGGCTACTTGTGAAGCTCTACACAGAAGAAAGAGAGAGTAAAGCCGATCTGTCACTTGCTTAGCTAAGTGTAGAACGTGTAGTGAGCCCAAAATGCAGGCAGAGTCCTTACACAGATACTATACTGGGAATATTCTTTGCTAATGCACTTGGAACTCTCTGCAGATGAGAACATATGCTGGGCTATAACACAAACCTCAATAAATATAGAATAACTTAAATCACAGAAAGGATGTTTTCTGTCCAAAGGCAGAAAGAAATTAGAACTTGGTAGCAGAAATGTAGGGGATGCTGCGGAAAGAATGCATAGAAGAATGTTTATATCTGCACATGTCTGCTGCATAAATAAATGAATCTCTCCAATCAATAGCTTAAACTTTCACTTTCAGGAGATAAAAAAGGTGAGCAAATGAAATCAAACTTTCGAAATGTGTAATGGATAAAAAATAAGAAATAAAAAATTAATGGAATAGGAAATGACTGAAAGAAGGAACCACGAGTTAATTCTTTCATAATACAAGCAGCCTGGCAAATCATTAGTAGGATAGAACAACAACAAAATAAGGTGGAAAAGACTCGAATTACCAAATTACCAAAACCATGTGGGAGAGTGGAGCTGTAGCTATTGAGGGATCACTGGTGGCAGAGCAGTCAGGGGGACTGCCCTCCAGTTCGAGATCCCGAGCCCCTCCACGAGAGAAAGTCGAGGCTGACTACTGCATTCAACAGTGACTATGATTCAGTGTGGACACCATGGCAGTGCATTGTGTGTTTGGTTTTAAGAGAAATAGTAAAACTTCACAGAAACCCATCAGGAACAATTTCATGACAACACCAGAGAGAACATCTATGGCATTGAAAAATATCCTAGGGGGATGGGAATTTCCAAAACTGACAGATGAAGACTTGGAGTTCCCTGAGCCCTTCTGAAAACACATGCACCTGAGAGCCCGCCTTCAGAACTGCAGCACGCATCAGCACCAGCAGTGCGAAGGAAAGCCACGTAGACCTCGGGTGAGGGAACGAAGGCGAAAAGAAGGCGATCCTAAAGACAGCTCCAAAAAGTAGACTTAGAATTTGGGATTTTGAATCTTCCATTGCAGCAAAAATTTAGATTTACAATATTCGCAAAGCTGCAAATTTTAGCTAAAGCAATGTGTCCGGATCAGGACAATTAAACACAGTAGTGCCTGGTTTAAATAAGATTGTTTTAACCAGTAACTATTTGCAGCACATAAAATTTGTCATTGTCTGGACAACATTCTATTTCCTCGTATCCTACACAGAACAAGTGTTGCTCCTATAACTCAGTGACAAAGAAGCACTTCATTTTGAAATGATTGAATTACTTTCTCCTGTCTACCATTTGTTGGTCATGAAAAATATATTTCATATAATGTTAGCTTAATCCTCTTACATAAATAGCGCTTCTTATCAATATTCTTGAGCAGAACAAGAAATGAATCTTTTAAACCTAATGCACTTAAGACATGCCTTGTCTATGCAGGAGTTTTGGGACCAGAATTCTGTTAAAAAATTTTTTTCATGAATTATACCTTTTTTAAATTCAAAAGACATTTTAGTCTTGTTTCAAATTATTTTTTAAAATGCATTTCCACATGTGACTTGGCACCAAAGCCATCTGTGAATTGGAAATGCCACCCATATGCTACGTCTCAGGATCTCACTCTAATTGCACCCATTTGGTGAACTCAAGATTTTTCTTTAAATCCCACACCATACTTAAATCTCCTGGTGAAGGGTCCTTTCCATTTAAAAGTACATATGTACATATTTGGGATGGAAACTAGTATATTACACTTGGTAAATACCATAGTTGTAAAACTGTGCCTATCACTAGAATAAAATATGCTTCAAAATGTGTACGTGTTGCCAGCATCATTTTCTTACAAGAAATAAGCTCCCTGCTTACCAGGCCTTGGTTTCCACTGACTCTTTGATATTTTATTTCTGGTTTATTTCTAGACTCATTTTATTATTAACAGGAGAAGGATGGGTCTTTCTATTCCCATAAAGAGATTTAGAAACTTGTGGGGGAGTTCTATGCTGTCCTCTACAGTCTCTGTGAGCTGGCATCCACTCAGTGGCAGTGAGTTCACGTCTTAAAGGTAGTTTATTCACTTCATTGCTTTTGCTCGGTGCCATGGAATCAGTTCTAGTAGCGACCCTAGGTTCCACAGAAGAAAACATGGCCTGGTCCTTTGCCATCCTCGAAATTTTTGTGAGGGTTGAGCCCATTGTCATAGCCATTGTGTCAAGGAGCTTTGTCTTTTTCACTGAGAGGCTGTGAAAAAGAATTTATTGTCTAAGTACCTCTAAAAATAATTTCTGTGTTTATTCAACTTCCAGCTGCAACATATTCACACACTTACCTCGACATCTACCCTGTCCTCATCCCCTTGGTCTACACAGCCATTCCAATGAAACAGCTCTTCATCAGGCCACGAAGGAACTACATGCATACATGTAAGGAGCATATTCTTTGTATGAGATTTGGAATCATCTGTATAAAATGACTGCCCAATTCATGTTTCAGAAATTAGCTGTCTACAGGCTCTTGTGGATAACGTTTACTTTCATTTGCCCCCTGTTGGAATGACAGCTACGTGGGGGCGGCAAGGATTTCAAACTAGTTTGTTTACCAGCTTATCTCCAGGATCTAGAACACTATCTGGAATATTGCAAGTGGCCAGTAAATACTGATTGGAAAGGAGCATTTATGTTCAATCTCACCTTTTCAAATGAAGTCTTCCGTTTTGGACTTGAATACGTTTGGTCCTCTGCCATCTTGGAAATGTTTCTCCCTGAAAATTATAGACCTTATGTTCATCTACTTTTTTTTTCTTCCCACTTTTCCTAGGTGAATGTTTACCCATTGCCATCCAACTGATACCCTCCATAGGGTTTCTGAGGCTGTGGAAGCAGGGCATAATAAGTGAATGTTTAAACAAATAAACAAAAAACTGAACATCACCATTACTCTCATTGACTTTACACTTCACCTTCCCTGGTCTAACTACCGTGCAGACCACTCCAACTGAGCAGCTCTTCATCAGGTCGTGGATGAACCACATGCACATGCATAACGAGCATATTATTGTTGTGAGATTTGGAATCTCCTCAGCATTCCACAACAAGACAACAGGGTTTCTCCGTGCCTGAATCCACTGAAAGGTGGTAGGTTTGGTTTCTTGAAACATTGTCTTCTTTGAATTTGTGTTCTATTAGGGTTTGTTTTGTGTTTATTCATTAAGTCAACTTCTTAAAATGCCCTATGAAATCCACTTTCATCATCCATTCACTATAATCAGAGTGGATTTAATGTATTACAGCTCATCTCCTTATCTTCTCAGACTTTCTGTCCTATTGAGGACAAACTTAACTGCCAATGGGTCCATTCTGATCCACAGAGATCATATAGGAGATCATCATCCATACTGCTAATCCTTAAGGGACCAAACAGCTTTGTCTTTCTCCTGAAAAATGGTTTATGGGTTTGGACCCCTCCCCCCATCATTCAATTGGTCATCCATGACTGCCAACGCAACACCATCAGAGACTATTCTCTAGCTAGTGTGTGTTTTCTAGCTTTTTTTTTATGAGCATACAGATGACTCCTGCATTCACATCATTAATCAAGTCTTTTCATCTTAACAATACATCTATACTTCCTAAGAGTAACTTCAATCTCGTCTTAGATGTCTCTCAGCTAATTCAATCTCAACTTCCCTAAAAACAAACTCTTGTTAATCTTCCTCCCTTATAATTATATTTACAGATATATAGATACACACACACACATATATATTCCTTCCAAATTTAGTTCATGAAAAGAAAAGAGCACCTATCCAACTGCACAAGAAATAACCTGAGAACTCTTCATTGACTTTTTACTTGTTTTGTCTGTCTCTCACATGCAAGGAAAATTCACGCTATTCCTCTCAAGTTTTACTCCCTGTCTGTGTCCTAAGTGTAAACAGTTTTTTTTTTCATTTTACCACGTACTCCCTAGCGCATCCCATCATCTTTTATTTTAGTAACAACAGTGGCTTAATTACTCTGTATTCTTGCAATCTCACTATCAGTCTCCATCCTACAGCTAGGGTGGGTTTCTTTGTCAGCATGAACCACATCACTGTTCTTCATTTCCTCGTAATTTGCCTCAGCTTCTCAATTAAGTAGAATAATGACTGAGATCATCAACATAAATAAAGGTACTAAATTCCTGATTCTCCAAGATTATATAGTCCAATAAAGGGACAGTTTCTGAAGAAAAGCATGAGGGAATGTAATCTCTCTGGGCAATAGAGAATAATTTAAAATATAAACAAGAAGAGTAATAACAAAAATACCAATTTTCAGTCTGTACTGTCTTACAAGTCATGAAAATGTATAGTTTTTTTTGTTTTTTTTCTACAGGTGTACATGAATCTGATTTTATTCAGTTATTTCTACAAATAAATTCAAATGTATTTCATATTTGTGATATAACTCCAGATCTAATATTTTTTGAAGTGTGGAATATGCCAATTCCCCTTTTAATTCACTTCCCATTCAAACTAGCAGTAAGGGTCTGCAAAAAGTACTATGGGACCTGGCTCCTCATGCTACTAACTGTATCAAGAATCAGGCCTTCTGGGAAGATGGCTGACCTGGGGAACCGCATTCTCTGAGAGCTCTTTCAAAAAAGGTGGGTTTGGTGTCCAGGTAGCGGAGTGGTAGGAGTTTGGTGAATGAAATACACACACCCCTAGGACAGCACCCCACCCCCACTCCACACATTTGTCCTGAACAGGGGCCTCAGTGATCCAGGTCCTGATTCATGGGACATCTCCAGTCAGTAGCCTGCAGACATCGGTGCCACAACTAGAAATAGCCCCATTCCATCCCCAGACTAGGACCCTTCTCCCAGAGTTGCTTGCCTGCTCTGCTGAGACAGGTGAAGCGGTGGCGGACCATGTACAGCAGCTGCCCGCTTGCGGGAACTTACTAGGAGAGAAACTTCCCTTTCCTGCGATTCCCCTCTCACCATGTGGCAGCGATCTACCCTTGGGCCTGTGTCCCTCCCTCGATTCATCCAATGCTCGGGTAACTGAACTACAGGCTACCGGGAGCTGCCTGAGCAACCCAACAGAGTACCATCCACCCCCATTGCTGTCTGGAACCTCTCCACCGGCACCCCACTTGCCCAGCCACCCGACTCCGTGAGCCTAGCTCCCACTCCACTCCCGGCCCAGGAAGCAGAGCTGCATACTTACCGCCAACACTAGCCTGCAGCGGGAAGCCATTCTGCTTCTAACACCAACACTGTGTTTCCGCCTGAGACACTTCAGGCTGGCCTGCGTGACTGTGGAGCCTAATACCCACAAACGGAGCGCTAAACTTGCCTGCCATGTGGTGCACCTTCCAGCGCTGACAGTGTCAGGCACAATGGTGGGTGGCCCTGGCGATTGGGAGCACCAATGGCAGGGCCCTGTACTTTTGCTGGGACGGCTTTGCCCTCCCAGGTGAGCTGCGGGAATTCCAGCAGTTGGTGGCTCAGAGCTATGAGCCAGGCACGGAGTATTCCTCCCAGGGTAGAGGGCAGGAGCCATTACAGCTGTTTGCCACCAGATCCGCCACCGTCTGAACCAGCTCGGACCACTTCGTGGAGGACCCTGCTCTGCTCACAGGGGCAGC
The DNA here is from genome assembly GCF_050624435.1 of Tenrec ecaudatus. NCBI lineage: Eukaryota > Metazoa > Chordata > Mammalia > Afrosoricida > Tenrecidae > Tenrec > Tenrec ecaudatus. The sequence goes on along the minus strand of NC_134544.1, from coordinate 6,238,336 downwards.
AGCTCAAGCGATATACACCCACTTCCTAGGGAGCCTAGGACATGGCTTTGCAGCCCCGCCAGAGCTGTCTGTGCACTCTGGCAGGCTCTCACCACTGTAGTGCCTTCAGGGTTCCAAGTGCCAGCTTCTAAGTCTGCCCCAGCCTTTCCCAGCCGACATAGGAAGCTGGCGCTGCAGCCTGTGTCTCCCTCAGCACGCCTTGCAGCCCCAGCCTTTTCCAGCCGGTAGCGGAGGCCGGCACATGTGGGGTGCTGCTCCTGCCTGTGTAACCTCTCCCCACAAGCTCAACTTGACAGGCCTGCAGGGATCTGGGAGTGTTTGCTGATCTGAAGAGCATTTTGCCCACACATAGCCCGGCTCCAGAGTCCAGATCAGCACCACATCCTGTGACAGGGAGGCCTCGCCCACTTCCACATTCTATTAGGCATCACTAGAACTTGGAGGGAAAAGAAGGGAGAGAAATTTATCTCGTCCTGGTTTTTCTCTTTTCTTTCTTTTACTTTCTGTGTTCTTTTTGCTCTCTTCTATCTTCCTCCGTTTCCATTATTACTTTTACTTCTCTTCTGCCCCTTTTCTATAGGTTTTCCTTCGATCTCTTTTTTTCCCTTCCACTTCCACTATCGTCACTTCTTTTCTCTCCTTTTTGATAGCTGCTCCTTCTCCTCTCTCTATTTTACCTCCAAAATTTTGTTAAAATTTATTTCTTTTAATTTTTAACTTTTAAAATACGTTTTATTGCTAAACAAAAGAAAAAGGGGCCGCTAAAGGTATCCTTACAAACTAGGTCAAAGCAGCCTGGGAGCACTCACTGAGGCCTCAGCTGCCACTCCAGTCACTGAAACATCTCACCACTGCGAGTCACTAAGCCTTCAGGGAGCTCTGCCTACACAGCAGAGTTCTAGGCCTACCCTTATAGTAGGTCATAGGGAGTTGCCTGAAAGAATCCTTAACAGTAACACAGATAAGCTTCCCCTGGCCTCCCAGAAACATGGTACCTATGAAAGGATCGAGGAAAAGTATCAAAAGACCACATCGCTCCCCCCCAAAAAACAAAAAAAGTGAGGCAGAACATAGTAGCAGAGCTAATGTCCCACATAGAAGAAACAGATACAGATCTGCCACAGAAGGAAATCTTCAGAAGTCTGCTCACAGTAATACAGGAACTGAGGGAAGCAACCCAGAATAAAGATGCACTGATAGAGGGGATGAAGTCCACAATAGAGGGGATGAAGTCCACCCATCAAAGGGAACTGCAGGAACTAACAGAGGACATAACAGAAGCCACACACAAGGTCACAGAATTTATGATTAGGCTTGAGAAGGCAGAGTACTGTATCAGTAATATCAAGGACACTCAAATAGACTTAAGCAAGCGAGAAAGACAGCCATATAGGAAATTTAAAGAAACAGAAGATAGCCTGAGGTCAATGGCAGATGCTATGAAGAGGAATAATATTATAATAGTCGGTCTACTGAAGCACAACACAACACACAAGTCGACAGCCAAGATAGAAAAGGAATTTCTGGAAGAAAACTTTACCACCCTAACAAGGGAGAATGAGGACCTCAAACAGGAATCAGAAAGGGCGCCAGCAAGTCTGGACCCCAAGAAGAACACACCAAGACATATAATATTAAAAATATCCAACTTTGAGGAAAAATAAAATTTTATGAGCAGCAAGAGAAAGGAAGGCAGTCACATACAAAGGAGCGCAGGTAAGAATATGCTCAGACCTATCAGAAGATACCATGAAGAGGAGGAAAGAATGGAGTAACAGCTTCCAAAAGCTGAACGAAAAAAATACCTGCCCCAGAATCCTGTACCCTGCCAAGTTATCCAGTTAGATAGATGGTGAGATAAGGATCTACAGGACAAGGAAAGACTCAAAGAATATGCTGCAAAAGAAACTGGCTGACTCACTGTCGCCAGAGGATCAACCTCCACCAAGAACAAACAGGAGACCACCATATAGCCCATCTCCACCTAGAAGCCAACATGCCAGCAACAGTTACCCAGAAAACAGGGTCTCAGATGGAAAAGAAGACAAGACAGAAACTCTCCACTAAAACACAGCACAGTGATATCAAGTGAGATAGGTAAAGACCTAAAACACAAAACAGGGTATGAAAACTATGAATCCCTAGATAGTGATAATAACTCTGAGATCCAATGGACTCAATTCGTACATTAAAATAAAAAGGCTGGAGAAATGGCTCAGAAAACCTAATCCATGAATCTGTTGCCTGCAAGAGACACATCTTAAGTGAACAGAGAAGAATATGCTAAGAATAAAGTGTTGGCAGGAAAATTACCAATCAAATTGTAACTCCAAAAAGGAAGAGGTGGCTATCTTAATCTGCGAAAAAAAATGGACCTTAAGTTTCAAACCATAAAAAGAGACAAAGAGAGACACTATATAATGCTCAAAGGTTCAGTAAACCAAGAAGCACTTAGCATGTTGCGGAGAATTTTGTCAAACAAACTATTAAAAAGATGAAAAAAGAAATCACGGACTCAACAATCATAGTAGGTGACTTTAACAGACCACTATCAGAGAAAGACAGGTCACTGAGAAAGAAGCTCAGCAAAGAGGCCATAGAGCTGAACAATGTAATTAAGCAACAGGGCCTGATAGACATTTATAGAGCTTTCCCCAAATGTAAGGGGTTTCACATTCTTCTCAAGTCCACGTGGATCTTTTGCAAGAATAGACCACATGCTGGGACACAAGTCCAGCCTGAGTAAATTGAAACACATAGATATTATCCAGACATCTTTCTCAGATGACCATGTTGTAAAGCTGGAGATTAATAAGAGGATGTCCAGAAAAGCAAGGGTAACCAATTGAAGGAGGAACAATGATCTCCTGCGACATGAATGATTACAGGCCCAGATTAGACAGGACATTAGGAAGTTTCTAGAAACTAACGGAAAGAGAATACAAGGCATCAAAGCTTATGGGACACTGGAAAGGTAGTTATCAGAGTTAGCTTGATATCATTAAATGCATATATGAAAAAAGAAGAGAGGAATATGACAGATACATTAACACAAAACCTCCAACAACTAGAACAGAGTCAGCAGAACAACCCTTCCAATAGCAAGAGAAAAGAAACAATAAAATTCAGGGCAGAGTTAAACAAATGGGAAGACAAGAGAACTATGCGAAAGATGAATGAAGCTAAAAGTTGGTTCCTCGAAAGAATTAACAAAATTGACAGTCCTCTGGCAAAGCTTACCAAGGATAATAAGGAGCAAACATCAAGAGCCAGGATGAGGGATGAAACAGGGGCAATAACAACAGACACCAATGAGATTAAAAGGATTATCACAAAGTACTATGAAGGTCTGTATTTTAATGAATTCAGAAAAATGGAAGAAATGGAGAAATATTTGGAAAAACGTTTTCTCCCTATATTATCTGAGACAGAGATCAAGAATCTCAACAAGCCCATAGCAAAAGCAGAAATAGAGAGGGTCATCAAGAACCTACCAACAAGATAAACCCCAGGGACATGTGGCTTCACAGCAGAATTCTACCAAGCATTCAGGAAAGAGTTGACAAGGATCCTCCACAAAGTATTCCATAACATAGAAGAGGATGGCAAACTCCCAAACCCATTTTACAAAGCCAGCAGTTCTTTGATACCAAACAGGGCAAAAACCCCACACGTATAGAGAATTACAGACCAATAACTCTAATGAACTTAGATGCAAAAATCCTTAACAAAATATTGGCAAATAGAATACAAAAGTATATAAAACATATCATCCACTAAGACCAGGTAGGATTCATTCCAGGGATGAAGGAATGGTTTAACATCCGAAAATCCATCAATATTATACACTACATCGAGAAGAAAAAGGATAATATCCACAGATGCAGAAGACGCATTTGACAATATCCAACACCAATTCCTAATCAAGACACTTATGAAGATAGGACTGAAAGCTAAGATCCTCTAGCTGATACAAGCTATCTATGAAAGGCCAACGGCCAACATCATAGTCAATGGAGAAAAGACAAAAACAATACCACTGAAAAAAGAGTACAAGATAAGGATGCCCCCTGTCCCCACTTCTATTCAATATCGTTTTGGAGATTCTGCCTAACAACATAAGACAGTGGAAGAACATCAAATGGATCCAAATGGGAGAGGAGGAGATGAAACTATTGCTATTTGCAGACGACATGATCCTGTACATTGAAAACCCCAAAAGCTCCAAAGCTGGAGTACTTACAGCGATAGAGGAATATGGAAGAGTGGCAGGATACAAGATCAATAAACAGATGTCAATATGTTTTCTATACACATCGTACAGGACCTTGGAAAAGGAGATTAAGAAGGAAGTATCCTTGACAGTAGCTAAGAACAAACTGAAATACCTAGGAATATATTTAACAAAATATACTAAAGATCTATACAAGGAAAGCAATAAGCCCTACTATAAGCCCTACTACAGGAAACTAAAAGTGAACTCCACAAATTGAAGAACATTGCCTGCTTGTGGATTGGAAGGCTTAACATAGTAAAGATGGCAATCCTTCCAAATGCACTTTACAGGTTCAATGCTATACCAATTCAAATACCATCAACCTTCTTCCAAGAATTGGGAAAACTGACCACCAATTTCATATGGAGAGGGAAGAAACCCTGAATTTTAGCAGAGAACCTCTCAAGAAGGACACAGTTGGAGGACTCGCCTTACCCAATTTTAATGCCAGCTACAGTGGTCCAAACAGTGTGGTACTGGCACAACGACAGAGACTCAGACCAGTGGAAAAGAATAGAAAATCCAAGAATAAAACCATCATTATATTGACAAATGATCTTCAATAAGAATCCCAAAAACCCTGAAGTGGGAAGCAGATGCCCTTTTTAACAAGTGGTGCTGGAAACAATGGATAACCACATGTATAAAGATGAAACAAGACGTTTACCTCACCCAATTCACAAGAATAAATTCAAGGTGGATCACAGACCTAGAAGTTAAACCCCCAAACCATCAGGACCATCAAGGAGGGAATTGGGACTAACCTCAGAGCACTGACCCAGGGAACTCATAGGCTCACTTCAATAGGGAAGGTTACACACACAGGTTAACTGGAAATTGACAAACGGGATTTAATAAGAATAAAGCACCTGTGTACCTCGAAAGACTTCACCAAGACAACGCACAGACTAGGAGAGGATTTTTAGTAATGACACGTCAGACAAAGAGCTCATTACTAAAATCTACATAATCATGACCTCCAAAAAGAGGAAAACATTTAACCCCCTAAGGAAGTGGGCAAAGAACTGAAAAGAACTTTCAATAGGGAGGAGTCCCATATGGCCAATAAGCATATGAGAAAGTAGTCCAGGTCATTAGCCATAAGAGAATTGATAATCAAAACAACTATGAGATTCTACCTAAGACCCCTGAAACTACCCCAAATCAGCAAATCAAAGAGCAACAAGCGTTGGAGGGGCTGTGGTGAAGTAGGAACCCTCCTCTACTGCTGGTGGTAGTGTAGACTTGTACAGCCACTGTGGAAAGCAATCTGGCGATACTTAAAGAAAATGGAATTGATCTACCTTACGAGCCAGTCATCCCTCTACTGGGCATATACCTGGTGGAAGTAACAAATAAAACATGACCAGTCACTTGAGCTCCAATGTTTATTGCGGCACAATTCAAAATTGCAAAGACTCATCGATAGATGAGTGGATTAGTAAACTCTGCCACATACACACAATGGAGTACTATGCAGCACTGAAAAGCACAGGCGATTACATGAAGCACATCATTTCGTGAGAAGAACTGGAAGGATTCCTGTTAAGCGAGATAAGCCAAACTCAAAAGGACAGGTATAACATGAGTTCCCTGAGGTAAGTAAAATCAGCATGCCAGGGATAGAAGAATAAACATCTATCTCACAATAAACTCATGGAAGCATAGATAGTTGGAGAGAGGGCAGGCCACACGTAGGGAGGTACATGAGAATCCAACATAAAGAAGGGGGAGGGGGCCAGGTGGAAGGAGAAGCAGGGTGGGGAGAAACTGTGTTGATGGCATGGAGGGAACAGGGCACTAACCCACCCAGGGGGAGAGTATTGGTTGTGTCCCCACAGAACTGGAACATGCATACGGACCCCACCATGACACATCAAACCAGGAGGGCAACATAATGCGCTGAATAATCCACAAAGAGACTAGACCATAAGCTGGCCCTAACCAGAATTAGCCCAACCCCCACCATCAAAGAGAATATGACAGAAATTGAAAATAGAATGGTGTGGGAAAGAAACTGACCTACCACACCACACCCAGAAGGAAGCTGAAGCAAAGGAAGGAGGAAGAATGGAGCGGAGCACACCTGGACCCACCAAACTCAGAGGAAGACATTCCGGTTTGGCGGGCCCATTGTACAGAGAGGACCATATAGCCGGCCCCACAGCGACATGCAACATCCTCCAGTGACCAATGGCCCTACAGGGGACAGCACCAGAGACACAATGTGGGATGTGCGACTGAGCTGCCCCCATCACACTGCGACAAAACACTGGGGGTTTGCAATAGAGCGGCAAGGGAAGCAGAGCAAAGAGGTCCCGAGTGAGTATAAAGGATGGACTTTGGGGCCAGGACGTGGCACACCATCAGACCTGTCTGGAAAATACTCCTAAAGGTCAACAAACAGACCTTGAACTACTAACAGGCTTTTCTTTCTTTCATGAGGGAGTGAGGAGCGGGGAGGGAGGTGAACAGAAAAAAGGAAAATGAGGAGCTGATTCCAGGAACCCAAGCGGAAAGCGAACTTTGAGAATGATGAGGGCAATGAATGTATAACTGTACTTTACACAATTGATGTATGTATGGATTGTGATAAGAGTTGTATGAGCCCAATAAAAGGATTTTTTAAAAAGAATCATATGTATCTAATGAAATAACAACAACCAAGTAGTAAACAAACAAATTCAGAATGGATGAAAAGAGTCAGTGAACAATGAAAGGACAGAAAAGCAGAGTCAAATGTACTCCTGACAAGTGAGCATGAACTATCTGAACACATGAAAACCATCTATCCTTTAAACAGATTATATTTCTTAAAGGTAATTGGTATATTACCAATGAAATGACGCTTTCAGTGATTTGCTAGTTAGTTGTTGTGTTTGCTTCTTTACAAATGTGCTTATCTTAATTTCCAAGAGGTTTACATTTCTAGAGCATGATTTTCTTTGTCTCTCAGTCCAAGAGTAATTTGATAAATGCCTATTCAAAGACAGGAATGTAATGGTCTATGACTTAGCTTATAATCAAAAAGTTAGCATTTCAAACCTACCAGTGTTGCAGTGACAGTCTACCTGGGTCACAATTAGGCTTGGAAACCTGATTGGACAATTATATTCTGTAGTCAAGGGTCATTACAAGTCTGAGTGGTCTTGAAGGCAGCTGTTCTAGTTTCTAGGTTTTCTTCAATTATTAAATTTGAGCATAAAAGGCAGACCTAAAGAACATTTTTATTTTAAAAACAGCAGGCCTGAGCAATTATAATATGTCTGGCATAATTATTTACTTCTTAATGTGGCTGTTGGTGCTCTACCACAGTTCCTCACCGTTGGCTTATTGTCATCTTTGTAATTGTTTTATAAAACATATAGATACATGTATTCTTATTGTAGTATTAGTGTTTCTGACTCAATATGATATAATATTGACTACTTATATTAAGTCAAACAAAATGTTAAAACTATTTTTTTATTGTGATGACATAGAAGAAACAGACCCACGCAGCACTGGTGCTCACCATGAGGATCCTGGTGGCTTTTCAGACTGGATGCAACCAATGCAGGAGGATGGTGATGATAATCCATTTCTGCAATGATTGGCAATACTGGGCATAGATTTTCAATGGAAGTGAAGATAGAATGATCTCAACAACACATTGTCTGATCAATAAGACTAAAAATATAATGGGTCCAAAGTAAATATAGATTTTCTCTCATACCATCTTCCACCCACTATCACCAACATATTCCTGTTTTTACAAAACACTTATTATTTGTTGGCAAATCACTCACTTCTCATGTTGTGACACCAAAATTAAGTCCTACATGTCAGAAAACTTAGACACAAAGTGCTAAGACGTAATTCTTGTTGGTTCAGCTATTTCATCTTATCTACAGAGACACATTTTGGTAATATGTGTCAAAACATTTCTAGGTTCAAATATTAAGCATTAGTACAAATTTATATTATATCAATGTATTAAATATATGACTGGAAAGAAATAATTTTCTTTAACTACCCCCATAAATTGAATTTTTACAATTTTGAAATAGATTATATAAACTGGTTTATACACACACAATGGTAAAATACAGGCATGTAGAAAAGGAAACATTCATATTTTAAATAGGCTGTTTTCCTAAGAGACCACATTCTGAGCTTTGTGTGTGTGTGAGTATGTGTGTATATTTAAAATTTCATGAGAAATCAAATTAAAATATAATGTATAAATATTATAGTATTATACATGTATATATATATAATTTACTACTATGAACAGATGACATGGCAGATAACAAAGTGTACATTTTCAGAATGCAGTTACATGACCTGAAATAAAAGGATTTGATTGGTTTCTTTAACAGAACCAGTTACACTCTCTTTTCTAATGAGTTTGTAAAACCCCTTTTTATTTGTGTTTATTTTTACAAAACATAAGTGTTGAATGTGGTTATTATGACCATTTTAATTCAAAAATACTAAAAAATAAAACGCAATAACTTATAGGCATAATCTAGCACAGCTGGAAGATGTCATTAGTGTTCTGTACTGCAAAACAATATTTTTTATATTTGCTACTGATGTTATTATTATTGCATCTGAAATGCTAACCATCCATTTAATAGCGCAAAATAGGATACTGTAAGTTCAGTAACTTGATCTAAATATAGGCTACTGCACTGAGTGCTATGAAATGTTGTGCTTAGCAATGCATTCCCAGTCTAGAAACAATAGTGACTAATAGATAAATAGGAGTACACCCATAGGTGTTTGTGTGTGATGTCTGTGTGTGTGTACTTGGGGAAAGATGTTTTTACATATGTATTTGTATATACAATAAATAGATATCAAGTTATTGAACAACATACAGAGGGCAATGGTTTTAAAATTTTCCTTGTCCAAACCATGAAATTTGAAGGACTGATTCCTTGAACTTGGAGGTTTAGGGTCACCGTCTCTGAGGACATCTGTGTCAATTAACATATGACAAAGACAATGTCCTACATGCTACAATGATGAGCTATGCCCGGAGCCTTAAAAGCTCATAAGTAGACTCTAAGGCAGCGGTTCTCAACCTGAGAGTCACGACGACCCCTTTGCGGGTTGAATGACCCTTTCACAGAGGTCGCCCATTTCATAACAGTAGCAAAATTACAGTGATGAAGTTGTAATGAAAATAATTTTATGTTTGGGAGTCACCACAACATGAGGAACTGTATTAATGGGTCGCAGTGTTATGAAGGTTGAGAACTGCTGCTTTAATGTCTCTTCTCATTTGGGAAAAGGAAGAATGAAGATGACCAAAGACTATAGGAAACTGTCCAAAGGACTATGGGTTGCTCAGATGACAGCTTTTATGACATGATGACCAGAAAAAACAAAATAATACCCAGCTTCCACACACCACCTTTCTGATAAGGATCACAAAACAAACCCCTTGAAAAGGGGAGAGAAATAAATGTAGAACAGAATTTTAAAATAGAAAAAAGAACAGACTCGTTGTTTGACAGAGTAGTGGGCCTTTCAAAACTGTGGCCCTTAGAAACCTACAAGCCAGGAACCAAACTCATCTTAAAGGATCAAGTTTCATCTGCAAAAGGGACAACCTGACTAATGACACCTGTGCGCGATATGCACTATTATAGAATCAACCATAGAAGACGAAATAGAGAACATTTCTCCCCAAAACGAAACTGAGACGTCAAGAAAGGGCATACAAAAAGGATAACTGGTAATTGGAAATGCATTGGAAGATGTTCTGTTAAATTGAGATGATTTATTGAAATATTAATTTCCTGCATGGAGGTTCACAGACACTTCAACAATAATATATAAATAAAAAGAATACTAAGACATATGATTAGACAAAAAAGATACAGAAACTCATAGGATCCTCAAAACATTTATGGATAATGTGTACTGTATAAAAAAGCACTATGCATAGATTTAAAAGATATATTTTACACCAAAATAAATTTGAACTAATTCATTAAAACACATATATTTCAGCACTATCTAGTTTGAAGCAGTGAGAAAGATAAAACATCAGTTTTCCAAAAGTCCCTATCATGTCTTCTACTAAAATGGAACTAGCATCCAACTTAAGATGAAGCTTGGGAACAATAGTGAACTCGTTGCCACTTTGCAAAAATGTTCTTAGGACAATGCTCCAAAGAAACCAGTAGTCTATGATTGGGTCCTTCCTTTTCACCATGGACAGTGTTGAAGAGGAGGCCTGCAGCTGCAGACCATCCGTATCAGTTTGCCAGAAAACAGTCTTGTCTGTGCCTTATGTGACGAGAAAGAATGAAGCGCAGCAGCAACAGGAGTCAGCACCACAGGCATCTCCACGAAGTCGGTCCACTTACACAAGTCTGACTGAAACATTAAAATTGAGCCTGCTTTCTGCACAATGGGTGCAAAACGGTTGATGAACTGCAGCCAAGAGCAAAATTTTAATGGAAATGGTAAACACGTGAATCAAGATTTTGAGGCATTTCTTTGAAACTTGACTTTGCCACAAAACATTATCAATAAAAGCAATGGCTATGGAGAGGTGTATGTGGTACAATCAAAGTCAATGCTCTTGGGGGCCAGGTTTTAGGTTGCTCAAGGCATTTGGCTTGCTGCCTTTCTGAAAGATGGAATAATGATAACATCTCATTTTAAGCGTGCCTTGAGAAAAGTAGACAAAGCAGGCCAGAAAAAAATGCTTAGAAAGTCTTCCCCACAGATTCACTCCTGACCGTGACAATATTTCTATTCATTCTTCTCATCAAACAAGGGCAATTTTGCAAGAATTTTATTGGACACTTATCAGACACCCACCTTACACTCCAGATTTGACTTTATTTTTTAGAGATCTCACTTTTCTTCAGCTCATATTACAAAGCAGACTATATCTATATGGTTATACAGTTAAATTCAAAGGATCTTCAATTATTTAACAATGGATTAAATGACTATCATGAATTACAAAATTGTTTTTAATTTAATGGGGACGATTTTGAGGGAAAATATTTGTAATTTTTACCTTATTTTAAATTCCATTTTCCATGAACTTTTGGAAGCCCTCTTATGTGTATGTGTGTGTGTGTGCGCGTGTGTTTAGGTGTGTACAATTTCTCCTCCTGTGGTGTGTGTGTGTGTGTGTGTGTGTTATAATCCCTTCTCCTAATTGCTCATGGAAGACTCACGCTTCAACAGAGATCATTATAAGTTGCTTGCCATGGATGACCTCTTATCCACCCACCTTGCACACGTACACTAGACTTGTGTCACATTGGAAAAGTCAATCTTTTCAGTAGCTGGCAGTCATAATTAATTATACAGTGTGGCAGTTATGAAATTATTTAGGTTGGCCATTACACAGTAATGCAACCATCCTCTGTTTTACATTCTGAAGGGACTCTTTTCATTTCATGTGTATTAAATCTTATGAGGTGGGAACAGGGTTGGACTTTACTACCTTACTTAATTTACACCTCTTGCTGCCTGACTAAAAGTTACAATGTCACCTATTATTGTTGGGAACCCTCTTTGCAGCGTGGATTAATCATTGGACTTCTACCTAAAGGTCCTCTGCTCACACCCACCGCTCCAGGTGAGAAGGATGCTGCTGTCTGCTGTAAAAGCATATTGTCTCAGAAGCTCTCAGGAACAATCAGACACATCCTATAGGATTGCTATGAGTTTTCCTCAGTGCCGAGCAGTAGTTTGGTTTTGATGGTATTGTTAAGTGCCATCAAATTAGTTCTGATACAAAGACCCTGTGTACAGCAGAAAACAGGGCTGTCCACCCTCACCCATTTTCACCCTTTTTCTTTGATTCAGTCCATCTCTTTCGGCTGTCTGCTTCGCTTTTGGCAACTCTCTACTTTACCAAGCCTTAAGTCTGTCCAAAGCACTTGAGAGGAAATCTCACTGTATTTGTCTCTAAGGAACATTCTGGCATTCTGCCTCTACTTTTTCCAAAATAGGATGAGCATCGTCAAAACTATCCTCCAAAAATGTAATCCAGATTCATCCATATAACTATGGTCTTTCTGGTTATTAATTGTCCTGCTTTAACATGCAAATGAAGTATCTAAAACACCATGGTTGGGGTAAGTTACACTGGAGTCCTCAAAGTGACAACTTCACTTTTTAGCATTTTATAGAGGTCTTTTTATTTATTGACTGATTGATTACTTTCTATTGTAAATGAGGTGAAGGGTTACAGAGCAGATCATCAGCTTTACATCCCACAGTTCAAACTCATTTTCCTTCAATTTGCCCAATGCAATCATCCCGGGGTGACCTGGTGGTGTGGTGGTGACTTGGACAGGGATCGGCATGGTGGGCAGTGGTCTCAGAAACCCTCAAGGTAGTTACTGTGAGTCAGCATTGCCTTGAAGGGAGTGAGTTTGGTCTTTGTGTGCTTGAATCCCTCTCTATAGCAACACTTACCGTAAACACTCAAGTATAAACCACCACGAAAATCAGTCAAGGCACCTAACTTTACCAGAAAAACTGCATTAAAAATGTGGTGAAAAACTGGGCTTAAACTCGAGTATGTACAGCATACCACTTCTTTCTGTTACCTGCATCCATTCTTCCTTCTTTCCGAACCCTCCGTCCTTGAATAAATTCTGTCCTTTGGATCTTAAATGGCTGTTTATTTTAATGAGAGGATGAGTTCAATTATGGGTTATAATTTGGATGGTTTTACCAGTCACCATCCAACCAGTAAGCCTGTTCTATTTAATGAGTTGGGGGTTGGTAGCACATTTTTATCTCTCTTTATCCAGTACCTTACAATTCGATCCTTTCAGAGTGGTTAGTTATAGGTAGGCCCTGTCTAGTTTTGTCTTTCTGCAGTCCACTCCACTAGTCTATTGGACAAGATATTTCTATATATCTCTCCAACGTCATCATTCGTTTTTCCTAAGAATGGGGAGAGATCAATAGGTGCACCTCAGATATTTCCCCAAGGTTTTAAAGAGGTTTTGGTAGCAGATATGCCTAATGCAATATATAGATTTATTTTGATTGCTATTTCCATAAATGTTGATTGTGAATCCAAGTAAATGAAAACCTTGACGGTTTCTATTTTATCTCCATGTGTAATGATATTGCTCATTGGACCAGATGTGTCAATTTTTGTTTCCTTTACATTGAATTTGGACACCCTGAATTTGGACTTCTGGACCCTTAAACCCGTGAAGAAATAAAATTCTCTTTTTTAAAGCCACCTTTGTCCTATTTCTGTAAGAGCAGCATTAAATAAGTTAGATCATGTATAACAGCAAATGTGTAGATTTTTTTAAAAGGCCACCAGTATTTTCCTCCCATCGGGAGTTCCATTGATGATCGAAGCACAATTAAATAGCATTTTTCAATTATAATTGTTAGTAATAGAGCATTTTATAAATTTGTTTATGCCAATTCACCGCATGTGAATATCTGATACAAACTACTTCAGTTCCCTTGTCTAGTATCACATGGTCAAAATCACAGATAAAACCTTTTGAACATGCAGAGACAAGTCATGATCAGCAGGACACAAAAACTAAAACAATGATCACTATTTTCAATCACTAAGTAATAATTAAATGCATTTTTCATACCAGATATAAGATAATAGTACTGCCAGCAATTTTAGCCTTTAAAGCTACTGGGAAATTGTTATCTATTTATTATTTGAAAACTGCAATAAAAACTGTAATTTGAATTCCATTACCCTATACTGACCAACCGAGGCCAAAACTCGGCTTATGAAAAGCTGTTTCTGGAAATCTTTCTCTTCAGAAAAAGTTGAACATGAAATGCATTTTGATCTGCAGGAGTTTTCTACCCCCCCCCCTATTTTCCATTTCAAAAGTTGCTGATGTTTTTCATGTTTCATGCCCCAAAGTAGGCAGCCTCAGATGTGTCTCATTTGAGAATTGTGAGGATGTTAGAATCCCATTATTCAAAGCAAAATGGAATGAACTGGAGATATACCAACGAATAGAAACTGAGAAAATGTCTTTCAGAGGAAAAAACGATAATTCCTTCCCCAAAAAGAATTTATCTGGGAGATATCCAAGTGCCACACCCCCTCCTGTGAGCAGAGCCACTTCTGTGGACAGGAGCATGTGGCTGTGGAGGGCTCAGCAGACTCTCAGCTGATCCACTGGCTGCACTTAGTTAAGAGAGAACATGTGAGCGGAGCTTCCTCTTGGGCCTCCAAGCACGTCAGGGAAACCAATGTAATCTCCATAAAGGATCAGGAAGCATTAGTGCATCATGTTGCCATTTTCACTATGAGGAGAACTGAAGCATTTGAATGACAGTGTTGGTGAAGAGAGAGGCCCATGTGGTGCATGGGACAATGCGTTGAGTTGCCAGCTGCAATGTCAGCAGTTGATCGCTCCAGTGATCCCATGCTCTAGAAGAAAGATGTGATTCTCTGTTCCCCAAAAGATTTACAGCGTCAGAACCCCAAAAGGACAAACCTACACAGCCCTAGAGGATGCCTCTGATGGTGCTTTCCATACCTTTGGCTGGTTTGGGTTGGCAGAGAAAGTTGAACGTGTCATCAGAAGACAGACACAACAAAATAATAATATTTTATTAATTATCAAGGGTCCATGGGGGATGGGGAAGTGGGGAAGAAGGGGGAAAATGAGGAGCTGACATCAAGGGCTCAAATAGAAAGCAAATGTTTTGAGAATGATGAGGGAAACAAATGGACAAAAGTGCTTGACCCAATGGATGGATGGATGGATGGATGGATGGATTGTGATAAGAGTTGTATGAGCCCCCAATAAAATGATTCTTTTAAAAGAAGAAAAAACAGACACCTATGTGGTGGAAGAAGTAAAGTCTGAATGTGCCTTAAAAGCAGGCTGGCAAGACTCTTTCACAGACTTTGGACATGTTGTCAGGAGAGACCCGACCCTGGAGAGGGACCTCATGTTCTATAAAATAAAGGGAATGTGAAAAAGAGGAAGATTCTTGATGAGATGACTTGAAAGACTGACTTCCAAAAAATGGGCTCAAACACAAGGACTAGGGTGGTGGTGGAGGTGCAGTGTCTTGTGCTTTTGTGCATCAGGCTGCTGTGTGGAGGAGCTGAACTGGAAGGCACAAAAGAATCACAATAACAGAACATTAGTTGGATGCAGTGCATCTCCACCAATGCTAACAGTCTGCTAATAACATACAGAGATCTTCAGGTATATGAGTCAATGCTTAGCACGCTGTGCAACCTGTTTTTGCTGGCCTCATCCCTCCTTCTGAGTAGAAGGGAAGGGTACACAAGAATGTCACTCTGTTTCAGCAGCTCTGTCATTGAGGGAGCCTTAGGAGCCCCTACCTTAGGGTTCTACCTTGGGCTGTAAACCAACTGCAAGATTGGCAATTCAAGTCCACCAGCCATTTGCAGGAAAAAGGTGTGGCTTTCTGCTCCCATAATGATCTACTCCATACTCTAGGGTCACTATGAATCACAATAGACTCAGTGGCAGTGGGTTTAGTTTTTGTGAGTCATATGTTCAATTACCTTCACATATAATCATACACAATTGATTGAAATCTCATACCAATTTTGAACCACTAGAAGCTTTACAGAACTTCTGGGTGGTGCACTCACTAGTGACTGAAAGTTTGGAGATTCAAGTCCACCCAGAGTCACTTCACAGAGAGGCCTGCTGACCTTCTGTAAAGCCAGCCATGGGAAACCCACTGGAGCACAGTTCTGTCCTTCACTCAACAAGGGTTCCCACGAGTTGGCAAACTAACTCCAGGGCAAATGGCAGTAACTTTGGGACTCCACATGACAAGTTCAAGTGGGGTGAGTGGAATGAAGCCTCACCAAAAATGGGAGCTGAGTACTGAGAGGTGATGCTCACAGCCCTGTGTACACCTTGGGAAGCTGACTCTGGCGAGCTGGTTGCTAATGGCAGTGTAATTTCAGAGGCCATCCTTTTAGAAGTGTGTCATACAAGACGAAAGAAGCATGGGTTTAGCCAGAGGACACCCACAGCAGAGTTTGGCTCTGTGGCTGCGAATGTGAGATTTTTCCAGATGGTCCTTCCCTGCCACCTTGGACTCTGGCTTCCTTCTCAGCTTGCTAATGAGATAGCTGCTGCAGTGTCTGAACTCAGATCCAGATTTTCTTAGGAAATCTCACAAGGGCAGATTAGCCAGTAAGTAAGGCAGGCACAGGCTGTCAGGAAGTACAGTATGTGTGGGATTTATTGTGTCTATGTTTCCATCCCTGGTGAGAAATTTTACTTGGGTTTCAACATATCCACGAGGGACAGATGAGACAATACGCTGCAGATTGTGGAGATGCACACCATAGGTCACCTGGCCCAGGAAGAGAGATTTCTAGATCTAACCCAATGGCTTCTCCATCTCCACAAAGGCAGAGATTATGATTGCCTGGGCCATCCACTAAGGCTTTCTAAGAAATCCATGACCATCCAGACATTTCTGACTCACACGGACCCTAAAAGGTAGAACAGAACTGCTCCCGGGGCTGTCAGCCTTTGTGCCAGCCAACTGTCTCATTCTTCTCCCCCTCAATCACGTGTGTGTTCTAATACTGGTTGCTTCTGTTCGCATTCCCATACTCAATCCACTGTTCCACCTGGGATCTTTAGAGCTTTAGATTCATTATAAAAATTATTATTAAAGATTCAAAACATTTTTCTAAGAGTAAATACCCCATCTGGTTTGAATCTCTCTTTCCATATGTTAGAGAAATACACGTTTTATTACATAAGGTTTATTTGAAAGGTGTTGTGTTTTGCTGTTGAGTGGATTCCAGCTCAGTCTGATGAGTCACATCGATTAGATCACCCACTGCTCTGGGTATGGTGTACAAGAAGGTGCCCTGTGGGAAGCAGGTCTCTCCAAGTTAGTCTTTCTGGGTGCTGCTGGGTGGGTTCCCACTGCCAACCTATCAGCAAGGCATACAATGTCTCATTTTAGCCAATGCTTCTATGGACGTTTCTCCAGATGTGAAATATATTTCAAAGATGGATTGCAAATCTAGGAATCCCTTGACGTTATGGCTGACTCCACAAAAGTTTTGCTCATTTCTTTGTTTCTTTTATCCAGACTAGGTTAGTCTGGGTAGACTAGAGAAACAAATCCAATGACTTTCATATGTGTGTAAGACAGAGCTTTATATCAAAGAGTAATTATATATTAAGGAAACATCCCAACCCAGTCCAGTTCAAGTCCATAAGTCCATGTGCTAGCCCACATGTCTGATACCAGCCTATACATTCCTCTTCAAACTGACACAACACATGCAATGATGCCAAATGCAGGAAGATCACAAGCCAGCGGGTGGAGAGTCTTGTTGATCCACTAGCTGGCGTGGGTCTCCATGTGGCTCTTCCAGCTCCCAGGCTCTCCATCAGTGTAGCTCCATGTGGCTTGTCAATAGGAATGTGTAGCAGAAAGTGTGAGTCTGGCCTAAAGTGAGATGTTTATCTCTGTAGATTCTCCAAATGAGGTCCTCAAGCAGTGACCTAATTGATAGGCTAAACTCCACCCCTTCACTTTTACTAGTTGGAAGCTGATACCAGATTATGTAACTACCACAAGACCCTTAGAAGTTTCTAACTTAACTGGCAAAAGAACTGAGTATCAGAGAAGATCCTTTTGGGCTCTGAACTCTTTAGTCTTTTCTTCATTCTTTAATCTGCCTGTAAAAGCACCTTCCTCTAATTACAATGAGGCCAGCCTGGCCTGGATTTAAATCTCCTACTGGTCCCTTATTAGCTGTGCAATTCAAGACAAATGCCTTCTCTGCGCTGTAGATTCCTCAGGAGCAAAATGAGTCGTTGTGATGATGAAATGAGATAAAGCATATAAAGCCATAGGACAGTGCTGAGCAAAATAAAAAGGAGCTATTTTTACTTAGAATAAAGATTCTTTCAGCAGGCAGCATCCCTATAAGTTTTGTTTTGTTTAGTGTCCAACACGTTACTATCATTTATTAATGTGATAATGTAATAACCTCTGGTATTATTATAATATTTTTCAGTGTCAGCTACACATTACTGTTATATAAGATAGAGCAATCATCTTACATAACGAGAGTTTCAAATCTCTTCAATGATAACACATTTCTTCTTCATTGGAATTAAAATATCCAGTGCTCCTCCACCATCAATGTTAAAATTAGATCTAGTTTTATTTTTCTATTCTTTTGCAAATAAAGCCTAACCATAACACAGCTCTCTTTTCTTATGGCATCTACTCTTTTATGGAAAAAATCAGTGAATCTCAATGAGAACTCTAATAAGCTCCGAGTTTTGTATTAGATTTACTTTTACGGGGTGTTTAGTTTGCCCATGAGAAATCTGGAAAGGAAATATGTGGCCAGCTTCTTATGAAGTGCACTTCAGAGTTTGAGGCATATGATGGATTTGATTCCTTATTACCGATATTTATGACCAGTGCCCTTATATTAATATTATCTAACTCTTTGTAGATAGTTTCTAATTTTTCTCAAATGAGCCAGAGATCAGAAAGCATGTGAGATCAAACTGGAAAAGGTAACCGGAAAGCTAGAATGGGAGCTTAAAGGGCAATGAATTTAAGATCATAGTGGTAAAACAATTTGCAAAAATATAGTGGAACTGGTATTTCAGTGAGAATATTCTAATCAGTCCCACTGAATTGTACTTATAGAACTCGTTGAAAAGAGATACCTTTGACTGTGTATATTTGCACAAAAAATTTAAAAATTAAAGCAGAAATCAGAGGTTGCCAACCACACGAATAACCAATCCCATAGAAAACAGTGATTAAAATCATCCTGCGGTATAGCATCTTAAAGGATCTGTTTGCATATCTTTATAAATCCATATTACTTTACATTTTATCATTATTGTTTTTCTATAGTCCAGAAATGTATAATATACTAAATACCGTTACTATATATTGTGGATTTATGGAAGGAGTAGCATCAATATGTCCTTATAAAATTTCACTAACAAATGTATTAAAACTATAATTCCTCTGTGAGATATATGGGCTGTTATCAGGACAAAATGAGAAAACACAAAATGCATTGCGTACTTAATGATAAATGTAAAATCATTTTATTTACATAAATGTTTAAAGGCAAAGGATTTAAACGGACTCAAACACTAATAAATGAAGACAAGCCAGTTGTGCATCAGCCAGTTTACTCTTCGTTGGGACAGACTGGAAGAAAAATCAGTGGTATTATGGGAAATGGCTTCCACAAAAATAGCAATGATCTTCAAAGCATGCGTGAAATAAACACCTGCAACTCAGGGAGGAAAACAAGGACAAAGGAGAAAATCAGTGAAGAAAATTATTCTGGACTTTGCTGCTCTTTTAATATGTTGGTTGGGATCAAATACAGCATTGTGGTGCCCTCAGAGGCAGGAATGTATCTCTGTGTATTGCCTTCATCATAAGTATCAGGCTAAGATAAATCTGGATTCCTAAGTTGTCTACTTCTGCTGCTCTTTTGCTGACATTAGTATATTAGAAACTGACTAACACTTGGCCAAGTATGTAAGTGATCTCGCCAACACTACTGGAGTGAGCTTGTGATTCAAGAACCCTGCAATGTCTTTTGTTTCTTTGCCTAATGAAGACATTTATGCTGAGCTTATGGGTGAGACTGATTAAAAGCAAAGAAAAATTGTGGCGCCTCTTATAAAGCTAGCAACCACAGAAGGGAAAGCTGATCATGCCAGGCTCTATGGAAGTGATACATGGAGCTTTTAGTTGAGTTTTCTGCTTACAGTGGAGGTTATCAGTCATGAGTATTGGGCTCCATGCAAATCCAGGATGCTGTGTTAGTGTATTGTTTTAGGACATGATGTATAACTCCTAACATATCAGAAAATGAGAGCTCCAGCGATGTCACAACCTTAGTTATTGCAGAAAGACGGGGCGGGGGGGGGGGGCAGGGAGGTGTTGTGGGTCACACACTTGTGAGTTCCCTAACACAGATATAGGGGAAACTTTCAGCGAGCCCCACACTCTTGGCTCACATGGTCCATTCCTGCAGTGCATGAACTCACCCTGGGTCAGGATTAGGCCTGAGAGCAGTCAACAACTAGGACAATAGCAACAATGGATCTTTTTATGACTGCACTGTGGCTAAAGTTGCATTTTAAATATCATAGTGCAAGCCCATTCTGTTCCAAACTATGCACATCAAAGATACCTAGGTCAACATGTGATCAGTAAAGATATTAATTTCTTCTATTTAGGAGCCAACTGTTCAAAAGAAAACCTACTGTTTGTTCATTTTTTATTTCCGTGAAACATACCTAGTCTTTGAGGAAGATTTGGACAAAGCATGATAAACAAGCAAACAAACTCGCTATCATCAAGCCAATGCTATGTCTCTCCATTTTAAGGACAGATAAACAGAAATGGCAAGTTACTGAATACGTAAGTTTCAAATATTTCAAAACATAAATACCTAACTGTCATATTGCTCATTTACAGTCATTATCATTGTTTCCCTTCTTATGATAAATACTCTTTGACCTTGTCACCATTTAAACAGTATCAATACTCTGCTCATGAAAACTAATATTGGAATAACACAGTGAAATTCTAAGGAGTCCTGGAGATATAATTGTTTAAGAGCATGATTCAAAATCCTCTGCCTCTGGTGATCTGCTGTGGTGAAGATGGACAATCTCAGAGTTCTATTCAGTCCTGTGTACTGGCTGTGATTCAGAATCACATTGTAAACACACATCAAGTTGAACGTCTAAGGATTCTCACACATCAGTTTGGGACTTCATTGTTTTACCCCTCTAGATTCAGGCTGGAGTTGTAGGAATCATGTATTGAAAATAGCCTGATCTCTGTCTACTGCTAGACAATGGAGTAGAGGGGAATGGAAGTATTAAGTCCTGACTCAAAATGGGAGTGTTCTCTGAGATGATGTACTGCTACCATACTGAAGGGAAAGTGGAAAGACCTAGACCAACTAACAGGTACATATAAAAGGCAAAAAAAAAGAAAGAAAATGAATTCATAAAGTCACATCTTGTTTTTGTTTGTTTGGTTATTTTATGAATGAGAAATTGCTATTATCTCCATAAAGGTAAATACATCATCAGAGTCATCCAACAACCCAATGCCATTTTAAAACAATTCATCATTCTATTTCAAATAGAAAAACACATAGTTTGGTTAGGTAGGATGACTTGGTAAGTCAACGCTTTCTGTGTAATCAACGAAGGCAACAACATGTGGCCTTGGTGGTCATCCCTGACCAGAGTGTCAGTGATGTGAGAAATCTGGAATGCATGTTCCCCTCCTCTGTCATCTTCACGGAAACCGATCTCAGGCCTTGCATCACATGAAGCCCTGAGAAGACGTCTAACAACCAACCTTTCCATTGGCTGTTGAGCACATAACCACCGAAAGGATCAATCTTCGGGATGACCATAAGATTTGAAGAATAGATTGCTAGTGTGTTCCAAAAATCCATTAGTAGTATCTGGATGAGGAAAATGTGAAGGTCCAATATTTATTCATGTGGATAGTGACATTATCTAACTGTGCTGATAAAAATGTGCTTGTCACTGACATGTTTTTGTATCTGCTTAACTGATACCCCCTAATGGTGTCACTGCTATATCACAAGCTTTTGTTAGTAGGCTTGAAGACCCCGATATTGAGCTCTGATGATATAATAAGTTTTCAGTTCCTACATGCTCAGGGGTCCAAACCCAACAGTAGTTCTACAGGAGAGAGATACATACGACCATGTGCTTCCATGAAGAGCCCAAGCCTAGTAAACTCTATAGAGCAATTCTACTCTGTTCTGTTACGGGTGACAATTGACTGACTGGCAAGAGCTTGGTTTGGGCTTCTTGAGACTTGTGTATGCAGTTTTACTTACAAACTAGGGGTCTATTCCCCAAAGACAGGCAGGCATTATATTAATGATTATCTCACTGCCATCAAGTTGATGTCAACTCATAGAGACTCCTATAGGACATGGTAGAACTGCTGCTGTGAGCTTATCAGATTGTAACACTCCAAGAAGTAGAAAGGCCCATCTTTCTCTAGAACAGTGGCTGGTCATTCCAAACCACTACCTTGAAGTTTGCAGTCCAATGTGGAACCACTGTCCCACCAGAGCTTCTTTTCAACCATCAAAGGCAAATTTAATATAGGTTAAGCACAATGCTCCTTCATATATATCCCCCCGCCAATTACATATGACTTAAAAAACAGAATAAATCGATTTATTCAGTTATATCAAGAGTAACCCCATCTTCCCGTCAAGGCCAGAATGGACAGACCAGCAGAATAAAACATTCTAGAAGCAGCATTTACTGTGTTGTAGAGGTACACGGAGAGAAGGCAGACTTGCTCTGGTTGGTTACTTGGTAAACAGAGCACAGACAAGAGGGACGGAGTAGGAAGGCTCAAGTGAAGAAGAGATGTGCACGTGCTCAGTCTGAATCAGTGGTGGCTACTGCCTTGAGGAAGCTCAAGATCATAGACAATGAGTAGAAATCTGTTTACCTCCCTCGGAACTCTTCACTTTTATGGAACAAACACCCTCCTGGTTTAATCAACTAAGGCTCAACCCAGAGAATGTGCAGTAGCATGCCTGATGTGAGCTGCTAGGCATTGACATATCCCAAATCACAAGAGCACGGAGTACAATGGCAACTGCTTATCAGGTATCTGCCAAAGTATCTTACTGGGGAAAAGAACCCAACAACAACTTCATTTACACAATAGATGACATTTCAGAAGTTCTCCAATCAACATAGGTGGAGTTGAATTCATCAATGATTCAGGTGTGTCACCAATGTATCTCTTTAACCATAGTAGATGATCACTACATTGATAATTAAACATAATACATTGATCACTTCTACAGTTTTTCTATCCACAGTCTTTGTAATTCCTACCAAATGACTGGGTTTGTTTCTTCTCTTTCTGATGAGTCTATGTGAGAGAAGCTGAGGGCAGGTGTTGATGGGTTAATATAATTCAGTTGAGTGATTGTTAACATGGTTACTTATAATTAAAAAGACTCTAAGGATTAGTTTTTCCAACCTACTGGGTATAAGGTTAGAAGGAGGGCAAGGAGTCTTACCACTACCAAGAAAAAAGAGGCAGACATGAAACACACCATCTGAACCTTCAGAATCCTGCACACTGAAACTCCTAGAAGTAGGAACTGAAAGCTGTGTCTCCTGAGGGCCAGCAGCCACAGAGTTAGAGCAAGAGACAGAACAGTGGATTTCTTGGCCCACAGAGCAAGTCAAAGGAAGTTCCCATAGGTCAGAGACCCACTATGGAGCGGTTTCTTCTGGGTACTCCCCTAGAGCTAGCTTTCCCTACTCACAAAGCTAGAGCTGGATACCTTCAGACTGAAACGTATGATGGAGTGGAAAGCCCTCCAAGCACTTAGCAGCAGCCCTCAAAGACCACTAACTTGTGGAACAAGGCAGAGGCCAGGAGGACATGTAAATGAGATGCAAGGACCAGAAACAGGACCATCTGTAGGCAAGGCTTGTATAAGGCTGTTCTGGGCAATGAACTGTGTCTTGAGACTTTCTGAGCCTGGATTTAAATATTCTACCTCCCCCTGTACTCTTGAGTATTGTCTAAAGTTCTCTGTAGTCGTGAAGGAGTATTCCACTGGGCCAAGAAGTAGATAGTGCCATGGGAAGGACAGCAGGGGTCAGAATGGGTAAAGGCAATCAGGCGGGGGAGGCATATCTGACACCTGCCTTGTAAGACTATGTCTGAGATTGAGGACCGTTTTCTGCCTTGGTGAAGGCAGCGGAGGTCAAATGCACATGCACACATTTTTGTCTATTTGTTTGTTTTAAATAATGAAGAAGTATAGATTGTACAAGAGAACTTCAGAGAGTCATAAGAAGGGGGAATGAAATGATAATGGATTTTTTCATGAAATTTTTGAAGGACCCTCAGATTTCTTAAAATATTAAAATTATTTAGACCCAGCCAATGATAGAACATTATTTATTTTTGTAAGTTCCTCATAGTTTTCTAATGCCCTTGTTGAGAACAAACTAATTTCATTGATATTATAATGCTGAAACTTGTTAAATGAAGAAAGAAAAAAAATAGGAAAATGGATTTGTCTCTGGTTTCTTCTCTTTCCCTTTTACTTGTTCGCTGTGTGTTTAAACTATATATTTTTGCTGCTTGAGGAGGAAAAATGGTTCCCACAGCTGTTTATTTTACAAGCATTATCTTGGAAGGAATCCACAAATGTGATTTATGATTTCAAAGCCAACGATCAGGGGGAGAAAAATGAGATGCCTACAGGCATTGTTGTCAGCGTGTTCTGGTGTTAACAGCATGGACCAGTCTATTGCTTACATTCCAAAGGCACCTCCTTTGACTTTTCATTGCCAATGTTTGTTTGTTTGTTTGTTTGTCTGGGTTTAATGCTAAGACTCTTTGACATCGGGAAAGAAAATAAGAATAAAATATTTATCTTACCATCCACTGAAATCAAACCTGGTGAAATGAGGGGATGGCAGTGTGTGTTTTTCGTTAGAGCCGGGTCACAAGGGCACACATCAGCAGATGGCAATCACAATTGCCATCATTAATTTCTGTACTAGAAACGTGCAGGAGGTAAATTATTTTTGGACAATATGAAGTAATTTCTTTTGGAAAGATGTTTTCTCAGCAGATGTACTTGTTTAGGGGGTGTCTCTTGGTTAAGTAGAAGGCATTCATTGATTTGTGTATACCTAGGTGCAGGTGTATCTAATTCAGGACCACTAGACTGCCCTTGCTGGGTGGAGAATAACTGTTTATCTAACACAGAGATACGGTTCTATAATTCAAAGTGGAACCCATGATGTTTGTCTGCCATATTTGCTATCCTGGTCTCGAGCCATGTTGTGACTACCGAAAAAGGAAAGATCTTTGTATAACATTTTTATTCACATATGTATTGAAAATGCGTGGATTGGGGCGGCATAGGGAGGTGGCTTAGCAAGGGGACAAACAAGTGGTGGGAAGCCAGCAGAGTGCTAGTGGTTTTCAGAAAGGCTCACGCACACTGTTGTCATCGCGTGTCTTGGTCTTGGAGTCCCTTCTACCCATCGCAACCCCACATGACTGAGCATGACTGCCCCATCCGGTTTCCTGGACTGCCATCTTTATCGAGACAGACTGCCAGAGCTTTTCTCTTGGTAGCCAAAAGTGGACTCGAACCACTGACATCCTGGAGTGCAGCTGAGGGCTCTGCCCTTGCGGGTCTAATTGCACCAGGGTCTCCGGGGACCAACCAGGATTTTCTTGGGAGCCCAGGCACTGCCACCGCCTCCAGTTACCATCCTGAGCATTCCAAAGCAGCTTTGAGAATAGGCTTTCAGTTTTATAGTTCATCAAGTTGTGATTAATTCTAATGAATGTGCCGTTCTCTTTAAACCAATGCTTATTGACTGCGAAGCCTGGCCTCCTTTGTCATCTTAAGCAATGATTCAGAAAGATTCAACCTCTGCGTGGCTACCACCCACTTCCTAAACCCTCCCAACCCCCTCCCCTCAGCTTTTTGCTGATATTGCTGTTGTTGCATTTTTGTTCGTGGTCTTGCTTTATGCGGTATGCTCAGTGGTTGATTTGAACAACCCACATTTAGAATGAGTCACACAACCCAGGAAGTTAACAAACCATTTGCACTCTTATGGAGAAGAGCTCCTGAGAAGCTCTACCTGACTATTTCACTTAGACTGTATGAAAGCTGGGGCTGCGCTCTCCCTGGAACACAATGCATACCCTCCTGATGGATTCTCATGACATCTACAGCGGGAAAAGGATTTAGATGTTTAAATAGGAGTAAGAAATGCTGATTTTGACTTTTCAGAACTTTTCCTTTTCTAATCTGCATGCCCCTTCTCTCAAATATTTTTAATCATGTAGCACTTTTCCTCTAAATTATTCAGGGGGCGGTGAGGTTTCAAATACATTTCAGAACATATCAATAATGTTATAATCTACAGTAACTGCATTTCATCAGTCTTGAAGAGAAAGAGATTACATCATGTGAACCGGGCTACACTCTGAGCTGCTAACTGCAAGGTTCTTGGTTCCAGCCCTCTAGCGGTCCTAAGAGAGAAAGAGGAGGATTTCTGTTCCCCTAAAGACTGAACATCTCAGAAACCTGTCTCAGAAACAGTTCTAGGACTGCAATGAGCCTGAATCAACCAATGGCAGTGAGAATTAGACTCTCAGGAAATTACATTGTCCTGTATATGTGTGTGTGTGTGCATGCATGTTTATGTGTGTGTGCATGAGCATACATGTGAGGGAATGTGTTAATGTATGTGTGTGAGAGAGTACTTGCCTGTGGCTCTGTATGTGTCCATGCACGCATGTGTGGCTATGTATGCATGTATATATGGTAGTGTGGATGAATATGGATGCGTGTAGGTGTGTGTGTGTGTGTGTGTGTGTGCATGTGTGAAGGTATGTGCAGGAATGGGAGCCCCTGCTCTGAACTCCGCGGCCACATTCTCATACATCAGATGCCCCACCCTCCATGCACAGCCCGGTTTGTGATCAGTATCAAGGCAAACCACTTCATTGTTGGTCCCTTGCTGGTCACAATACCAACAACTCAGAGTCGCTTCTCCACTGGTGGCTGCAGTACGACTGTCAGAGGTTGTACCCTTCTTTAATAGTATCTCCAACAATAAGAGAGCAGAGTCCTGTAATGTTTCAGGCCCTTCCCAGTCTGTATTCATTCAGAGACTCAGAGTTCTCCTGCTCAACATCACCAGGACAACAATTTAACAACAAGTGTCAGCAAAGTTGTCCTCAGACAAATAAACATTCTTAACAAGTACAGATATGGAGCTCTGAAAAGACCTATGTTTTGAACTAAAAACTGCTGCTCCAAAGCCTCCTTAAAGTCTGAGCGCATACACGCATACCAAAAAACGGCAAGATCGAGCTCTAGTGCTTAGCAAAGCTCTGAGGAACTCTAAGAAGACATCTGGAAAAGCAGCCTAGGAAAGCCCTGATCTCATAGTGGAAGGGTCCCAGGAAGCCAAGGTCAACTTGAGGACCTCTTACAAGAGCTCCAAGCAGCCCCCCAAACCTATTTACATGTATTTTCCATGAAAAAGAAACCAAAGAAATGCAAGAGAAAACTAATAATAGGCAATGATAAGAACAATAAGAGGCTGCTATTTGTAAAAACAGGACTATGGTTATTTCTTGTTAGGTCCTCAGACCACATACCCACAAGGTTAATGTCAATATCCATGCACATTCTACTGTTATTCATATGGTTTTCAAGTGGCTGATTCCTCCAAAGTAGACAGCTTAGTCCCCTATTTTGGACATGTTATCAGGAGAGAGCAGTTCCTGGGAAATTGCACCATGTTTCATAAAGTGGAGCATCTGTGATAAAGAAGACCCTCAAGGGGATGATTGACAGAGAGACCCCAACAATGGACTCAAGGCTGAGAACAATTGTGAGGCTGGTGCAGAGCTGAGAGGTGTTTCGTCCTGTCACACATACAGTCGCTGTGAGTGGACACCCACTCAGTGGCACCTAACAACAGCTGCCCCCTGGGCCTTTGAACAGCTAATGCCTCTGTGCTCAGAGCCTCAAGATCACTATGTGCCAGGGGGCTGTCTTCAGGCAGAGGAGCCAGCTTCTAGACAACAGTGTCCCATTGCCAAATGGAATCTACCCTGCAGTGGCTGGCTTTATTTATCCTTCTGCTTTTTCTACATTTGACCTTGGACTAGTTAGTCCTATTCCTTAAGCTGATAGGTTATCACTTTACAGATATCTGACTTGATAGACCCAAATAAATAAGAGTTTTACAAATAAATGTGATGTTATCTTGCACAGTTATCTTGCACCAACTGTACACCTCTAGTGTGTCTTAAAGTCACTAAAACGTATGTGTAGCTTTTAAATAAATATACAGATCTTTATTAAAAAGTGAGGTTTTCTACTCCCACACAGATTTATAGTCTTAGAAACCACAGGGCGGAGGGCGGGGAGCAGCAGTCCTCCCTATTGTATAGGGTTGCTATGATTTGGAAAATAGTTCAGGGAAGTGAGTTTTTGAGCTCTGAGTGTTGAATACATTGTTGTTTATGTTGTTGTGGTGGTGGTGGTGAGGTGTCATTGACTTGGCTCAGACTTCTATCAACCCTAAATATATAGGTACAGCAGAACAGATCCCGGCCCATTCTTGCTCCACCCTAACCATCATTTCTACACGTTAACCCCTTGTTGCAGCCACCATGTCACTCTATAATGCTGTTACACATTTTTAATTAGCACATGCTGTTATAACTTTTTAAATTTGTTAATAGACATGACATACTTTTGACAGCTGAAGAAATCAAATATAGTAAATTAGAACGAGGATAAGCCTATCCCTATTGAAAGTTTCAACATTGGAGAATCCATGAAAATCAACTTAAAACACCTTCTTGTAAGCAATTAGCAATTTTGCTTGAAAAGAAACTTTAGAAAAATCAGATGTCACTGACAAATACTCAACAGCAATTGATTAATGAGAGAAATATACAAATAATTTTAGTAAATTAAACAGTAACAAATACACAGAATAACACAAACAGAAAACTTAGATCAGATGTTAACTGATGGTATACTGTATATGTAGGCTACAAGAAAACTTACCCTGAAGTGTTTACAGGATGAAGCAGTGGCAAACAATGTCTATGCTTGGAGAAGGTCCCATTTAGGACAAGGCAAAGGAGGAAGAGGTGAAGAAAAGTGGGGAAGCCAAGTACTTCTACCTCAATGATATCTTTGTTCTCCCTGAAGTCTCTGCGCCCCGCAGAGGCCTATGCCCCCATGGGGCATACTTGGAGGAAATCAAGAAGCTCCTCACCCCTCTGGACCACCAGGGGAATCAGGCAAGACCAGCGCCAGGAAATAGCGTATTTGAACGGTGGTGCAGAAAGCACAGATGGCCCAGTGGTCCGGAGGAAGCCCCTTCTGCGGTGTGCTCACTCTGACAGAGTCCAGGGTAACAGGTGGTGTCACTTGACAGCCTGGCCAGTTGCCCTCTTGGATATGGAGAGATGCCAACCCCGGGGGAGTCCTGTCCTCCCGAGGGCTGCTAACACCTGAGCCAGAGAAGTGTCCCCTGACTGGGCACCAACCTCCAAGCCACACACTGCGCAAGATACCGACAGAGACCAGGACTACAGCTGGGCAATGACTGCTATAACAGCTGGGGCACTGTAGCCCTGAGCTGTACTGATGACTACGACTATGCCACAGCCTCCTCTAGGAGATCTGTGATTCCTATGGTCAAGAAGGGTGGCTGAAGCCCAGACACAAGGCTCCTTTATTGGGGACAATGAAGGGGACCTGTAGAAGCCAGCCATATGGGCAGTTCTGACTTACTGTGGGAATACAGTCAATCTCTACCAGTCCTGTTTACTGGTCAAAGTAATTTTTTTCTATGAATAATCCATTTTTAAGAAATCAGAATGTTTAAGATACGAATGAATGGAACTTAAAGCTCCATTGCTGAAATGTCAGCTGGACAGAAAAGCGGGGTGAAGAGGGGTGGTGGTGGAAGAACATGTAAATTTTTGTTATTTCTTGTCTGTATATGAAAAGTAGTTCAGGAAAAGAAAAAGACAACTTTGATTAACTAGTGTTAAAAAAACAAGCCCAAATAGTTTCACCAAATATTAGTCTATTCATTTCACATAAGCCTCACCTTTCATTTTTCAAAGTTTTTATAGTAGTTATTTTATCTCTGAGACAAATGCTAGTCTTTTGGCATTTTGGGGGGATTTTGTTTTGTTTTTTATTTGTTTAGGTATTCGTTCTTTATATTCCCTCTTGCCAATGTGTAAAAAGAGAAACCAACTACAAGTGCAAATAATGTGGCATTCTTTTGAAACTCAAGTCTTGAAATATTGAAATATTCTGTAACATTAAGCAAAGTGTCCTCTTGCTTGATATGAAATAAACTTGAAAGGGGAAAAAAAAGAAAGAACAGAATCCTACTGATGCATAGAATGTTCTACTGCCATTGTTTCCCCTAGAGGATCCTTCCTTGTCACCACAGCACAGTGGAGTCAGTGCTGCAAAACCAGGCCTGTGTGAGAGAGAAGGGAAATGTGACTATCTCCCACTGGCAGACACAACCCCAGACTCAGCACACTGCCACAGCGGCGGTTCTGACTCACACTGACTGTATAGAGGATTCCTAGGGTTTAAATCTTTATGGGACCAGGCACCCACATATTTCTCCTGGGAAACATCTGAAAACCTGCAGCGAGCTTCCCAACTCATAGGCAACAGTGCCCCCCAAGACTTTTCCAGTCAGAGAGATGGGCAGACAATTAGCAGTAACAGCTAGCTCCCCCTGCCCAGGCAGACATTTTCTTCAGGAGAGCCAGCAGTCCCCTTGGGTTTGAGCACTCCCAGAGATCACTCCCCTCTTTGGGAAGATGCTGCAGAACGCAAACTAGAGATTTTGTTTAAAAGAGAAGTAATGGGAATCAGTCAAAAATTAAATTTCTCTTATTGGTCTTTAATGAAATAATAAACCCTAGCTCTTTTAATACCAATTGTTGCTTCAGACTTCACTGTGTTTAGATAAGGGGATTGGAGTTGACCTTTTAATTTTAATTCCATGATTAAAATGATCTCTCTGATCACAGCTTATTTATGATTCACTATGGAGGCATTTGAGGAAAAATAAGAACAATTACTATTATGCACTGGAAAATAACAATATACATCTACACAGTATTACTGGCTTCTTTTTTATTTGGATTCCTATTAACTCAACTCTTCAATAAGCATTACACATAGACTCACACCAATTTGCAGCAGAAATTTAAGAATCTCTGCTCATCAAGAAAATCCTAGACATGAGTCAAGCCTCACAGTCATTTCCATCAAAATAATGGTTGGGAAAAATCAAATGCATCACTACTTTTCTGTAAATTTAAAATGATTTGTATTTAGTCATCATTTGTAGCCTTCTTGATTCTATGATATTTGTTTTCCTATGATGTTCTTTATATTAGAGCCATGACAGGGGAATCTATAGAGATGACAAATAGACTAAGAGTCATAGAGGGTGGTATGACAGGGGGTGGGGTGGGGTTGGGGACAGGCCTTAGGAGAGAGCTGATATCAAAGAGCTCAAGGAGGAAGAAAATGTTCTGGAATTGATTGTGCAAGCGATTGCACAACCCAGCAGGATATGATTGAACTATGGAATGGTATGATGTCTGAATTAGCTCCTAATAAAATGGTTTTGAAAATATATCTCTACCAAAGAATGGATCCACTTATTTGCCCTCTAAACAAGAACTGCAAAAACCCACCACTGAAGTTCAATGTTGAAAAGGACCTTAGTAAACGGACATTGTATATAGCCATGACTCCGTTACTGGAAAGTTGGTGACAAGGACTCTCATTACCACAGTTTCTCTTTGTGGAACTCTACGCCCCGCCCCCAGAGCTATTATACTAAACGTGGGTATTGATGACATTACCTGTGAGGCAGCAGCATTATAGCTGCTTACCTTTCAGATAGTTTATATAAATCTTTCCTATAATATCACTCCTGGAAACCAGCTGTGCTGTGATATGTCTCTACGATGAATCATTAACGTGGTATAGTCTAAAGGACAGTTACATAAAAGCCTGTTTTCATCAGCATCATTTTCACAAATGTGAAATGAACATTTGCATTTGCCCATTCTCTGAAACCTTCTTTTGCAGTTTCTCTCAAGTGTTTTATGCATGGCCAAAGGTTGCTATTAATTCCCAAGCCTATTGTTGAATCACCCTTTAGAACATTTCCAGGCTGGCATTAAATTGTATAACGTGTGATTATCTTATAGCAAGAACCTCACATTAGACACAACTTTATAAAGCAAACTAGGTTTCCAGTCTGGACAGAACCAGTTCCTTTGCCCTAGTCTTCCCTGGGAAGGACATCTATAAACCCTAAATAGGACACAAGAGACAACCCTGAGATAGTTCAAATGTTGCAAAGCTGACCGCGGACTGATAGATGCCTGTGGGACGTCAGGACAGTGAGGACAATGCAGATAGTCTCAGAACCAACCCAGCCAACACCACCAGGTGACCGGGGTTCTGGTTGTCCTGACTCCCAGCCCAACACCAGGTGGTGACCGAGGCAAGCTCTTTCCTCTACAAAGCAAATAGAATTATGGACAGGAATGTCAAGGGAGGCTACAGAACCCACAAGGAGGGATTCAAAGTTCATGAACTATAAGAAGCCAAAGAAAGAATCCTCCACCCTGGCCTGACCCCTGGACTTCCCCCTTGAGCTCTCTAGTCTATGGTCCAGAGACTCTCGGTGCACCTTCCCCACCCCTACCTCAAAGTAACAAGAGGTCAAGTGGGAGGAAACCCCCACAACCTATTAAATTAACAACCAGAAGATGGTGGCCAACATTGAACATTGCACTCTGTTGAATAGGGTGTTGCCATTGTTTAAAGACAACTATGTGGTGACTAACAAAAGCAACACACTAAACCAGAGATTAAACTACTATAGTGGTAGTAGTTTAGACCATGCACTGGTACTTGAGGCTAGACATACAAGCCAGTGAAACAAAAAAGAGAAGCAAGAATAAGCTCCTAGAAAGAGGACTGTGTAGCTGTTGGCAAATGTGCAAAAGCGATTCACTGGAGGAAAGAAAGGCACTCTTCCAACAGACAGTCTGTGGCAATGGGCATCCCAGGGACACCTGAGGAACATTTCTCTCAGCTTCTCACCTTAGGAAGGCACACTGCACTTCACTGTCCTCCACAGGGACTGGGTCTCCTGGACCATTTTTCCAACAGCATGTGCTGACATGGCATCTCTATGTCACACTTTGGTAATCCTCACAGTTTTCCAACCTTTCCATAAGGTTCCACAACTATTGAGTTGAACCCTTAATAGATGGTATCCATCCCCAAAAGCCAAATTCACTGCTGTCAAGTGAATTCCGACTCATGATGACCACATAGGACACAATAGAACTGCCCCATGGGTTTCTGAGATTTAAAATCCTTATGGGAGTGGAGAGCCTCATCTCTTTCCAGAGGGACAACCCTTGTTTTCAAACTGCTGACCTTGCAATTAGCAGCCCAATGTGTGATCCAATCTGCCGGGAAGCTCCTAGAGTGTAATTATAACTTTGATATGTACTGGGAAACTAGAAATTTTGTGTGACTCACTTTACTGTTGTAATGAATTTATTGTGCTGGTCTGAAACTGAACCTGCAATGTCACTGAAACGAGCCTGTATTAATAATTATTAGAAAACTCTGAATGCATCATGGATTTAGATGTAAAATACGAAACTTCTACCAAAGGAGACGACGAAGCACAGCCCAATGCAGGGCAAAGTGCTTTCAGATGTGACCCCCCCCACCTACACACACACACACACACACACACACACACACACACACACACACGCTCCATGAAAGGAAGGTACAAAGACTGGATTTTATCCAAACTCAAAACATTTGCCTTGCAAAAGGATAATGTACAGATGATCTATAGACTGGGAGAATAGATTTGTAATCTACCTATCTGAACTACATAAGAACAATAAAAACACACATTCCAATCAGAATGTGGGAAAAGTCCATGAAGAGACATTTTAGCCTAGGGGATACACAGATGACCAAAAAAAGTGTCCTCAAAAATTTATCTTTAAGGAAATGCAAATAGAAAACATAGTGAGCTAATACCACACATAGATCTCACTGCCACTGAGTGAAGTTCAACTCACAGTGGCCCCTCTAGGACAAAACAGAACTGCCTCTGTGAATTTCTGAAACTGGAGATTGGTGTGGGATCTGAAAGCCTCATCATTATCCTAAGGAGTAACTGGTGGATTTGAACTGCTTACCTCACAGGTAATAGCTCAAGCAGGTAACCCCCTATGCCACCAGGGCCTTAGTATCAGAAGAATGAATAAAGGGGCATTCAGTGGAGGTGAGGAGATGGTGAAGCTGGATCCACAATGCCTGGCAGGATGGGGTGCCCAGCAAACTGGGTTCGCTACTCTAGAAAACTGATTGGTAGGTTCTTAGCCCAGCAATCGTACAACCACAATTTCCTTCTCAGACCTCTATTCCAAGTAAGTGACAACCCATTTCGGTGGATGGAATTGGGCCACTCACACACACATATTCAAGTCCCACCTGTGTAATGGTGAACATGCCCCTGATTGAAGACTGTTCATTTGGTTAATAAAGTGATACTATAGTAGTGTGGGCACTAAATTAAGGCCCTCGGTGATCTTTTTATACAAACAGAAAACAAGATTTGAGAGTTACACACACACCAGAGTGTGTACGACACCCTGCCACTGAGTGGACTCCAACTCAGCGCATACCACAAAACTTCGATGCTCATATGAGAGCCCCCACTCAGGCAGTCCTACTGAAGAGGGCAGAACTGCCCCTCAGGGTTTCTACAGTTGTTAATCTTTTGGGAGTAGAAGCGTCATCTGTTCCCAGAGGAATGGTGGTTCATTTCTAACTGCTGACCGGGGGGTGAGCAGCCCAGCACACAAGCGTTCTGTCACGTAGTCTCCTGATGTCTTTCATAGTGAGCCTATACATAAGTTCTCCAAAATTGTAAATGTTTACAGGTTCAGAAAATCCCAGGAATGGCCAGGAGGCTCAGGAGTCTCAACTCCTGACCTTGAGGCTAGCAGCCCAAAGCCGAGCTAACTGCCACCGTGGCTTACCAAATGAGATTCCATTAACAGGCCAAGCAGACCAAGGAGCACCCTGGGGCTCGCGCACCTGAAAGAAACATGGAGGGGTTTTCCTTAAAGTGGAAAGACGCAGAAGCTGATCCCATAGACTCTCTGCATTTAAGCACCCAATTTCACACACTGGCACAAGATGCGCTTATTCTATGAAGCCACCCACTTGTCACATTTGGGACGTGGCCATTGTGAACACCAACTCATGTCAATCTCCTGTGAGTCAGAGTGACACTATGCTCCACGGGGTTTCCATTGCCTGGTTGTTTTTATTCACAAGCAGCTTGCCAGGTCTTTCTTTTCAGTTTCCTCTGGATAGACTGTAATGGCCAACCTTTCAGTAAGCAGCTGAGTGTGGTCACCATCTGCACCAGTTGAGGACTCCACTAGGAGCCGCCATTTGGGAGAAAGGTCAGTTTGTCACAGTCTCAGACACCTTGTCAGGTAGGTCTGCATTGGAATCAACTGGATGCCTATGAGTGAGTTGGGGGACTCCACAAGAGAACTAAGATACCTATGTTCACATGAAAGCCTACACACATTTGTTCATAGAAAAAAATCTCTCTACACACACACACACAAATTGGCAGCAACCCTGATATCTTTGGTGGGCGAAAAGTTAAACAAACCTCACCGCCCCTATGGCTTGAAATGCTCATCTGCAGCCAGAAAGAAGACACTGCTGATACAGGTAGTTTCATAGACTGTGAATTTATAGAAAATTGTGCTGAGTGACATGTTCTTAAGCCATTCTCAAAGGTGACGTACTTTATGATTCCATTTCTTTGTGGAACATTGTGGAAATGGTAAAGTGATAGAAATGGTGGCTACTGTGGACAGAGGGATGGGGCGGTGGGGAGGGGTTGGTTACAAACGGACGACAGGAGGGATTCCTGAGATGGTGGCATTAACTCCTCTGCACCACTGCCAACTTGGCGATTGTGAGATTGCATGAGAGCTTTACAAGATGGAGCCTTAGGGGAAAGGTTGCTAAAAGATTCTGGAAGCCCTGTAGTACTCATATAACATCTGTGAATCCACAGTTATCTTAATTCAATCGTTGAACTGAAGATAAACAGAGGAGACTTGATGGCTAATCACGTCACTCCTCTTTGGCAAGTGAGCTTCCTGACCATTGCCTTGGTGGCTACTGCATCATTGACTCATTCTAGGGAGGAGCAGCCAAGCACCTCTGCAGCTTTTTCTCAGGGCAACGGGAAAGGGGCAGCAGCTCTGTCTCTGCTGCTCAAAGGGCCCCAAGAGGTGCAGCTAAAGCCACCACAGGGAATGTACAACTGCTGATGGACTTACTTAACGTATACTTCTCAGTGAATATGAAGGTATAGTCTACACTACAGTCAACTGTGCCATTCAATAGCACAATGGTGAGAGGGTAAAGTGACCTCTGTGACTGTGAGGGACAGTTCATGGTCTTAGGGATCCAGTGGTGTGGTAGCATCTCAACCCTGTCACGGGTCTCCAAATAGCTCCTCCCCAGGAAGGTGAAGCAGAGAGAGAGTGTCCCACCTCAAGGGAGAAAGAGGAAGTCCCCAGAATCCTCATGATAAGGCCACACCCAGTGGGAGCTATCATCAGACTCTGACCCAATTGACAGGCTAAACTTCAATGTTCACTTTACTTATCAAGTCGACATAAAATTATCTAACTACCACATTCATCAAATCATTGAATTTTATCACAACATAGACAAGGAGGCAATCCAGGAAGACATTCACAACATCATGAGGAACCAGAAAATCAGATCAGAATTAACAAGTACAATGTTAGTTTAATGGTTAGACTCCACATCTGGAGATTTCAGACCTTCATCTTTCATGTGGTTCTGAGGAAGGCCCATCCTTAGACTGAACTGGGTGGAGGCCAGTTGTAGCTACGGGTCCAATAGCTGAGTGTCTCAGCTCCACCTCTGCCTTCTCTCATTGAGGGAATCAAACTTCAGGGTTTATACACCAATGTGTGACAACCAAGACTCATGTCTCTTCTGTTGGTTAAGAGGGTATCAGAAAGCAGTCTCTGTTCAGAATGTTTGGGAATAAAGGAAGATTTTTTTATATTTATGCCATGTTTTCTTGTGTCACAGCATGCTGGGTAAAAAGGATTTAAAATTTTGTTTATATTCGTTACACACTTCACAAGTGTCTAAGATTCTATGGCTAGCTTTAGAACTTAGATACATTTCTCACGAACACAAAGGCAGACCTATTTTAAAGTTCATATTTTGAGTGCATATTCATAGATATTTTGAAAGCAGAACAGTGACTGATGCCTCATGAGATTTGAGATGGTTAGAGAAACACAGAATAGCAACATACAGCAACAAGGTCATGGTAATTTAATATCTTCCGACCCACTTCTTATATGGCATGTTCATGAGTTTCTATGAAAATTAAAACTATAAAGCATGACATAGAAAATGTTAATCTGTTTTATAGCTTATAATACAAATGTTCGACAGAAAAATTGGGTTTAAGTTTTTTGAGTCTGTCCTCTGCCCAACTTTTGAAGTTATGTGATCCACTATGGGCTAGGACTTTGCCCTCAATTTCAGTCCCAATAATCACTTAATCCTAAAAGTAGTTCAACCCACTACACATCCTATGAACTGAGTGAAAATTCACACTACCTTGCTCTTAACAGTCTATACAAAAATTAAATCTTTCACTGCCCACTAAGCCAATTGCTCAAAAGTGCTGTTCACAATCCATTTTAATAGCTTATTTTTTTAAAATATTAACAATTTATTAGGGGCTCATACAATTCTTATCACAGTTCATACATATACATACAGCAATTGTATAAAGCACATCCATACATTCCCTGCCCCAATCATTCTCAAGGCATTTGCTCTCCACTTAAGCCCCTTGCATCAGGTCCTGTTTTTTTTCCCCCTCCCTTCCCTTTTCCCCCTCCCTCATGTGCCCTTGGTAATTTATACCTCGTTATTTTGTCATATCTTGCCCTATGCGGAGTCTCCCTTCCCCCATCTCTGTTGTCCCTCTCCCAGGGAAGAGGTCACATGTGGATCCTTGTAATCAGTTCCCCCTTTCCAACCCACTCACCCTCCACTCTCCCAGCATCGTCCCTCACACCCTTGGTCCTGAAGGTATCATCCACCCTGGATTCCCTGTACCTCCAGCCCTCATATGTACCAGTTTACAGCCTCTGTCCTATCCAGGCCTGCAAGGTAGAATTCGGATCATGGTAGTTGGGGGGAGGAAGCATCCAGGATCTGGGGGAAAGCTGTGTTCTTCATCGGTACTACCTCGCACCCTAATTAACCCATCTCCTCTCCTAAACGCCTCTGTGAGGGGATCTCCATTGGCCGACACTTGGACCTTGGGTCTCCACTCTGCACTTCCCCCTTCATTTAATATGGTATATATATACATATACATATACACATATATACACATACATACACACACTTATATCGTTGTTGTTTTTTTTTTTTGCATGATGTCATATACCTGGTCCCTTGGCACCTCGTGATCGCACTGGCCGGTGTGCTTCTTCCATGTGGGCTTTTTTGCTTCTGAGCTTGATGGCCGCTTGTTCACCTTCAAGCCTTTAAGACCCCAGACACTATCTCTTTTGATAGCTTATTCTTAACTGAACTGCATGCCAAAAACACACAGAAAGAGGTAAAAATAGCAATTTCTCCTATATCAATATTTATGCAATCAAATGCAGATGTTTCTCTGGTCCATCAAAGTGAACTACTGTGAAACATGTCCTTCTTCGGTTCACAGACTTGCCTCCAGGCATCTGTATGCCCCCAACTATGCTCTCTTCATGGGGAAATGGGCCCAGAACTCCCCGCAATGTAGTGGATTCCAACTCATAACACCCCTATACGACAGAGTACACCTGCCCCTGTGGATTTCTAAGAGTGTAAATCTTTACACTCATCTTTCTCCCTAAGATTGCCTAGTGGTCTCACAATGCTGACCATCAAGGCAGCCCATTCCTTAGCCACTCACTGCACCACCAAGGCTCTTTGAAGAAATGGCCATTTCCTTTAAAACTCTTGCATTTTGTAGTGGAGGATTCTTTGAGGTGCTCAAGGAAAATTTTACTTACTTTTACGACTTAAGTAGCCCTCTGATTGCTTAGTGAGAGGGATTGGAAAATTTTATTGAAACTCATTTTCTTAAATTTAAAAATACAATAGAGTAGAATATCCTCTTTTAGTAAACAATATTTTGAAACAATTTCATCACTACGTGAAAGTTCATTATTGGGGGGGAAAAATTCTTCGATTATGTCTGTTTCTTCATAATGTCACATGACTTTAAAAATATATGCTTCTTAAATCATACTATTAGGGACCCTAGAGTCATTTCCAACACAAAGCCACCCTATGTACAGTGGAATGAAACACCACCCAGACCTGCCCCATCCACATCGTTATTGTTATGGTTGAGCTACTGTGTCAATCCATCTCTTGAGGACCTTTCTCTTGTTCACTGTCCCTCTATTGAACCAGGCCCCAAATCCTTCTCCAGGGACCGGTGCCTCCTGATACCTGAAATGAAGTCTTTCTGATCTTACTTTTAAGGATCATTCTGGCTACATTTCTTCCAAAACAGATTTGTTCTTTCTTCCGGCATATTCAATATTCTTGGACAACCCCAATATTCAAAGACATTGGTTCTATTTCAGTTCTGTATTCACTGCCTTTCTCGTGCATAAGAGAAGATTTTTAAAAAGCAGTGGCTTAGATCAGGCACACCTTGGTGCTCAAATGACAGCTTTCCTTTTCAACACTTTAAAGAGACCTTCTGTAGAGATCTTTTTGTAGTAGAATGATTTCCTTTTGCTTGAAACTTTTGACCAGGTTCACTTGAAACCCAAATGCCTTGCATGTGTCTTCCTAGTTTATAATCTAAAGATAAAACTTACCCAATACTGCTGAAAAAGAGTCTCAGACAGCTCTAACAAGAAATACCTGGGTCCCATAGGCTTGCCTTGCTCACTCTTCCTCCCATTTATAATAGCCTTTGTCTTATTAAAGCTTCTCAGGGTTTACCTGTTCTGTAGAGGGTGCAATTCCCTTCATTTAATTAACCATGTGTGTAATCAATGCCACAGCTAGTTTCTTAAAAGAGACATAAAGTCTTGATAAATTCTCTACCTCGCTAAAAGCCATTTGTTCACATTATATTCCATATGTTATTTCTTGAAAGAATATAACATGAATAATCTGTGAATGCTACAAAATTGAGCACCACATTTCCATTTAGCAGTAGATCTTCCTATTATCTCTTTTATCTGGAAAACAATTCTATTTTTTGTTACAGATCAAAGGGTCGCTAGTATTCATGCCTGGTAAAGTAGACAGTTACTGAGCAAGAGAAAGATCGTCTCTGTGGCTGCAGCAGTGGTTCCAACATGGAAATGATTCCAGGGATGACACAGGACTAGGCAATATTTTCCTCTGTGGAAGGTACGGTCACTGTGAGTCAGAACTGAGCTGATGGAACCCAACAACGGTGACAGCACGTGCCTTCACAATGGCCTTGGACAACACAAAGGCTGACATAACAGGAAGAGAGACAGTTTAGCCAAAGACATCGTATGAACTGTTTGGGGTGGATTTCTTCCCTTCCATTGGGTAAAACAGCATGGGCTCTATGGTACCTACTATGAGGCTTAATTGCCCAAAGTTTTGTTGGAGCACTTTAGTATCTTTCAATGTCTTATGGAAGTGTATGGAAAATCATTCAACGTCTTTCTTCAGAGAGTCTCAGAAAACACTAATGCAGGCTGTGTTTCTATGCCACCTTTAATGCTGACCCAGTAGAGAGTCTACTTTTCAGTACATGAAAAGCATAATAGGCTTCCACCCCTCCCCCAATTTTATCTAGATTGCTGAATGCTATGAATGTAAAAAAAAAAAATTCCATTCCATCATATATATTAGAAATAGTGGAATGTCATTCGGGGCATGAATTCCCTAGAAGAACACAATCTTCAAAGGTATTATAAAACCCTAGAGCTGCTATATCTACTTTTTGGGATTTAAATATCATTTAATTAAAATCCAGTAAAATCTATTGGACCTAAATAAGTCCTAGTTCAGCAGATACAGTGTTCTATGTTCATGAGATGGTGAAATAGAGATATAATTAATCTACTGCCCTCCTATCAAGACCAATAAAACTTGAGCAAGAAAATATAATCTGAGTATGCCATTAGCAAAAATGAATTTTTTATCATCTGTTAGCAACTAAATAATAAATGATTTTTCAACAGCTTTTTAATGAGATGAAAGAGAATCAAGGGTTGCAGTAAGTGATGTAGTATCCAATTTGAATAATCAGTATGTTTCCTGTGAAAAATGAAGCCCTCGTATCTTTTTCTGGAACCATAAAAATCATTTAATATTTGTGAGGAATCACAACAAGATCACTTGCTAAGAAAAAATTGCAATAATATCTTCTCTATAGTCTTCTACAAAATTGGCAATTCAAGTTTTCAAATAAATATTGTTGATTGTGTATTGAGGCAAGACAAGTGTTGTGCTAATAATGCATTTGTTTTAATAATCTTTATGATTTTAAGTTCCTGGAATGTCTGTTTCCTTTGTATTTTTTAATACTTTTATTGGGAGCTCTTACATCTTTTATCACAATCCATGCATTCATCCAGTGTGTCAAGCACATTTGCACATATGCTGCCATCATCATTTTCAAAGGATTCGCTTCCCACCTGAGTCCCTGATATCAGCTCCCCATATCTTCCTCTTCCCTCCCCTGCCTGCTCTCCCTCATGAACCCTTGATAAGTTATAGATTATTTTTTCCATATCTTACATCATCCTCCATCGCTCCTCACCCACTTTTCCATTTTCTGTCCCTCTGGGAGGGGATTCTAGGTTGGTTCTTGTGATAGATTCCCCCTTTCTCCCCCCAGGCTACCTTAATCCCCCTGGTATCTCTACTCTGTTGACCCCAAGGAGTTTATCTATCCTCAATTCCCTATCTGTAGCAGTGTGCATGCTCTGGTCTAATCTGATTTATAAGGTAGGATTGAGGTCATGATAGTGGGGTGAAGGAAGCACCAATGAACTAGCGGAACGTTGTGTGTTTCATCAATCTCTACTGCAGCATTGTGACTCCACTCCACCCCTCCCCCACCCCCACCCCATTCACCTTGGGTATGGTTTTATCCTGGGTCTTAGATGCCTGGTATCTGATCTCATTGACACCTCATGATCACACAGGCTGGTGTGCTTTCTCCATTTCTTTGTATTTTTATACACACATACACATAGTTAAGCACAGGACTGCTAACCAAAAAGTTGTTAGCTCGAACCCAGTAGCCCCTCTGCAGAGACACTATAGGGCAGTTGTTTTCCTTTTTCTTTATGCATCAGGATCACAGTACAGTACAGTGATTTTTCTCTGTGAACATTATTCACACAAACACTCAAACATATAGTGCACAAATGGACCATTAAATGCAAAGAAAGCAAACGAGCAAAGAAGATTCAAAGCAAATGTCTTTGTATGTAGGTTAAAATTACTGTCAATTATTTTTAAAATCACAGAAAAT
The DNA here is from genome assembly GCF_050624435.1 of Tenrec ecaudatus. Classification (NCBI taxonomy): domain Eukaryota; kingdom Metazoa; phylum Chordata; class Mammalia; order Afrosoricida; family Tenrecidae; genus Tenrec; species Tenrec ecaudatus. Next base: position 6,195,700 of record NC_134544.1, on the reverse strand, counting down.
TTCCTTCAAATGACACTATTATCACTATGTGAAGTTACCCTCCTAAAATTATCCTTGAACTAATCTACTTCATAAAGTTCTTTCTAACTCCCTCTGTCAGTTGAGCAACTATCAAGTTAGTTGCTACTCACAGTGACCCTCTGTACAACAGGACACAACATTGACCTGTCCTGTGGCATCACAAAATTGTACCTGTGCTTGACCCAGTGGCACAGCCACTGTGTCAAATCATCTTGTCGAGGGTCTTCCTCCTTTTAGCTGCCCCTCTACCTTACCGAGCATACATGAGAAGTCTCACTATCTTTGTTTCTAAGGTGAATTCTGGGTATACAGCTTCCAAGATTTATTGGTTCTTTGGGCCGTGTATGTCACATTCGATCTTCTTCAGCACCATAATTCAAAGGCAGGGATTCTTCTTTAGGTCTTCCTTACCCAATGTCCAACGTGCACATGCGTATGAGACAATTGAAAATATCATGGTGTGGGTCAGGCTCACCTTCATCCTAAAAGTAATGACCTTGTTCTTCAACACTTTCAAGAGATCTTGTGCAGCAGATTCATCAAATATTTGATTCCTTGACCGCTGCTTCCATGAACATCCTTGACAACTTCTATCTTTTTCTCCATTTGTCATGATGCTACCTATTAATCCAGGTCTGAGGATGTTGATTTTCTTTACATTGTATTGTAATCCATAATGAAGCTGTAATTCTTGATCTTCATCAGCAAGCACTTCAAATCTTCCTAAGTTTTAGCAAGCAAGGAAGTATCACTTTTGTATTGTGAATTGCTAATCAGCCTTCCTCTAATCTTAGTGTTACATTCTTCTTCATATAGTCCAGCTTTTCTACCTGTCCTTCGCTGAATGGTAACGTGATATGGTACAATCTACGCAGGTGACTTTATTATATTCCATTTCATTGACAGCAGAGCTTCTCTTCCCACTCGAATACGTCCAAGGAGACTTGGCACACAGACTTGTCTCAGTCAGTTGTGAGTGTAACTGTGTTTGATAATGGGGAGGTAGGGGCCCTCTAGGTATTGGTATTGGACATCACAACAGAATGTAGTTTTAAAATCATGCTGTCATAGAACTTCTGTGTGCTTCAGGACCCAATCTATGACTCCTAGATGTAGAACTGGGGGGTTCCACACTTTTTATCTCCTATCCTTCAAAATAAATATGGAAATGCCATTATTTCATCAATAATTGCATCAATACTTAGATATTGTAATTACGATCTTTTTCAGACCGTTTCACAACCAACCTCCCCAAATACCCCTTGATAGCAGCTAAAACTGGATATATTCAACATAAAACATCAATGTAGTTCATAAAACATCAAACCTCTGTTTAGTTCTCTTACAGTCACTGTAGATCAGCCCCTGGAGAAGGAAATCATGCTGGGTAAAGTGGAGGAGCATCACAAAAGAGGAAAGCCCTCAAGGAGATGGACTGACAGACACAGTTCCTGTAACAATGGGCACAGATGTGAGAACAACCACGAGGATGGCAGAAGACATGGTAGGGTTTTGTTCTGCTGCCTGTAAGGTCACTATGGATCAGAATGGACTCAATGGCACTTAACGATAGTCGCTATTTTAAAGATATCGATATATTTTGCTGCCATTAATCAAAGAGGATACCTTAAGTGTCATCTTGTTTTCCATATTTCCCTGCAACACCCCTGCCACAATGGCCAGCAAAAAAGAGGCAGACTCCCAACAAGATAGGTTGCCACACTGGCTATAAGGATAGGCTCAAAGAGATGCACACTTGTGAGGTCAGCACATGACAGAATAGGGTTTCTTTCTCTTGTGCATAGGGTCACTATGAGTTGGTACCAACCAGACAGCACCAAGCAACACCTGATTAGTAATTCCAAAAATATCTTCAGCATCTCTGAGGATTTCCACCATCTCTGGCATTTCCTAATTTTAATCTTACATGATCTTGTGGGCTTATTATGAAGACTCTCTCGGTCTCCTTACATCTTTCTTCACAAATACTAAAAGAATTGACCTGCGCCTTTACATATTATTTTATGTTATTCTCTACTTTCCTACTGGATATGTCTTAAGATGCATTAAGACCTTAGAGCTAAGGAGATAATATTATTGAGAAATATCTATGCGCCAATAAATTTGGATGAAAGGTACCAAGCCTATCAGCTGGAAGAAATTCGTACTCGTGCCCATTCCCAAGAATGAGCATATTATCAAACCACCACATACTTTATCCATGGAAGTGTACCAGAGAACACTAAGCAAAACTAAACCAAAGGTAATTTCCTGACAAAACCATGACCTTGCTCAAGAGTGTTTTTTTTCCTTTGAATAATGAACAGAATCCAACCATAACTTTCCTATTAACGTAATTAGGAATATATGGGCAATTTCTAATGTTGCTAAATTTACCTCTTATGTAAAATTCTAAGATGGATGCAATGAATCTTTGGAAGAAAACCTCAAGTAATTTAATATGCAGTGCAGGACCATTAATGGTTACATCAGAAATGAAGACTTTTGATCAGATCGGTAGAATTCTGCATCTAAAAAAACTTAGGGATGTCACACATATTGTCACTACCAGTCTGTCTTTGCTTCCAAGTATGGCTGTTCACACATTGTCACCTGCAGTACCCAAGCAGCTAATAGATATGCACAATTGAGACACCCAGTTCTAAAGTGATAATTAAGTTACCTAGCCTTAGATTATTCACATTTCTCACCATTTCTGACCACATCTTGGCATTTCTTCGGCTTCTGTTTCACTCCCTAGCATTTTTATTGTTTACTCTCCATTATTCCACCTTTTGTATTATCAACATTCCATCAGCTCCCACCCCATGTACTCTTTTTCTTGTTCATGCTTCCTTGCCGGTGAATGCTGTCCTCATTATCTGGAACGGGATTTCTCCCCAGCCCAGCTCAGTCCTTCTTCAAGACAAAGCAGCAGGCGCTTACTCACATAGAATTAACCCCATTCCTCTAAATTCAGCTACCCCTCTACTAGGTTTGACTATTGTTAAGATTTTAGGGTATTTGGGTTTTTTTTCTCTTATTAGAGTATAGTATGCTTAAGAAGAAAAATCATATCTTATTATTTTCTTTTCTATAATATCTAGAAAGGGCCTGGGTTGTTTAGTGATTACACATTAGGCCTGCAAGGTCAGTGGTTAAAACCACCAGAAAGATGAGGCTTTCAAATAATTATGTCCACAGGAACCCCACAACGATGGTTCTACTCTGTCTTACAGGCTTGCTCTCAGTTGGAATCAACTTGATGGCAGTGGGCTTTAAATGTTTTGGGGTTTGTTTTCAGTTTATAATACAGAGTATGACCCTCTGTGTCCTTGTTGATAAATCATCCCGTATTTCAAAATATACCTTCTAAGAAACATAATTTAAGGTAATGTTAAGAAAGTGTCCCATCGCATTGTGTATGTTTTCACTAGTGACCTTGTTAAGGGTCATTAGATACTGAAATATGAAAGGAATTTCCCCAGTAAAATTATGTTATGTTTATACTGTAACCATTGGTGAAACCATGAACTTAAGTGAGACAAGGTACATGGGTGAATATTTACAGATGGGTGATAACTTACAATGCAGCAATATAGGACAATAGTGATATATGCCACCAACCCTAATCATTACATAGGGCAACTTGGATATTCAGGAGACATATTAAGTCATTGTTTAACCTCCTAATTTCTCAAATATTAGTATTTTATATTAATGTGAATACAGATAAATATTAGCTATTTAGCTCTTTGAGGCCTGAATTGTTTTGGTTAGCTCCCCTTCTCCCAACTATACAAATTCCTGATTTTGAAACGTGGGCCATTTCATCCCCTCATCACTGAATATTCACACTCAAGACGTTGGCTTCCTCTTGCATGTTTTCAGGATTGATAGCTGTGGATCTCTAACTTCTTGTCTGGGTCACAATCTGGGGTATGTATTTAATTGGAGAAACGTCTTTTTTCATTTATACAGAGATAGATGGATAGATAGATAAAAACACAACACTGTAGTACTTGATTGCAAATACAACCAACATTAATGTCTTTGTCTTCCCTGATACCCAGTCCCAGCACTGTCTGTATTTCTTTTAGGTGTCAGCATAATGCTTGCAGATGCCAATGACAACTCCACTTTAAAAAGTGGAGCAAACACTGTCACCCACCAAAAATAAGTTGATTGATAACAACTCACTACTCTCTTCATATCTAGTCAATCAGCTATTGCATCTCCAAAAGGTCAACTATCATCAATTTGGGAGCAACCATGTCATGAATGATGACACAGGCAATTACAGGCCAGATACCTTGCTTCAAACCAAAGCATGAGCTGTGGAGTTGACTCTAACAGTGACCCTCAAATATTGTTTCTGAGATTGTATAACATTTTTATTATTTTTAAAATGATTTTATTGGGGCTCGTATAATTCTTATCACTATCCATGCATACATCCATTGTGTCAAGCACACATGTATATTTGTTGCCATCATCATTCTCAAAACATTTGCCTTCTTGAGTCCTTAATATCAGTTGCTCATTTCCCCCCTCCCTCCGCACTGCCCCCACCTCATGAACCCTTCGTAATTCATAAATTATAATTACTTTTTCATATTTTACACTGTCCGACGTCTCCCCCTGCCCTCTTCTCTGCTGTCCATCCCCCAGGGAGGAGACTATACATAGATTCTTGCAATCAGTTCCCCCTTTCTACCCCATGTTCCCTCCACCCTCCAGGCATTGCCACTCTCACCACTGGTCCTGGAGGAGTCATCTGTCCTGGATTCCCTGTGTTTCCAGTTACTATCTGTACCAATGTACATTCTCTGGTCTAGCCAGATTTGTAAGGTAGGATTGGGATCATGATAGTGGGGGGGGGAGTATTTAAGAACTAGAGGAAAGTTATATGTTTCATCATTGCTACCCTGCAACCTGACTGACTCATCTCCTCCCCACAACCCTTCAGTAAGGGGTGTCCGGTTGGCTGCCAAGGAGCTTTGAGTCTCCACACTGCACTCACACATTTACAATGATATGATTATTTTGTTCCTTGATGCTTGATACCTGGTCCCTTTGACAGTTCCTGGTCACACAGGCTGATGTGTTTATTCTATGTGGGCTTTGTTGCTTCTGAGCAAGATGGCCACTTGTTTATCTTTGAGCCTTTAAGACCCCAGTTGCTATATCTTTTGATAGCTGGGCACCATCAGCTTTCTTCACCACATTTGCTTATGCACATGTTTGTCTTCATTGATCGTATCAGGGAGGTGGGCACCCATTGATATGATTTTTAGTTCTTTCATGTCTGATAACTGATCCCTTCTGTACCTTGTGGTCAGACAGGCTGGTGTGCTTCTTCCATGTGGGCTTTGATGCTTCTAAGCTAGATGGCCACTTGTTTACCTTCAAGCCTTTAAGACCCCAGATGCTATATCTTTTGATAGTCGGGCATCATCAGCTTTCTTCACCATTTTTCTTATGCACACATTTTTCTTCAGCAATCGTGTCGGGAAGGTGTGCATCCTGGAATGACAATATAATAGAACAACATGTTCTTGCATTGAGTAAGTGCTTGATTGGAAGGCCAGTGTCCATCTGCTGCCTTAATACTAAACTTATAAATATATGCACACAGATCTGTTTCCCCACACTCTTATATAAATATATTTGCATATGTGCATTCCATTCTTTAGACCCCTGTAAATACTCGTTGTCACCTAGTTCTTTCCTCTATTTCCTTATACTTTCCTCTTGTTCCACTATCATACTCAACCTTCATTTGGGTTTCAGTAATTTCTCTCGGTTACCTTGCCCTTGCAGAATCCCTACCAGGCCTCTCACACCCTCCTTGCCACTGATTTTGGATCACTTGTTGCTCCCCAGTCCCTGGGTTGGTCAGCACCAACTCCTTACCCCCTCACCCCCCTCTCCTGTGTCCCCCTGGAACCATTGGTCCCATTGTTTTCTCCTTCATACTATTCATCCAATCTATCTTATCCTGATAGATATGTAGAGATAATAATATACACCAAAAAGCAAGACATACCAAGATAGGCAATGGATGAGAGCACAGCGATGACAACAAAAAAGGAAACCAAATACCCATAAAAGAATAAATTAATTAAAAGAAAAAAATTAGAAAGAAAGAAAAACCTGTAAATAGATCAAGGTCTGATTATTTTATCTCTAAGCATGTCCTTCAGTCTGGTCCCATGGGGTACCATTCTTTGGTCCCAGAGTCTGCCCTTTGTACTCCCTCAGGGACTCCCTGCTCTACTCCCATTGTTTCTCTGCCGCACACCTTTAGTGGTTTTTCTCGGTATCACAGGGTCAGTGTGGGAGATTGTGTATCTTCATGGAAGTAGATAGCCCCCTCTTTCTCCCTCAGAGCAGTTCAGGGATTTCAACCTCCCACCTATTAGTCATCAGTCTAATGCTTACCAACAGCACCAACAGGGTACCTTACCTTGCTTCAAGGAGAGACTAATTTTGTGGTGTTCCTCACAGACTTGAACATAAATTAGTTTCCTGCTAAGACCACATTTTCTTTCCTTTAGTTTTCTTCCTCTATCTAACTTGATTTCACGCAGTTCCTTCTCCTGATAGTCAAGGAATCACTTGACCAATAATCTCCATATCATTCTCTGTTCTAGACCCCTGAATGAAAACACCACCTCAGCGTGTCTGCATCTGCCCTTCCTGAAGCTCATGCTAGTCTGTCCAAAGAGAGGTGGGCAGCTTTCCCTCTCACATCCTTTCCCGCTCTGCTCAGTAGACTTCTTCCTTCAACTGTACACACTTGATCACTCTGATAATTTGATTTATAGCACCTTATATTACACATTGAAATTCTGTTTTTATTTATGTTGCCCCTACTGGAATGTCAGTTTCATGCGGTCTTGAGGTATTATATAGAACGACTATCTTCAATTTTTATTTAAATCATGGCAATTGACCAGTAACCTCATTTTTCAATTAATGAATCAATGAATAGACTCAAAGTTGTTTTAAAATAAGCCAAGAAAAGCAGCAGTCAACCAGAATGACAATTATTATATATTCTTTTACCTGTATTTTGGGAATCCTCCAAAAGTTTCCGTTTAAATCTGCTGAGTAATGAATGAATTATCTTCTAGTGAATTATCATGAAAATTCGATTGCATCATGAGTCAACTCTGTAACGAAATTAAGCATTAGGCATGCACTAAGAATAATCATTCTCTTCAATAATTTAGATACAGCGCCAGACAATGGGGTACAAAGAGACACAAACTCATTCCATAGAGAGTCACAGTCAATGATGAAGACAAAATGAACTCATATAATTAAATTAGATTGACATAAATTTAACAGAAATGTCAAAATGTTAGAGAAAGTCTGAACATGGTGTGCTTAGGGTAAAAGGAAAAAGAGAAATACTAAGAAAAAATACACAGACAAAATATGTAAGTACATATTTGAATAGGAAGTTGCCAGCAGACAAGAGTTGAAAGCAGGAAATAACAAGGCCTAACAGCAAGAAAGAGCAGTCCCTGGTCATCAAGCTTGATAAAGCAAAAAAGTTGGAGCTTTGATGAGACAAATTGACCCAATGGCTGCAACAATGAACTCAGACACACGAATACGTGTGAAGATGGTGTAGTAGTGGGTCATGTTTAGTTCTGTTGGCCATAGGGTCTCTGAGTTGGCACTGACTGGACATCATGCATAGAGATGCCCTGCCAAACCTGGTGAAGTTGAGCGACTCTCAAGCAGGTCAACATGACTAGAATCCAAGGAAAAATTAGGGAGTGTCAATCAGTGATACAATTATTTGGGCCTGTTTTCGTCATTTTAAGGTAATTTCATTTTGTCCAGTGATTATTAAGAGCTATTAAAGATATTTTAGTAAGACTTACTTATATATATTTTTTCTTCTTCCAATGACAAGTTCAGTTACCGTGAAGAAATGGAAACCAACCAGCAATATTTCAGGGATACAAATGCCACTGTCTCTCGGTATAATCCAAAAAGGGATTGGCATGGTAGCAATTAAAAACACCCCTGAGACAAAAGAAAAAGATTCATTAAATAATAATGTTGGAGACGTGTTCATATAACCTTTGAGGGCATTTGGCTATGCATGAAAGGAGGCAATGAACACCACAGATGACTAAATGCATCTAGACATTCTATTTTCTTAATTAAAAAATTAAAATCTAAGAACAAAATGTTTTAAAAGAACTAAGGTAAGTACAAATGGTAATGGAATTTACACTCTTAATGATACTTGACTATGTGTATTCAGATAGTTAAGGTGAAATTTTTAGTGACAAGTCTCCAAAACATACTCCTTTCGTTTTCTTGCAGATCTTGTGCCAGAGACTGGTATATTTTGAGAAATTACTAACTTGATTCTTATATTTTGTATTGAGGTTATTTACTGGCATGAGTAATTAGTAAAGTTATCTACAGCTGCATTTTTATAATATAGAAGTTTTCTTTTATAGTACAGAAGGGTTTTTTTTACTGTATAGAAGTTTAAGCTCCTGAATATTTGCTTTCCATATACACATAGCTCAAAATGCACTTGGTATTTTTTTCTAATCACACAACTTTGTTTTCTGATGTCTGTTTACTTTATGCTTCCAGTCCTCCAGAAGGTAGAAGCAGCCCCTCTTCTAAGATTTGGTGCCACAACAATAAAAATGCTCCTGCCTGCATTATGAATTGTGAATGCATAGATGTTAATCAAAATACATCCTATCTCCAACCAAGTTACTTATCTCTGCCTAGGAAGCCCACTTATGTCTCAGAATTCACAGTTCTCTCTCTCTCTCTCTCTCTCTCTCTCTCTCTCTCTCTCTCTCTCTCTCTCTCTCTCTCTCTAAGTCTGATCACAGTTAGGTGATCAGTCCTAGCACAAACCAATCAGACAACATGCATGCATCATCAATCCCCATGTGAGGTAGATAGTTTATTGTGCCAACCTGGCCGATAAATGCATGTGGGGTTAATAGAAGGGCAGAGGGATAAATTGTTCAATGAGTCATGCCTTTCTAGTGCTTGGATCTCTTGCTTTCTGATGGTCAGACCAGGGTGCGTTTGCCTTAGCCATTTCCCAGCTTCAGCTGGCAAGGCTCACTTCCTACAAGACATCCTGGAGGAGAAATCGCATGGACCTACCCCAATATGGCCCTGGGTGCTGGAGCAGCTGTGTGGAGAACCCAGCTGAGATGCTTACATGTTCACTGATTCAGCGTTCCTCCTGCAGTTGGCATCAACGTGTGTGTTTTGTGAGATGGAGGAGGACTTTGTGGATTGGCGTCAGACATACGGGTTAATGTTGGACTTGTGAGTTTGGGCAGCACTGGGTTGGGATGTTTTCTTGATGTGAACTTAATCTTTATATAAAATTCTCTTTTATACATGAGTTTCTGTGAACTTCTTTCTCTAAAGTATCCAGACTAACACAGTATGATACCGGGAGTGGTGTATTGGAGAAACAAATCATAAGATGGAGAGTAGATATTTGTTTGACCTCTCTCTCATGGCAGTCTTTCTTTTTTGTCTATCCAGAGGTCACATAAAGCCACACTTTACTCGGTTGTTTTCTGGGAAAATATGGGAAGTATTAAAACAGAAAGTTTGTAAGCCCACTTGCTTTCAGCCATTAAAATTTTATCTTTCCAGGGGTCCTCAAACTTTTTAAACAAGGGGACAGTACACTGTCCCTCAGACCATTGGAGGGATGGACTATAGTGTTTTTTTTAATGAACAAATTCCTATGCACACTGCACATATCTTATTTTGAAGTTAAAAAACAAGTGCGGAAAAAACACCTAACAGGCCGGATAAATGTCCTCGTTGGTCCACATGTGGCCCGCGGGCCTTAGTTTGAGGACCCCTGGTTTAGGCTATGTCTGCAACGAAAGTATGGAAAATATATGACCCACCCAGTGCTTTGGAGTACTCAGGAATTAGAAGTCTTTTTCAAAAGCTGAAAAAAATCTGGAACCATGAAGAAAACTCCTCTCTGGGACAGAATGTTAAAGGGAGCCGGTGCGCAGGCTGAAATGATTGCTAGGTGGCAACCCGGATCTATTTGTTGTGTGGAAGTGGAAGAAATGCAACAATAGAAAGGTTGAGTTTGGCCACTGACACCTGTGAACTTGGTTTACAGGGGGAAAAGAAGGAGAGTGGGTTGAGTGGTCTAAAGTTCATGAACTAGCACGAGGGGGATAGGTTTGTTGAGTATTGGTGAGAGTCCATGGTCTAAAGGCAAGGCTTCTAATGGACACTCTGTGGAGCCTGAGTAGGCAGCCCACATTGAGTTGACCTGGACCCAAACAGATGAAGATTTTTGAGCCAGAGGAATGGTGCATTATTGTTGGTGACTTTTTTGATGGCCTGTCCAGATTTGACTTTGCTTATGGAGTGCAGACTTCACAAGGTTCCAACTTCAAAGAACACTCTTCATGTTGCAAAATATGATGGTCTTCTCAGAGAACTGGGTTCGTGTAAGTGGGCAGTATAGAAATTGGATACCCCACCCCAAATTGGGGGGATAAAGGCATGAAGTGGTTGGCTTACAAACTTTCAAAAGTAGGGGAACATATTCACAGGATTATAGGATTAAGGTGTAGGTGTTATTTAATTGCAGTTGTGAAGCTAAAGAATTATGCACACGTAGTTGGCAAGGGGAAGATTTACATAGTTAGTTTATTGTGCCAACCTGACCAATAAACACATGTGGGATTAATTGAAGGGTGGAGGGACAAATGGCTCAATGAGTCTTGCCCTTCTAGTTCTCAGATCTCTTGCTTTCTGACGGTCTGACTAGGGTGCATTTGCCTTAGCCAGTTCCCTGCTTCAACTGGCAAGGCTCACTTCCTACAAGACATCCCTGTGGATAAGCCACATGGACCTACCCTAATGCAGCCTTGGGTGCTGGAGCAGCCGTGTGGAGACCCCTGCCAGCGCTGAGATGATTCTACGTTCACTGATTTGGCTTACCTCCTCCAGTTGGCATCACCGTGTGTGTTTTGTGAGATGGAGGAGAACTTTGTGGATTGGTGTCAGACATATGGCTTAATGATGAACTTGTGGGTTTGGGCAGCACTGGGTTGGGATGTTTTCTTGATGTACACTTCCTTTTATATAAAACTCTCTCTTATACATGAGTTTCTGTGGACTTGCTTCTCTACAGTACCCAGACTAACACACCATGCTTGTTTTACACCAGCTGCTAACCATGGACATCTTGGCTGACTGCCATGGGATCATAGAATAACACCTCTCATCAGTTAGTGCTCAAATTCCTGGTTAAGTTGTCCTGAATTCAACCAATAGAAGATGGACTTTGACTATATTACTTTGAAGGAGCATCATGAACTATGATTAAGAAATATGGCTGAGAGCTCAATTTCATCTAATTGTCACTAGTGTATGGAGAGTGTCTAGCATTCAATATCATATAAAGGTAATGGTACAAGTTAAATGGGAATGATGGCTACTAATTATAATTGATGATCTAATTGCAAAGACCATGAAAGTCACCAGTTTCCAAAAAATATGTGAACACCTCAATTACTAAGAATCAAATATTTTAAACTGCCAAATGTTAGTCCTACATAAATGCTCTAAATTAGGGTGGTAGCTGGCGTGAGTGATGGATTTCAAAGTGAATCGAACCTGCCTAATCCAATTCACAAGTGAAATAATGACCTCAGTTTGTTTCTCCTGCTCAGAAACTAACAGGGCAATTCGATTCTTTCCTATAGAGTCTCCATGAGTCTGGATCAGCTCAGTGGCAGTGAGACTGGTGTGTGTGTGTGTGTTTCAGTGCTTGAATGAAGGGGATAGCAGTGAGGCATTCTGTCAAGCATTACATTGTCATTTGAAAGGTGGGTGGTACAAACCCATTAACGACTCTGTGGCAGTCTTTTTCTGTACAGATTACAGCCTCCAAAGCCCTAAGGACAATCCTATTCTGTCTCCTAGAGCTACTTTGAGTAGAAATGGAAACAAAATGACAGAAGATTCGGGCAGTAGGATGCTGATATCCATAATTTAGGGGAGCTCATGAATATGAAAATATATTAGCCTAGATGTTGAAAAGTTATAGAATATAGGAAGAGACAGAAGCCATCTAGTTAGAGACAATGGAGTGAAATGTAGCGGACTGCCCAAGGAACAACAGCAAGTGTCTAAGCAATAACAGTAAGTGTCTAAGCAGAACTACAATCAGGATGCTCCATCTAAGCAATGATGGAAAGATGTTTGACTTGCTCCCTGTGGACATGGCATCTGAAAAGAACAACTGTAACATAACATCTTGTTTGGCAAAGTAGGACAAAGGGAAGCGCTCAATGAGAAAGATTAACAAAATGGCCTTCAAAATGGAGTAGCACCCACCAAACATAGCACAGGACTGGGAAGTGGTCAGTTCTGTTATACTTGAGTTCACAGAGTGTGAAGACAAAGAACAATAGAAACTACAGATGAGAAGGATCTGCATGTATAGGCTGACACAGAGCTGAAAACTTTGACGTGTTTAACAAGCTATATTCACAGAGAAATTACCATTGTCCTTTTCTTGTTGAATATTTCTATTTGTTTTCTTCTTCTTCTTCTTCTTCTTCTTCTTCTTCTTCTCCTTCTCCTTCTCCTTCTTCTTCTTCTTCTTCTTCTTCTTCTTCTTCTTCTCTTTTACCAACTTCTCTTACCACTTCCCTCTGGCTCATTGTGCATCAGCTATTCCAATTTTCTCCTGCTTCTTCATCTGGATAACTCTTTTCTCCCATAAGGTCTTTACACTAGCTGTCCCTTCTGGGGAATGTTCTTCTCTGTCATCTTCTACTGTTGAAAGATGTTCCTCCAGTCATCTGTATAATTTTTTATTTCTGCTGATTGCAATAATCTCATTTTCAATTACAATCGTACACTCTAAACTACAACCCATCTGCCCTTTTCTAATTCTTCAAGCCCTTCATTGCTTCCAAGGAATGAGGTAACCCTATTCCATCATTCAAGGTCAATTTTGAAGCCTTTGCAGTCATTGTGTAGGAATTTTTCTTTATGTCTTATCTGAAGTCTAGGTGCTCTATCAGGATCAGAGTGAATCAAAATTATAAATGAAAAGCGCGTCATTGTTGACATGCCATGCAACACCAAACACCCCATTGGCAGATAGAGACTCTGAGAAGAGTAGCGGAGTACCTAAAGAAAGACACCATCACTGCAGTAGCCTCGCATTAAATACATCTTAGGGAATCACAGTCACACTACAAAGACTGCAGCACTTCCATGATTGATGAATTTACACTGTTAGTCTATGGAATAAGTAGAACCTTCAATTTTAAGATAAGGCTTTTATCTATTTCTTTTGAAAACAGACTGAGAGCTTTCAGAAGCCTCAGATGAATTATTCTTTTGAGAAATCACAGTTTCCATAAAAAGGATACTGACATTATGGCAATGTTTAGTGTAACTTAAGAAAGTGCAGTCTGGATGGCTTCTGCTATTGCTGAAAACATATATGTTATTAGAAAGGGGTATTTGCAATCTTATTGCAGAATCCGTGAGCTCTTCAACTCTGTTTTTATTACCATGATCATACCTTATTTTCCAAGTACTTATCCTTTCCATTTATTTTCAACATTTATATTCCAAATAAAATTATCAGCAGTAATTACCAGAATTATTATCAATAACAATCAATCCATCTTAATTGCATATTTGATCAATTTCAGGCTGAAGAAGTTGGTAGAATGCTTCAATTTCTACATCATTGACTTTATTGGTTGGTGTTCTACATTTCAATCATAGTTATTTTAATTTGTCTCTCCTAACACAGATAACAGTGTGTATTGATATTATCCTAACACAGATAACAGTTTAATTCAAGATATACTCTAATGTTCTTTTTAACAATTAATGGCCGGTTCCTCTTGAATTTATCATTTCTGGCATAGTAAACTCTATGAATGACTATTTCAAAATGGCCCATGCCAGTTCATTCCCACTCACTAATGACTGAGATATCAATCTTTATGTGTTACATTTAATTTTTTACACCATATAATTGTACTAAATTCATAGTTTTACATTCCACATTAGAATTATTCATGAGTGCTTGCAGTCTTCCCTTCTCATTTTGGGTCTTGTCTCATCAACCAATGAAAGGCCCAAAGGCTTGGCTCTGTCCACAGGATTTAGATCGACTCTCTTTTGAGGAGATATCTCTCCCTGGTCATATTTTGAGTGTCTTTCTAATAGAAGGCCTCATCTTCAGACACTATATTAGACGATGTTTTGCTGTATTCAGAAGATTTCAGAGGTTAATCTTTCAGAAGTGGTCTATTTCTTCTCCTTAATCTGTTTTCAGTCTAGAAGCTTTGCTGAAATCTGTTCACTGTGGGTGACCCTGCTGGTATTTGAAATAGTTGTTTCATAACTTCCAACATTATAGTAACACACATGCCTTTGATCACTAGTTTTTAAAAAATAAATAAACTTCAGAAACCTTTTCTCCATTCTTCTGCTGGTTACAAATCATCTTTACCTTGGATGGAATCCAAGGCCTCCTGTTGTGCTTTCACCCAAGTGAGTAGACATATTTGGAGGAGCATTATTTGTGTTTTGATAACGCTTTTCAACTTTTAAAGGCAAAACTACCCATAAAATAACAAAATATATCTATTTCATTAATTACATATAGATAAGCCAAATCAGACAGCAAGTACTAATATGCTGGGGTTTTTTTTCTTCTTTCTGAAGGACAATAAGATAAGCACATTCTTAGATAAAAACAATTTTATAAATGATCTTAGAATTAAAGTTATGACAAAAATGAAACGAAGAACAATCACAAGGTTTACTTCAAAGGTTTTAGAGGAAGTTCCAGACCCAGACAAATAGGCAGCAGCCGAGACGATGTGCTCCTGGAAAAGCAGACAGTAACCATCCTATTGGTCACCCCCCCTCCCCCCAACCTTGTGTTCTTTTCATGTTCCTGGATTCAGGGAGCAACAGACAGGCCTATCAGGGGGAAAGGACACTAGAGAGCCACACCTGCCTTAGAATAACCCTTGACTTGACCCCACAAGGGCAGCAGGTATCCAAGGAAAGAGGAATGGGGGACAGGAAACACAGGGAGGCATCAGAATATGAGGTGATCCTTTGAGGGTATTGCAATCCATGAAATGAAACAAAATGTTCATGAGTTGTTGAATGGAAAACATACCTGCTCTTAAAGCTTTAACCTAATTCATAATAATAATGTTAAACAGCAGCATCAACAACCACACTCTGATTGCAACACTCTGATCTGGACCCATTCTTCAGGATGGGAGCATTCCTTTTCTCTGTGTATTCCAATCATGCTCATCCTAATCCCGTGTGTGAGGCCTCCGAGAGATATACAGACCTGCGATAGAAGCAGCTATTACTCTAAAGCAATGGATAAAATCCATAACTTCACCTGGGTTGATGGGTTACCCAAATATCCCTACACATTTTTGTGTGTCTTTTGTGGTGGTTATTTTTTGTTTGTTTGTTTTTTGTTTCCTGCAGAATGCTATTGTTCACCAGAGACTAATTATTTTTTAAGAACCTTTCTCTGTGTAAGAATAAAGCCTTGTATGTGTGATTTTTAAAACTCTTATTTCCTAACAAAATATGGGTTCTTTTTACTTCCATTCCTAATTAATACATATAATAAACAGTATGCTTTTCATTAGTTTTAACTCCACCCCTGAGTCCTCCCCAGGCCCTTAATAAGATAGTCAGGTCTTTCAAATGGTCTACACTTCCTTTAAAAGCTTCCTAAATGGCGCTAAGTCAAACCAGCAGCTCCTTAAATTGAGCTATGATTGTGCATTGCAACCTTTCCATAAAATGATAACACGAACACTATGATTCACTCCTAACGTCTCAGAATACAAGCAGTATTTATTACATTGTCATTAAGTACCTAAGTAATATGTGTATTTTACTTTCAGAAACAAGTGTTTAATGATAATTCATGGTCCATGAGGTACTTTATGCTAATGTTTCCAAAACACAGTTGTTCTTGCTATACTCAGAGCTGTGTGTATTATTTTAATTTTTTCCCTAATTTGTGTTGACCCTAAATATGCACTCCTGGTATAATTATATCAGTGCTCTGCTTTCATTTTGGTTAAATCAGATTTCATAGCCTTCTCCATATGCATAAGCACACAATAATATACAACATTTGTTGTATCTGTTATGCTTCAATAACATTTTTGATGTGTCCAAATTATAGACTTAATTTGCATCATTTTTTCATTTTTGAAATTCAGTCGTATTTTCCTGAGGAACTGGAGAGATCCAAAACTTAATATTTAAATTTCTATTAGTCTTCCAATATTTTGCTGCAACTTATATAGTTCAAGGGAGTAAAGCTACAAACTTCTTATTCAATTATCTGGAGGGAAACTAAAGTGATGTATACATCCCTAACATCAAATTCTGTGCCTAAACTTGTGTACGTGTTAAATGGATACATCGGAAGGGTAAATATTAGGAAACTGATGAAAAGATAGGCTTACATATGTGGTAGTATTTGAGATGATGAGGAATAGGTTACGTGCTGATAAGCTTTGATTATTACATTTACATCATTGAAAGGGTAGTGTACTAGGCTTCTTAGGAAGTCCTCATGGTGCCTGGTTGAGCTCTGGGCTGCTCACTAAAACCCGGGGCTTCGTGCCCACCCAGCAACTCGGCAGGAGGAAAACGTGGGGATTTTTCACTTGTGAAGATGGGTACTGATCAAGAAAGCCAAAGAAGCAATTCTACTCCATCAAGTGAGATCACTAATAGTCAGAATATATCGTGTTGCATTGGGAAAATCTGCTGCACCAAACCACATTACAATGTTGAAGAGCAAGCTGTCCCTTTGAGAACTGCGGTGAGTTCATTCTGAATCACAGCCCATAGGGTTTTTAAGATGGTAAATTTTACAGGAGCAGGCAGCCTCAACTTTGTCCCAAGGAGAAGCTAATGGGTTTGAATCACTAACCTTTTAGAAGTCCAGTTTTTAACCCATAGAGCCACCAAAACAAGAGGTCAGAAGTAAATATATATATAATTGGTAGAATTAAATTAAATTAAATTAAGAGAAAGGATATAAAATATGCTTCACAATTGGAAGAATAAAATAATAAATAAAATTAAAAGATGATTCTTCTGATTCAGAATTTTTAGCTTAAGATTATACAGGAGTCAAGCGGGAGGTTAAGGAATCATCTTTAAACAAAATTGGCAAGGAATCATAATCTATTAAGAATAATCACATAATAAAAAACAAAAAGTTGACCCCAAATTAATTTCTTTAAAAAATGTTTCTTCAAAATTAATTTCTAATGTTAGACAAACTAGTAAACTTCTCTGATTCTCAGCATAACCATAACCATGTCTGCCTAGCTTATGAGGATCATACGATAGTAATATTAAAGTGAGTTATAAATTATTATGTGCTATGTTCTCCTAATATTACTCCCATCTAAGGCTGTAAATTGCTCTCCTTGTAATAGTACTTTATGTAAGGATATTTCTTCTTCAGATTGCTGATATAGGGAGGTAATTGTCATGAATAAATGCCTCAATTTTAAGAAATTGGGTAGTAAATACATGTGAGTTCCAATATAAAACAGAGTCCCAGGTTCCCAGGAATATAATATGATATTAAATATTTTTGAATTTTACTCTCCTACATCAGAAAAAGAAAATGAAGGGGGTGGGGAGGGGGAAATGCAGACTGCAATCAACAATTTTAAAGTGTTGACAAATAAAAATCAGTTTATATTTTAATAATTTGAAAGTAAATTGTTTTAAGAAAATGCTCAAATCCTTCAGTAATTAAAGTGGTAATTGAACTGCTCACACACTAGGCTCCATGTGCATTCTCGAATTTAAAAATGATTTTGTCAAGAACAAGATGCTATTGATTAGTATGGTATTATTCAAACAACAAGATGTTTTATGATTCAAAAAACAAGATGGTATGATTCTTTTGGTAGATTTAGACAGTTAATTGTGCTCATGCAGAACCTGCATCGAGAGCAAGGCTGTTATTTGAGTAGAACCAGAGGCTACTGAATGGTTTATATCAGAAAATATGTGTTTCCCTTCACCAGAACTATTCAAGATTATGGGAAGAAGAACACAGCGTCAGGATCAGAAAAAAGTTCATTCACAACTGCAATCTACAACCATGCTTGTTGAAAGCAAAGAAAATTCAACACATTTACTGATGGAAATCAAAGACTAAAGGATTCCGTGTGGATTGCAAGTTAATATAAAGAAAACATTTCCCTCCACAATTGGATCAGCACTCAGCATCAAGATAATTGGTGAAAAGATTGGGATTGTGAAGTTTTAGGATCCTCAACCAGCGCTCACTGAAGCAGCAGACCGGAGAGAAAAAGAAAAGGGCATATTGTAATGGGAAAATCTGCTGCAAAACCTATTCAAGGAATTAAGAAGCAAAGATGCCACTTTGAGGTGACACAACCCACGGTAATTTCAGTCATCTGATATGTAGGTGAAAGTTGGACTTTGAGTAAGTAGAACTAGAGATTTGATGACTTTGAACTCAAGTGTTGAAGTATTCAAAGTATTGTGAATAGCCAGAAATACAAACAAAAAAAATGTCTTTACAACTGGGATTCTTCTTAGAGGCCAGGATGGTGAGAGAGTGAGACCTTAGGAAAATATAGCATGCTTGGCAAAGTAGAAGAGCAGCAAGGCAGTAGGAGGAAGAGAATATACTTATTAAAATTTAAAAAAATACTTAACAAAATAGATCAGCAGAGTGATGACAAAAAAATGTGCCCAAACATTACCATTGTGAGGATGGTGCAGAATTGGATAGACTTTAGCTATGGTTTGTAGAGGGCACATATGTGTTGCAACACCCTTGTGGACAAGGAACAACAATATTACCAAAGCCTAGAGTTTAGAGTAGTCATGAAACATAAAGAGATACAGGTATTCTGCATTGGGCTGCTAACTTAAAGCCAGCAGTTTGAAACCACCAGCCACCCAGAGGGACAAAGACAGGGTTTTCTGCTCCCATAAAGAGTCACAGTCTCAGACACTCACTGGAGCAGTTCTACGCAGTCCTATAGGGTCGCTATGAGTTGGCATCAACTGGACAGCAGTGAGTTTGTTTTGTTTTTGTTTTATAAAACATAAGAGAAATTTAGTGAGCTGCCCAGAAATTGCTGCTCAAGACAACCAGTAATCAATTAACTGTTCCCTACGATCTCTGTCATTAAATCATTATCTAAAATCTTTGTTAGAAGCTCTGGCGATGCTGTCTGGTAACCAGACTAATAACCACACTGTCTACTGTTCACACCCACTAGCTGTTGTTCAGCGGGTAGATGAGGCCATTTCCTCCTCTAACGGGTTGCAGTCCCAGAAACTACAGAGACATTATAAGTCAGATTTCACTGGACGGTAGTGGGTTGAGATTTTTGTGAGGCAAACTGGTGAGTAAAATTAATCTCTAAGATAGAAATGTCTGGGCTTTTCCTCTACAGGACCTTTGGTGTCAGAGGGGTTGAAATACCAAGTATTAGCTACTTGAACTTACCAGCTGCTCCGTGATAAAGATGTGACAGTCTATCAAGCTTACAGCCTGGGCAGTCCTATGGGGCAGTTCTACATTATCCTATAAGTTTACTATCTATAAGCAGGAATCAACTAAACTAGTAGTTCTCAACCTTCCTAATGTCACAAACCTTTCATACAGTTCCTCATGTTGTGGTGACCCCAACCACAAAATTATTTCCATTGCTGTTTCATAACTGTAATTTTGCTACTCTTATGAATCATAATGTTAATATCTGATAAGCAGGATGTATTTTCATTGTTGCAAATTGATCATAATTAAATACCATATATTCTCATGTATATGCCGAATTTTAACCATATTTTTTTAAACATTTTAATAGGGGATCATACAACTCTTATCACAATCCATACATATACATACATACATCAATTGTATAAAGCACATCTGCACATTCCCTGCCCCAATCATTCTCAAAGCATTTGCTCTCCACTTAAGCCCTTTGCATCAGGTCCTCTTTTTTATTTTATGCAAGTTAGTTGCTTCGGCTGATACTTGGGTCAGCTAATACTCGAGTATATATGGTAATTAAAGCATAGTGATTAAGCACAAAACAATATGTAATTATCTTTTGTGAAATATTTATGTGTTTTCTGATGGTCTGAGTCAACCTTTGTGAAAGGGTCATTTGACCCCCAACCGGGTCACAACCCACAGGTTGAGAATCACTGCACTAGACTGCAATGGGTAGTGGGCTATTTTTCTGGTGATATAACTTAGGCACCACCAATACCCATTGAATTCTGGAAGTCTATCTGAATGGCATTGGTGGCAGAGTGGTTTAGGTAACGAAAGATAAGTCAAATGCACCAGCAGCTCCATGGGTTGAATCACATGACCTTTCTGCTAGACTTTAAGATTAGTTCATCTAAGAGCAATGGGGAGACTACAAGAGGTGAAGAAAGAAGATTTTTGAGTGAAGTGTGTCCCTGCCTGAGGACCTGCTAGATCCAGGAAGATCAAGTAGAAGCTCTAAAATGAAAGACATCAAATGTGGCCAGAAGCTGTATAACTATCGCTCCAAGCAATTGTGAGAAATATTTGGTTACTAGAATCTTACAGTGGGACTTGCCTGGAAGGATTGCATCACTTGCCCAAGAAAGCCTCATCCTGGGCCAGATGGCAGGTACCAAATGGTAAGAACAAGCTGTCCTGATTGAGGAACTATATCCTGAATTGTTCCTGTTACTTCTGAGTTGACCCCAATCCTAGCGTGTAGCCTATTATTTCCCTAACAAGCTATTTAATTGCAAGTAGAGTTTGTGAGTTCTGTCAGACATTGTGGGGGATTAGCAAGCCCAAAGAGGAGAGTACTGAAGGTAGAGGGAGTAATTAAAGTTAGAAAAGATAGCATGGTTCCACAGTTTAGAAAGGTTGAATATTTGGGATATCTTTAACCCCTGCCTCCCAGGAACCAGCCTTGCACTGATACATTATTAAATAAATGATTCCTTTAGATGGGGAAAGATGTAGCAATTTACTTTCATAAAGAGATGGTAGTCTGCTTCTCTGAGGATTACCACCCAGGAACCTTTGGGGTCAGTTCTCTTCTGTCACCTCCTGTTAGAATCAACTTGACAGCACCCAGCTGTGCACCAGTTTGAATGCCAACATCAACAATGAGCGCTGCCAGTCTACAGAGGCCGGCCCCGGAAGAAGGGTTTTCTTACACAGCTTCCAGGTCGTTGTCAAGGTGTTTTCTGAAAGTGTTAGTAACTCGATGGTCTCCTAGGTCATCTCAAGGAACTTAGGAGGCAGATGTTTGATTTTCTGTAATAAATCAGTGTAGTATTCCTCTTCCCAAAAGTCCTTCAATTCTTTCCTTCACAGCGAGGAAGTTAGTGTCATGAAAATAATTAGTAGATTCCCAATGGTTTAATTTAGTGCATAGAATCTTGACTCTCTGGTAAGTGAGCCTGTATAAATGAACTCAGGCCCTTCTATAATGATGTTCTTCCTCACTGACAGCGCTCCCTTCAATCCTCTCTTGCCTGGGCTGCATCGGTGGCCTGACACAATGCTGTGTTTTATCTCCCCGAGCCTTCCCATCTTCCTCTGTTTCACCATGCATTCATCATCCGTGCACGCAGTTTCTTATAAGAGACCTTGCAAGGCTGGGAATTGACTTGATATCGTATCTTGGACACCTGCAGAATCAATTCTTGAGGGCTTTTTCCCCCCTCCTTTTCTTTCACATCTCTTATACATAATGCTGTAAGAAACGCAGAATGATTTTCACGGTGGTAGAAAATACTTGTCTTTACAGATTTCATATGAAAAATCATCATGATATTTCAACTATAAGAATTTTTAATGACCAACACTGGAACAATACCCCCTCTCATTAAATTATCAATTGTTATTTTATTGACTTTCCTGTCCCAACAAGCACCTCAGCACTATGAAACTTCAGGTCATCACTCAGAGTCTGCTAAAGGCCACCAACCCTAAGAGGACTTTTCTTTGCTCTGCCTTACACATCAAACACAATAACCGCATTGCTATCCGTATGCATCCAGCACTTCTGTACTAAGATTATGTCTATATTTTTAATCCTTAAGCCCTTCTACTGTCTTTACACAATCACCACTGAGTCTCTGTATGGATGGAAAGCAAAGGAGCCCCTGTGGATGAAGTTCTTAAGAAGTCAACACACAGGAAGAGGGAATAAAGATGGAGAGTATATGATCTTGAGTATAGAGTTTTAAGTTCTGTGACTTAGTAAATTAAAATAAGGGGGAAAGTATTTAGATGAATAATTATTTGAAGGTACTTTGAAGACAGGAGGACTTCTGGTGATATAGTTGGTTATCTATTGACCTGTAACCACAGTCAAATGTTGGAAACCACCAGCTGATCCTTGAGAGAAAGGTGAGGCTTCCTAAGTCCCATAAAGATTGACATTCTCAGAAATCCACAGGGGCAGTTCTGTTCTGTCCTAAGGGGCAACTATGAGTCCAAAATTGACTGGTGGTTGTGAGCTCTAACACCACAGTGCTCAGTAAATATGTCAAGTTCGTGTATCACATTGATGCTTAGGAACATTCCTTCTGGATCAAAACAAAGAGCAAAAAGTTCATTCTTACTGTGCTTAACGCTTAATGATGGTCATTCTCCCAGAAGACATAGAGAAATACTGCGCTTCCCACCACGAAAACAGTATCAATATAACAAGTCCTTACACAATGTTTAATACCAGAAAACACTATTTCCTCACCCATGGCAGACTCCTTGTTGAACGGAATGGCATAGAATTAATTGCATACTTTTGAAAAGAGTAACTGCTCAGAGCATGTGATGCTGCATATCACACTACCTCATCCTTACAGTTTGACAATGTCTGCTTTCCCCACCTGGTTATTAGTGGCTCTGAGTCCCCCCTCAGCCTGAGAAAACTGACAACGATCACTTTTCTTGAATTTCTTTACCTCGGCTCTTTGGCTCTTCCTTGACAGGAAAAGGTGGATAACAGGCTATGTGTCAGACTGTGGAATCCCTGTGAGCTCTTTTTGGGAGGAAAAGGGAGAAAAAAAATTGAGCCAGATAATCAGATGGAAAGCCGTGTCCATAGCTATTTTTTCACATTGCCTAGAAACACACCCCAGTAGGCAGATAAAAGCCTGATGCACACAGCGATGATTACAATTCTCTAGACACTAATCTCCGTATGTGGCAATCCTCACTTTAGACAGCACCCCCGTGCCCCCATGTCAGGGCTCACTCACTGCAGCTATGTGCCCACAGGGCATGGAGAAACCATTGATGATGGCAGCCCGACACTGTAAAATTACATTGGCTTCCACGCGTTATCGACAATGACTACACGCTCTAGTCTTATTAGTGCCTTATATCTTGATAACGGATTTGTCTCCAGAAGCCTGTGGCACTCAGTTACTTGAATTGATTATATATATCACAGTTTAAATGGCTTTTATCTGACCCATTTTAAATTCATGGTTTTATAATTTCTTTATGAGACAGGATAAGTAGGAGTATGCGAGATGATTCCTTTCTATTACATTCTGATTTGTATATGCTGAACCAGATTTCCCTTGATCCCAGGGAAGCTAAAACTATTTCTCACATCTGCAAAAATCCCCGTGCAAATAGAGAAAAAGAAGTGAAAATAAAATATGTCAAATCGCATGCTATAAATAATACTGTAAGTGATTTGCACTTGCTTCACAAAGGTAGTGATTACTAATCAAGGACTCCTTTGCCAAAAATAACGAGTTAGCGATGCTTTAAAAATACGTGGTCCTTTAGGAATATCTGGTTCATATCTACTGATGGTTGTTATGAGGTATCTTCCAATTGATTCCAATTGGAACCACAGCAAACTTACCTGCAACAGAGTGAAACAGTGCCCAGTGCTGGGCCATGTTCACAACTGCTGTTACATTTGAATACATTATATAAATTTCTCTCCTATGGTCTTCCTCTTTGTTTTCCGACCCTATACTTTGTTCTTTTCTAGAGACCCAGGTCTCTCCTAATAACACGTCTGAAGAATTGGCACGGAGGCCACAGCTGACTGACTTCCTCCAATAAGTGAGAAAGAGCATCAAACTCAATACCCGTCCAGGCCTGATTCATAAGAGGCAGAATTCAGCCATGCCTCCTCCCTTGTACGTCTCTGCTGGGTTTGATAATGTAATACAATGACCACACAGAGCTCCCAAACATATCCGTGTTTGTGGGAGTTTCCTAGGGAAGTTAATAGTGTAGAAGTTAGAATCAGCAATGTTAAGGATACAGTTCTTTTGTCTGCAGTGCCTCTTCTCAGCCACACTCCTCACTTCTTTCTGACCCATGTCTCTCAGTCACTCAGCCCCATGACCTCTTCCCCGCAGAGGCAAGTGTTAAATGTTCTCCACACTCACCGCAATGGAGAATTCTGGGCGCACTTCCTCCAAGACCAATTTATTTGTTCTTCGGGCAGTGTATAACACTTTCCATATTCTTCACAAACACCAGAATTCAAGTGATTCTCTTCTTCCTATTCATTTTCCGGCTTTCATATTCATGTGAGGGGATTCAAATCACGATGGCAGGAGCCAGGCACATCTTACTCTAGGTATCATAAATCCTCAAAATTCCCTTTATCAATCTACCCATGTCTATCTTTTCATTGTTAATCCATTCTCCAGCTATGTTTTAACACACGTGTGAGAATCCTAACCATTAAATACACAATATATACTTCCCCCAAAGGGTTTCCACGAGGTGCCCTTAACTCCTCTCTCTCTTGCCTTTAGAAAATGATAGATAGGTGAATAATTTATTAAGAATGAACACCAGAAGATATAAAACAAACTTATTTTCACCCAGTCTTCTTTTATATTCATATATTTAATTCTTAGATTAATTAATTCTTCTTTGTGTATGTTAATCATAGAACTTTATTTGAGCCCACACAGTGGAGAGTCAATAACTGAAACAGAAAACATTTTCATCTTTGACAAGCAGGGTGAACAATTCTTTTTTTTTTTTAATTAAATGAGTCTTAAGCATATTCCAAGGAGCCTGGTAGGTCCAAGAGCTTAACTGTGAAGCAAACGGTCAGCACTTGGGAGCCCTCCAGCCAATCCCTCAGAGGAAGAAGGGGCAGTCGGCTTCTGGAAGGATCACAACCTTGGAAAGCCTGTAGGACTGAGGTGAGCTGTCCTAGTCCTGGTGCTATCCTGCTTACACGTTGGGCTGTGATCTGCATGGTTGGCACTATGGAACCACCAGCAGCTCCTTGGAAGAAAGACTGGGCTTTCTACTCCCATAATCAGTTCCTGTGTCGGAAACCCCCAGCAGAGGATCATGAGTCAGCAATGGCTGCATGACAATGGGTAGAGGGTTTGCTATAGACTTTCCTATAAGGTTGTTATGAGTTGAAACTGACTAGATGGAAATGGCTAATTTGTAAAGCATGTCAAACTGATGTGTTTTGTTATCTGGTTCACTTGTTTGTTTTATTGTTGACTTCCTAATATATTATTTAATTATATATGCATAAAATTGATGGGGAATTATATTATCATTTAATTATATTTTTATTAAAGCTTTTAAGGATGCATGTATATATAGATATTTCTATGAATGTATGGGTGTATTATATATAATCACTATATGTCTGTGACAATCAATAATTGAGAGGATTCCTATCATTTGCCTAGATAAATCCAACACTACCAACTTTGTCTCTTTGTTAAGTCAAAGTATGTAGAAATTGAGGACTTCATCCTCCACAGAAACAGTATCCCCTAAACTTTTTGTGATGTCCCCTAGTGCTGTGTCTTTCTGTAGGATGGGCCTACAGACCTGAGGCATAGAGCAGAGCCCCAGGAACACGAGGGCAACGGGTGTATAGAACACACTAACTCCTAGAGCCACAATAAAGAGCGAGCCTCTTAATAATAAGTATTGGCACAGCTGCTTGACCATAACATAAAATGACGTAACTTAATCTTATCTGTGCTTCATGTAACATGTCCAACTGAATCTAGGATGATTAAAGATATCAGTGCAAGGAATGTAACTTCTAATCATTTTAGAAGTGTATCTTTATGACTTCAGAAGACGAAGGGTTTTCTAAAACATACAGGGAGAAAAATCATCAAGTTCACAGGAAATGATTTACATATTTAACAACTTTGGTATGTAGAAAGTTGCTCATCATGAAAAATGATAAAGCAGAAAGAACAGAACAGAATCCAGAGAACATATTTGTAATATGAGGAAGCTCCAAACAGTTCACAGAAAAAATAGAATTTTTGGAGCACTCCCCCTTAGAAAACATAAAATAACAATATCCAGAATACTAATAATCAGATTGAGCATTTCATGAACAATAAATAGATACACGGGAATGATCAATAAAATAATATATATTAATATTGTTAACATTAGGGAAATATGTATATCAAACACATAACAAATATGCTTTAGAAGAACACTTTACTGTAACATTTGTTCCTGATAATGTGCAGTAGACTTATGCTCCTAACCAGTATAAATAAGAAGCCAAATAAAACACCCGAATCATGGTCGGAAGCCACCACACACACGTTACAGATGGGAAAATCTGCTGCACAGGACTTCTTTAAAGTATCTGAGCAAACATGTCACGTTGATGACAAGGGTGCTCCTGACCCAAGCCATGGTACTTTCAATCAACTCCTAAGCCAGTGAGAGATGGACAATGCATAAGCAAGATCAAAGAAGAAGTGTTATCTTTAAATTATTGTGAATTATTTTGTCCATGAAAGCACAATGAACTCCCCAAAGGACAAGCTGATATATCTTGGAAGAAGTGCAGGCAGAAGGTTCCTTAAAAGCCAGAACGGCAAAACTTCACTTCTACTTACTTAAGACATGTTACCAGTAGAGATCAGTCCCCATGCTTAGTCAAGGAGGTCAACAATCCAAAGGAAGAGCTTCACTAGGAGGGTGTCTGAAACAATGGGCTCCGACATAACAGCAGTTGTGATGATGCACCTCACCACAAGCTTTTCTTTCTCCTGAACGCAGAATTACTTTGTGTCAGGTACAACTTAATGGCACCTGACAACAACAAGGGTAGCAGACAGCTGTCAATGCAAAGAACACAGGTCAAATGTCAAATGTAGTAACTCAGCAGCTTTATTGTTCATATTAGGGTTTATCTCAGAGGTGTTATGTCATTGGGGTTCACTTTCTTGGAGATGTGGTTTATGTTTTTCTGTTTTTTGGTATATGAAACCCAGGATTGGTGAACTTGTTGGGACAACAAGTAGAATAAGGGGGTGCGGGTAGGTTGCAGGGGCGGGAGCTGAGGTACAGTGGTGCAGGGGCAGGAAACAAAGGGGAGATGATGTCAAAAATTCCAGAAAGCGAAAGAATTTTTGGAACTGATTATGGTAGCAACTGTATAATATTGCTTGACATGATTGAACTATGGGATGATATGATTTATGTATTAATTCCAAATTAATAATAATTTTCAAAAGAATCTTGGAGAAATCTGTTCATTGCCAACTTTGTCAATTAATCTTAATATCATGTTTAGGGAAGCCTCTGACATCTCTTGATGAGATGCAATAGGTGAGACACAAAATAAGATATTTTCTGATGAAAACGTAATCAATTTGATCCAATTGAGTACAGAAACTAGGAAGACAAGGGGAGGAAACTTGGTGCACACTGGGTTGATATCAATGGGGCTTAAACACCTCAGAAAAGGAAAGTAATAATGGCTACCACCGTTGGAAGAATATAATCAATGCCACGGAATCGTACAGGCAGAAATTGGTGGATTGCTTTCCATGTTGCCATGTCTACGATCAACAGTGACAAGAAATGAACTTTTAAAAGAAGGAAGGAAATTCAATCAAGCCTACAGAACTCCTTTCTACCTAATAGGAAACACAAAGATGGAAGGAAAATGGATTTAAGCGACAGAAGAATTGAGCAAATTCCAAGAGAGAAAATTCAACCAGAAACAGTACAGAAAACTTCAAAAAGGCAGTATCATTAAAGAGACTTGGAGTTCCTCTAGATGAAAGGAGATTAAAGAAACATAATTATTGATTGCAAAGGTTGGAATAAGGTTGGGCCCTGATCTGAACAAAATAGCACAAAACACATCATTCTAAATATATGGGAATGTGAAATGTGAACTCCGCAGCATATGGCATAATATAATTTTTTAGTCATTTTATCAGGGGCTTGTACAACTCATCACCATCCATACATTAATTGAATCAGGCTTGCTTGTATATATGTTGCCCTTATTCTTTTCTATATAATTATTTTTATCTTGTTTAAGTTTGATGAATTTACTGATATTATTTGTAAATCATCGATTCAATGAAAACTCAAGAATACGTTTGCTGTTAGGTGCTTTCCAGTCATTTCTGATTCATAGTGAGCCTGTACATAAAATAACAAAGCACAGTCAGTCCCGCCCCATCTTCACAACATTTTCAATCTGAGCCCATTACTTCTGCCACATGTCCATCCAGGTGATAGAGGGTCTTCCTCTTTGGGGCTGGCCCTCTACTTTACCAAGCATGATGTCCTTTTCCGGGAAGAATCCATAGCAATATGCAAAATGTGTGAGTCATTGGGTTGGGGGTGAGTGAAGACCTTCCCCCCAAAAGCCTAACTAATAAATACTGGAGGGATGATGAGTGTCTTTTGCTTTGAAAGTTACTGTGTGGCAATTGCTTCCAGTAACCACTGCTAATGGACAGCATTTGTTCTCATTCTTCTAAAGTCTAGACCTTAGTGTATTGCAGAACCATTTGTACAATGTGCTTTCAAACCATACTACACAGACAGATGGATGTGCACACATGCGTGTGTGTGTGTGCGAGAGAGAGAGAGAGAGAGAGAGAGAGAGAGAGAGAGAGAGAGAGAGAGAGAGAGAATGAGAGAGAGTCAATTATTGGCAATTGTATCTCGTTGGTGTTATTTCAGCATTTCTTTTATTAATTTGAAGGGGTTTTATAGAAATGAGACTGTAATGGATAATGTCACTTGGCAAAGGATAATGAGTGTTAGAAGGTGTGTCAAGAACAAGATGGAATCTCTAGTTACAAACAAGTTCATCTCAAACAACAACAAAAAGACCAAGCTGATTAAGTCTTCAGGATAAAGCATCGCTTAGAGAATTGCAGAACAGAGAAAAATTGGGCAGATTAGATACATAAGTAAGTAGGCAGGTAGACAGAGAGATACATATGTAGATGGAAGGACAGACAGGCAGGCAGCTGGACAGCCTTCTACACAGACTGATGGGTGAGATAATGATGATGACTATAGCTGGTGGATAGATAGATGAAAGAACAGATAGATGTCTGACTATTGTGAATGTGTACATCTGCAGCATATCAGAAGAGTCAATGAAATAATTTTCTAAAGACTTAAGCATTTTGTAACAAATAGTGTTTTAATTTTAACACTCAGAAATAAAGTAAACACACTGTGAATATAGTATATTAATAAAATATTGCAAGCTTACTTAAGGTATAGAATAAGAGGTTAGCCTATGAGAAAAATACTTCAAAAAGAATATCCTTCAAAAATAAAGAATAAGGTCAAACACAACTTTAAAAATTTATAGGTTGTGAGTGGCAAGGTACTGCTCTCCACCTCCCCTAAACTTGCAGAGCTAATAAATGTCTTGATAGCTTTTCCCCTAAAAGTGTGTCAGGATAGGTAGCTTATTTTTACAATTGCAAAGGAGTGTAGGAATCACTGAATATCTTGAGGGACATTAATAAAATGTGGTGACAACAGCTTTTAATGCTAGAATGACGGTCACAGCAGGACTGACTTCTGCATGATGAGTAATCAGGAGACGCCAAGAAAATGAGGTTAAACAGAGCTGAGAGGCATGCAGGCTTCCTGTCATTTCTGCTCTGCTCCAAGCCTATTAAGTGGGCACTCAGCGGCAGACCTGAAAATGCAGCCGATACAGGGAGAGAGGCAAATGTTATTTTAGGAGAACATAAATCAATTTCGAAAAAAATGTATTGGACTTATTCAAATCACTGTGTTGTAAACACACACACAACTATTTGTATTCAGCAACCACAGAGGCACAATGATTAAACCAAAAGTTCTATGGGTCAAATTCACCAACTACCTCCTAGAAGAAGGATAAGGCAGTCAGCGTCCAAAAAAAAGACAGCTTTGGCGACCCTATGGGGCAGTTTTACTCTGCCCTATATCAGTGATGGCAATGGCATGGAGATAAGTATATAGAGCAATAATCTGACTTATTTTAAATATGTACATCCACAGCACATTAAACAATGAAGCAAATCATTTTCTAAATATTTAAACAATATACATATATACCTCAAACATTTTCTGAAAAAAAAATAACTATCTAGTTCTATTTCCATTAATGTATTGAAATACATAGATAAATATAGATATGTGTGTTTGTCTATTTTACATGCACACACACACATGCTGTTTCTAAGGACTATCAAGTTGGTTCTAACCAATAGTGACCCTAACAGAACAAAACACTGTCTGACCCTACACTCTCTTCACACCTGTTGCCATGTTTGAGCCCATTGTTGCAGCCAACGGGTCAATCCATCTTGTCCAGGGTCTTCTTTTTCGATAATCTTTTACTTTACCAAGCATCATTCCTTTTTCCAGGGACTGGTCTCTCCTGATGACATGTCCAAAATACATGAAATTAAGTCTCACCATCCTAGCTCTAAGGAGCATTCCTTAGAATAAATTGAATTAGCACATGCACATTCCAAGGCTATCCCCAGAACAAGCTGTTTTAGAAGACATTAATTTTGCATTTATCCAAAATTCTGGGATCTATTTTTCCACCCTCTTTACTCTCTTCTTTCCAGTTGCACACAAAGGCAATTTTATAAATACTTTAACATTATTTATTGCTTATTCAATAACCTTCCTTTGACAAGTAATACAATCAAATCATCGCAGTTATTTCAATAAGCCTTCCTAGAACTTTTTCTTCAAACTGTTTTACCTAAAAATCTATCTTGAATGAACCAGAAGTAAATGCATCCATTGGCATAACATTGGTTCAAATTATTCAGGAAGAATTTTTAGAATATATTTATTCAGTTTGATGATAAAATATATTAAGCTGATTGGCTATCTTCTTGGATTTTACAGAAAACAAACAAAGCATATATATGTGTTTTTAAAAATAGTCATTTTAAACTATGCTTCCCCGTAAGCCCACTTGCTACAGGAACAGCAATATGAGGTAAGAAATAACCCGGTGCTACTTTTTAGGAAAGCATTATTTGTGTTCCAGCCCACAGACTGGATTCCCTGTGACTTGGTAGAAAATTTAAGCTGATTTGTTGCTTTTAATATCCTCGTGTGATGAAGCTAATTTTCACAATGTTCTGCTCCTCAGAGATACGGGAGAACTCTAAGGAAACCTCGAATTGCTTTGATTATTACAGGAGACTTCTTTCCAATGTTTTGAGTTTTTGCATCTCTCTGACCTCAGGTTGCAAAATTCCTTCTGGGTTGTTTTACCTGGAAAAACACCTGTGTTTGTGAGTGTGTCTTCTCTGTGCTTCTCAGAAAATCTAGACACACTCAGCACTGGAAAGAATGGACTCTTGTCTGAAGCCTGTGGAGAGAGCGAGAGGGGGCTTCCTCTCTGCTGTCCTCCTAGCATCGGGTTGGCAGCCCACCCTGTGTCAAGTGTGCTTAGGGTGGTGGTTCACCACACATCCTGAGTCCCTGGGAAAATGGTCCAGCTCCCAACCGCAGTGACTTCTCTCAAGGGACAGGGAGAAGTGAAGGTCGCAACAAAGCCTGGTCCTCAGGCCTGCTGGAATTCTCCGACTGCTGCACTTTCTTCATTTTCCCACATTGAAAGAATCATCATTCACCCTTTCAGATGAATATGCATAAGAATGGACATTCACCAAAACCCAACCAAACTTACTGTCATTGAGTTGATTCTGACTCATGACCATTTAGGACAGGGTACAACTGCCCCTCTGGGTTTCCTAGATGGTAACTCTTTATGGGAGTCAAAAGCTCTTCTTTCTCCCACAGAGTGCCTGCTTGTTCCACATTGCTGACTTTGAGGTTAGCTGACCAATAGGTAACCACTAAGCCACCAGGACTACCTTACATTAAGGGAAGGGAAAAAGGTTTGCTGCTTTTTAAGAAGCACTAAGATCTGTTTATAAAAACAAACCAACACACTTACTGCCATCAGTCAATTATGACTCAAAGGGGCCTTACAGGACAGAGGAGTTATGGATGGGACTGCTAACTGCAAGGCC
The DNA here is from genome assembly GCF_050624435.1 of Tenrec ecaudatus. Taxonomy (NCBI): domain Eukaryota; kingdom Metazoa; phylum Chordata; class Mammalia; order Afrosoricida; family Tenrecidae; genus Tenrec; species Tenrec ecaudatus. Next base: position 6,163,243 of record NC_134544.1, on the reverse strand, counting down.
AGCAGTGACAAACTACCAGCCCATAGGGACAACTATATCCTGTCCTACAGGATTGCTATAAGTGGTGGCAGTGAATGGGTGAGAAATGTTTACGCGAATAGAAAGCTTCATCTTTTTCCCTATGATGGCTAGTGGTTTCAAACCACTGACCCTGTGGTCAGAAACCCAACTCATAACCTCCCATGGTACCAGGGATTGCTCAAGATTTGTTTATAGTGATGGAGATTCAGCCATCTATCTTGATGATAACAGTCCAACAGGATGTGTCACTGAATGGTATGCATGTTAAAGGTCAAAATGTTATATATACCTACCATTAAAATATTAAAAACACGTATATTAAAATCACTCTGTCCTTTTTTATTCCATTTGGACTTTGCAAAGAGAAACTCAGCATCACTATTTTATAGCGATTGAGCATGCAAATTTCAGAGCCAGGAAACCTGGCTCAGCTCATGGTCTTGGACCTGGTCTTGTATGGCCGGGGTGTATCTTCTGTTTGTACCATGTGCAGGTAGGATGAGATCTCATATGGATGCTGATAGATTATGTTAGTTGTAACATGAAAAGCACTTTCGGAAAATCTTGTGACATCAGTGTCATGTAAGTAGGAATTTCTACAAAATTAAAGAGTCATCAACTAGCCCTCAGGTTGGTCCAATGGCAGAGTTACTGACCACAACTCAAGATTCTCACTGCAAGTGAATTATCATTCAGAGATCATATGTAAGGAGGAGAACTGCCCTGGGGAGTTTCTGAGCCTGGAGACCTTTACACAACTAGAAAGTCTCACCTTACTCCTGCTGAGTGGCTAGTGCGATGAACAGCTGACCTAGTGGCTTGTGGTCAGTGGCAGTCCACAATATTGATCAGACTATGTTCCTTAAAGGATCTGCCACATTGTTCCAAACTCCTAAGGCTTATGTTCTTTCATGCAAGGGCACTGTTTATCTTCTCTATCTAGTAAACAATCCTGAAGCTAAGAATGAACATCTTCCATGTATTTTCATCGCTCAGGACCTAGGACCTTGTGATTCATAGCAAACATGGAACAGATGGTCCACACCTGTCTCACCCATCATTGTATCTATTCCTCGTTTATATTACACATTTAGACTTCTATCAAACCTAGATTTGTGTCTCCAATTCTCTATTAGGCCCCTCGATTACCCATTGTGAAGAGAACAAAGACCATTGGGCACAGCATAGGTTAATGGGTCTGAGGCTCCTTATACCTGCTCCTCATTGTGCCTTCCCTATTTCAATGGGAGGTAACATGGTCCCTGTATTTTTCAAAGGTTAAGAAAAAAGAGGTATTATCTGAGATACTACCCTTTCCTTGTCAGTATGACCGTGGCCATTTTTATTTTACGCCAATCATGTTCAATATAATCAGTTTTGTTTGGTGCTTTGTATTTCTTATCATTGTTTTTTAAACAAAAGAAACATTTCCTTTCATTGCATCCCAAGGGTTCAGTGGAGAGTGTGGAATGTTAATTAGCATTTGGTTCCTGCTTGCGATGGGTCGCACCCTCCTTTGTGGCTGGTTATTCTATCAGATTTGACAAGAGACAGCCATCTGTAAAATAGATGTCAAGATAGTGGATTTTAGAGCTCTTTGGTGTGGACTCCCTATGTTTTATGGTTTTCTCCCGGTCTGTCATGTGCCTTGAAAATTAGCCCAGCTGCACACAATGCAGAATTGTTTGTCTCCATGTTGCTGGGGAACCAAATGGAGCCAAAGGCCTCCTCAGCAGCTTCTGTTGTTGCTGGGTGAGCTGGGGGCCCGGCTTCCTCAGAAACAGCATGGCTCTTTCTTGCCACCAAATGAGGTGATTATAAATTAGGCTCCATTGTCACAGGGCATGGGAGTCCCTGGGATTGACTCAGCAGTGGTGGGTTTGACTTTGTGTTTGCTGTTCTTGTGGTTGTTTTGGATTCTGAATAAGAAGCATTCATATTCTGCTCAAAATAGGAGTCTATCTGTTGTTAGGTGCCATTGAATTGATTCCAACTCATCGTGACACTAGGAGACAGAGTAGAAATATCCCATAGGTTTTTGTTTTGTTTTTTCAGTTTTTACATGAGCAAATCCCAGGTCTTTCTTCCACCAGGGAGCCCTGCTTTCCCAGAAGATATGAGTTAAGGCTTTCTACTCTCATAAACAATTACAATCTCAGAAACTCAAAGGGACAGGTTTACCCTGTCCTGCAGGCTCGCTCTGAGTTGGCATTGGCTCCGTGGCAGTGACAGAGCTGTGGGTGGGTTTCACTCCAGCACTGTAGTTGCAGCTCAGTGTTTAAGGGATGCACCACCAGAGCTCTTAATCATGCTGACCACTCCCTGTGTGCGGGTCAGTATCACGTTACCAACATGTTCCTCTAGGTTAGACACATATGCTTTAAGCTATTTTATAATGCATTTTAATTTTTATGATTTCTAAAATTAATCACATCATATCTAAAAGATTAAAAATATAATTAACCACTGGCCCAAATATAATAATTATTAACACATAGGGTACATTAATTTTAAAAAATGAATATATATTTATAATTGATCAGCCTCTAAATAGATCTGCTTATAAATACAAACCTTACCTTTGTTTAGTCAATTAATACGGTCCCTCTAGCTATAATTCTCTATGTGATGAGTTATCATTGTAGAGTTTATTCCTGTAGCTGTAGTATCATTTTAGCAGGGGTTCTCAGTTTCAGGAGTAGGGTGGGATGTATGTTTAAGACGACTCTGCTAAATGGTGACTCAAGACACCATCTTTCCTTTTTTTGGGGGGTGCATGGTCTGTTAAAAGGCAAATACCCCGCATGCCATGGAAGCTTTGCCTCTGTGTGTAGCAGCCATCTAAGGCACGGCGGAAGGCACAGACCCACTGGAGGAGTACTCCAAGATCGCTGTCTAAAAACACCAGATGCCTCAGGCTGACGTCCTGGTCCATGGAGGCAAAGGTACAGGGAGCACCACGGGACTGAAAGGTTGAGAATGGGAGCAAGACTGCTGCTGGCTGAGGGAGGTGTGGCTCCCGCCCAATGGCTGTCACATTACTGCATGCTGATCCTGACTCCCGGGGATCTATTGACTTTCCTAATAAGGCCCCTCTTGGTGAATATTATCTGGGCACTTTGTCTGGCTTCTGCAAGGAATTCTCAAGCCAGCAAAGCTGTGGAATTCCATGGGAGGATCTGTTGGTGTCAGAAGAGGACAAAGAAGGATGCAGTAGAGACACATCTGATCCAGCCTCAAGGCAATCAGGAGACAGAGGAGGCGAGATAAGGCCTCCAAGGCCATCCACTGCACTTCGTCCTCAGCCTGTCCCTTTTAGTATTTAAAGGTCATGGGCCTCAAATGCACACATGTATGTATATGAAAAGACACTCTGTGACATAGCATTTTACTGTAATAAAGGTATAGGTTATTTTAAGTTAGGTCCTGGTGCTTTGTCTGGAACATAAACGAATTGCCGGGACTTTGATGACAGTTTTAAAAGGACTCTGAATTTGTTATTCCTCTGGTGCCCTGGGTTCTGATGACCCAGCTATCTCCACTCAGTGTAATCACGCAGCCTCATTTCAGCTCACCCTAGTCAGGAGTAGAGGCCCCTGTCTCTCAAGATAACTTAGTTAGGATTGATGTCAGGGAGTGAAATAAGTGAGTCAAAGTGTGCTTGCCCCTTGTGTAGCTTATCCAAATACTTTCCAGACTAGGCATTCAGTTCTATCCATAAGCACGGCCAAAGGGCCCCTCTGGGGTAGCATGCTTCCAGAGGGACACAAACACACAGGAAGTCATCTATTCCAGAATGTTTGCAACTTCTGTCCCTAAGAATATGTGGTTCAGAAATGATGACAAAGAGTAATCTAGAAACCCAAGCATCTGCTGATGTGACTCACAGCCTCCCAGCTCCAAGAAAACCTTTCTCCACACTCTTCCCCTCTGCCCCCTGCACAACCGCCCACCCACGGTAAAATGGTGACTGTGTCAAAATGCTTCAAAGGCTACATAGAAAGCCACAGAAGACAATCACTCTGAGTAAAAGCCGGCGTCTTAGAAACAATATAGCAAAGGCAATGCTATCAATCCTTAACCGAACCTCCTTCTGTGTCTACACATTTCTGAAGATGGTATTTCCATCTCTCTATCCCTTTTCCCTAAAGAGCCAAAAAAGTCTTAAGGGGCAGGATCCAGTCTGTAGGGTGGGTGGGGTAAAGTTTCTCACCAACATTCTCATAGGACAGTCCTCGTTACTCTGGAAGAATGAGGGATTGTATTGTGAATAAGAGGGAGGATACTTTGGTGCAAATGTCCTGACCATTTCCCTCACCAATGCAGTGTTCACTTTTCCTAGAGCATGTCTCTAAAAAGCTCCCGAGATCATCCTGTGTCCTTTGTAGGAATGCATTAAGCTGATCCTTTGGGCTTTCAAAATCGCAGTTACCACAGTGCCCCGGGCAGCTCGCTTGGCCATGAATGTCCCTGGGCCAGCAGATGAACTCAGAAGCTACTGCTATGATTGGACTTTCTTTAAATCTTTTAAATATATAAGTGGCCAGCCACAGACAGTGAATAGATGAGCCTTTCCTTTGGAAGTCGATGAGACAAGGACAGGTTTGTGAGAGAGCTTGTGTGCAGACATCCACCGGGCAAAAGGCATGGTTAGGTGAATTATATTTGAAATAAGTCCATATTTGGATGTTCCAAGATGCTGGAAGCAGTCTCTTTTTGACATAATACTGTTTGTAGATGCATGTGGAAAAGTTGAGCCTGACTGATAGATGGTGTGATAGTTGAAGGGCTGAGAGATAAATGGTCCGGTGAGCCTCACTTTTCTTGTCTCTTGTTCTCGGATGGTCAGACCAGTATGCAGCTGCCTTAGCTGACAAGGCTCATTTCCTGAGAGACATCCCTGAGGAGAAGCCGTATGGACCTATCTTGATGATGCAGCCCTGGGTGCTGGCAAAGCCACATGGAGACCCTTGTCTTACGCTGAGATGTTTTTACATGCTCACTGATTCCTGCCTTCGGCATCATTACATGTGTTTTGTGAGATTGAGCAGGACTTTGTAGATCGGTGTCAGACATATGGGCTAATGTCAGACTTCTGGGTTTGGACAGCACTGGGTTGTAATGCTTTCTTAATGCACACTTATCCTTTTTATAAAACTTTCTCTTATAAAATAAGAGTGTTTATGAATGTTGTTTCTCTAGTCTACCCAGATGAACACATTAGTTTTTATGATAAGTCTGAGCCATTGACCATGGTCCTACTCTAACATAGTAGCCCCAGTCTGTGAGATATGAGGGGACAGTGGAGAAAAAACCCTTCCTGTTGGCAAAGCGTTTGGTCATGTTGCTCTCTATTCATTCAGGATGGAACTGGAGATGATCCTCTCTTAGGTAGGGGCCAAAATCAGAATGCAAGTGTGACAAAGACATGGCTTCCACTTGTGTTCTCTAGGTTTTGTGTGTCAACGTCCCCAGGAGCCTCACGCAGTACTTCCTGTAGTTCAACATCAGAGTGGTTTCTCAAGGTCTTATGTTTCAGATTCACCTTGAATTAACAGCTGCCTGTGGAGCATCAACATTACTTTCCAGCAGAAACATCGCAATGTTTGAACCTAAGCCCAGGCTAACCTAAACCCCCAAATAATAAATACAAGTTCTGCTAAGTGTTTGCATTTTCACTATTATTTTTAGGTTGTCACCCCCACCTTTCAGTACGGCATATTAGCTATTCATCAAGTGATGAATGAATTCATGATAAATGAGTAAAGCATGAATAAATCATTTCCTGATCATCAATCCTCCTACAAATAGAGGTAAGCAGCGTATGCTTTTCAGGAGGCAGACAGATCATACACCTTAACTTACCAAAAAAATCAGCTTCTTAAATATATCTTAGTATAATCAAACATAACTTTTATAGAGAGAATTTATACTATCTAGCCTTCAGATAGTTTGGGGAAAGAAATAATGATGCTGGCAGTAGGGAGGAGATGGGGACTCTTATTTAGAACCTGACATTTTATCAGTGAATGATTGAATAGATGACTATGGTGAATTTAATGTATATAGATGACAAAATATGAAAATACAACAATTAAGTATATATTTATAGTGAGACACGTAATTTGCACTGGGATTGGTTACAGGGAAAATAAATGTAGTAGGCATCACTTACAGAAACAAAACTCTGGTTTCATTTATTCACCTGACTTTGCTCCACATTATAGATTCATGGTGTTTTTTATTTTATTATGGGCAGTAAGAAAATATGGCATCTTGTTATTTCAGGTAGGGCATTTTCTCAAAGTCAAGCACCTGATGACTCTCACTCAAGGTCTTCATAGTCTCTAAAGGAGACAAGCTCTTCATGCTCAAAATTTAAACACAAGTAAAATGAACATCACCACAGAAACACAAAACAAACAAAAGGAATTATTACAAGTCATTGGAAAAAAGTGAAAATATGAGAGACACTTCCATTTCTGCATGCCTATTGGAAGGCTCCCCACCCCCTTACCAGGATCAGAGGGATGGGATATGCCGGCCTCCCTGACTCCAACCTAGTTCTCTGACCTGCCAGCATGCTATTATAACTCAAGACAGACTATCTCTTAAGAATAGGTCATGGTCCCATGCTCCCTCCACTGAGGGCCCCCAAAACTTACTCAGGAACTTGCCCTTCACAGTGCCCACACAAGGCCTTTCCCCTGTCCCTACCAGGATCAGAGGGACAGAGACTGTCTGCCATCTGCCCTCCACCCTAGTTCCACAACCATACTCAAGGAGCAAATAGCATTGAGTCATGTGGAAATCCACAATAAAAGGGCCATCTGTTATAAACACAATAACAGAGGGATTCACTCTTCTCAAATAACATTCCGGGCAACAGTAACTCTGGTAGACATAATATACCCCTCAACTACCATAACCACCAGCACCTCAAGACATAGATTCCTTCATCCCAATTACACACACTCTTATTACTTACCAAATAGCATCACGTTTTGTACAAGCACCTTACTCAACTCATCAAAAATAACTACACATAACAGGACCACTAGAACATACTCCAGAATACCTATGGCATATTCCCCACACCCACCCAACTAACACCCCTTCCACATCTCCACAAAATATGACCTCTGGCATCTATCTGATCCTCCTCTATCCCAAAGAGACTCCAACTCCCCCACTACACAATCACGAAGCATAGGCAGCACCTACAGATCAGCTACTATGTGGCACGAACAACAGCCTCCAGCAGCTACCACAAAAACCTCAAGAGAAACAAATGCCAACAACTGAAGAGCACTCAACCCAGAGGAACATAAAGATGAACACATCTTTGGATTGCCACATAGAGAATACAATGAAACAATGCTTAGGGCCTTAAAGAGGTTAGGAGATCAATCTAGAAAACAGATTTTTTGATTTTGAAAAATGGAGGTGGTAAAACCTCACATAAAAGGAAATTCTGGAGTTAAGGAATGAAGTAGCAGAAAATAAAAACGAAGTAAAGACCTTACCAAGAGAGTGGAAGAAATGAAAAGCCGACTCAGAGAACTTGAAGATAAACAAGCACAATTCAGCAGAGGAGAGAAAATCAAGCCAAAAAGCAAGAGAATGTGAAGAAAGCCTGAGGATCTGGTATCACAAACCAAATAACATTTGAATTACTGGGGTGCCTGTGCAGGAATACACAAGTGAACAGTTAAAATAGTAAGGGGATTCTTGGGAGAAAATTTCCACAATATCACAAAGGATTAGACAAGAACCATTCAGGAAGCAGAGAAAGACACCGAGTAGATTAAGCCCCCCAAAAAACACATCAAGTCATATAGTATTCAAATTATCCAAATTCAAGGAAAAAGTGAGAATCATGGCAGTGACTAGAGACAACGGTAGTCACGTATAAAGGTAAATAGGCAAGAATAAGTTCAGAAGTGTCTGCAGAGACCATGAAGAAAGAAGAAGTTGAGGTAACACATTATGAAAGTTGTAAGACAACATTGCAATCCAAGAATCCTTTATCCAGAAATACTTTCCATCAAATTTGAAGGAGAAACAAAAGTTTTCTCAAATAAGGACATATTTAGAGAACTCATACAAACAAAACCAGCATTACAAAAAATACTATCCAGTTATTTATGAGCAGAAAACCAATAACTGAGCATGAGACCACCACAATGTGTAACACCACCCAGAAAACAATACCCAAAACATTACAGGTTGAGTGGCAAAACAAAGACAAGAATAAGCTCCTTACACATATGCACCACCCAATAAGAAAGGAAAATATCAAGCACAAATAGTATGAGATTAAAGTGACTAATCTATAATTAATTTAATTACACTGAATGTCAGTGTACTAAATACTCCTATAAACAGGCAGGGAAGGAGACTAGATTATATAGCAAGATCCATCGATCTGCTGCCTTCAATAGACACATCTCAAACTCACAGACAAAAACAGAATAAGCATCCAAGATTGATGACAAATCTTCCATGCCAGTGGCAATCAAAAAAATAATAATAGTAGGGTTGGCAATAGACCTCAAGGTACACAATATGATGAGAGTCAAGATTGGGCATTACATAATGTTCAAGGGATCAATTGACCAAGAACCCATAACCATAATAAACATATATAAGTCCAAAGAAAGACCTTCGAAATTCATCAACCACATTTTCAAACAGATGAAAAAGGAAGTCATCAGGTCAACAATTATAATAGGTGATTTTGATACACTCCTCTCAAAGAAAGATAGATCAACAGTTAAGAAACTCAATAAAGAAATGAAAGTGGTGAGCAACACAATTGATCAACTCAACCTCGTGGGTATTTCCAGATCTCTCGAACCGTCAGTGAAAACATACTCATTCTTCCCCAATGCACATGGCTCATCTTCTAAAATAGACCACAGAAAGCAAGTTTGAGAAAATTCAAACAAGTAGAGATCATTCAATCCATCTTCTCTGACCACAGCATCATCAAGCTGGAAATCAACAAGAGAAAGCCTAGAGAAACAAAGATGATTTCTACTTGGAGACTCAACAACACAGTTCTCATAAAAGATTGGATCATAGCCTACATAAGAGAGGAGATTAGGACGTTTCTAGAAACTAATGAGAATGATGACACAACATACCAGCACTCATAAGATGCACCCAAAGCCCTTTTTAGAGCTCACTTTATTGCAAAAAATGCACACATGAAAAAAGAGGAAGGAATCAAGATAGCACCTTAGCACAGCACCTCCAACAACTAGAACAGGGTGCGCAGAATAATGCTTCCAACATCAAAACACAGGGAATCATAAAAATTAGAGCAGAAATAAATGAATTTGAAAGCAGGAAATTGAAGGGAAAAAATAACAAAACAAGAAGTTGGTTCTTTGAAAGGATTAACAGTATCAACAAATTTAACAAGGGAAAAGAAGGAAGTGATGTGAGTATCAGGAACTGGGGCATAATGGGGAAGTCACAACAGACCCTAAATAAATAAAAATTAATAATTCAGTATTAAGAAAGACTGCATGCTTACAAATTCAATAACTTTAAGAACGTGGACAAATACCAAGAAAAGCATTTTCTCCTTCAATTAACACAAATGGACATTAAGAACTTGAACAGACCCATAGCAAACGAAGAAATATGTAAATTCATCAAGAAATTCCAAAAAACTCCCCAGTCCAGATGACTTTACAGGAGAATTCTACCATGTATTAAGAAAAGAGCTGGCACCAAACCTACACAAACGCTTCCAAACTATATAAAGGGACAGCAAACATCCAAACTCATTCTATGAGGCCAGCACAACCCTGATATGAAAACCTGGCAGAGACCTCACAAGGAGAGAGAACTACAGACTGATAGCTCTCCTGAACATAGACACAAAAATTCTCCACAAAATCTTAGCCAACAGAATCCAATAACATATCTAAAACAAGAAACAATACATCATGACCAAATGTGACTTACAGGGATGCAGGTATGGTTCAAAATAAAAAATAAAAAAAAACAATTAGCGGAATATCACACATTAACAAGAAAAGGGTTAAGAACCATAGGATTATATCAATTGATGCAGAAAAAGTATTTGACAACATCCCCAAACCCATTCCTAATGAAAGCTGTCAAGAAAATAAGATTGGAAGGGAGAATTCTCAGTACAGTAAAGGTCATATACTAAAAGCCAATAGCCAATATTACACCCAAGGGAGAAAGCTGAAAACCTTTACACCGAGTAAGTGAATCTAACAAGGATGCTCTTTATCCCCACTCTTACTCAACATTGTGCTAGAAGCCCTAGCCAGTACCATAAAACAATAGCAAGAAATCAAGGGAGTACAGTTGGATAAAGAAGTTAGACTCTCACTAATGGCAGATGATATAATTTTATATAGTGATAATCCCAAGGTGTCCAAAACAGGATTACTAGAAACAATAAAGGAGTTTAGTAGTGTAGCAGAATACAAGCTTAACAATCAGAAATCAATTGGATTCCTATATACTAGTTATGGGAACACTAAAAAATATCAAGGAGTCAGTACTATTCACAATAACCACACAGATGTTGAAATACCTAGGGATAAACCTGGGGGTGGGGTGGGGGGGTCTAAAGACCTACACAAAGAAAACTACAGAACATTGCTACAAGAAATCAAAAGGCATCTACACAATGGAAGAATACCCCATGCTTGTGGATTGGTAGATTCAATATGGTGAAAATGTCAATATTACCTAAAGAAATCTATAGATTCAATGCAACCTTGATCCAAATTCCAGAATCATTCTTTAAAGAATATATTTTAAAAAAACACGAATTACTTCAAATGAAGAGGGAAGAAGACCAGGATAGGCAACAAGCTCCTCCAAAAAAGGAACAAAGTAGGTGGTCTTGCACTTCCTGACCTCAAAACCCATTCACTATACATCCACAATTATCAAAACAGCCTGGTACTGGTATAGCGATAGATACACACACCGATGGAACAGGACAGAAAACCCAGAAATGAAAACATTCACATATGGACAACTGATTTTTGACAATAATCAAAAAGCACACACTGGGAAGCAGATGCCCTCTTCAATACATGGTGCTGGGGAAATTGGATATCCACCTGCAGAAGAATAAAAGAGGACCCAGATCTCACCCCATTCACCAAACAAACAGGTGGCTCAAATACTTGAATGTAAAACACAAAGTTAGGATAATTGATGAGAAAATCAGGACAAATCTAAGTGCCCTAAGTTCGTGGAATACACAAGCTTATCAGCGATATCAAAGGAAACACACTCCATGGAAGACAAAATAGATGAGTGGGACCTATTAAAAATAAATCACTTGTGTAAGTAAAATACTTCATTAAAAGAGTAAAATGAGAGCCCATAGACTGGGAAAAGATATTTTGTAATGACACAACAGACAAAGGATTAATTTCAAAAAGTCTACAATAGCTTATAAATCTACAACAAGGGGAAAAAAAACTAAGATGCTCCTAAGAAGGTGGGCAAAGGATCTGAATAGACAATTCAAAAGGATGACATTCAAATGGCTAATAAACACATGAGGAAATGCTCCCGTTCACTAGCCATCTTGGAAATGCAAGTCAAAACCATCATGAGATATTACCTAACACTCATAACTGTAGCCCAATTAAAAAAACAAACAAAAATACTGAGAACAACAAGTTCTAGAGAGCGTGTGGTGAGATTGAAGCACTTATCCACTGCTGGTGGGCTTGTAGAAATTGACAGCCACTTGTAGAAATGGAAGGCTACATGGTGATACATAAAACAGACAGCAATTAAAATACTATGTGATCCAGCAATACCAATACTGGGCATATACCCAAAGAAAACAAGAAGCAGCTTATGAACAGACATTTGCTCCTCCACATTCATTGTAGCACAGTTCACAATAGCAAGAAATTGGTTTCCAAAGGTTCCATATTTTTTTGTTTGTACATATTAGGGTATAACTCAGAGGTGTTAGGTCACTGGGGGTCACCTTCATGAAGTTGCATTATATGATTTTTGTTTTTCAGTGGATGAAACCCAGGATTGAGGAACCTATAGAGATAAGGGAGATGATGGCAAGTAGTCCATGTAGAAAAGCTATGTTTGGAAACTCATAAGGAACAAAATTAAAGGGACTTGAGCACACACGCTTAGTATTTCACTCTTATTATCTCTAGTCCTGTGCATTTGCATCACCTTCACCTCCCTGGTTTCACCAGAAAGAACAGAGATATCTTCCTTACCATCAGAAGACAGCTCAGGAAAATTAAATTTCTATTTAATGCCCAGGGAACAATGTGGGGACAGGGCAGAGGCTAGAGAAATTCTAGCTTCTCCTTGATGCTAATCCTTTCTCTTCTTCCTTTCTTCCTAGCATTAAGTTTGGTGACATCATTTGTCTCTTTCCACCTCAAAGAAAACTTTCATGTTATTTAACCCTTAGTCATTTGGAGTTTCACATCAGACTGAAATATATTTCTCAGATCATACTTTCCAATAAAGTAAAATAGACTGATGACAGTGCTTTTACTGTAAAACTTATTGAGTGTATCAAAAGCAGTCAATAAAACCAAAAGCATATTGACATATTGTTACAAAGTCTTTTATAAAAACATACTTGCTAGGCAAAAATCAGAGTCCCAGGTGATTGCAAATGTCAGGGGACAGCATCTAGTTGTTTTGCTATTATTTAATACAAATCTCTAATTTCCTCCAGAGTTCTGGGGGCACAGTGTTCGTGTGTCTGACTGCTTACCAGAAGGTAGGCAATCCATTAGTCGCTCCATGGGAAAAGGAGGTGTCAATCTGCTTTCAAAAGCCTTGAAAGCCTTAGGGGACAGTTCTACTTTGTCCTATAGCACCACTGAGTCAGAATGAGTTAGCAATGGACTTGTTGGGGTTGTGTTTATGTGTTTCTTTGTTTGTGTATACTAACTTTGTCATTGGGACCAGAAATAGCAGGCCCTATTACTGGTATTCGCTCACTTTTTAGACTGTTTCACTTACTAGACGCTCTTTCTGCTCTTCTTTTTCATATAGTAGTGGTTATATAATTTTCAAGGTTCCTGATACAAAAAGTGCAGAAGCTTAGATGTGGTTAAGCTATGGCTGTATTCACACATAGAGTTAGGGAATTCTGGGTAGAATCATTGGTAATTGTTGACCGAGTCAGGGAACTAAATGACGTGTTCAGAATGGAGTATCACTTCTTTCATCATTTTCCAGTCTCTATTCATTAATATTGGCCCCATTCTCTGGCTACCTTCCCTCAGTCAGTGAACACTATCTATTTCTCCTATGGTTCCAGGATTATTACATTAATCAATGAGTGGTAATCTTGAAGAAAAAATAAGGCTCCCTTTCTGGAAACTTCTGTCTCCAGCTTCAGCTCCAAAATGGAAATGAACTTTTAGTCTTTGAATCACTTGCCTAACAAGACATTAATCAGTAAATACAAGAGGGGTGAAAACACTCCAATGGCCTGATAAAGTAATATGCTGCTCCCCCAAAACAGATGCGGATGGAACTCGTCCTTAAAATGAATGATATTATTAAACAAAGCACCAAGCACCCTGAGATTTTTAAAATATCCACTTAGGTATTTTAGAAGACAATTTGACAGTGTATTTTACTAAGCACACCAAGTGTTTACTGGGGAAACCAAGTATATTTATTTCATGTTAATTCTGAACAGGATATAAAATTGGGATCAGGTCAATTAGTCTTAAAGAGGGATGCTCATTCTATATTGCTTATAAACATAAAGTGGAAATTAATCTCAATATATATCATAGAAACTTTGAAAATTAATAAAATTGGATATTGAAAAAGTAAATGCTAAGCAGCTTTTAAAAATATGTCTCTGTTCTTATGATAATTTTATTGTAAATTAAGTAAGGGTTTCAGGTCATGAACTTTGTATTCATCACTTCAGATTGTCAACTTTGTGTTCAAGAGTCTAAACCACTTATCAAAATCCCACTAGTAGCTCACTCTTGATTTGTCTTATCCTTCTTGTGGAATACTATCTTCCATTTCATCAAAGTTAGCCCTGTCAACAGTACAGCTCATTGCTTTATCTGATTTTATTTCAGTTTTTCAATGGTAACTACAACTACATGTCGGGCAAGAAAAGGAATTCTAATACAATATTTACAGAACACCATTACTTAGAAATTATGCATTTCTATCTCAATTATAAAAATATTAAAAGATATTAAATGACAGAATCTATTAAAATACTATTAATTACTTCTCTACTACAGCTGTGATCTATTTATATATCAACTATATGATGAAAATAGATATGTTTTAAAATTATAGGAAAAGAACATAATATTATTTCCAGAACTTGAGAAATGACTTAAAGTAACCTGAAATGACTTAAAACACAACTGAGATTTCAATAAAGTTCTTATGCATTTAGTGTTTAAATAGGAAAAAATCTCAACAAGAATAATTAAAAGCAAAATAGAATATAGCCCAAGGCCCTGATTTGTAGTACCAACAGCAAATATATAATGCCTGTAAATAAGAATAATATGAAACACGATGATCTACACAATAAAAGTATAAAATGCTTCTTCCAAAATTCACTGCAATTGAGTTGATTCAGACTCATGGCAACCCCACAGGACAGGGTAGCACCGCCCCTGTGGCTTTCCTCACGGTAGCTCTTTGTAGAAGAAGAAAGCCTCATGTCTCTGCTTAGAAGGAGCTGGTGGTTTCAAACTGGTAACCTACTGTGAGCAGTCCAGCATTTAACCATCACACCACCAAGGCTTCTTAGGAACCAGAACAAAACATAAAGGAGATAAAAATATTCACAACTTATATGATTGACTACAATTTTCTTTCAAATGTATTGACTTTTGAGAAAGCAATATGTAAAGTGCCCCAATCTACTGTTTTAAATGAGTACTTCCTCCAAAAGAATAAGCCAGTAGTTCCCAATCCTGTGAAAATATAATCAATCCTACTAACAACTAAGTACACGAAAACCCTAAGATTAGTAATTTTCACATGAAACATTCATACACCAAAACAATTTAGAACACTTCGAGGAGAGTTTTCCTTAATAAAACAACATGAGTATTTATTTTGCAAAGAAATAAATAATGAAAATACACATACTTGGAGGAGGTGCTGAAACACATATGTCCATTTGATGAGGTTCTAACCAGACATACACACATCCTAACTAGAAGTAATTAGATAGTACAAGTCATAATATTAATTATGTACCAACAATAAACTTAGAATCATATGCCTTGGACATATCAGGAGAAACCAGTCCCTGGAAAAGCACATCGTGTTTGATAAAGTAGAGGGTCAGGGAAAAAGAAGAGGTATTTCAATTGATGGATCATCACTGTACCGACCACAATGGGCTCAAGCCTGACAACATTCCGAAGACAGTGAAGGACTGAGTAGTGCTTTTTTGTCCCCTGTTGTACATTGGGGCACTATAAGTTGGAATTGACTAAGAAATAGTACAGGCGAGTGAGTGAGTGAGTGAGTGAGTGAGTGAGTGAGTGAGTGAGTGAGTGAGTGAGTGAATGAATGAGTGCATGAATAAGAAATTCTAAAGAGTGCATCAGAATCGGGTCATTGGTGGGTTACGCTGAGAGAAAAGCATTTAATTGTCCTTTTAGAACCATTTACATTGTTTAAAAATACTTTTTAAAATCATCCACTAGAAATATCATTTCCATGCCAAGTGTGATAGTTAAGATTTAATGTTCCAACCTGGCCAATGAACACATGATGGATTAATTGAAAGGCAGAGAGATAAATGGCTCGGCGAGCTTTGTCTTTCTTGTCTTGTTTTCTGACGGTTGCACCAGTGTGTGGCTGCCTTAGATAGGTATCTGCCTCACCTGGTAAGACTTACTTCCTGAGAGACATCCCTGAGGAGAAGCAACATGGACCTACCCTGATGCAGCCTTGGGTGCTGGCAAAGCTACGTGGAGACTCCTGCCAGCGCTGAGATGCTTACACGCTCACTGATTCTTTCCTCCCACTGGCGGTGTCATTGCATGTGTTTTATGAGATGGAGGAGGACTTTGTAGATCGGTGTCAGACACATGGGCTAAGGTAGGACTTATGGGCTTGGACAGCACTGGGTTGGGATGCTTTCTGAAAGTACACTTGCCCTTTATATAAAACTCTCTCATGAAATATGAGTGCCTATGGATTTTGATTCTCCAGTCTACCCAGACTAACACACTAAGATTACAAATAGTAGACACTCATAGAATTCAAGGATTTTCATAACCTGTGAGTTAATTACAAAATTACTTCTCAAAGAGAAATCTTGTTAGGCTTATGGGTTTATTCCTACATTTTAATAAGAAGTATTTATTCCTTTCACTGGTTTCAGTGTCATGCATGAAAAACAAATTTCAAATCCTGTGAAGAGTTGTAGTCTATTCCCATAAAGGCTTACAGTTTCAGAAACCCACAGGGGTCATTCTATCCTGTCCTATAGCATCACTATGAATTGGCCTCAACTCAATGACAGTGAGTTCAGTTGATTTGAATATTGGGTTCGCATTCAGAGTCCAGCAGACCTGGGTTGGATGCTTGCTCTGTAAGTTCTAGATGTGTCACCTCTCGGATAAATGACCATTTGTTTTTATCATCTGTCACTTGGGAAACAGCACTTCATCTCCTGGAGTTCTTTAAGAGACTTAGGACAAGTGCAGCACTCTTCATGGCCACCACCAGCTTCAAACACGAAGTCAGTATAAGTAAATGTGCGTGCTGTTGTAGTAATTATTTTATTATTATTTGAAATTTCAGAAGTAATTTTTTACTCAAGAAACCAAACGTGATCTTTGTTATTGTTATTGTCAGAAGTAAAAGTCATGATGGCCAATAATTTCTAAGAACTCAAGATCTGTACTCTGAAAGATCAACTACAGTATGTGCATCGCATTCACTCCGTGAGAAGCAGAAAGAAGAACAAAAGAAATTCAAAGATCTACAGAGAAGCATCAAAGGAGATAATTAAGCCAAGAACCAGACTTGCCTCACTCGTATTACATTACAAAGCTCTTCTTTTATTCCCTTACTGGATGAAATCTAGTAGAAAGAAGAATTAACTAGTAGATAATTGAAATGTTTTCTCTTTTTTCATTTGTAGGAATCAGAAAAGTGTGGATATACGAGGATAAGTCAAGAAGCATGATTACTGGGGTTCCAGTTTATACAAGCAATGGTTCACCCCACCAAAGGTCATGCCTCTGTGCTCAGTGGCCAGGTCAGTCCTTCCCCTTCCTGAGGCTCACTAAGTGCCATACAAAGAAGCAGTCTAATCAAAACAGTGGCTTCCTGGAGAATTGCTAGGCCAGTTCAATTTAAGGTAAGTACGGTCACATAGGTGGTCATTGCAAGTGTTCATGGGCAATTCTGAAGAAGAAATCTAGATAGGCTTTCTCAAAGAACACAGGATGGTCTTATAGGTTTATTCGCCAGACGTTTTCAGAAAATTGAAATTTTCTGCATTTAAGAGAAAAAGCCCAGGAACCTTGATATGTATATATCACAGCCATATACTTGCTCAATACTAGTAGATAGCATGAGCTGTGCTAGGAGAATTACATTGGTTCATTCTAGTCTATTCACCTAAAGCCCTGATTTTGAAACTTCAGACTTCTTTTTGTTCCAAACTCAAACATCATTTCAAAAGAACACAATTTGAATCCCTCAAAAATGCCCTTAGACATGATTTCAATGGAAGAGCTAGGAAATGTTTGGGGAAGAGTGTAAAAAAACAAAAAAAAAACTTAAAACCATGAATCAATTCCAACTCGTAGCCACCCTACAGTACGGAGTAAAACTGCCTGTTTCCCAGACTGTAACTCTTTACTGGAGCAGAAAGCCTCCTCTTTCTCCTGCAGTGTATGTAGCTAGTGGTTGCAAACTGACTTTGCAGTAAGCTCCACTCAGTATGCCATCGGGATTTCTTTAAGAAAGGGCGAGAGAGGTGGAAACACAGCCTTCAGAGGATGGCAGAAATGTTGAAGGAAAAAAATCGCTTCAGGCTTTTCATTTTTGCTCAATAAAGGTTTCTATGTCTTTTTGTAGCAGCATTTTCTATTTTCTTCTGATGAAGTTGATATAAAGATGTTTTCTACACCCATAAAGTGTTACAGTCTCAGAAATCCATAGGGGCAGTCCTAAACAGTGGCAATGAGTCAGAATAGACTCAATGGTAGCGAGTTAAACTTATTCCATAGACCTGCATTAGTAGAGGCTCTGAAACATATTCAATTTCCTTATGTATTGTCTCCATTATAGGCACTCTTTAAAGGACTACTAGTCTTGCCATATGATGGAACTATGGCTGTTACAAGGACCTGTAAAATCACATGTTCATGAATCAAGAATAACTACGGATGTCCTGAGTGATGGGCAAGATGACCCAGTTAATGGATGCCCTTTCCTTCCCCATATGGCCTCCAGAAGCTGAAAGCCAACATTGTGGCCCGCTCACAGCAAGCATGAAAGGTTTTAAAGAATTGATTTTTGTATTAGTCTCATATTGGGATGCATTTTATGGATCCTTAGCTTTGTATTCCTTTTTCTTTCCCACCTATTTCTATTCTGGGATACCTTAATGCATTTTATGTATTTATTCTTTCAACAAATATTTATTGATCTTCTACTAATGGGCCCAGCACTGGGATGGACCCAGGGGTAGAGTAGATTATAAAGAACATGACCTTGCCAATAGGAAGCTGACAGTCAGTGCAGGCTTGCTTTAAAAGGCAATATACTAATTAATTGTTGTGTTAGGAGCCATCAAGTTGGCTCCGGGTCACAGTGACCCTAAGCACAGTGGAATGGAAAGCAGCCCGCTCCTGAACCCTCCTTAGAGTAATTGCTATCCTTGAGCTATGATGGCGGCCAGGGTGCCAATTCATTTTGTTAAGGGTCTTCCTCATTTTCACTGTCCCTCAACTTTAGCAAACAACATTTCCTTCTCCAGAGACTCGTCCCTCTTAAGGAGTATTCTGGCTGTGTTTCTTCTAAAATAGATGTGCTCCTTTTTCTAACGGATGATGGGTTTGTGATGGTAGGTTTTCTAAAATATCAAAGCCAGTGATAACAAGAAATTGCTCATACAGTTTTAGAAGTGGGGAAGTCTGATCTGGTTCCAGTCTGGTTACGTGGGTCAGATATAAGCTATGGAGCTCATCAACAGGAATAAGGATTATGAAGAAAGATGGCTATAGGCTGGTGGGTTAAAAATTGAGTGATCCCAAGATTAGTAGTCCAATGATGGTTCCTGGGACAGTCAGTTATATAATAGGAAGTAGGCACACCAGTCCAGGATGCAGATCCATCAATAGAAGTGAGCTAACTCAGCACATTATCAATCTATATTAAGCATAGACCATGACCCTGATGAAACCTTCCTCCACTGTGTCAAGACAGAGTGAGGTGGCACTACCCCACCTTATCCTTCTCAACACAGCTTGACTGTTCCACACAGGACCTCATGAAGCTGATCACGTTATGTTGGATCACATCATGGAAGGATCCTAGCCCATCCAAGTTGACATGACATCCAATGATCACAATGGTATAGTCAATACTTTTTGCCAACATCATGATTTCTCTTAGGTTATTTTGATTAACTAATAAAATACATCTAGAACAAATGCCTGGTCCAGTGAGGAAGAATCAATGCTTTGTGATATGGTCTAATGCAAGCACCCGTCAGACTAAGCAGATGGCTGGTTCTAGGGAACGGACTCATATAAGACTCAGCCAAATTTCTTACACTGGAAGACTGACCCTCACCTGTGGCCAGATTAACCTTGGTGTTGGTAGGTCCATGTGATTCTGCTTTGCATAACATTTGTTTTTATCACTGTAGTCATGTTGTCTTTCAGCCCCATGAGAAACATGCCCAGGAAACAGTGCTCAAGCTCAAAACCATCTGATTATTATTACAAGCCATGGTGTCACACATGTTGGGCTGCTAACCTCAAGATTGAGAGTTCACTCCATCAGAGAAATATAGGCTATCTGCTCTAGTAAAATCTCACAGCCTCAGGGATGTTAGAAAGGAGTTCTCCCTGTTTTGTAGCTTCCTGATGAACCCTAAACAAGTTTATAACCTTCGGAATGGTGGCGCTACAGTGAGTGTTTCTGGGGGAGCATTCACATGAAAGACAACATTTTGCAGTTAACTTTCACCGGAACAACTTTGTGCTCATCTTAAAGTTATATTCCAAGTCCTCTCCATCAACACCAAGGTATTACCAGTGCCTGTCCTGGTAACTTAGTGGTTGCACACTAGACTGCTGGCTGCAAGATCAATCCACCAGCTGCTCCAAGTGAGATTGGGAGAAAAAAGGAACTTTTTACCCCCAACAAGACTGAAGTCTCAGAAACTCACAGAGGCCCTCCTACTCTGTTCTATGCGTTGGCATCAACTGGATGGCAGTGCATTTGTTTTTTGTTGTTCCTGTTTGTTTTTTATCAGCCAGTGTGATTCCTAACTCAAACCACACCTTATGGCAGAAGCATGCACAACCTGATGTACTGCCTGGGTGTTTGCCATTGGAACTGTTTTCTATCTGCACTATCTGTGAACCCAGAGTCACAACCTTCAATGATCCCACCTTTTGGAGTGTGAGTGGAAGCTAAGGCTTAGTCCTAACCAATATCATACAGAAGAGGTGATGAGGTGGCATTCCTGATTGTATCATTACTTTGTACTGTATAAGCCTCAGTTCTAACAGATTACAGTGATAACCTCTCTTCCTGACCTTGACTAAATGATCTTCCATGGTGTAACTTCCTCTGATGAGAGTCCTGAGGCAGAGACTGGGGGAACCTTCAAGAGATGAAGGTATTTAGGAACCCTGATTCTGCCAACAACTTCAACAGCCTGGGAGCAGCCATCTCCAACTGAACCTTTCAAAAAGAACACAGCCCAGAGGAGCTCATGATGACTGTGGTGGGAGGACTTGAGCAGGGCCCCAGTTTAGCCCAAACCAGCCCTATTGTTCAGTTGCAAGTGTGGTAATGTGCACAATAATACAAAATACTGCATTTGTTTGGTGCCCACAAGAATGTATCAAAAGAGTTTTAAATGACTGACTCAGAAACTTCCACCTTATCCTTAAATCCAAGAATACACCTGCCAAATGCAGCATAAATCTTTTATCCATGCATTTCCTCTAGAGTTCATTAAATCCAAATTGATAACTCCCGACCACCAGGCTTCTCATTTTCTTCATCAAAACCTCCTTTGATTCCCCCCATGAGTTATTAGACACTCAAATTTCATTTATTTGCCTGATGCATAAATCACAGAAATACTGAAATCCCCAATATATTCAAAATAGATTTTGTTCTTATATAAAATGTTCTAACCAATAATTAAAATCAAGATGTTCACATAAGTAAGAAATAATCGAAAAGCACATCTTTCAAATTAAAAAAATGCATCAAATATCTTCCCTACCCCACCACTGCCAGCACAATTGCAATAACAAGGGAGATATTCAAATATAGTAATGTAATATAACTTGGAAACAAGAATGTAGTGGGAGAAAATAGTGAACTGATCACAATTTTTCAAAGTAATGGACAAAACACAACAGGATAACATAAACCTTGAATAATTGTGCATTCAAATGATCATTTTAATGAGTCAATTATCAGGGATAATTATATAAAGAATAACATCAGAAAAGGTGAAGTTTTCATATCCTATCGCTTCTTCCTGGTGTGCCAACCATGGGAGGGCATCATTCTCTCCAATTATCAAACAGCCCCCAAACAGCAAGATACACAAAAAGAAATTAATTCTTTAAGAAAGGTCTCTAATGAGAGAGCATAGATTGAATTCTTCTGAGTGTCATTAAAGGAAATGTAGTTCTTTCTGGAAAAAAAATTCTAAATATAAACAGAATTCTTTATATTTTGACAAATATTTGGAAATATATTCCAAGAACCTTCCTTTGCCATAAATTAAATTTTAAGATTACACCCGCTTATTCTAATATGTATGTTATATCTAGCTTGTTAATCTTGTTACTCAAGTTCTCTGTTTCCTTATTAATATTCTGTCTAGGTGCTCCATCTATGTTGAACTAATTTATTGAAGACTGTAAATGCTAATTTAGAATCATCTATTGTCCCTTTAATTCTGTCAGTGTTGCTTTCATATATTTGGTGGCTCTGTTTTTAGTTGAATATATTTATAACTTTTATAACTTTACTATGAAGCAATCCTTTTATCATTACAAAATGGTCTTCTTTGTCTATATTAACATATTTTGGCTTAAAGTTTTTTTTTATGATTTTAGCAATCAAGCTATGCTCTCTTTTGATTATTTGTGAGGGAAAATATTTTTTCATAATTTGTGCTTTGGGACAGATGTGGTCAATGTAGTTAATATCATCAGATTTCACACTTCAAATAGAAAAATTTAGAAAAACTTTACCACAATCAATTATTAATATTATTATTAATATACATGGCTACTGAATTCTCTCTGATAATAAGTGCGCCTTTCAAAATTTGAAATATTTAGTTGGAAGCAACTTTGGAGGAATAAATATAATCTAATTGGGGTTTTATTTATAAATCATAAATTAATAAAATCACAGAGCATCTTATTTTTGAAGATAACACAGGGCATAAACAAGAAATATCAGAAACTTATAGAGGAAAACTGACACTTGAGAAAGTAGAGATAATTCAGGAAAGAAAATAGAGCTATAAACATGTGCAATTCATGTCTTCAGACAGATACTTTGTCTGTAAAGAGTTTAGTTTGTGCTTCTGGGTCCCCGTCTACACTTCACCACTCTCCACTTTCTTTTCTTCTAATTCCAACCATCTGCTCAAGTGGATTTCAAGTTCCAACATCAGAGCGGAAGACAACAGTCTTAAAGGCGCTAATGCATTAGCTTCAAATCTGGAAAGGATCAAAGCCCTCGGTTTCAAATTTTCTACTGATAAATTTTGCAGATACTGAATTTTAATGGTCAAACTCCATACTCGAGTAATACCCATGATAGGATACTCAGAAAATCTGAAGCCAAATTTCAATTACAGTTGATATACTCACAAATTAAGGCAATATGTCCTGATATTTTTCTTATAAGCTAACAGTTTGCTTCATTTTGACATTTGTAAGGCTTTCATAGAAAACCAGTGGCCTTTCCCAGGCTACTGCCGAAGATGGCGGAGAGGCAGGTCCTGGTGCTCAATGGCCGCGGCCATCTCCTGGGCCGGCTGGCGGCCATTGTGGCCAAGCAAGTGCTGCTGGGCCGCAAGGTGCTGGTGGTGCGCTGAGAGGGCATCAACATTTCAGGAAACTTCTACAGAAACAAGTTGAAGTACCTGGCTTTCCTCAGGAAGCGCATGAACACCAACCCCTCCCACGGCCCCTACCACTTCCGGGCCCCAAGCCGCATCTTCTGGAGAACCGTGCGAGGCATGCTGCCCCACAAGACCAAGCGGGGCCAGGCTGCCCTGGACCGGCTCAAAGTGTTTGATGGGATCCCGACCCCCTATGACAAGAAAAAGCGGATGGTGGTCCCTGCTGCCCTCAAGATGGTGCGACTGAAGCCCACACGCAAGTTTGCTTACCTGGGCCAACTAGCCCATGAGGTGGGCTGGAAGTACCAGGCGGTGACAGCAACCCTGGAGGAGAAGAGGAAAGAGAAGGCCAAGATCCATTACAGGAAGAAGAAGCAGCTCATGAGACTGCGGAAACAGGCCGAGAAGAACTTGGAGACAAAGATCAACAAGTACACAGATCTTCTAAAGACCCATGGACTCCTGGTCTGAGCCCAATAAAGACCTAGTCCTTCAAAAAAAAAGAAAACCAGTGGCATTTTCTGTTAGCATTATTCTCATTGACATATTAATTTAATATGAATAAACTAGAAATCTGTGCTATGCTTTAAACAGTAATTAAATTAATTGCCAGCTTCAAGTATAAATACATACACACATATATAAACTCTATGCACACAAGATATTTAGTATTTCACTATTAAATCAATAATTTCTAGTTAAGCAAACTAAAATATTTACACATCACACAAAAAATCAGATTCGTTTCAAAACAAGAACTTGTTGGATTTCTCCTCATTATTTATTCCTGACATTAGTTTTTAAAATCTGGTAAAAGCAAGATTTTAAAAGTTAATTCAATTTATGAACATTGATAAAGACTTTTCAAAATTTCCTGTACATATCTCAAGTAATATACTGATCCTGGACACTTCTTCCTCTTCATATATATAATATATTATATAATTATATTCCATTATATATTATAACATATTATATAAAATATTATATATAATTATATTATATTATTTAGTAATGAATTCAACAAAATCATCTGCCAACAAGATCAGCAAGTAACACTTATTGTAGCATTAGTTTAAAAACTAAAAGCAATGAATTAAAGATTGTCAGTGGGCCCAAAAACATCACTAGGCAGATTGTGTGAAATATGCGATTTCTCCTATTTTTCCATGAAATACGTAAAACTGTACTTTACAATCAGCAAGTGTTTCAGCCTATTTACCAGTTTTGTCACTCGATCATCACTATGAAATCAAAGATAACTGTTTCTTAGCTTATTTCTGTTGAATTTTGAGAAAATTTTATTGAATCCTTCTTGTTCATCTGTTCACCAGTTTTATTTTATACAATTCTGTCTGAATATCACAGGACAGCTTTTGTAAAAACAACATAACACACTATATTTAGCATTCCTACAAGTTAAAAATTTAAAGAGTCTAGTTTTCACAGAAGCCAATACCTGAATATAGTTTAGGGATATTTCCAACACAGAGTTTTTATTTTATTTTATTTTGAGAAAGCAGTTTGAAATTGGCCAATATTCTTCAGAACATCTAAATATATTTGTTCTGAAACAGATAACTTTTTAAAAAGTCTTCATGGCAATTTTCACTGCTGTATATAATAACAATGTAAGTGAGGAGCTGTGGTGTGGGCAAATATTTCCTTATACCTGCGTGAAAATACGAATGTAATATTTAAAATTTGAAAAATGTTTCGTTTAATAAAAAAATTATATCTCATTATTTTAAGAATACATTTTTCAAATATACTAATTTTATTTTACCAAGAATTGATGAAGAGGCTTTTGGGGTAAATAGATGGAAATCATTATTTTAAAGTAAAAAAAAGTGACAAGAAAGGCTATAAGAAATTAATTACCTAATCATATTAGAATCGCTAAAAATTAAATGTGACATTAATTGAGCATCTACTAAATTTTGTTTGGGAATTTACAAGAAGACACCTTACTCTCTGACACCCAAAGTACTATGTCCCAGACATGAAAAAGTTATTTTTTTACAGTATTTCAATGTGGGAGCTAATATTTAATTTTATACATTAACAAAACAGATAAATCAAATATAATTTATCCATTGTCCACTATAGAGCAAGTATATGGTTGTACCAATAAATTATAAGAAGAAAAAGATGGGAAGAAACAGAGTCCCAGTATCAAAAAGAATCAGTGGCTATCCAGCCATTTAAAAGGGAGCATATGATCAGGAACCAATGGAATTGTAGAAGGAAATCCAGATAATATTTGCTACACTGAAAATATTAGTGAAAAGCAAGCAAGAAACTCTCCAGGAATTGAATAAATGAAATACGACAATCTACACTAGAGGCATTCACCCATTTTGTCAAGAAATTTGTGAGATCACTTTTCCTGGAGAACAAACTGAAAGTAACTCAGAGATGTCCCCATTCTAAAGAAATGTGACCTAATGTAAGGCACAAATTATCAGACAAGATCATTATTAATATCAATGCAAGTAAAAATTTTATTGATGATAATTCCAGATTTTCCCAGCAGCACCTCCACAGAGAGCTGCCAGTAATTCAAGACTGGTTCAGAAGAGGATTGGAAATGAGAAATAGCATTTCTGATGTCAGGTGGATTTTGTCTGAAAGCAGAGAATACCAGAAAGAAGTATGTGTTGTACTGACTATGCAAAGGTATTTGACTGGGTGGATCATAACAAACTGCATAGCATTGAAATGACTGGTAATCCAAGAACACTAAATTGTGTTCATGTGGAACCTGTAGTTAGACTAAGAGGCAGTCAGTCTTTGGAAGAAAGAGAGAGAGAGAGAGAGAGAATACTAAATGGCTTAAATTTAGGAAAATTGTGCATCCAGGTTCTATCCTTTCACCATATGTATTCAACTGCTATGCTGAGAATATATAGAAGCAGAATTATATAAAGATGTCAGCATAAAACTTTGGAACAAGGCTCATGAACCACCTGTAATATGATACAAGATTTGAAGCACTTACTGCTAAAGGTCAAAGAATATAATCCTCAGCAAGGATTTCATCTTCATATAAAGAAAGTGAGAACCCTCACTACTGGATCAATGAGCAACATCAGGAAAATGGAGAAAATATTGAATTTGTTAAGGAGTTCATTTTCCTGGGATCCATGATCAATGGCCATGGAACCAGCAGTCGGGAAGTCAAACCACGTGTTGCATTGGGCAAATCAGCTGCCAGAATATCAGAGAGTCTTTGAGGACTTAGGTGTACCTGATCTCAGCCACACTACTTTCCATCGCCTCACATACATGGGGAAGTGGCGATGAACAAGAGATAGGACAGAAGAATGAACACATTTGAATTGCACTGTAGGTGAGAATATTGCATATACCACGGACTGCCAGAAAAACAAACTCTTCCGTGTTAGAAGAAGGCAAATGGAAGGGAGGATGGGGGGACTTTGTCTCACATACTGTGAACATGTTATCAGAAGGAACACATGCCTAAAGAAGGGCATCATACCTGTTCCAGCAGAGAGTCAGTGACAAAGAACAAGCCCCTCAATCTGACGTATTAACGTAGAGGCTGCAGAACTGCAAAGCACAGCAATCACGGTGACGATGGCATAGGACAGGGACATGTGCCCTTCTCTTGTCCGTGGTTCACAGTGAGTTAGCACAGACCTGACGGCACCAAATAACAACAACAGCGTCACCTGCTACCACTTAGGTTGGGGCACAGAACTGGCATTAAACGTGCATACCGCTCGATGTGCACGCTGCTTCTACCAACTGTACAGAAGAGTAGATCATCTGCCTCCCTTCAAAGCTGGTAGGCTGGTGACATGCAAACAAACTGAACAAGCAAAAATAAAGACCCTCACAGTATAAAGCAAAATGTTTCTGTATCTGGCATAGATCAGAATCACACACACACACACACACACACACACACACACTGTTAATTCTGGCAGTTAATATCAAAATAAAATTTAGGGTTGAAGTACTTAATATGCCAGGTCCTTGCAGTCAATAGACAACCCAAAGTGATACGCTCATCCTCTGCACATCCAGCTAAAGATGTTTTTTCCCTTGATTATATTGAACTATGACATCAAGTACCTTCTTGAAAAGACCACTAAAGAAATTAATAGAGATTGATAAGAAAAGTCAATTTCCCATCAAACCCACCAGACAGAAACTTAGTGGAAATTCCTTAGTCCTATCAAAAAGAAGCACCCATCACGATTGTATCAGTGTAGCTTTAATTAACGCCCACAAATTATGAAAGTGTCCGAAATCAAAGGGTTGGACCTAAAGGCATGCAGCTTAGGGCTGTGGATGCTGCAACAGGCAAGCGTAAATGGATCATCTTAATTGGATACCATGACACAGGAAATCAAATCAAAGTGTCGCCAATTAAATGTCATCATGTCACTTGCAAGGGTGAAAAAAAAAACATCTTCCAAGTATTCAGGATATACCAGAGTCTTGCCCGGAGAGTGGCAAAAACACCAATTGCATGTCCCATGATTACTACCAATGGCTAAAGTCCTGAGGTCCCAACTGAAATAAGACATTCCCCTCAAATGCAACCTCACAGTTTCATAATATTTGTGCGTCCTTCAAAACATGCTCTAGACAGAACTAATAAAAATTCTAAAAATAGATCAAGCTGTATAAAAATACTAAAAACCAGAAAGTGAGCAAAACACCTTTCCTTCTGTGTGCTCCAAGTAATGTGTGTACATTTTCGACAACACTGGCAAAGCCATGCCATTTTTAAAAAGAGAAGGGGGAAAGATATAGTCTTAGAAATACTAGAAAAAGGAGGTGGGCCTCCTATACAATTATGACATATGCACGAAAGTTATTTGTGTAGTTTTCCTAAGTGGTGACATACGAGTATGCTAGACTATTTCAGAATGAATCAAAATGTAATAAGTGGATTTGCATATGCATTTTCAATGGCAGCACATGCAATAAAAGACCATAAAGCTTGATCTTCGAAGTTTAATTTGTATTTGAAAGTGAGGTTAAAGCCCACAGTGTTGTGCAGCCACTATGAAGAAAGCAAAAAATGAGATGAAAGCAGTGATGCACATTGGGAATCCTTGCACATGAAAAAGGAGTAGGATTTCCTAAGTGCTAGGATCCTTTGTAAGCAGAGCACAAACAGAGGAACGGGAGCTGGCGAGCTGCATGGTTAGAGACGGATTTCTAGACAAAGGTGATGGATGCCTGGGCAATAGGGGCCCTGTGTGCATTGCTCTCAGGGGAAGTAATTGGAGATCCATCAGGGGAAGACCACAGCTACAAAGAGAGTGGGGGGATGCACCAGAGAGCAGCATTTCCACGCATCAGGGCTCTGAGCTTGGTCCTCATGTACAATTTCAGAACCTGTGGGTGAGGGGGATACCTGTCTTTATTCTTCAAGGGCATATTTCTGGTTAGCCAGCAAATCTTGCTTGTGTTATTGAGGAGAGCAAATCATAATGGTGAATGGAGTTATGTTACAGGATAGACTCTGGCCTATGTGAGGCTTGGCTGTCTTATATCTGGCTTACCTAAATATTCATTATTGTGGGAAGCCAGCATGCCAAAGTCAATCTTAGACAAGGTAACCTTGTCCATTTTCACCTGTAGAAGTAGGTTGTGTGCATACGTAGGGGTGATATCTCTTATTGATATCATTGAAGGTCTCCAATCACGTTCACTAACATTTTCCCCATAACTGAAATAAGCAAATAGGTCTGTAATTACAGAATTAAAAGAAATGATAAATTCTTAGTCATGTTCTTGACTAAGAAGACAAATAGGAACAAAAATGGTGTATTCAATGTTCGTGTATGTTTAAATATTAATAAAGTTTGGCAATCATTTCATAACCAAGTTGATCTGAAGTTAGAATAATTATACGTGAATCAGTCATTACATCAATACTTAATGCACAATGTAAGGGGAATAGGTGAAGCAGTTAAAGAATAACAAGATTTTAATAAGAAGGAAAAAATTAGCTACTTGAGGGGCCCACAGAAGGTGTATCTTCTACTATGATTTTATTATGTCAAGTGATTTCAGATTAAGGTATGAGGCCAATTTGTGATAAAAGCTATAACTGATAGTCATTCACCAATTTCTTGCTATTAGATAGAAATCTGACATCATACACAAGGGAAAAAGAGACACAATGCCCATGCTTGTGTAGTTGAGGGGAATCAATATTTGTGCATAAATATATAAGTGAAAATTATATGCCATTTGTTCATTTGTGATTGCTGGATTTAAAGAGACCTGTATAGGAAACAACTTTCAGTTGTGGGATTTAGCTGATTTCCATATCTTATGTTTCTTTTTAAACCCATGAGTACTCCTCAGCTAGACAGAGCTCTTTAGCAAGAGCTAAAAAGCAGTCTTTTATTAAACCTAATAGCTTAATTACATCTTCCAACCTGGGGTCATTATGAGTAGACAGACAGAAAACTTAATGACAAAGAGGCCAAATATACTCAGGTTACGGACTCTTACCAGTTGGCAAGTAAAGCTGCTCATTGCCATCTTGAACCTAAAATCAATTGAGGTGGGAGGAAATATGATTATGGGGACCAGTCTCCAGCTGTCTTGAATGCGATGGATATAACTTTACTATTACACTTAAAGTAAAGAGTCCTGAGGGTGCTGTGGCTTAGGCTTTGGGCTACTCACTGAATGGTCAGTGGTTAAAACACACTTGAAATTCATTGAGAGAGAATCGAAACTGTCAGGTCCTATAGAGATGGGTAGATTCAGGGTTCCAGGGGAACAGTTCTACTGCCCCAGAATGCCTCCATGAATCAGAATCAACTCCATGGCAGTGGGCATTCTACTTACAAATTGACCTCATTTTCAGATTCTGAATTAAATATTTAGAATATAAGGCCTTCTCAGGATATTTGACACACACAAATATGAATAAAATAAATCCTAACAATTACCATTGATTTTATGTTTAAATAGGCAAGACCATGGAATGGATTTCAAGTCTTGGCAATGCTATAAAACAGAAAAGAACTGCCCCGTCTGGTTTCCAATGTTGTGATCTTTATGAAAGACCAGATCTTTTAATTAACCCCTGAGGATGTGTCCACTTCTCCACCATATATATATAAATTACAACTTTATTGTGTTCAAGCCAAAAAAAATTGATATAGTCAGTTACATTATGCATGTGGAAAATATGGGACTTTTTAAGGGCTTACATTTTTGGCATTTAAAAGAGGCTTTTCATTTCATATATAATTTAAATATTTCATTTAATTTTAATATATAATATTCATGAAGTAAAACAAAAACACGTACAACATGCTATGTTAAGAAACATTTTTTATTAGCAAGGTGTATAATGAACTTGCCGTTGCTTGAAAATATTTGAGGCCATCCCTGAGTTATGACCTCAGTATGCCTGCCTTTAAGTCGAGTTAGTAGGGAAGTTAAAACAGGTGCCTATGGCTCTTAATTTGCCTTGCATTTGGTGGTGGTGTTTAGACGACATTGAGTCAGTTCTCTTACGCATCGCAGAGCAAATGATAAGCAGGCATTCTCTATTTGAAAAGTGGTTCCTATGGGTGAGCCTATTGTGGCAGCCACTGGAGCAGTCCATCTTGTTGAGGGCCTTCCTTGTTATCGCTGCGTCTCCACTTTACCAAGCATGAGCTCCTTTTCCAGGGACCGGTGTCTCCTGATAACATATCCAAAGTATGTAGGACAATGTCTTGCCATCCCTGCCTCTAATGAGCACTCTGGCCTGACTTCCTCCAATACAGATCGATTTGTCCTTTATCGGCCCACCGTACTGTCAATATTCTTCTCGAGCACCACAATCCCAATGCGTCTCACTTCTTCTTCACTCTTCCATATTCAATGTCCAATTCTCATACGCATATGAGCTGATTGAAAATATCATGAATTGTGTCAGGGGTACCTTAGTTTCCAAGCAACTTTCTTGCTTTCCATTTTCCAATCCGTTTTTTTTTTTTTTTTGCTTCACATCGTTAAAGTATTCCATTTACAGATAAAAGCAAGTACAGGCCCAGAGACACATGTTGACATGTGTGGATGCAGGTGTGCACTCACACTTTCTGTGTCTGGTAAAAGAAGATACACTGAGCATATCAGCTATCTCATGAAAAGCCCCGCCCTTGTCTCTGAGAGAAGCCATTTGACAATGCTGTTCCTTCATCTCGCCTCCGCACTCTGTGCACAAACGGAGACCTCATTCCTCCCGGTGACCCAGTTCTTCCATTTAGCTTCCCTGCGCTCCCTCAGGCGGCACGAGCAGCTCTCTCCTCTGTGGTCAATTAGCGCTGCTTTCTGTCTTATCTCGTATCATTCCTGTCCTTTCACGGGATGAATCATTTATGAGTTTGTTTACAAAACCGCAGACTATCGTGCCATCATTGCATCTTCATGCCCAGGCACAGTTCTGAGGGATAATTGGCAGATGATCAAAACAAATTTTGTTGAAAGAGCAACTAGAGGAATTGTGACACATCACCTTGGACAGCCTAGTGAAACCAACAAGTGCATGGGTGTCCCATTTCCAACCCCAAAATTAATCGACCAGGCTAAAAATCATGTAGGCTAGGAACTCATTAACACTCATGTATAGCCAATTGGGACCAGAATCCAGATAATCAACCGTGTTGCCAGATATGCCCCTTGGGGTGAAAGTTCAACTGAGCAAAAGGGACCTGGGGAAAATGGGGAGTGACCTCGGGTGCCGGCTGCACAGCAGGAGGCACAAGTGCACACGCCACTGAGATGCACGTACAGGTGAGGACCAGTCAGGTGCCAATGGTCCTGTTTCCTGAACACTTAGCACAAGTAAGCACAAAACTAAAACAAATGAGCTGTCATCGAACAAAAGTCCATTCACAAACCTTTCCTAAGACCACCCGAATGTGATTCCCAGGTAGCAAGCAAATAACACTATTTTCTTAGCATAAATAAAATCTACATTTTTCTATTCCTAGATGGTGAGGACATAGTTGAAAACATAAAACAAGAAGCATTCTATTATTCCTTTAGCGTTCAGAAGTTAGAAAATTCAATTGAAAATTTTAGAGAGGCTGGGTCTCATAGCAGAGTCTGGTTGGTGCCGGGGTTAGGGGCTGGCTGCTAACCCAGAAGTCCAGGACATGAAGTGCCTAGCAGTTCTCAGAGAGTGAGGGCCAGTCTGTGTCAGGAGAGCACGCAGTCCTGGGAAACCCAAGGAGTTTCTGCTCTGAGATCCTTGGCTTCTGTATCAAGATCGGCTTGTTGGCAACAGGTTTGTTTTCATTTATTTGTTTATGTTTAGTATTGCCTCACATTTGAGTCTTAGGCAAAGAAACCCTTCAACTCCTCCAAGAACCAGTTGAGTGATTCAGCATGTTACTTGTCTTCCCTGAACTAGCAGTTCCCCAGAGCAAACATGGGATAAGAGTGCTTACTTAAAAAATTTCCCGGGAAGAACAAAAATTAGTATAAGCACCTAGCAGATTGCTCCGGCAGATACTGAATAACTCCCTACCTGCTATTTTAAAAATAAATTCCCCAAATTTAAGACATATTTTTGGTGAGATTTCAATGTGGACTGCTATAGCCATGAAGACCCTCCTGGTGGTTTCAGGGAGTTCGTGGAGAGTTGGCTTCCCACTCGGCTGTTTTATCACAATATGAAAAATACTAGATGCACAGAATTAAAGTTCAGGTTAATCAAAATACTGCTTGACAAAGCAAATAATTGAATTGCGCTTACAGTGCTCAGTGGCAGCCAGTAATTAACATGCAGCATCCTCAACATTTGAGTACAACTTCCAATTTCCATTTTAACATCATAGAATGCTGTCTACACATTTTTTAATGGTGCCCACGATAATAATATATTCTCTTTTTAATCATATTCCACGTTGCAAGAAATGAAGCTTGCAATTTTCCCAGGTGCTTACCAAATTACTACTGCAAGCTAATTCTCGTCCCCCAAGTTGAGAGTTTCAACACAGTGCCCATTACCAGCCTGCTTATGCTCTTCCTGTACAACAGAAGGTAAGTTAATATGTGCCTCAATTACATCCAGTTTGAGCATTTATAGCACCCGACGGGCAGCAGTCAGAAAGCTGTGAATGTACTTATCCTGCTTTTGCAGTGTTCTCCTACGTTAAAGCAGAGAAATACAAGGATGCTGGAGAGGAAGTAGGGGAAAACAAACCTAAGAAATGTTATAGAGAAAAGATAAAAGAAAGTATGGCTTAACAAGAGGCATCATCAGTCAGACTAAAGACCCGCTGATTCAAAAGAAAAAGAATTTTTCATTAAATCCGTGTCTATATTGATGCATTTTATATATCTCTGAGTAGATGTGAATGAAATACACATGTATAAGCATTCATAAAACCAATGTAGCTACAAAATCATAGAAACTTTTATTAAGCAAAAGCACTGAAAGGCAAAGCTGTTGTTTCTGGACACCTTATCCATCTTGGCCCATACTCTTCTGAAGGCACTGCCGCCATTTCTCTCACCTTCCCTGAAGAATTCCATCCACTTCGATTTACATTCGGGTGGTGGTTTGGGCATCCTCAAAGGACTCAAAGTGTGTTCCTTTTACATGTTTTTTGAGGTTTGCAAACAAAAAGAATTCTTAATTCCAAAGGTGGGGGACTATAGGGTGAATTGGGCAAGGGTGGTATTAATTCCCAATTCCCAAATCCTCCCATAGTGTAAATTTCATTCCTAGGAAATTCTCAAAGGACAACAATTGCTTTTTCTAGAAAAATGAGTAGGTGAATTGCGACTGAAAAAATTCTTTGGCACAACTTTTCTGACCTTTTTCTCACCAATGAAATTGTCAACAACCTTAAATTTTGCTCACAATGAACCTTTATATTAATCCTCCATCCTTGAAAAAAAATTCTATCAGGACCTATGCCCTTGAAAATCCCAAAATACAATAGCCTTAACCTTCTAAGCTGACCTGTGCACTGTGAATTGAAGGGCTCAGTAGATGCCCTCAGAAGTCACAGTTTAACTTGAACCGTTTTTGAAGACACCTAACAAGACTACCAAAAAGCCCCAAGCTCATTGCCATTGAGTGAGACCCTCTAGGTCAGGGTAGAAGTGCCCCTGTGGCTCCCTGAGACTCTCACTCT
Organism: Tenrec ecaudatus; assembly: GCF_050624435.1. Taxonomy (NCBI): domain Eukaryota; kingdom Metazoa; phylum Chordata; class Mammalia; order Afrosoricida; family Tenrecidae; genus Tenrec; species Tenrec ecaudatus. Next base: position 6,128,695 of record NC_134544.1, on the reverse strand, counting down.
TCATGGGAGTAGAAGGTGCTCTTTCTCCTGCAGAGTGGCTGGTATTTTCTAGCTCCTGACCCTGTGGTCAGCATACTGGGGACTCATGCCACCTCCAGGCATCCAACTTGTCTGTAAGCATCCACTATTCAAGCACACGGGCAGCTTGTATTGGGACCAAACCTACGCACATCTGAACTGAAACTCTAGTAATACTATTTTTTTTAACTTACCTCCTTACTTCTGTACACCTTTTATTTTCATCTTTATTGTTCATGACAAGATGCTCAAGGATATCACCCTCTGACAAAGAGAGCACACAACCAATCACAAAAGGGAAAGTTTACATTACTGTGGAAGACACAAATATCTTGACATCAGTATTTTCTGCATATTAAGGTAATTCATTGATCTCTATAAACTCAACACAAGTTGACCTCTCTTCACTGTCTTTCCAACAATCTCCATTGGCGAAGTCAAACAGTAACGTGAAATCTGAATGTGGTTTCCACCACCTGTCTGACAGTTTCCCATTCCGTGGTGACATGCATATTATGATGATGATGCTGGAAGCTATTTCACTGGTGTTTCAACTGCAAGCAGAGTGAGTCTTGGGGGACAACTTTTAGCAGAGCTTCCATATTAAGACAATATACGGAGATGGAACTATCAATTTATTTCAGAAAAATCAGCCAATGAAAATCCTATGGGAAACAGAAGAATACTGTCCAGAAGAGTCCTGGAAGATAATGTTCCTATGTTGGAGGGCATTCAAGACAGACAGTGGCCAGAATAAATGACCCAGACTTTACTAATGGCCATGAAAGGAGAGATTCGTCCCTGGAAAAGTACACCATGCTGGGTAAAGTAGACAGTTGGTGAAAAAGAGGAGCCCCCCGCACCAGATGGGTTCACACAAGTGACTGCAACATTGGACTCAGACGTAAAACTAATGGCGAGGAAGCCACAGGACTGAACAGTGTCTCGCTTTATTGTACGTGGGGTTGCTAATGACCTGCTAGCACCTAAGGATAAAATAACAGGAATGGGCATGAAAATGATACAGAGCCAGACAACATTTCATGCTGTTGTACATGGGTTGTCACATGTAGTTCAAGTACAATTAAGAATCAACTTAGAAAGCTTGTCATTGTTCCTGTTGTTAGATGTTATCCAGTTGTTTCTGGCTCAAAGTGGACCCACATTGGAACAGAAGAAAACACTGACCACCCTCGCGTGTCCTTGGAATCACCCCAATATCAGAGCCCATTATTGCAGTTATCCTGTCTAGTTATCTCACTGAGAGTCGTCCTTTAATTTGTTGTGTCTCTACCAAGCACCATGTCCTTCTGAGGGGACTAATTCCTCCTGGTAGAACAGCCCAATGATAGAAGACAACGTTTCACCCTCCTCGCTTCGAAGGACCACTCTGGCAGTACATCCTCCAACACAAATCGATTGGTTCTTCAGTGCCACTGTCATTGAATCATTTTAATTCCTGGTGACTGGATATGGGGTTTGAGTGTTGTAAGCCTCTCCAAGAATAGATAGGCTTATCTTTCGCTGGCAGAGTGACCAAATATCCAGTGTCAAAATGTACCCAATGCTTGCTCCACATGGTTATCAGAGTTCTTCAGACAGTCCATGATAAAGCCAATATTCTTTCCCCAAACAATAATTCATAGGCATCGGTGCTTCTGTGGTTATTCATTGTCCTCTTTTCCATGCATATGAAACACCATGGCTTTGGCCAGATAAACTTTAGTTCTTAAAGTGACATTTGTGCTGGGGGGGGCATTATTTAATGTTTTATTTTATTTTTTTAATCGTTTTATGGCGTTCTTATAGCTCTTATCACAATCCACACATCCATCCATTGTGTCAAGCACATGTGTACATATGTTTCCATCATCATTTTCAAAACACTGGCTTTCTTTTTGAGCCCTTGGTGTCAAGACATTTGTGCTTTTTAACACGTTAAAGAGCTCTTTTGCAACCTCCTTATCCAATGAAATAACTCACTTGAATTCCCAACTCCTGTCTCCCTGGACATTGCGTGTTGGTCCAAGTAAAACGAAAACCTTGACAAATTCCTTGTATTCTCAGAGTATTGTGATGTTGCTTATTTGGCTAGTGGTGTGGTATAGGATTTATGTGCTGGTTTACTAATCACAAGGCCTGAAGGTCAGAATCACCAGTTACTTCATGGGAGAAAAATGTGTGTGTGTTTTTATCTTTTATTGCTGTAATGAGTTAGACTCAAAAATCCATAGGGTTAGTTCTACTCTGTCTTCCAGATTCATTTGGAGTTTGCAACAACTCAATGGCAGTGAGTATGCATGGATGCAAACATTTTGCTTCCTTCCTTGCTATGTGCTGTTGGGCCCATTCTGGTTCACAAAGACACTGTGTGAGACATAGCGACATACTGACTGGTCCTGCACCATCTCGACAATGTTACTACTGTTTGAGTCTGGTATGGCAGCCACTATGTCAATCCATGTTGTTGAGAGTTCTCCTCTTTTTCGTTACCTTGCTGCTTTAGCAAATATGATGTCCTTTTCCAGGGACAGGATCTCCCAATCACATGTTCAAAACATAGGACATGAAGTCTCTCCATCCTTGCCTCTAAGGTGGCTTCTGGTTGTACTTCTTCCAAGATAGATTAGTTTGGTGTTTTGACAGTCCATGGTAGTTTCAATATTCTTTTCCATAATTCAAATACATTGATTCTTCTTCTGCCTTCCTTATTCAGTGTCCACCTTTCATATGCATATGAGTTGATTGAAAATACCATTACTTGAGTTAGGTGTACCTTAGTCCTCAAAGTAACATCTTTGTTTCTGAAAACTTTAACGAGGTCCTGCCCAGCAGATTTACCTAGTCCTAATGCAATGGATACAAGCATTGGTATCAAATATTTAAAACATGATGCCATTATTACTAGTATCACACACTGTGAATAATATTGTTAATAATAACATTAATGTAACTCTTAATAATGCTATAATAATTTAAATAGAAGGATAGATATAAGGTTTTACAGACATCCCATAATTAATATTATTATCTTATGAATTATTAATTTTCAGCACTGCAATTTAAATATGAAATAATCTGCAGGAAATTCACAAGTTAGATTTGTATGCTGTTTTTACTTTCTTTTGTTCTTTGCTGTTTAGTAAACTAATTTGCAAAAAATTTCAAATCAGAGACAGAACGGTAATGTAAGCGACCCATGTTCTGATGACTTCTCTGCCATCATTACATACTAACAACGCTGCCTGTTGGTTCAGCTGCTTTGCATCTCAGAGGGACCCTACATAGCAAAGAAAAAACCCTGCTTGTTCCTGCTCTAGCCTCACAATTTTTATGTTCCCTTATGGAGTATGTTCCTCATTTTTACTGACCCACTAATTTATTTACATTAGAAAATAAAAATTAAACTATAGGGGGGGGGAGAAACATCATTCAAAAAGCTGAACACACTGTTAAGGTAACCTTTTAAAGATCTAGATAAAACATAAAATGTTGCCAAAAGAATCTCCAAGTTATGAGTAAGAAATACATATTGAAATCAGTGACATAATTGCATTATCTTTTAAAGAATACAAAAAAATCAGGCAAATTTCATCATGCATTTTTAAGATTGATGCAACAGGAAAACTGAGAAAAATTATAGTCAAAATAATCAACATCTAATTTCTTCTAAATTTACAGTTCTCACCCGAGTTCCTTTGTGCCTAATTTCGTGTTCACTTTGTTTAAACTGGCACAATTTGAAAAAAGAGAAACAAAAATATTTTGGTCCTTTATCTTAGCTTAACAGTATTTTCCAATACTGATGTTGAGCAGAGACAAGTAAAACTCACCTTCCTAATTTTCTCACACACTCAGTCCTTTGACATATTCTGGACCTAGTAGGACCCTACATCATAGCTATGCCCACTGAATAGAAGCATCTGTATCACATGGAAGAAAATAGACCTGTTCTTCACAGGTGACATGTAGACATTGCATTGCATACACAAGTAAGATAACTTCCATGGTTCGCAGGTAACTTAAAGAACATCTCTGTCTCTGTTCACTCTTTTTCTTCTAATCAGTCCCTACAACTGTTGACAGATTGTCACCTCTAAATGACACACATGTTTATTTACCCCTCAACCCTCTCAAAACTTTTCAGTGGCTTTCTGTAACATGAACGTGAAGACCCACACATTTTAATGACACCATCCATCCAAAGACCCCAGTTGGGCTTTCATTTCCTTTTCTAGTCTCATTTCCTATTATTCTTCAATGCCTACCTTACAAGCTCATCCCACTGAATGTCACACCGCTTTTCAACTATGTCCTGGTGCTCCCATCATTTGTGTCTGTATGAAAACATGATTCTCTCTGCTTTGAATGTGGTTTGCCTCATCTAAGTCTCCGCAGGTGTTTCTATCTGGAAAAGACTCAGGCACAATTCTAGCTCTGCTAACATGTTGACTTCGCAGTAATTTCTCCCTTGACACATTTTCAAAGCAAAGTGAGTTATTTCTTCTTTTGTGTAGCTTCTTACACAGAATATGATTATTAAATTGCTTGTCTGTCTCCTAAACAAATGCTTGCCTTGCTTGTTGGTTTATCCTCAATTGTAGATCTGGATAAGGGGTAAGCATCCAATATGCATAGAGTATACAACATTTAAAGTCCAGTTCACTACAACATGTTTATAACCTTCAGACATGATGAGAGAATTTTAATTCTTGCAATTATTACAGCAAATGGAATGGAGGTGAGCTAGTGAGAAAAGGGGAGCTCAAGGGATCTGTGGAGAAGGCTTTCCATGTATAACTCAGGACCAATACCCCACCATTTCTTCTTCTAAACCAATGATTGAGCCACATCCCTGACTTCTAGTCTTCAAGTTGCCTTCTTAGGGAAAAGGAGAAGTCAAGCAATGATCCCTTCAGCAAATTCGATGTGCAATTGACTCGTGAACATATATGAGATAGCACAGTGTGAGAATTCGCCTACAAAGTATGATGCTGATGTCACTGTTACTTGTCATTGAATCAGCTCCAATGTATGGTGACCCTGTGTAAAAGAAAGCAAAAATTACTTGGCCCTGTGCCATCCCCTCACCTATGGGTGTGACTGAGCTTATTGTTACAGCTATTGGGTGAGGTCATCTCCCAGATGGTTCCTCTCTTTACTGACCCTCTACTTCACCAAACATGATGATCTCTTCTAATATTTGGTCTTTCCTGATTACTTATCTGATGCAAGCAAATCAAAGCATCCCCAGTGTTGGATAAAACCGTGCTAAAATGCAAGTAGATAACTGATTCTATAGTCTACTTGTTATGCCCTATCTAGCCACAGTCTGTGTACATTCCAGCCCTATGTGGGACCATGTAACTAAGGTAGATGAGAAGATAGGTCAGCATTGTCATCCTAGAGGGTTAAAATGAGCCATATCAGAAGCAGGATGGTGGATCTCACTGCCATCAAGAAAAAAGGAACTAGAGTGGATCTGGCCCTCTAGACGGGAGCATTCCTCACACCTGAACCTACTCAACTGGGTAGTTTCAGTAGGGCTGGGACACATCACAGGCATGATAGAGAACCAAGGGCAGTCAAGGGGGCACCATAAAACAGACAGACACGTTTCCTGACCTACAGTATGTTCACTTGTAGAGTGGACTGTCTCCAGGCACTCAATCTGGGCACCTGGGTTTTCTGACCCTTGACATTAGATTAGAGTCCCTTTGTGTTGAAATTTATAGTGGACTGGCACACCCTTAGGGCATTTATTGGCAGCATGTTCAACACTCTCCTGAGCAAGGCAGAGGTCAAGAGGTCAAGTAACTGAGGGACTTAGAACCTGTGGGCATGTCAGAGAAAGGATGCCCCCAACTGAAAACAAAACAAAACAAACTATCCTAAACATGTCTGATTCTGATTGTAAACTACTCACTTACCCAATACGCTGCATAATTATACAAATTGTCTGAGAGTTCTGGGTGAAGATTGCAATGAATTTTCAAACCCAGCAAAGATGCAGTGCCATGGGAGGGATGGCTGATATTAGAATTTGAAAAGAATGTTGGTGGATGGAGGTAAGATTGACCTCTGTTTCATCTGAATCAGCTTGTTCACTGGATGCCTTTCCCTCTTAGTGAAACAGCCAGAGGATGCCAGACACTTCCCCCATAGCATTCTCACATTATCCAAGACCTGTTTGTCTAGGCATCTGTGAAATGCCTATGTGCAAGTAATCATTGAGATCTCACTTAAGAATTAAGAATCAATTGGAAATGCAGTGAACTTTGAAGTCCCAATCAGGTACTTTTTAAGGTTCTGGTTAATTCAAGGATTTACATTAAGTAACAACGTGAGTATCCAGATATTATTTCTTTATTGCTAAGCTCAGTTTTGAAAGTGCTGTTAACCATCCTGGGCTAAATATTACATATTAACCCTGTGATTGGCAATAGGCACACTTCTTTCCCCCAAATAGTTAAAAGAGGTTCAGCTTCACTTTGGGCTACAATACTCACCTCACCTGCATCTTCAAATTTCCAAGGGAGAAAGGCATTTTCAGATAGAAGTTAAAGTTCTTCACAGACGATCCCAAAATTTCTCATTTCAAGATTCCCACAATAATTTCTCTTCATGGTAACTCTCATCTCAAACACTTAGCAGGTCTGGACACTAAACAGGTAGCAATAAGCCACCATGTATGTCAGTGTTTCTGCCCGTGGCAGTTCCCCTGCGGTTCCTGTATTGAAGGGGGAGGGTAACAAAAACAGATACTCGTGTCTTACCCTGCATCGTGGGCTTTAGACCAAAGCTGTTAATTGCCAGGATTAACTTCTCTCCCCGGAAAAGGGGAGGTAGGCCAGATAAGTTTGGGAACCTATGATGTATTTCCTAATGATTTAGTAGCCCTTTGAAAAAGAATGTACAAGAATTTAAAAGAAGAATTTTTTAGGTTTACATACAGATAATTAATGGGATAGGTGCACCCAAAGGATACATCCGAACATCTTCAAAGGTGGGGTGACATTGCCCACCTCCACTCTCCTTCAACTCCACATGGTTTCTTTCTACCGCTGCAATCATCCCAAGCCAGCTTTGGACATAAATGGTATCATAGAAGGGAAAGTGAACTGGTTGCATGCAAACTGTGAAGAATGGAGCAGGACTCAGTCAGAAAGAGAAGGGAAATCTCATCTGCGGCACATTGTGATAGAACTTGAAGGCACAGTGGTGAGTATGATCAGTCAGTCACAAAAGCACACATAGGTGGGGCTTTAAAGAGCGCATGTAAAAAAATTGAATGAAAAGAAAATGCAATTGTCCCGCACATTCTCTGAAGAGCCCTCATGTTGTATGATCTCACATGTATCAGAAGAGAGGAACAAACAAATGTGTAGAGATCAAAATGTACTAATGGTGATGGGGGTGAGACAGTGTTTGCATATTGAGCACTGAGTTTATGTTTGTGATGACAGAAGTTTGCATTAAGAATAAGATTTGTTTATCTGAATAATTAAAACTATATCAATAGATCGCCTACCTGTAAAAAGGTGAACTGGCAAGTGTGTGGTAGGTATACTTTAAGAAAACCAAAAGTAATTACTAGGCTACTCATGTTCAACCAAGCACCTCCTGGAGCTTGCCTTCCTGGTCTAGACGTGAAGAGTCATGGTTTCCTGGGATGGTCCAGGTCATTGGCCTAAGCCATGCTTAGAGTCTCCATTCTACGCATAGTTTGTTGTCCCATTCTAGGTTCTTCATAGCTGGCTAGCAGCCACCCGGGGTGCAACAGTTGGTCTCTATTCACCTGGAACAGGAGAGGAAGAAGGATATGAGACTAGCATAGCATTTTGATCAAAATGAATTCTTCCTTCATAAAAGAATCTATTGAAGAGTCCTATCAAAGAATAAAATTGCAAAATAGAATTTCAAATTCTTATGGAATCCAGAATTTCTAGAACCTTTGAGGCTGAATGAAAACTCAAAAACGTTTGCCCTAGTTTAACTTTTTAAAAATTGAAACAAAAAAAATATCCTACTAATCTCCTTTAACTGAACTGGCTCTCAGATCCACCTGCAAGCCACCAGCAAGAGCCTTAAACAGCCTGATTATCAGGGAGAGACAGATTAATTTTAATCTAAAATATGCTGAATCAAACTTGATACTTGACCTTCCTGTAGACCAGACCTGAATTATTTCTGGGTGCACGTATCTCTTACTTGTTTCATTACAGAAATTTCTTCCCTGACTTTTTGAATGTTGATTGGGGTCTTTCATTTCTTATTCATTATTTGTATGTTGATATGATTATTATTTTATCTTTGTTGCCTTATTTTGATTATGCTTTAAAAAAAATTTTTCTGTTCAGTTTTTGAAGGACAGGAGGAGTGGATGCCTAGTGATAATAACTGATACAGGGTTGATAGGGGATGCAGGGATGGGGATGGGCGATAGGGAGGGAAAGGGGATTCAGAAATAAAAACTGAAATTGGGGAGCAGGAGGGAGTGCTAGAATTGACTGTGATTTCACAACAAATTTTAAAGGTGATTTAACAATGGGTGAGGTATTTTAAAATTGATATAGTAATTTTAAATTTTATCATTGATATGACTGAACAACTAAACTATTGATTTGTGTGATATGTAAATTATGTGCCAATCAAACTATGATAATAAAATTAAGAGCCAAACACTATTTGAGTTTATTTAGCACGAATGTCTGCCTTACAGGAGCATTGTTCTCTTGCCAGAAGTATTGATATGGGGTAAATTGACAGAAAACTCCAAACCCAGCTATTGCGATGCATTCACACCCAACACAGAGCAGCCCTAGCTGTTGGGTGTCAGACCCTGTAAATCTTGATGGCAGCGGACAGCCTCCTCTTTCTCTCAAGAAAGTCACTGACCTTTTGTAGCACTCTGGCACCTACCAGAGGAGGTGCCAACGGGCCTCCTAAGTTCACAGCAGACTGGAACGATTGGATAGGAGACTTAGAAGGCACTTCGTTTATGCTAATGGAGGAAGAAGGACTAAGGAAAGGAGAACGAGCAAGGCTATCCCTCTTCCTATGTACTCTTCTGAATACGGTTTGAGTTTCTGACAGCCGCTGGTGGATGTATTGGTGCATTCAGTTTTCACTAATCATTGGCAAAATGTTGTTTGCAAATGCATGAAAATTATTGTGTTCTCTAATGTCCACATGCTGGTGAATCACCATTTTGGGTAATGGGCCCAAATATAAATGCCTTCTTGTTGGTCCTTCCTAATGTCCTGGCCTGACCAAGTGAGAACTTCTAGCACTATATCACTCAGCGAAGCATTCCTACTGGATTTCCATAGGTTACTGGACCCTTGCACTTCTCTGTTGGCATCAGGGAACATTGCACTTCTGCCTCCAATACCATGAGTTCTTGATCATATGCTAGGTCTTGAGATGGTTGATTATTGCTCGATTCTTTTTTGGTACAGTGGCTCAGTATTCCTTCTGTCTCATTTTGATGCTTCCTACATCATTCAATGTTCTGTCATAGGATCCTTCAATATTGCAACTGGGGCATTATTTTTTCTTCAGGGCTTTCAGCTTAAGAAGAACTGAAAGTGTCCTTTCGTTTTGTTTTTCTAACATCAAGTCTGTACACAATTATATTAATTTGTCTTCTTCTACCCTAGACATTCTATAAGTTCAATGCTATCCCAATTCAAATACCATCATCTTTCTTCAAATAATTGGGAAAAAAACAGATTACCAACTTCATCTAGAAAGAGAAGAAACCCATAATCAGCACAGAACTCCTCAGGAAGAAGGATGAGGTTGGAGGGTATCTACTATACAGCCAGAGTGGTCAAAACAGTGTGCTATTGGTATAATGATAGATATTCAGACCAATGGAAAAGGCTATCAGAAACAGGGAAGGACACAAACACAGAGGAGGCACAAACAGACAAGTGGTATATACTTAAGATAAAACACTTGTGTACATTGAAATAATTTGCCAATAAAATAATGAGAGACCACAGGCTGGGAAAACATCTTTAGCAATGGCACATAAGACAAAGGCCTTATTACTAAAATCTACAATACTATGCTAACTTACAACATTTCTTTTATGGCTAGAGACCTGGAACACACATACAATGGAGTCTACACATCCCTAAAAAGCAGTGATGAATGCCTTAAGCACATTGCCATATGGAAGAACTGGAGGAAATTATGCTAAGCAAAGTAAGCCAAGCACAAAAGGACAAGTACAACTTGAGTCTGCTGCGATACGCTCAAAATATCCAAAAGGGGCATAGGGAAGAAGCTACTACATTCATACATTCCTGGGGTGAGGTGCAGGTAATATGGCAGGGGCCAGATTTAACCCAGAAATACATATGGTAGCCAACTAAAAATGAGGGGGGGTGTGAAGGCATGCGTAGCAGGGGAACAGGGCACCAACCCACACCGGGGGAGGGTGTTGTTTATGTCACCAAAGTGAAAGAGGGACCAGATTTCACCCCTGTTCTCCAAGACAAGAACACAACACACTGGCATGAAGCAGGGAACCAATAGAGAGACCTGAGGAGCCAGTCCCATTACCAATTAAGTGGACACCCCCTCCCACCCCCACCACCGAAGAATTCATTTCAGAGAACAGCACTGAACCTACAGCTCAAGGAGAGGGACATGTCTGTTCAGAGTACACAGGAGCAAACGAAGGGGGAGAAAAAAGGAGTGAAGCACAGCCTAGCCCACCAAGCCCTGAGGATGATACATCTGCTCAGAGCACCCATGCACAGAAGGACCATAGGGCCGGCCCCACCAGGGGATGCAACATCCCTCACTGACCCATAGCACTACAGGAGACAACACCGGAAGCACACTGCAGGAATCATGCCTTCTCTGACCACACCACATGGAGGCAGAACACTGAGGGCATGCAACAGAACAGACGGTGAGCAGGGCAATGAAGTCCCCAGGGAATACCAGAAATAGACTGTGAGGCCAGGGCATGGCTCCTATTAGACTCGACCAGGAAACACTCTAAAGGACAACAAATTGACCATGAACTATTTCTAGGCTTTTCTCCTTTTTGTCGTTGGCTGTTGTTGTATCTATTATTTTATTTCCTATTGTTGCTTGGTTTTGCTCGGTCTTGTGTTTGTGCATTTTATTATCTCTGCATGTCTATCTAGATAAGATAAGTGGGATAAACAAGCTGGAGGAGATGTTAATGGGACAGTAGTTCTGAGGGAAATAGGAAAAGGGGAAGGGAGAGGGAGAGGGAAGTGGACATTAACAAACCTCAGGACAAGGGAACAAGTGACTGAAAATCAATGACAAGGAAGGTGTAGGGCTTGATCAAAGGCAATGTAACCAAGAGGAATTATTGAAACCCAAACGAAGGCTGAACATGACAGTGGAACAAGAGGAAAGTAAAAGGAAATACAGGAAAGAACTAGGAGGCAAAGGGCATTTATAGAAATCTAAATACAGGCATCTGCATATGTAAATATATTTATATATGAAGATGGGGACATAGATCTATGTACATATATTGACAGGTTTAGTATTAAGGAAGCAGATGGACATTGGTCCTCTACTCAAGTACCCCCTCAATGCAAAAGCACTTTGTTCTATTAAACTGGCATTCCACGATGCTCACCTTTCCAATATGATTGAGGAAGACAAATGGGTGCATAAGCAAATGTGGTGAAGAAAGGTGATAGTGCCCACCTATCAAAATATATAGCATCGGGGGTGTTAAAGGCTTGAAGATAAACAAGTGGCCATCTAGCTGAGAAGCAACAAAGACCACATGGAAATTGACTCAATGGGAATGAATTTGGATGGTTGGAATTTCACTCAGCGTAATGTACCTTCAGGTTCTGCCATGTTATGAGATGTTTTGCAGATTAATTATTCTTTAACATTGGGTAGCACTACTTCATGTTCATACATCAGAGTTTGTTTGTCCATTCTTCCATTGATGTCTTTTTAAAATTTCCATTGTTAAGCTATTATAAATAGTTTTGCAAAGAAAATGGGTGTGCATGTATCGATTTGTGTTGTGACTCTTCTATCGCTAGGACATACATGAATTAGAGAAATCGCAGGATAATATGGTATTTCTACTTCCAACTTTGGAAGAAGGGCCACACTGTTTTCAACAGTGGTTCCACCCTTTTCTAGTTCCACCAGCAGTGAGTAAGAGTTCCAGTCTCTCCGTGCCCACATCAGTGTTTTTGTTTGCTTTCAATTTTATGTTGTTAGTGCTATTTTTAATTTTTCTACTAATATTAGGGTACAGTGGTATCTCATTGTGTTATTTTCATCTCTCTAATGATCATATGTTTGTTGGCCCTCTGAGTGTCTTTTTGGTGCAGTATATGTTCGTATAATCTATCCATTTTAATTGGATTATTTTTTCCTTTTATTGTTGAGCTGTTGAAGTTTTTATAAACTTTAGAGCTTAGTCTCTTGTTGGATGTATCATTGCCAATTTCCACCAAGTCTGTAGACTCTCTGAGAAGCAATTTAACGAACAGATAAAACATCTATTTATTATATTTTTATTTTTAGGTTAAAGATAATTTAACAAAATATTTCATCTCCCATGGAACACTATTTCAGTGCAAAGTCACTATCAGCTTTGGATTTTTAATATGAAAATATACAAATTTATATTTTTGCATCCAAAAGAATTGATCAATTCACTATTTGATTCAAGATATTATTTAAAACTCTATTAAGCAACCAATAATAAAACAAAATAAATGTTCATGCCTTTTCACACAATGATAGGAGAAAAGACAATTACTCGCATAGTGATCCAAAGACAAGAACATTAAACTTCTGGAAACATTTTACTCTAGAGCTACACTTACCTTCTATTTTAGATGATCAAACTGTGTGCTACTCATTTTTCCATCATGCAAACTTCCTGTCATCATGCCTTACACATATCCACGTTTTAAATATATGCTTAATTGAAGTCACTCGTTTTTACCTTAGCTGTCAAATGGAGGGGCAATTATTCACGTAGTATGTCTACTATCTATTCATTCTGCTTATATCCTGGAAATTTCCCATTCTATTTTTCTTTTGTCAATGCAAATACTTCTTGGAAATAGACTATGTTATGTGTTCACTCTGGTAATCTTCTAGAATAGTTGTTGCTCTCAGCAGTGTTTGCTGTATTGTGCATATTTGAGCAATGAAAATGATCACCTAATAAAAACCATGAAAAGAGCAAGAAAAAGCACTCCGTCTGTTCTCATGGATACTGACCCCATGCTTAACCGAACAAAACACTACCTGGACCTGCTCTCTGGTCATCATTCCAAATCTAGGCACATTGTTGCAACCATTGCTGCTTTTTCATGGACGCTCTACTTTACTTTGCTTGATGCTTTCCTTCAGGGACTGGTCCCTCCTGATTATATGTCTGAAATACAGGAGATAAAGTCTTGCTGTATTCACTACAAAAGCGCCCTCCGGCTGTACTTTATCCAGCACAGGTGTGTTCCTTCTTCTGGCACCCATGGTATAGTTATGATTCAAAGGCATTGATTCTTTGCCTTATTCATTCACTTGTCCGTATTCATTGTCCAGATTTCACATGTGTATGAAGCCATTGAACATATTATGGGCATGCTTCTGACTTACGTTCGTCCTCAAAATGACATCTTTGCTGTTGAACACTTCAAAGAGGACTTTGAAAGTTTTCTCAAAATGCTTTGCCCTTGAACTTCTCTACGGCTGTTCCATGGACATGTACTGCATATCCAAGTGTGTTAGACAGGGTTCCCTAGAGAAACAAAACCAGGACACTAATACTTTTGTATAGATTTATATAGATAGATAACATAAGAAATAAACAGTTAATTAATCTATAAAGCAGTACAAATGGCTCAGTCAGTGCAACTCACTTCTGTGAGACAGGCAGTCCTTCAAGTCTGGAGAGCCTCTGGGTAGTCCTCTGTGGAGCAATTCAGGCTATCCGGCCACAGGCAGCAAACAGCAAGCAGGACACCAACATTCAACCAGATGAAAAGGTCCAACAGTCCTCAGCTCACGAGATGTACCTTCCAGTAGTGTGGCAAGCAAGACTTGAAGGAACCTCAAGTGACATTGGCATAGTGCACGGGTTAGGTGTCCCACAGGTAGTGTAACTTGCAGTTGGAGGCACAGAACAAGCAAGGCAGCTGCACACTGGTCCAATGATCCAATAGCAAGAGAGAGAGGCAAGGCTCGCCTAGCCATTTATATCTCCGCCCTTCAAATAATCTCACATATGCTCATTGGCCATGTTGGCACAACAAACCTACCTATCATACCAAGTAAAATGAAACCTTTGCTAACTTCAACCTTTCCTTCATTTATCATGTTGTTGTCTATTTGTCCAATTGTAAGGATTTTTTCCTTCCTTTGTTTTAAAGGATAATCCATATTCCAGGCTGTAGTCTTTGATCCTCTATACTAAGTGCTCCAGGCCGTCTGCACTTTCTGCAAGCAAGCTTATGTCATCTGCATGTCAGAGGTTGTTAATGAGTCTTCCACTAACCTTCACGTGTTCTTCTTCACACAGTGCATCTTCTCAGCCTATTTGCTTATCATACAGATTAAATTAATATAGTGAAAAAAACAATAGCTGATGTTCACTTTTTCCTGATATTAACCATGTAATATCCCGCTGTTCTATTCAAAAGACTGCCCCTTGGTTTATTTACAGGTGCTGCATGAGCACAATTAAACATGAATCTGGAATTTCCATTCTTCGCAATGTTTGTTGTGTTCCACGCAGCTGAACACATTTGCATAGTCAACAAAACAGACGTAAAATATTGAGGACTTTCGATACTTTCAGCCAATAACCATATGTTCTCGGTAATGACATCCTTCATTCTCAGCCCCCTGGTGAGATAGTGTTGCAACCTTTTAAAATTATCTTTAGCAACATCTTTCTTGTGCGTGACACTAGTGATTTTGTTTGGTGATGTGCACATTGTGGCAGGTAGGTTTTTTGTTTGTTTGTTTGTTTGTTTGTTTTAATGGCACAAACATGGTTCTCTTCCAGACAGCTGGCCAGGTAACTGTTTCCAACTTCCTGGCCTAGATGAGTGAGCATCTCTAGGGCTGCATCTCTTCGGTAAAACTCTTATTCCATTGAGTCCGGAGCCTGGTTTCGCGTCCATGCCTGCATTGCCACTAGACTGCTTTCTTCGATACCGTTAGTTGCTGGTAATGTGCTGCTTCTCGAAATAGTTTAGTGTTGCCCAATGTTGGGAACATAATGTTCCCTATATTCCTTTCACCATCTTTGGGTGCTTCCTGCACCATTCAATATTTTGCTCACAGAATCCTTCTTGAGGCTTCCATTATTTTTTCAGTTAATTCAACTTGAGAAATTCCTAGTCTATTCTTCCTTTTTGGTTTTCAAACTCCAGGCTTTTGCACATTTCTGTAATACTTTGTCTTGTGGAGGTGCCTTTGGAATTTTTCTCTTCCATTATTTTACTCCATCATTTCTTCCCCTCAATTTATTCTGTACATTCAGAAGCAAGTTTCAGAATCTTTTCTGACATTCATTGCTGTTTTTCCGTTCTTCCCTGTCTTTCTAATGATCTCTTGTTTTCTTCATTGTGATGTTTTTTACTGTTCTCCCAGAATTCATATGGTTTTCAGTTATTAGTGATCAATGCATCAGATTGAGATGGTCTCATAGTTGCATTTTTGTTCTTGTGGATTTGTTTCTTCAGCTTCGAGGGGAGCATACATATGAGCAGTTGATATTTTGTTCCACAGTTGGCCCCTGCTCCTACTCTGGCTGATGATATTGAGCTCTCCATTGTCTCTTTCCATTGAAGTAGCTGATTTGATGCATGTGAATTTCATTGAATAGCATCCATATGTACAGTTGATGTCCATGTTATTGAAAATATATGCTCAATGCATTAGGTGTTGGCCTAGCATAATTATTTTTGCACCATCTCTGTTTCATTACTTCCTCTTTTATTATTAAAAGATCATTTTATTGGGGACCATTGTAACTCTTATAACACTCCATACCTCAATTGTATCAAGCATATTTATACACATATTGCCATCATTCTTTTCTAGACATTTACTTTCTCTTGAGTCCTTGGTATCAGTCACCCCCCTCTTTGTGACCCTTTAATAAAATATTAATTATTATTATTTTCATATCTTATACCCACCACCGTCTGCATTTCCCCATGATTTCTGTTGTTCGTCCCCCTGGAGGAGGTGGTAGTGGTGATGTGTCGACCATACCGATTGGTTTCCCCTTCCTCCCCTCCCTCCCCCTCTCTACCTTTCCAATACTCTTCACTACTCTCATTCCCATTCCTGTTCCTGGATGCCATGTGTCGTGAACTCATATCTCTTATCTATACCTGTGCACATGCTCTAGTGTCATTTTCATTACCAAGTCCAAGTAATTGTGTTTTCCAACCATCAATCCTTCCTTCTTGCTGTCTCTAGATTTTAAATTTCAATTACTGATAATTTTCAATGCATCTTCCTTTCATGCTTCATCAATTTCAGACTCAAGATTTAGTGGGATTCATCAATGTCCTCATCTTTGGGTACAGCGATTGGTCTATATGTTTTTATACTTTATCTTGTTAACTGGTCTTGTAGGAGTTTTAGTATGATCTTGTCAATTATGGCATTGTTGTTCAGAATAGACCTTTAAGTATTCTTTTTGATGATGAATGTGACACCATTTTTCTTTAAATTTTCATTCCCAATAGAGTAAACCACTTCATTATCTGATTCAAAATGACCAGTGTGAGTCCATTTCGGCTCACACATTATTAGGATATGGACCTTTATATGTTCAATTTCATTTTGATGACCTCCATTTTTTTCAAGATGCACAATTTTTATATTCCATGATGAACCTGCATGAGATGGATGCCTGCCTGAGAAGGACAGTTCAGAACCACACCAGGGTAGGGTTTGCAAGAGTGACCCCCGCTATCAAAGGGGGAGACTAGGGAAAACGAGGCAGAGAGCCATGCTGCCCCAACTGTCACAGGCTTGCCTATTGCACAGACACAAGTCCACACTCCGTAATGAGCACTTTAGCTAAGCAGGTCAGCCTATGTGTCCTTCTGCCCAAGTGGATGATAAATGCCCTTCCCCACAGACAGCCGGGGCACCACTGCAAAGTCAAAGGCATTGAGAATCCTTCCTGCTCCCTTGCCCTTAGCTGAGTTTCTCATGTGTTGGCATCACGATGTAAAATGATAAAAGATGCCCGGTGTCCACCCTCTCACTGGGATCAGAAACACTCCTGTCCAGCTGGCAGAAGGTCATCCCTGTTCTTAAACCCCCATTGGCTCCAGATATGTCCTTTGAACTCTCAGTGACCAAGTATAGAGAGTCCTTTCCTCATTGGGAGTTGCATTGTACATTCATAAGAAAGCTTCACTAGTGTATAACCTCACTCTATGGCGCTGTGGTTCTACAGTCAGAGACCTAAGGTAAACAAATGAAATCCACATATAAAAGGAATCTGTGGGTGTATATTCAAGTTGATGTCAACATGTACTTAACAAGAAAGGTTGTTGTATATTTAATGAAACTTTTAGCTCCCTCATAAACAAAGTGAACCAAATCTATCATCACACACCGTTTCTGATTCTCTCTAGGTCTGAAGAGCATACTTTGGTTAGGCAAGAATGGGGGATGAAGAGAGGAAGAGGATGGGTGTGCATTTTCTCGAAGTCAGTCTGTCTTCTGTCACCTATTGACCCCTTGGTTCAGAAGCTGGCTACTTAAACCTGGAGGATTTTTTAAAAGGAGTGAAAATGTGGCTTTCCCCATGGCCGTCCTATTCACCTCGTCATTAGCGTGCTGCCTTTGTGACGTCTGACGCTTTTTGTGACATCACAGTCATTTCTAATCATCCAGGAAGATACACTGATGACAGAGAGAGAGAATGAATACCACACCGCGCAGGGAGGAGTGCTAAATGGAATGATTTTTCCGAGTTTCTCCAGAGATGTCAGCAGTAGGTCTTTAAAATAGCATCTTATAATGTCAAAAGCATTTTTTTCACACTAGGTTTATCCTAGCATGGCATTAAAAATGAATTAAAAATGTATGGAGAGCTATAAAACACTTTTGAATAGTGACTGTGTCACCATGCTGTACCACTGTATCAGTCTACTTGGTGCAAACACAGACACACAAATATAACAAAACATTATTGCAACTATACCCTCTTTGATCCCTGCCATGAGTATTTATGAAATAACTGTGAATGTTTGAGGTCATGTGTATTACTCAGAAGAGTTACTCTAATTTGAAAGAAATAATTTTGTTAAAATCATTCCTAATGATGGTGATGTAACTAGGTGTTGGTTATTATTGTTTTTCTGGAGATTTAGGAAGGATTTCCATGTCTGTTTAATTGTTTGGTTTTCTTATATCATTTAGATATTTCTGAATAGTGTCCCTCATTAGGAAATGAAGGGGTGGGGGAGGAAGAAAGAAACCTAGCCATTTAAATCATTGCTTCCACACCAAAGACTGAGCGGGATAACCTGCTACCAGAAATATTTCTTAATATTAGGAGCCTGGAAAAGGAGACATCAAATTTGTCAGCAGAAGTGCAGATATGATGCCATCAATAACCCATGGCACTTCTGTATTCACCGTCTGAGGCTATATGCGGCTGTGGATGACAGCTAGCATCAACTTCATCATGAGATCCACTGGGATGCAGACACACCACACGGCTGCTTTCAACAAAGACCCCGTGTAAAGAGGTAACCACTGCAGCCATCAGGAAAGAGGGTGTGGAGTAGCACTGCAATGAATACAAAAGTTTAGGGAGGAGAGTGTGACATTAGCCTGACAAAAACAAGGCCAGGAGGATGCCTGGCTTTTTAACCATTGGAGGCATGAAAGAAATGAGCATCTATAAAACTCATCCATTCCATGGTTTGAAAACCGTGAGGGGTGGTGCTTATTTTAGGAGCTGTGGGCTACTGATTTTAAACCACCTACTGGATTTCCACACAATGCCCCCTACATGCAGATGAGACAAAATATGTGCCAAAAAAAGTGCTACCAGCACCACCAGTCGCTTTATTGTGTGGTACAAGGGGGCCAGGCTTTAGCCTGTTCACTGAAAGGGCATTGGCTCGAGGACACCAAACACACACCTGAAAAAGTTCTGGTGATCAATTGTTCACAGAATCAGACACTGAAGCTCTAAGACATATAGTTCTAGTCCACACACATGGGGTGGCCAGGGGTTGGTCTACACTGCATGGCAACGGGCCCGTGGCTTCTACATCCAGTTTCCTAACTGTGTCTTTCAGGACTGTCATTCATGATTTGCATATCTCTCATGAGCAGAATCTTGGAGCAGTTGAGGCTTCCACGCTGGGTTGGACGTGGCTTATACTCCTCCGAAGAGCTAATTGTCCATATGGCAGGGATTTTTTTTTCAGCCACTTATTAAACACAATCATTAAAAAATTTAAATTAGATACATGTGTCATGCACTAAATTACTTTAACAATTAAAGTAATAAATATTCAAAAGTTATCATTTTTAAACTACCACATTTTGCTAATTCCTATGCTCTTGAAATTATTTAAATCTGGGTAACTAAAGGGCCAACATACTATGTAAAATGTACGAGCATGTCTAATGGGTTCAGACATAACACTGACTGTTAGGCAGGGGCTGGACTTGGCAGTGTTTGGGTCTGTTATTCACAGAATCCCTGATGGGAGGGGCCTACTCCACAACACCTAACAAGCACAAAATGTGCATCCCCTCAGACCTCCGGTCTAGTTACTCCTGCTGGTTCATTGTATACAGCAGCCAGAGTAGGAGAATTTACACCACACAGATCAAAAACAGGGTTCAAATTAGTCCCAGCCCCCAATTCCACCACAAGAGTGAGCTGTTAAAAGATTACCTGAGCACCAAATATATTGCAATGGTTTCCATTATCCCAACTTCTGGATTTGCATTTGCAAGTAGATACAATTATTCCTGCCCGAAGCACCTTTATGGGAATGCTAACTGATACTTTGAGCACACCTGGTAGATACTGTCAGAGATTGAAATGAAATTATTTTAAAAGGCTCTCATAGGACACAGCGGCTTCATTCAGCTCTATGTGATGAACAGCATTCTCTCTTCATTGATGAAGCTCAAAAATGTCTTTCTGCTCAGGTATCACTGTTGCTGCTGCTGGGAGGTCCTGACTCGCCAAGACCCTGGGTACAACAGAATGAAATCTGTGCCAGGCCTGTGCCCCCCTCACCATTGTTCCTATGGTGTTGCCACTATGTCACTTCGTCTTGTTTTGCTGCCTTTCCATTTTACCAAGAATGGTGTCCATTTTCAGGGTCTGGTCTCTCCTAATAACCTGCCCGAAGTATTCAAGACTAAGTCTTTCCATTCACACTTCTTTTATTTTTTTAGGCAGCAACTTCCCAGTAACTTTATTATTATTATTTTGACATTTTAATTGGCACTTCATCCATACATCATACAAGTCAATATTCCAGTCAGATCAAGAAGAGTTATACAATTATTACCACAACCAACTTTTGAACATTTTCTTTTTTCTTGTACAGTCGTGGCAAAAATATATGCAATAAAACATTCTCTAATTCAATGATTTCTGCATAATCCAGAGACATTGATAATACTTTTTGTGTTGAACAACCATTATTTTTTATCCCTTTCCAAATTATTCCACCCCCATTAACATAAACTCAATGTGCGCTAAGCAAAAACTGTTCCTCATTCACTCATGGTAACCACTGGTGAGGTTCTTCTTCGCACTTCCAATAAACCTTCTAACTGTGCACTTCCCAGACGGCTCAGTTGGCCACATTAGCTGTCCATGGCGCTTCCAGCCTTCTTTGCTCCCACTGTAACGGCACTGCATAGACTCGTCTTTCATCTTCCATAGTCCATGTCTAACTCATGTGCATATGATGTGGTTGAAAATATCATGGCTTGGGTCAGGCACACATCAGTCCCCAAAGGGCCACTCTTGCTGTTCAGCATCATAAAATATGTGAGTAACTCCTTTCAGACATTCATAACAGTTTCAAAGTAAAATATCTTTCAAAAATGTACTTTAAAATTTTGGCAGAATAATTTTTAAATAGCACACATATATGCATTTCTGATCAGAAATTGCTTTATAGGTTTCTGGTGTGGGTTGAAATGCTATCTACATAATAAAGAAATGAAGAAGGTCATAGGCAAAATGTAATATAGTCACCAGTGGGTTCCTACTGGAGACTCCCAAAGAGGGAGTGGGTGAGAAAGCACGTGATGATGCCTTTCTTTTAACTCTGAGATGTGTGACACCAAACTTGGAATCATCACCTTCATCTCCCCAGAGAGATAAAGGGAGAAAACACATAAAAGAAGGGAAAACAGGAGGCTGGTCCGCGAATCAACTGCACATGCATGTGAATTGTTGGGAATATTTTCAAAGGACAGCTGGTAATGTTTGACAAAATCCTGTGGAATTTGTATGAAACAGAACCAGACACTTGCTTCAATACCATGTATATCTTCAAGCTTTAAGTCTGCAGCATTTAATACACTGACTTTAATTAAAATCAAGGGGCAGATTTCCCAAGAGTTATGAAAATAATTAGAAGTAGTATTTATGGATTGGTACAATTGAAAATCCCCTTAAGAAATTATCCCAGTCTCTTCTTCCAAGGTACATCAATGTTTATCCATCAGAGCCCTGTAGTTGTCTATTCTGGTTTGAAATAACACTGGGGAAAAATCCCATTTTCTATCTCTTTCTATCCATGATTATGATTTAATAATTGTAAATTCCTTCCTTATGTTTCATAAATTTTCTTTAACCACAGTTATATCCACATATATAAATTATGATTGTAACAGTTATGCCCATATATATTAGTTGGATATAATTTCTAATATTAGTATAATATAATTGTATAATATACTTTATAATGTCATATAAATTATATTAATCATTGACCATTTTGCTTACATAAATCTATGACCATCATTAAAAGAGATGTAAACTGAAGTAAGACACTATGTACTTTACTTGCTCCGCTTAGTCAAGTGTTCGTATATTCTATTAAATGTTTTCAACTTATAGGATAGAAAATACATATATAATTGTTTACTTTTAATTAGAGTACAAAAATATTTCAAAAATATCAAGATCTATTAACATTTCACTGGTTAAATATTGCCTATATTTTAAATTTACATGCTATTCATAGATTCATATGACACTTAAATGAAGCATTGCATTTATAGTGTTTGCTAGAAAGTTATTACATTCAAATTGAAAAATGACAGCAATTTACACTGTGGTTTCACTCGGCCAAATGCTCTGTATAAGCAATCACTCTATTTTTAAAAACATCACCACAGAGGTAGAAAGCGACAATTACAGCTTGAGCATTCACACATTTCTCTGCTGTTTAAATAAACCACATTCGCCCATTATTTGAAAAGCAAACTAGTGACATGAATTAAGTTATGATATGTGTATCAGTGTATGGATTTTTAGAAAAGTATTTCTTTCACAAAGCAAATTCTGAAATATTAGAAAACTTGGAAATTTGGGGATAACGAAGTAGAACATCTCTCTGAGTCCCATAGGGGTGTTTGACTACTGTTTGTTTGCTGGTTATAATAAGATACTCTCTTGTGCAGGTCAAAGTCAATAGACACATATTTGGACCCTCATGGGCATGACTGGGCTGCCTACTGGCATAGTGGGTTATACATTGGGCTGATAATTACAAGGTCAACAGTTCAAAACCATGGGCTAAAGGTGACAGTTTCTATTCCTGTAAAGATTATAGTCCAGAGAAACCTACGGGAACATTTCTACTCTGTCATACAGGCTCCCTGGGTGTCCAACTTGACTCATTGGTAGTGATCTTGGACCTTGGAAGGGATATGATTACTTTGAATAGGCACTATAAAACTCAATGCTTATTGTATCCATGTGATCTATGAAGAGTGAATACATACACACAAATATCAACGTGTCTAAATATATCAAATATATTTAGGGGATATATCTTTCAGAACTAAAATATTTTTTAAATGTAATTTCCCCAGATGGAAGTTAAATATGTTAAGCAAACTATTCCTCACTACCATTTTCTCACAAACTTTGTATTACAAAAAGTAAACATCTATTTTTGCAAATTTTGAAAGTGTTTGGTGAAGATTTTCTATTATATGAATAGAGTAATAAAGACCCATTAAAATGAGCAAAGTTGTAGAGGTTTAGTTTGACCATGTGTTTTTTTAAA
Source organism: Tenrec ecaudatus (assembly GCF_050624435.1). Classification (NCBI taxonomy): domain Eukaryota; kingdom Metazoa; phylum Chordata; class Mammalia; order Afrosoricida; family Tenrecidae; genus Tenrec; species Tenrec ecaudatus. The sequence continues at coordinate 6,105,359 of NC_134544.1, read as the reverse complement.
AAGATGCTTTTCTTTCATCAGAAATCGCATTTTTTTGAGCTCGCACTCGACAGAAAACACGTGTGAAATCAAAGTGGCTTTTACAAGCTCGTGGTTCTCCCAGCGGAGAATCATAACCATGACCACAATGAACTTGTAATACATTGCGAATCTCTTATCGCTCCATCCTATGACTTTCACCATAACGTCTTGGTCTGTGATTCTACAGTCAATATTTTTTTTTAAGTGACTACTTTAGCAATGTTGTATTTTCTCAATCCACAGTAGTTTTGTTGAAGCTATTATTATTTTAACAATTTATCATTTTCATTTTTATAAAGATGGGTTTGCAAATAATGTATGCATATAAATATTAAGCCCACACATACAGTTTGTGGAAATGATGAAACTAGGTAAAACTATTCTGGTGCAGTATTCTCTTGTAGACACTTCACAGGTGTAACCTAACTTAACTGACAACAGTCAACTGAATTCACTCACGCCATGCTTTCTTTTACCGTAGTTAGCCTACAAACTGATGCCGTGATTCCCACATCGCTCTCTTTAGAGTTCTTATCACTTTTAGAATTACTGAGAGGCAAAGATGATATTTCCTGAAAGAACCTCCAGATAACACAGAATGGTTCCAAAAGGTTATTTCCTTGCTATCCTGTGAGTCCACATGGACAACCTGAAATTCTCCTCACACTTAAATTACCTTAATGTGCTGTCTGCTTGTTCACAGTCAACAAGTGCACCTGGGATGATCCTGAAACCTGGTTCATTGTAAAACATCAACATGTGACTTGCCAAGGGCTTGATTACAAAGTGAAATGTACATGATATCTACATCATATGAGTCCAAGTGGGGCCCCATCCATAATTACCCTAAGTGACAAATAAAAATGGAAGACAGCAGTATTATTTTAGGAAATGGCATAGCACACTAATGGGAATAACATGGGTGAGGAAGTTTTCTCTTTTAACAAAATATCTATAATGTGTGAGTATTCTCTACCTCTGTCTACTCAACAAATTTAGAAGTGGCAATATCTTAACAGTAATGCACACATCTAGCATTCAGATGTTGCTCCTCTAAATAACATTTTCCACCCGGGACACTTCTAGAAACAGAGAAATTTAGGAGTCTCCCCATCCATGCCCAAGAGTAGGCACATGCTCAAAGAATGATGGAGAATCCGCTGCATAGACCCCTCTGGCCATGCTGTGCACAATCCAAATATCCAAATCATCATTTGTTGTAAGTGATAAATAAACTACGACTCTATGAGTCCATAGTGATACAAATAAAGGAATTGAACGTTATGAGAAATGAATGGTTAATAAAATTTCAAAGTCCTATCTGAAAGTATCGATTAAATTGCAAAGAGGAAAAGAGTGAAGGAACACTATAAATGTGACTTCATGCAAATAATCCAAGGAAATGGGGCAAACGGAAATGGTGCAGTGAGAAGACTATGGCCTCACTCTGGGGATATCCCCATGAAAACTCAAACACATCACACAAAAAATAGCAGGAAAAAATGAGGGACGTACTTTGTTTTTACCCTTTTGTTGCAAATGAGATCATGGATTTCAGAGTAGATCCTCAGTTTTACATTCACCAAGGTACACACATTTGATCTCATTCCTCAAAATGCCTCCAAAGCAATTCCACTTCCCACTTCCCCCCAGTATTTCCCAGACTCCACTCCTCCTTTTCCCCTAACTCTTGTTACCTTTGTCCCTGGGCTACTACTGATTCCTTGATCACCAATGGTTACTTATTAGGAGGTGTGAATGCTTCCATCCTATTATTGTTCTTCTCAGAGGCCTGTATACCTTTAGGAGGAAAATTAAGCCATGTGATAGACATTGTTTCCAAAAGCTGCCTCCAATCTTGAAAGAGTTGAGCTCCTAAAGTCCAAGGCATGGTTGAAGACTTATTGAGACAGAGGGAGATTTCAAAAGAAATGGGGCATTAAATGCATCACTTGGTCATGAATCTGTTCCTTTGCTATGAAATACATAGTTGGCAAAATTGACTAAAATGGAATGATATGCGGGGAGAGGGAGGGAGGGGAGGAAAAAAAAAGGAATGATATGCAATATTTAGTAGACTAACTGTGTCAATGTTTGTATAAATGATAAGCAAAGTACAAACTGGAAACAAAATATTTGAATAATTCCCTTTGAAAATAACAAAGGAAGTTGCCCTCCTCCATGGCTCTTCCACAGTCACTCCCTCTGTCTTTTTGTAAAGGAAGAGAATCAATACCTTGATTGACAGACAATCAGCTCTTTAATGTGTAATTTAGAATCTTCCTTCTGAGGCTTCCTGGGCGAAGATTAATATTATCTCAGGTGGCCATAGTTTCCAGTAGCCAATCTACCTCAGATCATAAAGACCAAAACAGTTCACAATTTCATCTTGAAAAAAAGTCTACAGTTGTGTATATGCCCTCAGCTACATCTTTCTTGGATCAAAAGCCAATGTTTAAGGGGTACATAGCATTGGGTAAATCTGCTACACAAAAACTCTCTAAAGCATTGACAGACAGGGATGTTTTGTTTTGTTTTGTTTTGTTTTACCCAGTACTAATGCACAACTGACCAAAGCCATGGTATTTCAATTGCCTTATATGGATGTGAAAGGTGCACCTTGGATAAGGAAAATCCAAGAAAATTTGACACACTTGAAATGCAGTGTTGGCGAAGAATACTGAAGGTACTATGCCCAAAGAACAAACAGTCTGAAGTGTGCTCCTTAGAGGCAAGGATAGCAAAGCACCAACTCACATACTTAGGACATGTTGTCAAGCAAAGCCAGTGCGTGGAGAAGGGCATGATGCTGGGAAAGGGGAGCAGGACAGGAACAGCAGAAAGCCATTGAGGAGATGGATTGACATCATGGCTCAACAAGCATCTCAATCAGAAGAACAAGTATGAGGGCAGCACAGGACTGGGGGGCATTTCATTGTGTTGTACATGGGATCGCTGTGGGTCAGAACTGACGGGACAGCATCGAGCAGCAGCAATAATACTATTATTGCTAAATGCCATTCAGTGGATTCAGCATATTGGCAACCCACTGTGACAGAGCAGAGGTCTCCCATTGGGTCTCTAGGCTGTAATCTTAGTGGGGGGAGCAGGTTGTCAGGGATTTCTCCTGGGATGTCACTCAAGTATGAACCTTCAGTCTTTCGAGTAGTAGCAATTGCTTACCACTGATGTCTCCAGGGCTCCTTCTGCCCTATACCAGTGTAAGACATATATATATATATATATATATATATATATATATATATATATATATATATCCATACAAATATATGTACAACCATATATATATATATATACAAAGCCATAAAATCTGTATTAAGCAAAATACTGAAAACTGAAGCTATTTTGCTTAGCCTATTATCCATCTAGTTCTGATACTGAAATGGGCCTCATGGAACTACTGGGGCCACCATGCATTTGGCTTGCTTGGATAGTCTGACTTTGTGGTTTGGGTTTGACTTTGTGATAAACTAACTTGCCTTTGTTGTTTTCTTTAGGAAGTTAGAGACTGAGGTACCTTTTACTAAAATGACTGAAGAAAAGGGCTATTAAATAGGTTTTCATTAAAATAAGTGAAGTGTGGGCTAAGAATTACTAAGATATTGTGATTTGAGTAGTTTCTTTAGCAGTAAAAATGAAACAAATGATTTGTTTATAATTTTAGGCTGGAAGAAGAGTTTGCTAAACAGTGATTAGGCTGAACCATATTCTTTGAGTTCTAGGACAAGAACAAGTTAAATCCTTTCATTGTGCCATCACCAGTCAGGTACAGTGAGCAGAGTAGAGAGCAGTATAAGACAGAGGAGACAGGATGTATGGACTGATCACCTATAATTTACTTATAAATAAAGTTGTTATTTTTTTCCTGTGGGTAGACAGTTCTTTGGGGAACTGATTTCACTTTGTCTCCTTGAAGAGCAATAGTCAATGAAACTCTCAGTCTTTCCCTACCCCTATCTCAGGAATGTGCTTACTTGAGGCAGGAAGCCTGAATCACCCTGTTGGCAGCATTTCTCTTTCTTTAACCCTTCCCCTAAGAAGTCTGTGTTCTTCACAAAGAAAAAAAATTTTGGCATCTGTGTGGGCTCGGTGTTCCATTTAGATATTATTTTAAGTATGTGGAACAAAAAAAGTTTAAGGGAATTGTCAGGGTGAGTCTTCTAGAGAAACAAAACCAGTGACACTCAAATAATGTCTGGGGTCTTAAAGGCTTGAAGGTAAACAAGCGGCCATCTAGCTAAGAAGCAACAAAGCTCACATGGAGAAAACAGACCAGCCAGTGCTATCACGAGGTTTCGAAGGGATCAGGTATCAGGCATCATCAGAACAAAAAAATCTTACCATAGTGAATGAGAGGGAGAGTGCAGAGTGGAGACCCAAAGCCCATTTGTAGGCCACTGGACACCCCTTTACAGAAGGGTCTCGGGAAGAGATGAGCCAGTCAGGGTGCAATGTAGCAGCAATGAAAAATATAACATTCCTTTAGTTCCTAAATGCTCCCTCCCTGCCCCCCTCCCCCCCGCCCCGCTGCTATCATGATCCCAATTCTACCTTGCAAGTCTGGCTAGACCAGAAGATGTAAACTGGTGCAGATAGTAACTGAAAACACAGGGAATCCAGGGCAGATGATCCCTTCAGGACTAGTGATGTGAGTGGCGATACTAGGATGGTAGAGGGAGGGTGGGTAGGAAAGGGGAACCGATTATAAGGGTCTACATGTGACCTCCTCCCTCGGAGACAGACAACAGAAAAGTGGTTGAAGGGAGACATCAGACAGGTCAAGATATGACAAAAATAATAATTTATAAATTATCAAGGGTTCATGAGGGAGGGGAAGGGGAGAGGGAGGGGAAAAATGAGGACCTGATGCCAGGGGCTTAAGTGGAGAAAAAATATTTTGAGAATGATGAGGGCAATGAATGTACAAATGTACTTTACACAATTGAAGCAAGTATGGGTTGTGATAAGAGTTGTATGAGCCCCCAATAAAATGATTTAAAAAATAAAGAAAGAAAGAAATTTGTATCAGGAAAGAACTTTTTTTGTTAAACCATTTAATTGGGGGTCCTTGCAACTCTTATCACAATGCACACATACATCCATGGTGTCAAGCACATTTGTACAGTTATTGCTGCCATCATTCACAAAACATTCTTTCTACTCGAACCCTCAATTTCTACTTGAACTCCTCAAGTCCCACCCCCCACCCTCCCTCCCTCATGAACCCTTGTTAATTTATAAATTATTATTATACACTTTTTCATGTCTTACGCTGACCAATGTCTCCCTTTGCCCATTTTTCTGTTGTCCATCTCCCTGGGAGAGGGTTATACGTAGATCATTGTGATCAGTTTCCCCTTCTTCCCACCTTCCTCTTCCCCTCTTTGTATCGCTATTATCATTTTTGGTCCTAAGGGGTTTATCTGTCTCGGGTTCCCTGTGTTTCCAGTTCTTACCTGTACCAGTGTACATCCTCTAGTCTAGCCAGATTTGTAAGGTAGAATTGGGATCATGATAGTGGGGGAGGGGAGTAAGGAAGCATTAAAGAACTAGAGGAATGTTGTATGTTTCACCATGACTGGCTTGTCTCCTCTCCACGATATTTCTGTAAGGGGATGTCCAGTTGCCTACAGATGGGCTTTGTGTCCCCAGTCCACACTCCCCCTCATTCACAATGATACAATTTTTAAATCATTTTATTGGGGGTTCATACAACTCTTATCACAATCCATATATACATCCATTATGTCAACCACATTTATACATTTGTTGTTCTCAAAACATTTGCTTTCTACTTGAGCCCTTGGCATTGGCTCCTCGTTGTTCTTTGATGCCTGATACCTGATCCTATCAACACTTCATGATCACACAGGCTGGTGTGCTTCTTCCATGTGGACTTTGTTGTTTCTAAGCTAGATGACCACTTGTTTATCTTGAAGCCTTGAAGACCCCAGATGCTATATTTTTTTATAGCTGGGCACCATCAGCTTTCTTCACTATATTTGTTTATGCACCCACTTTGTCTTCAACAATCGTCTTGTTATGGTGGACATCAAGGAATGCAAGTTTAATGAAACAAAGTGTTCTTGCATTAAGGGAGTACTTGAGTAGAGCCCCAATGCCAATCTGCTTCATTAATACTAAACCTATACATGCACATAGATCTATTTCCCCATTGTCATATATAAATATATCTATATATGTGCATGCCTGTATTTAGATCTCTATAAATGCAGTTTGCCTCCTAGTTCTTTCCTCTGTTTCCTTTTACTTTCATCACATGATGTTCAACCTTAATTTGGGTTTCAGTAATTCCTCTCAGTTGCATTGCCCTTGATCAAACCCTACCAGGCCTCTTACACCATCCTTGACATCAATTCTGGATTACATGTTGTTTCCTTGTCCCTGGGTTTGTTAACACCCGCTTCCTTTTCCCCACATCCCCCTATCCCATGGCCCCTGGAAAAGTTGGTCCCCTTGTTTTCTCCTCCATATTGTTTATCCCATTTATCATATCTAGATAGACCTGCAGAGATAATAGTATACACAAAAACAAGAGAGCAAAAGAAAACAACAACAACCAATGACAGAGAGAGAGGCCTGTAAATAGTTCAAGGTCAGTTTGTTGACCTTTAGGAGTGTTTTTTCTGGTCGAGTCTGATGGGGTGCCACGCCCTTGCCCCAAAGTATATTTTTGGTTTTCCCTGGGGACTTCATTTCTCTGTTCCCCTTGCTGTTCTGTTGCACACCCTTAGTGTTTTGCCTCAGTGTGGTGGGCATAGTTCATGCACAATTCCAGCACTGTGTCTCCAGTGTTGTCCTCTGTAGTGCTATGGGTCAGTGAGGGGTGTCATATCTTGTAGTGGGGCCTGTCCTATGATCCTCACTGTGCATTGGCTGCTCTGAGTGGGAATATCATCCTCTGGGCTTGGTGGGCCAGAATGTGTTCCACTCTCTCTCCCTCGGCCTTCATTTGCTCCTGTGTACTCTGATCAGACAAGTCCCTCTCCCTGAGCTGTGGCTTCAGTACTGTCCCCTGAAGTGAATTCTTCTGCAGGGATGGGGTGCTGTCCACATAGTTGGGATTGGGGCCAACACCACAACACACTATTGGTTCCCTGCTTCATGCGGGTATGTTGCATTCATTGTTGGTGCACCGGATTGAAGTCTGGTCCCTCTTTCCCTGTGGAAATAAAGAAATTTATATCAAGAAAGCAGACCAATCTAGTCTATCTCAAGTCTACTGGTCTATGCTAGTGGGAGCCCTCTTCAAACTCACACACTTGTGGGGAAGGAAGCAGGAAATGGGAAACTGGGCGATCTTTGTCCTTTGAGTGCACTGTCATGTGGATCCAAGGAGAACGGGAACATCTCAAGGGGTCACAGCTCCCAGGGCTGTTAGGCCACATCGGTTGCCAAACCCCCAGGAAGACATGTGATCCAGGCAAACAGGAAGTCAAAATGCAGTGAGAGAGAGAACCTTGCAGTGTCTCTCTTTAAGAAAAGAAAAGCTATAACCTCAAGGATACATCTCCAGAATATGACCTGATTGACAGGTTTACTCCATCCCTGCCTCCACCATCAAATGGAAACAAAATCTAACCATCACTAGGGGCAAGGTCACAATGCTAGGACTGGGTGTGTAAAATCCTCAACAAAATTCTCCTAGCACAGCACATGTTATTCTGGGAAAATGAGCAGCTGCGTTGTCAAAATGGAAAGAAATTTCTTGGTGCAACTTCCTGGCCTTTGGCTCACCAATGCAGTTTCCAATTGTCTTAAAACTGTTTCCTAATAGGCCACCATTATTTCCCTGTGTTCATCAAGAAAATCTACCTAGATTAGCCCCTTGACGCATCACCCCAAATGTCAGCACATCCTTCTGAGCTAACCTTTCTGCCTTGCTATGTATATTCTCAACAACTACAACACAGAAAAGCAATATGGGTAAGTAATACAGCAAAAATAATGCATAACCAAAACTTAAGCCCATATTCTCAACACCAAAGGCAAGAACAAGAATAAAACCCAAAGGCTTTTAGAAAGAAAAAAAAAACAGCCAAAAAGTTAAGCTTTGGGGCATTATTAGATGGGTTATCATAACATGCTAAAAGGCAATTTAAATAAGTTCCTTCAAGTTTTACACACACACACACCCCAATATGTAATTAACCTTCAGGTTTATGTGGAGCTAAACTCTGGATCAAACAGCAGCAGAAAGGAAATAGTCCATGTATCTTATCCATATGCTACAACAGAAACAAATAAATCAAGGAAAACACTGACCCTCAAGGAGCAAACTGAATAAATACCAGGAATACAGGGAAGAGGTGTTAAAGAGCAATAGTTAAGTTGGAAACTTATTTTTTAAGTGTTGAATGAAGACAACAAAGACAAAAAGAAGATTGAGAAATGTTATGAGAATTTTACTTTCCTAGAAACAATCAGTACATTGCCTCTCTGGCTTGAGCAATGGTCACAAATCAAATCCTGCTTTGTTTGTTAATCTCAGCTTTAATCATTACCTACATAATATTTTAAGGTACAAACTCACTCATTCACTGCCATGAAGTCAATCTTACTCATAGAAACCCCATAGGACAGGGTAGAGCCTCCTCCTGTGAGCTCTCAAGACCATCATTCCTTACAGGAGTAGAAAGCCTAGTCTTTCTTCTTCAAAGCAGCTGGTGGCTTGACACGGCTGACCTTGTGTTTAGCAACACAACGCATAACCCTACACTACCAGGGCTCCTTCTTAGGGGACAAACGAGACTCCAAATCTCAAATTTAATACAAGGAGAACTTTCACCATGTGCTGAACAGGAAAAGATGAGACCAAGTCACATTATCCAGATGAGGGAGACCATAGTCCTAAATGCATCTCAGGGTTTGCAGAGATTTCTAGATTTCAAAAGGACATGGGAAGGCAAAGAAAACTGTTACAAAACCATGACTGGGGACAGATCAACACCCCAGTTATAGGTGGGATGACAGAAGAAGGAATGGGGCCAGACTGTATATACAGTATGCTAGAATGTACATACAGATTGCTACTTAAATGAGTTTATGGGATGGGTTTGGGGCCCTTTGACCTAGGCAGTCAGGTTTTGACTCCAGGCCATTAGATCCTAGCATTTCTATTTTTAGTGTGCACCCAGGCCATTTTCTAAGTTCTGGATGACTTCTCCCTGGAATGGCTCTGGCAGTGGAAGCAAATCCTCTCTCTAATGCATGCTCCTTGAGGGAAAGTGATTTGTGCTGCTGGCTAATAGAAGGAACTCAAAGGAGACAGAATTTCTGTGGAGTCACAAAAATGAATTTAGGGTTTCCACTGAAAACCAGAGCCTTTTGTGAATGTACTCTTGTTGTTCGGTGGCATCAAGTCATGCCAACCCTATGCCCAACAGAAGAAAACATTGCCCAGTCCTGTGCCATCTGCTATGTTTGGACCCATTGTGTTAGGCACTGTGTCAATCCATCTCATAAAAGATATTTGTATTTTTGGGCTACCCTTTCACCTTACCAAACATTATGTCATTTTCAGGGACTGGTAGCTACTGATCACATCTGTTTAATAGTTGAGATGAACTCTCACCACCCTTGCCTCCAAGGGACATTCTGGCTGTACTTCTTGTAAGACAGAGTTGTTAGCTGTTTGGACAGTCCATGGTACTTTCAATATTCTTCAACAAACACCATAGTTCAAAAGTATCAATACTTCTTAGGTTTTCCTTATCCAACATCCAACTTTCATATGCTTACGAGAAAATTTAAAATATCATGAGTTAAGTAGGTGTTGCTTAGTCTTCAAAATGTCATCTTTGCTCTTCAATATTTTGAAGAGTGTTTTGCAGCGATCAGAAATGGGCATGCTAATATAAGAGTAAGTATACAATTGATTGTGGTTAAAAGCAACAATATTTAAACCTCATTAATATTGACATATAATACAAAATGAGATAAGTTAAAGTTGAGACTAAGGTCAGAAAGAACATAAAAGATGCTTACCCTTACATAGCATAGAATCAAGGGATAATTTATGTAAAAATTTCACAAAGTGTACATATAACCTTAACTAAAACATATAACTTTAACTTAAGATCCACAGGGGAGCTAAACCCAGAGGTACTACTACAATGTTCTCTGATTTTACATAATTAACTATAGAACCACTACATTTCTCCATCTTACCATCTTCTGTCTTCAACTAGAATACCAAAAATCTGCACAGGAAGTCTGAGTATGAGAAATAATAGTAATGTAATATGTATATCAATAAATAGAGATATAGATATATACAAAGAGGATAATTACCTATGAATATTTACACACACACACCTACATTCCAGGAGTACCCCCCTAAAAAAGCAAACGGATTTTTTCCTATTCTTAGAAACATCTTTCAAACTGAAGTATGCAAATGGATGACAGCACCTATCTCATTTACTCCGTCACCTGTTTTATGTTATCAAATCTTTGTCCTATCATGGCCCTTTGCATTCACAGAAACAAAAAGAAGTCACACAGAGAGAGGTAAGGTGAGTCAGGTACATGGGGCAGGGGAGGCATGCTGTTTTTTGCCAAAAACTGATGCCCTGAGATAGCTGCGTGAGCAGGCATATGGTCGTGGTTGCAAAACTGGTGCCCTGTCTGGTCTGCTCCAAAGCAGGCCTTTTGTGTTGCAAACTGTTAGGCAAACTTTTCAGAACTTCTAAATAGAAAGCTTGATGAATAGTCTGCCCTGGTGGAATGAGCTCCAAAGGTACTATCCCTCTCACATCAAAAAAACAAATGAGCATTGTCTAGATCTTTGATTTTCACTTGAGGAGATTTTTGGGGGCAGGTGATGATGGAGTCTTCTACTGGCTTGATTGACGTTTGCAATCGGGGTCATAAGAAGAGCACCATATCTCATCACCAGGAATGCCTTGTGGAAAAAGTCTGGGTAACTTAGGAGCTGTTCTTTCAAAGCACAGCGTGCTTCCACTTGATGCTCTTTTTCTTGGTCAGTCAGAATCCGAGGCACAGATTTCACAGCCACCTTTCTCATTCCCGAATCTTGCATTAAAATTCCTTTATCTGAGCTCCAAGATAGTCCAAATGAGTTCCTCATCTCTTCAATGATCCATCACCAGTCTTTGAGCACAAGTGTACACATTTTGTGGGCATTTTCATTCATTTGAAAAGTTGACTGAAGTCCAGAATGAGGTTTGTCCTCAACCAAAATTTCACCATTTTTGAAACAAGGAAACCACTAGTTCACTGCAGGTTTGTAACAGCTGCTGTCCCTGTAAGCTGTGCTCACCATCACCACAGATTTTGGAATGTTTTTCCGGAGCAGTAAACAAAATTTCACAGCAGAATACTGTTCTCTTAAATCATCCATTACAAAAAACAAAGTTAAAGCAAAACTGTTTTTACAAAAAAAAATCATGGTCACCAGAAAGAACCTTCCCAGGTGACACCACTGGGTGCACTAACTCAGAGAGAGTTGCTGGATGCTTTCCTACCAGGGGAAAATGCATACTAAGAAAGCTCTATCCAGTGGAGTTTATCTCCATTGTTTAGTTTGTTTGTTTTGGGGGCTACACCCTCTATGTGTAAACTTTTGTAAGAGAATAAAAGCAGCTAAATCTCTTTTAAAGGATTGCTTTGGGAGGGACTGCAGATGGTAAAAGAAGCCTTAAGGGACTGTGGTTTTCTAGATGGTTTTGTCCTACTTTCTTAGGTTCAGAGATTAATGAGAAACAGTTTCATTGCTTAGAAGTTGTGGAAAATAAAATATAAAATGTATGAATCTCCCCTCTTGCCTTGAAAGATTTGAAAAGTTATCTCTGAAGAGTTTCATTGTACCAAGAGTTACATAAAATAATTACAATATTTTGTCTTTGACATGTTCATGCAACACCTGATTATATACATTCTTCATATAGATTATTAAGACAGATTTATAGATAAGACTTAATTGTCTTTGTCATTGGCAAGATGAGGGCTCCCTTGCAGTCAAAAGAACAGTGAACTATGCTCCCAGATGATTCTTGAAGTAGGTTGTTTGGGACTAGTGGCTACCATCAAGTAGGCCCCAAGTTCATGATGATCCCACAAAAACAAGGGGACAAAACATGTCCTGAATTTCAACCATCCCCTTGAGTATTTTAGGATCACTATGATCCTGAAGGTTTTTGTTGGTGAGTTTTTAGAAGTATATCATGTATTCCATCTTGCCACACTCTGCTGAGTCTTTTCAGAATCACAGAAATGCCCACTCCTCCGTGTAAAGTGTTGACTTTACCTGACGTGCATCGGCCAAGAATCAAGCTTAGATTGAATGTGTGCAAGGAAATAATTCTACCACTGCACCAAACTGACCCCAGAAATCATCTCTTAGCCTCCCTTAAATTCCTACAGGGAGCAACACGCCTTTTCTTACTTTTAATTATATTTAATTCTACCAGATAAGGAAATTTGGAAGTTTCCCACACACTCCCAATTTTTCAAGTTTCTCTAGAAAACCACTTGCTCACCAATCATCCTTCCTCTCTTCCTTCCAGCAACATTGGCATTTTATCAGGTCTAGTGCTCAAAGGTTCCATTACTATTGGCTATTTGCCTCCCACCACCAGTGTACCTCAATCTGAATAAGCATTATCTAAGATGCAAAGGTAAGGCCCCACTACAGACTTACTCAAACTGAGAGTTTTACCTCCCAATCAGACCCAGTGAGTACGTGATAAACTGTTACCTGATAGGTTGGCAGCTCAAACCAAGGCTGCACACTGGCTCAGTCCTGGATGATGCAGAGAAATCAGGACAAACCCACATTCCTAAATTTGAACTTGAAAGAGTCCCAGGTTAAAATTCTGGAATGGGAGACTGAGAAACAGGGGAGTGAGCTGTGTGGGGAACTTGATATGGGAGACTGAATTATTGCTGGAATGGTGAATATGACACACTTTCAAAGAGGTGCAATTGACTGCCACCTTTGAGCTTGTCACGACTGTTTCTAAACCTGCTGATCAAGGAAGTGGCAACATATATTCTGCCCTTGAGTTCTAAGAGAGGGTTGAGGTTTCCAGTAGGACATGGACTTACAAGTTTTTCCATTCCACTTAGGGTTCTAGTACACTCACATCTTACAAAACAGGTCTGCTTGGTTTCACTTCATCGTCCATGGCTGACACAGAAAGACCTGGACGGAACCCACCCAGCAGTACTTTGAGAGGAACACCTGTTCATCTGCTCTCTTCACGATTAAAACCAACCAAAAAAAATCCCACAGAGGTCAATTCAACTCTGTTCATTGGGGCCACAATGAGTTGGAATCAACTCTATGGCATGGGACAACAATCTAAATGGATCTGTTCTTTAACAAGCCCTGCAGTAGACTCTAACACACATGCAAACACGAGCCCCACCGCCCTCTCTTGTACTGTGCCTGACAATATTCATAACACTGCCAATAGCAATCATGTGTATCTCTCATTCATTTCCTCTTCATCCAGTCCCCTGCTGAATGCTTGGAATGCAGTAGGCATGAGTAAAATTGTTTTACATGAATACATTAATTAATCTTTTAAAGCACGCACATAATTTCATTCTAAACAGCTCTGTACACACACACACAAGGCTATGAACTGATTTTGTGGAGCTGAGACCTCCCTTCCCAGAAAGACTTGCATTCCAGTAGATCATGGATTGATGCTCTCCCAGGTCTTCCATCCCTTTGTACTGATGTTGGGAAAGCCGCCTGAAATGAGCAGAGCACTCCAGGAGGCCTGCATGAGCGTGCCCATGAGGAAGGTACACAGAGACATCATATTTTTATACTGATCCACTTATAAAAGGGAGCGTTTAAGAGACTATGGTCCTCCCTCTCTTCTGAGCCCTGCAGCTGGTTTGTTTTTATGTAAATAAAGATGGAAAAGCAGTAGCAGAAAGGAGATTGTGATCCAGATTTTCTAGCGAAGAAGTGGAATCAAAAAGTTTGTGAGAAAGAAGCAGTGCCTATCAGCGTCTTCCATCGTGGACGTCTCCGAAACAGCTCGCGCAGGGAGTGCCAGGAGCCACAGATGCGCTCTGCGTGAACAGGTGAGTAAAATAAAAGGAGTGTCAGGTGATGATGAATCAGTGTGCAAAACACCCCTGGCCCAAGGTGCCCTTCTGCATCTGGGGTGCACCTTTGGTACCTTTAAAAGCTGTAGAAAAGTTCATAAATCCAAAGTGGGCTGGGTAGTCACAAAATAGAATGCAGCAGTCTAGGTTATGAAGCTTGGTGTGGAACCCCATCCTGCCCATTCCAGCTCCGTGATTTTGTCCAACAGAAGGCAATACTGCGGGCCTTGTGCCATCCGGCTGACACTTGCTATGCTTGAAACCATTGCTGCAGCCTCTGTGTCAACCCACCTTGTTGAGGGGCTTCCTCTTAGCGGGGGACTTTGTACTTTACCGAGCAGGATGTCTTTTCCAGGGACTAGTCATCCTGATCCCATGCCCCAAATACATAAGCCTCAGTCTGGCTGCCTTCCCTCTGAGGGAGAATTTGATCTGGACTTCTCCAGGTACAATTCAAAACAGACTCTGTATTCACCAACACAGACAAGAGGGACTCTCATTGTGGATCCCTCGTGGTACACGGGTTCAAGTGTCCATCCAACAACCCAAATGGAAGGGGTTCAAATCCACTTAACCGGTCTACAAGACAGAGTTGGCTTCCATACAAATGTATAGGCTTGGACACTCTGCAGGCCACTTCAGCTCTAGCCTCTAGGGTTGCTGTGAGTGAAAATCAAGTGAAGAGAAGTCGATAGGTTTTTATGATTCCTAAATAAATGCTGTTATTACACTTGATCAGGAGTAGAATAAAACAAGTATCCAGGCTTTAAAGAAAGCAAACGGCCATCTAGCTCAGAAGCAACAAAGCCCACATGGAAGAAATACACCAGATTGTGTGATTACAAGGTGTCGAAGGGATCAGGTATCAAAGAACTTCAAAGAACAAAAAATCATATCATTTTAAATGAGCGGGAGTACGGAGTGGAGACTCAAAACCCTTACAGAAGGGTTGTGGGAGGAGAAGAGCCAAGCGGGTACAGTGTAGCAGCCACGAAACATACACCTTCCCTCTAATTCTTAAATGCTTCCTGCCACCCCACCCCACCCCCAACTATCATGATCCCAATTCTACCTTACAAATCCAGCTAGACCAGAGGATGTACACTGGTGCAGATAGGAACTAGAATCACAGGGAATCCAGGGCAGATGATTCCTTCAGGACCAGTGGTGAGAGTGCCAATACCAGAGAGTAGAGGGAAGGTGGGGTATTACTGGGGTACTGATTATATGATCTACATATAACCTCCTCCCTGGGGAACAGACAACAGAAAAGTGGGTGAAGGGAGACATCAGACAGTATAAGACATGACAAAATAATAATCATTTATAAATTATCAAGGGTTCATGAGTGAGGGGGAGTGGGGAAGGATGGGGGAAATGAGGAACTGATACCAAGGGCTTAAGTGGAGAGCAAATATTTTGAGAATGATGATGGCAATTAGTATACAAATGTGCTTGACACAATTGATGTGTGTATAGAATGTGGTAAGAGTTATATGAGCCTCCAATAAAATGATTTTTAAAAATCCTGATGTAAATTTGATTATCCCTAAAGTGAATTGAATCTGTTTGATTTTTACAATATAACAGTTAACTTTATTGAAATAGATACTATACTAAGCTAATTATAGAAGTTTATTTACTGTGGGATTTGAAAAGCTGGATAGAATTCTGAAGGGAGAATCAAAATTATCCTGAACATGAGAGACCATCGAGACCTTCTAGTAATCAGTTTTATTGGCCTAATAATGGAGAAAGGGATTGATCAGTCTGATAAATTGCGGTCAGGAAAAGTTTTATACAACCTTGTCATGAAGAATAGTTAACATAATTACTGATTTGCCCTAATACATAGATACCCTACTGGTCTTTGGATTTGGTTTCCTGAAACTTACTGAATTATTTTAAATATTCCTAGATTACATTAGCTTTACAGCTACTAAAATTGGTGACATAGATGGCTTACTGTAAGCAAATAATTTATTTTTAAGAAGCAAATTATAACTAAATTTCTAATTCTTTGACTTGGGAAAAACAGTGACACTTTAAAAATTAATAACTCTATAGGTATGAGGGTCAGCCCTAATCCCAACTAAGTGGACACCTATACCTCCCCCAAGAAAAAAAATGTATTTCAGAGGATAGCACTGAAGCTGCAACTCAGGGAGAGGGACATGTCTGATCAGAGCACACGGGAGCAAATGAAGAGGGGAGAGAGTGGAGCACATCCTGACCCACCAAGACTTGAGGATGATCTATACGCTCAAATTAGCCCATTCACAGAGAACACCATATGGCAAGCCCCACTATGAGACAGGACATCCCTCACTGACCCCTAGCCCTTCCCAGGGCAATACTGGAGTCACAGTGTGGGAATTATGCCTGATCTTATCCCACCACACCCAGGCAAAACACTAAGGGTGTACAACAGAACAGCAAGGGGAACAGAAAAACGAAGTCCCCAGGGAATATCAAAAATAGACTTTAGGGCCAGGGTGTAGCACCCCATCAGACTCAACCAGAAAACACTACTAAAGACCAATAAACTGTCCGTGAACTATCTACAGGCTTTTCTTTTCTTTATTTTTTTTTGTGGTCATTGGGTTTGGTTTGTTGTTTTTGTTGTTTTCTTTTCTTTTGTTGCTTTTTTTTAGTTCTGTCTTGTTTTTGTGCATGTTATTATAAGATAGGCTGGATGAACAACTGGAAGAGAAAACAACGGCAATGATGGTTCAGGAGCACATGGGAAAGTGGGAGGTTGGTGGAAAGGAAGTGGTGTTAACAAACCCAGGGAAAAGAGAACAACAAGTGTTCCAAAATTGGTGGTGTGGGGGGTGTAGGAGACAAGGTAGGGCTTCATCAAAGGTTGTGTAACCAAGAGGAATTACTGAAACCCAAATGGATGCTGAGCATGATAGTGGGATAAGAGGAAAGTAAAAGGAAATAGAGGAAAGAACTATGAGGCAAAGGGAATTTATAGAGCTCTGACTACAGGCATGTCTGTATGCAAATATATTTATGAGAACGGGGAAATACATCTATGTGCATATATTTATAGGCTTAGATTAAAGTAGCAGATGGACATTGGGCCTCCACTCAAGTACTCCCTCAATGCAAGAACACTTTGTTCTATTAAACTGCTATTCCATCGTGATGCTCACCTTCCTGACACAATCGCTGAAGACAAAGAGGGTGCATAAGCAAATGTGGTGAAGAAAGCTGATGGTGCCCAGCTATCAAAAGGTATAGCATCTGGGGTCTTAAAGGCTTGAAGGTAAACAAGAGCTCATCTAGCTCAGAAGCAACAAAGTCCACATGTAAGAAGCACACCAGCCTGTGTGATCACGAGATTTGAAAGGGTTCAGGTATCAGCCATCAAAGAATAAAAAATCATATAATTGCTTGTTCACCTTCCTGCTATGATCGCTAAAGACAAGTGGGTGCATGGGCAGGGGTGGTAGGGAGGCTGATTTTGCCTGGCTATCAGGGGATCTAGCATCTGGGAACTTATAGGCTTGAAGGTAAAGAAGCAGCCATCTAGTTCAAAAACAGTAAAACCTACATGGAAGAAACACACCAGCCTCTGTTTTCACGAGGTATAGAAGGGTCCAGGCATCAGGCATCAAAGAACAAAAGATTAAATTATTGTGAATGAGGGGGAGTACAGATTGGGTACCGAAGACCCATCTGTAGGCAACTGGACATCCCCTTACAGATGGGGCATGGGGAAGAGACGAGTCAGTCAGGGTGCAGTGGAGCAACGATGAAACCTACAACTTCCTCTAGTTCCTAATGCTTCCTCCCCACCACCCCCAATATCATGATCCAAATTCTACCTTACAAATCCAGCTAGACCAGATGATGTACACTGGTACAGAGAGGAACTGGAAGGACAGGGAATCCAGGACAGATGATCCATTCAAGACCAGTGGTGAGAGTGGCAATACTGGGAGGGTGGAAGAAGAGTGCAGTGGAAAGGGGGAACTGAACACAAGGATCTACATATAACCTCCTCCCTAGCGGATGGACAAAAGAAAATTGGGTAAAGGAAGACATCAGACAGTGTAAGACATGACAAAACATAATAATTTATAAATTATCAGGAGTTCATGAGGGAGGGGGGAACAGAAAGGGAGAGGAAACAGATGAGGAGCTGATAAAACGGGCTTGTGTAGAAAGCAAATGTTTTGAGAATGATGAAGGGGCAGGAGGAGAGAGTGGAGCACAGCCTGGCCCACCAGGCCCTGGGGATGATGTTCCTGATTACAGCAGCCAGTCCACAGAGAGGACAACATGGCTGGCCCCACTATGAGACATGATGCCCCTCACTGACCCATGGCACTACAGGGGACAGCACAGGAGACACAGTGTGGGAATTGTGCCTGACCTGATCCCACCACACCGAGGCAAAGCACTGGGGGAGTGCAGTGTAACAGCAAGGGAATGGAGCGGCAAGGTCCCCAGGGAATGCTGAAAGTGGACTTGGGGGCCAGGGCAGGGTACCCCAACAGACTGGACTGGAAAACCCTCCTAAAGGCCAACAAATGATCCTTGAACTAACTTCAAGCTATTCTTTCTTGATGTGTTTTGTTTTGTTCTTTGTCAGTGGTTTGTTGTTGTTGTTTTGTTGTATACTCTTGCTTTGTTTTCCTCTGTCTTGTTTTTGTGCATGTTATTATCTCCACAGGTCTGTCTAAATAAGATAGGCTGGATGAACTATCTGGAGGAAAAACAATGGGACTGGTAGTTCCGGTGGGGGGGGGGCTTGGGATAGGGGGAGGTGGGGGGTAAGGAAGTGGTGTTAACTAACCCAGGGACAAAGGAACAACATGGGATCCAAATTGGTGGTGAGGGGGGAGTGGCAGGCCTGGTAGGGAATGATCAAGGGTAAGGTTAAGTAAAGAAGAGGTAACCCAGGTGGGGACAGAGCATGATAGTGGGGCAGGAGGAAAGTCAAGGGAAATAGAGGAAAGAGCTAGGAGGCAAAGGGCATTTATAGATGTCTAGACAAAGACATGTGCATGCAAATATATATATGAGGATGGGGAAATAGATCTATGTGTCTATATTTATAGGTTTAGTATTAAGGTGGCAGAAGTACCTTGGATCTCTACTCAAGCATTCCCTCAATGCATGAATACTTTCTTCTATTAAATTGGCTTTCTATGATGCTCACCCTCCCGACACAACTGCTGAAGCCAAAGCGGGTGAACAAGTAAATGTGGTGAAGAAAGCTGATGGTGCCTGGCTATCAAAAGAGGTAGCTTCTGGGGTCTTAAAGGCTTGAAGATAAACAAGCGGCAATCTAGCTCAGAAGCAACAAAGCACACATGGAAGAACACACCAGCCTGTGCGATCACGTGGTCCCGAAGGGATTAGTTATCAGGCATCAAAAACAAAAAATCATATCATTGGCTGCACACCTCCATGATACGATCGCTGAGAACCAAGGGGTGCATAAGCAAATGTTTCAAAGAAAGCTGATGGTGCCCGGCAATCAAAAGATATAATATCTGGGATCTTAACGGCTTGAAGGTGAACAAGCGGCCATCTAGCTCAGAAGCAACAAAGCCCACATGGAAGAAACACACCAGCCTGTGCGATCATGAGGTGTCAAAGGGATCAGGTATAAGGCATCATCAAAAAATATATATCTTACCATAGTGAGTGAAGGGGCAAGTGCAGAGTGGAGACCCAAGGCCCATTTGTCAGCCACTGGAGATCCCCTCACAGAGGTGTCTAGGGGAGGAGATGAGTCAGTCAGTGTGCGACATAGCACCAATGAAGAATACAGCTTTCCTCCAGTTCCTAAATTCTTCCTCCTCCCCGCCCCCCAACTACCATGATCCGAATTCTACCTTGCAAGTCTGGATAGAGCAGAGGTTGTACACTGGTGCTGATAGGAGCTAGAGGCACAGGGAATCCAAGGTGGATGATACCCTCAGGAACAGGGGTATGAGGGGCGATACTGGAAAAGTAGACGGTGAGTGGGTTGGAAAGGGGGAACCAATTACGAGGATCTACATGTGACCTCCTCCTTGGGGGACGGACAACAGAAAAGCGGGTGAAGGGAGACAACGGATAGGGAAAGATATGACAAAATAATAATTTATAAATTATCAAGGGCTCATGAGGGAGGGGGGAGTGGGGAGGGAGGGAAAAAAAGAGGACCTGATGCAAAGGGTTTAAGCGGAGAGCAAATGCTTCGAAAATGATCAGGGAAAAGAATGTACAGATGTGATTTATACAATTGATGTATGTATATGTATGGATTGTGATAAGAGTTGCATGAGCCCCTACTAAAATGTTTTTAAAAAGTATTGTGCAAGCTGGGAAAATTCACACACCAATCGTGGAAAAAACCTTGGAAATTTCAAATGTTAGAGTTTAAAAATAATGTCATCATAAGAAACATTTACCCACAATATCAGTTTTCTTTTGTTGCCTTAGAAACTACTACAGGCATGAAGTCTTAAAACAATACTCATTTCTCGTCTTACCTGGATCTGACTGAGACAAAGTCAGTGTAAGTTGGGTTGTTTCCTTTCTGCTGGTTCTAAGTGGAAATCTCTTCAAGTTTCTGGGTACTAATCAATCTGGGTCCTGCGTTCCTAAGTTTGTCTTCTATCTTCAAGCCCCAAGTTCTGACCTTCTTAACACCATCATCTTCAATGTGTTCTTTGGTTGCTAAGGACCTTGAAATTACTGTGGATCCATCTGGACTTTCCAGAAAATGCTCTGTACTACAAAGTCAGTTGATTAAAAGAGAGAGGGGGTGGGGTGGGGAGACAACTTTGTTATCAAGTGGATTCTGATTTATTACAGTCCTACTTGATGGAAACTGTGTTCATCAAAACTGTACTTTTTAGGCCATGAGATGGCCTCGTCTCTTTTGTTTGTTTTTCCTCCCCAAAGAGTGGCCAGTGGGTTGAAATCACTCACCCTTTGGTAAGCAACCAAGGTCCTATTGGGGAACCATGAGGACTCCTTGGTCAGCTGATCAGCACCTTAAATTCCATCTGTTATCTTAGGAATCAAGAAAATTGTAAGTTGCCAAAAATGGAATAGAATCTTGGAGACTGATAGGATAGGCTTTCTCAAAACCAACAATAAACTCACTGTCATTGATTCTAACTCCTTGAGACCCTGTAGGACAGGGCAAAACTACCCCTTGTGGGTGTCAAAGACTGTAACTTTTTATGGGGGCTGAAAGTCCATCTTTCTCCCCTGGAGTTGCTGGGGGTTTCAAACTGCTGATGTTGCCATTGGCAGTCCAATATATAACCACCAAGTGAGTTGAATTGGACATCTGTTCATCATTCTGAATTGGACAGTCACACTGCTCTAAGATTACAAACTTGACAGTCATGTTGTCACATTTGTCAAAAAGATCGTTTCAAGGACGATCCTAAAATGCAGTGCTAGCAGTGATAGTGTAGTATGTGTACGCCTTCAAAGCAAAAACTGTATTACCGTGATTATTAAAAGTTACACATCAACCACGAATCAAAGATGCAGACATGAAAGATTATGGCTTACCTTTAGACTGTAACTGTCTAAAATTGATGAAGCCTGAAATCAAGATTCATTGATAACCTGTGGAGAATGGAAAATGAAAACTTGATACAACAAAAGTAGTAGAATTGATCATTGAAAACTCTAACTGTACCAAGAGAAACAAGCCTGGGGATGGTGTGATAAAATTGTACAAGATTATCAGCTTATTATTTTAACAACAAACATGTTTACAGCAACACAAATGACGACTACACCAGGAGGCCTGGTGGGTAGTCCTACACATTGTACTAACAACAAGGCTGAAACCACCAGCTGCTCTGAGGGAGAGAAATGGGAATTCTCTTCATAGGGAGACAAAGGCAGATTAAAGAAAACATAGATCCAGGAATGGGTTTTTGCTTGAAACCGAATCTTCTCTCCAATGTAAGAACAATTAGTTGGTCCTGCTCTAGACTTGCCCTCAGGAAGGGAAAACGGATATAAGGGAGCTGTATTAAAATGGCATGAAGAAATGAGATGGGCCTGTCTATCAAGACAAAATAGCATCTGGAGCCTTAAAGGCTTGTCTCAAACAAGCAGCCATCTAAGTGAGATGTCAACTAAGTCCACATGGAAGAAGCACACCAATATCAATGACCAAAGGATTGTACATCATAATCTGAAGCTGAAGGAGGGAATATTATCAGAGCTTAAATTGTGAAATTCGGGTTGGTCGAAGCCTGTGGATGACAGTAGAAGCCCAAGATACATTTGTGAGATCGACATTGGACAGAAGCCTGCCGTGATTGCCCGCCCTCCAGGACAGAGGGATTGGAAGAAACTGGTGACCAAAGAGTAAAATGGAGAGATGACTATAGGAGATAGAAATAATAAACCTGACTCGAACTATTAAAACTTTGGTAATTGATTCACCCCCTGGGCATGCAGGGCATGATCTGGTTTCATCATGTTCTGTGTTCTGTTGGTGTCGTTGTTTCCTACTGGGGGTTATCTCAGATGTATTTTTTCATTGTGGAAAACCCTCTTGAATTTTTGTTATGGGTTTTTTTGTTTTTCAATATATGAAACCCAAGACTGATGAACCTATAGAGACAGAGTAGAATAAGGGTTGCTGAGGGATAGTGAGGGGCAGAAGGGGGGCACAGGGGAGCTGATGGCAAGTAGTATAAGAAGAAAGAGAATGTTTTGAAACTGATTGTGGTAGCACTTATACAACACCTCTTGATGTGATTGAACTAAGGAATGAGATGCCATTTGTATTAGCTCACAATATGATGGTTTTGGAGAATAAAAGAAGAAGCCAAACATGCCCATGGTTACTGAGGTAGTTAATTTATTGTGCTAACCTGGCCAATAAACACATGTGGGATTAATTGAAGGGCAGAGATAAATGGCTTGGTGAGCCTCGCCTTTTTTTTGTCTCTTGCTCTTTGATCATGAGACCAGTGTTCAGCTGACTTGCTTGTACTGTGCCTCAATTTGCAAGCTACACTACCTGTGGGACAGCTAACTCAAGGACTGTGTCATTTTAATTTGATGTTTCTTCAAGACCTGCTTCACCACACCATTGGAATTTACATCTCTTGAGCTAGGGACTGTCGGACCCTGTCATCTGGCTGACTGTTGGTGACCTGCCATGCTGTTTGCTGCCTGTGCCTGGATATCCTGATTTGCTCTACAGAGGCCTACCCGTCAGCCGTCAAGTCTTGAAGTTTCATAACTGTCTCGCGGGAGTGAGTTGCACTGAGCCATTTGTACTGCTTTATAATTTTATTAACTATTTATTTCTTATGTCATATATCTATATATATCTATATATATCTATATATATAGATATATACAATTATTAGCATTCTGGTTTTGTTTCTCTAGAGAACCCTGTCTAACATCGTTAGCCTGGGTAAAGGAGGAAGAGTTTTTACTTAGAGAGCATTGAGTTTATGATAAAGGTAGTGGGGTAATTTGGGAAAGAATATGAATAATGGCTGCAAGCGCAGAGACTACAATCAATGGCACTGAATTGAATTTGTAGAAGGTTTGGAACTGGAGAATGCTTTTTGTGCATGCTTTTTCCACAGTAAAAAACTACACAAATAGCAACAAGCACAAGAAGAAAATGTTCTAAAATTGATTGTGGTAATGATTGTATTTATCTCCTGGATGTGATTAAACTACTGAATTGTTAAATGTTATGATATGTGGATTAATTTACAATAAATCTGCTGCTGAAGAAGAAGAAAAATAAGAAGAAGAATTACAGTCAAACTCACAGGAGCAGTTCTACCCTGTCCTATATGGTAGCTATGATTTGGCATTGACTCAAGGCCAGGGCATTTATACACTATCCAATTTATATACTATCCAATACCCTTGAGCAGATGGACTGCCACAGGGGCTATGACAATGAGCTCCAACATGGTAACAAGTGTGAGGATGACCCATGACTGGGCACTCTTGTTCTGTTGTACATAGAGTCAGAACCCACTCAATGGCACCCAACAGCAAAACTGTGGTGACCTATTTGGGTCTTGATCGGCCTGTCAACCAAAATGTCAACTTTTCAAACCACAAATCATGCCATGGGATAAAGGTCAAACTTTCTGCTCCTGTAAAAGGCAAAGCCTCAGAAACCATCTAGAGCAGTTGTACTGTGTCCTGTAGGATTGCCATGAGTTCCGATGATTGTATGACTGTGTGAGTCCATGTAGACAAGAGAAACAAATCCAGAGATACACATGTGTGTGTAAAATCATCTCAATATCAAAGAGCAATTGTACATTCAGTAAACATCCCAGTTAAGTCCAGATCACTATATGTCCAATATTAGCCCATATGTCCAATACCAGTCTGTAAATTCCTCTTCAAACCATACAACACATGCAATGATGATGAGTGCAGGTGAAGGAAGATCACGGGCCAGTGAGTTGAAAGTCTTGTGGATCAAGTGGCGGTGGAAGCATCTCAGTACTAGTGTGAGTCTCACATGGCTCCTCCAGCTCCAAGGCTCTGGCTGCCATGAGCATAGCCCTATGTGGCTTGTCAGCAGGAAGACGAAGCAGAAAGAGGGACTGCCCTCTAGTGAGCTATTGATCTCTTTTGTGCCTCCAAATGAGGTCATCAAGATGTGACTTGATTGATAGGACAGATTCCATCCCCTTAACAGGAGATTATGTAACTCCCACAATGAAACAATGGGCTATACACAGGAAATTTGCCTGATAAAAAGCACAGAATTCAAGCGCCTATGTCAGTGTTGAGGTGATGGAGATATTCCATCAAAGGCCAGGGGCTTTGTTGGTTTGGGGTTTTTTGTTTGTTTGTTTGTTTATTTGATTTTTAAGAATTCTTGAAGTCTTTGAATGCTGGCAAAGAATATTGAATTTACAACGAACTCTGTGTTAGGCCAGGTAGACTAGAGAAACAAATCCAGTGACACTCATATATGTGTAAGAAAGAGCTTTATATCAACAGGTAACTGTGTATATGGAAAACAGCTAAGTCCAGTCCAGATTAAGTCAATAAATTGCATACTAGTCCATAAATTCTTTTTCAGACTTATGCATCCACAATGAAGAATCCCTGCTGGTAGGTATAAAATCCTGTGGATCCAATGGTGGTGGATGTATCTCCAGGGCTCTGGCAGATTTCCAAGTCACTCGATGGCCACAAGGTGAAGGCAGAGAGAGCGAGGAAGTTCCCAGGATCCTCCTTATGGGAAGGCCATGCCCACAAGGAGATACCATCAGTCTGTGACCTGATTAACAAGCTAGATTCCACCCACACTTTCTTATAGGTGCCCTGTTGGTACAAATAGAAACTATCACCAACTCTGAGAAGAATTAACACACGTGTCTTGGGGGAAATTGCAGCCAGAATTCTCCTGAGAAGTGGTAATAGATAGAGTTCGTCTCACATTCTTTGTACAGGAAGGACAAGTCCCTCCTTGCTTGGGTGAGTAACATCTAAACAGAGGAAGACCTTCAAGCCAGATGGGTTGACACAAGGGCTACAACAATGACCTCATACATAACCGGGTGCACGGATAGGGTAGGCCTGGGCGCTATTTTCTTCTATGGTACAGAGATGCTGTAAGATGATGCCAGCTTTGGGGCCCACAACAGCAGCCCCTTTGCTTCCCTTGCCAGGTAGCATTATGTATTCACAGGTAGGGGTGTCAGGATTCAGTCATCGCTGAAGGACTATTATTTGCAAATCACACCAACTTCCCAGAAATTTTATGAAATTTTTCACTTTTAAGTAGATATTTACTTCAGTTGATTGAAACTGAACAATGAAGAAAGAAAGAAAGAAAGAAAGAAAGAAAGAAAGAAAGAAAGAAAGAAAGGAAGAAAGGAAGGAAAAAGGAAAGAAAGAAACCTTTTTGTGCTCCCTGGAAACGGGGCATGGTACTGAGCAAATTGTTTAATAGAATTCAGCAGGTTTTGAAGCTGTGCCAATGCCCAAAGACTTCCCACATAAATAATATATTTCAATTTTGTTGTTTAATTAAATTCACAAGGAATAACCTTTTTTTTCTCTTTTGGCTCATGAGGACTTTGTTTTGGGTTAGGGGTTTTGTAGGATGGTGTGAGTGCGTGAGTGTGTGCGTGTGTGTGTGTGTGTGTGTGTGTGAGATTCATCCTACGTTATATTCTCCATATTCCCGCTGAAGAAAGTGTCTGTAATTTACTCGGCTTACAAACTATTATCGTTTTTACAATAGTAGTAGTAGTAAAGATAATTATAACCAGAACATTAAATCTGACAAGAGACTTTTGCAATTTATCATCTAGTACAATGACCATCCAAAGATCCCTGGTGGCACAATATTTAATGCTCAACCTTTATCCAGAAACTCTGCATTTGGGATTGAACTATCAGTCCCAGGGGAGGAAAATCGGGTGATATTTCCCTATAGATATTGCAGCCTAAAACATTTTATGAGGAGTTCTCTGTCACATAGGGGCCTTATTTGTTTAAATGCACTTGATGGTTTTTAACACACCATTCATTATGTTGTTGTTGTTGTTGTTGGATGTCATCAAGTCAGCTCCGACCCACAGCTACCCTCTGAACAAGAGAACAAAACACTGCACAGTCCTCCACCAGCCTCACAAGTGTTCCTATGTCTGAGTCCACTGATGCAGCCACTGTGTCAATCCATCTCAAGGGCCTTCCTCCTTTTCACTGCCCTCTATTTTTACCAAATATGATGTTCTTTTTCAGAGATTGGTCTCTCCTGACACCATGTCCAAACTATTTCACATGAAATCTTGCCATCCTTGCCTCTAGGGAGCACTCTGGTCTTACTTTTCCAAATACAGGTTGATGTGTCCTTTTAGCAGTCCATGGTACTTTCAATAGTCTTCTCTGGCACCACACTTCAAAGGCATCGATTCTTCTACAGTCTTTCTTATTCAGTGTCCAACTTTCACATGCATGTGATGCAATGGATAACACCGTGGTTCAGGGAAGGCACACTTTAGTCCTCAAAGTAACATCCTTGCTCTTCAATACTCTGAAGCAGTCTTGGCCAGCAGATTTACCTAACACAATATGTCTTTTGATCTCTTGATTGCTGCTTCCATGAACATTGATTGTTTGTGTCCAAGTAAGGCAAAATCTTTGACTACTTCAACCTTTTACCCAGTTCTCATGATGTTACCTGATAGTCCAGTTGTGAAGATTTTGGTCTTTCCTCCATTGAGTTGTAATCCATCGCGAGTGCTACAATCCTGGATTTCATTAGCAATGTCATCTGTATACCACAGTTTGACAATTCTAGTCTGAATTCTCCAAATCCTAGTGCTGAATTCTTCCTTATATAATCCAGGTTCTCTAATGAGTTGCTCAGCATATAAATTGAACAAGTATGGTGACAAAATACAACCCTGACACATAACTTCCCTGGTTGGAAACCATGCAGTACTTAGTCCCCTGTTCTGTTCACACTGCTGCCTCTTGATCCATGTACAAGTTCTACATGAGCGCAGTAAAGTGTTCTAGAATTAACACTCTTCTCAAGTTATCCACAGTAAATCATGGTCTGCATAGTCAATGAAGCAAAAGTCAACATCTTTCTGGTATTTTCGACTTTGAGATAAGATCCATCAACAGCAGCAATTATATCCTTGTTCCACATCCTCTTCTGAAACTAGCCCAGACTTCTGGCAGTTCCCTGTCAATGTACTGCTGCAACTGTTGTTGCAATGTTCCTTCTGATCAAATATCATTCCTCATTCAACGACAGCCGTGCATTGGATGTCTGCTCTTTCTGAAGTGCCACTCGCACAGTTTGGAGATTCCTGTTTTCTAGGGAATGAGATTATGCATCTGATTCTTATGTGTGACATCCTCCACAATGATTGCAATCTCCCTTCTCTTCCTGAGCCTTCCTTATGTCAAAATCTCTACTCTCAAAACACTGCTCATGTCTCGCTCCTGTTCCTCTCTGGGCCTTGCCCATTCTGTTCTCTGACTCTTAGTCCATCTACCATGTCCAGAAACAAGTATATTAAACCCTTCATCCCCACAAATCATCGCTGTGTAACACAAGCTGAAGCAGTGTTTTCAGATCTGGAAAATAAACATCTTTAAAGTAATGAGATTGAATAATCATTAATCTAGTTGAATGCAGTCTACTGCTGGTAGTCATGACTTTATGTGTTCTGTCTTCGTATAATTTTAACATTATTATGCAATGACTATTAGATCCTACTTTTCTTGAGACAAGAATCCTGTCTTCGGCTTCTCCTATAATTTGGTGAGCAGAAGGAGGTCTTGGAAAATCCCTCATCATTTCTTTTAGAAAAGGCATACCAAAATCATATCATTGACCGTGCAATTTTGCTTGAAATTTTATTTTCAAAAAATGGGAACTCTTCTCAATTCCCATTCAAACAATCTTATTTTATCAATGTGTTTCTGAGAAATATTTAGTGATCTAAATATTTCACAATAAATCATTATTTGTACAATAGAAAATATCATTCTAAATAAACCCTTGAGATGGCACCAAGATAATAAAATAAGACACTTTTTATATGTAATGCATAATATATGTGGTGTCATTAAAGATAAGAAGGTTAGAGGAGCTCAAAATACTTTTTTTAAGTTGCTAGGGTAAAGGTTCAAGTTTCAGAATTGCACACAATACTGAAGGAAGGGCTCAGTTGGCTTCCTATGAGAACATAAACTATAACTCTATAGGTATTTGACCATTGACTTCAGAGACTCGGTGGTGCTTCCTTTTGGGTTGCTAACCCCATAGAGTAGCTAACCTCCCAGCTATTTGGGGGTAGAACGATGAGGCTGTTTTCCCCCCTTACAGACCTACAGCATAGGAAAACCTCAGTTGTATTCCACTATGTCCTATGGAATTGCTGTAAGTCAGAGTTGACTCCATGGCAGTTGGTGATCTGGTGATGGTCTTTTGATTGGTAAATAATGTAAATATCCTAAAAAAAGGTTTATACCACTTCTTCCTCTAAGAAACATGATCAATGGCACATTGACTTTGAGATGCAATATGTCAGTGTCAATATAGTTTCCTCTTTTAAAAGATATTTATATTGTATGTAAAACAAAGCTACAAATTTTTCTCATCTAATATAGAAAATCAAAACCTTTTAAGAGATGATATACTTTCTCTTTTTTACTATGCATTGAGCTGTCCTGCTTGTCACATTGTTAGTGGTTTCATAGAAACAAAATTATAGTGATCATATGATACTACTGAAAGCTTCATCATATAATATATCATATAGCACTATTATTTTATCACAATGGGAAAAAATCCTACCTGTGTGATACCAAAATTTATCAGCAGGTATAGGAGGGCATAATTTAAGATTTGACTTATTTAAATGTCCCCTCTCAGTTAAATTAATGAAACAGTTTTATTATATTATGTTCTATGACACAAACTGGTTTTCTTTCAAAAAAAATAACAAGAAACATGAAAGATGTCTAGCTGCCAATCAATTAAAAGAACTCAAGCATGACTATTTCAGGGAAAAGGGATTCAATATAAGGTGAAAATTATTGAGTAAAATCGCACACAAGTAGAATTTTGTTGACGATAATTCACTTGAAGTAATGAGAGTTATCTCTACAGGGAAAGAGGGACCAGACTTCAACCCAGTGCCTCACGGTGTGAATGCAACATTCCGGCGTAGAGTAGGGAACCAGTGGAGTGGTCTGGGAGGCTGGCCCCAATTCCAACTATTTGTGGATGCCTGCCCCTCCCCACCAGAAGAATTTGTTTCAAAGGACGACATTGAATCTGCAGCTCCGGGAGAGGAATATATCTGATTGGAGCACACGGGAACAGATAAAGGGGTAGTTGGACAGAGTGGAGCACATCCTGGCCCACCAGGCCCTGAGGATGATGACCCCAAGTAGAGCAGCCAGTCCACAGAGGACCACATGGCCAGCCCCACTATGAGACATGATGTCCCTCATTGACCCATGGCCCTGCAGGGAACAGCACCGGAGACACAGTGTGGGAATTGCGCCCGACCTGATCCGACTACACTGAGATATACTTGATGGTTCTACATGGATATTGGCAGAAAGCAGGAAAATCCCAGAAAGATGCTTATTTATGTTTGATTGACTATGTAAAAGTATTCAACTATGGCTGTGTAGATCATAACTGACTGTGGATAGCATAGGAATTACAAACCATTGAACAAAGTGAGGCTTATATATAGACCAACTAGTAGTTGTTTAAACTAAATAAGGTGATCCTGCACGGTTTAAAATCAAAGTGGTCTGTTTTTGTGTGTGTCAATGTTGGATCCTTTCGTCATACGTATTCAATCTTTTCTCTAAGCAAATAAGCTGAAAGTTAAACTTTATGAAGAAGAACATGACATCAAGATTGGAAGAAATCTCATTAACTAACTACAATATGCAGATGATACAACCTGCAATATGCAATTGAACCAACCTTGTCTGCTTAAAGAGGAAGAGGCCCTAGGACACTTTCTGATAGACATCGAAGACGACAGCCTGCAGTATGGATTATGTCTCAGCATAAAGAAAAGAAAAATCCTCCTAACTGGACTGGCACAGGACTGAGTAGAGCCTCAGGACACTATGTGTTGGAACTGATGTACTGGCACCTACAAACAGTGACAAGGGAATTTTTAGATTGTTGATAAATTGGTGCCACTAGGTTCACTCTCAGAAATGCTGTCACAAACCCAATATTGAAAGTGCTCCTGCCTCTACTTCTTTACGATTACCTTTTTTTGCTTAATTTCCTTTCATGTCTTATGAAATGAGATCCTGTTATTAACTATTTGCATATTTGCTTACCTTCTATCTCCCTGTTGAGATACGAGCATTACTCCACAGGATCATTGGACCTCAGATTTGCTTCTGGTCCTCAGGCCCTACCACAGTGGTGGCACATTGGAAAACAAGAGTTAGTATTTTTGGAACCAATGAATGAATGATGGTAATTTTTTAGCAGCCTAAGTAAGAAAATAATGTAGTTATTTTCCTAAGTAAATGTCAGAACAGCCCTTACTCCTCCCCAATAAGTAACCTCAAAATATGTAAGCAATATGGCCACAATCAATTATGTTTGCTGCTCTTTCACAGCTTGGAGAGGGATTGTGTTTGGAGGATGATCAAAATATTATGGCAATGCTTTTTTTTAGACAAAGGAAGTAGACTTAATCATCAAGGTATGTAACATTTATACATTTGGTACTAAAAATAACTTAAATTTTCCAGCAACAAAATGGGGCATAAATAATGGGAAGCTGGAGAAACCCATGTCGAAATCTTGGAACAAGAGTAACTATAGACCCACTCCTAACTTAAAGACATGGCTCAGCTCCAAAGACCAGGTCGTTATATGAAACTTGACATCATGATCTCATTACTATATTATATATCACACATACTTTAAGCCCACATCATTACATAATTTAAAATTTTCATCATTATGTGACAGCTAAACCACTAAGAATCTTGGCCCAGACAAGTTGACACATATCTCCACCATTGTGGTGAAATGGCTTCCAATGACTATGATCTAAAAAAGAGATTTCTAGCATAAGAACACATTCTGAATACACTGCCATTGGCAAATATTTTTTGTTTTACTACGACCTCTGGTGGCACATTAGTTACGCATTGGGCTGCTAAGCCAAAAGTCAGCAGTTCAAAACAATCAGCTAGCTCCATGAGAGAAAGATCCATGTCAGTGAGTTTGGTTTGGTTGGGGTTTGTTTGGTTTGGTTGGATTTGGTCTTACAGATGTAAAGATCTACACTTCAATGAATATGTATCACCAAAGAATTCCTGAAACAGTAGCACCGAGTCCACTAAAATCTTAATGACAAATTAATGAAAAAAATAATTTCAAAAACCAACCCAGGACCTTCGTATCTAGATATTCTGCAAACCCAGCAAATGGAGGGAATGTTACCCCAAAAGTATGTGTGCAGTCATTCAGTTCTCCAGAGCCGATTCCTGGTGTATGATCTACTTAGTCCAATTCTCATTTCCCAGTTTATATGACTGGGCTTCAAAAAGAGCACAGAAGGTTCTATTACCTTTTACCCGCACTTTTTCCATGAGCATTTGGTGTCCCCTGCTCTCCACAAGGTGCTCAAATGATTTTTCTTTTCTTTGCCGGTTAGTTAGCTAGCTAATTACCACCAAGTAATGCCCTTAGGAGATAGAGTTTTGGCAAAATCCAGGCAGAGTCACATCCAGACACTTTCAGATTTCTTCATTGTCCTCAGTGACCTGAATCTCTCAGACTGAACTTAGTCTAGGAATAAGGTCCATTGGAGCCGAGCCCTCGTGAACTTGCCTCATGCACAGACCAGGGTCCACACACCTTCAGAGGTGTTGCGGGTTGGCAGGTCGAGCTGATGAGACTTTCTGTTGTTCCTAAGGCTTTATTCCTCTCCTTGAACTGCTGTTATGCCCATAGTCAACTCAGTCTTCTCTCCCATGGAAGTCAATTTCCATATTTCAATTACCAGAACCGAGAAAAGTTTCCAGGTACTTCCAGCTAGACTTGCACTTCTGAGCCATCTTTTTCTGGCTCGACAGTGACCAACCTGGTGGCCTTCGGGCAGTCTTTTTAATCAGGTTTTCCCGGCAGAGCTGTAGGGAGAATTAAATAGGATGGCCATTAATTAGGGTTGCAGCTAAGCACCTTCACTCAGACATCATGCTCCGATGTAAGTGTCCCTGACAGGGTACAGCTAAAGAAAAGAATGAGCTTTCCAGTTTCACCCCCCCCCGCCCCCCCACTCCATCTCCTGTGTAATTATTATGAGTTTCTCTCGAACAACTTTCTGCAGGCTGCAGAGGGACGGGGTGCGTTAGGCATCCTCACAGCTGTAGTTAAGAAAGGCCCCTCTGGGGTACTCTCTCTAACCTCCTTCCTCTGTCGTCAGTCACACTCCCAGGTGTGAAGTGTCAGAATGGCTTCATGTTATTTCTGAAATAGTTCTTCAACTCTACACAGGCTGTCACAGTGCTCAGTGGAGAAGAACTGTGATCGATTTTTCAAAGTTCACTATCCAAGCCACCACTGCCCTCTCTTGATTCCGTCTGAAGTTGACCAAGTGGCTCGACCTCCCTCTTTTTGTTGGGCTTCAGTTGGCCTGATTTTGGAATCATCTCTCTGCTGGAAAAAGGGATCTTTCCCAGGAGTCTCCATGTCTGGGTCTCAGAACAAAAGCCTGGTGATCTGCCCCTGAACACCAGACACTGAGAACTGTAAAACACAGTTATTAAAGATGATGCTCATGAAGTTCCCGGAGTCAGAGGCAAGTCAACAGGAACTAGTTTCGACCCATGTGAACAGCATTTGTTTTGGGGAAGAGTTGTGGGTAAAAGAATGTTAGATGGAAATTTATATAACCTCATCATAATACTCTAGAGACAGCCTCAGAGATAGAAATTAGCAGCAAAAATATGCCACATCATGTAATTAAACATAATTTTCTTCTACTTCACACTCTCTTTGTGTGCAGTGTGACTACATGCTCAAGATATAACAAGTATCCAAAGATTCAATTAGTGTAAATCATGGGGGAAAAGTAAGTGTTTCAATTGTTTAGGGTTGAAATGCAAGCAGTCAGGCAAGTGGGGTTGTCCCTGTATATATTTTGTTACATGATATTCATGAATGTGAGTTTTCTAATTAAAAACCATGAAACTCATTGTCATTGAGTCTATTTCAACTCACAGTGACGCTGTTGGACAGAGTAACTGCCCCTGTGTGGTCTCCAGGCTGTAAGCTTACACAGCCTGCCACATCTTTCACCCGTGGGGGGCTTGTCAGTCCAAATTGTCAACCTTCACAGCCTAATTTTAACCACGGTGACACCAGTGAGCCTTGATAAATATTAGCGAACACTTACTTTCAGCTATTTTCTGGAATATGACTCATAAAAATAAATCATATATTTCCATAAATTATATAGTTTTGATTATCTTACACATTTAGTTAGGGTATAGATGGAATGCTGGTGGTGTCAAGGGTGAGTGCTTGATTGCTAATGGAAAAGTTGGTGGATCAATCCCATCAAGTGTCACTACAGAGCAATGGTCTGTGATCTGTTCTTATAAAGATTACAGCTTAGAAAACACAATGGTCCATGTCTATGCTATCACTGGGAGAGCCTATGAGCCAGAATAAGCCCGTGGCATCCCACACCAACAAGGCATTGCCCATAGTCATAATTGTAATGAGCTAGCAATGTTGAGGGTGTTTTTTGGCAACCATAGGTAACAAGATCATCAAACGCCAGCGAGCATGAACTGTGAGTATTGAGTAGATGCCTATTTGCAGCTCTGTATTTCCCAGGCTGTTGTTCCATACATTTTTCCTTTTTAACCAAAGGTCACAATTTAGGACTTGTTATTAATTTAAGGTGTCATCTTCAGTTCTCAATTTGGAATTGCACCGCATCTGTGGTTTCACATTGAAGAGAACACCGAGGGCCCTGCAGTGGGAACCAGCATTAGCTGGCACAGGAGGTGGTGTTTCATGCTTGAGTAAAGGCAAGGGATACAGCAGAAATGTTCCAGGCTAAAAATAATTGCACACACAGCTAGTGACCAATAAGTGGGTGATTAGCAATGAGCACTTCATCGTGCATTGGACTATGATTTCCCAACACTCAACTTGTCTTATGCATAAGATTATGATATCCCCATGATGATATATCAATCAAATTGTGATATATTCCTATTATGCTATTTCCATTAGGTTATCATATCCCCATTATAATATATCCATCAGATTGTGAGCTTCGGCCCAGTCCTGGGGAATGTGAAGAAGGCCCTGGCTGAAACTCAAGTACGCAGGCAGATGAGATTGATTTGCATGACATGAAGTAAATCAGGAAGCCCCCTGCATAAATGCTTTGCCTTCTGTTGACATAATGCTTCTACTCCCACCCATATGTTGAGCATTTTTTGAGTGATCCATTCAGAAGAAAGCAAAAAAAAAAAAACTACAAATATAATTATCTGTTGCAAGTGATTTTTTGTATTATTATTATTATTGTTTCATCTTTCCTCACTGAGTGTGCCTTTCTCGGAGAAAAGAATTGAAGAGAGTAGCGTTCCTTGTTTTTGAGAGTGGAAGGGACACAGGAAATAAAAGGCACACAGCACTTGTGGCTAATCTGGTGAAAATGTTGACATTGCCCAAACCTTGTGGTCCTGGAAACTGGTCACAGCTATGGAAAAGACCACCATTTTTACAGCAAAAATGGTTCCCTGCACGGACCACCCCTCCCATATGGTGTGAATTCTACGACTTGTGGAAGTCCTACTTGATTGCCTATGACATTGCTGGATGCTCACACTGCCATCAACTCCATTCCAACGCACGGTGACCTGGTGTAAGTTTTCTGAGAGTAGCAGACCGAATCTTCTTTTATGTGAGGAGCAACTGGTGGGTTTAAAACAGCCCACCTTGTAGTTATCCGCTCAGGGGCTCCATTGGCAAGGGCAGCACCTAATCCAAAAACCAACCTGTGAAGTCCAACTCAGAGAGACCCTACAGGACAG
This sequence comes from Tenrec ecaudatus, assembly GCF_050624435.1. Taxonomy (NCBI): domain Eukaryota; kingdom Metazoa; phylum Chordata; class Mammalia; order Afrosoricida; family Tenrecidae; genus Tenrec; species Tenrec ecaudatus. Next base: position 6,069,623 of record NC_134544.1, on the reverse strand, counting down.
AGAAGGGCTCCTGTGGGCTTACAAGACCAACTTTTTTAAGGGAATAGGGAGCTGCATCTCTCTCCCTTGTAGTGACTGGTAGTTTTGAACTCCTGATCTTGAAATTAGCTGTCCAATGCATAACCCAGCTGCCCAGTGCCTAACCCACTATGCCACCAGGGCTTCCCAGTCACGCCAAATTCTCATTCTTGGCCTCTGCGGAGTCACTGAATTGTTTGTCCACACTCAAAAATTAGAAGAAAAGTGCTTACTAATGAAAATTTAACTAAGTGGACCTATCTTTCCCCCACCCCTTGCCCCCATCCGATGACTTCCCCCTCACCCCTCCCCTGAACTGTGACTTACCCTCAGTCTCTTTATGAGCACACTCAGAGAACAGGGTGAACTGATGATGAAACATTACAATTTATTAACTAGTGACGCCACTCTTCCCTACCATTCTGCCACACCTGGGCTTTCTTCCGCCTCATTTTATTTCCCTAATTCTCTAAGATGATCGGAACGTCTGAGTATGCCTGTCACTATATTACTCCCCAAGCCCACCCCTCCACCACCTCCCTGTGTTCTTAAGACTACTTTTTCCTTTCAAAGTCAGTCCTTGGCGGGCTCATAACTGAAAGGAGACACTGTGTCTGCATGCAGAGACAGCATCTGTGACCAAGGACAGAAACCCACCAAAGACCCCTTCCACACAGTTGCTCCTGGGTGTTTATTCATTCTCTCAAGTCACTTTTGCTTTAACACTGGCAGCCCTCATCACTGAGTGCTTGATGGTGGTCATCAAATGAGAGAGCGTAGGCTGGACCCCGAAGTCCGAATTTCCTTCCCAACAGGTTTTCAAGAAATTATTAGGGATTTGCATTTTCAAATACTGACTCCCTTGATCCTGAGTTGTGTCAAACTGTTAAGATTTATTTATTTTCTTTCTAAAACTTAGTCGTTCTCATGTGCTTTCCACTTCCCTGGAGTAAGGACATAGCTATGGTTGTGTCTGTCTCCATCTATGGATATTTGTTTATATGTAGTACAAACAAACCATCTCACTCCTTTCCGGTTGTTTTCAATGTGTAAATGTATGCATAGTTATCTTTGGGTGTTTTATTTACATTGCATAAATATCCAGACCTTCACCCCATCTTCTGTTCCTTATTTCTTTCCAGTAGAACATGTGGGACTATGGGAGTGAGGGGCCCAGCTAGGTGACCTCAAAAAGGAATTCCTTAGTTCGATCCCTTGCCAGGATGGAAATGAATGGCTTTCTATGGCCTGTACTTTCTATGGAGCAACTGGGGTTAAATTTTTGGCTGAGCTAAACCCAATGGTTAAGCTTTTCCAACTGACCAAAAGCTTGATGGGTCAAGTTCATGCAGAAGCACATATTAAGAAAACTGGGCCATCTACTTCTGAAAACCCAGCTACTGAAAAATTTTCAGAACCCAGTTCTGCTCTGGCCCACATGCAATCACCATGCATCAGAATTGACTTCCAATACTAAATGGTCAAGACAAATACACCCATTGCCACCACATGGATTCCATCGTGGGCTATTGCAAGGTGAACAGTTCAAAACCACCAGCCACTCCAAAGGAGAAATATGAGGCTTTCCACTCCCATAAAGATCTAAAGTCTTAGAAACCCACAGAGGGGGTTCTGCTTTGGTTTATAAGGTCACTATGAATTTAAGACTAAGGGGTCCTCTAATCATACTCTGGAACCTAAAACTCCAGATATGCACTTAGAAGGAAATAAAAATGTTTGCTCAGTCTATCTCTGACCAAAGATTCTGGCTTTCCAAAACTAAAGCCAAACCACATTCTTTGTCGGTGAGTTGATTCTGGCGCATAGGGATTCAACAGCACCAAACAGAATGCCTCAGAGCTTTGGAAAAGGTGCAATGTCTACGAGCCACACGGCCACAGCTTCCAATGATGGAATAGAACTGTGCATCTTTCTGTTAACAGCCAAGTATTTCACCACTGAGCCTACAGGGCTCCAGTTGGCTTTCAAATCGACCTTCTTATTCTAACAATGTAGGTTGGAGAACTGGGGTCCACAGATAGAAGTTATATTCTGAATAGAGTAACCCTTTCACTCTGAGGGGCTGAACTCCCTGGTTCAGCCTTGGGTAGGAAGTTGATGGAAACATGACAGGAAAAGGAAACAATGAACCAATTACAGATTCACATATTTGCATAATTTGTCACTGCTGCAAATATTAATGCATGTTAAAATAACATTCACATATAGTCCTGGAGGGGGGGAGGTTGATTGGCTATGGAGAAGGTGAGAAAAAGTGTTAGCATTTCATTTCAAAAGCCCCAAGTGACTATCCTTCGGAATAGCGGTTGAGCGCATATGCTAACCCAAAGCACCAGAAGACGTTTTAAAACCTGGTTGTGTGAATGAATCACACATTTCTAGGGCCAGATGGTATCAAATCATAGCCTGCCAAATACCTACATCATTTACAGTGCTACAATCAATGAAATTAACACTTTGAATCATCAAGCGTTCATTTGCCAGACACTCGCCACCTTGTGCTTTCTGCATTACAGGGGCTGCTTTATGGGACTAATGGAAGAATGCATTGGTATATTTTTCTTAGACAATGATCATTTTTCATAGGCATCGAGGTCCTTCTCCTGAGGTACTCCATGGACTCAGCCAAAGGTATGGGGGGAGACCTCAGGAGCATGTCTGGAGACGTGGACTTTCATGAGGACTAAGCAGCAGATTCGTCATAACACATAGACTTGCCGCTTCTCTAGTCTGGATTCCAGCTCAGCATCTGTACTTTGAAGACAGGGGCCCGTCTCAGAGGCTCTTTTAAGCTCTAATCGACTGTGATACTGATATTTCAGCCTAAGGCCGATAGTGACTTCAGATGAAGATGTTTTTGTACCTGCTGCCACACCTACTTCTAAAAGGTCTTTATATTGACTATAAGAAAGTATCCAGGGCAGTGTTCTTAGCATGTGGATAGAATGTCAAAGCCGTCACTGGGAATTTGATAAAAGCTATAAAGGCTTTTCCATAGGGGGAAAAACCTATGCATTTGTTCACACAGACTTTTACAGACCCTGTTGAGGCTTTGAAGACCCCCCCTTTGCACCATATATGCAGCCACGTACAGTCACAAGCTAAGCATGGAATCTCTTAGGTTCTTTCGCATGTTGTACATTATTTAACACAACTTCCAGAAACAATGGTTATTTATTATTATTATATTCATTTGACTGATGCCATTTGTAGACAGATCTATAGAGAGACAGACTAAGCAGACACAGAGAAAACAAGAGAGAGCAGCTAACACATCCTGTGTGTGATGAGCTGATTCTGACTGATGATGACCCTACAAAAAATGGTAGAAATGTCTACAAGCCCTTGGTTATCAGCCAAACACTAACCATGCTATTACTAAGCCTTATTAGTTAGCTATATGTTGTGTGCATAGATAAATATATAGACATAGATATGAGGAGTACTTCATTGAAAAAAGTTCATTGAAAACCCCTACTATCTATCCTCTTATCTCCCCCCACAAACTTTTTAATGTCCCCTCATACATATAAGAATACATATGCATATACTTACACAGCTGTACCCAGACATACACACATACATATGAGGTGTATATATGCAATTTAATACATCTATATGATTTTATATTATTCATTTAATTGGGGGCTCTTACAGATATTTTAACCATCCATAAATCAATTATATTAAGCTAACTTGTGCAGATACAGCCATCATCACTTTCCAAGTATTTTCTTTCCACTTGAGCCCGTTGATATCAGTTCCTCTTTATTCCCTCCCTCTCCAAACCTACCACCCTCATGAACCGTTTTATAACTTATTAAGGGTTCATGAGGGTGGTAGGATATATATATACTCTATAATGCTCTGTCAACTTGCTAAGGGATGAAATCTAGCCTGTCAATCAGGTCATAGCCAATGAGGACTTTGTGTGGGCATGGCCTTCTCCTGAGGATTCTGGGAACTCCTGTCTTCTTCCGTGGATGCAGGACACACACTCTGCAATACATTCCTGTTGACAAGATATGTGGAGCTACACTGATGGAACCAGAGCCCTAGAGCTGGAGGAGCCATGTGGAGACCCACGCCAGCGCTGAGATATTCCCAATGCCACTAAATCCACAAGACTTTCCACCCATTGCCTGTGATCTTCCAGCATTTGACGTAGTTGTATGTGTTGTGTGAGTCTGAAGAAGAATTTATAGACTGGTATCAGACATATGGGGTAATATTAGACTTATGGACTTAGTCTGTAGTGGGTTGTAATGTTTTCTTAATATAAAATCACTATTTGATATAAAGTTCTATTTCTAAATATATGAGTGTCACTGAATTTGGTTCTCTAGTCAACTTGGACTAACACGATTTCTATTACCTTCCAAAGTATCCCTTCACCCACAATTCTTTTATCTGTCCCCATCAAGGGCTGTTGCTATCACTGCTATCCATTTCCCCTCCCCACACGTCCCCCCCTCTCCCTTTCCATACCCTCATTTAATCATTACTCCCATTACTGTTTATAGGTGTGTGGGGGGGGGGAGGGGATATCTATCCTGGATTCCCTGTGTCAAAATCTCTTGTCTGTACCACTGTACATACGCCAGTCAAGTAGGATGTGTGAGGTCAAAATGGCGCCATAATAGTGGAGGAGGGAACATTAAAGAACTAGAGGAATGTTGTGTGATTTGTTGGTGCTATACTGCACCCTGGATGAGTTGTTCCTTTCATGTGTCCCTTCTGTAAGGGAATGTGCAAATATCAACAGATGGGTTTTGGGGTCTACATCCTGACCCCTCTCATTCACAACAATATGGTTATTTGTTTTTGATATTCTAATACCTGATCTCATCAACACCTCAAGATCACACAGGCTGATGTTATTCTTTCATGTAGACTTTTTTGCTTCCCTGCTAGATGCCCACTTTTTTTTTTTACTTCAAGTCTTTAAGATCCCAGATGCTATATTTTTTAATAGCCAGGCACCATCAGGTTTCTTCACCACATTTGCTTATGCACCCATTTTGTCTTCAGCAGTCCTGTAGGGAAAGTGAGGAACACACAGTGTCACATTATTAGAGCAAAATGATCTTCTGTTGAGGGAAGACTTAAGTCGGGACCCAAAGTCTGTCTGCTATCTTAGTGTTTTAAATATATTTACAAAAATCAATACCTTCCATGGCAAGGAGGGTATAGAGTGCTGGTGATGTTTAATCAATTGTAATGTAGCTGAGAGGAATTTCTGAGAGCTAGATGAAGGGTGAACATGATGGTGGGGCAGGAGGAAAGTAAAGGAAATAGAAGAAAGAATTAGGAGGTAAGAGCTATCAAGAGAGGTATAAATATAGGCATATATAAAAATATATTATATATATGATTTTCAATCCATTCAGTAATTCAAATAAAAACCGAGGGGCATTGTGAGTGATCATGTAGAATGCCTGGAGAGTGAAGACACCAGCAGTGTGATGTCCAGCCCCTCTGGGTGTCCCCACACACGCAGCAGCAGGGCATGCCTGCGAGGAGAGTTTGCCTCCCTAGTCCAGTGTCTGGATACCTGGAAAAGTGTACCATTTCCCAACAAACGTGGCTTTCTACCCCCTGCATTTCCTCATCCATAAAGATCCGTGTGGTTCGTGTGTGTGTGTGTGTGTGTGTGTGTGTGTGTGTGTGTGTGTGTAGCTGGGGCAAGTGAAGAAAATGAGCTTGGGAGCTCTAAAACATGCCATCCCCTACCCCCCTACCCCACCCCTCCCAGCACCTGAAGTGAAGGGGAAAGTACCTTGAGTGCTTATTAGGAAGGGGCAGGAAGTGGAATGAATCATCCCCCAGGGTTGCTTTCTGCCCTGGGGAAGGGTTCCTGGATTCCAGAACAGAAGCCGTGCCCAGGGCAACAAACCTTGTTAGTGCTCCCACACCTACTGGTTTTCCTGACAACTTGGATAGCTCCTGAAATCAAATATGAGTATGAATATATATATATATATATATATATATATATATATATATATATATATATATATATATATATATATATATATAATGTTCTTTCTCTGCTGACTTTTACCCATCATATCCCACTAGGAGGAATAAGTGTTTCTTAGTGAAGATTGGCATTTTTATGTTTTTCACTCTGAGATTGAAACTGGGAATTGAAAGCCATGCATCATTGAGTCAGTAACTGAAATTTGCAATTATATATGTGTCTCTCATAGTTCAATATACTCAAATACTGATGTATCTTGAAAAAATATTGGTGCTTTTAAGTTATAAGTCATCAATTAGTCTCAAAAATTACTATAACTCAAGAATGCTTCTTTTATCACTAAGGGTTGTGTGTCATGGTGAGAGCTGTTCACACTGCTGTGTCAGATCCCACTCCCAGCAGTCCTGGCGATACAACAGAGCCAAGCACTCCCCAGCCTGGTCCCCTCCCATGCAGGGCTGCCCACTGCCACGTCAGCAGCTGGAAACCATCAGCCACTCCCCAGGAGAAAGGGGGACTCTGTAATCCCATCCAGAGATGGCCTCTGGGAAACCCATGGGGCCAGTTCTACGCTAAATTTTAGGATCCTTATGAGGAGGCATGGACTTGATGGCAGTGAGTTGGTTTTGAGCTTGAGTCCTCTCCCATCCTCATAATCATCATTGTGTTTGAACTCATGATTGCAGCTACTGTGTCAATGCTTTTCCTCAGGGGTCTTCTTTTCCACTGACCCTCTTTTTACTGCATGTAACACTCGCACCTGCTAATCTTCTTGATCATATTATTCCCACCAATTCCAGAGGAAGATGTTACTAGCCTCTCTATTTTATAGATGAACGGTCTGAACACAGAGTGGCTAAATACCACGAACAAGGAACTCAGCTACGGAACAGCTGAGTAAGTGCGAAAGCCAAATGACAGTCTAGTCTGCCTGGCGGAATCCATTTGTGGTGCACATGAGGAGAAGCCCATCTCGGTGTAACTGAGATACTATGTGAGGCAGACTATTCCCTCCACTTCCACTAAAAGATGCCTGCTTCCCATCCCCAGGACCTGTGCCAATGATGCTTCACTAAAAGGATAACTAATGTTGCTGATCAACTGAACTTGACATGAGGAGGTCATTTAAGATTACCGGGTAGACCAATGCAGTCATGAAAGCCCTTGTGACTGAAATAGGGACTCAAAAGAGTTACAGTGCTACACAGGGGTGCTACAATAGAGGGGGGTTCAGAGGATGGAGAATTGGGAGAGAAGACAATCTCTCTCAAAACAAAGCCAAAGTTCCAAATTCTCTGCCATAGAGTACCTTGTAATTTATAAGAACTCTATAGGACAGGGTAGACCTGCCTCATGTGCGTTTTCAAGTCTGTACATCTTTCTGAGAATTAAAAACCTAACATTTCTTCTGCAGATTAACTGAGTTTTGAACTGCTGGCCTTGTGTTAGCAGCCCAACGCATAACCCACTCTGCCACCAAGGCTCCTTAAAACACCTATAGTTTTGTTGTTCTTGTTGTTGTTGTTGGGTGTCATCAAATAGGTTCCAACTCATAGCGACCCTACTGAAAGAAACACTGTCTGGCCCTTTGCCATCCTGAAAATTGTTCCTAGGACTGAGCCTATTGTTGCAGCCACAGTATCAATCCATTTTCTTGGGGGCCTTCCTCTGGAAGATAGACAGAACCCGATCCATAACCAGGGACTCCAACTTGCCAGTGAGCCTGAAGATGCTGCTACATTGAGCAATGCTTCTTTCGGCTGTACATCGGACTGGAAGGCACCTCACAGTATTACCCAAGTATATCAATCAATGGCGGAGATGTCCTGAGCAGGGGGGCTTCCTGAAAATTAGGTGGTTGGGGGGGAAACTTTAGTTTACAGGACCATTGAAGCCGTATTACCCAAGGTAACATACACAATCTGAAACAGAGGAATATTCTTTAAGGGGGAGGTTCCTTTTTAACTTTGAAGAAGATTAAAACATCTGGCATATTAGCCCTGCAACGTGATTGCTAGCGTGGACTCCCCATGCAAAGCATTCTCTGCAGTGCACGCACTGGCATCTGAGGAATATACAAATAGTAGTTATAAGGATGGTCATAATTACCAACAGAATCAGGCAATTTAGTGGAAAATGTAAAAATTTAACTGGTAAGAGTTGTATGAGCCCCTAATAAAACGTTTAAAAAAATTTAACTGGAGAATTCAGTCGTCCAATTAAAAACAGCTATCTTCAAGGAAAACTTTCTGGAAAAAAAGATAGGTTTTCAAATCCAATCCCACTTCTCCAGCTATGTGAACTGGAGTAAGTGTCTTCATGTGTAAAGCACAATTTGAAGACTGATTAAGAAATGTTTCTGGGATGTTTTAAGCATGTCCCAGATGTTCTCTCCATAATTATTCTTCAGGCACCCAGGCTACAGTCAACATTAGGTGCTACATTGTGTAACCCCCGCATCTATTCCTCTCCTTTTTAAATACTTGTCTTTATTTGTGGTAAAAAAGATACACAACAGAACCAACTGTCATCCCACAAGGAGTAGATCTAAAGCTCAGTGACATTGGTTACACGCTGCACAGCGAGTCAACATCCTCATTATTTCTGTTCTATTTGCTTCACTTCCACTCACTCAGACTCCTGCCCCCCCCCCCACCCTCTTGTCTGTGCTTCACCAGAGCTGCTGGGCCCCTTGGACTGACATAGATGGTGTTACTTCCTAATGTGATACTCCCGGGGAACCATTGTCATTTTTTGAGCTTCACTGTATCAGCGTGATGCAGGGGGTAGGTTCCACTCACGGTTTGAAGAGAAACTCAAGGTCCTGGGGATTTCTCCAACCATAGTTGGTTTAATGTGTCTAAATTATGTAAGAATTTGAAATTCTGGTCCACATTTATCGCCCCTTTTATTAGGACTGAACTATTGTGTCCCCAGTTAGAGTATTCAGTCCTAATAACCAGGCCCATCTACTACTGGTCTCACAGTGGAGGAGGTAGTGACTTATGGAGATAATTAGTCCTCCGCTGCATTTTCTTCTCTGACTCCTGAGCCTTCCTTTCTCTTTTGTTCCAGATGAATAGACCAAAAGCTATATCTCTGATAGCTGCTCATACGCTTTTAAGACCCAGAACACTGCTCACTCTACTGAACAGTAGACTATAAACTTTAAGAACTATAATAGACTAGTTAACTAGAATGGCCCACGAAGCCATGGCCCTAAACCCATAATTCAGAGAATTAATTCCATGAAAGGATTGGTTATATCCTATCCATCTCCTTTTAGATAATAAGAACTTTAGGGAATCTTGAACTTCTAACTAAACCTAGTGTGGCTACTCTTTTATCTTCTTTCTCTGTAATATTGAATACCTAGTAATACTCAAACTCAAAATAATATGTAGTGATTCTGCCAAGACCCAGAGTAATCTAAGATTGAATCAATAACTGGGAAATAATAGCATTGATAATAAAGTGCTAGAATTTGGGGTTGCAATGAAAAGCGACAGCTGCTGTAAGGCCGGTGCATATCCATCAATAGCTCACTTCATTAAAACAGTCAGCCAATATTGATTTCAAGCAAAGGGATTATATGCTAAAATGACAGCTGCATAACTGGTTCCACTGGGGCATGGAAAGAAGACAAAAATCAGCCACCATTACTCTTGACTGAGGCCATCATGGCCTCTTGTCCTGCATGGGAAATTCACCTTGCCTAGTCATTTACCAAGGAAAGAGAAGGAACACTGGCTATTAAAATAATCACACAAATGTCACCCCAATTACTATTCTCCCAGTATTGCAATATTGTCTGCTAGTATATTTTTTAAAACAAAAATCCAATACAAGAAAAGAATGCTGATAATTATACTAATTTCAACTGTATCATTTTTTAATGATTCATTCAGTGCTAATGACTTACTTGTCAATGGCAACTAGAATTGTAAACTATTTTCTTATGGAGAATTTTCCATTGTAAAATGCTTATTTTAATTATGATACCCAGTGCATGTGTCATTAGGGACCAGGAAAGCTGTCTTTGACTGGGAAGAGGGCATGCCCCTGTCATCATTATCATGTGAAGACATGGATCTGAAACAAATAAAACTGATAGACAAACAGCATCCTATCACTAGCAATGTTGGAACTTCTGGTATGGTCCATTGACAGGGCTGACATGTCTGTTGGTTTTTAGATAATACGCATGTTGCTCAGTAAGTACCAAACCTTACTTTTTTGAGAAGTGCCTACTAACAAATAGTTTAGCTAGTATGAATGCAACATATACATTGCCATGATTTTTGTGTGTGCTTATAATTTCAGGGATAATTTATTGCAAGCAACTAATAATGAATACAGTCCCTGTCTTATAAATCCGCATGAATTCATTTTCTTATTGACTAACTACTCTATTTTTTAACAAGTTCACCAGCATGTGACTCACATATACATTTCAATCATTCAATTAGCTTCATCAGGGTTGTACAACCATCCCTATAATAAACATTTCAGGACATTTCTTCTCCCTTGCCCTCATTGTTGTTTGCTCCCCATTTCCTACCAGCCTTCCCTGTCATGTCCATTTGGGTCTATGGATCCTGTCAATGTCTCTCTGTTTACCTAATCTGGAAATCATATCTAGAAAATCATACAAAATCAAGACAGAATACAAACAGATGGCCCAACAATAATGATACAATGGAAGAAAGAAAAGCCTCAATCCGTAAAACACAGAAGAATACAACTGCTTTCAGAGGTCTTAATAGCATATGAGTGCATATGTGTGTAGCATGTGTTTGCAGCCCTAGTGACATCGTGCTTATGCGTTGACCACCATCTTGCTAACTGAAAGAAGGATGAGGTTTTTTGCTCCCTTAACAATTTCCAGACTTAGAAATCCAAAAGCACAGTTCCACTTTGTTCCATAAAGTTTCTGTAAGCCAAGATAGCCAGAGTAGCCACAAATATAAAAATCTTAAGAACACCACACACAGGTACCAGGTATAACATGCTGCATTTGGACAACGCCAGTGGCCAAAATGTCTTTTCAGTTGTGAACCCGAGACCTGCAGGCAGGATGATGCCTTAAGATTTGACAAGATAGTGAGATATTTGCCTGATCTAATTCAGAAGGTTCTGATTAGAAGATTGACCTCTCTCATGTGAATGTCTACACGCTGATATCCCTGATCATTGGTCTGTGAATGAAGCCATCAACATCGCGGGGGCAGACATGCTCTGTAGAAGTACGGAGTCCAAACAAGACGTAATATTGGGCAGGTGAGTTCACTCAGGAAGATGGAGATTCGTGGGTGAAACCTCATGGGGAAATAGACATCATCAAAGCCTCAAAATTCATTCTAATATGTACATTGTAATTATTGTAAATGTTTAATATGTATGTACCTTTTCTTTAATATTCATCCTTCCAGGAGATAGCATTCAACTCTCAACATCCACTTCTTTAATAGAAGAGAAAGTCAGAGGGCACACAGTGCAGAAACCTGGTAGACACCTCACATCTAGGTGAAGAAGGTTAACACCACTATTAATTAATTACTTATGTTGATGTCACAAGAAAAATCTATTGTCCATGTGACATTCTTCCCTAAAACCCATAAAACCAAACTAAATTCACTGTCACGAGTTCACACTGACTCATAGAGACTCTACAGGACAGGGCAAAACTGCCCCCTGTGAGTTTCTGAGACTAAAATTCTCCACAGAAGTGGAAAGTTCCATCTTTCTCCCATGGAGAAGCTGATGGTCTCAAACTGTTGACGTTGCAGTTAGCAGGCGAACTCATGCCACTACACTGCCAGGACTCGCTCTGGAAACGCGTGACTTCTGCATAATGGGAAGACCCAAACCAGACAAATCCTAATGGCGAGATACTACCAAAGACCTGACCAGTGCCCTTCACAGTGGGAAGGAAAGACCAGGATGGTCACAGACAGATGGCGATTAAGGAGACTAGCCATGCAATGTGGAATCTTGGACTGGATTAGATTTGGGTAGATAAAAATGACATAAATAGAAAAATTGGATAAATCCAAGTAATAACTATAATTTAGCTAATAACATTGTACCACTGTTGAGTTTCATTTTGTTAAATACATCTTGATTATGTGGGATGGAGACATCAGAGGGAACAGTGTGAATTGCATAAGGGAACACAGAACTATTTTTGCAATTCTTCAATCAACCTGAAATCATGTCAAAATTTTAAATTCCAGTGCAAGCTCTCTCTCTCTCTCTCTCTCTCTCTTTCTCTCTCTTACACACACACACACACACACACACACACACACACACACGGAGTTAGTTATCCCTAGGTAGAAAAACAGAAGAGACCATTTGATTTACATCAGTCTTCCAAGAATTTAAGTCTACTCCTCCAGCTTTAAACCATGCTTTGAATGAAAACTGTATTAAAGGTTTTAGAGGTCACATTCCGCTTCCATTTTCTATCACTCTTATCATTTAAGATATGCGTGATCACTTTTAGCAGCTGAAGCTTGTGTAGCCACTTCTGTAACCCGACCAAGAAGAGAAAGTACAAGGATTTCATCCACGTTGGCTGAGGGCAGGTTGTGTCGCCCTCCATGACATAGCTCCAAGGCATCACCCAAAGACCCTTGACACCAAACATTGGCTACAGCTCCTTAAAGCTAAAAGCCTCCTTCCTTTTGAAGATCCATCATATCTTCAGATTACAAATGAGATAACAGAGGCTTGATTTACACATTGAGCTGCTAACTGATACATCAGCAGTTTAAAACCACCAGTCACTTTGCAGAAGAACAATGAGGCTGTCCACTTTCATAGAGCGTAGCAATCTGGGAAGCCCACAGGGACAGTTCGATTCTGTTGTATAAGCTCTCTACTGGAATCTGCCCCATTGCTGGGGTTTCAGGTTGTTGTTTTTTGTTTTTTTGCCTTTTGGATTAACAGAGACTTAGTTTTAATAAAGAGCTCAATGAGTGATGCTTTGAATAATTGTTTAATTTGAATCAGTTGGAGTCATTAAATCAAACGATTTTGTTATTTCTGTATATAGTGCCATGTGCCTGTCTCTGCCTAGCCCATGTGTCTAACAGTTCATTAATGTGCCCATCCCTCCATCACCCAATGCATTCTTTCTCTCATTTTTCTATCAGCCAAAATCAACATCTAAAGGAGCTTGGATTACACATAGTAAACACTTGACTTCTAATTTAAACACTTGGCTTCTAACTTAAAGATCTTCACCAGTGTGAGGTCCAGATGATCTGCTGGCATTCAGAGTACAGTGTGGGAAGCTGCGTGGGGAGTGGTTGATTCTGTCATGTGGGGTCTCTATACATCAGAATTCATTCATTTTCAATAGAAGACGCACAGCAGCAACAGAGCAGTATGTTAGAGGAGGTAATATTTGAGACATTTTTCTCTTTTTTCTTTTTTCCTCACAAATAAATTCAATGATCTATACATTCTTTCCCATGGATTCTGAATTTCTGAATGATCATTTTTCATTTGATATTTTTAAAAATCATTTTATTGAGGGTTCATACAACTCTTATCACAATCCATACATCCATTCATTGTGTCAAGCACATTTGTACATATTTTGCCATCATCATTCTCAAAACATTTGCTTTCTACTTCACATTTGTTATTTTATTAATAAGTTTAAAGTATTTCATTTTGAATCAGGGTGCTGGAAAAGAATATTCAAAGTTCCAGAGGCTGCCAGAATAACAAATAACTCTCTCTTGGAAGAAGCATAGCCAGAATGCTCCATGGAAGCACGGGTCATGAAGCTTTATTTTGAACATGTTATCAAAAGAGATCAGTCCCAGGAGAAGGGCATCATTCTTGTAAACTAGGAGAGCCACAAAAAACAGGAAGCTCATCCACAAGATACATTGAAGCAGTGACTGTAATACTCAGCTCAAATATTATAATTGTTGGGATGGCACCAGGCCATGTTGCACGTGTTCTTCAAAGGGTCACTATGGGTCAGGATTGAATTGATAGCACCTAAAGACAATGACAACACCAAAGTGTCTAACTTTTTTGTTGTTGTTGTTATCTTTATCCTAAGACATACATGGTTTTTAATTTAGAGCTATCACATGAATGACTATACATTTTGGGCATATAATTAAATTTTTTAGATATTATTTCCTTTTTCTCAGAAATTTGTCCATAATAGTAGTCATTTCTTCAGGAGCAATGTGTTACTGTATGCTCATCCATTCAACTCATCCATTCAACAAATACTTATTGAATTCTTACTACAAGCTAAATCATATTCTGAAAGAAGTAGTTATGAAATAAACAAAACAGACTCAACTCTCTGCTCTCATAAATATTGCTTTCTATGGAGTAAGGTCAAAATAATGAATACGAAGATTGCCAACTTAAACACAACATAGTTAGCTTTTGGTCCTTGTCTTTAGGCTTAGCTATGGCACTCCAATTGTATATGGCTGAAGTACTCATCTTGGATGGATTTGACAGGAAAAACTGTGAGTTTACCAGGGAAGTCTGACTGGGTTCCTTTCATCCTTCCAGTCTACCTCCCCCAGTGAGGCAAACAGTGGCCAGACAACCAGGAGCTCTCTTGACTCATAGCCATCCCCACCTACATGTCATAAACAATAGAATTTCTGTCCACATTGTAGCTAAAGCCTACAGCTGCCACCACAACAAACTATACATAAGTCCAGGACAGATGGGAAGGGAGAACTTCCAAGGGACAACAAAAAGAATTGGCAAGGATGTTGAGATGGCGGAACCCCATAAGCTACTAGCAAGAACGTAAAATGGGGAAGTCACTTTGGAAAACAGTTCTTCAAAATAATAAACATAGACCTATCATATGACTCAGTTATACATACTCAAGAGAAATGAAAAGCGGCGTCCACACGGAAACCTGGAATGGAAAGGCTCACAGCAGCATGACCAAAAGATGGGGACAACCCCAATGCCCGTCAAAAGGTGCACAGAACAGTACGGTAACTGGAAGGAGCCGGGCACAAAGGACTTCCTACTGTGTGATTCCATACCCCAGTCCTCACACTTCCTTGGTTCAAACAAGATCTGCATTTTCCTGGAGTAGAAACTTTCTCTATGAATAATCTGATAGGGGTTGATTTTCTTTCTTTTTCTGAATCAGCCTCCTTGATCTTAGTCGTGCTTCCTGCGTTATCTTCCCCATCATCCCTGAGAATACTCGGCTTCAATCCCCTTCATCATTCCACACTATCCTTGGTACAAGGATCTTCACCTGTTTTGATCACTTCCCCCTCAAGTGAAGTTTCATTACAAAGAGCCTGGCTTATTACTGAATCCCTGTGAGTAACACAGGCATTTTACCCAGTTGGCATTTTCTGAGAATTCCTAAGGTACAATTGATGACATTTACCCAATAGCATGGGAGGGGGAAAAGCCTGTCATATGTCCATGTCCCTCTCGCAGGGTATGTTCTGCAACTCAGACAGGAGTTGGATAATCCATTATCATTCTTTCTTAATTGAAAAGTAACACAGACTTGACAGGATAATAAGAGCTATCTCTCTTTAAATAAGTTCTTACTAAATGTCAGGTGCTTTTCTAAGACTTGATAATAAAATCGCATTCAATCTGCACAACGAATTAATTAGGTAAGCAATAGAGTCTCATTTTAAGGATGAGTTCATCGAGCTCCAGATTAATTAACTCAGGCAAACCTAGAGATCCCAGGTTTGAACACTGCACGCCCAGCAGGAAGCATTTGAGAATGTCTGCCTGTATTCTGCTCTTCCAGAGGAGAAAAGCCGTCCGTGAGTAAAAGCCACAGGTGGTGGAGATGGATAGGGTCTAGAAACCGCAAAAAGATCTCAGAGACTCAGGGAGCCCTGCTTTTCATTTCCCGAAAACGGTGTATTTGAGGGTTGAACTTTCCAGAACTCTTTGATTCCTTTCTTTGTAATTCTGGAATCAGCTGATAAATGGTAACGTCATGGCCATTTGGGACCAGATATTTACAGAAATGCTTTAGGTGGTTTGGAGATGTCATCTATTGGCAGGGTGACAGTGCCGCATGGTGCAGTGGGCAGGCAGCCCGTTGCTAGTGGTTTCGCAGCTGGATGGTAAGGAAAACTCCCTCATCCTCTCTGAAGACTTCTTAATTACATCGTCAGCTATGAACAGAATTCGGAGAGTCACTACACTAGTGTACACATCCCAAGATGTGTACAACTACTCTGTTGTGCCATTGGCAATAAATCATTGAATGATGTCACTTCTATTAAATATCTAGAATAAGCCACTAGGTAGACATTAAAGTCCATCGTTACTTAAGGGATGTTGGAACGAATAAAACATTTGGTGTTTTTTTTAAAGAAAAAGTTAAAATATGGAAATGAGGGTGGTGATAAGGGCCTCACCAAAACCAAAGCAAACTCGCTGCCATCCAGTGGATTCCTCGGTGTAGCAGCCCTGTGGACAGAGTGAAATTGCCGCTGCGTGTCCAGGTTGACCACCCTTTAGAAACTCAGCTTGCTCTGTGAAACAGCTTGGCCTTTCAAACGGCTGACCTTGTGGTCGGCAGCCCAGTGCATAACCTCCGTGACACCAAGGTGATTGCAAAGCATGGTGAGTATAATTGCTTCTGAGTTTAATATATATAACTGAAATATTCGATGTGTGAACAAGACTGGAGTGTAAGACGCTTTGCTATCTTGATTTCATAGTTGCCGTGGTTGGGTGCCAGCGAGGCAGTTCCAAGTCCTAGCTGGCCACTGTATAGTAGACGGACACACTGCCTGTCTGGCCCTGTGCCATCCTCGCAGCTGTGCTTAGGTGTGAACAAATCATTGCAGCCAGAGTGTCAATCCATCTTGTGGAGGGTCTGCCTCGTTTTGAAGACCCTCTATTTTCCCTTATATGATGGTCAAACATGTGTGGTGTCTTAAGAAGAAAAAAACAAAAAACCACCATCAGAGCAGGGTATGGATGTTGACCGACGCTGTAATGGGCTGACTGCTTACTGATAAGTCACTGCAAACACTCAAGGGGGAATGAGCTCCGGGACCCTTTCACAGGTGTCAAAACAGCCACTGCTTTAGGTGGCTTTGGATTCAGGGCAGTCAGGTTTCATAGGTCAGGTCTGCCGACTGACATGCCACAGATTAACAGTCAAAGACAGCCAGATCATAGGGACATGGTGCCTGGCTCATTCCATTCTGCTCCAGCCAGTTCCTCACATACCCCTGTAAACATACTTACTGCCCTCTGACTCTTCTCTGGGTCTGGGCGGCATGGTCTTAACTTCTGTCTCTCCAAGACTGGGTAATGTGTTCTGTGTTTCCTCTGAGCAAAGGGAGGTTTGTGCGGAAAGAGCCAAGGGTCAGAGGATGGTGCCACTTCAGCACTGTGAGGAGCAGGGTTGTGCTCATGAATCATGAAATAATTAGAACACAATCATTACTTCTGGTTTTGTTTTGGTTTTCTTCTTCTTCTGGTTTTTCTTTTTTTAAATCATTTTATTGGGGGCTCATACAACTCTTATCACAATCCACACATACATCCATTGTGGCAAGCATATCTGTACATATGTTGTCATCATCATTCTCAAAACATTTGCTTTCAACTTGAGCCCTTGGTATCAGCTCTTCTATTTTCCCGTCCCTCCCCTTTCCCCCTCCCCCATGAACCCTTGATAATTCATAAATTATTATTATTTTGTCATATCTTACACTCTCTGATGTCTCCCTTCACCCACTTCTCCACTGTCCATGCCCCAGGGAGGAAGTTATATGTAGATCTTTGTAATATGTTCCCCTTTTCTCCCTCAACTTCCCTCCACATTCCCAGTATCGCCATTCTCACCACTGGTCTGGAGGGGTTCATCTGTCCTGGTTTGCCGATCCAGCCGAATTTGTAAGGTAGAATTGGGATCATGATGGTAGGGGGAGGAAGCATTCAAGAACTAGAGGAAACTTGTATGATTCATAGTTGCTACACTGCATCCTGACTGGCTCGTCTCCTCCACTCAGCTCTTCTGCAAGGTGATGTCCAATTTCCCACAGATGGGCTCTGAGTCCCCATCCACACGCACTGCCCCTCATTCACAATGCTATGATTTTGTTGTTGGTGGTGGTGGTCTTTGATGCCTGATACCTGATCCCTTTGACACCTTGTAATCTCATAAGCTGGTGTTCTCTTCCTTGTGGGCTTTGTTGTTTCTCAGTTATCTTCCAGCCTATCAGACCCCAGATTCTATATCTTTTGACAGACAGGAACCATCAGCTTTCTTTACTGCATTTGCTTATGCACCTGCTTTGTCTTCAGTGATCATGTCAGGATGGGCTGGTGTGCTTCTTCCACGTGGGCTTTGTTGTTTATCAGTTAGATGGCCCCTTGTTTATCTTCAGACCTTTAATACCCCAGATGCTATATCTTTTGCTAGCTGGGTACCATCTGCTTTCTTCACCACTTTTGCTTATGCACCCGCTTTGTCCTCAGCTATCGAGTTGGGACTGGCTGGTGTGATTCTTCCATTTGGATTTTGTTGTTTTTCAGCTAGATGACCACTTGTTTATCTTCAGGCCTTTAATACTTCAGATGCTATATATTTTGGTAGGCAGGAACCATCAGCTTTCTTCACCACATTTGCTTGTGTACCCATTGTCTTCAGCGATCCTGCCAGGAAGGTGAACTTCTAAGACTGCCGAATTGTTAGAACAAAGTGTCCTTGTTTTGAAGGAGTACTTGAGCAGGGGCCCACTGTCTGTTTTCTTAATACCAAACTTATAAATGTATGTACATAGATACAACGAAGGGGAAATAGATCTATGTACTGGTTTTTCTTTTCCTCTCTTATACCATGGATGAGGCTTGTCAACAGCTTGTTCACGTAATGAAACAAGCCTTCCTTGATTATAGGGTGCAGCATAAAGCCCTAGCCTGCAGTTAAAAATAATCCAGTGACCTCAATTTGAGGTGTACAATTCCTGAGCCTTGGTACAGTGCTGTGTCCCCTCATAGTCTGTTATATTTGAGTTAACCATACCTTAAAAAATACCTTCTAAATACCTTGTTAACCATATCTTAGAAAATATAAAAATACATACCTTAAAATATATAAAAATATGTCTTAAAATGTATTAAAAATACCTTCTTAACCATACCTTAAAAAATACCTTTTAATGATCTGATAGTATTAAAAGCATTAGCACACTTTCCCAAGCAAACAGGATTCCCATGGTAATGGTAAAAATCAGCCTCTTATCACCACATGATTGATAAGGCCATGAATATTATTTGTGTAATGATTTGTAATTAAAGAGCAATAATTAACTGGGGTGGCTTTCTTTTTTATGCAATATGCCAAGTAAATGCTGGAAGGCTGAATAAATGGACCGATGCATATTCCAACATTCTGGCATGGTGAATGTTTTCTTAAGTTGAATAGCAATTTGAATTTCACATATCTGCAGAAAATCCTCAACAAGTTATGCAAAATTGAATGCCCCAGGATTGATCTAAGTATTCCTTAAGCTATGCAAAATCTTATCAGTCATTTGGAGTGATGTCAAATTTATAATAATTTACAAGCTTTAGACAAGAATTTATTTGACTATAAATGGTTCTCATAGAAATCACACATGGTTCTTTAAAAACAATATATAGTTTATTTTTAATAAATTCAAAATATATCTTGACTATAAAAACATACATACTTTATATCAAAGTTAAAATTAGGACTGTGACTATGTTCTCTATACCCTTCAAATCTGAGTATTATGATTTTTAACTCAAGTCCTAAACATAACATCATGTCGCTGCTTTTTTAAACATTTAATATTAGATTGTAAGCTAATCACTTAGTTATAAAGATTGACAAAATTCCTAGGAGAAAAATCTAATTACATTAGGTTGCCTGCCAAAGACACTACTCCACAAGTAAAGTCACTTTATTGGTAATGTTATGCAAATTGCCACAAAGAAAGTAGCAATCCAAGAACTAATTGCATTGTTACATCATCATGTGTGAACAATAAAGCTTTACAATTATCCTGCCTAGTAAACTTGAGAGAAAGTTAGTCACATGCATTTTGTGATTTTGGCACTTGACAGGGTCTATAAAGGCAAGAGCAGAATTAAATCAATCTGTCCATGCAATTGAACAAAATCCAAAAGAGAAAGAATACAGCAAACATAAAAAATTCTTAAAATGAAATTTCCCCATGTGATTGTTCGGTTCACCTAAAACACATTGCATTTGGTGAGTCTGCTACCAAAGACCTCTTTAGAGTATTGATGAGCAAGGATGTTACTTTGAGGACTAAGGATTTTCTCACCTGAGCCTTGATTTCGTCCATTGCCTCATATGCTTGTGAAAGTTGGACAGTGAATAAAGAATGCCAAAGAAGAGTCGATGTATTTGAATGGTTGCGCCGTGCCTGGGAAGAAGATTAAAGTACCATGGACTGCAAAGTGGACAAACCAATGTGTGTTTTGTTTTTAACATTTTATTAGGGGCTCATACAACTCTTATCACAATCCATTCATATACATACATCAATTATATAAAGCACATCTCTACATTCTTTGCCCTAATCATTTTCAAAGCATTTGCTCTCCACTTAAGCCCTTTGCATCAGGTCCTATTTTTTACCCTCCCTCCCCACTCCCTGCTTCCTCATGAGCCCTTGTTAATTTATAAATTATTATTTTGCCATATCTTGCCCTATCTGGCATCTCCCTTCACCCCCTTTTCTGTTATCGGTCCCCCAAGGAGGAGGGCACATGTAGATCCTTGTAATCAGTCCCCCCTTTCCAATCCACTCACCCTCCACTCTCCCAGCATCTCCCCTCACACCCCTGGTCCTGAAGGTATCACCCACCCTGGATTCCCTGTGCCTCCAGCTCCTATATGCACCAGTGTACAACCTCTGCTCTATCCAGATTTGCAAGGTAGAATTCAGATCATGGTAGTGTGTGTGTGGTGGGGGCGGGGGAGGATGTGTTTTAGAAGAAGAAAGGTCAGAATGCTCCTTAGAGGCAAGGATGGTAAGACTGTATACTACGTTCTTTGGACAGGTACTGACAAGGGTTTGTTTGAAAAAGTAGAAGGGGAGTGAAAAAGAGGACGGCCTTCGATGAGATGGATTGACAGCTCAAGCATGGGCTTGAGTATAGGAATAATTGTGAAGAGCCAGGAAGTGGTGCATTCCGTGGGACAAAGTTGGCTATAAATTGGAACCGACTTGGTAGCACCTAAGAACCATCCACAAATGTACCGTAATTTGACTAAATCACAATCAGTAAACCTTTTTGTTTAGGCTTTATGATTCTGTATTATTATTTCAATGCTGTAATTATTGAACATGACTTTAAATTGAATGACATCAACCTACATTGTAAATATACCCTTGTGGTTTAAAAATATCTTCTGTTACCTTAGTTTTTTAAAAAAAATGTTTAGAGGCATGGTACTCATAAAACATAATGGGAGTTAAAATTGGTTCAAATAGTCTTATAATTGTATTCTAAATGTCCAAATTAATACAGAGAAATCATTACCTAGCCTAAAAACCACACATTAAAGTGAGTTTACCATGTTATAAGGTGAGCATATATTTGCTGTGTCTTATATTTAATATTTATTAGATTCGTTTATATCTATATCTACTATAGTTTATGTTTACAACAGAATTAGATTAGTTGAAATCTAATATCATAGATCACCATGAATAAGTAAACAAATATCCCTGCCCACTGTGCCACCTGTCACCCTAACCGTTAATAATAAACAAATCCAAACTCACTCTCATCAAGTCGATGCCAATTCATAGGGACTCTACAGAACAGCATAAAACTGCTTCTTTGAGTTTCCAAGACTGCAATTCTCTAAGGAAATCAAAAACCTAGCCTTTCTGCCAAGGGGTAGCTTGTGGTTTCAAGCAGCTGACCTTGCAATGAGCAGCTAAAGCATACCCATTCACAGATCACCTCAAAAGCAGTGAGAATGTAGCAGAAACCTGGATGGTCCTTTGTGATTTTCTTTAATGAGGACCGTTCAGGAAGTTCAACTGGACATTTACGTGGTGTGTGTCTTGCTTTAGAAACACCTAGATTGGTTATGCTTGAGAACCAACAGATGCTACAACCATAGTGGAAGTTGTCAGGTTAAAATAATAATAGGAATAATTGTTTCTAGCTCGATGTTATAGAAACATTATTCTTATGCATGCCATCATCTCACTTCAGATTATTTTCCTGAATTTCTCCATTGTCTCCAAGAGCTTTAAATAGAATTTTCTACATTTTCTTGTACTGCCCCCCTCTATTAAATGGGAATAAACCCATTCCACTATCAGTTTGTCATGCTACCTTCAGTTGTGTATTGGATAAATTAATGCCAATGGTATTCCAAATAACAACGGGGTCACCAAGGGTGGACATCTTTCAGCTGAGCTTCTAGACAAAGACAGTAAAAATTAGTGATCCAGTACTTAAAAAAAAAAAAAAGATCAGTGGAAACCGTATGACTCACACGCAATTGTTGATTGGTATCAGGCTGGAAGATGAATCACTGTGACAAAAAAATTGAAAAGAGAACTGGGAAGAGCTGTCTTCACAAAGGAGAGCTGACCTTGGTGGCATGGATGGAGCCAAGCTTTCAGGATAAACTTATTCTGAAAATGAAAAGACGCGGTCCATCAAAACTCAGCATGAGGAATGCATGAAGTGTGGATATGGGAAAACTAGAAGTCATTGAAAAGGAATTGGAACAACTAACGATCAATATTCTAGGCATTATTGAGTGGGTTTAAATGGATTGGTATCGGCCAGCTTGATATACTCTTATTTTTTTAACCCAACCATCCAAATTCCCAGTCATTGAGTTAATTATGACTCATAGCCACCCTGTATGAGGGTACTGTGCCAGGAGTCACAAACTGTAGAGGGGCAGTTCTCAACCTGTGGGTCGTGACCCCTTTGGGGGCATCGAAAGACCTTTTCACAGGGGTCGCCAGATTAATAACAGTAGCAAAATTATAGTTATGAAGTTGTAATTAAAACAATTTTATGGTTGGGCTGATCACCACAACATGAGGAACTCAATTAAAGGGTCGCAGCATTAGTAAGGTTGAGAACCATGCCTGTAAAGGAATGGAATCATATTCATTGTCAATAAAGATCATTTCAAGATCTCTCCTGATGTACAACATCATCAGTATTAAAAAACAAACAAATAAAAAACCCTTGGCATTGAAAGTTCTAAGCAAAAATGCCT
This sequence comes from Tenrec ecaudatus, assembly GCF_050624435.1. Lineage (NCBI taxonomy): Eukaryota > Metazoa > Chordata > Mammalia > Afrosoricida > Tenrecidae > Tenrec > Tenrec ecaudatus. Next base: position 6,046,326 of record NC_134544.1, on the reverse strand, counting down.
CATGCATTTATTTGCTAAATTTAGATATGACAGCATCCTGAAATGAACTAGAATACCCTTTCCAATACAGTATAGCAGAAAAAAATTCTTGAAGGTGTTTGCCTAAGAAGCCATGTCAGACCCAAGTTTTTTTTGGGTGCATTGTGTAAGGCAGACTGAAGGAGAATCGATGCATTTGAATTATGGTACTGACAATGAATATTGGAAGTACCATGAACTGCCAAAAAAACAAACAAATCTGCAAATCAATCTGGGAAAAAGTGTAGACAAAAGGGCCTTTGGAAGCATTTTTTTAGGTAACACAATTATTTTCTAAATCAAGCACGTATTGAAATAGCATTTCATGGGCATTATATAGTGCACCCTCACTTCTGGGATTTCTAAACTTTTCATCAGATGCTTATTTGTTTTAACATATGAAATGGTTTGACATTTTAGTTGTCACCGTTAATTTCTAATTTTATTTCTTTGTGGTTACAGAATGTGGCTTTAAAGATCTCTACTTTTTGGAAGTTTCATTGTGGCTTAGTACATTGTGCACATAAATGAAATTTATGATCAGACCATTTGACCTGATAATTTAACTTACAGGAATATGAATGTACTTTCTGAGAAAACAATAGATACGTGTACAAGTAAATTTATGGTCATATTATTTGTAAAAGATGAACACTGGAAGCGACCAAGATGATCCAAACAGTGGTTCTGATTGTACAGAAAACATTAGGCATGCTGGTAAGTTAGGACTCCGTTCCCAAGGACCTGGAAATGCTAGTCTAAAAGTGCTCAAATCAACACATGGGGGTCTTGTATGGGGTTTGTGATGGGGAAAGGGTTCCATGTTGGGCTGCTGACTGTAGAGTTGGCACTGGGAAACCACCAGCGGATCCTTGGGAGAAAGAGGAAAGTTTTCATTCCCTGCACAGTCTCAGAAGGCCACAGACGCTGGTCTACCTTGGTCTATAAGATCACGATGAGTAGTGGACTTGATTAGAGTGAAGTTTGTTATATAAAGGATTCACATCTGCACAGAAAAATAATTATTCATATATCTAATGAGGGTGATTTCGCATCGTGTTTTGAGCTCTGTACATCCTATCCTTGGTATAAGACTGATTCAGTGATGGAGCTTGTCTTCCACACGGAAGGGGAGGGCTCAATTCCAGGTTGTCAGTGGAGTCTTGCATGTTGCTCTGATGCTGAATGGGTTTCAGCAGCCCTTCCAGACTAGGAAGAAAGGAGTGGCGATCTGCTCCTGAAACTCAGTCCATGTAAACCCAGTTGCTAATGGCAATCTGCTCCACAGGAGAGCAGGGAGTGCAGACCAGGCAGAAATTGTTGTGTTGTATGTAGTGCCATCATGGCTCAGAGCTAGACTCAATTTCAGGCAAATAACAAGTCTTATCTTAAGGATTGAGTTTGGGCCTCAGGTCAACAGGTACAAAGACAATTATGGAGCGTGAGACCACAAACATCCAAATACCACACTCACACCTTGATCAATTGGAGTATCTACTGAGAAGGTCTCCTTATCCCAAGCTGAGCTGCCAGACGCAACCCAAGAAGTTTGCAGACTTAAAACTGAAACTTGTCTCATTTAGCAATCAAAAGTAGCAGTGGAAAACCAACTGCGGTGACACCATCCTTAAGCCTTTCGGTGCTGTCCTTTTACAAGATTCACTGCAACGTTTGGTGCCTTGTATCCAAAGTGGGCGAACAGACAGGCTGGCTGCTGGGAGGCTTCAGTTCTGCCCAGTTTCCTCCCGGGTGTCTTCTCTTGTCCTGCTGAGCTGTGGTGTTCAGTGCACATTGGTGGGGAAATGAGCAGGCACAAAGTAAATGCCAGAATTCTGTGAAAAGATCACTGTGAAATTTTGAGGTATGTGAGCAAAGAGAAACCAAATATGATCTCCAAATTTCTCCAAATATTCTGTCCATGTCCTTGAGGATGAAGTGGAGGATATTTCAAAAAGCCTAGATGTTGAGAGGGAAAATGCTGGAAATAGATCACATAAAAAGTGCAGTCCTTCTGAATGTCCCGAATGATATCTTTAAATTGTCTTACGTGTTTCTGCTCCTGTAAAGAGTTTCAGTCTCAGAAAGCCGCAGGGGCAGGTCTGTCTTGCCATGAGTTGGAATCTGCTCTATGGCAGGGCTTGTGATTTGGTATGGAGCCTAGAGCAAAATTTCTTCAAGTAGGCGGAAGTGCAGAGTGGAGACCCAAGGCCCAAGTGTCGGCCACTGGAGATCCCCTCATAGAGGGGTATAGGAGAGGAGATTGGTCAGTCAGGGTGCGAGGTAGTATCGATGAAGAACACAGCTTTCCCCCAGATCCTGGATGCTTCCTCCCCCCAACCACCATGATCCGAATTCTACCTTGCAGGGCTGGATAAGGCAGAGGTTGTACACTGGTACATATGAGGGCTGGAGGCACAGGGAATCCAGGGTGGATGATACCTTCAGGACCAAGGGTGTGAGGGACGATGCTGAGAGAGTGTAGGGTGAGTGGGTTGGAAAGGGGGAACTGATTACAGGGATCCACATGTGACCTCCTCCCTGGGAGAGGGACAGCAGAGAAAGGGGGGAAGGGAGACTCCGGATAGAGCAAGATATGACAAAATAACGATGTATAAATTATCAAGGGCACATGAGGGAGCGGGGAGCGGGGAGGGAGGGGAAAAAAAGAGGACCTGATGCAAAGGGCTTAAGTGGAGAGCAAATGCTTTGAGAATGATTGGGGCGGGGAATGTATGGATGTGCTTTATACAATTGATGCATGTATATGTATGGACTGTGATAAGAGTTGTATGAGTCCCTAATAAAATGTAAAAAAAGAAAAGGGAAAAGAAAGAAAGAAAAGAAAATGATTAGGGCAAAGAATGTACAGATGTGCTTTATACAATTGATGTATGTATATGTATGGACTGTGATAAGAGTTGTATGAGCCCCTAATAAAATGTTTAAAACAAAACAAAAACAATTTTTCTTCAAGTTAGAAATCTTTTAAATCAGTTGTGGTTGTTTCCCTATTTTGTAACTTACTTGGTATAAGGCTCTACTCACAGAATGTGTATATGAAGGGACTTCAAAAATCCTGTGGACAAAACAAGAGAAAGAAAAATGGAACTAAAATACAGGAAATATTATCCAAAAACTTTTTGAAGCTCTCTCACATCCGCGAATAACAATTTTTGTTGGATTTAATTATGTCACACTAAATTCTTATCTGCCCTACTTTCTGATATTAATGTAATACAAACTTTGAAAGTTTTGTCCTATATAAGAGGGAGTCTTCACAGGCTCATCTCTGAGAAAAAGAGTGGCCCTCCTGCAAACACCCTCCTGAGAAGCAATTGTCAGAGAATCCACTTCAACTGCAGGCCACCCTCCAGCAGAGAGCTGGAACCCAGAGAGATGCTCATGGATGAAGTATCAGAAGTCCGTCACCAGACCTTTCTCCTCAGACACCTGTGGGGGGACTCAAACCCCCATCCTTTTCATTAGCAGTGGAGAGGTGACCAGTGGCACCACCCAGGAAGCTCTTTACCACAGCCCTATGCTGTCAAGAAGGAAATGCTGAAGGCAACAACCCCTTCCATGAACACAGTAGACTACCCTAGCCTGCCCAGGAGAGCATCTTTCTGATTAGCAGAGAGTTTTGCTTTGTTGCTTTAGCATGTGAGAAGGTAACAAAAATATATATAAGTAATATGACCATGTAGGAAAGAGTCCTGTTATCCTGAATAAGGACCTTGGATCCAGGGAAGAAGCACACTTACAATAACCTTTATCCAGACGATAATGGGAATGTTGTCCCCAACCTGGCTAAGTCCAGTGTGAGAACCCAGAAATCATGTCAGGGGGTAGCCTTTAAGTCATCACAAGACCAGACTTACTGGTTTGATAGAGACTGGTGGATCCCTCAAAACTGGCCCTTAGACGCCCTTTAAGCCTGTAACTGAATTAACCACCATGGCTCCATTTTCAGCCCAACAATAGCCAGGACTAAACGTTGGAAACCAATACCAGGAAAGTACAACACATTCTTTACAATACTCAACCCTGTGGAATCAAAAGGGTGATATTTCCCATAGTATGAAGCTCAAAAGGCAAGAAGAAGTAGAAACACTGGAGGAATGGAAACAATTAACAGAGGAAGGATTTGGACGGGTGCCATTAGTTGTGGGCATTGACACTAATGTCATGAACCAAAATGAGTTTGATTCATTGAACTGAAAGCCAATTTGCTCTCTGAATTTTTCCCAAATCAAAATAAAAAGGTTTTTTTTTTAAATTTCTTGCTTTATTTTGAGTAGGCAAGTCCTGGAAATACAAAACTAAAGGGTCAAGTCCTGACTCTGAAAACTTAGATTCATTTCCATAAACATCAGTTTTCCTAAAATTAAAGTTGGACTGTCACTGTTGCTGTTTTAGGTGTCAGTACAGTCCGTCTGGCTTATGACAATGCTACATACAACAGAACAAGACACCGCCCAGTCCTGCTCCATCCTCACCATGTTTGGGTTCACTTTTTTGTAAACACTGAAAATTCATCTCATCAAATACCTTCCTCTCCCCCCCCCCCCTGACTTTCTATTTAACAAATATGATGTGCTTTTCTAGAGACAGGTCTCTTCTGATCACACACCCACAATACGTGACTAGAATGCTCTCTCCACCCTCACTTCTAAGGAGCATTCTAGCTGTACTCCCTCCAAGACAGAACTGTTTGTTCCTCTGGCGGTCCATGGTACTTGCAATAGTCTTGCCAGCACCACAATCCAAATGGATCACTTTTCCTCTGGTCTAGACATGCTATTTTTATGGTTATGGATCAAAGGGTGAGAGGATATTTTGTCTGAGAAGCACTTCTGGAGTAAACATGTTCCCTGTAGAAAATTCTAAATGGTTGAATAACAGGCCTTATAACCACAAGGTGTGCTGAAACCTGTACATGTCCAAGTAAGTGACAGCGATGCAGTGAGTCATGGGATCTGTCTGATTCTAAGTTGTAAGGTAACTTCCATGTTTGCTAGCACCACTGGTGAAAACCCAAGTTCTTTCAGAAGGGATAGCTGAACATTGATGCTTCAGTGACCAACGTGCCCTTTGACACCAATTTTGATGAATGGCCAAAAGGCAGATGGATTCATGTGTCTATGAGGCCAAGCATCGGCCTCTCCCAGCAGCAACTACTGAAGGAAAGAGAAAAACAATGGCCTCAAAGGGAAAACCTTGGATCCCCAAAGGCCTTTGCCATTAATAGAAGAGAACTGTGGTAGTTACAGAATCCATTGTCAATTTGAGACTTACAAGTGGAGTTTGGCCTGTCAATCAAGTTATAGCTTGATGACCTAATCTGGAGGCGCTAAGTAGATAAATGGCTCATTGGAGGAATGACAAATGCTCACTCCCTGAAAGACAAGACACATGGGGCTATGCTGATGACAGCAAGAGGCCTGGACCTGAAGGGGCCACGTGGAGACCCCTGCCAGTGCTGAGATGCATATAACACCACTGGATCCACAAGACGTCAATATTGCCAAATACCTGTACATCAGAAGTGACCAAGCAGTCACAGAGTTAGGCTCAGGTGTTTGACATCTCATTTAAGGATTTGTCTTAGTATCAGCAAGATTTCATTGATATGGAGAATTCTAACTTTGATAGTCACTAGAAGTTAATGACTGATCCATTTGGGAGTGGCTTCCCTTCACAGTAAGTTTTTGGCCCTGGGCATTCTGCAATCAGGAATTGTATCCTTGGTTTCACATCCAAATCCACAGAGCCTCAAAAGGTCCTACAACCCAAGGAAGGACCCAAGTCCGTGGGATCAGAATCATGGTGGCTGGGATCCAGGCAGTGGCATTTGTAAAGCTGCCCGCACCCAGAGGTCAGGCAAGGCATAGACCACTGCTTGGCACCAACCTTTCCAATGACTGCTGGGCTAGACTTCTCGTACCTGAAATACTGGCTGATATTCATCGCATAAGAAGACTGGGTTGACATGTTAGAGGATTTTTATGTAAATTACAAACTAATATGCCATCGATTTGCTGTGATGCAGCATAGAAATAACCCCAAAATGAACCTGCTAATAATCTATTAAAATGCATTGCCACGGTTGACATAAAAAAATCAGTTTAACAAAAGATATTTCAACTTTCTTTTGCTTTCTGTAGAACAGAGATGACTTCCTGATAGTATGGAAAATTTCAACATTAAATGTTTCTAATTATTTTACATTTATATTAAAATGCATACTGTGAGCTCAGATGGTTCTATAGACAGAATACTAAGTTGGTGAATTTCCAATAGCCCCAGAATGCACAGGCAAGATTTTCTCTGCAAAACAATGAACAACAAAAAATAAATAAATAATTTGAAAAACAAACAATGAACCAAAACCGAATGAGTGCCCACTGAGTGGTTTCAAGTTCACAGCCTCACTGTGAGGGTCAGAGGAGAGCTGTGGTGCATGCACAGTGGTTGTCATGCCTTCCCCTCTGCACCTCTCCATGGTCCAACAGCCAAACAAATTCATGGCTAGAAGCCACCCCTTTAACCCTTGGCACCACCCAGAGAGGTAATCTATAGAAATCTGTAGAACTATTTGAGACTATAGAAAAGTCAGACGAAAGAGGCACAACTTATGACCAGGAGACAATGATAATTTTCATATCACTGTTAAAGATTATATACAATTACATATTACCAATTGAAAATTAAGTTGTGACATTATTATTTTTAAATTGAGAGCAAAGGAACTATATTTATAAATTATAAATTGATAAATCATCCCCCTAAAATAGTTAATGGTTAATATATCTTTCTTCTGATAGGCAAACGTGGGGTAGTATTTCAACATATGGAAACAAAAGCACAGACCATAGCCTGTGTCACTGTCATTGGCTATCTGGACTCTAAAAGGAAAGAGCTGTGAGAAGTAAGTAATTATATTTATACTGTGTCGCCTCATTTTCCTTACCAATAACATAATGATATCATAAAACCTACAGCAAAGAATAGGAATGTCAGGAGACTTGATGTGCTCATGCAGAATCTATACAAAGACCAAGAAGCAGTCCTGCCCACAGACGAAGGGGATACTGTCTGATTCAGAGTCAGGAAATGTGTACATCAGGACTGTATCATTTCTCCACACTTATACAATCTGTTTGGTGAGTAAGTAATGCTAGAGCTTGACTATATGAATAATCCAGCATCAGAACTATAACTATCTCTCCTCCTGAATCAATTATGACTCATAGTGACCAGATGGGACATGGCAGTACTGCCTATGTGGGTTTCTGAAACTGTTACTCTTTACAGAAGTACAAACTGCATCTGTCTCCTGAGAAGCAGCTGGAAGTTTTGAATTGCTGACCTTGTGGTTCGAAGCCCAACTTATAATCACTCACCATCAGGGATCCTGTCAGAACTCAAAGATGGCTTCTTAAGAATTTGTGATATGCAGATTATACAACCTTACTTGCTGAAAACTAAAAGGACTTGAAGCACTGACTTACAAGATCTAAAGTCTACAACTTCCAGTATGGATTACACTTCAGCATAAAGATAACAAAACCTCTCATCACTAGACAAATAACCAATATCATGATAAATGCTGATGTTTTCAGGATTTAATTTACTCATATCTAAAAGCAATGATAATGGAAACATCGGTCAAAAACTCAAATGACTTATTGCTCTGGGCAAAGCAGCTGTCAAAGTCTCCTCTAAAGTGTTACAGAGCAGAGAGTTCACTTTGAGGGTCAAGGTGCACTGGATGCAAGTCATGAGATTTTCAATTGCCCCATATGCAGTTGAAAGTTGCACAGTGAATAAGGAAGACAGAAGAAGACTTGGTGCACATTACCTATGGGTTGAAGAATAATATTGAATATACATTAGACGGCCAGAGAACATACTAACCTGTCTTGGAAGATGTAAAGCCATAATGGTTCTGGAAAGGTTGATGGCCTGACTTTAACTCACACATTTGGACATATCAGGGAAGATTAGTTTCTGAATAAGCACGCCATGGTAAAGTCGAAGATCAGTGAATAAAGAGTTAGACCCTTGGAGAGATGGATTGACACAGCAGCTGAAACAAGGCATATGCCCAGCCAGTGCTTTGTTCTGTTATCCTGTGTGTGTGTGGGGGGGGTGTTACTTTGAATCAGAGCTAACTTGAGAACCCCTAATAGCAACAATGCCAGTCTCATAACAAAGTATTTCCAAGCATTAAGCCCACTTGCCATAAAGCCTGTTCGAACTGTAAACAACTCTGTAGAACAGCATAGAACTGTCTCAAAGGAGTTCCCAGGGCGTAATGTCTGCATAAACAGACTGTCTTTCTTTTTCAAACCTGTGGTGGCTTTGAACTGCAGGACTTTGATGATCAGTCAAACACCTAAACATTGTGAAAGCAGGTGTCCTTTATCAACGATAAAATGGAGTGGTACATATGAATGCATAAAACAGCACTTCTTCTTTACAAAGCACCCAACAACAGTACGCCTTCTAATTGTCCTCAAGTCTACCCTAACACCCAAACCACTGAGAGTGCGGTATAACCAAGTTGACATGGAACGTAATGATTACAGTAAGCGAGAATGCACGGAAAAGCTACTAGAACCTCACTTAGAATGCCTTTGCTTCAAGCAACCAAGAGTCCCAAATCTGGTTGTGTATGCAATAAGAAAGCGGGCCAGTTCCAGGGCAGGGTGCTGTAGAGGCTTGATGGATTAGCCAAGTTCTCAAGAGCTCCTTGCCCAACCTCATCTTCCCTCCGTTCGTCCTGCTCCTGAAGGAGGAGCTCAGGCCAACCAACAGTCTGGAGGAGAGTGCTGCTTTAGCCCAACAAGTTTATGACCCCTTGCCACCGAGCCAGTTTCAACTTACAGTCCATTGCTGGTTCTCTTAAACATAAAATCTATGGGGTCGTCCACCACTGGCCAGTCCCTGTGTCCTACTGTTGTGACTTATATGTTGCTGTGAGACTGAAAATGATGTCATTGGAATTTCAAATACCAACAGGGTCACCCAAAGCAAACAGGGTCCAGCCGAGCTTCTACACAAAGAGATGACTGTAGAGATGGCATAGGTGTTCTACTTCTGAGAAATTCATAGCCACAGAAAACGTTATGGACAGTAGTGGAACATGTTCACGTACCGAAAACCTCATGTTCCACAGCAGGCCATTGTCAGAGCTACTGCCGAAATTCGAGCATCTTGGTTCAGAAGGCCTGCAAAGTTCCACTGAGGGAGAACTCACTGCCTCCTCAGACTATAGTCGACCTTAATGACAAGGATAGAGGAAAGCCTGCAGGAGCAAAGCCTTCTAGACCTTCATGTGTTGATAGGTCACAACTCAAAATGAGAAAAAGCAGTTGCAACCATCAAAAATAATTGAAACGAAATATTTCAAATATGATTCCAGGAAAATTGGGAGTCCTAAAATATAAAATGGAACTGTGAAAGGTTGATATTCTAGGTATTTGTGAGCTGAAATGGACTCGAATTGAACATTTGAATTAAAAATTCATATGGTTTACAGGAATCACACAATCAAGACCAGTGGCTTTACATTCCCTCCCAAAAAGCACATTTCAAGATCAATCTTGAAGTACAAGGCTGTTTGTGATGGGACAATGTCTATGCACCTTAAAGAAACCCAATCAATATAATTATTATTAAAATTTCTTCACCAACAACTAAAGCTAGTAATGCAGAAATTAAAGAATTCTACCCATGGCTTCACTCTGAAATTGATCAAATGTGCAAACAAATGCTTTGATAATAACTGGTGATCAAAATGTAAAAGTTGGAATCAGAGAGGAAGGTTCAGTAGTTGGAAAATTCAGCCATGGGGATAGAAATTTAGCTAGAGGCCTGTGAAAGAATTTTGAAAGTCTGACAACTTCTCCATTATAAATACCTTTTGTCAACAACACAAAAGACACTATACATAAGGACTTCTCCAGGTGTAATACATAGAAACCAAATTGAAGAGACCATACAGAAACTCAATATCAGCAGCTAAAACCAGGCCAGGCCCTACCGTGGAACAGATTATCAATTATTCACATATCATTTCAGATTGAAGCTGGAGAAAATGAAAATAGTACTATGATAGTCAAATTATGACCTGAGTCTACTAGACCTAAATTTTGAGAACATCTCAAGAATAGAGTTTGCATATGGAACAGTAATGTCAGAATATCAGATGAAATGTAGGAGGCCATCAGCTTTTGCTTAGGGGGCGCTGAGTTTATGTTAATAGTGGTAGAAAAAGGTATCAGTAATAGTTGCCTAACACAAAGAGCTTAATCACTGGGACTGAACTTTACATGTAGAACTTGTCGAATTGAAGAATGTTTTGTTGTGTATATTCTTGCCACAATTAAAATATTACACTGATAACAATGAGCACAAGGAAGAGGAAAGATTTCTGAAACTGATTATGGTAATGATTATACAACTCTTCTTGATATGATTGAACTAGGAAATTGTATGTTATGTGGAAGAGTTGCTAAGAAAACTGTTGTGAAAATTAAAATAAAATAAAAACAATTATGAGGATGGCACGGGATCGCACAATGTTTCTTTCTATTATACTCAGGGTCACTATGACCCAAGGCCGACCAGGAAGCACCTGAAAGAAATGCGCTTTCACCTGTGAAGGGATGTCCAAAAGTTAGTGGGAAAAACAAACTATGAGGGAAAACCAATTGGAGAGCAGCTACCATCGCCAGCAACCTGCACTGAAGACAAGGCTGGAGTACCCAGCAGAGTTTCTTCACTGTTTACTGGCTCACACGCAGGAAAACGGTTTCTTATGAAATAACTTACTCAGACAAAAACATTGAAAACACCCTGCATAAGTGGCACAGAGCTTAATTTTTTAATACATTGTGCGCAAACAGACAAATATATCAAAGAACAGGAGCTAGTTCCAGCAATAACTGAGAAATCCAATCGTTACGGCTCCCAGTGGTAACGTTGAAAACTCATAACAACCTTGTGGTAACATAGTTTATCTTCCTCGGGGTTTGTGATGCACAGTGACATCTTCTGAAATGCAAGTCCTCACCTCGAAACATGCATCCACCACAGACAGTGGCTTCTGCACTGCAAACCTCTCTCTCTCTCTCTTCCTCTCTCTCTCTCTCTCACACACACACGCACACACACACACACGCACAAGATTATGCTTAGAATTTGGAGGTTGCAATGTATCTTTTTGAGCTTGGGAATTTGGGAACTATGGCCCTTTTTTCTTTTCTTTTTTTAAAAATAATTTTATTGGGGCTCATTCAACTCTTATCACAATCCATACATACATCAATTGTGTAAAGCACATTTATACATTCGTTGCCCTCATCATTCTCAAAATTCGTCTTCTGCTTGGGTTCCTGCAATCAGATCCTCATTTTCCTCTTTTCCCTCTCCCTCCCTCCCTGCTCCACCTCTCCCCTCCATCATGAACCCTTAATACTTTAAAAATTATTATTTTATCTTATCTTACACTGCCTGGCGTCTTCGTTCACCCACTTTTCTGTTGCCCATCCCCCAGAGAGGAGGTTATGTAGATCCTTGTGATCACTTTCCCCTTTCTACCCCCCCATTGGTCCTCAGGGGTTCATCTGTCCTAGATTCCCTGTGTTTCCAGTTCCCATCTATACCGCTGTGCATCTTCTGGTCTAAACAAGGTTTGCAAGGTAGAATTGGGATCATGATAGTTGGGGGAGAAAGTCTTTAAGAACTAGAGGAAGGTTATGAGTTTCATTGTTGGTACACTGAACCCTATGTGACTCATCTCCTCCCCACTACCCCTCTGCAAGGGATGTCCAGTTGTGTACAGATGGGCATTGGGTCCCTATCACGTGCTACCCTCATTCACGATGATATGATTACCCCCCTCCCACCTCCTTTGGTGCTTGAAACCTGGTCCCCTCGAGTCTTCAAGAACGCACATGTTGGTGTGCTGCTTCCATGTGGGTTTTGTTGCTTCTGGGCTAGATGGCCACTTGTTTGCTTTCAAGCTTTTAAGTCCCCAGACGCTATATCTCTCAATAGCCGGGCACTTACTTATGCAAACATTCATTTTCAGTGTTTATGTGCGGAAGGGGATAACACAATGATGGTTTTTGTTCCTTGGTGTCTGCTACCTGGTCCGTTCAAGACCTTGTGTTCACACAGGCTTGTGTGCTTCTCCTCTGTGGACTTTGTTGCTTCTGAGCTAGATGGCTGCTTGTTTGTCTTCAAGCCTTTAAGACCCCAGATACTATATCTTTTGATAGCCGGGCACCATCAGCTTTTTCACCACATTTGCTATGCACACGTCTGTCTTCAGTGATCATGTCGGGAAGGTGGGCATCATGAAATGACCATTTAGCTGAGCAAGGTGCTCTTGTATTAAGGTAATGTGCACGAGAAGGCCGAATCTCCACGTGCTACCCTATTACTAAAACTATAAATATATGCACACATGTCTATTTCCCCCATAATCATAAATATATTTATGTATGTACATGTCTGTATTTATGCTTCTATGTATGCCCTACTCCTTTCTTCTATTTCCTTAGGCTTTCCTCCTGTCCCAATACCATGTTCAGCCTTCATTCTGGTTTTAATAATTCCTCTCAGTTACCTTGCCCTTGGTCACTCCCTACCAGTCGTCCCATCCCCTCCCTGCCACTGGTTTTGAATCACTCGTTGTTCCCTTGTCCCTGGGTTGGCCAACACCTCCTCCCTTCCCCTACCTCCCATGCTCTCTTGTCCCTCCAGGACTCTTAGTCCCGTTATTTTCTTCTCATACTGTTTGTCCAGCCTATCTTATCTAGGTGGACTTGCAGATATATTAATATGTGCATAAAATTGGGGATGGCTTTGACAGCACCAAAGTGACACATAAGAATATCTATTTACTTCATTCATAACCAACCTAGAATCAATGCCACTTTTTAAAAAGTGTATGTCACCAGCTTGGCTTGAAAAATCAGAACACTTTTCATCAGAAGACTCGGTGAGTATGGTGGTTTGCAGAGGGATCTGTTCCTCCTTTTCTTTAATGCATTCTTCAAGGGGTTTATCTCCTATTGTGTTGATAGGTTCCCCACCCCCAATGATGTAATTATGCACAGGGAGATCAAGAGTAGTCATATCTACATGTCACGGGTTTTATTCATTTAGTTTTATACCATGTTTTATGATCAGAAAGCGAGTATCTGGTTTAGCTGAGCAGTAGGTAGAACCAGACAAGGGGTGTGCTGTTCTGGACATTCGTTGTCTTACTCTAGTAACTAAACAACCAAATGTAATTGTAGTCTATGCCCTAAAATGACCGGTGGAATTATCACTCCAAGGGAAAAAGTGATAGCCATAAGGAGTTGGGGAATAAGTGTTAATAAGCAGAAATAATTTTTTGAGTTCTAATTTCTTTGAATTGAGCAGCATTTGAAAAGGAAACAAATCCCCTTGTCCTTATTTTATTCTCTCTCACTGAGGCTAACTGAAGTCTCAGACATGCGCTGGTAGCAGTTGGCCTATATTTTCAGAGAAAATGTGTAGCATGTCCATGAAAACACAGACTCTTTCTTGGATTACACGCTGGGCTGCTCACTACAAGTTCAGCAGTTTGAAACCACCAGTCCCTCCAAGGGAGAAAGATGGGACTTACTACCTCTCTCAAAAGTTACAGGTATGGAAACCCACAGGGCAGTTCTACCCTGCCCCAGAGGGGCATTATGAGTCTCAATCTACTATATGACAGTGTACTTGGAGTTTAGCAATTGTTGAAATTGGAAAGAGAAGAGTTTTAATGGCAACAAAACCACCTTGATACGCTTGGAAACCAAAGACGTGATGTTGACAATGCGGGAGGGACAAGGGAACAGTCACTATCAAATCAGAAGCCTCCAAGTGTTAGCATCCCACCCCTGCCCTGGAGTCGATTTCCACTCGCCATGGCCGAGAGGACTGAGCAGAACCCCCTGCCCCCATGGAGTTTACCAGGCTTTAATCCTTACAGAAACGAACTGCTACGTCTTCTGTCCACACACCCAGGGTGGGTTAGAACTGCCCATGTCTCAGTTAGCAATTGAACGCTTTACCGTGGTGCCACCAGCTCCTTGGATCATTTGTATCATTAAATCAGTGGTTCTCAAACTTCCTAATGCCGTGACCTTTTAAAACAGTTCCTCATGTTGTGGGGACACCCCAACCATAAAATTAATTTCATTGCTACTTCATAACTGTAATTTTGCTGTTATTATGAATCATAATGTAAATATATGATATGCAGTTATATTTCCATTGTTACAAATTGCACATAATTAAAGCATAGTGATTAATCACATAGCAATATGTTATTATACATTTTGAAATATTAATTTCTATTTACAAATAAATGAAATTTTGTCTTGAAGCATGGTGTAGCATTGGTTACTTGTATGAGGGTGTATCAACATGTGGACAGACCCCCCTGCAGATGATTCCTAAGATCATCAGAAATATGTGTTTTCTGGTGGTCTTCAGCGACCCCTGTGAAAGGATCCCTCAACCCCCAAAGGGGTCGCAACCCACAGGTTGAGAACTACTGGTAGAGTCTACAGAAACTAAATTACTTGTGGTTGTGGGATCTCCATGATGGGAAAAGAGTTTGTATAGACCACACACTTAATCAATTCTACATCTGAAATGGAAAAATAATTAATATGTCCCTCAGGGCATCACAATTCCAATTTAACCACACACACACACACACACACACACACACTTGAAATTCATTCATTTGAATTCTAAATGCTAGGTTGATTTTGAAACTCCAGGTTCATAATTAAATTGCTGTTCACCATTTTGTTCATAGACATGACAAGTGTCTATGCTGATGCAGGTTCACCTGTATTTACAAGATACCTTCAATCAGTGAATCAGCTCTGGTGGTGCAGGGCTTAATGCATTTGTCTGCTCCCTGGAAGGTCTGCAGTTGTAAACACCAGCCCAACCCCTCTGCAGGAGGAGGATGCAATAACTCCTTTTCACACTCTCTGGGGTTCTTCCCCAAGGTTACTATGATTTGACATCAATGCGCCAGCAGTGGGTTTGGTTGAGTTTCAAACAATTAATTTGTAACCTCGGAAATGTATTAAACAATTCTGTGCCTCAGTATGCTTGTATAAAAAGGGTGGTTAATGATGACCTTACAGTGTTTGAAGTGCTGTGAAATGTACAGTGCTTTAAAACACTATGAGTGCTCATTAAAAGTTACTGTATGTACTCAAGTATAAGTCAACCCGAATATCAGCTGAGGCACCTAACTTTACTCCCAAAATAAGTTTACTATTTAAGTTTACCATTAAAAATGTGCTGGACACCAGCATACCCTGACACAAATGCTGAACACTAAGTGGGTGCATAGATAAATGCGGTGAAGTAAGTTGATGGTGCCCAGTTGTCAAAATATATAGAATCTGGGGTCCCATAGGATGGAAGATAAACAAGGGGTCATCTAACTGAGAAACAATAAAGCCCACATGTAAATGCACACCAGCCTGTGAGATGAAAAGGCATCGAAGGGATCAGGTATCAGGCATCAAACACCAAAAACAAACAAACATAGCATTGTGAATGAGGGGGAGTGCAGAGTGGGGACCCAGAACCCATCTGGGAGAAATTAGACATCACTTTGCAGAAGGGCTGTGGGGAGGTGACGAGCCAGCCAGAGTGCAGTGTAGCAACAATGAAACATACAATTTTCCTCTAGTTCTTAAATGCCTCTCCCCTCACACACACTATCATGATCTCAATTCTACCTTACATATCCGGCTGGAACTGAGGATGTACACTGGCACAAATAGGAACTGGAAATACAGGGAATCCGGGACAGATGAACCCCTCAGGATCAGTGGTGAGAGTGGAGGGTGGAGGGAGGGTGAGGGAGAAAGGGGGAACAGATGACAAGGTCTATATATAACCTCCTCCCTGGAGGATGGCCAGTGGAGAACTGGGTGAGGGAGACGTCGCATGGTTTAAGATATGACAAAATAATAACTATTTATAAATTATCAAAAGTTCAGGGGGAGGGGGGACCTGGGAAGGTGGGAAAATGAGGAGTTGATACCAAGGGATCAAGTAGAAAGCAGGTGTTTTGAGAATGATGATGGCAACATATGTATGAATGTGCTGGACACAAATGATGTATGTACAGATTGTGTAAAGAGTTGCATGAGCCCCCAATAAAAGTATTGTTTTTAAAGAAAAGAAAAGAAATGTGCTGGAAAACTCAGCTTATACTCCAGTATATACGGTATTTTTTTCAATTTTTATTAATATTGTTACTCATGTACTATGTCTTCTTACTTAACACACCAAACAGATTTGGAACAAGAACAAGAGTCAATCCCTATTGAAGCCATTATGGACATGATGACTGTTGATTTGTCATCCCGGTGTGGCTCCCTTGTTACCAACATGCTGGAAGTGAGGCCAGCAGATTGGGTTTCAGGAGAGCTTCCAGACTAGGAACAGCCAATAATGAATAAACTCCACAGAGACTAGTCACTGGAAGTTCAGGAAGGGCAGCAGGATGTTGTCCCAGAGCAGAATTGTTTCGCAAGGCATCTGCATAGCTATGAAGAACAAGGGTGTCGCACTGAGGACTAGAGTGTACCTGACCCAAACCATGATCTTTTCCGTCCTCTCACATGCATATGACGTTGGACCGGTGGAGGAGCAAGAAGGATTTATGCGTTTCAATTATGGTGTTAGAGACTAATGTTGCAAGGATCGTGGGCTGACACAAGAGAAAACAGACAAAAGTATCTTGGAAGAAATCTAGCGAGATTGCCCCCTTAGAATTTGGATGGCAAGGTTTGGTTTCAAGGACTTTGGGACGTGTCATCAGGAGAGATCAGTCCCTGTGTTTGGTAATGAAGAAAGCCAGCAAAGAGAAACATCTGATTAGATGGATTGAGGCAGTGGCTGCAGCAAGGAGCTCAAACATAACAGCTGTGGTGATGACTCAGCACTGTGCAGGGATTTGTTCTCTTGTTGTATAGAAAGCAGGAGGAACCTACCCAACAGCCACGAAGAACCGAAGCAAGTTGAAGTGACCATGAGCATAGAGGCTTGTTTCCTAGTAATATGACCCACTGCATCAACATGATCTGTTTGAATGACATTGTACCTGTACAAATAAGTGCAAGTGTGATACCTGACACCTTTGGCAGTTGACAAAAAGGATCTGAATGATATGGGGTTCCAACCAGCACCAACTTGGAAATGGTGGGAATTGCGATGCAGTGGAGAACATTCAGGACAGACTTCTGAACCTCCTGGGTTTGTGACTACTCTCTGCAACTCAGGCTAGTGAGCGGAAACAAGTCACTTCAAGCACAAGTTCCTTTAAAACACATATTGTTTTATTGTTAGATTGCCCATTGAAGAGAAGGACACACAATTTGCTGTCATGGGTTGATTTTGGAAACAGGAAAATTCAGAAAACATATACACTATAGCAGAAGGCAGCAGGAAAAGGGGAAGATCCTCAAGGGGATCATTTGCTCTAGCGGCTGCAGCAATGCACTCAAACATCACGATGGTTGTGAAGACGGTATATAAACAGGCAGGGTTCTGTTCTGCAGTCTGAGGGACACTATGAGCTGGTACTGACTGAACGGCATGTAACAACAATGGGCACAATGATGCACTATCGCTGCCTATGTGGCCCTAAAGTCTTTAGATTACAGTATAAACACATTTTATCTGATTTTATTTCTTCTTCCAATCATAGATTGTTGCTGTTATTGTTAGGTGCCTTAGAGTCTACGTGGCTCGGGCTACAGAGTAGGATGGCTCTATATTTTATCTTCTCTATAATCTTTATAGTTTAAAGATTATGTTCTTTATGAAAGAAGGCTACCAATCTTTCTCCTATGGAGGCACAGAGTGGGTTTAAATGCCATTCTTCAATGGGCAGCTATTATACCATCATACATTTTTAAATCTATTTGGTAGCTCACTTCTATTATTTAATTCTTCCTCTTTGAAAGCATTATATATGACAAAGAATGTTAATATTCCATTTAATAAAGAACATTATGATTTGTATCTGTAGACAATTACCTGAAAAGGCTATGTATATGAATAGTCATGATCAGATAGATGACTTTGTTCCCTATTAATTCGATGCTCAATATGAAGACTTGAATGCATTTATTTAACTGATTTTATTTGCAATGATGGTTGCTAATGATCATTAGTCTGACTAATTGTTCATATTTAGAATGGCAATTGTATTCCAAGTAGAAATCTGGGCACATAGTTGAACCAGATTTTGACAGTCTAACAGTGGACATGAATTTGCACAAATCAAGATCTTTCTGAATGAGTTACAACTAGTTCCTTTCTATTTGGTAGCAGAGACAAACTCACAGATTATCTAAATGTATCCTATGCAGTAAAAAGACTCTACAGAAGCCTATACAGGGATAGTATATTTATGAATATTACCCCCATAAAGGGGTTGTCAAAGTCTCTTCTTTTACTCATATTTTTACTAGAGTTTTATATGTATTCTCAAAATCATTCATCTAACACACAATACTTGAGTAGCTTTTACACTTTAAAAATGAATTAGCTCAATTACTGATGCTCATTTTCCAGATTACCTCATAATCAATCAATGAGTGTCACTCAATAGTCAATGGTCTCTGAGTGCACAAAGAAAGAAGAACGAAGGTTACATTGCTAAATAACCAAGGGATGATATTCTATGAACTATGTCTTGGAGACCATCCCAAATTAATTTCTTGTCAAAAATAAGTAAATGAATAGAAGTTCATTAAGTAAGATAAAAATAAATATTAGGAAGTACAGATGAACTCTCCTGACAGGAATTCGTATGCCTCTCTTTCCAGTCAATGCTTGAAACATTATTATGATTTACTGTGACTGTCAACTCAACATAGCAACATAAATATTCATTGTAATGACATTAAGATAGATGCTATTCTTCTAAATTTCAAATAGATAAACATTTCTGGATAATACATAGCTTGGTTTTCATGGAGAAAAAAATTTTTTTCTTCATATCTAATAGTCTATACTTATTTTTGTAAAAAGAACAATTGAGGTTATGACTTTAGCTGGCAAATTGCTTCCTTTTACTTCATATGATACATAAACCACAAAATGTAATGTGTTAACCCTTATTGAGTTATGTCTCTGTTCTAACTGGAAGAATTGTATTTGAATATACAATATTACCAAAATTAATAGGTTGCATTTCGTTTTATGGGAATTTAATGTATTCAAAAAGAGATGTGTATATAATGTTACAAACTGGTCACAGCCTTACGGTTAGGTGGCACTGAGTTGCTTCTACTTCACAGTGACCCTGTGTGCCACAGACCCAGACACCACTGACTTCCTGTACTATCCTCACAATTTTTACATCTGAGCCCATTGTTATAGCCACTGGTTCTCCCATCTCATTGAGCCTTGTCCTCATTGTCATTAGTCCTCTGGAACTCCGTCTAAATTTCATGTTTTACATGATGGATACTGAATGGTTGAAAATGGCTTTAGAAGACCGATTACAGATAAAATTGAATTGTGAAGATCAGATCAGCAGAATATTCTTTCAAAGCAATTCTTCTTTCAGCTGCCACCCCCAAGCATGGTAGATCCACCACTAGGGTGGCTAAACTTCCCAGTTTGCCTAGGACCTTCCCTGTTTCTGCAATGACAGCCCCTTTGTCCCAAGGCATCGGGCAATCCAGTAAGGTGGATCACCCCAGTTGTGAGAAATAGAGTGCAGAGTGTGTGTGTGTGGGCACCTCAGGACACCCATAACACTCAAAGACATGATACCATTCAACCCTGTTCAAATGACACTAGAACTCACTCACCGGAAGCTGTAATCACTGAAACCCTCATATTATCCACAAAGAAGCTATTCAAATGATAAACACTAAGCACTATGAGAGGATATTAATACCTTGATTCCACAGGTATTTTCCAATCATCTTGACTTTAAAATAAAGTTTATTAGGAATACCCAGCAGTAAACTGTTATCATGGACATCTGTTGAGTATTTAGATGGTAACTAGGCACATGAAATTTTAATCGGCAGTTTCTCAGTATTTAAGACTCTATTGCTATCAACATATTTTTCATAAAGAAAGGCACACTACTGTCAGTTATATTTATTACACGAAGGAACATTTTAATATAATAATGCAGATGTCTTCATTCTATAAACCCCAATGGTACTTAAAGCTAGATTTTATTACTTGTGCCGAGGGCCAAGCAAAGTGATAAACCTGCTAAATTCTAACTCGGCTACTGAAGTTGAGTTGTGCACATTTGTAATCAACTATGTATAAAAGTGGTAGCCATGGAAGCAGTATCCTGGATTCATAAGATTTCATGAGAAATCACGAAAAGAATTTATAAACACCAACACTCTGCTCTGGGTTTATGAAATCCTCCTCCCAAAATATGATAACGCTATTCCAATAACTTAAGGAACAGCCTGTCAATCAGTTCTCTCCACAATATCCCCTTTATTCACATCTCATTTCCAAAACAATTATATTAGCCGCCCTGCTAACCCCAATTGCATACTGAGGATGACCAAATGCTCCTTGTAGTCTTATTACGGTGTTATTAAAACCATGACAAAGAGTCTCTGCTGTGGCGCTTTGTAACATGAACTGCATTTAGAAATGCCACTTGTGAAATAGCAGCATTAAAGGATGAGAATTCTTCAGCCTCAAGCTGGACCAATACAACAAAGGAGGCAGAAGAAACCATATGGAACATGAAAAATATTACACATACATGCATAGAGATAATGATGATAAATGAGACAGGGTGGTTTTCTCCTTATATACCTATGATTACTCTTACATAATCATTATGTGATTTTTCTATCACAAATGTTTTGAATAGTTAATGAATATTGTTGATTTTTCTCCCCCATGGCACAAAACCGATTCCTTTTTAAAGGAATCCTAATGATACAAAGACAGGTGTATTTCTGAGAGAACTTCTCTGAAACCATCTACTGAGCACAGAAACATCCTCAGCACGTTGGTGTGGAATTACACCTCGGGCTGCTAACACCAAGTCAGCAGCATGAATCCACTAGCCACTCCATGGGAGAAAGATGGGGCTAGCTACTCCCGTGAAGAGTTACAGTCTCAGAAACCCACAAGGGCAGTTCTGCTCTGTCCTACAGGGTCGTGATGAGTCACAATCCACTCAGCTGCAGTAAGTTTAATTTGGTTGTGGATATATGAACAGGATTGCTAGTAGTTATACTACATGACTTCTCCTCCTACTCCATGTTAACAACTGCTTGCAACACATCTTCATGTAATTGAGATTTTCCATGTCAGTATGACCCTCTTTGGAAAACATATTCGTTCATATACAGCAGGATTTCTTTGGTTGGACCCTAGGTTCTCCTATATTGCAAAGGAGAAATGTCCCAGTTGCTGACATGTCTTAAACTTGTGTGACTTATAAATATAATGATAATAAGCTGGTGATGATTGCTGAGAGACAGCCTGGGTGGATTTAATATAAAGAGTATGACACCCTTTAGATAGGACATTGCAGGGATCTCATAAATGGCTATACTCTAATCACTACTTCATAAAAATATTTCAATATAATTACTTACATTGTTATGGAAAATGCACTTACCAAAAATTGTACCTAAAGCCGCATGTTGGGATTATCAGTGGTTCTATTTCTTGCCAATACTTTCATTGGTTTTATAAATGTACTGCTAAATAATGCACAATTTATAATCTGACAACAAATTGTTTTTTTCTTCCTTTGGAAGCTGAGGAATCAATTGTGGTTTATATTCGCATCTCTTTAAAACACACACGCGTTAATTTTACATTATAAATAATTTCCAGTGAGGAAGTATTCTCCTTCATTTTAA
The DNA here is from genome assembly GCF_050624435.1 of Tenrec ecaudatus. NCBI lineage: Eukaryota > Metazoa > Chordata > Mammalia > Afrosoricida > Tenrecidae > Tenrec > Tenrec ecaudatus. Next base: position 6,024,355 of record NC_134544.1, on the reverse strand, counting down.
TCTGGGAATATCATCTATAAACATACATTTGCTAATTGAAGACTTAATTAAGTCAGAGGAAGAAAGGTGATGCCAGTGGCTATTGAATGCAATTTTTTAAAACGTAAGATGAGCAAACACCAGTCTGGTACTACCAAGTACCAGGCACTGTTCTCCGGGCTAGATACCATTGTCCTAACCACCTCAGCGAGTGCCTTTGGAGACACAAGGTTTATGTGTTCGATTGCTGGCTGCAAGGCTGTTGGCTGCAATGTCCTCAGGAGAAGGGCCTGGTGACCGACTCCCCAGCCTTGAAAACCCTGTGGAGCACAGTTCCACTCTAGAAGAACCTTGGTCCACTTGAGGGCAACTGGCAATGCCAGTGGACATTCTTACTGCAGTGCTCACTGATGGATACCTTGGGGTGAGATAAAACAAAGTAACTTGGGAGTCACCTTACCCAAGGCTGCTAATGACAAGGCAAGAATGTAAGAAGGAACCGTGTGAAGGAATCCCCTTGGAAATATCAAGAGGATTGATTGTAGGGAAAGTCAGAGGAAACCAAGATTGGAGGGTGAATGTAGAAGATGGATATTGGCTGAGAAACTTTAAATCAGGAAGAGAACCAAAGGGCAAAGAATTGAGATGTGTGAGTGAGGACTGGGCATGGCTGGACTGGGCATGGCTGGACTGGGCATGGCTCTGGAAATGGAAAACCCAGAGTGTCAGGAATGCTTTCAGGAAGAGTTGATTCAAGGAATATTTGAATGTGTAATTGAAGAAAGAAGGAAAGGAGATTAAAATCAAATAAACCACACACAAAAAATCCCCACTGCCACTGAGTTTATTATGACTCATATTGACAAGGTTTCTTGAGGCTTTGCAGATCTTCACAAGAGTAGACAACTTTTTCCCATAGGTTTGAATCACTGGCCTTCTGATTAATAGACTAAAACTTATTCAACAGCACCACCAAGGCTGGGAGTAGAAATAACTCAAAAAACTGCCATTGAGTTAACTGTGACTCAAAAGGATCCTACAGTGACAGAGTGAACACACACACACACACACACACACACACACACACCAAACTTAATGTCCTTGGATTGATTCTGAAATGTAAAAATCCTCTTCAGTTTCTGAGACTATAAATCTTTATGGCAGCAGTCAGCTTCATCTACTATGACACTACCTCTGCCTTTGAATTGCCAATCTTGGGGGTTAGGATTCGAACAGCAGGCCCACAATATCACCAACACTCAAACACACACACACAAAGTGGTTTCAAAAAATTTTCAGGAAAATTAATATTAAAGATAATGGGATTTTCCTACAAGCTTTTTGAAGCCCCTTCATCTATATAGATAGTTATTATCTTATGTCCACAATACATTATGTGAAATAGGACCTTTTGCCCATGAGGGGGACTTCAAAATTTGCCTGGAGAAATCCCATGATTTTCTCATTCCTCCTATCCAGGAACGCTATGAAGCTCCCTCATACATGTGTATGTGCACAAAATTTGTTAAGGCTAAGAGTAGTTTTATAAGTTTCATTTTAGGTTGATGAGTAAGGTGAGGGGTCCTGTCATTCCCTGTCTGTCTTCATCCCAATAATGCCCTTTCCAAAGAGAACACCACACCTTCAACTCAGGATCCAGTGCTTTTATAAAAGGCTTATGCTAACTTCATTTTTTTTGTAGTAGAAAATTTACAGCATTTTCTATATTGGGTTTTATAAGAGTTTTGAAATCTTTTCACATATTAAAAACATACGTTGAAATTATTCTGCACTTGTTTGTGAATATAGCAATAAATACTGTTATAGAAAGTCATGTTGCATCACTGATCCAATCATCAAAGGGCACAGATGAAGACAAAGATGAAAAAAAAGAGTGTCTTTCAGGATGAACTATTATGTGAACAAAGCTACTGAATAAAGTTGTCTTAAAAGTGATACTAACTGAGGAGAATGGTGGAGAGGACCTCCACATTTGAAGGCAATATATTGAAGGCCCAGGATTTTTTTCTATATCATGTACAACTTTTTATCCTTGTCTTTCCATTCTTTGTAGACTGCCCTAATAATAAAGATATTCCCCAATGTGTTCAACCAGGTAGAATAGCGAAACAAATTAATAGGCACTCATATGAGTATAGGAAAGAGCTTTATATAAGAGTAGTTGAATATTGAGAAACCATCCCAGCCCAGTCCAGATCAAGTCCATGAGTGCAATATTAAACTATATGTCCAATAGCAATCTATAAAGTCCTCTTCAGAGTCACGAACACAGGCAGTGATGCTGAATGCAGAAAGATCACAATCCAGTGGGTGGGAAGTCTTGTGGATGCCGTGATCTTGTAAGCATCTCACCACTGGCAGGGCTCTTCATGTGGCTCCTCCAGCTCCCAGGGCTCTGGTTGAACCAGGGTAGCTTCATGTGGTTTCTCATCACAAATGTCTCGCAGAGAGTATGCTTATGTCCTGTCTCCAATGAGCTATTTATTTCCTTAGTGCCTCCAAATGAGGTCATCAAGTTGTGACCTGGTTGACAGGCCAAACTCCACCCCTTCACTGGTAAGTCTTAAATGCACAATAGATTATGCAACTACCACATTCAAGATGCACTTAATTCACTTAGAATTAACCAATTCCTTGTATATAGTAAACTTTTTAATCTATATAGAATTCCTTCTTTTTCCTACAATGTCTGGAAGCTAATTATTTGAGTGTTCTCCAAGTTCCTCAGTGCTACAGTTAGAGGGGTTCATATGCCATTTCTGTCTAAGGCAGTGTATCTTGCATTTGATGTGTGTGCTATTTAAATGGCAAACATTGTACACAGGATATGCTTTACTCAGTGGTGTGTGTGTGTGTGTGTGTGTGTGTGTGTGTAAAACCAGTTATCTCACACCATAGGTTGAGGTTCAGGTAGTTGGGCTGGTGACTGGCTAAACCCAAGGATGCATATGTCATTCCAACACAAAGGAAACGGCGTGGTGAGAGGAAAAATGGTGGGGGTGGAGACAATGGCACTGGAGGAACAGGGCACTAACTCACCCAAGGGGAGGGTATTGTTTATGTCTCCACAGAAATGGAAGTGTGAAAGAAGACCCCACCCTGGCACGCCAAACCTTGAGGGCAACATAACTACAGGGAGTAACTCATAAAGAGAGTGGACCACAGGGCCGTCCCCAGTCATAGCCAAACTGACCCCCTCCCTAGAAGTATGTGTTAGAGAGGACACCACTAAGCCTGCAGGCTAGGGAGAGGGGTCGGGCTGCTATGCCCAGATGGCAGCAAACCAAGAAGGAAAAAGAGAATGTGAGGGTCTGTACTCCACAGTGGCACACCAAGTCCTGAGGATGTCCCTGCACGGAGCTGCTGAGGGCCAGAGAGGACTGTAGGGCTGATAGCAGCTGGAGATATGATGTCCCCTCTTGGAGCACACGGTGAAAGAGGACAATACTGGGGGCACGTGGCAGGGAGTGAGTCCGATTTGAACCGGTAGGGCAAACCAAAAAGGAAACATACCAGATCAGCAATGTGAGCAGAACAGAACCACAAAGACGCTGAGAGGCCACCAAAATTGACATCAGGCTAGAAGGGGCAATTCCCAGAACCCCACAGAACGAGTGGGATAGAGTCATAAATGTCAGCAGATAGACCTGGAATTGCATATGGTTTTTCTTTTATATTTTTTTGCTAGTTTTTTTCCCTTTTCTCTTTTTATTCAATCTTTGGTTTTAAATTTGCTTGGTCTCTGTTATTGTTGGTTTACATACCAATATAAGATTGCATGGGAAGCAAGGCCAAGGAGAAAGCAACAGGACCAATGGTTCCAACGGGACATGAGGTGAGGGGCAGGCGGGGGAAAGGAGCAGTGAGCAAACAACACTGTAGACTGGGGAAAATCTAGGAAATTCAAATCAACAATAAGGAGGATATAAAGATCCTGGGGGGTATTGAAGCAACCGCAATACAGCTGAGAGGAATTACTAAGAGGTAGGAGAGCTAATATGATGGTGGGACAGGAGGCAGGTAAAAGGAAATGGAGGAAAGATCTCAGAAGCAAAGTTATGGATAGAGGTAAAAAATTGGTGTGTACTTGTGTAAATCTATGAATTCATAAAATAGAGGTATTGGCTTATGTACATATATTTATATGACTATACATTGAGGCAGTGGACAGACTTTGGGCCTCTGGTCAAGCCCTCTATCAATGCAAGAACACTTTTTTTTCTAACAACTTGACATTCTGTGTTGCTCACCCTCTTAGCAAGATCGCTGAAGACAAAATGGGCACACAAGAAAGTATGGTGATGAAAGCTGATGGTGCCTGGCTATCAAAAGATATAGCATCTGGCATCTTAATGGCTTGAAGGTAGATAAGCGGCCATCTAGCAGAGAAGCAACAAGGCCAGATGGACAAGGCACACCAGCATGTAAGATCATGAGGTGTCAGTGGGATCAGGTCATAGGCATCAGAAGACCCAAACACACAACATACTGTTTAGAACAAGGGAGGTTGGAGCAGAGACTCAAAGTCCATCTGTAAACAATGGAATATTCTCCTCCCAGAAGGGTCACAAGGAAAGGAAGAGTCAACCAGGGTGCAGTATAGCACTGATGAACAATGATCAAACCCCCGTTATAATGACCCCAGTCCTGCCTTTCCGTTTGGGCTGGACCAGAGTATGTACAGAGGTACAGATAAGAGCTCACAGCACAAAGAATCCAGGTCAGATAAACCCGTCATGAACAGAAATGGAAGTAGTGATGCCAGGCGCATGGGGTAAGGTGGGAAGAGGAGAGAAGGAAGAGGGAACCGATTGCAATGATCAACACATAACCACCCCTACCTGCCCCACCAGGGGACTGAACAGCAGAAACCATGGGGGAAGGGAGACATCAGACAGTGCAAGACATTAAATTAATAATAATTTATCAAGAGGGTGTGGTGGGGAGGTAAGGAATAAGGTGCTGATACCAAATAGAAATCAAAAGCTTAGAAAACAATGATGGCACCTTATGTACAAATATGCTTGATACAATTGCTGTATGAATTGTTATAAAAATTGTAAAAAAAACCCAATATAATGATCTATTAAAAATATGCGAGGCAGAAGTGCTTATTAGGAAACAACTGAAAGGGAAATCAGAGAGGGAAATTTTCAAAAGGAAATGATTTAGACTCATTCTGTTTTTCCTTCCCTGTGTCTTTGTAGTGTGGAGTTCTACACAAGTTTTGTTTTGTTTTTCTGCTTTCCTTGAATGTGTTTAAGGAATTATCGTCCATTTCAGTAAGTCCCCCACAATAGGCATTAGTGGGTTAGAAAAAGATCATTGAAAGATGAATATCTCGGGGAGAACTCCTTTGTATACACTCCCTTGCACAAGCCTCTTCTCCCATTTCCAAGGGCCTCAGAGCGCGCCATCTGGCCCTGCGCGAGGAAACCAGTCTTACAGAACAGCTGTTGGAAGGATTGGGAAGGAGTGAATGAACTGAGAAGGCATTTTGGCTCCAGCTCATTCTTCATCTGCTTGATCCTAGTCTAATTTAAGTCTTCTTGTCTTGCGTCTGTTTTGCTTCTAAGCACCCAGGCCAGGCTTTCCTGGAAAGGCTGACTGCTTCTTCCTACAGGGGAAGTGAATCCAATCCTATTCTCAGTCACGCTTAATGTTTTAATTCTGTCCTTTTTATGTGCAGCCACTCTTTCCTGATCGAAAGCAGTGATGGGCTTATTTAAAAGAATATGCCGGAAGGACTCGCATTTTCCTCAACCATCTCTGCTTAGAACTCCCAGTGAATCCTCCTCCCTGTGAGAACTGAGCTCATTTCTCTCCACCATTGACACATACCCACACACTAGCTTTGGTTTTGCTCTCCCTTGTCCATTAGCTTTGACTTAGAATAACCAAGACTTATATATACACACATACCGTGGTCCCTTCAGCAGCTGATGGTGCTGTCCCATGGTGTAGAGCGCACTTTGACTCATGTGATGGAGCAGAACTGTCCCATGGTGTCTTTGAAGCTGTGATCTTCAAGGGCGAAGATGACCTCATTTTTCTCTAATGGACTGGCCGGTGGGCTGGAACAGCCAGCTTTTGATGAGCGGCCAGGCCTCACCATTTATGTGACTCGGGCTCCTTTGGCTTCAAGGCAAAAGTACCTGATACTCAAGGCAACCGTGGACACATGCTTGCTAAGTCATCTCTGTTGAACAATCTCACAGATGCGATGAAAACCACATGAAACTGCTCCCCAAAGATGAACTACTCACCTAGCTCATTGGGTACTCCTCCATCCCAACCCAGGACTGAGCATTTGAAAAGAGGATTTGGTGCTGTAAAGAGAGATCCCCAGTTCTGAGCTGAGTCCTTAGGGACCCCAAACAAACCACCCCCTGGTGTGGTGCTCACAGTGACCTGCTAGAGCAGGGTGCAACCACCCTATATCATTTCCAAATCTGAAAATCATGAAGGAAGCTGATCCCATGATCTCTCTCCAGTGAACCAGCTGGTGGATTCAAAACCCCAACCTTTAGTTTGCTGCTGCTGGTTGCCTAGCCACTGGACCAGCAGGCCTCCTTTCTTCAGCAACCATGGAGCTACACACATTTGAGTTTGATAAATCCCATTGCATCATGGGCTTACTTCTATAGAACAGTGCAAAGGAGAAGCACTGAAAGTTTAATGTTTGCTGGTCTTTCTCTCACTTGTCGACTGTAATAAATGCTAATGAACCTAAGCTAGGAGAGCTCCCTACCCACACTTTGCTGCCAAATTCTAAACAAGCCATAAAGGTGACAATTCTTTCTTTGCTAACACTGTAAGGCAGATGAGGATACATACATAGACCAGTTGCCATCAAGCTGATCTTGACTCATGGAGATGCCCGTTATGAGTCTGATAAGAACTGTGATTTGTAGGTTTTTAGTGGTTGATTTTTCAGAAGTAGAGAGACAGGCCTCTCTTTTAAGGAGACATTGGGTAGATTCAAAGCTCCAATCTTTAAGTTAGCAGTCATTGCCTTAATGGTTTAAACCCACTATGGGCTCTCTTTCTGTCTTCTCTGTCTCTCCCTTTTTCCTCCTCCTCTCCATCTCCACCGCCCCCCCCCCACACACACACACACCTACACCTCATACTCTCGATATCTTGCTGTTAGGTGCCATTGAATCAGCTCTGACCCATGACTCTGTTGGTCCTGTGGTGAGCATTTGGGTCTTATTTACATTGAGCTGTAATTCATCATGAAGTCTACCATCCTTGATCTTCATCAGCAAGTGGTTCAAGTCCCCCCTCACTTTTTAGCAAACTAAGCTGTGTCATCTACACATCCCAAATTTTTAATAAGCCTTCCTCCAATCCTGATGCTGAATTCTTCTTGATATAATCCAACTTTTCTGACTACTCTCTCAGCACACAGATTGAATAAGTATGGTGAAAGGATACAACCCTGGCACAGACCTTTTGTGATATTAACCATGCAGTATTCCCTTGTTCTGTTCACACACTGGCTTTTGATCCATGGATAAATGCCACATAGGTACAATGAAGTGTTCTGGGATTCCCATCCTTCTGAAGGCTATTTATAGTTTGTTATGATTCGCACAATTGAATTCCTTGATCTAGTAAATAAAACAAAAGTAAACATCCTTCCATTGTTGTCTGATTTCAGTTAAGATCCATCTGGCATCAGCAATAACCCCCCTTGTTCCATGTCCTCTGCTGAAGCTGGTCTGAACCTCTGGCACCTACCTGTCAAAGTACTGATACAACCATCATTTTATTAGCTTCAGCAAAATTTTACTTGCAAGTGATATCTATGATATTATTCTATATTCTGTGTACTTGACTGGAGCACCTTTATTTGGAATGCAAACAAATATGGATCTCTCCCCATCCATTGGCCAAGTAGCTGCAGCTGTCTTCCAAGACTCCTGATATAGACAAGTAAGTGTTTCCAGTGCTTCAACAGCTTATTGAAACAATTCAATTGGTAGTCTATCAATTCTTGGAGTCTTGTTTTGGCTATATATAACGTATATGTGTGTGCACGCGTGTGTGTGTTTAGAGAGAGAATAGGGAACTTAGACCTGAAGCGGGGGGAGGAGCAGGGAGAGAGAAAAAGGTGTGCGTGGGGGGGGTGTGAATACAGAGGAAGGGGAAATAGAGAGACCATAAAGGGAGAGAGAGAAGAGATGGAGGAAGGGAGAGGGAAAGAGCAACAACACTTTGGTGGTGCAGTGGAGACTCATTGGGCTGCTATATTCAAGGGCAGCCGTTTGAAACCACCAACTGCTCTGCAAAAAAAAAAAAGGAGGCTTTCTATTCTCATAAAGATTTACAATCTCAGAAACCCACACGGGCAGTTTCTACCCCAATCCTTAGGGTATTGAAATCAGTTCCATTGCGGTGGGTTTTATATTAAAAAATGTGCAAATATATAAATAATGAATATATACATTAATACAGTCCTCCCTATCAACCTCTTTTTCCTTATCTTCCTATCTTCCTTCACTTACATATATAACAGAAAGAGATCTAAAAAGAGATAGATGATGGAAACTTATTCATACAAGTAAATATGAGTCATTCAAATTTTACACAGCAAAAAGCAAAAGTGTTTATATTTTGCTAATATGAAAATTTACACTTAATCATGGCTTCATATTTTACTTTTTATTTTTATTAAATAAAAGTATTACCTTTCTTTTTTCATTCATTGTAAATCATATTTTCTCCTACAAATGACACAAGGAACTGTGGGTGACTCGTGAATTAAGGTGAATGTGCTTCCTCTGCTACATTAATGAGAGCGAAAACTTGGGGTCACCCCCTGATGATTGAAATGGCTTCTCTCACAGCTGACACTGAGCGTGCATATGCGAACAGGGTTCCTGAGATTTTTTGTACTTGATAGTTGGACATCATCTGCTCTCTTCACCACATTTGCTTATGTACCCATTTTGTCTTCAGTGATCATGTCAGGAAGGAGTATCAAACAGGGCCAGGTTATTGGAACAAAGTGTTCTTGTATTAAGGAAGGCTTTGATTATGGGTCCAAAGTTCATCTGCTATCTTAATATTTAACCTATAAATATATGTACATTGGCCTCTATCCCTTCCATTATAAATTAGTATACTTAAATATATACATCCCCCCACAGAACAAGTATAAGGAAGGTTATATTCAACTAAGGTGCAGTATTGCACTGAGAAAACACACATAATTCCTCTAGTTTCTGAATGTTTCCTCAAACCCCACCACCACAACCACCACCACCATGACCCAGCTCAACCTTACAGATCTGGACAGACTGGCGAACACACAGTGGTACAGATAAGAGCTCTTGACACATGGAACTCAGGACAGATAAACGCCTTAGGAACACTAGTGGGAGTAGCGACATTATGAGGGGAGAGGGGTGGCCAGGGAGGGGGAAGGGGAGAAAGGACGAACTCATCTCAAGTTTGGATATGTAGCCCTGCCTCCCCTGAAGGGGACCTATTACAGAAATGTGGATGAAAGGAGACAACCAACAGTGTAAGATACAAAAATAATAACAATAAAATTATCTGATTGATCAAGGATTCAGAACGGTGGGACTGTGGGGGCGGGAGGAGAAAACAGGAGCCATATCAAGGGGTCAAGTTGAAAATGTTTTGGAAATGATGATGGCAACATATGTACAAATATGCTTGAAACAATTGGTGTATGGAATGTTATTAGAGCTGTAAGATCCCGCAATAAAAGGATTTTAATAAATAAATAAGAGTTGCAGTCCCTGGAACTCAGAGGGGCAGTTCCTGTAGAGTCCCTATGAATTGGAATGGACTCGATGGCAGAGGTGTGTGTGTGTGCCAGATGTCACTGGAAAAGTGTCCCCATATAGGGCGTTGTAGGCCTGACACCAAACCACGAGTCAGAAAATGATTTTTACAAAGTGAAAACAGAGCCAATGATAAATTGCTATCTACATTGCAGGAATGGAATACAAATATGTGTGTCTATGATAGAAAGAACAACATAGTGCACTGGGAACATCAAACACATTTTAATTCCAGGTGTCAATGCACCAGTACCTGCCCACCTCCCCCTGGGTTCATCCTTGCTCCTTCCCTGCCCTTCCAGCTCCCCCCTGAGTTTTGGCCCAAGGCTAATGCCGACCTTTGGTTTCTTTTATTGATTGTTCTAAGGGGTGCTTATCTCCTTGATGTTATTGTTAACCTTACAACCAAAACAAACAGACAAAAATAAACAACTCCAGACTCACTGCCATCAAGTTGCCATCATATCTACCCTATAGGACCTGGCAGAAATACACACTAAATTTCTTTTAGAAGAGTAGAGAGCCTCATCTCTCTCCTGAGGAGTGGCTGGTGGTCAGAACTGCTGGTACACAGACAGCAGCCCAACCTGTTAACCATGACACCAGCAGGACTCCTTTGAACTCCAAACTCAGACTGATGCCACACCCAGCTCATGTCAGGATTCCCCACCACTGGGACACATAGCACAGTCCGCTAATTCATGAACACACGAACTCCAGAACCTGTTGAGACAGTATGGTTTCCTGGTGGCCTTTTCAAACAGGGGCTAGGGAGTCAAAACCAAGTACAGAAAAATAAGGAAGTGTTATCCACAACATCTGTGTAGGTGCGTCATTCACACCTCAGGGCGCCATCACCTACCCACTTCCCCAAGCCCGGGGCTGATTGCCTGCCCAGAAGAAAGACGGGAGAGTGTATTTGAGAATCGCTGCATATTAAAATTATCACGCCTGTGTAGGATGTAGAAATGAAAGTCGGTATTCAAGGGCAGTACCTGTCCAAAGAAGCTCAACGGAGACCATGGGCTGGCTTTTGGCCTCGGTGCTGCCTAGGACAGGCCCGTTTGCACTTAGCACACAGATACGTACTTGGGAAGCACAGGTTGTTCTGCTGACTTGTCTCTGTGGAAACAATGCACATCTTTGGTGCAAAACGAAAAGCTTTATCAACTGAAATGACAGCGTTTCTGGGGAAATCTAAGAATTGTCCCTGATGGAAGGCCACAGGCCTGGGCACTGCCCACAGAGAGCTCTCGGGAGAGCTGGATTTTAGACACGGCTGTATAGCTGAGTTCCATCTTCTCTCTACTCTTGCTTTAACGTGATGTGTAATACACAGACTTGCAGAAGGATGGCGATGAAATCGTTGTAGGCACTACCCAGTCCATCCAGAAATGTTTTCTGATCACATTTTTTAAAAACAAAATGCATCTCAAGAATGAATCCTATTTGGGCTTCTAGTTCACAGCTCAGCAAAACTCAAGATTCACAATGACTTACTGCTCTCTGCAGTGATCCCCTCAGCCCTGAGCTCAGTTTCTTTCTCACCAAGGTGGGAATGACACTTCGCCTGTGTGCCTCATCTGAAATTTGAGTATTTAAAACCTGTGATGAAAACCCCACGCATCACAATGGTCTCATCCACAACCAGTCATGCGGTGAGCCAAGGACCAGAAGGTGTTTTACCCATGAAGTCATCTTGAGTCAGGGCAAACAACAGTAGCAATTCTTGAGAAATGATTCAGGGTTGTCTCGATGGAAATTGTGCTCTGCGCAAATTCTTTTATTGTAGCAAAAACTGAGGCATCCCTCTGGAGCAGGATGCAGGCATTCTTGAACTTTGTCTGGGTCAATGAACAAATGATGAGAATACCACGAGACATCTTACTTATAAAGCAGAGAGCTTAGGAAAAGGAGGCCTTGGGATAAGTAGAGTGGGCTCTGGTGTGGAAGACAAGAAATGATCTCTGAGTCCTGTAGATCACCAGGCTTCCCTTCACAGGCTTAGCCTATAAACACTGCTGAATCCTGTATCGCTTGATAACAGTAAGAAGGCTTCCCAGGACTGGCAGCTCAAATTATCAAGTTGGCACTTGGGAAAGGTGGAAGTAGCATAAAGACAAAAGGATGCTAGAAATGCTCAGAATGTCATCTATTTTCACCTAATTTTTCTCACTGCTCATAGGTAGTATGTATCTCATTTCTCAGAAGAAATGAACTAAAATGCATATTGTTCAAGTCCAAAAAAACAGATAAAAATGAAGCTCTCACAATCACGCTATTAGGACAAGGGCAGGTTGCTGAATCGTGTGGATTCGTTGTTTCTGAAATTAGTTACCTTGTCTTTAGATGACATTTAAAAGATGTATGTCACATCTGGTCTGTCTTGTGGGCACCACTGTGTTTAAAACAGTGGTTCTCAATCTTCCTAATGTCGTGACCCTTTAATACAGTTCCTCATGTTGTTGTGACCCCCCCGACCATGAAATTATTTTCGTTGCTACTTCATAATTGTAACTTTGCTATTGTTATGAATCAGGAGACCCCTGTGAAAGGGTACTTGGACCCCCAAAGAGGTCGCAACCTATAGGTTGAGAGCCCCTGCTCCAGAAGCTCACCTGTCACCTGACACTTAGCCAGTCTTTGCTTTCCAGTGAGTGCTCCCCTGATGCCTTCTCTATGTAGCTTCTTGGAGCATGACAGCCCCTGGTCTGCCTGCAGAAGGAAGACACCTGTCTTGGAAAAAGTACAGTCAAATCTGCTTCTTAGAAGCCACCCTGATGGTGAGGCCTGGACTAATGTAAAGTTTTCATTTTCCTGGACACCATCCTTCAAAGCTCCTCAGTGGAAAACACGGCGAATGCCTTCTCATTGCTGAAAACCCACCATTCTTATCAGCTTGTCTCTGCAACCTATTGATCCCATCCAGGATGCCCTTCCTTCATCCCCAAATCTAGCCACTTCTTACCAAGTGAGCTCCCTTGCCTTATCACAAGTTCTTCAATATGAAGCACCCTTGGTGGTAGAGTGGTTACACATAAACCTGCTAATGGCAAGGTCTGCAGTTTGAAACCACCAGTCGTTTTGAGGGATACAAACTAGGCTTTCTAGTCTGGTCAAGAGTGACAGTCTGAGAAACCCACCTGGGCAGTTCTTCTCTGCCATACAGACTTGCTGGGAGTCAGCATCGACTCCCAGCAGTAAGTTTGGGTTGGTGCATGCGGTGAGCATGGCAAAGAAAACCCAAATGTGGGAAGTTCAGCCACTGGAGGACCCTCAGAAGAAAGTCCTGGAGCCCCACTTTCTAAAAAATCAGTCCCTGGGGCTGAAATGCACATACGCCGTCTTATGTCCTTTGGACATGCTATCACGATGGACCAGTCTTTGGGAAAGGACACCATGGTTGGTGAAGTAGAAGGGCTGAGCCAAAAGAGGAAGACCGTCCATGAGGTGGATTGACACCATGGCTGCAACCATAGGTTCTAGCATGATAATGATTGTGAGTCTGGCCTGGGACCAGGTGCTCTTTCTCTTGTGCATTGTCACGATGAGTTGGAACGAACTGAAGGCACATGACAGCAATAACATAGAGCATCATGCGACTCAGAGGCCCCGGAGTCTCCATGAACTTAGTGCAGTACAGTTACTGGAAACAGAAAAAGAGGGGATTTCCTTGTCAAAAATAAAGTAGCATCTGATTTCTTTCTATGGTTTCTGAAAGTCCATATAGTAATAGACCTACTAAGCCATTTTAAATGTGAACTTATCATTTGGCTTCTTAAAACTGTCAGTAATTTGACCTCAAACTCAATTTCAAATCCTTTCTGCATGTGCTGCTATACTCTTGTTAGGGGCCACCAAGCCCTGTTCCAGTTCATAGCGTGCAAAGAACAAAACACGACTGGTTCTGCGCTGACAGAACCATTGTTCTCCTGGAGCCAGCATGGGAGACACTGGGTCAGCCTACCTCGTGGAGGTTCTTCAAAGACTGTGGGCCTCATAGCCTGAGACTGCTCACCTCACCGTCATGCATGCCCCAGCGCCAACCCTAGTCAATAAATAAGGGAAGGGTTACAGTCAATTTGGAAAAAAAATCTATCAAGGTATCAGGATACATACTTGGGAGCTTGGATTTATTTTGGTTTTCCATCCTTTGCCAAAATACATTACAAAAATCATAAATTAATGTTAACCTCAGGGCTATTTGAACCGACCAAAAGAAAAATGCAATAAATAATTGAGTTTGGGAGTGGAGCTTTAAACTTTCTCAAGATGGGCATCAAGCCATAATCATCAATTAGAGAATGAAGCTTTCAACCCATATTGGATGATCTGGTGCCAGCTCCCAGCACCACAGGACGCCATCATCTGTAACCATAAGATCCCGAGCCAGCCAGCCCGAGATAAAGCTTGGCAAAGACAGCCAGCTGAGTGACCAGGAGCAAACTGCTGACCTGCCCTGGCATCCCGTGTCCTCGATTTAGACGAGCTGAGATGATCATCTTTTGGCTCACCAGGCTGTTGGCAAGAGAGAATACGTCACCCTCAGTCAGCCTGGAAACCTCTCACTGCACTGCTTGCCTGGACTCAGCCTTAGCCAAGCAGCAGACAGGCCGACAAAGTGAACAGGCACGCAGGGGCCGTGCCCACTCCTAGAGCAATCAGCACCAGGCTGTCCAGAGGCAGCAGTGGCCCTGGAGACAGTCTAGAGGTAGAAAAACAGTGCAGGGAGGAGGAGGGCAGAGCCGGTGAGACTGGGGAACTGTGGAAATGCCACAAAACAAACTGTGCATGAACAGTTGCCCAGAAAACTAAGTTGCTCTGTCAACTCTCACCCAAGTCATTAAAAACATTGAAAAAGTAGGAGAAAAGAAAGTGACTTAAAAAGGGTATGTATGCAGAGTAATGGGAGTGAAAGGCAGAGAATAGCATGCACCCCTGGGGATTTTTATCCTTCCATCCTTCCATCCATTGGCAATGCCACATATCCCCAACTGACAGAATCCTTGGCTGCTGACTGCTGTGAGCTGAACTGTTCCTCCTCCATGGTAATTGTCGCCATCCTAACCCAATGCACTTCAGAAAGGAGCCCTGCAGGCTAGAGGGTGGCATGGTTAGGCTGCTAACTGAAAGGTCAGCAGTTCAAACCCACCAGCTGCTCTGGGGGAGAAAGATGAGGCTTTCTGCTCGTCAAGAGTTGCCATCTTAGAAACCCATAGGAGCAGCTCTGCCTTGCCCTAGAAGGTCACTGTGAGTTGGAAAGCGGCTGGATGGCAGTGAGTTTGTGTTTGTCTGCTTGGTGCCAGGTGACAAAGTGGGTCTGCATTGGTGTGCTAAGGGCAAGGTCAGCAGTTTGAACCCACCAGCTCCTCTGAGGGAAAAAGATGAGGCTCCCTGCTCCTGTCGAGACAGATGCACAGCCTCAGGAGCTCTAAGAGTCAGTTCCGCTCTGCCTGATCACGTTGCTATGAGATGGAATTAACCCAATGGCAGTGGGAACCTGTGCAGAGGTTCGCCTATTTAGAAATGGGGAACTAGGGCATTGCTGTGTGAAAGAGGCAATTTCATATGTAGGGTATGCCCTGAACCTAATCGCTTCTGAGTTTTAAAAATAACAAGGCAAAGGCAGGAGCAGACACACATTGGGGAAGATACTGGATCTTCCTTCCAGGATCTCAGAGAACCAACAACGGCACAGAGACCCCAGGAAAGAGGGAAGGGATGCCTGTGGCTGAGAACCCGTGGACTTCCGGCCTCCTAAACTAGGAGAAAGTGCATCTTTGCTCTGCAAAGCCGCTCATTGGTGTTTCTACTAAAGCACCCTTCCGAAACCAAAACTGCAGTCAATAAGACCGAGCTCCTTGTTAAAATTTGGGCTTTATTTTAACACCTTTTCGTGTTGAAGTCTGTGGTCTGAAGCCATTTCAAAATCATTAATATATGTAAGTACCCAGGAACTGACGTAGTGGCTGCAGCATTGGGCTCAAACATAACAAGGGTCGTGAAGACGGTGCTGGACAGGGAGGGCGGCGTGTCTTTGTGTTGTGCACAGGGTCACCACGGCCTGGGATGAACTCAGTGGGAGGCAACAATGACTGCTATCACAAGCATGCCTATTATGAGAAAGATTTAAGAGCAGTTTAATGCTGCTAGTAAGATCTTCTCCCCATGTCGCCTGAATACAGCGTTAGAATTTCCTGGAGCTATATAGCATGGTGTTTTGTATTTCCTTCCCTTCAAGATTAGAAATCAGGATCAGTTTTGTGAATCAAGGATCAAATTCTATCTGATGGCTGGGCTCCAATGGATTGGGGTGAGGGGGGTGGTGTTGTATGCTGAGGGGTAGCCATGTGGATCTGAGGTGAGGTCCACTGGAGAGGGTGGAGGTCCTGTCAGACAGCGCAGGTGAGGGGAGAGGGAATGGTCACCTTTGGGGGAACAGAGGTGCATGTCTGTTGAGGGGAGGGAAGGGAGAGCTAACCTCTAGGTTGGGGTAAGGGAGACTGAAGATTCTCTTGGGAACATTAGGTCACAAGGACATTTAGTGACATGTGGCAGGTGGGCAGATTTGACTTGGGAGTCTGGGAATATCCCGGGATCCCAGGTCTGGGGACATGGAATGCTGGGACACTGAATCCTGGACCTTTGGTAACATATCATGCTCAGAGGCTGCATCGGTGAGACTCCAAATGGGAACTCTACTGGATGAATTGGACTCTACTTCGGACGCACTTGTACCCTGAGGGCTTAAGCCAGAATGTATGTGGTGTCTGAGGGAACAGAGGACAGCTCTGCCAAGAACTGACAAATAAGGTTTTGGTACAGCCACACCCTCTATGCCAATGGTTCTCAACCTGGGGGGTCACGACCTCTTTGGGCTCAAACAACCCCTTCACAGGGGTCACCTGGTTCATAACAGTAGCCAAATGACAGTTATGAAGTAGCAAAGAAGAAAATAATGTCATGAGGAACTGTATGAGAGGGCCGCAGCGTAAGGAAGGTTGAGAACCACTGCTCTGTGCTGTATTGACATATGGATTCGTCTGGCAGGGCTGTGATGGTCATTCTGTTGTACTTTACTCAAGCTCATTTATCCTCGGGTGTCTCTCAGAGGGGCACCATCACTCGGGGGTCACCGTCTAGAAGCAGTGTTATTTCTCTGTTTTTCAGTAAATGAAACCCAGGGACATTGAGCCTATCTGGAAAGCAAATATCATAAGGGTTTTGGGGAGGAGTGGATTTTGAGGGGTGGGGATATAAGTGGGAGAAGATGTCAAGAAGTCCAGAAAGGAAAAAAAAACACTTTTGGAGACTGATTATGGAAGCGATTGTACAATTCAGCCTGACAGGATTGAACTATGGAATGATATGACATATATATTAACTCTAAAGTTAGCTAAAACTTAAAAAAAAAAAAGCATGGCTCCAGTAATGGGTTTGAGGTTGGCACTAAATCCTAGCTCCAACCTTAGAACAATGCATTCCTACATCATGGCCCTCCTCCATACTTGCCCACTGGAAGGAAACGAGAAGATTCCAATGCTCTAGCAAAATGTGGTGAAGAATTTAGTTGGTACCTGGCTATCCAATTAAATCATGCCTGGGGATTTAAAGGCTTGTCTCCAAATAAGTAACCATCTAAGTGAGTTGTCAACTAAGTCCCCATGGAAGAAGCCCACCATCCTCAGTCACTGAATGGTTGGAATCCGCAGACTCCAAAGAGCAAGGAGGGATTCATATCTGAAAAGCGCATGTTGTGGGAGTCCAGTGTGTTGAAGGAAACAAGCGACTGGGGCCCAAGAGTCACTTGTGGGACTAACTAGGAGATGAGCTTCTGGGGAACCCCTATCTGAAACTGAAGGAAGGGGGAAGTGGCCACTAAACGGAGTGCTTTGAGAGGAGTACAGAAGATAAAAGGCATAAATCCACCCTGAACTACTAACACTTTGTCAGTTGATACCCCATGCCATGTGGGCTGAGCCTGATCTGGTTTCCAAAATTTTCTTTATTTTTGGTTTGCATTGTTTTCTTCGGGTTTTCTTTGTTCATTTAGGATGTGTCTCAGAGGTGTTGTGTCAATGGAGAGTACCCTCTTAAAGCTGTGCTATATGTTTTTCTGGGTTTTTTTTTTTTTTTTTTTTGGTATATGAAACCCAGGATTGGTGGACCTAGAGAGAGAGCAAGTAGAATAATGGACTTGGGGAGGCGGGTAGAATTGGGGGTGGGGGATAAAATGGAGATGGTGTCAAGGAGTCCATGTAGAAAAAGAATGTTTGGAAGCTGATTGCTTTAGCAAATGCACACTCTATTTGAGGTGTGTGAAATTTGGAATGATATGATTTATGTATTAAATCCAAAATAACAATAATAATAGTAATGTTAAATTCCATCTGAAAGGAGGTATTATAGCATCATTGTAGCAGATTCCACTGTAAGTGTTGGGTCTATAATACTTAGATGCATAATAGGGAAACCCACTCACCATACATATTAATGTTGAGCGAACCAGACTTGACAGATGAAAGGTGCTGATTTGCATGCTTCAGAGAGGAAAACAGAGAACAAACACCCCCGCTGACACCTTCCCCATGAATCACCCACCTGCAAGAAACACCTGTTCTACAATTC
Organism: Tenrec ecaudatus; assembly: GCF_050624435.1. NCBI lineage: Eukaryota > Metazoa > Chordata > Mammalia > Afrosoricida > Tenrecidae > Tenrec > Tenrec ecaudatus. Next base: position 6,005,906 of record NC_134544.1, on the reverse strand, counting down.
AGGTCTTCCATATATCCGCGATGCAGAAGGCTTAGGGAGGAAAACATACGTTGTACTATGGCATCAGCCAAATCACAGTTCCGAATCCCCAGATCCTGCCTTAAACACAGAAGCACAAGCCTGCTGCAGCCAGGTCAGTCCCAGGGCCCGGGGACTCAGCTGTGTCTGTGGAGGCTGGTCCTCTCTCGCAGTTCCAATCTCTGTGACCTAACAGCACTCTGTCACCAGGACTTCTTCCCCAGAATCGCTGGTGGGGGAAATCTGAACCACCAACATCTCAGTCAGGAGTCAAGTGCAGCATGTGTGTTCCGCCATCATGCTGCTGCTCTTGCAGCTTCAGAAATGACCTCCACCGAGCACCAAGTCGCTCTGCCCCTGAATCTTCCATTTCTCATTCTCTCTTTCCCCACTTGCCACCTCCCAACAAGCGTCCTCTTTCTCAGGTGCTATCTTCTCACATCTTCCCTGAGTTTAAAGCATGCATTAAATTATTCTGTTCACACACCTGCCTGTTGACCCAAGCCACATTTATTTTCCGTTGCCTAGCACAAGTTATAATATTTCCCATGGTCTCATCTGCATGTGAGAGTTGGACGTAGAATAAGGAAGACAAAGAAGAATCAATGCATTTGAATTTGGGTGCCAGAGAATAATACGGAAACTATCATGGACTGCCAGACGAACAAACATGTGTCTTGGGAAAAGTACCATCACAGTCCCCTTTAAATACAAGGGTGGCAAGACTTTGTCTCATACACTTTGGACATATTGTCAGGAGAGAGTACTCCCCGGAGAAAGACAGCATGCTTGGTAAAGTGGAAGGGCATTGAAACAGAGGAAGGCTTTCAAGGAGATGGATTGGCACCGCGAATGCCACAATGGGCTCAAGCATAGGAACAATTGTGAGGGTGTTGCAGGACCATGTGTGCAGTGCTTCCTTCTTTTGAGCATAACGGTACGAGGGGTCAGAACCAACTCAGCGACAGCTGAAAACAACAACAACAATAACCTTCTCATTGATGACAGACTGACCATTCTAGAGCACTATCTTTATTGTTCTAGTTTCTCAGGAATGTGAACCGCATTGATTATTGCTAGCTCTTATTCACATGGGGAACTGATGAGGATGCTGTAGGAGCGGATGAGAGCTCTGGCATACCATTGGAGGGGCGCTTATGAAATACACAAGACTGTCCATGAGCAATGTGTCCCATTAATGCACGGAAGGCCATCAAACAGGCAGCAACGTGTATACAACACCACAAATGGGAAGGTGCCAAACAGCTGAGAAACTGGATAGATGGAAAGGAGATCAACAGGGTAGAAATGAGAATGCTGACACTTGACAGGGACTGACAGCTCCCTCCCAGAACTATTTATCTGTTGGATGGGAATCTGATTGTCTTTGAACACTTTCACCTAAAATGCAGTAATATATTTGTTGTTTAAAGATGAGGAGAAGATGGCAGAACAGGGGACCCACATACTCAGAGAGCTCTTTAGAACAAAGCGGGTTTGGTGTCCAGGTAGCCGAGTGGTAGGAGTCTGGTGAGTGAAATATTCCCCAGGACAGCACCCCACCCCCACCCCATGCATTTGTCCTGAGCAGGGGCCTCAGCAACACAGGACATCTCGGGTCACTAGGCTCCCACCACAGCGGCTGGGACTAGCTATAGCCCCACTCCATCCCCAGACCTGTACCCGAGCCCAAAGTCACTTGCCTTTGCTGCCAAGACACGTGCAGTGGTCGCAGGATGCCCTAGAGCAGCTGCCCACTCGTGCGACCCCACTAGGAGAGAAGCTTCCCTTTCCCATGGTTCCCCTCTCCTCACATGGCAGCCATCTTCCCTTGGGCCCGCATCCCTCCCTCCATTCATCCAAGGCCCGGGTCACTGACCTGCAGGCCAACGAGGTCTGCCTGGGCAACCCCCACAGGGGACCATCCACCCCCATTGCTGCCTGGGACTTCTCCACCTGCACCCTGTTTTCCGGGCCGCCTACTCCCATCATTCTTAGTGCCCGCTCCACCCCAGGCTGGGAACCTACGCTGAGCACTTCCCACTGGCTTGGCCTGCAGCCAGGTCCCCAGCCCACTTCTACCCCTGACACTGCATTTCAGCCTCTGGAGCCACTTCAGGCTGGCCTGTGTCACCGGGGAGACCCGTAACCACAGCCGGGGGCATTAGACCTGCCTGCTGCAGGGTGCCCTTCCAACACTGACAGCCCCGGGTGCAACAGTGGGTGTCCCTGCCTACTACTGAGAGCTAGAGGAACAGATCCTTGCACTCCTGCACAGCAGCGTTGCCTTCCCCAGTGCACTGCGGGGATCCCAGCATCCCAGTGGCCGGCAGCTCCCATCTCTGAGCCTGCCGTGACACATTCCTTCCAGGGCAGAGGACAAGAGCCATTGCCTGCTGTTTCCCATCAGAGCCGCCACTGTGGAAAACAGCTCAGACCATGTAGCGGGGGAGCCTGCTCCGCTCACAGGGCAGGCAGCTTAAGCGATAAACATCCCCACCTGCTAGGGAGCCCAAGACACTGATTTGCCATCCCCGCCGGAGCCATCTGTGCGCCCCAACCGGCTCTCACCACCACAGTGCCCAGCGTGTTCCCCAGTGCCATCATGAAAGCCTGCCCCAGCCATTCCTAGCCTGCATAGGAGGAAGGCGCTGCGGCCTGTGCCCTTCTCAGCACCCCTTGTGGCCCCAGCATTTTCTGGCTGGTACAGGAGGCCCACCTCTGGGGGGCTGCTCTTGCCTATGTAGCCTCTGCACACAGGCTCAACTTTATAGGCCTGCAGGGAACTGGGAGGGCTTGCTGACCTGAAGAGCATTTCCCCTCACATAGCCCGGAGCCCAGATCAGCACCACATCCCATGGCAGCGAGACCTCACCCATGTGTGCCTTCTATTAGGCATCACTAGAACTTAGAGGGAAAAGAAGGGGGAAATTTTTAAATATATATATATATTTTTTATCTCGCCATGGTCTGTCTCTTTTCTTTCTTTTACTTTCTGTGTTGTCCTTTCTCTCTTCTTTCTTCCTCCTTTTTCATTATTACTAGTACTTCTCTTCTGTCCCTTTTCTACGGGGTTTCCTCTATCTCCTTTTTTATTCTCCTTCCACCGCCACTATTATCAATTCTTTCCTCTCCTCTTTTATAGCTTCTCCTTCTTCCTCTCTCTCCATTTTTTTCTTTTTCCTCCCAAAATTTTGTTTAAAATTATTTCTTACATTTTTAAATTCTTTTTTATATACTAAACCAAAAAAAGGGGCTGCTAAGGGGACCCTAACAAACCAGGTCAAAACAGCCTGAGGGCACTCACTGAGGCTCCAGTCCCCACTCCAGTGGCGGAAACATCTCACCAATGCAGGTCACTAAGCCTTCAGCGAACTCTGCCAACAGAGCAGTCTGATCCATCCTTATAGTAAGCCATAGGCAGTCTCCTGAAATAATCCTTAACAGTAACACAGATAAGGTTCCCCTGGATTCCCAGAAGCATGGGGCCTATGAAAGGATCGAGGAAAAATATCTAAAGACCACATCACTCCCAACAAAAATCAGAGAGACAAAACATAGTAGCAGAGCTAATGTCTCTCATAGAAGAAAGATACAGATCTGCCACAGAAGGAAATCTTCAGTAGTCTGCTCCCAGTAATACAAGAGCTGAGGGAAGCAAACCAGAATAAGGATGCAATGATAGAGGAGATGAAGTCCACAATAGAGGGGATGATATCCACCCACCAAAGGGAACTGCAGGAGCTAACAAAGGAGGTAGCAGAAGCCACACACAATGTCACCGAATTTATGATTAGGTTTGACGAGGCAGAGAACCATATCAGTGATCTTGAGGACACTCAAACAGACTTAAGCAAGTGAGAAAGACAGTCAGGTAGGAAAAGTAAAGAAACAGAAGATAGCCTGAGATCAATGACAGATGCTATGAAGAGGAATAATATTCGAATAATCGGTCTACCAGAGCACAACACAACACACACGTCAACAGTGAGATAGTGAAGGAATTTCTGAAAGAAAACTTTCCCACCCTAACAAGAGAGAAGCAGGCACTCATACAGGAAGCAGAAAGGATGCCAGCTAGACTAGACACCAAGAAGAACACACCAAGACATATAATAGTAAAAATATCCAACTTAGAGGAAAAAGAGAAAATTTTATGAGCAGCAAGAGAAAGAAAGACAGTCGCATACAAATGAGCACGGGTAAGAATATGCTCAGACCTATCAGCAGATATGATGAAGAGGAGGAGAGAATGGAGAAACCTCTTCCAAAAGTTGAAAGAATAAAGCACCTCCCCCAGAATCCTGTACCCTACCAAGCTATCCATTAAGATAGATGGTGAGATAAGGGTCTTTCAGGACAAGGAAAGACTCAAAGAATATGCTGCAAGACACCCGGTACTGCGGAAGATACTGGCCAACTCACTATGGCCAGAGGATCAACCTCCACCAAGAACAAACAGGAAACTACCATATGACACATCTCCATCTAGAAGCCATCATGCCAGCAACAATTACCAGACAACAGGGTCTCAGATGGAAAAGAGGACAAGATAGTAACTCTCCACTCAAACACAGCACACTGATATGAAGTGAAATAGGTAAAGACCCAAAACACAAAACAGGGTATGACAACTATGAATCCACAGATAGTGATAATAACTCTGAATTCCAATGGACTCAATTCATACATTAAAAGAAAAAGACTTGAGGACTGACTCAGAAAACATAATCCATCAACCTGTTGCCTGCAAGACGCACATCTTAAGCTCACAGACAAGAATATGCTAAGAAGAAAGGGTTGGTAGACAGTTTATCAATCGAATTGTACCTCAAAAAAAGCAGGGGTGCCTATCTTAATCTGCAACAAAATGGACCTCAAGTTCCAAACTACAAAAAGAGACAAAGAGGGACACTATATTATGCTCAAATAATAAAGCACCTGTGCACCTCATAAGACTTCACCAAGAGGGTGCCAAGACAACCCACAGACTGGGAGAGGATTTTTAGTAATGACACATTGGACAAAGGGCTCATTACTAAAATCTACAATACCATCATGGAAAATGAGGAAAACAGTTAACCCCCTAAGGAAGTGGGCAAAAACACTGAAAGGAACTTTCACTAGGAAGGAGACCCATATGGCCAATAAGCATATGAGAAAGTGTTCCAGGTCATTTGCCATAAGAGAAATGCAAATCAAAACAACCATGAGATACCACCTAGCACCCCTGAGGCTAGCCCAAATCAGCAAATCAGAGAGCAACAAGTGTTGGAGGGACTGTGGTGAAGTAGGAACCCTCCTCCACTTCTGGTGGTCGTGTAGATTTCTACAGACACTGTAGAAAGCAATCTGGCAATACTTAAAGAAGATGAAAATTGATCTACTTTATGACCCAGTCATACCTCTACTGGGCATATACCTGGTGGAAGCCACAAATAAAACACGACCAGTCATCTTCACTCCAATGTTTATTGCGGCACAATTTACAATGGCAAAGACTTGGAAACAGCCTAAGTTTCAATCAATAGATGAGCGGATTAGTAAACTCTGGCACATACACACAATGGAGTACTATGCAGCACTGAAAAGCAGGGACAATCACATGAAACAAATCGTTTTGTGGGAAGAACTGGAAGGAATCATGTTAAGCGAAGTAAGCCAAACTCAAAAGGACAGGTATAACATGAGTCCCCTGAGGTAAGTACAATCAACATGCCAGGAATTGAATAAACACCCATCTCACAATAAACGGTGGAAGCATAGATAGTTGGAGGGAGGTCAGGCCACACCTAGGGAGGTACATGAGAGTCCAATATAAAGAAGGGGAAGTGTGGCAAGTGGAGGGAGGAGCGGGGTGTGGAGAAACCGATTGGATGGAATGGGGGGAACAGGGCACTAACCCATCTGGGGGAGAGTATCGGTTCTGTCTCCACAGAACTGCAACATGCATACAGACCCCACCATGACACACCAAACCAAGAGGGCAACATAACATGTGGATGAATCCACAAAGAGACTGGGCCATATGCCAGCCCTAACCAGAATTAGCCCGACCTCCACCATTGAAATGAGTACCACAGAAAATGAAAATAAATATTCGGGCGTGGGAAAGGAACTGATCTACCATACCACACTACACCCAGAAGGAAGCTGAAGCAAAGGAAAGAGGAAGAACAGAGCAGAGCGCACCTGAGACCACCAAGCTCAGAGGAAGATAGCCCAGCTCAAAGGGTTCAATGTACAGAGAGGACCATATAGCCGGCCCCATGGCGAGCTGCAACATCCTACACTGACCCATGGCCCTACATGGGACAGCACCTGAGACACAGTGGGGGATGTGCAACTGAGCTGACCCCACCACACTGAGGCAAAACACAGTGGGCACGCAATGGAGCAGCAGGGGAAGCAGAGCAAGGAGGTCCTGAGGAAGTATAAAGGATGGACTTAGGGGCCAGGACATGGCACCACACCAGACTCGTCCAGAAAACACTCCTAAAGACAATAAACAGACCTTGAACTACTAACAGGCTTTTTTTTTTTGCTGTCTTTTTGCTTTGTTTTTTTCCCCCTTTTTTTTCTCTTCTTTTAAATTTTGTATATCAGCGATTTTTTTGTTTGTAAGCTTGTTGGTGTTGCTGCTGTTGATGCCCTGTTCTTATGTGCCACTTTGGTGCTCCCATAGCCATCCGCATTTTTATGCATATATTACTACATCTGCAGGTCCACCTAGACAAAATAGGCTGGACAAACAATGTGTGAAGAAAATAACGGGACCAATGGTCCCGGAGGGACATGAGAGTGTGGGAGGTAGAAGAAGGGAGGAGGTGTTGGCCAACCAAGGGACAGGGAACAACGAGTTGTTCAAAACCAGTGGCAGTAGGGGATGGGAGGACTGGTAGGGAGTGACCAAGGGCAGGGTAACTGAGAGGAATTACTGAAACCAGAATGAAGCCTGAACATGATAGTGAGACAGGAAGAAAGCATAAGGAAATAGAGGAAAGGAGCAGGAGGAAACAGGCATACACAGAAGTCTAAATACAGACATGTACATATATAAATATATTTATGATTATGGGGGAAATAGACCTATGTGCATATATTTATAGGTTTAGTAGTAGGGTAGCAGGTGGATATTGGGCCTCCTCAAGTTCATTCCCTGAATACAAGAGTACCTTGCTCAGTTAAACAGTCATTTCATGATACCCACGTTCCCAACATGATCACTGAAGACAGACGTGTGCATAAGCAAATGTGGTGAAGAAGTGGCCAGCTGTCAGAAGATATAGCATCTGGGGTCTTAAAGGTTTGAAGGCAAACAAGCGGCCATCTAGCTCAGAAGTAACAAAGTCCACAGAGAAAAAGCACACAAGCCTGTGTGAACACGAGGTGGTGAAGGGATCAGGTAGTAGATACCAAAGAACAAAAACCATCATTGTGTGATCCCCTTCCCCACATAAACGCTGAAAATGAATGTGTGCATAAGTAAGTGTGGTGAAGAAGGCTGATGGTGCCCGGCTATTGAGAGATATAGTGTCTGGTGACTTAATGGCTTGAAAGTAAACAAGCGGCCATCTAGCCCAGAAGCAACAAAGCCCACATGGAAGCAGCACACCAACATGTGTGATCATGAAGGGCCGAGGGGACCAGGTTTCAAGCACCAAAGGCAGGGGGCGGGATCATATCATTGTGAATGAGGAGAGCACATTATGGGGACCCAATGCCCATCTATACACAACTGGACATCCCTTGCAGAGGGGTAGTGGGGAGGAGATGAGTCATTCAGGGTTCAGTGTAGCAATAATGAAACTCACAACCTTCCTCTAGTTCTTAAACGCTTCCTCTCCCCAACTATCATGATCCCAATTCTACTTTGCAAACCTGGTTAGACCAGAGGATACACAGCAGTACAGATGGGATCTGGAAACACAGGGAGTCTAGGACAGATGAACACCTGAGTGGCGATACCTGGAGGGAAGGGGGGGTGGGAACCTATCATGGGGACTACATATAACCTGTTCTCTGAGGGATGGACAACAGAAAAGTAGGTGAAGGGAGATACCAGGCCGTGTAAAATAAGATAAAATACTAAGTTTTAAATTATTAAGGGTTCCTGAGGGAGGGGAGAGAGGGAGCACTGAGGGAGGGGGAGGGAAAAGACGAAAATGAGGAGCTGATTGACAGAACCCAAGCGGAAGATGAATTTTGAGAATGATGAGGGCAATGAATGTATAAGTGCTTTACACAATTGATGTATGTATGGATTGTGATAAGAGTTGTATGAGCCCCAATAAAATGATTTTTTTAAAAGATCAGGAAATCAGGTGGGCAGGTTTTGAGTGCAAGGGGCCATCTGGTGATGGATTGCTACTTCCATTTTGTGTCTTGATTACAGCAGAGGCTCCACAGCTGTTTCCATTTGACAAAACTGGGAAATCCGTATGCTAAGCAGTGTGGGGGTATCTGTATATTAACCACCTCTCAATGACCCTAAACAAACTAAAAGTTATTTGAACTGAGTTGGACAAAATAATGATAAAGAGAGGAAGCATACTGTACGCTACACTGTACTATGCAAAATCAAGGTCTCATTAAATGAGTTACTTATGGAATAATTAATCATCTATCAACTCAGTGCAATTAAAAATACAGGGGCCAATTGGAAAGCGTATACTTCACTTATTATCATACACTTCCGAGGGGATGCTACCCTCCTCCTAGCCTTTCCCTGAAGAATTCTGCACTCAATTTACACCACATCAAGGTGGCAGTTTGGGCATCCTCTAGAGACCCAAAGCATGCTACTTTTAAATGTCTTTTGAGTTTGAGGTTGGAAAAAGAACTGAGCGGGGGAGAGATCAGGACCGTAAGCTAGACTGATGGGATAGGTGCCTTGAGGGGCAGGGTTAGGTGCCTTGAAGAACAGCTCTTGATATCTTTAAAGAATGAGCCGATGCATTGTGCTGAAAGGAAAACATCTGTAGCATGACTTCCCTGTTTGCTTGTTTGTTTGTTTGTTTGTTTGTTGTCATTAATGTGATTTCCAATTTTGTAATCTCTTCTTCCTCGTGAGGCCCTATGGGTGTCATGTGTCCCTTGAGAAATTCTGTCGAGATTATCCCTTTGGACTCTCAACAAAAACAGTTGTCAGAACCTCATGAACTTAAAGTGGATTGGGAGCATTTCCTGATGAAGAACAAAGATTGCAGCCTTCGGTCTGGATCACATCTCAGTGTAAAAATCCTGACAACTGGTAACCTCCTGATAAATGGAGAAAAGGCTGAAGTTGTCCAGCACTTCATCTGGCTTGGATCTACAATCAATGCCCATGACAGCAGTAGCCATGAGACCAAATATGCATTGCATCAGGAAAATCTGCTGCATGAGACCTCGTTCAAGTGTTGAATGCAAGGAAGTCACTTTGAAGACTTTGACACGCCTGCCCCAGGTCATAGTATTGTCAATCATCTCATATGTATCTGACAGTTGGACATTGAATGAGCAAAATCAAAGGAAAAATTGATACATTTGAACCATGGTGCTGGCAAAGAATATGGAAGGCTCTATGGACTGGCAACAGGACACGTCCGTCCGCCTAGGAAGAACAACAGCTTTGAGGCCCAGATGGCTAGACTCTGACTCACATACTTTGGACATGTTGTCAGGAGAGATCTGTTTCTAGAGGAGGACCTCGTGCTTGCTAAGGTGGAGGAGCGGCCATTAAGAGGATGGACACAATGGCTGCAACCATAGGTTCAAACATCAGAACACCTGTGAGGCTGGTCAAGAACCGGACAGTGCCCCTTTCTGATGTGCACAGAGTCCCTGTAAGTTGGAACGGACTTCATGCCACCTATCAGCAACAGTGTAACTTCTGAGCTGGTCTCTGAGTGAACAGGACTTACCAAGTTGCGCCCCTCCGAAGCCACCATTTGGTTTGGACACTTTAAAATAAAGTCATTGTATTGGGGTCTCTTACATTTTTTATCACAATCTATATATACATCCATCCATTGTGTTAAGCGCATTTGTACATATGTTGCCATCATTTTCAAAACATTTTCTTTCTACTTGAGCCCTTGGTATCAGTTCATGTCCTCCCTCCCTTTTCCTCCTTCCTTCAATATCCCTTGATAATTTATAATTTTTTTCATGTCTTAATCTGACATCTCTTTCTCCTCACCCACTTTTCTGTTGTCCACCCCCCCCTGGCAGGGGGTTATATATAGATCATTGTTATTGGTTTCCCCTGTTGTCCCTGGCTCCCCCTTACCCTCCTGGTATCACTACTCTCATTATTGATCCTGAAGGATTTATCTGACCTGGAGTCCCTGTGTTGCAATCTCTTATGTGTACCAGTGTACATGATCTGATCTAGCTAGATTAGTAATGTAAAATTGGGGTCATGACAGTGGAGGTGGGGAGCATAACTAGAGGAAAGTTGTATGTTTCATCAGTGCTATACTGCACCCTGACTGATCGCCTCTTCCGTGTGACTCTTTTGCAAGGTGATGTCCAATTGTACACAGATGGGCTTTGAGCTTCCACTGCACACTCCTTCTCATTAACGTCAATATGATTTTGGGGTGTTGGACATTTTTTGAAGGTGTCCAAATGAGACTGGGACATGTGTATTACAGAGAAAACACTTGCTTTTTAAATAAACGGGTGTACATATAAACTGCAACCTTTGTAGTAATACCTTTTGGGTTAACAAAGTTTCCTAATACTTGCTAGACACATTCTGAGAATGTCACTAGATTAATTCAAGCCCTAGCATGCTTACCTAAGTGAATGCCATCCCTCCAGATGGCTCTCTGTACCCTCTGATGGTTTCTCTCTCCATGGAAGGTCATGTGCTGCTCCTTCTTAAAAAAAAAATCCAAAAAATATCTTAGTCAGATAGTAGTTGATGGAGAGATTAAGTATAAGATACCCAGGAGCAAGAGATATTTGGAAATCTGAAGACCAGGCACACAGACCAGTGGGGTAAATAGCCCTCCATTGAGGTCTGAGAACTGTCACTCCATAAGAAGAGCCAGGCCATCCTAGGGAAGCAACTTTCAAAAGCAAATTCCATTAAGTGGCATGTCATGGTTATGTACTTTGTGGAAGTATTTCCTCAAGTGTATGTGATAGCATGCATGTGACTGTGTGCAAAAGGCCATCAATGGAGAAGGAAGAGCAAAGCACATTAAATGTATTTGAATCATGGTGTTGGTGAAGACGATTGAACATTCTATGGAATGCCAGAAGAAAAAACACCCTTTAGAAGAAGTACAGCCCCAATGATCCTTAGAATTCGAATGGAGAGACTTTGCCTCATGTACTTGGAACATGCTATCGGGAGAACATAGTCCTTGGAAGATGACATTATCCTAGATAGAGCAGAGGGTCATCAAGAAAGAGGTAGACTCTTGACAAAGTGGGCTGCCCCAGCAGCTGCAACAGTGAGTTAACCCCACCCCACCCCCACCCCCACCATTGTGTATTTGTATGGGACCTGGCCGTCTTGTTCTGTGGTACAGAGTCCTTGTGAGTAGGAACTTACTCGAGGTCCCTAACAATAACAGCAGGACCTAACAGTTTCTGTCTATATTATATATGGGGCTGACCACAGCGTTCATGAATTATTAATCCTATCATGAATAATTCCATTCATGATACCTTGAGCTTGAGTAGAATTTTTCAACTTACACTGTGATTTATTTAACATAATACAACTCAATTCAAATAACTTTTGGTTTTAATCAGGTTTATTGAGATATGGGTAACATGCAGAAAACAATGCTTAGTAGGATATAGCAAATGATGGGACCTAGAGAGATAGGAGCAAATGTTACAAGTACTAAGAGAAAGATTAGTCTGTCAAAGGGTAGGGACTTGGTTACTGGAACAGGAAAAATACTGGAAACCACTTCTCAAGAATGCTTGGTTTCCCATCACTTCCTGAGGTCCATGTCACAATCAGGACCCAAGGCTTCCCATTGGCCAGGCTACACAGTCAGCCTGGAGTTCAGACGCATGAGGAATGCGTTCTTTCTGATTTGAGAAACAGAATACAAAACTGGGAGAGCAGTGGAGCTTGGTCGTCATGTCCTTGGGAATGCCTGCCATGATTTCCCAGAATTGCAAGTGACTCAGGTCCTCACAGATAGACTCATCCTGAAAGTTATGGCATGGAGTCATTTGGGTGCTCATAAAGCTGCCCCAGAAATCACAGGGATTCAGGGTGCTAACCAAGTGAGGGAGTGTATTACATTCTTCTAGAGAGAAGCACCTTGTAGTGAGAAGCACCCAGCTCCCCTACTTGCTGTCCCTTTGGCCTTGGGGCATTTACTTAAGTTTTCTGTGTAGTTCCAAACCAAACCCACACCATCGAATCAATGGTGACTCACAGCAACCCTTCTGTAGGTTTCTGAGACTGACTGTTGACGGGAGTAGAAATCTAGTCTTTGTTCCTGAGGAGCTGTTGGTGGTTTCAAACTGCTGGCCATGCGGCTCGCAGCCCAATGCTTAACCACTATACCCGCAGTCCCCTTAAACATGTGATTCTTGGTATTGCTTTGAGCATGTCCTCAGGAGAGACCAGTCCCTGAAGAAGGACATGATGTTTGGTAAAGTCGAGGAGGGCCCAGGATGAGATGGACTGTCACAGTAGCTGCAACACTGGAGTCCTAAAGAACAACAATTGAGGTGGGGGGCAGTGGTGGGGTGGGGGAGCAGAGATTCCTTTTGTTGAACAGCAGGTCACTAGGGGTAAGTGGTTGCTCAATGTCCTAAGAACAGCCACAGTGGGAACAGCGGCAAAACCAAACGTCAAGACTGCAGATGGCGAGGACATATTACCTCCATACTAGGGCTGAGATGAATACATATCATTAACGCACTTGGACCACTGCCTAGTTCACAGAATGCTGGGGAATGTCTAACACAGTGTATATACCATAGCTGGGTCACTATGAGTCTGAATCGACTCGATGCCAGTGAGTGAGAGAGTCCATTATCATCATCATCATCATCATCATCATCGTCATCGTCGTCGTCGTCAGATTGGGGAGCCCTGGTAGGTTTTTCTTTGTCCACTTGGTTCTAATGCAAAAGGATTATTTTAATCCCTGTGTATACTGGTGCAAGCCTGTCCAAAGGTCCATAAGCAGAGAGGAGCACAGTCAGGCTCCTCAAGCACCTGGCCTTGGTTGTATCTGCCTGCTCATCCTCTAGGGCTGATGCTGGTATGGTATTTTGTTACAGAATCTGTTAGCTTTATTTCTGACTCAGAAACCACCTCCCATCCTGGAAGGATACAGTTATGTGCCAGAATGATCTCAATAAATCATAGCTATAAATTCGTCATGCAATCGCCTTATGAAAGCCCCCCAAGTGAAACTAAGTCATACTTCATATGAATATATCTCTCCCAGGTGGTTAATACAATCTCAGGTGAGAGAATAATGAAAAAAAGAAAGAAAACAAGAAGAAAGAAAAAGTGAAAGGAAACCTTTAAGTTACTAGAATCCAGATTGATTTGGGTTTGAGGTTGAGTTTTTTCCTAAATGCATTATTTTCATTGAATATGTAAATATTCCTGTATGTAGCTTCTCCACACTTGGCTTACCCTGCTTCCTCCGGTTGTATGTGCTAAGGTGATGAGGATGCTTGAGGACTTGAACTGATTGATTGCAGGTAGGACCAAGAAAGAGGTCAGGCAAATAGAACACTGCAAATAAGTACTCTCCTCTCTTTAAGTCCACCTCTTATCTACACCTGAATATCAAGTCTCTTAAAAAAAGTTTTGATCATGAATCTAAATGCGTGACTGAGGTTACTTGGGATAAGCATTAGGCTGCTCATCACAGGGTCAGCAGTCCAATTGCAATGGTCACTCCGCCGGGAAATGATGAAGCTGTCTGCTCTCATAGTGGCTCACAACCTCAGACACCTTGCGCCACTATGAGTCAGCCTCAAATGAATGACAGTGCAGTGTGTGTGTGTGTGTGTGTGTGTGTGTGTGTGTGTGTGTGTGTGTGCTGTATTAGGTTGTGTTTTAGAAGCTACAGTGGCTGCAGCAAGAACCTCAAGGATAACCATGGCTGTTAGGATAATGTCGGAGTGGGACCAGCAACTTTGCCTTCTATTGTCCAAGGTCAGTACTTGAGCCCACCAGGCACTCTGAGGGAGGAACATGAGGCGGTCTGCCCCAGGAAAAGATTCACAGTCTCAGAAATGGAAGGAGCTATTCTATTCAGTTCTGGAAGGTTGTTCTGAGTCTAAATCAACTAGGTGAGGATGGTTTGGGTATGGTTTTAGGACTTTTTTATGCAAGCTAGCCAAACAGAAACAAGCAAACAAAAGCCACTGCCATTAAGTGGATTCTAGGGGCCAAAAGTGTACCAGTGAGTCTTAGGTAAAAGCTTTTGGAGAATTTTGGATTGTTTTAGTTTACTTTGCTATTAAGTAGATTTGGAAGTCTATCTTCTTTCTGATCTAAGACTACAATAAGATATTTGACTCAACCAAATGCCACTTACCTTCTCTAACACCGGTCTTTAAAGTTTTTAATGTTAATTAGTTGTGAGGTGGCTAGTGATACTTTCAGGCCAAGGGATCTCATTTCTCTAGTAACCCCCTCACCTGGACTGAGACAGGTGATGCTCCAACCCCGGGGCCAAGCTCGAAGCTTCATAAATAGTTTTAAGCACTCAAATTGTTCAATCCAACCATAGGATATTTATTTTTTGCCTGTAATTTCTTAGGCTCCACTATTGAATTTTAGAGAGTGCCGTGTGGCCTCGGGGGGAGTAAGTGTATCAGACATGAAATTGTTAATATCCCATTTGGAAAAGATGATGGGAGATGGTAAATGCCCCCAAATCCATCAGAATCCTGCCCACATTCACCTCCGGTGCAACCCCTCTGGCTCTAGTCCAGGGCTGGGAGTAGCCTTGCTATCAGAAAGAGAGCCTTGGAAAGAGGTGTTGTTAGGCTAAAATGTGTTACCTTCTCATTTGCTCTCCCTTTGAGCCATTTTACATTTGTTCCGGTTCTTAATATTTTCCGCTTTCTTTGACTGAGGTTGTCCTCTGCTGTGTCTTGTCATTGTTGTTCTTTGCTTTGTTTTGAATGTTATTCTGTATATGATGTGCCGAAAAAGTGAATGTAGAGCGACTATATCTGGGCCAATAATCACTGAGGGTCGTGGCAGGGGAGGCTGTGTGTGTGAGGTGGGAGAGAGGAACCTAACAACAAGGGGGGCAAGGAAGAGCAAAATGTCCTAAAATTATTACACAGTGCTTTCTTAATATGATGAACTATTAAATTGTATATGTGAATTATGTCAACAAAACTGTTAAAAATAGAACAAAAGGTGGTATTTTTATTTGCATGTTTGAGTAGTTCGTGTTCCTCTTTGCAGAAAGTTCTGGCAAGGAGAAGAAAGGTAAATGTGTCTTTCTTCTCCCCTGCGTGAGGCTGATAGCATGCACCACGAGAAGGCAGAGGTCTTCAATGTTGCTGATTTGGGGAGGTGGTGTTCCCATCGCTGGTGGCAGTTTCACTTACAGCCACACCATATCCCCATAGCCTGTGCCTCAGAGAAAACAGTCCTGTTTGAAACAATGTGTCTTCTTGCCTCTCTGTTGTCAACACGCATGGTGAATGACAGGTGAATTGTAACATACGTGGAGTCTTCTTCACTCACAAAGTGAAGGCGCCCTCCGCAACAATGACTCAGAGAACAGCCGCAGGGGTGCCGTGGGGATCTTCTCAGACGTGGAATGCAAACGCTGCACCTGATTTGCTTGATTCCCTTTACTTGCTGTGTGACACCCTGTGGTGCCCTCCCAGCCTTGGTAAGACGGGATGGCAATGGCAATGGTGATGGCGGCAGTGCCCATTTTCAAGGTTCTCCTAAGGACAAGGTGGCCTGGGGGTGGTCAGGCTCAAGGCAGAGTACCTACCAGCACTGAGGACCACTAGTTTCTCGGTGACCCCACTGGGATGCAGATTAGCCCTGAGCTCCACGGGGTTTTCAATGCCGGTTATATATATTTTTGCAAAAGTAGATTGCCAGACCTTTCTTCTGAGGTGCATCAGGGCAGACTCACTTGAGCTTCGACCATTCCCTTAGCAGTCTCAATGCATTCACCATCTGAACCTCAAGATACTGTGACCGAGGGCTCATTGTTTGGCAGCGTTCTGATCACATGTTCTCGCATCTACAATGATTATTTTCTCATCACTACACAGGGAGGGTTCTGTTTTAGGCTTTTGTTTTCTGGTTCATATTAGTTTTATATAAAAGAATCCTGAATCTTTGAAATGCAGGGGGTGGGAGGTGAGGGACACACAAGGCTCATTTAGGTAATCCTTTTGTAGTTAAATCTGTTATGTTACAAAGATACAAAGGGGGTGCCAGGTAACTTCTTGACCTCAAAAGCAGCATAAAATTCTTCTGAAGTTTTCAAATGCTATCATTGTGACAATTTGTATTCCACCAAGCATTTAGAGAGAAAAAGAGAGATTGAGTAAATGAGTGAGAGAGAGAGAAAGAGAGAGAGAGAGAGAGAGAGAGAGAGAGAGAGAGAGAGAGAGAGAGAGAGAGAGAGAGATTGATTTTGTTGTTCTACAATCCAGGTGGAAGGGAATTCCCAGAGGGTGCTCCCTGGAGCCTTTTTGCATATTAATTACTCAACAGTTTCCATCACAGCAGCAGCACCATCTATTGGGGAGTTTCTCTGGAAAGGAATGTGTTTCTGCAAGTCTGTGAAAGGAATCAACACAAAAACAGCTTTGTTTCTTGTCTCTCTTAAGTTAGAAAGAAAAGTTGGCAGAAGGAAATCACTTCTCCTTATGAATATATTCAGCAATTGGTTCAACCCAAAAAGTCAGTGAAAAATGGATGGCCTTCCCGATTTGCTTCCACCCATTTTGAGACAGAGAAAGGGGTGGTGGGAACTGCACATCAGGGATTGATAACCCTTGGGGGAGAATAAATCAGTCTTAGCTAATTATCACAGTTAGGCATGAAGGCCTTGTGCCTGATGACCTCAACAGAGCCCTGGAAATTGCTGGTGAAAACCCAGCCCCTGGCCATCCCTTTGCACCAAGGTAATTGGGATACAGCTGAGGAAGGTCCAGTTAGGACCTGATCCTAACTTTCTAGGGGATTGAACACACCAGACAGCCTAATGATTTTCTGCAGTTCTCCATCTCTGTCAGCGAGACCAGATGCAATGTCTTGTGCCTGGAGAAATAGACTCCAACACTGAGTGCAAGAAAGCAAATAGGGAACAGTGACCACGTGACTCAGGGCTGAGGAGACTTAGTAGTAAAGGTACCTAAGCCGAGGGGACCCCTCCTTTTTGAAGGCAGTGTGGGTAATGAGGGTGCAGTCCAAGCACATGGATACCAAGCAAGTTTTGAGATAGATGTTACACACACACACACACACACACACACACACACACGAGCCCAGGTGGTGGAGTAGTAACAAGTTGGGTTGCTAACTGCAAGGTAAGTAGTCCCAAACCACCAGCCACTTTGGGAGAAAGAGACCTGTTCTCTGAAAAATGTACAGTCTTGGAAACCCACAAGATCGATTCTACCCTTTGGTCTCTATGAGCAGGCATTAACTCCATGGCAGTGAGTAAACATATTTATGTGTATATATATGTGTGTATATATAGAGAGAGATGTGTATATGTATGTTCCTGTATGTTTGTGTGTGTCCGTGCGTGTGTGTGTGTGTACTTGTGAAGTCACATGTGATGCAAATTGTTCCTCAGTCTACTACTAATTGAAAGGTTGGTTGTTCGAGTGGATCCAGAAGTGCCTCAAAAGAAGTGAGGAGTGATTTATTCACCCAGGGTCACAGCCTGGAAGATGCCATGCAGTGGGATGCTATTCCATCGTACTTGGGGTTGTCATGGGAGGGATTGCCTTGTCATGAGTAGGAAATGACTGGATGGTCCTGTGTGTGTGTGTCCAAACATATATGCATAGACACGTGTGACTATATCTGTGCATAAAAATAAGGCCTACAGAATTTGTGCTAGCGAACAGAATCATTTGGCCTTCCATCTATCTTTTGACTTTGATAAATACCTTCAGTTAGTTATTTACTCATGAAGCCAAATACTAAAGTAACATCCCAATGTGCAGGCAGGGCCTGCTCTCCCCTCCAGTTCTATCTAAGACAGATGTTACCACACATCACGTCTCACACGTACCCTGCTATGTGTCTTTGCTCAACACATGGAACTCTCCCGTGTTTTATGCCTTCCTAAGCATCTCAATCCTGGCGGTCAGTAGAATTAAGAGGCTGGAAGAAAGAACCTTGCATTGGCCCCGTGTTGGCCCACCATCCACATTCAGCTTGCAAGGTTTGCTTATAAGCCTTGGTGGACTATATATGAAAGCTCATTCCACATGGTAGGAGAGACAGTGGAAGAAATCTTTAGAGGAAGGATGAACTGAACTGATCTTCAATATGCAATGTCAATGGCACTATACAACTCTCTTCTTCATACATGAACCATGTAAACCCTATCTTATTACATGGAGCCCCGATGGCACTATAGGTGAGTCATGGGTTGCTAACCACAAGGTTGGTGTTTCAAATCCACCAGTTGCTCTTCGGGGTAAAGATGAGGGTATCTGCTCCAGTGAACTTTAATCACGCAGACACTCTACTTAGGGTCCCGCACTATAAGTCAAAAACCACACTATGACGGTGTTTTGTTACAGTGTGTTATACCACATTATAACAGTGGATTTTTCCACAATGTCTCACTTCCACCTGGCCCATTAGCCCGAGTTTAACTGGAAGGTCCGGGCTGATTTTGAACCCCATCTCCAACAAGAAATGGAAGTGCTTGGTACACACGGAGCGTGCCTTTACGTATCTGTCGTCAGCTCTAAGCACGCTGGCTGCCACCTCACACCATCTATAAATGTTGTGTATAAAAGGAAGACTCTACACTCAGTTGATATCAGAATAAATCATGTTTCCACAAGTAGTGTAATTGGTTTTTCTACTGACAGTTCACAATGCCTGGACAACAGCCAGGCTGCCACATCCTGGCACTGCGCTTGGGAATTTGAGGTCTGCATCTTGTCTCCATGCCCTACTTTTGTTTTCCGCTGACAGGCACCGCTCAACTTCACACTGCTGAGGAGCTAACAGCCAGACAAGGGGAATGGAGACAACCTGGCCAAGTAAAGAGAAGTGATTCGAAGAGTAGGATCCTCTTAGGAGATGATCCCAGTGGGACAGCTAACGAGGCACTACACAGAAGGGACTCTGTAACGCGGAGGCAAATGTTACCCAGTTCATTTACTTACGGAGCATCAATGCTAAGGTTGGGGGAAATGTCAAGGAGACCAACATGGAAAATTTCACTTCCCAGTGTGTCCAGGGTTCTTTACAAAGATGTGAATGATGAACTATGTGGGATCAAAGCCATGTAGTGAGGGTTAGCAGGAGGGCTGACCAAGGGTCCAAAGGGAATAGAATTATTTAAGCTAATTTCAAAAGATTGACTTAGTAGAAACAGGCTGATCATGGAATGATGGATGTAGGAAGAACTCCTGCTCTTGTTTCCAGGTAACCATGCCCTGGGCATAACTGTGGGGAAAAGAAGTTTGAGCACTGCAAACGCTTCAGGCTGTGGACCTCGTCCAGCACTTAGGGAACTGATGCTCTGACTTCACAGGCGGTGAAGACAAGTAAAATATTCGGAAGACTAGCAGGGAGTGTCAAGTGCGGATTTGGAGCTAGAATAGTACTGAAGGGTTATTTCCCTATCATGTTATTCTTAGGTGTCTCAAAACAATAAATAAACTCACTGCCAACAAGTCAAAGCAGATTCATAGCAACCCAAGAACAGGGTAGATTTGCATCTGTGGGTTTGAGACTGTAAGGATTTAAGGGTGTAGAAAACCTTGTCTTCCTTCCTTGGAACAGCTGGTGGTTTGAAGCTGAGGAAT
This sequence comes from Tenrec ecaudatus, assembly GCF_050624435.1. NCBI lineage: Eukaryota > Metazoa > Chordata > Mammalia > Afrosoricida > Tenrecidae > Tenrec > Tenrec ecaudatus. The sequence continues at coordinate 5,985,899 of NC_134544.1, read as the reverse complement.
TTGCAGTTAGCAGCCCAATGAGCAACTGGGGCTCCCAGTTCCCTGTCTGGAATAGCAATTTCTGTCTAGAAGCAGGAATGTTAGGATGCACTCTATTACAGTGGATTTGGAAATATAATCCACATGGAGGTTGATTTTTTTTTTAACAAATGGGAAGGTGGATCATGATTGAGGGATTCCACATCGGGATACACATTGCCAACAGTGATTACCCAAGGAGCCTGCTGTGATCTGGAAGGAAAGAAGGGAGGAGCCTGGACAATTAAAGACTTGGGAGCCAGGAAGCCAGAGGGAACCTTCCCTGAAGAAGGGGCCTGTTCTGCTCTTCTGAGCAGCTCCAGAGCAAAGCAAAGCACCCTGACCATGGGGAGTCCTGCTGGAGACATCCCAAAGAAGGCAGGGAGATTTCTGTTCCAAATTAAGTTGTCAGAGAGCTCATTTTCACTACACAGTGTGTCTGTGTGGGCGAGCTGATGAATATGATGATTTATGAGGCTATAGATGCATAAGCAGCGCTGCTGGTGGAAATCTACAGCAAAGCCCACTCAGGAAGAGGAAACGGAGCGCCTACAGCTGTGGGGGGTAACACCACATGGCTCTTGCACTTAAAATTTCAAATTATCTTACTGGGTTAGGGATGGGAGAAATGCTCACTTACTGAAGATTCATGTTTTAGCATCATATCATGCAAGACGCTTGTACCTGTCTCCCTTTAAAAAAAAGCTTATAATCACTGCCTGTAATTTTAAAGATGTTTGGACAGGATTATTTTTTTCTTTTGGAGGGATGACAGGGGGTGATATGATCATGACAATCACATCACACTTAGGGCTGTGACATAGGAAGGTTTAAAAGGCCTAGGATGAATACAGCCTGGTGTACAAAGGCAGCAGATACACTTTCAGGGTAAGACCATGGCAACAGTTACCTTTCACAAGCAAAACTGAATATGTGCTCATCAGCAGTGAACTTCTTCCCATTGCATCATGGGGTGGAGGGGTGGGAGGAGAAGCCCAGACCCCAGAGAGTATTTATAAACCTGAAATGGAAATTGTGTTACAACTTTCTTCATTACATTCCATGATTGCTCCTTACAGGAGCAAACATTATTTCAAGAGCTTCCTGGGACGATAAAGACTTTGAACTGACATGTTCAGGTGTGCCTGTCATACTTCAATTGAGAGGCAAGTGTAGGCTTCAAAAATAGCAAAGATATTAAGTACATCCCCACAGAAACAGGGCAAGCTCAGAGACCAGTGCTATGAAGGAACAGCAAAAAACAAGGCGAAGACTTTCCTACACAGAAGTACAGAGCTTGGAAGTTTCCAAGGTCAGGGAGCAGAGGGGGGCAGTGAAAACAGCCGGCTACAGAGGTGACAGGTGTGAACTTGGGTAAGGGGAAGACTGTAACCCACAAGAGTGAAAAAATAAATCAAAAGAGGGGATAGGGTAAACTATAGGGGTGTGGTTATATAACTTAAACTGTTGAATACAAAGTTGCTGATCTGAAGGACTAATTCTCACCTGCTTCACAATTTAAACTTTTTTAATCAATCAACAGTCATCTTCCAGTACTTCTATGGCTTTTGCTCCTTCAAAATGTCCTTATTATTTTTTTTACCGTCACGTGCACAGTAAGCCAGTTGGAATGATTCAGTGCAAAGTGCCTGAGTTCCACCTTTGTCTTCCATCATCGTTAAAAATAACACAAGCATACGACTAGGTATTCTGTAGTAATAGATGCCCTGTGCCGTGTGGATGTGCATTAATAAAAGCATCAACTAATGTATGCATAACACTATTATCCCAATGTGGAGATAGATCTTACTTATAAGAGATTGGGATGTGAAGGGACACACAGCAGCAGCCCATAGAAACATCTCCATTTGTAGTTGTTTTGCTTGTTTGAAAGGAATTGTCAACTCCTCTTCCCCCATAGGTTTTATATATATATATATGCTATCAAGGGCTCAAGTAGAAAGAAAATGCTTTGACAATGATGATGGCAACATATGCACAAATGTGCTTGACACATTGGATGGATGGATTGTGATAAGAGCTGTAAGAGCCCCTAATAAAAGTATTTAATTAATATATTTAGTATATATAATATCTACTTTATTCCAGATTCCGATATTGAAAAAAGCAGGCATATATTTACAGGCAAACAAAAGTTATGTGTCCTAGTGACCATGTAACTGGTCACTGCCATTCCCTTGGGATGATATCAAAGAAATATGATTGCAAATTAAAGGAGAGATTCAGCAAAGCTCTTCTTCTCCTTCAAATTCTTTCTCCTCTTCTTCTACAGCCTCCTCTTCTCCTTCCTCTTTCCTTCTCCTTCTATGTCTTGTATACATTGTCTAGCTTTTCTGATACTTAAATAACTAAATTTAGCCTGTAAATCCATGTCATCCCTATAGGATACCAGGGAATGTTATGCTAGCTCTCCATGGGTTATTTTGACTTATGCTCTTGAAGGCAAAGGAAACACAAATTCTTTAAAATGTCAATAATTTCACTTATACATGAACATATAAATAAAAAATTTTAAGATGCAAAAAGGCCTAAGAATGACAGATATTTAAAAAGAATTTCTTAGTGTTTCAAGTTGAATCGTTGTTAAGCCTTGTGTTTAAAAATCAAAACTATGTATTTAAGTTTAAAAAACACTATTTTAAAATCATGTTTGATTTTTGTCTGTGTTTAGTAGGATCCTCACATCTCAGCTGCAGCAGTTGTTATGCCAGAAGACGGGCACCTCGTGATTTACTTGTGAAAACGTGTGGCAGTTGCATATTGTTATAAAACGGTGGTGCTGATAACTGGCCCGGGAAGGTGAATTCAAGCCCATTAGGCCATCAAGTAACAGAGTTGCGAACTGACAGGGTATGAACACTTAAGAGAACTCGATATGTTCATCTTTGCATCATTCCTAAAAATTAAAGAGACCCTCCACTGAGTGCCATCGCTTTAGCTGCTACCCTCAAATGTGGAGACTTACTTCCAAGCCAAGTCACCCTCCTCTCAGAGGCCCATGTGCAATCCCTTCTTTGCACACCGAGGAGTCTGTTCCTCCAGAAACGCACAGTGCCCACGACTAAACCCGAGTGTAGCTGCCCCCTCTGGGCCTCACCACGTCCCAGTGAGCTGGGCGGATAGGGGGTGATGAAGAGACTATGCCCCCAGATAACAGATGAGGAAATCAAGTCTGGGAGGGAGAATGGCTGCCCCACCAGTTTCCAGGACCAGAGCTCTTTTGTTAGAAGACATTTGGGCATTTTGATCTGCAATAAGCATTGTTCAGCATGGGCAGGGCTTTTGACAACCCCCAGAGATTCTGGTCCCCAGGCCCAGAGAATATTGGCCAACACTCACTGGCTGATTGAGAATCTGAGAGACACATGACTTCCTCCTCCACACAGCTGCCATTATCTCTCTTAAAAAAAAAAAAGTACCGAAGAGTCAGGATAAATCTGCCATTTAAGCCAGACTCCTGGGATGTACTTATTTTTAGCTTGGTCAATATAGTAACTTTGGTTTTTATTCGACAGTATAACCAAACAACAGCCTGTGTAATAAAGTCATAAGTACAAACAATTGTAGTTTCTACCATTAAGCAATAAAAATAACAATGACACATAGATCTTTCAATCTCCAAAGCACTCTGCCCTTCTCTAAAGAGGTTTGCCTTTTGTTTTAAATGGGACCTAAGAGTTGGGAGAGAGGGGAGGGCAGGGAAGGAAGGGGAGACAGATAGACGGAGACAGAGAGAGAGAGTCACAAAGAACAATCAAATACAGAGGAAACCTATTAGTCAGCCTCATGTGAGTGCTGCCAGCATCATTCATGAGCGATATTTAGAAACATATCCCTACACTCCCGCCACCCCACCCCAACCCCGCACCCTCGCCATGCCTTTTGGTGACTGTTCCTTCATCGTCCCTTCCAACACATATACAGAGCATCCTCCTCGAAAAATGGAGCATTCCAAATTAAATGTACATTGCAAATTAAATTGTAGGTCTTATTTTCCTCGTTAGCAAAGGACAGTAAGACTGATATGAGTCAAGTTATGCATTTACTGTTATTTCCCCCACTGCATTTCCAGTGGGAGCTAACAGCCAGTACCTCTGCCAACCCTCCCTACATTTTAAAAACAACTTTCTTCAAATGGCCTTTCCTTCTCTGATGGAAGGCATGGGACAGGACACTATTCTAAGTCCAAAATTGTACAAGGGATATAAGAGAAGATTGCCTAAACTCCACAGTTACTTAATGCTGGTTTTTCTACATAATCTCACCCCTAGACACTGCCTGTGTGAAAGATATGCACACAGAGATGCATTGAATTAGAAAGATCTGGCTGGCACCTACCCCCATCCATACCCCCAAACTATGCATGTGCATTTTCAGGTAGCACTGAACGGCTAAAGTCAAGGCCATCTGTTCAGATCCACCAGGAGCTCCTGGAGAGGAAGCTTTAGATGGCTGTTCCCCCCAAAACATTTACGGGCACTTCTGAAATGTGCCGCTTCAGCAATCAAGAGGATCACTATGAATCGGAATGGATTTCATAGCAGTGCAATGTATAAATACCTACACATCTGTATATAAAAGAAATGCCCTCTGTGTGGGTGCTGGTCTGCACATTCAGATGGATGTGCTTGGCTGTGTGCACACCTGCACCTGCATGTTCTTAGAGATGACTTACTTTCTCTGAAGCCTTCAACACTTGGCCCTTGCTTAGAGACGCTGAGAATCGGGGAGACGAGGTGGAGGGAGAAGAGCAAGCCAGACATCAAACCCATTTATTCTGAATCTTAAATGATGACTTTTTAGCGTAGTTTGGTTACATTGGCACACAAAGGACAAAGTAACATCCGGTTTGAGGTCTCAACTGACAGCTTTGGGATTGGCAGCAGTTCCTTGGCATACAGACCTTGCTCCCACCAGCTCTCGCCTGTGCCTTAGCGACACCCTCGACAAGGTTGGAAAAACTAGAGACCACTGTCAAATGGCTCCCAGGTGCCCCAGCCAGAAGCTTAGAGTGCTGTGACCTCCAGCGGGGTACTTGGCCAGGTCTGCCCAGGGGGTGTCCACAACCCATGCTGAACAGAGCAGAGGAGACTCCGGTCTGCTCACTCTGAAGAGGGTTCACCTGCGGAGAGCCACCTGCGGAGAAGGCTGGGTCAGACTCCAAGAGGGAGCCCTGAACTCCGCAAACGTGGTCATCTCAGCTGCCACTCTTGTTTTACCCTCCATGCCCAGCCTGGAACGCCAAAGTTGTCATGTCTTCTGATTGTAAATTAAAAAACCCAGGGTGCTAGTTCAGGAGAGCACCTGAGAAAATCGCTTTCCAGGGGCCTGCAGGCTTGTCCACGGGTTAGGTTCCCTCTGGTGGCAGGTGCCTTTCTGCCTGTACTGTTGGTTTGGTGCCATCCCAAACAAAATCTGCAGGGGTGATTGGCTTGGCGTGGCTGTGTTTCATCCACGGGTGTTACAGACTTCTCCCCTGCCCTCGCATGGGGAGTATGGGGTGGGGGCAAGGAGGAATCGCTGACTGTGGGAGGAAAGTAAAGCTTTTTGAAGAAATAAAAACTAAACAAAACAGAAAAACAAAACAAAAGTAAAACAAACACAAACAGTACGAAACAAAAGGGGTAGTCTGATCGTGCAAAATCGCGTCTCTGGGTAAAGCACTTCTCAACAGGTTCACAAGATCCCCAGCCCCCACCCGAGTCCTCCCATCCCCGCCAAGGGGAAGAAAATACAGACTAAAACTGGAGCCAAACTTTTTCTTAAGGCTATACAGATGCACAGAGAACACATTTCAAGCGCTGTTCGGCGGGCGGCGCTGTGCTGGCGTCCTGCTTGGAGGCTGCATCCAAGGCTCCCTCTGGGATCCGTCCTGGGGCCCGTGGGCTCCTCAGGTCAGAAAGGACGATAACATGGACAAACAAAAGAAGAACAGTCCAACAGTAAGATCCGATATTGACTTTATGATCACAGGTACAAATTGCTGCGATCCATCATTTCATTTCTCCTTAAGACCTTGTCGTCCAATACTCATTAGAAGACCAGGTTTCCGGAGGAATTGTCAGTAGTCAAAGAAAATGCAAGAGAGCTCGCGAGAAATCCTTTTTCTGACAAGGCAGTCTGGCGGGAGGTGGGAGCCGGCCCAGTGCCATCTTCCAGAGAGGTCAGGGTAGCAGGATGGGAGGGCGGAGTCCTGCGTCCAGATTGCAGGCCCCAGTCCAGGGCTCTGTGCTTATAGAGGAAAGACCAAGAAGCCAGAGAAGGTGGAGTACTTCCAGCCCCCCATGAGGTTGCCCCGCTCCAGTTTCAGATGCACTTTGTCCTCCCTCTCCATGAGCAGCAGGACACCATTACTGGCCGCTTCTCGGGTGACGTCCTGGTCGCCAGCAAAGGCAGAGATCACGGGGTACCCATTCTGCATTAAACTGACCTGAAATGTAGAGGGCACAGTTCAGGGCCACTTCCACACCACACCTGGCCCTCTTCTCCCCTGGCCTCCCACTCACACCCAGAAAGGTGAGTGTGCCTTTCCACAGCCAGCTGAGAGCCATTGTCCTCGCTGTCGGCAACCCGCTGGGCCCCCTGTGCATTCATCAGGGAAGGGTCCTGTGCAGTGGGCAGGGATTAGCGTGACCCACCTGGATGGTCTGTCGGTTGTACACCTTGACCACGTGGAAGCTAAAACTATAGATCCCTTTTCTCGGTGCTACAAATATGCTGGAGGCAAGATCGAAATGGTTGCCGATGTTCACTAAGACCTGCAACGAGAAAGAAGGGATAAAGCAAGGGCCTGGCAATGCCCTCCCCAGCCTGCCTCCTTGGGAAAAGATAGGGAACGTCCCCAGTTCTCGTTCCTGGAGGCTGAAAAGGTTAGATCATGCCACTTACAGGCTCCACAAGGAAGCTATGGCTGGATTAGAGTACCCCCTAGCAGGAGCTGATATCCAAGGCATTCCGATTGGGGTACCCTTCATCAAAATGTAAAGCTTTTTGTCAATTAGAATCTTTGAATGAGTATTCAAGCAATAGATGAGCCCCTTGTATGCTGCTGTGGGGAGAGAGAAAGGAAAATAGCCAAACCAGTTTTCTATTGAGTCTGTGGCGGAGCTTTGTGGGGCTGCAGCAACTTCAAGAAACATCTTTGTTGGACAAAACTCACGTTTTACACCAAATGGGTAGAGCAGCAGAAACCAGGGAAGAGTTGTGTGACCCGCAACTTGGGGGGGGGGGATGTGGGGGTGGGGGTGGTACAGTGTTGGTAGTTTCAGCATGCATGGGATCACTCTTTTGTCTGGCATAGTTTCTGGTAGTACAAGGTAGGCGCTCAATTAAAGGCACTGAGTGAGAGAGCAGGACAGAGAAACAGCAACTGCCCCACTTGGTCTCAACTGCCTCTGAGCTCAGGGCTGGGCACCCCGAAGGGGGCTACAAGCCCTGCACGCAGGCATGAACAAGAAAAGGGAAAGAAACCCAGGGTTTGGCCACCCTATGCTCAGACGCAAGGAACACCCCCACCGGAAAGAACACTGACAAACTGAGCCAGGGGGTGCTTGACCACCGACTCTGGAGCTGGTCTTTGTAGATAACAAGGCAGGGGTGTGGGTTCCCATTATATGCAGTCCCATTCAGATGTGTCAAGCAGAGGCTGAAGCAGCCCCCCTACCCTCCCACCCTCACAGCTTCCTCACAAATACACAATCTGATTAAGAGCACAAAGAATCAGCTGGCCTGACTGGGTTCCTCAGCTCCCCAAGCCACCAACCACATAATCAGAACCATGGACCAGAGAGCTTGTCAGCGATTGGAAAGGGAACTTCAACTGAATTGCTTTTCTGCTTTTTCCCCATTGCACATTCATTATATGAGTAGATGTACAACCTGTGTGCCCACCAAGGCCAGCTATTTCCCGGAGCCCTCTCAGACTCAGCTCTGTTGTTCAGGACAAGGCCCTTCAGGACGCCACTTCCTGCACAGTCCCCAGTGCATTTTGCTCAGCCTGAGGCTCAAGGCTTCAAAGGAGACTATGAAATTCTCCCTCTGAGACCTCTTTGTCACATCACCTTCCTCAGGTGGAAAGCCAAGAAGCTGGCCCATTCAAGTTACTGCTGCTGGGTTTAGAGGCTTCCAGTCAGCCCTCAGAGTCTGCTCTCTCTTTATATGACGGGGTTTCCAAATGGTCCTGGGAAAATTCTGTTATTCATTTCCCTTTTCCCATGAACTTTTGGAAGCCTCTTGGTACGTAACCAGGGGACTGGGGTACGGGGGAACCACTGTATCACCTAAACTGTTACAGTCAGCTCAGATATGACAATCCTCTTTCTGTCCCTGCCCCCCAGAGTTTGGGGCCAACTGAACCCTCTTGAACTCTGTACAAATGTTGTGCAGTCACGCCCCCGGTGACTTAGTAACAACCACAAAAAGGACTTAGGAGACACAAAGAAGAGCATATGGCTACATCACTCCCAAATGACTATTTCATGGTTGCCTCCTTAATTTGGACAGGGTTGCAAAGCAGTGTTTTTTCTGTCAGACTAAAAGGCACAGGAACAAAAGAAAGGAAGACAAATGGAATGTGGGAGAAGTCTGAGCGGGCAGATGAAGTCAGGTAGCCAGTCCCAGAAACCCTCCTTGAAGCCTATGACTCCAGCGAACTCTGTGCTATGGGAAGCACTCTGGCAAAGGGCAGAGGCTGAGGAGCTCACGTTTGGAAACCACTGCACTACTTCAGATCTGTTGTTGAGGTGTGTGTGTGTGTGTGTGTGTGTGGTTGGGGGGAGGGGGTGCACAACAGGAAGTGTCAGCCAGGACTCAGGAATGGAGAACAAAGGAATGGCCCTCCTGCTGCTGCATCTTTGCTTCTTCTTTGAACTGTGTGTGATGAGATGGGCAGTGGCCTAAGGCTAGCATGATTTTTCGTGGACAGCCTGCCCCACCACCCCCATTCATGGGCGGACTGCCTACTTTCTCAAACCCTCCCCTTTTCATTCTTCTTGCACATGCACAACCCCTCCTCCCCAGGCTGCTCCTGCCCCCCTCCCCCCATCAGCTCCTAATCAGTTTGCCTTTGGGCAAATCAGGGCTTCCTCCAGTTCCCAGTTCAATCCTGCTGGACCAAATGAGAATCCGCACACCACCCCATACTGAAGGAGAGGCTGTAGTTTAACAAGATCCTGGTGGCTCCTGTAGATCCCTCAATGATTTTTAGAGCCCAAGCAAGTCTATGGGTTATGTAAGAATCTGGTTAAAATGTAAATTCTGCTCCAGTATATCTCAGCTGAAAAGACCAATTCTCAGGAGGAGTAGATCCAGAACGGATCCGTTGGGAGGGCCACCCCCCCCCCCTGGGACAAACCCTTGCCAGAGCTTAAACCCAAACCAAACTACCCATCATGGAGTCCCTCCTGACTCACAGAGCCCTACATAGGGGACTGCAGAAGCTGTACTATTTTAGGGATGACACAGGCCTCTCCCTGCCGCACCCTTGCAGCCCAGGACTTGGCTTGGTGTAGTGTAAATGCCCTCAGTTCTGACGCCCTCCCCACCAGGTAACTGAATCCACTGAGCCCCTCCACAAATACCAAAGGCTGGGTTTCAGTCCCACATGGCGCAGGGAAAAGCAGAAGCGTGACATTCCCTTTTGGAAGCGTCTTCGCAGCCGCTCAAGCAGTTCCAAGAGACCCCAGGATATGTGTCAGCGGGGCCAAGGGTTTGCCTGTTGCCCGCCCTGCCCAGTGTAGGTGAGGTGGGGTCCCAGAGGGCGTGAGTGGAGAGCTGGCCAGAGCCCACAGGGAGGGGTCCGCAGCGCAGTGGCAGGACCCGCGCCCCCGCACCCGCGGCAGGCCGCTGACCTGGTCGAAGTAGATGGTCATGGTGCGGTTGCTCATCTCCGAGGGCTCGTGGTTGGTGCTGCGTGTGGCAGAGAAGGCCACCTTGGCGCTGCCGGAGCGCACGGAGATGCCCAACGAGGAGGTGACGGCGCCGTCCGCCGACGGGCTCGAGTCGCACACCACCAGGCACTTGCCCTCCAGCACGATGGGCTCCGTGTCGTTCTGTGCACGCACCGGGCAACCGGCGGGCAGCAGCAGCAGCAGCAGGGCCAGCGCCGCCCCCAGGCCCGGGACCCCGGCGGCCCGCGCGCGCAGCGCCCCCCGGCGCCCGGCCATGCTCAGCAGCGCGCAGCGGCCCAGGCCCGGCGGCGCCTTCTGGGCGGCGAACGCGCGCGGGGGGCGCGCGGGGGCGCGCGCGGCCGGGGGACACCTTTTCCAGTAGCCGGCCACTGAATAGTAGGTCAAGGCCAGGGTCGTCCTCAGCCGGAAGCCACCCGCGGACCTGTCAGGCAAAGAACCCACACCTTAGCCCAAAGGACTGACTTTGGTACCCGCGTGGTTCCCAAAAACACAGTCACCGAAGTCCGGCTTTGCCATCGCCGGTCTGGGGACCGCGGCGCTGGGGTTGGAGCAGGGCAGGACTGGAAGGGTACAGATAATCACTGCACCCACAGGTCGGTGGTCGGGTGCTTGGACACAAACCCCGCTGGGCCACTCGCCCTGGCCCCCAATAGCCAATCAGAATCCTTTCTTCCACACCCTCCCCTGAAGCAAGTCCCATTCTGGTTCCTTTCCGGTTTGAGAAGGTTTTATCCGTTTACCACCCAAAGAACAAACACCCAGAAAGCTTCTTGGGGTGAAAATCAGTAACGAAAAAAATAGAAAAAGTGTGAGGGCAAAACACTGGCAGCCAGCAACCATGTCCCCACGCGCAGCCCCCAGCGACAACCGGCTGCAGGTCCCAGGACGGATCTTCGCTGCTGGCTGGGGCTCAGAGCCCGCCTGTTCCTCCAGGCCGGATGCAGCCCTCTCCCCAAGTCCGCGCGCAGCCCGCTCCCTCCCCCTCCCCCGCGTGCCCTGTCCTAGCAGGGTGCCAGTAAGAGACCCTGAGGGCACAAGGATGCCTTGGCCGCTGTCCGCGCCCACCCTCACTTGACTCTGAGAGAAGAGAAGTTTGTTGTCTTGATGGTTTTCTCCCCTTCGCTAGGCAAGAAATGAGACAGGTCCCACCTCTCCCTCCCTCCCACAGCTCTCTGCCCCACGACGGGCAGCACTCAAACACCCACGCGGGGGCCAGCCGCGCTAGGACCCTGAGCTCAGGTCGGGGGCATAACCTGTCACGTCCATGCAGGCTCTGCGACTTCTGCCAAGTTGGTCTGCACAGAGAAATGGGAGAGGTGCTGGAGGAGGAACACTGGGTGATCCGCCCCCCCACCCCCCCAGCAGGGCCCCGCCTCTCTCGACACGGGCCAGCGCCAGGAACCAACACAGACCCCTGGGGGTCAACCGACGCGCCCTCCTGGAAACTCCTGGCTTAGCGGACCCCCACTGCACGAATCATACCCAAGTCCGCTCAGACAGCCGCGCCAGCACCCACCTATCTCCACCCCAGGTCTGCCACAGAACCGGAATCTCTAAGGGCACAAACCGCGTCCTGACCCGCACTGGTACCCGCCCCTCACCACTCCGAATTCCACACTTGGCCAGGACCCCCATGGACATAAACCTCGTCCACACCCACCACAGCCGCCGCCCCTATTCAGCCTTAGTCCTTCATTGAGCGGGGACCTAAACTGGCACAAATCGAATCCACACCCGCGCTGGCATGCTCTCCCGCACTCGCCCCTCACAATCCTGATTCTATCATCCAGTCCTGACCTCCAGGAGCACAAAACGCGTCTACACCCGCTTAACACCTGCAGCATCACTTCCCATTGTCATCCCGAGATCTGCACCAGGCCAGGACCCCCATGGGTACAAATCCCAAGCGGCCGCTCCAAGTCCAAAGTGCCTCTCCATCCGCGCCCCACATCGGACCCACCAGCCTCCCCAGGTCCGCCCCTGGGACCCGACCCCCACTCCTAATGCCCCCTCGCCCCTCCCCCAGGCCTGCCCACCACGGCGTCCCTGCTCCTGATCCTCCACCTGGCCCCAGCCTCCCCCCTCAACGCCTCGCCCAACCCATGGCTTCATAGGTCCACTCCGCTCTGCTCCCGGTGCAGCAGCGGCACCTGGACCCCAGCGAGCCCTCCTGCCCACCTCCTGCCCTCGCCTCCTGCAGCGCGCCCCTCGCCCAGGCTTGCGCCATCCTTCCTGGAGCCCGGACCCCCGCGCTCTGCGGTCCCGCTGTCGGTTCTCACCCAGCACCCGGCGCGCAGCCTCCCAGACGGCTGGACACTCAGGGCCCCTCAAAATCACTGGTCACGTCTTTTTGAGATTCTTTTCTGTCTTTTCCAAATTCCCTCCAAGTCTTAACCCCGAAGAATGTAGCCACTTTCATAATTAGGAAGAAGAAGAAGGGGGTGAGAAGACAAAACAAAAATAACTGTTATCTTTGGGGGAAAGAAGACGGTGCCTGCAGAGGAGTTGGGGTGTCTTCCAGGCGACGATTTCGGGCCCTCGGCTCTGCGGGCTTGGCGGCAGCGTACCCCGCCGCGCTGGGCGGCTGCTCACTGGAACCTCTGGCTCCGGCTGGGGCTCGGGCAGCTGGCGCTCGCGTTCTGGAAGAAAACACAGGCTGCGCTCTGGAGCGACAGGGAGACGCACCAGGCTCGGAGGCGCTCTGGGGGCTAGGAGAAGCGCCACGCGGGTCTGCGGCGCCACCTACGGGCACCGGAGCCGCCCTGCGCCGCTCTGCCACTTGGCTGGTCTGGAGAGTGCCGGGACCCGGAGGCGAGTACCTAGCAGTTTTCTGTGACCCCCAACACGCACCACGATGTCTAGAACACAGAGGGTCTTCCCTGCGTCTGCCCCTGCCGGAATGGAAGGGCTCTCTGGCTATTGCAGACTGTTCCAGGGCACACCAACTCTGACAGGATGATGCGCCTAGGCTGTGCTAGTACAGCGAGCTACTGCACACATCTTGGAGCAGCAGCTGCCAGCCCCAAACAGCACAAAGGCAGTGTTTAGTGCAATTAGCTCAGTGCGTAGCCAGTTTGAGCAAACCAATTTAAGAGAAAGCTTCGTCTCTTCACGTTCATGCTATGCCTTTTCTGATGCACTGCTTCAAATCACCCTACGGATGCCCGCTAAGGCTGCGCGGAAAACCCAGCTGTCTTCCTTGGGATTTCTCTCCTAAGCCTCCTATGCAGGTCCCAGCCCCACACTTCAAACAAGGGTCTTTCCAGGGACTAGGTCCTCATGAGCCTGTTTCCTATGGGCTCTGCTTGGTTCCTTCTCCGTGTCTTTAGAACTGCCCGGCCGCCTCTCTGAGCGCTGGTGATAAAGTTTGCTATGAATCAGTTCAGCCATGATGGATGGATCTGAAAGCCCAGGCAAAGTGGAAACACAATGGCAGGCTATTGACAGGAAGGCAGAAGTAGCATGGGATTGAAAGAATCTTAAATCCAAATGTTTTTACTTAACAGGGTAAAGTAGGGATACAAAATGTTTGCTGCTGTATTTTTTTTTAATAAAAACCTCCCAAATCTATCATCTTTCTAGAAGCTACTTACTGAAAACGAAGTACTTTCGTTCAACACCTTTCTCCAACGCTGGTCCTGTGCGCCTGGTTCCCGAGGAAGCCACATCCAGAGCCCAGGAGGAGGCTTCCCTAAGATGCCCCGTGTTTGCAGGTCACCACAGTGCACATTGTGCGTTTTCACTTTGTTCATGGTTGTGTTCATTCGACTATAGCTTTTTGACAAAAGCAGCTCACTTGAATCATTCCAACATCAAGTGCCCATTTGTGCACATGTATAGAGAGCAAAAGACATTAGATCTACAAAAGATATCCGAGGCACAGACTGATAATTAGACCACTCTGGGCATGCTAATTAAGTAACAATACCTCTCACACATCTGTACATCTTTAAATAACACCCCGATTAAGCAACTGTCTTAAATACTGTGCTATAAGTATTTCTTTGGGCTAATTTGAATGCAGATATATATGAACCGAATGCTTATAACCTTTGCAAAATTCACAAAAACAAGAAAAACATCTACCCTTTACCGTGTGGCCAAGATAATGCTTAAACTGTATATAAGGGAGACCCATTGTATCTATGTGGTGAAATAAACTATGAAATAAGAGCAATATGCATTGTTATATAATGTGGGGACCAGGTTCAATTTATTTTTAGGTTTCTGGGTTCCTTTTAGAAGGAAGTTGGTGATGGTGTGGGGAGCAGCTGGACTGAGAAGCTGAACATGATTTACTCACTGATTGGTTGTTCTAGCTCTAAAGGAGACATTGAGATCACGTGATGCCGTCTCATCTCAGGGGTGAGGAACCTTTATTTATTTATTTTTTTCCTGCCACGGGCCAGTAAGATAATTATAACATCCTTCTCAGGCCATACTGGTTAAACATTTAATTAAATCACCCCTCAGGCAATGGCTGAACTGCTTCTCTTTGGTGAGGTCTGTGATGTTCGCTGGTATGGATGACTTCAGGGACTGGAGAGGATTCCTGCTCCTTTAGTGGTTCCGAGTGAATCCCGTCGTCCGCAGTTCGAATCCACCAGCAGCTCCTTCAGAGAAAGACTGAGCTTTCTTCTCCTGTAAAGGTTCAGAGTCTCTGAAACACACAGACTCTAAGTATGAGTCAGCATGGACTGAATGGCAGGGAGATTTTTGCTTTTTTAACTGCTGAGAGCTGGGCATTCCCCCCACCCTTGCTAGCCCCTAAAATGCTCAGGGAAAAAATCATGCCATGACTAAAATATTAAAACAAAATTTTTTCCAGTTACCTCAGTACTTTTACATTTCTTTCCTGTTTAGTTCCGTATTCCTGTGGCCATAACTTCTAGGGGGTTGGTAGTAGGTTCTGTTTTGCTGTAGAAACATCCCCATAGACACCCATCACAATGGCAGCCATGTTTCTAGCCCTTGCTAAGTGTCTGATATTGCAGCTGATAAGAAGGCCCTCAACAAGATGGACTGACACTGTGGCTGCAGTAATGGACTCACACATACACACAGCGGTGGGGGTGGCTCGGGACCTGGTAGTGTCTCATTCTGTTGTTCAGAGGGTTACTATGGATTGGAACGGACTCCATGGTACCTGTGTCCTTTATCCAGATTATGGCATGCAGCTTAACATGCACGAGCCCTTTGTGATGGAGACTCCTGCCCACCTGGCTGTCTTTTAAAAGTGTGTTCCTGTGTAGGAGAAGGGTGCTGGCATAATGGAGATCCTCTTCCTTTCATTTGAGCAGGATATTTTTCTCCACTTGGGTTTATACTTGTTTCCTTTGATTGCCATTCATCTTCATCCTGTAATGAGTCTTTAATCGTTGTGGTAAAAAAAATTCATGATTTCGTTCCAGGTATGCCAGGGATTGGATTAACAAAGAGACTGCAAAAGAGGCTCATTATATTATAGCAAGGGGTGTGAAGATGGAACAAGACCTGGTGGCATGCTCTTCTGCAGTGTGCCAGGTTGCTATAAGTCAGAACTGACAGCACAACATATAACAACAATAAGCCCAAAAATCCATAAACATGATCTACCATGAATTTACCATAATCCTTTCCAACAGTGTCTCATTATCCTACACACATCCTAGTACTTAATTTCTCCTGTTTAAAGGTAGGACGCTTCTCTCTTGATAAACCAAATTGGATCAGAGTTGGATGTCATTCATTTCAATGCTATCACAACAAACTGCTTTATAAATGAAGACACTCGATGTCAACTTTTATTTTGAAATATGAGCATTATTACTAGATGGAGCATTCTTCTATAAGCTGTCACTAAATAATTGTTTGGGTCCAAGGCAATACAAAATCATTCATGGTGACTAAAGCATTTCCTATATCTTTATTGATTTACTTTTCCTTGTAATATAATTGCATACTTTTCTGCATGGAATAAGCTTTTTGTATGTTTCCAAGATCTTGGTCTTCCGAATACATTAAGCATATATAATACACATGCCCTTCCTCTCACATACTTTGGTCATGTATTCAGGAAGGCCCAGTTCCCGGAGAAAGATCTCAAACTAGGCTAAGTAGTGGCGGGGGGTGGGGGGGGGCGCGGGGGGAGGAAGATCTTCAAGGAGATGGATTATACAGTGACATTGAAATGAGTTCCTTGTGTTGTACACAGAACCTCTCAGCGCCAGAATTGACTAGATGTCACTTAACAACAACAAATATGCATACACTATACATTGCTAACTGTAAACTAATTTCACATTAGATCATGCTGAGTTTAAAAATAAATAAAACAGATTGCTTTTACACTTCCATAAATAGTCTATAAGGTGACAGATAACTACCTCTCTATCTCCCCTCACATGTTCTTCTACAGCAGAGCTGGGGAAACTTTTTTCTGCCAAGGGCCATTTGGATTTTATAACAACATTCTCAAACCATCCTAGTCAGACATTTAGTTAATTCACCCCTCGGGGGCTGGCTGGAACTGCTTCTCTCAGGGAGCTGTGTAATGTTAGCTGGTCTTGCTGTTGAGCTATTAACGAGTTCCCCACCTTTGCCCTACAAGAATAGACGACCATTTAATTGTTCAGAATAACTTCAAATTCATAAATTTTGGAGTTAACAAAAACCAATGTTTAAAAGGAACACTAGGCATATAACTATTCTGACTTAACAAAATGTTTTATTTTCAAGTTGTCATTCAACTCATGGATCATTGTTTGTTCTTACCACAGGACACGTCTGCATCCGACAAAGGGAACACATCATGGAATATGACAGAGCTGCTGTGGGTTGTCATCCTGTTGATGTGGATGGAACTCGGGCCCCCTGCGACTGTGGTTTCTGTGCACAGAGAGGGCTAGGTCTCTTCTCTCAGGAAGCCACTGGGTGAGCTGAAACGGTTGCCCATTTGGACAACAGGTATCCGCTGAGTACATCACCCTGGCACTGCCCAGCATCTGGCAACCTAACTGAAGGAAAGGCTGGTTGTATAGGGTTGAGCTATCTGGTGAATCCCAAACGAAGGCAAGCAGTCAGCAGTTGATGCTGACCCGGTGCGTGACCCTGGAGCTGAATCTCCCCGTAGGGAGTTCCATGGTGGTCATCTTACGGAAGGTCGCCCCCCTCCCCAACTTTCCTCCTTGGATCCTCTGCATGAAATTGGACCTGCTGACCTTCTGGCTAGTAGCCAGCGGCAAAATTGTCTGGTAGTGCCTGTTACTGAAGTAGCTGTAAGACCCCAGGGTGTTGCTAGTCTCCGGGATTGACTCTCAGAGTTCAATCATGGCACAGCAAACCGCCAATGCTAGCTGAGACCCACCCAGTGGCTACCATCACCCAGGGGACCCTGCAAGTCTATGGACACTTCTCTTGGGCAGCTGTAGCACCCCTGAGAACCAGCATGAGCACGCAAGTCCATGGACACTTCTGTTGGGCAGCTGTAGCACCCCTGAGAACCAGCACGAGCACTCCAGTCTACAAATGATAATGCAAGTTGTGCTGTTGTTATGTTTCCTTCAGAAACTATTTGACACTGAATGATCTTTTCACAAGGAGCCCAGGTGGCACCGCGGGTAAAGCATCTGGCTGCTAACCCAAAGCTGGTGGTTTCAACCCTCCAGCTACTCCACGGGAGAAAGCGTAGACAGGCTTCTTCTGGAAAGATGACCTACCTGTCTGGTAGGTTCTCTGTGCATCTGAATGGCCCGGAGAGTAACTGTTACATGTATTGAAGACATGATTGACTGTTGGTTGTGAGAAATAGAGTACCCTGCGATTGACTATTCAAAATCAGAAAGGCCAGTGCCAGGGTTGTGGCCTTTTACCTTACTTAATCAATCTGTATGCAGATAAACTGAGACTACGTGAACAAGAATAAAGTGGTATCAGGACTGGGAGAAGGCTTCTTAACAACCTTCACGGTGTAGGTGGCACGATCTTGCTAGGTGCACAGGGGGGGGGGGGGAGGGTTTGAAGCCAAGACTGATGAAGATGAAAGACTACAACTGTCAGTGCAGATTGCAACCCCCAATATCCGCACCATGCCAATAACCAATAAGGATACACAGGGAGCATAATGGAGTTGTCAAGGATTTCATTTTACTTAGATTCACAATCAGTGATCATGGAAGCAGCAGTCTGCAAACAAACAAAACAAATGACTTACTACACTGGGAAAACCTGCGGCAGAAGACCTATGTAGCGGTGTCACTTTGAGGAGTCAAGTGCATCTGGCCTGCGCCAATGCATTTCCAAAGGCTTGATATGCAGGTGCACGTTGAACATCAACCATAGGAGGCTGAAGAAGAATTGATGCATTTGAATGATGGTGTTGGTGACGACTATTGAAGGTACCAGGACCTACCAGAAGAAGTAACAGCTCCATTGTGGAAGTCAATCCAGAGTGCTCCACAGAGACAAGACCAGTTAGACTTGGTCTCACTTACTTTGGATAGGTCTTCAAGAGGGAACCACTTACAGAGAGCAACATCATGCAAGTGGGGACCCAAAGTCCATCTGTAGAAAACTGGACACTGCCTTACAGAAGGGTCAAGGGGAGGAGACGAGCCAGTCAGGGAGCAGTGTAGCAACGAAGAAACATACAACTTTCCTCTATTCCTAAATCCTTCCTTCAACACCACCACACACACACCCACAACCACCATTTTCATGATCCCAATTCTACCTTACAAATTCGACTGGGCTGGAGGATGTACACTGGCACAGACAGAAACAGGGAACACAGGGAATCCAAGACAGGTGAACACTTCAGGACCAGTGGTGAGAATGGCAATACTGGGAGCGTGGAGGGAAGGTGGGGGGGTGGTGGAAGGGGGAACCGATTACAAGGATCTACATATAACCTCTTCCCTGGGGGATGGACAACAGAAAAATGGGTGAAGGGAGACGTTGGACAGTGTAAGACATGCAAAATAGTAATCTATAAATTATCAAGGGTTCATGGGATAGTGGGGGAGGGCAGCAGGAGGAAGGGGAAAATGAGGACCTGATATTTAGGGCTCAAGTAGAAAGAAAATGTTCTGAGAATGACGATGGTGACAAATGTACAAATGTGCTGGACATAATGGATGGATGCATGGATTGTGATAAGAGTTGTACGAGCTCCCAACAAAATGATTTTTTTTTAAAGAGGGAACCACTTACAGAGAGTGACATCATGCTTGGTAAAGTAGCGAGTCAGTAAAAAAGAAGAGGACCCTCAGGAGCGGCCATGATGGGCTCACACCTAAGAACTGAGGATGGTGCAGGGCTGGGCAGTGCTCCGTTCTCATGCCCACGGAATCTCTTTGACTTGGCACCAACTTTAGGGCAATGACACAAAAGCAATGTTCAACTATTGGAATGTTGTTTTTTTTTTTCCCAGCCTGAGCTACTTAAAGGAGCGCATTTCAAAAAATCCTGCCTTACCTCAGCAAAATATCACCTCTGGAGCCATGTTTCTGAAGTAATTCAATCTAAACGCCATTTGTCAGGGATCACATGTTCTTCAGAGAAATGCTATCCTTCTCTACCCCAAGCTTCGAGTACAGGAACGAATGCACTTAAGACCCGAATCTCTGTCTGCACGTGGCCCTGTAAGTGGTCAATAGGGGCAGCTGCCGAGTGTGTCTACCCATGGCGGGCACCTTCTAAGCGCAGGGTTGCCCAATGCCTGCACATCTTTTTCTCCTTCCGTCCCACTAACCGCCCCACCAAGAGAATGGGGACATCCATCAATAGCAGCTTCACGAAGGACAGTATGTTAGTAAAATGGAGGAAAGGACCCTCTTTGGCCACGCTTCCCATCTTGTCATGTGTGGGACATCTTGATACGCATACAGATTCTGATACACAAGGCTACAGTGGCGTCTGAAATCCCACCCACTCCAAGTGGAGGCTCAGTACTGTTCTAGGCTTGAGCTGCACCAATCTATCCCTCAAGTTTCATAAACTCCCTGCCATCGAATCAGTACCTGCTCATAGCTCTCCCAGATGTGGGGAGAGAGATGCCCTGTTGGCTTCCAAGGGAGCCAGTTTACAGCATCTTCTCCCACTCTGTGCCTGCTGGAGCACAAACCAGCTTTTTCGTGAGGAACTGGGCATTAACCATTGCCTTGCCACAGCCTCTTCCCATTCTCAATGGGACAATTGAGGCTCTGAGGTGGCATCTTTCAAAGATAACCTGTTAGGACATCGATAAGGAAGATGCACTCACCTTAAAATAAGCGACAAGTGGCACTCGTATTGGAGAATAGCCTGGTGACCACATAGTAAGCATGGGAAGCAATATCCAATAGTGTGATTTTTTGGTGATTGTACAAGTGTTCTGTTTCATTAACTCCTGCTGGGGCGATTTCCACAAGCCTGGCATGCTGTAGCGCGCAATTGTCTGGACACATCATTTGAAAAGGAGAGAAATCCTGCTTGTGCTGAAACTTCACGTAAATTTTTTCTTTTACCAACTGATCAGTTTTAAAAAGAAAATAACTGAGAAAACAAGAGAAATGGCTTTATGAGCACATGTTAATTGACAAGACAGTTTGTCAGCTTCTGTCGGGCTGTCCCATCAAGAGTAAGTGAATGTGATCATAGAGGGGGTGGGGGTCCCACTCATTAGCATCTCACTGGGCAAATGTCAAGCTAGAAATGAAGTTTATATATCTTTTTTCCAGGTCACCTTTAGGTTTCTTATTGCTGTTCTGCACAGCATTCGTTTCCAATATTTAGTGGCAAATGGTGTGAAAGGACAGCACAGATTGTCTTTTGTGATCAGTCAGGTGAAGGATGACAGATTCAATCATCATCTCTACCTGCAACAGTTCATGCACAATCGTCTCCATGCCTGTGTTACCGCCCCCTTCCCTGTCCTTCATGTAACCCACTGCCTCTCTGTGCTTCCTATTGCTGTTCCTCCTTCTTCCCTAACCCGTTTGAACTTCGTTACAAGACAAATACTGCACTTTTTGATCTCAGGTGGTTGATTATTCTAAGGTGTGTATACACCTCAGGAGTGCTCCCATTTTCTTTGTCGATCTGTCTCTGTTTGACTGAAAGCAGAGTCATCGAGGTAAGTTCAGTCTCTAACCTGAAGGCTGACTCAGGGTCATAGTGTTGGTGTGCCAGCCATCTGCACCTGATAATAGGTCATTGTTGAGCGTGTTCACTGCGCTCTACCCCCCAGGCCTCCAGTTCCAAGGGTTAGGAGGCTCGGCATGGTATCTGCTAAGGTAGTGCTACTCCACGTTCCTCATGCCGTGACCCTTTCATACACTTCATCGTGTGGTGGTAACACCCCAACCATAAAATTATTTTCATTGCTACTTCATAACGGTCATTTTGCTACTGTTATGTGTCAGGTAACCCCTATGAAAGGGCCGTCTGACTCCCAAAGGGGTCGTGACCCACAGGTTGAGAACCACTGTGCCAAGGATTGGCCTAGAGGGGTCCTGATGGCACAGTGGTTAAGTGCTCAGCTGCTAACCAAATGAGTGAAATCTACTCTTTGGGAGAAATATGAGGCCGTCTGTGTCCACAAAGATAATGACCTTGGAAATCCGATGAGGGCAGTTCTGCTCTATTCAACAGGGTGACTAAGAATCGGATGCACTGGGGTTGGTTGGGTTAAGGAATAGGACTGTGGCATGATCGTCAATTTCTCAGCTACTAATGGAAAAGTTGGCTTTTTGCACCTGCTTAGCCTCTCTGAGGTATAAAGCCCTGGCAACCAGCTTTCTTAAAGATTCAAACTCAAGAAAAACAAGCTCACAACGATTGTGGTCAGCAAGCAAATTCATAATGCGCTAAGCCACCAAAGCTCTGGCAAGTCACAGCCTTCGTGCATTCTTTGTGACAAGTCACTGTGAGTCCATGTTGACCTCATGACGTCAGCAAGGACTGGTCCCAGAAATTGGTAAACACACATGAAAGCAGACCTGCTTCTGGTCATGATATTACAGTATTATTACTCCATGACATGAAATCCAGCTCTGTGCACTCACAACAATCCAGACTGTTCTCAGGCTAAAAATGAACTTGAAAATGAGCAGCAGGCTGAGGGAAATTCACCCCT
The DNA here is from genome assembly GCF_050624435.1 of Tenrec ecaudatus. Classification (NCBI taxonomy): domain Eukaryota; kingdom Metazoa; phylum Chordata; class Mammalia; order Afrosoricida; family Tenrecidae; genus Tenrec; species Tenrec ecaudatus. The sequence goes on along the minus strand of NC_134544.1, from coordinate 5,963,858 downwards.
CAGCAGGCTGACTCAATGTATGCTCGATAAATCCTTGTTCTAATTTCTCATGGTCATCTACATGGAGGGCCGGAGTGACCCTCCAGGGCCCTTATCATCTCCAAAAAGCCTAAGCATTTGTTAAATTTCTCATATAGCATAGGTATAGATTATACATATAAATTTCCTGGTCTCCTAACTCCAAGAAACTAGAAGTATTCTTTTTTAATCTAGCTTCAAAAACAAACAGTAACAACAACAAAAAATAAGCTAAAAAAACCTAAAGAGCTTATTGTATAAAGAACAATATAACACGAATCGCCTTACTTGACAAAGGGAGATTTTGTTTGTTTGTTTGTTTGCTTGATTGTTTTTAATCATTTAGAAAATTATCTACCTTCAGGAAGTTTTTAGTGAAGAATAAAGGCAAAGCTTCATTTTCTTTTGGGGGGTTTACTTCATCGTCTCAAGGAAAGTGCTGTGCCCAGATTAAGCAGAGCTATCCCATTATTTTCTAACCGAGGCCATTGGCAATAAAGACACCATCTTCTTGTCAGTTCTGTTGTGCCTAGAGTCAGTGGTGTGCTGGGATCACCTCAGAGTGTGTCCTGCTCACCCATGAACAGGAATTTCCTGGCAAGTGGGTATGGGAACACTTTTCTGTTCCTATTTTTCCATGCATCCAACCCAGGACTTTTGCTTGTTGGGAGTCCTACATGTGCCTGTTGATGAATAGATTCTGCTGTTCATTAATAGGAGTGTTAGTCCACTATCCTCTTTGTCTGCATGCTAACTTTCAGGAGGGCCTCTTGGGCAGCTGATTTAAATAAGTAATAAGAACATAGACATTAATAAGTATAAAGCAGGTTAAAAATTAAATAGTTGAGACAATGTGATTTGGCTTTGATTCGTTTTTATTTTGGTTTGGTTTGGGTTTATCAGTGTCTCAAATTTCATCGGGCCAATTCAGAGGATGTTGATGGACAAAAAGAAGGGAGTGCATTTCCTTTTATTCCAGGCTGTGATCCCGGGAGGCCTTACTCGTGATGGCTATGGAGCTGGACAGAGGGTAAAGGAATCCGGTAGACTGAAAAGGTCCCCACGACTTCAGAAATAGAAGATAACTCGTTTACATCTGCCTTCAAACGTGCACCCGCTCAACAATTGCATGCAATGTTAGAGAGCAAGACTGACACATACGTGGGTCTCTAGGTATACACATGGTGGTATAGTTTTCATATAAATAAGAAAGTCTGGTTGACCATCGAATTGGGTGAAAAGATGGATTCTGACCCATATCAACCTCATGGTGACCCTAAGCATGAAAATGTCAGGATCTTTTTTCATATCGATTGGTAATGTGAAATGATATGTGCTACAGATAGATATACATTAGGTTCATATAAGTTACTATTAGTGTCTAGGGCTCTCTGTTTCATCAAGTAATTAAGGGGCCCAAGTTCCTTGACTCACTATAGTCCATGTGACAGCCCAAAGGAAGCTATAAACTTTGACCGACACGCTCTAGTTTATGGATTTGTGGTTGGGATGGTGCTGACCCAAGACTGGTTTCCTTAGTGTGTTGTCCAGTTGTGTAGCCTGGGTTTTCCTTTCTCCCAAGCCTTTCCTCTTTCCTCAATGAAATTTCCAAATCCTGTTGCTTGTTACAGAGTTATTTTGGTTTGGTTGGTTTTCTGTGGGGAAAGAATGTGAACCAGCCTAATGGGAATGAGAAATGCGGGCGGTTCAGAGCCAGCATTTGACTGGAAGGTCTGTCACACAGCCGCACCGGACCAACGAGTGCTTCCGTGCCCATCGCCAACTTCATAAGCTTTGTGGAGCCTCCTACTCTGGCCTGTCAAGTCATCATGAGGCAGGATCCATTGATGGCAACGGGCTCATCAAGCACATATCTAGTTCATTATGATTGTATTCAACCGATTTAAATTCTTATTCTATTAAACATGTACCAGGCTTGACAATGTGGTTCACAATGAGCCACATCTAAATATGAACAAGCATGGTAAGTGGACAAATAAAAGTGTAAACCACACAGTGAGGGGAATATTTAGAAACAGTGTGATTTTCCTAAGAGAGGTATTTAATCCAAAGTACTGCCTACAATGATGGAATCAGAACCAGTCACTTCCAAGTGAAAAGGTCACTCACAGGAGAAGAGTCTCTGGATGGTGGAAACACTGAACGTGTTGGGCTGCTCACTGAAAAGTCTGCCTAGAAGTACCTAGAAAGAAACACCTGGTGTCTGATCTACGTGTAAGAGAAAAAAACAATCAGCCATTGAAATCCCTGTGAAGGGGAGGGTGCTACTCTCACACACATACAGGGTCACTATGAGTCAGAATCCATCAGTCGGCAATTGGTGCTGAACACACACACACACACACACACACACACACACACACACACACACACACACACCTATTCAGTAGACGTGGAGAAGGGCGCCATGCTTGGTAAAGTGGAGGAGCAGCAGAAAACACAAAGGCCCTGGAGGAGAGGGACTGACACAGCGGTCACATGGTCAGGCTCAAAGAGAAGCACAGTTGCAAGGATGGCACGGACGGGCCCTGTTCTGTTCTGTGGTGCCTAGGGTCACGATGAGCGGGAACCAACTTGATGCCAACACACACACACACACACACACACAATTTAAAATGATGTGTTGCTTAAATATTGATAGAAAAGGGAGAAATAAAGGAGGGCGTTGTCAGTGAAGCAAATCCCCAATTTTTAGGCAGGAATTCAACAGGAACTAAATGGACTTGATTAATGTATAAAATGATCTTTGTATGTTATTTAGACCTGGGGATTACTGTGAGGGAGTGGTAATTCAACTGCTCACACTGGCATTAGGAAGGTGTTAGGAAAGAGACGTTTATTATCATACAACCCTGTATGAGGCTGCATTTTTCAACCTGCCATGAGGCTGCAGTCAAATCCATGGTGACATTTTCTGGCAGGAGGGCACCTTGGAGCAGAATGCCAAGTGGCACGAGGGGAACTCCTGGAGTCCAGGGGTGCTCTCCACAAAGGCAATGGGAACCCAATGGGGGCACCTATGAGAACCAAGTACATTTTGGTGGCTTTTGTTTCCTGATCTTCATGCCTTCACCTTCATTGTCCCCTGAGATGACACCAAGTTGGCCAGAAGCCTGAAAAAGTGGCCAGAAGCCTGAAAGGCAACTTTTGAGAGTATACTTAGTTCTCACTTAGTGACCACCTCATTACCCAAACTTCTGAGTCTCTGACACTCGTGGACCATCTCCTACCCGACACTCGTGGGCATGGGCAGCATGAGGACGGCAGCTTTCCTTCTGACGCTGGTAAGAGGCAGTGAGAGTAAGGACACTACCATGCGTTTGAGATAAAAACACATTTGTGAGTAAATAAGTGGATCCCTGTTGGTTCCATGGTTAATTGCTCAGCATTTGAAACCCAACCAGGGGTTCTGTGGAAGAAAGACTTGGCGATCACCTTCTCTAAAGATGCCCAAATTCAATAAGCCAAACTCATGCCCACCAGTAGGGGAGGGTAGAACTGCTCCTGTGAGTTTCCAAGACTGTACCTCTTTGTGGGAGCACAGAGCCCTGTCTCTCTGATGAGGAGAGGCTGGTGGTTTTATCTGTTGGGCCCATAAATCATGGGGAAGATTCACGAGACTGGAAATAAGTTGATGTATGTTGAACGTGCTTTGAAACTATACTTAAGTTATATTATTATGACTAAACTTAGCGAGACCGTATTCTTTAGAAACCATGTAACTTAAGTTCTTTTTCATTGACTATGGGATCTGGCACTTTTGAATCTAGTCCCTGAAGCCAAGCCGCCTCCAAGGTGGACTGGATAGGGGGTGGGGGAAGGGAGCATGATCAGAGAGGAAAGCAGACAGCAGATCAAAGCGAGTAGACAAAAGGGGAGATGGGGAGGAGTTCAAACCACCTCCTCTGCTACCTATGGGGATTATGCAAGGAATCACTCTCTTTTAAAATCATTTATAAAAGTTACTAGAGTAAATCCTTTGAGGATGATGGTGAGAAACAAAAACTATAGTTTCTTTTCGATTCTAGTAATAGATAGAGCACTTGCTAACTCTAGTGCATTCAGAATATATCCTTGGGTCTGGAATTCCTTCTTCATCTTTCTGCATCGGGAGGTCATTTCACCATTCACTACTTGGAACCCCAGTGTTGAAAGTCTGTAGAAGACACCTAATCCCCCTTTCTGTCTGTTTCCTTATCTGGCATTTCACACTGAGGACAATACTGAAAAGACAACCCCTGCCGACTATGCTGCCTACTTACTTTTTACTAAGGGGTTACAAAAATTTTGTGGAAAAGATATATGAGGATGGGGAAATAGGTCTATGTGCATATATTTATAGGTTTAGTATTAAGGTAGCAGATGGACATTGGGCCACCACTCAAGTACTCATCAATGCAAGAATAATTTTTTCTATTAAACTGGCATTCTGTTATGCTCACTTTCCCAATAAAATCACTGAAAACAAAGCAGGTGAATGAGCAAATGTGGTGAAGAAAGTTGATGGTGCCTGGCTATCAAAAGATATAGTGCCTGGGTCTCAAAGGCTTGAAGGTGAACAAGCGGTCATCTAGCTCAGACGCAATAAAGCCCATATGGAAGAAGCACACCAGCCTATGCGATCACGAATTGTCAAAGGGATCAGGTATCAGGCATCATCAGAACAAGAAATCATATTGTGAATGGGGGTGTGTGTGGAGTGGAGACCCAAAGCCCATTTTTAGGACACTGAAAGTGCCCTTACAGAAGAGTCTCGGGGAGAAGATGCGCCTGTCAGGGTGAGATGTAGCAATGATTAAACATACAATTTTCCTCTAGTTCCTAATGCTTCTCCCACCCCCCTACATATCATGATCCCAATTCTACCTAACAAATCTGGCTAGACCAGAGGATGTACACTGGTACAGATACGAACTGGAAACACAGGAAACCCATATTATCCCTCCAGGACCAATGGTTAAAGTGGTGATACAAGGAGGGTGGGGGGAGGGTGGGTTGGAAAGGGGGAACCGATTACAAGGATCTGCACAAGGATCTACATATAACCTCCTCCCTGTGGGACGGACAACAGAAAAGTGGGTGAAAGGAAATGTTGGACAGTGCAAGATATGACAAAATAATAATTTATAAGTTACCAAGGGTTCATGAGGGAGAGGGAAGTGGGGAGGAAGGGGTAACAATGAGGAGCTGATGATGGAGACTTCAGTGGAGAGCAAATGTTTTGAGAATGATGAGGACAATGAATGCAAAAATATGCTTTACACAATTGATGGATGGATGGATTGTGATAAGAGTAGTATAAGCCCCTAATAAAATGATTTTTAAAAGATAAAATTGAAAGATAATGGAGTTTTTCTGGGAAATTTTTGAAGCCCCCTCACTTAACTGGCAGTAGTAAATGCTGAGGTGTGGGGTATGATGACACTTAATTGTGTTGGTTAAAGTTACGTGTGGACTGGGCTGAGCTGTGATTGTCAGTGGTTTGGCAGCTATGTAATGATGCCAGTTGGCAGTGGTGAGATGATAAAGTTGGCAGTCGTGTAACTTGTAAGTCATTAACAATGCAAACATCCTCCCTTTTGTGACCTGATAGGGTCATCTTCCATTTTCAGATCAAGATTATATTTTGCATAGCGACCTGGTCTTTGGAACACAGCCAATCAGCAAGTGAGCAGTGAGATTACTGCTCCAGTGTAAGTGCACAGCAGGGATCTACATTCCCTACCCACACCCACACACACAGGTGATCCAGAACTGAAACCAGCAAATGCAAGAAGAAACTGCTATCTTCTGGAAACTGTCAAGGACAAAGAAGAAACAGCCTGTGAAATAAAGTACCACAACAAAGATTAGGAAACGTGTTAGCATTTTGTTAGAAACTTTGCATAATTATATCCATGTATATGCTTTACATAGGACACGCTAATAAGAGTTCACTTTTAATACACAGGTGAGTGGAATATATATTTTAATGATCTAAAGCTCAGAAAATTGTGTATGCTCGGATATTTTTTCAATAGCAAAGCTCATTTACCACTTGGTGGACACAAATTTCAACTGCAAGGAAACCCTCCAACTTCGGCATAGACCTGGGGGTCCAATGGACTGGTGAAAGCAGAACCGAGTGACAGGACTTCAATGGAAGACTAGATATTCGACCAAACTGAAAAACAGCCACAATCGCCAATTAAAGAAAATCTCCCAGGTTAACGCAAACTGGCGTTCTGAGTCCTAGGGAAAGGTTTGGACAGGGGAAAATTCTGAAACATTTGCTCACATGAGGTTAGGAGACAAGTGTCAGATCTATTGTTCGGCTTTGTGCCTGCCCTTGTTTTTTCAGACATTGCTGAAAATGGATTCTACTGCTGGGGAACTGCATATTTCTGTAATGAAGAAATATTATCACATCCTATGGTTCTCAATCCTGAGGGAAGGAATTAGTAACTAATCACTTCCATCATTTATTCTTCCTAATCCTCATAGTGTGACATGACTAATAATGCTTAATGTGAGTGAAGGTTTTGAGATGATTCACACTTGTTATTTTCATCATACTTTCTTGTTTGCATTTGACTGTGATAGAAGCTTTCAATATGAAACGTCTTCCGATGTTTGAAATCAATTAACAAATGCTTAGGCTTTTTGGAGATGATAAGGACTCAATGTATGCTCGATAAATCCTTGTTCTAATTTCTCATGGTCATCAGAATCACATTTACTGAGCCGTTAGTAGCCTTCTTTTTATTTATTTTTTCATGGATATTTTTAAAGTCATTTCAACCCTACTCTAAAGTTTATAAATAAATAAATAGATAGAGAGATAAGTAAAAACATATCCCTTTCTCTTCAGCCAAGTAATGTGTAACCTGTTTGGTGTTTTATCTATTACCTGGTCTATTCTTAGCATGAGCTCAGCACAGATAAGTATGTGGCATGCTGAGGTTCATAGTGAGCAACAGGGCTGCTCACTAGCATTCCCCATCACACTCTGTACCTGGAGGGAAGGACGGATGGAGCAGTGAGCAAAGCAGGTGGCTGCCAACCCAAAAGTTAACCCTTGGCCCCACGAGCAGATCCATGGGACAGAAGACCTGGATATCTGCTCCCATAAAGGTTTGAAAACAGCAAAGAAATGAAAAACTCTGCGTGGAGTGAATTAGACTCATTGTGAACCCATAGGACAGGGTAGAACTGCCCCTGTCCCTTTCTGAGACTGCCATCTCTATGGGCGTAGAAAGCCTCCTCTTTCTCTCAAGGATCAGCTGGTGAAATCTACTGCTGGCTTTGTAGCTAGCAGTCCAGCACGGAACCCTGTCACTTCTAGCTTAGGCAGCAGTATGGGGCAGTTTTACACTGTTCATAGAGCTTCCACAAGTCAGAACTGAGTTAGTGGGCCCTCAGCAACAGCTATGGTCTTATCAAGACGGGGAAAGGACAGGAACGAAGGTAAAAAGGAAAAGGGAAGCGATGGAGAGAAGAAAGAATAGGAAAGAAAGAGCAGAGGGAGAGAGCAGGCGGGAGGAGGAGATGCTCTCATGAGTGCTTGTAAAGGAACATTGACTGTGAATGTGGTGTGGTTGGAGAAAGAGTTAGCGATTATTCAGCATAAAAACAGTCTTTTCCCGTCTCCGTTTCTGTGGCAGAGCAGTAAACGTTCAGGAGAGTTATGAAGTCATGAAAATATTTTACTGCTGGTGCTATTGGTTTAAATCTAAAGTCAAATGAAGGTATTCCTTTGGAATGCCTGGGGGGGAAAAAGCAAGCATCAACATGGCTGAAAGCAAATTACTGGTGGATAGAGACTGAATGCTATGTGATGACAGACACCGGAAGATACAGTCCTAGAATGTAACAGAGGACCAGGAAGCGATCTTATCACCAATGAAGAGTAACAGGCTAAGGAAGTGTCAGGAAGGAACAGAATCGTGCACAGATGCACCCTTTCTACCAACCCCACCAAAAACCTGAAAATCACTGTTGTCCTAGTTCTGTCGACATAAAAAGCATTAATAGGAAAGAGAGAAATATCTTCTTTTCTCTTCCCCAGCATCTCAGTGCTCAGAAACTATGGCACAATTTTTAATACAGACTATCTCCACTAGAGCTATTTCCATGGTCATATAAGCAAAACTAGGAATGAGCCAAGGTCTGCCATTTTGTTTGCTTCTATTGTCACTGCTGTCTTCCAACCAGCATCTCCGATTTTTTCATGTAATGAATTAAATATTCATAAATGTGATAAATGAGAAAAACAATGAGAATCAGACACGGGAGTAAGAATAGGGATTCAGGATGAAGCATCTGATGGTGGAAGGGTCCTGAAATGCGTGCTGTAACAGCGGCTTCCCATGGTTTGATCTGGTAAGTCATGGTGTTGCTTTCCTCAGTTCCCTTGGGCCTCTTCCCACAACAGACCACACAGAATCCTGTGTAATTTCTGTTATCAATTGTAATTACAGAATAAACTCAAGCCAAATTCACTACCATCAATTGACTTACACTCATGGCGACCTTATAGGACAGGGTAGAACTCTCCTTTTGGCTTTCAGAGACCAACTCTTTCAGGGAGTAGAAAGCCACCTCTTTTTTCCTGAGGAGAGCCTGATGGTTTCAAACTGCTGACCTTGTGGATCGCAGCCCAACACGTAACCACTATGCCATCGGTTTCCACATTTAGAAAATGGTATGTGACAAATATCGTGGTAGTTGTTTAACCTTGGTCTTGCTTGAAACCATTGGGGCCCCACAGGTTCAAGTAGACTGTGAGAACTAAGAGAGCAGACAACGAGAGCTCTAGAAAAGGCACTGTTTGTGGGCCCAATTTTCAGTAGAAAACTGTGAGGCCAGATGACACCCTTCTTCATCTGAGATCTCTCTTGTTCTCCGGCATCACTTGAAATGATGTGTTCTTGTAGACCCCAGAGCCAAAAGTCCTTAGAATAGTTTTCCCTGGCCTCACAGGGATTGCTGGAAACTGCCCACTGTCCTCTAGCCATCAGGACAGAAGGACACATTCCAGGTGGAAGCCCAGCTGAGGGACAGCATGAGAGTTGAGGAAGAGTAGGAAGCAAGGGGTGGTCTTTGCTCTGACTTCCAACCTCAACAGTGTCTCCACCTCCTTCTGGCCTGCTTTCTGATGTCCCCAAGGCTTCTCACCCGGGAGAGTTAAGGAAAAAATGGTTCTGGCCAATTCACCAACAAGTAGTATTTCTTGGATTCTATCACTGCTAACCACACAATTTTTTATTTGTAAAATCTTTCTCTAATAAATTATGAAATGTTCAGTCACACCATGGGAAGTAGCAATGGGGGTCTTGAGAGCTTACTCACAGGCATCCAAAGTACAACTATTAGTCTCAGGAAAGATGACTGAAGACAATTGAAGACACATGGAAACCGCTCGTCTAGAGGATGAATGGACCACGTGAGCATCAGTCTTCAGGACCCTAGGTCCAGAACAAATAGATGGTGCCCAGCCACCACTGCCAACTGCTCTCAAGGTGATCACATTAGACGTACCTGGGTAGAGTGGGGGTACAGTGGGAAACATTCAAAATTACTGGGCTTACTGATTAGTTCGAGGCTGGTCTGTTCCCCCCAATACTCTGGCTATTAGTCACCTTCATGGCCTTTAAACGAATGAAACCTGAGGGAGCCTTTGTTTCTTTGTCTCCTTCTTTTCCTTTCAATATTAATTTGTTTTCAAAAATGCTATTGACACAGGTTTATAAAATAGGAATTCAATAGATTAGCACAAACAACTGAAAACTGGGCAGAATCTGCAACTATGATTACATGCCCAGAAATAATGCTAGAAGTTTGGTTTGGGCTGGTACTGTGTGCAGATAAAACCAGGCTGTGGACAGCAACATTGGACTTGAGTCATAGTGAGCTCTAGCAGGCTCATGTTAGATGGTTCAAAAAGGAAATTTTCACAGGACTTTAGCCTTGTAGAGTTATTGATACATTTAAGTAGGTTTTATGAAAAATGTGTGGTTATGACTAACTACTAAATTTTTAAAATTAAAAACAATAACCTGATAAAAAGCTGCATGAAACTTTCATAGACAATCATTTGGATAAACCAGCTACACAAGATATTCTGTAAGGTATGGAAAAGGAGGGGCAGTACAGTACTTTGAGAATTGAGGTGCCGCCAGGGTATTTTCAGTTGTCTCATATGAATGTGAAAGTTGGACAACGAATGAGGAAGACTGAAGAACTCATGCAGTTGAATGATGGTTCTGGTGAAGAATATTGTAAGTACCATGGACTGCCCAAAGAGCAAATGAAGCTATCTTGGAAGAAGTACAACCCAAATGCTCCTTAGAGGCAATGAGGGCAACACTTTGTCTCGTGTACTTTGGACATGTTGTCAGGCGAGACCAATCCCTAGAGAAGAACATCAGCACTATACAGTGGAGGGGCAGAGAAAAGAGGCAGGCCCTCAGCAAGATGGACTGACAGTGTCTGCAACAAGGGTGAGGACGATGCAGGACTGCTTGGTGCTAGGTTCTGCTGTACAAAGGTGGCTATGAGTCAGAATCAACTCAAAGGCACCTATCAACAATGGCATTTGGGCATCAGCCCCTCGTGACAGTGTGACCTGGTATCGTCCACACTTCCTGGACCATGAAGGCAATGCCAGTGTCTATGAAGGCATCCCATCCAAATGACACAGTGATTAACTTCCAAGAATGTGTTAAATGTTTATGATCCTCGTGAAGAGCTATTAAAATGGAATATGGGGAATATAGTAGATAGGATTACAAGAACTTGAATATGGAAACTGTCCAAATTTCTCAGAGCTGCTGTAACAAGGTATTAACAGCTTGGTGACTTTTAAAAGTCAAATCTGGAGGCAAGAAGTTCAAAATTAGGGTGTTGTCAACATCGCGAGCTCTCTTAAAGTCCTAAGGAAGAATCCTCACGTGCTTTGTCACAGATTAGGGCAGCTCTGATCTGTCTTTGCATCCTTGAATTGTAGCCATATCATTCAATCCTCTGCCTCTGTCTGCCCAGAACCTTTGTTGATCTGTCAGTACGTCTCTCCTATTAGAAAGACAGCAGTCGCTTTGTTCAGAACACAGCCAAACCCAATACAGCCTCATTCTACTTTAAGTACTTCTAACTGAAAGATCCCACTTTCCAGTAAAACATTTCCATGCTCACCTGGAGTTGGGGCACACTGGACACTATTCAGCCCAGGACACTGACCACCACAGTCCCATTGTCCTTATCATTGCCTTCTCCTTTCTCATGCCTGAGAAACTCATTTGAAACAAGAAGATGGGCTCATTAACTTTCACAATGGGATTGAAGCATATTCAAACTTGCAAAGGGTCAGAAAAGAGGGGAAAAGGAAAAATGTCATCCATTCAAAGACCAGGAAACCTGGTTGCTGCTTGCGGTCCAGGATCCCAGCCCATTCTCATGTCTGGACTGCTGTCACAGCAGAGTTCTCTGTCCAACTCAGACCTGGAGAGAGGAGCAGAGCAGGGTGAGTGTGAGCTTGACTCCATCCATGTTGGACAGCATCCTTAGAGCTCGCTGGCCCCGAGCATCAATAACCACAGGGGCTGGAGGAACTCCGTGGACTCCGATCTGATTCAACCACTGAATTGAGTTGTCCAATAAAAATGAAAGCATTGGCTTCTGAATCCACCCCACTTGGATTCAAATTATTGCTTTGCCATTTACATCCTGTGATCATTGACAAGCTAGCTAACTATTTGATCCTCGGGTTTCTTGTGTACAAATATGACCAACATTAGTATTCATCGTCTGGGATTTCTGAATGGCTTAAATGAGATGATACCTGTGATATAAGGTGTGCTTAGCATACTAATATGAAAAGCTCTCATTTGTAATGTACTACTTACAGTATCCCATGGTGGCTTCCAGATCTCATGAAGCATAAAAGCAGATAAGCCTCAGCTTCATGGCTTGGGATACAAAGATAAATCAAAGTAAGTATTACTATTACGAAATAAAAAGCTATTGCTTCCACCTCTGTAGAATTCTGGACACTTGAATGACACCATGTCAGAATGGTAGTGTGGGAGTTCTCAAATGATTTAAAAAGGGCTCTTTTGAAATTTTCTCTGAGTTTGGGGAATAAGGAAAGTTCTGAAGGGGCAAGATCAAGTCCGCAGTGTTAATGGATTGGGTTTTCTCAATGAAATGTTCATGGAACAGCTGCTTGCTACCCTTGGACAATGAAGAGGAGCCCTGTTGTGATGGAAAACAAAAACCCTACACACAACTTCCCTGGCCTTTTTCTGACCAATGCAGTTTTCAATTTTCTTAAAACTTATTCCTAATAGGCTCTGTAATCATCCTGTGTCTTCAGAGATAATTTATCAGAATTATCCCTTTGAAATCTCAAAAAAAAAAAAAGAGTAGCCATAACCTTGAGAGCTGGCCTCTCTGTCTTGAATGACACCATCCTAGCAGATCGCTTCAGAAGTTACTATTTTGATTGGACGTTTTTAAGTCACTCTAATGCGTCTATGATGAGTATAACTGAGAAAACATGTCTGCAGCCATCCAGTGATCACAGAGACCTATTGAAACACATTTTGTTGGAATAAACCCCTGCCTGTACGAATGTTAACCCTCCTTAGCAAGGCTTTGAACTTACACACAGACAAAAGACCACAGAATCATTGGTTTGAATTATAATGTTGGCTAAGAATATCAAAGAACAAACAAATCTGTTTTGGAAGAACTATAACCAGCAGATTCCTCAGAAGGCGCATAGTGAGACTTTACATCACACAGTTTTGACACGTTACCAAGAGAGCATAGTGTCTGGAGAAAGACCTCATGCATGGGGCAGTAGAGGGACAGTGACAAAGGACTGTCAGAGAGAGGAATTGATTCAGTGGCTGCAATACAGGGCTCCAACACAGTGACTGTGAGGACGGCACAGGCAGGCCATGCTTTCTTCTGTTGTACAGAGGGTCAGAATGGGTCAGAAGCAACCCGACAGCTCCCCACCACAACAACTCTGAATATATGTGGGCCCCAGCCATGCTGGTGCCGTGAGTTGCTTCTGAAAAATCTCAAGTTCAAGTTGCAAAGATGAAAAGAGTAAGGGTCTCCCCGAGTGGCCCAGGTGAAAAGACCTCGCCACAATTTTTGGCAGCATCTCATCCCCTAATATGGTGAGAATCGAGCCAGCATCCCACCTGGATCGGAGCACGCGCCTTGGGGTGCTTCTGAGGGTTTCACAGGTATTGCTGTATTGTATTTGGGGTTTTCTTTCATCTGAGTAGAAAGCACGGCTCATTATCAAGCAGCTAAGTAGCCGAGAACACTGGGTTGCATAGCAGCAGACTGGGCATGGAAGAGGAGAAGGGCAAGCATCTCCATGAGGGCAAGTCGAGTCTATGTCGGCAAAGTGACTTCCTTGGAGAAGCCCATGCCCAGCCCCTGCAGCTCGGTTAGGTTCAAAATGGTGCGGTCACCCCCTCCCCACCCCCCACCTCTGCCTTGCCAGACCCCTTTGGCTCTGGTGAGGATAATGAACAGCCGAGTGACACCCAGACCCAGAGGCATTATTTTGTTTAGGCTTCCGAAGGATGCTTCATGGGGTTTAGCAGATAAAAAGGCATTCTGAAAGGTGAACTCTGGGGGCGACTGAAATTTCATCAACTTTATTGACGGTGGTTCAAAAATAGAGACAAAGCCCATGATTTCTGAGGTCAGTGGACATCTTTCTCTCTGGTGGCATTTGTTAAATTTTTATACACACATTGATCCCATATCTATCCCTTTGGTCCTTTCACTATGGGGACAATGGAGTTGCTTCTCTTCACAGGCCAGCAGGGAAGGCTCATCTGAGAGGGATGGGGAGAGGGCAGCGCTCGCTCCCAGCTGTCTCCGGTTCTCCTCTGTGCACCGAGCGGCCAGAACAAAGCTATTGTCCCGAGAAGGACAAGCAGACCTCTTCTTACCTCTTTGCTTTATTGCACAGTGCACAGGGGTGGCTTTATACTTTCGCAAATAGAAGGCGGTGCACCCCTGCCTAGAGTGACTCTGTCAGCTTCACTGTATCTAGCACCATGTGCTCCCCTCGAGTCTCTGTGTCCCATTTTGGTCATGCTTGCCATATGTCAGACTTTTTCATCTTGCTATGTCACACTCACTAGATGACAGGGGTGTGTCAGCAGGCTTTCATGTTTGTGTTAGGTGCCTTCAAGTCAGTTCTGGCTCACAGAGACCCTGTGCACAACACAACGAAACATTGTCCAGTCCTGTGACAGCCACGCGATTGTTCTTATGCTTAAGCCTATCGTGGTGACCACTGAGTCGTTCCATTTTGTCCAGGGTCTTCCTCTTTGATGCTCCTCTGCTTACCAAGCATGATGTTCTTTCCCAGCGACTGAGCTCTCCTGGTCATGGATCCACAGGACGTGAGATGAGAGCTCACCACGCTTGCTTCTAACGAGCATGCTGAGGAGCTCTCGGGGCAGTGACAGAGCTTCCAGCACCACAGCCACACACAGGTCACCACAGGTGGACAAGCTGGCAGGTAAGTGGTGGAGAGCTTCCAGACAGCTCTCATAGACACTGGGGAACTGATAATTTTGTGTGGTGCTCTGGACCTGGACTCCCACGATCTCTGAGATCTGCCAGCAAAGGCCCAAGGTCCTGCTGCTCTGTGGAAGATGGTCTCAGGCCTCACCTGAACCCCGAGGACTGCCTTCTAGGGGCTAAAAGAAACTGGGCTGCTTTCAGAGGGCCTGCGCACCCACAAGGCCACCTGAGGGGGCAGCATGACTTCATTCCACGAATGGAAAGCATGCTACCTGCTCTACCAGTCTTCATGGGAAAATGTTGAGAATCTTCAGAACACATTACAGCAAGCTGAGCAACTGTAGAGCACTTGGAGACATGTTTTATTGTAGTCAAAGCATCGCTTTGGGTGATAGAGTCAATTAGTTAATGTGGTCCTTCTAGCTAGAGTCCTGCATTCCGTGATGTGAGGTAAATTCTAGCCTCTGCCCCTGTAGCTCTTATCTCATTTTGGAGGAAGCTACATGTTAGGCTAATAAGAAAGGATTTAGGTGGCATATATTTTGAGTCGCCCCATTACTAGAGGGTGTAACTCAAGTCACCACACTTTGTGTCCTCGGGGGTGTGATCTCTAGAAGGCAAAACCCACACCTCCTTCAAAGCCACCTTTGTGAACTTCCATTTCCCAGTGAGCATGTGCAGAAAACTGGTGCTGAGCCGCCAAGGAACTAGTTCTCACCCACAAGGACTACTGGGCCAGGATGAGGGCAGCATCTTGACTGGGCTTCTGGATGCTTATCGGCTGGGCTAAGCAGGCAAGACCTGCTTCCGCTTAAGTGTGTTTTGCTCTTTAGCCCTGGACACTGCCTCCAGCTTTTCTCTGCCTGACCTCCTGTTCCTGGAGCTTGCATGGCTGCCAGTCCGCTGTCCTGATCCACCAACTCTGTATCCTGGGGGATGAGGAGGATCCTCCAGATGGAGATCTCAACTTCGCATTTGGGATATACAGCTCCCACACAAGCCATTTCACTTATGGATAGGGAGTTCCTCAAGACATTGCAGGGATTTCCTGAGACAGGTGGGAATATCTGAAAGGGAGGACTGTGGTTGCTCTCAGGGACAGTGGAGAGGTAGAGCATGTTGGAAA
The DNA here is from genome assembly GCF_050624435.1 of Tenrec ecaudatus. Lineage (NCBI taxonomy): Eukaryota > Metazoa > Chordata > Mammalia > Afrosoricida > Tenrecidae > Tenrec > Tenrec ecaudatus. Next base: position 5,948,149 of record NC_134544.1, on the reverse strand, counting down.
AGTCAGCAATGGGGACATTTTAAATCTCAGGTGGGCAAATAAGCACACGAGGAGCAAAACACGGCCGCACCGACTTGACTGTATAATCCCACTGCGTTCCTCTGGCCAAACAGACCACTGCCACACAGGGTCTAATGCGTTCATCTTCTGGGGTGTCAGTGGGAACGTTGTGGTGACATGCACATGCTTCCTCAAGGTTTATGTTGTCATGGAGCATTTTTTAAATTCAGGAAAACAGCACACGTGAAAAACTTTGTCACATCTCTAAGTGGTAACACAATGCTATTAAACAGATTCCTACTTAGAGTTACCCTACATAGGGTTTTTGAGATTTTGAATCTTTGTGAGAATAGATAGTCTCGTTGTCCTTCCTTGGAGAGGCTAGTGGGCTCGAACTACCACCTTTGCTGCTAGCAGATCAACATCTCGGCCTCTGTGGAGTGGTGGGTTAGATGTCATACTGCTAATCCTTAAGAGGGTGGGACTGAATGCACCATTTGCTCTGGGGGAGACAGATGAGACTGTCTGCTCCCATGAAGTTCTGCAGTGCCAGAACCCCTAGGTGGGTTGTGGTACATTAGAACGACCTGGATGAGAGTGGTTGATGCTGACAGGAGTCATCAAGTCAGTTCCAACCCATGGCAACCTGATGCACAGCAGAATGAAGCACCGCCCAGCCCTGTGCCACCCTCCAATTATCCTGTTTGAGACCATTGTTGTGGCTGCAGTGTAAATCCATCTCCTTAAGGGCCCTCCTCTCCTTCGCTAGCCCTCTACCCTCCTGCACATGATGTCCTTTTTCAGAGACCTGTCTTTCCTGGCAACATGCCCATGTAAGACCAAGTCTGGCCATCCTTGCCTCTAAAGAACACTCTTGGCCATATTTTTTCCAAGATAGAATCATCTGTCCTTTCAGAAGGCCATGGTATTTTCAATATTCTTCTCCAACACCACAATTCAAATGCACCAAGTCTTCTTTAGTCAATGTCCAACTTTCACACATATAGGAGGTAATGGAAGTGACCATGGTCTGGGTCCTCAAAGTAGCCTCCTTGCTGTTCAATGCCCTGAAGAGGTCTGGTGCAACAGATTGATTTCTTCCTTGCCTGTTCTTGCCTGGAACCTCTGCAGGACCCCTGCCACCCTGGGTGACCCCGCTGGTGAGCATTTGACGTAGCTTCCGGCATCACAGCAAGCCACCACAGTGTGACAAACTGAGAGACAAGTGGTGGGGGATGATAGTGGGATGATATATAACATATATGTGCATATGTTGTAAATACAATATACCTGCTAAATGTATATTACTCTCATCCAGTTTTAAAATAATAATCAAGCAGAAATAACTCTGATGAAACAGAAAAAGATTGCAGCTATTTGAAATAAACATCGCAACATTGTAAGCAATGTGAATGCTGATTCTCCAAATGGGCAGGAAAATAAAGTGACACAGACATGGCACCAGGATGACTGAAAATATATTTGTTTTCAGACTAATAGCAGTAATAGCATCATGACTTCCACACACTTTGAGTTTCATTCTTTTGTTGCTTTTCTGTCTCCCTCCTTCGTTTACTTCCCTAACTCCCTTCCACCTCCCTCCAATTTAATATCACACTTTCCGATGATCAGGCACACTCTCTGTAACAGGAACTTCAGATTTGGGATCTATCAACAGTGCATATATTATTTATTAACTCGCATCAGGAGTAATTTTATGATGGGCAAGCTTCAGAAGGCATGGGTTCTGCCTCTCCTCAGCAGTCCAAATCAGAGGTGTTTAAAGTTTAACCAGTGTCCTTTATTCTGTTGGCGAGATCTGGAAGGTGTGACAAATGACCTGTTTCGTTCAGAGTCCACTCAATCTGTGCAGCACTACCTTGTGCTTCCTGTGAGCATGGGAGCATGCAAACACCTTCATTCAGGGTGCTCTCAGGCTTCCTTGCAATATCACTCTCTGACAGGCTAACAAGGGATGCATCTCAGGAATATTTAGCAGGTGTTCTGAGATGCCAAGTCAAGACTCTTGCTGAAGGACCCTCAGGTCATTTTCCCTTCACATTTGGTTATAAGGAGTGATCCCCAAGCCTGGCATCTACAGATGCCCACTTGTCTCCTGTTTCTGCAATGATGACCCTCCAGGGAGAAGCACAGTGCACATGCTGGAGGTTTTGCTGATTAGAGAGAGCTTCCCTTCACAAGACCCGCAGCAGAAGAACAGCAAATGTGGGTGACAGGTCTGAGCTAATGGCCAGGATGGAGGGGCCATGAGCGAGAGACAGAGGAGAAGATGCCACTGAGAACATGACTGGGGACAGAAGGCATCACTAGCTCAATAAATGAATTTCATTCCAACTTCCATAAAGTGGGGAACACTCACAGTGACCCTCCAGGACAGGGCAGAACTACTCCTTAGGGATGTCAAAGCCACCTGCCACATTCTTGTCCAACAGAACTGCTTGTGGTGGGCTTGGGCTGCCAGCTTTTCATTTGACCATGATTCCTTACTAGATCATGTATTTGATCAAAGGGAGAGGAGTGCATTTAACCTGACATCAGTGATCTGTTCCGACAGCTCTCTTTGACTTACTTGAGTATAAAAATAGTCACGGATGACTTGATCTCATGATTTTGTTTTACTGTTATTTTGGCCTCAAAAAGGAATCAATACAGCACAAGCACTGAATGCCTACTCAGAGTCTTTGCAAACAGACAATAGTGGAAAATTAAACCTACTTTTAGGAAGGCAGTTTAGAATGTTCGTCTTCCAGGTATAATTTCTGTTTGGCGCTATGGGAAAATGCCTTCGTGATTCACTGGGTGTTTGGAAGCTGGATACCTTAGTGATTTTATTTATCCCTCTGATCTAGATTGACAGTGGAAATGTGCTCGGGCACACCTGCCGGAGGGCCTTCATTTTAAATGGCAGGGAATTGAAGGCAACTTGCTTCAGGGACACGGAACTTAGAATCCCTTTCCAGTTTGGTCAGTGCTGCTCAAAGCATGGGAGAAATATCCTTGGCCAGAAGGTGCCTTATCACTTAGGGAAACCTCCCCTTCAAAGCATCCCTCTTACAGATGGATAGTTCTAGAGACACAGACACGATTAGGGAATGGATATACAATTGACTGTACATATGCACATACATATGCATTGACATTTATCTCTTGAAGAACTTATAAGCAACCTGAGACAAACATTTCCAATTAGGTATGCATGGCTATAGTAAATATGCATGCCTCTACCACCCAAACCAGTTGGCATCAGGATCACACAAACATATGGCATGTAATCTGGGAGCGAACTGTGGTCCACAGGGTTCCCAGTGACTGGTGTTTGGAAGCAGATCACCAGACCTTTTTGCCAAATCATCTCAAGGTGGATTTAGATCTCTAGCCTCTGGGTCAGCAGAAGATCACGTTCCCGTGGCACCATCATGGTCCTTTGGACAGCTTACCAATGGGAACATTTTATCACCCACTACTGTCAAGTACCGATAGTTGCCATCCTATCCTGCATGCATGTTGATCCATAGCATATCCTAAGAAAAAAGAATTTTCAATTAGGTGTCACTGGCTATCATAAAATCATTCATTTTGATGTAGCTCTTTCTGCTTTTGTTGCAAACTCACTTCCACCCCCTTTCTCAGTCAGGACCTTCGTGCCCCATCACTTTTTTTTGCCTGATGAACACCCAGCTCTTCGGTTGTGTCCACTACCCCATAACAGGACTGCTTCTGTTTAACGGGTCACATGTTAAATTGCTGGGACTTTCCACTGTCACCCCACCCACTGGCCCCAGCTGAAAACTGGACTAGCCCACTATTTGCTAATTTAGCAGCTCCGCCTATTTGATCTGGGAGTAGTTTTGCATTCTGAAAACTGTGGGAGCTCCCCTGTGAAGGTGACCCCCCAGGGTGGGCTGGCCTGACCAGTATAGAAGAAGGTTGCCCCCCAGTGTGGGCTGGCCTGACCAGTATAGGAGAAGGTTGGCCCCCCAGGGTGGGCTGGCCTGACCAGTATAGAAGAAGGTTGCCCCCCAGGGTGGGCTGGCCTGACCAGTATAGAAGGGAGCAGCCGCCTCTGAGCCACTCCTCCTCAGCTTCCTTTCAGCCACTTCACATCTGCTGCTTGAAATTGGCCACAATGGGAGGACTACAGTCAACAGCCAGCTGTTGAGAACTGATGGGTATATTTTCAGGGATTTTGCAAGCCAGTTTTAAAACGAGTCATTAGTGAAAATCAAGTGCTATCAGCTTACCAATAAATACATTATATTGAGACACACACCCCCTAAAAACGCAACACTCGACAGCTTTGAAGTATGTTGCCATATTTTGCTATTATTCGGACTCCTGTAGTTGTGCCTGCTGTAACTACATGGAGGAACTGTGGCTGAATGCCCACGCGGGAGCTCTGATCACATCTGCTGCACAAGGCCTCTTGAAACTGCTGAAAAGCAAGCAGGTTGCTATGAGTGTGGATGTGCACCTGACCCGGACCCGGTATTTTCTGTCACCTCAGATGCACATGACAGTTGGACATTGGTTAAAGAAGACCAAAGATGAATCAGTGCAGATGAATCATGGTGCTTGAGAAGAATAGTGAAGGTACCGTGGAGTGCCAAAAGAACAAACAAATCTCCCTGGAAAGGTGGACAGCCAGGAAGCTCCTTAGAGGCAAAGATGGTGAGAGTTGGTCTGAACATACTTTGGATGTGTTTGGAGGACAGTCCAGTCCCTTGAAAGGGATGTCGTGCTTGGTAAAGTAGAGGGGCAGCAAAAAGAGAAAGGCCCTCAACAAGATGGGTTAAGTAAGTGGCTGCAACAATGGGCTCAAATATAAGAATTATTGTGAGGACCACACCAGACTGAGCCACATTTTTCTCTGTTCTACTAGTGTCACTATGGGTTGGAACCAACTCAATGCCACCTAACAAGACACAGAGAGAAGACCACACAGGAAAACTGTACATGGACAACATTGAAATATCACCAAAGGACTGGATTTACTTTTTAATCTTTGATTAATTGTTGCTTAATGTGAGGGCACAGAATCACAGAATATCAACACCAAAAACTGTCTTGTACACCACTTAACAGAATTCCTGGTGTTCTCTTTGATCATTCACAGGGACGACAGGACTTGCTAGAATTTGTCCTGCCAACGAGGTGATTCAGACTCATGGAGTCCCTATAGGACAGAGGATCATACTATTCTAACCGCAACGCCACTCTCAGGGAGTTCACTCTGAGCCATAGTAGACCCAACTAAGATTTATGAGATCATAAATCTTCATGTAAACAGATAGCTTCATCTTTCCCCCTTTGAGAAGTTGGTAGGTTCAAACTGCTGACCTTGTGCTTAATATCCCTACTTATAACAGGCTGTGCCCCTGGGGCTCCTGTTGGAACACACACAAGTTATTGTGGCTCCCTAAATCTTGGCAGGAGTCCCTGCATAATTCAAAGGATTCATGCCCTTAGTTGCTAGCCCAAAACTTGGTTGTTGGAGACCACTCAGATGTGCCTTGGAAAAAAGGGCAGGTTACAAAGCTCCAGAAACATAGCCATGCACAGTGTTGCAGGGAACATTTGTCCTCTGGGGCACACAGGATATCCAGGGCCAGAGTCCACTCAGTGACAACTGGGGCTGGCATTTTCAAAAGCAGCTGAAAGTGCAATGCAGGTTTGGTAGCTGGTACCTAGCACAAAACCTATGTTACCTAAAGACACATTATTGTTCTTGTATGTCAAGACAGTCCCATGTCACAAAGGAAATATGAGTTTTCAAAGTTAAACGTGATAGCTTACCATCAAAAGTAAAATATTGAAGTAATAGCATTTGTTTTAAAATACAATGGGTGTGTCCATTTGTGTCTATTTCCTCATGGGAATGTACAGAATGAGGACTTGTCCCATGGTTTGATAGCCCAGACATTCCTTAGATATTGACTCCATGCATATTTTTCCTCAAAAGTTTAGCTCATTGTCGTTGGGTTAATTCTTATTCATCAAAATTCTATATGGCTGGGTAGAACTTCCCATATGGTATCTGATGCTTGATGGAAGCCTAGGGAATATTCATGGAAGCAGACGGTCACATCTTCTTCATGTGGAGCTGCTGGTGGATTTGGATGGCCAACCTTTCCATGGACAGCTTTAACCATTGTGCCACTTTTGACTCCTCTAAAGAGTTACAGGATTGAAAACGTGCAGGGTCAGTTCTAGCCTGTCCCATCGTGTTGATAGGAGTCAGAGTCAACTCAATGGAAGTGAGTGTTTTATCTCCTTCAAAGGATTACTAAGGATAAAGAAAGGAAAACTGGCAGTGATGACCCTGGAAAACGAATGCAGAGAGATGGTTCAGGGAAGGATGTCTACCCTTAGTGTGTTACTCAGTCTGCCAAATTGTACCAAAGGAATCTGAGGAACCCTTGAAGAAAGAGCCACACGCTTCAGGAGGGAGAGATTGGTGGGAGCTGAGAGAAGAGTCTAAGTTATCACCCTGTTTCACCCTAAGTTATCACCCTGTTTGCAAACTATGAGTTAGTCTGCTGTCAGTTCAGGAATGTGGGCAGAAGGCATCAGATCACTGACCTGGAGACAAAGGATTCCATCAACCACAGCAGCAAAGGCAGCAAGAGTATTTTCTTGCAGGATGCTTGTGTGCCAACTCTCGCAGGATGATGTGAGGCGATAGGCTGAATTACAAAGTTTTCCAGCAACCACGACAGCCTAGGAAACCAGATCAGGGCAGTTCTCCTGTGTCTGATAGGCTCGACAGGATGGCTGGTGTAGTTGACAGCACACACAGGAACAAGATCGGGAAACCTGAGCCTTGTATAAGCACGTCTGCCCTTGTAGTATTGCACAATAAGCATCCTGACCAGCTGCTCCAAAGTCAGCCATTAAGAGAATTTGAAGGCTGTTGACTCTGCTCTTAGCCTTGCCAGCATAAACCATGCCTGTACACCCTCAAGCTGCCCTCCCTCACCCCACATTAGATCTATTTTAATTGGAGAAGAAATCAACATCCATTTTTATTTTTCATTCTGCCTAAGAGGAGGAGAATGAAAGTTGATTTATGGGGTCTCTGGAGTATTTCTTCTAAGCTGTCATATGTTGTCTTGGTATTAAGCAATAGAATCAAGGAGGTTTATGTCATTTTTTAAAAATTCCTATTTTATTCAATCATTAATTCCATCCTTTATCTAGTAATTATTTATATTAAGCATGTGGCACTGTTAGAAACACTTGAGATACATCAGTGAGCAAAATATTTAAAGATCCCTTCATTCAAGATCAAATTTCACCTAGTAGAGAAATACAATAAAAATTTTAAAACAATATAAAGAAATAAGATGTTGATGATATATGTGCATATACATAATATATAGATATTATATTAGGCTCGGTTCTCTAGAGAAACAAAACCAATGACATGCATGTATAAGAATGAAATTTATATGAAGAAAGACATTTCTTTGCTTTTTTAATTTTTAAAAACCATTTTATTGGGGGCTAATACAGCTCTTATCACAATCCACACATACATCAATTGTGTAAAGCACATTTGTACATTCATTACCCTCATCATTCTCAAAACATTTGCTCTCCACTTAAGCCACTGGCATCAGCTCCTCATTTCCCCCTCCCTACTTACCTCCTCCCTCATGAACCCTTGATAATTTACAGATTGTTATTTTGTCATATCTTGCCCCATCCGGAGTCTCCCTTCACCCCCTTCTCTGCTGTCCATCTCCCAGGGAGGAGGTCACATGTAGATCCTTGTAATCGGTTCCCCTTTCCAACCCACTCACCGTCTACTCTCCCAGTATCGCCCCTCACACCCCTGGTTCTGAAGGTATCATCCACCCTGGATTCTCTGTGCCTCCAGCCCCTATATGCACCAGTGTACAACCTATCCAGTCTTGCAAGGTAGAATTTGGATCATGGTAGTTGGGGGGAGGAAGCATCCAGGATCTGGGGGGAAGCTGTATTCTTCATCGGTACTACATCGCACCCTGACTGACACATCTCCTCCCCTAAACCCCCTCTGTGAGGGGATTTCCAGTGGCAGACAAATGGGCTTTGGGTCTCCACTCTGCACTTCCCCCTTCATTCACTATGGGATATATATATATATATTTGGATGATGCCTTATACCTGATCCCTTTGGCACCTCGTGATTGCACTGGCTGGTGTGATTCTTCCATGTGGGCTTTGTTGCTTCTGAGCTAGATGGCCACTTGTTCACCGTCAAGCCTTAAGACCCCAGACACTATTTCTTTTGATAGCCGGCCACCATCAGCTTTCTTCGCCAAATTTGCTTGTGCGCCCGTTTGTCTTCGGCGATCGTATCATGGAGGTGTGCAGCCAATGATATGATTTTTTGTTCTTTGATGCCTTATACCTGGTCCCTTTGGCACCGCGTGATTGCACAGGCTGGTGTGTTCTCCCTTGTGGGCTTTCTTGCTTCTGAGCTAGATGGTTGCTTGTTTATCCTCAAGCCTTTAAGATCCCAGACAGTATCTCTTTTGATGGCTGGGCACCATCAGCTTTCTTCACCACATTTACTTGTTCACCTGCTTTGGCTTCAGCAGTTGTGTCGGGAGGATGAGCATCGTAGAGTGCCAATTTAATAAAAGAAACAATTCATGCTTTGAGGGAGTGCTTGAGTAGAGGCCCAAGGTCTTTAATACTAAACCTATAAATATAGACACATAGATCTATTTCCCCATCCTCATATATATATTTGCATATACATGTCTTTGTCTAGACCTCTACAAATGCCCTTTGACTCCTAGCTCTTTCCTCCATCTCCCTTGACTTTCCTCCTGCCCTACTACCATGCTTCGTCCCCACCTGGGTTACAGCTATTCCTCTTCTTTACGTAACCTTACCCTAGATCATTCCCTTCCAGACCTGCCACTCCCCCCTCACCACCATTTTGGGTCCCATGTTGTTCTCTTGTACCTGGGTTAGTTAACACCACTTCCTTAGCCCCCACTTCCCCCTATCCCAAGTCCCCCCGGAACTGTCGGTCCCGTTGTTTTTCCTCCAGATAGTTCATCCAGCCTATCTTATTTAGACAGACCTGTGGAGATAATAACATGCACAAAAACAAGACAGAGGAAAACAAAGCAACAGTATACAACCAGACAACAAAACAACAACAATAAACCACTGACAAAGAACAAAACACATCAAGAAAGAAAAGCTTGTAGTTAGTTCAAGGATCGTTTGTTGGCCCTTAGGAGTATTTTCCAGTCCAGTCTGTTGGGGCACCATGCCCTGGCCCCAAAATCATTCCCTGGGAACCTTGCCACTCCATTCCCTTGTTGTTCCGCTGCCCTCCCCCAGTGCTTTGCCTCAGTGTGGTGGGAGATTTTTGTGGAATTTTGGGGATTTTCCATATATAGAATCATATCATCTGCAAATAACGATAATTTCACTTCTTCCTTCCCCAGACGAATACCTTTGATGTCACTTCTTTGCCTTATGCTGTTAGCTATAACCTCCAGCATGATATTAAATAGGAGTGGGGACAAGGGGCATCCTTGTCTGGTCCCCTTTTTCAGTGGGATTGTGTTAGTCTTTTCTCCATTGACTATGACTTTGGCTGTTGGTTTTTCATATATAGCTTGTATTGTCTTGAGGAACTTTCCTTCCATTCCTATCTTCGCAAGTGTCTTAAACAGGAATTGGTGTTGGGTGTTGTTGAATGCTTTTTTTTCATCTATTGATATTATCATGTGGTTCTTATACTTTTTCATGTCAATGTGATGAATAATACTAATGGTCTTTCGTGTGTTGAACCATCTCTGCATCCCTGGTATGAACCCCACTTGGTCATGGTGGATTATTTGTGTTATATACTTTTGTACTCTGTTGGCTAGTATTTTGTTAAGGATTTTTGCATCAATGTTCATTAGGGATATTGGTCTGTAGTTCTCGATTCTTGTGGGATCCTTGCCCGGTTTGGGTATCAGAGTTATACTAGCTTCATAGAATGAGTTCGGGAGTTTGCCATCTTTTTCTATGTTCTGGAAAATTTTGTGTAGGATTGGTGTTAGTTCTTCCCTGAATGCTTGGTAGAATTCTCCAATGTAGCCATCTGGTCCAGGGGATATTTTTGTTGGTAATCCCTTGATATCCTTTTCTATTTCTTCTATTGCTATGGGTCTGTTGAGATTCTTGATGTCCATGAGGATAGTCTAGGGAGGGATTGTTTTTCCAGGAATTTGTCCAGATCTTCCAAATTGTTGAATTCATTGGAGTACAATCCTTCATAGTACTGTGTAACTATCCTTTTGATTTCATTAGGGTCTGTTGTAATGACCCCTCTTTCATCCCTTATTCTTGCTATTGAGATTTGTTCCCTCCTTTCTTTTGTTAGGTTTGCCAATGGTCTATCAATCCTGTTTACCCTTTCAAAGAACCAACTTTTAACCATATTAATTTTTTCCATAGTTTTCTTATTTTCCCTCTCCTGGAAAGATATTTCTATCGACAAAGTGGCCCACACAGAAGCCCCTTGAAAATATTGGTAAAGAGGAAATGTGTCACTGGGTGAATCAAGGTAGATGAGAGCCACATAGTATTACCCATTTGACCATGTACAGGGTGAAATGTTGAATGCTTTACCATGACATTTGGAGTCTGATAATATACCATATTATCCCCATGGGATGAAGTTATTCTGTGTGGCATGGAAGAAATGTTGGAAAATTTGTCTAATCTAAAATAGAAATCAGGTTGAAGACCTACTCTACTCTTTCCTGAGGTTTATTCCCCGCCCACCAGTATTTCTACTTCAGATACTGAGGAAGCCTTGTTTTAGAAAACAGCAAACCTGACATTTAATCTCTTTTTCTAGTGGTTTGCATTTAAAGAGTCTTTTAAATGTTTGTCAAATTGATTACCAAGTTATTAGCATCTGTGCATTTACTATATTGTCATAAAGAGAGAAGTCAATCCATGGTTTATCCCTCTTTCATTTAGGAGCTATTTAATGACTTATCTGCCTAGAACATGAAATAGCAGTGGGGATTTTTTTTAATGTGCTTTTCCTAAACTTTACGCAGTAGAAATGCATAAAGGAAAGATAAAATTTGTGAAAGTACTCTTTTCATGTTTGACTCACATTTCCTGAAAGACCCTTTCTCTGTTTTCACTTTCTCAAAATGGTTTAAAATTTCAACCTAACCATAAAGGATGGTACTTTCTCGCTAAGATGGAGTTTTCCTTCAATTATTAAACTTTACTTTCAGATGAATCCTTGCAAGCAATATCTTCCTCATCTTGATACGCATGGATCATAAATCAAGCGACCATCTAGACACAGGGATATTTCAAGGCTCTTTATTCTTACCTTGTCCTCCTGGCCTACCTCTGCAGCAGCCAGTATTTAGAATTTGTGTAGAACTTGCCTCTCTATGTATCAATATCAAGGACCTTTGTATTTCCATGAAAATCTCAGAAACTGCTTGTCAAGTGATATAAAAACTGTTGCCAGGACTATTGAGATTTTAATAGTCATACCAAAAATTTAAGATGGTTTGATATATTTGAAGCTTTGAATCTTACCAGCACAAGGACATGTTAGATCTCTCTAATTATGAAATCCATTTTAATTGCTTAATACTGTTTGAAGCTTTCTGCCTTTCTATATCACTTTTAGTGGACTTACTATTGGCCAGTTTGGGGTAGTGTTGATAATCACTGTGCTGGATGTCTCTATCATTGTACCCTTTTGATCTTCTTAAGAAACATGTTGGCTCTGTAAAATTCCCTTGTTAATTAACACACACACACTTTGCCACTAAGAATCTTTATGAGGAGAAGTGTTTCCTGGAGTATTGGCTGTGATGTCCCCACTAGAACAAGAACCACCCAGAACACAATGGCTCCATTAATATTTGCTAAATAAAAGTAGAATATGAATAGTATTCATTCCCACTCTCACATTTCTTTTTCTCACTTTTCATCCCTTCCATCATGATGCCTTCTTCTTCCTCTTCTCCTTAAATTTAATATCAATCATTCAGGGTAAATGTTTTAACAGCTTAACATAGGAAAGTGAGTATGAATGCCATGGATTTATTTACCCAAGCAAGTGCTTTATGGAACCATAGATCTACTGAAGATAGCTCAGAGTGGAACAGTGCCAACAGAGAAAATACAATATCGCTGCCAAATGAAGGACTGGTTAGCCCAGAGGCATACTGGATAGAAGAAAAGTAATTCCCTGCTATTTACGAGCATGCTCTCATCTATCTGATTTTAATTCATGAACTGTTAAGCATTCACTTTAAGCATTCACTTTAAGCCAAACTTGAACATCGTATTGATTTGTCCAGCACTATTCATGAAGATCATTTGTGCTCACATAGTATGTTACTGGCTAGTGTTATTAGGTGAAAATGGAATCTAGGTAAAAGGAGAAAAAGTAGACCCATATTGGGGAGCAATTTCCATATAAATAGACATTAACTATCTAATAGAGTTCTCCAACATAAAATATGTGAAACAAATCTCCTGGGGAATTATTTCTGAGACTTCGGCTTGACATCCTATTTCAACTCTGTATGGTCTTTTTAGCAGAGGAACAAAACCCAAAATGAGAGGTTGAAGTCTCTCAAGTGCCCATACCAGAACTGAAGAATATTGACATGAACAGAATTATCCAGTTACATATATGAGAAATCACAACATTGAGGAAAGGACTAGGCATATTTATCAGGAAACCATAATACCACGTCATCAGCATTTGAATTGCACATAGTATAAGAAATAAAGAATAGGGTTTTAATGAAAGGAAAATGGATTGAAACATATTTAAGGTTTTAATTTACTTCTCAGTCAATGTTTATAATTCTCAGAAGTCACTTGAACAGAAAGAAAGAGTAAGTGGAAACAGTTGAGATACACAGGAAACTAAGGCAAAGCCTACAGCCTTTTAGATGCAATGTCTTATGTTATGATCTCAAAGATACTTATCTTTATTGGCCTTCCATCTTAGATAGATGATCCAGAGGAGTAAACACAGTGAAGTATACATATAACTTTACAGATATTTGCATTAACATAAAAGCAATGGTAGGGGCTGGCAAGTTCCAAATCCATGGCAAAGCAGCAGGCTGGAGACATCTCTTGGCTCATGTGGTTGCTAGGGCTGCTGGTCCCAAAAGGCTGTAGATAACAAAGTAGGCTGCTGGCTCACAGGGCCAGAGAAGCTAGTAAGTCCAAAATCTGCACATCAGGTAAATTCCTACTAGACCTAGTCATCAGACCTCAAGATAAGTGTTGCATTGAGAGACAGAGAGAGAGAGAAAGACACAGAAACAGATGGAATTTTGACAGAGTATCTACATATTGTAGATGAAGGTCACACTCCCAAAGAAATCCTCTTTCAACTAACTGACTATTCATATCAGATCACCAAGTGGAGACTGATTCCACAATATTTTCCAAACCACTATTTAGACTTATAATAGTAACTATCACACTTTGCTGTTGACTTAATCTGTAGCTTGAGTTAGAAATGATCCCTTCTCTATGTTTATCTGAAAAGAGACTTAAGGACACTTAAACTTAGCTGATAAAACAAATACTCTGAATTTATTTTTTTAAGTTTTTTTCTCTTTGTTTTCATTTCTACTGTTCCCCCATTTTTTCAAAGTAATAACAAGAAAACTTTCCATGACTTTAATAACTGTAATGATATATGAGATCAAATAACATTTCACATTTTATCAGTTATAAGCAGTTTAGCATATTTAAGATGGATAATAACATTCTGAGGAAACAAAGGTCCCCTAGCTATGTGTGAAGGTCCCAATATTAGACAGGGTTCTCTAGAGAAACAAAACTAGGACACTAATTATGTATCTATGAAATAAACAGTTAATTAATCTATAAAGCAGCAGAAAAGGCTCAGTGCAACTCAATTCCATGAGACAACTAATACACTGGCAGTCCTTGGAGTCTTGAGGGCCGCCAGGTAGTCCTCTGTAAAGTAATTCAGGCTGTCCAGCCACAGGCAGCAAACTGCAAAGCAGGTCACCAACAGTCAGCCAGATGACAGGGTCCGACAGTCCCCAGCTCAAGTGATGTATACTCCAGTAGCGTGGTGAAGCAGGTCTTGAAGGAGCCTCAAACTAAAGTGACACAGTTCACCGGTTAAGTGTCCCACAGGTAGTGCAGCTTGCAAACTGAGGAAGAGAACAAGCTAAGACAGCCAGCTGTACACTGGCCTGATCATCAAAGAGCAAGAGACAAGAAAGGTGAGGCTTGCTGAGCCATTTATCTCTCCACTCTTCAATTAATCCCACATGTGTTCTTTGGCAATGCTGGCAAAATAAACCTATCACAATCCACCCATTGCCAACTTGGCACCTGTGCACAATTCTTTAGTCATATATAATTTCCAGACATTAATGAAACCATACTTTTAGTTATCAATAAACATCTATCATAAATATAAATGAAAGCACACTGAGTCCAATTGTATCTGATACATCATATGTGAACAAAGGGAAGATAGTCAATAAGCACATATAAAGAAAAACTGACAATCAAAAACCTCACGTTTGCAATTTATCATGTGGTCATAACTGATAGGTAGAACTACCTTCTTCTACTACCCATTCTGTATTATCTTTGCCCTCGGCAAGCAGCTCAGCTGACTAGCTGACTGGTATTTTGCATGGTGGGGTGACCCAAACCTTCATTCCTGAGGAGTTTGGGTCATTAGACATCCTGTCCGGATTGGGTTGCTGTACCTTACCATTAATTACTTTAATCTCAGGGCATGGTAGCTTTAAGAGTCTGCCTATGCGATATCCTGGATTCAAACCAGATTCTTCTTTACCTCCATTATGTAGCACCAGTCCAATTTTTACTTGGTAATCAGGATCAATGACACCATTCAGTTCAGTGACACCTTTCCTGACCAGTTGATCCAAAACCATGAGAAGCCCAAAGTGACCAGGGGTCATCCTCAGCTGCCAGTTAAGTGGAATCTGTGCTGTGTTTCCAGGTGGGATAGTTCTTTCCTTTGGGACCAGGAACTCCAGGCCTGAAACGCATAGGGTTTCTGGGACAGGAAGCAAAAATGCTGCAAGTGGATCACTAGGAGTAATAGTGAGTGGTGCCACACCAGCTTCCACCCCTTGGTTCCTGGACCCATGAATTCTGGCTGTTGGAGACACAGCATCAAATGTTGGCCGCTGGTTTAGGGTGTATACAGGCTTCTGGAGAACATTGCCCCAGCACTGCAAGTTGTTGCCATCTAGTTGGTGTTGTAATTGTGTCTTCAGGAGGCCATTCCATTGTTCTATCAAGCCAGCAGCTTCAGGATGATGAGGAACATGGTACGGCCAGTGGATTCCATGGGTATGAGCCCATTGCCACACTGCATTTTCTGTGAAGTGAGTTCCTTGATCTGAAGCAATGCTATGTGGGATGCCGTGCCGGTGGATGAGGCATTCTCTAATTCCACCAATGGTAGTTTTGATGACTTATCAATCTACTTAATGTTGGTTTCTGCTGCTGGAAATTGGGGCACTCACAGTGGCAGTGGCCAAGTCAACCTTAGTAAGTGGAAGTCCATGTTACTACGCCCGTGCACAATAAACCTACCTATCATGGTCCCCTAGCTACGTGTGACATTGCTCAAATCTGGAGATCAAAAAGATGCCTCACTACAACTCACCGTGTCTTCTGGCGTGAATTTCTGTATTTTCTCTTTAGTTCACGTTGCTATCAAAATGATGCCATTTTGAGAGCATTGTGACAGGTAGAATCCTCGAGACAGGGTGGAACTGGCCTTGCATCAGGGAGTATTCTTGGCTGTCATCTATAAAGAGTAGATTGGTAAGTCTTTCTCTCAAGGAGCCACTGGGTATCTTCTACCCACTGCCCTTCCAATTAGCAGCATGTAACCACCATGCCATGCAGGCCATTGGTGTCTGTATAATGTGTTTGATAGTCATATAGATACTAGCTGGCATGAGAATAGGACAAGCGGGTTTACAAGATGCTGTTATGTAAGTTAGCTGCTTTAGCTACACATGGCTATCTGGCTTAGTTGAGCTCCAATTCTGAGGAGAAGCAGGAGTCTTCCTTTTACCTACACAGGAGCTGAGGCTCCAGGAGTCTGTTATCACAGTCTTTGAAAGTTCAAACCAGTGTGAAGCTAAGAGTGTATTCAGCCATCTCAATGAGTCAATGAGCTCTTACTTCCAAACATTTCAAAGTGTCTTCTGAAATCCACATTTAATTTTTTCCTTTGCTGTGCTTTCCTCTCTCTCTTTTTTTCCTAATTGGAGGAAATTTAATCACATAAAATCATTCATTTAAAGCACACAATTTGGCATTAACAATGGCTTTCTGTTCATTAACAAGACTCTGCCACCACCACCTCTAAATAGTCCCAAATCTGTGTTTTCATCTTCTCCTGTGTTCTGCAGACCCTGCTAAGTACTGCTTCAAAAACCAGCTTCCTTGCATTGAGTCAAGGCTCACTCTGAGTAAACCCACGTGGGTTCCCTAGACTCTGACCATTTACGTGAGTAGAAAGTCCAGTCTTTCTCCCATGGAGCTGCTGGTGGTTTCCAACTGTCGACCAGGTGGATTGCAGACCAACCCGTAACCACTACACCACCCCTACATTGTCAGAGTCCCCTGAAAAGGCTGGAGAGACACTATTTCTGAGCTCAAGAAATCTCAGATTTATGGGAAGACAGGTAACCTAAGGCACGTATTTGGTATTCTTGGAAAGGGAAAAGGAAAGTGCAGAATGCTGTGGAGCTGGAGGGAACAGTGTCTTGGAGAATAAGCAAGACTGTGATCAAGAGTGAACCTTGTCTCATGGGTGTGAATTCTCAAAGATCAAAGGATAAAGGATCATCCCACATCCCAAACCAAACCAGATGCACCAGTAGATTTAGCCTCATACTGACCCCACAGAACAGGGTGTACCATTGGTGTCCAACTCCATCTGGGATGCCCTGTGCAGTGATGGAACAGCATAGATCCTACAGCATAGGTAATTCCATCCCACTGAACTGATGCTGACAACGAGTGTCGTTGGTTGGAGGATAGGTGTGGAAACAAGGATCACTAGAAGAATGAGAATCTCAGTGGCTACATACATCCTTCATGACCAAGGAAAGGAGCAGAGAGGGAATTAAAAATTTTAAATGTGTATATTTTAGCGAGCAAGATCTGTGGAACATTGAAATAAATCGTATATGATTGGTGAGAGTCAGAGAAATTAAAAATAGCAAGCTAAGTGTTTTTAACACCTGCAAACGCCAGCTCAAGAGAAGAATGTTCACCTGTAAAAGAGGGAACTGCTGAAGTTAGCATGCTGAACAACTACTGGAAAGCTGGAGGGTGAAGTTCACTCCACGGTGCCTCCAAAACAACCTGTCTATGACAAGGCATCACTGAGAACCCCGCCCACTCTGTGATGTCTGGAGACACCTGGCATCAAGAGGAATGGAAGTCCATAGGAAGGGGATTGGTAGATATGGTTTTAGACTTACTGAATTTTCTTTTTTTTTTGGTCTGCATAGTTTTGTTTGGAAATGTTTTAAAGCAAAGAAACAAAATTTTAGCGACACCACATATCATGAGTTTATTATAAAAGAGACATGGAGATTATTTACATGATGACAGATTTCAGAACTTCAGTGGAATGGGCAGCTTCACATGATGACATTTCAACAGTGGCTTCCTCTAATCCACATACTTCCCAAGAATGTCACCATCTCGAAATAGGAAATAATCCTTATCATCTAGAACTACTTTGGTGCCTCCATATTCAGGCAGAAGAACTTTATCTCCAACTTTAACACTCACTGGTTCAATCTCTCCACTCTTTCCTTTCGAGCTGGACCCAACAGCTACGACTGTTGCTTGCAGGACTTTTCCTTGCGATTTTTCTGGAAGCATACTGCCTCCTTTGGTTACAGTTTCAGCGGCACTCCTTTCCACCAATACTCGGTCAAAGAGGGGAAGAAACTTTCTAAATGCCTGACCTGCCATGACGCTGGGGTGGCCGCTGCAAGTCCGCCTCTCACGCTGCGCGGCTGCAAGGAGAGACCCGCAATCGGATTCGCAAGCACGTGAACGTGGGAAAAAACGACTTACTGAATTTTCAATGCATGTGAGATGACCGAGGGTCAGGGACAGTCATAAGCCTAAGTAAACTGTGGGTATAGTCAAACTCAAGAATGGAAGGAGTGACTTTTCAAGACAATGACGAATAGGGAGGTGGGCAGTTCAAACAAAGCAGAGGCATCAGAAAAAAAGAATGCAAAGGGAAATCTTGCACTAGCAAGTGCCTTGCCATTGACTCTTCGGAAGAATAATTTCACACATAAGATAAAAATGGCTGAGATGTGAATTTTAGGCAAAGTGGGAAGACAGGGGAGTTATGAAACAGCAGATGAGACGGAGCTTGGCATAAATGAGACCTCATTCTGAGCCATGCTGTGGTGAGGGCCATGGACTCTCTGGACACTTGTTATTAGAAGTTTCCAATTGTATCGCTCGTGGATAATTAGCATAAAATGTATTAGAAAATAATATGCTATCGACAAAGTTGTTCTATGGTGAGAAGTGATATTCACTGGATTTCCAAAGTAGAGAGAGAGAGAGAGAGAGAGAGAGAGAGAGAGAGAGAGAGAGAGAGAGAGAAGCTAGCTGGTCATAGAATCATGCCTCAGGTGCTCAGATTTTAATTTAGGACTAGATGCAAGAGAGATTGACATTCCATCAATGTCCCTGCACATTTTTCACCGAGTCAAGTGACATGCAGGATGAACATGAATCATTCTTTCTTCAGGGGAATAGTCCTGTTTACGTCCTAACCTCCTCATTTGTAGTAGAGTAAGCAATGGCAAGATCAAGTCATAGATGACTAAATAAAAGAAAATACAATAATATGCATGTAAACAACATCCTCATAGATCATTGTATTGTCCATATTTATTGTGTCATTCAAACTCCTTATTCATCCTCAGAACACCTCCTGCACATTTATTACTGCAGCATTGTGACAGTGCCTAAGACAGGTGTATGGCTGTCCTAGAGAGCTCCTTGATATATGTGACCCATTGTTCACTGAAAGGATGTGTTTTCTCAGTCGGACCCTCAATATCCTAAAAGCCCGCATGATAGGTGTTTGATCTGCATCAGGGTTTTTAGGGAAAGGGGATTCAATTCAATTTTTATCCAGTCGTTAATATGCTGACTACACAGTCAGACATGTTTTTAAATAACTATGCATAATTGCTGACTTATTTCCATATCTTTTTGTTCTTTTTCTGAGTTGCGGTAGAGTCTGCATTCACTGGCAATGACTTTCATCCAAACGGAATAAAGGTGGGGGCTGCACCATCTTCCCCTCAATGTTAGGATGAGGCAGGCCATCAAGATGAGCTATTGAATCGGTCCATCTCACTGAGTCTTTTCCAGTTGCAAGTGGCCCTCTACTTCATTAAATGTGATGGCTTTTACATCTATTACTCTAATCAAGTCATTTCAAAAGATTGGACATTTCATTGTGAAAATGACACACTGTAAAAAGAAACCTATGAGAGTCATTATCAATGTAATTACTTCTTTTTATAATTCATTGGCAAACAAAAATACTGAACCCCTTGTCAATTCCAACGCAAAGAAAGCAACCCTCTATGACAGAATAGAACTGTCCCACAGAGCTTCCAAGTCAGTAGAAGTAGTTTGCAGAAGCAGACTAACACATCTTGGCAGATGGTATTAATTAGGTTAGCATTAGTTCGTAAAGACTTGTGGCAGTGATTGAATGTGAACAAGTCAATTTTAACTTATGGACCCTCCAAATGTGTGAAGTGGACCTAATCTCCATGAAGTTCTTAAAGCTATGAACTTTCAGAAAGAGATCACGACTGTCTTCCAAGGTTCCTCTTGAGGAGTTGCAGGATTTAGGTAGTAATCTAGCGCCGTGTGCCCTTATTCTGTCTGCATGTGCTCAAAAAGGGATCAGTCACAGAGGCAAGATGGCCAGATGAAGCTGGAGAAGGGGTCAGAGTGATGCCACAGACAAGCTAAGGGGCATCAATGAGTCCTGCGAGTTCTTGGAGGTGAGGATGATTCTGAATTGAGAAGGGCAGGCATCTGTGAGGTGTGTGCATAGACCACCATGGTTCCCCAGGATGATGGGAACAGTGTTGGAGATGAAAATATAAACCAAGGGCTAGGGATTAAATAACAGGAAGAGTGGTTGTCAATTGGTTTTGAGTTGGTGCTGACTGCTAGCAATCCTATGTTCAACGGAAGGAAGCCCTGCCCAGTCTTGCACCACCCTGCATCATAACACAACTATGCTGTTTGATCCCATTGCTGCAGCCATGGTGCCTACCCATCTCTTCAAGTGTCTTCCTCTATTTCAGTGACCAACGACTCTACCAAGTAGGACGTCTTTTCCATAAGTGTTTTCTCCTGATAATGTGTTCAAAATATATAATCTGAAATCTCTCGATCCTTGCTTCTAAGGAACAATTTGGTTGTCTTTTGTCCAAAACAGATCTGCTCATTCTTCTGGCAGTGCATTGTTTATTCAACATTTTCCATTAACACCATGATTTAAATGCATACATTATTCTTCAATCATCCTTAGTAATTCCAGATTTCACATGCATTGAAAATATCATGGTTTGGTTCAGGCACACCCAAGTCAGTCCTAAATGTGACTGAAATAATAGGGGTGTGATCCAGGAGAACATAAACTACCCTCAGTGGTAAATCTTCAAGGAATATAGCCTCTGGAAGGAGCTACGACAATAGCCATGGCCCCTTGTCCTGGTTGTGCCTTTTCCCCAGAAGTAGCATCTGCCAGAAGCAATATGTTTCCAGCGTTTCAGATTGTACCTAGTGATGTCCTAATTTCACCCATGCCCCAGAGCATGATAGTCTCTGTAAACATCCCAAACCTGTCACTTTGGCTGATTCTTATCACTCGTATATCTAGACAGCTAGCTGACTGCAACCAGTTTGTTTTGGTCTGTGTACCTAACAGGCTTATTAAATGCACCCCTTCAAAAAGAGACAGGGAGCTAGATTTAGCTGCCAGGTCGGCTCAAGGAGAGAGCACTTTCAGCACTTGGACAGCTGCTTCCCTCAAATGTAGTCTGGGATCACACAGTTCACTTAAAGAGTGGAGTGTGGGGGGCGGCAGGTAAAAGGTAAGCTCCTCTCTCAAAGGATGGATTCCTGGCCATCCTACACCTACATGAAGCCTTTGTTAATTTCAATTCCTCTCGTGACGTCTTTCAATTATTTTATCTTTTCTTTCAATAAATCTTTCTACCTGCCATGCTCTCCCTAATCCCCACCCACTCATGTAAGTGAGCCTACAGCCCTCAGTTATGGATTCAAAGCCTAATCCAAGTATTTCTCTGATGACATTTTGAAGAATTGACTAAAGTCCAAAATCACTGGTTTCAAGGTACATGATTTTAGGTAGCGTAGTGGGCCTGGTGTTAAGAGTAGAGCCTAGTATTCCCTGAGTGTGACAAATTTCTCTCTGCTCCTGCCTGAGGTCAGTCAGCCAGCCCTTCCTGGGACCACACCAGAACCAAACTAACTGCCAACAAATCAATCCCTGCTCACAGCGACCCTACAGGACAGAGTAGAACTGTCTCCGTGGCTTTCTGAGACTGTGACTTTTTCATGGGAGGAGAAAAATCTCTACTTTTATTCCAGGAAATGCTCATGGTTTTGAAGGCCATTCATTGCAGCAAACCTCAGCTACCTCTCCCCAAAGATATGCTTCTTTTTTGGACCCTGAATGACTCCCACATCTGTACAGTTTTCCTCTTCTTGGTGGAATGGTCAACTGAGCTTGGTCATTTGTTTTTTAGGATGGTGGCAAAGTGATTCCATTGTGTTGTTCTATCGCCTGTAAAGCCAACACAATGAAGCCTATGCTGACCACTCACTGGGAGGGAGGATTTACTAGGGCTTTAAGGAGTGCTGGTTTCACAGTGGTTAAGCACTTTGCTGCTAACCTAAATGTCAGAAATTTGAACCTTTCAACCACTCCATGTGTGAAAGATCTGGCTGTCTGTCCCCATGAAAGTTGCAGCCTTGAAAAACAGTCCGGGATAATTCTCTTCTGTCCTGTGGGGTCACTGAGTCAGCGTTCCTTTAATAGCAAAGGGTTTGGGTTTGGGAGCTAGGCTGGGGTTCCTGGATAGTGCAAACAATGAACGTGCTTGTGTGCTAACCAAAAGGTTGGGACTCAAATCCACTCAGAGGCAACATGGGAGAAAGACCGGGTTATCTTCTTCTGAAAAAGCAGCTGTTGAAAGCCCAGTGGATCACAACTCACTTTTCTGAGACAACGGAGCTGCACAAGCAAAAACCCCTCCTGCAATACATAGTGCCACTGGTATTTCCATGCCGTGCCCCAAAGGAGGAACTCTCAAAAGTTAGTCCTCTTTCTTGCCTCTTTCCCCTTTTCCTATTTACTTTCTTCCTCTCCTAATACAGGGAGCCTTGGTGGCAGCAAATTAGGGGTTGAGCTGCTAACCACAAGACTGGCAATACAAACCCACCCCTACTCCTTAGAAGAAATATGGGGCAATCTGACCCCGTAAAGATCCACAGGCTGTTTAACTCTATGGAAACCATTATACTCTCTCCTAAAGGACCACTGTGGGCTGGAATCAAGTAAATGGGTGGTGGATTTTTTTTCTCTTGTTTTGTTTTAGGAACATACTTTCCCATTTATATGTAGATATCATAAGAACAGTTCATTTGTAAAGCGCTAATATTTATAAATAATAAATTATTTAAAAATGCATGGAGCTATTGGGATATGAAATGCCAAGGGCGTCAGAATTTTAAGGCAGATGACTGCATTTTACCATGTCTTAATTAAGGATTGAGGTGCTAATATCAAAGTTGGTGGTTCAAACAAACTAGCCCTTGAGAGGGAGAAAGATGAGGCTAACAGCTCCCATAGAGATTCCGCTCAGAAACCCTATTAGGTTTCAATGGTAAAGGGCCTGGGATTTTTCTGACTTGTTGCCAGTGAGACTTATTTGAATTTATAAGTGAAAGTGTTTTTTAGAGGTTCACAGTTTAAATATCTAACTGACTCACACACAGCAGATCAAGACACCAACAGTAACAGTATATGCTTATGTGATTCAAAGCTCTCAAAGATTCCCTTAAAATGCTACTCCAAGATGCCAAATTGCCTTGTAAAATAGTGGACATCTGGTCATGAAAACTTCAGTTTCTTTTATTTCCCTCTTGTCTGTCCATTTCTCCTCTCAAGCACCTTGGTTGTGAGTTTTCTCAGAGAAGCTTTACCTCACACATGGAAGCTGTCTTTGAATGCCGGAGCTAACAAGGGATCCAAAATACTTTACGCACTGCATCATCAAAGGGAATAAACTCATCTGATCAGTAGCTGCCTGATATATGTCAGAGAAGGTAGTGGGGAAGTGGTAGAGCTTCCCCATTCCACGTGGGACTCATGGGTTCAGTTCTCATCCAATGCTCCACACATATAGCCCTTGAGTCCGTGGTAGCTTTTGTGTTGCTGTGAAGTAGAACAGATTTCATCTGAGCTCCCAAGATAATAGGATTAGGCAATCTATTTACCAAAAAAATGGTCCAAAAGAAATCTTTGCACCACAGTGGATCGATCCACAAATGATTATAGGGATGGTCCACAGGATCAAGACCAAGTGCTCTTTTTTTTCTCTTGTGTGTGGAATCACTAATGGCCAGGGATTGATTCAATGAGAGCCAACCAAATATTTCAGTGGGAAGCCCAAACCAGAACATCTTTGAAATAAACTGTTTTAAATGATCTCAAAGATTCATTTGCCAGGAACTAAAATGTCCCATGGACCTCACACACTTATGTCTAAGAAGTGGGCCATCACTTTCACAAGTGGTCACCCAAACTTTGCAGTACAATGATCTTTCCAAGAGATGCCCAGGCTACATCCCAGCAACCACTGTGGATGAGCACCCAGAGACAGCTTCTTTGAAAACGTATAGCCACATAAGAGATCCAGATGTATGAGCTACAGTGACCCATTGATGTAACTCTTTTCAGTAAGTTCAAGACCCACCACCTTTGGTGTCACTGGCAACTGGTTGGATCTGCAGGAGATTGGGTTCCTTCCTTGTGGCAGTTACATCATCTCCTGTCAATTTGTGAAGGGGTGGAGTCTAGCCTGTCAATCACGTTGCAGCTTGATGACCTCATGACAGAAATAAATAGCTCACTAGAAGCAAGATACACACTCTCTCTACTTCGTCTTCCTGCTGACAGGACAACTGGAGCTACCCTGCTGGAGCCAGAGCCCTGGAGGAGCCAGGTGGAGACCCACACCAGTGTTGAAATGCTTTCATCACCACCAGAATCACAAAAATTTCCGCCCAACTGACTGGGATCCTCCTGCATATGACATTACATGTGTTGTGTGAGTTTGAAGAGGAATTTATAGGCTGGTGTTGGACATATGGGTTAATATCAGACATATGGACTTGGTCTGAGCTGGGATATTTTCTTGAAATACAACTACCCTTTATATAAAGCTCTTTCTTATGCACATATGAGTTTCTATGAATTTGTTTCTTTAGTCAACCCAGACTAACATAAGCCTTGACATAATGAGCCATACTGGCCCCGGTCCCACGGGTGATTCCCTGAGGCAGTGAAAGCCCAGCTGCACCCTGCATTCATGAACTCTTCACGACACTGTCCTAATGCCCTACACCATGAGGATGAGTGAGCCCACCTTCCTCAAGAATGCGTCCACTCTCACCATGCACCCCTGTTGGTGCCCAACATGTCCTCCATCATTCAAGCTCATCACTTGTCCATCTATCTAGCCACCCAGCTCTATAGGGAGGGATACTTCATGTTTTGGAGGACAGGGTAACTGAGGTACAGGCTCTGACCTGATTGAATTTTTCCAGTCCTGTCCATCAAGAGGACTGGCACACACTTAATTTTAATCCAAGGTGAAACCCAGACATCTTTGGACACACAGCTGCCCTAGCAGGAAGACTGTTGGCAGAAAGTGTCTAAGCGGTCATTCCAGGCCATTTTGTATTTAATTAGGTCCTAGCCATCGCTAAGCCCTTGGCTGTACCTTTCACATCGAATTAACAGCCTTTCTTTCTTCTGCTCTCAAGTAAAGTTATAGTTGAACTGAATTCATAGTGGAGCAAAATGAGGTGCCTCTTCTTACCGGGGAAGGACCTTTGACCCGAGAGTGAAGGCACAGAGATTCCTGTGTTTCATTTATGGCTCTGCACATGCTTGCCTCCTGCTCTTCTTAATGCTTTCTTTTTAGTGCCCTTTGGGGAGTTAATGACTGACTTACTCCTGTTAATAATGCCAATCAAGCTGAGAAACAGAGACCAACTGCCATCTGCTACCCTTTTCTGCACTTCTGCCAACAAATACAGAAAGATAAAGCAGAGGTAAATTTGAAAAGTAGAATAATTCATGCCACAGCCTTTTATCAACTTGAATAAAAGTGTTTTGACTATATAGCTCTAAGCAAAACCATATTGCTATAAATTCATTCTCAAACCTTTATTAAGCACAAATAGAAAAATTTTAAAAATGTTTCTCAATTCATCCTCCACTTAGGACTATACAGTTTTGTAGGCAGTGTTGCCTTCTCTCAAACCTACCCCCCACCCCAATTCAGGCTTTAATTTACACCATGGCAAACAGCAGTTTGGGCATACCCAAAGGACTCAAATATTGTTTCTTTGTATGCATTCTTTGAGTTTGGGAAACACAAAGAAGGCTGTAGAGGCAAGACTGGAGCTGTAGGATGGACTGGGAATCTTTCCCAACAAAATTCTCATAGGAAATCATTTTTTCTCTTTTCAAAGAATGAACAGCTGCCTTATCAAGATGGGGAAAACAAACAAACAAGCACAATATTTTCCTTTTTTCTCAGTTTTCTTCAAATGTTTTTCCTAATGAACTCCAGTGATTTCCTTGTCTTTCAAGAAAACTTATCAGGATGACCCCTTAAGTAATCTAAAGCAATAGTCCCCTGAACCTTCTTGGCACATGCCTGCCTTGGACTGTATTGGCCCAGAACACCCCCTTGGAAGCCATTGGTTGGAGAGATCATTTATTTGAAAGAACTCAAATGAGATGAAGACACGGGTCCTACTCAGGATTATCTCTGTCCATCCACCAAACACAGAGGCATGTTTACACATGGTTTTTGTGGGAAAGAAAGAGTTTGTGCACATACGACTGAAATCTTAGTAGTAATATGTTTGGACCTACTCTCAGAGCACAACAAAATGAAAATCTGAAAAGAATTGCAAGATAGAGTTGAGAAGATATTAGAAAACAAAGCAAAGATTTTTAAAAATAGCATGTGTGTGTATGTGTGTGTGCAAAAGAAGAAGGCGTTTGGTTTTTTAAAATAAGAACAAAATCAGGTTGGTTGCAGAAATCAATAGTGAAATGGTGTAGCAGAATATGTGGCTATGTGCCAAATAGATCTGAAAAATATCCCTGCATCTCTCTCTTCAAATCAAGTGTGACAGCTTTCAACCACCTCAGACCTGATGCACTCCACTCAATGCATGTAACCAACTTGGCTGCCCAGTTCCCCCACCAATCACCTTGAGTCTGGAAACTCTTTGAAGAAGTGAAAGCTTTGGGTATTCCTATGTTTTTTTTTAATCCCAACAAGTATACATTCCTCCCACTTAAAAATTATACTTTTTATTTTTTTCTAATTTCCAATACTGTATAATCTTAATAGGTCACTATTTTCTCAATCACTGTTATTTCAATATGGCTGCCCCTAAAACTTACTGTCATGAATTGTAACTATTTTCTTACCCACTTATGTGCAACAGAACAACACACAACCAGTCCTGCAACAACCTCACAATCTGTGCACCCACTTGTGCCTTTCCATCTCTTCAAAAGTCTTCCTTTTCCCACCCCGCCCCCGCCCTTCTGCTTAACCAAGCCTAGGGTCTGGCCTCTTAGGGCAACATGCCCACAGTACTTGAAATGACATCTTGCCATCCTTGCCTCAAAGGAATAGTCTGGCTGTATTTCTTCCAAGACAGATTTGCTTGGGTTTGGGTTTTTTTTTGTTTTGTTTTTTTTTGGCAGTCCTTGGTATTTTGACAGGCTAATTATTTATTAATCCCTAGAAAAGAGTATAATGCTTGGCAGAGGGTCAGAGAAAATGTGGGAAGCCCCTGTGGTCGATGTACCTCTCCCCAAAGATGTATCAAATTGCCTCGCCCATGATTCCTAGTGGTTTGGCAGTTATATAATGAAGTAATCACCCTCATTTGAGATTGGTTGTAATTCCCTGACCTCTATGTGTTAGTGAGGCAGAATCCGCTTATGTTAATGAGGATTAGGTTGTGTTTGTTGTGTCAATGAGAAAGGTTTAGAGCGGGACTCAACCCCTACTCTTAGGGCACACCCTTGAGTCAATGCAAGGAATTTCCCCGCCTACTTCACTGCACAGTAAATGTCTCAGAAGCGTGGAGTGATGCTACTCTATCCCATAGGGTCATTACAAGTTGAAATTGAGGGCATTGTGTCTTTTGAGCAATATGTTGCCGAAATAAATAAGGTCACCACCATTCAGAATCAGCCTGACAGCATTTAACAGAACAATAATAGCATCTTATTCCATATTAATCTGCTCAATTTTTCTTTTGGCAACAGTCATTACCTGTAAGCACATGTGTGTGTGGTGTGTGTGTGTGTGTGTGTGTGTGTGTGTGTGTGTGTGTGTTAAGATGCGGTCATACCTGGGCAGAGCTGGAGCATGTGTGGAATGATTTTTGAAGTGAGGAAGCCGAACAGAATGAGACGGTCCCTTGACTAGGTCCTTTGGAGTCTTATCTCAAGTCTAAAGTCTTCTATCTCTCAGAGATACTGGCCTCTTGTTGTAAAATTAGCCAATGAAGAGCCTATAGATCCCAATAGAGCATGGCCCAGTTGAGTGCTGGAAGATGAAGTCCCTAGGTTGGAAGAAACTCAAAAACTACAGAGGCCCCAATAATGGACTCTAGCAGGCCGGCGATGCTGGGAGGGATCTAGGACTTGCCGCAGAGTTCTTGCTCTGGTTGCGGCATCAGCACGATGCAGCGCTGCTATTAGAGCAATTTCCAACAGTAACACGGATTAGGAGACAAGGGCCTGTGTCTTTTAATGCGCTGGCTCTGTCTCTGCAGAGGGACTCTGGAGGATGAGCAGCCACCAGCAGGAGCATCGCTGAATCTCCTTGAAGTGCACACTAATTCCCTTTTCTCTCAGGAGATGAGGAGCAACTTTTCTCGAGAGAGAATTATTCTGATGCAGCTCTCTGTTCTATGTCTCTTTGAAAGTTGTGGTTAATGTCCCTCCTTCCGAAAGGCAGAACTCAGCTAACAATGCCTGTAGCTCAAACACAGTACAACTTTGGGGGAAGCATCCTGTGCTCTGCTACCCTTTAGTTCCAATCTTGCCACCACTCTCTTGGGATGCATGGTGAACTAACACTGCTGTCCACCTGGAGAAGGTAACAGTATCCTGTCTCCATTAAAGGATAGTGCTTGCTAAACAGGACCAGCAGCTGGAAGTGCCTGTCCAAGCAAAAAGAAGAATGCAAGAGCCAAACAGCCTCTCTCATAGGCCAGTCCGCTCCAGAAGATCCCTTCTCTCATGCCCTATTACACATGCCTTCATTTATTGCTCCAGGAAGCAGCTCTTGATGGAAGCTGCAGTTACTAATATCTCTCTCTCTCTCTCTCTCTCTCTCTCTCTCTCTCTCTCTATATATATATATATATATATATATATATATATTTCTCTCTCCTTCCTTCCCTCCCTCCCTCCCTTGCAACAGACTCTCTAATTACCCACTTTGTGAGAGCAGTAACTGATCCCTATCACCTAGAGGAAAGTTGTGGCTTCCTTTATCCCTCTCCCTTCCTGTTCTACACTGCCCTACTGAAGCCAGGCTCTCTCAGAAACAGCTGCGCATCCCAACCCTCATCTTCTCTACCTTGAGTGTACCACCAAATGAAGCATCAGTGAAAACAACCTTTGCACGAGTTATTTAGATATTTTCTTCTAAACCTAAAACCTCTGTGCGCATGTGTGAGTCCCTTCCCCAGCTCTCGCTGGGTTATGAAAGTCCAACTCCGACCCACTCACTCTCCTCATCTGCCTTCTATTGCCCTGCATAGGATAACTCTTTGATGAGATGGGGATCAGCCACCACAACGGGGGTGAGGCTTCCCAAAGCTCAAAGAAAAAATGCATTCTCTTTTCATTTCAGTCTTCCACAAACTTTCTGGGACCTCCTCTTAACCACCACCTCTTCTTGGGGGGGGGGGATGTTTTGGTCCCCCAACAGCATCGATCAGCTGTTTAATCAATACCTTGCTGGCAGTGGCTTCCCTCCCAAAGAGAATGTTATTTAGCATCAGCATCTTTGAAAGCAGAGTCCCTCGGCTCCTCCAAAGGCCTTGCCACCTCTGATCTGACAGCTTCCCCGAGATGGGCCAGCTCAGTCGGTAATCTGTCTGTTCTATGAGGAGCACACGATTGCAAAGTTAGCTCCAAATCATCCTCGGTGAGCACATAATCACAGTTCCCACTGTTCGTTTCATCTGACAAAGGCTTCATTCCGTGGAAACAAGTCCTAAGAATCCTTTCTTTCCCTGCTTAGGTTTGGAAGGGCTGTACATGTTTTGCCTCCATTCTAACCTCCGGCTTCCTTTCTCCTGGGGACCTGAAGGCAAGGAGGATAAAAGAACCAGCGGCTCCTGTCCCTCCACACTTCTGTCTTTCTGTCCTTCCTCAGGAGCCCCAATGTCAGCATGCTATTGGGGAATGCAGCTCTCTCCTGAAGCCTTCTTCCCGCTATGGCCCCTTCTTCCTGACTGCAGACACACATCAGGCCCCAAGCCCCCCTGAAATCTGCAGAGCTCCACACTGACAGTCCTGTTGGGTGAGTCTCACTCTTTCCAAGTTCCCAAGGAAGGGTCTGTTACCTCAGCAAGTCCTGGCTGAGGCGTCTGGCAGGACAGGTGGGATCTCTCTCCTCCCTTGTCTGTGTACTGTCCCTGGCACAAAGGCAGGTGATGATGGTGACTCCCAGGCAGACAGCGGGCTGGAGTGCATATGAGTGTATGCATGTGTATACTGTGTGCATTGCTGATGTGTGTGTTTTCACGTGTCTGTCTGTGCATGTGTGCTGTGTGTCAGTCTCTGTGTGTGCCTGTTTGTGTGTATTTGTCTGTGTGTGTGTTTATGTGTGTGGCTGTGTGTCTATGTCTGTGTGCATTGTGTATCTCTGTGTAGGTGTGTGTGTTGTGTGTGTCTGTCTGTGTGTGTCTGTCTGTGTGTCTGTGTTGCTGTGCCTGTGTGTTGTCTCTGGTGTATTCCTATGAACAAACCGCTCCCCTGACAATGCACTCTGTCCTGGTGGCAGCCCAGCCCACTCTGCTCATGTCCAAGTTCAAAATAAACTCCATCTCTCCTCCCATCTTCAGCAGACACCCTCCTATGGACACACCTCTAACAAGACTTTTATTCCCCATAGAATGTGTCATGTTTCTCTCTTGGAAATGTATCCCATTCTGTCTTGTATGCTGCCTGTCTGTATGATATTCTTCCCAGCATAAACGTCTTTTTAAAAAGGCTCATCCATTTTTCCCCTCTCTTTGTAGGTTTGTGACCTCACCCTCCCCCATGCCAGGAATTGGCACTGCTTCCTAACGATTCTATGGGATGAATGTCTGCCATTTTCACTGTGGGACAAGAGCCTGACCCAGTACCTGGCCTGCAGCATGCACTCCACAGCTTCTATTTAAGATACCTTCAGCCTTAAGGACTTCTCTGGTTGCATGTAGAGGAAGGATGTTCCCACTCCCCCATTTGCATGCTGATATAGCAGGTCCTAATGATCTACCCTGGGTGCCCACCTTATTCACAGCACAGTAATGGGGGACAGTGGCCAGGTCAGGGGGAGAGTGCCCAGAGTGGAAGAGACAACACAAGGTGAAACGACAGAGGGAGGAACACAAATCTTGGTTTGTTCAGGAGGCAACAAAATTATGGCTTCAGCAAGACTAAGGGGGTGGGGGTGGGGAGCCCCAGGATGCTCCAGGGACACACAAACTTTCTTGACAGTTCTCCTCAAGCCCCTCCCCATCCATTCTGTGGAAGCGCCTCATAGTCCGGAGCTGGCTGGCTCTGAAGGGAGGTGTTAGGCTTATTTTTATGCCCTGGTGTCATTCACATTCATTTCCTTGACTTCCTTTTCAGTGTCTTGTACTCTGCACATCTGTAATTCATATTCACTGTCTTCAGGTCTCTCGGGCCCCTCCACTCATTTTTAAACTCCTCACTGATGTTTCCAAATGGCCTCTCAGAACACCCTTTCACTGTTACCTAATGACTTTAACCACCGGGTTTTGCTCTCGACTTGTCCCCTCACCCACTGTCACTGATGAGCAACCACCTGGGAGAGCTCTGGGTGAGCTCTGGGGAGCTGATGATCCCTGCTCCTAAGATGGCACTGTTCCAGGAGGGAAAGACATCCGATTCAAATGTATTTTATAGAATCTCCTTTATTACATTGTTCACAGGACAAAGGCAAAAGGGAACGTCCGGATGAGGAGACCAGCATCAAGAGCCCACAGTGGTGTCCAAAGTGTCCGCAGGCATGTGGCTGAATGACAGCATTGAGAACAATGGACGTTCCTCATAAGAGCATGACAGGTGGCACATGCACTCATCATAGCTGCAGGCAGCACTTCAGACTCCAGAAAGGACCATGCTTAAGGGCATACACTAATGCAGATTCGCCAAGGTCCCAGGTCATTGTTTGGGCTCTCTGACCACCTTGGTCTGGGTTTAACCAATAACCATGAGACCCTAGGGCCCTGATTTCTATCCAGGGCCTGCTTCTCCCTGGACTGGGCAGGAGAGTTAGCAGCAAACACAGCTTTCTGAACACCTAGTGCTCAGAATTTAAGCTCTGCCCCATCACAACCAAAATCTTTATGGATACTCATTTCAGAATGAAACAAGCCACACATTAAGATAATTTTGTAAGCTCCTCATAATTCCAAAAGTCAAGACCAAACTCCCAGCCATCATGTCAATTCAGACTAATTGCAATCCGACAGGATGGAGAAGAACTGTCCCTGTGGGTTTCTGAGACTGTAGCTGCTTATGGGACTAGAAATTCTCATCTGTCTTCCACAGAGGGGTTGATGGTTTCAAATTTCTGACCCTCCAGCTAGCAACCCACTGCTTAAACAAGGCCCCTTTTTATCATAATTAACTTTGGCTACTTGTTTGATTAGGTTACTACCAGAGTACCTAAATATATAGCAAGAGTGCACCTAATGGTCTTATTAAAATAGTTTGAAGTGAGATGTTTTCTCATAGAAAGTACCCACTTTAAAAACCCAACTGCCTTTGTGGTGACCCCAACTCCTGGTGCCTGATGTAGGTCAGCATAGAATTGTGCATTCTCCATGGCTGACTTCTTCCAAGTATGTACCAGGTATCACTCTGGCACTGATGGGCAGACTCAAACCTCCAACTTTGGGGTGAGCGGACAACGATACTGAGGCGTCATTGAATGCAGGAGGTTGCCCAGTCACTCTGAGACTGTTGGATGTGCACAGAGCCTGCATCAAGAAGAGCGTACGGTGTGGAAAGTGGAAAGGTGGGGATTGCAGATCTGATCTGAAAGAGCCACTGATTGACAATGATACTTCAGTTGTCTAAGTCAATCCCTTCCAAATTCACATTCAAACACGGAAAAGTTAGAAAACTGAACACATTTTACCCCATAATAAATAACAGAAAAGCAAATCATTGCTTCTGAGACCTAAAATTGCATTGATAAATTCATTTTCCTGGACTTGAAAGGATTATGGAGGGTTTTAGCCTTCTCACACAGCACTGTCTCACACATCACCCCCTAGCGTCATCAAGTTGCTTCTGATGGATCCAAATTCACAGTAACTTTTCAATCTCTTTGATGATCCGGGTTCTTGTGGTCACTACATTAGCCACTTTAATCACATTTTTGTCCCTTAAAAAAAATATTGGTCACATGGGCTTAGCCATGTTGTCTTCACTTGCGAAATCAGATAAGCAGTGACCTGATGCACATCCCACGATGATTTCCTTCCTGAACTTGATCTCACGGTTTTCCTTTTGGCTTCACGGCTGATCTATGTTGTCTGAGGCAGAGGGGCACTTGGTCAGAAGGGCCACCTTTGTGTCCTCAGTCAGACTTGACTTAGGATTATTCTCAGCCCAGAGAGGCTTTGTTTAGTTGGATTTTCAGTTTGTCCACTGCGCAAAACTATGAAAATCAAGAAGATATATTTTTTTAAACCTTGCTGTACAAGTTGTGCAAAGTTTGAGCTTTGTAGCCTTTTGTGACCAAGTTATCACTGTATTTTACAATGTATAATATGCATCTACCAGACCCACATCAAAATGTTGGCAATACCATGTAACCCTTGTAAAATTCTAGGTCATCGTCTGTCTGAATAGGACAGGCTGGATGAACTATCTGGATGAAAAACAACGGGACTGACAGTTCCGGGGGGACTTGGGGTGGGGGGTAGGGGGGGTAAGGAAGTGGTGTTAACAAACCCAGGGACAAGGGAAAAACATGGGACCCCAAATGGTAGAGAAGGGGGAGTGGCAGGCCTGGTGGGAAATGATCAAGGGTAAGGTTGCTTAGAGAAGAGGTATACTCTAGCCCAGGTGGCGATGAAGCATGGTAGTAGGGCAGGAGGAAGGTCAAGGGAGATGGAGGAAAGAGCTAGGAGTCAAAGGGCATTCATGGAGGTCTAGACAAAGACATGTACATGCAAATATATATAGGAGGATGGGGAAATAGATCTATGTGTCTATATTTATAGGTCAAGTATTAAGGTGGCGGAAGGACCTTGGGCCTCTACTCAAACACTCCCTCAATGCATGAATACCTTCTTTTATTAAATTGGAACTCTATGATGCTCACTCTCCCGACACAACGGCTGAAGCCAAAGTGGGTGAACAGGTAAATGTGGTGAAGAAAGCTGATGGTGCCCGGCTATCAAAAGAGATAGTGACTGGGGTCTTAAAGGCTTGAAGATAAACAAGCGGCCATCTAGCTCAGAAGCAACAAAGTCCACATGGAAGAACACACCAGCCTGTGTGATCGAGTGGTCCCAAAGGGATCAGTTACCAGGCATCAAAGAACAAAAAATATCATTGACTGCACACCTCCATGATAGGATCGCTGAAGACAAATGGGTGCATAAGCAAATGTGGTGAAGAAAGCTGATGGTGCCCGGCTATCAAAAGAGATAGTGTCTGGGGTCTTAAAGGCTTGAAGGTGAACAAGCGGCCATCTAGCTCAGAAGCAAATAAGCCCACATGGAAGAAGCACACCGGCCAGTGCGATCACGAGGTGCCCAAGGGTCCAGATATAAGGCATCATGCAAAAAAAAAAAGATATAAGTGTGTGTATGTATGTGTATATATGTGTATATGTATATATGTATGTGTATATATGTATATATATATCATATTAAATAAAGGGGGAAGTGCAGAGTGGAGACCCAAGGCCCAAGTGTCGGCCAATGGAGATCCCCTCATAGAGGGGTTTAGGAGAGGAGATGGGTTAATTAGGGTGTGAGGTAGTATCGATGAAGAACACAGCTTTCCCCCAGATCCTGGATGCTTCCTCCCCCCAACTACCATGATCCGAATTCTACCTTGCAGGGCTGGATAGGACAGAGGCTGTACACTGGTACATATGAGGGCTGGAGGTACAGGGAATCCAGGGTGGATGATACCTTCAGGCCCAAGGGTGTGAGGGGCGATGCTGGGAGAGTGGAGGGTGAGTGGGTTGGAAAGGGGGAACTGATTACAAGGATCCACATGTGACCTCTTCCCTGGGAGAGGGACAGCAGAGAAGGGGGGAAGGGAGACTCTGGATAGGGCAAGATATGACAAAATAACGAGGTATAAATTACCAAGGGCATATGAGGGAGGGGGGAATGGGGAGGGAGGGGGGGAAAAAAAGAGGACCTGATGCAAGGGGCTTAAGTGGAGAGCAAATGCCTTGAGAATGAGTGGGGCAGGGAATGTATGGATGTGCTTTATACAATTGATGTATGTATATGTATGAATCGTGGTAAGAGTTGTTTGAGTCCCTAATAAAATGTAAAAGAAGAAAAGAGAAAAAATGATTAGGGCAAAGACTGTACAGATGTGCTTTATACAATTGATGTATGTACATGTATGAACTGTGAAAAGAATTGTATCAGCCCCAATAAATTGTTAAAAAAAAAATTCTAGGTCATCACCTGAATAAAATAACAAGTGCAAATCACTGATTTACCTGACAAGTGGTTTTGAGGCCTTGACAAATTTTATGTGGTTAAATATATACTATTTAGTTTTGTTTTGTTTTTGTGGAGTTGGGTAATTTGTGTTGAAATCTAAAATATCAATTCTGAAAGAAAGTTGCTTCAGGGCAATACACACAGTCAGGCTCTTAAAAACTGTACTTTGAGAGTATGTGGGTAAAGTGACTAAGCCGTGCCCTTCAGGGACGGCGCTCTTGTTCTCAGCATAGAGACTGGCCATGCATGAAACTGGAGTAGGAACTCAAGGAAGTCAAATAAAACTCTTAAAATCTGGACAACAAAGTATGAGATAGATTCTTAGTGGTCCTTGTTTTCAACAGAACCATGGGAATTCAACTTTCTATGGCACAATTCGGTGTTATTTTATTTGTTTGTTTATTTTGCTGTTGTGTTATGATCGTCTACTCAAAATGACTGGCAGAGTAAGTCTACTTATTTTATGAGGAGAGGGAATTTGACAATATAGCAAATGGAGCAATCTACCTGGTAATCCCTGAGAGACATCGACAACCCACAGGTCAGATATACTACAGAGATATCTTCTAAAATGCAGGAGTCACCTGCATTCCTCTTTAAATCTTTTGATAGAATAAATTGTGCTAAATTCAGATTTGTTATTCTCCACTCAATGGTTTGTTCTTAAGACAAAAAATCCCCCATTTTCCCAAACACGGAAATCCCCTGCAGTTCCAAACAGAAATGGCTTCTAGGATGTTTCCAATAGAAATGGAGAGTTAGTTTCCTCTGTTTCCCTGACACTGTTGAGTTTTGCCAGTCCTTTTTTCGCTGGCAAAAGTCAAGGCTAGAAGTTGCCCCCACTCCCCACCAAGCTTTTATTTTTTTAGATCCTCCAGGAACTTTCTGCATTCTGTAAAATAGCAAAGAACAAAGAGCATCCTGCCCTCACACTGTCTGAGATCTATCCTAACTCTACCCCCTCTGGACACTGTATTTGATAGCATGCCAACTTCTCTGCTCTCCTTTGAGAAGTTCCTCCTTCTAGTATAGGCTCTCTCTTACTAGAAAGCATTCTCTCACGCATCCTTGGTGGGTTTTGCCTTTTATGTGCCATATATTATCACAAAGACTTTACTTAGGTGATAAAATAGTTTATGGTTCTTGCCCATAGTCTTAGCAGTATCCATATTGAAAATTTCCATGGCAATGAATGCATGACGAACTTGCAATGTTATTATTCTTACATTGCATGCTGTTTAAATATGGGGCGTGAAAATCTTTAAGAAGTAGTTGTGAAATACTAGACTTAAAGTAGATTGTACCAGCAGAGGGGCAGAGAGTCATTGGACCAAATTCTTCAGGGAAATTATATTTTGTAGGAATAGTAAATATATATGCTTTTAAATTGCTTGAGAATTATTTTAAGTAAGAGCAGATCTACTACTTTGGTCAGTCTCTCTCCAGGAAATCTAACTGATTACCATGCAGATTCTTGGTCATGGGAGGGAATGATTCTGGAGGCCTGTCCCTTCACTCGTGTAAAGGATTTTACCTCTGAATCTGCTAGAAAATAAGAGCCAGGAGTCTGAATGCCAAAGAAGATGAAAAGCAGACTTAGAATCAGAGGGGGCAAAAAGGGGTGGGGTGAGGCAGATCTAAAAACATCTACCTGCTTAACATAAGAGCTCACAGAAAAATTCCATTATCTTTTAGTTTCATTTTCCCCTAAACTTTTGGAGCCACATCCCTCGCCGCTCCCCCACCTCCAAATCAGTCATTTAATATTTGATCCCGAGTTCAAAACTCTACAATCAACTACAAGAATAACTTGAGTTGTTGTGGTAACTCATTTTTTAGTATGATTGTTGAAAGTTCATGATTGTGTGTGTGTGAGAGAGATTAAGTCCCATTATAAAAATGAGACTTAAATAAAAATCCTATAGAGCTAAATTTGAATGAAAAACATTTGTACTAGCTCATCATTGCTCTTTATTAAAAACAAACATTTTAAAAGCAGTCTAATGCTTACTCAACAGCTCCACCCGGGCTGCGGACAAAACCTATAAGCAACGCTACTGCCAGAGCTCTGAGGACACCTAGCCCTGTCTCTCTCTGGCGATCACTCCCCACTAATACATGAGGGGAGAGGCAGGGTTTGTATTGAAAACACACAGGAGGGTACAGAGACATCTCGTGGTGGCCGCGAGTATGGCTGCTATCAAAGGCCACTTGTCAGTGTCAAAGGGTGCAGAAGGGATGCCTCAAAGAGGAAGAAATGCAGTTTGTGGAGCCTCCTCTAGGCAGGTAAACTCCACCTGGCCTTCAGAAAAGGGACACAGGGAGGGAGGGAGGGAGCCAGCAACAGCTGCAGCAATCCATTTGTGCATCGCTGAAAGGAAGGATGGATCACTTCCTCTTATGAAAATCAGCTCTGGTAAAGGGAAGCATGCCGCCCAAGAACAGAGTAGACACAAGAGTACATATGGCTGAATAGTACTAAGAGGAATGACAGTATACCCATAGCCAGATAACAATAAACAATGTTTTGCCAAATTTGCTTCATCTAATTTTTCCCAAATTTAGATTTTTGACTGAAACATCTTAATTCCAGTTATATACTTAGTTATGTTTCTTTTTAAAAGCATGCTGTGATTGTGAAATGCTATATTAAAAATGCATAACCAAAGAAACAAGACTCACTGCCATTGGTTCAAAACTGCAGCTCTTCTTGAGAGAAAGAAGACTGATTTCTGCATACATTGCCTAGTGCATCATCCACTGTGTCACTCAGGCTCCTATGCAAAAGGCCACCCAAAAGGGACTACACTTGATACATAAATACTTCCTTAACAAATGCAATAAAATTGTACTACTGATTCAGTAAATAAAATAAATGCATTTAAATAAGCATATAGTTGAATAATTTTTAACTTAATCCATTAAATAAATAATTATTAAAATACTATAAAATTAATTAACAAAAATGAATTAAACAGAAATAAAATCATAATAAATCAATGATCAAAATAAAATAAACTGAATAAATGAATGAACAAGAAATTAAATACATAAATGAAATAGAAAACACATTTCAAATAAATAAATTAATTAAATATTTAAAACATATTTAATTAATTATGCAAGAAAAAACAAAAAAATAAAAAATAATTTACTTACATCAAGCTATTTATTAATTTGTTTACTCATTAATTAATTTAATACAAATATATTTTATGCATTTAAAAATTTTATTCATAAATTTGAATTAACACTATTATATTTCATATTTATGTAATGTTTATAATACTATTTCTATGGTATTCATTAATATTTACAATATTTGTGTGTATGCTTATTAAACTTTAAAGTATTTATAACTATATTAGATTGAATTAATTGATTAAATAAGTGAATAAATAACTAATAAAGGACCATTTATTATAACTGAAATAAACCTTAAAGTAAATATAATAAATGCATCAAAATACTGAATAAATAAAATAAATATTTCGTTAACTAAATAAAACAGATATAAATTTTCAAAAGTGCATTAAGATAAAAATGAAAACACACCAACCCTTTTCATTTCTAATTTGAAGGAATTTAAACTATTTCCTTGGGAAATACATGCTACCTTGCCCAAATTTTGTAGTATAATATTCTAAAGTGATATGAAAATGTGGTAAATAAAAATTTCAAAGTCAGTATAAAATTATTGCAAAATTGATCTGTTTTTTCCAACAATGTGCCATTGAAGGCCTAGGAGTCACTGGGAGTTTAGTGCAGAAACTGTGGAGTTTGAAGACATGACCTCAATGCTCTGTGCCTGAGTTGCAGCCTTCGACCCCTTGAGAAGGTAGTCTACCTTAGCACATGACATCGCCATGAATTGGAATCGATTGGGGGCAACTCTAAGGTAAACTCTGTGACAACAGCCTTATTGATTAGACTATTGATTAGTATTTGTTAAATTACAAGATGTGGGGGAAAAAATGCAGAACCCACAAGGTGAA
Organism: Tenrec ecaudatus; assembly: GCF_050624435.1. Lineage (NCBI taxonomy): Eukaryota > Metazoa > Chordata > Mammalia > Afrosoricida > Tenrecidae > Tenrec > Tenrec ecaudatus. The sequence goes on along the minus strand of NC_134544.1, from coordinate 5,908,691 downwards.
CTAACATCTAGATAATAAGATAAAACCATGTCAAGGCCCCAGAATCTTCCCATAGCCTCTGATGAGATGCGGCCCTTCTCCTAGTTCCTCACCACGAGAAAGACCACAATCTTGGCTTCTAACAGGAGAGATTTGTTCTGCTGTGCTTGAACTTTATAAGAATAGAATCACAAAAAAAGAATAGAATCATACAGTGTATACTCTTTTGTGTTAATTTGTTCTACCCAGCATTGTTCTTATGAGAGCCATCCATATTTTTGCATGCAGCTTATTTATTCTCATGACTGTAAAATATTCCATTTTTGTAAAAATTCGTCTACTTTAAAATATGTATGCTTACTCATCAGAAACTATGCCTTAGAACATTCTTTGCAGCATAATAACCCCCAACTAAAGTCTACTCAAATGCCAATCACCAGGAAAATGGATAAAAAATATATTCTAGGCACTGTGTTGACTGCCTCTTTTTCTTACGCCAGTCCAGAATGTAAAACACAACCTATAGAACAGATGTTATTCCAGGAGGTTGGTTGTTTTTGGGGGTTTTTTGTTTGTTTGTTTCCTGAAAGAAAAAAGGGAATCAGAAGAAAGGTTGATATTTATATAAAACTAAAGCCAAACCCACTGATTCCAACTCAGAGCAAACCAGAGACAGCTTCCAAGACACGCATCTTTTCTTGATCAGAGAGTTTCAACTTTCTCTTGAAGAGCAGCCGGTGGGTTTAAACCACTGACCTTGCTCTTAGCAATGCAACACTTACTTAGCAGTGTCACTAAAGTGCTTTTATACATAAGACTTATCATCTCATGACCATTTTTGAAAAGAATATGCAGCATCATTTTTCCTTTCCTTCTCCCTCCCTTTTCTTCCTTCCCTCCCTCTCCCTTACTTCCTCTCTCCTTCCCTCTTTCTTTCTGTCATTTTTCACTTTTCTGCAAAAGTATTTGCTGCTTGGCACCTCCTCATGGTAAGGACAGCCCTTGTTGCTGTTGTTGTTTGGTGCCATCGACTCAGCTCCGGCCCATAGCGACCGTACGCACAACAGAATCAAACAACGCACAGACCTGTGTCATCCTCGCCATTGTGCCTGTGCCTGAGTCCATGGATGTCACTGTGTCAATCCTTCTTGTTCAGGGACTTCCTCTCTTCCTCTACCCCACCACTTTACTAGAAAGGATGTCCTTCTCCAGGGACTGCTTTCTTCTGACAATATGTCCGAAGTATATAAGACAAAGTCTTGCCATCCTTGCTTCTAAGGATCACTCTGGCTGTTCTTCTTCCAATAAAGGTCTGCTTGTTCTATTAACAGTCCGTGGTACTTTTAATATGCTTCTCCAGCAGCACAATTGAAATGTGTGGATTCTTCTACAGTCTTATTTATTCAATGCCCAACTTCCACGTGCATATGACGCCATGGTGCATGCCATGGGTCTGGTCAGGCACAACACGCCTTAGTCCTCAGAGTAACATCTTTACTCTAACATCAGTACTCAAGAGAGGTCTTGTGCAACAGAGTTACCTAATGCACTGCATCTCTGGACCTCTTAACTGCTACTTCCAAGTGCATTAATTGTGGATCCAAGTAAGACAAAATCCTAGACAATTTCAATCTTTTCTCCATTTGCCATGTTACCTAGAGGTCCTGAAATTGAATTGTAATCCATACTGAAGGCTGCGATCCTTGAGCTCTGTCATCAAATGTTTCAATTCCTCCTCACTTTCAGCAAGCAGGCTTGTGTCATTTTCAGACAAAAGTTTGTTAATAACGTTTCCTCCGATCCTGATGCCACACTCTTCTTCATACAATCCTGCTTTTCTGAGGATTTGCTCAACATATAGATTGAACCAATATGGTGAGAGGATACAATGCTGACACACACCTTTCCCAATTTTAAACCATGCAATATTCCCTTGTTCTGTTCGCACAATTGCCTCTTGATCCATGTACAAGTTCCTCGTGAGCACAATGGAGTCTACCCGAATTCCCATCCTTCTCAAGATTATCCACAGTTTATTAGGGTCCACATAGTGGAATGCCTTGACACAGCCAATGAAACACAAGTAAACATCTTTCTGGTGTTCTCTGCTTTATGCCAAGATTCATCTGAGTTCAACAATGATATCCCTTCTTCCATATCAATGTGGAAGTTCCTTGTCAATGTGCTGCTGTAACTACTGTTGGATGATTTTATATAAAATGTTAATGGTGTGCAATATCAATGATAATGCTCTATAGTTTAAGCATTCTGTTGGGTCATCATTCTTTGGAATGGGCATAAACCTGGATCTCTTCCACTCCGTTGGCCAGTTAGCGACATCCTAATTTCCCTGGCAATTTGTGGAGGCCTGTTTTGGGCTAATGTAGTATGCAGGGTAGTTTGAGCTTCTTCCATCAGCACCATTATTTTTTACTCCTCTGGTGCCTTCTGATCGGATGGCCTGTTGATCTGCTCTTTCTGGCACAGTGATCTGTGTATTCTTCCCCTCTTCCGCTGCGGCGTTCTGCACCAGTCAACACTCTGCCTATAGACTCTTTCACGAGGCAGTCCTTCCTCAATATTATTCTAGCTGCTACCCAGGTTTGCCTGCTCACTCATATTTTGCTTCTTGGTTGCAATGATCAATTTGAGTCTCAGGGGTCATTATAACAAGTACTTTTGTAATCCATGTGAGTTTTTATGGAAGAAAGGGAACTTTCAGGTATTACAGTTTCGAAAAGATGCACGCTATTTCTGGAAAGCAAGCCGGCAGCAAAGCCTCACGGGGTTCTCAGATGAACGTGAAAAACCACTTGGAGAAAATATAACAATGGGTAACATGAAACCCACGCGTGTGGAACTGGGGAATCCCAGGAGGAGTGGAAAAAGCATGTCGGCATGTAGTGGCCCTGGGGAGGCATGCAGGCATGTGTGCACCTGGCATGTGGGAGAGAATCCCTCCTACCCCCCCCCCCACGGACCTCCTGCAGCTGATCTGGAGCAGAGTCAAACATGGCTTGGCTCCCCCACCCCAGGAGTTGCAGAAGGGTACTTAACACCTCTGGCTTGGGGGGTGGGGGGAGGGAGCGTGGGGGCGTGGCTGAAAGCATTAACTGATCTTACTGGCTGCATTTAAATGTACCAGGGTGATGTCCGGGTCTTAGTGGGAGGGTAGGTATTAGGTTTCACCTGTGCTTGGGGTCCTAGTCTGTTCATGCTCAGTTTGTGTTTTTCCATAGGTGTCCAGTTAGTGCCTGATATCTTTCCAACTTCTGTATGTGGCCCTGGCAGGTGATTTTTGCTAGCGCAGGCATTTGAGGAAAACCACCCCTAATCTAGCGACCTAATAATAACAAGATAGTGAATTGAGAACCAGGTAGTCTACCTGACGGAAACAAACTTACTGGAAACATGTCCCTCTCTACATCAAATAGGCTTAAACATGAGATTGGGTGCATATTCATACCATTGAAAGATTCTCTGATGTTACTTGCCTATTGCATAAATAGTTTATTTTAGAAGTATCAGCACAAAGCTGGCTCCTATGAAGTGAAGGTTAACGATGTCCCAAATATCCAACTTGTGCAAAATGCCCTACCAATCCATTCTGTGCATTTAGCCCTCAGGCCTTAGGGTTGAGTAATTCACTGCAATGACTCACAAAACCCACTGACCATCAAAGAAATGACTCATACAGCTGTGGCAGCTGGCAAGACCCAAATCTGCAGTTCACATTTCAGTAGGGAGGACTCCCCTCATCCTTGTGGCTGCCCAGTGTGAGGAACCTTCATTGGCAGGTCAGACAACAAGCTGTCAATTCAAAAGGTAGCAGAAGATGGGAAAGTAGGTCAAGGTAAAGGAAACTGGCTCCAGGACGGAAAACCAGAGGTCAGCACAATATGATTGAGGTTCAGGATACAGTGCAAAAAAAGTGGATTTTACCAAAATATGCCTGCCGGCTCCTATGTCTCACCTAATGCAGCTTGAGACATGCAACCTGGCCTAAAGGAAAAGAAAAAGCTCTCACTTGGGTTGCTAAGCAAAGGGGTGCTCAGGACTCATGGTGCCCAAAGTGCTCCCAGTGCTGGGCCGGGTCATGTATGGGGATTGCTTCTTTAGGGTTCTTACTGCTCCCATAGGCTGGCCAGACCTCATTTCACCAGGTGAGACCCAGCCTTTTGTTGTTCTTAATTAAGCAGGAAGCTGGTGGTTTGCATAAGAAAGGGACAGTTTAAGCCCAAAGGGAGTTCTTGTTTTACCACAACTATCAAACAGGGTAGCTAATTTGCAGATCTCAGAAGTTTCCAGCCTGTTGCATTCCACATTCCATGCAGAGTACACCCCCAAGGAAACCAAAGGTGGCGACTCTACTAAAGCAAGGCACAAGGTACTGTCATCCTGCTTCAGCTTAACAACTACTCACCACAAGTGTGGGCCAGAACCACAGGAATAGAGGCTAGACCTATTTACCAGAGATCACAAAATGGAAGACTGTGTTTGGAAGGGGCAATTAAGCAACTCACTGGACCAGAGCTATGAATGTCCAATCCATTCCCCTTAGAAATCGATTGCACCCTGAACTAAGCACAATGAAGAGAAAAGTCTCTCCACAATTACACTTTAGAGTCCCTCCCCTAGCTCCTGCTCCAGCGAGTTGTTGGGAATGATAATTTCATTTGTCTGGTATACTGTTTGGGTGGACTGTTGGAGCTCCATTTCCATGTCTTAAATGTTAACTCAGAGGTTTCTGAGCATACTTTCCTGGGCAAACCTTTAGCAACTAAATTTCCTTATCCATAAAATTGAAATAGTGATAGCTAATTTATAGGGAAGACGAGCAACCAATGAAATAATACCGACTAAATGCTTGAGGCAACGCCCTGCAGTTTCGCAACTGTCATCATGATGTGGCCATGCATGAAACCAAAGCCTTTCTAGAGACTAAGGAGCTTTTAATGTAAGTGCTCACCAGCGAACTTGCAGTGGTGCTTTGACGGAAAGATTTGTAAATTGGCTTTGTAAAGATCACAGCCTAGAAAATCCAACGAGGACTGTGCTACTCTGTCATGTCACGTAGGTTGGCTGTCACTCAGTAGCACACAACATAGACACTTGAGAGATTCCACTCCTTTTGTGCTACAAGGGCTCAAAGTTCAAAACATAAAATTACAGCTGTGCTTTAGCTATTACTGTTCTATTTGGTATAGAAATTAATGAAACTGTGTGGCTTGTGAATATATCTTGCAAAATACGTATGGCCAATTATTTATTATCAGGAATGCATTTGCATGATTGTAAAACCACCGATGCACATGCTGTGCATATTCTGATAGCTTTGTATTTTCTGTACAGATGAATAATCAGACATTTGTTTTCATAGCCTCTGAACTCTTGATGAGAGAAATCGGCCCCCATGCAAGAGGAATGGCTTGATGGGCGCCCACAGGGTGCACATTCCGCATAGACCACAGTTAGCTTAATGACCTATGTAAAGAAGGTCCTGGATTTGCTTTGTGCACTAAGTCCCTGTAAATTCTGGAGCCAGTCCTCAGGTTACTCAGAACTTGAAATAGCTTCAGAAATCATCAGGTTTTTAGGAGGCAGGCTCTTTAATGGAAGGTGTGGGTTAAAAAGTACCCTTTGGAAAACAGTGGGCAGAAGGGGCAATGCCCTGCTGGCAGGACTCAAGCACAACCCAGTTGATTCCACTGTGTGCCTTGAAGCTAAAATGGTCCATGGGAAATGTGCAGTTGGGCTGAGATAGCCAGTGCTTTGTATGCCACGATTTCCACTACTTGGGGAGGGTGTTCAAGTGCCCTGAGAATGTGACCTGATGAAGGGCATCTGAAGTGCAGGCCACCCGAGAAGGAGCTGAAAGCTTCAGCAACTTGCTAACAGTACTTGTAGCATCAGGTCCAACTGTCCTTCATTGAAGCAAACCTGGAAAACACAGCAGTATCCCTCAAGTCTCTTACCTTAGTGAGCAAGTCCTTGGTCTTCTGTGGCTTGTACATCATCTTCAATGACCTCTTGTAAATAGCAACTAGGCAGGGGGTTCACTGTTCAATCAATACCTAGTCACTCTCTTATAAGCTATTTCTTTGAACTTGTGATAGAGTTTTGTGATCCCCCCCCCTTTGTTCAGGGCATAGATTGATTCGTTGAATAGACACCTCTATTTAGAAACTCAGTCTAGGGCAATGACAGGGAGCAAAGCAAATTGAAGTGGAATTGAATCCATGACCTCAACCTTATTAAGGTGCTTAGTAGACCAAGCACAATGACCCTGCTTGCCTTTCTAAACCAGTCTGTTCAAGTTGCAGACAGAACAGAGAAACATCATTTACTTTTGAGAGTAGTGTAAGTCTAGCAAACTTGGAAAGTAATAATTGGTTATCCATTTCGGAATAACAAAGTCAATTTCTCTTTATTGAATAATAACAAAATCAATTAGTCATGTGTCTAAGCATTTTAACTTAACCAATTAACAGAATTTTAAGTGCAAAATAGTCATTACATTATGATCTTTTTAATATAAAATTATAGATAATATTCCCCTATACACACACACTCAGAGAGAGAGAGAGAGAGAGAGAGAGAGAGAACATCTTAAAGACAAGTAATACAAACTAAAACGCTAACAATAAGATATTAGTATGACAATATTTTTGAGGTCTTTTATTATAGTAAACCTAAAGAAAGTAAAGGAAATACATTCCTGGCAGTTAGAAAGAAGGAAGACAGGGAGAAGCAAGAGAGGGAGAGGGAAAAGGAAAGTAGAGACAGAGAAGGAGACAGATTGGGAGAATTGCTTGATAATTTTTTAAAAATCAAATAAAGAGGGAATGGATAGTTTAGTTTAAAAACTTCTAAAGAGAGTTATAGAGTCAAGGTGATTTCCAAATGGAACACACTGTGTTAAATAATACAAAATAATAAATGACAAGTAACCTCAAAGAGAATTAATCAACCTTCTTATCAGAATAAAAAGAAATGATAAAGAATTAGTAAGCATTAAGATAACAGCAATAAAAATTGAACTCGCCAGAGATTACCACGTGGAACAAAGAAAGCAGCAGCAACACACTCCAACACATCTGTGCACACAACACAGCAAGTGGCAGCAGTGCATGCATATCTAATGAGGCTCACACTGGATGTAAACACATGTAGTGCACTCCACAGGAAACAGAGAATGGCAGAACGGATCAGGTATATCTATGCACCCAATAAAAAAGCCCCAACATATGTAAAAACCAACCTAAACAAAACTCAAGAGAGAAATAGAAAACTCTTCAACAATAGTCAGAAACTGTAACGCACCAGTTTTAATGAAAGGCAGAACAACTAGGAAGAATTTCAAAGAAGACACAGAAACACTAAGCAATAAAATCAAGCAACTTTAGCTCATCTATATACACAGAACACAAGCATAGCTACTTACCTAACTGAACACAAATATTTGGACAAACCCATAACAAAATAAGAAATGTATCACATCATTAAAAATTCCCCAACATAGAAAGTTCTGTCCCAGGTGACTTCACTGGTGAATTTTACCAAGCCCACTCCACAGGATTGAAACCGATGGCATCCTTCCAAATCCATGTGAGGAAGAAAATATAATACAGACACCCAAACCAGGCAAAGACATCATCAAAAGACAACAACCTGTAAAATGATAGAGCAATATCTCTTATGGGCACACACACAGAAATGCTCACCAATGCGTGAAGAAGAAAGCAGTCTACAATAAGAGGGAGGCTGGCAAACACATGATAAAGATATAAGAACATGCTGAGATTTGAGCAAGCTTTAAAATACACCACCCTGCAACAAGAGTCAGTTAGAGGAAGATACATGTGTTACACGGTGGATATATGGAGGGAGGGATGTCCAGAACTATGTATACTTCAACAGATATGAATAATATGAACAGTATTTAGATATGAATGTAAATTTTTGCTGCTAATGTATCAGTGAATATGGTAGAGAATACAGGGGACAAGGTTAGTAGAACTTCCTAGGTATAGCCAGACACCTTGAAGGAGTGGATCACAGCGCCAGAAAACTAAGAACCACAGTCTCTGTGAACACCACAGTCAATTGGTAGAACATAGTCCACAGTGGCAATGTTCTACCGTCTACTTTAGTGATAGGCGTCCTATAAGCTGGTAATCAGTTATTTAAATATTAGAATTTCCATCATTGGTGGGAAAATATGATTAACATTGAAGAAATATGGAAACAACAAGTTCAAGTAACTAAGGGGCTACGTGAACATTAGTCTCCATGGCCCCAAGACCTGAAGAACTAGTTGGTGGCCAGCTACCATTACCAACCTCTTTGAAAGGGTTTACACTAGGAAGAGTTGGAAAAACTTTGGCACACAGATGTATACCAACAAAACACACGCCCCACCTTCCTATCCACCCAACACCATGACAGAACTATAGACACACACCTCACACAGAGAAACATAAATGCACAACACACAAACCCGTCCATTACACATGCCTTCAGATACAAAGACACACACCACACAAACACACACATACACGTGCATACACAAAACCTATAAATTCAGGTACACGTACACACACCCGAAACCACTATACACCCTATGCATAGAGATACAGGCACACACCACATATAAGCATACCACATCCACATCTACATATGCACACATGCTAGACATACATATCCCACACTTGCCTGTACACCCTCATGCTACATACCCCTTAGCACACTATATACAACAAACACCATATCACGCACCATACACTCGCGCACATGCTCACACACACACAGACTTCCATTCAAGGAACACTGAGATGACAGACAGAAAACTGATTGCCAAGCCACCTCACTTGCTGGCCCATCACCACAGCAGGGAAGTCTCCTGAAGCTTGGTCCAATGCTCTGTCAAAGGCATTCCCTTTTTTATCCTCTCAAGAGCTGTTGGTTTGCTGTTGTTGGGGTTTGTTTTTCTTCCCCGGGACCTGAAGAACACAACACGCTCCCACCATCATTGCTTCCTCCACTTGACTCAAAAACATTAGTAGTGAATCTTCCCACATCCTGAAAGTAATACCAGCGATCGGTTCTTTCCTGCTGGATGAAAATGCTCCTCATTGAATTCTCAAGCAAGCTGATGTTAGGACGGTTACGAAACAGTGGCTCCCTTAAAAGGGGAATTGTAGTAACTAGGAAAGATTGCTAGCTCTCCTTCATCCCTACCAGGGGAAGTGCTTTTCTCTGGAGGCACTAATCCATTCTCTCTTCTTCCTCTCTTTTATTTTTTAAATTTCCTGCCACCACCACCCACCCTCAAATGGGCATTTCTGTTTCCTAGCAACTAGAAAAGTCTAAAGTCGCCTAAACCTGCCTTCTTCTGGGAATAGATCAACCCAGGTGCTATTTATGGCACTTGAGCTGTAGAAAGAAGAAAGATACACACCTGAAATGAGAGTATTGTTGTGCTTTGGGTTATACGTTGGCTCAGGTGAAAGGATGTGAGTTCACATTGTCTACCTTCGCTTGTATCGCATGGGGCTTGGACGTGATCACTTGGAAACCAGGTTATGTGAATATCCTCATGTGTCGAAACAGGAATGGCTCCTGAAGTTTGAAGATATATTTTCTCTTCTTGAAAGCTAAACCTGGCAGACACCATTCCACACAGCAAAAATGTGTTCTGGGTTTGTTTGCTTGATTGAAAACCAGGGGTCAGATGATCAAGTGTAGAAATCCCCTTTCTCAAACCAGACACCTTTCATGACCTATCTTAACCCTGTAAGACAGAGTAGAAAAGTGCCTGGGATTTCCAAGACTGTTCAGAAGCAGGCAGCTCAGCACTTCACCACTGTACCACCAGGGATCCATCGATTAAGATTACACCATACTACCGACTCCATGCTGATGCCTAGTTACCCTCTGGGACAGAGTAGAACTGACCCATAGGATTTCCCAGGCTGGAATCTGTACAGAGGCAGGCCGATGCATTCTTCTCCATGGAGCAGTTGGAGAGTGCAGAGCACTGCCTTTTCAGCTAGTAGCCAAGGGCTTCACCACTCACTCTGCCACCAGGGATTTCTATCCATCTCTCACCCATCAAGATCACTACAGAAACTAGAGTTTTTGAAGTAGCAGTCACTTATTCCCACTGGCCTATGCAAATATTGAGCTAGAACTCATGGAACTGGAAGTTTTGGGCTATCATCTGCCCAACTTCATTTGTTGTAAAGAATTCCTCTCCTATACCAAAGTCCGTAGCAACAAGAGAGCTGTGAATAATTTCCTGGATTGATTTCAAGAAATACATCTTAAATTTACACAAATTTAGGCAGGACACAATACATTTGGAATGCAGGTTGGATTGGCAACTGACAAGCCCTTGCATATGTATTGTGAAGGAATAGCTTCTGATAATGATTTTTGACAGTGTTAATAGACCGCTTTGTGAATTACAACTGAACTTGTCTCCACTTTTCAGCTATTCCTTATTGGCATCATATTATTATAGATCATGACTCATTTAGAAGTTGTTTTTTACTATAAATAGAAAGCATCAACATTACTTAGTTTTCATACTTGATAGGAGACTGTGATAATTCAGGACTTACTCTAGGTTAATGATCATAGCACCATCTCTGTTATTATTCAATCAGTAGAGCTCTGAAGGTTAACCAATTCAAACTACAAAAATTACAGAGGAAATTAAGGGACCTTTGTTCTTTCAATGAGAAGGGCTGTCTCCCACGCCATGATGGACTACTATGTGCAAAAAAATCCACACTCTTCTTGGAGTTCAAAAACAACTAAAGAAAGATTAATGAGTTAAATATCTAGGACTGCACTGACTTGTCTACTAGTTTTGTGAATCATTTATTTCCTTGTAATTAGGTTTTCATCTTTTGCTTTTAAACATGTTAACTAACATCCCCAGGCATTACCTCTCAAATACATATCTCCCCACAATCAAACCTAGCTTTCACCTAGTTCCCTTGCTGTGTTCCTAAGACCCCACTCTTGCTAAGTCACCCACCTGCTCTAAGCTGTTGATGGTGTCGGATTACCAAGGACCATTCAGATTCCTAAAATGATGAGTAAGAAGGCTTACATCAGATGTCTTTTTAAAGTACCACACTGGACTCACTGCTCTCTACAGGCTTGCTTCAATACCTTTGTTTTTGGAGGGCGATGTGATCCCTGCAGGTTTGAATAGCATAGGGATTTCCATCCAGGCACTCTGGGTTTAGACCCAAGATCTGATCCTTAGTAGTGCTGGCTATGAGACTGGAAGCTACCTGGAGGCAGATGTCACAACCCAGGAAACTAACCCAGACCTCCCCACCAGAGAACCCATCCATCAGTTTTAAGTGCATGAATGGATACATGGACGACACAAAGAGATAGCATGCCATTATGGGACAATAAACTTAACCTTCCTGTAACTCTATTTTCTCAGTTGTAAAATGGAAGAAGCATATTAGCTGTATTGATTACTACGTAATTTTGAGTTATAGGATAATGCCAGCAAATAAAGTGGGTATTCAATAATCAATATGGAATATGAAATTTTATATGGTGCATTCTTGATAGGGATGTAAGAATAAATGAAACATAAGTCTTGTTACAATCCATGGGATGTAATATAGATATTTTGTAACGCAAGTTATTTGTACCATAAGAAGTATTAAACAAGTGATTAAATCCATACTGCAAGACCCAGGAAAGGGCAATAGAACATTTCAGGCAGGCCCCGAATTACAAATGAGTTCCATTCCTAAACCTATCTTTCAGTTGAATTTGTATGGAAATAAGTAAGAATAGGTCAGCATGTTTATTATCTAATGTCAGTTAGTTAAATTTATTCTATGTTATAGTATAGACTGTACCTTTCTATGCATAAAGATGTTAAAAGAACGGAAAACCTGAAATATATTTTACATACTAACATTTGGACAATAAATGATAACTTTTTGATGTGGATAGCAACATAGTCATCATGTATTATTATAAACCCTGATGCGTACTAGAATGCTGATTACTGTAGGCTGTACAGAGGCTGGTTCATAACCAGGGATCACTCGGATCTAAAAATGCTACCTACCACCTCTGTTCTTCTGCTTGGGGTGCTGTGATCAGGGACCCCCCATTTCAGTGGCACTGGCCTTCTGTGGTCACGAGAGAGTCTCACAAAGCAATGACTCTGAGTTGTCCTCAAATAAAATGTCCACACCTCACTGATAGATGCTTTCCCCAGGGATGGGTCAGTACAGTGGCTGCAATGAGGGATTTGTGAGGATGGCCCCCATATGGCCATATTTCCATCTGTTGAGCACTGGCTGGCTGGGAGTCAGGACCATCTCAATGTCACCTCACAACAACATGTATTTTTAAAATAACAACCAAGTAAGTAATGTAGAAAGGATAAGAAAACAAAATTATTCATAGCACCCAAGAGACTCAGATACCTAGCCTCCAAAGGCCCAACTCAGTTTGATGAAAAGGCCCCGCTCCAAGGGGATCTCCTTGGCTGTCGTCTCAAACATGCTCAATCCTGTCCCATTCCAAAGAACCCCTGGGCATCACTGCGTGTGTCTTCCTGTATCCCCTCGGGGGGGGCAGGAGGAACCAAATGAAAGAGCCCATGTCTCTAGAGAGGATTACTACTTGTACCTGTAAATTATTTTAAACTAGAAATGGAGCAAAAGATAAATGCATTTTATCTTGCATCAAATGGGCTATTCTTTGAAAGTATCATACCCCTGTTAGTGGAAGAACCATCACTTGCTTCTCCCTTTTCCAAGTTTCGGAATAAACTTTGCATGTCAAACATCCCCTGGGATTGTAATTCTACCCGTCATGAAGCAGCTGTTTTCCAAATGCAACGCTGCTGCATATTGTCTACGACACATATACTTCTTGTTTCAAGAGAGAGCATTAGATGACATATGATTCCATGACTTCCAAGGCTTTGGAGCGAGAACTTGTTTGCCTGGGAACGTCAAAATACATTTCCAATCACATGGCATGAAAACGTCAATTAACGTTTGAGAGCGCTTAACCTTCCTGCCATGGGAGTTTTCGTTAGAATTCAGTGATACAAAGGGACTAGTCTATGGGGGGAAATAGCGATTTCTCCGGCTAAGGTGATTACACCATGTTTTAATCGGTGCTTAATGAAAACAAAAGTTCAACGAACTTTTGTGCACACAGAAAAAAAGTATAGAAACTCTAAAGAACTAGAAAATAGCCAAGTCGGTTTCTATTTTCAAGGAGATTAAAACATAATGCTGTTCTAAGGCTGCATATGTGTAGACAGTCTGAAGTTGGGTGAGTTTCCTATAAATAAAAAACCCAAAGTCACTGTCAGCAAGCCTATTCCAACTGCTTATGGCACAGACCGGGTCATCTTTCTCCCGAGGAATGGCGGGTGGATTCTATCTGTTGGCCTTGTGGTTCCAGGCCACTGCAGGGCCCACTACGCCAGCAAGTCTCCTGAATTGGCCAATATTGGGAGCAAACAAGCCCACAGCCTTTGTGCTCATGTTTTTCCATAGTGACTCCATGGAGGGTTCCAGAGACCTGATGAAAAACAGGGTCCGGAAAAATAGAACGCTTTTGACCAGATGGATCAAAATCATGGCTGCCACCGTAAGTTCAAACAGAGCAACAATTGCGAGGATTGTGCCGGACTGGTTGGTGTTTCTTGCTGTGGTAAGCAGGGTTTCTTTGAGTCAGGACTGACTCACAGCACCAAACAACACAGCTCTATTGGCACAGACCTCTTTCCTCTTCAGAGGAGCTGGTGGATTCAAACTACTAACCTTGCGGTCAGTAGCCTAATGTGTACCCTGCTACACAGCCAGGGTAAACAATAGCTCCAGTGTATCTATATTGTATGCACGATTTGCCAATGGTTGATCCCTGAAGAACGGATTGCAGAGAAATGGATCGTTAAGCATTGCATTTGCTGACAGGGAATGAGACATTCTCCCACGCTGGTCCCATTGACTTCAGGCACCGCAGCTCTAAGAGTGGCAGCAGGTGATTGCTGCAGGCATCAGGTTGGCTGGAACAAGAGGGGACAACCACATGCTGCTTGTCACCTCTGAATGAACAGCCATGATGATGTGAAGCCTCCTTGTGTCAGCACAGTCATGAAGTCCTGAGAGCCTAAGGGAAGCTTTATTCTCCCATGGAGGGAAATTGGTCCCTACTACATACAGACTGCACTCCAAGGACTCAAGCCATGTTTATTAAGGAGCTGCAAGAAACAGGTGAGAATTACAGTGTGTGGTGGCTCAGTGACTGGCAGAGAGGCAAGGACACTCCTCCCAGGGAGTCTGCTGAGAGAAGTGGGGGAAAGGGCATAAGTAGAAGTCACACAGTGTTGTGTGCTGCCAATATAGCAGTCAGCAGAGAGTGGGGAACCAGAAGTTCTAAGAGGAACTGAGCAGGGAAATTGTTATGAAGCCTGGAGGGGAAGCCATAAAAAGGACATGCTATGCTTTGGAGAGTGAAAACACAGGGCTGTTGGTGGACAGCTAGGGCCAGGTCTTTGTAGAAGGGGCATACTTAGAGGGGCTTAGTTTCCCACGGTGGCTGTTGTTGGATGGTGAGTGTGATAGGTAGGTTTATTGTGCCCACCTGGCCAATAAACACATTTGTGGTTGACAAGGTTGCAGTTTAATTGAAGGGCAAAGAGATAAATGGCTCAGGGAGCCTCACCTTTCTGAGTCTTGTTCTCTGATGATCGGACCAGTGTGTGACTACCTTACCTAGTTCTCTGCCTCAACTTGTGAGCTACACTACCTGTGGGACACCGAACCCATGGACTGTGAGTTGGAATAAACTCTCTGACAGAGAGTTCTTCTTTGGAACCTCCAGGTGGGTTTGAACCACCAACCTGCATGGCACTTAACTCTTATACCACAGAGCTCTGTAACTCAATGCCACTGTTTAGAGCATCAAAGAATAGATGTTTATCTTCTTAGTTCTGAAGGCTTCATGTCTGAATACAGGCCATGGGTCAAGGGGATGACCTTCCCTGCGTATGTCAGCCTATAGCAACTGCAGCCGAGCTGGACTGGTAGGTGAATCTGCCTTCTTTATATGGCCACCCTCCTCTTTTCTCTGTATGTCTTTCTATGCTGAGCATGTCTTTTTACAATTTAAGAGAGATTAGATTGAGAACTCACCCAACTCTACAACGATCTCATGAATATAACCAAGGGAACCTCTTATTTCCAAGCTGAGTCTTATTTGTAGATGTTGGGGTGAGAATTGCACATATATTTGGGGGCTACTCCTTCAATAGAGGGTTTGATGAGAGCTCAGACTTAAAGAATGATATTTCTACATGACCAATGTGGAACAGGTTTAGATTCAAAAGAAACAACCCCTGAACTAATTGACCTGCAAAGTAAGTTTCCAATGCATGCTTCTCATTGAGAAAATGCATACCAGCACTCTGGACGATGCTGAGTGCTCAATTTATACTTACACATCCTTTGTGTTAAGTCCACGTTTTCTAGGATGAAATGATTACCGTCCTTCTAGCCTAAACCTCCTTCATCTATCCTTAACCAACCCCTCTCACACTCCAACTAATGGAAATGGACACCAGATGATCAAGACTGATGCTATCCCAATCTATGAAGTCCCTGGACTCCTTGTTTCCATATGTCTTTCTATTTCCATCGCGTCTTCCCTTGGACAGGGAGAGACCAATGGTTGCACCTTCGGTGGCTGCTCAGGTGCTTTTAAGACCCCAGTAGCTACTCACCAAATTAGAGTGTAGGATGTGGTCCTTGTGAACTACGTAATGCCATTGCCTTGGTGTCCCTGAGACTGTGATTCTGACCACCGTGGCCTGGCAATTCGTTCCTTCTGAGAAGTTTTCTTAACTTGCTGTACCACATTCATGGATAGCTTTACAGGAAAGGAAAATACATATGTGCAAATATCTTTTGTCAAACCTACATGCATACATGGTTATCCTCAGGTGTGAAGAACTAGATGTTGCAAACTATCATTATCAACTGCTCAGAAAGGGATACTTTAGAAGGTCCTGGACAGAGAAGGAGGAAAAGTGATTTTGATTGTTTCAAAATCATAAAACAGACTAGACTTACTGGTCAGAGAGAGCCTGATGGGACCCCAAGATGATGGCCCTTACCCTTCAAGTCTGGAGCTGAACATCCTTCCACATGACAGTAATCAACCCATTAAGATTTAAAAAAAAAGGCATCAATTATCCAAAGAAGAGGTCTAGAGGTCATTAGATAAGAATGGGGGATGGACAGGAAACACTGGGAGGAAGTGGCATAAGTGTTCACACATCAATCAAGGGGATTCCCACAGATGAGCTGAGCCAGGATAAGTAAGAATTGTGGGATATAAAGTTATGATCTGTCAACTTTCAGTTCATTCACTCACACAACGTTTCTTTCATTAATAGAAACATGGAATGAAAAACACCATAGATCTTTTCTAAGACCTTTTTGAAGCCCCCTCACATGCTTAATCCGTTTCACTCTCATATCTATTCTTGTTGAAGATTAGACTAGTTACAGGGGTGGTTTCCTTTCTGAAAGGTGCAAAGAGCTGATAAAGATTTTGACCATTAATGGATTCAAGAAGGCTATAACTGAATGCCGAGAGGCCTATGACTTGTCTGCTATTTCCCACATACCTGTTTTCGACTTGCCAAGTGAATCACACTCCTGAAATATGTTGTTCAAACAATGCTTCATTCAGTGGTATACACCAGAATCACCCGTGCTGTAACAGGAAACACTGGGTGCTTCTCCCATTAAAGCCATGTGCACTGCCAACAACAGGTTTGCCAGGCTGCACATGGCGAGGGGCTCTTCTGTTCTCCAGCAGCAAGTGATGATGAGCACCAGCAGACAACACTCAGTGGTGTTTTGAGAGTTCCCAGAGAGCAAGGAAGACTTTCCTCAGCATGGACTGTCAGATGGAGGCTTTCTGGCTACAACAAAGACGCCTCAGCATCATCATCGTTATCATCATCATCTGCGTGGGAGGCACATTGTCAACACACCAGACAAAGGCCAGGCCTGCAGTCCATAAAGTAGCACTTCCATCAGCCTGTCTTGTCTGGAAGCTTCCATGGCAAGCAGCTCATTATTTCTAGGACTTGCTGGTAAAGTTAGCTTTCTGGGATGAAAGTTTTGAGGAATTAATCCTGTTATTATGCTATCTGACAATACAATGAATGCACATTTCCCCCTTAAGATAAACAAACAAACAAAAACCCCAAGAAACCAAACTCACGGTCATTGAGTCAATGCCAGCTCATAGGGATCCTATGGTACCAGGTAGAAGGACTCCTGTGAGATTCCAAGATGGTTCCACAGGTCCTGGGAGTAGAAAATCCCATCTTTCTCAGATGGTTCTGCATTCTGGACCTTGTGCTTAGCAGTCCAATGTGTAGGCACTATACACCAGAGCTACGTTTCTTATGATAAGATGGTATGAATTATGATGCGCGTGAACGTGCGCATGTGTGTGTGTATGGCCAAGGTGATGTCTGCTGAAGACAACTTGTCTAAAGGAGTGATGAGATGCTCCCACACATTCATGGTCCTCCCGTCAAAGCCACCTTATAAGGACCCTATAGGACTGAGAGTGTAATTCTTTAAAGGAGTATAAATCCTTGTCTTTCTCCTGTGGAGCAGCTGGTGGTTTCAAATTGCTGACCTTGTGGTAAATAGCACTATGTCTAACCATTACCCCACCAGGATGCCACAGGCTTCATCTTAAATTACACTGAATGAAAGGAACTCCAGAGGACAGCAATGACGGAACAGATGTCTATTGATTGCATACAATAGAGTCCCTAATTGGTATACTTGGATGATAATTGGTGAACTGTTAGATAACTAATTAGTTAGTTATTATATAATTAATAAACATCCAGTTAGTTCACTTATATGATAATTAAAAGGGAGGTGGTTTGAATTCATACAGAGGGGCAACAAAAGAAAGATTTGGTGACCTGCTTCCAACAATTAAGCCACTGATATGAATAGGGATCACAGTTGCATTCATGTACATAGGATCACTGTGATTCAAAGCCAGTAACTGGTCTAGTCTACACAAAAGAACTGATATTGCTAAATCATGACAACAAAACCAAAAAGCACAGAATATCAGACAACTGAGTAACCATCCATGGGGGGATTCGGCTGCTTTGCACCAGTTTGCTAGAACTGCTACCTAATTTTTAGTTGATTTTGGTGGTTGTTTAAATGGCCCCTGTAATTGGGGTTCTCTCCAAGGTGGGCAGCTGCTCCGTGTGGAAATCACACCTTCACAATCCTCCCTCTTTGTTAACCTGCCCCTCCCAGCAGCAGATATCCATTGCATCCAAAGATATAAAGGATCAGACAGAACTCTGCTTGTAATATTTATTTACTCACTTCTAATACTAATTATACTTTTGATGAAATACTACATGTCTATTCTCTTGCATCTGTTACTTCCGTAAACATACATAACTTAAAGAGGAAAAGTGCCAAGAAACCAGAGGGTGACACGGTGTCATTTGTTTCAGGTTTGTGTTCATACTTCAATTCCCAGGAGAAATGATGAGTGAATTATAGATTCCTGAAAGTGTTCAAGGAGCTAAAATATTGTCAGAACAATTACTGTAAGTCCGGCAGAAGCAGAAAGGAGTTTTTCAAAGATATGTTCAGAGAAGAGAAGTCACCCGTTTCTAATAGACCACACACAATGATTATTGTCTAATTGGTCTGCTTCTGAAGGACTGGGATCCTACACCTACATTGAAATGCTGGTTGAGGATATGTCACACAGCTGATGATGCTCAGATAAAAGAGAAGAATATTGCAAGTGAGGACACCAATCAAGAAGCTGCATGGGTATATCTTAAATAACACTTTTATTGTGGTTTTTTGCCATGTATTATTTAATACTTTTCAATAATATTCTAAAAACTTATAACAATCTAGTTTTTGTACCTCTTTATTATTCCTATTTAAGTATTAGCTGTATAAAATTAAAAAAAACTTTTTGGTATATCATTCTTTATACTTAAAATGCTCAATAGGGTGGTGAATCAGTTGTTAAATTATTTGAATCTCATTACTTGTATCAATTTATTGTTAATCTAATTATTTCTTGTCACCTTTAATTGTATCTTTTAAACTCTAGAAACCTTTTCCCCCAAAGGTCAGCTACTTCATAGGCAAGAATATAGAGAGAGGATTCAATGAAATCATTATCTTCTAAAAGTATTTAATCTAGCATGTTTGATAATTATCATACACCTCCCTGAGGCATGCATATATAAACCCTATGAATTAATAGGATTCATGGAAAGAATAAGTCTGTAAGGGATTTCCTTCCTTGTTTTAAGAATCAATGATCATGGAAGTGGGGGTCAGAAAATAAAGCACGTTGTATCAGGGGATCTTCTGCACGAGACCTCTGTAGAATCTTAAAAAGCAAAGGGGCCACCTTGAAAATTGAAGTTCTATAGCCCAAGTCATGGTATCTTCACTGGTCTCACATGCGTGCGAATGTGTAACAATGAATATAGAAAAAGTAAAGAGGAGCCTGTGCCTTTGACTCCTGACGGTGAAGAGTCGTCTTGCCTGCACCACGGTCGGCCAGCAGGGTGAGCAAGGCTAGACTGAGAGGGCAGTCGGAATGAATTTTAAATGCCACGGTGGGGAGATTTCATCTCAGGTCCTTTGGGCATGTTATCTGAAGTAATCTGTGGCTGGACATGGACCACATGTCCGTAAAGGAAAGGGTCCCTGAAAAAGAGGAGGTCCCTCTACAAGAGGGCGTGGCTCAGTGACTGCACCAATGATCTCACGCATCGGAGCAGCGTCAGGCACCTAGCACCACTGCTACGAACAACAACCGGAGGAAAGGCCGGGTCGACATTGCTGTGTGCGAGTATCCTATGACATTCAGCGCCAGTGCAAGTACGCAAGACTTGACAGTGTAATTACAGTAAGCACCAAGAAAATGCTGAAAACCTGTCAAAGGACACTTCATACTGATGGCAGTCTCATTGCCATGGGGATCGTTATATCCTTGTCTTGCTATAAGGAGATAATCATACCTAAAGCCTAAAATGCTAAGATTGATTATGAACACGTTAAAGTATCAATGTTTTCCTTATGAGACAATAAACCAATGCTTCTTTTTGCATTAAAGAAAAGTGCTTCTCCCTCCACACATTATGGCATTGAGGTTAGTCCTATGATTTCATCTTATTTTGAGAGTAAATATTTTTCTTTCAGTTAAAATTGTGCATTTTCATGACATATATTGATCATAGCTATTTGTTTTGTCATTAGCTTTCATTAATGATGCCCATAATTTTGCCATGGTATTGATAAATTATGCTTAAAATAATCAATCAGTCCTACAGCCCTCAAGTGTATTCCAACTCATGACAAGCCTATAAGATGGGCAGAACTACCTCTGTTTGGGCCCCTTCCTGTGCCACCCTCCCGCCTTCCTCCCCACCCAGATCTCCAAAGCTGTACACCTTTACATAGATACACAGATACACTGCCTCATCTGTGTTCCAGAGATTCCTGAGCTTCCTGTTAGCAGCCTAGTGCTTTAACCACGGGGCCATCCAGGACTTCTGAATCTTTTTACCTTTTTTCATTATTTTTAAATATGAAGACATTTCTTCTGATTTAGTCATCTGCTAGTGATGTTATGGAACTAAAGTTATTTTAATGTCTACGTGCTCAAATATACTATTTTTCACACTTCTCTCTATATAGGAAAAGGTTATGCCTTTTGGGTTTTGTATAGAAACGTATACATATGTATCTGTGGCTGAGATGACTGGTTTTCCAAGGGAGATGTTGTGTGAGAAGAGGAAAGCTATATAGGGAACCATGGCACAAATGTGCTAATAAATCGTAAATCACAGAGTGACAGACAGGACATTGAGAGAAGAAGGAAGGGGTTGAACGTTGGCATAAACTCACGGGAGGGAATCAGCAAGGAGGATCAGCCAGCTTAGAAGTATCGCAAAGTGGGTAGTGGTTATGCACTGGTTTGCAAGCCACAAGACCAGCAGTTCGAAACCACAAGCCACCCTATGGGAGGAAGAGGAGGCTTTCTACTCCCATAGAAAGCTACAAGCTCAGAAACTAGCAGGGGACAGTTCTACCCTGTTCTATGGGCCCACAGTGAGTAGGCATAGATTGGATGACAGTGAGTTTGTTTTTAGTTTAAAAGTGCTAGAGTCCTGGAAACCCACAGGGGCAATTCTTCCCTGTCCTATAAGGTTTCTAGGAGTCAGAATCAACTCACTAGAGGTGAGTTTGTTTTTGTCTATTTGTGGGCAGTTCTACCCAGTCCTGTAGGGTCACCCTGAGTTGGCATGGGCTCCCTGTCTGGGAGATTGAGTTTTTCAGGGAAGGTGAAGACAATGCAATGGCACATCACAATTCCTGGGAGGAGCGTCTTCAAGGAGCAAGTCATTAGCTCAGACAGATAATGCAGACCTGTCAAGGGAAACAAAGATTGAGGAAAGGCACTGCATTTATCTGCTATTTGTGAAACTCTCCGCTGCCACTCAATGATCCAGCACCGTCTTGATAAGCAGTGTTACTAGCTCAAGCTATCACAGAGAGGCGTGGGGAGGCAGACTCCTGCTTAGTGCACCAGAAGCTGACACTTCTCCTTCCATTTCCTGCAATGCAGAATTTGCAAAAATAAAATATCCTGATGCTGGGAAGACTGTGAGAATGTGAACACTGGCTATGAAAGTTCACCGAGTGACATTCATTTGAGAAGTTGTCATAACATTTTTTAGGTATCTACTTTTTTGTAGAAAAGGCAATTGCAGGAAGCATTCTCCCAGAATAAGGACATCTCCTAAAACAGCATCTGCTGTAAAGTACAAGGTCGGTCTTGGGAAACAGCGTGGGGTATTGACCCTTGGGCAAAGAATCCACCTGCACCAGCCAAGTTAGGCTTGCTGAGTTGTGCATCTACCTGGGTCCCTTCCACCTGCCACCCCCCACCTGAAAACACATGAGAAATCTGTCTCAAGCCACAGGCCACCGCCTCATATTTTCCCTACTTCTACAGATGAAACATTTGCCAAATAATCGACTGAATGAAATCTCATGCTCCCCTAGCCTCTCCATCCCTCTAAAATTAGGTCTTTGCCTCTACTTAAATGGACTTTTTATGTTTTTCTTTATTATCCAGTGAGCTTAATACATTGTATTGTATTGTATTATTAGATTGTGTTGTATGTAAAGTTAGTCTCTGTAGCCCTTGGCTTACAAACTTCTTCTTGCCTGGGCTGCTAGGATATGGTAGCTTCACATCTGCTCTCTTCTCTGATTGTGTCATCTCGCTATTCTTGATTGAATTCTTACCCATTTTCCATCTCCTACCTGATATCGCTTGTGTTTTCCAAGGTAGACCTGGTGGTGCTGTGGGTTAGGCACGGGCTGCTAATCAGAGGTTAACAGTTCAAACCCACCAGCCGGCATGCTGAGGGAGAAAGAGGAGGGCATCCACTCCCATCGAGATGCATGCTCTCTCCTGATTGGTTTGCCCCAGGAACACACAGAGCAGCCCTTCCTTGGTCATTCCCGTGCAGGAGCACACCTAGGCGGCACACAGGTGCGCAAGTCCAGTGAGCTACAGCAGTGTGCGTGAGACCTCCCTGGGGCCTGCTCTTCCCTCACCCACCGGGCCCAATGCCTGGGTCACCGCACTGGGGAGAGTGATGGCAGAGCACACACACAAAAACACCTTTAAAAAAAAAAAGGATTCATGTTCTTGAAAGCCCCGTGTAGTTTCACTATGACCACAATCACTTCAATGGGCTTGTTGGATATATTTGGGTTAAAGTCACGGGATTCTGAATTTTCATGTTTCTTCTTTCCTCCCTTTTTTCTCATCCGTCCATCTATCAATCCCTTCAGTACCCATATCTCCACACATTCGACTCCCTCTCTTGCCAACAACGTAATGTTGTGATACGTAGGCAGACATATGATGCTCAGCTTCTAGAAAGAGCTACTGAAAGAGCTGTCTAGAGTTTTGGGTCCCCTCCCCGGCCCCGAGAATTTTCCACAAGGCTATCTGCTTCTAGATGTGGGTGCTTTAAATCAAGTCGCCGCACTGCAGCATTGATATTTTACAAACCTTCAATAAAGCTCACTCCCCACAGGCAAGGAGGAAACCTCCTGTGGGCTCCAAGCATTCTAAGGGCTGACTGGTCATCAAGCCCTTTCCCCCTGGTGAGCAGGAAGTTGCTTCTGGAGCAACAAGAAAGAGAGTTATACAACCGTTAGTGGAATGGTGTAGCCAGCTTTGTAGTTGGATGGCTGTCATCTGTCTCCTGCATGGTGATTGTTATCTAGATGAGCAGCCGAGACTCCCCTCTGCCAGGCAGCACTGGAGTGACACACGCAAGCCCTTATTTCCCGATTCTTCTCTTTCAGAACTGCCGCCCAGCCGCCCAGCGTCCTTGTCTTTGTTTCACCGTTCTGTGCTAAATCTGTGCCTGCCGCCAACAATGCAGTAGAGTCACACTTGGAATTCAGACGCTCTTATTTTATGAGATGGCTCAGCTTTGAATGAAATGTGGAAGATGATACAGTTCTATTACACAAGCATTGAATGATCACTTCACAGGCAAACTAAGCTTGGGGAATATAAATAGAAATTGTTTCAGGGTTGGGTGTCAAAAAAAACAACAAAAAAACAACAACCCCAAACCCACCACCCAAAGCAGAAGATAATAGAAACTAGAGTACATGAAACATGGTTCCAAAGGGAAAACAAATGATACTACGTTAAATTTTAACCTTTTATAACTGGCTGGATTCACTCAGCATCATGCCCTCCATAAGCACGCATGATCTGAGGTGCTTTGGGACTTCATCATGGTTTCTTAGCGGTGTATAGAATTCTATCATGTGTATGTAAATGTTTATTTATCCATTCTTTTGCTGATGGGCACTTGGACTGGTTAAAACTTCTTTCTGTTGTCCACCGTGCTGTGATGAACATAATAGTTCATCCATCTGTTTGTGTTCTTTATAGTGTTTATGTTGCTATGAGTTCTTTATAGTAATTACACAGCTGCAGTATTAAAAGATTGCATGACTTTCAATCCCCAGCTGTTTTCTGTGGCACCATATTGTTTTCCACCATGGTTGGGACATACTTACACTCCCACCAACAGTCCACGAAGGTTCTAAGCTTTCCATACCCTCTCCAGCCTTTTTAAAAGGATGTTTTAACTAAAATTAACATGAATCTATACTTGGATAAGGCAAGTCCTAGTCCAATCTGAATGGCTGTCTTATAAAAGGGAAGAGACAAGGGACAAGAATGCCATGAGATGATGCATCCACAAGTTAGGGACCGTCTAGGGCTAACAGAAGCTGGAAGAAACAAAAGTGCTATCTCTCCCCTACCCGCGCCCCCCCACCCCCACCCAAGATGAGACCAAGAAAAAGAGAAAGAGAGAGAGAGCCTGGCCCTGTGCGCAGCTAGAAGCGATGGCACAGCTGAATTCAGATTCTAGCCCAAGATAACAAAGGCCTAATTTTTGCTAAGCCACCTAATTTGTGGCATTGTGTTACAGCAGCCCTGGGAAGCGAATAAAAATAGCACGTGTGGATTGAGCAGGTCTAACCTGCCAGGGCACCATAGTCCTTTCCCCAGTGTCCTCACGGCATTGTGAGAATGCCTCATTTACCTTGTGCTTTAGTGCCAGAATCCTACTTCTAAATCACTGCTCCCAATGTGCCACCTCTCCACATACAATCTTTCCCTGGGCTGGAAATTACACCCAAAATGGTGAAATCAGAATTCACCAGCTTCTGTTTGTTGAATCAACTATTGCCTTCAACTCTAGTCTTCCACTGGCCCCTCCGATTGTGCCACACTCCACCCCATGTGACTTTTCTGATGGCTCTGTTCCTGGTCTGGACATACCCCTAGCATCATCATTCTGCCCACCTGTCTCTAGGGTGCACTCCAACTCCCCCTGGTCCCATGAAGGCCTCTGCGAGAGCTCCAGTCTCACTGACTGCACGCACTCCTGAATATTCCAGCACTGTTTGTCACACTCATTTGGATCCTAACAATATAGGGAGATTTTAGTGTGCTTTCCTGCATTTGTTTTTTTTTTTTTTTTGCTTCTAGAAATAACTTTAAAGCTACTCAAGGACAAGGACTAAGATTTTTATGGGCCTTTGTGTCTTGCAGACACTATTTTAGGGATGACAAATCGACACATCATCAGTTCCTCCTTAGGCTCCTTCCATGCAATCTCTTCTCTCCTAGGCTAAGCCACAGGCTGGGAAGCTCCCTGGAGAGAGGACCTAGCCCTGAGTGGGAGAAGGATCCACAGAGCCATTTGGGGCCTCAAGGATGACTGTCCTGAATCCTCCACAAAACATCTACTGTGGAAGCCTGTCTTTGCTGGAAGAAAACCACCCCCGTGTCTACAGCTTCCAATGAGCACAACCAGGAGACACTGCACCATGGAAGTTAATAAGGAAAAGCCTCAGGCAACAAAGAGGAGGTGGAAAGGGACTCATCCAAATCCTGTGGGATCAGAAATGGAGAGATTGGGCCAGAATCAGGAAGAGTGGATACGGGGAGCTTGCCACCCCTTCCAGCTGATGGTCCAGTGGGAGGGGATATCTCCCCTCCTGTCACTGTGGCTTCGTGATTTGTAGGTGTTGTTCCTTACCTGGGAGTTGATTCCAACTTCTGGAGTTCCATGTTTGTAGAGACTGCCTGCTCCAGGGAAGATTGGAAGCCTTGGAAACCCCATGTTGGGTCCTTATTGGGTGGGTCCTAGTAAAGAGATCAATGGATTTGGAAAATACAAACACAACAGGAAAGCCCACAGGAACATAGGTTTACAAATGTCAAACCCTGAATGTAGTTGGTAACATGCTTATCTTTCTGCTCCACCAAATTGGTGACTTTTATCCCTGGTTACCCTGAGACCATTGAAACTTCTGGAGCTGCCATTTGACAATAGTCATATTTGCTTCCTATTGATTGACTGCTTCTCTGCAAGAGGAAGGGAAGGTCTTTGGGTCTTTGCATTCACTGCAAAGTTCAGAAGTGTGGCTTATAAATACATTGAGCAGTTCTTGGTAAAGACCATTATATGTAATAGTATCAGACAGAGTTTGTTATCAGGCATTTGGGGGAAATGTGAATGAAATGAATGAAACTAATGATGGCCATCCCACTAACTCCAGCCTGAGCAGGAGACACTTCTAGACTCTCTCTGTCCTAGTTAGCTAGTGCTACTACAACACAAATGCCACACACAAGGAAGTGGTTTTCCAAAACAGATTTAAAAAATATTTCTCAGTTTGATGCCAGAAATTAAAATTCAAGGAACCCTGGAGGCATAATGGGTAACTCATTGGGCCTCTAACCACATGGCTGGCAGTTTGAATCCACCAACTCTTCAGGAGAAAATTGAGGTTTTCCTACTCCTGTAAACAGTGACAGTCTTGGAAGCCCACAGGGAGCAATTCTATAATGTCCTACAGGGTCACTATATTTCAGAATGAAGTCCATAGCAGTAAGCTTGGCTTTTGGTTTGGCTCTAGAAAGGTTTGTAAGGTCTGTTTCTCTTGGCTAGATTTCAGCCTCGGTACTTAGCTCCGCGCGAGAAAGATTTCACACCGAAGCCGGGCTCGTGATCCAAGTGAATTTAATGAGAGTTAGAAGAAATTTCAGGTTTTACGTGGCACCCATAGGATTCCTTTGACCATGCAGCCTGGCAGAGACTGCTCCGGGACATGCAAGGATCTCTCCCCTCCCACAAAGAAGACCAGACCACCCAAGCAAGACCCTCTCCCTCTCGGTTCCTGCCTTCTTAAGGGTTCCTGGGGGAGGCGTGGTGAACAACCCCAGGTTGATCCCATTGGCTGAATTGCAATCACCTGGCCCAGGTGGGCTGCTCCAGGTGTAACGCCCATCTGAGCCCACCGGCGGGAAAATCCAGCTTTCCTATGCTGGCTCTCATGGGCATGCGTAAATGGACTTCCCAAGTCCCTAGGCTAAGCTGCCTAACAGGTTCTCTTACTGTTGACTCTTGGGAAGCTCTTTGGTGCTCTACCTGTGACGGCATCTCTCCTCCTCCATCTCTGCTTACGGTGCTCCTTCGGTGCTCCTTCTGCCTCTCCAAGGAGATGGACTCAAGACAGCCGGCAGGGTGGTTATGTTAGTTTTCTCAGATGGGAAATACCTTGCTTCTTGCTTTGCACGAGAACGAATTCATGGCGAAGCCTGGTTTGTGATCCAAGTAGATTTTTCATAAAGGACAGAAGTTTCAGGACTTATAGTCTCAAAAGAATATACACTATTTCAGGGAAGCGTGCTACACCGCTCAGAGGCTGTACTAGGTCTCTCTACTGAGCACTGACAACCTTGTGGGGTTGCACACCCACACGTGGTGACCTGAAAAGCAGGTGCAGGCCGAGGAGCCCAGGGGAGAGGGCAAAGGCCAAAGGTATTTAAAGCCTCCGGCTGGGGGCTGGGGAGACGTTGATGGTGGTCAACTCCATTGACTGAATTAAGCCCACCTGGGCCTAGTTTGGGCCATCCAGGTGTACAGCCCATCTGACTGGGGGTGGGGGTGGGGCTGAATAGAAGCATGCCCAATTAAAATCTTTATGGGTGGCTAAGGCTTACCTGTTTTCTTTCAACTTCCTGAAGGGGGCCGTCAGGCATGGAGATGGACAACCCTGTCCCTATTCTGCTACCTAACAATTGTTGATTCGTGTGTCATCAATTCAGCGCCAACTCACAGGGACTCCATACACAGTACACTGCAATATGGCCCAGGCTGCCTTGATCCTCACAATTACTTTTTTTTTTTTTGCACCAATTTTTGTCAATCCGTCTTCTCAAGGGTCTTCCTCTTATTCACAGCAACCTTCTTTACCAAGCCTGCTGTCCTTTCCCAAAGTACAAGAGATGAAATCTCCCCAGTCTCCCTTCTAAGGAGCATTCTGCTTGTACTTCCTCCCAGGAGAAGAATTGGCAGTCTGTCTGTTTATTCTTCGGACAGCCCATGGCACTTTCAGGATCCTTCACCAACAGGGCAATTCAAATGGATCCATTCTTCTCTGGCCATCCTATTCCTGGTCCGGCTTTCACATGCATATGAGGTGATGGTCAATGCCTCATTAGCATACCAAAGGAAACCTATCACCCACTGGGATTATGCCATAGGTATAAGGGTTAGCATGCACAACATTTATTTTGAGGTCCCACAGTTCAATACACAACAGTTTCAGTTTTTTATTTATGCCAGGACTTGGTAGCCTCTATCAATGTAATTTAATGCAAAATCAGACTGCTGTCTGCACACTGCATAATTCATGCGGGTCTTACATAGATGTGTTTCCATTTGTGTTACTTTGGCACATTTGGGTTAACTTGGGTCCGGGTTCTTGTCTCTTAAAAAAGGCAAGCTTATTAAATTAACCATAAATGTGTTATTTTTAAATACACTTTTTATTTGATAGGAAAAGATTTGCTGTGTCATCCTGCAAAGCCTGGATTTAGCTATGTTACATAATTTAGATGGTGAAATGCAGCCAACTCTATCACTGCGTTAGAGGTCTGCGAGACAACTTCCCACAACAAGGAAGAGAGGACCCTCCTGCTATGTGAAGAGGTACGACTTTTATCTTACACATTCAGCTTTGCAGGCTTGTCTAGATGTTTCTTCTCAACTCCTTTCCCCATTTCCTTAACATCTTTGTTGAGAAATAAAACTTTCAATGTACGATTCTACAGGTGTTTTTCCCCTCTGTCATGATATCAGGAAACCATCACCACTGCTCAAAAGATGATCCACGTTTATTAGCAGCCTCGACTCTTCCAGCCTGCAGCCCTACCCAGAGTCAACACAGCTTTCTGCTTCCCTCCTGGTGGTGGCTGTTAGGGGGGTCTCAGTTTGGTTCTGACTGAGAGCGACTTCACGTACAAACACTGAGGAGAACTGCTGCAGCTTCACATCCCGGGGCTGTGTTTGAGCCCAGGGTGGCAGCCACTCTGTTGTTCCATCTTGATGAATGTCTTCCTCTTTTTCGTTGACCTTTACCTTCTCCTTGACCAAACCATGATATCTTTCTGCAGGGACTGGTCCCACTTATTAACATGCCCAAAGCTCAAGAGACGAAGTCTCCTCCTGCACTCTTCCAGATTTTCCTGGGCCAGACGTGTCGGCTGAATGGGATCATGCTCGGTGTGGCCTGGGAAGTCCTCACGCTCATCATCTTTCCAGGGTGCACCCAGTGGCAGCACATGACAGAATAATAGCAGTTGCATGGACATCACAGGGTTTCCATCCCCATGTGTCAGTTGATGGCCATTGAGGTTGGCTTCCCTTTTTTGAAAAATTCTTGCTATAGTGTGCATTTTCAATTTTTTTTTCTGACTCAGACACTGGAAGTGTGAACACTTGGTTTATTCCCCATCCGTCAACATCACAGCTTCCCCAGCTTATTGGCAGGGCGACCAATGGTGCCCCCATGGCGCTAACTTTTGTTCCTTATACTCAGGGGTAAGGCCACCTCTTAGTTGAAAGGAAAGCGGTTTGACTCCAATAGAGAAAGATGTCGCAATCTGCCCCGATAAAGATTAACAGTGTTGCAAACCTTTGGGCTGTTCTACTCTGTCCTATAGTGCGGCTGCGGATTGGAGGATTCCTTTCCTTTCACATGCAATTGGTTGGTTCCATTTCACCAAGTAGGTAGTTATGATGTAATAGAATTAAGAGAATAGAACATTCTTCAAATACAACATCAAAAATCTTGATTTGGTGGTTAGAAATGTCCATCTCTATCTCTCTCTCTCTTCAATGCTTCCATGGCCTTCTTTGGGTCTGTTGTGGAAAACGTGAGTTGTTTAGCTTCTTCTACCTGAAAGTTGCTCAACGTTGCTCAGATTGTACCACTGGGACCTGACTGACACACTGGCCTAAGACTTAGGGAGCTTGGTGAAGAGACAGAGCTTCACAATGCCAACTCACATTAAATAGACTAAAGGAAAACGAAAATCAAAAAGCGGAGAGCAATACCCAAACTCTCACCATTCTTGTTTGTGTTGTCTGTTAATTAGGGAGCAAAAAACTCAAAAAACAAAAACTATCATCATTTCCTTTCTGCATAGATAGCAATGTTAACACTCCCTCCACTTATGTGTGAAATTGTCCTGTTGATGCACATTAAATGTTCCAGGGCACTCCTGCTTGCCACAATGAATTCTTGGACTACCTGCCCAGTTACTGGTGCCCTGGAAGGCAGCCCTTGTGATCAGCTTCAGAAGGTCCTGTCGTTGACAGCCCTGGGGCACAGTAGTAGTCCACATAGGGTGTTACTAGGAATTGGAATCAACATGAAGGTCACAGGCAAGGAGAAGTTGAGTCAGTGTAAGCAGGTGGAGTTAGTGGGCCTTTTCCTGTTCACTCCTTTCTCTCTTTCTGCCTCTTTCCTTTTGTCGTAACTGGTCCCCAGGCTTTGCCTGTGAGCAGTAGAGTCGTTGAACTCTTTTGACCCTCTGGCTATTGCTCATTAGACATGGCGCCCTTAGCCAGTCCTTGTGCACCTGGGTGTCTGTAGGGAAGCAAGTGCTTCTCTTAGCAGGGCTAGAAATGGCAAGTGGAGAAACAGCGAAGTAAACAGATCACCTGTTCTACTCTTTCTATAAAGCCATATGCCATTTGGGTCCAAGGTCATCATTGGCTCCTTACAATTTTCTAAGAAACAAAAATGGGTCTGATGAACACATTTAACCATAGAGTCATACAAGGTATTGACTAATTATTAAGTCCTTGGAAAGCCCTAGTCAAGTAAAACTTCATTTGCTGGAAATTAAACATGAAAGTGAAATTCTGACTGGTCCTCCCTTCCCAAAATCTGCAGTTCATCTCCTTGTCCCATCAGTCGCACACGGGGCACCAGGACCACCCACAAACACAGACTCACCGTGGAACCAGCTTTTTGAGGACTGCTTGCTGCCTTTCTAGTTGCGGTGGCGTTCCCCCAAGCAGTTAACCTAGAGTTCCCTAAAGAACAAAGCCCTCCTCTGAGAGCTTGGCATCCGCTCCAGGGCCCTTGCCAGTTGCAAGGGCTGTGTTGTTTTGTGGGATTCTTTTTTTCTTTTGAAATGAGAGTAACTTTATAGGGAGACCACAAGGATGAGCAATTACTCTGGCATTGATTTTTCTGTTCAAGTGGCTTACTCCTTTTGAAAAGAACAATTAAACATTTCTACTTCTGAGCCTGTGATCTTGCCATAATTGGATATCAGAATTCCTGGGGATACACTGAAGTGATTGGAGCTGAGATGGACACCTCACATAAGCATCTCCTCTTCCCAATGCCCCAAGCTTCTGGGCCTGGCTCTAAATGGCAGGTTATCTTCTGAGTTGGTCCAATGTTCCATACAGCAATGTAGTCATGGCATTGGTACTCTGTAGACTCCTAAACCAGGCTAATGCAAAGCATAGCGGTTTCAGGCTCTGCAGGATGTGCCACCAGCAGGTGGGAAGGGATATCATGAAGCCCAAGGGTCAACAGGTATTGGCAATTATGGGATGCCAGTCACCTTCACCATCACGTTGGATGAGCTAGCCTGGGCCTTGTGTCTTTATTATTCTTTTTGCCCCAGATGCCTGACTTACAACCATTGTTTCAGGCAGAACCAGGTAGAAGGGCACGGTGTTGTTGTTGTCAATGTCAGATGCTGTGGTCAGCAGGTTCCAACTCACAGCATCCCCAAGTACAACAGAAGGAAACAGCACCAGACCTGCGCCTTCTTCACAAGAGTCCCTGGGTTTGAGCCCATGGTTACAGCCACCATGTCAATCCATCCTTTCCCGGACCTTCCTCTGTTTTGCTGCCCCTCTCCTTCAGGAAGCAGGTAGCCCTTCTTTAGGGACTGGCCTCTCCTGAAAACATGCCCAAAGTACCCAAGATAAAGTTGTGCTATGCTTGCCTGTAAGGAGCCTGCTGGCTGTCTTGCTCCCAAAGCAGATTTGCTCATTTTCTTGGCAGTCCATGGTATTTACGACACTCTTCACCAGCATCATTAAAGTACACTGTGTGGTCTTCGGTTGTCCTCATTCATTGTCCAACTCTCAAATGTATATGAAGCAAATGAAAGCTCCAGGCTTGGATTAGGTGGCCCTGAATCCTCAAAGAAGCAGCCCAACAAGTACACTGTGTACACCTACATAATATCTAAACAGCAAGTTGACTTCAGGTGATCCGAGGTTGGGGTGACAGGCACGCCCATTGATGGGAAGTCTCTGCTCTTGCAATTAGTCTCTCATCAAAGGAAATGATGAGTAGTTGAGCTACCAAATATCACCAGCTAGGGCAGATTTTCAAGCATCTGGATAGCCCTCAACCAGGCAGAAGGAGCAATAGGCTTATGTCAGAATGTCTGACAAACAAATAAATAAGTAACATAGGACAAGAAATAAAGATGGAATGGTTTAAACGAAGGTCCCTTATAAGATCTTCTCCAAGGACTCCAATTAGCCTCTGAGATCATCCTTATCTGAAAGGAAGCGTAAAGAGACTCCAAAGGCTCAGGGCGTGATTAATGCATAAGCATGCAGGCCGGAGGGTCCTGAGGTCGGGAAGCAGGCTCTCCTGTCCTGTCTGCCAAAGACACATGGGTCAACCTCCCGGTGGCCGCCAACTCAGAACTGAGAGAAGGTATAGAATCACCCCGTGCCGCGGTTGAGAACCTCCTTCTCAAAGGCTGGTCTGAGCTACACACAGGAAGACAAGTCTGTTGCAGACAGACTTTATTTTATTTTTCATAACAAGAACTTAATGCACCAAATGAACTACAAGCTAAGCATGCATTTTTAATCCGATTTGGAAACAGGATGTCAAGATGTAGCTTGCAATTAATATTGAATTGTGCTTTATTAGAGATTGATTTTTGGGAGGGGTGGGCGGGGTAGAGGTTGGAAGGTGAAAGCACTTACTTGTGGACATGCCTGAGTGTTTCCCTGCACCTCCACCCCCAGTTTGCTTCCTGGCTTACAGAGGAAGGGAATGGGGGTGGAGAAGCGGACAGCCATAAAACAATTTTATTTTAAGCCCTTAATCACATTAAAAAAGCACAATCAATATCCATTTGAGAATATTAGCCCACTGGATGGGAACCAGCCACCAAAGTGAGATTTTCAGCCTCCTTGTTTATAAGGAGTGTTTTCAGTTTTTTCTGCGGGACAGAATCCGTGTGAAATTCCCTACCACCCTCTAGTGACCCTATCTAGGCATTACCACCAAACAGCTTTCTCCAAAGATTTTTTTTTCCCCTCACAGTTCCTGGATTTTCCAAAATCCTTTGGGTGCTCTCGGAGCCCTGTCGACCTAGTGCTTCCAGGTTGTACTGCGATCTGAAAGGTCAGCATGTTGAAGGCACTGGGTTTTCTACCCTCGAAAACAGTTACAGCCTGGGAAACTCACGGGCCTTCTGCCCTGTCCTGTAGGGTCACTGTGAGTTGGGCTGCTAACCTAAAGACTGCTGGTTCAAAACCACCAGCCTCTCCGTAGGACAAAGAGGAGATCTTTAACTCTTGTAATCACAGCCTCAGAAACAAACCCACAGAGGGAGTTCGACTCTGCTTCTAGGGTCTCTGTGAGCTGGAATCCCTATGAGGACAGTGAGCTTGGATTTAGAATTGGTGTTGTCTGATAAACTTGGACTTGTCAACAGCGAGGCAGGCAGTTCAAACTCAGCAGCTGCTCCATTGTAGAAAGATGAGGCTGTTGCACCAATAAAGATTGACAATTTCGGCAACCTCGTGTAGAATTGAGTTGAATCGGAGGTTACTTAATGGCAGTGGGTTTGTTTTTAGGGATTGATGAGGCCATTCAGGAAAAAGAATCCAGTACACATTTTTGCTATCACAGCTACAGCCTATCTTAGGATTTTAAAATCACTTTATAGTCATAAAACTTCTAAGGAAAATGGATCGTTTACACTTTGAAAACATTGGAATCTGCAGTAGGTTTGACAGATGTGCGCTTTCTTTCAGTTGAGGAACCTTACCTAGTGGTTTGTGTTATTTTCTGACCCTGAGCAAACCTTAGAGCTAAGTTAAAAGCAATCTTAGCCACATAGCCATGCGGTCCCTACAAGGCTGATGGGGGAGACAGGGCCGGCGACCATAAAGGTCCGAAGCCCAACCAGTCCTAACTGAGCACGTCCATTTCTGAAGGGCACCACCTGAGTTGTAACTCCAGGGACTCATGTCACTCCGTTCCTCTTTCTTGCTTTGCCAGAGCTGTGTAGCCTTAGAAATTGAATTGTCGGCCAGCAGAAAAAAAGGAGAAAGAGAGATGGAGAGAGGGGAGAGAGAGAGAGAGAGAGAGAGAGAGAGAGAGAGAGAGAGAGAGAGAGAGAGAGAGAGAGAGAGAGGTGTTTTAAGTCGGCACATTTTTACCTGTGGTGATGATCACGTTTGGGGATGATCTTTCCAAATTGAGTTAATGAGCTGGTGTCCATTTGAGGGTGTCTTAATTCAATCTCCTTTGACATCAAAAAAGGAGTCCCTTCATACTTACCCCTGATTGTCAAGTCTATTCTGAGTAAAGGGGACCCCACATGTGATAGAGAAGAACCCGTGCTTGCACATCCCCAGTATGTGCATAAGAGTAGTGGGTTCACGTTTGCTTGTAACAGTTCTCAACCTGTGGGTCACAACGTCTTTTGGGGTCGAACGACCCTTTCACAGGGGTCGCCAAAAACCATTGGAAAACACATATTTCTGATGATCTTAGGCTCCGAGACACCACTCCTCTATCGTCTCCAGGCGGGTCAGCCCACATGTAAATATGCCCAAATATGACTACCCTGCATGAAGACTGTGACCCATGCTACTCCATGCTTCAAGACAAAATTTCATTTATTGTCTTTAGAAACAAATATCTCATAACATATAATTACATATTATTTTTGTTATTAATCACTATGCAGTAAATATGTTCAATTTGTAACCATGAAAATACATCCTGCGTATCAGATATTTTCATGACCACTCAGAACAGTAGCAAAATTATAGTTATGAAGTAGCAATGAAAATAATTTTCTGGTTGGGGGTCACCACCACATGAGGAACTGCATTAAAGTGTCGAGGCATTAGGAGGGTTGAGAACCATTGGGTTGAAGGGTCACTGTGAGTCTCATACAACTTGTTGGCAGTGAGTTTTGAGGATTAATATGTTTTCATCTATCAGTGGGTACAGGTGAGACCTGATGCACATGTAAGTGTAATATTCCATGTAGGGTCTTCGGTGGAGGATAAGGATATTCATGGACACCTGTTTTACATGCTTCGGGTTTCTGCGGTCAATTGTGCAATTCCTAAACTAACTTGAGGCATGATGACAAACTGGCAGCAGTAAGTTCTCTGTCCGAGAAGCTTTTCTTCTGCTTCTGGTTACGCAGGAGGTGGGCTGCCACCAAAGCCCAGCCTGGCTTGAACAGAGACCCACCAGTCTGAACAGGAAAAGGAGCAGTGTGCTAGCTGCACCTCTGACCTTTCATATTCTGGCTGATTTTCGATCCAAATGAACTCAGAATAATCTTGACCTTTCTGTGTAAGAGTATCCGGGCTGTCTTCGCTCTTACAGGGCCACCGCATCCGTGAGGTGACATCTTCATCCAACATGGTACCTGAGCATTGATAGGCGAGGTTCTTCGTCATGCCACATTGTCCCACTCTCGGCGCTGCATTTGCTCTCATAAAGTTTGGAGGTTTCTAATAAATCACTCTTCGACTCTTCTTGTTTCCTTAGAATTCACTAGAGATTCTCATAGAGACTGTACTGTGACCCAGATACCGGATTGCTTTGGAAGGGAGGTTTTAATCTTCGTGTTTGCTTGCTGTTGTCTCCCCTCTTCTCTAGAAGACACCCTTGCATCCTGTCAACTTGACAGCCACTCGGCCTCAAAGGGAGAGCCGGCTGAAGATTTGGCTCCAAGGTAGAATTTTCCAGTAAATGAACCAGGGCAAGAAAGCACAGATGTGGTGCTTGTCAGCCTTTGAGGAGAACACATCATGGCTCTCAAAGCAAGAATATGTCACTAGGTTTCAGGAGTCCTTCACAAGAACCCAGGCTTTCCCAAGCATGTTTTTAGTAAAAAAGCATCCTTAATGTTGACAGTGGTCAATCTCACACTTAATTTCCACTCATTAGAAAAATCATCGGATACTTTGTTTCCAAAGCATCCTGAATGCATCCTGCCAAGATGGAGAAGCCCTCTCCCCCCAGATTCTCCCCATCCAGTGAAGCAACGCTGGGCCTGATGTAACAAAACAGGTAGAAGAAGAGCCTGCGAGAAGCTAAGAAGATGCATGAGTGGCTCAGAACCTGCAGACATGAGGAATGGTGTGGGCATGTGTCCTTTGAGCTTCTGTTCTCCCCTTCTGTCCCAGACAGAGCATGCTAGGTCCAGCCCTTCGAAACCACCAACAATGTGGTAGCTACATAATGGGAAGTTAACTCGGAGATGTACAGAAGTGTAGTGTGGTATTCAACCTGTCAATCAAGATGAATACCTCCATTTGGTCATGACCTCATAAGGAGAGTCCTGGGAACCTCTCTTTATCTCTACCTTCATCTTCCTGTAGGTGAAGCCTGGCTGCTGCTACAGCCTTGGAGATGCCACCTTGTCATTGGATCCACAAGATTTTGCACCCACCAGCCAGTGATTTTCCTGCATTCTGCATCATTGCCTGTGGCTGCATGCGTTTGAGAGGGATTTATGGACTGGTATCAGACTTATGGGCTTGAGTTGGACTGGGCTGGGTTGTTTATAATTATTTCTTTATATAAAGCTCTTTCTTACACATTTATGAGTGTCTCTGAATTTGGTTCTCTAGTCAACACTGCCTAACACAGGTACCTTCACACAAAGGTCTCAGGAATGTCTGTTTTCCTGAGAAAGGCCTAAGAAGAAGGGTATGCTAACAGCGGAGATTCTCTCTGGCGGTGTCTGCCCCACACTGGCCATCCACAGAAGGTGCTACTTCAGGAAGCTGTCTGTTACAGCAGAGTCTCCCTTGGAAGCAAAAAACACAAAAACAAAAGCAGATGCTGATTCCTGACACCCCCCGGTGAGCTTCTAAGCACGCACTACTTACAGGAGTAGAAATCTCAGGATTCTTCCCTCGGAGCAGCTGCTGGTTTCAAACTACCAGCCTTGCAGATAGCAGTCAACGACTGACCACTACATCACCAGGGCTCCTTCTTTCTGAGGTGGACATCATTTTATTTCCTTTTGCCCGAGGCACTGTGTCTTCTGTTCTCTTTTGCCATGACTCCCCTCGTTCCCATCTCTCTCGCTTCGAGTCTTTTGTGAAGAAGCTTCAGGATGCTAAGAGTTCTTGTGCGCGTCGCCATGACTTGAAGTGATCATGGTTGCTTGGTCGGCCAATACATTACAGACATCTCCATTCACCCTGCTGCAAACGTGCAAAAGCAACACAGACACAAACTCTACATAATGGCACACCTACAGAGGCCTGGGTGGGCACCTCCATGAGGGCCCCACTCTTGAATTCTCTTAGACTGTTGCTGTGACCTATGCGACACTGTAGAACTGCCCCAGAGGGTGTCCCAGGCTCCGGTTCCCAAAGGAGCAGCTGATCTGGGATGGTTCAAAAAGCAGCTGGGTGCTGACCTGGCACAGCACCAGGGATCCCTACCTCGAACACCCCGCTCTCCTCACAAGGGCGTTCACAGAATCGTGGAGCTGAAGGGGTTCATGAGCTTGCAAACTTCACCTGAACACACCCCTTCCCCTCAGACTGGAGGAGGTCTCCTAGTTCAGCTTATGACTCCCTTCTCTGATGCCCAAGGCTGAGGATAGCAGTGCCCTGGCTTTGGCAGCGATATTAAACAACGCCCGCTGGACCCCACTACGAGTGTTCAGACAGCTAAAAACATTGTCAGAGCGACTGATGTGAGTTCTGCAGAAGTGGAACGGCGTTTTCAAAGATGAACATAACATGTTCAAAGAAGAGACTTGCCTTACTGATTCTAATCTATCAAACCATGGCCATTGTCTGATTGGCCTGCCTCTACAGGACTGGGATCCTCTTTCTACAGTGAAATGCTGGTGATAGTGCTCCAATTAAAAAGAAGAGTATTGAAAGTGAGGACAACAATCAAGAAGCAGTGGGTGACTATCTTAAATAACCGTTTTGTATTTTCCAGATAGTTAATGTTTTATTAATGTTTCAAACCTCTGTTTGATAACATAACTAGTTTGTGTACTTTAATGGTACTTATTTAAGAATCAATTGCATGAAATAATAAAGTGCCTTTAAGTATATCTTTTTCTATATTTAAAATGGTTATTGGGACAGTGAACCAGTTAAATAATTTGTATCCCACCACTGTCTGTCTGTACGTTCTCTTTCAGGCTGCAATAATGACAGGTTTTCTTACAGTCTGCTCACCTAAGGCCTCAACTATTCCAACAGAACAAACAAACAAACAAAAAGGCAAATACCTTTCCAGGTACAATGGTCTTATTATCAACAGCTTGTCAGCTCAGTTACTAAGAGATTCGCTTATTTGCTGGGTTGTTTTTTTTTTCCTGTTAAAAGAACTTCTGGTAAGTGCTTGTGTTACAGAACCTTTTCCAAGCCAAGATTTCTACATGCCTAAGTTAGTGACATGCACTAATTATAGGGCCATCCCCACTCCAAAATATCCCATCACTCTGAATGGAAGTTCAGTGGCCCCTGTTCCTCTTATATGTAGATCGTGTCAGATACATAGCCATTTGTTTATTTATGAAATACTGAGAAGCTGCTGAGTGCTGGTCACTGAAACAGATGCTGGAATAACATGGCGAGCAGTCAAGTACTTGTCAACCCTGTCCTCGTGGGACTTACTATCTAGGGAGAGAGGTGGAGGTTAGTTAAACGATGGGCCACATATACTTACAATGATACTGAGGTAGGTTGTCTTGAGAAGGTCAAAGACTGGAACATCTTCTAAGCTGTGTAACTGAGGACAGATTTCCTGGGGCGGTGGTAATAGATAGGAAATGTGTTGTGGTTGTGAACTGCCAGGTCCATCCCAACTCGCAGCAACCCTGGAGGCCAGAGTCGAGCTACCTTATAGGGTTTGCTGTGCTGTAATCTTCTTGGAAGCAGGGTGCCTCAGCGTTTTCCTGTGGAGTGACTAGTAACTCCGAA
Source organism: Tenrec ecaudatus (assembly GCF_050624435.1). Taxonomy (NCBI): domain Eukaryota; kingdom Metazoa; phylum Chordata; class Mammalia; order Afrosoricida; family Tenrecidae; genus Tenrec; species Tenrec ecaudatus. The sequence continues at coordinate 5,869,408 of NC_134544.1, read as the reverse complement.
TCACTGACCTTTCAGTTATTAGTCAAGTGTGTGTGTAACAACTGCATTGCACCACCAGGGCTCCTGTGACCCTTGATGAGAAGGAACCACATAGCTAATGTGGGGCAAGAAGAAGAGGAAAGCTTGAGTAAAGCCCCCGAGGAAAGGAGTCCACGTGACAGCTCCAAGAATTGGAAACAGGAATGAAGGATGAGAGAGAACTGGAGTGGGGCCACGAGGTGGCCGAGCCCCCAGAAGCTAAAGCAGAACAATTTTATTAGATATTCATAAAGGACTGGATGTTAGGGACTATACTTACACAGGAGAGCAAGTTATGCTGAACACAGCATCACTGAGTCAGAGCCAACTTGATGACACCACATACCGGCATGGAGAGGGTGGAGGAAAATCTTGTGTTGGTTGAAGGATCCTCTAATCTCTCACAGTACACTCACTGCTCATGATCCACATGGTTACATTTCCATAGGCCATCATTATGTGGGAATCAGTGATATGTGAAAATGGAGAATGACCACATCTGATCACAAGATGGGAGATGACTACATCATTGCATAACTGCCAAATTCATCTTTACATAGTCACGGCCTTCCATCAGGTTACAACTTCCAGACCATTATGAGGCATGACCGAGCCAAATGGACATGTAAGCTTAGCCATCCCAGCCTCTTACTCGGGCCTCACACCTTGGCGCTCACTGTGGCCATGTGTGCATTGTTAATGCATGAAATAGATCGTTGCTTTTTTTTTTACTATTGTTATAAATTCTAAATGTTGAATAAATAGAATGTTTATAATGAAGAATAGGTATAATCTTTCCGTGCGTGTAGTAGATACATGTGTAATAAAATATTTTGCCTTTTCAACATCCTTTATGTGTGAAACTGAAAGGCATAAAATACATTTATTCTAACAATCACTATAATTCATTCCCAAAATCCAACTCACTCTGAACAAGAGGTCAATAAAGCAACAAACCAAATCGACTACTGCTAAGTTAATTCAGACTCATGTCAACCTAATAAGGCAAAGTAGAACTTTGCCACAAAGTTTCCAAAGCTGTCAACTTTAGGAACACAGACCTGCCTCCTCTTTCTCCCAGGGAGATTCTGATAGGCCCAAACTTCCCACCTTTAGGTTAGCAGCCTAACCCTCAGACCACCAGGGCTTCTCTAAGGTATACAGGAACTCAGTGTCCCGATGTAAATCACCTGGGAGTGAGATCACAGCAAGGGTTGTGCTTTTGTTCTCCAGTGGCTGTGAAACATAGAAATGCTCCAAAATAGAGCCTCCGAGTCCCATAAAGAGAAAGAGGTGCACATCCACTGACATTATCTTAGAGATAAAAAGATTTAAATTGACTTCCGGGGGAGCCTGAGGCTCTACCCTATCCATGCCTTCAGCTGAGGAAGGCAGCCTGGCTCCTGTGCTCTGGGCTTGCAGCTCTGTACCACCACCTACAGGCATCTGGGTACAGCCCACTGACAATGACAACCTAGCCTGTGCCCTTGTCAACGGCTAGTTGGATACATTTAAATACAGCTGTAGGTACATTCTCATAACGGTTGCAAAGATCACACATCTCCGCATGGAGTCCACTTTGTCAGTGTAAAATGAAAACAGCATATCCTTCGGTTAAATGCATCCTGCGAAAATGGAAATCCCATGTCAATACATGAAACCACCATATGCTATAAGCAATTGCGGTGAAGAAAGCTGATGGTGCAGGCTATGAAAAGATATAGTGTCAGGGGTATTGAAAGCTTGAAGGTAAACAAGCGGCCATCTAGCTCAGAAGCAACAAAGCCTACATGGAAGAAGCACACCAGACTGTGGTCACGAGGTGAGGTGTGGAAGGGATCAGGTTATCAGGCATCAAAGAATAAAAGATCATACCATTGTGAAGGAGGGGGAGTGCAGATTGGGGACCCAAAGCCCATCTGTAGGCAATGGGACATCCCCTTACAGAAAGGTCTTGGGGAGGAGATGAGCCAGTCAGGGTGCAGTGTAGCAATGATGAAACATACAACTTTCCTCTAGATCTTAAATGCTTCCTCCCCACCCCCCACTCCACTATCGTGATTCCAATTCTACCTTACAAATCTGGCTAGACCAGAGGATGTACACTGGTACAGATAGGAACTGGAAACACAGGGAATCCAGGACAGAAGATCCATTCAGGACCAGTGATGAGAGTGGTGATACTGGGAGGGTGGAAGGAAGGTGGGGTAGAAAGGGGGAGCCGATTTTAAGGATCTACATATAACGTCCTCCCTAGGTGTTGGACAAAAGAAAAGTGGTGAAGGGAGACACCAGACAGTGTAAGATATGACAAAATAATAATTTCTAAATTATCAGGGGTTCATGAGGGAGAGGGGAGCAGGGAGGGAGGGGCAAATGAGGAGCTGATACCAAGGACTCAAGTAGAAAGCAAATGTTTTGAGAATGATGAGGGCAACAAATGTACAAATGTGCTTGACATACAATGGATGGATGTATGGATTGTGATAAGAGTTGTACAAGCCCCCAATAAAATGATTATAAAAAATAAATAAAAGAATAAGAGCTTTTCCCTTAATTGTTATAAGGCAAGCAAACAACCAAAAACTCACTTGAATAAGCCCAGTGCGGCTCAGCAATTCCTATTCACAGCAAGTGTCCGACCAGGCTGAACTGCCTCGGAGGTTTTCCACAGCAGTGATCTTTATACAGGCAGACAGCCTCACTTTTCCCTACAAGCAGTTGGTTGGTTCAAACCACTGACCTTTAACATAGCATACCAAGGTCTTGACTCAGTGGACCACTGTGGTTCCAACAATTGAATGACTCTACTAAACCATTTCTTCTTCGATTTACCCTTCCAACTGCCTTTTCAGAATCCTGAATACATGTTTGCATGAATGCCTCTATTGGCCCAGCCCCCAAATTAACCTTACAGCTGCGGTTCTCAACCCGTGTGTTGTGAGACCACTCCTTTACAGGGGTCGCCAGATTCATAACAGTAGAAAAATGACAGGTATAAAGTAGCAACAAAAAAGATTTTATGGTTGGTCAGGGGTCACCACAACATGAGGAACAGTATTAATGGGTCGCGACATTAGAAAGGTTGAGAACTACAGCTTATACGTTGAGAACCTATAAGGTCTATAGGTTTGATTTCTTAAATGCTCAGTGTGCAAAGGATTTTGAGGCTTAAACTTTATTTTACATTAATTTATCAGGACATTTATTAGTAAAATATTATAAAAACAAAATACTCTATGTTTTGATCATCATTAGACACAATAAAGTAAAAAATGCACCAGTAAATGAAATACAGTAAGTGATTTTCCCCCTTATCTTCCATTATTTCACATATATAGAAATGGCCTCCACTTCTTGGTGTGATGAGGAAAGTTGTGAAACAATTACACTTCTATGGTATTGTTTTTTCATGTGTAAGTGCTAAGACGCCTGGTTCACAACGTTATAAGATGAAATTAGGTTGTTTTAATAATATACTTTACTTTCTAACCCCCCTTTCAAGGGTACAAAGATCACACAGCAAAGTATGATGTAATATGGTTTTTAACGAGCTACAACAGATAACTTAATTAAATTCTTGCCAGAAGAATTTTAGAAGACTTCCAATGAGCAAAAAAAGATCATTTAAGAATCGAATCATTTAAGTGTTTTCTTTTTTAAAAAAACATGCTGGAAATCAATCTTTGGATTATCTAATCTTACCCAAATCTGGAAAGGAACCTGGATGCACAGTGATTAAGTACTTGGCTGCTGACTGGAAGGTCAGTAATAGAAAGCCTCTACTCCATAAAAGCATGATGCTCTTCTCTAGGGGCTGGTCACTACTGATAAGATATATGATGTAAACAAGACAAAGTCACACTATCCTTGCTTCTTTTGAAAGAGCTTTCTAGCGTGTCTTCTTCCAAGACAGAAATGTTTGTTCTGGCTGTCTGTGGTGGTATTAATATTTTTGTCAACATGGTAATACAAACAGATTCTTCTTTGCAATTACCTATTTATTCTCCAACGTTTGCATGCCTATGAGCAGATGGACAATTACAAGGCTTGGGGCAGGCACACCTTTGTCCTCCAAGAGACACTGTTGCCTTTTTAACTCTTTGTTTATTTCAAAAGCATTCTCTCAGGAGCTAGCACTGTTAGCTTATGGTTCCATAGTTCAATCATATTGTACAATCACTGGCACTGTCAGTCTCAGCACATTCTCTTCCTACTCCAGCTCCTGGACATCGACCCCTTTGACCCCCAGGTTCCCCATTTTTAAAACTGTAAAGAGGCCTCTGGTAGGATGCACTGTGCCTCCTGATTTCTTGCATGATTCCTAATTCTTTTTTTCATTTAGTTTGTCAGTTTGCTCCTGTAATATTTTCCTGAGTTCTTCTGATGTTTTTGCTGTGGTTTTCTGGATTTCGCCTCCAGTTTTCTCATTCTTTCTTGTCATTGGAGGTACCTAAACTTCATTCTTCAGAAAGGCTCACCAGGTAATTCCAATGCTTTCTCTTCTTCAGAAAAGTTTTCTTGCTGCACAGTCTGGTCACTTGTGTGAGCCCACCTGGCTTGTCTCCCACACCATGTGTGTTGTTATCATCTGATATAATGGATGCTCGTGTGCTACACTCAGCACTTGTCCTAGAGGGTGTGACAGGGAAGGGGCATGTGTGCTTATGGCTTGTTTCTATGGAGCAGCTAGAGTGAGCTTTGCTGGCAGCAGCTCTCTGTCAGTGATCAGGTGGTACAACTGTAGGTATGAGTTCTTGCTCAATGGGTGGGGCTTTCTGATCACGGGTCACTCATTGCTGTCCCTATCAATGCTTGCAAAAGTCAAAAGTGACCCTGCTGTGTCAGGCACGCTAGCTGACAGGTCTCGCTTTCATCTGTTCTGGTTTTCTTCTCTGTCGACAGGTTTGTTCTCCATCTTCTTCTAGTTGTTTCCATACACTTCTCTAGCCTTTCCTCCGTAGCACAGTTTTGAGAATGACTGTCTGTAGTCTGTATCTGTTTTGTTGAGCTTTGCTGTTGTTGTTGTAGATGTTCTGGATACTATGTCTGCCCAGGCAACCATTTCTGACCTTGGATTTCTTTGCTGTCTTTCCATGGACATTTATATCAGAATTTTCTTTCTGGTGACCCCATGTTAACTATAGCCATTTAATGGCAGATTCGTGACAACTTTGGCAATTTCTAATTAAGATTTAAAAAATGAAACATGGCTGTTAGCATATATTTAAGTGTATATATCTTTGCCGCTGTGTTGGTCTGGGTTGACTAGAGAAACAAATTCATAGACACTCATATATGTATAATAAAGAGTTTTATATACAAAAGTAATTGAATATTGAGAAAACATCCCAGTCTAGATCAAGTCCATAAGCCCTATTTTAGTCCATATGTCCGATATCAATCCATAAATTCTTCTTCAGACTCACACAACATATGTAATGATGCCAAATGCAGGAAGATCACAGATGAATGGATGGAAAGTCTTGTGGGTCCAGTGGTGGTAGAAGCATATCAGTGCTGGTGTGGGTCTCCACATGGCTCCTCCAGCTCTAGAGCTCTCGCATATCTCCTTGTGTCTTGTCAGCAGAAAAGACGAAGCAGAGAGAGTCTGTCTGTACCTGGCCTCCAGTGAATTATTTATCTCTATGGCACCTCCAAATGAGGTCATCAAGCTGCGATCTGATTGATAGGCTAGACTCCTCCCCTCCCGCAAGTTGACACCAGATCATGTAACTATCACAGCTGTTGAGAGGCTATATCATCAAATCTTGTCTATTTTTTCACTTTAAGGTGATGTAAAAGGAATGATTTTGGCTATGGGTACTCAAAATGCTTTCTACTTTTCAAAAATGTTTGTAGATGTCACACATTTATATTGCATACTCATAATATTCTAGGAAAATATATGAATGACTTTGGTTAGAATGTATTGTTTATCTTGCTAATGTACATTAAGCACAGAACAATAAAGAAAGAATTCCAGGTTTGCACAGCAAGATTATTAAATGCATTATGACATAAGAAATAAAATGTATTGTGACATGCAAAGAAAAAATAGCCATTTCTGTCTAAAAATGCTCAAATGATTTCCAGAATATAGGAAAAATAAGGTTGTGGAAAAAAATTTGAACAGGTATACAAAGTTTTAGAATGCTTACAGGAAGTGAATTTGCTAGCATTTTACAATAATTGCAAATGATGGAGATGAAAATACATAATGAATAGTGTTAACATTGTTATAAAGTTTATTGAGTTTATTAAACCATTTTAGCGATATGTAATTCATACATCATACAATTCAATAGGTCAATCATAATAAAAAGAGTTGTGCAAATATCACTATCAATTTCTAAGCATATTCTTCCTCCTGGTACTCATTATTGTTAGCTTCTCATTTCTCCTTGCCTTGCCTTGCCACGTCCCTATGTAATTACTAATCCACTCACTATTTCTATAGACTAATCTATCCTGGATTTCATATACAGAAAGTCACACAAATAAAGAATAAGAAACAAACAGCGAAAAAAACCAACAATGACAAAACCAAACAAAGTAAGGCCACAATGAAAAAGTCAGCATAAAATTTTGAAAATGGAAACAACTTTAAAATAGTTCAAACAAGAGACCAGATGATAAGGTGTTATTCCTAACCTAACTACATACACCATCATTTACTTGATCTCTGTCTGAAAGTAAGGTTATTCACATGCCTCCACTATGGTCAGAGGGAATTCATTGAGTAGTTTATCAATGTGGGGACTCTGCAAATTGATTTTGGGTTCCCACTGTCATCCCTAGCCTTAGATCACAAAAGCTGGTGTGCTTCTTCCATGTGCACTTAGTTGATGCCACACCTAGATGGTCGCTTGCTTGAAGACAAGCCGTTACGACTCCAGACACTCTTCTTTCTGATAGTTGGCCACCATCTTGTTTCTTCAACACACTTTGCTATAGAACCCATGTCTTCAATGAACCCTTCCTAACAGTCTGTATGGAGTAGGACCATGTCATACGAACTGATTGCTTTAAAAAATTCATTATTATTAAGGTGGCAGAAGGACTTTGGGCCTCTACTCAAGCACTCCCTCAATGCATGAATACTTTCGTTTATTAAATTGGTACTATATGATGCTCACTCTCCCGACACAACTGCTGAAGCCAAAGTGGGTGAACAAGTAAATGTGGTGAAGAAAGCTGATGGTGCCCAGCTATCAAAAGAGATAGTGACTGGGGTCTTAAAGGCTTGAAGATAAACAAGCGGCCATCTAGCTCAGAAGCAACAAAGTCCACATGGAAGAACACACCAGCCTTGGTGATCGAGTGGTCCCAAAGGGATCAGTTATCAGGTATCAAAGAACAAAAAACCATCATATCATTGGCTGCACACCTCCATGATAGGATCACTGAAGACAAATGGGTGCATAAGCAAATGTGGCGAAGAAAGCTGATGGTGCCTGGCTATCAACAGAGATAGTGTCTGGGGTCCTAAAGGCTTGAAGGTGAACAAGCAGCCATCTAGCTCAGAAGCAAAAAAGCCCACATGGAAGAAGCACACCAGCCAGTGTGATCACGAGGTGCCCAAGGGACCAGGTATAAGGCATCATGCAAAAAAAAAAAAAGAATATATGTATGTGTATATATGTGTGTATATATGTGTATGTATATGTATATATATATGTATACCATATTGAATGATGGGGGAAGTGCAGAGTGGAGACCCAAGGCCCAAGTGTCGGCCACTGGAGATCCCCTCATAGAGGGGGTTTAGGAGAGGAGATGGGTTAATTAGGGTGCGAGGTAGTACCGATGAAGAACACAGCTTTCCCCCAGATCCTGGATGCTTCCTCCCCGCAACTACCATGATCCGAATTCTACCTTGCAGGGCTGAATGGGGCAGAGGTTGTTCACTGGTATATATGAGGGCTAGAGGCACAGGGAATCCAGGGTGGATGATACCTTCAGGACCAAGGGTGTGAGGGGCGATGCTGGGAGAGTGTAGGGTGAGTGGGTTGGAAAGGGGAAACTGATTACAAGGATCCACATGTGATCTCCCCTGGGAGAGGGACGGCAGAGAAGGGGGGGAAGGAAGACTCCAGATAGAGCAAGATATGACAAAATAACGATGGATAAATTACCAAGGGCACATGAGGGAGGGCGGAGTGGGGAAGGAGGGGGGAAAAAAAAGAGGACCTGATGCAAAGGGCTTAAGTGGAGAGCAAATGCTTTGAGAATGATTGGGGCAGGGAATGTATGGATGTGCTTTATACAATTGATGTATGTATATGTATGGATTGTGATAAGAGTTGTATGAGTCCCTAATAAAATGTAAAAAAAGAAAAGAAAATGATTAGGGCAAAGAATGTACAGATGTGCTTTATACAATTGATGTATGTATACGTATGGACTGTGATAAGTGTTGTATGAGCCCCTAATAAAACGTTTAAAAATTCATTATTATTTGGGACTTAATACATAGATCATGCATTATACATATCATTCTATAGTTCAATCACATCAAGTAGAAGTGGGCATTTGCTACCATAATCAGTTTCCAAACATTGTTTTTCTACCTGGACTCCTTGACATCGTCTCCCTATTACCCCATCACCACCACTGTTCCTCCCTCCCCTTAATACGTTATTCTACATGGTATCCTTATAGGTTTATCAATACGGGACTTCATGTACCAAAACACATAAAAGAAAGAAAGGAGGGAGGGAGGGAAGGGGGAAGGGAGGGAAGGAAGGAACAAAGGAAGGAAGAAAGTCTCCACTTTGTGCTGACTTTGCCATGTCCTTGCTGGTAGAAGCATTAAGCTTTCTTACTCCTGGGTGACTTGCTTGCTTATTTTGAACTGTTATATTGTCACTTTGATTAATAGGTAACCAAGCACTGTTTCTCAGACACCTGAGATCCTATCTAATCAAGTACCCAAATCTCCTCGGACAATTCTTGATTTTTGTCTTTTAAAAAAATAGGACACTATTGAGAACAAATACAAAAATACCTTTTGCACCCAAAAAATGCCTTTGAGACTTCCAAGGACTTTTATGAAACCACTTAACCTCATACAGAAGGAAGAGGAGGAGGAGGAGGAGGAGAAGGAGAAGGAGGAGGAGGACGAGAAGGAGGAGGAGGAGGAGGAGGAGGGGGATAATTGATGCAGCAGTGAGTTGTTCCTAGGTGAGGTCTGTGGGAGCAAAATGTCACCAATCAGAAGCATTCAGACATGGCTGTTTTATAAGCAGACCCTGGAGATCTGACAATAGCTGTCCTTTCTATCATTTCACTTTTAGAGAAGCTCTGCTAAAATCTCTGAAAGTAACTGATGTTAAATTAACAATATTATTTTCTTCCATTCTGATATTATTGGTTAGACTAGTAAACGAAGCACAACTGTTAACTATTTTATCATTCTAATGGATTAATCAACTGCCATTGAGCATACTCTGACCCATGATGGGCCTATGGTTCAGGTAGAACCATTCCCCATGGAGTTTCCAGTGGTGAAGACTTGGAAAGTGTTGTCAGGTCTTTTATCTGAAGTTCCTCTGGGAATCTTGAACCCCTAACCTTTCATTAGCAGCCTAGTATACAACCACATGCCCACCCACAGGGACTCCTCCCCTAGCACTGAACAGACACGTATAAATGAACACCCATAGAACTGGGAATTATGAATATAGTAGCTGGATTGGATCAGTTTTCAATAGCCTGCTTTGGAAGAATGTCACCAATGAGGAAAACAGACAAGCTATGTGTGTTAGTCTGGGTACTTTACAGAAACACATTCACAGAAACTCATGTATAAGAGAGAGTTTTATATAAAGGTTAAGTGCACATCAAGAAAACATCCCAACCCAGTGCTGCCCAGCCCACAAGTCCAACATTAATCCATATATCTAACACCAATCCACAAAGTACTCCTCCATCTCACAAAATAGACGCAATGATGCAGACTGCAGGAGGAAAGCTGAGTCAGTGAACATGTAAGCATCTCAGCACTGGCAGTGGTCTCCATGCAGCTGCAACAGCACACAGGGCTGCATCAGGGTAGGTCCATGTGGCTTTTTCTTGGGTATGTCGTGCAGGAAGTGAGCCATGCCCACTGAAGCAGGAACTGGCTAAGGCAGTTGCACCCTGGTCTGACCATTACAAAGCAAGAAACCCAAGAACTAGAAAGGTGAGGCTCACTGAGCCATTTATCCTTATGCCCTTCAATTAACCCCACATGTGGTTATCGGCTAGGTTGGCACAATAAACCAACTACCTCAATCCTCCCCTTGCTAACTTGGCACGTGTATGTAATTCTTTAGCCTCATAATTGCAATTAATTAACACCGACACCTTAATCCTATAATCTGTGAATATATTCCCCCACCTATGAAAGTTTGTAAGCCAACCACTTCATACCTTTATCCCCCAAGAATTTGAATATCCAATTTAAATATTGCCCACTTACATAAAAATCAACCCAGTTCTCTGAAAGACAATCATATTTTTAGACATGAAGAGTCTTCATTCCAGTTGGAAAATTGTGAAGTCTGCATCCATAAGCAAAGGCAAATACGGATAGGCCATCCATAAAGTCAGCAACAATGTGCACCAGTTCACAGGCTCAAAAATCTCCATCTGGTTGGGTCCAGGTCAACTTAATGTGGACTGCCTCACTCAGCCTCCACAGGGTGCCCATTGGTCACCTTGCCTTTAGACCATGGGATCTCACAAATATTCAACATGCCTAGCCCCCTCGTGCTACATCATGAACTTGAGACCAGTCAACTCACTCTTGTCTTCTCCTTTTTTTCCTGTAAATTAAGTCAACAGGTGTCAGTGGCCAAATTCAACCCATCTGTTTATTGCTGCATGTTTCCCACTTACACTCAACAAGTAGATCCAGATGGTCATCCGGTTCTCAGGCTCCCTTTAACATTCAATCCCAGAGAGGAGTTTTCTTCATGGTTACAGATTTTTTCCAGCTTCTGAAAAAGACTACCGGTTCCTGAGTACTCCAAAGCACTGGGTGGGGCATATCTTTTTAAAGCTTTCTTTGCAGGCGTAGCCTAAACCCATCTAAAGAACACATTTTAATGGCTGAAATCAAGTGGGCTTACAAACTTTCTATTTTCCCACTTTCCATATTTTCCCCAGAAAACAACTGAGTAAAGTGTGGCTTTATCTGACATCTGGCTAGACAAAGAAAAATTACCATTTGGGAGAGGTCAAACAATCTACTCTCCATCTTATGATTTGTTTCTCCATTACTCCTCAGGTAGTGTAGCTTGCAAATTGAGGCAAAGAGCAAGAAAGGCAGCCACACACTGGTCCCATGATCAAAGGGCCAGAGACCCGAGAACTATAAAGGTGAGCCTCACTGAGCTATTTATCCCACCACCCTTCAATTAACCCACATGTGTTTATCAGTCAGGATGGCACAATAAACTAACTGCCACAATATGCAAAATCTTTCCTTTAACTGCCTCAATAAAAAAATCAAATAAAATTTAGTCAAAAGTACTTAATAGAAGACCAAAGTTTTTAAAGAAACAAGATGGAATTTTTTTAAGTAGAAACTATGCTTTCTCCTGCTGTGGAACATCACTTAGCATGCGTAGTTACAGTTTCTATTTTAAAAATCCATCTTGCTATTTGCTTAGGAAATAGGATCTATCAGTACAGTCCTAAATACATTCATCTAAAAGACTTGTTCTAATTCAAAAGGTTTAACGTCAGTGGTTGAAACCCCCTAGGTGCTCCATTAGAAAAAGATGAGTTAATCTTCTCTGGTAAAGATTTGAAACTTCAGAAATCCTCTGTAAGGTTATTATGAGTCAGAATCAATTTAATAGCCATCATGGTTTGGGGCTATGTGAGGTAGGGTAGCAAAAGTAGACAGTGAGAAAATATTTAGGACAACATATGTGTATATACCCAAATGTATTACAGTAGCATTGTTTTGTGCTTAGAGATTTGATACTCTCCATAGATGTTAAAGTTGGTGCATGGTCAGTAAATTATTTAATGTGGTTCTTCAGCCCAAATCTCCAACTCCCACCAAGCAACCTTGCCCTGCAAAGGTCTGGTAAGAAGGTGAGAGATGCTATTGATAGGAGTCACTTGTGGGCAATTTTAAACAGGATTCCAAGGAAAGGCATCCTGCCATGTAGAAAATAAGCCCTCTGAGAGAAGGAGGGGGTCTCTTATTACCAGCTAGAGCCAGAAGTGCAGCACGTCCCTTGGACCCGAGATCCCTGCACAGTGGAACGCCTGGATCCAGATGACAGCTATACCATCAGAAGAGCAGTACCAGAACCAGGACCCAAAGCATGGAACAGAGTGATGGACATTTCAACTCATGAAGCTGACAATGCTGAGTGGTTTTGTGCAGAAGGAGTGGGGTGCCTTGGAGCATTTAATTGGGGGAGCTGGGCTTGTTGACCTATGGAAGTGGAGCTGGGTGCCTTCAACCTGAAGTTTAGTGGAGCAGATTGCCTGTGGGCACTTCCTTCAGGGAACTGGGTTCGCTAATTTATCCACTTTGAGTTGAATGTCTTCTACAGAAGGCTTACAACACAGTCGTGGACCCCTTTGGGCATTTATTAGCAGACCTGTAACTTTGAAATATGTCCTGGTAAACTACTGCCCTGAGAATTTCTCACTGGTGCGCCAACTTATCAACTGCCGTAATAAACCCTTTGCTCATGGAGTTTGCCTGTGAATTAGAATAGAGAACACAGAACACAAACTAGGACAGTGCAGCTGACACCCAGAAGGACAGCTTCAACCTGATTTCCATACAGGTGAGTGGCTCTGACTCTGGTGCCATTGGGCTCCTAGTTGGATTGATGTGAAATCCCGTAATTAAGTGTAATTCATCCATGGCTGCTCCAACCACAGGGGCAGCAGGACCTGAAATGTACACCTCCTCCTGCTCAGAGACTTGATGCTCACAATGTGGTGCTGTGGGCGTTCTTTTGGGCAAATTAGATGAGGAAGCCTTGTTTGCTTAATCCAAGAGTGACCTACACCCAGATTTTATATCAATCTTTGCCTTCAAATAATCTTGGCCATCAGGTGTACCTATGTTTTCATCAACGAGTCTTCAAAACCATAAGAACATTTCGATATCCAAAGTCTAAGATGTCAAATCTCCAAGCAAGGGCCTTAAGCCATAGGCATTTGTTATTTCCCCCAATTGGAAATTCACAGGATAACAGACATGCCTGTTCTCCCCAGCAGGTGTCTCTCTCAGACTTTCTCTAGAAGAGAAACAGTATTATGAGATGGAGTTTGAGAATAATTTCGATAGATGTTTGTGGAGTCTCAACTACAGCTATTTGTTAGCGGCTCACTGAGGCCAACCAGAGTGTTACAGCGATGGGCTTCTGATGGGTCCCAGCCTGGAAAGCCCTCTGCATCAGTGTGCTCTGCACACACAGGGCTCATGCAACACAGTGTCAACTCAAAGGTAACTGACAAAAGGACACAGATGCTTGGGGCTCCTTTACCCTTCCCTCAGATGGGTGTGATTCAGAAAAATATCAGGTATAACAACTTCCAACAATTTATAGGATGTTGACTGATGAGGCTTTACCTAGTTAATGCTCTCTCAAAGCTCAGGAAGGAGATAGGAAGCTATTCCTGCCCAGAGCTATGCAGTCTCTACTTCCACTCTATTTTAAAAGATGAGGGTACAGAGCTCAGTGTCTAAGAATGCATGGAGAAGGCACAGGCCCCTGTCCCATGGTGGTGGTTGGGGCGGCGGGGGGGGGGGGGGAGCACAGCTACAGATTGTCAGCTCTCATGGAAAGCCTGTGAAGAGCCTTCCTTGGCTGAAGGCAGGTTGTGGCCACTGCAGAACAGCAGCTGCATCCTTCTAGCTGAGAAAAATGTACCTGAGAGCAGGATCCAAAATCCTCAGTCCTCCTTCCTTGACACCAATTCCAACTCATTGTAAATCTTTAGAATGGGGGTGAACTGCCTGCCCCCTGGGGTTTCCAAGGCTGGGGAGTTTCATCTGCCCCATCTTTCTCGCATGGACCAAGTGTTGATCTTGAACTATTGCCTTTTCAGTTGGCAGTCCAGCACTTGATACCCTGTGCTGCCAGGGCTCAATGCCATGAAGAGGGGGCCGAGTTACAGCGATCCTGTAGAACAGAGTCGAACTTCTCCCTAGGATTTCTGAATATATCGTTCTTTCTGGAAGCAGACAGCCACAGCTTTCTCTCCCAGAGCGGCGGGTGGGCTAGGACTGCTTAACTTTCATTGGCAGAGTCACGCTTCACCTGCTCCACCTCCAGGGATCGTTTGGAGCCAAGTAGGAGGGTAGAAATGTTCTCTTTACATTTACTGTCAGGGAGCACTGAATCTATGCTTGTTAAAAATGCATTGAGAGTCTCTTCTCTAAAGGGTGGTTGATGTTAAGTTGGGGCTAACAGCAAAGTCAATAGTTCAAAACCACCAGCTGTCCCAAGGGATGCAAATTCACAGGGGTAATTCTACTCTGTTTTATAATGTCAGAATCAACTCACTCTCAGTGAGCTGGGTTTTGAGTTTTGAAAGGGTGGTCATTCTTACTTCTTCAAATGTGTAAGATCTATGAACCTCCCCCTTGCCACCAACCCTCACCATGTTACAAGAAGAAACAAATCGAAGGAGGTTAAGTAGAAGAACCCACATCAAACCTCTCTAACTGGAAATTCAGTTTCACTCCAAGCTCAAGCTATTTCTACAGCCAAAAGGCACCCTGTTCTCCAACCCAAGGACACAAATGATTGTTATGTCTGTGTTGCTCATGTATGTATTAGCATCCACCATGTCTACACGTATGCAGAAAAGAACATCCGAACTTCAGGTGACATTCATAATGCAAGTTCTGTGGAGTGTCTCTTGAATTTAACACACTCCCTCCACCCCTTAATTGATGAGGTTCCTCTAAAGAATGAATATAAAAAGAAAGATGCTAATCTGACTCATCTCAAAGAATAGGTTGAGATCCCATCTGATTTACCCAGCTCTGCAGTGCAGGAGCTTGGCTTATTCTCACCATATGTCTTTCAAGTTAGATAAATAGAATAATATTCCTTTGAAAGATGTCTTCACCTGCCAATTTGGCTGATGGAAATATCTGTATAAACAGAGATGAGAAGGACCAACAGGAACCAAGGTGAACCACAGGGCCCTGAGTGGGGAATATTGAATGCTAATTCACAAAATCCAAATACTCAACGTCTTTTTATGAAGCCAGGGAACTTCTACTAGGTAGAAATATTGTAGGAGCACAATCCCAATGTTGAAGGTCTCAAATTCCATGTAGCCTTTTTCAATAAGGAAGTGAGCTATCTTTTAATTTCCCCTGGTGGTGCGGTGGTTACTCCTGGGAATGTCAACAGTTCAAAGGCACCAGGCTCTGTGAGAGAGAAAGATGAGGCTTTCTACTTCCGTCCAGAGGGACCATCTCAGAAACGCACAGAGGCAGTTCTACCCTGTCCTGTAGGGTTGCTGAGGCGGCGAGTTTGAGGAAATGGCTTAGTGTACTTCTTTGGAATGTCAGGCACATCAAATGTTCATCTCAACAAGAACCATGCAACAAAATGTGATTTGGAGTGATTTTTTAAAAGTGAGTGGCCATACCCAAAGACAATGGGTTTTGTTTAGTGCTGGTAAAATGAAGTTACTAGAAACCGTTTCAGAAACAGGTGAGAGAAATTAGTTAAATGAATACTAATGATGCCTTGGTCAAAGAAAGCACCATCGTTTGTTTGTCTTTCTCAGTTTGTAGTTCAATCATGAACAAAAACCAAGGAAACCCATTGCCATTGAATACATTCCAACTCATAGCAACCCTGTGGTATATTAATGTCTACTCATATTAAAGCAGGGAACCAATAGAGAGCCCCCAATCCCATCTACGTAGACAACCCCCAATTCCCCCAGTAGAATTTACTTCAGAGGACAGCACTGAAGCTACAGCTCAGGGAGAGGGACATGTCTGATCAGAGCACACAGGAGCAAATGAAGGTGGGGGAAGAGAGAGTGGAGCACATCCTGGCCCACCAAGCCTTGAATACAATATTCCTGCTCAGAGCAGCCAATGCACAGAGAGGACCATATGGCTGGCTCCACTATGAGACATGACATCCCTCTCTGGCCCATAGTCCTATGGGGACAACACTGGAATCTGTGTGGGAATTGCACCTGATATGACCCCACCATACCAAGGCAAAACAGTCAGGGCGTGCACTAGAACAGCAAGGAGATCAGAGCAATGAAGTCCCCAAGGAATACTAGAAATAGACTGTGGGGCCAAGGCATGGCACCACAGACGCGACCAGAAAGCACTCCTAAAGGTCAACAAACAGACCTTGAACTATTTATAGGCTTTTTTTTTTTTTTGGTCATAGTTTTGTTGTTGTTTTTTTCTGTTGTTGCTTTGTTTTGCTCTGTCTTGTTTTTTTGTGCATATTATTATCTCTGCAGGTCTATCTAGATAAGGTAGGCAGGATAAACAATCTGGAGAAGAAAACAATGGGAGCGATGGTTCCAGGGGAAATGGGAGAGGGAGAGACAGGGGAAGGAGGTGGGTGTTAACAAACTCAGGGACAAGGGAACAGCAAGTGATCCAAAATCGATGGTGAGGAGGGTGTAGAAGACCTGCTAGGGAGTGATAAAGAGCAATGTAACTGAGAGGAATTAACTGAAACACAAATGAAGTCTCAGCATGATAGTGGAACAATAGGAAAGTAAAATGAAATAGAGGAAAGAACTAGGAGGCAGAGGGCATTTATAGAGGTCTAAATACAGACATGTACAATGTAAATACATTTATATATGATGGTGGGGAAATAGATTTATGTACATATATTTATAGGTTTCATATTAAGGTAGCAGATTGACATTGGGCCTCGACTCGAGTACTCCCTCAATGCAAAAACACTTTGTTCCATTAAACTGGCATTCCATGATGCTCACCTTCCTGGCATGATTGCAGAAGAGAACGCAGGTGCATAAGCAAATGTGGTGAAGAAAGCTGATGGAGCCCAGCTATCAAAAGATATTGCGTCTAGGGTCTTAGAGGCTTGAAGATAAACAAGTGTCCATCTAGCTGAGAAGCAACAAAGCTCACATGGAATAAGCACACCAACCTCTGTCGACGGTTTCAGGTATCAGGCATCAAAGAACAAAAAAATCATATCATTGTGAATGAGGGGAAATGCGGAGTGGAGACCCAAAGTCCATCTGTAGACAGCTGGGCATTATCTTAAAGAGGGGTTTCAGGGAGGAGATGAGCCAGTCAGGCTGCAGTACAGCACAGATGAAACATATAACTTTCCTCTAATTCTTAAATGCTTCCCCCACCCCACTATCCTGATTCCAATTCTACCTTAAAAAATTGAGTTAGACCAGAGGCTGTGCACTGGTACAGATGAGAACTGGAAAAACATGGAATCCAGGACAGATAAACCCCTCAGGACTAATAATGAGAGCAGCAATACTAGGAGGGTAAGGTGAAGGTGGGGTAGAAAGAGGGGACTGATCACATGGATCTACATATAACCTCCTCCCTGGCAGACACACACAGAAAAGTGGGTGAGGGGAGACGCCTGGCAGTGTAAGATAAGATAAAATAATTATTTATAAATTATTAAGGGTGCAGGGGGAAGTGGGGAGGGAGGGAGAGGGGGGAATAAAAGGAAACCTAGCTAATTCCAGGAACCCAAGTGGAAGGCAAATTTTGAGAATGACGAGGGCAACAAATGTATAAGGGTGCTTTGCTCAATTGATGTATGTATGGATTGTGATAAGAGTTGTATGAGCCCCAATAAAAAGATTTATTAATTAAAAAAAGATTTACCATATATATATATATATATATATATATTAGAGTGGGAGAGTGGGATTTAACACAAGTGAGAACATTATTTTTCCTGTCACCTGCTGGCACCTCATTTCCTGTGCACTGAATCATTGTGAGCATCTGGTTTTCCTTGCAGACAGGAAATCTTAGCAAGAACTAAAGGTCCAAATGCAAAATGTCCTCACTGCTCTTGCATCGAAAACCCAGTGGACTAATGCAGAAAAGGAGAAAAGTCTGTGAACTTTGAGGTAAAAACATACATATTATCTAATTGGAATCATCAAATGCGGGGGAGGGGGGCGGCTCAGGGGGAGAACAGAACAGAATAGGCCTCTGGGCCCTGGGAGACTCTGATCAAATAGCTAATATCCATGTGATAGGAAGGAGGAAGAAGGGGGGTTGATTTCTTTTTAAAGCCTGGAAATTTCTCAGATTTATTAAAATATCTAGAGATTTCATAAACTGCATTTATGTCAGTGATAAAGCCAAAGTAATTCATTAAAAGATGCATTATAGTTTTCCTTTAAAAAATCAAAGTACTGAGAGAAGAATAACACTTTAATCATGGGCTAATAATAAAATGTGCATAAAGATTGCCCAGGGGGAAAAAGTATAAAGTCAAGTTTCACAAATGTTGAAAAAAAAAAAAAGATCTGTCAACCTCAAATGTCCTTGGAACCTACAGGAAGGAAAGAAAAAAACATAAACAACAAAAAGGAAGAATCTAATGATGGTGAGGTAGCTAGTTTATTGTCAATCTGGCCGATAAACACATGTGGGGTTAATTGAAGGGCAGAGGGATAAATGGCTCAGTGGGCCTTGCCTTTCTAATTCTCGGGTCTCTTGCTTTCTGATGGTTGGACCAGGGTGAAGCTGCCTTAGCCAGTTCCATGTTTTAGCTGGCAAGGCTCACTTCCTGCAAGACATCCCTGAGGAGAACCCACATGGACCTACCCCGATGGAGCCCTGGCTGCTGGAGCATGTGTGGAGACCCCTGCCAGCGCTGAAATGTGTACACACTCACTGACTCAGCTTTCCTTTTGCAGTGGGCATCATTGTGTCTGTTTTGTGAGACGAAGGAGGACTTTGTGGATTGGTGTTGGACATATGGGTTAATGTTGAACTTGTGGGCTTGGGCAGCACTGGGTTGGGATGTTTTCTTGATGCACACTTAACCTTTATATAAAACTCTCTCTTACACATGAGTTTTTGTGGATTTGTCCCTTTAAAGTACCCAGACTAACAGTGGTATATAAAATCATTCAGATTCAAACACTGCATATTGATATGCTCAAAACCAAACCCACTGCCACCCAGTCCAGCCTGCCTCAGGTTGCTGATGTTGTTAGATGCCTTCATGTCAGTTCCGTCTCAGTGACCCTCCATACAACAGAAGGACACACTGTCTGCTCCTGCAAAAGCCTCACATTGTTCCTGTATTTGAAGGACTGCTCCAACCACTGTGACGATCCATCTCATTGAGAGTCTTCCTCTTTTGCCCAGACAGTCTAGTAAATATGCCTGATGTCCTTCTCCAAAGATCGGTCCCTTCTGATGACAAGCCCAAAGCTCATGATAGGACATTTCCCCATTCTCCCTTCAAAGGGGCATTCTGGTTGTACTTCTCCCCAAACAGCAGCCTGTAGTGTATTCAATATTTTTTTACCATGACCACTATCCAAATGTATCAATGTCTCTTCTAGTTTCCTCCTTCAATGTCCAGATTTCATAAGCATACGACAGATTTTAAAATTTTATGGTTAGATTCAAGTACACCTTAGTCTTCAAAGTGACATCATGACTTCATAACACTTCAAAGAGCTCTTTTTCAGGAGCTGCATCCAATGCAATAGATTATTTGATTTTATGACTACTGCGTCTATAAAACCAAATCTCTTCCCATTGATTGACTCAATTCCAACTCATAGTGACCCTATATGATTGAGGAGTTTTTCCCATAAAGTTTTCAATACTGTAAGCTTTAAGGAAGCAAACACTCATCTCTTTCTAGCATATCAATACTTACATTGAATGGAAATGGTCTAACTATACAGTGGCTGCAACAATGGGCTCAAACTAACAGCAATTGTAGACTGGGGGCACAGGATACAGCATGTGGACATTTAGCACTATGACAGAGGTGATTATATAGCAGAGTTAGAGTAGACTTCAGAGAAAAGCAAGTCACTAGGGACAGAGTACCGTAACGACTCACCAAGATGTTCTAGCAAACCCAAGTGACTATGTACCAAATAATAGAACTGCAAATTTTGGGAAGCAAACACTGATAGAAGTGAATGTAGTGTTATACAAGTGTGCAACTCTTCATGGGGACGTCAACACACCCCTTTCAGGACTCATAAGAAAGGTAGAAAGGAAATCGGCACAAATAGAGAGGAACTCAGTCATGCCACCCACCTAGAGAATCACATTGGCATTTATGGGCACACTCTTCAATACCAGCAGACTACATATCCCTTTTTCAAGCCCACATATGACATACTCCAAGTTAGATCATCTTCTGAGCCAGACAATGAATAATCATAAGAACAATTATAAGGCTGGCCCAGGGGCAGAGAGTGTTTGCTTCTGTTATCCTTCAGGTTGTTCTGAGTCAGAACCGACTAAGGGCACCGAGCAGTACCAGTAGCAGTACCAGTAGCAGCAGCAGCAGCATGAGTTGGCATGGACTCAATGGTCGTGAATGGGATACCTTCTAAAAATATTGTTAGATGGCTTCCATTGAGTACAAATTTTTGTAGTCCTTCATTATTAGTAATATCCTAATAAAAAAGAGTTTAAATAGAAAGTAATCACCAAGTAATGACTTATAACCTCTGTACATCAGAGAAGTTACAGGAGACGTGTCCCTGTTAGACAATGCCAGGTACTAAACTATTTTGTTTGCACCTGTATGTCACGTCAGAAATAACTTCCCCTTTTGGATGCCTTTGTTCTTTAAGAAAACAACGGGGATTTATTTCCACGGCCTGAGTGAAATAAGGCCAATCCGACTTCAAAGAGTGATGGGAGTTAGTTGATGTATTTTGTAAACATCTGGCAAAGCATTTTAGCACATTGAGTTTACACTTTGGGAGGGACTTATAGAGGGTAATTTTTTCTCTTTTTTCCTTTTCATATAACACCAGAGGGACTAATTATGTGGCTATTGTCCTTATCATGACAAATTTCTAGTAAATCAATATGGTGCTACATTCTGTATAATTGCCACTCATCTATGTTCAGGTATTAGTTTGTAGGATGCATATCCTTAACACCAAGTAGGTGAAACACATAATAAAGCAGAAAGATTCAAATGTCATCTACTCTACCTTAAAGCAAACAAACAGCATGCACACTAGTTAATACTGTTGGTGAAGGTATAAGGGCAATGTTATAAAAAGCACACTGACAGGTATCAACATCCTTTAAAATATGCATGTCATCAACCAACACAATTCTGGACTTTTCACCAGCCACCTGCTCCTTGCAGATAAGACAGGTGAACGATTCCAACAGGAGACTAGTTCTGCTAAGAAAATCGTCGCCCAATAGGTCCTGAGCACGGGTGGGGGCCTACCCCGTCCAGTCCACCATCCACAGGTGGGGGTTCACCTTCATATCATTGTGAGAAAATGGTATGGTACACAGGTTGATAGCTTGTGACTCATCAAGGTATAAATCATCCTGACTAGTATAGTCTTAGTGTGGTGTGACAGCAATTGACAGAAATGCAGACAGAGAGAGGGAGACATCAAGAGAAAGAAAGGGGTGGGAGGGAGGGAGGGAGAGAGAGAGAGAGAGAGAGAGAGAGAGAGAGAGAGAGAGAGAGAGAGAGAGAGAGAGAAGGAGGAGGAGGAGGAGGAGGAGGAGGAGGAGGAGGAGGAGGAGGAGGAGGAGGAGGAGGAGGAGGAGGAGGAGAGGAGAGAGAGGGTGGGAGGGAGATGGAGAAAAAGAAGGCAGGAGAGAGAGAAACTATTACCTAGATTGCTTTCGGCAGGAAAAGGTGCTTGCACTTATTTGAAAGCTGTGAACAATATATTAATGCCTTCAGGCAGATTCTTCCCATTTGAAAAATAAACTCTGCATGCTGGAGCCAGAAGGGGGCCTCGGAAATCATTTGGAGGAATCCTGCAATTAAGTGATTTATTCAAGGTTGCAGCCCCTCGGTGACAGAGTTGCTAAAGAGGAAACCTTTTTCCGGAGCCCAGTTATTTTCACTAGTTCTCCCCCCCCCCCCCAAACCGTGGTGTGTCAAGCGGAGCTCCATGCTGGGCCGCGGTCCTTGATTCTTCAGGGGCAAGCATGGTCAGAGAGGCAAGCAAATGTGCATGCTAATTCTTTTCACGGCAGCATGTTTGTTTGTTTACCGACATGCCAGTGGTGATGAAAAGATCTCCAGGGGTATTTACGCATCCTAACTATGGGTGTGGGAGCCCCAAAGGCCCTACAACATGCACAAGGGCATTCTGGTCCCTTTCTGTTCTTCACACATTGAGAATCTCATGAAAACGGAACTCCAAATGGACTCAGCTACTAACTAGGGAGGTGATTTGTTTTACCATCTAGATGCTTAACTGCCCAACCTGTGAAATGGAGTCCCTGATCAGATGCATTATCTGCTTCCTGCATCTGGAAAATCAAGAGGCCATTCGCCTTCTCGGAGCTATTGACCAAAGCCTCCAGCATGCTGCCTAGACAGGGCCAGGCACAGGGGGACAATGATGACAGTAGCAACACACACAGTCTCCCTGGACAAGTACTTGGTCACATCAGGAGTGTCTTCCAGTGGAATACAGTAAATGCCTCATGATTGTCTCATTGGGGGCCAGTCCTGCAAGCAGAGGATATGCGAAGATATTGCATGTGCTATGGTTTGACATGTCCTTTCTATTATGGATAGAGCAGAGTCCACACTGAAGGATCTGATGTTCACGTGGAATGAGAAAAAATGAATGGATAGGCTGGGGCTCAGGGTCATAGACTTGCCATAAAGGAGTTGATAAAGAGAGTATTCTCCATGCAAGGTTTTTGAGTAGCAACTGGTTCTTAAGAGCTTGTGCCCAGACATCTAAGGCACAAGGAACGTCAAAGATATCTGGCAACAATTACTGCAAAACAGTAGTGAGCTATAATGACCTCAGAAATCGGAAGATCTAGATATGCCCAGCTGCCACCGCTCTGCAGAGGATCATCATAAATAATGTTGAAGAAAAAAAATCCAAACAATGAAAGAGATGAGGCCTACTGGTCAAAATTAGTCTGGTGGAACCCTTGAGTCTGTGACTCAAGCAATAGGCACTCTTATAAGGTAATTAGTAAAACCCAGGAGGAAGTGACTCCTTAGAACCACCGACCTCATGAGATCAAAAAGTCAGCATTTCCCAGGCAGGAAGTTCAGAAGGCAGAAAGAGACAGAAAGCAGGACAGATGGAAACTACAGAGCCAAGAAGGAATTGGGAAGAATGCTGTTACACTGGGGCGGTGTTTCTCCACCTTCTTCATGCTGCGACCCTATCATACAGTTCCTGATGTTGTGGCGATGCCCCAACCATAAAATTATTTTTGATGCTACTTTATAACTGTCATTTTTCTACTGTTAGGAATTGGGAAACCACTGTGAAAGGGTCGTTTGACCCCCAAAGGGGTCTCGACCCTCAGATTGAAAACCACCACATTAGGGGAATGTAACAGAATGTCATGTAACAGAATGTCATAGGTGGCTGAATAAAAAACAATTTGCTCCATAAGATTTCATTCAAATCACAGTCAAGTTACCACAAATTAATTAATTAAAAAGTGAGGGAAACCAATTTAATCTACAAAGATGCCGATTCCAGATAGCAAGGGCATGGTGATGGAAAGCAGAAGTTCAGGTGGAAGTTGGGAGCAGTGCGGAGGATGTTTTCTCTGAGAGGAAATAGTGGAGCAATGACCTGGATGATAGGACAATGAGCAGAGATCAGAAATTTCCAGAAGACAGAGGAATCATGCAAGAAATTACAATTTCTAGAATGAAAATGATTTCTACTATTCAATATGAATAATTAACTATTCCAAGATATTTTAATGTCTGCAACAGAGGCGTGGGGTCTAGGAAGTGATATCCGTAAACATGTTTTTATACACCTACAGCAAATTATGAAACGGTCACAACTAGAATATACATGTGAGAAACATTTTAGGGAAGAGTGCTTGTCATCACCTCATAGGTGATTTGGGGGGGTGGGGGGCCTTTGGGTCAACCGTGACTCGTGTGACCGAATAGAACCACCCATAGGGGTTCCTTACTCAGAACTTAAGTCCTCGCAAACATGGTTGTTCAGCATTGGCTGCCGTTAGCTCGCTACAAGTTCACTTCAGCTAGAGGACACACGCTGCCATCACATAGAAAGGAAGAAGTCTGCAGAGGTGTGCGCTTCTCCTCTTCACAGGAGGGTGTTGTAGAGAAACAAAGTCCTGAGTTGATTTGGGTGTTCTGATTGCTCCCCTTCTTGGGACCAACACCGTGAGCCCTGCCAAGCTCTCTCTAACACTGCCAGCCCTGCTTTCTCATCTGTAAACCGCAGTAGATGTGGGCCTTTGACAACTGGTGGAAATGTATCCTAAACAACGGAGCACCAAAACAGAGAGCTGATACCGTTCTAATACCTTGCACTTGACTCCTGAACTTCCAGAGCTATCCCTTTCAAAAACAGTATTATTCTGAAATGTTAACATATTAACAAATGACTAGATGATATGATAGGGTTTTTTTTTTTTTTTTTTTTGCCAACGTGGCTCCTGTAGGAACATGTGGGCAGAGTTTAGCCTCTCAATCAGGGCACAGCTTGATTGGAGATTTACCAAGAGAAATAGCTCACTGGAGGTGGGCCACTCTTTCTGTTTTACCTTTCTGTTGTCAAGAGCCCTGGAGATGCTTCCACTGCCACTGGATCCACAAGACTTTGCACCCACTAGCCTGTGATCTTCCTGCATTTTACATCATTGCATATACTGCGTGAGTCTGAAGAGGCATTTATGGCCTATAGCAGACTTATTGGCTAATATTGGACTTATGGACTTGATCTGGACTCGGCTGAAATGTTTTCTTAAGATACAATTACTCTTTTATATAAAACTCTTTCTTATACATATGAGCATCTCTGAATTTGTTTCTCTAGTCAACCTGGTCTAACACAGATGAGAGCATCCACTACATATCACACACACACACACACACACACACACACACACAAACGCACACACACACAGAAATTGGTCATCAGTTGGTGCTTTGGGGGATCAAGGAAGACCATCCCTATGCTCACTGAATGTCAACAATTAATGGACAAGTCTCTTAATATTTGTTAATTTTTTATTATTGCAGAGCAATTCTCTTTATGATATGCCAGACGCTCTGGTCTCCATTTTGTGTTGTTTTTCTTGCACTATCTTTCCTCAACCTCAAACCCACTGCCCTCAAATGGGCTTCCAATCTCAGGGACTCTATACCTGGTTTTTGAGGTTGTAAAACCATTAGGGAACACGACAGCCTTAACTTTCTCCCTGGAAGGTTTGGTGGATTTGAACTAGCTGCCTTGTGGTCACTAATCTAACACTTTCCCAACAGTGCCCAGGATCCTTTCCTAATGCTCCATTGTCTAAAAATGAAGTCTAATTTCCTGGCACATCGCCCAGGCCTGGTGCTGTTCTTTGAGGGTGGTGCCTGAATGCCGTTCCTTGTCTTATCAATTTATCAGATGGCCATCTCTGCTCTTTCCATTGGCAGAAAGTCTCCACTGATGACAGCGCCAAGCCTACCTGCCTCCTCTGTGAGGTCATGCTGGTGACATTGAACAGCTGGGGATGCTGACTCCCTCACCCTCATGGGCTATTTCTGATGACTGCTATTCTTTTCTTTATTTTGCATTTAATGCCAGACTTTTTTTGCTTTGACTAAATGTCCTAAGATTGTTTTCAAGAAACTTCTATTGAACTGAACGACTGGGAATGAAAAACCAGCCTCCAGGATCTCACCACAAACTCTCCGGAGCGTCCCCGATAGGGCATAGGACATTTAACACAATCCAAATGTCATTGCAGCCATAACTTAGAGAGCAGCTAGTCACATGAAAAGGAAATCCATCATTTGCTTCGTGAAAACAGTGATTTCCCTGAGTGTGCTTAAAATATCATTTGCTGTTGATGGAACAGTTTAGGGACGTGGCTTCGCATACAACAAGCGCACTGTTCCTTTCTGTCATTAGAGAAATGTTCCCAATTCTACTACTGTAATAAAAAAGCCAAGTCAGTTACATGGAGTTGATTCCAACTCATGGCCACTCTTGAGACTACAGAGTCGAACTTAGCTCCATAGGGCTTTCCATGCTCTAGCCTTTAGGAAATAAGTCCCCAGTCGAGGTGCAGGCAGCCAAACTTCTTGGATAGTAGCTGAGCCCTGTTTGCTTCACCAGGGAGCTCTTTGTGCTTTCACAGGGGGACTCACTTTCTCAGACACTACCGTGGTCAAAATAAATTATTTAGAAAAAAATGATCAAATTGAAAAAGTAACTGTATTTCTCCAAATCTTGGTTTTTATTTTTCAACATGAAAGTCTTATTTTTGCTTTATGGGTTGGTTCAACTCAGTCAACAACATATAGCCAATCGTTCTCTTAGGTATTGTACTAGTAAATTTAGTAATGAGAAAAAGAAACCAATAGTAAATGTATCTGGGAATAATTAGAATCAGTGACCCTAATACACACACACAGTTATGTATGTGTGTATATATACATTCCAAGTGATTTAATTGCATGATATATTCTCTGTGAAAATGAGTATGGATGATGGGACTTTCTAGACTTGTGGGGACAAGGCTGACCATCCAAACACTCTTCAGATGCCAGCTATCAATTAACAAATCTTACTGCAGTAAGACATTGCATTTATATAATGAACTGCAGTGTGAGAAGCCAAAGTAGCTTTCTTAAATATTATCCAGCAGAAGCTCCCAAATACCTTGCATAATGGTCAAGATGCAGGCACCAGTAAGCAGACACAGGCTGGGCCACCAGTGAGCTAGAGAAAGACAAAACGATAGAAGCAGGCCACAGAGGGTCTGGAGTTTGGAAGGCTGTTTGGTTCCTCTGAGCCAGAAGGATAACAAAGAGGTAGCATCTGACTTGAGAAGATCCATGAGCCTGAGGACAGAGCATGTGGGTCCTGTGATTGCTGCCTAGAGGGTCTCTGCAAACTGAAGAGCCCTGGATGAGCCATGGTGGCCAGCATTGAAACACTTGGCTTAATCCAAAGGGAGGTGTTTAAACCCCACCCAGTGGTTACCTGGGAGGAGGAATTCCTGGTGATGTGGCCCCATAAAGGTTATAGCCTCAGAATCCTACAAGGCCCGTTCTATCACACCAGTTCACGGGGAGTTGTAATCATCTCCATGGCACCCAATGACAACAACCAAGGGTCTTGAAGATTGGCTATAGCTGCTAAGCTGTCTCTCTGTGGCCACAACCATGGAGACAAGTGGTATCAGTGCCCACCATCTGCAGGCAGTCCTGCTAACTCCTGGTGATCCCCAACACAATGAAGGAAACCCCACCTGCTTGTGTGGCATCACATCATTGTTGGAGATGACCCTTTGTGATGCACCAAGCCTGTCTTCCTAAAAGATCTACTAAGAACTAGTCAGCAGCACAGCCGCACACCACCCCGAATGATGGCTGGATCCTAGCCACGCTTGAGGAACATCCGCCAGCATCGGACCCATGATTCCAGCCTGGACTGTGATAATTTTACCACTGAACCACCAATGTGGCCTTAGGCATGAACACACTTTTACCATCTATGAATTGGTGCTGCGTGACATATAAAGACATCGATAATAATAACTACTTAGAATTTTCCTCATGAGGGTTAAAATCAGCAAACCTGAACTGCAAACTCCATTTAACCCCCAAGAAGAAATTGTAAGTAGTTATTGCTACCTTGCACTATTGACTTCAATGGCTTGTTCCCATCTACCTAAACCGCGGATCCCCAATCACCCAATGTTCAAAATGATCACAGATGTGGACCTGCTAAGAGAAATAAATGCCAGGAGAGATCAGGTGCTTGTCCACATGTTACTTGCTGATGCTTTGGGTTCGGTTTACCCCACACCCTTCAGTGACAATTGTTCTGTAAGATTTGATGAAGGGCAAAACTTTTCTCTGTTTTGTAAAAATCAAAGATAAAATATGGATCACACCCATGATTACCAGAAACAACCATTTGGGGAACAAAGATGAAAGAATACATAGTTCAGAAATAGTTGTCATGTATCTGTCCACCTGGTCAACATGTGCACCTATCCATTGAATATGCTAGACACCCTGCTGATGCTGAGAACGCTGCAAAGAGCAGGTTTCTGCTCCTCCAATGTTTCACTCTAGAGAGCGAGCACAGCCATCCCTAACAGCACAGGGTGGCAAGGGTCAAGATCAGGAGGTGGGGAAGGACCAACCCAGAGTGTTGGGGCTAGAAGGAGATGGAGTAAACCTAGTTCTTATGAATGATCCACACTTCTTTATTGCTCTTATTATCTTCGTTCAACTTTGGGGTGGGGGTGGGGAGTTTAGTCACTAGTATAATTAACTGCCATTAATAGAAAAGGCATGAATGAAGGAGAGTCAATTTTCCTAGGTGCCATACCTGTTTTGGAGCCCTACTGGTACTATAGGAAGATGATGGACTACTGAACAGCTAGGTTGGTGGTTCAAACCCACCAGCTGCTTTTTTGGAGAAAGATGAGACTCTCTGGTCCTGTAAAGACTTAGACTCTCAGAAATTTATGTAGGGTCACTATGAGTCTGAATTGATATGATGGCAGTGGGTTACATTTGGTTATATCTATGTTAAAATATGAAAATGGCAAATAGACACATTATTGCCATTGTGACCTTTTATACTTAATCATAGAAATCACTTTGATTCCATAAATTGGATTTCTCTTAACAGCATCTTCCATCATCCTGGAAATATCCATGGTCACAGACATTCATTCAGTTGAGATAACACCTGGGGTGGAAAGAGTGTGTTGTCTTAATTAATGTGCTCTGTTCTGGGTCTCTGGGTTCTAGAATCTATTGCAAGGACTATGAAGAATTCAAAGACAGTATTTATGATGAAAGGGTTTATTACAGAAGCTAACAGGTTTGAATGCCAGTGAGAAATGCTCCATAAGACAAAGTTCTTTCAGGTCTGCTAATAAATGCTCCTAAGGGCTTAAAATTTCCCTGTAAACTTTAAGTCAAAGGCATTCAGCTCAAGCTCTGTGGGTCAGCAAACCCAGCTCCCAGAATTAAGTGCCCAGAAGCACTCCACTCCAGTAAGTCTCAGCCTGAAGGCACTCTGCATGACTATCATGGGTCACCAAGTCCAGATTCCCAAATTATAAGTAAGTACGCAGAGCTACCTCACTGGCAAAGCACAAAAGCAGGTGGCTTTACTTTCTTGTGGCATGGGAAGTCCATTTCTTTGTTTCATACTCTGGCTCCTGAATCTGCTACTCTTTTGATGTGACAGCTGTCTTCTGGACCCAAGAGGTTCATTGCACAGGGTTCTCAGGTGGAGAGGACTCATTCCACTTCTGCTGCTAGTGAGTAATGAAACCAAATCTGCTGCTTCTCAGAAGGCTTTTGGTTATATCTATGTTGCAGATATTCTAAGAAGATTGTGTTTTATGCAGCAGGATGGCATGCCAAAGAATCCTACTCACAATCCTTCAGAGGTGAATCCTATTTGTACCTCCTGGACCGTCACACCAGAGCCAGGCAGAAAAATAGGCATTGTGTGGGAGTTAGAGACTTTGGCTGGAATAATCACATTCAATATTTCACTACTCTTGCAAGGACATGCTACCGGACTGGAGTGAGTAACCTAGTTATGTGGGCCTCTTGGGAGGTGTTGGCCAGCAGAGTTAAGTGTATTTTGCTATTTGAGGGACAGAAAGGAGCTCACTGAAGCTGAAGAGGAGTTGGGGGTGAGAGGGAGGCAGGCGCCGGAGGGGATTAGATAGCTGGATAAAGATTAGGACCAACTTGGGCCCACTGACATAATATGAATCAATGCAGTCTGTCCATTGCTAAAGGAGTTCTTGTGGCACAGTAGTTGCTCATTGGGCTGTTATCCCCAAGGGCAGCAGTTCCAAACCACCAGTCAACTCCATGGGAGAAAGATGAGGCTTTCTACTCCCATAACAAATTACAGCCTTGGAAACTCGTGGGAGCAGTTATACCCTGTCCTGTAAGGTCACTAAGTCAGCATCAACTCGATGGCAATGAGTTTTATTTTGGTCCATTACGAAATGGTATGCTCTGAACCGGTTGTTGTTGACTGTTATAAAGTTGGTGCCAACCCATAGCTCTTCCATATGCAATGAGTTTCCAGAGTATTTCATCTGTATTGGAGGTGCTCACCAGGACTTGTGTCCCCATGGGCTCCTGGTGGGGGGTCCAACCACTGCCCTTTTGCTCAGCATTCCAAAGCTTAGCCCATGTACCACCAGAGCCCCATTGCACCAGGACATCCTTTCTCTTTCACTAACATAGCTCATCCTTCCTAAGTCTCCTCCATAAGCATGCTGCAGTGCAGTTGTTCAGTATCTTGACAGGTCCTTGTGCTTAGAATAGAAGAGACCCTTTGCTCAGTGTCTGCCCATCTCCACAGCGCACACCAAAGGTTAACAGCATATGTGGCAATTATGTAGATCTTTAAAACCCGACCTCACTAAAATCAATCATTCTTGACACCCCAGCCTGGTATATCTCAGTACCACAGTTTCAATTTTCTGGATCTGGGAATCTGAGTCAAGAATAAAGCTAACATGTCTTGAGGACATTGTTTTCAAGCTCAGCTTAAATTTGAGTCTTGCCACCGGCAAGCTGTGTCATTAGATCAGAAAACCCCAAGTCATCACCTGGAAGAGGCACAAAATGCACCTGACTCCTTATGTGCAAAGACCTTTCAATAACACAGGCTCACTGCCATCCAGGCCTTTCCCATGCATCACCCCCCACAGGGCAGGCAGACTGATCCATAGGGTGCCCCAGACTGTCAGTACTTACTGAAGCAGACCGCAGCAATATGCTCCCATGGTGGAGTGGCTGGTACGTGTGAACACAGCCTCACCCCTTACCTACCTACCATGCCAATCAGCAGTTTATAAGCCACCGGAGATGCTTTGTCAGCACACGCACATCCTGGGAGAGGGGTGGGCGTTGGGGGTTCGGGGGAGTCGGGTCTATTTATGCTGGTAAGGCACAAAGGTCTTTCAGAAGCCTATGTGGAGTTCCCACAAACATGCTTCTTTTGAAAACAAAGACTTTCTATGATGATAATCACAACCTCCACTAAACAGAAATCCTAAGAAGTAGATGGTGCCCAGTTACCACTAGTGGCTGCTTGGCTGCTCTGATCAGAATGACAATAGAAAGTAGTGGGGGGGGGGTGAGGAATGAGAGAGAGAGAGAGAGAGAGAGAGAGAGAGAGAGAGAGAGAGAGAGAGAGAGAGAGAGAGAGAGATTGAAGAAAACCTCAGCAGTCGGGGAAAAAAAAAAGACCAAACTTACTGGTCTGATGGAGAAGAATGGAACTCCTGAAACCGTGCTCCTTATACATAAGGAAATGTTTCCATGAGTATTTTAAAGTCCTATCTTATGCCATTCACACCTGGAATTGAGCCTGCCCTCAGGATCACCGTTCAGCTAAATAATCCACAGGGTTAATGTGACTATTAAGACCAGGGAGGAACTTCCCAGTGCACTGAACCTTAGGAGACTAGGGGGGTGGGGGAGTCATTTGCCCAAAGCAAAACTCACAAAGCACAAAGGGGAAGGAAAGAAGATGATTGGGAACAGGACACCCAGGGCAGCAGGGAGCAGAGAAGTTTCATTGAAGGGATTATAAACAATGCCAGGAAATGAAATGTGTGTAAATTGTTAGATGAAAAATGAATTTACTCTGCAAAACTTCATCCAAACAATATTTTTAAAAAGATAGCAGCATCCAAACTGAGAAGCACTAAAAATTTTTATGCAAATTCAAATTACCATACACACTCAAGAATAAGACAACCCTAATGTCAGCCGAGGCACCTAATTTTACCACAAAAACTGTATCAAAAATGTGCTGAATAACTTGGCTTATGCATGGGTATATACGGTACATCAAGAAGAATACTAACTAAAAGAACAGAGATAAAAGTTTTGCCTTCCAAGAAAGAAAAATGATGGTAAACTAGAAGAGAGATGGGCTGCTTCCTGAGAAGTAAACTTCTAAGAGATCCACGGCCCTCCAGTTGATTCTGACCCCGAGCAAAGCTGTAGGACAGCATCGAATTGCCCCTTAGCTGTTCCCGTAGGATAATCTTAACAGAAGCCACCGCCTAACCTTTCTCTCATGGGAAGGCTGGTGGATTCAAACGGCTGAACTTTCAGTTAGAAGCCAAGTGCTTAACCATTGTGCCACCAGGACTCCTGATCAGAGAACATGAGCTTTGGAGTCTAACTGATGTGAATCCAGTCCAAGCTGGCAGAGGAAAGAGAGACTGGGCTTTGTACCTGTGCCTCATCACGTGCAAACAAAGACAACATGAAAAGATGGGCCCAGGCTTCCAAGTACCCATGGGACCTGCTTGATCAAGTGGTGATGGGGATTCTTATCCCCAAGGTCAGCCTTTATGGTGCACTGGGTCCAGTGGCGATCCTGTCACTAATGCTTCCATCTTTATATTTTGCCATCCTCATCGAGAGGATTTGAAATCAAAAGTTCTCCAATATCAGGTGCCATGTCGACAGTCCAAGCAGGAAGAAGACAAGGCAAGTGTTTAGACAGGGGAGGGCTCACCTTTCTTGGTCAAAATTGAGAAAATGTTTTCAAGCATGCCTACTCACAGCCACGACTTTGTTTGCATCTCTCTGAAGAGAACTGGCTTGTGTGATGGAGCCCATTTTTAGAACACCTCTACCTAGACTCGATGCTTGGAACAAAACCAACATTGTTTTTGTTTTGTTGCCATCTCAACTTCTTATTGGAAACTTAGATCATTGTCAAGTTTTATAGAGCAGATCCTTAGTTTTACATGCAGTCCTTCAGACCTTCCAATTCTACTGCTCCCTGGTAAGCCTTCCATTGTACCATCACCTAGGCAACTTCCTCCCTGTGTTTCCTCCTTACATTCCTCCGTCTTTTCTACTCCCCTGAAATGGGCCTTTGGGGCAATGCTGTCCTTTGACCTCAAATGGGGGAGGGGGTGTTCCACAGTGACTTGAAGGGTTACTAAGGACTAGTGTCTTGCAGGTCCCACAGGTCTCTATTTCATCAGCAAACCTGGTCTCTCCTAGGATGTTAAGCACTGTTTCAACTTCCCCCAGACTCTATCCATTACCAAGAAGCCTTCGGTGGTGTAGTGGTTACTCATTACGCTGTGATCCCTAAGGTCTGCAGTTCAAAACCACCAGATGCTCCGTGGAGAGAAAGACAGATTTATTTCAGAAAGCAATTAGGCTCAGAAACCCAGATTGGGGGTCACTATGAGTCAGCATTGACCGAAAGCAGAGAGTTTGGCTTTTTATCCAAGGCCTTGGCCATCATCTATTTTAAGACAAAGGGTGGAAGGAACTGAGGTACCACCTTCAAACGATCAGTGAACCCCAGATGGTATTTCAGATATTATTTCTTGTGGAGCAAAGACTTCTTTCATTGGAAGTCTGAAGGTGCAGAAACTTGGGGTATGTATCATTTTCTCCAGAAATTCAGCTCCCTGAGTTCTCCCTCTAGTCCTAGCCTCGAGTTCACCTCCAGGACACTCTCCTGGATCCCAAATGGATCCTCGACTGCCGGTTAGAAACAGCAAGAAGTCGGCTGTCTAAAACAGCCGCATTAATTAGAACCCGGCTGGTTTCCAGAAAGAATGGCTACATCTCCATCAGCCAACAAGCTGTGTCTTTATCTCCTGTGACAACAGCAACCATTAGGGAGCGTATCGCCCACTTGATCAGCAGCCAGCCAGGTGGTGACAGCATCCCTCCCTTCTGGGCTGCCAAGGTTCCCTACTACCAGCAAGTTTCATAATGTTATCTCTAAGAAGACAGTGATGTTGCTTGTTTAATGTTTTCCCCTTTTAGATTTTGTGAGTGTTGAATAGAATCTGGTCTTGGAACTGACATCCACCTTGTTTCCATCTAACTCAGGTATCCTCAGTGCCTTTGACAAAGCCAGCAGTCAGAGAAAAGAGTTTGTATTCCGCAATGCAATGTAACTCTGTTGAAAGGCTGAGCAGGCACTTATGCTCCATGACCTAGGGTTCTTAGGAGAAAGCCGGTAGATTGCACTAGTTGCTTCATATAATTTTCAGCTCTGCACTTAAATGTTCAAAGCTGGACTGGGAGTCGTTCAGGAGCCATTGTGGCTGGGAAGGGCTGGGCTACTTAGGACCAAGTTGGTGGCTTAAACCTACCAGACGCTTTATGGGAGAAAGGCGAGATTGTTTCCAATTGAAGATTGATGGCCTTAGAAATTTTTAAATAGCAGTGGTTCTCAACCTTCCTAATTCTATGACCCTTTCATACAGTTCCTCATGTTGTGGTTACCCCCAATAATAGAATTATTTTTGCTGCTACTTCGTAACTGTGATTTTGCTACTGTTATGATTCAGTAGCAATTGTTTGCTATGTGAAACGGTTCCCTCAACCCCCACAAGTTGAAAACTGCTGTTAGATATGTTTGTTTTGTGTTGGACTATACCCCGTGGCAGTGGGTATACTCTTCAGTCCAAAAATCTTAAGTGACATTAAAAGCCACATCCATGCCATGTAAAAATTTTAGTCTCCATTTCTCTAATTAAAAGGCAAACATTGGGAGGCAGGGAGTTTAAGCCAATGGGATTTAAAAGCAAGCATAAATCACAAGGGTGTAGACTCACTATGGAGATGTAAGCAATGTGACTGCTCCTCTCTAGAAGCCACTGACTGGGAACAGGTTGTGTTCCATGTGCTTTGACCTGAGACGAAACATTAATGGCAACAAAAGAGCAAGAAAGTAAGTTCAGCACACAGGCTTCACATAAATCCCCAACATGTCAGTTAAATGATATAATTTTATAGTTTCCAGTAAAACTTCATGGTGTTAGCACATTAATAAAGTCTTAATTTTTTAAAAATACTTACCCTTCAGATCCAACCATTCCCAAAGCAGACAAAAATGCGACAGTTTAAAAAGGAGGTGAAACAAAACTGTGAACTTCAGTCTGTCCATAGAACTTAGTGTGATCTTGATGGCATTGGAATAGAGACATCAGCATCTTTTCACTTTTAGCAATTAGATCAACTCAATTACTTGTAAGAATATAAAGCCAGCACCAATTGCCTTGGCCTTGGTTCTTCTGACCCCTGGAACTGTCATGGGTACCCTCGGATTTGCAGGCGTTGATTGTCCAACGGTGGAGCTACAGGCTTTTGTGTCAAGACTTGACCCTTCAACTGTTCGGTTAGCAGTTGCGTGCATTAGCTCCTGTAACCATCCAAGGTCTCTGCATAGAATGCCAACATATAGTCCAGTATGTGTTCCTGGTGCTGGATGAAATGTACTATGTGTTGCATGTCCACATACAAAAATTCCTGAAATCAGCAATGAGGTAGTGATAGGATGGAAATTCCGAACAAGACATATGAGGCTATTTACATTCACCTTAAAAAGGAAATAATAGTTAATGATATGCACTAGGGCACTCTATTAATTTTTAAAATCATTTTATTGGGGGCTCATACAACTCTTATCACAATCCATATATACATCAATTATGTAAAGCACATTTGTAATTCATGGACCTCATCATTCTCAAGAGGTTTGCTCTCCACTTAAGCCCCTGGCATCAGCTCCTCATTTCACTGCCCCCTTCCTCAGTGCTTCCCCCTCCCTCATTAACCCTTCAAAATTTATAAATTATTATTTTGTCACACCTTACACCGTCCCACGTCTCCCTTCACCCACTTTTCTGTTGTCTGTCCCCAGGGAGGAGGTTATATGTAGATCCCTGTAATCGGTTACCCCTTTCCACCCTACCCTCCCTTGACCCTCCCACTATCGCCACGCTCACCACCTGTCTTGAAGAGATCATCTGTCTTGGATTCCCTGTGTTTCCAGTTCCTATATATACCAGTGTACATTCTCTGGTCTTGCCAGATTTGTAAGGTAGAATTGGGATCATAATAGTGGGTGGTGGTGGGGAGGAAGCATTTTGGAACTAGAGGAAAGTTTTATGCTTAATTGTTGCCACACTGCACCCTGATTGGCTTGTCTCCTCCCTGCGACCCTTCCGTAAAGGAATGTCCAGTTGCCTACAGATGGGCTTTGGTTCCCCACTCCACACTCCCCTCATTCACAATGATATGATTTTTTTGTTCTTTGATGCCTGATACCTCATCGCTTCAACACCTCATGATCACACAGATGTGCTTCTTCCACGTAGGCTTTGTTGCTTCTGAGCTAGATGGCCACTTGTTTATCTTCAAGCATTTAAGACCCTAGATACAATTTCTTTTGATAGCCGGGCTCCATCAGTTTTCTTCACCACATTTGCTTATGCACGCGCTTTGTCTTCAGTGTTTGTGTCGGGAATGTGAGCATCATGGAATGCCAGCTTAATAGAACAAAGTATTCTTGCATTGAGGGAGTACTTGGGCACTCTATTTCTTAATGGCAAATCTTTAAAAGAGTTAACTGCCTTTTTAAAGGAAAGAGATAGACTTTTTATAATTTTAAAGGGTTTTATTGTTTACTGTCATCAGGATCTTAATCATATTTGGATAAAGAAATACTCTAAACTGATTATGGTTAACAACTGTGCTGTCTGGGGGAAGCGTATTTACCAAAATTGCACCATGCTAAGACTGCTGGTGCACTTCCAAAAGAGATGAAAGACTTTGTTGCATCCACAGGGGCGGGCAGTTTCATGATGGGAATAAAATATAATCAACAACGCACTCTGCACAGTAATAAAGCTCAGAGTGGTTGACTGATAAACATTACTATTCATACCTCATGCAAAATTATGGCTCATGCATGAAGAATAGTCTGTGTAGCAGAAATACTGGAAATTGTGACTGATGAAGTTTAATTCTAAGACCTATGGAGGTGATGAGCAAGTCAGGGTGCAGTATGGCACCGACAAAATATACAACTTTCCTCTAGTTTTTTAATGCTTCCCTCCACCACTATCATGACCCCCAATGTTACCTTACAAAACCAGTTAGACCAGAGCATGTACACTGATAGGGATAAGAGCTTGCAACACAGGGAATCCAGGACAGATAAACCCCTCAGATAAACCCCTGAGAGGAGAGTAGGAGAGTAGCCAGAAATTGGGGGGAGAAAGGGGAAACAATCACAATGATTGACATATAACCACCACCACCACACCACCCAGCCACCTAGGGGGAAGAACAACAGAACAGTGGGTGAAGGGAAACAGCGGTTGGTGTAAGACGTGAAAAAAATATTTTATAAATTATCAAGGGTTCATGAGGGAGCGAAGGTGGGGGAGGGAGGGAAAAATAAGGAGCTGATACCAAGGGTTCAAGTAGAAAAAATGTTTTGAAAATGATGATGGTAACATAAGTACAAATGTGTTCAACACAATGGATGGATGCATGGATTATGATGCGAGTTGTAAGAGCCCCCAATAAATGAATTTGTTTTTAAATGAGTGGAGGATGTTTGAGAACCACTGTGGTGAAGTGCTTAGAACACTCAGCTGCTAACCAAATAGCAGGGGCTGTGAGGTGCTATCAAGTCGGGTCCTACTCATAGTGACCCTATGTACAACAGAAGAAAACTCCACCCAGACCTGTGGTACTTATGCTTGAACCTAAGGATGCAGCCACAGCGTCAATCCATCTTGTCTAAGGTTTTCCTCTGTTTCTCTGCCTTGCTACTTTACCAAGCATGATGTCCTGTCTCCAGGGATTGACCTCTCCTGACAACATGTCCAAAGGACATGAGACAAAGTCTCTCTATCCTTGCCTCTAAGGTGCATTCAGCCATCCTTCTTCCAAGACAGATTGGTTTGTTCTTTCGGCAGTCCGTGGGTCTTTCCATGGTAAGTGGTTCGAATTCATCAGGCAGCCAAACTACAAGAGGAAACGATGGCAGTAAGTTTCTATCCAGAGGGAGAGCCTATGAGCCCATGGTTGTGACCTGAATTCTCTGTTCTAGTGACTCTACCGGGCAGAGCAGAAGTGCTCCATAGCATTGCCAAGATTGTCGTTTTTAAAGTGATTGATTGATTGAAAAGAGATGCCACATCTTTCTCCTGCACAGATCAGTGGGAGGGTTCCAGTTCGCTACATTTTGCTTAGTAGCCCAGCGTGCTTTCTCATAGTGTTCCTTCCTTAGAAACCATACGGGACAGTTCTACTGTAGCCTATAAACTCAGTGGGAGCGGGAATCAACATCATAGCAGTGGTTGAGGGAAGTTTAACCTCTCCTAAGGTATAATCACTCACTCAGAAATTATACTACGGTTTACAGGGCATACTCTGCATGTTTGTCGACATGAGGCTGTTTACCACAGACTCTTATGAGCTGATCTGTGTTTACAGAGATAACCAGGTCATTCCATGATCAATTCCCAGTAGTATGATGTATAAGGCTGTGTTTATTTCCCTGAGGCTCGAAGAGGATAAAATAAGAGTAAGTGATGCCCACAGAGTGAGGGCTTTGCCTCCTTCTTTGGTGGAAACTGATGGATGGGCTGACTCTCTTAATGGTAATTGTGCTAGACACTTAATAGCAGGTTTCTTTTTCAAAGGCCCACTACTGCATTGATCTTAATGACAGCAGTAGTAATGCTGCTCTCATTTTCCATGTTTGGCTCTGTCTCCTCTGCACACTGTTTCTCTGATATAACCTAATAGGTTGTCACTCCATGCATGGACATACCTTACATTCACCTTGGTGACTGGAAAAATCTAGACTAAGTAAATGCATGCCTACCTGTATTGGATAGTTTTGCATTATTGCACCAAATTAATCATCACAAAAGAAAGAGTTTATTATGAACTCTGCAGCTTAAATTTTGCATGTACTCAACAAATGGCAGCCACATCAAGAATAAAACATGAAGTCAATTCTCTAGAGTCCAGAAGTTCAAAAACACTACACACATAGCTAATGTTATGATGACTATGGGTAAACCCCTAATCCTATTTCTATTCTTTTACTGAAGTATTGTTTTTATGATGTTCACATCCTTTTGCTCACATGTTTACAACCCACACCACCTCAAAGCCAGGTCAGGTAATCTACTCTCATCACCAAAGTGAAAGCAGTTGGGTTCCAACATTGCCTACCCTTCCAACAAGCTGATATGCACAGGTTAATGATTTCTCAGATGTCTGCCATCTTTCTTTCCAGGATCAACTCTACAGGAGTCAGACAATTTCTGGCAATTATACTTTCTTTAATGGCAAATGCATCTCATGCAATGAAGCCATCCTTTCCCTTTCAAAAAGAAATCTGTTCACTAACAGGGCAATTCCAACATATCTGCAGGGTGAATCTCAAGTCTGTGTTTGCCTGGGAACCTGAAGACGGGGAGTCCAGGAGATTCTGTGACGCCGAGATTGAGATTCCAAGTCCGGTATAGAGCATCACTGATGTTTTGTTAAATGCTCTACCATTCAACAAGGACCTAACTAAATAATTCAGTGACCACAGGAAAAATATATGCTCATTAATAAGAGGATATCAGAGTTGCTTCATATTCCCTTCAAAACGGTTTGAAATTCTTTCTTTGGAATTTGTCAGATAATGTCACTGACCAGCATACACCCACAGGAGAAGTAAGAGGTGACTTATTGCCACTCTACACTGTCGTTCTGAGGACTAATTAGACAGCAAATATCAAGCATCGGCACATAACAAGTGCATATGACATGAAGTCATCTTTAGGTGGAAAAGGAGTTTGCCCTCAGGATACCTAGATAACAGTGCTGGCCCTGCCGTTGCTGGATTGGCGAGCCTGGGCAAGTAAGGCAATTCTTTTAAGCCTCAGTTTTGTTATTGTTAGTTGCCATTGTGTCAGTCTCTAGCTCATGAAGAAGCTATGAGCCACTGTGATTCATAGAAGTTTCATTGGATAAGTTTGGTTTTCTTCCTAGTCCTCAGTCTGGAAACGCTATTGAAATTTCTTTGGTATCATGGCAACACACGCGCCTTCAATGATGGACTGGCAGAGGCTGCATTTTAGGTGAATTAGGTGGAAATTAATGGTCTCTACCACTGAACTGGCACTGCTTCCAAGGATTAGCTTGCTTACTTGAAAATTATGGACTATATTCTTTCCTCAGAATTAGAGTGATGAAACAATTAAACAACAGAGTTATCAAGGAATAATCTATAAGCAAGCCTAGTCTATTTTGTAGCAACTTGTCACTTATGCATGTCTATTCTAAGACATTACACAACTGGGATGTCCATTGGCTAAAACCAGAACCACCTACAGGTGCATGTATGGGCTGTCTTTGCTGAGCCTGAGCCTGGGCTCTGCTGTCCTCAACCCAGCTCAGGTCAAAAGGTGACCCAAGATGCTTGGAAAACAGTAGCATCAAGGCATTCTCTACTGGGGCTCTATTGTGAATTCATGCCCTGTTTTCATAAACACGGTTTCCAAAATATTTGCTTGGACACTCATTAGATCTGTCATTGTAGAACTTGTCAAGAAGACTGATCTGTAAATTTACAACAACAAATAACCCAAGAAACGTAACAGCATCTGAAAAATAATATAAACAAAATGGTTCAATTATACTTGGTAAACACGGTAGAATATAAATCACTAACCATTTTCCCTCTTAAGTCCAGCATTGATGGAATATCACACCTGATTAATTATGAATAGAAAATAAAATAATCTGCTCAACTCCTTCTGCAAGCTTACTCAGTCTGAATGCGCAATACATGGTTTTTGTTTCTTTGCCTCAGAATTGTCTTCAAAAATTCTTTCAAGATCTGATTATTTTGACAATTCTATGTGAGTAATTTATTTCACGTAGATCACATTTACATACATATCTTGTACTTGTTCACTTTGATGATTTCTCTTAGTTTCTAGCAAGCAGTTTGCCTGTAATTGTGGGAAGAGTCAATCATCCAAAGATGCATCTTTTCTCTCTACCAAATTATTGCCTGATGAATGCCGTATAAGACAGTTTGCACTGAATGTAGTTCTGGAGAGCAAGTAATCAGACCGTCTATTTGACAACACATTTGAGAGACCTTAGAATGCACCTCAACATAAATAAAAAACCTGAACCCAAACAAGAGGCTGCATCATTAGTTAAGAGCACCCTGAGCTTGTCAGAAATTTCCTTTTGCTGGCACTCACAGTTAGCACCCATGGGAGAAGCAGTCAAGAAAATCAAATGACATTCTGAAAATCTGCTGGGAAACATTTCCTAACGTGTTAAAGGGCAAAGATATCACTTTGAGGACTAAGGTATGTTTGATCAAAACCATGTACTTCAATCATCTCATATGCATGGGATATATGGACAGTGATTATGGAAGACTGAAGAAGAATCAATGCATTGGAAGTACGGTTATGGCAAAGAATACAGAATTTACCATGAGCTACCCCTCAAATGCACAAATCTGTCTTGCAAGAAGTACAACTACAACGTCCCTTGTAAGCTTGGATGCAGACATGGTCTTGTGTAATTCGGAAATAACATGAAGTTGCACCAGTCTCTGGAGGAAGACAAAGTAGAGGGTCTTTGAAAAGTAGAGGGTCGATGAAAATGAGCAAGGTGCTCCTGAAGGCAGATGGTCCCAGTGGCAGGGGCATTGGGGGAATGGCACTGCACTGGCCAGCGCTTTAGTCTGTTGTACACAAGGTTGCTGTGAGGGAGAACTGACCCGACAGCATCTAAAAACAAAGTGTAAAGCAATGATACTAAAACAATTGAAAACTTGCAAGTCTGAGAAACTTAAAACGATGTCAACAGAGACCTGGTCAGTGTCAGGAAAGGATTGGATGGGATTGGTTAACTGGCACTTAAAGTAGACAATTAAGAGCAACTAATGTGTGTACCAGATGTTTCTGCACTTTGTCCCAAACTACAGGAAGTGAAGGCTGGCCTCTAAAATGTGGTCAGCTGGTCTCCAAGGACAAATGTGAGTGTTAGGGCTGAGGGTGTGTTGCATTGACAAGGGGCAAAGTCACAGTCCTGAACACATGCTTTCATGGACTTTCTTGTCCACAAGGGTGTCCATCTAGTAGATTCTAACTCACAGCTACCCTGTAGGCCAGAGTTGAACTACCAAATAGGGTTTCCAAGGTTGTAAGTCTTTCCAGAAGCCGAAGGCCCCCTTGCTCTCCCATGAGGTGGCTGGTGGGTCGATCCACTGAGATTTTCTTAGCAGTGAAGCGCTTTAACCACCAGGCCCCTGGGAATTCTCAAAGTAGAAAGGAGCTTAATTCTTCTCCAGAAACAGAAAAAACACTCCAATCATAATACCAGAAAATACCTCAGGTTAGATGAAATTGATTTTTTCTTTATGGATAATTCCATAAGCGTTAGACTGCTAAATTCAAGGTCAGTAATTCAGATCCAATAGGAATTCTGAGGGTGAAGGATGGGGCTGCCTGATTCTGTAAAGACGTACAAAGCCTCACAAACCCTATGTAGTGTAGCTATGAGTTAGAATCATGGCTGTGGGTTGCTTGGTAAAGCCAACAAAGCTAAACTAAAAGCAAGTGTGGGGAAATAAGGTAAAGAGTGGCTTTTTAGGTTGAGGGACCCTCTGGCTCAGGTTGAGAGTGGTCTAAATTCAGGGGCTAAAATGAAGGAGAAAAGTGGAACCAACGTTGGGCGAACGTTTTTTTTTTTCTTATTGATAAAGAAACAATGACTTCAGATCATTCTGTATAAGCTCAAGAATGAGACTGTGTTAGGTGTTCTCTGGCCTTTTCATAGGTAGAAAGGTAAATGTAGATCTTACTTAGTGAATCGTTTGCTGTTGTTGCTTCATGTAATCTGGTTGAATCCAACTCAAAGTAAACCCCAGTGTGTGCAGAGTAAGCAAAACTTTGCTTGGAAGGATTTTCAGTGGCTATTGACTTTGCAAAGACCTTCAGGTGTGTGTTCTAAAAGGGGTCTGCATAGGTTAAAATTGCCAACCTTTTAACTAGAAGGTTTCACGTGGCAAAGGGAGGCTGTTTTCAGTGACCTGATTTCTGAACACTAAGGCTGAGGGCACAGATCGTGGCAAGAACTGTGAAGTACTTAAAAGAAGGTGTCTCCCACAAACCCAACATTGAATACTTGTCAGTTATCCGAAATACTATCTGTGCAGAATGATCTGCCTCATAGGTTATGTTTCCTTTGAGATTAAATGTATTCTTTTTTTGCCCTCATAATTGGCTAAATTATTATTGCATTTTAGACCATTGCTCTAGCCACCCTGTCAATCCATCTCCGTGCCAGTCTTCTTCCTCTCCCCCATCCCCCCAGCCTGACCCTCTACTGTACCAAGCCTGATGTCCTGCTTTAGAGACTGGTTTCTCCTGGCAACACGTACAAAGTACCGACTTCTAGAGACCATTTTTATTGGACTTCTGTCAACAACCTTGTTCAACTTTCTACAAGTCTATTGCATAGCCAATATTCTTTTCCAACACCATTATTTTATTTGGTTTCAAAACCATTTTATTGGGAGTTAAAACAGATATCAAATCATTCAATCGCATCAACTACTAATCCGTTTTTTTATTAAAAAAATACGTTTCCTTCCTGAAATCCTTGACATCAGCTCCCTATTACC
Source organism: Tenrec ecaudatus (assembly GCF_050624435.1). Taxonomy (NCBI): domain Eukaryota; kingdom Metazoa; phylum Chordata; class Mammalia; order Afrosoricida; family Tenrecidae; genus Tenrec; species Tenrec ecaudatus. The sequence continues at coordinate 5,825,674 of NC_134544.1, read as the reverse complement.
CCTCCCCCTCCCCCCACCACTGTAGCTCCTAGAAACTCTTATTCTACTTTCTGTCCCTTTAGGTTCATCAGTCTTGGGTTTCGTATACCAAAAACACAGGAAAACATATCACAAGAATTCAAGAGGGTGACCCCCAATGATATAACATATCTGAGATAAATCAGAATAGAAACAACAACATAGAAAAAATGTTGAAGACCAGATCTGGTCTAAAATGCATCACAGGTGGGGGAAATCAACCGACAATGCTTTAACGGATCACATTAGGTTTTGATCTTCTGTTCATCTCTCTGATGCACTCTCTTTGGTAACCACTTTCCTTTCTCCCTTCTAATTCTGATGGAGGGAAAGCTCCAGAAGTTTTTTCCACAAATATATCTTGGGCTCCTACTGTCACCCCTAGCCTATCTGCAAAACAGATGCTCACGCTTTAGGCTCTGACCGTATTCCCTCCTTCAATCCCAGACTAGATGATTTACCAGCCTTTGGTAACTAGTGTTGGTGTGCTCCTTCCATGACGACTTCCTTGACAGCTCACTTAGATGACTGCTTTTTGGAGACAAGCTTTAAGACCCCAGATGCTATTTCATCTGAGAGCTAGGCACTATCTAATTTCTCCATCACACGTTTCTTTTTTATTCTTTCATCATTTTATTGGGGGCTCATAAAACTTTTATCACAATCCATCCATCCATCCATTGTGTCAAGCACATTTGTGTATTTGTTACCATCATCATTTTCAAAACTTTTTCTACTTGAGCCCTTGGTATTAGCTCATTTCCTCCCCTCTCCCCTACACTCCTTCCATCACAAGCCCTTGATATTTTATAAATTACTATTTGTTCATGTTTTACACTGACCGATGTCTCCCTTCAACCACTTTTCTGTAGTCCATCTCCCAGAAAAGGGGGTTATATGTTGATCATTGTGATTGATTCCCCTTTTCTCGCTCCAACCTTACCCTCTTGTTATCGCTACTCTAATTGTTGGTCCTGGGGTTTGTCTGTCCTGTAATCCCTGTGTTTCCAGCTCCAATCTGTACCAGAGTACATCCTCTGGTTTAGCCAGGTTTGTAAGATAAAACTGAGATCATAATGGGGTGGGGTGAGGGGCAGACGGGGAGGAAGCATTAAAGAACTAGAGGAATGATGTCTGTTCATCTGTACTATACTGCACCCTGACTGGCTCATCTCTTTCTTGTGACCCTTCTATAAAGGGATGTCCAATTGTCTAAAGATGGGCTTTGGGTCTCCACTCTGCACTCCCCCTCATTTGCATTGATATGATTTTTGTTGTTGTTGTTGTTGTTGTTGTTGTTCTGGGTCTTTCATGCCTGATACCTGATCCCATCAACACCTTGTGATTACACAGGCTGGTATGCTTCTTCCATGTGGGCTTTGTTGCTTTTCAGCTAGATGACCACTTGTTTGTCTTCAAGCCTGTAAGACCCTAAACACTATATATTTTGATAGCTAGGCACCATCAGCTTTCTTCAATATATTTGCTATGCACCCATTTTGTCTTCAGCAATCGTGTTGGGGAAGGTGAGCTTCATGGAATGTGAAATTATTAGAACGAATTTCTGCGTTCCCTTGCTGAGGGCAAGTATTGAGCAGGGTCATGATGGAAGAACAAATTGTTCTTAAATTGGAGCTAGGATTTCGTGCAAACCCAAAATCCATGCCTGTTTTTGTTTTGTTTCGTTTTTTTGTTTTCCAATTTGCCTTGTACTCCCTTTCAAAGCCTCCTTGCTAACTTATGGCAGCATGTGGCTGATCATCCCCCTGGGACATAACAGCCTTCTATTAATATTGTCTTTGATTAGCTCCTTGTACTAATTATGTAAAGTCCTGCTGAGAGGGGAGTATGCGGGCAATGTAGGCTAACTCCACTTGTGGATATTATCTGCATATCCACGTGTGCGGAATCAATCTTTTCTTGGATGGACGCTATTTATACAAATAATGGTTAATTGTCAGGGAAATTTATAATAATAATCACTGAGAATGTTAGTGATGGGTTTGTCAGAATAACATATATATGTGTATATATATTTATATATATTGCTTTAGACATGTTATTTCTCTGCATTTTGTTTGAGTCACAATTTATGTGGTCTGGTTTTACATGCCAACCTCACAAGAGTAGCTAAGAGGAGATAGGATAGGAGAAAAGCTCTTTTCTTTGGAAACTTTCATATTTATCAGCAATTTAGGTACCGAAGTTTTTATATAAAAAGAAAGCAGCAAAGAAAATGGAATTAATATTTCCCTATTTTCCATGTAAATTGCTTAGCTTTTTTAGAACATCAGTAATTTGCATTATTTGCTGTAAACTAAACAAATCAGACCATTTCCCTGGTATTTGAAGGAAATGTGGCTCATTGTGATGTGCATCTCAAGGTGATTGCAAACAGGAGTCATCCATCAAAAGCCACGTTTTAAAATGCTCCCCTTAATTTGCAGATAGAGTTAAGCTTTAACAAAGACCTCATTGCCTCCAAATAATTGCTCTCAGTCAAGAGCTAAAAACTAAAAGCAAACTTACCTTCAGCTAGTTGATTCTATCTGAGTGATCCTGTAGAACAGAGTAGAACTGCCCCTATGAGTTTCTGAGGCTGTTAACCATTTTTTTCTTATTCTTTATTTGGTTCTTTGTTTAAATTAGATACTTTTATTGGGGGCTCTTACATCTCTTATCACAATCCATCCATCCATCCAAGGTGTCAAGCACAATTGCACATATGCTACCATCATCATTTTCAAAGCATTCTGTTCCCACTTGAGCCCCTGATCAGCTCCCCATTTCCTCCCCCCTACCTCCCAACATATATCTTAATACAGCACATAATGTGACAAAACCATGTTTGCCTGCCTACAAACAGTTCAACAATCTTATCGTAGCTGTCTTTTGCTTCCACAGATACCATGAATTTTTCATGTTATGTCCTCAAGTTACAAGTCTGTCTGAGGTTGAGTCCAGTTCACCCAGTGGATTTTTTGCAAGTGCTAACTGGAGCATGCCATGTGCCCTGAAGACCCAGGACTCAATGGTCCAGCTTTCCACAGCATATGGCCTGGGTCCCCAGGATGCTCCCAGAATCCTGGGTCAATGTGGTCCATTTAGTACATACCACCAGTGACACTCCCCACCCAAGGGTCCCCAAAAGCATTTTCAGTCATTCATCCCCCCAACTGGAGGCCAGTCTTCCCCCTTTTCCTAGCAAGTCATGCATTTGTGTCCCCCTAGGTGTGTCTGCTCCCTTTCCCCTCTCCTGCATTGACTTTCACATCAGTATCCCTCATCCATCATTTTAAACATGTCAGTTCTTCTTAGGTCTTCCTTAGCCAGCATCCAGCTCTTACATGTGTATGAGAAAGTTGAAAATACCATGCATTGGTCAGAGGCAACTTAATTTTTCATGGTGAAATCTTTGTTCTTTCACATTTTAAAGAGGTATTGTGCAGATTTTCCCAATGCAATGCAACCTTTGATTTCTTGTCTGCTGCTTCTATGCGCATTGATTGCGAATTAGTAAATGTATAGTAAAATTAAGTTTCAACAACTTCAGTATTCACTCTGTTTATAATTTTGATTGGTCCATTTATGAGAATATTTGCTTTCTTTGCATTGAATTGTTTTCCATACTGAAGATAAGCAAGACTGTCATTTGCACATCACAGTTTGTTAATACGACGTCTTACAATTCAGATGCTGCATTCTTCTCCCTATAGTCCGGCTTCTCAAATTATGTGCTCATTTTACAGACTAAGTTATTTGAAAGTACATGGCCCAGCTGCGAAACATTCCTGATTTTAAAACAAAAAGTATCCCCTTATTTGCCTTTTTTTAGAAGTACATACGTGATCTTTCTCCTTACACTTAGTAATAAAATAGAAATCTCCATCTTTATTCAATTATTTTTTTGTCTTTTATTGGAAATGTTTGCATCTCTACATCAGTAACAATTCATTTGTATCATGTTTTGTTTCTAGAAAACATAAAAACATTGGTTAATTACAAAAAAACAATAAGAAACTAAATTCAGAAGTCCTATCTCTGACTTACTGAGCTAGATGCATTTACAATATTAATTTTAATATGTAAAAAATTATCTGGAAGAGTTCGATATTCATAGGATGAAATAAATCTTTAGTTGACAAAAAAGGATGAAGGAAGATATCTAAACTTGCTAGTCCACTTCTTTCTCAATTCCCCTATGGTCCAACTCTGCTGAGGGAAATAGAGCAATGTAAAGTATACCTAGTTCAGCCTTCTGTAGCTGAGAGGAAAAGTGAGCATCCCCAAGTCAAGAAATCAGTATTATTAATCTTTTGATCCACACACACCTAGCAGCATTGGGGCACAGAGAGATCATCAAAAGGATTCACCCGTAATTCGATGTTATATAGAGAAAAATGTTTTGGAAAGAACACCAAGGAAAATACCATCAACACACTCTTTTAAGAAGATGGCACCCTGCTCTTCCTGCCCCCAACCCCCGTTCCTGCAAGAGGTAAAACATAAGCCATTCACAATGTCACTACTGTTGTATTACCTGTACCAAGAACATGAGACATCTGCATTTCCTTTCAAATTGATACAAACACTAAAATTGAAGCAAAAATAAAGTAGGTGACTGAAAGAACATCTGTGTAGGGGAAAGATGTAGGAATGAAAGTGGAAATGTAAGGAGGAGAAAGAGATTACTTTTCTTACCTTTAGTTTGATTATTGATTGTTGCTCTAATCCAAATATGATTAAACAAATTACAGGCAGGTCACCAGAATTTTTCAATCTAGTTGAAAATCCACCCAGTATAAAACAAAATTATTGGTCTTCTCTGCATTATATGTATGTGTTTGGATAATTTTAATTCTATTTTAACTACCTACTATCAAAGGGTTTATTTCAATACACAGTGAACTTAATACCACAGAGTACAACTGCGACATATGATTTTGAAGCCTGTAAGTCTTTTTATTTTCTCAATCATTTTATTGGGGGCTTGTACAAATCGTATCAAAATCCATACATCCATTCATTGTGCCAAGCACATTTGTACATTTGTTGTCATCATCATTCTCAAAACATTTGCTTTCTACTTGAGCCCTTAATGTCAGCTCCTCATTCCCCCCTCCTTCATGAACCCTTAATAATTTATGAATTATTATTATTTTGTCATATCTTACACTATATGCCATCTCCCTTCACCCACTTTTCTGTTATCCGTCCCCCAGGGAGGGGGTTATATATAGATCCTTGTACTTGGTTCCTCTTTTCAACCCCACCTTTCCTCTACCCTCTGGGTATCACTTCTTTCACCACTGGTCCTGAAGGGATCATCTATCCTGGATTGCCTGTGTTTACAGTTCCTGTCTGTATCATTGTACATCCTCTGTTCTAGCCAAATTTGCAAGGTAGAATTGGGATCATGATAGTGTGGGGAGGAAGTCATCGTTGCTAACCTTTATTCCGACTGGCTCAGAAGACTGTAAATCTTTACTGGAGCAGAGAGCATCAGTTGTTGTTAAGTTTGATTCACAGACCGTGTAGGTAGCAGCTCAGTGTTTAATCCAAGGCTTACTCTACTTCAACTAGTCCATTAGACCCCAGTGCCCTGTGAGTTAATGATATCATCAATTAAAGATAGCACCGGTTGTTGTTGTTGTTGTTAGGAACTATAAAGTCAGTTCCAACTGCCAGTGGCACGTGTAGAGCAGAAGGAACTCCGCTGGCCCTGCACTGTCCTCACAGTCAGTACGCTGGAGTCCATTGCTGGAGCCACCGTGTCACTCCATCCTGTTGAGTATCTTCCTCTTTGTTGCTCCTACTACAAGAACTGGTCTTCCTGAGAACATGTCCAAGATCTGTTAGATGTTGGTCAATTGACATTCAATATCAAATGTTTATCCTTCAAAAGGCTTAAGAGTCTTCTTTTTCAGCCCTTAACATTATCTCATATAAAGAGAATGAGAGGACTGGTCTTTTCTTGTCTCCATTTTCATTTTATTTATTAAAAGATAAAACCTCAGAATTTAATGGACCGTGTCTTCCTAATGATAACAAATAGATTCTCTAGTACCCCACTTGAGAATAAAAGTCACTGTGACATGTCAGAACAGTTCATTTGAAAATGCAAAAGTAGGCAATGCACATGTAGATGATTAGATTTTGGGGAAAGCATATCTTGTAATCTATAACTTAGTATAAAAATCAAAGAGAATATTTCACTGACATTTTTAAAAACTCTCATTCTACATTTTCTTCAGTCACTGGCTATGGATTTAGCTCCTTATTTTTCATGCAATCATCTAGATATGGGAGTATTAACAATATTAAAAACATGTCTTTATAGAGAGATTTCAATTATAGTTGTTTATGCAAGAAAACAAAACCACATCTCAAATGTGTTCATTGACTAAAACCTTGGTAGACGGATTTTAAAAAAAGTCATCACCACACATCTCACAAATGTTACATATCGCTTGAGAGCATTAAAAAAATTTCAGATAACTTGGACCCAAAATGATGGTTCAATGAACTGATTGAGATGCGCCCTTTAACTCCCTGCTGGCAACCTACAGAATTGAAACCAGACATTCTTAGATGGAGTAAGAGTGTGGATAAAGAAACCATTTCAAACAGCACCTGGAATCATCGATGATCTTGGACACTTCCTACCTTTAATTTTGTAGTCTCAATCTGTTCTGTGACAATAATAAATATTTCACAACTGCATAACACACATAGGATACATTGAGCTTGCTTTTGAGTAATAAACATATTCAGATTCCCTCCTTGCTGTTACATTCCCCTACAAACAACACACTCCAATGAGAGTACAGATCACAGGCATATGACTAGGAAGAGGAAAAGTAAAAGTAAATCTGTTCAGGCAAACGTCAACCTGAAAGTAGTACCATTAATAGATTTAAGCCAATTATCAAGATAGGGCTACCATGACAAAGACCTTGTTTATTTACATACATTTTGGGGAATACATTCTCATATAAGAACATGTATATTCACTACTAGTTATATACAAAGCACCAAAGCAGTTGCTGTGAAGTATACACAGATTGGTCAGCCATGACGTCTGTCTCCCAACAGAAGGAGCCATTCTGGGGATTGATTTTAGAAGCCCCTAGTCGATTATGATGCATGGAGACCTGATCTGACAGAGCAGAACCACCCCGCAGGGTTCACACGGATGCAGTATTGATGGACTAACGTGAGGATGGTCCCGGACCAAGTATTTCCTTCTGTTGTGCCCGGAGTTTCTATGAATGGGACCTGATTTATGGCACCCAACATCAACAACCATTCTGTGGGTGGATAATCTTGTCTGTCCTGTTACAGACCTGTTGGGTGGGTCTGAATTGCCAAGCTTCATAATGCCCATATCCCTATTTGGCTCTGGCTTAATGTGGTTATCTTTCTTAGCTGCCTTCAGTCCACCCAGCTCAGTGATGCTCATGCATGCAGAGTAGCACTTTGCTTTGGGAGTTTTCAAGGCTCGGACCTCTCTGAAGCAAATCATCAGGTCCACCTCTGATGTGGCTCTGGATGGGTATGAAAGCCAATCTGCTGCTCCTCCAGCATCACTTAACAGTGTGGGCCATCCAAAGGCTCCCTGGATTTAGTCATATCATAATTTGATATCTGAAGACTACAGAATTCCTGGAAGGCCAGCCTTGCTAAAATCTCTCTACAACCATTGAGCCAAGATAAAGAACTCAGGCTTATCAGTATGTTCAGTTCTCAGGCAGAGAAAGCATGACACACAGGGGATATTTCTCACAGCCTAGTAAAGCACAATGAAATACCTACCATGTCTGTTTCATCCACTTCCTGGTGTTTGCTTCATGGTACACCTTCTAGTGCCCAAAGCAACTCTGCTAGGAGGAGCCTCTTCCATTCTGCAGATCAACTGAAGCTCAGAAGATACAACTAACTTTCTGAAGGACAACTATGCAGTGAGAAGTGGAAGCAGACTTTGAATTTTTGTCTGTCCCAATGAAAATCTGTTTCAACACGTCACATTTTTAAACCAAACTCACAGCCATTATACGGCAATTAGCTCCATGAAAATTAATTTCCTTGCTCACCTACTAGAATGATCTTGTGAATCAGTATCACACAATTATCTGGGATCGAGAAACAGAACAGAATAGCTCTCCAGTGGTGCCATTTCTTGGAATCTTAGGAGGTCACTGTTGAGCTCTGGTGGCCAGCACTTTGCAGTAAGATGATATAATCAAATAAATCCTGGAGAAAACGCTACCTAGTTGAAACCAAAATACGGGAAGTTTGATCAGAGAGGCTGAACATGTATGTGGGAGAAGCGTAAGTCTGACAGAGGATATCTCTATATGTATATTTAGCAATATGTGTCGGCATTGACACATGACAGTGAGAGACAGTATTTACCAATGTTGTAAATATATCCATGAATGTGGTGTAGCAAAGCCTTGAAAACATTAGAGATCACCAACCACCTTGCAGGACTGAGTCACTGGGCCTGGGGGCTCAGAAGTATGCTCTTATGACAAACAAAGGCCTAACATAGAGCATCCAAACAACGTTCTATACCCTACTCAGTTGAGTAGCAACTGGGGTCTACAAGCTTGTGAGTAGACATCTAAGCTGAAACAATTGGTCTCTTCATCCAGAGAACAGTGGAAAATCTCAATGATGCCACAAAACCACTGGTCCAAAGATTAATGGACAACAGAAAGCCCCGTCTCCATGACCCGAAATTTAGATGGTGTCCAGTTGTCCCTTCCAACCACTCAAAAAGGAACCACAATTGGAAGTCATGGATATAGTAGAAGAAAAATGTGGAACACTACCCACCCCCTCATTTTGTTTTTTAAATAAAAGATCAGGCTTATCGATCAGATACAGACTGGGGCAACCACTAGGGTAAGGCCCATAGTCACCCTGTAGGTCTGGAACTGAACTCACACCACCAGCTCAATTTTCAGTCAAACAACAGACAGGCCTGTAAGGGGAACAGTACCTCTAAGGAGGCACGCACACATTAGAATAACCAACCACTGGAGATGTAAAGGGCAGCATTCACCCATGGGCAATGCTCAGAAGGACCAAGAAAGGAGGAGGAATGGAAATAGGAAACACAGGAGGAAGTGGAAGATGTGATATTACAGTATGGGAATTGCAATCAATGACAAACAAAGTGTGCATGAATGGTGGATCGGAAAACTGATCAGTTCTGTAAACCATCACCTAATTTTGACAAGAAGTTCATTTTAAAAATAAAGAATTGTAACATCTGGAAGGCATACTTTGTGTGGTGTTTTTCACAGCAGGCTGGTGTTTTTCTTCATGGTTGATCTTTCCAGATAATGTTGATTAGAGAATGACATTTACACAGGTTTTAGGAAAATGATTTGTTTTCATAATGCATTGTAGGTTATAAAAGTATCTTCCGATGCACTTTAATTTGGTTTTCAAGTGCTGTCAAGAGAAGGGAAGGTTCCCTAGACTTGTTTTCACTGAGGAGGAAGCACTGGTGCATGTGGGCAACCTGAGGCGTAATCAACTTTGTGCGGTACAGCATACTTGAGTATGTCACCCTGCACAGTGTCAAGAGTTCTGGCTGTCTCAGGGGTGAGTCCTGGGCCCATTACATGCAAGCTCAGAAAAGTTACTGAAACTCTCTTCAGTTTCCTCATCTATAAAACAGGAAAACAAGAACAGCAACCGTTATTATGCATAGAACATCCAGGATGATCAAGGAAATGATGGCAAGTACAGCAATCAGAAACTATGTTTACTGTACCCCTGAAACTATAAATTATAGCCCAAAATCAACAAACAAGGCCAAGAGGGATATTTCCCTAGCAACCCATCTGTTACTTTTCAGAATGTTCTCGTCCTTGAATGGATTTTCCTTTCTTTATTCTGGCCCCATTCACCTGATTCTTCCTTCCATACAACTCTAATGTCACACTTTGTTAGGAGACTATTCTCCTTTGAATACAAGATTGCTGTTCTCGGGTACATTACATGCACTCACAAGTCATGATGCAAATTCCAATTTACTATTCAAATGATGTTGACAATCGTTCTCTTCCCCCTTATGTCCCAGCCACTTCACATACATTGCCTCTCAAGATCACACTTTGCTTAAGTCCTTCTACTTGGACCTTCCCCCTCTAAATGGAAAGGGATTCAAATCACGCATGATTTGTTTGGAAGGTCAGCTATTAATTACACTTCCCTTGATCACCTTAAAATGACATAATTCCTTTATTTATGTTTAATTGTATTGGGGGCTTAATTCCCAGCTTTATACAAATAACTTCTTGAAAATGAGCATATATTCTGAAAGATAGTTTCTTTATTATTGAATATATGTTATCACCCACACAAATGCATGAAGGAGGTAAACAGGGCTGTGTAACTAATTTGCCTTTCAAGATGGCTCATTGAGCAAATCATTTTGGGCTTCATTTCTCTTATATATCTCCTGTAAGCATTTTCCTGCTAAAGAATCGATGACTAACCCTCACAGAATCGCCCACTTCATCCATTTAAGAAGGAACCTGGCATATTCATTGCACAGACTTAGAAAAGGTTGACTACATCGATGCTGAATTTAATTCATGAGCAAATGAATAAAAAGTTCAAGTTCATAATGCACTACAAAAGAATCATTTTAGGTTACCTGGTTTATGTACAATGACGTCTGATGACTTTGTAATTGTGTCTATCTGACAATGATCAAACTCATTGCCAAGGGATCCATTCAGTGTCACAGTGATCCTATAGGACAGAGTAGGACTTTCCCATAGGATTCCACAGGATGTAAATCTTTATGGAAGCTGACTGCCACATCTTTCTTCTAAGGAGTGGCTTTCAGTGATCAGTCCTATGCTTCACCAAGAGGAAGCCTTAACAAAGAATTGTCCAAAGCGCCAGCCATAATACTGAGGTGGAGAATGTGATAAACACTGGAGACAAATGAGAGAATGCTGATTCTATGATGATCATGGACATAAAGTAGTAGCCTGAAGATGACCTCAGGGAAGTGCAGGGACAAGGACCTTCTGGACATCCACTCTCATAAAGAAAACCTCTGGGCCGAGATGGGTTTGTAACTCCTAATGCTGAGCAATGCAAGGCAACAAAGGAGGCACTTGCTTCTTTAACAGCAAACACAAACAATGAGATGCTGTGGGTGTCTGTCATCCACCACTTGTTTTTGCTATTTTTATTTGCCAGGTTTGATGCATTTGAATGATTCCCTTAAGGTTATCCATAAGGCAACTAAAACAAACCCAATAATTACAAAAGATTCAGGATAATTCTATACGAACAAAACCTCCCAGAAGCGTGGAGCAGGATTGCTTATCAAACATATTCATGCCTATTTTACAATATATCTTTTACCTTACCACTTATTCAACCTGGAAAGTTTGTGAGGCATGCATATTATTGATTATACAAGGGGCATTTGATTATAAATTATAATTATAAAAATAAATTCAAGGAAAAAATTGAGTTATAAGACCATGCCATTTTTTTCTATGAAAATTTTGATATCCTCTTTATAAGAATGAAAATTAAAATCAGCTCAAGTTGGAGGGTTTTTCTTTTTCCTCTCATGTTTTAATTTATTTACCAAATTATTTATTAGCTGTATCTAGTATTATAGCATGGTGATCAACAGTACTGAGCAGAGAGGAGAGGGCGGTCAGGTGAATGAGGCACCAGAATGAACTTGCTCCTGTGAAGTGATGGAAAACTTGCACTTTGTCCTTTAAACACAAACATTGAGGACTCAGAAACCTGAAAAGAACTACATCCAAACCTCCCTGGAACTGCCCTATGAGACTGTAACTATTTCCTGGAGCAGAAAGTCCCACCTTTTTCTGCTGAGTGGCTGGTAGTTCTGAGCTGTTGATGCCAGATAGGATTAATTTTCATCATTGAAGCACACATGAACTTGATAAGATAAAAACTACTATTCACTCCACTCCCCAGACATTGCTAACTCATTTGGAATTATGTCAGTGATAGTGACAGGAAAAGACAATCATATTTTGTAATTTGTATCATATTTTGAGGTCAAGGTAAACTAATCATGGATGTTTTCTAAAATATATAAAATTTGAAGAAAAGCTACATTCCTAAGGGAAAAAGACAAAGCAGCTTATGTGAGTTTTCAAGTAAATCAAAGATCCTGTTTTATTAAATACCGAGATTCAAGTCAATGGAGCCTGTTAAAACCATTGAAATATTTTTAATAGAAAAAAAACCAAAACAAAGAATATGACACAGTAAGTGACCCCACACCAAGGGCCGTGCTTCCTGTCAAGGCTAAGGAGCTATCGGGGATGGTTTCACGGGGAATGGCTGAGTGCTTCTTTGTCGATGACTCAGAAATAATATGATGCTCTGAAAGAATATTCCCAATATGGATAAGCACACCACGTAAGTAGGTAACTAGTACAGTACCTGATCCAGGGTCTTAGAGTTATCGAACTGATGAATGGCAGTGAGCACTGACTCTCACATGCAGGGAAACATGTTGTTGTTGTTGTTTGCCGTATGGTCCATAGTTTGTACGATTTTAGGAGTTGGTTGGCATTTTTGGCAACAACTAGAAATCAAAAATTAAAATGCATCCACCTTTCTCAGAAAAAGAAAGAAAGAGCCCAGGCCATTCACTCCAATAATGAAGAGAGTCACACTGAAACGACCTCACTGAATGGAAATTCCTAAGGAAACTCAGACACCACTTGTCTCTGTTGCAGTATGAGGCCTGCACATGGCATGGATGTGAAATCCGACACAAACCCAGCTGCTGTTCAAATCAGCACAGCCAGATGGAACGGGGCTGACAAAAATGCACTCAGGGCGTACAAGGAATGCTACCTAATCTGACTCACGTCACGAGTTTGAAAAGTGGGTTCCAACAGACACAGAAAACAGGAAAATAGCTTCTCTTTGATGGATCATGTCAGCTAGGTAACTAGATCATTTAAGACCGATTTACTGAACGAAGAAAGCATTTGCAACCATAATATTTGAACCCATCTCCTCAAATCCTTAGAATTATTCAAATAACCAGATTGTAAAATCATAAAAGAACTCATTCTCTACCTACAAATGTTTTCCCCTTCTGAGATGGGCCAAAGATGAGTATTTGGGTAAGAAAATGGAACAGAGACAGAGATTAAAAATCTTTAATATATTCATAGATTTTAAATAGCCACCCAGACTCCACTTTCTCTCATCCATAGAATCACTCAAATAAGTTGATTGGAAAGTCATTGTGGAACAACTTATTCTCTACCTACAGATGTCTTCCCCTTCCTCAGTGGGCCAAAGACTGCTCTTCTGGAGAGAAAAACCGAATGGGGCCAGGGATTGTGAACTTTTAATATATTGATAGATTTTAATACTGGTTTTTAAATAGCCACCATCAGAACCCCACATAAACCCAGGTCCACTGAAGCATGCACTCCCACGCTTCAGAATCTAGAGTTCCTAACTGGGACAACAGTGTGGCTCTGAGGCCTATCCCTGCTCCATGAGTAGCTTCCTTTGCGGTGAGCTGCCACTGGTTCACCTACGTTCCTATCCTGTCGGAAGGGAAAAAGGTGTAAAAGGTGCAACGCCAATTTCTAAATAGAGATGCTAGTATAACCCACTGCTAGTCATTGCTTAAAACAATGCCTGGATATACTGACTTTCAACAGAAGGTGTGGACGTGCAATACTTACCCAATCAGGCCAAACTTTATTTTACCAAGGATGAATTTTAACGTAAGAAATATGAATAAAAAATATGCAGTGGCAAATAATTTGTTATCATGTTCAAATTACATGTGAAGGGGAAGAAACTAACTTTTTTCTTTTTTACAGTTCACCAGGTTGCCAAATGCATGGGGTGATTATTTATCCAGATTGATGCATTAATGTGGAATATTAATACAACTTTCATTTTCATATTATGAAATCTTAATCACCATGAACTTATTTATGAACACATATGAGATTGGATTTCTATCAGGGATGGATGTTAGTAACTGATAAATTTGGTGACGGGGTTCAATTGTGGTAGTTCAAAAGTTATGCCATCTTGAAAACATGGCAAGCAGATGATATGCTATTTCTATTTTACTGAAATTTCTTTTCTAAGGGTACATATAATATGTTTTTAAAAATTACTCACTCACTCTACCAAATTTTGACAGAGCATACACATAATAATACCAGAGCAATTAAATACATTATAAGACATGTATTCATAGAAACATAATGAAAGTCAATAAATGCCTGTGTTTTACGTGTGCCTGAGGATTATATTAATTTGGGTCACCAAAGGACATGTGATTCTAAAGCATCTTTAAAAGGTTTTTGTATTTCAAAATGAGAACAGATTCCATAAAAGTTCAGAAATCAAACATTGGAGGAAGGATGTACTAAGGGGACATCTGGCCACCTACTCTGGGAAGGTGTTTCTGTAATGTGTGCCCCCCTGTAAGTTCTTCCCAACCCCCACGAGGGCCCCACCCCTGACTCGATGGAAGAAAACATTTCTCTTAACTCAAGTTAGGAAATTATTACACATTTTTATATATCTTTATATCAAAAGTGACAAGTCGCAAGCATATGACATAAAGAAATGGAAGAGTAACAGCAGTAATCTGAGAATGCATGCTTTTTACAATGTCTAATAAAAAGGATATTTTCCCAACTCAAATATCCAGTACTGACATGCAAGTTTTTTTCTCAAACTGTCGATTCACTCATATTGATAAATGCTTAACCAAAAGGCAAAGAAAGAAGGAAAACGCAAAAACTTTTCTAGCGTAGGGTACCGTTGGTAAATTACCTGATTAAAATCCATTTCTGAACATTGGCATCATCCTTTAATATAAACAGAAATGAACATGGAGGCAGGAAGTGGTACAGGAAGGACCAAAACCATGGCATTTTTTCCTTATTGCAATCCAGTGATCCCACTTATGAGTTTCTTTTCTAATGGTGATAAGTAACGAAAGCCGGGAGTCCATATAACCTCTAGTTGGTGTGGGTCGCAGTCCATGTTTTCCCCTTGCACAGTTGCATGTGGGTCATGACTGGAGGCCTCACGATTCTCAAGCAGTCTACATCATGGAAACAACGTACAAGGAACGCAAAATTCATCCAAAATCGAGGGTGTTTTCTGTTTTTGTTTTTTTTTTCTTTCCACACATCACACAATGTACAATTATATAACAAAGACAAAACAACAGAGAAACCAAAGTGGAACCGACAGTAAAATCTAAAGTTGGGGTAGTAGTCTGAATCAGGAACTAATTTCTTCTTCAAGTTTCCAGTAAAATCTCAAAACGTATTTAGAAACTAAGGAGCACTTGGTGGCCAGCGACCAAATTAGGAAATGAACGTATCACTGTGCAGCGGGAATGTCTTGCCGAAGGCTAACAAATGTCTGTGGTTTGTAATTTTGGATAGAGGCAAGTGGAATGGATTTAGAAAGATGTCCACTTTTCACAATTCACTACAGAATGTCCTTGTCACAGTCTCATGGGTGTACAAATAGTTCTTCTCTGAAAATAAAGCACAGTTAAAACATTTTCTCCCAATGAGGGGCAAAAAAGCAGCACACAGACAGGTCGATTTTATCAAGATAAGATGGAGCATGGAGATGCATTCACCTAGCACAAGAATGGGTGGGAGGCCTGAAGAGCTTAGCTGTGGAGCAAGTTCAACTGGAGACAGATTAGTCAGCTAGCAGGTTGTCGATGGGGTGTAGCCATGATGGTGTTCTCTGATGAAAGAGATGTGCACACAGACCACCGGTGCTCAGGAAACACTGCACAGTACCACGCATTCAAATGTTATGCCATACAATTTGACGGAACATGCTGCATTGAATTTTTATGAAGCCACACATCCATGCACCAACAGATAAATAAAAGCACACACACCTGCATAAGTTCTATCAAGCACTGAAGGTACCAATCATGAGTCAGCTATAGCCAAATGAAGTCAGCAAAATCCATAGTAACTGTAAATGCTGACATCAGTTCCATGAAGAGTGAATCTTCATACTTTTGAAGACTAAGACCTTGGGGTTTCTTGTTTCAACTTGTTGAACAGCTCATTCTGTTCAATGCTTTCCTTTTTAAGAGATCAATCTTTTGAGTTCCTTTTAAAGACTACTTTATTCTAATAACACTGATGACACGAGTATTAAAACATCTCAAAGAAGCGGGTGCTGAGAACCACTGCTGGACTAGGGCTGGATTCGTTATATAAATGCAAACTCACCTGAGACACATATCCTAGGATGTAAAGAATGAAAATAATGTTCCCTGCAGACTCCTAGACAATGAGTGCAACAGAACAAAACAGAATACAACAAAGTGGAAGAAGAACCAAGGGTGTTTGCTTACCTGGAATTTTCTTCTTAGACCCTAGTGGTGTTGTATTCAGATTCATGTTTGCTTAGAGACCCAATGAGGCAGAACCTGGAATGTTATGGCTATTTCATTCAACAAAGTAATATTTTCACAATAAAATACATATATGCACACAGACATTGACTTTAAAGTGGTCTTAAAGCCTCCCTCCCTCCCAAAAAACTGGGGAAATAAAGTTTTCCCATTAACATGCAAAATGCATTAAGTTGACTAAAGTTAATGCTAGGTTTTAAGAATGCACAATGCATAGAGAAAGTAAAGGAAATTCTAAAGCAACCTATATGCTAATAAACATGCAAATCAAACATAAATAAGCTAGATCTTCTCAATGTAAAATAATTGTTTCCTAAAAATTTAAAGGTTCTTTCCTCAAAACTTCATCATTTTAATACTTAAAATACAGCTCAGACAATACTATCTAAATTTTTAAAAATCAGCAGTTTCTATTAATTATGGGTGCATTTAAATTTAAATATACATGATTAGTATTTTAGCTGACTATGTCATCATAAGCCATTTATAAATATTGTGTTTTACGTGAAAAAGTATTTTCAATTTAATAACCAAAATATGTTATATTGCAAAGTACATTACTCTTACATTAAAATTATTCAACAAGATGGACTAGCCCATCTTAATAAGGCAACTGTTCCCAAGGAGAATTTCCAATCTTCAAATATATAGCTATAGATAGGAGCAGTATTCACGATCTCCTTTTA
Organism: Tenrec ecaudatus; assembly: GCF_050624435.1. NCBI lineage: Eukaryota > Metazoa > Chordata > Mammalia > Afrosoricida > Tenrecidae > Tenrec > Tenrec ecaudatus. Next base: position 5,808,487 of record NC_134544.1, on the reverse strand, counting down.
AATATGCAAAAGCTAAGGAGAAATGGAAATTTGCAGTATAAATTAAAATCTGTAATATCTCTAGAAATAAATACAGTATGAGCAGAGATGTAAATAAGTTATCATTGGTGTGTGAGAACGTTTCTTCACACACATATCCCCATCCTGTAAATCTATGGGATGCAGGGACAGGGCAGCAATGAGAAGAAAAAGAAGAGGGAAAAATTGACACCCCATGGTTTAAGACACTAGTAAGAAGAGGAACTAATGTAGACAAAACAGAACATGGCACTCTGGAGGTATTTCAGTCCTCAGGTTATAGTGGCCATCAAAAAATCAATGGGTACTGACCGCTGGACGGCTTTCTCATGTCTGGAGAGCCTGTGACTCGTGGTGGGCACCTCCTCAATCTCGTCAATGTCACAGGCATCTGCAGCATCTTGGGAGTAGTTGTGTTTCATGACAAGGATGTTCCTTCTGTTCATGGGCGGGATGAGGGGTTTGATGGGCTGAGGGGGCAGGTCTGTCAATACAGAAGCATCTCTTGTGCTGAGGTTACTGCGGCTGCCTTTAGTGCTGGACAGTTGGGATCCACAGTGATGGTCATGAATGCATTTGGAAGATGACCTCCGTAGTTTATGGTAATTTTCAAAGTCATCGGCCACATCTGCAAAGTCTGCTGTCGCCCCCGTCCCTCTGAGAGTGCATAACTCATAATGCGGAGGCTCAAACACCTCTTGGAATATAGTCTGGTCAAAGTCTAGTTTCCTCTGGATGTATTTCTTCCGAGGCTGCTTGATCTGCACGATGACCGAGACGATGATAAGGATGATCACAATGCAGGAGGTCACGCCAATGACTGTCCCGCTGGTGTTGGTCAGCTGGTCCAGAAGGTTGGTTTTCCTTTTTTCTGCAGGTTAGGGAGAGTGGAAACCCCGAAAGGAAGAGAACAGAAACAGACCCAAGGCACATTAAGAAGTATCATCAAAGAGGATGTCCAGAACCTTAACATGAAATAGGCTGAGCAAGGTATTCATGGAATTTAAAATAGCACAGAAAACATACAGAAGTCTCAATTTTATGAGGGCTACAACTCCTAGCCATTAAAATTGCCTTCCACTTGCCCAGTATCCTTGCTACATGTGCACTAGTGAATATGTGGAGATACAAACACTTTGGGTGAAGGCCTCCTCAGTCTAAGACGTTCGGCATGCCCTTTGGGAATGAACTTGCAAGTACCATGGACTGCCAAAAGAACAGACAAATCTGTCATTGAAGAAGGATAGTCAGAATGCTTCTTAGGGGCAAGGATGGAGAGACTTTGCTTCACATACTTTGGACATGGTGTCTACACACCTCAGGGCAAATGTACATCTCCAGTCTTTTAGTGACTATCTGAATTTATTCACTGTTAGCATTATACAGTGACTCACCCATTTACCTCATTAGAAATGCTGTAATTTAAAAGGCAGGTAATTCCAAGAAAGGATATGAAGAACTTGGAAACTACAAACTCTGTTGATGGGTATGAAAGATGTTACTGTTGCTACAGGGAGTTACCCTATGACCCAGTCATTTTGATTCTAGGTGTCTTCCCCAGAGATACTAAAACATATCTCCACAACAAACAAAATGCTCAAAGAAGCATTATATATAATAGCCCCCAAGTGGCAACAACCCAAATGTCCATCCAATTGGATGTTGCTATAAAATAAATGGTGTGATGTATTCATAATGGAATAGTGCTCTGAATTAAATAGAAAAGAGGAACTGATACACATGAAGAGAAAGATGTCCATCATAAAACAAAACAAAGTGAAACAAAAACAACCAACAACAAAATGCCTATTTTATGATACCCTTTACACAAAATAATCAGAACAGGCAGATCTACAGAACAGAAAGTAGATTACTAGTTGCCTAAGGTGCTAGGAAACCACATAGAAGCCCCCTGCTTCTTGAGAGAAAGGCGAGTCTGCTCTGGACAAGGATTAGGTTCTTGGAAACCATCTAGATAGGGTCCCTGTGAGTCCAAATCCACTACAAAGCAGTGGCCTGGTCTGAGTTTTAAACCGGACGTGTGTGTTGGGATGACACAGGAGTGATTGCTAATAAGGATCAGATCTCTTTCTTAGGGTTATGAAAATGTTCTAAAAACTATTGTGGCAATTTAGTGTACACCTCTGTAAACACTATAAACTATTCAATCATATCTTTTAATTGTGTATGTGATATGTGAATTATATCTGTGGTGAAGGGAAATTGCTTTGGGTGGCTCTTCTATACACAGTGTTTGTAATTCACAGCAAATGGGATCGTGTGAACAAGGTGTAGAGGGCTCCAAAGTGCAGACTGGTCAGTTCTGCTTAGTACAAAGTGCACCATTTCAGAAGCAGGAACAGAGAACACCGTACCACAACCCTCCCCCTGCCTCAGCGGGCTCTGAGAGAAACGCTCAGGAGAGTTCCCAGAGCTGGAACCCATGCAGAACTCCCTGGAGCCCACGTGAGTGAAGGCAAAGGAGAATGCTTACTAACCCCAGAGCAGTTTACATTATAATGTAAATGCTCATAACTTCTTCTACACATGGAATTAAAGGCAGTTATGCAAAACGAACTGGTGTCGAGTTAATTCTGACTCAGGGAGACCCGACAGGACAGAGCAGAGCTGCCACGTTGGCTTTCCCAGGCTGTCATCTCTGGAAGCTGACTGCCTCTTCTTTCTCCTGAGGAGTGGCTGCTGGGTCAGCATGGCCATGCTGTTGGCCAGCAGTTGAGGACCTGTGCGTTATGCCACCAACCCCAAAGCAAAACAAAAGAACTCACTGCCATCGATACACGTCTGAACTACCTCATTGGGTTTCCAGGGCAAGGCATCTTTACAAGAGCAGCAAGCTCTCCTCCCCCTTCCCCCGACCCCCTCCTCCCCCCCCCCCCCCGCACTACTCCCCCACCTCCAGCAGCTAGTGGGTTTGAACTGCTCATTTGGCAGTTAGCAGACCTACACATAATCCACTCTGTCACCAAGTCTCCATCAAACAAGCACTGAGTTCACTAAACTCTCTGTGGGTGTGAGCCCTTGATTGGTCCCATGTGACACAGAAGGGCCCAAATGCCAAGGCTGCAAGCTGTATGAGGACAGAGCCAAGGTCCTCCTTCAGCAGAGTGGCTGGTAAGCCCGCCCACCCCTAACTTTTTTGTTACCCACAGAGTGCTTAGTTGTTGCTTCACCAAGATACCTTTAAATGTCATTATCAACTCTGTTTCGATAGATTGCAAGGCACATACATAAACTTCCCTCTTCCCCTACTCCCCACCCCAGGCAGGACACATTGAGTCTCAAGGACAAATCATGGTTACCTTTGCAATGATTTTCGTCCCAAGGATACACGCAATTCTGGTGTCCGTTGCAGACCAAGGTGTTGTTAATGCACATGTTGCTGTGACAGAAGAAAGCACTGCCTTCACACGGAGCTGGAGACCACGAACAGAAGAAGACAAAGGGCGAGAAAAAGAAAGGTATGACTGAAGCTCAGCAGTAAACCACTCACCGGTCAAATCTGACAACATCCAGATTAGAATGACAGGTGGCCTGGGGATTGAGATCACCACCTGACAGGAGCCTCCCCAACAAACTCATCCTGGTGACTATGTGTCCTGCTAACCAGAGAACTGGTGTCCTCTCCAGGGCTCGGTGTTTAACATTAGAACCGAAAACCGAGATACATTATCCATGTGGATTTTGTTTTTACTTTTGTTTTGATGCATTCATTTAGCAAATGAAGTTAAGCACTTACTATGTGCATAATGTTAAGCTTGACACTGAAATTCTGGATAAGCAAGCATACCATTACCCACCAATAAAGTCTTCATTGGAATAGTGGCATCACTTGGGAAAATAGATGCTCACCAGGTAGGTATAAATGAGCAACGTAAGGAAAAGTGCACAACGTACTCATGAGTCACACAGAGTCACACACAGTATGAAATCAGCCACTTCACATGTATGTCATACTTTTAGGGAACGAGGGGTCATGATCTGTGAATTTCCGCCATCACGGGGCTCTGTGAGAACTGCAGAAAGTGTAGTTTGGGTGAGCTGAGTAAGAGAAGGTTAACATAGCAAGGTTAACTTAACCTCACGTGAGGTTGGCATAGCCAGTAAGAGTTTACAGATGACCCTGATATTAGGAGTGTTACGTTTCTTTCACAGGAATCCTGAAAATAGACCCTAAAGTAGCATTGGATTATGACATAATTTACAGTGTTTGAAAATTAACTTCTGTTTCTCATACATTTCATAAAATGCAGTTTTAGTGCCTTTCTTTTCTCTCCTACAATATTTAAGTCACCCATTTCATTATAGGTAGTGTAAAGAGAAATTGCGACACAGCCCCCAGTTTTTAGTGCATTCTGTCTTGCATACCATCCTCTACTTTCAGGTCTCTCTCTCCCCACACTTTTCACTTTTCAGCTACTTGGTTCTAAGCTGCATTGCAGTGGAAGCCCACAAGTTACAACACGGTGAGAAATGTTCAGTGGAGAGTTGTTCAGTCAGAAAATGTTACAAAGTTCTTTCATGGTTGCTAGCAAATGCCCAATTGTCAGGTCTTTTCCCTCAGTGGCTTGAGGCTTCAAAACATGCACCTTTAGGTTGGAGCCAAGTGCTTAACAAATGGGCCAGTGAGGCTTCTAAATATGCCCCAATTATCAATACTACCTACACACTTAAAAGATAAGGAGTCCTGGTGGCACAATGGTTAAAGTGCTTGGCAGAAAACTGGAAAACCAGTGGTTCAAATCCACCTGTCTAACCAGGGCCAAAGGAAAGCGCTTGATTAGTCACTTTGAGCACTCAGATGTGCCAGACTCAGGCCAAGGTATTTTGAAAGTCCTCATATGCATGTGAGAGCTGGACAATCAATCAGGAAGACCCGAGATTTGAGGCATTTGCATATGGTGTTCACAAAGAATATTGAAAATTCTGTGGACTGCCAGAACCACGTCTGGGAGAAAGACCAGGTAGAATACTCCTGCATCTCATGCTCTTTGGACATGTTTGCAGGAGAGACCAGTTCCTTCACATCATGCTTTGTAAAGCAGAGGTTCTGCTTTCCAAAAAAGAGGCAGACCCTCCATGAGATGGGCTGACACAATGGCTGCACCTATGGTCTCAAGCTTAACAATTGTGAGGATGGTAAAGGAACAGGCATTGTTTTGTTCTATTATACAGAGTCTCTGAGTCAGAACTGATTTGACGGCACGTAACCACAAAACCAGGTGTGTGTATGTGTGTGTGTTGGAGAGTGAAAACTCTAGTAATCATTTCAAAAAGATTTCTTAAGTACTGTATAACATTTGCATAATGTACATTCTAACAATCTAATATAGTATTGCAAAAATATGCTTGTTAGTAAGGAGGTGAATTTGCATTTTTGCAGTCAACCATAATGGTTTTTGCAGGATTGATGGGGTCTGTGTGATGAACGTGATGAATGTGTGGTTAAGAACAAACCCATCTTGTCTACGGACAGATGAGTGTGGCTGCAAAGTGTTTGAGTTGAAAGCTATCCACCGTTGAGGTACCCCATCAATGGCAGGGGTGTGAGAGAATGGTTAGCCACCCAGAAACGCATCCCTAACGGAGTTCAGACTTGTTTGCTGACCACCAAGAACACTCTAGAAACACTGTTACTATTTATTAGATAAGATAATGAAGGGGAGTTTCAATATAAAAGTAAACCCTTTTAATACGCACCTTGTAATGCGTGAAGTAAAACCCTAGGCTGGTAGGAGCTGAGAGCTGTGGATTTTCTGAGAATGACCAACGTGATTTTGTTTATTTCTGGTGCTCTCAGCCCACACCCTTCAAGTTAATTCTGACTCCACGACACTAGGAAGGGTCTCCAAGGTGCTTAACAGTTGTGAAAATGTCCTGGGAAGTTTAAATGCTTAGCAGTGATTTGTAAGTGTCAGTGATCTGATGAGCAACGCAACACAACAGACACCTCACTGCCATGGGGGGGGGGTGGTGCTCACTCAGAGGGGCACTGTAAGACAGGGCAGAACTGGCCCCGGGAGTGTCTGAGTTTTTACAGGAGAAAGCCCCAACTCTCTCCCAAGGAGTGGCTGGTGATTTTGAATTGCCGATCTTGGGGATCACAGCCCTACTCGGAAATATTACGCTGCCAAGGCTCCCTGCAATGCAAAGACACCAAGCTACCATTTTCCTGACACACAACTTTATATTAACTAATTATGCAAATATGCAAACTGGAATCATTCCTCTACTGTCTCTAAATATTGCAAGACTCTTCACCATATTTTCTCCCTCTTAAATTTGTTCATCTCTGTGCCCCGGTGGCATGGTTTTTATGAGCTGGGCTGTTATCCACAAGGTCAACAGTTTGAAACCACCAAACAGCTCCGCAGGAGAAAAATGAGGCTTTCTATAAAGAGTTAGTGTCTCAGAAACTCACAGGTGTAATTCTAAACTACCCCACAGAACTGCTATCAGTCAGCCTGCACTTGATGGCAGTGAGTTTTGTGGGATTCCCATGGAAATGACAAACAAAAAGAAACCCAAATTAGAAAATGAAGAAATGTATAATCAAATGTTTGTTTTTTGTTCTCTACAATCAGGGAGAAATGCTTTCCTCAATAATTTTTCCTTTGAATCTTCAATTGGCAATACTAATTGTTAGTACCATGGAAAATCAATCCTTGGCACCAAATTGACAACCCCATTCTATTTTTCAACAAGTGTTTTTAAATCAGTTCTGCTATTACATGATGTAGCATAGCAATAGGTGATGAGATTAATTAACCTTGTACCTTGTAGAAATTAAAGTTTCTGTCCTTTTGCTGTCCTGAAGTCCTTATATGAATGTTGTAATAATATTTGAATGTGAAAACAAAGTCAAGAATTTACCAGAGACTTCCAGCTCCAAGCTCTTTGATTCCATGTTGATACACTAGTTATACATGTAAAAATACTAATTATTTTGCTTTATAAAAAATCCTATGCTTTTAAAATTACTATGCCTTTTTTAAATCCACATAGGCACAAAACATTCTCTTTTAAAATATTTCTAGGATTTTCCTGAAACCAAGTTTTCTTGGCTAAGTGATTTTGGTATGTTTTTGCTACACCCATTTTCAATGTAAAATATCATCAAAAGTTCAACTTGAAGTAAAGAATCACAAAACTGAATTTATGTGTTTTAAAGACAGAAATCACAAATGAAGATTTTCAAACAGTTTGGCACTACTCAAGAGAAGGAAGGTTCACCTGAGGACAATATTTAGTCGTGGCATTTCTATTTAACGAAACCATCGAGGTAGCATGTGGCATTGATGCCATTGTCTTATAATTTGTGCATTCTGTCGAGCTAGCTTTCTTTGGAATGGGCACAAGTTTGGACCTGCTCTCTCTAGTCAGTTGGCCCAGTAGAAGTCGTCCTGGCACAGATGTGTGCTTCCTGTGCTGCCCAGCTTCTTGAAACTTTCCAATAGTAACCCAGCAATTTCTGCAGCCTTGTTTTGCCTAATGCCTTCAGGGCAGCTTGGACTTCTTCAGTGTCATGGGTTCTTGCTCAGATACTACTGTATATGTGTGGATTGTGATACGAGTTGTATGAGGCCCTAATAAAATGTAAAAAAAGAAAGGAAAAAAAGATGGAAAGACGACACAGAGACACTGTACCAAAAAGAGCCTTAAGGTACTAGATAAAACAACATGCAAACAAATGGAAAACAACGGGAAGCATTGCCAAGAGTTCAAAAACTGTTCAGGAAGAGAACTGAGAAGTTTGGAGCAGGGTTCTCAGGCAGACTGCCCACAGTGTTCCATGTTCAAATACCCACACAACACCGAGAGTAGAGATCTCGGGACGAGCAGACTGGACCTCTCATTTCTGAACATTGCAAAGTTAATCAGTTCTGTCCCTTATCGTTGTGCTGCTTTGGGTAATAACCGAATGGATTTAAAAGCACTTGTTGAACCATAGAATGGGGTTGTTAATTTAGCCTGTTGGATTAACTTTTCTTGTCACAAATAACTAATGTTGTAGAATAAGGGTTTGGAGAAAGGTGATATATAAAGAGTAAAAAAGGTTTTTGAAAATTATCAGAACACACAGAGACTCCTACATAAGATAAACTGTCCTTGCAATACATGAACTACAATGTTAGCAGTGGTTAATTCTAGGATTTTTCTCAAATTATCTTCAGATTTTACTGAGAAAACTTCCATAATAGCTATACATGTACACATAAATACACAACTGCAGGATTATGTAGGAAAATGATAATGAAACAGGACTAAATCTTAAATCAACAAAGTCATTTTTATGTTTCAGAATTTTGAATCAGTAAAAACGTAAACCTGTAACTGTAGCACACTGCTCCAAAACTCTGTGGGCTCTTGGGACACATATGTCAACCACGACTGAGTCACATAAAAGGAACAAGGGCAGACATATTGTTTGGTTTAAGAAGAACAAGTGTGCAACAGGATTATACCCTTTCTCATGCTTGTTCAATCTGTATGCTGAACAACTAATCCAAGACACTGGATTATATGAAGAAGAACGCAGCATCAGGATAGGATTGAGGGTGAGTCCATTAACAGTCTTCACTACACTAACGGCATAAGCTTGCTTGCTGACAGCAAAAGGGACTTGATGCACTGATCAATGACTATCAGAGACTACAGCCTTCGGCATGGATGGCACATCAACACAAAGAAGACAAAGTCCTCACAAGTGGGAGAACAAATGGATATAGACTTAAGTTTCTCCAGGATTTTAGATCCTTAGATCCCAATCAACATCCATGTTAAGGATCAATTAAGAAACATAAAACATAGGCCCCGTGGTGGCTTGGATGGTTTGTGCTCGACTGCGAACCAAGAAACATAAAACAGTGTTGTATCAGGCAAATGCGCTGCCTAGGGCTTCTTTAAAGGGTTCAGAAGCAATATTGTTTATTTGAGGATGAAGGTGAACCTCACACAAGCCATGGTGCTCCCAATCGCTTCCATAAGCACTTGGAAGCCTTGCAGTGAACAACAAAGATCAAAGAAGAAGCCATGCTTCTGAACGACAGCGCTGGCAAAGCATGAGAATTTTGCACAGACTTCCAGGAGGAAGAAACTGCCTTAGAAGCAGTCCAGTCAGGATGCTCCACAGAAATATAGATGGCAGGACCTTGGACATGATACCAGAAGGGACCCGGGCTCTGCAGGTAGCCATCATGCTTGGCAAAGCAGAGGGGCAGAGAGAGTCGGGTCAGGGGCATGGATTGACACAGGCTGCAACAAGTGTTCAACCACAGTACAGTGAGGACGATGCAGGGCGAGGCTGCATCCTGTTCTGTTGTGTACCAGGGTGCCAGGTGTCAGCACAGACTCCAGGGCACCTCCTAACGAGAGGCTTCACTGTGTATAGGTCATCATCGGAGTTTGGACATGCTTGTACTGTATCCTGCCTGCTTCATTGCGCTCTGTCTTTCTGAGTAGGCTCCTGTCCCACTGCTGCCCACAAGGTGGTGTGCTTATACCAATTCCAGTGAAACTGCATCCCCGCCCTTCATCGCAGAGACTACACCAGGTGTCTTGGACAAACAAGTTTTTCTTCTATTGATTATTGGCCCTTTCAAAAATCAGAAATCATTTAGAAGAGGGCAAAGTGCATTTGGAGTGTGTGTCAATTAGATAAAAGAATACAAAACACACACACACAAACACACAAAACCCAGGTTCCCCAATACACAAAAAGGAAAGGGTTTTGTGTACATCCCTTAATAAAGAATGCGGTTGCTGCGGGTGTTACAGGCGTTGCGTGCTGCCACCGGGCTTCCCTCCTACTGACCTGATGTGAGAGGGACCGGCCACGGTGGGCTTTCACAGGCTGCCTTTCCTACTGAAGCAGATCACCTGCTCCTTTCTCGCCCAGGCCACTATGGAGACTGGAACTGACAACCTTGCAGTTAGCAGCGTGGTGCTTACCCATTTGGCCACCAGGGCAAATGAACAAAGAAGCCTGATGCATCTGTTTTGATCATGACAGAGGCAGGATCTCAGAGGGTCTCCTTATCTTTCAGTGTTTGTCTCGCATTAGAAACAGCTTGTTTGCATTCAGTGATTACAAGATTTTTCTCATTTAGCATTGCAGTTTTAATGCTCTGGACACTGAAACAGGTTCTTTATAGTTATTATTATTTTTTAAGAATGGTATCGTGGGTAGCCTAGTTCTAAATCAAAGAACATCTTCCATCAAGAAAATGTGGAAGTACAAGGGATTCTTTCTGGTTCCCTCAAAAGAAAGACAGAAATGGAAGCTGCGAGGCAAAGGAGGAGAGAGGGAATGACGGGGGGACGACACAGGAACACCTTGTGTCATCAAAGTAAACATGTAGGGCTGAGTGACAGGGGACTACAGACTACACACACATTCTCACAAACACACATGCACTTATTTCATTAAGGCTTAAGGGCAGGCACATTCACACACACAACCTCGCCCTCATGTACACATGCACCCAGGTTGACTCAACTACCTCTCACACTCACACACGTTCACAGGCGCGCGCGCACACACACACACACACACACACACATACACACACACACACATACACACACACACACACACATACACACACCCACACACACACACCATACACACACACACACACACACCCAGGTCCCTGGGTCTGTTCCTCCTGCTCGTCTCCTTTCACTCTCTGTGGATCTGACCACAGGGTTTTTCAGAAGTTATCAAGTTGCACTGAGGTCACCGGGGTGGACTCTAATCTGACACGGGTGGTGGCCTTTAAGAAATGATACATACAGACCCACATGGAGAACATCATGTGACTGAGTGATGTGTCTTCAGCCAAGGACTAGAAGCCAGGAGAAAGGAAGGGCTCAGAGTATCCCCTACAGCCTGCAGCTAGAAAGCAAGATGCTTCCAATTGCTTCATTTCCTACATCAAGCCCCCCCAGAGATGTGACAGAATAAACTGTCAACTTGTTGGGTAAAGCCAACTTGTCCATAGCACTATGGCATGGCATCCACAAGAGATTCAAATAACATCCATGCCAACGATGAAAATCACCGCTCATCTGTCCGCAATACTTCCCCTACAATGACCCATCGGGGCAGCTGCCAGATTGACCAAGAGAGGACTGAGGTGTGAATCAAACCATCTCTTATTTTTGTGTAAAACACTCCAAGAGATTCTCAACTAAATTAGATGAAATTCCAAACTCCTTCAACTACCAATACATAATTGTTTCCTTCAACTACCAATACATAAATGATCTGCTAATCCCAGGGCCTCTTGCTTCCCCCAAACCCATCAGCCACCTCTATTCAGAACTCACATTTCACTTGCCATCACCCCATCTGTCAACACTGCATTCATGTCTTTGCCCTTTCCCCTCTGACAAAGGACCTGAGCCTAACTTACTGACAAATGTGTATCATTAACTTGGTGGCTGCCCTCTTGGACTCCCTGCACTGCCAGGCAAGGGGCTTCTTTTGCTCACCACTTTATTGCTGGAACTTAGCACACACCAAGACACCTGGTGACTACGTTGTATCAGAACACCAAGTCTTTAAGAATCAGTGACATGCATATGCCATCGGATCACCTAAACTCTTAAAATCGTTTTAATGTCTAAGAAACAGACAAACCCGTCTTAATAAACTTGAGGAAAGGAAATAATTAAACTTTGGAGGTAGTGATTAAGAGTGAAGGATAAAATGTGGCTTAAAGAGTGAATAGCTTGCTAAGAATTATTTTGAATTGTAGTATTCTAACTTCAGAAGGAGTTATGTAAAAAATTGCCCAAAATCTAATTGGACATCAGAATTATTCTTGACACCTGTTTTCTCCAAATAGAAAAGACTGACTCTGCCATGACACTTTAAACGTGAAATGACCTTTGGGCTGTGCAATTAGGGGAGGGGCATTCTACTTGGGAAAATGCCGACCAGATCTAAAGTCAGGAGCAGACTTGTGCACCTTCTCTTCGTATTCTTTATCATCTGCAAAATGTCTTTCAAAAGTCAGCTTTGCTTCCAAATTTCTGTATCCAAGATGCCTAAGTTTTAGGTAAAAACTATCCAGTATTATTGAACAATATAGGTCTTAATATCTCTTTTAAAAATTCATAGATTTTTTCCCAAAAAGATATGGATGTTCATAGATTTCAGTTTGAACTCACTCGTGTTTGTTAGATTCCTCCCTCCCCTGTCTGCTAAAGTTGCATATTATGAGTGTGTCTACCGGCATCAGATGAAGGAGAGGGAAGCATCTCCATGTGAAAATTACATCCTGTAAAGGCAATTTCATTCTTCACATAAAGATGTCAAGACCTGCTTATTCTTTTCTGGTTCCAGGGGACTAGTACACATTTTTAAAACATTGTACATTTTTATATTACCCACATGCCTGTTTTCTGTTAGTTTCAAAGTAATGTATCCATGTGTGTAGCTAAATAAGACCACAATTGCAATAAGGAGGACCTTACATATCTTTGAGGTCTGCGCTCAGATTGCTATTAGACATTGGGCATGTATCCCAGTGTTTGTTCTCATGGCCAATTCAGACACATCTGTAATAATTGGAGAGCTTGGGCACTCTGTTCTTGTCATCAAGGAGGTATCTGGCATAATTGTTGTACATGTCAAGCTCAAAGAGATGGATTTTCAGTAAATAAACTTAGAGACACACATCCATGAACTGCTATAACACGAAACATCCCAGTGCCTCTAAGATGCCCAGCATCCACAGACTATCATAACCGCAGGCATCATAAAACTCTATAGTACCCAACATCCACAGACCATCTTAACACCGGACATCCATAAAATTCTATAGTACCCAACATCCAGAAAGTATCATAACACTAGACACCCATAAAACCCTGTAGTACCCAACATCCAGTGGCCAAAGAACAGCAAGTATGAGATTCTGCTAATATAGTGAAAACAGCTCAGAGCACCACTTTCCCTCCATGTAATAAGTATGTTCTCTCTGCATTAAGTGAAAGCATAATCTGGGAGAGCAGTAAACCAGAATTTACAAGGAATCTGCTGCCCTTTCATTGCCCACCTGATAACCCGAAGAAGCAACTTCACTAAAAGAACTACTGGCCTAAAATGTTCCAACACACTTTTGAAATATTATCGAATGCATAAGCTTTTCCAACAACTCGAGTTGAGACATTACCAGTAGTTAAAGTCCATCCAAAACTCACTTTGAATTAAAATCATTTGACAGTTGTCTTGTTGATAGTACAAATGGACTCAATGGAAGTCTTTAAAAATAAGAGAAGGAAATAACAAAGGCAGATAGATCGGGATGCCAAGAAGCAGAAAGACACGAAGGAAGGAATTATATCCTTGGCTGATTATATTTTTACATTTTTTCCCTTTGCTCAGGACTCTCCCAATATTTGAGATTAAGAAACTGCTAAGTTTCAAAGCATTGGTATGTTGCTTTCAGACAATGTATCAATCTAGTGAATTAACACTAAATGCTATAATTGTATTCCAAAAATTAATCAAGCACTTTTAAACAATTTCTGATTTTCCATTAGATTCATGTTAGGCTAACAAGAGTACATATTCTCAGAAGTGATTTTTTTAATATCAAAAGGCATAACTATTTTTACTTGGTCCCTAAGAGTTTTGATACACAGTGCTCAATTGCTATATATATAATTTTACTAGCCATGTGCATATTTTTAGTTTTTACTCCATCTCCATCAATGCAGCTGATATTTGAGTGTATGTATATCACACTATACCTCTCAGCGGTTTTGTAGTTATGTAATGACATTGTCATCCCTCATGCTGAGATAATGTAATAACCTCTATGATGATATCAGCTATGAGGATCCAATCAATTAATATCATTTCCTCAGGCTGTAATGCTTCCAATATATGTAGACATTCTGGCAAAGTTTGCATATTTTTACCAAGTCTAAATCCTGCATCTGATTTATCGTATAACTTCTAATCCTTTGAATATGACCCCAAAGTCTACCCTATTGCCTGCCATTACTGGAGGTCATCAATCCAAGACCTTGGATTCATTTACCTTTGCAACCCGCAGCCTGCCTTCTGACCTGGCAATCTTCAATTTGTTAGCACCTATAGCTACTAGTCTGGGAAAGCCCGACATCTGATGCAAGGACTGGGAATATGACCGCCTCTACAACTCTATGAGTCATTTCCTCCAGATAAATCTCTCTATACCTCCAGTCCTTGGAAAAGGCATACACATATCAAAGTTAAAGGGCAACAAAAGCAAGGAAGACTCTCAATGAGATGACAGACACAATGGCCGAAACACGGGGCTGTACCGGCTGTGAGCATGGGGCAGGTTAAGGCAGTGCTTCGTTCTGTGTGTACAGTGCTGCTGAGTGGGAACCGAGACAATGGCACCTACCAACCATGTATATACCTCCAAAATTTTCTCAAGAAATTTCCATGATCTATTCATTCCAATTTTCTATGAAATTTTGGAAGCCTCCCCCTCTCACCTCACCCCCCCCCACTCTTACGGGAAGGTACCCTCCAACAACACATTTTTTTTCAAACCATTGTATTTAGTTGTTTTGTTTCTTTTAACAAAACAACCTTATCACCTTCAAAGTACTCTCAATGACACTTAATACATTTGTCAAATCCGTGATTCTGTTCTTGGAAACATTTTTCAAATTCATCTGTTTGATGACTGACGGTACCTCCTGTGTTTTTTTCTTTACCTCTTCTGTTTTGTCAAATTGCTGTTCTTTCATGTCCCTCTTCATTGGCCAAAACAAAAAGAATTAGCACTGAGTGAGGTCAGTCGAATCAGGTGTATGGGGAAAGAGAGGCACACTGGGCTGGGTTTCTTCCCTCCCCCCCCAAAAAAATGATGCACTGAGATCATTGCATGAGCAGGTGCATTGTCATAGTGGCAAACCAGTCCCCAGTCCACCACGAATCAAGCTTTTTTTGTTGCACAGTTATGCAACCTTCTCAGAAGCTTAAATGGAAAGCTTAATTAACAGTATGACCCAGTGGAACTACACATGCACTACGAATCAGCATTTTCATCCATTCGGGAAGTTGATGGATGTCCAGAATGAAGTTTGTCATCAGTTGCCATTTCAAATTTTTGGAGTGAGAAAACCGCTGGTACACTTGAGTTTTCCCACAGCACTGCCTTTGTAAGCTGTCCTCAGCCTCACAACAGTTTCTGCAGCGTTTTCCCCAAGTAGGACACAAAATTTCACAGCTGCATGTTCTTCTCCTAAGTTGACCATTACATAAAACGAGGTTTGAGCAAAACTGTTTTAATGAAAAACCCATTGTGACCATAGAGAAGCTTCTCAGGTGAAGCCACTGGGTGCACTAACTCAGCAAATTCCTAGATGCTCACCTTTCATGAAAGGTGCATACCATTGAAATCTCAGACAGCATAGCTTTTCAAAGGTGTGTGTGTGTGTCTGTGTGTGATACTCCTATATATAAACTTCACTGTTGTTGCTGCTTTAGAAACAGCCTACAGGATTGTGTAGACATCACTAAAAAAGAAACAAAAGCCCAATAGACAAAAATAGTGTCCGATTCTTAGTTGAATTTCAATCTCTTTAATTACTAGTATGTGTAGGTGTATGTTTTTTGCAATGATAGACCATTGTGTGTATGTTTGTGAAGTACTTATTCATTTTATTTTCATCATATCTTCTTCCTATGTAGTATGTAATTGACATTCTCTATAGAGCAAGAACTAAAATATAGATTTTTATTATCTTATATATTTAAAATTAATCATAGTAAAATAAGATTTATCCATTGCTTGCCACCTGTTGCCATGTCTCATCTTGAATTAAAAAAAAATAATTCTAAGATTTGGTACTAATGTCCATTTTCAATTTAATATGCTTGCAAATAGCTATATATTTTTTCTTATGCACATTCTTTTATGTCCTGTTTCAGGAGACTTGCCTGGAGTTATCACATATATTCAGCTATTTTTCCCAACATATTTTGTGTATTGTTAATACCTAATTCTATGTCATCTGGTGTTGGTGTTGCTATATAGTATACATTTGTAAATATTTCTTATACTAAGAACGTGGTCTTGGCTGCCTCCTGAGTTTGAAAAAGAGGTAGGTATGAATTAGTCAAGACAGGGGAGGAGAGATTCCACACCACAGGAAGATCACCAGAGTATCCAGAAACAAGAACCTCCCCACGGAGGATCCCTGAGAGAGAAAGCCTTTCTCTGGAGAAGCAGTTCTCAACCTGCGGGTCATGACCCCTTTGGGGGTCGAACGAACCTTTCAAAGGGTCGAATGATCCTTTCGACTCATAACAGTAGCAAAATTACAGTTATAAAGTAGCAATGAAAATAATTTCATGGTTAGGGTCATCACAACATGAGATATGAAAGGGCCGTGGCCTGAGGAAGGTTGAGAACCAGTGCCCTAGTTCCTGTGCCTGGAAGTCAGGCTTCTAGCCTCCTAAACTGGGAGAAAATGAATTTCTGTTTATTAAAGCCATTTCCTTGATATTTCCGTCTGAGCTGTTCCACAGAAATACAGCATCAGTTTATGTTACAGCCAGTAAAACTGTCTGCTCCAGCACAGTAAACCCATTGCCTGGATGAAACGCAGAGTACAAACCTTTGATCTCAGCATTTACCCTAAACTTTGAATATTTGCTGACCTCGTTTGTTCTGGTAGTCAATGAAAAACCGAGGCTGTGCAAAATGAAAACATTACTGCTTTGCCTTCCCCTCCTTGGGGGTCCTTCCCGAGGATGAGTTTGCATCCCTAATAGAACCTAAGTGGCTGTTTCCATTCATACTCCAGCATGACAGGTCCTCTCCCTTGTCAGTATGGGAGAACGTAGACCAGACCGGAGTGGTTGGTTTATTACCAGTATTTACCATTGGGGATCTTCTGATGGTCACTGAATATATTTTTACATGCATAATAAAATTGTCATTAGTGGTTTTCTTCTCTCTAGGAAGCATCAATACAAATGTACTGGGATTGTCCCTGCAGCCTCCTTGAACATTATCACATTATACAAATAGGAAATGGCAATAGCCGGGGCAGAATGGCCATTTGGAGGCACAGGGGGAAGATAGCACTCAGGTCACTCAGTGTTCCAGACAGGAAACGATAATAAAGTTAAATGGTGAAATAATGATTAATCACTGTGGCAGAACAGCAAAGACTCAACTGATATAAATAATTGCTGGGGGGCATTATAAGAAAAAACAGCACTTCTTAGAATAAAAGCTTTAATAGGTCATTGATTGAGGTCAATGTGGAAATATGTGGTAGGATCATGCCCAAAATACCAGGTATAAATGAATGTTTTCTGGAAGTGATTCATGCACTGGGATTTAATGTGGAAGGGTGTGGTAGGGCCTCCCATCGTATCAATCTTTGTATCTTCCATGCTGAAGGTTAAAATGTTTATGATAGGACAAAAAGAATGAATGAAAGACAATGAAGTACCTTAATGAGAAGTTCCTAAGGAGTAGTAAATAAGATACTAGCCATTACCCATTTTTTTAGAGTCTAACTCATGTTGGTAGACTTCCTTTCCCCCCTCCATACAATTCAATCCTCTGACTTCTGCCATAACACCAAATTCAGGAATAAGATTTAATAATTGTATATTAAAATTGACGTTTGGATTATCCGTTGCTTTAAAAATCCCACAGCAGGAATGAGGGGAATGATTTGTGATTTGTGGGTGCTATATTACACCTTGGTTGAATCATCCCTTCCTTATACCACTTCTGTAAGGGGATATCCAATTATCTACACATGGGCTTTGGGTCTCCACTCCACCCCGCCCCCTTTTTGGCATCGATATACTTGTTTTTTTGACTTTTTTAATACCCGATGCCTGATCCCATTGCACCTCGTGATCACGCAGGCTGCTGTGCTTCTTCCATGTGGGCTTATTTGCTTCCCTGCTAGATGGCCTCTTGTTTGACTTCAAGCCTTGATGATCCCAGATGCTATATCTTTTAATACCTGGGTACCATCCACTCTTCACCACATTTGCTTACGCACCACTTTTGTCTTAAGTGATCATATCAGGAAGTTGAATATCAAAGAGTGCCAGGTTTACTTCCTCCTGCCCCTCCACCCCGCCCCACACTACTTGACCCAGTTCTACGTTACACATCTGGCTAGACTGGAGAACATACATTGGTACAGATAAGAGCTCTTAACACATGGAACTCAGGAAGGATAAACCCCTCAGGAACAGTAATGGGAGCAGCGATATTATGAGGGTAGAGAGATGGTCGGGGTGAGAAAGGGGAAACCCACATATAACAGAAATATGGTTGAAGGGAGACAACGGACAGTGCAAGATACGAAATAACAACATTATATAATTGATCAAGGATACACGAGGGTGGTAGGGTGGGAGGAAAAATGAGGAGAAGACATCAAGGGCTTAAGTAGAAAAGATTTTGGAAATGATGATGGCAACATATTTACAAATGTGCTTGATACAATTGATGTATGGATCATTATAAGAAGTGTAAGAGCCCCAGTAAAATGATTTTTAAAAAGTAAAAGAAAACAAGATTAAAATCAAATGTAAAAACAAAATAAGTCCCACAGCAGTGCAATAAGACTAGGTATTCATTTTCCACTACTGAGTGAGGGGTAGTCCCAACCTTAGTGCTTTAAACAAACCTCTTAAATCATCCCACAGTTTGGAGGTTCGAAGTCTGGTAGGGCTTACTTGATTCTATCCTTAGGGTGTCATGAGGTTAATATGGAATAGCGGGCCAAGAATGTGTTCTTGTCTGGACAAGAATCCTCATCCAAGCTCATTCAGGTTGTTGGCAAAACCCTGGGGATTTGGGGTCTGAGCTACCCACTCTCTTAATGGTTACCTTCAAGACATGGTCTCAGGTCCTAGTCTGCTCACAATTCTCTGCCAGGTGGTCCTCCTTTACAACCATGTGGTGTGTTACTTCATGAACAGCAGTAGTGCTCATGTAGCTTAGCATCTCTGCCATCATCTCTCCCTAACCAAGCAATATTCTTTAAAGGGTATAAGTAATGGTGAGTGTCAGTTAATGGTGATGGTAAGCTTGGCAAATGCACAACTTGATGAAGGTAACTGGTGTGTCGAATGGTATACGTAAGTCTGTTGAATTGCAAAATGGTGTTTACCCACCTGTAAATATATTTGTGTGTATATATATATACACACATATATGATTACAGATACATTTAGAGATATAAGTAGATATATATTTACAGCTGTAAATATATTGTAAATATATACATTCACAGATATCAGTAAAACACACATATTATTATATATTGTATTATAATACATATATTGTAATATGCACACATATACAAAAAATTGAGTTTTTTTAAAGGGATGTGTCATCTGATTTGAATGGACTCACTCAAGCGAATCTCTTTTTAATGATCAGAATCAATTGATTATGGTCCTTAATTACATGTGCTAGAAAAAGCCCTTTTGGCCTATCACGTAACATAATTCTGGAATGGTCTCCCATAATATTCACAGATTCATCCTGCACTCAGGGCGAGGGTCTTAGAGAAATGGGTGCAAGTATCCAGGTCAATACCTTTACCTTTCCCAAGACTTTGCAGACTCTATAGAGTACCATGCCTTTATTGCAGCAACTTAACTTGCAAGGATTCTCTACATTGAGATCATCTCTGTTTGATGCAGTCACCAGCCCTGAATGTAAACCCTGCAAGACATCTGAAGTGCAGTGCCTGGAGCACAGTGCCTCTCCAGGAGTGGGCCTCTGGAACCTACAGCAAGAAGTCGCTGACCCAGAATTCTAACACACAGTATGGGACAGGCATACAAAGGAGCCGGGTTTTTCTTAATAATGTTTCAAGGTCTAAAAATAATTCACTGTGTGGCTTCCAATTTTTGACTCAGAGTTCTTGATCTGTCCTCTGGGTCATCTTTATCTTTTAAAATGAAAATCTTTCTCCCATTTACTTCCACCATTGATGGCATATGTTAACCACTGAATTGTTTTTAACAGGTTGTTTCCCCCCATTAGAATTAGTGGGTTTTGATCCCAAGGTTAGGTTGCTCCCCATTTCAGGCCTTTGCTATATCCTCACCTCATTTTTAGGTACCAAAACCTGTACTAGTTGTATGGCTGTATGACCAATTACTATAGATGCAGTACCCTAAAAAAACTCCCATGGACTAAAAGACACTATCCACAGGTTGCAAGACCAGGAACTAAATACTCGGCTCAGAATCTCAAGGGTTACAAACCAGGTGTTGGTTATGGCTGCTGTTTTCACCTGCCTCCTGGTAGACTTAAGGAAGAAGCTCTGACAGCAGTGTGATCAGTGGTTCAAATACACCCACCCCCCCTGATGCTCCAATGGCAGAAAAACGTCTACTCCCATAAAGATGTAAAGTTTTGGACTTCCATGGGAGGAGTTTTCTTAACATGGAGGGTAAGTTTCAGAGAGGGTCTTGGACCCATAGTTTTTCCTGTTCTGTTGACTGTTCTGGTACATCCACCTTTTACAAATCCAGATACTGGTCTGTTTTGATTTCTGTCGGCCCAGACTGAACAGGGAGGAACCCGTTAGAGGCCTGGAAAGATGTTACACCTGAATCAGGTCATCCGCGGTTTTTCCTCGACTGGGTGAAAGCTGTACCTAAGAACAGACAAACAGATAAGGCAGAGCCTCAACGATGAAGACCAAGGACCCCTGGAGTTCTGGGCCCACTTCACCAACGCCCTATCCACATTTCAGAGAACAAACAAGACTGCTCAGGAGGGTTGGTGTGTGGGTGACTTCCTCAGAGGAAACATGTCTCCATAAATCCCTGATCATGTTCCATATTGGAGAACAGTTGAAATTATTTGCATGCAACGAAGACATTCGAAATTAAAATTATACTAACTATTCTCAATTGGGAAAGGTGCATTCCTGAAAATATATTGAAATCATCACAATCTATTGGTGGTGTTGTTGCAAGTGTGTGGAACAGCTGTTGGGTATGTCCTGAGAAGTCTGTAACACCAGAGAGCTTAATATTCTTCAGAGAGCCAGCTTTTGTTTCAGCAATGTATGGATAAATGCTGTCCTTCGAAAACTGCAGAATACCTTATAGATAACAATCAAACCCACTGCTGTCAGACCTATTCTGACTCACACAGACCTACAACGGGTATCTGAGACTAGAAATCATGATGGGAGCAGACATTCACATTGTTCTCTTCAGGAGTGGTGGCGGGGGGGGGGGGGGTGGGAGGAGGTGAACCTCCAACCTATGGTTAGCAGACCAACATCGTGCACTTGACAATGACACCAGGGATCCTGACTACTTTATGATATAGAAAAAGCGTTCCTTTCAGCCCTATGTTCCATTATAGTGAAACCCGTTTAGATAAACATTGAGTCTGTTGGAAGTGATGCAAATAGAATGTTGATGTTGATGTTGCATCCCATGGCTGCCAAGACAATTCTAAACCATAACCACTGATATGACAGCGTCGACCTGCCCCCACAGGATTTCCTAGACTTTCTAAACTTTTGGTGGAGAGTTAGCCAAGTCTTTCAGCCAGGAGCCACTGGTGGGTCTGAACTGCAGACCTTTGCATAAGTAGCTCAGCCCCTGAAGCAGGGAAATGTTGAATAACATCAATACTCACTGAAACACTTCCAATAACTTATATGCGAACAATCCCATGTATCACCTCTTTCACATCAGCCGGGGTCCTTCTTAATTCTCTACAGGAATGGCTCCAAGCTGACTCTCCTGCTATTCTTGGAGATTCAAGAAAGCGAATTATGAGGGCAGGTGGCCCTTTAATAGTCCCAGATTGTATTTCCGTGTACACCCTCTTCCTTGAAGACTGTACGCCAACATGAATGCCTGCAATGTGTTATTCCTTCCCTGTGTGATGACTGGCCGGCATGCGGTGTCCCAGTGAGTACGTTGGCAGTGTGAGAACTGCCAGCAGCTCAACTGCAGAGTACCATGAAGTGTATGAACAGGGCTATGACCTAATAAAGTCCGAGGGTTCCCTTGGTGAGGATATTGATACTTTGTGCTGTCCTTGGATTTAAAAGTTGCTCTGTAGGATAAAGTGGGAATACTATTCTTCTGAAGTAAACGCTCCTTAGAGTAGCTAACAGCAGTGAGATTTCATTGATCAGGGTAGCGATCGTTAGGGGAGCCGGACACAGGTGAAGGTGAACCTGAGCAACTCAGAGGAGGCAGCTGCAGAATATTTCTGGTGGCAGCAAGGCGGGGGGTGGGTGGGGGAGCTTTCTCAAGACTCAGGTGAAGGTAAACACGTCTTCTACACTGAGTTCTTAGGTTCCTTTCATTACAAATAATCCAGTTTTTTGGGTGTTGGGGCTGCGATAACTCGCATTTATTTCAGGCTTTAAAAATTGCTGATAATGTTCTTATAAAATCTAAAATCAGCTGATCTTCATAAGAAGAAGTTTGAATGTCCTTTATACTCTCATTATTTCCCTATTTGGGAATTCATTCAGATAAAAAAATTAAAACTCTTATTTGCAATTCTTCGTGGATTATTTTTTATCCTCCCTCCACCCACAAATACATCTTGGAGTGTTAAGTTCTACCCCAGGGACAGGAAGCTTGTTGGAGATTGGGGTTATCCTTCTTTTATCTGTTACGTCGAACACGGTCCTGCCAGAGTAGCATAGGCTCAATCTGGAATTCCCATCCGTGTGGCCTCTTGTATATGGGAGGCCAGACACAAGGCACAAGCACAGGGAAAAGCAAAAGCCAAGTGACCAGAGATGCATCCGTAAGCCACAGAGAACCCCAAGGACCATGGGCAGTCACTAGTCACATAGCCATGAAAGAGAGAGCACACGGTCCCCAGACACAATACTATCCGCCAGTGCTGGAAGGAAAGGCATTTTTGCCTTCCAAGCCACTTTGTGGAACCCTGTTACAGTATTCCCAAGGAGCCGAGAGAGAAACATGTGCTTCCTTGCATCTACTGCTGTTTCTGAGGTCCTTAGGTGTCAGCGAACTGCTTCAGCCTTGTCGAGATCTGATCTCCAACAGAATGAAACACTACCCAGGCCTATTCCATCCTCACCAGCATTGCGACGCCTGCACCCATTCTGGCAGCCACGGTGCCAATCCAGCTCATTCAAGGTCTTTCACATCTTTGCTGACCCTCTGTTTTATCGAGCACGATGCTGTTCTTCTCCGGGGAGTGGGCCCTCCTGATGACAAAGTACATGAAAAGAAGACTTGCCGTGCTCACGTCTAAAGTGCATCCTGGCTGCATTTCTTCCAGCACAGGTCAACTTGCTCCGGCAGTCAGTGGTACATTCAGCGATGTCTCACAAGACCACCTTTCAAACACATCACTTTTTCCTTGATCTTCTTTAGTCACTGACCAGAGGAAAGAACACACTCCCGCTCGGGTCAGGGACCTTGGTGGTGTTGTGGTTCCACACTGGACTGCAATGTGTATGATCAACCATGCATAACCACCCGCAGTCCCTTGGGAGAAAGACTAGGCTTTCTACTCCCGAAAACAGTTACAGTCTCGGAAGCCCACCAGGGGTTGCTGTGAATCACCATTGATTTGATGGCAGTGAGTTTGGCTATGAAGTTTGGGGTCAGGTGCACCCCACTGCTCTTGAATGCTTGAAAGAGGTTTGTGCAAGAGCTGCAGTGTGCCATTGACTTTCCTAGTGGTCCTTTACCTGGGTTTTGATTGTGGATCCAACTCAAGTGATCACTTCAGTATTATTTCCATTGATCATAAGGTTGTTCATTGGCCCATTTGTGAGGAATTTCATATTCTTTATGTTAAGATGAAATCCGTACCAAATGCTGTCTTCTTGCATCTTCACCAATAAGTGCTTCAAGTCCTGTTTGCCTTTAAGCAAGCAGAGCTGTGTCATCTGATGGATGCATGTTGTTAAGGAGTCTTCCTCCAATCCTGAATTCTTCTTCAGATAAATGACTTCTCTGATTCTTTGTTCAACATCTAGATTGAACAATGATGATGAAAACATACAATTCTGACACACATAATTCTTGATGTTAAGCCGTGCAGCATACCCTTGGTCTGGTTAAAGGCAGCCTTTTGGTCTATGCACAGGTGCCAGGTGAGCACCATGAAGTGTTGTAGAATTCCACTGAAATCTCTTATGATCCACAGAGTGGAATACCTCTGCACAGTCAATAAAACAGGTAAACCTCTGTCTAGTAATCTCTGTGTCCAGGCAAGGCCCGTCTGCCTTCAGTAATAGTCTCTTTTATTCCATCCCCAAAAGTGGGGTGCTTCGATCATCCTCTTTTATGATATGGCTTCAGTTTATGGGAGTTCTCTGTCACTTTCCACTGCAGCTGCTTTTGAATTATCTTCAGCAAACGTGTGATACTAATAATGTTGTTTATAAATTGGACATTTGGTTTGTTCACTTTTCCTTGAAAGAGGCATAGATATGAATTTCTTCCAGTTGAGTGGCCTGCTAACTCTCTTCTAAATGTCCTGGTGTTGACACACATCAATTAGTTTTTCATCAATTCCCAGAGCTTTGGTTTTCACAAGTGCTTTCAGAGTTGACTTCACTTCTTCCTTCAATTTCATCAGTTTTTGTTCATTATTGTGTCCTGTTCATTCCCTGGATTAGTGTGCTCCAGAACAGAAGTGCCTCATTATAATTTAACTGTAGTCTTATACTTGTGGTCATGTGAACATGCCTACCATGTGATTATAGCATGTAACGATAATACTGTGTATAATAATAGGCATAACATGCAGGAAGTGTAGACAGATGAGCAAAGGCAGTTTCAGGAGTGCATAAAACATGGTGACATTTATGATCAATGCATAAGGGTAAGTTAGCTTCGTTATCATCATCATGTTTAGAAAGTAGGCACTTCCACGTATTCTCTGCAGAGGAAAAGCTTTATGGAAGCAAACACATCGTTTCTGGCGTCAGGATATAGGTTCTCTGCTCAGCTGTGCCAACAGATCATTGCTTGTGAGATTGGGGTGTGCACAGAAGTCTTTTGACTTGCCTGGGTTGTGCTTTTGAATTCACAGAAAAATATAAGGGATGGAAATTGATAGTCTCTAAATTGTCCTGGAAGTACTAAAACATCCTATAATTCTCCCCCAGTTTTTAGAAACTGTCTCCTCCAAAGTAGAAAGCCCAGGTTTTCTCCTAAAGAGCTGGTGGTGGTTTAGAACTTCCAACCATTCAGATCACAACCCAATGCATAACCACTACACCACCAGGACTCCTACAATTCTATAATGCCTTAATTCTTGTTAAAAATATGTTATCCTCATATTATTCAATACCATCGAGTTACTTCCAAAACTTTCAATGGGCATATGATTTAATCAATTAGGAATAGCCAAGGGCCATATCAAACTTGTTTATGATCATCTGAGTAAGTGGAAGCAGACCACTCCTCTTCCATTTACTCAACAGACTAATCTTGATTATACGCCTACTCACAATAACAAAAAAACAAATCAATGAACTCTAAATGGCTAAGATTCCAAAAGACAACACCTTCTGGAGACCTTGAAACTTCCTATAATCTTTCAGATAAGTAGAGTTCCTCTTTTTGCTCATTATGCATTCTATAGATGATTGTAAACCACCCACTTCCTAGTTGAATTTGTTGAAGTCAATTGCTGGTTGTTTTCAAAATTCCCCCTCTTCTCTGGAATGCCTGGGTTTCAATGTATGTTGCTTTAGACAATACCCACATGTTTTATCAGAGAATGTGTTTAGATCTCAGGTTTATAGTAGTAGAATACAGCCTATTTCTCAGCCAATGTCAGCAATCCCAAGTCAAAACTACAGCGCCAACATGGCCCAGAGGATGGATGGAACAGGTTTCAGTTGAAACTGACTGTCCGCTTTCAGGTTTAGGCTACCACTGGGAATGCTGCTGTGCTGCTGCAGCCCACACCACTCTGACGCCAGCGATAGCTCCTCCACTGTGCAGGGACAGAAAGGTGAGATGCTGTTTCTAGCATAAATAGGAATAATGTCCTGTTTATTCTGGATTACTCCTTCTAGGTACCCATGACCCACATGCGGCTTTCGGCGATCACATAATCACGTTTCAGCACCATTCCTTTAGCTCAAATAAACCTAATAGACATGTAACAACACACTCAAAATATGACATCACCATTTCTTGGGATATGCAGATTTGTAAAGACTCCTGAAATCTAGAACATTTTAGAGCTGAGAAGGACCCCAGGAGCTACCCATGCTACGCCTTCTCCCTAATAGACATTTCCCCTGCACCATTCATGGCGGAGGGTGACCCATTTCCAAAGGGAATCAACTTCCTTCCCAGAGCCTCTAGCCTCTGTAATCATCCATTCTATTTTTTAAAAATCACAGCTCCCATGAGTTTGACATTTTCCCTTAAATTGCACTCAACTGTTTCCCTATAATTTTCAAGCATTTATCTTCTCTCTTGAACACGAATCCTTTATCACCCAGCATCAGCCTGAGGTACTTATCACATTGTGAACAGAGACAATTTTCTCCCAGCTCAACGTCTCTTCTTTAGCCTTTTCTCATGGTTACAGGGGCTTCTGCATCCTAGAAAACTTCTCCCAGTTAATGAGTGAGCGCCAACTCCTTGTTAATAATACCGAGAGATGAAGAAATTATGTCATTTGCATTTTGACCAGTGTGACTTCCTATTAGACTTCTTATGATGCTGTTGACAATATAAGAAAATTAGCGGCTCTTGTGTTTTTTTGACATAAAACTCTATGTAATCCTAAGATTCTGGGTTCTTCAACATTACCATTTACTAGTTAATTCCTAAAATGTAGGAGTCCATATTTTTTTTCATTTATCCCATTCTATTTGATGTGTCATCTGGTCAAAAAAGTGCAGCCTTGTGTGGTATTTCAAAATAGCTATCAGATCATCTAACATACTTGTGCTCTTTAAACCACATTGGACTTCTCAATTCATTATTATCTAACCCTGCTAGTAATACCAAATCAAGTTCTAAGCCCCGTAACCCTTGACCAAAGATGCAAACCATTGAAGGTAATAGTAGAATCAACAATGAAAACATGAAACTTACTATTTTGAAGTGAGAATGTCTTCATTTACTACTTAAGAAAATGACATCATCCTCTTTCTTTTCAAAAAATGCCTGGCTGAAATGAAGATGCATTGCCTTAACATAAATATATACAGTATACTGAAGTCAAGACGGAGATAGCAGCATGCCATTCATGTCTGACACGAAGGTGGGCCATATACTGAAGACACTGGAGGCTGCAGTCAAGACCCCAGCAGACTGAGTGGTACGCCACAGTCTGAGAACGCTCCACGTAGGGACCAAAAGAGGAATTTGCAGCCCTGGAATACTTGGGTATTCTATAAAAGAACGGATACAGCCCAATTATCATTTACTAATTTTAAAAAGTCACTGCTTTGTTAGTCACAATAAGATTTTGTAATGTTTAAACTGTGGACACATTTTAATGGCATGTTTTCACTTGAAAAAGAATAAGAAAAACACAGCTTCAAAGCAGGAGGCATTGATCCCGAAAGCCGAATCTCTCAGAGCTCTGCCTCAGTGATATAAATGTGGAAAGGAGGAAATATGTTTTCAGAAGCTCCTTCCAAACACCGTCGATTCACAGGACTTGTTATTTGTTAGAACATACGTTACGGAACTCATTGGACTGTGAATGGAAGTCTGGGAATCACCTATTATGCCATTTCAGATTTTTCTGAAAATGCTTGTCCTGACTGCTGTCCCCAGCAATTCTCACCTTCTCCCTATTTTCATAGTCACTGTAGCTGGAGCCCCATCTGATGTAGAGGGACCTGCAAGAGACGCTTGCTTAAGAGCACCTAGCAAATGTGTTGATTCAGGCTTTTAAGATTTAAACGCCAGCTTCATCAAAAGCTGCTGCATCCATTCCAAGTGCCCACATGAAGGCCTGATTTCCCTGGGGGCACAGTGTGGGCTGTGCAAGCAGGAGCAGGACGGTGGCTCTGTCCTCCAGTCTGAAATAAGCAATCAAAATGCAGCCGGAACCCTCTGCTCTCTTTGCATTCAAAGAGGAGGAAGGGAAGTGACAGAGATGCAAACACCTTCTTAAGAAACACCCCCCTGGGCTGGAGGCACAGGGAATCCAGGGTGGATGATGCCTTCAGGATAAAGAGTGTGAGGGGTGATACTGGGAGAATGGAGGGTGAGTGGGTTGGAAATGGGGAACTAATTACAAGGATCCACACGTGACCTCCTTCCTGGGAGATGGACGGCAGAGAAAGGGGGAAGGGAAACTCCAGATAGGGCAAGATATGACAAAATAACGATGTATAAATTACCAAGGGCACATGAGGAAGGGGGGAGTGGGGAGGGGGGGCGAAAAGAGGACCTGATGCAAAGGGCTTAAGTGGAGAGCAAATGCTTTGAGAATGATTGGGGCAGGGAATGTGTGGATGTGCTTTATACAATTGATGAATGTAATGTATGGATTGTGATAAGAGTTGTATGAGCCCCTAATAAAATGTAAAAAAAGAAAATGGAAAAAAAAGGAAATGATTAGGGAAAAGAATGTACAGATGTGCTTTATACAATTGATATATGTATATGTATGGAATGTGATAAGAGTTGTATGAGTCCCTAATAAAATGTTAAAAAAAGAAGAAAGATAATGTGTAGAAACTGATGACAATTATAATGTCGCTTGCTATAAGTGATGTATGAATTGTTATATGTAGGAGCCCCCAATAAGATGATTTATTAAAAAAATAAAATAAACTGTGCCTGACTGAAAAAAAAGAAAAGAAAAGAAACACTCCCCTGGAGCTGCATGAAAACACATGGTCCCCATCTCCTGGGAGGGCAGGCTGGGCCACACTCCAGGGACAAGAGGACAGGACGGTGAGCCTTACGTTCTTGAAAGGACGTGAAGAGCATCTGGAAGCGGCTGTTCCGACTGCCTTCATCTGCCCACATGCGGATCACCCCCAGACCGGTGCGAAGCATCACGTCATTGGCCACTGTGCTGCAGAACTTGGCTTTCAAGTCCTCCACAGAGCTGCTGCCGTCATACACAGCCACAAAGTTCCTTTTGCACTCATTGGAGTTCTGCATCTCGTAGTCCAAGAACCGCAGGTAGATCTGCAAGGAAACAGCTAAGGTCAGAGGATCCCCTGGCCAAAAGTAAGCCAGACAGCCTGGCCTTGCTCATCTAGGACCCACCAGGCCGCCTTGAGGGTCACCAGGCTCCCTGCTGTGTTTTCGCCCTTCCATAGACAGCAGGGTATAAAGACACACCCATGTGGGCCACGGCCAAAGACCATTCTCACCACAGCAGAGTCAGGTGTTTAGGTAAGTCCCACAAAAAAAGAAAACTAAGCCTCAAAGGCGACAAGGGGCAGTGAAACTTACTCTGCATTTGGTTTTCCTACCGCTAACCACGCTTCCATTGTCATGTTCGGAATAAGAAACCCCAACTGGGGAAATGGCACCGGCAGGACGTTAGACATAAAGATACTCTTAACTTCCTGACCCCTCATCATGGAGAGATAGCATGTTTCTGGATCAACGGACTCCGTTTAACTTCTCACCACTCTGCTTTCACCCGAGGCCGAAACAAGGGATGAGTCGGTCAACACCGTGTGTTCATTCAGACATCCATGCAGAAACACGTGAGGCTTCTCACGTTGTTCTGGGCACCAGTGATGGGAGGCACAATGGCCAGTGCCTGAAAATATGTGTCAAACAGATCATGACACAACATGTATTGCCCAAGAAATGATTTGAAGAAAGAAAAAAAATGACATCTACTATGAGAAGATATTCAGAGAGATTCTGAAATAAAGAGGATATTAGGCGTGGCTTGCTTTCTTTGCACATACATATACACACATGTATACATACACACCTATATATATCTACATACCTACCCTAAGTGTCTACACACTTTTTGCTCTTCAGCTGGCTTCCTGTTGACAAAGCTTGGGGACCAAACTACAGACAGCCAATCATGTCTACAGTTACCTTTGCATCACTCTAGACCCAATGTCCTCATTTATTTCATAAACTTGAACTCATGCCCGGAAGGGGCTGGGGAAAGAAGCAACAACTGTCCTGTATCAGTAGAATTTAGTGTTCGTTTTTATCCGTCACATGATTCACGTTCCACCTTCCCTGGCACGTCCAGGGCTGTAGCAAGAGTGCCGAGGGACGTCTGGGCAATTTCAAGGTGACTAGACCCCACCCCTAGCATCAAACTCTTAACCCCAGGGAAGGAAAAACAATGAATGGATGATTTCCCTGATTCAGGGGAGGAAGGTATTTGTCACATCACCTGATGTTTTCGGGGGAGACTAGTCAGGAGGCTAATGACATAATACTGAGCTGAATGGTTGTTATTAGTCTGGGAAGCATTTCCAGGGTGTAATAGAAACAACGGGCTTGTCTACTCCGGTGAAGAGTTATGTTGGAAACCCACAGGGGCAGTTTTACCCTACCCTCTTGGGTGACTCTGGGGCGGCATCCACTTGAGCGCAGGGAGTCCATCCAAGTGATGGCAAGAGCAGGAGGCATTGTGCCGTCGCATGATATAGTCCAATCTCTCCCAAACTGTAGGCACTCATGAGAGACCATTGAGAGGCAAGGAAACAGGTCTCGATAGGTGCTGCTCTCTTCTGCAGGTGACATGGCTTATCAGTCATGCCTGAGTGCGGTGCTCGGATCTCCTTCGCTCCCTAGTACTGAACTGTACCATTGGGAAGGCAAATGTATTAGAGGCTCCCGGCCAGAGGTGCCAGAATACAGGTTCTGTTCTTGGCAAACACACTGCTAAGAACCAAGTCCATCAATAGGCAATACCAAACAAAGCATCATCCTTCTCCTCAAGGAGCTGATTATTGAGATCTCAATGCGAGTCCTAGAAATGTGATCCTCACAAAACACGTGCATCCTAAAATCCTTGAGAAAGCAGGTGATCATAGAGAAGAGGGATGCCGTAATTAGAAAAAGGCGATTTGCATGATCCATGCCCTCCCTTCTTTTCCCTTGAGGAGTGCGAGGGGTCACAGGGGGCGTCCCACGTCAGGACAATCACGTGCGCTCCTACACAAGGTGACTTGAAAGGCTGCTTGAACATCTGTACTTAAAGGTCATCCTTATTGTAACAAATACAGGGAGAAGAAAGGGACCAGGGCCGCCTTGGAATTTTATAGAATCACTTAGAAGTTTTCTGTGATTTTCTTAGTGCCATTTTTTGTTTTGTTTTGTTTTTGTTTTCTAACCTAGGAAAAGAAACAAAATAAGCCGGCGGAGTCGGAGTTTTAACTGGGTCCAGGTGTGTCCATGCAAAGGCCAAATGTTATCAGGCAGAATAATGCTCAAGCTCTCTGGACCCTCGTCCAACATGCAGTTCACTGCACAGGAGAGAGAAACACCCTTCCTGTATGATAATTCACATAACAATCTTGCCAGCACAAAGCTTGGGCCTTAATAATTCAGAGAGAAACAGCTGCCCATGACAATATTTTTATTTAAATGAAAAAGCTGCAGAAAGCCCTCTGGTCTGTGTGCTGAAGAAAAGAGAAAATGAGAAACCGAATAATATATAACCCCAGTAAAATGGTCCGATTAGAATCTCTGCTCTGAATCATTGGGATGCATTCGTCTCTTTAATCAATCACAAATGGCCTGAGCTGACAGGATGATTTATTAAGCAGGACATTGGAAGCTTCAGAAAACATACGCCATTCCTATGGATATCTGTCTTCCAAATCACACTAATATGGAAAGCAGGATTCCTTGGTACACTGGAGCAAGTGAGCCAAGCTATCAATTTACTAAGAACTATATTTACCAGTAAACATTTCATATCACCTTTTCCACTTGCACCCTCCTCTCAGTGAAAGCAATTACTCTAGACTTGCCAGCAGAGTTTCCTCCAGGTTGAAGACAACAGGATCGAGTGCAGTTTAAGAGAAAACACTGTGGTTGGTTTGAACAGGTACTCCAAACTCACTCCCATCAGGTCGATCTCAACGCCCAGCAACTGCAGGACAGCGTAGAACTGCCCCTGGGGGTTTCCGAGATGTCGCTCTTTATGGGCTTAGAAAGCTCTGCCTTTCTTCTGAGGAGAAGCTGGTGCTTTTGAACTGCTGACCTTGTGGTTTCCAGCCCTATGCTTAGCCACAACATCAGGGCTCCTAAATAGCTACTAGACTATTTTATAAATAAAACCATATACTAACAAGTATGTGGCTCAGGATGTCTCACTGCTTGTCATTTATAGTGGGGCAGGACATATCCACCCAGGTAAGAATTTACTGGTGTTGGGTGGTGTTTTGTTTTTTTTAATTGACCCATTTATTCCAATTTGATTCTGTGTTTTTAATTAATAAAAATTAAGTTAATCAAGACTCATGAATAATGGTAAGTATTGGAGCTTTATTCTGTTGAGGCTTTCATCATGAAAGTATGCCTTCCTTGTATGTCTTTATAAATCTGTTGACTCTCTAGCCCTGTCGTAAGGAACCCATCAATTTCCCTTGCATGCATGGCCTTGAGACATCTCACTGGAAGGAGAAGCAGACAAGACTCTAGCTCCAGCTCGCTCAGGTACTAACTAGCCGAACATCTAGGCAAGTCATTTACCAGATGCTCAGACTCTAGTTCTGAGCGGACAGGCAGATCAGCCATGCCAACAAAGGCACTTGCCTTTTTAATTAACTACACAAAATCACTGCCAAACTCAGCGTGGCCTCCGTCTGGGGAATCTTATTTGCTCTTTGGATGGCTCCATTATTTAAACAAAACAAAACAAACAAACAAACAACCACCCTCCCCCGAGTTGTATCCGAAGCTATTTTCTTCTAGCTGCCAATGCCAGGGGGACTGTGCCACACCCAGCTCTCCAGATTAGGTCTTCTTTCTGAAGACAATCAGAAGTCTTATTCTCCTCTGAGAGGACACTTTGTCTCATAGTTGAAGAAGTCTGTTATGTCCTTTCTCCCAGCTGTAAACCAGGGTGGGAGTTCCAAGTTTGTGGCAGATGTTCCCCTTGGCAGGAGATATCAAAAGGAAAATTAGACCTTTCTTCACAGAGTTACCACTGAAATAGTTCCCACTGCTTGCTTCTTCATCGTGCTCTGCTTGCGGCTCTTTCCTGATCAGATTCTGTTCTAGACACATACCCTTCTACTATCCTTGTACTAGAATCAGCATGCACCTGAACAGCTGACTATGGAAGATTTTTCCCACTTTCCATTGTTAACTCATCTAGAACTGCCTTCTTCTGACTCTTTTCATCTCTTCAGTGAGAGAACCAGTAGCATAATTCTCTTCAAGTCTCCTACCATATGTTCTGCCACTGGCATTCCAACCTCTTTAAAAAAAGTGTTTGGATTAATCTCATCCTAATTAGAGACAAAATAACACAAACTCACTGCCAGTGAATCAATCCTGACTTGCATCACCCCTAAATAGGACAAGGTAGAATTGTCCTCGTAGGTTTCTGAGAGTCTAGCTCTGTACGGGAGTAGAAGGACTCAGCTTCCTGACTGCAGAGAGGCTGATGGTTTCAAACTGCTGACCCCACAGTTAGCAGTCCAATGCCCATGTTATGCCACGGGGGCTCCTATCAAAGATGCACAACCTATAGTCCTAGTCTCACACCAAATAGATAGATACAATATTTTATTTTCTATTTGACAAAGGTTGAATTTTGACAATTTTGAAAGTTGACAGTAGGAATTCCAATAGGTCATTGTGGATTAGGGTTCAAGCCACCGGTTACCATGACAGACATTCACCAGGAGCAAGTTCAACTGGTGCTTTGATCCTCTCTTCTCAGGAGCATCTCCAAATTCAATGAGACAGAAAGCCCACATAGGCAGCAAGCTCCCATTCTTGCTTTTTCTCCTCCCTTATTGAAAGCCATTTCTTAGTCTCCAACCTTTAGCAACATAGAGAGAACCTGTCACAATAGAGTCAGCTTTGTCCAGCTCTGTGGGCGACTTCCCCTTTGGGGTCACAGAATGCCAGGATCTGTGACAGACAGGTATGCCTGGTATTTTTGTCTAGGATTGTACAAAAGACAGGCTATTAATCAGCTGGGAGAGAATGGCGTGTGTGCTCACCCTCATAAAAACCTCTCTTAGAGAACTGCGCTGACAGGGACACTGGTTGCTAAGAGCAAGGTGGGACTCAGCTGCTGCCAGCAGGAGAAGAACCTCTGGCACATCCTCCAGTCAGCATTTCAGAAACAAACACCGGGCCCATGTGATCATGGCGCCTAGTAAATGGTGAGTCAGCTCCCCGATAATCTATGTAGGGCGGATGGGGGTAATCACTCCCTATCACTGATACTATTTGTTATGGTCCAGTGATTCAGTTATGGTGACCCTATGTGGTCAGAGCAGAACTCTTCCACAGCGTCTCCAAGGCAAGGTTGAACTCAGAAGGAAATCACCAGGCTTTTCTCCCAAGCACCCACCTTTCATCTAAGAGTGGATCACTTAGCCCTCTCCTCTATGCACGGTGTACTATGTCATCCGCATCCTGTAATGGATGTCATAATGAACTTTTTCAGGGGGTTGCCTACAGAAGACAGTGCTTGAATCTGCACCCTGATCTCTGAAAGATGATAACTGGGGGTGTGGTGAGGAAGCCCCTCTCGCCCCATCTCATTGGCCAACCTCAGAGAGAAGATAGTCAAAGAAAGAAAAACAGAAACATTTCCTGGGATACAGCTCCGTAAAGGTGACTGACTCATCTTTGTCCCTCACTCTGAACATCCTGTCACTCAATTCCCTTGTGTTTTCAACGTTTCCTAATCTGTGGATTTCTAAGAGAATGATCCACCCTAGAAAAAGAAAAACAAAAACGCAGCTCCAGAGTAAACACTGTGAGACTTCCAGTTGCTGACTTTGCACAAATCATTGGGAAAGACGTGCAGGAGAACTCGTCTATGGTAGGGCAGGAAGTCAAGGGTAACAGAGAAACCCTCAAGGGGAAGGATGGATACCCTCGCTGCCATGATGAACTCAGCCATGCCAATGATCTTGAAAATGGCGACATTTCCTTCTGTTTCGCATAAGGTCTCCATGAGTCATCGCCACTTCAGTAACTCCTCACAACCACCACCATGTGTCTATCAGCTCACCTGGTCCAAGTCACTGGGATTCCTGCCCTCACTTCCTGCTGTGCTTTCTCCTTGCAGTATGAGCGGTTCTGTTCTGCCTTTCTTCACCGAATACTCCTTTCCGAAAACACAAATCTGATCACATCATTCTCCTGCTTTTAACTCAGGACCGCCTTCGCTCCGCAGAAGGTCTGCAGAACCTTTGGGCATCACGACGCACCCCTTCCTTCAACTTTCATGATTTTATTGGGTCACATGCAACACCTTTAATCCATGCAAAAGTCAGTGGGCGTTCCTCTGATTCCATGACGTCACAGATGCAATGACCTTTAGCTGGGACCACCCTCCCCACCGCCACCTTCCCTGCCTGTCACAACAGGATGAGCAGGCTCCAAATACTGGGTGGAAAATAATGGAATGAAATTATAATGGAACTTTTCCAAGGTGTTGTTTTTTTTAAACCCCCTTGCTTTTAATTTTCATTCAGATTAAGCTGAGGGCCTGGTTGATACCTGATTCCACCTGGGTCAGGTCTAAGTGATCTTCTCCCTCACTCTAATTCCACGGTCCTCCAAGCACCACGATCTCTCTCATTGACTGGATGGTTTTCCTTGCACATTTGTCTCAGCATGGAGCTATACACACGAAGAGCAGAGCGGTGCTGCCTCTGCCTCTCGGCAGCTGCGGCATCAACCACCTGGTGCTTGCCATGTATGGCATTGCTTAACAATAATCATTCCAATCCCAATAAAAGTTGGTTTTCTAATTCCTGGCCTCTTAGGAGTTGGGGGGGGCGGCAGGGAGGGACGGAACTTGTTAATGCCGGAGCCTATGTTCTTTCATAGGATCATTCAAAAGGGACCAGAGAGTTGCTTCAGAATTTGAAGGTCTCCTTTGGGAAGGCAGTCCTGGTGGGACAGTGGGTTAAATACTGTGCCGCCAACGACAAGGTAGATGGTTAAAACCCATCGACTGTGTGGAGGGAGAAATACGAAGCTGCTTGATCCTGTCTCGGGAACCTGAAGGAGCAATTCGACGCTGTTCTCTTCTGTGGGGTCACTATGCATAGGGGTTGACTAGATGGCAGCAGGTTTCAGTTTTGTTTTGTTGTCTATTTGGAGGGGTATAGGCTCTTTGAGGTCCTGTTTGTTATGATCACCAGACCTTACCATGCATCTATTAGATATGGCAGTTATATGAGTTTTCGATTCTGGGCAATTTTCCCCATAGGTACAATTTTGGGCTAAGAGAAAAAAAAAACCACCTGCAGACATTGATAATAAAGGTATGAAGGTCACCACAGCTAAGTATAACAGTTCCGTCCATTTTTCAGAAAGGTAGACTTATTTTCAAATCTAATGCCATCTTAAAACACAATCTACATGAATCACACTGAATGAAACATGGACCAGGGAAAGGCAAGTTGCATTTTAGAACTACAATAAAAGAAGTATGTAAGATGGCACCCTGAAATGCTGGAAGCATCTCCAAGTGGCTCAGAAAAATGCACACCCCAGGCACATTTCAAGTTGCATGTGACACCCTTGGGACTAACCTTGGACCGTGGTGGGGCTCGGATGTACCATTTGCAATCGACGGCCTCGCTGGCAGACGCTTTTCCCTCCTTCATGATCTGCACAGACTCCACGATTCCTTCTGGGCCGCCCGTCTCAAACTCACAAGCTGAATAACAGGATGCCAAACACACACACACACACATGGAGCTTGAATAATCCACTGACAGTGTGTTGCAGAGCATAAAGCAATGGTCTCTGAGCATGACTGAGTATTTAGTTTACCAACCTGGTAAGGGCTTCAAAATGCCCAGGTCCTTAAAGTCAGGATCTTAAAAATTGAGAAAAACACAAAATTAGTCCCATTCTGCATTTGCTACTTAAAATCACACTGCACAGTCCCCCATTACAGGATTCAGCAAGCTGCCCGCACATGCCATGCCTGAGAAAGGTGAACTGACAGGACATACGATGACTACAAGGGTTGTTTTTTTTTTCCCTCTGAGTACAGATACCTTAAAAAAAAATCACCCAAAGTGAATCTTTCATGAAAGAAAAGACACCCATGTTATCTATAATTCCCTAATAGGATACCAGATGTTTTTTTAAAAAACACATCTATCATTTCAGCTAGCAGTTGGTTGAACATTCCTCTTCTCTAAATAGGGTTGTTTTGTTTGATTTAAAGGATTCAATAAACCGCGGAAATACAAATTTCCCTGGGTGTATGGGAAACACAGTAAGATATAAATTCGAGGGCTCTTTTTCTTCTCCTTAGCTTACTGCACCATCCTGTTTCCACCGAGTCCTCTTCTGTGGTGCGCCCTATCCCTCCTCCTAAGATGTTTCTCAGCAAACTACGTTCTCTACCCAGCACCCAGGCATCCCCAGTCTTCCTCTGATGCAACTCCAGGTTCAAGTATCTTTCTGTGGTCAGTCACATGCTCCCAGAGGCTTGCTCTATGAGGAGCCACCACAGCATCCTATTTTTGTACATCAACATAAGCAGCCTCGTTTCCATTTTCTGGAATGGATTGCTACACAGGTATGCACCCAATGATGTTGAAAGGTAAGTCTTGTGGAAGACTTCCGGGAGCAGTCTCTTCACTCATAGAGCAACAACGCATCTGAAGGGTGACCAGCCCTGGCACTTGTCCGTCGCGGCCCCTCCTCTGTCGTGGCAGTCACCGTCTTTGATGCTGAGAGGTGCTGGTGGAAGAAAATGCTGAGCTGTGGAGAATGGGAACCTGGAGAGCCAGAGTCCTTGAGGATGTAGAACCACATTCTGGATGTGCACATCTTGGGGTCTTTGCTTTTTGAAATAACTCACATCGTTGGAGCACTAGCTGCTTTGAATTGGATTTTCTTTTGCTCGTGGGTAAAGACATCAGCAGTTGTGATTTTATATGGGAGGCACTTGATATCCAATTTTAATGGTGACTGGGAAATCTAATTTGGTCACACGACCATGGTGTTTACGGTAAATTAAAAATCTCAATAAGCTGGGCATATTTTCTGAGGCAACGGTTTAAAGATGGAAGAGGAAAGGGTGGCACTCCTTTTCAGGGAATGGCTGTGGGCTGGTTTGAGTAGCGGGCTTGCTTGCATGTGTGAACCTCAGGATGCCCCTTTGAAGGGCTGCATGCCCCAATACAGCAACGGCAAGAGGGCCATGGGAGCCTAGTTGCCTTCGTCACAGATTCATTTCTGCTGCTCTTGTGGAATAATGGATCTGTGGATCTGTTGAAGCCAGAAAGACCTAGATTAGCCATGTGACGAGCTAGTGATACTGATGGTCATTCAGTGGATTCAAACCCATAGTGATCCAATGGTACAAAGTAAACTGCTCCCTATTGTGTACAAGGGTCCCAATCTTAAGAAAAGCAAAAAACCACATCTTTCTCCTCTAGTTCAGGGCTGGGGGTTGGAAGTGCTGACCTTTTGGTTAGTAACCCAATACTGAACCCTCTGAGTCACCCGGTTCTTTCATTGGGTATCGAAACTCATTTCAAGACATTTTAAAGCAAAATAATTTTTAAAAACCTATTGCTCATATTGACCCACTGTGTACTTGAGTAGAACTATGATAATCAAGATATTAATGGAATGTATTATATACAAATCAAGTGTGAAATCTCTTACACTACTGTTTTTGAAAGGGGTTTTATTTCTTTTTTGGGAAAAAAATAAAATGGAAAAATACCTATAAAATTTGCAGGTAAAAAGACAGAAATTAGAATATCCATACTTAATTTTGACCAGGCTCCTTCCTCAAAGGCAATCTCTTCCAGTCGACTCTGACTCACAGTGACCCTATATGACATGGCATCACTGTGCCTCTGAGATTGCAACTCCTCATAGCAGTAGAAAGCTTCACCATTTTCCTGTGGAGTGGCTGGTGGTTTCAAACTGCTCAACTTGAGGGCAGCAGTCCAACTCCTAACCACTACGCCACCGGAGCTTCTGAGGGCATCTCCCAGTAGCAATTACTTTTTAAAATCAACAAATAATTGCTCATGTTCTTTCAACATATAGGAATTTAATACATTATTTTGTATAAGAAAAGCACCGGACCACATTTGTACAGGACCACTCAAATCAATGTCAGCATCAAACAGGCCCACCGATAGGGAGGACACTCATCCAGGTTCTCCTTAGTTACACACCAAGCCTCTCCACCAAACAAGTAAGGATCTGTCTTACTCATTATATATCTCTTCTACTAGTTTGTATACTGTTTAATTATGTTCCTCATTATTACTCATTATCTGCTTCTTGATTAAACCATTTCATCTTTGCATGCTCTTCTTATGATGCTTGTGTAAATGTAGTTGGTATTCCATTTCCTAGTCTGAAGGCTAAACATTTTTCATTCTTATAGCTCATTCCAGACAACTTTGAGAGACATGTCAGTTCTGGGAATTTAAATTTTATGTTTGTCTTTGTATTAATTATGAGAGCACTGGTGAAAAAAGAGAAGAAAACATGAAGCGTTTTTCAGTTCCATTTGAATTAACCACTAGTAATATCACACCATCCATCGACCTGAAATAAAAAGAAAAACAACAAACAACAAAATAGTAATTGAATAGTAAGCATATAAGGATTGAATTATCATCCAAGGTTGTCTGGGGACCAGGGCATGCATAATCTTACAGAAGCACAGGGAAGGTGGACTTACTCAAAGTCAACTTTAGAGCTCCCCACATCCATCCTCTGCTGAGAAACGTAGGTAGATGTTCGAGAACACAAAACAAATGATGGTACTCACCTTGTTTCCCATGAGACTTAGAAAAAAGCCCACGGTCTTTTATTAAACTGGCCGTGCCTTTAAGGGATACTGGTGATGAGGTGGGTTAGACAAGGGTTGCTATTCACAAGGTTGGCTGCCAGAATCCACTAGGCACTCTCCCAGGAGAAAAATGAGGCCGTCACTTCCCGTAAGATTTACCATCTTAGAAACTCCAAGGAGATGTTCAATCTGTACTACAGCCAGAATTAACTAGATGGTAGTGGGTTTGGTTCAGTTTGGTTAGTGTCAGAGCCTACAGGAAGCCCTGGTGTGTGTGTGTGTGTGTGTGTGTGTGTGTGTGTGTGATGATTAAGTGTTCAGCTGCTAAACCAGTGACTCCAAGTGAATCCAAGAATGAAACACCTGGTAGTGTGTTTCCATAGAGATTACACACAAGACCACCCCAGGGTGCGGTGCTTCGTGTCCGATGAGTTTCCTTTGAGTTGAGATCAACTTGCATGTACTCAACAGTCACACCTGTCCTGTGGCTCTTGTTCCTGCACACCTGGGTCTGTGGGTTTGGCTGGCTTGCTTCTCACCAACCCCCCTTTCTATTTCTCAAGCACTCCAGAGTTTCTCTCCCCATCCTCCACACTTGCACGTGTACAATACCTTTCTCCGCCAAATCTTCTGAAAGAGACCATCCGTGACCACTCACAGTGTCTCAAGTACCATTGGTTCACAAAGTCTTCTCTCCCTTTGAGTCTCTTATCACTATTTGTAATTGTTTTTGCTACTTGTCTGCTAACAGTCTGTTTTGTTTTGATTCTTTTCCCCCTCAACAGCTTCTTTGGCAGATTATTCACCGATCAAGCAATTCAATAGTCTAGTCACATCAAGAAGAGCGGTACAATTATCACTACAATTAGTTTTAGTACATTTTCTTCCTTCAGATACACATTGTTATTAGCTCCCCACTTCCCCCTAACCTCCCCTGCTGCCCCACACCCCAAATGGAAGTATTACTCCAGTGACCATCTCTATGGATTTTATATACAGAAAAAATTAACTTTCAAAAATAACAAAGTACAACAGATAAAACCCTTATTGGAAAAGAAAGCAGAAAGTATTAAAAACTAGGACACATTTAAATAGATCATAGGAAGATCAAATGATAGGGTGCCAAATTTTAACCGAAGTGCATCTGCAACAATCCATTTTCCAGTGCATCCTGCATGTTGCCTGCTACCTTTTTAGTGATCACATACTCCCGCTCAACTCCAACCAGGTGGACATCATAAAAGTCTTTATGCCTCAGACTTCTCTTGCTACCGAGAGCCTAAAGCAGTGATGGGCATGATAGCAACACACACAATTAAATAGATATCTACCATACTCTGTACATAAAAGGACAATGTCCATACAAGTGGATGCTCCATATTGTGAGGCATTTACTTACCTGCTGCAAATACGTCTAACATAATAGAGACTGGTCTCCGGGTGCTCCAGTAGACAATGCTTCCCCACCTCTTTGGTAACCGCAGGTGTCAAGAGAACGGAGTATGGCCAGGAAAGGGTGCATCAAGAGGTGGGTTTTGATTTGTGACTGAAATCATAGCAAATCCTTGGAAACTCCTTGGCGTGTTCTTTCTTCCGCCCCAACCTCAGAAGGTACCCACCGACAGTGGAAAATTCCACTGGATTAAATTCCCCTTCCTCTTCCTCGCTTCTGTTTGACTTTACTTGAGTTAGAAATGAAATTAAATTTGTGAAACTACTGAGACTCCAGGAGCCATGGTGTTGCAGTGGTTGAGCCCTTAGCTGCTATCTAAATGGTTGGGAGTTTGAATCCACCCAAAGGCTCCATGGGAGAAAGATTGGACAATCTGCTTCCATTAAGATTACAGCATTGGCACCCCAATAGCATAGTTCTATTCTGTCATACAGTTACCCAACAAGGACAGCACTCAACAACGTCGCGCTTTTGTTGCTGCTGTCTTCAATGATGCCTTGTCCGAAGCAGCTCAGTTGAAGTCTTGCCCCTCTCACTTCAAGGGAACATTCTGTTGGCATTTCTTCTATGACAGATCCGTTCGCTCTTTTGGCAGCCCATGCTCATTCAGCAGTCTCTGCCTACACCACAGTTCAAGGGCGCCAATCCCTCTTCTGTCTATTCTATCCATGCTGCTCATGTACCTTGTTGTGAAATAGGCAGAACACTGTAACTATTTTATCATGACAATTTAGTGCTGCATTATTTTGAGACAATTAAGAGGTTTTGTTTGTTGGTGTTTAGCTTTGGTACTCTGCATGTAGACATGATTCAATCATTAAAAAGACAAAAAAAAAACACATTTCCAACTATAATGGAGAACATCACTAAGCCATGTTGCTCACGTTTTTGCAGAAGGGCATATAATCCCAGAGAAAGTAGTAAGTTGTACTCAAATGATGACTAGTAATGAAGAGAAATCAGGACATGGCCAATTTCCACCCACACAGAGACTCATTGACTTAAACGTTTAGCTGGAAACATGAAGAGAGTTCATCCTGTGATTTCAATTTTTCTTCTAACAAATAGATGGATTTACAGAGAAGTCTGGGTTTACTTTGCTTTGATTAGCCCAGAATCTGCTGGACTTAAACAAGGCATCCCCTGTTCCATGTGAATGTTATATGGGGACACTAGTGCTGATGTCTGAATGGGTAGGACAAGGGCCATGGTGGACAACATTGTGGTGTCCTCTGGCGATTCAGGGAGTGGCAGCCAATGGGAGTGGGAGCCCTCACTGGCAAATTAGCTGCCATGTATTTGTACACTTGGCCATGGGTGGGCGGGGTCCACAAAAATAATTTTGTTCTCTAAAATAACCCTTCAGGGAAACAAAAATAATCATAATTATCAACATTTTAAAATCTCAACTCTTGAGCATTTGTCTTTTAAACATTCAGTGGGATGAAATGCTAAGAATGCTCAAGGCATTCTGCTGCATGCAGAAGTGAATAATGTTTTTCTCAAGGAAAATAACTCTCATCATTATTATAAACAGAGCTGAACATCCCCCTTTCCCCCTGAACCTTCACATTTGTTTGAAGCACATAATTCCTAATATTTGGGTGCATGTCAGTTATTTTCTTGAAAATTAACCAAACAAACTGGTTCAGACTATAGAAAGCAGCAGAGAACATTTACTGCCAATGATACAATACAAGCTTCAAAGGAAAGATGTCTTTCTGTGATAACTTCCTAATTACAAAAAAATATCTTTAAAATGAGGTTGTTCTGATAGCAATGGAGAGATGAGTATAGAAGATCAAAGGCATAAATCTGACAGGGCCAGTTAAAACTTTGTCACTTGATCCCCTTCTGAAGAATGCTGGACCTGATCAGGTTTTCAACATTTTCACTACTTCTGTTGATTCATATGAGAGTGTATCTTAGAGGTGTTATGTCATTGGAGGTCACCCACATAAAATTATGTTATATGTTTGTCTGTGTTTTGGTATATGAAACCCAGAATTGCTGAACCTAGAGGGACAGCAAATAGAAAAAGGGCT
The DNA here is from genome assembly GCF_050624435.1 of Tenrec ecaudatus. Classification (NCBI taxonomy): domain Eukaryota; kingdom Metazoa; phylum Chordata; class Mammalia; order Afrosoricida; family Tenrecidae; genus Tenrec; species Tenrec ecaudatus. The sequence continues at coordinate 5,764,985 of NC_134544.1, read as the reverse complement.
TTAGGGTGGGGTTCTTGGGCTTGGGTGAGGGTGGGGAGCATGAAAGGGAGGCAGTGTCACGGAGTCCAGGGGGAAAAGAGAATATCTGGAAACTGACTGTAGCAACTGTATAATTTACTTTGGCATAATATGATATATACATTAACTTCCAATTAATAATAAGTAAAAAGAATAAAATAAAATTAGGTTGTTGTTACTGTAAATAAGGATACTGGATAAGGTAATGCATCAACAGCATCCCAATCAAAACCATACCCATTGTCATCTCTTCTGAGGTACAAAACTAGAACCCCACCTGATTCCGGAGACTAGATCTTTACAGGAACAAACCACCTTATACATCTCCTGTGGAACAGCTGGTGGGTTTGAACCGCAGACCTGTGGTTAGCAACCCAACGCTTAGCCCACTGAATCACCAGGCCATCTAAACAAGTGACAGTTTCTTAAAATCTGTGGACAATGGGCCATCTAAAACTGATTGAGGAGTGTTTATCTTCAGTAGTGTTGACAACCGTTAATCTCTTAATCTGCAATGGCTTCTCCATCCACGCATGCTCATAGAACCTGTGAAATTCACTTGACACATGCTAGAGAATTTGGTATTCTACTCAATGTCTTAATATCCATGACTTCATTGGATGATATTTACCAATATTATCAGAAAGACATGTGGCTTATGTGAACACACACCTGACTCATTACTGTTTTGATACAAATCAGTAAGTGAATCATTACTTTTTTTCTCAGTTGAAATGACTTCCATGATACATCTTCAATCATAAAACCATGTATGCTTAGCCATGCTGAATGAAGTCTTCGCTATTTTTGAAGAGAAGTGAGGGGATTTGAAACCAAAGAATTTCAGAATTTCTCTCCTAACTAACCCCAAGCTTGAATCACAGGTTAGAAAACAAGCATCACTCAACAAAGAGCTACATTAGAATTTAGCAAATTCCATGCCTGTACCATGGTTTTATTTTTAGTTTTCTCCTTATGCCCAATGCCAGACACACCACAGAGGGAACCACCTATCTGCTGGCTATGCCAGAGTCAAATCTGAGTTCCTTTACCTTATACCTGAACAAAATGGGAGTGAAGTAACTTTGGACAATGTTGCTTGTTTTAAATAAAGACCAGAATAGCCCCATATCAAACTTCATAACTTTAAGTCAATCACTACATAGTTCTACAACTTAGTTTCTTCAGCTAGCATGAGGATGCTGCTGGTCTACGTTCCCATGGGTCAAGGGAGAGAAAGTTAATCTATAGATCTGTGATACTTACATAATATTTTGTCAACTTATGAAGGGGTAGAATTTAGCCTGTTAATCAGTTCTCAGCTCAATGACCTCATTTAGAGGCACAGTGGAAATAAATAGCTCAGTGGAGGCCAGGAACATTCGCTGCTTCATCTTCCCGCTGACAAGCCACATGGAGCTACACTGATGCAGCCAGAGTCCTGGAACTGGAGGAGCCACACGGAGACTCACACCAATGCTGAGATGCTTCCACCACCACTGGATCCACAAAACATTCCCCCCACTAGCCTGTGATCTTCCTGCAACTATCATCAATGCATGGCTACATGCGTCTACAGAGGAATTCATAGAATATTATTGACAGGGGTTAATATCAGACTTATGGACTTGGCCTGGCCTGGCCTGGGATGTTTTCTTAATGTACAATTGTTCTTTGATATAAAGTTCTGTGTTTTTCCATATGAGTATCTCTGGATTTGTTTCTCTAGTCTAGCCAGACTAACAAAAGGCCTCAAATCCCCACACTATCAGAACAGTATCAGAAATCTCAAATTAGACCATTCTTAGTACTATGCCTTTTACTGAAAAGTAAACCTTGAAGGTAACAATGGTGGAAACCCGTACTATCTCCTGAATTACTCAAGAATCCCTACTATTTATGGTGACTTTTCTGTCAGTGATCAGAGCTTGTAAATAGCCTTGAAAGTGTTATATAATCATGGCATCCATGTAAAATGTGTGGCACCTCATGTGTGTCAAGCATTGTTCATACATCTTCAAAACACTGTGAAATAACCCAGCAACATTTTCTAGAAAACCATTAATTGGTCACTATGTGGACCCTTTTCGCTCTCTACAAAATAGTAAACCAGGGTACTGTGAATTTTCAAAATCAGTCGACTACAGTTGAAATGATGTTTTAAATAAAACTGAAAAATCAATGCATGAAAGTCGTGACATCTCTGTACTAAACTAGCTCTGTCATCCTACTCTTTTAACAATCCAATTTATTTTAATCTTATCTAGCAGGAACATTGCTCTAGTATGAAGTTCATGGCCATGAGTGGAACACATTTGAAGGGTATACTGTTAAAAAATAGAGCTTCAAGTTTCTAGTTCGGAGGCACAGTAAGTGAAGCATCAAGCTGCTAGCCAAACGGTCTGTTGGATAAGGGTCCTAAGTGACTTGAAACAGTGAGTTAGGTCTGGTCTTTGATTTTGGAGGTTGTCCTCCCTGTGGTATGGATGTAGATACAGACTTTAAATGCCAGGGTTCTTATGGCCTAGTTCAGTGTTTGGCAAAATGAGCGATACCACCATTTGGGGATTGCTGGAATGATCCAGTGGGATGTAAAAACAGATACCTATACTTTACTCTGGATTATTGGTTATAGTACAAGCTTTTTTAATTGTCAGGGTAGATGCTGAGTTTCTTTCTTTCTTTTTTCCAAAAAGGAAGATGTAAGACAAATTAATTTGGGAATTGATGGTCTAGTTCTACATAAGATGCATTCTGTTGTGGTTGAACTGGATCCCCCAAGATGTTAGTTGGAATGGTAATACCTGTACCAGTGGAAGGAGCCCAGGGAGCAATGGCTGAAGCACTGGGAAGCTAAACACAAGGTTGGCAGTGTGAATCTACCAACCTCTTCGACGGTGTAAGATGAGGCAGTCTGAAACTTGGAAACCCTATGGTGCAGTTCTATCCTATCCTCTATGACTTGGACCAACGTCATGATAGTGTATTAGGTTTGGTCTTTTAACTGTGATAGAATCTCATTTGAGAACAGGGCTTTCTTTGACACTTTCATCAGATTACTTCAGTGTAGCTTCTCTTTAAATGGATGGCTTTTGAAGAAGAAAAGCGCAGATTAGGCACAGAGAAAGGATTTCCAGATGAGAGAAGAGATGTCACAGGAATATTCGTAAGGTTCCAAGGAGAGAGGCTGAAAAGGGACAAGGACTCTCCCAGGCTGAGAGAGAGAGAGAGAGAGAGAGAGAGAGAGAGAGAGAGAGAGAGAGAGAGAGAGAGAGAGAGAGAGAGAGAGAGAAGGGGTGAGGAAGAGGAGAGGAGGAGGAGAAGGAGATTGCATGCAGACATGGGGGTGATGAATGTGTCATGTTAACCTCTTCCTTCCCACTTCTAGAAGGAGATTTGTTATTCAGTGGTTTAATTTCAGGTCACTGACTGATAGGTCAGCATTTCAAACTCACTAGCTACTCTGCAGGAGGATGAGGCCCTTGGCTTCTGTAAAGATTAAGAGCCTTGGAAACCCTACAGGGAAGTTTTACTCTCTCCAAGGGGGTGCTAGGAGTCACAATGGGCTTGACAGCAGTGGGTTTGGTTTCCCACTTATGTGACTGAAAATTAAACGATGCCACGGAAAATTGAATATATATTCAAATGATATTTTCACAATTTCATTGGAATAAAAATTCAATGCAACCGTTGAGTGGAAATGACTATTGAATCAATACAATAAGGAAGTAGAAATGCCATACAAGCTCACAAACAGAGTACAGGGCAAGATTCCAGGGACTCTGATGAGCCCCTGCACCTTCTAAATAGAACAGGAGCAAATCCAGGCCCAACTTCTGTCAGCGTCTGTACAAATGGTGTGGGGACCACAACTGACCTCCTCAGGCCTCAGTTGGGGGAAAGGTAATCCAACTCCACATCTGCCCACAGATCACTCCTACCAAGTAGAGAGGTCAGCCATACCTCCAGCTGCCATCTTTCCTGACCCGATTCTAACACCAACCACACCTAACATTACACTGCACTTCTATGTCGGGTCCAATCGTTCCTTGCATTGGCTACACACAACCCCGACAACACAATTATGGGGTTTGTCAGGGAAGCAAACAAGTTGATTCAGGATCAGAAATGCTAAGGGCACAGCTCTTTTGTCTGTAGTACCTCTCCTCAGCAGATGAAACTCTCTGGTCCTCAGCCTCTCAGCCATGTTGACCCCCTCCCTCGCGCCCCCCCCCTCTGCCAATCTTACTCCTACCCTACTTGAGCAAGAGCTACAAAGTGCCCTCAAAGTTGATTAATGCCCAGCAAACACCCTGCAAGCCAATCTCCTGCCTGAAGATGTTCAGCTTTACGGGTTCTGTGGGCCAGGAAGTCCACCACTCAGATGCATGCAGGTTCCGTGGGCCAGGAAGTCCACCACTCAGATGCATGCTTTGGCTACTACCGCCTCTGCTGCCGCCGCCACTTCTTTCTCAATGGTCTTTTGACTCTCCATTCCAGAGTCTGAGCTGGCTCACTTTATACCTAGTGAAATGGAAAAACTGACCAATGCTCCCCTGGGAGTCCCACACACCTAATTTTCAAGCTCTCACACAGTGGCATGATGGGAGTTCCAACACCTAGGAATAGAACAATCACATCAAGTAATTCAACTGTGTCACACTGGCCCTTGGTAAGGGCACTGCTGTTTGACACCAGGCACTGACAAACAAACAGGGTGGCAGTATCATCATGGGCCTGAGAAAGGGGCAGAGGTCAAATGCTGCCAGACAATGGCCTGGTGTGTTGCCATGCATATGGCACCTCATGATACAATCCATACCTTCCCATAGCATGATTTGAAAAGGAGGCATTTCTTCCGATCTAAATGAGGGACTGAAGTTACCATAGGATTGTGACTAAAAGACTCAGATTCTTGCTTGCAGTCATTACTCTCATGTCCACCCACAAGGTCAGATCATGTAAGCTGTATCCACCTCTACACTACTCAACGCCACAAAGTCCAGTAGGGTGGGTTGAATGGTATGACACTCAAAATGTATGCTTCAGTTCCAAGTCCTGGTACAAGTGTGTGTGACCTGATTTAGAAATCAAATCTGGGAAGATGCAATCAAATTAAAAATGAGGTCATACTGGGATAGTGTGAACACTAAATCTCTGTGACTCCTGTCCTTATTAAAAGAAGTGGATACACAAACACGCACATGGGGAAAATTGATATGAAGACAGAGGCAGGGATGGGAGTGATGGACCTGAAAGGCCAGGATGGTGGGAATCGCTGGAATTCCAAAGGGGTTTCTTTAGAGCCTTGAGAAGGACCATGACCCAGTTGGTACCTTGGTTTCAGACTAGAAACATAGAAGAGCATCAACGTAGAAGAGCAAAACATTCTCCTGGGGTAAGCCAACCAGTGTGCAATACTTTGTCATGGCAACCACCGATAACTACTCCTGATTGTGGTGTAAAGAGTGGGGTGTGAACCCACCTGGACAAACATATATAGGAGCAGTGCATCAAGACTAAAACAAATAGGATGCACTAGGATATACCATGGAAAAATCAAAACCTGAAAGTGGCTACATTATATCATTCAGGTAAGATGGATGACTTAAAAATCAAGCCAAACTATAACACAATCATTTGGAAGAGAAGTAGGTCAAATAATTAACTCATTAAGACCAATCAAACCAAAAGATTGAACAAACTTTTATGTGAATGTATCTAATAACATTTATTGACAGAATTCTATTTATTAGGACTAATAAAATGGGAGAATGGGAGAAATGTATCAAGGGACTTGCTACAAAGCCAAGAACATAAAAATATTAAATAAATAATAGATATAATATGTAGGCTCACTAATGTACAATATGTTATGCAAATATCAATTGTAATACCCATATGCAACTCAGAAATTGAACTTTCTTGACAACAAATGGATATTTTAAAAATCTCAGTTCAAAACTATACATAAGCTTTTAATTATCATTACAATTCATTTGGAAATCGAACATCATTGATATTGTTCCACCTCCTGTCTAAACTGCTGTTAACTTTCATTAGATGTTATTTAGCATTGGGACGCATGCTACCAGTTCATCTCACTTCTCCAAATGCCTGAGCTCCGCGGGAGAATTCCTGATTGCAAAATTCTAGCTGCGTGTTTACACATATGCCAATGAAGTTGACACCTGGTAAATATTCAAATATCCAATTTTCCTATAATCCGTAATAGCCTATATGAGGTACACAAAAGCTTTCTTGTCAATTTATTTCATAATTATACACAGAGCATAATAATGGTAAAACCAAGCTCATCTAAATATGTATGAAGCGATTTTAAAGCAGTGGATCCAGTGTTTCAATGTACAGTAAGAGCCTTGCTCGCCTACAAGCGTGCACCTCTCGGGCTACTGATGGGAGCATCGCTATTTGTAGTCTCTGCTGTCATGAAACATGGCTGCATTTGATGTAAATGGGAAATAAATGATTAGCAAAAATTTCAAATGCTTCCGCTCCATTCCTTACATCTCTTTCATCTCCCTGCGACTCATTTTCTCAATTATCACTTGAAAGGATGGCTGGAATGAATCTTTTTAATGAGGGCTATACTTGAAAATGCAACTGAATCCCAGCCAGGTCCCAACTTGAGTCACATGTTGAGACCAGCTAGTTAGGACTCTTTAGACCCCTGCCTTCCAAAACCAGAAAGTGTACCCTCCATATCAAGGAACTAGGAAGAGCTATAGGCCATGGATGGATAATAATGAATCTACCATAGGTTGACCACAGAACCAATTAGTCTAAAAGAAATACAACCAGAATGTTCCCTAGATGCAAGGAAGGATGAGATTTTGGCTAGCTTACTTTGGACATGATGTGGGGACAACCAAACTCTAGAACAATGGTTCTCAACCTATGGGTTTCGACCCACAGGGTTTGCCTGATTCATAACTAGCAAAATGAGAGTTACGAAGTAGCAATGAAAATGATTTTGGGGATCACCACAACATGAGGAACTATATTAAAGGGGCATTAGGAAGGTTGAGAACCAGTGCTCTAGAAAAGGGCATCCTGGTTAGATAAACAATGGATCAACAAAAAGGAAGGGGACCCTCCGTGTGATGGACTGGCACAGTGGTCACTACAATGGACTGGAGAGTGCCAATGGCAATGAAGACTGCATGGCACCCAGATACACAGGGCAGCCTGACTCCTAGCCATTCCAAGGCAATGAACAAAAATGATGCATTTCTATTTGCGCCCTGGCACTGTAGTCGTTACAAGTTGGGCTGTATTTCACAAGATCGGCAGTTTGAAACCACCAGCCTCTCCTTGTTAGAAAGACTAGGCTTTCGACTCTGGCAAACAGTCACGGTCTCAGAAAGAACCCCGTCAGCATCGACTCCATGGCAGTGAGTTTTCCGGACAGAAATGAAATGCTATACTCTATGTATACCCAAATGTAGGATTTCCAAAGGATTCCAAACAGCAAGAACAATTCCAGCCAGTCTTCTGTAAAACTCTATATGCATATAGAAATAGGACTAATTGAATTTTAATAGTGCTATATAGGCATTTAAAATATATTCCTGTAATTGTCAAAATGGTGTTACCCTATGAAGTGACGTTGAAATGGTTCATTTGCCATCAGCCTGCAGTTTCCGACCCAGCTGTTTATCAAGGTGATTGCTCAGTCTACAGTTCCATCGCTCTTTCTTCTGCTCTTGCAGGGTAAAAGCACACTAGGTTATTTCATTAAAAGGTGTGAAGATAATCCAGGACTTCCTAAAGAGTAAAGGTCTCTCCAGGAACATAAATCAATGTCACAATTCTTAAGCTCCACTCCATCCAAAGGAAAGAGCAACCAGGGTTTCTGAGTTGAAATGGATGGGGCCCCTCCAACGTTATCCCTTCAGATGTCCCAGTTTTCAATTTTTACCTTTCTGATGGTCTGAACTGAAAACTTTGAAGAGTCTATCCTCCTCATGTGTTCTTTTCATTAACAAAATGTTTTAAAAAATGGTTAATTTTTTTCAGAATCTCTCACTGCCAATCCCTATTGTGGTAGTTATATAATTGTCAATTTAAGGATTAAGCATGTAGGGGTGGAGTCTAACCTGTCAATCAGAACATAGCCAATGAGGCTTCTGTGTGGGTGTAGCCTTCCCCTAAGGATTCCAGGAATTCCGGTATTGTCCTCCTTGGAGGTAGGAGATTCTCTGCTCGCATTCTGGGAGACATAGCAGCTGACAAGACACATGGATCCACTGTGATGAAGCCCTGGGTGCTGGAGAAACCATGCAGAGACCCCTGCCAGCGCTGATATGTTTCTAATGCCACTGGATCCTGACTCTCTACCCACTGGCCTGTGATCTTCTACATTCTGCATCATTGCATGTGTTTCCCGAGTCTGAAGAGGACTTTGTAGATTGACATTGGACATATGGGCTAATATAAGACTGATGGACTTGATCTGGACTGGGCTGGGTGTTTTCTCAATGTTCAATTACTATTGTATATAAATTTCTTTCTTATACACACATGTGTGTCCATGGATTTGTTTCTCTAGTCTATCTAGACAAACACACCTATTTCCAATCTACTGTAGCTGTCTTAGACTCAGGCGTCTCCCTCCGGACACCAGGACCCTCCTGGTCTTTAAGCTTTAGGCTCTCCTTCTCCAGCTCCTTGTCCTCACCATGCATCTGAGCATCTCAGTGGTTCACCACCCAACACCTCCACCTCACCGGATCCCCAACTCTAGGAGACCCTTTGACCCACTATTCCCTTTCTTCCATTTTACTATAGTCCCTGTTCCATTTCCCAAGGACCGCGTCCCTCAACTTAGAAACCCTCCTACTTCTTTATCACACAAGAAACTTCCCCTCACCAGACTGCTACTAGAAATCACCTGCCTTCTTTCTTGAAATGCTTTCACCAGCATGGGTTTCGTGATGAACTACATGGAATTAATCTGTTTATTCAACTGTTACTTCAACTGTCACAGATAGATGATTAATTATTTTTAATAAAATGAGTGAAAAACGTCATTGATGAATGAGCCCTTGAATTTGGGCCCTAGGAAGGTCTTACTTTTGGTGCCCTTTCCCTTGGCTCTCATTTGCTCTCCTGCACCCACTCCAAGAGAGCGGATTCCCAGATCCGCACTGGGAAGGAGTTCTGCAGGCTGCCGTGATATTCATTCTCTCTCTCTCTCTCTCTCTCTCTCTCTCTCTCTCTCTCTCTCTCTCTCTCTCTCTCTCTCTCTCTCACACACACACACACACACACACACACACACAGGCAGGAAGGAAGTGGGTGCTCTGAGGAGAATGCCACAGTGAAACTCTTGATCAGAACTGTAATAAAAACAATCGGCTTTATGTAGGAACTGCTTTGTGGAGAACTTCTAGGGGTGAGATGTCGTTAAGTAGGGAAATAGCTGTATGAAATAGGTATAATTGCTCCCATTCAATGCACCAGGAAGCTGAAGCTTTAGGAAGGATAAATAACTCACCCAGATTCACAAAATCAGTAAGTTTGGAGATAATATTTAGTCTGTACTCATTGGCTGCCCAGCTGTGTCCTTGTCCAAGACAGGAAGGACCTCCACAGTTGGCAGCTGCTTCACTGAAGCCCTGCCCAACATCTTGGCCTGGAAACTGCTTTTCTGTTGTTGTCCTGAGTTAATTCTAACTCATAGCAACACTGTATGATGTAGTAAGGTTTCCTAGGCTTCAACCTTTACAGGAGCAGATTGTCAGACGTTTCCTCCCACAGAGCTGTTAACTTAAAACTCACTGCCATTGAGTCAATTCTGGCTCATGGCGACCCTATAGGGCAGGGCAGAACTGCGCTTGTGGGTTTCTGAGACTGTTAAGTCTTTAGAGGAGTAGAAAAATCCTTTTTTTCCCCACAGAGCACCTGGTGGATTCCAACTGCAGACCTTGTGGGTTACAGTCCAAGGCATAATCACTAGCCCCCCAAGTCTCCCACTAGGTGGGTTCAAATCACCAAGTTTCATTTAGCATTTGAACTCTCTGGTCAAGGATTTCACTGTTGTATCAATATGGCTTGTATTAATCACTTCAGAATCAACCATCTAAAACTGACCTTTTCTTCTCTCCAGGAGCTTCTGTCAATGTTGGTTAACATCAATGATGCATCTGGTTATCCAGGCTTTGAACTTCCGAAACTCATCTGACTTTGCCTCATTCTCACCACAGATGCTAGACTTGCTTCAAAACCACCAAGCTATGCTAACACTGCTCTTAAATGCTTTGACATTCGTTTCTTCTTCCAATGTCCCTCTTCTATCCCCTGGTGAGAGTCCCAGTAAGTCAAATGCTACTGCTTGCCCTTCCTCATTCCAGCTCTCCTGCTTTCACCTCTTCTCTCTAAAGTGGGCTTAGGAACAGTTGCTATCTTCAAAAACATCCCATTGAGCCTCTAAATTCAGAATAAAATTCAATGTATTTAGAGTTGCTCTACTACAAACTATCCCAGACCAATCTCCAAAAATACTCCCATAGGAGTCCGCATGTCTTCAGAACTGACTGCTTTATCATAGCACCATCTCCTCTGTTTCTCCAAGTACATCCTCGGTTCAGACGCCCAGCTTGGTCGAAGTACCCCTTCCACGGAAAGGTGCACACCATTTTTAATACTGAGCTCAAATAACTGCTCCTACAATGAGGCCTTTCCAGCATCTCATGCAATCCTCACAGGAGCCATTGTGAAATCCTCTTAGACCCTACTCATGATGAGCCAGCCAAAAATTAGAGTTGCTTATATTTTTAAGTTGGCTCTGATATTGCATGGGAAGTTCATTGAGAGTCAGATATTGAGTTTCATAATAAGAACCTGGATTCAACTCTTCTAAATATGGTTAATTTAATTGTTTCTGGGTTGTAGCTCTGGAACCCTGAAGGCACTGGAACCTTGCATCATAGCCAAAGCCACAGTATGGGTTGTATGTGGGCTATTCTAGAAATCCTTAGTTGGCTGATGCGAAATCTGTTTGAAGACAAATAATGTAGTGCAAAATAAATGACAATGCTAAACTATTGGTTTATCCCTTGCTGATTTAACGTGGTAGCAGCAATGATTTATCTCTGGAGCATAGACATCATCATGCTTGGTAAAGTCGAACAATGAGGAAGAAGGCCTTCAGTACGATGGACTGGCCCGATGGCTGCAACAATGGCCTCACAGAGAGCTGTGGCTCTATAGTCAGTGCAGGGGCCGGCAGCTTTTTTTGGTTGTACATCAGGTCACTATGAGTCACACACAACTCAACTTCCTCTCTCAACAAATGACTTCCCATTCAGGCGCACGGTAACACTTCTTGATGGGAAAATTAAGATTCAGTCTATGGACCCCAACTCCAAATATTTCAGTAGGATGCACTTAAGACAGTAACTCCAGTTTTGTTTGTTTGCCTTGAGGATTATGTGTGGTAAATTAAGCAACTTTTATTCCTAATTAGCAATCTAATGTTTCATAAATGAAATCAGTTTTACACAAATACCTTCTTTAAGAGCAGCTTTAAATAGACACATAACTGTATTAACAGCCACATACGGAAGAGGTGTAATCCAGGCTATTCAGGAAGTATTTAAAATCAAGCTAGGCCAGTATCTAACCAAATTAGTGTCTTCAAGAGAGACCTAAAGAAGACAACTGTTTTGAAGAGGAAGTTTTAAAAAGATAATTTCTATGTTTCTCTTGGTTCCATGTAAAGGCCAAGTGATGTCACAGTTATGAGGTATTATGAGGGGGCTTTAAAAACTTCATAAAAAAGTAAAAGCACACCAGACTGTGTGATCACGAGGTGTCAAAGGGATCAGGTATAAGGCATCATCACACACACACAAATCTTACCATAGTGAATGAAGGGGGAAGTGCAGAGTGAACACCCAAAGCCCATTTATAGGCCACTGGAGATCCCCTCACAGAGTGGTCTAGAGGAGGAGATGAGTCAGTCAGGGTGCGACGTAGCACCGATGAATAATACAGCTTTCCTCCAGTTCCTAAATGCTTCCGTCCCCCTCCCACCCCCACCCTACCATGATCTGAATTTTATGTTGCAAGTCTGGATAGAGCAGAGGTTGTACACTGGTGCAAATAGGAGCTGCAGGCACAGGGAATCCAGGGTGGATGATACCTTCAGGACCAGGGGTGTGAGGGTCGATACTGGGAGGGTAGAGGGTGAGTGGGTTGGAAAGAGGGAACCGATTTACAAGGATCTACATGTGACCTCCTCCTTTGGGGATGGACAACAGAAAAGGGGGTGAAGGGAGACACCAGATAGGGTGAGATATGATAAAATAATAATTTATAAATTATCAAGGGCTCATGAGGGAGGGGGGAGTGGGGAGGGAGGGGAAAAAGAGTACTTGATGCAAAGGGCTTAAGTGGAGAGCAAATGCTTTGAAAACTATTATGGAAAAGAATGTATAGATGTGCTTTATACAATTGATGTATGTATATGTATGGATTGTGATAGGAGTTGTATGCGTTCCTAATAAAATGTTAAAAAATAAATCAAATAAATAGATAAATTAAAAAAAGTAAAAGATAATGTACTTTCTTTAGGAACTGTTTCAAAGCCTCCTTGTACTTCTAAAAGCCCTAGCTCTTCCAGTTGTCATCAGGTATACTTGCATCTCAGGCCTTAATGTGTATGCATCCATTCAATCCACTGCCATCCCATCCATTCCAACTCATAGCAACCTACATGACAGGATAGAGCGGCCCCTGTGGACTTCTGAAACTATACATCGTTATGGGGGTAGAAGCTTCATTTTTATCCCTCCTGGCCCCGGTTACCAAAACTCTTTAATATGTAAAATGTACTCCAAAACAACATAGGTAAATGTCACTATGCCCTAATGGCGCTGCAGGGTCTGCTAAGGACACTGTCAGAGGTTCCAACCCACCAGCTGTTCCTTGGGAGAAAGATTAGGCTGTTGAATCAATATCAACTTGACATCAGTGGGTTTAGACTAAAGAATGATTTCATTGGTAGTTATTTAAGTAGGATAAATTTAGATTTGACACAGATGACAGAAATGAATACAAAGTAGATCTGATTTTTTCCTACTTATAAAACAAAACCAAGAAATATGCAATCTCAAGGGTTGTTTCTGAAAGGAACAACATACACACCCCTTCTGATGGAACTGTCCACACTGAGTGACTCTAAAAGAAATATTACCTGCTATCACTATGTCCTAGATACCACCTGCTGCTCTCTCCTGCCTTTGTGGTTATGGACACAGGGAAGCCCGAGGTTATCGATGGGCCTAGCAGCTAAGGATATATGAAGATGAGCCCAACTAGCCCAAGGGCGTCTGCTCAGTTCAGGACATGGTCTGATTCCTATAGGCCAAGTCCCGTGAGGCTATCAACTACCAATAAAATGCCCAAGGTGGGCAGACCCCGCCTTTATCAATAACCCACATGGCAAAGATCACCAAGAATCCAACCCCACCTGGAAGTGGTTTTGCCACTTCACTATACCTTGTCCCAGTCACTTCTCTGTCAATTTCTTCCTCTGGCCACCCTGAGCCTGGTCCAAACATCCCTGGCTAGCTGGAGCAGCATCAGCCTCAGGGTCACAGGATTCATAGACAGTTACCTCTACTAAGGGTTACTCAATTTCTATAGCCAGAAAGATTACCAATGAAGAGACACATCAGGCAAGGGACAGGGGAGCTCCTGACATGCAGCTAGTGGAACATCCAACCAATCAGCACTATTACTGGAGACATTCTCTCCTGCACCAACAAAACTTGGATATAGCTTAGCTCGATGCAGAGGGTTGTTGTTGTTTTTTTTAACTATGTAGAACTTGAAGTCCAGCAAATACAACCTCTAATATTTTCCCTCCTACTAGTACCTCAGCAAAAATGCTCTTATTGCTAAAAATTATACTTTTGTTCTGTCAAAAATAGTGTTCAATTACAATGACTGGCCATTGGTGTGTGTGTGTGTGTGTGTGCATTTGTGTGGGCATATTTAAGGTGGTGAGTATATTTCCAGATAGAGAAAAACTTACTGAGTTTTAAAGCACTTCCTGGAATTGGTAATGTCCAAAGCCACTACCATCTGGTCAGAGGAAATGAGACAAAGGAAGAAAAAGCTAATTCTGTCCTTTACTAATTAGAACCTAGCAAAGCAAACAAGGCCTAGCATTTTGGATGGAAAAATCAAAATAGAATCATAATTGTTTCAAATTCCTAGCTCATAAGAGGCAAAATAAATAAAGACATTTATAACATAATTGGTTAGTAAAGAGGTTTTTCTTCTTTATTCTGTTATATAAAAATGTTATGTCCATTACCAACACAGAACCACTTCAGCAGAACAATAGGCAAAGCATGCTAACAAAATGACTGAAATTACCCCAAACAGGGCAGTCTGCAATGTCTTATGAAAGCTAGTCACTGAAAAACAATTCCTGTCCAATTGTGCGCATGTGCATGTGTGTGCATGCATGCACGTGCATGTATGTATACCTATCTCAATCCAGTAGTTGAAAAATGTGGTCTGGCCAGGCACCACATAAGCAAATGGACAGTGCGATGCAAAGTTGGGAGAAAGATTGCTATGTAATGTGTGCATGTCAGTGGGAAACGAAGACGAGGAAAGGCTTGTGAACTCTGCTCCATCAATTCCTCTTCTGAGAATCCAGCTTACGGTAGCAGCATCAAGCATGTGCATTTTCACCTTGGGTAACACTCCAGAGGCAAAGAGAGCAGGGCTTGCCAGAGGCTTCAAATATAGGACGGAGGAATCAGAAGGACCTAGGGCCTGGATGTGGTTGTGGTTGGCGAGGACTTGGGTATCGCTGGCATGGACGTGGTTGCTGTTATTAGAAATCGCTGAGTTGATGCAACAGAACAAGATGTGGCCTGTCCTGCGCCATCCTCACAACCATTGAAACCCTTGGTTGCGGCCACTGGGTCAATCCATCCCATTGAGGGCCTTCCTCTTCTCACTGGCCTGCTACTTTACAAAGCATAACGGCCTTCTCCAGGAACTGGTCCTTTGTGATAACACGCCCAAAATATAAGGTCTGAAACCTAGTTCTTTTTGCTTTGCTTCTGAGGAGAAGTATAGCTCTCCGTCCTCCTAGGCAGATTTGCTCACTATTCTGACTGTCCATGATATATTCATTATAATGCAATTGCTTATTTGAACTGCTGGGGGGACTTTTGTTTCTTTTGCATTGAGCTGTAATACAAATGGAAGGCTTCACTCTTTGACCATCATCAGTACTTGTGTCAGGATGGATTTATCAGCTTTCCTTCCTTCGTGCATCAGATTGGCATTAGTCCAAATGGACTGCGTGGTACCAAACAACATTCCATAAATGCAAAATGGTAACAATAGGAGAAATTTTTATTGAGGAGGGAGGAGAGGATATACTGATACTCTTAGTACTTGCTGTTCAATTATCCTGTAAATCTGAAAATTCTCTGAATAATAAAGTACTTTAATTAAAGAATAATTTAAAATCCCACTCTGTAATATCATCATGTGCTTAAGAAAAAAGATATTCATCAATGTCAAGTAAATTCCAGATCTAGTCACGCTAAGCAAACAGCAGTATATTAAGAGAGATGAGATGCAAACAAATATTGTGGCACAAGATTAACTATATGTCCATATTAAAACCAAAATAAAACTTTAAAAAATCCAGACTTAAGAAGACAGTATTGCTAAAGGCTTGTCTCCAAACAAGCAGCCATCAAAGTGGGATGTCAGCTAAGCTCAGATGGAAGAAGCACACCCGCATCAGGCATCGAAGGAATATAAATCATATAGTCCAAAATAGTCAAAGGAGGGATCAATATCAGAGACTAAATTGTGAGAATGGAGTCTGTGGAAGGCTCTGGGTGGCAGTGTACACCAAGAACCCAAGAGTCATGGATCAGAACTCCATAGGAAATAAGCCCTGATCAGGTGAGCGCTCTCTGTCCATAACTGAGAGATGGGAGGCAAGTAGACACTAAGCACAGTGCACTGGAGAGATGAGGATAGAAGATAAAAGACCTCAATCTGCCTTGAACAGTTAAAACCCTGTCAGTTGATCCCCCCTCCATGTTTGACCCAATCTGGTTTTCAACATTTTCTCTATTGTTGTTTTGTTTTTGTTTGTTCATATTAGGGTGTATCCCAGAGGTGTTGCATAATTGGTGATCACCCTCCTGAAGTTCTGTTATATGTTTTTCTATGCTTCGGCATATGAAATTCAGGAGTGATGAACTTAGAGGGACAGTATGTAGAATGAGGGTTTCAGGGAGGGGGTGCAGGAGGTCAGTGCGGGGAGGAAGCCCATGTCAAGGAGTCCAGGAAAAAAAAGAACGTTTGGAAGCATCGTGGTTGATTGTGGTACCACTTGTATAATTCTGCTTCATGTGATTGAACTATGAAACGATATGACACATGTACTAACTCCCAATTAGTAATAAAATAAAACAAAGACCACTTAATATTTTAAGTAGTTATTAAACACACACACCCTCTTCCGTATATCAGTGACCAGTGAGTGAGGGAGAAAAGATGAGGCCAGATGTCGTTGGTAAGGGTAAGCATGCTGTGATTTTTTTTTTTTAAGCATTGAAGGATCTTTGTTTTTGTTTTATACTGATTCCTAATCCCCCCTCAGGGTTGTAGTCTCTGATCTTTCTCAGGAAGTACTTGAAGCTGCTACAGTCCTGATGGAACGTTTACAAGATTAATAAAAGTGAACTTTAGTTTCTAGGAACATATGCTCCATGAGATAGACGGCAAGGTCCGGTGGCTCAAGTGTTAAACACTCAGCTGCCAATCACAGTTTGAAGCCCCATTGTCTCAGTGGGAGAAAAGACCTGAAGAATCGCTCCCATCAACATCACAGTCTGCAAGGAAATTGTCCGGGGCACCTCTGTTTTATCACAGGGACTCTCCCTGAGTTGGAATCAACCCATGGCATCTATCAGCAACAAGTTTGGGAATCCAACCAGAGGCATACATTCATGAAGCTACTCCCTGACAGCCCATTGACTTTCATTGGTTTATGATTCATTACCTTGATTCCAGTTCCTCCACACTCCCCATTCCACACCTGCCACTAGAAAAATGATGGTGTGTTAGTCTGGGTACTTTAGAGAAACAAATCCACAGAAACTCATGTATGAGAGAGTTTGATATAAAGGTTAAGTGAGCATCAAGAAAACATACCAGCCTGGTGCTGCCCAAGCCCACAAGTCCAACATTAACCCATTAACACATATATTCAACACCAATCCTCCTCCATATATTCAACACATATATTCAACAAAGTCCTCCTCCATCTCACAAAACAGACACAATGATGCCACCTGCAGGAGGAAAGCCTAGTTGGTGAATGTGTAAACATCTCAGCACTGGCAGGGGTCTCCACATGGGTGTTCCAGCACCCAGGGCTGCATTGAGGTAGCTACATGTGGCTTCTCCTTGGTGATGTCTTGCAGGAAGTCAGCCTTACAAACTGAAGTAGGGAACTGCTAAGGCAGCTGCACCCTGGTCCGACTATCACAAAGCAAGAGACCTGAGAGCTAAAATGGTAAGGCTCACTGAGCCATTTATCCTTCCACCCTTCAGGTTGGCACAATAAACTACCTCAGATAGGAAGGAAATGCTTTGCCACTGAGCAAAATCAGAAACAGACAATCCTATAGGAGGCATTTTTACCAAATCTTCTCA
This sequence comes from Tenrec ecaudatus, assembly GCF_050624435.1. Lineage (NCBI taxonomy): Eukaryota > Metazoa > Chordata > Mammalia > Afrosoricida > Tenrecidae > Tenrec > Tenrec ecaudatus. The sequence continues at coordinate 5,747,228 of NC_134544.1, read as the reverse complement.
CTCTAGAAGTTTTGCAGTCCAAATATCGCCGGACCTGGATTCTCTAAATACCTGTAACCATACATTTAATATCTTATGTTGACAGATGGGTAGAATTCCCATGAAGAAGTAACTGCAGCTGTTTATTAGAGGAATGTAGCTTTATTCAAGGCCCCTCAGAAACCCCACACATAATTTTCCAAGAAAAATGCGATGTTTACTGTAAAAAGTCAGTCACAAGAGCATAAGGCATGAGCTAGAAACAGCAGAAATACCGGTACCAGAAATAGACACGCAAAGACTCCGGAAAATGGATCTTCCAGACACAGGCTATAAAATAACCACGATTAGAAAACTTTAAAACATACCAAACAATATTGAAAATGTCTCTAGGAGATAGGAAACTATGGAAAGACCCGGGATATTTGAAAAATAACTGAACAGAGATTTGGAAATGAAAATCAAAGTAACAAATTTAAACAACACAACAGGTTTAACTGTAGGCTGGAATGTGTACACAAAATAAGGCTTTTAAAAAAATAAAAATTCTCTAGTATGTAGTGCAAAAAGGAAAAGAAAGAAAGAAAGAAAAGCCCACAGACAGAGATGCGAATCTGAACAGATTTCTAGGAAGAGAGAAGAAAAAGGAGACTATTCCATCTTTAGAGATAATGACTGAGAATTTTCAGAACTGCAGAGGGACAAAAAAATCTGTTTAAAAAAACAGAGGAAAAAGAACAGCAATTGCGTTAAAAGAGCAGTGGTCAGACGAACACTCACACTCAGTGGAATTCAGAACACTCCCGATGCACTCCACACCTCCGAGATAAAACACCAAAGTTAACGTTTTCCATAATCAGGGGGACGTGAGGGCAAACCAGGCAAACGGTACTAAGAATCCTTGTCAAAGTTCTGCATCAGCTGTAGAAATGTCTAGAGACAATCTACTTGACAGAAGGAAAGTCATGTCAAGTACCCACATTTAACTGCAAGGAAGAATGACAAATTGAGGAGGTGAGCACTGACCAGAAAAATAAAAATAGTAAAACGTACACATCTTCCTCAATCAAGGGAAGCCCATCTGGGATTGAACATGTCTAAGGTCTGTTATTTTCCCAAGAAAAGGGAAAAAGAAGAGGGTAAAAGTATTTATTCACTTAAAATTTTAATAGGCAATGTACATGTTCGAATGTCTCAGCTAATTACTCATAGGAGAGGAAGGCAACGATTTAATGCCAAAAATGAAAGAGGCAGTAAAATAGTGCGCACGTGAGAAAAGAAGTTGTCCAAAAGAAAGCACAGACCAAAAGGGACAGAAATAAAAGAGGAGAATAAATAAGTAGCTCACGGCCACAAGACTGGTGTAAACACATAGGTGTGTATGCAAATACCTGAATCACATCCGTGAAAAATAAGCCTCCAAGTCAAGATCCGAGCCCAAATAGTCTAATGCAATGCTGCTCTCGAGAGATGCCTACCAAATAAGGAGTCAGAAGTATGGAAAATACAGTGTCTGTAAATGAACTAGCATGTACACCCACACTGAGTCAATAATCATGATCATAGTCATAAGCGAAATCTTTAGGGGTGGAATGATTAGATGACTCTGAAAATATATGTTCACTAAGAAAATGAGACTTTTGCATTAATGGTTTGGCTGCTGATGAAAGGATAGCTGGTTCAAACCCACCGACTGCTCCAGACGAGAAAACCATTGTAGACAACTTGCTTCCACAATGGTTTACAGCCTTGGGGGTCTCAGTGTTGCCATGAGTGAGAACTGAATCAATGGCAGTTTGATTGTTGTTGTTGCTGTTGTTTAAAGAACATATCCATGAAAGGTATCAATGACAAATTTCTACAATCCAATGAGAATTAAAAATCCACAATTGCCAATGCTGATTGTAACCGAGGCAAAAGTTTGACACTGGTATAGAAGATCTGAACAAAGTAATGACAAACAAGTAGATGGATATCTGTGTGAAGCCAGGTTGACCAGAGAAACTAATGCAGCAATAGTCATATATGGGTAAAAGAGAGCTTTGTATCAAAGGGTATTTATATATAAAGAAAGTCCACCCTAGTCCAACTCAAGTCCAGAAATCTGATACTAGCCCATTGGCCCCTCTTCAGAATCACATCATCACATGCAATGATGCAGCATGCAGCAATATCACAAGATGGTGGCTGCAAAATTCTGTGGATCCAAAATCATTGGTAAACCTCAAAGGGCCCCCAGGAGCTTTCCAAGTCAGCAAGCAGGAAGGGTGAAGGAAGGAGAAAGAGGCTGGCCTTCAGAAAGCTACAGCTCTTGGTCATATCTCCAAGTGAGGTCATCAGTCTGCGACCTGATAGACAGGCTAAACCCCACCCCTATATTTCTATATGTCTTCAAGTTGACATGAAATTATATAACTACCGCAAAATCTAACCCATTATTCAAAGTAACTACAGAACAGACACCTTTACCACACACACAAACAGTACCGTGCTCTCCCCAAATTTGACCACAATGCAACTAAATCAGAAATTAAAAAATTTTAATAAAACCACAAGAAATGAAACTATACAATTGGAAATTATGAAGCATACATCTGAATCCATGTTTTAAAAGGATATAAATATTTTGAGAAGCATTATTATGAAAATACTATATACCTGACACGTTTAAGGAGAATTTACAGAGACATTTATCATCTTAATCATGTATTAATAAGCCGAAGTACTCAAAACTATTGAGCAATGTTAATCTCAACATTCTACTTTTTAAATACTTGTCCTGATATATTGTGTCATCCACATGGTGAAAAAATAAAACAAAATTCCTGTTCCACACCATACAGTATGAATCAAAATGTGAAATGTAAACACAGGACGTATTTGGAAGATAATTTTAAAAGAATATAGTTCTGAGTTTCATAAAGAAAGAGTTTGTAAATCACAAAATGAAAGATAAGATTGGAGAGAGCGGGACATCCGGCCTCTGGATGGGTATGGTAGAGTGGCGCACAACGAGAGCGTGAATTCATGATGGGTGATATTGAGAAGGGAGTGAAGGTTTTTGTTCAGAGGCGTGCCCAGTGCCACACTGTGGAAAAGGGGGGCAAACACAAGACTGGGCCAAACCTCCATGGTTTGTTTGGGATAAAGACTGGCCAAGACCCTGGATTCAATTACACAGATGCCAATAAGAGTAAAGGTATCCCCTGGGGAGAGGACACACTGATGGGGTATTTGGAGAATCCCAAATTCCAAGTACATCCTCAGAATAAAAATGATCTGTGCCGGCATTAAGAAGAAGGGAGAAAGGGCAGACTTGATAGCTTATCTCAAAAGGCTATTAATGAGTAATAGTTGGCCACTGCCTTATTTATTATAAAATAGGAATGTCTTGTAACCTTTTTTAAAAACACGTACCATATTTAAATTGATCTCATACACTAGAAATCAGATCACGAATATATGATAAGGATATTTTATTTAGACAGTCTTATTAAATTAAAGATTGGCTGTGGTTAAATGACTAAGCAAACGTTTAACATTTTTATAGAAATTTCTGTTCCAGCAAGTGTAATCACTGCTTTTCCCTAAAGTGTGATTGGACTTTAGAGGGTAGGTTGGATTGGAAATGTCGAGTTTTTCACAAAGAGAGTGAATGGCATCTTATACCCTATAGATTAATTTTATATTTAGATTTATGTATCTGATTATATGAATGTATTTGAATACTGGGAAGTCTACACTGCCTCGTGGAACAGAACAGAGCAAGGTGCATCTATTTCGATTTGTATTCGTGAGCCTGTTTAAATGCAAGAGTTGAAGATAAAGGTAGCCATGGCTACTTTGTCTTTTTTGCTCTTAGATGTGCTGATCTAATTAAAATGTTCTGTCTAATAAAAAAGAAAGATAAGCTTGATAAATTCCTCCAAATTAACGTGAAGAATATATAATTATCAAAAATATAATAAGGCTAAAAAATAAAATGTGTTCCACAGAACATACCCAAAACACATACAACCTTCAATCAACTAGTATCCAGCACATCTAAAGACTTATTACAAATCACTATGTAAGGAAAAATAACACACTCTAAGGTGGGCAGAAATATTAAAAAGGCGGCTCAAACCCTCCCCTGTCAAAAATGACAGCTTCAAACTTTTCTTCATTTGTCTTGATGTGACCACGTGTCCCAGTTGTGAGGATTTTGGTCTTCTTTGCACTTCGTTGTAACTCCTACTAAAGGTTGCCTTCCCTAATCTTTGTCAGCAAATGCTCCGGGTCCTACTCACTTTCAATAAGCAAGTGTGCCATCTGCATGCGTCCGGGGGGTAGCAAGCCATCCTCCAATCCCGGGATCACGTTCTTCTCCAAATAATCCAGCTTCTCTGAATATTTGCACATCATACTGTCTCAATAAATATGGCAAGAGGATACAAACCCTGACACACACACCTTGCCTGATTTTATACCCTGCAGTATTTCCTTGTTCTGTTTGCACAACTGCCTCTTGATCCATGTACAGATTCCACATGAGTACCCTAAAGTGTTCTAGAATTCCCGTTCTGCTCAAGACTGCCCACAGTTTGCTATGACCCCCACACTGAAATGTCTTTGCATAGTCAATAAAACACACGTAAACATCTTTCTGACATCAGCAATGATATTCCTTGTTTCATGTTTTCTTCTGAATCTGGACTGCAGCACAGGCAGTTCCCTGACAATGTATTGTCAGGCCCATTCATTTAAGCTACTTTCTTGCTGGAGTGCAGAGCCACGCAGCTGCCACGCAGACCCGATGACCCACAGATCCAGAAAGGTTGACTTTCTAGCCCTTCTGAGCAAGGAAGTCTTGCCATCTCCGGGTTGGCCTGTGGCAGCAGTGCTCTAATGCAATAAAGAACCATCCCATGGGGAAAAGAGAGAAGTCACTTGCTCTGACTTCCTGGCTAGTGAGTGGGAAGTATCCGGTGACAGGCAGCGACTATTGAACATTCTTACAGAATATCATTTGTGCATTATAGCACCATGTTGTTTTGCAAGCATGCTTACTCATCCCAAACCTCTCCTAGCAACCGCAAGCACTTTGAGAAGAGTTCAATTGTTTGTTGTTTTTACATGGTTTTTCTTTTGTTCCTTTAGATTTTTTGTTTGCTTTAACCACAGAAAATATCTCTCAGTACTCTTAACATAGAGTGGACACATAGTAACTGCAGTCAGTCATTCCCAAGTGTCTCAAGGGACATCCCTCACCCATAAACCCAGAATGGTCGATGCTCAAATCCCTTATTTAAATTAGGGTCGTATTTGCTTATGATGTACAATTCCTCCTGTATAATTTAAATAATCTTAGTGCAACACGGAACACAATGTAAATGCCATATCAACAGTACTTCCCACCACCACTGCCACCACCACTCCTTAGCCTGTGAGAGATGGCTCTCGCCACTTAATTACTTTTTAGGAGCCATTTTCCCACACAATATTTGAGAGCCATGGATGATTTGAATTCTAGGAGTCAGAAATTTCTGGAAGCATTGGGCTGACTGTAATTGTTACAGAGCTAATGCACATAAGTCATTTGCTAGCACTTGGCAGCAAGTCACTTCACTTCTAATTATCTTTCTTGGCATTCTATTATTAATATGCTTCCCTTCTCAAAAATGTTTATGAGCCTCCATCTTGGAATTATGATCACAAATTGTATTTATAATTATCTGGCTCTGAGCACTTGGTACAGATGAGGTAAATGCCCCTTTTGAACATCAGAAAATTTTTATGAAAAATGCTCTTTAGCTGCTGTGGATATCATCTGATGAGACTAGTCTCCAAACATTTGTTTTCTTTCTTGGGATGAGAAAAGCAATTTGAAAATGTGGTAAAATCAAGTAGGAATTAAACATTAAATTTCCTCTTGAATTTAAAATGTTAAAACAAGAAAATCTGTCAAATTATCTCATGGAAGTTCTGATACCACAAAATCTCCAACTTTAGACTCCTACACCCATCATCATAGGCATAATGAGCATCACGGAAGACACTAAAATAAACTCTGCAAGCGTATCAGTGTTATAATATTCACAAGAGCTGATCCTGATTAAGGGCAAGGAATTGGCTTTGAAAGAGAAACAGTCAGATGCACACACAAGTTCCAAAGAGAACCTCTTGGACCCATCACTCATGGCTTTCCATGTTAGTTGGGCTCGGGGGCATACCTCTTACGCCTCTGGTCTCTGCTTTCTTTATTACAGCAGCTGCAGGCTTTCTATTTCTTCTGGAGTGAGTTTTGGTACTTTATTTTTGGTCATAACTTTGACTTTTCTAACTTTCCAAAGAAATTGCCGTGCAACTGTGCACAGCATTTCTTCTACCCAGTGTAGTTGTCAGTGCATATCCTAATTTCATTGTTTCCATTTACTCTTGTGTCTTTCTTTCTGAGTCAACTTTTACAGACATGCGTCACTAAAATCCTTTGATTTGTTAATTCCCTCATTACTTTATTTTGTTTTTCTCTGCTCGGTACATTTTTTTATTCTTTGGCATTTTCACACGTTTAGCCTATTATCTTTTTAACTGCTTAACACAATGCTTACATGTTAAATGCATTTACTACTTGCCAAAAGATCTGCTATACAGCATTGTCATTAGCATACAATTCTTCATATTTTGCCATTTCCACTATAGTTTCTTCTTTAAACCATATAATCTTTACAAGTACATGTGTGAGATACTTAGTTTATTGTGCCAACCTGGCCGATAAACACAAGTGGGATTAATTGAAGGGCGGAGAGATAAATGGCTCAGTGAACTTCGCCTTTCTTGTCTCTCGCTCTTTGATCATCAGACCAGTGTGCGGCTGCCTTGCTTGTTCTGTGCCTCAATTTACAGGCTACACTACCTGTGGGACGACAAGCCGGTGAACTGTGTCGCTGTAAGTTGAGGTCCCTTTAAGACCACAAGATTGAAATTTACATGTCTTGAGCTTGAGACTGATGGTTGGTGACCTGGCTGAGGGTTGGTGACCTGGCTGATGGTTGGTGACCTGCCTTGCTGTTTGCTGCCTGTGCCGTCATAGCCTAGCTCTCTCCATAGAGGACGAACTGGCAGCCCTCAAGACTTGTAGGACTACTAGTGTCTCACACCTCTCTCACGGGAGTGAGTTGCACTGAGCCATTTGTACTGCTTTATAATTTAACTGTTCATCCCTTGTATTATATATTTATCTATCTATATATAATTTAACAGTTTATTTCTTGTGTTATATATCTATCTTTATAAATAGGTACATAAAACTACTAGCAACCTGGTTTTGTCTCTCTAGAGAACCCTGTCTAATACAACATGTTTAACTGTTTTCAATAATCTGGATTTTTCAACAATCTTTTTATTGATGCTGTTTAACAAAATTAAATATTATAAAGGACTAGATTCTTGTGGAACACAGCCTGGCCCACCAGGCCGTGAGGATGATGTTCCTTAGTAGAGTAGCCAGTCCACAGAGAGAACAACATGGCTGGCCCCACTATGAGAAATGATGCCACTCAGTGACTAAGGGTGATACAGGGGACAGCACCGGAGACACAGTGTGGGAATTGCACCTGACCTGATCCCACCACACTGAGGCAAAGCACTGGGGGAGTGCAGCGGAACCACAAGGGAATGGAGTGGCAAGGTCCCCAGGGAATGTTGAAAGTGGACTTTGGGGCCAGGGCGTGGTGCCCCAACAGACTGGACTGGAAAATGCTCCTAAGGGCCAGCAAATGATCCCTGGACTAACTAAAAGCTTTTCTTTCATGAAGAGTTTTGTTCTTTGTCAGTGGTTTGTTTTTGTTGTTTTGTTGTCTGGTTGTATACTGTTGCTTTGTTTTCCTCTTTCTTGTTTTCGTGCATGTTAGTGTCTCCACAGGTCTGTCTGAATAGGACAGGCTAGATGAACTATCTGGAGGAAAACAACGGGACCGACAGTTCCGGGGGGACTTGGGGTGGGGGGTGAGGGGGGTAAGGAAGTGGTGTTAACAAACACAAGGACAAGAGAACAACATGGGACCCAAAATGGTAGAGAGGGGGGGAGTGGCAGACCTGGTGGGGAGTGATCAAGGGTAAGGTTGCGTAGAGAAGAGGTATACTCTAGCCCAGGTGGTGACGAAGCATGGTAGTAGGGCAGGAGGAAAGTCAAGGGAGATGGAGGGAAGAGCTAGGAGTCAAATGGCATTTATGGAGGTCTAGACAAAGACATGTACATGCAAATATATATAGGAGGATAGGAAAATAGATCTATGTGTCTATATTTATAGGTTAAGTATTAAGGTGGCGGAAGGACCTTGGGCCTCTACTCAAACACTCCCTCAATGCATGAATACTTTCTTTTATTAAATTGGAACTCTATGATGCTCACTCTCCCGACACAACTGCTGAAGCCAAAGTGGGTGATCAAGTAAATGTGGTGAAGAAAGCTGATGGTGCCCGGCTATCAAAAGAGATAGTGAGTGACTGGGGTCTTAAAGGCTTGAAGATAAACAAGCGGCCATCTAGCTCAGAAGCAACAAAGTCCACATGGAAGAACACACCAGCCTGGGTGATTGAGTGGTCCCGAAGGGATCAGTTATCAGGCATCAAAGAACAAAAAGTCATATCATTGGCTACACACCATCATGATAGGATCGCTGAAGACAAATGGGTGCATAAGCAAATGTGGTGAAGAAAGCTGATGGTGCCCGGCTATCAAAAGAGATAGTGTCTGGGGTCTTAAAGACTTGAAGGTGAACAAGCGGCCATCTAGCTCACAAACAATAAAGCCCACATGGAAGAAGCACACCAGCCAGTGCGATCACGAGGTGCCAAAGGGACCAGGTATAAGGCATCATGCAAAAAAAAAAAAAGAAAGAAATATGTGTGTATGTGTATATGTGTGTGTGTATGTATGTGTGTGTGTGTGTGTGTGTGTGTGTGTGTGTGGAGTGGAGACCCACAAGTGTCGGCCAATGGAGATCCTCTCATAGAGGGGTTTAGGAGAGGAGATGGATCAATCAGGGTGCGAGGTAGTACCGATGAAGAACACAGCTTTCCCCCAGATCCTGGATGCTTCCTCCCCGCAAATATCATGATCCGAATTCTACCTTGCAGGGCTGGATAGGGCAGAGGTTGTGCACTGGTACATATGAGGGCTGGAGGCACAGGGAATCCAGGGTGGATGATACCTTCAGGACCAAGGGTGTGAGGGGCGATGCTGGGAGAGTGGAGGGTGAGTGGGTTGGAAAGGGGGAACTGATTACAAGGAACCACATGTGACCTCCTCCATGGGAGATGGACGGCAGAGAAGGGGGGGAAGGGAGACTCCGGATAGGGCAAGATATGACAAAATAACGATGTATAAATTATCAAGGGCACATGAGGGAGGGGGAGCGGGGAGGGAGGGGAAAAAAAGAGGACCTGATGCAAAGGGCTTAAGTGGAGAGCAAATGCTTTGAGAATGATTGGGGCAGGAAATGTATGGATGTGCTTTATACAATTGATGTATGTATATGTATGGATTGTGATAAGAGTTGTATGAGCCCCTAATAAAATGTAAAAAAAGAAAATAGGAGAAAAAAAAGAGAACTGAGTAGGGCAAAGAATGTACAGATGTGCTTTATACAATTGATGTATGTATATGTATGGACTGTGATAAGAGTTGCAAGAGCCCCTAATAAAATGTTAAAAAAAAAAAGAACTAGATTTTTAGAAGATCTGGAAGTCTTCTTGTAAGGAGTAGAAGGCAACTTCTTGCTAATGTTAAATGTTTTCTTGAAATTATTCATATATATATTTCAGTCTGAATAAACAGCTGAATTAGTGTTCTAAAGTCTTTAAAACTGTTACCTGTTACCACCTAAGTCATCACTACTTAGCGAACAGGAAAGAACTCCATTAAGCACAAACCCACTGCCAAGTAGGCAGTTCCAAATCTCAGCAACCCTATAAGACAGAGAGTTCCCAGGACTTTTTCCAATCTTTTTTCCCCTTCCTCTTCCTTTATATAATAGTAGTTTGGGTGCAAGTGTACAGAGAAAGTTAATTTTTCATTCAGCAATCTAGACAGATTTCTTTCCTGACATTAGTTGACTGCCCTCAATGTGACAGCGCTCTCCCACTGCCTCCCTGTTTCCCAGATTCTGTTCTACCTTCTTCTGGCTCCCAGATTCTTTCTGAACTTTATTGTGGGAAAATGTTGCCCTTTTGTTTCCTTTGTGGGAAAATGTTGCCCTTTAGGTGATATTGAGGGGAAGGATCTCCCCTGGTGTTAATGTTTACTTTATTGTTTGGCTGAAAGTTGATTTCCAGGGGTTGGGATCGGCCCTAAGCTGGAAAGATGTCTAAGACCTCCAATCTTTACAAAAGCAAATGGCGTCACCCTATTCTTAGGGGCAGTGGAGGGCTATTCAATCTTACATTATTGGCGTATTTCTTATTTAATCAACTTTTTGTTTAAATTCTATAGTCTAAAAATATTGTGGGTGCCACTGGGTCAGTTCTACCCATGGCAACCTTATGGACAATAGAATGAAACACTGCATGGTCCTGAGCAGTCCTCACAATTGTTCTTGTGTCTGAGCCAGTTGTTGCCGCCATTGTGACAACCCATCTAAATTATCCAAAATCAAGGTTATATATTGTTTACATACAACAGCTTGTTTGAAAATGTTTTTTTTTTGCCAGTCTATAGTTACCCTGTCATCACCATCAATGCCTTTGAACCATAAATTGGAATTGGCCTCCTGATAACTTTCCTTGTCACTGCTTTTAGTTAAAGCTGCTCTACATTATCTAGTTCTTAATTCCCAGCCTCACTGCGTGTCTGTGCTAGGCCCTTTGATTTCAGATGTGTTTCATATGAGTACTATAGTTCTGGTTTTTTGTTTTTCCCTTACGTTGCCTTTATTTGTGTTATTGTTTTAATTGATGAGTTTATTTGCATTGACTAGGAATAAAGTTAGGTTTAGTTTCACAATCATATGTTCTGTTCTCCTGACAGCAGCCTCACTTCACATTGCTTTATTCCTCCCTCCCTGCCTCCAAAACTCCCCTTGAATTCTTTGATGTCTGGAAACCAGAGGTTGGACGCATTTCTATGTAATCAGAGGCTGCTTTCAAATGTCTAAGTTCCCTACTTAACAGAACATTCAAATGGTCAGTATTTTTAAAAGCTTGATAATATGCTCAAAACACTTATACGTATCCTTCTATTTTACTGCATGCGTAATATATTCATAGTAAGCTAATTACTTCCAATTATTTTAAGGACTTTTGCTAATTTTATCATGAATTACTAGCTCTCCGAGCCACCTTCCCTATAAACACACCCACACACATATACTTTCTCATAAGCTCTTTCACACACACTAACACAGTAGCAGATTCACACGATCAAATACTCACACTTGTCACACAGTCAAACGCATTCTCTCTCACACACACAATATCACAATATTATACATGATCATACACTTATATTGCAATTCACTCTCAAGTCTCTGACACATTCACACACTCATACTCACACACTCACATCCTCTCACACACACTCATACTTTCACACGTAATCACAGACCCTCAAACTCACACACTTTCACACACTCGCACTTACTTATACTGGAGCACAAACATAATCACAAACATATGTGCACACACTCTCATACATTCACACACACAGTGTTACATACACTCACACTCACTCGAAAACACACACTCTTTCACAGTTCACACTCTGTTTCCAGCTGTCCCTGGTCCCCAGGTCTCCTTCACAAGGAGCCTTCAAGTGATCATGAACAATCTCTGCTGCTTTTGTGCTGGTTTGGGTCCCCTGAAGAAGGTGAGTCCTGAAAAATAAGCCCACTAGATGCAAATTAAGGCAGGTGCAGGGAGGAAAGGTGATGGGAATGGGGGATGACATGGGTTTGTTACCTGACTCCACTTGGAGTCAGGGCTCCTACAGCAACACTCTTGGGGGGTGGGGGTGGCAGTGGGCGGTTGTATTTTGGAGAACTGCCACAGGGAAGCCGGGGTGAGAATCTCCTTCAAAACTTCAAAGGGTGCACCCATGCTTTGGGTTATGCTTCATCCCTTGTTAATGGCAGAGAACAAAAGAAGTAAGCCAAAGGGGAGCAACCCATCCTGCGATGAAAGAGGGGGAACAAATACTGACTTAGTCCACCTAACACCAATGAATGAAGGGCCAAGAGAACTCACCAAAGAGGCCAAAATGTTATAGAATAGAGGCCGCAGAAACCACATGCCACAGAGCCTTAAGTTTGTAATTATCAGACACAGAATATTCTTCCTGTAGATATATGTACGATGCTTTAAAAAAGAGACATTTGCAGAAATAAGCACAGATAAGAAACTATCAAAAACAAAGTGCCTGAAACATAAATAGATTGGTTCAAGAAAAGAATTGGACACCAGCAATCCATAAGAACAAAAAAACAAAACTACATTGCTTTCAGAATTGATGAAAAGTATGAATCCACTAATCTAGAAGACATTATAGATTCTGAGAAGAAGTCAACAGAAACTCATGCCTCAACACAGGACAAGGGAATAGTGACACAGAAAGACGAAGATAAAACCTTGAAAGAACAGAAAGAAAGGACGTGACTTTTTTTTAATGAGAGCACAATGGAAGATTTTCAATAGTATAAACACAAGTTAAAAGAAAACCAAATAATATCTACCAAACTTTGGGGGAGAAAAATCTGCCAATCAAGAATTCAGTCAGTAAAATGATCTTTCAAGAGAAAAGAGGAGATGGAGACATTCAGAGTAAGTAAACAGTCAAGAATTGTATCTTCAAGCAACCTGTGCTAAGGTCTCCAGGATCAAAAAGAACCAAGGTGCTATGGAGACAGGTTGCCATACAAGAATGGTCCGTGTACAAATGGGTCGTAGAGAAGAGGCCATATTCCTGATCAAAAACACAAAAGCCAATTTTAAAATTAAGTCATTTTCTTTAGAAATGGAAAACCACAATCATTGGTAGACAATATTCAGTCAAACATTTACAGTCATTAGAACTGGATGGTAGAGAAAGACATTGGACAAAAGGTTAAGTAAAAGGAGAGTTAGTTACACATGATGCCTCTGCAGACGCATTGGATTCAAAACCTAGCTCTCCTGACAGTGATAGATATTGCTGTCAAGTCAATTTTGACTCCCAGCGACCCTGTGGCCGGGGTAGAACTGGCCCTGGGACTTTCTGAGGTTGTAAAACTTTACAGGGTCAAAGAGCCTCACCTTTTCCCACACAGAGCAACTGGTGGATCTAAACTGCTGGCCTTTTGATTAGCAGCCTAACACCGGAACCCATAATCAACTATGCCATCAGAGCTCCTAATGTTGGTCCACTGACCAGCCAAACTCCCATCACTGATTTTCTGTAATAACAATTGACCAGCACTGGGGCACAGGACTGGGCAATGTTTCATTCTGTTTATACATAGGGTTACTGTGAGTCAGAACAGAATGAAAAGCACCAAGAAACAACAACAACAGAGAGGCCAAACATTCAAGGGACTCCAACCATTTACCATTCTTAGTAAGACTCCAGTGATATCATCACAGACCTGACATATATGTGCCTGTGAACACACCTGCTATAATTCAAACACTCAGACATTTAAACATATTTTAACATCCATGTTCTCACTAAACTATTAAACTCATCCAAGATTGTTTTTCCACCCAAGACAAAACTCACTGTCATTGAGCTGATTCCAACTCAGAGATCTTGTAGGATGGAGTTGACCTGCCCCTTAGGGTTTCCAAAGTTGTGTATTTTTATAAGATCAGACTATCTCCTCGCTCACCTAAGAAGCAACTAGCTGGTGGATTCAAACTTCTGACTTGCAGTGGTTAGCAGTTGTAAAGATTTACAGTTTCAGACAACCAAGGGCAGTTCTATAGGATCATTGTGCGTCATAATCGACTTTGATGGCACTCAACCTTACATTCAGTACCCTGGACAGCAACCAAAACAAAGTGCCATTTCTGGGAAGCACGGCTTGTGTTTTAAAAAAGAGAGTGATTGTTGTAGCTATCACATTTTGTGAGCATGGAAAGTGAGTGGCACACAAAAACAGGCAGCCTGAGAAAAAATTGGAAAAAGACAAGAATCACAAAGGTCATGCGGGGTGAAGGGAGGCTTGCAAGTCCTTGGTAAGCAGGTGGGACAGAAAAGCCTTGCAGATTTGTTTCTGAAACTGGCCCCAGACAGGTGAGGGAATTCGACCAAGAAGCAATGCATAATAAAATATGTTTTATGGCTGTTTCCTAAGTACCGTATGAAGAAGTGACGAAGACAAAGCACAGTTATTCAAGACAACTCTTACAAACTCCGCTGAAAGACAGACAGCTTGCTTCTGAAGGGCCCCCTCACCTGTACTACTGACCCTCCCTGTCTCCATCCTCCTGTCACACTATTCCTATTGCAAAGACAGAGCCTAAAAGATGATCCGCCATATACAGCCTCCAGTGCCTGGGTGTTCCTTTACTACTTCAATCTCCACAAAGGATTATCTATCTTCTTTGCTGCAGGGAGATGCATTTGCATCAGTTGTTAATTGCCTTCTACTTCTGAAACCTGATTGGTATTCCACATTACATGTCACAACTCATTTAGATTCTCTTCTCTTCTCCTCTCTTCTCTTCCTCTCTCTTTCCAGCATTCTCACGCTACCACTTTAACTTACATTTCCTTGACATTTTGCCCATCCATTTCACCATGTATTCTGTCTATTCCCAGAGCACCCTGTCTATCCCCAGAGCACCCGCTCCCATGGTCTGTCTGTAGCTTCCTTGATCTTCCTTTGCTGGGAAGTGATTTCTCCCACCTCCTCCACACCAATGACTAACACACAGACCAGATCCCTCCCTCCTGCTTTAAAATCCTACTCTACACATAGAACTACTACAAGGGCACATTGACAGTGAGCTGTGCCCTGCTAGGACGAGAGTCCTGTGTGTCAGAAAAAGCACAACACTCTATTACTTCATTGATTTCAAAGAAAATCCTTAGAAAAAGGGCCCATGAGTGATAAAGTGGAGGGTCAGGAAAACACTCAAACAGATGGACTGACATAATAACCCCAATAATAGACTAGCACAAACCAAAAATCCTTCCACTGGTGCACCACAGGAGTGCCATAGCACTAAACGACAATGCATTCTCCATAAGGCCATCACAGGCCACAACACACTTGCTATGCACTATCAACAAGATCTCAAAGGCACCTTGTGCAAACGTGTGGAGATGTAACACTCTGTCTTCTCACGTCCATCCAGACATATATGCACCATGGATTTTTCGCATCTATATATCTTTCAGAGTAGGACCTTGCTTTTCATGTCCAATGTTCTCCCTGGTGTTTGTATTAACCCACTTAAAGTTCATTTACAAATCTCCAACTTAACACCACCATGCCCTCCTGATTTTCAAAACAGCCCAGTCTAAAGGATACCAGAATGGATCCGAATTTATAAAATATCCCTGAATGGAATGCCAACTGGAATGTTAAAAACTATAGGTTGAGGTCATTTTAGAAACTTATGCTCTTAGCCAAAAAGGCAAGGTATGTGTTACACAGCAAACAAATGTCTTACCTGGCTGAGTCAGAAACACCAGTGCCTGACCCAAGGATGGCAGCCAGTGCTGGTGCTTTTAAGGTGCGTCACTCCCCAAGGCCCTGGCAATAACCTAATGCCACACATTGGGCCTCTAAAAGGCTCTACTACACATCTTCCAAATCTCCAGTGCCAGACCATAATTTTCCCCATTCTGATTTTGGATCACCCAGAATTCAAAATTCATGTCAGCTCCAGTTATGCTTCACAGGTCATGAATGAACTGTTCTAAACTGGTTTGAAGTCCAACTTTCTCTCTGGTGGTCCAAAACCATTCCATTGTATCACATTTAATCACTCATGTGCAGAAAATTATTTTGGTGGATTCCACTGTTTCATTACTAAAGTTGAATGTGTTTGTCTAGCAAACATTCCCACCATTCACTCAGGGTGCCTTTTCCAAACACCACTCAACATCTCTCAGGACATTGCACATAATGCAAGCAAGTCATATCAATTTCAATTTCCCCGGTAGAACAGGAACAGGGATATTTCTACTTGGTTGTTCAGACCCCAGACTTTGTAGGGCCATTGCATGCCTCCCCCCTAGCAGGCTCACCTGAATAGTCTTCAAGATAGTCTTAGGTTTTACTCTTTAGAGTGTTGCTATCTAGCCATGGCCATAGTTTGCATTAACTAGAAAAGCGAACCAGCCAAATCTATTGCAGCTGAGTGTCTCCAGACTCATTGTGACCCCCAAAGGACAAAGTAGGACTGTCCCATAGAGTTTCAATGGCTGTAATCTGTATGAAAGCTGTCTCCCACATCTTTCGCCACAGAACAGGTAGGTTGTAACCACTAATATTTAGATTAGAAGTTGAATGTTTAACTATGAAGCCACCTGGGCTTTTCCCAGTCTGACACGTTAGCTGATCCCAACTCATAGGGGCCCTAGATAGGATTTCCAAAGTTATAAATCTTTACCAAGGCAGATCACTTCCTTTCTGACTCATGGACCTTGCAGTAAAACGTCCAATGCTCCACTAGGGACTCTTAGTATGAGTCAAGGGTCCCTTAATTCCCTAAAACAGTTTGCTTACTTCTCTGATAGTTCATACATTAAGGGATTTGGAAAGACCATATAAAAACTCCATTATCTTTTCATTCCATTTTTCTATGAATGGTTAAAGACCCCACACAGAGAACATCATGCTCCCTATATCCTCAGTATGCTACAACTAAGGTCTACGTCTTTTTTCTGTCACCCTCAGTTTCTAGCACTTGAATGAGCAGAAATGAACTGGGTGCTATTTAGCAATCCCTGCTAGCACTGCAACATCCTTATATTTAATTTTCAATCTACATAAAAAGTGTTTTTTTTCATTCTTAGAGAGAAAAATGAAAGTACAATTCCTGAGATGTGTAATTTCTCACAAGACGATTCTTTCACAGCATCCTAACAATTTCACTGTGGCTCTTAAGCCATTTTGAGGAGAAAATTACTGTTGGCCACAGTGATTCAGTCCCAGGACTGAAGTGATGGCACTGGGCATCACTCTCATGGGGACTGAGAGGTTGTTTTCATTGATGCTGTTTTGTTCCGGGCAATCTAAACACTGCAGGTTTTATGTACTTACATTTGTTCTTTAGGAAGAGCCACTTCTAAATCAGACTGCAAGAGAATTAAGAAATAGCTACGTAGTCTTCTTTAAGCATTGATCAACCCACATACCGCAATAACTGGATCTTATAACTCTCTCTTCTCTCTTGATCTCCTAGGCAACATCTGGCAATTGATGCTTTTAAGTACTGTTATACAACATCTTCTGGGTACTCTGTGTCATCTGAGGAATTCTGATATGTAACTAGATTAACTTAGTATATCCTCGCTGCCACTTGTGTTTACACAAGCTCTTAGTTTTAGACAGATTGAGCTATGGCTTATCATAATTCTGTTTCTCACTTAATACTGTAGAGTTTGGGTGCATTATCTATATTTTTGCTTAAAACATGATGTAATAAAAAGCCATTCTCAATATTGAGATTATCTTTGTAGTTATGCATATCAATTTACCCAACTAATTAATGTGTGATCTACATGCTGTCAACTTGAAGCCTGAACAAAACAAGGAAGAGTTAGCAATGCTCTTGGAGAGTTTTAACATTGTTCGGTGAAAGCAATTGTCATTTATTTTTTTAAAACTTTAAAGCATTTATTCCTATTTTATCAATCATAAACTTGTAATCACTAAGTATATATTGAGTCCAAAAGATGTATGGTACACAGTTAATAAGACATACACTCATACTGCATTTACATTGTGGAGTTGTTATGTCATGAATTATCAGAAGAAAAAACAAATGTGTTCTGATAGTGAAGTTTTGTGTCAACTTGGCTGAGTCAAGATTCTCAGTAGTTTGGCAGTTCAGGCATTCCCGTTATGATGTAACCTAACCTGATGTTTAATGGGATCTGTTGTGAGAGGCCAGGTAATTGTAAAAGAATTAGGCTGGAGAGCAGACAAATTACTCTGGTCATCGCACTGATGCAGTTGAATGGACATTTCCTTGGTAGCATGGCCTACGTCCTGTATAACAGACATTGTGTGGAGCAGTGTTTGCTCTTTACTGGATAGGGATTCTGAATCTATCTCATCAACTTCTGGCCCTTTAGATGTCAGCCCATTGCTTGCCATTTTTTCTGTTGATCCCAGGAGCTATCAGCCACCTGCACCTGACCTGCCAATCTCCAATATATTTTTATCTATCTATTCCCAATCTGCTGCTCTTGGAATCATTGGCAGACACCAGCCTGTGGGACCAAACAGGACTTTTCCACTTCTCCAATGTGTGACATACTTTATGGACATCAGTTTCTCTCTTTATAAGTATGTATATGTTATAGATATGTGATCTATATTTGAAGAAAAAAAAGTACCATGGGTTGGCTTCTCTAGCTTTCCCAGCCTAACATATGTGTCTTGGAAGAAGTGCAGCCAGGATGACTTGGGGAGATGGAGAGAATAGCTCTCACATTTGTTGCCCATGTTTCCAGGAGTGACAAGCCCCAAGAAGACCTCATAGCTGGTGAAGAATCGATGGAAAAGAGGAAGATCGTCAGTGAGCTGCAGTGACACAGTGACTGCAAGATTCAGTTCAAAGAACAGCACTAATTCTGAGGAGAGCACAGGGCCAGGGAGGGTTTCGTTTTGTTCTTTCATACATCAGGTTATGGGGTGAGCGCCCCTGACCACGGCTCCTGGAAACCACAACATATCAAATGACGGAAAATCTAGTCAAGACTGTATAACGTCAACCTTTTGGAGTTGGACAGCACAGCAGCTAACAATATCACTACTGTCAGATGCAGGGTTCGGACAGTCTTCTGCAGAGCTTTAAAGAAGCGGAAGGTTTCCACAGGTTGGCAGGGAGTTTGCGGGGTAAGAAAAACTTTTCCCAAGAACCATATTCTCTGGGAGTGTCCTACTCAAGGAGAACTGTAAGAGAAAGGGCTCCTGAGAAATATCATTCCATTCCCTATTTTGTCTTTTTGATAACTGTGGAAATCAAGGAAGTTTAATAAATACTTTAAAAAGAAAGAATGAAAGAAAAGTAGATTGACCAGTGACTCCCATCTAAGCAAGCAGTCTACAGGCTGCATTAGGTTGACCCCTAGAAATCCACACTGGAAGGATTTATTCCTGCCCTAGAGAGAAATCTAACTTTGGTTTTTGCTCAAACGTGCGCCTAAGATTCATGCGTTTACAGCAAATCTATAAAACAGTAACAAACCTTGCACACAGTATATTTTCCTTTGTCACACTAGCTCAGTGACTTTGTCGTTTACACTTTAGAGAGCAGAGTTCAGAAATTTGCTGAATGGTATATGACTCTGAAGTGAAGTAGGATATTCAAGCCCGCTCCCAGGTACTGCCTCGTCAACCACAGGGTACTCTGGGAGTGGCTAACCCAAAACTTTAAGACACAGTTTAGGAAGATCTAGGTACAGTATGTGTACATGCAGGCCAGGTACACAGAGGTTAATAGTGATCGTTTTCATTCTGAGCTAGATAAGAGCATACCAATATATGTATCAATGAATCATGTGCTGAATATGTGCATTGTACAAACACTTTGTCCCCTATTATATGTGACTGTGAGTAGAATCTGTAATTTTCAAATTTTCTGGAATTTTTCGAATGCCATAGGCAATTCTCCCCAAGTGCTTCTCAGATATTGGCCAAATGCCTAAGACATGTGGATATAAATTTAAGTAACTGAATTTGGGGTTTCCATACAGATTTACAAGCCCAGTGTGAACTTGACTTTGAGGCAATGGAATAAGAAGCAGCTGCCCAAATTCCATGGAACCATCAGACCAGAAACTACAACCCAGCCCAGGCATTTGGATGCATCTTCACAAGAAGATGGAGGCCCTGTTGCCAGGGCCAGGCCTGTGAGTCATAGGGATTTACAACATATAGACTCTTCACCTGGCTCACCCAACCCATTTCTTTAGATCAGGACTTGAGAGCTGGTCTTTCAAGGAAATGTTCTCTGGCCACACCCTTGCCAGTTCTCCTGCTCTGTCACCATATTGGATCTGTCCTGACACTCAACAGATTCATTCAAAGGGCTTTCTTACTAAATTGGAAACTCTGCCTTTTTCATTTCTGCATGCCCCTAGATTAAGGATCATGTTTACACATATTAGAACTGAAGAACAATTGGTTTTAACTAAAAGAACTTTTATTTTGTCCCAGGTGTACACTTAGCCCCTACTGTCGACCAAGTCAACCTGACCTCAACAGTCAACCCTGCACTCATTCACTGAGACATTTACCCATTTTTTGCCTGGACCCCATCCTCTCTGACCTCCCTCTAGAGTGACCACAGAGAACTTCTTTTCTTATCTTCAACCTCTTTCCTCTCCCCATCCATGGGTCGTACCATCTCGTATACTTCCTCCCACCAGCCCAGATCCCCAGGATTGTGGTGAGAGCCAGGGAGAGGGTAGGGTCTTGGCTGTGGCTAGACGGATGTCAGAGCTCTTGTTTTCAGAGTGTTAGATTTTCTTGAAGAGCCATTGTCTCCATTCAAGGCAGCTGTATAAGATTGTGGAATCAAACAAGGACTGGGACCAAACAAGTTGCTTCCCTATCTCCACATCTTGCATTATCCGACTCAATGTTTTCTTTCTCTTTCTGGCTTGTTTGTTGTTCTTTTAAAAAACATTTTCACATGTATAATATCTGCCTTTTTAACATCTATGCTAAAATTAAAAAGTCCATCGTGAATAAAACATTCAAATTCTCATCTAATTTTTCAAGAGTTATCTTTTTTCCCCAGATAGATACTTGCTTTCTTAATTATAGGAATACTTATATTACCTACACCTTCTTGACAGGATGTGCTTAAAATTAATAGCATGGTATTCAGAACAAGGTCTCATGATGTGTTTATGAAATAATTCAACATTTTAATGAGATACAACATACACATATATGTCTACGCACTGTTCAAAAGGGGGTATGTGTATTAGGCATCGTGGCTGCTAAGCATGAGATGAGTGGTTCAAATCTACCAGCCACCGCCACTATGCCAGGGAAAGATTGGGTTGCCTGGTTTCACAAAGATGAACTATTGGGGAGATGGAGCAACATTTCCTAATGGAATTCCTACGGAATAGGTCTTGCTACCCTCAAAGAACGAACAGGTGCACTATTTTGATGGGAGGGGGGAATCACCTCAATGCATATCTCCCCCCCCATCAATGCAGTTTTTAATTTCCTTAGAACTTTTTCCTAATAAGACCCTAGCATCAGCCCCTGTCCTGCAAGAAAATCTAACAAGATTATTCCTTTGGGATCCTCAAAAAAGCAGTCACCATATAATCCTCTAAGCCATAAATCTACCTTGCCCGGCATATCTCAGAAACCACTGCTTGCAATTTTACCGAAAGCAATCTAAGAAGACTAAGACAAGTGTCTTTCTGGGTCAACTTGTCTGCAGCCATCCATGGATCCCAGAAACCTGTTTCAACACGTTCCTTTTGGCGTAAGTGTGTGTGTGAGTACAAACCGGATGCTTAGTAGCAATACCTTGAGACTTGCCCTCATCAGAGTCGTACCCAGCTTCCCGAGCGACTGTGGCAACAGAGCCCTATCATGCATCAGTTTCTGTTGGAGTGCCAGAAGGAACCGCACGCTCGGATACAGCCGGCTACAAGCAGCACGGCGATAGCAAAGCGAGCTAGCGCCATTTCTGAGTTGAAGACTTCACAACAGGCAGGGACTTCACCACCAGCCCCGCAGCCCTGGGTCCCTTCTGCCTCCCTGGGACCTGACAGGAGAGAGAGCAGCTGATCCACAGGGGTTTCATAGCTGTAAACACTTCAGGAAACACATCTTTCTCTGGAGGAATAGCAGGTGGGTAAGCTTTTGGTCGGCAGTCATGCATGAGGAGCACAGCAACCCCAACTCTCCTTCTGTAAAAGAGTGAACTGCGTGATACATGTCAGGGAGGGGAGGGGCATGCAAAGGGGGAGAGAGAATCAGGGTGACTGTGGTGGGACCCCACATTGCCTCTTGCACCTGGCACCCCTCTAAGACAGAAGAGCAGTGTTCCACTGAGTTTCCAAGGATGTGACTTCCACAAGAACAAGCTGGCCCATCTCTCTCCCACCCAGCAGCTGGTTGGTTGGAACCACAGACCTGTCAGCTGGCAGCAGAAAGCTTACCCACTACTCCCCCAGGGCTCTTTCATTGTAACGGAAGGACCATGAATGCCAGACTTGCGGGGAGTGGATGTTCAGGCCAAGGGGTGCACTAACAGTGGAGGAAGGCGGTAAAGAATTTTATAGGTGAAGTAAACATGCCTTTAGTGTTCTGGCTCCACTTTAGATCAAAGTTCCAGGCTCCAGCCAACCAATGGTGAAGATGGAGAAGGTGGAGGAGCCTGGATCTCCCTGCTGAGGATGAATGGAGGAGCCAGCACAAGAATTCACAGCAGGATGGTTGACTTTGGGTGAACCCACGCTGGAAGATGTCTGGGTCATAGGACTGAGTCAATGAGTGTGGAAACCCAGGTAAGAAACTAGGGGAGCTCAGAAAACCCAATCCTCAGTATGCCAGGAATGTGTGGGGTGGGGTGAGGAGGACGAATGCAGTCAATGGCCCCCACAGGTTATTACTCAGGGGGAGTAGACAGCGGTAGTCCCCTGGACTCTAATGAGAAATGCAGCAGGAAAATACTTTTTTTTTGGCAAGGAAACACTGATTTTCTTGAATGTAATGGTATATGAAGTGAAAATATCAGTGGGTTGAGAAAATTAAATGGGTGAGAAGGTGGATATGATATTCTTCCATATGTTGACACTATACTGATGCTAAGATTGTAGACATGACTCACAGTTACCGTCTTAAGAGTCTCACACTTCGTGGGAGAAGAACTGCGTAAACAAATAATTAAAAAGCAACGTGAGAGAGCACCAGCTATCATAGACATGATTATGTATGTGCACATGTGTATATACACATAAATACACACAAACATCCACTGCCATCAAGTCAATTCTGACTCATCGCTCCCCTCAGGACACACACAGTAGAACTGCTTCCAAGACTATGTTTTTTTTTCCTTCCAAGATTACATTTTTAGAGTAGACATCTTCATCTTTCTCCTGTGGAGGAGCTGGTGATTTGAACTGCCAACCTTGCAGTTAGTGGGCCAATGCTTAACTCAGTATACTAGCTAGGCTGCTATATACATATTCATATGCACAGGCATATGTGAGTATATGTGCACAAACAATCCACACACACATATACACATACTATACACATATCTCCCTGGGACAAACAAGTAGTTTGTGCTCAATTACTATCCTCCAGGTGGAGATATAAGCCCAACCAGTAGCAGTAGCATGGGAGAAAGGCTTAGTGATCTACTTCCATGAATATTACAACCAAGAAAACTATAGAGATTCATACTCTGTCACATGTAGTGCCGCCATGCATCAGAAGCTACTTGATTACACACACAATGTGGTGTGTGACATTCACCTTTGTATACATTCATGAGCCATAAAATGACACAAGGTCCAGATTCTGAAAGCCCCGTGGGAGGAAGGGACATAAAAATGACCCAGCTTCCCGCATACAGCATGTCTATCTCATGCCACTTGAAAGCAAAGTGATTGTGCTGCCTGGCACAGAGTGGCACTGTACCCATGATAGAGGGCTTCAAAGAGCCCATGGTTAAAAGGAAATAAATGGTGAGGAAATTTTCCTATGATATTTCCCCTATTATTGAGAAAGAAGACTCTTCATGGATTAAATGTAATCCTACTAAAAGACCAAGTTTTCTGAGTGCATAAGATTTGCAAAGACGCATGAGATTTTTGAGACGCCCATGTAAAACCTGCATTCCAGGTCTTCGTCATCACCATCAACAGGGCCAGTGTCCCTGGTTGGTGAGCCCCCTCCTGGGCTTCCTTTTCGGAGCGAGGCCCAGAACCTGGGATGTGCACGGACTTTGCACATGAGCAACTATTCTCATATCCGGTGCATCTCTTGACCGTTTTCATTTTATCTCTTACCTTAATTTTCCTTGGAAGCTATCACCATGATGTACACAGTGGCTTCCAAATGCAGCAGCATCGGGCTAGGAATAGCAGCAGCAAGAGGCAGAAGAGGAGGATTGAGTTGGAAGTGAAAGAAAGTGTATTAAAGCACTAGAGCTATGAAATCAGTGAGTGCTGTTCCTCCCAGTCCGGGCAGGTTGGAATCGACAATCAGGACCATCTTCAAAACTAAGAGGAAACGATCCAGATTAGCTTCACCAACACCTCCACAGCTGACAAAAGTGCCAGCATGGTCTATGGTGGATCTGGATGAACTGCTAATGACATGGCCTGAAGCAAGGACCCCCGCTCAGGAAGCTGATGATCATGGCTGAGGTACGAAGCTTCCTTGAGATGTCTGGAGAAGAAGCAGAGTCATCCTATGCTTTGGTGTTCACACAAATGTCCAAACCACATGACAAACCGCTTCACAGGATACATTACAGAGGGGAAGTGTGCGCACACACCCACACACATGGAGGGCTTCCACAAGTTTGCAGAAAGATAAAACTAAAACACAATGGAATGTCAACATAAATTTTGAAAGCCCTTGTATATGTGCGTGCACGTGTGTATTCATATATTTCAGCAATACCAGATCAAAAACCAAACTCACTGTCGCTGAGGCGATGCTGATTCACAGTGACTATAGGACAAGATAGAACTGCTCCCTGTGAGTTTCTGAGTCAGTAATTCTTTATGAGAGGAGAAAGCCCTCTCCTTCTCCCAAAAAGCACCAGCAGTTCCCAACTGGAGAGGCATTGAGGTTAGCAGCCCAAATTGCACCCTGACACCAACAGCACTCCTTTTCAGTGACTACAGCACAGCCAATGGGGATTCAGCAGTAGAACCGCACTGTGGTCCACGACTGTAATCTTCATATCAGCACAGCACCCTGTTTTTCTCCCAGGGAGCAGCTGGTTATGTTCCAACCACTGACCTTTAACGTTATCAGCTGAGAGCTGTCATTTAAACAGAACAAATGTATACTTCATAGTTTGAATCAGGAAACGTGTACAACAGGGTTGAATCCTTTCACCACACTTACTCACTGTGCATGCTGAGCAAATCATCTGAGACTCTGGATTCTGTGACGAATGTTGCACCAAGATTGCATGAAAACTAGTCAACAACCTTGCAGACAAACAATCTTGCTTTTTGGTGATTTGAATCACTTACTGATGAAGATCAAAGACTACAGTCTGCACTATGGATTATATAAGATGGATTGCATTTTAACAGCTGAGGGGTTACTGCCCCCCCAAAAAAATCAGAATTGCTCCAGGTGAAGTGGAGCTTTCATAGTATGCATTTTCCCCCTCTAGCCGAGCATTAAGCAACTCGCTCTGAGATAGTGCACCCAGTGATGTTGCCTGGCAAGATACTCTCTGGTCACAGTGAATTTTTTTGTAAAAGCAGTTTCACGCAAACTTTTTTTTTTTTTTATGATGGCTGATGTAAGAGAAAAGCCTGTGGCTGTGAAACTGTGTTTGCGGCTCAGGAAAAATGCTGCAGATACGGTTTTGATGTTGAACACAGCTTGCAAGGACAGCATTGTGGGAAAACTCAAGTGTAGGAGTGGATTTCCCATTTCAATAAAGGTGAAATGGCAATTGATAATAGACCTTGGTCCAGATGTTTGTCAACTTCCCGAAGAGATGAAAATTTTGACTCATAGTGCATTTGGAATTCATTCCACCAGGCCAGGCTGTTAAGCAAGCTTTCTATTTAGAGGTTCTTAAATATTGCATAAGAGTGTGTGACAAAAAAGACTTGATTTGTAGCAGACAGGGGACTAATTTTGCCACCATGATAATTCACCTGCTCACGCAGCCATGTCAGTTCGCAAATATTTTGGCAAAAAATGTCATGCCTTTCTTGCTCCACGACTTTACTCACCTGACCTCATTCTGTGCAACTTCTTTTTGTTTCTGTAAATGAAGAAGGACATGAAAAGACAGGGATTTGATGATGTAGAAGAGATGAAGAAAAAGTGGGTGTGTGCTGTCAGCCATCCAAACAGATGACTTTGAAAAATGTTTCCAAGAATGGAATCATGGATTCGACAAATGTATTAAATGTAATGGAGAGTACTTTCAAGGTGATAATGTTGTTGCTATTGTGTGTATATGTGTATATATATGTTTGAAAAAATTATGTCTGGGGGGAGATAACCCCTTGTATAGGAAAAAAAATCCTCACAACTCTCAAATAAGCAAAACCATGATAACAGAAAACATACCAAAATTGTCGAGGACTTCATTTTATGGAATCTACAATCAGCACCAATGAAAGCAGCAGTCAAGAAATCAAAGGGGTGCTGAATTGGGTAAATGTATTGTATAAGAACTCTTCACAGAGTTAAGGAGCAGAGATGTCATTTTCAGGACTAATGTGAACCTGAGCCAAGCCATGGCATTTTTCAATCACCTAATATGCATGAGGAATGTAGACAATGAAGAAAAAAGACCACACAAGGATCCTGGCTACTATATTCCCCAGATAAACCCAAACCAGATTCCCTGCGATTGAAGTTCTGTCGACCCAGAGCAAATCTGCAAGGAAGGGTAGAACTGCCCTTGTGCATTTTCAAGCCTGTCACTCTTTATAGGGGTAGAAAGCCCCATCTTTCTCCCATGAAGTGGCTGGTGGTGTGGTACTGCTGGCCTTGCAATTAGCAGCATCACCACGCTGCAGCTCAGGTTCTCACATCACAAGACATAACAAAGACCCAAACAAAAGCAGGTGAGGAATTTTAGGATCCAGGTTCACCTAAACTTGGTGATTGGTGGCAGAGAGGTGAAAAGAGAAAAATCTGATGTTTCACATGATGTGCACATGGGGACCTGGGTGGGCATGGGGCTTCCACAAATGGAAGATGGGCAAGGAAGTGGGCTAGGGAACTTGTCAGTAGGTGGGGCACAGGTGTGATGGGGAGGTAAGGAATTCAATTTCATCTTAAGTGTCATATCTAAAGGGCCTTTGGCGGGTTACCTAGTAAACGGCTCCGAAGACAGAATCAGACCCCCAGAAACAGTGCAGCCAGCTGCATAAGGCAGAGCAATGACCTTCACTCAATTACGAACCATAAGTGCATTGGTCAGAAAAATAAAAATTAAGTCAAAGCATTGTTCTTCTTTCCTCTGAAGCTACCTAGGTTTAAATGTAATCTCCTCCTTTCATCTTCAGAGGGAGTGTTGTATACAAGTTGGAAGCACGTGTTCAGCGTGATGTTGCATGGAGTTTGAATTGTCCTGCTGTAATTTGCAAGCTAGGTGATTTGGGGTGAGCTTCATAACTTTTCAAAGCTTTCTTGTTTCCTCTTGCTGAGATACATCTCTTGTTAAATGCCTAACTTATTAACTGGCCTTATCTTTTGGGTATTCAAAGAGAAACAATTTTATTTTTCCCCAACCATTATCTTTGAATGGAATTGAATTTCTGTTCTCTGTCCTTGAGTGACAGTAAGCGTTTGATTTCTAAGAAGATTTTCAAGGTTTAAGAAGCTTCATGTGATGATGATGAAAGCTCACTTTCAGATATTTTGAATACTGAAAAGCCAAAGACTCAAATATCCTCTTCTCCCCATTCCCCTCTGGTTCAATCCTGACAATGTGTCCAAAGGACATGCCAAGGCAAGAGGGCAGGTGTTTGCTTCCTTTCTCTTCCCACATCCTGTCTCTTCTCTGTCATACCAGAGTGGTTTTCATGCTCTTATGATGCTGGAAAGTCTGCTACCGAGCCTTCCAATACCAGCTGGGTTACCTACAGTGGACAGCCTTCCCTGGAGCTGCCAGACTGTGACTATGAAAAAAGACTTGGAAAACTGCTTCTTAAAATTAGCCAAGCAAACTGCAATGGATGAAAGCAGAATGGGTTCTGGTACAGGGCTGGGAGAAGGGCCACAAGAGTGGGCTCAAATGTGGCAGAGAGCAGAGATCCAAGGCACACTTTGTTCACTGTGAGTTGGAGCACACTACACAGGACCTATTGAAGAGAGAACACACGGCATGGTGTTCTAGAACAACTTCATTGCGTTTCAACACACTTCATTGTGCTCAGGGATCAAAATTCAGTTGTGCAAACAGAATAAACAAGGGTGTATTTCATGGTGTAAACTCAGGAAAGGTGTGCATCAGGGTTGCACCAGCTCACCATACTCATTCAGTCTGTATGCTGAGCAAACGCTCAGAGAAGCTTATTAACAGCCTGAAGTTTGCAGATGACACAACCTTGTGCTTGCTGAAATAAGGAGGAATGGAAGCACGTGCTGATGAAGATTAAGGACTGTTGCCTTCAGTACGGATTAGAACTCAATGTCAGGAAGACCAAAATCCTCACAACCGGTCCAAGGAGTGACAGCATGAGAAACGGAGAAAAGATTGAAGTTCTCAGGAGTTTTGTTTTGCTTGGATTAACAGTCAATGCTCCTGGAAGCAGCAGTCAAGAGATCAATAGACAAACCTCATTAGGCAAATCTATACCACAAGACCTTGGAAAGCAAGGATGTTATTTTGAGGACTAAGGTGAGCTTGACCCAAGCCATGGTATTTTCCATTTCCTCATATGCATGTGAAAGTTGGACACTGAATAAAGAAATCAGAAGAATTGATAGATTTGAATTTTGGTGTTAGTGGAGAATATTGATAGTACCAAGAACTGCTAAAAGTACAAACCCATCTTTCTTGGAAGATTTATGGCCAGAGTGCTCCTGAGAAGCAAGACTAGCAAGAGTTTTGTCTTACATACTTTGGGCATACTGTCAGGAAAGACCAGGCCCTTGAGAAAGACCTCACGCTTGGGAAAGTGGAGGGATCGCAAACAGAGGAAGAGCGTCAAGATGAATGACACTTTAGTGACAACAATGGTCTCAGGCATATGAAAATTATGAAAGTGTTGAGAAACTGTGCAGTGTCCTTGTGTTGGGCATAGGGTCACTGTACTTCAGAATGGACTCAATGGCACCTGTCAACAACATCGAAGAGAGTAGAAACAACTTACTTCTATGATTTTCTACAGTTCTCCGGTCAGGGAAGAGAATAAAGAAAAGGAAGCTAGGGACTGTCAGATTTAGCTGATGATGTTTGCATTTATCTCTCGACTGTTGATAGGTCACTGTGAGGCATAGGTGAACCCATGGATTCTCCATCCAGGTTCCACCTTATAGATTCTTCTAGTTAAAAACAGGCACCACTTGTTCTCATAGCGTTTGCTTCTAAATTCCGTGATTACTGCAAGAGTAAGTGCACTGTGGCTGGTGTCTCTAAGTTTCCCTTTCCACTCGCATTGATTTTAGTTGCTGTTTAACTGGTTCAGACTCATGGAAACTTCACTTATAATGGGATGACATGTGTGATGACCCTGTACTAGCTTCATTCACTCTGGTTAGAATACATGAGTCCATTATTGCAGCAATTGTGTATTTTGAATGATTGCCAACCTAGGAACTCATCTTTCAGCACCATGTTGGCCAATATTGTGTCGTCACAAAGTGGATTCACTCATTATGAAGAGGGTTCTCACTGAGCAAATTTCAGAAGTCAATTACCAGACTCTTTCTAGTCCCCGACTCTAGAAGGCCCATGCACTAGAACCTGCTTACCAAGGGCTCTGTTGCTGGTATTTGAAATACTAATGGCATTACTCTCAGAGACACAGCAACACAAAGATCAACAAATGATGCCCTTTTCTACAGGCATGGAGTCCTGGTAATGTTATAGTTATGTGTCGAGCTGCTATCCCCCTGGTCTGCAGTTCAAAACCACCAGCAGCTCCGAAGGAGACAAGACTGGACTTTCTACTCCCAGCAACTGGAAGTGATTGCTCTGAGCCAGCATTGACTTGATAGTCGTACATTTGAGTTGTGATATAGAAACTCATAAGTTCTAAGACTCCAAAGAATTCTTCCCTCACACAAAAATGTCTTGGTGCTCAGCTACTGTGAACTGTTAGCTTTGTCAAGTTAGAAATGACTCAAGGGCAGAAGGATGTTTTTGTTTTTGATCTGTTTTGTTTGAGCAAACAGTTTGATTAAGGAACTGGATGTGACAATTCAATCTCAAGCTTGGTCACTTAAGAGACACATCTACCCAGGGTCTTCAGAAATCTGCTATTAAACTTTCCCAAATGCCTCCATGTTAAGGTTTTCACTAATATTGTGGAGTTCAAAAAGTTCATGAAAATGGAATTGGAAGATCTTGGAATTTTTCCACAAGCTTTCTGAAGCCACAAGAAACATGCCATCCTCTGACACTCATAATAATGCCTCAGATTTCGGAGGGCTGTGATGTTACGTGAGGGAATGTAGGGCAAGGATCATAATGGATATTTGCATTATTATTTTTTTTCTTTTTTCCCCTATGAATGCCAAATACAGACATCCATGATCTCTAACAAATTTAAGCTTTCTTTTTGCCCCCCCCCCCTTTTCAACTGTAAATTCAGAGAGAGGAAATAAGAAAACTGGCCTCTGGCTGAGTTGCTGCTGAAATCAGAATATACAGGGGGAAGTCGTGCTGCATATACAAAGTGAGGAATCAGAATCTGAGCTCTTCCAATCGAGTGAAGCAAAACTACATGGACAGAGGGTTAAAATAAATAGGCTTAAATATTATCTCCACCAATTAAGAGCTATTTGAGTGTGCATGCGGCACTTTAGGGCTCCAATTTACTAATCTATAAATCAAGGAAGCCAGGACAAGTGGTCACTTTTGCTTTGAAAAGCAATGCATTTAAAGGTAGTTTAAATGGAACAGTTAATAATTCCACAATTTCAGACTGTCAGAACTGCAATGGTCTCCAGTGACATCAAGTCCCCTGAATGCCTTTTATAAATGACTCAATGGAGACGGGCTGGCCCAAGGACACAGGGCAGGGTCTCAACCGTCAGGTCAGGGGTCCCTCGGACCATGGTCCTGTGAGTCCCTTGAAGGTGAGGAAGCATCTCTCCTCCTAGGACCCCAACTCAGGACCTTGAAAATAGCCAATTCTCTTTATTCTCGTCACAGGCACAAAGGCACAGTGTCTCTTTGGGGATCAAAGACACGTAGAGAGAGATGTCCATAAAGAAGGAATAGAAAACGGGAGGAAGGCAAACTTCTGAAGTTCAAATCTTCAAGACTGAGACATCGTGTTAAGTTTTGTTTCGTTCTGCTTTTAAATTGACTCCCAGTCCTTTGCATCTGGAATGGTGACTGATGTCACTGTGTGCTGCCCAGTCTGCTCTATCACATGGATGACAGAAGGCCGGGTCCAGGTATGACGGTCACCCACTCCTGGAGAAGGATGACACTATTTGTCTCTCTATAACACGTCAGTCAATGACTGTGTGAATTGTGTGACCCGAGGGACCCGGGAGTATCTCATAACCAAAAGTTATGTCTGCAGCTCCATGGTTTGTCTGATTGCCTAGAAATCAGAGCCTCTGTGTTCCAATCTGTTTTCATATATCTGTGAAGCAACATTCAAAATACAGAGCCCCCTACACCAAACAAACAAACAAACAAACCAACCAAAAAGCCCATTGCAGTCCAATCACCTTCCACTCACAGAACTCCCCTCAAATGGCTGCCAAGGCAATCATCTTTACAGCTCAGGCTGCCAGACATTTATTTTCCTAAGCAGCTGGTGGACTGGAACCACCCACCTTTTGATTAGCACATGCGCGATAGACCACTGGGCCACCAAGACCCTGGTAATTCGTACTTGTTATGGTTAAAAAAAACTTCCTCATGAGCAATTTTCCATGCGTGAAAACTGGTGCAGGTTAGTGGTTAGTGTCGGGCTGTGAATGGCAAGACCAGCTGTTCGAAATCCCCAGCCACTCCAAAGCAGAACGTCGGAGCTTTCTAATCCCATGAACAGCGGCAGTCTTGGAAACTCACAGAGGCAGTTCTACGTTGCCCTATTGGGTTGACAGGAGTTGGCATTGCTGGATGGCAGTGAGTTATGGTTTTGGGTTTATCTCAGATTAAATATCCACAGGAATGAGACGTTCATCACACAGAGTCTCAGACAAGGCTGGAGGCGGGAGTTGTAAAAAAAGTGGATGTTCTGAATGAAGGAGCACATTTCCTCTCCTCCATTTCACCCAGGACGACTTTGCCTCAAGAGGAGCCAGCATGTCTCTGAATACCTCAACTTGACCCTGCAACATTCCACTGCTCTAGGTAGGCAATCCTTTGAAGTTGACCTAGAAGTCCTCATGCATATTCTCAAAGTGCTAATTAGGAGAAAACACACACACACACACATACACACACACACCAATAAATCAATCATTTGGTGCCAGTTAAACACTACATATTTAAAGGACCCTTCTTTCAAGAATAAAATAAGGGACTAATTATCAAGGGTGATCCACTAAAACAACAACAACAACAACAAAAAAAACCCTCCAAGTCTATGAGTGGCCCACAGAAATTTCCACAAGTATGCTTTATATAATGCTACAGGAGATTGAATTTGCTCCAACTGCAGACTCAAAGGTAATGGGGAAAAAAAGGTGGGGGGTTGGGGGGGAGAAAGAGCCCCTTGGTGAGTACGCGCTGGGATTTAACCAGTAATCTTGATGAAGGAGAGTGGCTAATTTAGGTTGAGAGGAAGGTTAACACCCTGATGAGGTCTCTTTGTTGTCAGATTCAAGGTAAAAAGATTGGCCCTGGACATGATTACAATATTCTAGGCAGTCAAGCAGAATGGACATCCAATAAAGCAGATGGATAGAATCTGGCAAAACGGTGCCAGAGGAAGTCCTTGGCGATCTTCCTCAGGGTTCTCCTCTGCCACATCATCCTAGAGAAGGTAGGAAATCATTTCCCACCGCAGTGATCCTCCTTCACCATCCCACGAGAACAAACATGAAACACTACGGTTGTTATTGTTATTTAACTTGCCAGGCCCCTTGGCAAGGAGCCCTGGTGGCATGGTGGATCATGTATTGTTGAGTTGTTAACGCCAAGGTCAGCTTTTGGACTCCACCAGTCACCTCTCAGGATAAAGATGAAGTTTCTGAAGATATGCAGCCTCTGAAATCCAAAGGGGCAGTTCTATTCTGCCCTGTAAGATCCATATGAAAAGAATGTAATACAGTAGACAGCACTGAAGATAGAGCCCAGGAGGCATGGTGGGTCTGTCCAGACCACATGGGTGAAAACCAAGAGGGGGGGAGGAGGGAGAGAGTGAGAGAACTACATCATAAGGATCACCAAGCCCCGGAGGCAACCCCTCTGCTGGGAGCAGCCAATGCATAGAGAGGACCATAGGGTCAGCTCCACCATGAGACACAATGTCCCTTCACTGACCCATAGCACTATGGGAAACAGCACTGGAGACACTGTGTGAAAAGTGAGTGAGGTCTGCCCCCCCTGACAAAGTGGGGCAAAACACGAAGGGATGCAACATAGCCGCAAAGGGAGCAAAGTAACAAAGTCCCCAAGGAATCCTGAAAATAGACTTCAGACTGGGGAGACAGAGCTTGGCATCTCATCAGACCTGACAGGAAAACACTCATAAGGGTCAGCAGACAGGCCTGGAACTATTCATTGTTTTTAGGTTTTGTTATATTTTGTTTGCTTGTTTTTCTTTCTTTCATTCTATGTGTATCTATATAAGATAGGCAGGACAAACAACAGGATTGGCAGCATGGGGGAGGATGGGGTGGGGAGGGGCAGCTGGAAGCCAACAATTTCGGGGATAAAGGAACAACAAGAGATCTAAAATTTTGGTAAGGAGGGCATAAAATACCTGGTAAGTTTTAATCAAGTGAAATGTTTCAGAGTGGAATTATTGAAAGCTGAATGGAGGGTGAGCATGAAAGTGGGACAGAATAAAGGTGAAAGAAAATAGAGGAAAGAAGTAGGAAGCAAAAGCTATTTATAGAGGTAGAGCTATAGGCATGTATATATGTCAATATATGTATTTATAATGAAAGGTATAAAGGTCAGTGTACACATATTTATATCTTAAATATTAAGATAGCAGACAGACTTTGGGCCTCTACTCAAGGCCTCCCTAAATGCAAGAACACTTTGTGCTAATAAGGTGGCACTCTTTGATACTCACCTTTTGGACACAATCACTGAAGACAAAATGGGTGCATAAGCAAATGTGGCAAAGAGAGTAGATGACACCCGGCTATCAAAAGATATAGTACCTAGGGTCTTAAAGGCTTGAAGTTAAACAAGCGACCCTTGAGCAGGGAAGCAAATAAATCCACATGGAAGAAGCACACCAGCCTGTGTGATCATGAAGTATCCATGGGATCAGGTATCAAAAGGTCCACAACAAACAATTATATCCATGTGAAAGAATGGGGTTGAAGTGGAGACCCAAAGCCCACCTGTAGATAATTGGACATCCCCCCACAGAAGGATTACAAGAAAGGGATGATTCAACTAGGGTGAAGTATATAGCACTGAAGAAACACACATCATTCCTCTAGTTCCTGAATGTTTCTTCCACCAACCCATGCCACTACCATGACCCAGTTCTACCTTACAAATCTGGCTATACTAGAGTGCACACTTGGTACTGGTAAGAGCTCTACACACACGGAATTCAGGACAGATAAAACCCTCAGGAAGAGTAGTGTGAGTAGCGATATAGTGAGGGTAGGGGGATGGGGAAGGGAGGGGGAGAAAGGGGGAAACTGTCACAATATTGGATATGTATCCTCCCCCTCCCCCTGAGTGGGGGCAAAAAGTAGAAATTTGGGTAAAAGTAGACAGTGGACAGTGTAAGATACAAAATAACAATAATAATATAAAATTGATCAAGATTTCACAAGGAGAAGAGGGGAGGGGAGTGGGGAGGGAAGAGGAGCTGACACCAAGTAGAAAGAACATGTTTTGGAAGTGTTTATAACAACATATGCACAAGTTTGATTAATATAATTGAATGATGGATTGTTATAAGATTCATAAGAGCTCACAATAAAGAGATTAATAGAATATAAATAAATGAGAAAGTAAGTAAATAAATAAATAACAAAGATCCATATGAGTTGGAATTGACTGGATGGCAGTCGGTGGCCCCGTGATGTTTTGGTACATAGGGATGAGGAAGACACCGAGGAAAAGCCTATGAAGAGATACTGAAGCCAGCTACAGGGAGAGGCTCAGATGCTTGAGGTAATGCGGATGAAGAGAATATTTGAGGGGGGCTGGGGAGTAGATCCTTATAGTAGCTACTTAATGGACGCTTTTAGAAAACTTGCATCATGACACTTGACACAAGGATCTAACCCACCTCAAGATATCTTTAACAAAACCAGGGGGATTAATGACTTGTGTTGTTAATTTTGCGTTTTTGATATGAGAAAATTAAATGGTTTCTGAACTCCTTCTAAAAACAGGCCCAGATTGGGAACAGCACCTTAAAGGGATCCTACTAAACACGTTACATATAGATCGTTGTCTTTAATTTTCACACACACACACACACACACACAAACACACACACACAGAATAAAACCATGATTACCAAAAGCCACATGACCGATAATGTAGAACACAGAATGCTAACCATCTTTATAAACATAGATAGGTGGTATCAGAAGGAATGATGGTGTTCAAGGTCATCTTATTTTCTAAATCTATGTTCTCTCTCTTTTTTTCTTTAACTGTTTTGTGTATGATACACTCATAGATAGGGGTCGTTCTGGAATAACCTTTAACCTTGCAGCTGTAAAGAGGTTGGCTGTTCCAACTCCCTGATTGTCCTATGGCGAAAACAAAGACGAACGATGTGCTTCCTTGGATATCTACTCCATCGCATTGAGTTGCAATGAGTCAGAAGTGAATTGAGGTCACCCATCACCAGTATGCATGTGCAACACATCACTTGTACACGTGCCATTCAGTGGCATGAGTTAAGTTCACCATCACCATTTCCATTTCTAAACTTTTCCCCTCTAAACTTTTCAAACTTCTCAACACAGCTCAGTGTTCCCAAAGCCCCTTCTTTCCCTCCTTCCTACCCCTGGTTACCACAACTCAACTTTGTTTTCTGTGCAATTGCCTACCTTCCAATGCAAGACATTCTACATAAGTGGAATCACAAATGTGTCCTTCTGTGCCTGACTCGTTTTGCACAGCATCATGAAAACAGAGGACCTGGGTTCTGGTGATCACTCTGTTTCCAGGCTTCCCAAATCTAAAGCTTGGTCTTCCCACGTCCAAAGCTGTGCCCTCTGAACTCTGTCGGATGGTACTTCAATATGTCACCACCAACTAAAACAAGGGACAGGACCACTTTGGCATTCCTGGCCAAGGAATGTAGCTAAGGGAAGAGACCTGTAGCTATTTCTGAAATGTCGTAAAAGAAGTGCCCGATGGGTTACTTTTATATTTTCATAGCCAAATTCTTGTAACTCTCACCAAAAAAATGGGGTGAGGCTATGCAAATGAGGTATCTGTGACCCATCAAGGAGATTGGATAGTGTGTTAATGCAAATAAAACAAATGGTACTTTTGTTTGGGAGGAACCTTATGCACAAGGGGTTTGGAACCCTAACGAGGGGGTAAGTCAGTTTTGCCATTACTCTAGACTTAAAATGAGACATACTAGGGGATCATAGGGGGCCCCTTACTACAAGCAAGAAAGAAGAGATGGAATGAAGATCATGTTTTAGACCAAAGGCCAAGAGACTCGAGAAGTCCACATGGCCAAATACCAGTCTACAGGTACAGCTGAGAGGAGGCTGCCCTAAATAAAGAACCATATACTGAGTCAGTTCTGATAGTGAATTATAAGCTGTTACTTCCCTAATAAACCCCATTAACTGTAAGAAGGCCTGGGGGTTCAGTGTAGCCACTGCAATAGATCGTCAGACCCAGCAGAAAGTCAGAAGTGCGGGGTGGGGTGGTGAAGGTGGGTCACAGCTGTATCAGACATGGTAACAAGACTGGTGAGAGGAAGTACATCTGACTTCCAATTCATGGGAATCAGCCTGGGACTGGGAGTGCTGAAATAGTCCTCCCATCCTGTGAAGCTAAATGAAGAGGTCCAATGCTGCAGCCATTGCATTTGTACAATAAAGGTAAAGATGATTAATGGCATTTTTCCACTTAGTAAGACAAGGAAATGAAAGGCATACCCAAAACGGTCAGGGGAGAAGTCCAGAAAATTACTTGTAGTGAATTTAGAACTTTTCTGTAAGTTGAGATGATTTCAAAAGTAATTGTTAGAAAGGGAACATAGAAAAGTAAACTATTGTTCAAAATAAAGAAGACTGAAATTTGTGATTATCTTAGGCATTGTAATTGTTACTAGTTGGTCCCATAGAAACGGGAACTAATCTGGTCACTAGTTGGTAACATAGATTTAGTGAATGAGTCATTGTTTGTTGAAAAAAATTAGAATGCACTTAACAATTGATCTAACAATCATCTGTGAGTTTGTCATGCTATGGTGGTGTGGTCACGTGAAATTTCGCAATAGGAATCTTCTAACCATGTCTTTCTCTTACCAAAAGGTTGGGTGGAGCTATGCAAATAGGGGACTGGTCAGTTTAAATAGCTGCTCCTGTGCAAGATCATGCGGAAGCTGAAGAAATGTAAAACAAGCCAAGTGAACCAAGATGTCATTTTAATTCTATCCCATCTGTAGAACAGACTGGACACATTGATTACTGATGACTGGAGACTAGGCGAATTGTGAAATAACATCAAGGATATCATCCATGAAGAAAGCAAAAGGCTGTTAAAAAGGATGGGAAAGAAAAACAGACAAACTGGAAGTCGGAAGAAGTTGTGAAACTTGGTCTTAAATGTAGAATA
The DNA here is from genome assembly GCF_050624435.1 of Tenrec ecaudatus. NCBI lineage: Eukaryota > Metazoa > Chordata > Mammalia > Afrosoricida > Tenrecidae > Tenrec > Tenrec ecaudatus. Next base: position 5,709,257 of record NC_134544.1, on the reverse strand, counting down.
GTCTAAGCTAATGGGAATGAGTGATGTAAAATAGCTGAGCAGGATATTGGGCTATTTCAAAGGTCACCTTGAGAAGAAAATATAAAATATTGTCATGAAAAATGCAAAGACCTGGGAATAGAAAACCGAACAGAAGAATAGGAAGATAGTTCTCAACCTAAAAGACCAGGAGAAATCACACTGGCCTCAGGTTGTCATACCGAAGGAGTCCATAGGAAAGGAACTGAATGAACCAGGAATCAAGAGAGATGGAATGAGTAAAAGTACATTGGTAATAATAGCTGTTCAATCACTTCAGGATATAGCATATAATCAAGGCTCAATGACATTGCATGAAGAAGTCTAAGCTGAACTGAAGGCATTGGCAAAAACCAGGGTTCTGGGAATTGATAGTGTAACACTGGGGATGTTCCAACAAATGAATGCAATGTTGCAAAGCTACCTGGTCAATCAACTGGGTGAGAGCTGGATTTGTGCTCATTCCAAAGAAATGTGATCCAACAGAAAGCAGAAGTCACCAAAAGATATTGTGCTGAAGATAATTTTAAAATGGTTGCAGCAGCATATTGACAGGGAACTGCCAGAAATCCAAGCCAGATTCAAAAGAGGCTGTGACATGAGGCATATCATTGCTGGCAAAATGGTTGAAAGCAGAGAATTCCAAGGGGCTGTTCTCCTCTGCTTTACTGTCTATGGAAATGCATTTGATTATGTGGATTATAACACTTTATAGATGATGTTTGAAGAATGCATATTCCAGAGCCTTTGATGATCATGAAGGGCCTGTGCTCAGAGCAAGTGTTAGCCATTTGAATAGAACAAGGGAACAAGGGCTTAAGTAAGGGGAGAAGTGCATCAGGGTTGTATCCTTTCACCATGCTTAACAGTCTGTATGCTTAGGAAATAATCTAAGAAATTGGACAACATGAGAAAAGAAAAAAATATATATGGCATAAGGTATGGAGGAAGACTATAAAGACTTAGTGTGCCATGCAGATGATGCAACCTTGCTTACTAAATGCCAAGAGTCTTGAAGCACTTACTCTGAATATTTAAGAAATCACAGCCTGCAGTGTGGACTGTACAATAAAATCAAATAAATATCCTCACCACAAGACAAACTAAGACCATCATGATTAGCAAGAAACAGGTTGACATCGTCATGGATGTCATATTACTTGGAACCACTATCAACACCCGTAGAAAGGGTATGGAGAAATCCAATGTCATAAGACACCAGGAACATATGCTGCCAAAGACATCCTTGAAGTGTCAGGAAGCGAAGAAGTATTTTGAGGACCAAGGAGCACCTGCCTCATGCCATGGTATTTTCAGCCCCTCATATGCATGTGAAAACCGAACAACAAATAAGGAAGACCAAAGAACTGACATCTTTGAATGATGATGTTGGCAAAGAGAACTAAACAGACCATAGACTGTCAGAAGAACATATAATACTATCTTGGATGAAGTTCAACCAGAGTGCTCATTCGAAAACAGAATGGTGAGACTGCACCTCACGTACTGGAAAAGACCATCATGCTTTGAGAAATAGAAGAAGACTCTCAGTGAGATGTGTTGACATGATGGCTCCAACCATGGGATCATTACATAGCAACAATTGTGAGGAGGGCATTCAGTGGAGCATAGATTTTGATTTGTGGCAAATAGGGTCATAGGGTTGCTATGAGTAGGAACCAACTCAAGACACTTAAAACAATGAGTAATAGTCTTTTTATGGACTTGACATAAAACCACATGATATAGACTACAGGCAGGGATCTTGTCATGACTAACATCGATGACTTGGTGATGATAATGGTGACGACTAGGGTGATGATGACAATGAAAGTGATGACAGTTATAAAACTAATAATGTGGCAAGGATGCTTTTTTAAAAACTGAGGGAGAAAAATGCTTCTTATTCATGATCCAGACTCATGTTGCTGGAGTATGAAAGATGTTAGGATATAAAGAAAAAAAGTAATCCTGTACTCATCAGAGACATCAGGAAGCTCCCCAATATAATACCAAAGGCTACAGAAAGGGAAGATCTTCAAGCTGCTAAGCCCTGAAGCTAGTGGCTATGGGCTTGTTGACAGGGAGGCATAGGATCTAAAACTATAGATGAGTGGTGCTCTCCTCTCAGCTTTGCTAGGGGCATGGCCACAGGTATATCATTTGAACATTTTAAATCCTAAATTCTGAACTGAAAAGGAAGATGGCAATAACATTACAACTCGTAAGTATGTAATCAACCTCGATGACAGGATGAGTGTAACGTGTACAGCCTTTAGAACAATGACTGCCTAGAATAAAAAGTTGCTAATTCAATATTCTTATCAAATGAATCCCTTTTCATGAGATTTTTTGAAACCCCAAATCACTTACTAATTATATCATTGTTTCATTTGACTTAATTTTCAATAACTGAAACTTTATCACATTTACCACACATTCTACTTGGAACATTTACAGAGAATTTATTTCTTCGAGAAAGGGTGTTTTATTTAATAAGCAAATCCAATATATTTCAAAATACGAAATGTTTTGTTGGTTGCTTGCTTGCTTATTTCCCACAAGTGTGTAGTTTTTACACATTATGATGTTTCTACTTTCTTAAATCCCATCACCTCTGTTGTAGCCAATAGTGAATGGTATTTTATTTTACAATGTTATAGCTGGCAATTCTAATTAGTGCAAATACTAAGCTAGAGAATAAAGCAACAGCCAAAGCCACAGAGTAAACACGTAAACATTGTCTTAATGAAAAAGGAAACAATGAGTAGATAAAAAGATCTCTCTCTCTCTCTCTCTCTCTCTCTCTCTCTCTCTCTCTCTCTCTCTCTCTCTCTCTCTCTCTCACTGGCTCTCTCTCATTGGCTCTCTCTCTCTCTCTATCTATCTATCTTTGGAGCTAGACATACAGCTGGTATGATATTTTTAAAAATAGGTATAATACATAATTAGGGCCATTCCTACAAGTGAGTATGTCTAAGTGATGGAGGGAGAGACAAAGAAACCCTTTTCAACAAGAAATCAGTCCGACTCCGTTTATTAAAGACTTGCTACCGCCCAGGGCTATTTTTGACCTTTCAGGAGTGGGGGGAGCAACCAATGATAGCTGTTTTGCAGTCAGTCTCCTGGGAGGAACCCTCTCTGTCATGCAGGAAACCTGTGAGTCAGGACTGAGTCCACGACTGTGCGTTTAGTTTGTGCTTTGTCTATACTCAGAGGAAAGCTCAGGGTCCATAGCAGGAGCTTTAAAAATCAAGTGAAGGGCTTTGCAAGAGTCTTCTTGTCCCCAGAGAAAAAGTGAGGCCCATTGATAGCTAAGGACACTTGTCTGAAAGAAAGGGGGCAGGGCTGAATGGAACTCCAAAGCACACAATCTTGGTGTGTTCATTTTCTTAGACAAGAATATTGACTCAAAATCATACACTGCTCTGTTCAATACATGGATTTCATAATGAGTTGGGGTTTTGTGCACAGTTTTCTAATAAGCTCACATCTTCATTTTTTCTCAGTCCCTCCCCGCCCCCCGAATTACTACAGCCCTTTCAACATGCGCACAAAGAGTTCTCCTTGGTGAACTTCTCTTTCTACCTCTTTAAAAGCAAACAACAATTATCTATTCCAAATGTTTCTCTTATCCTTCAATATAAAGTATGACAAGACCAATCACCAAATCCATTTGGGGCAGTAAGCACTATGCTATGTCTCCTGCTCAAATTGATTTATCCAAATACCTTTCTCCACGTTGTCACAGTCACAGCTCTAATCTCGATCCTCACTCTTACATTGCTCTTCATTGCACTTCAGTTGCTCTATTTGGTTTTCTGTGCTTTTAGTCAGGATCCCTGGGGACAGAGTCCTACCCATAAGAACATCGTTTCAACTCCAGGCAGGAGTTACAGTCTTAAAACCCCACAGAGACAGTTGTACTGAGTCCTGGAAATGACTGGGTGGCACTGGGGTGAGTTAGTTGAATGCTTTTATTCCTTTTTTACTCAACCTTTCTCCAAATTCTGAGAAAACTCCATGTGTAATGGAGATCTCACTTAAGACTGTGATTGAATTGACATGACATTATAGAATCCTTAATCTGAATCAAATGAACATTTTGGACCCAGACAGAATATTCAGAGCACATCAATATACTATCAATTTCCCATAGATTGTACCTTTTTGATTATTTAATTTCATTTATAATTTAACTCCACTTTCTCACTCATTAACTCATTTACTTGCCTATCCAAACCAACTTCGCAACGCATCTGCTTACTTAGGTTGTACACAAAAGAAGAGCTAAAAACCCAAAGTGTTTCCATTTCAGAAGCTACAAATGATGACAGGACTAGGTGCCTGCTCCATGCTATTCTTGTTGTGTGGTCTGCCAACTCACAGCCACCCAGTTACAACAGCCCAGAACACTACCCCATCATCACACCATTGCTAGGTTGAACCTACGGGTGTAGCACTCCTGTAATCTATATCTGTGAGGGTTTTTTCACTGAACCTCCACCTGAGCAAACATGATGGCCCTTTTCAGAGCCTCAAATATACACAAGAAAACTTCACCTCCGTGGATTCCATTGCAATTCACTGTAACCCTATAGCACTGCCCGTGTGGGTTTCTGAGGCTGTCCCTCTTGGTAGGGGTAGAAAATCTCACCTTTCCACTGAAGAGCAGCTGAGGGTTTTGAACTCACTATCTTGTGGTTAGCAGCCCATACCACCAGGGCTCCTTTTCAAGGAGGAGTCTCGACGAATAACATGTCCAAAGCATGTAAAACACAGTCCCGCCATCCTCTCTTCCCAAGAGCCTTCGGAGGTAGCTCCTCTAAAACACCTGTGGTTGTTCTGGCGCTCTGCGGAACTGTCAATCATCGTCTCCAGTCTTACCAGCAAGCATCCTTCTGCAGCCGTCCTTCTCCAACCCCTGCACACGAGGTGGGTGAAACGACCACAGCTGAGGGCAGGCCCACCTCTGTCCCCTACAGACAGATCTGCTCTTTCATACTTCAAAGAGACCTTGTGCAGCAGAGTCACACAGTATGACCCACCACTGGACTTCCTGACTGCTGCTTCCAATGCAGCGATGATTGTGCATTCAAGTGTGTGCCATATTTGGAGTCAATTATTTGCTTAAACATTTGTGTCCTAAAAAATAAATTTGTTTCCTCTGGAGCAGAAGCTGCATCTCAATCATGTTCTGACCCCAGCCTTGGGTGTAATATCTGAGTCAACACTGGAGCAGTGATCTTGCTGGGGTGTTGAATGAACTCATGAAATAATGAACCAGAGATTGAGATGTTAGCATAGAAAATCCCATGTCACATGTGAAGGAATATCAGGGATTTGTATCACTAGGGATCAAAATCCATTATTACATGTATAATGTGTTAATCTCCAATCATCTCCATTAAGTTAGTACTATAACTGGTCCCCTATGCTAACATTGCAATTGTGGGGCTGGCACAGGACTGGGCGGTAGTTTGCTCTGTTGTACATAGGGTCACTATGAGTCAGAACCGACTTGAAAGCACCTAGCAACAATTAATATTCCCTGGTGGTCCTGTGATTAGTACTCATCTGCTACCCAAAAGCTCAGCAGTTCAAACCCTCCAGCAGCTGCACAGAAGAAAAGAAATTAGAAATCTTCTCCCACAAAAATGACAGCTTACAAAAACTCTATGGGGCAGTTCGCTCTTCCCCACAGGACCGCTATGAGTCACAATCAGTAAACAACAACACAGAATACACCAAAACCCAACACCCATTGTCCTAATGTCACAGTAACAGAGTATTCCTCAAAGGGTTTCCTAGGTGGTCCTGTTTGTGGGCGCAAACATCCAGCCCATGTTCCCACAAAGGAGCAAGGGGAGGGAGAGCGAACTGCTCACTTTTGGGTTAGCAGTTGAGAGATCAACCACTGTGATACCACGGGTGCTACAGACACACACACACAATGATTCCCACACCAGAGACAGAGAGAGTGAAGCCACGAGGGACTAGGTAAATCACTGCTGCCAAGAGCCATGAGGCAAAAAATATGCAAGTCAGCCTTTGCCCCAAGATTTCCATGAAGATCAGCATGACTCTGAGATAACAAATGGGTTCGTGTCGAGATAAGTTATTGAAGTTATAGGCAAAGAGATGACAGTTTTGATGTGGCTAACATAAGCTCGCTTCAGTTGAACACCTACTGTAAATTATGACTTCAAACAATGAGTAGCAATTTCCCCGACGAGGACTGTCGCTTATTGGGAAACCAGACTGGAATGCCTGAGGCGCTTCTCTAGAACATGAGCGCCTGGCTGGACGGAAGAATCCTTTATCAGACGTACGGAACCCAATTTTCACAGCCATTTTACCTTAACAGAAACATGATGACAATGATCTAGAACAGACACATTGGTGTTAGATGGTGGGGGTCCAACTCAAATGACACGATGAAAAACTTAGCAAAAAGAATACAAGGGGTACTGCAAAATCCTAATGTTGTTTTTTTTTCTTTTTAATGTGAGCCAGATTGTGCATTTAAAGTTAACTCCACCAGGTCAGACTTTCTATTTAGAAGTTCTGAAAAGATTGCTTAACAGTGTGTGACCAAAAAAGGCTTGATTTGTGGCAGACAGGAGACGAGTGTTGCCACCACGACAATGCACCTACTCACACAGCCATCTCAGTACACCAGCTTTTGGAAAAAGACAGCATGCCTCTCTTGCCCCACACACCTGACCTAGCTCTGTGTGACATCTTTTTGTTTCCACGAAAGAAGAGGGACATGAAAGGACAGTTATTTGATGCCTTAGACAATGTGAAGGAAAAAAATAAGGGAGGTGCTGTCAGCCATCCAAAGAGATGAGTGTGAAAAATGTTTCCAAGAATGGAATTTCAGATTTGAAAAATGTATTAAGCATAATGGAGAGTATGTTGATGGTGAAAGGTTGTTTTGTTTAAAATTTTTTTTGAATATATAGCTTTGGGGAAAATCCGGAGATTTTTTGGGGGGGTACCCCTCATACAAATGCTAAGGAGGTGAAGAAGATGCTAAGTACCATATTAGCCCCCCAAATAGCTACTTGACTCCTATATGAAGACTCAAACCTGCTACCTTTGAGTCACTACAGCCCACAGCAGGCCCATGTGTATCAGAGTCACATGGCTCTGGCTGGTCTTTTGACGATATTCTAAATGGAAGCAAGTCACCCTGATACTGCTAGGGGACTTGAATTGCCAAGTTCTAGGATAGAGTTAGAGTCCTCCAAGGTTTGTGCCAACCACCAACATTTTCTCATTGAGTAAATGACCAAACCCACTGCCATTAGATCAATTCTGACTCATGGGGACCACATAGGATGGAGCAGAATTGTGCCATGGGGTTTCCAAGGCTACACATACGTACAGACAACCTCGTCTTTCTCCCACAGAGCTGATGGTGGTTTTGAACCACAGACTTTATATTAGCAGTCAAATCCTTAATCACTGCACCAGCAGGGCTCTTCAATGACAGCAAAACTGCAAAGCAAATGCGCTGCTATGGAGTCTTTTCCAGCTCACAGTGGTCCAAAGAAAACCAGAATGGAAAGGCTTTGTTGGGTTTTCCAGTATCTCTTTACTGTATCTCTTTACTGAAGCAGACCTCCCAAAAATAAAGCAGCTTGGGGGTGGCAGAGACAGGAAGTGCGATGAGGATTCAGAGCCCAGAGAAGCAGCAGTGGGAGGGAGTGGGAGAGGCAGGGATGGGAGTTGTCAGGGGAGGAGGGCGCAGCTTGTAGCTCAGGCCACTGAATGAAGCTGAGGAGGCATGAATCGCTGGTCGCCAGAAAGCCCCACAAGGTGCCCAGAAAGAAGGAAGTGCACTGAGGAGAAATGGCCACAAAGGTTAAAACAATGGAAACAGCATTGGGGTAGCTGCACGATTAAGATTGTTTTTAATAAGCACTTCCTTTTTTTTTACTTTAAAGTGTGAGATGTGCATATTATTTGATGATGACTGTTCGCAGAGAGCAGTGTGTCTGCACGAGAAGACCGGGCATCATTTTCCTACCAGTTAAGCCCATTAGCAAGGACAGTAGGCCTTTGCAAGGCCTCTTCATTGCTCTGCCCAGGGAAACCTTCACTGCAGATGTGACTTCCCATCACCATGGCAACCCTCATGTAAGCCTTCCCAGTTCATCAGCACAGCCACTGGCCAGGGCACCAGCTCCACTGGGATTGTCCACCCAATGGGCTCAAGGGAATGGGCTTTCCTTCCTGACTGCACAGGCTGCTGTACTGGGGGGCTGGAGGTTTTCAGGCAGTGCCAACAATCCGGCTTCCTACCTGTTGGGCTGCCTGTGCCTCTGAATCACCACATGGAACTCCTTGGGGCTTTGCAGTGTAAATCTCCCATGAAGAGTCCCCAGGGAACAGGAGGGTTTGCTGCTGATGCTGCTGCTGATGGGCGACGAACAGGAGAGAAGTGACATTTTTATGACTAACCGGACCACCTGCTTAAAGTCAAGGAATGCCTTTGTGGTCCCTGCCCTGCTGCCTGTGAGCCATCCAGCTGTCTTAGCGTCAGCCTGCCAGTCCGCCTTAGCACGGTGCGGAGAAAAGAGCCGTCTGGAGCTGCTGCGAAGGGAAAGTTCTATAAGGACACACCAAGGCAGAATTTCCAGCCAGTCAGCAAAGCTGAGGCTCGGTGGCCGCACGCCAACCAAGCGTGCAGGAACAGACAGCATCGCTCTTTAGAAGCAAAGCATCAGGCAGCGTTGCCACGAAGAGGCAGAGGCTTAAACGGTGCCAACTTCTACAAATAGCTATTATTGCCACCAACACGGGCACCACCTTTGTGTGCTCATCTTTGAACAGGGGTGAAAGCCCAGATCCTGCTGGGCATCCAGCATAAGGGCTGAACCCCAATTCAACTGTGGTTGGTTTCGACTCAGGGGGACCGAAGAGGACAGAACAGAGATGCCCCAGAGAGGTTTCAAGGCCGTTTTCTTGAAAGAAGCAGAAGGCCACCTCCTTCCCTTTCACAGTGGCTGCTGACTTTGGACCGCCAAGCAGACAGGCGCAAGCGGAAAGCACTGCCTCCCCCTGCTTAACCCTCCCCCCTTCCCAAAGGTTGCCTTAGCAGAAGCATGGGGGTCCTCCAAATGCAGTACGGAATGGATTTGTACACACATGGGGGTATACAAGCCTGTACTTGGAACAGAGATATTTTTAAATTCTCAACTGAAAGTCTCTGATTCTGATGTCCCCCATCTCTCCTGGGAGTTCTTACATCATTTGCTAACTTTTTCCCTCACTTCTCTAATGCCAGTCTGTCTTGAAAAAGCATATTTTCACATCATACTTAGCCCTTAGCTGCTGGGATGAACTGCATCCAGGAGCCTGGGCTTAAAACAGCACCAAGTGAGATCCTACCATTGTGGTGGGCCGAGGTCTGAAATGGACCTTCTCTGGGATAAAATCAGCTGTGGACCGGGTTTTACTCCTGCCAGGAAGCTTCAAAGGAGAACTCACCTCTCCCTTGTCTGGATTCTGGAGACTGACCACATGCCTAGGTTTTTGTCTTCCATTAATCAATGACAGTAATGGCTGTGTGTCTCTGTGATGTAGGATCACTCTGGGGTGATCCTCCTGATCACTCCTTTCCCTTGGAAGGATGGTTGGGATTGCACTGGGACGATAGAAGCTTGTTGTTAGGGGTCATCTAGTCAGTTCCAACCAACAGAGAACTGGTCCTGCACTATCTTCATAACTGTTTTTATGTTTGAGCCTAATGTTGTTGCCACTGTGTCTAGCCCCCTCCATGAGCGGCTTCTCCTTTAGAGCTGACCATCTACAAAGCATGATGCCCTTTATCAAGAACCGGCCTGTCCTGATAACACCTCTAAAGTTCATGAGACTAAGTGTGAACATTTCCTAAGGAGCATTCTGGCTATACATAGTTCAAGAAAGACATGTTTCTTCTTCTGGCAGTTTCTGCTAGTCAGTACTTTTCACCAATGTCACACTTCAAAGACATTAGTCTTCTGTTTTCACTGTCAAGCCCTCACTTGCCTATGAGGCGACTGGAGATACCAGGGCTTGGATTCATGTGCATCTTAGGCCTCAAGGTCCTTTGCTTTGTTACACTTTGGGCATTTCTGTCCAATGCAGCAAGTCATTTGATTTCTTGGCTGCTGCTTCCATGGGTGTTGATTATGGATCCAAAAAAAAAAATTAAATCCTTGACAACTTCGACCTGCTTCTCTGAGTGGCATCTGTGTGTTTGCCAACGCCTTCAAGGCAACTTGACCTTCTTCCTTCATTGCCATCAGGTCTTTCTGTTTGTCACCTCTGTGAAAGAAGGAGCATCATCAACCAATTCTTGTTGATAGAGCGACTCTTCAAAAACATTTGGGAAATATTCCATTATCTTTCCACGCCGTTTTCCCCTTAAACTATTTGAAACTCCCTCTCCATATCCAACTCCCTCTCCATGTCCCTTCTACCTCTTTTGAGGTTTCCTTTATCATTCGCCTTACTCTCATGGAGTAGCTAGATGAACTCCCTGTTGCCATGCAATCTGACACAGTCACCGATTTCATGAGTTGGGATGTAGACATCTTTGTGGAGGCGGGGGCAAAAAATCTGCCAAGTGCACATGGCTTCTCTCAGAGAGCAGACAGGGAGTCATCCTGAAGAAAGCAGAGTCGAATCAAACGTGCTGTGGAATTCCAATGTGTTAGCACCGCGGGCCAGTAGGTGCTTGGTGAATAAATTGAAGCGGGGAATAGACAATAGAACGAAGGTGCTCTAGGCTTTCACTATGATTGGAGACCCACCTAAACATGACAGACACATTGCAAACTTGGGAAGGGTGGGGGAGCCTCTTGGTTCAAGGAAGAAAAATAATCACCACAGAGGACTGTTTTCCCATTCCCCGGTGGATTTATTTTATACAAAAATAATATTACAGAAAGTCTCAAAGTATCTGCAAAAGGCTCTGAAAGCAAAGATTAAAAAGGAGAAGTGCTGATCATACTGTTTTCTTAGGCAAAAGAGCTGGATGTTTTGTTCAATTGAGATGCACCTCCTTGAATCTGCAACAATCAATCCAGCATCAGGCCTCAGGGTAACTGTAGACACTGAGCCAGGAGAGGAGAGGATGGAGAGAGAAGGCATGCACTGTTCCTCCCTGTCTTCCTCTCCTTTCCTCTTCCCTTCCCCCTGCTTGCCTTTCCTGATTCTCCTTGACTTCCCTGCTTGTGGGCCCCTGGCTCAGAGTCCCTTTCCCTGCAGGAAAAACTCCCTGAAGGCTGGGCTGGCTGGGTGACATTAGGACTCCCTGGAGATTGGATGCTGAGAGGACTGGCCAAGGCAAGGTTTGGCCAGATGACAACGTTATTGGGCAGCATCTCTGGTCTGCTCTGGGGTCCTCTTCTGGGGGCCTTAGAGGTGCCCTGATCTCAGGCCAACTCCCTTCTTCGCTCCATGCCCAGCGGCACTGGAGAGACACCTGCCACCCCTTGGAAAAGCCAGAGGGACAGCTCTGCAGGGTCAAAGAAGGAAGGAATCCTAGCTTTACCCCAGGGACTGAGCAGGAGAACCACAGGTTTCCAGCATTGACAGAGACACACCCAACTGTTTCAGCAAGAACCAAGACAGGCATCTCAGAAGAAGGGGCGCCACCCATAACCTCAGGCCAGCATGGACTGGAAGGCAGAGCTGCCCAGCAAAGGGGGAGGGAGGGACTGCCGCTAAAGGGCAGTGGTCTCAGGCAACAGAAGGAGGTAGATATTTAAATCCATGAATTGGCTCATAGCGAAATGTGAGTGATATGCTATTACCCCTTCACTGAATCTCTGCATACCACTAGGCTAAACATGCCTGCAACGTCTAATGTCATGAGAGCCACAATGGCAATCCTTTGCAGCAGGCATGTCAACAGACATGTGACATAGCTAACGGACAGCGTCACTTCCACACCGAGATCACACACACCAGAATTTCTTTTCCAGGGAATTTTGGATTCTGTGTCTCTGTCATGAAAATGTTGAAGGAAATGAACCACAAATCTTCCTTGAGGTCTAAGAAAATGCACCTTCTCATTACTGGGATCACACATGATCCGTCCCCTTGTACCACATTCAAAGAGAGGTGGCTCAGCAGTCAACCAGGAGTTAATAGAACACAAACGCACATGAGCACTTCAGCTGTCCTCTCTGGAGACAAACTCCAAAAGCCCTTCTCTCTGCACAGGAAACTACTCAATCTTCCTTTGCCTTTGCCTCCTCTCTCAGTATTCTCTGCACAGATGGGAGCTAATCCTGGAAACTGTGTCTCTCAAACACCTACCGAACCAAAGCACATCTCTCTCTCTCTCTCTTTCTCTCTGTCTGTCTGTCTCTGTCTCTCTTTCTCATCTTTTGGCTCAAAAATCAGACCAACCAAGTCAGGGGGAGGGTAGCTAAGAGGAGGAGCTGAAAAATCACTTCCAAAGCTGTGAATCTTTATGGGAGCAGAAAGCCTCATCTTTCTTCCATAGAATGGTTGGTGGGTTTGAACTGCTGACCTTACCATTTGCAGCCTAATGCATAACCAACCCCCCTATGTATATGGCAATAAGGACACATTTCACCAGAGTGAAGTATATCAGTCTTTTATTTCCAAGTGAAAAACAATCTACTGAAACCCAGTCTGTGTTCTCACTTTAGACTCTAAGCCCTTCTATCCTTTTTTCTTTTAGTGAAAATTTCAGGTTGAAAGTTAGATCTTGAAATATATTTATTGATTTTCTTAGCTACGTAAGGGTTCTGATATTTACTTGGGTAAGAAAAAGATAAATATGTATTTATACGCACATACCCACACATATACTTATTCACACACATCTATCAATGTGTTGGGGGAGGTTGCCTCTTGGTGGTTAATGGGCTTGGCTGATAACAGAAAGGTGGGCCGTTCGAACCCACCACACACTTTGAGGAATAAAGATGAGGCAGTTTACTCATATAAAGATCCTCTCTCTCTCTCTCTCTCTCTTGCTTGCTCATTAGCTCTCTCGCTCTCCTGTCACCTTCCTGCTTGTGAGCCACCTTTTTTTTTTTTTTAATGAATCAATAAGAGATTTCGGTTCAGAAACCCTCCAGGGTAATGCTACTCTGTGTGATGCGGTCTCCTATGAAACTGAATCAGGTCGACGGCAGTGCTATTATTGTTCGGTACTGGATCACCTCCATGCACACAGAATAAAACACTGTACAGGCCAAGCCCTGCACCATCCTCCCAATTGCTATGCTTGAGCCAGCTGTTGCAGTCAAAGGGTTGGGTATGTGTGGGCATGAGTGTATACACAAATCATTCAAAAGCATTCATAAAGTCTGGAATTAGGATGAACTTGTCCTTTTGGCAAACAACATTCCAGTTACTCAGTTCTCTATAGTAAGTTGTTTTCACTATTTTAAGAAGAGCATGTTCGTTGAGAAAAATTACATGCTACAATGAACACTTTTATCTATTTTAAATTTTCCTTGCTGAACTCTCTGTGGATTATCAAGTTTTGCATGCAGGAATTTTGGGGATTTTTAGAGATGCTGAATGTGATCCTCCCCACCCCCCGATAAAGTTGGAGATTGTATCAGGTAAGAAACACCAGGATACAGGTGTAGCTACACAGCTATACACCTTATGAACCCCACTGCCATCCCTCGCAGGCTCCCCCATTCTTGAACCTGTCTCTACAACCTTGCTCCCTGCCCTCTGTCCTCAGAGGCCCCAGGTTCTGAACCACCTGGCTTCTCCGTGACTCTGGCTCTATTTCCCAGTCCTTCCGTTTCATGCAAGAGGACACTCATAGGTGATTCATCACTGTACTGTTGTCCTGGGCAATGACACAGTATCCAAAATAGCCATGATCAGTGAACTGAGAAATGAGGAATCGTCAGGCTGTGTCAGGAAACGCAGAAGAACCTCCTGGAGTCCCTTTTCCTGGGATCTTCTCTGGGTCGGTTCTTCACTCCATCTCCACACGGGACCTCCAGTTGGCTCCTCCCCAGCAGCCTCCCATATTGTAGCATAGCTTAACATCACTAATGGCACCTATGATGTTTAAAAGGCTATCTTTTTTTTCTGAGTAAAAAAGAAAAGACGAAGGGAATCATGTACGAATGTGCTTTACACAATTGATGTATGTATGGATTGTGATAAGAGTTGTATGAGCCCCGAATAAAACTTTTTTAAAAAAAGATTATTGTAAAAAAATTAAATTTGGAGATAAGAACTGACACAAATCAGTCTGCCTGTCAAGCAAGATGGGCTTCGATGAGGAGGCTAGAGGCCAATTGTTGGTGGAACTCCAGTTATCACCGAATGGGATGCTGGGAAAAACTAAACAGGCCGAAATGAGCTACCCGGTACATGGGCTTGATGCCATTAAACATGGAAGTGACATTAATTTTCAATGTCTGGGTTCTACACTCACTACGAAATCTTCTGATTTCCATATGGCTCCCCATGTACCTTTACTTTCTGAATGGAGTGGGGCTATGTCAAACACCCCACCTTGAAACAAGCATTAGGAAGGCCAGTGAGAAAGCAAGAGGTGAAGTAAGGCAAGGTGTGCCTGACCCCAAGCCATGGTGTTTCAGTCACCTCATAAGCACATGTGTGCTGGACAATGAAACCTGAAGCAGCACTGTTGCATTTAAGTTGTGGCATTGGCAAAGAAAGAATACTGGGACTATCAAGGTCTTCTGGAGGAAGCAACACATGTCTCCTGGAAGAAGTATGGGTGGGATGCTACTCAGAAGCAGATGGTGAGACTTTATCTCACACACATTGGGAGAGCCAGTCCTTGGAGAAGGAATTCAAGCTTAGTAAAGTAGAGGCTCAGTGGGGAACAAAAGGAAAGGTAGACCCCCTGATGAGATGGAATGACTCGGTGGCTGCAACAAGGGGCTCAAGGAGCTCCCACTGTGAAAACAACAATGCACTAGCAGCATTCCCTCCCCCTGGGACTGGGTGTGGGTGCAGGTAGGAAGGAGCTATCCAGCACTTAATAAGAACCATAAAGGTCAGGAGCCCCATAGAAGTCAAAGCCAGCGTTCATGCCAGTGCCTTCCTGTCCAACTGGCTTCAGGCTCTCTGTGGAGACCGGAGGATGAGCCTTCATCTCTGGCTGTGGACCGCTAGAGCTCACACCCTGTCACGCACATACTTGAGTTGACTTAAGGAGGTCTTCCCCTTCAGCCTCCCATGATCACCACTGGAAGCAAACACCGTATAATAAAAAATTAAAAAAACAACAACAACCCCAAGCACACACAATTACAAGTGACGCCAGCTCAAAGGCAGATTCCCTAAAAGCTGCACAAATTATCCCTAATCCACACACCCTTTTTGTTTCATTAGCTCATAGGTTCCCACACTTATTTGGTCTACTGCCCGCCCCACTGAACTGTCTCAGAAAAAAAGAAAAACAACAACAACAAAAGCAAACACTCAGAACCCTCCTGGCAATGAACCATTTTTGTACTATTGCCCACAACTCAGGATAAAGTATAGGTATCTGCTTTTGTAGATCCTCCCACAGGCTTCTAGCACCCCACGGGGTGGTGCTGCCCACTTGGGAAAGCACTGCATTAAAGACTAGGCTGCCTCAATGCCACCTCTCCCTATGGCATGCTCTGTAGAGTGCTGCCACTCAGGACGTGGACCATTTACTGTCAAAATCCAGAGACAAGGCACTTTGTGAAGTTTCCTTTCTGTCGTCCCGCTTTTGTATCATAGACCAAAGGCAGATCTTCCGGCACCCCTCAATCTCTATTGCCTAAAAAATTAATAAGAAATAGTAATAATAATAATAATGCAGGGTGCCCATGGGGATTCCACGCTCCAATGACTCACCTCTGATCACTGACCAGGGATGTGAAGAACCTTACTATCAGACAGAGTGCACTGGGGAGTAGCCTAGTGCAGATGTACTTGGGTTAAAAATGAAAACACCTCATCATTTTGCTGTGGTGGTTGCTGTTAGGTACCATCAAGTCGCTCCTGTGTACAGCAGAGCAACACACTGCCCGGTCCTGTTCCATCCTCACAATTGTTCTTGGGTTTGAGTCCATTGTTGCGGCGACTATGCCCGCCCATCTCCTTGAGGGCCTTCCTCTCTCTCACTGCCCCTCTGCTTTACCAAGCACGAAGTCCTTCCCCAGGGACTGGCCTCTCTGGGCAACCTGCCCAAAGTACGTGAGCTGTGTCTCACCATCCTTGCCTTTAAGGAACATTTTGCCTTTTCTTCTTCCAAGATCAATTTGTTTGTACTTATCACTTATTCAATCTTTTAAAATTTGCTCCAGTTTTTATTATTTTCTGTTCTTTTCAACTGAGGTTTCTTAATTTTTAATTATGTTGTTGCTATAGAGCTTTCCATTTTGAGGTTTGGGTTGCTTGTTGTGTTTGTATATTTTTCATTACATGAAGTTCAGGATACATAAATCTACAGACAGCAACTGGTTAAGTTTCTTGGGGCTACGCCAAGGGAGGTTGGAGAATGAGGAGCTAATAATAATGAGTACAAGAAAGAAGGAAATATTTTAAACGCTTTAAAATCTGTTTGAGCTATTGAATTCTATAATATGTGAATATGTCAATAAAATTTGCAAAATTAAAAAATAACAAAGCACTGAAGCTTCAGCCCATTCCAAACTCATCCCTCAAGTCTCAGGGCCATCTCTTCTTATTCCCTTTGCATTCAGTTGTTTCTGACAATAAGATGGCTCCCCTTCTACAAATTATGGCTGCTCCTCCCTTGGTGGAGGGATCCTGGTAATACAGTGTGTTAAGTACTGGGCCTCTAACCAGAAGGTGGGTAGTTTGAAATTGTCTGGCATCCCATGGCAGAAAGATGAGGCAATTTGCTTCTGGAAAGATCACAGCCCTGGAAACCCTCTAGAGCAGTTGCACTCTGCCCTAGTGAATCACTAAGAGTTGACATTGATGCCACAGAAGTGGGTTTGGTTTTAGGTTGGCTTTAGGTGACTCACAGAATTAAGCACTCAGATACACAAAAGGTTGCCCCCATGGAACCCACCCGGGCTGTGTTCAAATACAGATCTGGCCATCCAAGTCCGGAAGGCACAGCCCTGAGAATCTTACAGAGCAGCCCGGTCTACTCTCTCCACAGGGGCTGCTCTGAGTCTGCGCAGACTGGAGGGCAGCTAACAATGACCACGAAGACGTAAAATGGGCAGTGCGGTGGTGGGGGAAAGCTTAAGAAGAAGAAACGTGACTTTGGGTGACCCTCTTTGATTATTTACAATCCCCAGCCAAACAAGAACGCCAGTAGTGCAGCCCACGATGACCAATTGTGCAAGTGGAGCCTGCAGCCCTTGTTGAGCTCAGGTTTGCACTGCAGGGAGATTCAGCGCATCAGCAAACACAAGCTAGAAAGCTAACTCACAGAAACCTAAACCAAAGCTTAGCCCCTCCGCTTAGGTTCTGAATACACCCCGAAGGACCAGTTAAAAATGAACCATGCATTGCCATTAGCACAAGAAGAACCAGACAAGCAAATGAATCTACATATTCATCACTTTCGGACCACAACAATTCAATTCCTAATCATGTATCAAATCCACAACTGCCCTGAGCAATCCAATATAAGCAAAGCACACTTCAAGTGAGAGGTCCTTCTGGATGTTGCTGACCTTTTTCCTAATGTTTCAGGTGGATCCACATAGTATAGTGAATGTCTGATTTATGTAACATGCCCCAAAGGCACCACCCCTTTCCTGTGACTTCTTTTTGTAAGTTTCCATTTTGAAGCAGAGCCTTCTGGCCCTACACCAAGGTTACCTTTGTAAACAACAACATCAAAAAAAAAAATTATAGATACTTCAAATTCCCCCAGTGCCTTAGAAAGCCTACATAAAGCAACAGATAAAAAATACATCTAAACATTCATTATCTACAATAATGTATTCTACACAATTTGCGTCAGTTTTTGACGTTAAAAAACTTTCCTTCAGCAAATCTTGACCCAATACATCTCTGTGCTCTTGCAATCTGAAACGTGAAAGACCATTTTTATTGCCATGCCTGATAACACAACAAGAGCCATGCCAGTCAGCCTCACAGCCCCCGTTTTACATGAGAAGGTTAAAAAGGAAATTGGATGTAGAATGCATAATTTTATAATTGCCAATAATGTCTGTCTGCCCTTTGCAGATACATAGGTGGCTGTAATGGGACACAGTTTTCCTTTTATTCAAACCTTTAGGAGTTTGCATCACTCAAAAGAGATTAGGCAGCCTTTTAACATGATCCATTGGCTTCAAAAATTATTATAATTTTCAGAACAAATGAACTTTTCATTCAAGTTCTCCAAAGAACACTTTGATGGAACCATTTTACAACACCACAATTGCCTTTGCGCATCTATTGGGCTTCTGCATATAATTAGTTTCCTTATTACAGCCTGTCTCTCAAATTACTTATTTCAGAATAATGAATGCCCGGGTAATTAATGGCAGTGCTGATGACTTCGTGGACCCTGGCGTCCACTCTGCTTTATCTCAAATATAGTTTTAAGGAAACATGCTCCCCGCCCCCCTTCAGAACTTATGCAAAGACAATGTGTGGTTTGAAATAAAAATAGAGAATTCTTGGAACCAATTATAATATGCCTTATAAAAGTTTTGGGACTGTGAAAATCGAGACACAGGAAGGAAAATAGATTGGCAAAATGGAAAAAAAAAAAAAGGAAAAGAGCCCCTACTTACCAGGCGTGAAGTTGTATCGAGCTGAAAACCCCATCGATTCCAGCTCTCCATCCGCAAAGAATTTAATCCATAGAAATCTTCCACTGGATTTTATCACAGGTGGGTTCTGCTGTCCACAGAAACGTCCAATTATTGGAGAAAAGCCAAAAGGTCCATCTCGAACTTCAATATGATCAAATTTGCACTCCCAAGAAGGTTCAATAGAATACTTTTCGTCAAAATAAAGTTCAATGCATTGTCTCGGGGCAGCTGAAGGAGTAAAGGACAGGAAGAGTGCGTTCAGAAGGCTGCTTTTCAAAACCTTTACTTGGCTTGTTTAATTCCTTTCCAGCGGTACCTGCACAAGTTTGATCAAGCTTTGAGCAGGACACACGGGGAAATGCAAACTAGGTGTATAATAGACTGCATCCTCAGGGCCACTATGACCATAAGAATGTCTACATGGTCCCTACCAAAGACAACAACCCTTCAGTGACTATTACTCTGATAGTAGCTTGACCCTTTCTGAGTCTAAGGATGTGGTAACAAACCAGAATATTCCTAAAAAAAAAAAAAGCTGCCGGATCAGGTCTACAAATACAGAAGAGTTTCTCTGGCACTCCCCCATATTTCCAAGAGACCCCAAGTATCAAGTCAGAAACTCCTTGAGAATCACATGGTTTAGAGCACAAACATTCAATTAATCCCAAATGGATACCTTGATAAGAACAAAGTGATTAGACAAGAAAAAAGGAGAGGACTGTTTCAAGGACACAAATCAAATCATATCACCCTCGAGTTTAAACTTCAGTTATTCTGTGCTGAACTACAGGATAACGAGACAAATATTTAATATGATCGATATGATCCTATTATAAGATCAAGAATCCACACCCACACAAGAATAAGTTCAGACCCTCCAAACTGGTTATCTAGGATGTCCTATCTAGGTTTTCAATATACCCATTTTCCTGCATGTCTACAGACCTCTGACTTATTAAGCTTCAACCCACAGGGGGACTCTTGGTTAAATAAAATGCCTTGTCAACTTGTTTATATCTATTCACATAACACATTGACCTACTGCCCTCTTTAGGGACAAAAACATTACCCAGCACCCCCTTGTCATAAAACCATTGTACGATAGTCTAGATAAGTGCTTATCAACCTGGGGGTCGTGGCCCCTTTGGGGGTCAAGCAACCCTTTAACAAGGTTTGCCCAACTCATAACAGTAGCAAAATTACAGTTATGAAGTAGCAACGAAAATAATTTTTGGTTGGGGGCTCACCACAACATGAGGAACTGTATTAAAGGGCCACAGCATTAGGAAGGTTGAG
This sequence comes from Tenrec ecaudatus, assembly GCF_050624435.1. Classification (NCBI taxonomy): domain Eukaryota; kingdom Metazoa; phylum Chordata; class Mammalia; order Afrosoricida; family Tenrecidae; genus Tenrec; species Tenrec ecaudatus. Next base: position 5,689,176 of record NC_134544.1, on the reverse strand, counting down.
AACCACTGGTCTAGACAAAGCATAGGTCTCTCTGCTTTCACAGTGCCTTCCCTCTTGGATTGCTCCAGCCCCACGCCACCCCCACCCCCAGGGTCTAGCCTCATCCACTTTGGGAAACACTGCAAGACAAGAACCACATCTTCTTGCCCTCCTTTCCTCAGAACTTAGCTGAGAGTCCATCCCAAAACTCTGTGTTGAAATGTACTGTGTGAAATGTACTGAGCTTATCATAACCCATGTTTTCTATAACTCTGTAAGACCTCATAGGTCTGCAAGCCCTTCACATCCATCACTCTGTGGAGACCCGGATCCCCTGACATGGCCTGGACAGCTCAACATCTGACATTCCAACTCCTATGTGGCCAGGACATGCCCAGAATGACAGTTTCTTCTAATCCATGTGTCCTTAAAACAACCCCGAGTAACAGAGCAGAGCTGCCCCGCAAGCAGGGTGTCCTATGCTGTCATCTTTATGGGAAGTGGTCACCAGGTCATTCTCCTCAGGAGCTGCTCAGTGGGGTTGGAACTGCTGTCCATCTACCGCCATCTATCTGTTAGCAGCCAGGCCCCCATCTATGCACCAGCAGGGCTGCTATGGATGTTAAAATACCAATACACTCTGACTCTATTAAGAAATGAGCAGTTGCCTGAGCCCTCTGGGGGCTTCTTAGCTGGTGAGCCTCTCCTGGGACCACCTCCTTCCTGTAGTGCAGAAGTGAAGACCGGTCACAGCAGGGCTCTGGCTACTCTGTGGTCAGCAGCTCCCAGGAGGATCACTGACCGTTGAATATCACTTTGATGCCCTTAAACAGAAAAGCTCACTGCTCTGTGGATACCTCCAGTTTACTAGGAGCTGCGATTTCATGGGATCTGGAAATTAGCACCTTGGAAATGAAAGGTAACACTTAGGTAAAGCTTAAGGTAACCTGGTGCTTGCCAAGTTGAAAATGGAAAATACATTGGTTAGGGTCAATGTGTGTTAAAAGTGCACTTTAAGGATTATCTATAATCTTGAAAAATGTTTCTGATTACAGGGACAATTTAGAGCGACCTGAATAACTCTTGCAAGAAACCCAGAAAGGCTTTTATTTGATATCAGAGGACATCAGAAAGGTCAGCAAATGTAGTCATGATCATAACATACTTATTCTATACATTCTGCAGATCTGCACATTCAAAAACACCCTTAAAAGATTCCATGGAAATCACATTGGTTGGTTTGTTATCCCAATGTATTAGTCCAAGTCCAAATTAGTGAACACTTAAAAGACTAGGTCCATGTAAACATGACTCCGATGTATGCTACTCATCTCTATATTACTGTAATTTATTATATACACGCTCGCTTATCTCCACTCAGTTGAGCCAATCTGACATGTTTTTGAAGACACAAACTATATCAGCATCAGGGATAGTACTTTTCCATGTAAATAAAAGTATTACATTGCATTCCTTTGAATGGGGAAAGTCAAGGAAACAAAAGGACAGTCTTCAGCTAATTTCCATGAATCTCCCTCTTTATATCTCTACCTAATTGTAACTTCTCAGCTATAAAAGTACCTGCCTGTTTTCCTTATTAAGAAACGAATAGCCATCTGAGAGTAACTCATGGATTCACATCTTCATTCGCATTTCCACTTGAGTTTGATCTCATATGGATGAGTACGTCCAAAGGTTCCTTTCAGAAACCATATCACATAGTTTTTAACATTCTCGGGTGTAGATGGACAATCGCCTTTCCTTTGGTCCAACTTGTTGGAATCAACCAAGCACTCATAGGAAAATCACTGCACTTGGTCTTTTTATAAAAGATAAACATGTCCCATATTTTCTGTTGCAGATTTAAAATAATCATATAGGTGAATGGTTTTAGCACATGCAAATTGGTTGAAGATACTGAAGCTCAACTCCCTAAACAAAGCTGCCATTTGCAGCTCCATTTCTCACCAAAACTCCCATCACAAGGTTCTAAAACAGAGGTTCCTTGCCACGGGGATTCCAACCCTGTGAGTCTCTCTGACCATTTAGGAAGCTGGAGAAGTGTTCATCAGAAGGATACTCCTGCGGACAGAAGTTTGCTTCTAGTTCTCAGACCACGTGGAATGCAAAATAGTAGCTCTCCTCACCATGACTGACCCGTCACTTAAGTACTTTATCACAGCCGTCTCTCACTAAGAAATGGTTATTATTTTTTTTCGCTGTTTTTTTTTCTTATCTTGTTTTAAGTCACAGAAGGTTATTCTCTTTGGGATTCAATATGAACAATTTTTGTGTTAATGGAAAGAAAGAGGATGAAAGAAAGGGGAGAGAGGAAGAGAAGAAGGAGGGGCAGATAGAAGAGGGGCTGGAAAGCAGGACGGTGAGGAAGGAGAGAGCCAATGGACAGGGTGGAAAGGAAGAGTCCATCTTACTCTGTGACTTCCACAGCCCCCCAGTATCTCCCACCAGTCTGCCCCTCCTTTCCTGGGAACTGGCTGCTCCCCTGGTCAATATCATGCTCACCTTAAACGTACTGAGACCCCCTGAAGAGCCAAGGGCAAGAGGAGCATGTCTGGCTTATTTTTCTTTGTTGTCCCAATGGGCACATTCATCTCTCCGGGCAGTTCTTCCACCAGCTGCTGGGCCATTGCTCTGGCTCTCCAGCTTCTCCTTCTAAAGCCCAGTCAGGCCCACTCTGACCATTCCTTATCTCATTTCCCAGACCTCTCTTCTGTTTGGTCTCCTGGCATTCTACACCAGCTCTTCCAGTTGCCACTGGCATCCATGCAGGCCTATTCTAATATAATGATGCCCGTAGTTCCAGCCAAGACCAAATAACTCCAAAATCCCAGAAAGATCCCAGGCATCTGTGTGTTGTTTTTTTTTAAGTTGAATAACAGTGCTCCAAACATTTGTGGGACATCCTGTTCCTCACAGCAAGCTCACACACCATCACTTTGTGAATTACAGTATTTACTTGTGTATAAGCTGAGTTTTCAGCACATTTTTATGCAGTTTTTGTGGTAAAATTAAGTGCCTTGGCTGATCTTTTGGTTGGCTTTTACTCGAGTATATACGGTACAACAATACATTTGCAGATATCTCCACTGCACCCCACAGCCACCTAAGCAATCTTCATGGCAGGCTTCTGACTGGACACCAAAATGAGACACAAGGATTTTCCTTTAAACTTTCTTTCTCCACCTGCATCCTTCATCCATGGAAATTCATTCTGACAAGCCACCGAGCTGAGATCCTTAACTGAGTACCAGAATTCCTTGTGCTCATATCCTCAATCCAAGTTCATAAGCATCTTTTATGTCCAACCCTATAGGAGCCTCTCTAGGTCAGGCCTGGGTCCTTTGCAATCACTTATTATTGTGGCCTCCTTTCTGTCCCTTCCTCATCAGAATACCGTCATGTTATGTAGCTCATTACTTTGCTCGTTACCAACAAGTTGATTCCAACACACAGCGACCCTATAGGGCAGGGTAGAACCATGTGGGTTTCTCAGCCAGTAGCTCAATCCAGGAGGAGAATGCCTCATCTTTCTCCTGCAGAGCTGCTTGTGTTTTTAAACTGCTGGCCTTGTGGTTGGCAGCCCAACTCATAACCACTACATAGCCAGGCTCTTCCTTGTTTCAACAGCACCCCATGTCTCCAAAAGAAAGTCCAAACTCTCATGAGCAGGACAGATGGACTCCTGGGTGCTCCTTTATTTGGGACTGTCCACCTCTTCAGCCTTCACACCATATACAAAGACCCTCCAAACTGTTTGTGGTCCCCAGTCATACCCTATCTCTACACAGGTACATATACAATTACACTTTGGGAGTGTCATCAGGAGGGACCAGAACCTGGGGAAGGTCACCATGCTTGGACAAACAGTAGTTGTGATTACATGCTGTTGAACTGGTTCAGACTCACACTGTCACATGCTGACTCATAGTGGCCCAATTGAGCAGTGCAGAACCACCCCTAGAGGTTTCCAAGACTGACAATCTTTACCAAACCACAAGCCTCCTCTTTCTCCCTCAGAGCAGAGATGTCCAATTTGTGACCCACTACGCCACCAGGGCTGCCTATCTTCAACAGAACAAGCCAAACACTGCCCAATTTGCTTCCTCCTCACGTTGTGGCAGCCACTGTGTTATTCCAAATGACCAAGGACTTTCCTCTTTTTCACTGACCTTCCACTTTACCAAGAAGCCCTGGTGGCTTAGTGAGTTATACACTGAGCTTATAAGCACACAGTCAGCAGTTCGAACCCACCAGTTGTTCTACAGAACAAAATTAAGAAAGATTTAAAGTCTCGAAAACCTTGTAAAACAAGTCTACTCTGTCCTGCTGGGTTGCTCTGAGTCAGAATCAGCTTAACCGCAGTGGGTTCTACTTTACCAAGCAGGAACACTTTTCCCAGGGTCTGGCCCCTCCTACTAACATGGCCCAAAGTGTGTGAGATGAGGTGTCAAAATAGAATGTATCAATATGCCCAGTCAAGTAGATGGTCCGCGAAAATGAGGCAAACCCTCAATTTGATGGGTGGACAAGAGTCTACAACAAGTTCAAAAGTCTGAGAGGATATAAGGATGGGTCGAGACCAGGCAGTATTTTGCTCTGTTGTGCTCAAGGTTGCTCAGTAGGAACTGGCTCAATGTCGCCTACAGTTACAACATTCTCTAGACCTGGAGAATAAGCCTCAGTGACCGTGGTCCTCTAAACCAATGTTTTCAGCAGGTAGGACTATACATCTTCCACTTACAGTACATGCTTTATATTTTTATGCTACAAAAGAAGTAGACATATATATGTGTGGATTATGCTAATGATTATTAAACTAATAGAATACTCATTTTCCAAACCATTCCCATCAGATTAACAAATGTTATGTCAACAACGCATCCATCCCCTTACTCCTTATGTAAGTCACTCAGTTGCCAGAAGAACTTTTGAAATCACTGATTTGCTTTTGTGTCCCAGAATGGGGACACAAATAATTTATTCCTAAATGTTCCAACTATCAGCTTGATTCCCAATTCCACTGTGACTTGATTTGCTTGGATATGTTCATGCAGGAGATCTCCAAAACCCACTTTTGTAATGTCCATGGTCCAGCCCAGTTGGAGAGAGGGCTCTGGCAAGATCTCCCTCTCTCTCCTCACCTTCTATGATGTAGATGCACTCCCGGTCAGGGGGGTATTTGCTGGGGTAGTTGGGAGAGGTAAAGACACCTCCTTCGGCATGTTTTGTCCAAGTTCCGCACTGCACTGACTTCTGTGTCTCTGAAGTGGCTTGCTTTTCTGTAATACATAAATAAATATTAAAAGCACCATCATCCAAATGTCTATAAGATTAAAAATAGAGAGGAACATTCTTATAATTTCCATTAAGTAAATTAATTTCTCAATGTTGTCTTCATCAAAACCAATCAATTATACACACTACAAGCTTTCCAGAGAGTCTGTAATAAGAAGAATACGCAAAACAGAGGAAAATGCAAGAAAATTAGGGTTCTTCCACTCCACTTTTTTTTAAGAAACATACCTGTTCCTTTCTTGGTTGCCCCAGATAAATGAAGGATGATTAAACTTGCTACAACTGAAACAGCAAAAAAAAAATTAGAGAAAATGAGTGTCCACTGGCACAGTCAAGTTTAAGAACAAAGTAATGCAATTTAGAGAGCAAACAGCATCAACACAGAGCAACTGGCCCAGCGCTCACTGTTCATCCTCGATGGGGCACGAAAATCTGGCTGAAAGTGTACAGAACAAGGTCCCCTGGGGGCCTTGGAGCCAGTATCACAAGTCGTGAAGGGATATGGCTGGAACTCCCAAGGGAGTACACATCCTACAAGACTCAGGGCCACACTGTCATGTACTAAGGCCACAGACAGTACCCAGCAGGGCCTGGGCTCTACCTTTTCCACAGGGCATGATTGAAGTCTCTCAGGGAAAACAAGGGACAGCAGGGACAAATAGCAAGGGGGTCACCCAAGCATGAGCAGGGCCTCCTCCACTGGCTGTATTTGATACTAACAATACCAGGCCATTCCTCTGGACAGGGGGTGGGGGGATGGGGGAAAGGGGGAGGGGAGGCAGGGGAGCAGAACTGGTAAGAAGTCACACAGATTAACTTGGATTGGAGGCCTTAAACAGCAGCTTTATAAAAATGAACATTATAAGAACATAGTGGATTAACAAGAAAACATTCTCCTTCCTATGAAGCTGTCTTCCAGTCTGCACTTAGATTTAGCACTTGGTGCTACCCAGAAATAGATTTTGATATTTTTTTTTTGAGAAAGGTCAATTCTGTAAGCATTTTTAGATGGATCTGTGTGTTTGTATAAAAAAAGAAGCCAACCTAGCCAATTGGGCAGGCCCAGGCTAACCAGAACTGCTCGCTCTCCTTTCCACCCTCTGGGTTTTACTGGACGTTTTTTTTTTTTTTTTACAAAACGAAAGTGAGGGAAGCAGGAAAGCCATCGGGTCCTCACACTCGCCTGCTTTTTCTGCTTGATCTGAAGCCTTTGCTCGACTCCATAGATTCTCTTGGTTCTACGCGGTGTGTAATCATAGTTATGCTTAAAGGGAATGCTCGGGCCAGGATATCCTTCAAAGAATAGCCTACTGTAAAGCCCACCGCAGGTGCTTATTAAAAACATATTATTTGGCCTTGATCTTCGCTGATGGGGAGACATACCGGCGATATGATTTGGCACGGAGTCCTGCATTGCTTTAAGTTGGAGAAAAGAAAATACAAAGTCTCTAGACTGGCCACCTGCTTTGACAGAAAACCACGGGAGGAGGCGGCGGCTGCTTGTGTGCTTCTTGGTAGAGAATGGTACAGATGGGAAGTTCGCCGCCCGCCGGCTGCGCACACACACGCGTGCGCGCAGAACGCATCTTTGATGAATGCATCAGGGAGGGATGTCTGGAGGGTTCGGCTCTGCTATTTCCAAAAAAGCACGGTGGTGCTCACCTAAGCACACCCTGCTGAGTGAAGTGCAAGTCCCAGAGAGAGAACCCCAAACCTTGCTCAGTTCTGTGAAACACACAGGAATCTCCGGATTTAATTTCTCTAGTTATTTCCGCACCCGACACTGACACTGCTGTTATAACCACACTCTTAAAGCAACAACCAGCGTCCAGCGCTCAAAACCGAGTGCAGGTGGGCTTCATGGACGCACTGCCGTGGCGACAGGGCCCCCCCGAAATCAGGAAGAAGGGTAGTTTCGGTGAAAGGCAGAGTAGTGAGCCCCTCTGAATCCTTTCCCAGGAGCCCGCACGCCGGTCTCCCTTCCACACGCACCCCTCGGACCAAGCCCTGAGCCCGGCTCACCCCGCGGTGGGTTCCGGCTCCTGAAAAGCCAAGAGTCCTGGGCAGACCCCAGCGGAGAAGATGGCCCAGGCGTGCCACCATCCCCACGCCCCGCTTCCGGATGCTGCAATCCAGAAAGTTTCCACCTGCCGGGAGCCAGGGGTGGCGGGGTCCGGCGCGGCGTTCGCTAGGGGCGGGATGGGGGGAGCAGACGGACGCAGAGGGCGCGAAGCGCGCGGCGGCGGGGACTCACTGTGCAACACGGCGCGTCCATGGATCATGTCTGTGCGTTACACCCGAGGCTCCGAGCTCCACGAATTCCATTTAGAGACGGGGAGGCGTCCGGAGGCGGGGAGAGGACCGAGTGGCAACAACGTCAATCTGCCCCCCGGAGCCGACTCGGGGCGCAGATGGGCAGAGCGGGGCTCCGAGCCCGGGGATCAGTCCCCGGGCGCGGGGAGGTGGCCAGGGGCTCCCAGCCCCGCAGCAGACCAGCTGCGAGTCCCTGACTCGCCTCCGCTAGCTCAGCGCCGTGAGGCCACCGGCCCCACCGTGACGCTCGCCACACGCCTGGCGCCCGGCGCCACCATCACTCGGCCGCTGGCGGCAGGCTCCTCTGCATCATCGCCGCCGCCGCAGCTGTCACAGGACGCGGCGGGCGCGCGGGCGGGCGGGCGCGGGGAGCCCGGGACCCGGGGCGGGCGGGCGGGCGGAACGAGGGCGCCGGCCGGTGCAGACCGACGGCGGCACGCTCAATCCCCGGGCTCGCACTGCGCCGGCCGCGGCTCTGAGCAGCGGCCCCCGGAGGCCGTCCGGCAGCCCTGCGCGCCCCGGCCCTGGGGGCGCCGCCGCTGGGGCATGGACGCCGCGCGGAAAGGGGCCGGCATGGGCTCCGGGGGCGCCGCTTCCGGGATGGATCCCAAGAGCCAGGGGCGGCCTGGGGGCGTCGGCAGCCCCCGGGCGGGGGCGGGGCGGGGTGAAAGCCGGAGGCCCAGTTACCAGGTGGGCGCCTGAGTCATCTCAGGGGGTTGCGCGCCCCTCCAGAAGACTGAGCAGCTCAGAGTGGCCCGCACCCAGGGCGAGTGCGTTGCAGAGTAGGGCGGCGACAAGAACATCCCCCGCTCGGATGGCGGGTGGGGGTGGGCGGGGAGCAGTCATGGGCCAGTCGGGCGTGGGGCGCGCGGGGCACAGGCAAATCTGAACGCGGTCCCACTCCAGAGCCAGGCATGTCGGGGAGGGGCCTTGCGTCCATCTGCGGGGGGGCGTCCTCACCCCGCCCACTGTGCTGCCCCTGACACCAGTGCTCGGCCCACCCTGAGGGTCTGTCTGGCGAAGGCGCGCGCTTCCCTGGAGGCTGGCCTAGGAGTCTGAGGCTGTGCGGGGAGAGGCGACAAAGTTTAGCTGTGAATTGGGACCCACTGATGGAGTCACCCCACCAAAGGTGTCCTGGGCTCTTCCAGCCCCATCCCCCCGTCCTGTTGGTCCCGGTCCAGCACAAGCGCACCGGCGCGTCCATTCAGGGAGGGAGGGAGGTGCGGGGAGCCCTGGAAGCACCAGTGGCCTGATCATAGCTGCGGCACCTCCCCCCTGCCCTGCTCCAGGTCCACCTGGCCTCGGAGGAATTCCAGGACCCAGTGGTCCGCTGGGCTCTTCTGGGATTGATGGCTCTGTGCAGCTGGGGCTGGGCGGAAGATAACGCTGGTGACTGGGTGCAGCTGAGAGCAATGTCGCCCAAAAGGAGCCCTGGGAGCGCGCCTTGCGCACCTGCTGCTGCGGCGCCGGCGCCCACGTGTGGCCGCAGGGCTGAGTGCCTGCGAAGCGGAGGATGCGGTCCTGCCCACGTCCCCAGCCAGTGTTGCGAAAGCGGGGACAGTCCTGGCCGCGATTTGAGCTGAGGGATTAGGTGGGGAGTCCCTATCAGAAGGCCCTGGGTCCTAAACAAAACCCTAAGGCTCCCTCCATCACATTGTGGCCTTCGCACCCCCCTTCCCGCCCCGCCCTGCACCTGGACGAGTGGTCTTCTATTTAACGCAGAGTGGGAGGTGAGGCGGGAAGGGAGGGAAGGAGAGACTAGAAAGGAATGTGCGCCCTCCAGCATCGCCACCTCCAACATGCAGGACGCCTGTGAGTGGAGCTAGCAGCTGGAGGAAGGAGAAGGTTGGGCAGGCGCCCAGCAGGTGTTTCCAAGCCTGCGGGTCCGCCCACTTACTTATTTGGAAAAGGAATGAGGGAACTAGGGGGCGGCCCGTGGAGTCCTGTGACCCACAAGCGATTCCTGTCCCCTAGGGGTGGGATGGAGGCCTTGGGATGACAGGAAAATCTCAGCAGTTTGGAAGCAATGGTGGAGTGGTGGGGTGGGGTGGGGAGGTCAGTTACTGGAAGGCTCCCCAACATCAAAAGGCCATGGCTTGTCTTGGTTCCAGATCACCTGGGGGTCCAGGGCTTTGAGAAGTGACCACTGGCAGTAGCCTGTGCTTCATGGTTGATAGATTTCTGAATATTCAATGGTTATTGTTTCATATGCGCTTCTTTAGGAAAATGTCAAGATTCTTCCAGGAAGCAGGAACCAACATATTTAAAAGACTTCGTTTCTTAATTGCCAGTTAAAGACCTCAAATCCAAACCAAACCCCCTGCCATGAGGCTGATTCCTTTAAGGGTGTGAAAGACCACCCTGGGTTAATAGGCTTCCTGGGTGCTTGTCACCCTTGCTTCCTCTGCTCCTCTGATTTCCAGGACACAGACACTTTGTAAAGTGGCCAGGAAAGTAGCCCCTCCCCTCTTTATACCCTACCTCCACTACCACCCCCAATCTTTGCTTAGAGGGTAGGTGGAAATTCAGGGAGGACTTTCTACAGGAGAAGGAGATGGGAACTCATAGCATTTCTCCACCCTCGTCTCTGTATCTTGCCCGAATTAACTGAAATCAAATCCTTCCCCCCGCCCCGCCACCTGCTCAGAGGTTAGGTTTGAGGAGCTGAATGCCTGCTCTCCCCTCAAGGATGGAGACATGAGTGTGTCCCAGCCTGCACTGAATCTAAGACCCGACACACTCCATTTTCTTGGCTGTTGTCTACCCCAGAAGTTTGCAGCTATCTGGACCCTGCTGAGCACCTCTGATCTTCCCTGTAGATTCTGCCACACCACCTTCTTACACACACACACACACTCGCATGCACGCACTCATACTTTACGCTTCCACCATAGGCTGCTGGCTTTGGCAAGCTGCCTTCTCATCATTGAGTTCCAAAACAACCCTTGCTGAGTAATGCAGCCTCCCTAATGGGACCCACAGATTCTACCTCTCTCTGAGAATAACTAACATATGGTGAAAGCTTGGCTTCACAAAGGAAGGTTATGGAAACATGGGGTCGAATTTGAAGGTGGGATTCTTTTGCAAGAGACATCGGATAGATTGGTAGTTTTATCTACAGAAGGAGTCCTTGTCAGGAACAACCCCCCCACCCCCCAGGCAAGCCTTCAAATGAAGATGAGAGCAGAGAAGCCAAGTTCAAGATAAGCAGGAGGTTGTTATGAGCCACAGTTGGCCAGATGGCAGTGAGTTTGGTTTGGTCTGGGCAGCTCCAGCGAGTCCCTTCAAGTGCTACTGGTGTGTGTGTGTGTGTGTGTGTGTGTGTGTGTGTGATTTCCAAAACTCCAAAAAAGGGTTGACTTGTAACTGCTGCAAAGGAATCCTGCCGGCATTGTGGTGGGCAAACTGTTAACCACAAGGTCAGTCTTGCAAAACCACCAGGTGATCCACGGGAGACAGAGCGGCTTTGACTACAGTAAACAGTCACAGTGTCAGAAACCCACGGCAGCAGTTCTACCTTTCCCTCTATTGTTGCTATGAGTCAGCATCAATTCGAAGGCAGCATGCGTGGTTCCGGTTTTTTAGATAGCATCTACAGGTGCTCTTGCAGTCCCAAAGCATGGACCCCTTGTCTGTGTTCACAGCACCCTTTAGAGCAGAAAACACTGATTCTACTGAGATGCTTTCTCTAATCCATCTAAAGTTTTAATACATCTCCAAGGTCGCTTTCTCTGCCTAAGAAAGATGTTGTTAAGGGGGGGAAAGTGCAATGGTGCTTCTGAACATGCTGTGAGACATTACTGTTTTATCCCCTAGTAAAAGTTTAACTTGCAGCCTTATGAGGCACATTTACATATTTCATCCATTCAGTGAACAGCGTACAAGGCTTAGCATTCACTCTTCAAAAATCTTTCTCAATAAGTAACTCACTGTCCAGAAGAGGAAAGCTCATGAGGATTGTCCGCAGCACGCTGAGGGGAAACAGGTTTTAAACGAGAGTGGATGAAGCTGTCTTTTCTCATTACACCCTCCACGTGCATCCCGAGAGAGAGCACTTAGGACTCTTGCAAACAAAGAGAAGACCTATGAAAACATTTTCAATCTCACATTGTAAGCCAGACTTGGTGTGTTTCAGAACCATGCCTAGAAAAATAAATAAGATAGAGTTGTCTGAGACGTCTGAGTTGTCTCTGAAGTATGACTGTGTTGTATTACAGACGTCACCAAACATTAGCCTCTTGTGGGCAAGATTTTTCATGGCCCTGAATTATCTGACTAATATTTCACCAATCCATACAAAGAGCAGCCCTCACCCTGTGGGTTCAAATTATCTGGCTGTATTTGTGCTTCCAGAACAATGTTACCATTTCTAATTTGGGAAGAGGGAGGGGGATAAAGGCAATCCCACAAGCCACTAGTGTATGGTAAAATTTGAAAGAACTTCTTTTCATTCTCTTTGACACTTAATTGACATCAGGCTACAGAATTTTAACATCCTTTGTAGTCACCGAGATAATAAATAGCTAGTGTTCTATAATAATAAACAGTTACAATCACTTGCTGTTGGTGTTAGGTGCTTTTGGGTCACTTCCGACTCAATAATTACCCAACAGACAAGAGAACTACACAGGACTTGGCCCTGGACTCTGACTGTTCTGACGTTTGAGCCAATTGTTGCAGCTACTGAATGTATCCATTTTCCCAAAGGTTGTCCTCTTTTTTTTTTTTTTGGCTGCCCCTCTATTTTACAAAGCATGATATCCTTTTCCAACATCAACTAGAAGAACATTTATAAAAAAGATTTCCTCTCTATTAAGTAAGTACCACCTCACAGCATCCACTCAATCTGATTTGGGGGAAAGAGTAGTTAGTTACCTTGTCTAGCTTAAAAGAAAGAAAGAAAGAAAATGAAACCCTACATTTAAACATAAATTGAAGAATAAAATACACATAAAAATCTTATGCCTATACAGCGATTCGTGAAGGCAGACACTTAGTTCCATTGGCTCAATCAGCTATGATATGGAAACTCACAAAAGTCAGGTGTTCTGCATGCTGGAAAGAACCTTGAATGTTAAGGTGGAATGAGACTTTAAGCATCAGACTCTGGAAAGATGCTTCGGAAAGAGAAACAAGCTTTGAGCAGGAAAGTAAAATGGAGTGAAAGCCTGGCTTCTTTCTCTTTATTGCCTCACAGACAAGGCAACGGTCTGTTGTTTGCGCAGCCTTTCCCTCTGCACTCAGTACTGTGTGCGCACTGGGCGCAGCCCGCCTCTTCATTTCCTTCCAAGGACAAGAAGAGAAGTTCTAGACGGCAACTTCCCTCGGTGTTGGGGCAGAACAATATGCAAAGGGGAACAATTATAAAGGATTAATATAGCAGTAATGTTTGCAAAAAGATGTGATTATGATAATTTTCAAAAGCAGGATTTTCTCATATTGGTAAATGCATCATTTACAATGGTAGTTTTCAAAATAATTTTCTAATTGACCTACACAGTTGATTTCACAATCAAATAAATGACTCATGGAAGAGGCAAGAACCACTGGTTTACAGTCTCAGAAGTGCTGAGAGCGCTGGTTGTCAACCTTCCTAATGCTGCGACCCTTTCATACAGTTCCTCATGTTGTGGTGATCCTCCCAACCATAAAATTAGTGTTGTTGGTACGTCATAAATATAATTTTGCCACTTTTCTGAATTGGGTAACCCCTGTGTAAGGGTCGTTTGACCCCCAAAGCGTTTGCAACCCACAGGCTGATAACTGCTGGCTTGGAGGGTTACTATGAATTGGAATCAACTTGACGGTCCTGAATTTATTGTGGGAAGTCTGGCCGTTATATAATCTGTCAGCTTGCAAAGGAGTGGTGTCTGCCCTGTCAATCAGGTCACAGTTTGATGACCTCATCTGGAGGTACTATGGAGATAAATAGCTCACGGGAGGCTAACCACACTCTATCTGCTTAGTCTTTCTGCTGCCAAGACACATGGAGGCACGCTGATGGAGCCAGAGCCCAGGAGCTGGAGGAGCCATGTGGAGACCCACACCAGTGCTGAGATGATTTCACCCACCACTGGATCCACAAGTCTTTCTACCCATTGGCCTGTGATCTTCCTGCATTTGGCATCATTGCATGTGCTGTGTGAGTCTGAAGTGGAATGTGTGGACTAGTATCAACATATGGGATAATCTCGGATTTATGGACCGGGCTGGGATGCTGGGATGTTTCCTCAATGTACAATCACTCTTTTAAATAAATCTCATTATATATATATATATATATATAAAAGTTTCTCCAGTTACCCGGATTAACACAGGGAGTATGGGATACCTACCCCCAGTGCAGCCCCAGTTCTATCTGCTTGTGTAAATGATGCTGTCTAGGGGAGGTGGGAGCATTGTCCATGAGAGAAAGGAGTAGCAGTCAGTGCTTAACTTTGAAATCTCTGTGACCAGAATGAGTAGCCATTACAGAAGCAGAACAGCGAAGAAAAGGAGAAGAATTGTGACGTAGTGTGCATATAGTATACAAACTAGAAGCTCTCAAATTTAAATGATGCATACATTTCAGATTTGCTTAAAGATAATTGGCTCTTACCATGCCAATTCACATTGGCCTAATCTCCAATTGGCAAACCAAATTCAATCAAGCCCCCTTCCTTAGCCAGGATTCCAACTCATAGAAACCTTATAGGACAAAGTATAACTGTTTCATAGGATTTCTGAGACGTCTTCTGTGTAGTGACAGTGGTTTCAAACCATCACCCTTACGGACAGCAGCCCAACACTTAACCCGTTGAGCCACCGAAGCTCCTCAGCAACTCTACATATGAACAACCTCTCATATGAGCTATTTACACTTTGATTATTTTCCCATGTTTGTTTATGGAGAAAGCCCAACAAAACTTTTGGTTTTAGCATATTTTTTTGGTCTTAGCATATTCTTGGGATGAGGTATTTAAGTAGAAATTATGGTTTGTATTCACTCTTTGGCCTCTGTCTATGGATCCATTGATGGTGGTAGTTGAGCAATCGTGTTAAGTTATGTTACGGATCTCAACTATGCAAAATAGAGAAATTAGGTGTGCAGAGGTTCTGCGGTTTACAGAAAATCTCTAGATCTCTGTGTTACATTTGAGAACCTTGAACACTCAGTCTTCCATAAACCTTCTGGGCCAGCAGAAGTATATGCTTCACACAGACCAGAAGATAGCAGTCTTTTCCTTGTCTGAAATCACATTCCCTCCAGCAGACACCAAGGACCCCACGCTCTGCAGCGGTTCAAGCTAACCTGTGGCTTGAATCCATCCCCAAGATGCTCAGATGGAGTAGGGTGTGAGAGTAAGACCACTGGAAAACTTTATAGCATTGGAAGTCCTATGGGCACATTGAACTGAATAGAGTCATTATTTGTCAAAAGTGAAAGATCAATGCCCTGCCACATACCAACCTGGAAAGTGTTACAAACACACACACACACACACACACACACACACACACACACACACACACCTCAGACCTTCCCTCATCTCTCATCATTGATTCTAGGGTCAAGTCTGCATGGTTCAACTCCTGTCTCTGTTTTGAGATTAGTATCAGCTGAGGTATTAATAAAGGAATCATTATGAGAACCTGAGAGTGGATCTTCCAGGTGCTGCATTGGGACATAATATTGGCATCCCCATCTGACTGACACAGTCAAAATTATCTTGAGGCTCAAGGGGTATTCTAGCAGTTTACTGAGCCCCCTGAGAAACAGAATTCAATGATCGGCCTTGTCTGTCCAGGTCTCAAAAGTGTTCTGCCTTTCACTGGGTTCATTCTTATAGCTTTTCTGCTTCTTTTAGTGGAAAATATTTACATTTTCCTTCTTTGACAGCTTTGTGCCTTCCACAGTTCCTGGTTTTCTCTGTTCTTACTCTACTTGCTTGAGGTGACCTTGCCAAGCACTTAAACACGCAGCCACAGGAAAGCAGCTCCCTCTCCCACCTCTCATGTTGATGTTCTAGCTCTCCTTTCACATACCTCCCGTCCAGTGCCTGCTAACACAGTCCAGGCCTGAGAATAATGTTGTTTTCTCAAAAGGGAAATGGGGTTTACCAGTTTGAACATGCTGAGCCCCAAACCTAGACACGTCAAAAATCAGTGGAAGGAAGTGAGGAACTGAGTTGTAAGTCAGAGATGAGATTGTGCCTTCTGTTAAGAAAACAATTAATTTTTTTCTCTCTCTTCATATGTGAGAGTTTGAGAATTAAGTTGGGAAAAAAGAAAATAAGTACAGCCAACAATGTTTTGACCCCCGAGTACATAGACTGCTAAGAGTTACACTCAACGATCTCCTTTGTTCCGCAAACCAAATTTACTTCTAAATCTGGATGAAGCTTTCCTTGTGACATCCAGATAGCTACCAGGGAAGTTCCATTTGAAACCCTATCATAGAGCTGAAAATTTTTCCTTTGTCTGAAAATGATAAACAGATTTACAATATGTATTAGTATTTGTCCCAGATAATTCACAGGCATGGTAAAAAATGAATGTCAAATACACTATTTGTCCAAAATTTGGAATAGTCCCAGCCACCTTCATGAGATGACATTGGTCCTTGGGTGAAGAGGGGATTTCTACCAAATAATTCTTCAAGTGACAAAGTGCTTCAGGTAAGAACTAAGCTTTTATATGAATGCTGTTTTTTAGTGTTTTCTTCCCTTTTAAAGTACAGTCTGTCTTGAATAAGCAGAGCCAACTTGCAAGGCAGTGAGCAGGAGGGTCAGATTAACTCATGAAGAGCCAGGGATATGAACAAAAACAGCACGCTTCATATAGCCACAGAGAAAGTTCAGGCACAGCCAAAGCCAACTTAACTAAGCAATAATTCTAAGAAGATATATGTATGGAAGTATTATTTCAATACTTTTGATAAAGAAATATAGGAAAATGAGTCCAATAAATGGACTGAAGACAGATAGATAGGTGACCGATTAGATGGATCGATAAGGAGCGAATGAACAGTACTGCAATGCCCTGGATTACTAGCTAGCAGGTCTGTGAATTTTCTAGCTAGCAGGTCTGTAACTCCCACTGAATGACTGCATGGAAACATGCCAATAGAGGGTATGGGACTCTCCTGAGGGAACTGGTCAGCTTTTCCTTCCTGCTGCGTATCCAAGGAGCCATCCCAGAACAGGGAGGAGGAACTCACTACCAACAAGAAAGATGGTTGGAGTGCGGAGGCGCGTTTGACCTCTGCCTCCAAAGAAGGGGCCTTGGAGTGATATTGAGTATGAATTGTCTTCTCTGTCATGAAGTTAGGAGAGCTCCGACAACACTCCCTCCGTGCTGATTTTACAATGATATGCACAACCAAATATCCATATGTGCTATTTTAATGCCTCATTTTTTCTATCTAGGATTAACTTTCAATTATTATCCTATCCATCTGACATTGAAATGAAGGATTTGCATTTTCTGGGAAAAAGGTATATATTATCCTAAAGCTGGAACACATTGTTCTTTTTACCCTTAGCAATCAAGACTTTTGTGCTATTCTTAGTATATGCTTTTGACTCCTAGTCCTTTCTTTCAAGCACACAAATCCAGATTCATAATGGCATACATATGGATAGAGGTGCTTGAGAAGAAAGTTTGCTCTTTTGGAATACTGAATATATATTTTAAGCCCATCACCACAAGCAAAACTGACGAGAAACAAAAATGAAGCCGTTTTCGAAAGCATTTTAAAATATAACAAATCTGCACTTTGCTTAAAGGAAACAAAAATAGATATGTTCTACAGATGTACCTTGAATTCTTATTTATTTTGATAAAGTATTTTGAGTCATCTTTACATGTTTGCAAACATTTTTTGCACTGTTTCACTTTTACCAAAAAATTCTCTTTACTCAATGCAAGTTTTGCATCCACCTATGTCCTTGAGAAATAGAGGCAATGAGTTATGCTTATTCAAATTTTGTCCTTTCATTATAATTGATTAATAAGAAATTTTGTCTTGTAAATAATCAAACAAACAAAAACAAATTTGAGCTATCCCATAGGGGATTTCCAAGACTGTAAATGTTTGTAGGAACAGACGGACTTCCAGGTTGGTTTGAACTCCTGGCCTTGTGATTAGTAGCCCAATGGCTACATTATTGAACTACCAGAAATCTTGAAATGCATCAATTTCTCTTCAGTTGATTTTCAGTATGTCTCCTCATAAGTCTGGAATTCATCCAAAGAATTTACTGTGTTTATATCATGATGTATATGTTTAACATCATATACATCCTTTTCCCTTATTTCAAACCTGTGAGATAAGAATTTGTAAGCAACTCCCAGAAATATTCATTTTCAAAATTGACATCAGAGAAAAATAGACAGGTTGAAATATGCTGTGGCTACTCCTTCTTTTGAAGAACTTTATTTGACAAAGTATTCACGTAATAACTGCATGCACAGGCATATGAAAATTATTTCCCAATCACTGATGGGCACTGAGCAAATTCATCAACAGAACAAAACATACGAAGTCAGTTAGGTAAAACAGTTCAGAAAGAATTTCTCTGAACTCATCCTGAGATAAAACAAATGGAGTGCACCCCGTCTCGCAAAGAAGTGAGCGGAGGGAATCTAGGACAAGAGAGGGTTTAGAGGACACCTTGTGGGAGTACCAACATTTAAGGACCAAGGTATCTTACTGATTCTATTCTCCCATCATTCCCAATGTTTCATACATCCCCATAACTCACTGCTATTTACCCTGCCTTCTATATATGAATGACTGTTTGCCTGAGGCCAATAAAATAAAAAAATTGCAGGCCATTTAATTGACCAGATTGGCTCTTTTATGTGCCCTAAGTGGTAAGAATGAGATCCTAAGTAAACTATTTCCCCCAAAATGGTTGCTATACTCCATAATGTTAAAGCAAATCCCCTCATCCAAATAGAGACAAATTATTATTTTGGCTTTCATCTAAAGCACAGTGCTCACTTTCTAAACAAACGACCTTATGATGAAATATGCCAGGGATGGGTAATGAATCTGATAAGGTGTACTTCTGAAAAGAACTATGTCTACTCAATTTCCAATGGATGTGGTTGTGGCTGTTGCAGGTCCAGTCAAATCCATCTCATAGCAACCAGGGAAGAACTGACCCAGGGCTTCCCAGACTGTTCATCCCATGAAAACAGATGGCTGCACCCCTCTCCCATTGAACACAGGCGACCTTTGACTGATCAGCATAGTGTTTAATCATTGAGCCATGGGATTGACCTTACATCAAGACTAATATTTAATTCCTATTTTTATAAGATTTTGAATTTGGTATTAGTATCTTATTAAAAATTTTTATACAGCCTCTCTTTTCATTTGAAAACCTCTGGTGTTCAGTTCTGGAGAAAGGAGCTGCACATTAGTTAATAGCATCTTTCTTTCTTTTAAAAAAATAAATCATTTTATTGGGGCTTGCACAACTCATCACAATCCAGACATACATCCATTGTGTCAAACACTTTCGTACATTTGTTTCCCTCATCATTCTCAAAACATTTACTTTCTACTTAAACCCTTGCTATCAGCTCCTCATTTCCCCCCTCCCTCTCCGCACTCCCCTTCTCCATGAACCACTGATAATTTATAAATTATTATTATTATGCATATCTTACACCATCTGATGTCTCCTTTACCCACTTCTCTGCTGTCTGATCCCAAGGGAGGGGGTTATATGTAGATCCTTGTAATCTGTTCCCCCTTTAGACCCCACCTTCCCTCCACCCTCCTGGTATCACAGGGTTTCATCTGTCTTGGATTCCCTGTGTTTCCAGCTCCTATCTGTACAAGTGCACATCCTCTGGTCTAGCTGGATTTGTAAAGTAGAATTGGGATCATGATAGTGGGGGGAGGAAACATTCAAGAACTAGAGAAAAGTTGCATGTTTCATCATTGCTGCGCTGCACCCTGACTGGCCCATCTCCTCCCAGAAGCCGTTCTGCAAGGGGATGTTCAATTGCCCACAGATGGGGGGCCCTAGGTTCCCACCCCGCACTCCCCTTCATTCACAATGCTATGATTGTCTTGGTCTTTGAGAGAGCATCTTTCCTGATACCCATGTCATCCTCTGACTACTCTTTCTTTTGAGACTTTGCCTAGGATGTTTTGCTGCGCGATTCTATTTATTTACCTCATTGGTACTTAGTTTCTCTTCTTTGAGGGCACTATTTTCTACTTTGTACCCTGTCCCCCGATAGTTAGCAGAGTCTCCCTCACATTCTTTGGTAAATACTGAGTCATAAATGCTTCAGGTTAAACAAGAAGTCATCTAGCACAGAAACACAAAAGCCCACATGGAAGAAACACACCAATCTGATCCTGAGGTGTCGATGGAATCAGGTATCAGGCATCAGATGACCCAATACAAACAACAATTTTGATGAGAACAAGGAGGGTCAGAATGGAGACCCAAAGCCCATCTGTAAACAATTAGCTTTTCCCTCACAGAAGGGTCACGAGGAAGGGATGAGCCAACCATGGCGAAACACACTGACGAAACACACAACGTTCCTCTAGGTCTTTAATGCTCCCCCCACCATCATGACTCCAATTTTCTTTTACAAATCTGGCTAGACCAGAGTATCTACACAGGTACAGATAAGAGCTCATGACCCACAGAATCGAGGACAGATAAGCCCCCCAGGACCAATACTGAGAGTAGCAATACCTTCTGGGTAGGGGGAAGGTGGGGGGAGAAGGAGGAGAAACAGGGAACCAATCACAATGATCAGTGTACAACATCCCACCCCACCCCGGGAAGGGAGCTGAACAACAGAAATGTGGGTGAAGGGAGTCAGAGGATGGTGTAAAATATGAAAATAAAAATAGTATATAAATTATCAAGGGTTCACAGGGTGGTGGTTGGGAAAGGGATGGGAAAAAAGAGAAGCAGATACCCAAGGCTCAGTAGAAAGAAAGTGTTTTGGAGATGATGATGGTAACAGATGTACAAATGTGCTTGATACAATTGGTGTATGGATTATTATAAGAGCTGTAAGAACACGCAATAAAATGATTTATTATTTAAAAATTAAAAGAAAGAAAACAAGAAGAGGTAGCTCTCTACTTCACACATACACAACATCAATTTCAGGATGCTATTCTGCCTAACTATGAGCAGGAGAGGCATAATATCTCTAAGTGGATGGTCCGATAGGAAGTCTGATTGCTTAATGGTTACAAGTTGGGCTGCTAGCTGCAGTCAGCAGTCTGAACCCCGAGTCCTTCCTCAGGAGGAAGGCATGACTTGCTACTCCTGAAAATAGTGACAGGGCCAGTTCTCCCCAGTCCTCTGAAGCCCCTGTGAGTCGGCATCTCCTCGATGGCAGTGAAGTGAGGAGAAGGGAAAACGTGTTTAACTTTGTTAAGGACACACAAAAGCTCCATTAATAAAAGCAAGCCCAAACCGGTGACTTAAGTTGATCCACCTCAAAGTCACCCTGAAAACTATAGAACTGCCCTTTAGGGTTTCAAAGCGATACTCTTTGTGGAAGCAGATGGCCACTGGCTTCCTGTGAACCTGCTGAGGTATTTGAACTCTGGACATTTTCGTTATCATCAGAGCACATAACCCCTGGGCTTCCTCCCAATGGTAAGGGAAGCTGTAAAAAGACACTACAGGAAAATGAGATATTGTAAGTAAATTAACATTTTAACTCAAAATATCTAATTAGAGAACTGGATTGAAAAAGACACAGTCATTGAAGGTGTTTGCAATAGCTGTAACAAAGAGCTTCTCCACATAGCCATAAGGACAAACAGAAAAATGAACTACAGACATGAGAGGCATTGGAATATGCAAGTAAAAAATGTATTCATGAAAATGTGCTCACATCCATTAGTCAAGAAGGAAATGTAAGTTGAAATGACAAGGGGGCTCCACTTTACACCCACTAGAATGGTTGGAATTAAGGGGCAGAGTAACCATATAATGGTGGATGTATGGAGTAGCACATCCTGGCAGACATGATGCTGGCTGAGTATACTGATACAGCTTCTTTGGAAAGCATCCTGGCATTATCTGCTGAATTGAGCATATGCACACCATATGATCAAGCAATTCCCCTAAGTATGTAACCAACAGAATTCGGGTACATTAGAAGCAAAAGGCAAGGGCAAAGATGCTTCCTGCGGTGGTGCTTGGAATAGAAAAATGTATCAATATTGGAATGAATTGGCACAGTTCAGGTACATTTACACAATAGAATAAGAAACAATGCAAAAATGTAAAAATGACTTTAGAAATGCCTTTGGAAAACTATGGTTGAAATCGCAGGAGCAATATTGAGCTAAAGAAGTCAGGCAGCCGAGAATGTACACTTTAGGATCTGTTATATGATGTTCATAACATGTCAGACAGCTCCAGAATGTCAGCAGACAGGAAGACAAGTGGATAGAGGAGAGTGGAGGATATCAAAGGGAATATAAGAGAGGCTTGTGGTATCCTGACACTATTACATTTCATGCTTGAGCTTAAAAATAAATAATATCTTGGTTTCTGTTAATTCATTGAACTGAGTGTTTATTTTTGCTCTCTGGTGTGTGTATGTCTTACATTTTAATAAGAGCCATTTCAATTCAAGGGAAAAAGAAAACAAAAGAGCATTAAGAAAGAATTACTGCAGATGAAACAACTGACATAATTAAACAAAAGCAGAATAGAATTGATCAATGAACCCAAGAATTTCTGTTGTGAAAAGACCAGGAAAAAATATAAATATTTACTAGTTTTGATCATGACAAAAAGAGGTATGTAATTAGCATATACAAAAATTGGGACACAAGTTATGGAAATAAATATAAAAGGGGAAAATTATACATATCCATAGGACAAATGAAATTGGTGGATTGTATTAAATGTAAACGACTGAAATTCATTAAAAATATATGGTCTTAGTTTTTAGTTTTATCTCTTAATCTTTTCGAAATGCATATGTTCACTGGTATAATTAAGGTCATTTAATGCATGAAATCCAAGGTAGACAAACCCTTCAGATATAGTAATGAGCACAATGGTTACCTGAGAGTGCGAGAAGAGAGGGCTGGAAATAGGGGCGGGGGAGCCTATAAGAATGGTGATTGGATGACCTCACTTGAGGGGAGTGAATAACAGAATTGTAGGTGAATGGATACATTGGAAGGTGTAAGATAAACAATAATACTAATAAAGTAATAAGGGTTCCTCGGAGAGTAGAGTGGGGATGAGGGGATAAAAGGGAATTGATATGAAAGAGTTGAAAAAGGAAGAGCATGTTTTGGAACTGATTGACAGTGGCAGCAATTATGTAGTAATGTTTGATCTAATTGAATTAAGGATTGTTACAATATCTGTAAGAGCTCCCAGTAAAATGAATAAAAAACATAGAGAATATGGATATACTACCACAAATTAGAGAAAAGGAAAAGAGGAAAAAATGTTTTAAATAACCATTTTCAATCTCCTACTCTTTTAATAATTCATTATTATCTGATAGTCTTATGAGACATAATATTCATGGAACAGGTACTTGTTGTTTTATTTAAAAATTCTCCATGTTAATGAAAGTAGGAGAGATCTTATTTTCAACAAAAGTAGCATGCATTTACATTCAAAATAATGTCTTATTTTGGAATAACTTCAAGATAAAACAGAAAGATCATATGTATTCTATATGCATCGAGTTTCACCTAAATTTAAATTCTACAATTTGCTTATTTTAAGAGCAAAGCATTCTAAAATGTGCCATTTGTTGGCTGCTGATAAACAATCCTGTTTTTTTAAGACAGACCCACACCAAACCAAACCCAAAGCCAACAACTCATAGCAATTCTACAGCACAGAGTGGTATGGGTCCTTTTGGTTTCCAAAGCAAAATATTTAGCAAGTAGATAGACTCATCTTTCTCCTGAGGAATGGGCAGTGGATTCAAGCTGCTCAGTTGGCAATTAGCAGCCCCAAACATAAGTCTACACCACCAAGACCCTGTGGAGTAGGAGCCAACATATAAGGACTCATGTACAGCAGAAGGAAACTCTCTCTCGGCCTGTTCTGTTAGAGTCCAATGCTATAGTCACAGGATCAATCCATTTCGTCGAGTCTTCTTCTTCTTCTTCTTTTTTTTTTACTGACTCTCTAATCTACTTCAGTGTGGTGAATGGTCCCTCCTGAAAACAGGCCAGAGTACAGGAAACCAAGCCAGGTTGCCAGGTTGCCACCCTCGCTTCATAGGCGCATTCTGGCTGTACTTCCTTCAAGACAGATGCGCTTTTTCTTCTGGAATTTCATGGCACTTTTAATATTCTTTAATAACACCATAATTCAAAGTGACTCTCTTTTCTTCATTATTCATTATCCAACTTTCACAAGCATATGAGGCAATTAAAAATGCCATGACTTGGGTCAGGCATGGCTTAATCCTCAAAATGGCACTGATGCTTTCCATAACTTAAAAGAGGTCTCGTGGAGCAGATTTTCCCAGAGCACTCTGCTGCTTGATCGCTTACACGCTGCTCCCCTCAACATGGACTGTGGACCTAAGGAAACAAAATCCCCGACAGTGTCAGTATTTTCTTCATGTATGTTGCCAGTGAGTCCAGTTGTGAGGATCTTTGTTTTCTTCACATTGAGTTGCAATTCACACTACCAGTGACAGTTCTTGATCTTCATTGGCAAGTGCTCCAAGCACTCCCTTTCAGTAAGCAAGATTGTTATCTGCTTATCGCGCAAGGTGGTCATTGTTGTAGTCCTCAGGTACCCTGGAATTGGTTCCAACTCACAGTCATGCTATGTGCAACAGAGCGAAATACTACCTGGTCCTGCACTTTCCTCACAATTGCTCTTATTTCTGAGTCTGTTATTGCAACCACTGAGTCAATCTATCTTCTCCAGGGTTTTCCTCTGTTTCAATGACCCTCTATTTTGCCAAGCATGATGTCCTTTGCCAGGGACTGGCCTCTCCTGATGACATCTTTAAAATGCTTGAGACCGCTTACCCTTCCTTACTTCTGGTTGTACTTCCAAGACAGACTCATTTGTTGCCCCGGCAATCGTGGTACTCTGGATAGTCTCTGCCAGCACCACAATTCACATGCATCGAGTCTTCTTCGATCTACCTTATTCAATGTCCAACTTTCACATGCTTATGAGGTGATTGAAAATACTCTGGCTTGGACTAGAAGCACATTAATCCTCAAAGTAACATACTTACTTTTAAAACCTTTAAAGAGGTGTTGTGCAGCAGATTTACCCAATGGTTGTTCATTATTCTTCCTAAAGTTCTAATGTCACCTTCTTAATGTAGTCCACTTCCTCGAATTATTTGCTTAACATGCAGATTGACTCAGTATGGTGAAGGGACATAACTGTGACACACCCTTTTCCTGATCTTAAACTGGGTCTTAGTCCCTTGTTCTATAGGAATGACGGACTCTTGCTCCATGAACGGGATCTGCAGGAGCACAATGAAGTGGGCTGCGCATCCCATTCTTCTCTATGTTGTTTGTGGTGTGTTCCGTTTCACACCGGAGCTCCATGGGATGCTTCAATTCACTCATTGTTGTTCTGCTCCAAGGAGAGAGGCAAGCCCATGGTTCCTGGGGAAAGTCTGAAAAGTCTAAAACCAATCTAGGAAGTTGTGGAAAGATAGGAAAAAGAAAAAATTTGGCTATTTATGAAATCATTCCACCAGTTCCTAGAACATGGCACAGGAGAGACTGATCTAAAAAGAGGGGAATGTCGTCAATAAGATGGATAGGAGATTGACATTGTGGCCGGAAAAAAAGCACTCAAACATGAAAGCAGTCGTGAGGATGGAGCAGGACCAGGCAGTGTGTCACCCTGTTGTACACACGACTGGGAATCCGGTGAAAGGCATCAAACAACACGAATATGCTG
Source organism: Tenrec ecaudatus (assembly GCF_050624435.1). NCBI lineage: Eukaryota > Metazoa > Chordata > Mammalia > Afrosoricida > Tenrecidae > Tenrec > Tenrec ecaudatus. The sequence goes on along the minus strand of NC_134544.1, from coordinate 5,663,650 downwards.
CAATAACGAGAGACTTTTTGGCAAATAAAATTCACTCTTACGATCATGATTCATTTTCCAAGAAAATACACATCTCTTTATTCCTCCAATATACATTGAATTTAAAAACCTGACGATATAGTTTTTTTTTAATGTCTAGTTTTGTTAGCATCGACATTTAACATTTAATGAGGAAAACACTGCAAGGATGTGGGTGCTTTCAGTAAGTAACTCATAACACCCACAGAAATGATTCAGTACTTAGAAAGTAGAAAATCAGATACGCTAAACTCACTTAGACTTGCTGGAAGACATGGCACCAGTTCCCTTTACTCTCAAATCAGTTTCAAGAATTTCCAAATGTCCGGAATATTGCTATGAAAAGAATCATTTGCCACAGGTTGTGTGTTGCAGAAATGAGATGGGAGAGGCACCTGGTGCCTGGAGAACTAGAACGGGGGAGTGGTGGTGGTGGTGAATAAGGAGGTGCTACCCACCAGCAGAGCTAAAACTGGCTTGAGTTATTCACTGATGTGAGGCCATGCACAGGCACCACCTGCGTGGGATGCAAACATGCTGCAGGCAACACTCCCTCTCTCTTTCTCCTCGATGTCCTCTTGACTCCTTTCTTTTTCTTGACTGCCTTCCAATCTTCTCATTCAACACAGGTGCCTTTGACTGTTTAAAATATACTTCAACTGTAGAAAAATGAAGAGGAGCAGATGAACACATTTTGATTTGTTTGCTTTCCGTTCAGTATCCCTGTCCCTGGTGCCTAAGGGCAATTTTTAATGGCTGGTAAGAAGGTAAACTGCAGGACTGGGTATTTATATCATTGTACAGGCCATAAAGGAAGCCATGCATGGGAGGCCCAGATGTGGTTTCTCAAAGCCCCAGGTCTCCACGTTCATTCTCCATGTTTCTTTGTTGCTATATTATATCAGGTTTTCATTGTGCAAACTTTGGGTTAGAGATAAGAGTAGCCTATTGTGAGCATTTGTGCTGAGTAGAATGCAAGAAGGAAATAGATATTTTGATTCCACATGATCCTTGAGCTCAATTTTCTTTAGAAAAGGAGGTTTAAGGAAATTTTTAAAAAGTTATTTCAGCTATAGAAAGCCTAAATAGGATTGGAAATTCTTAGTTTGAAAGATTTCGTGATTCCAGAGTTGACATTGAATCAGTAGAGTAACATTCAGCTTATCTTTAAAAATACATAATTAATTCTGCCTAAATAGTATGGGAACATGGAAGAAAATAAAATAATCCCGAAAGACTTTTCCTTTTCTCAAGTGACTCTTTCCACCCCTCCCAGGTTATCATAACCATTAACTGTTTTATTGGGTAATTACATTGATATTTCTAAGATAAATTAAACTGCCATCTCTTGATTTGTAAACATAAGGTCACAATGAGTCAGAACAGACTTGATGGTACCTAACAGCAACAGCAACAACACCAACTCACACGGTTCCTCAAGCTGAAGAAGCAGAGGAAACACACACTTTTGCCAAAAAATTGGGAGGACTGCTCCCTGGCCAAGCATTTGCAAGAAACCCATATTTGTACCCGTTCCAAAGAAAGATGACCCAACAGAATATAGGAATTAGCAAACAATATCATTAAATCACACTCAAGCAAAATTTTGCTGATGATCATTAAACAATGCTTGTAGAAGCATATTTATAGGGAGCTTCCAGAAACTTGAACCAGAGTAAGAAGAATACATGGAAAAAGGCATACCATTGCTGATGTCAGAGAGACCTTGACAGAGAGCAGAAAATACCCAAACAATATTTACTTATGTTTTGATGACTATTCAAAAACATTCCATTGTATGGACCATAGCACACAATGGGCACTATTGAGTAAAATGGGAATTGTGCAATTTCAGAATCTATACATGGATCAAGAGGCAGTTGTAATATAACAAGGAAATACTGCATGATTGAAAATCAAGAAAGGGATGCAACAGGGGTGTATTTTTTCACAATATTTATTCAGTCTCTATGCTGAAAAAATCATCAGAGTCATGAGTATATGAAAAAGGATGTGGCATCAGGATTTAAGGAAAACTTAGTAGCAAACTGTGACATTGACATCACACAAACCCCTTAATGAAAGGTAGGAGAACTTGAAGCTCTTGCTAAGGAAGATCAAAGATTGCAGCCTGTGGTGTGCCTCAATGTCAAGAAAGCAAAAACCCTCACAACTGGGCCAATAGTTAAAAATCAACCCTTATGGAAGCAGCAGTCAAGAAAGTAAAAGTACTGCATTGGGTGGCTCTACTGTGTAAGAACTCCTTCAAGTGTCAAGGAGCAAATATGTCAATTTCAGGGTTAAGGTGAACTGCCTTCAAGCCATGATATTTTAAATGGCTCTATGTGTCCTTTTCTGAATCTGGCAATTCCTTGCAATGTATTTCTGCAACGTGAAAAATTTTCATGCATATACTATCCAGGACAGATGACTCCTTCAGGACCAGTGGTGAGAGTGGTGATGCCTGGAGGGTGGAGAGAATGTGGGGTAGAAAGGGGGAACTTATTACAAGAATCTGTGCATGACCTCCTCCCTGGGGGATGGACAGCAGAGAAGAGAGCGAGGGGAGACATCGGACAGTGTAACATATGATAAACTAGTAATAATTTATGAATTATGAAGAGTTCATGAGGTAGAGTGGAGTGGGGAGGGAGGGAGGGGGGAAATGAGCAGCCAATATTAAGGGCTCAAGTAGAAGACAAATGTTTGAGAATGATGATGGCAACAAATGAACATATGTTCTTGACACAATGGTTGTATGTATGGATTGTGATAAGAATTGTACAAGCCCCCAATAAAATGATATTGTAAAAAGTCATACCTCTACAAAAAAAGAGAGACCAACCAATAATAATAATAATAATAATATTGTTTGATAATTTCCAAATTCTGTTGCATTATCTTTCTTGGGAATGGGTACAGATGCAGATCTCTTGCAATCTCTTAGCCAGGGAACTGTCTTCCACATTTCTTGGCATAGGTGAGTGAGCAATTTTAGTGAGTTGTCAGTTTATTAAAACATATCAATGTTGTTTTTGATACCATCAATTTGGTTCCCATTTATAGCGACATTATTTTCAAAAGGAGGAAACATTGTCCTGCCCTGTGCCAACCTCATAATTACCACGTTGGAAGCCATGGTGGCAGCCACTGTGCCAATCCAACTCCTGAAGAGCCATTCTCTGTTTCACTGCTCCTCTCCTTTACCAAGCAAGTCCCTTCTGCAGGGACTGGTCTCTTTTGATAACATGTTCAAAGTATGTGAGATGAAGTTTCACTGCCCTTTGTCCTAAGGAAGATTTTGACTGTACTTCTTGGAACACAGATTTTTCAGTTCTTTCTTTGGTAACCCATGGTACTTTCAATACTCTTCTCCACACCTTAATTCAAATGCATGGATTCTCCTTCAGTCTTATTCAGTGTTCAACTTTCACGTGCATATGAGGTGATTGAAAACACAATGGCCTATGTCAAGGGCATCTTGGACCTCAAAGTAACATTCTTGCTTTTCAAAACCTTAAAGAAGTTTTGTGAAGTAAATTTACCCAATGTAATGGATCCTTTGCTCTCTTAACTGCTTCTTCCATGAGAATAGATTGTAGATCCAAGAAAAACAAAATCCTTGACAAATTCTTTCTTTTCTCTGTTTATATCAATGTCACCTATTGGTATTTTCAATGACCTCAAATGCATGTGAAAGTTGAACATTGAATAAAGACAAAAGAAGAAGAATCAATGCATTTGACTTGTGGTTCTGAGGAATAACATTGAACACATGATGGAATGCTAAAAGGACAAACCACTCTGCTTTGGATGGAGTATCACAAGAGTGCTCTTTAGAGGCAGAATGATGAGACTTTATCTCACGTGTTTTGGACATGTTGTCAGGAGAGCCCAGTCCCTAGAGAAGGACCTCATTTTTTATAAAGTAGAGAGGCAATTAAGGAGAGGAAGGTCCTCCATGAGACAGAGAGACACCATGGCTGCACCAATGGGCTCAAGAATGGGAACAATTGTGAGGATGGCTCTGGACTAGGCAGTGCCTAGTTTTCTTGTGCATAGCGTTGATATGAGTGAGAGATGATGTGATGGCATTTCACAACAACAATAACACCTATTGGTCCAACTGGGAGGATTCCATTTTTCTGTACATTGGCTTACAATCTACACTTAAAGTTATAAGAGCTTCAAGTCCTCCCCACTTTTAGCAAGCAAAGTTGTGCTCTCTGCTTATCACAGTTGGCTCTTTCAGTTTAGGATATGCTGAGCATATTCTTCCTTTTCCGTTTTATAACTCTAGGTCTTTGACATTTTTATTAGAAACTCTTACCTTCTCGAGCCTCCCTTTGAAATGTTCTGCTCAGCTCTTTGACTTCATGATTTCTTACATTTATTTTCCTTAGCTATTCTTTGATTAAAATCAAGTTTGAGGATTTCTTCTGAAATCCACTTCAATCTTTTCTTTCTTTCCTGTCTTCTTAATCACATTTTTGCTTTTTACATGCGTGATGCTCTCCATGTCATTCCAAAGTTCTTCTGTCACTAGTGTTCAATGAATAAAATCTGTTCTTGAGCAGTTTGACCAATTTCAGACTGAAGGGGGAAGTAGAAAATTTCAATTTCTTCATCACTAGTTTGAGTAGATGGACATTAACTCTGAATAATAGTTGTGACTCAAAATAGAAAGTTTTAATGACATAGACAGAGTAAAAGAGTTGACAATTTCACTTGCTGATGGACCATGACTCAAAATGAGAATAACACCCTGAAAACATCCATTAATCATCAGAATGGGCACTGTACAAAATGTGTATCTGGGGAAATTGGAAAGCATCGACAATGAAACAGAATGTACAAAGATTGATATTCTGGCATTATTGAGCTAAATAAAACTCACATTGGCCGTTTAGAATGGGACGATGGTATGGATTGACACTAATGGTAACATTGAGTTCATTTTTCTTGTTGCACATAAGCAGCCCCGCCCCCACCCCTGTTTGTCAGAGTCGGTTAGATGGAACCCAGTGACCAGAGCAACAATGAAGACTGGAGCCTTCAGCTCTCTCTCTCACAGGCTACCTTCCATTTCACAAGATTGCATGCCTTCTGCCTAACTGGAGTACTAGCTGTTGGGCTTTTAAAAAATGGTAATATCTTCCTTATTAATGGCATTTCACCCCAGAAATGTCTGATGTTGATTAGGGGTCTGATGTGGAAATACTTGGTGACCTCTAGTCTGAAGAGTCGGCCTTCCATATTTACCTTGTTGCCCTTGAAACTATCATTCCTGAGATTTCAATTGACCTGTTTTCTTTTGCCAGCCCTTACCTACAGTGAATACTTGACACATGCTGCTTTCCCAGAAATTGATCTCTTTCCTGGGTCTCACTATGGTTCATCCTATGCTCAGCTCATGTGGTTTCTATGGAATCCAATCTACCTGCAAAATGAACCCTGCGTGGATTAAGCTAGTCACTCTAGTCAGCTCCTCTTACTCCATGTTTCCTAGCTTTCTAGGTTATGACGTGTGACTTATGCACCACCCCTAAGCGGTAGTTCCATAATCTCGTGTCGATTTAAGGCTATTAATAGGTAAGGGGTGGAGTCTATCCTGTCAATCAGATCACAGACTGATGATGCTTTCTTGTGGGTGTGGCCTTCTCATGAGGATTCTGAAAACTTCCTCTCTTTCTCCTGGAAGGAGGCCACACACTCTGCTTCACCTTCTCTTTGAGGAGCCACCCTCAGATGGCCTGAGGAGCCAGCGCTAAGACGCTTCCAGCATCAATGGATCCACAAGTCTTATTCTCACAGGCCTATGATCTTCCTGCATGCGGCACTATTGCTTGTGCTCTGTGAGTGTGAAGTATCATACAGATAGGTTAATATCGGATTTATGGACTGGATCTGGGCTGGGCTGGGATTTTTCTCAATATACAATTGCTCTTTGATTTAAAGCTCTGTCTTACACATATATGAATTTCTCTGGATTTTGTTTCTCTAGTCAACCCAGTCGAACACACTCCAGTTGTGACTCAATTTCCATTGAGTCTATCTGTTAAAAATTCAAGATTCAAGGTGCGTACAATGGTTCCTAAAAAAAATGGGTGCTTCTTTTCCAAAAATATCAGAAAGCTATTATTAATTCTACATGATGGTGGAAGAGATAGTTTAGTTCATGTGAACATGTTTCTGTAATGCTCTTTATACATGGAAAAGGACACTATATTCTAGGTGTGGTAATTAGATGATTTTCTGTCCCCTTGAATTTGTATGAAAGTGTGAGGTGGAATCTAACCTGTCATTCAAGTCACAGCATGATGATGCCTCCCTGGGCCTGGGGCCTTTTGTCATTTGGGGAGACTGGGAACCTCCCCCTTTCTCTGCCCCTTCACCTTCCTGTTCGCTGGAATTCTGCCACTGACCCTGAGAACTGCCTGTGCCTACCCATGCTTCTTCCAGCCTTGGATCCAAATGACTGCACCCACTGCCCTGGTATCTTCCTGTATTTTGCATCATTGAATGTGGCTAAGTTAGTTTGAAGAGGGATTTTTGGATTAGTATCAGACTAGGTGGTGGACTGGGTTGGGATGCCTTCTTCATATATAATGACTGGATATAAAGTTCTTTCTTACATGTAGATGAATGTCACTGGATTTGTTTCTCTAATCAACCGGGCCCAACACCACGGTGAACTTTTTACTAATGAAACCTACCAAACTGGTCAGCCTTACCTGCACATTTAATTTACAGAATGATTTGGGAACAGAACTCATTAATTATGCAGGGCTGCTATCTGCCAATAACTACTCCGTTTCTGGGCATGAGGCTAAGAGGCTGTAACATCTGAATGTGTTGCATATTTTGTAGTCAAAAAGAAAGAAAAAAGGAAAAGTATGGAAACCAAATCGACAAGTGGTCAGAGCCCAGTGAGCTGAAAAACGGAAAGAAGGAGTGGCAGTTAGCGTTGTTGGGGATTCTAGCTCACGCTACATTTAAACTTTAACATTACACAATTAAACAAACGCATGGATACCACCTCTCCCTTTTATTCCGTATTTTAAACTTAAACAATTTATAGTTGGTTTTTAGTTAGAGTCAGCGGTAACCTAAGCAATGTATGATTTCGAACACCTTTCCTGTTGTTTTGCTTAATTCTCTGTTGGGGTAGGACACATTCTCATGTCAATCCCTGTGAAAACCTAGTGTACGGAGAGCATCATTTAGTTGGTCGCAGGTTTGCAAAGTCTTCTCTTTAGCTTCCATTGAATGGATGATGCCGCGAGGGATGAAATGCATCACTGGAAGTATTCTTTAACCTCAAATGGCTTAAGGCATGTATTTGTTAATTTCCAGTCTGATACTGACTATCAAATATATAAAACCATTCTGAGAGTCTTTCCTATATAACTTAATGGTCTTATTGTTTTGGAATCTCCCATGATAGTCTCTTGATGCTTAACAATCTAAAATTTGATGAAAATATATTTTTATATCTTAAGTTTTGTTCATCTGACTAGGTAGCTCAGTGGATATGTCAAGTGGTAAGCATCCCCTGAGACCCGAGGATACCTTCCTCACAAGAGACTGTTTTCCTTTGTTTTGTTAGCTGGATAAGAACTTAATTTGGAAAGAAGAGTATTTTATCTAATTGATACCTATTACTGTTTCAAAGGTTCTTTTTATTTTAAGCAAATCAAAGCCTCTTTGCCTAGAATGAGCTACACAAACAGATCTACTCCATATTATATAACTCTAATTAAATGTAGTTAATTGAAAACCTAACAAGTTTTTATTTGGTAGGCTTTATGATGAGAGTCTTTTAATTAAATAGAATTTCCAAGGGATATTGATAATAGTATTTGGTTTTAAATTGAGAACAAAATATCCTTGCCCCAAGAGAATGAACAGCATTTACAGAGACTATCTTTCTTCTTCATTAAAGAACAACCATGTTGAATCTGTTCACGGGACAGTGCTTGCCTGGTCCGGACAGTGACTGGTGGCTATCCATCACTGGGTTTGAAAGTATGAAGACCATTTTGAGCCAATGGATGTAAGATATCGCATAGGAAGAGGTCATTGATTCAGTTACTCAACAAAATCTTTAATTGTTGCAAATGTTCTCATATTATTCTGAAACTATGCAGGGGAAATGGAAGTCCAAATGCTGAAGGTAAAAATTCAGAGCCGTTCCATTTAGATGATGGCGTCTTTAGATCTGAGTTTGCTATTTGATATGTTTGCCTGTGTAATTGGAGAATTAATTAAAATGAACAGAAACTCTGCCGTGAAATCTTTCATTTTAGAAAGCACAGAAATATCTTTGTAGAAGGAGCCCCTTCTATTCGCCAGCATTTTCTCTTGTTCGTTTTCACCTTTTTGCTACAAAGGAGTCAAGTTTTTTTTTAATTTCCTTTATCACAGTGCAGAAAGGGCAGGGTGGCACAGAATTAGGATAAAGACAGAATTAAATAGTGAAGATAGTATCCAGGTATTCAATCTTCTGCCCAGAGATTTGGGTTGCAAGAGACAGAGGACAACTTTTCAAAGAGCTTTGGTCAAACATTTGTTCTTTATGAGTCACATACCTCTCAATGGTGATGAGAGACTTCTTGTAATCTAATCTATGAGTATCGATGCAGATAAATAGGTGCCTTGTAGTATAATGAATAGAAATGAAATTGCATTCTTGTAATAGAATGGAAAATATGACAAAATAATGATTTATAAATTATCAAGGCTTCCAATGGACAGAGTGGACAATATGGCTGATCTCACTACAAGACACGCCATCCCTTGATGGCCCAAGGCCCTGAGGGGAACAACACTGGAGACTCAGGGTCGGGACTGGCCCAGTCTGACCCTGTGACACTGAGGCAAACCATGACAAGCTTGCAGCAGAGCAACTGTGGGAGCAGAGCAGGGAGCCCCCGAGGGAGTACAAAGGACAGACTCTGGGGCCAGAGCATGGTACCCCATTGGACCTGACTGAAGGACACACCCAGAGATCAAAAATCAGAACTTGATCTATTTACAGGTTTTTCTTTCTTATTTTTTTCTTTTAATTAACTTACTCTTCTATGGGTAATTGGTTTCCTTTTTTTGTTGTCATTGCTGTGTTCTCACTCATCGCCTATCTTACTATGGCTTGATTTTGGGTGAATATTATTATCTCCAGAGTTCTATCTAGATAGGATAGACTGGGTGAATAGTCTGGAGGAGAAAACAACAGGACCAATGGTTCCAAGGGGACATGGGAGAGGGGTGGAGGGGGTAAGGAGGTGGTGCTGACCAACCCAGGGACAGGGGAGCAACAAGTGATCCAAAATCAGTGGCAAGGAGGGTGTGAGAGGCCTGGGAGGGATTAATCAAGGGCAAGGTAACCGAGATAAATTACTGAAACCCAAATGAAGGCTGAGCAAAGAAAAGTGCAAGGAAATAGAGGAAAGAACTAGGTGACAAAGAGTATTTACAGGGGTCTAAAGACTGCAATGTACATATGTAAATGTATTTATATAAGAGTGTGGGGAAACAGATATATGTACATATATTTATAGGCTTAGTATTAAGGCAGCAGATGGACATTGGGCCTCCACTCAAGCACTTGCTCAATGCAAGAACATGTTGTTCTATTAAATTGGCATTCCAGGATGCACACCTTCCTGACATGATTGTTGAGGAAAAGTGTGTGCATAAGTAAATGTGGTGAAAAAAGCTGATGGTTCCAGGCTATAAAAAGATATAGCATCTGGGGTCTTTAAGGCTTGAAGATAAACAAGTAGCCATCTAGCTGAGAATAAAAACCCACATAGAAGAAGCATACCAGGCTGTCTGACCACGAGGTGTAGAAGTTATCAGACATCAAAGAACTAAAAATCACATCAGTGGGTGCCCACCTTCCTGATATAATCAATGAAGACAAACGTGCATAATCAAATGTGGTGAAGAAAGCTGATGGTGCCTGGCTATCAAAAGATATTGCGTCTGGGATCTTGGAGGCTCGATGATAAACAAATGACCATCTAGTTCAGAAGCAGCAAGGCCCACATGGAAGAAACACACGACCCTGTGTGACCACAAGCTGTCGAAGGGACCAGGTATCAAGCATCAAGGAACAAAAAATCATATCATTATAAATGTGTGAGTGCAAAATGGAGAGTCAAAGCCCATTGGCAGCCAACTGGACACCCCCTTACTGAAGGGTTGTGGGGAGGAGATGAGCCAGACTGGGTGCAGAGTAGCAACAAAGAAACAAATAACTTTCCTCTAGTTCTTAAATACTTCCTTCCCCCCACTATCATGATCCCAATTCTACCTTACAAATCTGGCTAGACCAGAGGATGCATATTGGTACAGATAACAACTGGAAACACAGGGAATCCAGGACAGATGACTCCTCCAGGACCAGTGGTGAGCGTGGTGATGCCTGGAGGATGGAGGGAACGTGGGATAGAAAGGGGGAACTGATTACAAGTATCTACGTATAGGCTTCTCCCTGGGGGATGGACAGCAGAGAATAGAGCAGGGGGAGATGTCGGACAGTGCAACATATGACAAAATAATACAAATTTATTTATGAATTATGAAGGGTTCATGAGGTAGGGGGAGTGAGGAGGAAGGAGGAAATGAGCAGCTGATATTAAGGGCTCAAGTAGAAGTCAAATGTTTTGAGAATGATGATGGCAAGAAATGTACATATGCGCTTGACACAATGGATGTATGTATGGATAGTGATAAGAATTGTACAAGGCCCCAATAAAATGATTTTTTAAAAAAGAGAGAGAGAGAGAAATTATCAAGGCTTCAGAACGGGGGGAGAGAGGGGAGGGAGGGGGAAAATAAGGAGCTGATACTGGGGGCTTATGTAGAGAGTAAGTGTTTTGAGAGTGATGAGGGTAGCAAATATACAAATGTGCTTTATACAATTGATGTGAGTATGGATTGTGATAAGAGTTATATGAACCCCCAATAAAATGATTAAAAATTAAAACAAACAAAAAACTTATCAATCATCCTTTCTTTCAGTTTTGTTGGTTTTCTTAAAACCTTTTAAGATGCAACACAGAAAAAAGCCGAAATCCAAACCCCCAACACTGCTGTTGAGTCAATTCTAACTCACAGCAGCAGTTCATATGGTTTCTGAGACTTTAAGTCTTTATGGCAGTAGGCATATCCCTTCTCCCTGGGAGCTGCTGATGGGTGGAACCACAGACCTCGCAGTTTGCAGCCCCAAATACCCTACCTTCACGACTGCCAGAAATCCTTATTATTATAATACATAGTTCAGCATGAACAAATTCCTGTTGGTTTCTTAATGTTTCATATACTTACAGTCTGATAATAAAATATAAATGATATGTTTAAGACAGTATATTCTATGGAGAAGAATCTTAATGGAACAGTGTTTAAGGGCTTATCTGCAAACTGAAATATCAGTGGTTTACACCCATGAGTCATTCTACAGAAGAAAGATGTGTCAGTTCAGTTCCCAAATGCGAGAGCCTCCGGAAACCTGTGGAGCAGTACAACTTGGCCCCCTAGAGTCACCATGAGTCAGAAACAACCTGAAGGCAATTGTTTGTGGGGAGTGTGCAGGGTGGGAGGCAGTTAATATTCAAGGAAAGTTATAATCCATCAGAAAATAGTGAAGCTATGCCTATCACAAACAATAGAGATGATTGTGTGCTTCTTGGTGTCTCTATGGAAACAGGGGAGGCTTAAAAATAATAGTAAACATTATGATTTACTCTAGCTAACTCCTTTTGTTCTATTACAAATCTGTTCTTGCAGGTACCTATCTTTTTCTTCAAGCAAGAGAAGCCAGTTTACCACTCTTTGAGCACGCATCAACAATGCTGTAGGGTAAGTATTGATAACTTCCATACGGTTTCTATGTTTCTGTCAATGTATCACACGATACATGTGGTGCTGGCATGCACTCACGAAGGTTGTAAAATACGTTTTAACTGAGACCAAGGATTGTTGGCATCGATTGAAATCAATAGGCATTCAAAATAATTAAAGTCGCTTCAAGTACATAATAGCTGCGTACCATAGAGGAGGTTTATCTCTTGACAGGTTCACTCTATCTATTCCTGAGACTTCCAGGAGCTGACAGGGCAGGGTTCTCATGAAGTTGCTAAGATCCTTCTTTGTTATGAATGAATGAAATGTGGAAAGGAGTAGCATATCAGATGACATGTTCACAGTGCCTAGTTAGCTTTGGTAGCAGAGACTGTATTTCATTCAACTAAGTACAACTTAACAATCATTTTTATATTGACTTCCAAAAGGGGAGAGATTGGCAAGTTTTTTTAAAAAGCAGAATAGAAACATTCATTTTTCTCTAACAGGTGTCCATGTAACTGAAAATGTAATCGTCTTTGTCATCTGGGAGAGAGAATTTCAAAGGTGAAATCCTCTCAACTCTGAAGACACACCTTGTCCATAGAGGAATCCATGATATTATAAATTCTTTCAAAATAAAATTCAGACTCATATTAAGCTGCTAATGTTAAAGTGAGGATGGGCCTTATCTCTACTCCATCTTTATTCCAGCCAGAAACTCACTGTCATGGAGTCCAATGCAACTGACAGTGATGCACAAATTCACTGCCAATGAGCTGATTATGACGCATAGCGACACCGTGTACAGAGTGGAACTTCCCATAAGGGGTTTGGACTGAAAATCTTTATGGGAGCAGAAAGCCTCATTTTTCTCCCATGAGCAGTTGGTAGTTTCAACCTGCTGACCTTGTGGTTAGCAGCCCATGGGAGCATAACCCACTACACTGAGTATACAAGGCACATTGCTTTAAGTGCACAATATGCTCTTGTATATGACAGCTACTGTTCAATTTATTCAATACATTCTTCATATATTATAAAAATACACCACGTCTACTTCTATCTAGTTTATTTTCTAAGAATCAAACATTATGTCAATACAATTGAGAAATAATACAACAAATAACTACATCGGAGGTTCAGAATAATGAACTGTTTTAAATAAAGCAATTGTACATACTTGGGCTATAGACAGGTTTGGACTAGTTCAGTCATGAATGATAAAACCAGGAAAAATATGAAGTTTTGAAATCTGAGTGACCTGAAATGCTAATCAGGATGGGAAAAAAGATATGTCCAAGGCCTGGAGTCTGAGACTCAGAAGAGGTGTGGGAGACCTGCCAGGAACCTGCTGCGTGAGATTGGATGACCTAGAGGAGTGAGAGAAGACGCACTGCAAATGCACAGTCAGCTTGCCATCTTTGAGCCTGTCCCCATTGTTTCCAATGAAGTTCATCAAGAAGTGTGTTTGCCAGGCTGTTGTTTGCTAAGACCAAGATTATGCTTTCCGTAGGGCTTCTAAGCATCACTGGGAGTCAGCAGTGAATCAGTGGTGATGAGCTTGTATGTTCGTTTGTTTTAGAAATCAAAAGACGAATGTTCTTAGAGAGGAAAGAATTGTGGACACACGAGAAAAGGAGCAATGTGAAGATGGAGGCGGGGGTTGGCAGGTTAAGTGTCCTCAGAATCCACCAGAGATCAGGGTAGGAGAATGCAGTGGAGCTCCCTTAGGAAACCAGAGGATCCAAAGCTGTCAACACCTTCAAGTTGACCTTTGACCCAACAGTACTCAGAGATTAGATACTCTTTTTGTTTTAAGTAACACAATTTGATTCAATCTATTGTGAAATTCTTGGGTAATTATCAAGTCTGTATTCCGAGTTTCTTCTGGTTTCCTCTTGGATTTTACCTTGCCAGTAAGTATCATGGGTTAAATTGGGTCTTTTACCACCCAGCCCCCCACTCTAGCTCTACCCCAAATATTTTAACTTGGCTGGACGTTGGTTCTCAGTGGATCCAAAGTTATGTAACCATTCCCCATAATTTATCATATTTATCAAATCTGATATGATAAACCAATCAGTTGTGAGAGGATTAGAGGTGGGAAGCTACACCATGTATCCTGTCACCAACTTGATCACTATGAAGGAAGTTTCCCTGGGGTATGACTCATAACCTGTCACTTGTCTGGCATTTTGTCACACGGTCATGGCTTGTGTGTGGCTGTGATGCCGGAAGCTACATCACTGGTATTTCACATACCAGCAGGCCATCCAAGGTACAGAGGTTTCAGCAGAAGTTTCAGTCAAAGAAGAGACTATGAAGAAGAAATTGGCTGTCCACTGTGGAGAATGGAGTCTCTGAAAACCTCATGCACAGAACTGAAACTTTGTCAGATGATGAAGGTCTAGTGAATGGCAGCAGGATATTGTCAGAGGTAGCCCAGAGGATGGTGCCTTGGGTTGGAAGGCACTCAAAGTATGACTGAGGAGGAGCTGCTTTCTGGAAAGAAAGGCCAGCATGATAACTGGAAGGGAGCGGAGACTTCTGGATCTTCATTAACTGACGGGGCACAACCCAAGGGGAGAAGGGACAGCTGCAAACATCTACTAATAATCAGAACTTGGAATGTATGAATTTTGAATCTAGGAAAATTATAAGTCAGGAAAAATGAACTGGAACTCATAAATATCAATATCCTAGGTGTTCCTAGGTGTTAGTCGGCTGAAATGTTCTGGTATTGGTCAATTTGAATTAGAAAAATCATGATTTACTATGCTGGGGATGGAGTTGCATTCACTATCAAAAAGGACATTTCCAGCTATATCTTGAAGTCCAATGCTCACTTTGATAAGATTATATCTATCTGATTTTAAGGAAATCCAATCAAAACACCTCTTATGTAAATGTCTGTACCAACCACATAATCAAGTGATGAAGAAAGTGAGAAATTTTACTAACATCTTCAGTCAGAAAGGGATCAAACTTGCGCACACATGCACTGATACTTATTTATGATTGGAATATCAAAGTTGGAAATGAGGAAGGAGAAGTAGTTGGAAAATATGGTCTTGTGACGGAAATTAAGCTGGATTGCTGGATAGTATTTTGCAAGATCAGCAACCTGCTCATAGGAAATACCTTTTTAAAACAAAACAAACAAAAAAAATTAAAAAATAAATAAATAAAACAAAACAAACGGTGACTGTGGTAGTTACATAATCTGGTATCAATTTGGGACTTGAGAGGATGAAGCATGAAGGGGTGGAGGCTAGTTTGTCAATCAAGTAATAGCCAATGAGGTCTCTGTGTGGGCATGGCCTTCCCCTGCGAATTCTGGGAATTCCTGGATTTTCCTCCTTGGAGGTGGGAAACACTTATCTCTCTCTCTCTCTGCTCACACCCTGATGCAACCAGACCTCTGGAGCCAGAGAAACCATGTCAAGACCCCTTCCAGCACTGAGATGCTAACAATGCCGCTGGGTCTACAAGACTTCCAACCAACTGACCTGTATTCTTCCTTCAATCGGCAGCATTGCGTATATTTAATTAGTCTGAAGAGGATTTTATAGATTGGTATCAGATATATGGACTAATATTGGACTTATGGACTTGATCTGGACTGGACTGGGACGTTTTCTTAATATTAAATTGTTCTTGTATATAAAGCTCTTTCTCATACACATATGAGTGTTTATGAATTTGTTTCTCTAGTCTACTTGGACTAACACAGCAACTATACAAATGATTCACATAGACTTTTCTATATAGAATACACAGAAACCAAATTGACTACATGTGTGGCATGAGACAACAGAGAATCTCATTATTAGAAATTAAAGTCAGGCCAGGGGCTGACTGTGGAATAGACCACCATTTGTGCATATGTAAATTCAGATTGAAGCTGAAGACAAGGAAAACAAGTTCAGAAGAGCCAAAATATAACGTTGAATATATCCCACCTGAATTCTGAGAACATTTCAAGAACAGATTTGTTGCATTCAACACTAATGACAGAAGACCCAATAAGTTATGGAAGGGCATCATGAAGAAACCAAAAGGTCATTAAAAAGACAGAAAATAAAGAAAAGATCAAATAGGACGTCAGAAGAGAATCTGAAACTTGGTCTTAATTATACAGTAAGTAAGGCAAATGGAAGCAATAAAGTCAAAGAGATGAATAGAAAATTTCAAAGGGCAGTTCAAGAAGATAAAGTAAATTATTATAATGCATTATGCAAAGAACCAGAGCTAGAAAACCAAAAATAAAGAACACACTCACTATCTTTTAAACTGAAAGAATTGAAGGGGAAAACAATCAAGCTACAAGTTGCAACATTAAAAGATTTTTTGGGTAAAATATTGAAAGAAGCCAGAGCATGAAAAGATGATGGAAGCAGTACAAGCGTTCTGCACCAGAAAGAATGTGTCAGTCTCCGCACATTTCAACAGGTTGCCTATGATCAAGACCTGATTGTACTGAAGGGAGAAGCCTAAGTGCACTAAAAGCAGTCAGCAGCAAGGCTTCAAGAATTGATGGAATAGCAATGAAAATGCTTCACCAGACTGGTGAAAAACTGGAAGCACTCGCTGGTCTATGCCAGGAAATCTGGAAGACAGCTACATGACCAACTGACTGGAAGACATTCATATTTGTACCCATTACAAAGAAAAGTGACTCAACAGCATGTTCAAATCATAGAATATTATCATTGATAGCACAGGCAAATAAAACTTTCCTGAATATCGTCTAAAAATGTTTGCAGCAGTACATTGACAAGGAGTTGCCAGAGGCTCAGGCTGGATTCAGAAGAGGGCATAGAAAAAGGAATATGATTGGTGATGTCAGATTGATCTTGGCTCAAATCAGAGAATACCAGAAAGATGTATATTTGTTTCTTTTTGTGTATGCCAAGGCATAGCCTTGAGGAAAGTTGGAAATCTCGTGGAACTTGTACATGGATCAAGAGGCAGTTGTGCGAACAGAGCAAGGCAAATACTGCCTGGTTTAAAATCAGGAGAGGGCTGTGCCAGTGTTGTATCCTCTGACCATCCTTATTCAAACGTTATGCTTAGTCACCATCAGAGAAGGTGGATTATATGCAGAAGAACGTGGCATCAAAATAGGGGGAATGTTTAATAACACACTATGCAGATGACCCAAGATTGCTTGCAGAAAGTGAGGACTTGAAGCCTTTGATGATGACAGTCAAGGATTGCAGCCTCTAGTATGGTTACAATTTAATGTAAAGAAGACTCAAATCCAATAGGTAACATCATGATAAATGTAGAAAAGATTGAAATTGTCAGCGATTTTGTCTTGCTTGTATCCACAATCAATGCTCATGGAAGCAGTAGTCCAGAGAGTAAAAGATGCATTACTTTGAGTAACTCTAAGCAGGGAGGTTACTTTGAGGATGAATATGCACTTGATTCAAGTCATGGCATTTTTGGTATTCTAATAAGCATGTGAAAGTTGGTCATTGAATAAGGAAGATTGAGGGAGAATTAATGCACTTGAATTGTGCTGGTGAAGAATAGTGATAGAATGCTGCCAAAAGAACAAATCTGTCTTGGACTAATTAGGCCAGAGTGTATCTTAAAGGCAAAGATGGTGAAACTTCATCTCACGTACTTTGGGCATGTTGTCAGGAATGACCAGACCCTGGAGCAGGATGTCATGCTTGGTAAAGTGGAGGGACAAGAGAAAGCGGATTGACACAGTGGCTGTAACAGTAAGTCCAAGCATAGGCACGATTGTGAGACTGGCGCAAGACCAGGCAATGTCAAATTCAGCTGTGCATAGGATTGATATGGATTGGAATCAATTCCATGGCACCTAACAGTCTGACTCATGCCACCTTCTTTCTAGCAGACTTAGACACAGAGTAGCATGCACAGAGAGGGCAAATTGCTGCCCCAAAGAACGAAGACCAGGGAAAGGTCTTTTTGACCGCAGATGACTGTCTTCTGAACTCCCTAGGCTCAGGGTAAGATGGATGGCAACACATGGAGATCTCTGTGGAATGTCAGGGCTACAGATGCTGAAAAGAGTCTAGGATCTTCCTGGTAAACTGTGAGCCAACAGAGGGAGTAGGCTCTTTATGCAAATCACCAGTGCATTAGATAATGAAGGCAGTCAAGCTTACTCTGACCACCCAGTACAAAAGGAGCAACTCTCTTATCTTTCACATCCCATTTTATTTTGGCACTGGGGTGCGTGTTGTTGTTTGCAGTAGTCCATGCTGACCTGTTTATGCTTTGCTTGAGGAGGCCTGGGAGCGCAGTTCATGAAGTATAAGACTCCTGTCTGAGAAGCTGTTGGTAAAACCACCAGAGGAAGAATGAGAAGGCTGTTCCCACAGAGATTTACAAAGGTGACCCATGGAGCGGTTCTAATCTCTCCTATAGGGTGGCAATGGCCGTGGGCTCTCTTTCTCCTCCAGGGCATCACCATCTCCATAAAGAAGGACATGGACTAACTTGGCAAGGTGTTCTTTTTGTTAGAGGAGTCCTGGTGATGGCGTGGTTCAGTGTTGAACAGCCAACTGAAAGATCAGTGGTTGTATCCCATCAGCCTGCTCCACTGGAGAAATGTGTGGCCATCTACTCCCTACAGATGATAGCTATAGAAACCCAATTTCTATTTCTGTCCTGTCCTACAGGGTCACTATGAGTTGGGATGGACAGGTTTCCAATACTAAAATAGTTCAGAGAGTGAAGTATTCAACTCAAAGCATAAAAGATGTGTTGAGCACCTTAAAGTCAGGTAACAAGAGACAATGTGGGAAGATGAAGAGACTCATCTGCTTTGCTTGGGATCCAGCTCTGCCATCAGAATATCTCCAGCTACACCCAAAACTCAGATCGACCATTGTCTTTAGCTGGCTGAGCTCCCTGGGACCACATCTGTCTCCCTAGTGCATTATTTTATAGTGATTTCTTTTCAGGCTGTCTTTGCAGCACTAGATTCACACGTGTAAGGCAGTGGTTAGGGCCTTGTGCCTCCTCGACTGTGGCACACCTCAATTAGAATGAAAGTCATTTTGTCCTGTCCCAAACTTGTCTCTTTGTTGGTGTTGTTCATATGCATTCCAGCAGTGTGAATCATCCAGACTAACTAAAGTCCCAGTTCCTCGAACTAACAGCTCCTATCAGATTACTTATGCCTCAGCTCTTACTCTCAATAACAATCTGGCAGCTATCCTGTGAGTTTGAACAACATTCTTCTTGAAAGTAGGTTTGTTCCTTAAATGTTTGGCTGCAGATTCATGGGGACATTTACATCTTTATTCATACTCTACCAGAGAGTGGGTTTATCTGTCATCAATCCTGTCATCAATTCAGGAGCCCTGTTGGCATCATGGTTGAGCACTGGGTTGCTAACCTGGAGGTCTGCAGAAAGATGAGGCTTTCTACACCTGTAAGGGTTTTCAGTCTTGTAAATCCACAGGGTAGTTCTACTCTGTCCTCGAGGGTCACTCTGAGTCAGAATCAGCACTAAGGCAGTGAAAGACTTTTTTTTTTGGCATCAATTTGGAATCCAAAGGGCAGCTTATATTTCTAGCATTTTGTAGATAGAAGGCATTATCTGTGATGACTATTGCTAATTTTTAATAGTTTTTGGGTGGGCGGTGTGTTAACATGGGTTGACTAGAGAAACAAATCCAGAGAAACTTTTTTTAATGTATAAGAGAAAGCTTTATTTCAAAGAGTAATTGTATATTAAAAAAACCCAAAACATCCCAGCCCAGTCCAGATCAGCTCTACAGTTCTGATATTACCCATATTTCTGATACTAGTCCATCAATTCATCTTCAGACATAGCCATTTGCAATGATGTTGAATGCAGGAAGTTCACAGGCTGATGGGTAAAAAGTCTTGTGGATCCAGTGGCAGTGGAAGCATCTCCAGGGCTCTGGCTCCCATCAGCATGACTCCATGTGGCTTGTCAGCAGGAATGTGTACCAGAGAAGGTGTGGGGCCTGCCTCCCAGGAGGAAAACAGAAAGTTTCCGGAATCCTCATGAGAAAGACACACAGGCTAGACTCCACCTCTTCACGTTTAATGTCCTCAAATTGACAAGAGATGATGTAAATAACACAGGTGGAAACTGCGCACACACCCTTCTGTGGTGGCCACATGTGATCTAGGGATACTCTCTGAACTCATTGTCTTTGTGGGAACCAATGATTTTGGTGATCCTTCCCATTGACGTGTCCTGTCAGAATTGATTATGCAATCCTGAAATATCAGTATGAAATAGCCTACTTTGCATTTTCCCATTTTTTGTTTTATAATAAACCACTCTAATGGATAAAAATACCATTTGAGAATACATTAAAGAGAAGATATTTGTTAAATTGGATAAAAGCATGAAAATGACTCATCATACTTCATTAACTCACCTTTAATTCCACTACCAGAGTAGTACAATTTAGCAGGGAAAGGAAACAAATTGTCCTTTTAAAAACCTATTTGGGGAAGGAAACTTTTTAACTTAATTTTAATTATAACTAATATTTTATTGATCATAATTTATTAAAAAAAACAAGCCCACTGAGATCAAAAGGATTAAAGAGACCCTTACCTTGAGATAGCCTTTATGCCTTGGCATGTGTTATCTCTGTGTTAATCTGGGTTAACTAGAGAAACAAATCCAGAGACACTCATATGTGTATAAAAAAGAACTTTATGTAAAAAGTAATTGTAGAGTAAAAAAACATCCCAGCCCAGTCAAAGTCCATAAGTTCGATATTAGTTCATGCATCCAATACCAGTCTTTAAATTCCTCATCAGACTCACACAACACATGCAATGACACCAAATGCAGGAAGATCATAGGCCAGTGGATGGAAAATATTGTGGATTCAGTGTTGGTGGAAGCTTGTCAGCACTGGCCGGGGTCTCCACGTGGCTCCTCCAGCTTTAGGGCTCTGGCTCTGGCTCCATCAGCATAGCTCCATATGGCTTGTCAGCAGGAAGACGAATCAGCAAGAGCGTGCATCTGAGAGTGTGAATCTGGTCTACAGTGAGTTATTTCTCTCCATCATGCTTTCAATGAGGTCATCAAGCTGTGACCTGATTGACAGACTAGACTCCACCCCTTCTTCAAGTTGACAGTGGATTATGTCACTGCCACACTCCCATAAGTCACCTGTTAGCTAAGTTAAATCACCATAAAGGATTGAGCATCACCCTTGAGTACTGTGATTCCAAAATAGCTTGAGACAGTTATGAGGCAAAGTGATCAACAAATACCACAAAGTATAAATGAAATCGGCCATGCTATGAGATTAGAACAATGGCAAGGGAACAACTAGATGGAAAGATAAGAAAGCTGGTACAATGTGAAGGAAGTAACCAAAGTAATTTGAAAGTATGGGTAGAAATTGTTGGATGGGATCCCATTTTGCTGTGCATACTTCCATTGAAAACACAAGAGGATATTATTAACTATATGCCAAAACAAACATGAAAGTAAATGATCAACACAGATAACTGCTGTGGTTTGTACAATGGCTGTTAGGTTCCAGTTGATTCTGACCCATACAGACCCTCCTGTGGCCCACCCAGAATTGCCTCAGTACTGCTAGCAGCAAATGGGCAGGTCTTTTCTTCCACGGAGCAGCTGGTAGTTGCAGCCTGCTGAATGGGCAGCAGTTAGGGTCCCAATGGGTAACGACTGTGCAACCAGGGGCCTGTGTGCCACCAGAGCTCCTTCAGTTTTTTAAATAAACCCAAACCCGCTGCCATTCCTACTCATCGCCACCTTATGTAGACTGTGCCAGGCCGGCAATCTTTAGGAGAACAGGCAGCATCATCTTTCTCCTGAAGTTTTTCTATCAGAGACATGGGCATATATGATTGAGGCACTATGATTTTTGATACAACTTTTTATATTGGATAGTGGCATGGTTTTAGATTTATGGCAAAGTTGGAAATATAATGCAGAGTCTCCTGTATCCTTACCCAGCTTCTCCCAATGGCTGGTGTTTGTCACTCTTCGATAGATTTCTGCTTTTAGCTCAACTGCCCACATCATTGGGGTGTCACTGTGTTTCCACTGACTGGCTTCTCTCCTTCAGAATCCGAGGCAGGATGACTGCATTAAAATTAGATGATCATGAGTTTGGGTATGTAAATTCACAGGTACATTTAAGATGTATACATATTCACACACAAAAATGACTATTGACATGACAACATTATGTGGCAACTTAAATAAATATCCATTCAGAAAGAGGAATACTAAAGTGCCAACATTTAAGGTGCTAAAAATCAGCTTGTATAAGGACTTTGAAAAATCTTTTTCATGGGATTCTTTTTTATCATCACCCTCTGTGTTGGAAATTTCCTTCCTAGTCATTTATTTTCCTTGCAATTATATTTGGATGGTTTGATCTAGAAAACAAATATTGAAACCTCTTTGGTATCCAGGAGAAAACTTTGTTTCCCTATAAAGAGGCAAATAATGTTATCCAATAGGACATTCAGTTGCAGAAATCTAATAGCTCTGGTGACTATACTTTGCTTCTTTTCCTTTAAAACCAACTGTCAAAAACATGCTTTCATGTCATACATTCCACGATTTTTGTGCATGTGGAGAACTTTTGTACTTCTGAAAATTATATTATAAACTCTGCCTCTACCTTTCCGACCCTAGGGTGAGGATAGTATTTTCATAAATTGGACTTTAAATTACAACTGGAAAACAGAATCTCTGTCATTCAGTCGGTATCTATAATTCCATCTAAATTTGGAACTGAAAGATTTCTAATGCTTGTGTTAGGTGGGATGGATCAATTTCTCATCAAAGTGAGCATTCAATGTCCCCCAACTGCTTCTGATGAACAAGCGCAAATTCCAGGTGCGGGAGCAGGAGAAAACATCTATGTGTAGGGTCAAGTCCCTGTCCTCCCCAACTTACAGTTCGAGCCTTGCACAACTCATCGTCTTGTGCCTGTCTTCCATGCTTTGAGTCTTTATCTAAAAGTTAGCAAACGAGGAGCCAAACACACACTCTTAGAATGGGGCCAATACCATTTGAAAGTGTGACAATTTGGAACTGTAATAAAACAAGAGCCTCAGTTGAATATAATAGGTGCTTTTGAAAGATATATTTAGTGACTTCTTCACTCTGCATATAATAGCAAATTTAATAGTGTGTTCATTTTAAAGGCATTTCATTTGTTCTCTTAAAGATGATATAGTGCATTTTCATCCAAAGGTGGTTGCTGTTCCTTTATTTAAAATATACCTCAAAAGAGTTGACACAATTTCCACTGCTCAAACTCCTCCCTCCTTTGTCACATCTCCTCAGATGTACCACAGATGGGCACTAATGGACAAGAAGCTTAAGGATGCCATAGATGTCAATGATGCTCTGCCTCCTGCATCCAGTAGACCTCCTTCTTCTCAGTGTGCAGAGCCCTCGGGCTCCATTTCTCACTTTGCTTTTGTTTCTGCAGTTCATTTACAAGACTGACCCCATAACAAGCACTGGCTGGTCCTCCATGTGTTAAAGGAGGGTTGGCATACTTTCAAAGTATGCATTACTGTTCTCTCACCCCCTAGAATATACTCTATAATAAGCCTGAGTTCAAAGTCAAGTTTGTTTGCCGCTCTAACTCCTGGGCAGTCACAAGCTTTCCTTTGACACAGCCCTCACTTCAGGCTACAAGCCACTAAATAAAGCTGAGACAAACTGCAGGGATTCACCTGACTCTGCAAGAATGAGGTAGGAAAGCCAAGAAAAGAATGTGAATGTGTCCACAACTATTGCACCATAACAAAGTACACCGCCATCAACAGCAGGAACGGTATCAGAATTGTCCACTGACTTTGGGTGTACAGTTCCATCTTAATTTCACATTTTCTGATAGCCCTGACATGACTCAGGACTGAGACATTCCAATTTGGAAGGAACATTGAAAGTTAACGATGGACACCATTTTCAAGGTGTGCCCATGTCAGCACAGTCAGTAACAACATCTAGAATAGAGTCCACCCACTGCCATTTTGTTGCTTTTGACTCTAATTGATCCTGTTAAACACTGTAGAAATGCTCCCTGGGGCTTCTCAGGCTGTCTTGACAGAAGTAGACTGCTTCGTCCTTCTCCCTCCGAGGGGAACACCTCATGGTTAGCAGTCCCACGCTTTGTCAGCAATGCCCCAAGGACACCGGTAGAGATATTCAGGCCGTTGTGGACAGGTGTCTTTGAGATGGTCCCTTCTCCTAGCAGCCAATGCACACCAGAATGAACCCCCACTCATTCCTGTGCCACATGCATGATTGTTCCTCTCCTCGAGTCCATTGTTGCAGCCTCTGTGTCAGTCCATCTTGTTGAGCACCTTCCCCCTTTTCTCTGACCCTCTGCTTTACCAAGCATGATCTCCTTCTCTGAGGACGGAGTTATCTCTTCTGACAAATTGTCCAATGTATATAAGATGAAGTCTCGCCACCCTGGCCTCAAAGGACACTCTGGCCATACTTCTTCGAAAAGACTTGGTGGGTATATAGTCTAAGGTATTAGTAATACTATCTAGAATTGGATTTACAATGCATGGGACACACATTTGCTCTCAGTTCTTAATTGCTTACCCTTTGGAAGTTCTTTTATAATATCCCCACCCACCCCTTTAGGCAACTAGCTACCGTCAACCCACTCTTGGCAAGCTCATGCATCGGAGTCGAATTGTGCTGGGTAAGGCTAGTATTACTACTACTACTACTACTAGTAGTAGTAGTAGTAGTAGTATTTTGCCTCCATTTCCTCCATGTGCTTCCCACTCCCACTCCCCTCCACCAACCCCCATCCTCCATCAAAGTCTACTTCTTTTAGTGTGGAGAACATTTTTCTTTTCTTTTACAGTAATGATTGCTGAATTTTTATTGATGAAATTGAACTTCTCGGAGCATGATGTCTTCCAAATTTGTCCACGTCATGAAAGTGTTTGATTGTGTCCTCATTATCCTTCATGGAGGCATAGTATGTATGTGCCAGAGCCCATTTATGTCATCCCTCCACAGCTGGGCATTTTAGTTGTTCTCATGATTTGGCTATTCTGGATAGTATTGCTCTAAACATGGATGTATATACATTTGCTCTTTTTTTGTTCTCTATTTCTTTGTGGTATAGACCAAGCAGAGAGATAGCTGGGTCATAAGGTGAGTAGAGTTTTCAACAGCTGAATTTTCAGAAGTAGTTTGACAGAGAGGATGCTAACTCATGTCACTGTCCCCCTGCCCCCTCCTTCCCGCAAGGGATGATGCTGGTCATATGAAAAAGTTAAAGAAAACCTAACGATATATAAACACACACACAATTCCCCAAATCAACCAAAACTCAAGGTTGTTGAGTCGATGCCATGTCATAATGACCTAATTTCACAGACTTGAACTGCCCCATAGGGTTTCCAGGGTGACAATCTCTATGGAAGCAAAATGCCACATCTTATCCCTTAGAGCAGATGGTGGCTTCAAATGATGGACTTTTTGGTTAACAGTTGAGTGCTTTAACCACTATGTCAGCGGAGCTCTCTCTCATACACTTATTCGTTCATTGCCAGTGAGCCCATCTATAGGAAAGAATAGAACTAACTGCTCCCTAAAGGTTCCAAGACTAAGTCTTACTGGAGCACACAGGCTCATCTTTCTCTTGCGTGTGGCTAGTGAGTTCAATCCACTAACCTGAGGTTAGCAGTTCAGCATGTAACGCTTAACCCACTGTTCCACCAGGGTTCCACCTTGACACTCGTTGATTCCCTTTATTTGAGATCAGCAGCACGCATACATCCTGCACCTTTGAGGATGCAGGCTTCCAATGATAGCTCTATGATCAATGCTATTTCTATTGTATTCAGTAGTGATGCAGGAAACGAAGTAGAAATGAAAGTGAAAATCGGGCTACCTCACAATGCTGTCAACAGTTTTGAGGAGTGGTGCTGCTTCACATGTGATATCATTAAAAACTCGGAATTTATAAGATGGTCATTTGTGGAGGTTCATCAGATAGGGACAATTTCTGTAGGTTTGTTTCTAACAATATATAGTAATAGTATAAATAAGTAAGATTGGTTTAGGAATGAAGCATAGCACAGAGCAATGGATTAAACATGACATAGAATTTAACTGAACAGCTGAATCATGGAACCTCACAGACTTCAATTTGCTGATATAAGCTCTAAAATATTGTCTCCCTTGAGTTTTCTCTGAATGATCAGTTTAGGTGATAGAGTCGCTCCTTAGTAAATTCTTTTGTGCTTATTTTCATAAAATATGTAAGGGATAACATGTCTGCGTTGCATAATTGTCTGCGCTTTTGAACAAGGACTGTGTTATTCATCCTAGACTACTCAGATGCAAGTCCAATGACAAGTAGCTGGTAAGCTGATAAAGATTAACTTTTGAACTAATGTAAAGGTTTTTAAAATAGAAAATAAGCCAAACTGCATGTAATAACAAATGTTGGCACTTCTCTATGTCATTTGCAAAATTAATCCCCAAAGTAATATTTTTAAGTACCCATAAGTTGCTTATTACTAAAAAATGTGAAAGTTATGTGTGGATCCTTGTAATCTGTTCCCCTTTTCTCCCTCTCCTTCCCTCCACCCTCCCAGCATCGCCGCTCTCACCACTGGTCATGAGGGGTTCATCTGTCCTGGATTCCCTGTGTTTCAAGTTCCTATCTGTACCAGTGTACATCCTCCGGTCCAGTCGGATTTGTAAGGTAGAATTGGGATCATGGGGGATGGACAGCTGAGAAGTGGGTAAGGGAAATGTTGGTGTAAGATATGACAAAATAATAATAATTTATAAATTATCAAGGGTTCATGGAGGAGGTGGGAGCAGGGAGGAGTGGAAAAATGAGGAGCTGATACCAAGGGCTCAAGTAGAAAGCAAGTGTTTTGAGAATGATGAGGGAAGCAAATGTACAAAAGTGCTTGACACAATGGATGGATGTATGGATTGTGATGAGAGTTGTGCAAGCCCCCAGTAAAATGATTTTTTTAATGTGGGAAATGAAAAAAGGGGGGAGGGAACAATGTGTTCTTCAGATTCATAGGTTATTTTTAAAGATTTTCCTATAACTAAAGTCAGCAAAAAATAACTTCAATATTACTGAATCTAGTTCCTTCTTTTAATGTTCCTGCCTATGATTGAGTTTATCTTTCAAGTTTGTGATCACAATTCTTAAGATAACAGCACAGTTTTCAATATCACTACCATGCTTTGATGTCTTGGGTGATTCCCAGATGTGTTCTAGCCCCTTTGACTTGGCACACAGCCAGAAGCAGCCTTGATATATGGGATTCTGAATTGTAGACTCTTGGCCAATAGTTTAAACCCACCAGGCCCTGTGTGAGAGAAAGATGAAGCTTTCTGCTTCCATACAGATGTATAGTCTCTGAAGCCCCATGGGGAAGTCCCACTCTGTTCGATAGGCTGTCTGCAAGGTAAAATTGACTAGATAGGAGTGAGTTTGTCTGCCTCTCAGTTTGAGACCCTGGAGCCATCAAAGAACACCAGCGGAGTTGTTTACTAACCTTGCTGTCGTTTCGTCTCCACCCTCCCCTAATATGACACAACAAAGCAGCCTAGTTTGTCTGACACCTGAATCACATTGCAACCTACATTGTGCTTCTGAGTACAGCTCCCAGGTGTGTTTTTCTCAATGATTAGCTTTTAATTTTGGTACCTTCAGACAATGATAGCAGTGGTGATAATACCACACAAAACCCGAAGCCACTGCCATTGACTTGATTTCAACCCCGGGAGAGGACAAATGTGTTCTCAGGACTGTCAACTTTCCGGAAGCCAGCCGGTCATCTTTCTCCCAGTGGAGAATGGCACGGGTTCCAACCACCAAACATTTTGTTTAGCAGCTGAGCCCTGAAATTACTGTACCCTCCATCTCTCCTTGCCATCAGATTGATTCTGACTCACAGCTACCTACCTCGCCCTGGGATTTCTGAGACTACTCACTCTTGATGAAGTAGAACCTGGTGTTGTCTCCCACAGAGTAGCTGTAGTTTTGAACTGCTGACCTTGCAGTTAGCAGCTGAACATATAAACACTCTTCCACCAGGGATCCTGTTCAGTGACTAACTAATATCACTTAAGTGTTTACCCAGACCTATGTAATATGTTAAGCATCTCATGTGTGTTATTTTTTTCCTTCCACCACACTTACATTTAAGAAAGAGAAATCTTTCAGAAAGTAATATATTGAATCAAAGTCACAAAGCTAAGAGTGGTTGTGCTGACTGTGGGTCAAACGCACAGCCCACTGATCTATGTGCCTTCACGCCCCACCTTGGGTTTGCGGCTCTGCTTTCAAACGCCAGGCAGAACTGGTTTGGTCAAGATTCTCCGACAGGAAGGATCCAGCCCACTGTGACCCAGGATGAAGTCTTCCTCTCTCTCCATGGAAATATCTACCCACCTCCTAGAGACCACTGGCCCCAGTGCCAATCATACAATGGCAGATACCTGCAGGCAAAGTTACCCCGGCATCCGGTCTCCGCCCCTCTGCTGCCTTCTTCCAGACTCACAGCCTGGAGCAGCAGCCCCACTCAGCAGGTGGGGCAGCCTGTGGTTCCCCATAAGGATTTGGAGACCTTGAAACACCACGTAGGGAAATGGCCCAAGGCCCCAGAGTTGAGCTTTTTTGCTCTCAAATTTATTCACATCCACAATTTGGAAGAGCGGTGGGAGAGAGCGATGGAGGACACGCAGCTCAGGAGATGAGGCTGTCCTTCCCTCCAAACACTTCGGCCCTTACCTGGTTTTGAGGTGCATGATTTAAGAAGGTTTGTTTTTTTTTTTTCAAAATTTGTGTTAAATGTGAAATGTTTGACAATGCGATTGTGATAAATGAGGAGTAATAGTACTTTTTTTCCCTTAAGTATTTCTTTGTGAATTAGGTGAAGGTTCACGGAACAGATAGTCTGTTTTAAAACCACGTATTTGGTAGCATCTCATCCAATGCCATCCCCTCAATTTGTCATCGCTTCTCCTATTTCCTCCCACTCTTTCCTGTTTCTGTTCTTTCTGTTTTAACCCTCTGCAGTTTGCTGTTGGGCAAATACAGCCCCTTTGAACTGAAATACTTGGATATTTTATCAGATGAGTGGCTTCAGTTCCACCTGTCTTGGAAATCCCAATGGTTTCTTTCCAACCAGCAAGTCTGGTGTATTTATGATTTTGAGTTTAGTTGACATTTTTATCTTCTAATGCAATCCTTTCCAGAGCCCTTGAGAAGAGTTGCCAACACTATCGAGTTCTGGTCGCGGGGTTGTGGAGACAGATGTTTGTATGAGCTTTTTGTCCAGAGCACCAATTACTTCCATATGTTTTGGGGTTCGCATCATTCCTCTTTCCTTTGGAAAGAGAGTGTCCAATAGTTGCCCTTAGATGGCTGCTCACAAACTTTTAAGACCTTAGTCTCTTGAGAGGAGGGTGTGCAACATGGTCTTTGTGACCTCCATAGTGCCACTCGACCTGAATGGCCCTGAAGACCATGGACTTGGTAGCCCACGCCCAATGACCCTTTCTCCTCTGGAGAAGTTGGTGGTTTTGAGCTACTGATCTTTGGGTTTGCAACCCAACTCACAACCACGGTGCTCTCAAGGCTCCTTCCAAAATGATCGTGCCATTAATCTTTTCTTAACATTTAGTTCATATGGTGAGTTAAAAGTTACACTGATTAATTTTTGAATGCCAAATTGACCTTACATTCTTGGGACAGCATCCTGCTGATTATGATTACTATTCTCGTTATAGATCATTATGTTCAATTTGTTAAGATTTTATTAAGAACTTTTCATCTGTATTGCATGGGGGTTAATACGCATAGGCAAATATTCTCTTTCAAATATATATATATGTGTGTATGTATGTACATATATATATAGAGAGAGATTCTTAACAAATACACAAATATTCTGTGTCAAATATATATTCTTTGCTATTATTCCACTCTCCCTCTCAGACCTGTCCAGGATGCATGTCTGCCTAAGCAGTTACTCATGCATTACTATGATTGCAGGATTGTGTCTAGTCTTTGCCTTTTTTGCCTACAACTATGCAAACATCCCACTGTCTCTCTCTGCATCCATAATTGTTCCTTACCTCCCTCTTACTGTCCATTGACTTCCCTTTCACCCAAGTGAACACTTGGTTCCTCACCCTGTTAACTTCCTTGGGCCATAGCAATAAATCACAGCACATGCCTCCTTAAAGCCTAAAGACTTGTCTCAATATCATCAGGATGAAAGAGATGCAATCCTGGATGAGACACCCAAGCATGTCACTTATGTTAGCCTGGGTAGACTAGAAAAACAAATCCATGGGCACACATATGTGTATAAGAATGAGGTTTATAAGAGAATTGAACATGGAGAAAACGTCCCAGTCCAGACCAGATTAAGTCCATAAATCTGATATTAGCCCTTATGTCTGATATCAATATATAAAGTCCCCTTCAGACTCATGAAACACATGCAATGAAGCCAAATGCAGGATAATCACAAACCAGTGGGTAGAAGGTCTTTGGGTCCAGTGGTGCTGTAAGCATCTCAGCACTGGCAGGGGTTTCTCTGTGGCTTCTCCAAATTCAAAGGTCTGGTTGTATCCACGTGGCTTGTCTTCTGCAATGTCTCCCAGGGAGTAGCAGAGAGAGACAGGTGTCTTCTGCCTCCAAGGAGAAAGTACCAGATTTCTGAGAATTATCAGGAAGCCATGCAACACAATGAAGTCTCATTGGCTATCTCCAGATTGTCAGCCTAGACTCCACCCCTACACACTTAATCCTTAAATTGACACCAGATTAGGTCACTACCACATTTGGGCAGTCTGATGAGGAAAACTTCTGCCTTAGGGGTCACAGAGGCTGTTGTTTGGTGTTAGAGAGTTGGCTTTTGACTCACAGTGATCCTGTCTTGTCACACATCACCCTCACAATCATTCATTGCTACATTTCCGCTCATTGTTGCAGCCACTGTTTCAATCCATATAATTGAGAGTCTTCATGTATTTTGCTGACTGTGTTAGACACGATTCTCTAGAGAGACAAAAGCAGATTGCCAGTAGTTTTATGTATATAGTTATAAAGATAAATATATAAGACAAGAAAAGAATTGCAAAATTATATACAAATAGATAGATATATAATACAAGAAATGAACAGTTAAATGATAAAGCAGTACAAATGGCTCAATACAACTCACTCCCATGAGAGAGTTGTGGAACATTGGCAGTCGTTTAAAGCTGGAGGGCTGCCAGTTCGTCCTCTGTAGAGATAGCTAGGCTACATAAGCATAGGCAGCAAACAGCAAGGCAGGTCACCAACTGTCAGCCAGGTCACCAACCATCTGTCCCAAGTTCCAGAGATGTACATTCCAATCATGTGGTCTTAAAGGGACCTCAACTTACAGCGACACAGTCCACCAGCTAGGCGTCCCACAGGTAGTGTATGTCGCCTGTTAATTGAGGCACAGAATAAGCAAGGCAGCTGCGCACTTGTCCGATGATCAAAGAATGAGAGACAAGAAAGGCGAGGCTCATCAAGCCATTTACCTCCCCGCCCTTCAATTAATTCCACTTGTGTTTATTGGCCAGGCTGGCACAATAAATCATCTCAATCCACCACTTGCCAACCTGGCACCTGTGCAAAACTCTTTAGCCATATATACTTATATGATTTCCGGACATTGATGAAATCACACTTATACTTATCATCAATCATCTATCATACATATAAATGAAAATACAGTGAGCCCAATTGTATCTTATATATCATACCTGAGCAAAGGAAAGATATTCAACAAGCACATAAAAAGAAAAAAACATGTACAATTACAAACCTTGCTTTTGCAATTGATCACGTGGTCGTAATTGATAGGTAAAACTACCTTCTACTACTACCCATTCTGTATTACCTTTGGCCTCAGCAAGCACCTCATCTGGATGTGGTTTTTTGCCTGGAGGGGTGATCCAGACCTTCATTTCTGAGGAGTCAGGGTCATTATAAGTCCTGTCAGGATTGGGTTGCTATAATTTACCATTTAATCACGGGGCATGGTAGCACTAAGAGTCGGCCTATGGGATCTACTGGATTCCAGACATATTCCTCTTTACCTCCATTATGCAACACCAGTCCAATTTCTCCTTGGTAATCAGGATCAATCACACCACTTAGTACAGTGACGCCCTTCCTGACCTATTGATCCAAAGGTATGAGGATCCCAAAGTGGCCAGGGGGCATTCTCACCTGCCATTTCAGTGAAATCCATGCTGTGTTTCCAGGTGAGAGAGTTATTTCTTTCAGGACCAGGACTTCAGGTCTGAGGAACACAGGGTTGCTGGGACAGGAAGCAAAAATTCTATCAAGCCAACACCTTCAGGATGATGAAGAACATGATATGACCAGTGCATTCCATGGGAATGGCCCCATTCCCGTACTGCATTTGCTGTGAAGTGAGTTCCTTGATCTGAAGCAATGCTATGTGGGACACCATGCCGGTGGATGAGGCATTCTGTAAGTCCATGAATAGTAGTTTTGGCAGAAGCATCGCATGAAGGGAGGGAAAAGCCATATCCAGAGTAGGTGTCTATTCCAATAAGAACAAAATGCTGTCCCCTCCATGATGGAAGTGGTCCTATGCAATCAACTGCCACCAAGTTGCTGGCTGATCTACCAGAGGAATGGTCCCATATCTTGGACTTACTGTTGGTTTCTGCTGCTGGCAAATGGGGCACTCAGCTGTGGCAGTGGCCAAGTCAGCCTTAATGAGTGGAAGTCCATGTTGCTGTGCCCATGCATAACCTCCATCCCTGCCACCATGTCCACTTTGTTCATGTGCTCATTGGGCAAAAACAGGAGTGGCAGAGGAAAGAGGAGGACCATTCTCCACAGCGTGTGTCATCTTATCCACTTGATTATTAAAGTCCTCCTCTTCAGAGGTAATCCTTTGGGAAGCATTCACATGAGATATAATTATCTTTACTTTCCTGGCCCATTCAGAGAGGTCTATCCACATACCTCTTCCCCACACCTCCTTGTCACCAATTTTCCAATATCATGGTCCTTCCAATTCCCTGACCATCCAGCCAAGCCATTAGCCACAGCCCATGAATCAATATACAGACTCACATCTTGCCATTTTTCCTTATATGCAAACTGAACGGCCAGGTGCCCTGCTCGAAGTTCTGCCCATTGGGAAGATTTCCCGTCACCAGTGTCTTTTATGGAGATCCCAGAAAGGGGCTGTAATGCTGCTGCTGTCCACTTACGAGTGGCACCTGCATATCGTGCAGAGCCATCCGTAAACCAAGCATGACATTTTTGGTCTTCAGTTAAAGTATGGTAAGGAACTCCCCAGTAGGCCATAGGTGCAGACTGGGAGAAAGGAGGCAATGTGACAGGAGTGGAGACTGTTGGCATTTGGGCCACTTCTTTATGCAGCTTACTTGTCCCTTCAGGTCCTGCTATGGCCCGATCTTGTATATACCACTTCCATTTAACAATGGAGTGTTGCTGCGCACATCCAACTTTATGATTCCGTGGGTCAGACAATACCCAGTTCATGATATGTAGTTCAGGCGTCATGGTGACTAGGTGGCCCATGGTGAGACATTCAGTCTCTACGAAGGCCCTGTAACAGGCCAACAGCTGTTTTTCAAAGGGGGAAGTAGTTGTCTGCAGAGGATGGCAGGACTTTACTCCCAAATCCCAGCGATCTACGCTGTGATTCACCAATAGGGGTCTGCCAAAGACTCCACACTGCATCTTGGTCTACAACTGACACCTCTAGTACCATTGGGTCAGCTGCATCATATGGTCCCAGTGGCAAAACAGCCTGAACCTGTTGAAGAGCCTTTTCTTGTTCTGGCCCCCACTCAAAATTGGAGGATTTTTGTGTCCCTTGATAAATAGGTCAAAGTAGAACACCCAAGTGAGGAATATGTTGCCTCCAAAATCCGAAGAGACCCACTAGCCAATGTGTATCTGTTTTAGTTTTGGGGGGCGCTAAATGTGATAGCTTATCCTTTACTTTAGTAGGAATATCATGACCTATCCGACTCCTGGTACCAAAATGTGTTAGACAGGGTTCTCTAGAGAGACGAAACTAGATTGCTAGTGGTTTTATGTATATATTTATAAAGATAGATAACAAGAAATGAACTGCTAAATTATAAAGTAGTACAAATGGCTCAGTGCAACTCACTCCCGTGAGAGAGTTGTTTCACACTGGCAGTCCTTCAAGTCTGGAGGGCCACAGTCGTCCTCTGTAGAGAGAGCTGGGCTACATAAGCATAGGCAGCAAACAGCAAGGCAGATCACCAACTGTAAGCCAGGTCACCAACCGTCAGTCCCCAGCTCCAGAGATGTACATTCCAATCCTGTGGTCTTAAAGGGACTTGAACTTATGGAGACACAATCCACCGGCTAGGCGTCCCACAGGTAGTGTAACCTGTAAATTGAGAACCATAACACGCAAGGCCGATGATCAAAGAGCGAGACGCAAGAAAGGCAAGTCTCACTGAGCCAATTATCTCTCCACCCTTCAATTAATTCCACTTTTGTTTATCGGCCAGGCTGGCACAATAAACTATCTCACCCTCTGCTATACCAAGCTGAGGTCAGATTTCTCTTACCTCCTCAGTTTGATGCTACTGGAGCACCTGAAGCATGAAGTGTATAGCCCAACTAATTGGGCCTGCCTGGACCACTGTGTGGCATATCAGTTCCCTTGTGTCTCTCAGCCATGAAGTAAGTGGAGACCTGTGGAAATGAATTCTCCATCTCCAAAGTGGGCTTGCAGAAGTCGAAGGCCATCCTCTATCTATACCATTTGTCTCTC
This sequence comes from Tenrec ecaudatus, assembly GCF_050624435.1. NCBI lineage: Eukaryota > Metazoa > Chordata > Mammalia > Afrosoricida > Tenrecidae > Tenrec > Tenrec ecaudatus. Next base: position 5,628,913 of record NC_134544.1, on the reverse strand, counting down.
ACTCACAACACAGTGAGGTGCAAATAACAGTCTTCACCTCTGCCTGGATTTGATGCTAAGCTTTTGCACCACGGGGACTGCTCACTTCCTGTATCCTGACTGGACTCGGGTGCTAATGAAGGATGCGATGCTCATGAAGGACTACTCATGTTAATTGCTAGTCCCTCCTTGTAGGGGCCTTCTGGATTCTTAGAAACCCATCTTCTCATGTGAGAGTAAAGAGAGGGCTTGCCCAGTTGCACTCAGACTTCACACATGAGGCCAGGTTGGACAGTACAGTTCAGGGTCATTATTGATATCTAGGGGACGATTTTCATCTGTTTTTCATTTTGATGAGGAGGTTGGTGTGTTTCCTTAGCTACACAATGATGAAGTGGCAAAACCTCTCAACATAGTTTAAATGTAAATTGAGGGAATGATTTCTCGTGTGTTTTTTATGCATTAGCCTCCTAAAGAATGATGAGTTATCAATAAGACTCACCGGACTTGTAAGGATATCCTAAATCTTTGTCAGTCTTTGAATACAATCATTTATCCCACATCTAGATTTGCTACTTAATTACGCTGCATCACCAATTATAACCTTGTGCCATTTAAAAGACTATTAGCATGACAAATTAGTGCATTTGTCATAGATCACAGAGTGCTAAGTCTGAAATGAAATCTAGATTCATGATACTTTCTGATGGAATATTTCATTCCAAAAGATAGAAAATAAATTACCAGTCCGTGTAGGTAATGTTGGCTACCATACAAAAATGGATTTTAAAATATTGTGATGAACTTGATCCCTGAAATCAAACAAAAGCAAAAATGCAACTGGATTTATTCTTAATCAGATGAAAACTATAATTTCTATATGATTTACTATTTCAAAATATTTCAAGTAGGCTTTAAGTTCAAAATTTTTAAACCCTTCAGTGGAATAAGCCTCAGAGAAATGGGAATGAACTAGAATAAATATCATTATCCTAGAGAGAAAATATGCACATAATATAATTTTACTGAAACAGTACCTCTGAAAGGAGACCTGGGTTGCCATTGGGTCAGTATTGGGCTGCCAACAGAAAAGGTGGCAGTTCAAACCTACCAGCTGCTCTGAGAGAGAAAGATAAGGCTGGCTACTCCTGTAAAGATTTATAGTCTCGGAGGCCTTTTCTAAAGCGACATTATGAGTTGGAATCGCCTTGATGGCAGTGGGGTTAGTTGGTTTGGTTCCTGAAGATATGTCCCTCCAAGTCATATTGAGTGTCGGCTACTAACAGCACACGCTGTGGCACTCTGCTGTGGGGATGGCCAAGGCGGAGCGATTCACGATTTATTCTTCATTCTATGCATTATTCTGTTATATTTCCTTTCCTCTATAGCTCCTGGACCCCCATGCCTTCATTCTATCCCCAGAAGCTACTTACACTACAAGTTCTTGTAAGTGGGGATTAATGTGGAAATAACAGGCTTGAACTCACTGCCATTGAGTTGGTTTAGACTCTGTGATCCTATCGGTCAGAGTAGAACTGTGCCTTTGTGTTTCTGGGGCTGTAACTCATTGTGAGAGTAGACAGTCTCATCTTTCTCTTATAGAGTAGTCAGGGGGTTCTAACTGCTGACCTCTGAGGTCAGCAGGCCAACACAAACTCCATTATGGCACCAGGGGTTCTTAATGTGGGAATAAGATGTTATTTTTTCCAGGTATATCTTTCTAATTTCTTTAAAAGTGATAGAAAAGCACATGTTAATTCAAGGACATTAGATAATTTGGATCATATTTCCTAAAATGAATGGAACATGAGCTTTTAGGTTTTTATTTTCTACAAATCTAAAGACTATATTGATACAAAAATCTCTATTGAAACAACAACAACAACCAAAAAAAAGACACCTAATAGATGTCACTCTTTCTTGGTTAACACAATTATTAGTAATGAAATTAAATATCATCTAAGATCTCTTGTGTTTGGATGCCTATGGATAGAATAGGGTAGAATTGTCTCTGTCAGTTCCTGAGATGGTAACTCTATGGAAGTAGAAAGTCCCATCTTTCTCCCTCAGAGAGGCTGATAATTTAGAACTGCTGACTTTGAAGGTAATAGTCCAACACATAACCACTATGCTACCAGGGCTCCTCAATGAATATAGGTGGAATTGACTGAAGAGTTAAAAACATGCCTTGCTTATTTTTAACAATGAAAAAATAGTGATTTTCTAAAAAGCATTATCACAGGCTCTGTATTTTTTGCCTTATTTGGATTTATGTGAAATTTTATCTGTCCATCTTTGAAACATGCTGGACAAAATAAAAGGAACAAGTGCTGTTGGGGAGAAAAATGGCCTTCCCAAAACACAAGTGTGGGATGCTGCAAATTTCTAGTGGAACAATTATTTTCAAATCTATGGCTCCCCAAACCCATCAAAATTAGCAAGAAGAATGTAATCTCTGTTACTGACTTGTATGCATAGACAACCTTGAATTAGAAATCATTTAATTGCTAATATTTACACTACAAATAAAAGCAGCCAAACATACAAGAAACAAGCAACATTTAATGAGTGCCATGAAGGGCCATGTATGAAGACTAGGGACTGAACAAGAAGGACACTCTTAGAAGACATTGCAGCACTCTGCACTAAAGGGGTCCCTGAAAGAAACCCGTGTAAATGTGACCCGCCGGACCATAGGGATAAACACCCGGATGTCAGTAAAAAGTGAGAAAAAATTTAATTGTGACAGAATAGCCATGCTATAAATATCACTAACAAAAAATCTGAGCATCTAGTAAAATGATAAGATGACAAGTAGTTCATGAGACCCCCAGGGCCCTAACATGCACACAAAAAATCAATGCAGTGTTTTATTCAAGGTTATAGAAATCCTAATATAGATTTTACAGCAAAAGAATCACATGGATAAGAAGTAAATGAGTAGCCTTTTTTTTTTATCTTGTTGGGGATAGTTAGGAGATGCCTCTCTGACTTTGAATGGCAATTACGAAACTCAATATTCATTATGAGTAGGTCTTTCTTCCATTGAGAATCTCAAATAAATAGATAAATAAATAAATTTGTCCCAGAAAAGCTACTTAAGTTTAGTAATGTTATCAAGAGGCATTTTTTATAATGAAATAACCAAATCCCTTAGATCTTTTTGAGGTTAATGAATAACCTCATTATTACAGGAGGGATTCACTAAGTTGTCAATTTATTTCATCGGTTGGTCACTACATTTGCTGCTCAAGATAGTCAATAGATTAAAAATAATCAGTTTGGAAATACTAAATGAGAAAAATGCATGGCACAATATCATTTATATGGTACTCTTGTCAACAAAATTTTAACTCATTTCTAAAAATGAGGATAAAAGGAAAACAGAGAGGGCTGGAGGGTGGCTCGAATTTTACCAGGCTGTCACCAACGCCCCCTGAGTCATCATTTACAAACCAAACCAAACTGAAACACACAGCCATGGAGTCAATTCTGACTCAGAGTGATCCAATGGGACAGAGAAGACTGGCCTTTAGGGTTCTGGGAGCGGTCAAACTTCCTGGAAGTCCGCCTCACCTTTCTGCAGAGGAATGGCTGGTGAATCCCCACAACCAACTTTCCAGTCAGCAGCGTAGGGTCTCAACCACTGCACGACAAGGGCTCCTATTAATGTCACTGGGGGACTTTCACTGCCTGTTGTGATCTACCTTTAAGACAATAACTCAACATCGTTTGGTAATTTTTTGTTTAATTCAGACAGAAGTGAACTATGAGTGATTACGTTTCTGTGCTGACGGATATTGGCGTTTTCTGTTTGGTCCTCTGATGCACGCCCTACACAGGACAGTCAGCCCACTGAGGACAGTCAGCCTGCAGGACCTTCCCGAGGCTCTCAACCTGATGGCCACTCCTTGCTGGAATCCACTGGGCTCAGCATCGTGCAGAGTGTGATTAATCCTTGCTTCGTGATAAAGAATGTAATGCCACATTCAAATTGTACCTTTTCAGACAAATGAGGATTGTCAAGCCAGATTAAACTGAGCATAAATATCTTCGTTAATCAATCCGACTCCATTGGAAGGTGTCTGACAGTCAAAGCACTGTTTACTTGAAGGGCTGGCAGGGGGGAGAGCGAGCATGTCAGTGTCTGCCGTGAAGTGTCCTTGAGGAAAGATGTGTTACACAACGGGTCTTTCATGGGCAGCCTGGGAAGGTCTGTGGAGATCTGGGTATTTTTAAGTGATGGTATGGTTTCTACCCATGTGTTATCGCATGACCATCATGTCACACGATTTTGGGCAAGGGAAGTGATTTAGATGAGCGTGGCTATGAAGAAGCGCAGCTCACGCAGAATGACTTGCTGCTGTGACAGCCTTGGGAGTGTTTTTGAGTCTTATTCTAGGCTGCAGGCAGTTTCTGAGAACGGATGTGATTCAATGAAGACGTGCTTTTAAGCCTTGTTAGACAAGGCCAGAGCAAACGTTGCTTTTAGCCAACCAGTTGCTATAGAATTGATTCTGACTCATGGCAAACCCATCTGCTACCACGTCAAGCTACGCTCCACAGAGTCCCCGTGGCTTTGGTTTTTCAGAAACAGTCACTAGGCCTTTCTTCTGAGGTGGTCCCAATGGATCTGCTCTGCCAACCCTTTGATTAGCAACCAAGCATTGAACTCTTGCCACTCCGGGGGCCGTAACCTTTCCCCAAGTGCTAGGCTCCTCCCACCACCGAGGCAGCGCTCTTTAGAATGCTTTGCCTGGTGTCACAGGAGGGTTTCCACGTTGGCTCACAGAAGGGGGCTCTTTACAGACCATCGGAGAGCTCTTGTCCTTATTTCCTTCGAAGCTTTCCTTTAAAGAGCAAGACCAGCAGTGCCTAAGCTATGGGACTCTGCCACAGGGCAACAGGTGGGTCTCCTGGTCCACTGAGCCAGAGGCCAAGGAGTCACATGACTGAGAGGCTGAGGACCAGAAAAACTTAGTTGCTGCCTGAAGAGGGGTGTGGCTGTGGACCAATGACAGTCTCCTTACTGTGTACTAATCATGGTCACCTACTAACTTCCCGACTCGACCCCCATCATTGTGAGTCGGGTGTTAGTTCTGTGTGGCCGCTGCTATGAATGATCCAACTCAGCTTGCAGCAGAGTGTGGTGGGAGGACTAAGAATTGGACTTCTAACCACGAGGCTTGTATTTCAAATCTATCAGCTGCTCCTTGGGAGAAAGATGAGGCTGTCTACCCCCATAGAGAAGGACAATCGTAGACAACTGTATGGAGTGGCCAGGAACGGGAATCAACATGAGGGTAGTAAATTTGGTGTGGGAGGAACCCTGGTGGTGACACAGTTGGCAGGGTTGGTCGCTAACTGGAAAGTCTGCCATTGGAATCTACCAGGCCCCACAAGGAGCCTTGGTGGTGTCCTGTCGACACCTTGGGGTGCGATTCACATGGCTGGCAGTTTGAAACCAGCAGCAGCTCCATGGGAGAAAGACTGGCTTTATGCTCCCACAAACAGTGACAATCTCTGAAAACCCACAGGGCGTTTGCTATGAAACAGCATTGACTGGATGGCAGTGTTCGGTTTGGAGTTTGAAGGGGTTGCATGGGAGAAAATGCCAGCAAGCGACATCCTTAACTATTTCAGCTTCGGAAAGTCTGACAGTTCTGCTCTTTACACGGGACTGCGGTGAATCAGACTCAGCTTGAAGATCATTTTTATGATCCAGAAGCTATTTGTGCATTCTGAGAGGTACGTCACCTCTTTGTCTCTACAATGACGCCTCCCTGTGAGTGTTGTCTCAATTTACAGATGAGAGGAAAAACAGAGATAAGAAAGGAGACTGAATAAATGTCACTCGGTGACTATGTGGTAGAGTTGGGTTCCAATGCTGGGATTGCCAGGTCCAAAGGCCCGGACCTTCCTTCCGGTTTGCATATTTGGCCTTGTCTCTGAATGCTCGCAGGGCTTGTTGTAGGTCTGAGGCCCAGGACCTGACCCTTAACTCCAAAGGTAATGTGCATTTCTATTAAGTCTCCAGGAGATGCAGACCTCTAGGCAGGAGCTCTTAACTGTATTCAAACTATGCCAGCTCTCTGCTGATTGTACTTCAAGAGCTGGGTTGTTAAATTTTCATTCGTTTTTATTTTGTTTTTCGAATACTTGAATTCTTGGTCTGTGCAAAAGAAGAACATCAGCCATAGGAATATTTCAACGGTGAGCATTTACCATTACCCAATCTCAAAACACAACTCACTCCCATAGATCCAATGCTGACTCGGTGTGACCATATAGGGGAAGGGAGAACGATCCCTGTGGATTTCCAAGATTGTAACTCTCTACTGGAGAGGCATATGGTTTTGAACTGCTGACCATGGGATTGATGAGAGCGCAATCTGTAACCCACTATTGCAACTTGGCAAATTTAATGCAAAAGGCTTCTTTAAAGTATTCAAAACCAAAGGTAGCCCTTTGAGGACGAAGGTGTCCCTGATCCAAACCAAAGGTCAGGCTTAATTCAGGCATATCCCCCAGAGATGAATGCATAAACTACACAATGAATAAGAATTTAGTGCAACTAAATTATGTTGCTAGCTAAGAGTACTGAAACTCACATGAACTGTCAGAATAAGGAACAAAACAGGTTTGAAAGAAGTACAGCCAAAGCACACCTTAGACCTGAGGCTGCTTGGACTCTGTCTCACATATTTTGGATAACCTATTTAGGTGGCACCAATCCCAGAGAAGGAGACGATGCCTGGTGAGGAGAGTAATCAGCAAAAAGAGGAAGAATCTCAATGAGATGGACTGACACCATGGCTGCAACAATGGCTCAAGCTTAGCAATGGCTGCGAGGGTGGGTTGTGAGGCCAGGACAGTGTTTTGTCTGTTGTACATGAGGTCATAGAGGGTTGGAAGCACACCAAGGGCATCTAATAACAACGGCACCTGCCATAGTGGCTGATGGGATTGAGGGAATAGTCAGAGACAACATGTCCCAATGCTGGAAACCAGCGAGTACTTCTTTTAGACACTGAGTGTGAAGGAACCCAAGCAGCTCTTTCCCACTCACTGTGAGCAATGAAAGCGACTCGCCAAAACAAACCAGCAAAAGTGAACCCGCCAAGCTCATTGAGTTGGTCCCCACTTAGGATGACAGTGGGCGAGGCTTTTCTTGGCCATCATCTTCACAGCAGCAGGCTGCTAGACATCACTAGGTGGGGGCCAGCCCCAGATCTTTTTATTTTCCCTCTCTCTCTAGAATTTGTCTACCTTTTGTTTCTTTTTCTTATAAAACAGTTTTATTAGCATTTCATCCACATGTTCTACAATTCAATAATTAAGCCATATCAAGAAAAGTTGTACAATTGTCATCATATTCAATTTCAGAACATTTTGTCCTTTCTCATATTCATTGTTATTTGTGAAATATTTTCCTAATTGTGACAAAAATATCCACAACAGAACATTCTCCAATTCTACTTCTACCTGCATAATTCAGTGTCATTGATTATACTGTTTCTGTTGTGCAACCATAATTGATAACATTTTCCGAGTTACTCCACCACCGCTGATGTAACCTCATTGCCCCCTATGCAACACCTCTTCCCACTTCACCTGCGGTAACCACTGGTCAAGTGTAGTTTCTTTTTCTTTCTTTTCTTTTATGGTTTTCTTGATTCATGTATCATACACTTCCACAGTTAAACCTACTTTAAAATGAATTGTACAATCACAATCGCTTCTAGTGCTCCCTTACCCTCTTCTATATTCATTGTTTGCTCCCCAGATAACCTCACCCTCCATCTCTGCCCCCACCCCACATCCTCTATAACCCCAGCTCTTCTGTTGGTGTGTCACAAGAACAGCTTGCATCCCAAGGGATATCTTAAAGAGTAACTTTCAGAGGACACTTCATTCTCAGCAACACACCTTTGCCAATCACCAGCGTTATCGAGTCAGTCCGGGGCAATGCATTCTGCCTAACCTGCTCTAATCCCACAAATTGAGAACATTCCCAGGAAGGTTGCCAAAGGGTCGCCGTTACACAGCTCTTACTGATCTTAGAAGATAGACTGCCAGATTGCTTTTTGTTAGTGATTTACAACTGTCCAACTTAAGTGAACATGAGGAGCACGTCTCTTGGGGTTTTCTTTCAAAACAGTTTTTGCTGAAATATCCCCTGGACGATACCCTTCAAGAGCCTTAGAGGCATCACCTAGATCTGTCTGCCCGGTTAAGGCACCGGCTTGAAAAACAGTTTCTACTTTAATCAATAAGATTTCATTCTTATAGTTTAAGAACTTAATTAGTTTGCTCATGAACAATTGATTTCTCATAATAATCTCTGAGTGGTTATGTGCTTTATATATCTATATATAAATACATGCATACACATGTAATTATGTATATGTACACATATATAAATAATGCACCCACGCAACTACTGTGCACATATATATAGTACCTGTAGGAAACTAGCTAAAGAGAGTTGTACCAGTTGCAAAATACCGGTTATTTTCATAAATATATGCTCACCTTTTTGGGACAGAGCTGGTTTTGGAGTTATCTCATTTGCCTTCAGTGTGATGGATAGGAAGAAGGAAGAACAAAATGTGTAGGTGTGGTAGTTACATAATCTGTTGTCAATTTGAGACTCAAGAGTGAAGGGGTGGAGCGTAGCCTGTCAATCAGGTCGCAGCTTGATGACCTCATTTGGAGGTGCTAAGGAAATAAATAGCTTGTTGGAGGCAGGACACATATTCACTCCCTGGGAGACATTGCAGCTGACAAGACACATGGAGCTACACTAGTGTCCTGAGCTGGAGCAGCTACATGGAGACTCCTGCCAGCACTGAGATGCTTATAATGCCACTGGACCCCCAAGACTTGATATTCCTTCATTCAGAGGACATTATAGATAGGTTTTGGACATATGGCCTAATATCAGATTTATGGATTTCATCTGGACTGGACTGGGATGTTTTCTCAGTATTCAATTGCTGTTGTATATAAACCTCCTTCTTTCTTTCTTTCTTTTTAAAAATCATTTTATTGGGGGCTCGTTCAACTCTTGTTACAGTCCTCTTCCTTTCCCTCGCCTCCCCCTCTCCTATGTCCCCCCCAAATCATTGGTTCCATTGTTTTCTCATCCAGATTGTTATCCCACCTATCTTATTTAGATAGACCTCAGAGATAATAATATGCACAAAAACAAGAAGCAAGAAAACAACAACAACCAATGACAATGAAAAGAAAAGCCCATAAATAGTTCCAGGTCTGTTTGTTGACCTTTAGGAGTGTTTTCTGGTTAAATCTGATGGGGTGCCATGCCCTGGCTCCAAAATCTATTTTTGATATTCCCCAGGGACTACATTGCCCTGCTCCCCCTGCTGTTCTGTTACACTCCCTTAGTGTTTTGCCTTGGTGTGAGGGGTCAGAAAGGTAGAAATTCCTGCACTGTGTCTCCAGTGTCATCTCCCATAGTGCCATGGTCAGTGAGGGGAGTCGTGTTTCATGGGGGGGGGGTGGCCCTATTAAACCTTTTTCTTACACACATATGAGTATCTATGAATTTGTTTCTGTAGTCTACCCAGACTAACACAGTAAGTTTGGAGGGAAAAGACAGCCTATCATTATGAACTGAACATCCAGTGACCTCGTAAAAATGCTTTTGGAGAAGGGACTTCTTCTCTGAATCCTCTAGAAAACTGGTCTTCAAATGTTTTGCTAGTTGGATTGGAAAATGATATTCCCTATTACCATGAAGTTGGCATCTGTGTTTCTCATCAGAAGTTTAACTACCTGAAAAGCAGGTATTTTTCAATACTGCAAATATACACAACTTAAAATACAGCTGTGGACATTATGTTTATATTTTCTGCAAACTCATGCTAATACAATATGCTTTTTTTTAAAACAATATTTTACTGAGCTGCCATAAGTATGCTTATTTGAAAGCACATGGTCCACTAAGTGCCCTGGATCTGCATCTTGACTGATTGTTGTTGGCATTTTCCTCTTTGACTTCTTTGATGTCATGTTCAGGGAAGCAGAGTCCTCCTGTAATGTGCCTTTGGTGTGCTGGAGGCCTTCTTTGAGAGAAGGCTGGATCCCATGGCTTTGAATACAAGGCTTCTACTAGATGGCTATGCTTATGGGAGGATGAAAGTAGTGGGCTGTGCCGTCAGAGCTGAACCTAGTTCTCACAGGTATACATTCAGTTCCTGCTATTTCTTCCTTGGAGAACACAAGAGGTGAGTCCCAAGAATTGTGGCAGATGGCAGGTGATCAGGGTTGAAGGAAGTCTCTCATTCCAGTTGACTAAACCATGTGGCTCTAAGTCTATTTTGATTCATGGTGATCCCACGTGTGCAGACTAGAACTGTGCTCCATAAAATTTTCAGGGCGAACTTTCAAAAAGCGATCATGAGTGTACCCCAGTGGACTCAACAGTGAGGAAAGAGGCTAAACTGCTTTCTGCCTTCTAACATTTCAAATCAGCACTGCATCTTGAAAGGTCTTTAGTGTCTGGTAGAAGTCTACATCTCGAAGACACCTTCACATTCACCTCCTTCTCTAGTAGGTTAAACACAACATACTTTATTATTCTTGATATACTTCCCTGATTATTATTATTATTATTATTATTATTATTATTATTATGAGAGCCTGTAGTGGTTAAACTTTGAAATGCTAACTGTACAGTCAACAATCAAAATCCACCAGCACTCTGAGGTAGAAAGATCATAAAGAGTTACAGTCTGGGAAACCCTGAAGGACAGCGTTGCCCTGCTCTCGAGGATCACTGGGAGTCCGAATGGACCCAAGGACAGTGATTTTTCTTTTCTTTTTAAAAAATTTTAATAATGATTATTAAGTACAGAAAACGACTCCTTTAAAAACATAATAGTTAATAGCTTATTCAGAATCCTGGAATAAGAATTCCAAGAACTTAATTTCAAGGTATGATATTTACTGAACAAATACAAAAGCTTTGTGCATCAATTCAAGACTTTGAATATCTTGCCTTTTATCTTGCAGGGTCCTTGTTGGAGATGAATGCATATGCTTAAAGAGCCACATACATATTTAACTTCAGTTTTAAAAAGCATAACTTTAAAAATAAGTCTTGCTAGTTTCTTAGAAGCAGGATGTAGTTTACTATTATAATTGCTAATAAATCATTCTAAATTGCATTCCTCTATGTGAGTGTATACTTAAGAATTGATATATAACATTTAATGTTCTCAGAGCTCCCCCAAAGTAAAACTCAAATAAATAAAGTTACCCATAAATTAGTATAATAAATATAAAGTTGACTCTCAATCCTTGGCATTAGGGTTTTATAAGCTAATCATAATCAATGTAAGGCTCTCTTTCGGTGGGAGAAAGGTCTCAACTACTGAATATTTAAATGTTGCTCTTCTGACTCATTTCCTCCATTCACAATTGCTTAAGACAATTTATTTCATCATATAACTTTTGTTCCTTTCACTTGTTTCCGTATACTTCATGCTTCTTTTTTTAAGTCTCCATGCTTTAGCGTATATATTTTCTGTTGACCTGTCTTCTAGTTTACTATTTCTCTCTTCAGGTGTGTCTAACCAATGTTAGAACAAATTACTGACTTACTACACTTCTTTTTTTTTTTTTAGTTCATTAAGAGCATGGCAATATAGATGTTTATGTAGTTGATCTGTGCAGATATAACATTAGATACAGTCATAATTTTGTTACATGGACTTTAGGAACAAATAATTGTACATAAACATATAGTTTTATCACTATAGATAAACTATATCTCCACGTTCAAAATAAAGGACAAGTTTAAGGTAAAAATAATAGCTTTTTATATTTTTTCTTACAGATTTTTCACTTCAGATTTTGTATCGTGTTAAATTCTGTCCTTATATTCTGCATCCCTACAATTACTTTAAACCGTCTGTTCACTAATTGCAATTTCATGACTCGCTCATGGACACATTTCTGCCATATTCCGTTTCTTCTCTTCTCGCCTTTCTTCCTTTAACTGAATGACGGGCTTTGTCTGGGAAGATTACAAGGAGAAGTTAGGGATCTGAATTATGATCCTTTTCCCCAGAGGGAGAATGACACTGCTAGGAGATGGTGATAGTAAACTCAGACACCCACTGCCTGGAGGCTTCTTGTGCTCACAGCAAATGAAGACAGGAGAACTGCCGAGTAGGCTTTCTAAGGACATAAATCTTCTTATGTTTGATTCCCTCGCAGGATGTAAATCTTCACACCATCCATTGTCACGTCGAAATCCTAGGATTGACCAATGAGTTTTAACCTCTGACCTTGTGATTAGCAGAGTTTTAACCCTTGTCCCACAAGGATGCCTGGGCATGTAGTTCTGTTCCATGTAAACATTGAGCTCTTAAGATTTGTGACAAGTTGTATTTTAATCAGGTTTGCTTTTATTCCTATCATGGAACCATTCTTAAGGTCAAAGTAAGAGCTGGGTATGGCTTCTAAAAATAACATTCTCAGAAAATTCTAAATCCATGTGTGTTTGTTTTTTTGCATTCACAACCCCTAACTCCTGCTCCTGCCCCTTGAGATGAGAGACAGCTCTTCTCAGAGTTTCAGTTAGTTCTTCATATTGACAAGTATCGCGAAGGTAAACGTGGCTTCAATAATGGAACTCTGCTGATGGACTTCCCTTCAAGCCACCACCTTAGATTTTCTATTCACTGGTCCCTTGATAGGGGGCCCTCATTCCCCTCCTGCTGTTAAACAGACCCTTAAAATCACTTTATATAATGCTTCCAGTTGTTTTTAGTGGGAATTTTGGTGTAGTTCAAATTAATCTTTGAGAATCACTTGCAAATTTTAGAATAGTCTATATAGAAATATATGTTCATAATATGTAGTTTAAATAACTACTATTCTTTTTCCTTTTTAGTTTACTATACATTATAGTCTTATTTTGCATTGCAGTGCATAAGCAAGGGGTAAATGAGCAAAATATTATCCCAGTATTACAAACATATGTACAGGCCATTCTTGGGTTTTAAAAGCTGTCCGTTCTGAACTAAGTCAATCAGAGCAGGTGCATACAGTGCTTAGTGAGCCTTAATTGAATGCAAGAAAAGGGTGAAGCATTTCAGTGATTTAATAGCTGCACTTGAAGCAAGTGAAGGTGACTGCGATGAAGAACCCCTTCCATGTCGGGATTGGTTCCATCATCTCAAAGTGAGGGCACATTTACATAACATTCAAGGGCACGTACAAGTTGACCATAAGTCACACATTCCTAACCCAGGGACTTCCAGTATTAAATTGCCATTTGACGAGCAGATAAATTTTACAAGTCTTTGGTGGGATTTTAAGCAATCTGCCTAAGGAAAACATTGACTCTTAACTGCTGAACACTAATTCATTTACAATGTCCCACACTATAAATATTATATTCAATCAGCATTAGGAAAATGTATTGTTGTCACTGAGATGCCCTTGAGTCGGTTCTAACTAATAGGCATAGCAGAACAGAGCATGGTCATCCAGTGCCAACCTCATGATTGTTATGTGTGAGTCCATTGGGGTAATCTTGTGTCAACCTGTCTTTTAGCATCTTCCTCTTTTGGGATAACTTTATATTTTGCCAAGAATCATGACCTTCTGAGAGAGTGATTCATCATGCTAGCTTGCCCAAAGGGCAAAGCCCTGCCTTACTTAAAAGGGGCATCCTGGATATACTTCTCCCAACACATGTGTGCTTCTGGCAATTGTGCTATCTCCAATATTCTTTTTCATGAACATAATTCAAAGGCATTGATTTTTCTATGACCTCCAATATTTATTTTCTAGCTTTCACATGCATATGATCATGGCAACTGAAAGGACAATGACTGGAGCCGGGTGCTCCTTAGTCCTCAAAGATACAGCCTTTCTTTTTAGCTCTTTAAAGAGCTCTTGTGCACCACACTTCCCCAGTACAATATACACCGTTTGATTTCGTGACAGTTACCTACTGGACATAGACTGTGGATGCAAATAAAATGAAATTCTTGACAACTTTAAACGTTTCTCTGTTGAACATAATGTTGTCTACTGGTCCAGTTGTGAGGACTTTTATTTTGAGGTATAATCCGTATCAAACACTGGAATCTTTCGTCTCCACCAGTACGTTCAGTAAACAGTTTTGTCATTGTATATCACAAGTTGTTAATGAACCTTCCTTCCTTCCATCCTGATGCCGTGTTCTTCTTCATCATATCCAGTTTTTCAGGCTATTTGCTCAGCATGCAGATTGAGCAAGTAGGGGGAGGATATGACGTTGTCATACACCTGTCCTGATTTTAAGCCACAAAGTATCATTTTGCTCATTTCTAATATTGCCTTTTTTCTGGGTGTACTGGTTCCTGCACGTACTCTTTGTTCCTCAAGGAAACAACTAAGTGCTCTGGAACCCCAGTGCTCTGTAACACTATTCATAATCTGTTTGGAGTCACGCCGTCAAATGCCTTGGCATAGTCAATAATACACTGGTAGACATCTTTCCGACAGTAACTGCCTTCAGCTAAACTGCAAGTGACATCAGCAATCAGATCCTTGTTTCACAGTCTCTTCTGAGTCCAGCTTGAATTTCTGCTAGTTCCATAGACTGAAGCGACTATCTTCAGCAAAACTTTACTTGTGTGTTACATTAATGATGTTATTCGGTTATTTCTGCATTCTGTTGTCTCCCCTTTCTTTGGAATGGGCAGAAACATGGATCTCTTCCAATCAGTTGGCCAGGTAGCTGTTTTCCAAAAGCATTTCTGGCATAGACTAGTGAGTGCTACATTGATTTGTTGAAATGTTCCTGTTGGTGTTTCATCAATTTCTGGAACTTTGGTTTTTGCTAATGCCCGTGTGGTAGCTTGGATTTTTTTCTTAAGTATCTCTGATTATTGATAATAGGCTGCCTCCTAAACTAATGGAATGCTGTCCAATTATTTTTGGAACACTGTGTATAACTTTCATGTTTAAAAAATCTAAACAATAGTGCTTTATTGATAAAAGGCTAGTTGTAATGAGTATAAAATTGCCATGTAAAATAAGTGTTGACAAAATATGTCTCTAGGTCGAGAATCTCTTAGTAAGAGAGTGCTGCTACCTGGGAGCCAGTCTGGGTGAAGTTTGAGCAGCAACCCCCAAGATTTCAAAGTCATTAAGTGTAGCCAACCCACCCTGCAGAGCCAGTACTAGGTGGCAGTGTGCCCCCAAGTAGTACTTCCTTTTAAACAGAGAAAAGGTATGAATTGACCATTTGCAAATGCTCTCTGACCACCTTTTAGGGTTTTTCTAACATGGTTAGTTGATCCATAGCCCTAATAACTGCCCCTGCCTGAGGTGTCCTGCGAAACAGTCTCAGCCACTCGGCGCTGGAGGGGATGGAGTGCTGCACATTTTCAGAAGTACAGCTTCTTGCATCATTGAACAGTTCTTTCATGGAATCCTTCAATACTGCAACTCTTGCAACTCCTTCTAACAGCTTTCTTCTAGTTGAATTTTGAATGCTTCCCAACCCGAGGTTGTCCTTGTCTGGCACGATCCCAAATAATCTTCCGCTTCTCTTGAGATGGTTTGCATTGGCCCGTTTTTTTCATAAGTAGTTCACCTGGTCTTTCTTCCTACTCAAGCTTCCTTTGGATTATCTCCTGAAATTAGTCCACCCTGGGTGACCTTGCTGGTCTTTGAAAGAGCTGTGATGCACAGCTGTGTGTGTACAGCCCTCCACAGTCAGACAGAGTGACATATATGACACATACAGATTAGGGAACTTGCTGCAGATAGATCCGTTAGAACACTGTTTATAGAGTGCTGTGAGTCAGGATCCATTCCGTGGCAGTGGGTTTTAGTTTGGTTTGTTACTGCCGTGTTTGTTTTGCCATAATTCATTCAGAATTGCCTAAGATTGACGACCTGAGGTCAAATGAAAGAATAATGTATAAAGTTGGACCATTTATAACCCTACGGTATGATTACTGCATGCTTAACATCATGGAAGTAAGTGTGTTAATTTATGATATCATGATCAACTGTTGTTGCTACTGCTCTTAGTTGCCATCGAGACACTTGTGATGCACAGAGACCTTGTATAACACAAAACAAAACCCTGACCAACCCTGCACCAATCTATCCATTGTTGTTAGGTAGGTTTGAGCCCATTGTTGTAGCCAGTGGGACAATCCAGCTCCTTGAAGTAGTTCCTCTTTGTTTATCGACCCAGCATGGGGTTTTTGTCCCTAGACAGGTTCAAAATCTTGAGACAAAGTCTCACCATCCTCATGTCTAAGGACCCTTCTGGCTGTATTTCTTTGCTCTTCTGGCAGTCCATGATAATTTCAAGATTCTCCCCAACACCATGGTTCAAATACATCAGTTCTTCTGTGGTCTAAGTTGTTGATAGTTCGACTTCCACATGCAGATGTAGTAGTTGCAAATGTCATGGCTTAGGCCAGGGGCACCTTAGTTGTCAGCATCTACAGGGAGATGCGTTTCAGGCTATGCCCTGTCTTCTCTGACAGGCTGAGGTTCGGTGGATCTGCTGAATGCTGCTCTTGAGATGTTGCAAGCCCTTTTAGGGTATTTCTAGTCTGCACATACATAGCACTGCTTGGAAACCCAAGGTGTACAAATTCTGACATAAATCAACCAGTTAAAAAGAAGTTTATTTAGAACACAGACTTCTAAGGGGGGAAGGGGATTCACCTTGGCTGCTAGTGACTTCACTAGCTCATCCTATACCCTCTTCATCTCATTAGTTTTGAAAAATCTCATTGTGCTTTATTTACCCAACAAACTTCATCTATGGCTCACCAAGCTTGCAAAAATCTCCAACTGGCATGTAGTTATGAACAAATGCAGAAACACGATGCATATAGAGATAACTGCTATCTGAAGGTATCCACCGGCATATGTATAATTCCTCTTGTTACAAACATGATGCCAACTGGAAAAATGCTGTGAGCATTCGTCACAGCACATCAGAGGCCTGACATCAGGGATGTAAATCTTCCTGTACTGAAGGTCTCTACCGAAGGCCACTCAGGTTCCAGCTACCCTAGGAGGACCAACAACCACTCACTACCACCGTCTCACATTGACCCTAGGGCCTGAAGCTCTGTGAGTCAGAACAAGGTTCTGGCTAGCATTGGACCCGTGGGCTTTTGTTGAGATGGGCTGGGATAATTTCTCAATATAAAAATACTTTATGACATAAAGGTCTT
Organism: Tenrec ecaudatus; assembly: GCF_050624435.1. NCBI lineage: Eukaryota > Metazoa > Chordata > Mammalia > Afrosoricida > Tenrecidae > Tenrec > Tenrec ecaudatus. The sequence continues at coordinate 5,611,694 of NC_134544.1, read as the reverse complement.
TCTTATATGGATATGGGTGACCTGGTTCTGTTTCTCCAGACACCCTGGCCAGACAGTGTCCCAGGTTTTCATGTGCTTACTCATGGGAGCACCCACACAGAAAGCAGGTGTTCAGCATCATCACAGTTTTTGCATGAATATTCCAGGGACAGGGGACTATCCTTATCAAGGAACAGAGGAATTACTCCTGAGCCCTGAGTTCCCAAGCTCCAGCTGTGAACAGGCTTGCACAGAGTTCTCAGGGATACTGGGGGCTCCCTTCTTGAGAGCCCAGTGCATGTGTTGTCATAGTGACCTGAGATTGAAGATATTTTCCCACACGTCACTCATCTTCAGTCACAACAGATATACCAGTTAATAGAATGGTTGAAACACAACAGTAATTTCCTCATATCATTTTATAGTACTTATTAGTGCCTTACCCCAGGGAATAGATTTTTTTAGGTAATTAGCAAAATATAGCATGAAGAATTTCCTTCACACACCACTGATCTCCGAGTTTCTCACACAAGAGAGTAATTTATTCAGAAGCAATTCAGCTTCACTGATGAGACTCTTCAGGGTGAAGCAATGTTTCTTTCTCTGTATACTTGCAAGACCACCACTTGCCAGTCCGTTGGTGGTACTGGGGTGGCTTGTGCATTGCTGTGATGTGAGAAACTATATCACTGGTATTCCAAATGCCAGCAGGGTCACCTCTTTAAAGTGTTGAAAAGGAATGGTGTAACTTTGAGGCCTAAAGTGACCAAAGTCACGGCATTTTCAGTTGTTTCAGATACAGGTGAAAGTTGGATGTTGAATAAGGAGACCAAATAAAAATCAATGTATTTGGACTGTAATGTTGGCGAAGAACAGTGAAAGTAACATAGACTGTAAAAAGGACAAATAGATTGGCCTTGGTAAAAGTATAGCCAGAATGCTCCTTAGACGCAAGGAGGGTGACTTTGTACCACGTACTTTGGGTATGCTCTTAGGAGAGACGGATCCCTGGAAAATGCTCACAGAGTGGAGGGGCAGCAAAGAGGAGGGAGGCCCTTGGCTAGATGGATGGACACAATGACTGGCACAATGGGTTCAGACATACTAAAAGTTGTGAGCATGGTGCATGACTGGGTGGTGTCTTGTTCTATTGTACATCGGGTCACATGTATGTGAGTGAGCCAACTGAACACCACCTAGCAACAACAACATAGCTGCCTGAATTATTTAACAGGTTGAAGTCAAATGAGAAAGTTTTATTCAAGTGTTCATGTGGGGGGTTACGGGAAGAAGAAGACAGGGAAAGGGGAGTGACGTATATTAGAAATAATAGCTAAGCGTATATCAACAAAGATGTTTTGCACTCTCTTATACTAAACCAACTAGAATTGTTGCCTCATTGGACTTTAAAAATACTTAATAATCATTCAAATAAAAATATTAGTTCTATAAAAAAATCAATCATGAGAGCTAATGAAGGTTTAATCATTAATAATGTATATCAGAAAGTCCCGGTTGTGTTGTCCGGAAATCATTGGACTGCCAATCTCATGATGGTTTAAATTCACCAGCTGCTTTTTGGAGAAAGATCAGACTATCTGCTGTCACAAAAATGTGCAATCTTAGAAAGCCTATAAAGGCTCATTATGAGCTGGAATTGAATTGATGGCAGTGGTCAGTTTTAAGTTTGGGGAGTTATTCATTAGCTTCTTACATGGCATATTACTGTGGTTGACTAAAATTTGCTGCTGTTCCATTGATTCCAGCATACGGAGATCCAGTAAGGCAGAGAAGAATTACCCTGTTGGGTTTCCAAAGCCGGCTTCCGACCAAAGCAGACTGCCTTAACTTTCTCCCACGGAATGGCTGATCCATTCAAACCATGGACCTTTAGTTCAGCAGCCAGGCCCTTAACCATCAGGGATCTTTGACTCATCATTATGGATTATTAGAATTCCAAGGTGTCACATTTTTGATACAATATGGCTACAAGGTTTTATGTAAATGTCTCCTCAGATCCTCAAATGAGTTTATTTTTTGCTTTGACCTTTGCATTCAAGTTATCTTTGATTATAATTATTCCCGTGATGCCACTGAAATTGAGGTGTACTTAAAAATGTAATATTAATTTCTCCAGCTAGATTTAAATTTACTCCTAATAAGCCTCTCTTGTGTCTCTAAAGGAGACTAAATATTCTTAAGAGGGAAACCCGAGCCATAAACAAACAAGTCCTTTGGATCCTGTGTGTCGTAGACAGAACAATGAAAACCCACTGCTCTAACACACAACCAGCATCTCATTATCTACATGTGACCTCAAAACTGAAAACTGCCCATCCTAGAGGCAATTCTGACTCACGGTGGTGCAGCAGCACTGCCCCTGTCTCTTTCTGAGGCTGTCAATCTCTGTAGGTGCAGACAGCCCACTTGCTCTCCCTCGGAGCAGTTGTTGGGTTCCCACTGCTTACCCTGTGGCTAGCAGCCCAAACCATAACATGAGGCGACCAGAGCTTCATGTCTAAATATAAAGAGGATATGTTTCTCCATCACACAAAGCCCAATCTGTATATGGCAATATTCTGCATTTTGGTTATTTGGGGTACTGTTGATAATGGTAAGGATGGCCATCCAAACTCACCAATGCACCCTGGATGACAGACCTGGTGATCTGCTGCCACAGCAAGTGAAACCAGGAAAACCACACGGTCAGGATCAGCTCTACTCTGTCCCTCACAGGCTGGCCCTGCATCAGAGGTGACTCAACAGTACTGTTTTTGTTGGTTGGTTAAGATGAGCTTTTGAAAAACAAAGAAAAGAAGAAGAGCTTTTGAAGTCACCCCAGGAGGCGTCTACAAGGATTGCCTACAGAGCGAAGAGGTATGGTGGAAGCATCAAGCCCAAACTGCATGCACGACGGACTCTCAGCAACCCTATCTAGTGTGTCAAAGAGACTAGAAATCTCTTTATGGGAGCAGACAACCTCATCTTTCTCCCGTGAAGGTGCTGGTGGGTTTGAACCTCTGCCCTTTAGGTTGCGGCCCTTGGCTTCTTAGTCTGTCAGACCCAAAGTGACATCATCACTACTCAAAACTCATTGCCAATCCAGTCAATGGCCTAGGTACAACTCCATGGAAAGCTAAGGAAATTAAGGGAAATATGATCTTTATTAAGTTGGTTAGATATAATTTTTCTAATACTGACTCCAGATGTCTCCTTTCCATCCACTTTCTACACCACATTTGCTTATGCACCCATTTTGTCTCCAGTGATTGTGTCCGGAGTGTGAGCATCACAGAATGCTAGGTTGTTAGATCAAAAGAGTTCTTATATTGAGAAAGGGCTTGAGAAGAGGTCCAAAGTCCATCCACTTCCTCAATATATTGCCATATAAATAAATGTACATAGGCCAGTACCTCTATTTTTATGAATTAATATATTTACATAAGTGCACACCTATGTTTACACGTCTATCCATAGCTTTGCTTCCTAGATCTTTCTTCTGTTTCCTTTTACCTTCCTCCTTTCCCACCACCACGTTTACCCTTCTTCTGTCTCTTAGTTTTTCCTCTCAACACCAAGGGGACCTCTATATCCTCCTTGCCCCCTTTCTCATTTTTCAAGTTACTTTTCTGTTGTAGTCCTTATTAACAAATCACCTACAAACGCAAGTTGCTCATTGCCTTAGAGACTGACCTTGTGTACAATAGATTAGAATGCTGTCTGATCCTTAGCCCTTGTCCAGATTGTTGGGAGGTTTGAGTCTGTTGTAACCATTGTGTCAACCCATCTCATGAAGGGTCTCTTTCGTTTTCCTTGACCCTCTACTGTCAGCATGCTTCACACAGCGGCTGCCCAGATTGGCTCAAACATAATTGTGAGGATGGTACAGGACCAGGCAGTGTTTTCTTGTTACACGTAAGTTCATTATGAGTTGGAACTGACTCGAAGGCACGCAACACCAACAAGTGGTGCTTTACCAACCATGATGCGCTTTGCTTCCAGCTGGTCATCCCTGATGACTTCTTAAAAGTAAGCGAGATGAAGTCTCCCTAACTTTGCTTCTAAGGAGCCCTGAAGATGTATTTCTTCTATGACTGGTTTGTTAATTCTTTGGCAAAATTGTTATCCACCAATTCTTGGTCAACATATAAAAAAGGTATCATGCAGGAAACCAAAAACCAAATTCACTGCCCTAGAGTTGATTCCAACTCATAACAACCCTATGTATAATGGAACCACACCCTGCCTGCTCTTGTGTCAGCCTCCCAATTGTTCTTTGGTGTCAGTCCATCAATGCATCTGCTGTGTGAATCATAATGACAGCAGAGCGGCAGCGAAAACAAAGGAGACCCCTCATGAGATGGGTTGACAGATAGCGACAGCAACAGTCTCAAACCCTGTGGGGTCATTGTGCCCCATGTGAACTGCCCCCTGCAAGGAGTACAGACACCTGTGCTTTTCTGAGATGGCACCTCTTTAGAGGAGCAGAACAAACCATCTTTCTCCCAAGAAGAGCTGGTGGCTTTCAATCGCTGACCTTGCAGTTAGCAGCCCAACTCTGGCAAGTGTAATGATGGAACTGGGCTATCCATAAATGAGTAAAATGTGCCAAGTCAAAAAAGCCAGTTATACTTTAAAAATGCATAAAATATTGCCTTTCTCTGGTAACAATACTTCAACATGAGAGGTTACTTCTGCCAGATAGTTATTGTTGTTCTTAACATGGGCACCACTCTGCTGCATAATTAAACACCAGTTGAAAGAAGAGGTTGAGGCCAGGGTGAAGACATCCCTTTACGTTAACCTCAAAAATGAGCAAGTGTAATACATATCTACATGAAAAAGCTGTAAAATACAATGTTTTTCTGTGGCATTCATGTTCCAATACAACATTGTGCTATTTTATTAGTATTGTATTATTTAAATAGCTCTACATATTTATCAATAAATTCTGAACTTTGGAAACTGGCTTAAATACTCATTACATAAAGAGAAAGTAATAAATCTAAGGGATGAATACTAAAATCAATATTTTACTGCAGTAAGCAAATAAAAGATTATGAAATAGCACAAAATGTGGGGGGGAAAGTGCACTGTAAGATCAGGAGGAAATTTAATTCCACTGTGAAGAAAGCCGATGTTTGAGTGGAGGGATCGAATTTAGACAATGGTGGATTATTACCTTGAGAAGAATGAGCCATCCATTCTACCCATATAAATGACTTAAAGTATTTTATAGAATTCATTGTATTTCTACTGTTCCAGGCTTTTGGCAGCTCAGAGCCTCTAGCCGCTCTGAGGGAGAAACAGGACTCTCTACTCCTGTAAAAAGTGACAGTCTCAGAAACTCACAGGGGCAGGTCTACCCTATCCTATAGAGTTGCTGAGTCAGCTTCAACTCAGTGGCTGTGAGTTTGGCTTTTCGGTTTAGAGCAAACATTTAGCTTCTTTCATAATTCAGAATGGGAATGGGAATGGGGGCTAGGAAACAGGGAGGGAAGGAAGAAAAACACGTTTGGCTTTTGCCGTGATTTTAGCTCAACGTTTGCAACATTTCACCTTTTTAAAATGCCCTCCTGTTATATAGTGTGTATATTTTTATAAAAACTTATTTTGTAGTTGTTGAGAATATACACAGCAAAACACACAAATCCCACTCTCTCCTTACTACTGCCTGACATGCATACCAGTCTTTGAATTGCCGACCCCTCCTGTCCTTTTCTGTACTGCTCCGTCTCTCTGAACAGCATGGAAGACCCGATTCTGCTCTGCTCTTTCAGATTGTTGTCATTTTAACCCCATAAGGAAGTTCTTAGAAAAACACAGTGATCAAGGTAGGTAGTGTTTATTCCTTAAGCTAAACTATTGTTTGATTTTACGAAGAAGACTTCACGGGACCTTTGTTACTTAAGGTTTGAGATTTTAAGACGATCTCACAATAGCTTCAGGGGCTCTTCCAGCCACCAAGACTCCAGTCCCTGAAAATTTGAAAGTGTTTGCTTCATATATTTTCCCCTTATGGTCAGAATTCTTTTACATAATCTTTGATTAAATTATTCAGAAATGGTAGCTGGGCACCATTGACTTCTGGTGTATTGGAAAAGGAGTCGTTCATTAATGCAACTACCCGTAGTGTCTCATTTTCAAAGTGATTTAATCTTTATTATTTTATTAAAAGAAAACTTTTTCTTATTTTGAATTAGGTGAAGGTTTAGAGAACACATAATCACTTCTATATTCATGTATGTGCACACATTTTTGTTTCATGGGATTCACTACAACCCCATTAGTAAACCATGTCCTCTTTGTATCAATTTTCATTTTTTATTCTTTCTTAATCCCCAGAGCTTAGTCATAGTGTAGATGCTGCCTTTTTTATGGGAGTGACTTCAGTTCAAGACTTGAAGGCTGACTAAGGATCATAGTCTTGGGTGACCTACCAAGCTCTGTCCAATCTCGTCTCTTTTACAATTTTGAGTTATCTTCCACATTTTTTCTCTCACTCTATCCAGGATCTTCTAACGTGCTCCCTTTCAGTGTCATTGGTAATAGTAGACTGGAACCATCTAGTCTTGGTCTAAGGATTGTGGAGACTGATGTTTCATGGTTTATTAATCCATTAAATTTATTGTTTTCATATGACTTTCAATTTTCATCCCTCTTCTTTATATTGGAAAAACAAAAACAAAGCAAAAGCTTCGATGGTTGAATTTTAGAGAGTATTACTCAGAAAAGTAGTATGTAGAATATTGAATCTGCAACCTATGCTATGCCAATTGACCTTGGTGTTACACCAGACTATGGTCTTGAACCTCCAAGTCCCGCACTCATTTCTGCAAGGCGTTTGAGTGTGTCTAAGAAGTTTCTATAACATCACTCCATGTGTACATTACCTAATTCCTGGATATATTCACAACAAAAGTAAATGCACATATATAAATATCTTCTGTCAAACCTATGCATATTGGTAGGTATACGTCCACTCTCCCACCCACACCCATTCAGGCTGTTGATCTCTCTGAGCTCTTTTCCTCATAGATTACCATGATTAGAGGATTATGTATATAACAGGCAGCATTAGCCTCTGTCGCAATTAACTCTTACAAAATTACCCACTGTCTTCCCCTGACTCATAATTTCCATAACTTCCTTCTTATTGTAGAGTGCCTTCCCCTTTGCTCAAGTTAACCCTTGTCTACACGCTCACTTACAGCTTCCCCTCCCTCCTTTTTCTTCTCATCCTTGGTAATCAAACAATATTATTCTTTTAGAATGAAAACCTTTGATCAACGTTTTGTAACAGTGATCTCAGACAATATTTGTCCTTTGGTGGGTGACTAATTTCACTCACCGGAATGTCCTCCAGGTGCACTCAGGTTACGAGGAGTTCCACGGTGTGTGTGTACCAACATATTTTGTAGCCATTTGTCCACTGATGGGCATTTAGCATTGTCTGCATCTTTTTGTTGTTGTGAATAGTGCTATGATGGATATGGGTGTGCATACATCTGCTCATGTCATGGCTTTAAGATACAGACCATGTAGAGGGATTGCTGGGCCCATGGCATTTCTGTTCACACTTTTTTGAGGAGTTGCACAATTTCCACTGTGGTTGCATGGTTTGACACTCCTACTGGCAGTTTATTAGGGTCATCTCCGCATCATCACTGGCCTTTGCCATTTTCTGTTTCTTTGGACTGTGCTACTAATGATGGGGTAAGATGGGGTTTATGCTATGTATTATGGCACCAAAGTCGCCCCTGTTTTATTCACTGATGATTTTTATAGTTCTGTATTGTCTTGCTTGGATCCACAAGCAATGCTCATGGAAGCAGCAAACAAGAGTTCAAAAGAGGAGTTTCATTAGGTAATTCTGCTTCACCAGACCTCTTTCGAGTATTGAACAGCAAGGAGGTTCCTTTGTGGGTGAACGTGTGCCTGGACCAAGGTATTCTCCATTGCATCATATGCATGTGAAAGTTGGACATTGAATAAGGAAGACCAAAGAAGAGTCAATACATTTGAGTTGTGGTGTTGGAGAAGAATATTGAAATTACCATGCACCGCTAAACAGACAAACCGGTGTGTGCTGGAAGAGCTTAGGCCACTGCTGTATACTCATTTTCATGAACCAATCACTGAAGATAAGAGTGCTGCAGCAAAGCGTGGTGAAGAAAGCAGTTGGTGCCTGGCTATCCATCAGAATGTGGTTGAGGTCTTAAAGGCTTATATTCAAACAAGCAGCCATCTAAATGAGCAGTCAACTAAGTCCACATGGAAGAAGCTCACACGCTGTGTGATCCAAAGATGACAATAACAAAATTCAAATTTGATGAAGGGAAAAGTACCAGAGCTAAAATGATGAACACCCAATTTGTGGAAGGTTATGAAGGACACTGGGAGCCCGGAAGCTATCTGCAGAGTAACTGCTTAGATCAAGCCACAGCAAGGGATTCGAACAGCCTTACTATCAAAGGGCGATCGTTTTAATCTTGATTTTGCAGCATTAAACTTGGTATTTGGTCAGTTGGCCTCCCTCTTGACTCACGTTGATTTCTTCTAAGTTCAAGTATTTCTTGCCTGCTCCTTGACAAAAATTGCATGCCTGGCTTTTAAAATATTGATGGTGGTCTTTCCGTTATTACTCATTATTTGTATTTTTATCTTTAGATTATTTTTATTTTATCCTTACCACTTTATTTCATTTTTGTTTTATTGTTTCTGTTGGGTTTTCCAGTTTGTAAAGCACAGATGTGGGTGCATAGAGATAATAACTGATACAAAGGTTTATGGGGGTGTAGGGTGGAAGATAGGGAGGGTGTGGCAGTTATATAATCTCCTGACAACTGGTGAAGGAGTGGTGTCTAGCCTGTCAATTGAGTTGCAGCTTGATGACCTCATTTGGAGGCATAAAGAGATAAATAGCTCACTGGAGGACAGTTACACTTACTTCCGGGAAAACATTCCTGTTGACAAGACACATGAAACTATGCTAGAGTCCTGAAGCTGGAGAAGCCACATGGAAACCCACGCCATCACCAAGATGCTTCTACCACCACTGGATCCACAGAATTTCCACTCACTGGCCTGTGACCTTCCTGCATTCAGCTTCATTGCATGTGCTGCATGAATGTGAAGAAGACTTTATAGCTTTGTATTGGACATAAGGGCTACTATCAGACTTATGGACTTGACCTAGACTGGGCTGGGATGTTTTCTCAATATTCAATTATTGTTGTATATAAAGCTCTTTCTTGTACACACAGGAGGGTCTATGAATTTGTTTCTCTAGTCCACCCAGACTAACAAAGAGGGTGAGGAGATATCAGAGTAAAGAATTAATGTGGGAGGTGGGAGGGAGCACCAGAACTGATTGTGATTGCGCAACTCATCTTAATGGCGGTTTAATCATGGGGAAAAGGGGGGGTGTGTGAGAAAAAATTAATGATTATACAATTCTTATTCTTCTTCTTCTAATAATAATAATAAAATCCCCCTTATTGGGTGCTTGTACAACCCTTATCACAATCCACACATATATCCATTGTGTCAAGCACTTTTGTACATTTGCTTCCCTCATCATTCTCAAGACATTTGCTTTCTACTTGAGCCCTTGGTATCAGCTCCTCATTTCCCCCTCCCTCCCTGCTCCCCTCCCCCATGGACCCTTGGTAATTTATAAATTACTATTATTTTTTCATATCTTACACCATCCAATGTGTCCATTTACTCAATTCTCTGCTGTCTGTCCCCCCAGGGAGGAGGTTATATGTAAATCCATGTAATCTGTTCCCACTTTTCCCTCACCTTCCCTCCACCCTCCCAGTATTGCCACTCTCACCACTGGTCCTGAGGGGTTCATCTGTCCTGGTTTCCCTGTGTTTCCAGTTCCTATCTGTGCCAGTGTACATCCTCCAGTCCAGCCAGAGTTTTAAGGTAGAGTTGAGAGCATGATAGTGGGGTGAGGGGGGGGGCGGGTAGGGGTTAGGGGAGGGAGGAATCATTCAAGAACTAGTGGAAAATTGTATGTTTTATCATGTACCCTGACTGGCTCATTTGCTCCCCGTGATTCTTCTGCAAGGGGATGTCCAATTGCCAACAGATGGACCCTGAGTTCCCACTCTGCACTCCCCCTCATTCACAATGCTATGAATTTTTTTGGTCTTTGATGCCTGATACCTAATCCTTTCAATGCCTCGTGACCTCACAGGCTGGTGTGCTTCTTCCATGTGGACATTGTTGTTTCTCAGTTGTTTTTCTTCAGTCCTGTAGGACCCCAGACTCTATATATTTATATATGATGAGGGGGGAATAGATCTATGTACATATATTTATAGGTTTAGTATTAGGGAAACAGATGGACAGTGGGCCCCTACTCAAGTACTCCCTCAACATAAGAACACTTTGCTTTAATAATTCGGCAGTCTGAGATACTCACCTTCCTTGCACAATTGCTGAAGACAATGAGTGCACAAGCAAATGTGGTGAAGAAAGCTGATGGTGCCTGGCTAAGATAAATTTTCCCCTTGTTCTTAGAGATATAAATAAATTGTAGATTAAGCTGGCATTAAAAATAATTTAAATATATCAAGATTGGTGGGTTGTACATTTTTTATTTAATGATTCATCATAGCTGCCCCAAACAAAAATTTCACAATATTAAATTTGTAGTTAAGCTCATTAACTTTTATTTTCAGTTCATGAACTGGGAATGTCTGGTCTGGAAGTCAAATGAGATTTCTGCAGATGAGCAAACCTCCAGAGATGCTGATGCTCCATTCACTCCATCAACCCTGTCATGGAAACAGGCCAGCCGGGGTTTGGATAATAACAATTTACTAAAAAGCACAGCTCCAAGTCAGAGCCCTTGCTTCTTAAAAAGGACTGCTCGTGGATACTTGTTTTTAAAAGCCCAGTGCTGGAGGAAAAACACTATACTAAGCTGCTTGTCAGGCAATTATTATGCTTACAAGGGTCTTCAGGAATCCTATTTTTAAAGACCCAATGGTCAATGGGACCCATATGGGCAAGCAGTCTGGGTTGGTACCCTACCTCCAGGGATCAAGAAATCTGAATCTCAGAGAAATGATGTCTTCTCATTGTATGCTGTTGAAAATCTCACATCTCAGTGTCCTTTGCATTTCTTTCAGACCTAATGAAAGGAAGGCATGGGGCACAGAGCTGCATCTCCAACTCTTCTCCTTACTATATAGTTGAGAACTGAAATATCCAGGTGGACACATTGCATGAGGGCTGGCCTCAGAGATTTCGTCCATCACCATTTCTCCGTTCACTCATATTGCTGCTAATTGCTGTCCAGTCAATCCCAGTTCACAGCATCCCCACTCTTCATACTTCTCCACAGGGTTGCTGGGATTGTGAGCTATTCCCATCAGGTCCTTGGGTCTGCCTTCTGAGGTATGTACAGAGGAAACTTCCAACCGTCTGGCTACTGAGCAAGCACGCACGCATTTGCACCATCTGGGTGAATATCACACCACCTACTAAAGAGAATAAGCCAATAGGAACATCAGAGACACAGTGAGGCTTAGGTGAGCTCAGACGATGGAATTCTGATGTTGCCAATCAATGGGACCACAAACATGTGGTAAATTACAACCACTTATTTCTAGGCTTACATGTTTCCTAGAATTTTCCAGGGAATTCTGAGGTGACTTCTACTTAAATTTATTCTCTCCCTTACTTGCTTTCTACTGAAAGATACAAGACTGGGGTTATAAAAACTTAAATATCAGTAAAACTAGCAGACGTAGGTTTTCAGCCATCTGGCTCTTGTAGAGTACAAATGTCTCTATTACTTAGTTATTATTTATGAGTTATCTCATTTTCTGGCATTTCACACTGACCATTATAGCAAAACATCTACTCTCTGACTACTTTTGTGTGAATGATATATATCATTACTGGTGGAATCTTACTCGTGTGCAAGGCTAGAAGAATGCTGACTGATGGTTAAGCTTAAAAGGCAACTTGGCTGAATCATTGTTCTCAGGAATTTGTCGGTTTTATGACGAAACAATCCTGCCACTATAATTTGTCAGGGATGTAACGATGTAGTTATCCCCCATTTTCATATAATGCCAATTGCTGCACAACACCGGCTTTTTGGGGACCTAACTATGTCACTAAGCAAGGAGTGGGTGTATCTGCCTTTGACTGATCATTTGGAAACACTTATGAGTTTTCTTGCATATATATATATATATATATATATATATATATATATATATATGGTGAGATGCCACATTATATTTTTCTCTCATTGTTTCCAGAAGCTATATACTCACTGGTGATTTTACTAGACACAATTAAGGAAATAGGATAGGCAGTATTTGTTTAATTGATGAAATAAAAAGCAGCATATTCTTTGTGTTTGAAGCTATTCCCACTAAAATGCAATATGCAATGATCAAAATATGAACCTTTCAAAAATAATTAATATAAACTTACTCTACATTCCTTTGTTGTTGTTGCTCTTAGGTGCTCTTGAATGTATTCCACCTCCTCCCAGCCCTGTGCGCTACACACTCAAAGACTTGCAGTCCTGGGCCGTTGTGCTGCTTTCAATCCATGTTGCCATGGGTCTTCCTTTTTTTAATTGACCTTTGTACTTTATCAAGCATGACCTCCTTGGCCAGGGACTGGCTCTTCCGATAGCATGTCCAAAGTGTACGAGAAGTCTCAATCAGCATCCTTGCTTCTAAAGAGTTGTACTTGTAGAGTTGCTCGTTCTGCAAGGCAATAACCTTTGCCAGCACCATCGTTTAATATTCTGAGCTAGTATTATCATCCAAATACACCAATTCTCCAGGCTTTATTCCTGGTCCAAAATGAACATACAGATGAGACAATGGAACTGCCATTGCTGGGGCCAGACTGCTGAGTCCTTAAAGTGCTATCCTTGATCTTTCAACACTTTAAAGAGATCTTGTGGAGAAGGTTTACCCAATGCAATGTGTCATTTGGTTTCTTGACTGTGGCTTCCATGAGCATTGATTGTGGATCCAAGTAAAATAAATCCTCAAAATTTTAAATCTTTTCCCCATTTATTGGTTCAGTTATGAGGATTTTGGTTCTCCTTACATTGAATTTCAATCCACATGGAAGGCTGCAGCCTTTGTGTTTCTTCAACAAGTTCTTCGCTTCCTCCTTACTTTCAGGAAACAAAGTTATGCCATCTACATATTACAGGGGTTATTTGTAGCCTTCCTCCAATCCCACTGCTGCACCCTTCATTTGGTCCAGTTTCTCTTATTGTTTGTACATCATGCATACTGAATACACATGGTGGAAGTATACAACCATGGAATATAATTTTGTGGCTCTAAACCACACAGAATCCCCTTGATCTGTTCCAAGCATGTCTCTTGGCCAATGTACATTCCTCTGCTTATTACTAAATCTCCAAGAAGCAGGATTTGAGATTTCAAGTTGCCTTGCACAGTTTTTATCCCCTATAAACCCCTCACATCTGCCTCAACTTTTGACACCATCTGTAGTACGCGTGCCTAAACTGACCCCTATTCGTCAGTTCATCTTAACTTTTGCAAGAGATTCCTCATCAGCTTCCTTGTTTACTGCCTCTGTGCTTTCTCTGCATCGGTCTTCTCTGCCGCTGACAGAATGACATGTTAAAATGTACGTTCTGTCACTAGTCACCAGTATCTGTCCATTTCTCTTGCTGCAAATCCACACACCTTGAACAAGTGTACAAATCCAATAACAATCCAACCTCTCCCAGCCACATGTAGCCTGCTGGCATGGCACAGTGCATCCAGATCCTCCACCGTCCCAAGTTCTTTCTGCAGTGTGCACTGTTCCTCTTCTCTCTTGGGGACAGGGAGGTGGCCCTGCCATTCCCTCTACTGCACTGTCCTTTGTATTTACAAACTCATCTCTCTGGTGAGGCACTAAGCTGTTTAATGGCAAAAAGCACATCCTATTGACCTTCCTACCCTTGTTTACTCCAGTGTCTCAAAAGACAATTTTGGGATAACAGACACTTGTGGAAGTGAACTAGATATGTAAGGATAAACAAAAAGCAATTCCTGCCCTTGCAGAATCCAGAGACTAACAGGAGAGACAGGCCAAAGAGCAGCCAGCAGCATGGTTCAGTGCTTTAAACTGCTCAGTGCTGCCTGGGGACAAGGTGGGGGGGCACTAACTCTTCAAGATCACACTCAAGTTCTGCTGCCATTATTACTACTATTTTCTAAAGCCATTTTATTGGGAGCTAATACAGATATCTTATCAGGCCATCGTTCAATCATATCAAGCAGTATTGCACAATTTCTACCACAAGCAGCTTCCAAACATTTTCTTCCTTTCTGAACTGCTGGATACCAGATGCCCTTCACTCCACACCCCCCTGTAAACCCACCCTACCCAGGAACCCTTCTTCCACTTGATGTCTCTATATGCTCATCATTCCTGAGTTTCACATACCCAAAATCCTATAGCCAAAATTCAAGAGGGTTACAACGAGGGATAAAATACATCTGATATAAACCCCAATATGGAAAACCAACCAACCAAACTAAACAAAAAAACCCCACTAAAAGAAAACACAGAAAATGCTGAAAACCAGATCAGGTCTAAGTTACATCGGGGGTGTTGGGGGTGGGGATAATTGACAAGGTTTTAACCATTCAGGTCGTTTATCATTTTGATCTCCTATAGTCATATCTTCAATGCGTTAAGTCTTCTTCCCTTCCCTCTATTATGGATAGAGGAAATCACCAAAGGCTTATTTCCTATACATCTTGGGCTTCCATGGTCATCCATAGGCTTCTGGCTATTGGAAGCTGCACTGAATCTACTAGTGGATTTCTTCTTCACCTGTCAATTCTGATAGCACTTATATAGTTTATAACTATCTTATAGCTTTTAATGAGATCCTGTTTAGCAGTGCAGTTTTTGTCTGTGAATGTCTTACCTAGTGAGCTCAGGGTGAGCTGAGTGCGTCTCTGTGGTTTCTTACATTCTGCGGATGAGTACCATGCAATAGGTGAAGACCAGTAGCCACTTCTGATGTCCCTCTGTGTCCTTGATGACTATCATGGTGACTCTTGTTTCTGAAGGGCTCCAACATATTTGAAAGGCCAAGCAGCCACAGAAACACACACACACACACACACACACACAGTTTAAGGTCAGAGAGATTACACTGTGATCACCGGTGCTGTCTAAGTCTAAGATAATGGCAAAAGTCTCCAAGAGGAACCTGGCCTTTGAATAGTTTTTGTGTTGTAATTATGCCCAAATAAATATTTTATGTAAGTTGGGAGCCCAGGAACTAAATTTAGTTCTGGGTTTAGGATAAAAATACCAACAGTCCTCTGTGCTCATTTGGAAAAGCAAATGAAAACTAATCATATCCTAGATAAGCTTCAACATGAATTATATATTCCATCAATTAGGTTCTGAGTTTATTTGGGTTAGGGATGGCATCCAGAGACCAAAGACTTAGCAGCAGCCCCTGGCATTAGCTATCTTCAGAAAGGGTGGTGCTTCTTACATGGCACCCATTAGCAAAACTCTAGAAACTTGTGAACAGGGTAGCTGAGTTTCTGGAAATGCTTCTTCACTGACCAGGCTGATTCCAAAGGCTATTGTCCCTCAGCTTCCATTGGCACTTTTTATGCTTTTCTGTGTGATACAAGTGCTGGGGTCTTCAGACAACATCTCCCCTTGCTGGGTCCATGGGCTCCTTTGTTTCAGCCATGACACTGGAGAAAGAGCCCTAGTAGTATGGTGGTTTCAGGTTGGACGGTGATCCACATAGTCAGCAGTTCAAAGGTGGCAGCAGCTCCACAGGAGAAAGACTGGGCTTCTACTCCTGTCAACACAGTCTTGGAAACCCACAGGAGGTTGTCATGAGTCCACCTTGACTCGATGGCAGTGCATTTGGTTTTGGTTTGATGAAATCAGAGTCCTTGGCAGACAGCATTCTCCTTAAGGATCCTTGTGTAAATTGGAAAAAAAAATTCCTCTTTCAAGCATCTAAATTCTCAGCATCCCAACTCTTGCCTCTTATACTCTCAACTTTAGAAAACATGGCTGCTTTCTGCATTGCTGTATTCAGGATATCTTAATAGCATCTCCTTGTGTTCTTGGATCTCAAAACGTGACTACCAATTATGTATATATTTAATACATTCTGTTAAAACAACTGGTATGTTTTCTGTGTCTAAGCAGGGCAAGGAGTGGGAAGGAGCAGATGTCTCACGATTCTACCCAGCTCCTCAGTCAGGCACAGTGAGGACATCGTTCCAATGTGTACAGGTTCCAGCTCACAGGGCACTGAGCAAAGGGAGGACAAGCGAGTTTTGGATTGATGGGCTGTTGTTTGTTTGGTTTTGCATATTTACTCCATTTAGCATATTAGAGATAAATTGCCCATGGAACTTCACGATTTTATGGAATTAATTTTATATGGCCTAGAAGTAAAACTGGCAAACAACAAAAACCTTGAATGTATGTATTTTCTTAATATTGCTGTGTCGTTAAATGTCACTGAGTTGGCTCTGAATCATAGCCACCCTGTGTACCACAGAACAAAGCACTATCTGGCCTTGTGTCATCCCATGCATGATCCTCACAATAATAGCTTCAATGCTCGAGAACAGTCTTGCAGCGGCTGACAATCCATCTTATGGAGGATTGTCATAAGGGCCTTCCTATTTTTACCAAGCATCACATCCTTCTTCAAGAACTGGTCCAATGATAACATGTTTCAAGTACATAAGACCAAGTCTTAGCATTCTTGTTTCCAGGTAGTATTCTGGCTGATATTAATGTTGATATCAACATTGTCGCTAATGTCTAAACATCCATTGTATCTCCTTCATATCATCACAATAGGTTCTGCTACTGCATATGATTGTTTTTTCACTTTTAAGCCTGAATTTTTCTTGTCCCAGAGTAAATATTAGATAACCAAATACCTTTGTGTTTTTATACAACAATTCAACAAACAAAACCAGGTGCATGTATCATGTACTATGTGCTTGGTTATCACTGCATACTCAGTGTGCATATATTGCTAGAGAGATAAGTGAGTTAAACAATGTACAAGTGAAAAATGACCTACAGCAGAGTCCTGTGAATGATAAATTCATAGCAGGAAAGCACAGGGTTGGCTGGAGAGTGAGTACAACATTTTCTTTAGAAAGAAGTCAGATCACATGGAAGGCTAGTAAGAGATGTGACCAAGCATCAAGAGACTCATAGTGCTTGCCGAGACAATGAACACAGTTGCTCATAACGTCCACTCAGCTATTCACTCATCTCATGTGTATTGAATACATTCTGTGTGAAAAGAGGTTATGGGTTGGAGAAACTTTGAGAAGAACTTCATTCATGCAGGGTACTAGACATGTCATCGTGCCCGAGGGGGCTTTAAAAAGCTTGTGGAAATTTTCATTGTCTTTCAATTTCATTTTTGTTTTATTTATTTAAACTTTTTGAAGTCCCCTCCCATATTGTAAAATGTTTTTTTTTGCAGGCTCAATTCACTTTATTACATTTTGTATAAAATTGACTATGTGGCAGCCACAGCTGGAGCCTGGGTCCTCTGCATGGAGACTCTGGTGTGGGTCTTCACAAGATGGTCAGTGAATTCCTGGTAGGGAGACTTGGTGAACACGGTCTCTTTCCAGAGGTCAGGGGTCAGATAGCTGTAGGTCTTGGAGATGGCATCAAAGGTGGCTTTGGCAAAGTTGCCCAGGGTGGCTGTGCAGCCCCTAGCTGACGTGTAGCAGTCATCAATCCCTGCCATCATCAGCAGTTTCTTGGGCACAGGGGCTGAGACGATGCCAGTGCCCCTGGGGGCAGGGATGAGTCGCACCAGCACAGACCCACAGCGGCCGGTCACCTTGCAGGGGACCGTGTGGGGCTTGCTGATCTTGTTGCCCCAGTAGCCTCGCCGCACCGGGACAATGGACAGCTTGGCCAGGATGATGGCCCCTCGGATGGCGGTGGCGACTTCCTTGGAGCACTTGACACCCAGGCCAACGTGCCCATTGTAGTCCCCAATGGCAACGAAGGCCTTGAACCTGGTGCGCTGGCCGGCTCGGGTCTGCTTCTGCACAGGCATGATCTTTAGGACCTCGTCCGTGAGAGCCATCCCCAGGAAGAAGTCAATGATCTCAGACTCCTTGATGGGCAGGGAGAACAGATAGATCTCCTCCAGGGACTTGATTTTCATGTCCCTGACCAGACGACCCAGCTTGGTGACAGGGAGCCACTCCTTGTCTTCGGCTTTGCCCCCGCGAGCCCCGCGGCCTCGTCCATGGCCCCGACCCCCGGCCGGGACCCTGTCTTCGCAAGCTGCTGCCGAAGCCTCCGCGGAAGCCGCCTCGAGCTGAGGCTCCCGGGCCCCGCGTGGCCTGCAGGCCCTCCCGCTGCACCGGCGTCATCCACCATTTGGTGTTTTCTTGGGGGAGAAGCAAAATGTTTTAAGTTAGCTTTGGAATCAAGAAATTGGTCTTTATAGTTGGTACAACCCTCTTTATTTTGGCATGAAAAATAAATACAAATCTGTAATTTCAAATAACCATTTATTGGTTGTATATGTATGCTTATGTTCATTCAAAATTATCATTTGACTATGTAATGTATAAGAAATTGTTTTACATATATGGCAATGTCATGTGATGAAGAGCAGTGAATTGGTTGATATGGTGCTTGCCATAGACTTCATGGCTTCATAATTTCTATCAAAGGACTTTTGTCCCAGATCAATCTGACTAAGAGAAGGCGGAGGATTCAGTGTTCCCACATTCCATGGCACCTGGCCTGGATTACCAGAACACCCCCCAGACACTGTAGTTCTATGATGTTTACCCGCTGCACACCACTAAAGATACTCCCTACCTAACAGCCCCCAAAGCATCCTCAGTCATCCTAGCCTCACCTGGAGGTCATCTCTCCCTCCCCTCCCCTCCCCTCAACAGATGTGTGCGTTCCCTCTCCCCTCTCCTGCATGCTCCTCCCATCAGTCAGCCTTCTCCCCCTGAGGGGGCTGCCTCGCTCTCAGGGGACCTCACTCCAGATCCACATGGCAACCACTCAGCAGACAGCATCCCACCCCTTCTCCCTGTACCATTTGATCTGAGCTATACTGAGCACCTTCTTCCCTAGTGACCTACACTAGACTTACCTGGAGTGGATGGCGTGGTCAGTGGTAGTGGTCAGGCTCTTTGCCAGGCTGTCTGGACCCCCACCCCAGAGGACTGGATGCCTGACGAGCCTGAGCTTGTGCCCATTCTGCTGTTTTCTCCTGCGGCAGTGGGTGCACAGTGTTTACCCTTTTGTGCTTGACTAACTTTGCTCAGCATGATGTCTTCCAGATCCCCCCACGTCTCAAGGTATTTCATGGTTTCGTCGCTGTTTTTAAGAGATGCGTAGTGTTCCATTGTGTGTATGTACCAGAGGTTTTGTATCCACTCTTCTACTGAAGAGTTTATATCTACTGAAGGGTTTATATCTCACCACACCTCTCCAATATTTGTTGTTCTAAGTTTTGTTTGTTTGTTATACAAATTAGTTGGACTATGATTATGGGCATTAGATGGTATCTCATGGTTGCTTTTGCTTGCATTTCCCATATGGCTAGTGACCGGGAGCATTTCTTCATGTGTTTGTTAGCCATTGAGTGCCATCCTTGGTGGGTCATCTGGTCAGGTTTTTTACCCACCTTCTCAGAGGGCAGTCTCACGTGAGCAGCAACAGAGGACTGGCAGCTGACCAACAACTATGACTTGAGCTTTTGTGAATGGTAACCCGTTAATTTTCCTGATAAAACTCAGAATCATGAGCATGGTTTGTGCAGTCTGCATGGCCATTTCAATATGTTCTCAGAGTCACCTGAGTGGTAGAGAACACTGTGGGAGGGCGGGCTGAGAAGGAGGTCTAGTGGGTGGAGGCATGTCTGACCTCCACCTGATAGGAGGCCATTTGGAGCTGATAGAGAGTTGGATTCTCCTTCCCTCCTGTGATGTCAGAGTCAATCAGATGCTTTCTCACATCCTCCTTACATGTGCCCTGTGTGTCAGGTGACAATGCATTTGAATGGACTCCACAGCAGTGATTTGGGGTTTGGGTTTGAATGTATAGGGGGAGCCATGATGGCAGAGTGGGCACATGCTGGGCAGCTGACCATGAGTCAGCCACTCACCTGGAGAGAGACAAGGGTTTCCACCCTTGTCGAGAGTTACACCCTCAGACACTCACAGGGGCCCTTCTTCCTTCTCCTCTAGGGTCATTGTGAGTCAGAATTGCCTCAGTGGCATTGAGCTTGTTTTTGTGGTGTGAGTGCCTGCGGAGTCCCGGTCGTGCAGTGGGTCAGCCCCACTGCTAACAGAAAGTCAGTATTTCTAACTCACCAGTTGCTCCTCTATTCAGACATGTAGCAGTCTACCTCCATAAAGATAACAGCCATGGAAATCCTATAAAACACACCTATACTCCTATAGGGTTTCCAAGAGTCAAAATTCACTGGATCACAATGAGTTAACAGGTTTACTTAGTGCACTGCTTTGCATAGACATCTTATATTTACCAAAATACAGCACTTTAAATATTATTTGTATGAGTATGTAACCGTGAGCATATATGTTTATCCCAGAAAATATATGGATTTTTAAATTTAAAAAAACTTAGTACTATATTTTAAAATATAATGTATATGGTCTATTTGTTTATCTGTGCACATATTTATGTAAAATCTAGATATGTTAATTCTGAAATTTTCTAATAAAAAAGAATACGATAGTGCTGATCTCTAGTGTCCTATTATTTAAGATAATAAATAATATCCCTGGGATGGTGCTTTGATCAATGGATTATCTTGGAAGTGCTCTATTGGCCCTGGAAATCATTTATGGGCATATGCAATGTTCTGGTTGTCCAAATGTAGAGGTTTGGGGGTTTTAAATTAGCTATCTAAGCTTTATTGCATGTTTTCTAGGAACACAGAGAGTCAAATTTCATCTCATTCAAAATAATTCTTTGCTGGAAGACCTACAAGGTGCTACCCTAATAAATAGATAAATAAACCAGTTCTGTGTACGAATGTCTCCCTTGGGCTCCATGCTCCAGGAAACTGCTGGAGAAGAGGAGGGCTGTGTGGAGCAGGCTGCAGGACACACTGTGCCACTTTCCCTGGAGTTCCTGCGAATCTGATGCTGCTGGAATAACTGTGGCAAATAGCAGGTCTTTGCGGGATCCCCGGGGGAAATACCTGTATGAGAAGCCTAGCACAGACTGCTAGGATTTTACAGCAACTCCATGTCTTCTTCTGCAGGTGCCTTCTAGCCCTTTGAGAAGTATTAGCTGTTTGAGAAGAAGTGTTTCTCTGTTGCTGACAGTTTAACCAGGAGACATCACGTTACCTTGTGGCCTGAGTTGGGTGTTGTCTGAGCCACCTAGGTATAAGTTTGAGGGACACAGCAGCGATCTCTCATCAAGTGGAAATAGTATATCAGATGCCACCTTTGGGCATGTTTGGAAGCTGCAAGTAAGTTGCAAAATCAGATGGCTGAGACGTTGGACCGTATTTTGCACTGTGGCTGCCTCTCCCTCAGACCATATCCATGGCCAACCGTAGGGTTCGGTGTGATCAACTAAGTTCCAACATGCCAGAGCCTCGTTGACAGACGTATCTGCACTGTGGATTGGCACCACTTGGAACTGGACCACTGTGGCCCAATCACAGCATCCAGGGGTGACCCAGAGGGACAGTAATGAAGGAATGTTTCACCACTGGGCAGAATTGGTGTGACTGTTCATGACTTTTGAGCGAGACATTTCCAGAGGGAGACATTATCCTAATCCATGATCTCTTGCGGATGGTTTAACTGGACTCATTTCAACTCTACAGGACCGGGTAGTACTATCCCCATGTGGTTCTGAGACTATAACTCTTTACGAGAGCAGAAAGTCCTGCCTTTCTCCCACGGGGCTGTTGATCTTGCAGTTAGCACACTTGCAGTTAGCACACTGATCTTGCAGTTAGCACACTGACACATAGCACTACACAACCAGGTCTGCAGGCTACATTCTAGAGTGCCTGGTTTCAAGATTTTAACCCGAGGTTTGATTGAATCAACAGAACCTTTCTCTACAGTGCATAAGTTAGATGGCAGCGTTTTGGTTTCCATTAACAAAATTTTCTCAAATTTGCCTTGTTCATATCATGCCACCATTGTTGTCAGGTGCCATAGAGTCGATTCCAAATCCTAGCAGATCTCTGTGCAGCAGAACAAACACTTCCTGATCCGGCACCGCCCTCACAATTCTGAAGGGGGACCTCCTTGTTGCGGCCACAGTGTCCTTCCATCTCCTTGAGTGTCTTCCTCTTCTTCACTGATCCTCAAATTTACTCATTTGCATGATTTTCCTTTCCAAGGACTGATTTCTTCTGACAACATGTCCAAGGTATGTGAACCAGAGTCTTGCCACCCTCTTTTCTAAGGAGCACCCTGCCTGTACTTGTCCCAAGGCAGATGTGTTTGTTCTTCCAGCAGTCCACAGTGCTTTCAACTTCTTTGCTCCATGGGAGCAAGATGAGTCCTTCTCCTTCACAAAGAGCCACACTTTGGGAAACACAGAGGGGCAATCCTACCCTGTCCTCTAGGGTTGCCGTGAGTTGGAATTCACTCGATGATAGTGAGCTTGGTTTTCTTTAAGTCTAATACACATTGGACTGCTGACCACAAAGCTATTGGTTCAAACCCACCGGGTTTCTTTTTCCATAAAAAGATGAGGTTGTCTACTCCTGTACAGATTTACAAACTTGTTACCCCTATATATATATATAGGATGTCTATGATTTAGAATCAACTTGATAGCAAAGTTTGTTTAGGTGGGTGGAGATAGGAAGGTGTATTTACTGACAATTCATTCTAAAGGCTGCAGTCTTTGATTTTCATCAGAAAGTGCTTCAAGCAAGCAAAGCTGTATTACCTGCACATTGTAAGTGGTTAAAAAGCATTTCTTCAATACTGGTATTGCATTTTCTTCATGTATTCCATATATCCCAGCTTTTCAGATTATCTGCTCGGCATAAAAATGGAAGTGATAAAACCTGACCTACACAGCTCCTTAATTTTAAACTATGCATTATTTATTTGTTCTGCTTAAACAGCTCCTTTTTTGTCCATGTACAAAATCCACATGAGCACAATAAAGTGTTCTGGAATCCCCATTCCGTCTTCACCAACTTGGCCCAGAGTGTGGTGTAATCTACAAAGCAGGAGGCTTTTGTGCTGTCAATGCAACACACTGAATATCTTCATGGTAGTCTCTGCTTTCAGCAAGGACCCATCTGATGTCAGCAATGATAACTCTGGTGCCATATGCCCTTCTGAATCCAGTTTAAATTTCTAGCAGCTCCCTGCAATCATTTTTGACATATTTTCAGCAAAATTTTACTGGCATGAGGTATTAATAATAGTTTGTTAATTTCATCAATTACACATTCAGCAGGGTCACTTTTCCTTACAATGGGCACGAATGCGTATCTTTTCCAGTGGATTCACCAGGTAGCTGTCTTCCAAATGTCTTGGCATAGATGAGTGAGTGCTTCCAGTTATTCTTCTGCTTTCAATACAATTTCAGAGGGCAGGTTTTTTTTCAACATGCCCACTGTCATCAAGTTGATTTTGATTCATATTGACTCTGTATAGGCTTCCTGAGACTGTAAATTCTGATGGGAACAGATAGTTACAGCTTTCTCTCACAGAGAGGCTAGTGAGTTTGAGCTGTCAAACTTGTGGTTAGCAGTCTGAAGCTCACCTGACACCAGGTGAGTGCCACCAGGGCTCCTGATCACTTGTAGGATAATTGCATCCGCTCAGGAAGTGGAGGATATTTACTTATCCCTGAGGATCATGGTTCAGTCCATTTGAGATACAATTCAATACATCACATCACAAGGAGGAATTTAGATTCTATTATTCTGAGCCATTGCATGTTTGTTGTTTTGTTTAAGTTTCCTGCACAGATGTTTTTATTTGTACATCCTTTAGCAGGATAAAAACGTCACATCAATGAATCCAGGCCTCCAGGAAGATCCTGCTGTAGATAGTCAGCAAATCATTCAAACTAGAGGCAGAGTCTCTGCCCTGGATTCATGAGAAAGCACTACCGCACTCCCTCTGGAAAACAACCTCTAAAATGGCACAATGATGACAAAACCAGAGACACGGGAACACACAAGGAAACCTTTCTCACATGTCTCATCTTAAGCTCATCAGAAGATGTTTGGATGTTCTAGTATTGCATACATTTATACATTGTTTTCAAGACAATGGAGTTCCTGGTAAATTATTTAAAAGCATATATCTAACTTATGTATTATGGAGAAAGATTCTGTTGTTTTCATCAAACATCAGGTTAAAGTCTTTAACCTGGGCACCAATCAGCAGCGCCCTGTTTTGTGATAATGGAAGCAACTCGGCTTCAATTGGGGTGTCAGGCCCCGTCCCATGTTATGGTTTTCTGGTTGCCAAAGGATGCCTCCATTCCCCCGAGGTACTTTTGCAATAACTGCTCTTTTGTTGTTCTCTTCTGAGGGCTCTTCCTTCCATCCGTTGGTTATTTCTCACAGCGCCCCCAACCTGGTCACTCTGAATATAATCCCCTTCTCAGATATGAGAAAGGTGAAGCATAGACACAGTGGGGATCAAGGCCAAGACCAGTCACACAGGTGGTTAGTTGGATGGGACAATATCCAAGTTCATACAGTCAGACTCCGGACTCCACAGTTTCCTCAAATCCAGTCACAGAGAGGCAGACTAATCATTTTCAAGGATAGCTTTGATGTTGGGAAGAATCCGCATCATTCATGACAGATGGCTTTAGAATTTTAATGCTTGGGTTGTTTTATTGAAAACATAACTCAGCTTGACAAAACTGTGAGAAGCAGCCTCAATGAAAGGGAAGCAATGAGGAAAATGGATTCAGGAGACCTTAGAGCCAGTCCTGGAAAGACCCCTCTGCCTGATGGTCTCTCAGAAATTAATTTTTCTTGTTTTTCTCTGAGAAAAACATCGTGAAAGTGCTCCTCTCTCTATAAACCACCAGCTACACTGTGTAGGTGTTTTCTTGTTTTGCCACTTGAATATCTTCTCTTCTGACATTTCTCAGACTGACATTTCAGTGTTTGGCTTTGAGATAGCACACAGCAATGTTAACCTAGGCACTGGATGCTACAATGGATGATGATGCTTGACCACAGGTAGTAAGTGTACAGGTGCAAGTCCACCCAGAGGCACCTCAACAGGGAGGCTTGAGGATCTGCTCCCAAAAGACCTGCCTTTGCACACTTTATGGAGCACAATTCTAACCTCACACACCAGAGCACCAGCCAAGATCACCAGCATCCCTGAAACTGGCTTATTGCTCACCTGCAACTTCATCTGATTGAAACTTGGAGACCCCTATGGATGTTAACCACCAATTTCAATTAGTTCACTCGATCTAAGTATTACAGAAATTCCAAATATTCATGTGAGATAAACTAGGACAGAATGGATTTCCAAATTGGTGGGCTGAATGGGATTAGACTTGCACGGGGTTCAAGGTACCGAGGGAACTTCAGCTCCTTTTATGTGTTTCCTTGGGCTTCCACACACATACGACAACCTGTCCCTACAGCTTACTGTTCTCATTACCCACACCCTCCTTCCCCAAATTTCATCTCTCCTCAAGTCCTCTGCACAACAGGGGTCCTGGTGTGAGACCCAAAAGACATTATCTCAGAGGCGTTATCATCCAGTTGAAGCTAGGGCACAAGTTGGTACAAGGGTACAATCTCTGACAAACCATTTGAAGAATAATCTTTGCAGGTCAATGATGCTGCACCCTTCTGAAGGGCTTATGTGAGTGCATGTGGCTCAGCAGCTCAGGGTCCTAGGAACAGTCATTAATGTGCTGACCTTGGAGGTCACAGGCGCTCATGCACATCCATCTTCCAGGATGCCCCTTTTGCTTGGTGACTCTGAACAAGCCAGTTTTATCCTCAATATAAAAACCGTTATGACAGTAAAGTACCACTATTCCTCTTACTTCCAAAAAAGCATATATAGCTAGAGAGAGAGAGAGAGAGAGAGAGAGAGAGAGAGAGAGAGAGTCCTATTAGCATAGTAGTTACATGTTAGGCTGCTAATCACAAAGTCAGCAGTTAGAAACCACCAGCCAAACCCCGGAGAAAAAGATGAGGCTTTCTATTTCTATAAAGAGTTACACTCTTGGAAACCCACAGGGGCAGTTCTACCCTGTCCTGTAGGGTCACTATGAGTTGGCATTAACTCAACGGCAAACCTACACACATGCTATTTTAAATTAGAAAATTGCTCAAATATAGTCATCAAAAACAAATAAAAATCTCATGTTCTCATATCAAGGGATCATTTGCCCCCATACTGATTTAATCAGAGATAAATGAAAAATTCCAAATGGAGTTTAATCATGTAATTCTTAGGGCAACAGGAACAGATAAAATTAAACTTATTAGTTAAAATAATATTGATCCCAAATAAGTAAATTCCTTTAGTAAAATGAATATTAAAAGAGACTGGCCAGAACAGTTGCTGATGATACGGCAGCAAAGCTATAATAACCAGCTATTCCCAAGTTCATTGACGATGAGTCTATCCCGCCTCAGAGTGACCCAAAAAGCAGAGCAGGACAGGCCCATGGAGTTTCCAGGGATACAAATTGTTATGGAAGAAGGCTGCCATATATTTCTCACACACAGCAGTTGGTGGGTTCAAACCATTAACCTTGCCATTAGCAGACAAACTCTTAATTTGGGGGCTACTGATGCTTTTTGACCTGTGGTTCCACCTGAAACACTCTTGCACACTAGCTGTATAGACCTATACTTGTCTCTGCGGATAGTAATATAGTTTGTCCACTCGTGTTTTTTTAAAAAAATAGTTTTCTTATGGGATCATACAACTCGTATTACAATCCGCACATCCATCCATTGTGTAAAGCACATTTGTACATTCATTTCCCTCATCATGCTCAAAACACTTGCTCTCCACTTAAGCCCCTGGCATCATATCTCCATTTTTCGCCCTCCCTCTCCGCTCCCCCATCTCTCATGGACCCATGATAATTTATAAAATATTATTTTGTCGTATTTTGCCCTGTCCGACGTCTCCCTTCACCCACTTTTCTGTTGTCCACCCCTCAGGGAGGAGGTCACATGTATATCCTTGTTATCGGTTTCCCCTTTACAACCCATCCTCCTTCTATGCTCCCAGTATGGCCACTCACACCACTGGTCCTGAAGGGATCATCCGCTCTGGATTCCCTGTGTTTTCATTTCCTATCTGTACCAGTGTACATCCTCTGGTCTAGCCAGACTTGCAAGGCAGAATTCAGATCATGATAGTTGGGGGAGGTGGAATGGGAGGAAGCATTTAGGAACTAGAGGAAATTTGTATTTTTCATTGTTGCTACATCGCACCCTGTCTGGCTCATCTTCTCCCTGAGACGCCTGTGCAAGAGGATCGCCAGTGGCCTATAAATGGGCTTTGGGTCTCCACTCTGCACTCCCCACCTCATTCAATATGGTAAATGTTTTTGTTCTGATGATGCCTGATACCTGATCCCTTCAACACCTCGTGATTGCACAGACTGGTGTGCTTCTTCCATATGGGCTTTATTGCTTCTGAGCTAGATGGTCGCTTGTTTACCTTCAAGCCTTTAAGACCCAGACATAATATTGTTTGATAGCTGGGCACCATCAACTTTCTTCGCCACATTTGCTTATTCACGCATTTGTCTTCAGCGATTGTATCATGGAGGTGAGCATACAATGATATGATATTTTATTCTTTGATGCCTGATAACTGATCCCTTTGGCACCTCGTGATCATACAGGCTGGTGTGGTTCTTCCATATGGACTTTGTTGCTTCAGAGCTAGATGGCTGCTTATTTACCTTCAAGCTTTTAAGACCCCAGATGCTATATCTGTTTATAGCCGGGCACCATCAGATTTCTTCACCACATTTGATAATTAGTCTTCAGCGGTTGTGTCGGGAAGGTGAGCATCATAGAATGCCAATTTAATAGAACAAAGTAATCTTGCATTGAGGGAGTACTTGAGTGGAGGCCCAATGTCCTTCTACTACCTCAATATTAAACCTATAAATATATGCACATAGATCTATTTCCCATTCTCATATATAAATATATTTGCATACGTAAATTCCTTTATCTAGACCTCTATAAATGCCCTTTGTCTCCCAACTCTTTCCTCTATTTCCTTTGACTTTCCTCCTGTCCCACTATCATGCTCAGTCCCTACCAGGGTTTCAGCAATTCCTCTTTGTTGCGTTACCCTTGATGATGCCCTACCAGGCCTGCCACATCCTCCTTACCACCAATTTGGATCACTTGTTTTTCCCTTGTTCCTGGGTTTGCCCTCGTGTGGTTAACTTGCAACAACTGTATTCTGAAACCCTCTCTGACATTTCAGAAGGAGTCCTGGTGGAGCAGCTGGTTAAGCATTGGAGCACTAACAGAATACTGGTGATCTAAGCCCCAGCTGCTATGTAGGAGACACAGGAGCCTGCTAGCTATGATAAAGAGTAACAGCCTCAGAAACCCTATGGAATCATTCCTTACCATCCTAGCGAGTCTCTAATTAATCCATTGCCTCCATGGCAGAGGAATTGGTCTGGGTGACATTTTGGGTGTAGGTAGCTTCCACTATGTGAGCATAACATTATTCCTGGGAGACAGACATGTGGTTGGAAACATGTGGTTGGACTTTCACAAAGGAAGCACAAGGGCATCAAAAGTCTCCCAAGTTTCCATCAGTTACTGTGAAGTCGGTCAGTTGAGGCCAGCTCTTCCGCAGAGCCTTAGAGTAGACCTGGGAAACAGGAGCCAGGTTCTGTCATGATAATCTTGGTTAATGCTGATGAGAGACACTTAAACATGAACCTACTATTTTCTTTCCTCAAAAAAGACCACACATTTCAAACAACAGTAAGGATCAGAATGTGGACTCTTTCACTGAAAAAGATTTAACACATCACAAAACAAAACAGGCAAACAAGTAAGAAAAGCATATTTATAAAACAATACTAATTTAGAAGATATGCAGTACAGTGATCCAATGACATGGGCCAGAATTCTTCCCTAAGGTTGTTGTTCTTAGGTGACATTGAGCCACTACAGACCTATAGTGACCCTAGCAGTGGTTCACATTCCTGACCCCCAGCCTCGGATCCTCTGATCCATCAAGTCTTGTGAATCTACAACCCCTAGGGATCGCCATTATAACAATACTCTAAGTACCTTTCAGCCAATGAGCTCTGAGAACTATTGATTATGTTCTGATGTCTTCAGAGACAGGATCAACTATACAGTTCCACCATCTTGGCTGAAAAAACTAAATATTTGACATGTTTAATTTCTCTAGGTCCTCATATGGAAAATGATGAAAGGAATAGTAATCACAGAGCTGCAATGATATTTACGTTGACAATGGCTGGAAATTTTCACAACATATGGAAAATGCCATGGCTGGATTCAGGCACCCCTAAGCCTTCTCAGTGACAAAGTGAAATTGTGTCATCGAGTTGGCTATGGCCCATAGTGACCTTCTGCACAACAGAACAAAACACTGCATGGTCCTGCACCCTCCTCACAATCAGCCCTCTGCCTGAGCCCAACGATGCAGCCACTGTGTCATTCGATCGCATGGAGAGCCTTCATCTTTTACACTGCCCTTCCACTTTACCCTACACGATATCCCTCTGTGAGGGGCTGGTCTTTCCTGACAAAGTATGCAAGACAAAACCTAGCCAGCCTCACTTTCAGCAGAGTAGGTTTTGTCGATTGCAGACCACAAGTTGTTCATGAGCCTTCATCACATCCTGAGGCCGCACTCTTCTTCGTATAAGGCAGCATTCCTGGCCCCCGGGATGTCCTAGAAGGTGTTGCTGCTCTTTTCCTCTGCTGCTTCCCTTCCTGCTTCTTTTATAAAATAATAAAGTGTGAAAGAGGTGATGGTTTACAGAGCGGCTCCTCAGTTTTACATCCAACAGTGCACATATTTTGCTGTAACGAATCCATTGCAAAGCCCCACCCCGCCCCCAAAGGCCACCCCTCTCAGGGCACCATCACTTGCACCTCCTCTTCCCCGTGTGTCCTGTTTCCAACCTTCCTTCTTTCCTAACCCTGTGTCCTTTGTCCTTGAATAAATAAGACCCTTTGTCCTTAGATGACTGATTATTCTGCCATGGGGTGGTGCTCATGGAAGCATTTCCCTAGGTTTCTCAAACCGCGATGCTGGGTAGGTTTGAACAGCGAATCTTCTGGTTAGCATTTCAGGACTTCATAGTTGTGCCAACAGGGCTCCAGTCAACAAATATTTTCAGTCATATTATCAATCTTATTTTAGTCTCTTCTATTAAAGTCAATATGATGGTGAATGAATTTATTCTGACAATGACAACAAAACCAACCAGCTCACCTGGAATTGAAATAAACAGCAGGAGGGCTACATTTGACCTTCTGTGACTACCCTATTGCCAGGAGGCTGGGGTTAGACAAGCCTCTAGATCCACCTATGCTGACACCAACGGTCCTCCCGCACTACTCCACATCCATGTTGCTCGCCCAATGTGTTGCAACGATCACAGAGGCCTCACAGGCAATGCTCACACTTAAGGGAATTTGTTAGGGAAGTCCGTAAGTTACCACAAGTGGGGGTCAGTAAGCAGTAAGGATACTGCCATTGGTCTCAGTCAACAGCCAAGTCTTTCTCCCATTCTCTGTCTCTCAGCCACATAATCCCTTGGTCTTTGCCTCTGTGGGTCAGGAATCCAGCTTGCCTGTCCTCAGTCCCACAATTCCATAGTCTCAGGCCAGATGAGGAGATGGTACCCCTTCAACTGGGTGCTACTCCTCTGAGTCCCCATGCCACAATCGCTGGTACATTTGGTCTCTGTAACCTCTGCCACTTGAGAAGGAGATATTGCTCTTCTACGGTTATCTGGGCTTCTTTCTTTGCTTCTGTTTCATAGATCACTCTTTATAGCAGAGGGTTTGGAAAGGAAGTTGATGGATCCCTGCTGTTAGTGGTACACACACACACACACACACACACACACACACACACACAGCCTGTTTGCATAGCCCTGGTGGGAGTTCCAGAGACTTGGGTCAAAGAGCCACATGAAGAAGTTTCACTGCAGCACAGTGATGACGTGGCTTCCAGTGCAGAGCTCCTTGGAAAATCAGATAGACAGTTGATATTACAGCTAAAGCACCTGTGTGAAATTTCAGTGGGGAGGAGGGTGTAGGAGGCCTGGTAGGGTGTGATTAAGGGTGATATAATCATGAGGAATTACTGAAACCCAAATGAAGACTGAGCATGATAGTGGGACAAGATGAAAGTAAAAGGAAATAGAGGAAAGAGCTAGGAGGCAAAGAGCATTTATATAGGTCTAAATAAAGGTATGTACATATGTAAATATATTTATATGTGAGTATGGGGAAATAAATCTATGTGCATTTATTTATAGGTTTAATATTAAAGTAGCAGAAGGACATTGGGCCTCCACACAAGTACTCCCTCAATGAAAGAATACTTTGTTCTATTAAACTGGCATTCTATGATGCTCCCCTTCCTGACACAATTGCTTAAGACAAAGCGGGTGAATAAGCAAATGTGGTGAAGAAAGTTGATGGGACCCGGCTATCAAAAGACACAGTGTCTGGGGTCTTAAAGGCTTGAAGGAAAACAAATGACCTTCTAGTTCAGAAGCAACAAAGGCCACATGGGAGAAGCACACCAGCCTGTGTGTTCATGAGGTGTCGATGGGATCAGGTATCAGGCATCATCAGAACAAAAAATCATATCATTTTGATTGAGGGGAGAGTATGAAGTGGAGAACCAAAACCAATTTGTAGGCCCCTGGGCATTCTCTTACAGAAGGATCTCAGGGAGCAGACAGCCAGTCAGGGTGCTATGTAGCAACGATGAAAAATACAACTTTCCTCTAGTTCATAAATGCTTCCTCCCCACCAACCACTATCAAGATCCCAATTCTACCTTACAAATCTGGCTAAACCAGAGAATGTACACTGGTACAGATAGGAACTGGAAGCACAGGGAATTCAGAGCGGATGATCCCTTCAGGACCAGTGATGTGAGTGGCGATACTGGGATGGTGGAGAAAGGGTGAGTTGGAAAGGGAGAACCAATTACAAGGATATACATATATAACCTACTCTCTGGGGGATGGACAACAGAAAAGTGGGTGAAGGGAGACCTTAGACAGGACAAGAGATGACAAAATAATAATTTATAAATTATCAAGGGATCATGAGGGAGTGAAGAGCAGGGAGAGAGGGGAACGAATGAAGAGATGATGCCAGGGACTTAAGTGAAGAGCAAAAGTATTGAGAATGATGAAGGCAATGAATGTGCAATTGTGCTTTACACAATTGATGCATGTGTGGATTGTGATAAGAGTTGTATGAGCCCCTAATAAAATGATTAAAAAAGAAAAGAAAAAAAGATTTAATTTTTGAACAACTGGATGTGAAGATTCAGGAACATTTTGTTTATGAGACTAGTTTTAACATGAACTTTCAAGGGAAATATATATACCCGCCCCCCCCTTAAAGTGGTCTGAGAGCAATTAAGTTTGATTATTTTTTAATATTTTCCATTTGTGTCCTATTGAATTTTGGATCACTCCTCATTTCAACTCTGATTACTCATTACCACAGCCAAAAGCAATTGCATCCACTCGGTTCAGAATGTTTCCTGTGCATCTGCCAGTGGAACTCTGGTCACCTTGATTCAAGGTCAAATCCCACCATGTTTTTCTGGTGCCCATCAAATCCACTGGATGTAGAAGAAGTATGGTCTACACCGTTTGTCAATTCCAAAACATCAAGATAACCTATCGATGCGCTTTAAAATATTGAGTAAGTCAAATTGTTGCATGGCATTATTTACCTCTTACCCTTGTCTTCTCACTTGTACGGTTAGCAGGGCTGGCAGCCTTAGAGTGCCCTTTCAGTAGCGTGATCAGAATAGCAGGATCAGTGGGCATGCGCCCACTTTGAGCCTGGCACACTGCAGGTTCATTCCATGCATGAGGCCATTCAAGCTCAGCAACAAAAGGAGATTGGTGAATGAAGACTCTGGAGCCTGGTGGTGTTTGCAGCTTTGCTAAAGGTTCTAAGCAGTGGCAAAGTCACTGGGGCATGTTCTCTCTTCCTCTGCAGTCTGCTCATTTGTGCCTCTACCTAATTCTCCTCTCTTCTCTGGTGACTTAAAAAATAACTAAAAATTAGAGTACTTTATTTCCTTCTTAGAGACCAATACATATCCTTCCTGATGAGGCACAACATTTACCACCCATCGATTCTCTTTCATTTGTGCATCTGGTACCTCACACCATGAACATGAAGTTGGAAAGAAAAGCAGGCCCATCATCTGAGTCTCAAGTGAATAGATTTTAGGGATTCATTGATTCAGTGGATATTTTTGTTCAGTGGGAAAATGATTCTGTTTAGATTTAGCACCCAAACAAAAGCAACCATAAGCAAGTCAACAAGATGTATTACTCAAAAAAACCCCAAATCTTTGATATTTTTCTCTTGTATTCATTGTGGTAAGTAAAGCATAGAGTCAGAAAAGTCCCTAGGTGTTTAGAGTTAAAGTAGCTTTATAATATATATAACTCACTAGCTTAAAATAAAGGACTTCAAAAACTGCTGGCTTCTTGGTCCTATATTATCCTGTAGGAGTCCTTTATATGTTCTGGATATCAAACTGTTATCAATACATGGTTCTCAATATTTTTTTACAGTTGTCTAGATGGCATCTTCACGTTGATACAGGATTTTAGTGAACAAAGTCTTGAGCTCTGGTGAACTCCACATTATTGATACAGGACTTTAGTGAACCATGTCTTGAGTTCTGATGAACCCCATGTTGTTGATACAGGATTTTAGTGAACACAGTCTTGAACTCTGGTGAACTCCATGTTGTTGATACAGGACTTTAGTGAACAAAGTCTTGAGCTCTGGTGAAGTCCTGTACATCTGTGTTGTTTTGATGCATGTGATTTCCGTTTCATAAGAGACAAGCAACAAACAAACCCCTCCAAACTCTACCCTGCATCCATTCCAGCTCATAAGGAATCGAGTAAAACTGACCCTGACGGTGCCTAGATTGTAAATCTCTATGGACTAGAAAGCCTCATCATTTTTACTCTTTGGTGTCAGAGAGCTGGTAGTGAAGTGGTTGTTTGTTGGGCTGTGATCCACAGCTCAGCAGTTTGAAACCATCAGCTGTTCTGAGGGAGAAAGACGTGCTTTCTACTCCCATAAACTGTTACAGTCTCATAAATTTACAGGGCAGTCAGTCCTTCCATGCCTTATAGGAGTGCTTTGAGTCAGCACTGACTCAATGATAGTGGATGCTGTTGTTTTTCTGGTGTCATAGCAAGAAGTTATTGTTAAAAACAAGGTTCCTGATGCAGAGGGCTTAAGTGGAGAGCAAATGCTTTGAGAGTGATTAGGGCAAAGAATGCACTGATGTGCTTTGTACAATTGATGTATGTATATGTGTGGATTGTGATAAGAGTTGTATGAGCCCCTAATAAAATGTAAAAAAAGAAAAGAAGAAAAAAAGAAAATGATTAGGGCAAAGAATGTACAGATGTACTTTATACAATTGATGTATGTATATGAATGGATTGTGATAAGAGTTGTATGAGCCCCTAATAAAATGTTTTGTTTTTTTTAACTAGGTCCAAAAATATTATCTTTGAATTTCCCACTGTAGAATTTATGTGTTTTTTTCCTCTTCCATTTAAGCCCAGGATTGATTCTGAGGTAATTTTTTAAAATCTAGTATGACATATATATTAGCTTCACTCCTATGCATATGGGTGCATAAGCAAATGTGGTGAAGAAAGCTGATGGTGTCTGGCTATTAAAAGATATAGCATCTGGGATCTTAAAGGCTTAAAGAATGAAAAGCAAAAACACAAACAAGTGACCATCTAGCAGGGAACCAACAAAGCCACATGGAAGAAGCACATCAGCCTGTGTGATTATGAAGTGTCAAAGGGATCAGGTATCAGGCATCAGAAGACCAAAACCAAACCAATATACTGATGCAAATGATTAGGTTCAGAGTAGATACCCAAAACCCATTTATAGACGTTGCAACATTCCCTCATAGAAGGGTCACAGGAAAGAACGGGACAGCCAAGGCGCAGCTCAGCACTGATGGAGCACACATTTCTCTAGTTCTTTAATGCTTCCTCCCGTGCCCCCACAATCATAATCCTATTTCTACCTTAAAAATCTGGCTAGAGCAGAACATGCACATTGGTACAAATGAGAGCTCTTGACACACAGAATCCAGGACAGACAAACCCCTTAGCAACAGTAATGGGAGTAGCAATACCAGGAGGGTAGAGGGAAGGTGTGGGGAGAGGTGGAGAAAAAGGGAACTGACTATAATTACTGATTTATTAATACCCCATCCCTCTTACTGGTGGGAGCAACAACAAAAATGTAGGCTAACGAAATAGTGTACAATGTGAGATATGAAAATAATAATTTATACATTATCAGGGTCCACAGGTTGGGAGGGTGGGGTAAGGAGAGAATAAAAGAGGAGCTGATACCAAGGGCTCAGATAGAAATAAATGTTTTGAAAACAATCATGAAAACACATGGAAAAGTGTGTTTGACACAATTGATGTATGGATTGTTATAAGAGCCACCAAAACTATGATTTATTAATAAAAAAATCAATCTTTCTCAACTGAATGGACTTAGAACTCTTGTGAAAAATCAATGTACCATAGATATATACATTTATTTCTGGAATTTTATTCCAATGTATTGTTCTATATGTCTATCATTCAACTAGTAACAGACTATTATGATAACTGTCACTTTATAGTATGTTCTGCGATCAAGAAATGAGGTACAAAGGACTCAAATAGACATTTCACCAAAGCAGGTCCATAAATGGCCAGAAATCACATGAAAACATACTTACATTATTAGCCATGAGTACAGGCAAATAAAAAAATACATATTACGTCACCTGCTCTAGAATGGCTAATGTAAAGGAAGGAAGGAAGGAAGGAAGGAAGGAAGGAAGGAAGGAAGGAAGGAAGGAAGGAAGGTGGGGGAAATAAAAACAATTGTGGATGAAGGTTGAAGAGGTGGAATTGGAGCCCCCAACCATAGCTGTTAGGAAAACCACACAGTGCAGTGCCCTCAGAATAGTAATGGAGAAGAGGAGGCTTTCTGCCCCATAAAGAGTTACCGTCTCAGAAACTCAGCCTCAGAAACCTACTCTGCCCTAGAGGGTCACTGTGAATCAGAATTAGTTCAATGCTGTGAATTTATTTTTTTGAGCTTTTATCTAAACCAGTTTGGCAGTTCCTCAAAAAGGTGAACATAGAATTATAATGTAGATAGAAAATTCCACTTCCAGGAATACATGCCAAAGAATGAAAAGCACAAACACAAACGGGAAGTTAAATGTCAACATCCATGAGTGTGCTCTTTTACAACACCCAAAAGGTGGCAACAACCTCAATGCCCTCAGCAGATGAATGGACATGGAAACATCTGGTACCCACACATAACAGAATATCTATTACTCATCGAGAAAGAGAAATGAAGTCCTGATATGATTCATGCCATATGAGATAATTAAAGTTTATTGTGCCAACCTGGCCAATAAACACATGTGGGGTTAATTGAAGGGCAGAGAGATAAATGGCTTGGTGAGGCTCACCTTTCTAGTTCCTGGGTCTCTTGCTTTCTGATCGTCAGACCAGGGTGCAACTGCCTTAGGCAGTTCCATGCTTCAGCTGGCATAATTCACTCCCACAAGACATCCCTGAGGAGAAGCCACAGGGACCTACCCCGATGCAGCCCTGGGTGCTGAGGCAGCTCTGTGGAGACCCCGACCAGCACTGAAATGCGTACACACTCACTGTTTCGGCTTTCCTCCTGCAGTTGGCATCACTGTGTGTGTTTTGTGAGATTGAGGAGGACTTTGTGGATTGTTGTCAGACATATGGGTGTTGGACCTATGGGCTTAGGCAGCACTGGGTTGGGACGCTTTCTTAATGTACACTTACCCTTTTATAAAACTCTCTCTTACACATATGAGTTACTGTGGATTTGTTTCTCTAATGTACCCAGACTAACACAGCACACTACAAATGAAAACCTTGAAAGGATGCTACTGAGTGAACTAAGTCAAAGGGACACATTATGACCCCAACTTCTATCAAATGTCAAGACTTGGCACATGTATAGAGACTGAAGTGGACTAGTGGTTTCTAGAGATGAAATGGAGGAGGGGAAAAGGGAGTCTTTGCTTGGGGAGCATTTAATTTCTGTGTAAGACGACGGAGAACATCATCTGTGGGGACAGATAGTGATGATAACCACTCCCCAACAAGATGAGTGCAATCAGTGTTCCTGATTACACTCATTGTCCATGTCACACATGTGGAATTGCAAATGTCTTTCTATGCATTTTTACCACAATTAGAAAAATGCCGATATCTAAGAGCGAGGCGATGAGTGGTGCCTTATAAATGGTTGTCTGTGATGACGTGAAGAGCATTTTAAGAGTTTCCTGGACATCATGATCACATCTCTCAACGTGACAGCCTTCCTTCTTTGTACTCTGCAGCTTCAGCAGATATAACCTGGGTCATAAACATCTATGACAGGGATACATTCTGCAACTAACTCCCTGGTCAAGCATGCTTCCCACCAGGCGTGGATGGCATGAGGGATGGATAATGGCATGAAGCTGTCCACTTGTCTGTAGGAGAGGGGACTGGCTACCTTGGGCCAAAGGGAAAGACACCAGAAAATGAAGGTCCTGCTCAAGGCATGCATTGTCTGTCCAGAACTCTGAAGAAAACATTCCCACATTTCTCTGGGTGGGGCGGGGGGGAGAAAGGACAAAAATGCAGGCATTTTGTTTATTAATGTTTACATATAGAGTGGCAACATGTCTTTTTTTCAGTCATGAAAATTTGAGTTTCTGTTTTTGTTTTTGATCTCTGCAATGGAACACTACTAATGTTGAAGAAATTTCTGTTAAGAGGGAAAACATTATGTTTCTCAGTAAATGAAGCTAATACAATTAAAACTAAGGACACAGAGTCTATTGTCTTTTACTTTATTTGTGTTGTAATGACTCCTCTCCTGGAAAATCACCTTTAAATTCTTTCTATAGAGGCATCAGAGAAAGGCAACTGGAAAAGGACTGAGCCGGAGGGAACGTTTGATTCCATTGGTAAGATGTTTGGAGAGCCACACCCACTGAGGCCTGATAAGGGCAAATAATCGATTTTAGAAACGAAAATGATTTTCTTCAAAGTTGACCAGCATACCAACTTGTTGACAAAGAATATAACAGATTATGGCATACTGATTTTATTTACTGTAAATAGAAACTCCTAGACTTGTACCTTAAATAGTGCATGTGTGTGTGTATTGATTTCCAGACAACATTAGGAAGTAAATAGTCACACTCGTTTAGGGAAGAACAAGATAATCTATCTCCACACCAATATGGGATTTTGCTCTGTAGACTGTAGTCTAGATCTTCTTCACAGCCTCTGCTGAAGACCCTTGAAAATGGAATGTTTCTTCACTGGGCCCGATTACAGCATCCACAGGCACCCAGCCCACCTAAAGGATGTCGGGACACCTTTGCAACCTAAGATGCAATGGTAATATCCAGGAGCTCATTTCCTCTCTTCTGTCCCATCTGAAATCACCCTGACAATTTTCCATTTCTCCAACCCCCAACCCAAATTTAGTTATCCAAATAAAGGAAACAAAATGCAGAACAGAGGTAGGGATTTTTCAGTCTAGTGATTATATACTCTCTATTCCACTTGCAAATTTTCTGCATAAAAAGAAAAACAACTTTAGATATATTATTTTTAAAAAACCAGTGAAGTCTCTTTGGAGATTCCCTCCACATAGCCTGACTTTTGAAGTGTTTGATTCTTAGTTGTAGGGCATCTTGACTTAATGGATTGATTTATTCTTTTCATCATCACAACATGGTCGAGCATGAGCTTTAGAAATTTCCTAAGATAAAACTTATAGTAAGCTAAACAATAAAAAAGAAGATAAAAAAACAAAAGAGGTGATCCTTCCCCAAACAAAACTAAATTTCATAAACACCATCACTCAGCTGGGCATTCTTTAGAATATTTGGTTTTGCTCTTACTCATTTCTTTGTAACTTGTTTCTTTGTAACTGCACCATCACTCTGGGGCTTCAAAGAACAATTTGCGATGTCTCCAAATTTTGTAGCATGGTCAGACTTCTCTTCTGCTGTTCTACTGGCTAGGAATTCAATAGCTGGAAAGCCCCCCACCACCCTCTCACGTGACTAGGCTTTGGGACTGGCTGTAGCTGGTATTCTTATGGGACCTCTCCATGTAGCTGCTTGAATTCACAACCAGGAGGCTGGCTAGTAAGCAGGGCTTCAGACTGGCTTAGTCGAGCTCAGTCCAGAAGGCCGAAGTGGCACTGAAATGGACCCACTTGTTTGCGTGAGTGAAAAATTACAAAGTAAATTGATTTTTCCTTCAATAATGTGTACATATTATGTTCGGTGATACTTATTACAATCCCCCAAATTTAGCATCACTTTTCTCCCTTTGATCCTGGGTCTGTTTTTGTTTGTCTTTCTTTACTATCATTTCCTACTTTCTGAGCTTTATCCCTGGCAAATGCTTCCCTTTGACTTCCTAAGCTTGTTGGTTCTATGGAGTGCTTACCTCCCCAGTTTTATTGTTCGCCTCACAATCCACTCTTAGACTGGAAGTTAAACCACAGGGATGAGTTCAGTTGCAGGCCTGAGGTTTGTCTAAGGGTCATAGTCTTGGATGTGAACCTAAATTTTTAAAATGTGTATGAGTGGAATAGGAAAAAATTATGGATCAAAGCCCTGTTAGATAGTCAATTATCCTCTTAGAAAACAGGGCAGCATGTACATTACACAGCATCCAAATATCTAGTTTGGCAGAGTTAGAAACAGCAGTGCCCATCTCAAAGATGGTGGCGAAACATGTTCCTCGAATATGTCTTGCTTCACAGTCCTGCCAATAGTTCATTTGCCCACACAAGGCACCCAGGGCTCACTCTACCTCTTCTGAGTTTCCAAGTTCAGGGCATCAACTTGTAATTTTCCTAACCCAGTTAGCATTGAGGATTTAAAAATTTCAGTTTATTCCAGTTTCGAGACATTGGCCCTGACTGAATGAGTTTGAACTGGTTTGAAGTGTGATTCTAAGAAAGAACTTTCTAAGAGCAAAGATGTATCTTATGCCAACCATCTTAAAGTTTGAGCTCACACATTTTGTAATTTAGCTTTGCACCATTTTATCTGCCAAAGTCAGATAAAGAGTCACTGGACCAGTCATGTTGAAAGTAAAGAAAAAACAACCCACCTTTTGATGAGAGAAGAACATGTGCATACATTGGAATATTTGCTTATATTTGAACACTATCTAGAACACAGATGAACTATTATTTTGGAGACTATCTAAAATACAACTGGAAAAATAGGTAACTTCATGATAAAGGGAGAAGAGATTGAAGTTGTGAAGGATTTCAACTTGCTTGGGTGCACAATCAATGCTCATGGAAGCAGCTGTCAAGAGAACAAACAATGAGTTTCATTAGATAACTCTTTTGCACAACACCTCTTTAAAGTATTGAACAGCATGGATGTTCCTTTGAAGACTAAGATGCACCTGATGCAAAGCATGGCATTTTCAGTAGCTTCAGACACATGTGAGAGAGGTTGATGCATTTGAACTATGGTGTTGGTGAAGAATATTGAAAATATAATTAACTGTCAAAAGAACAAACAGATCGGTCTTGGAAGTAGTATCACCAGAGTGTTCCTTAGAGGTAAGGATGTTGAGATTGCTTCGAACACATTTTGGGTATGTTATCAGGAAAGACCAGTGCCGGGAGAAGGGCATCATGCTTGGTAACATGTAGAGCAGCAAAAAAGAGGAAGTGCCCCAATGAGATGGACTGACAGTGTGCCTACACCAATAGGCTCAAACATAAGAATGATTTGAAGGCTGATGCAGGACCCAGTGTTGTTTCCTTCTGTAGTCCATCGGGGAACTATGAATTGGAACTGATTCCACAGCACTTACACAACAACATCTAACCACGCAGAGCTGAGGCAACCCATTGTTCCACAAATTCCTTCTGAAAAAGGAAGATTTGATCCTCAGGCATGTTTTACAGAATCAGTTGTTTATGAACCAAGCCATGGTATTTTCAGTTGCCTCAGGTACGTGTAAAAGGTGGTCAATAAGTAAGGAAGACTGAGCAAGAATTCAGGCATTAGATTATGTTCACCAAAACATGTTGAATATACCATGGGCTATCATAAGAACAAACAACTTTGTCAAAAGAAGTCTGGCCAAAATACTCCTTAGAAAGGAAGACAGCAAGACTTCCCTTGTCTTACGTCCTGTGGATGTGTTGTCAGGAGGATGGAGTCATCATGCTTGATCATGTAGAAGGTGAGGAAAACAGAGGAAACCATTCACTGGGGTGGCTTATGGATTCAGACTGTGACTGCAGCAATGGACTGGGACATGCCAATTGGGAAGCGTAGCGGGCAGTGTTTGTTGTGCTGCAGGGAGGGCCAGTCAATACAGCTTGGAATCACTCAACATCACCTAACAGCAACAACAACAATGTATCCCTCAATTTCCTTCAGAGTCTAAAATAAACCTTTTTCTGAGGGAGTCTGACTCATGCCAATGTGCTTAATCCTTTTCATACCTGATAAGGCATGCTTCTCCTGTGGGCTTCAATCAGTAAAGCCTATCAGAGACATATACTTCCCTGAAGTATTAAGATATTATCCTGTTACAAAATACAAAGCAAATACAGCATGTACCGAGGATCTTGTCATCAGAATTCCTCATTATGCCTTCCTTTCAACAAGGTCCTATTTGTGAGACTCCTGCACTGTGAAATGCATTCTAATTAATTTTGGAATATTAATTGATTTTAAGTCTTCTATAGTTATGGCCAAGGAGAATGCATATCTTTAGTCTGTGTAATTAACTCCATGGGGTAGGTAATTTACAGCAATATGTTGTTGGCGGACCATACCTATTAACATGGCAATACTCAATATAAAGTTAGCAAACTACAGATAAGGACCTGATAGATACACGATAGTTATCTGTGCATGTACATTTGTGTGGGTGTGTTGTTGTTGATGTTACTAGGGGCCATCCAGTCAACTCTGACTCACACCAAGCCTAGGCACAACAAACAGAAATACCGAGCAGTCCCCAGTCATCCTCTGCATCATTGCTACAATTCGAGCCCATTGCTGTGTCCACATGTTGATCCACCTCATCAAGGATATGCCTCTTTTCTTGATAATCTTCCATTGTACCAAGCATGATGTCCTTT
The DNA here is from genome assembly GCF_050624435.1 of Tenrec ecaudatus. NCBI lineage: Eukaryota > Metazoa > Chordata > Mammalia > Afrosoricida > Tenrecidae > Tenrec > Tenrec ecaudatus. Next base: position 5,569,156 of record NC_134544.1, on the reverse strand, counting down.
CCATGGCTTGTTCTCTCTTGAGAACCTGCCCAAAGGGTGAGAGTTGAAGTTTCACCATATACACAAGTGTAGCTATAAAGGTAGATATATAGCTATGACCAAAACTAAACCCTTTGCTGCATGAATTCAGACTTATGACGCCCCCATAGGTCACAGAGGAGAAGTACTCTAGATCTTGTCTGTGAAACACTCTGGGTGAGTTCAAACCTCCAACCTGTTGCTTAGTACTGAAGGGTAAACCTGTTGGACAACGCCCAAATGCCTCTCCATAGCTGTGTGGATCAGAGTAGAACTCCTCACGACAGGATTTTTAATAACCAATTTTTTTTACAAGCAAGCCTTTTTTTCTGATACCCTTCTTATGGATTTGAACTTCCTTCCCTTTTGGTCCACAGCCAACAACATTCACTGTTTATGTCATACAGAGAGTCCATACCAATGTGAGGGTGAACAGAAAAGTACTGCTACAGGAAGCATAGAAACATTTGTTAAACCAACAGTCAACATGTGAGGTTGCTTCTTGGCATAGCTACCATTTAGAGAGGAATATCAGTCTTAATACAGTGACTGCATCTCCCTAAACCTTTCCCCGAATCATAATGCAGTCTTTCAGTCACGCCCCGTCCAAATGGAAGTTTTGTATCACAAAACAGGCTCACGTTGTTTTCCTCTTAAATGTTCTTTGAGGTTTGAAAAAACAGTCTCATGGGAAAAGCTCAGATTTATAGGATGGATTGGGTGAGGTTACCTCACAAAATTGTCATAGGACCGCGTTTGCTACCTTCTAAGGATTTCAAGAATGAGTGGGTGCTCTGTTGTGCTGTTTCTCACCAGTAAAATTTTTGATTTTCTTAAAACTTCTTCCTTAAAAACTCTCATGATTGTACTGATTGCCTTGAGAAATCTATTGAGATTACCCCTCAGAGGTCTCAAAATTCACTCACCATCACCTTTAGCAATCCTTTCTCCATCCTGCATCGAGCTGGCCCTGAAGACCCTCTTAGGTGACACTTTTCTGATTGGACCTTTTTTCTGAAGTTACCCTAATGAAACTAAGAAAAATATGTGACTGAGCAAACCATCCACTGATGGCAGAGATAAGTCTAAACATAGTTTATCTGGAACAAACCTGTGCGTATATGAACTAAAGCCCCAGTAGCAGTATATTCTGACTTTGCTCATATATAGGTCTTTAGATAACTACATGGTACATTACTATATAGATGATACACACATGCACACGTATAAATATATCATTTGAATATCCTTGGTGGTGAAGTGATTATGTATTGGGCTGCTAGCTGCGAGGTCAGCAATTCAAAATCACCAGGGCCTTCTACGCCTGATATATATATGTGTGTGTGTGTATATATATATATATATATATATATATATCCCCAAACCTTATAACAAAGACCCTTTTATTGATTGATAAATCTTCAGATGCTTCCCCTTGTTCATAAACATTGGAATTTAATCTCTAGTTTTATGATGAAGAGCCTTTTCCCCCAGCCTCATGGTATCAGCATAGGCAGTTTACCTAAAGCATAATCTCAACTTAAGAAAAGACATAGACCTGAAAACACACAACAGGTTAACAATGATCTTTTGTAGCTGGTAAACAGTGATCCATTACACAAGCCAATATGAACATATGTCTAGTACTGTTTCTTGAAGCACACATGGAGGAAGGGTAAGCCTTGCCATAGGACAACATTATTGAAACTCAAGGAGTATTCTTCCAGCAACCGCCTTTAGATCAAAATGCCTCCTTGAGGAAAATGAAGCTCAAACCCAAATAAAGTTCTCGTGGCATTATAAAGTTGCTTATGTGTTTAACGAAGTCAACTCCCAAGCAAACATGAGCACACATGGAGGGCAAAGCACTGAGCTCTGCAAAGCTGAAAGTAATGAAACATGTTCCCTTCCTCAAAGGAACACGTAGCCACTCTTCTTGCAATAAGATCCAGCACATAGAACTTGGCTTCTCTTTAATAAAAACAATTATTGAGAGATTTAAGAGCAGATGTTAACCTTTGTGAGTTACATTTTAAGAACCACTTGACAAACTGCACGTCCCGAATCTCAACATTCATCGAGGAAATGAAATATTTCCCTTGTCTTCTTTCTCTAGACTCTTCCTTTGTAGCCAACTTTAAAAACACTTTTCTAAAGTCACTTTTTTACCCCTCTGAATGGACTAGTAGAAGAAACTACTTTCACTTCAATTAGATGTGTGAATAAATAAATCGAGTGATGAAAAAATCATTGTCTAAAATACAAATGAAGAGACAGATGCCTCCATTAAAAACATACAATTGATTATGAGAGTATTGATGAGTGTTTTGAGATACATGTTTTTCTTCTGTGATTAAAGAGATTTTGTGAATAAAACCTGCCACTGCTAATTTTCTTTGAGAAATTCATTAGAAACTTAAATGGAACCCAGTTCAATGAAGGATTGGCTGAGTTGAAAGTAGAACGCATGGCTTGAGGAAATAAGATTGAGGCAAAATATGTCAATATTATCATATGGCTTTGAAATCTCATTGTAACAGAACACTTGTTTTCTCCTCCTTACAAATGAGTCTAACTTCCCAATCTTCTATGCATCCTTCATATCATCTGCCCACCTCCCCATGGGAACCCATGATGCTCTATAAGGATGGTGTTCTTTTGCAAACTCTCCACTGCCCCACACTCTATGGGGTCTCGCTGAACAGGAAGCTCCATCATACTAAGTGGCAACTCATGTCGAGTTGTCCTAACCAAGGACAGCAGTGCCACATGACCTTGTCAAGGGCAGACAACCACTCCTGACAGACATAGCACAGCCATAGCCAAGTTGCTCAGCCGGCGCATCAGGGCTACCACTGAGAGTGGGCAGTGTGCATCCAAAAAACAAATTGCCATTCTGATGATGAAACATGTATGAACGTTCCAAGATGAAAAGGCGTGATGGCAGCCCACATATATGTTTTCCTTTTGCTTTGCCTTCTGTGCCTGAGAAAGTCTCAGGGCTCAGGTGATTGTATTGACTTCAAATATGGATTGCTCTGAGTCAATTATGCACAGAAATGGAATGCCCCCCATCTTCAGAATGGAGAGAAAGGTTACTCATAATTCCATTTTCAGTGTTCAAATGATGGTTCCATCCTTCGTGTGCCCAGACTTAGCAGGAAGGCCAACTCTCCCAGGTGCTTTGCCTCTCTACTACATTCCACTGCACAGAAAGCTGGAAGCTGCTCAGTCCAAAGGGATCAGGCATAGTGCAATGCAGTAGCAGGCTCTTGAGGTCTGTTTCTATAGCTGCCACCTGTGTGAGCCAGGACATCTCCCTCCCACCTTCCCTTTTAAAACAAGAGACCCTGGGTTCGTTGGCTTTTCTCCGTGGCCTCTAGCACTGGTCTACAGAGCTTCCCAGGGAATTATGGACCAGATAGGAGAGGGCTGGGTTGCCAGTTTGGTGTTCAGAATTTGATTGAGTGCCTACCAAAAAGTGTTCTGTGTCCACCACCCCTACCCGCGTCATGATCCCAATTCTACCGTACAAATTCAGCTAGACCAGAGGATGGACACTGGTACAGATAGGAACTGGAAACACAGGGAATCTAGAAACACAGGGAATCTAAACCTCTCAGGACCAATAATGACAGTAGCGATACCAAGAGGATAAGGGAAGGTGGGAGGAGAAAGGGGGAACCAATCACAAGGATCTACATATAACCTCTTCCCTGGTGGATGAACAACAGAAAAAAAGTGAATGAAGGGAGATACCAGACAGTGTAAGACATGAAAAGAAAGTGCAGCAGCTCTTCGGGAGACCATGCAGCCACTCTTCTGCTGAGTATGAGCTTTGATGGAGAGAGCTCAGAGCTCAGAATCCCACAATGAACCCTCCCGTGACTCCCCCACAAGCCAACTCAGAACCAGGAGATCTGTGTTGAAGACGAGGGCATGGTTGGAGCACTGCTGCCCTTCAAAAATTTCTGAAAAAAGCTTATTGATCAAGAAGTTTGAAAAATATAGCCTCATCCCAGCCACCCAGGAAATGGCCCTGCTATACCCTCCAGAGAAATAGGGGTCTCCTGCTTTCCTCATATGTATGCAACTGAACGAGCAACTTGAGCATGCTTGTTGTTTCTTTTTTTAAACCTTTTTATTGTGGTTGGGTGGAAGTGTAGAGAGCAAATTGGGGTTCCATTCAATGATTCCTACCCAGATTTCTTTGGGCCATGGATCACAATCTCCACACTGCAACAGCACTCGTTCCACCTCCTCCCTGTTTCCAGTTTCTGTTCTTCCCCTTTCTTACCCCTTCTTGTGTTTTCAGCTTCATTCCTGGGTCAGTGGTGTCCTTTGGTGTCTTCGGGATGATTGGCCAAAGTATATACACCTCCCAGTGTGACCAATTACCTGACAGCCACTGTTTGCCTAAAAAATGAACAAAGGAGGTCAGTTTGGTAAGGGGCTTAGAGGTGGTCTACCGTCTGAACTCTTGGGGCTCTCACAGTCTCTATCCCGACCATTAACACTGACCTTTTTGAAGAGTTCCTGTTTAGTTCCACACATTTCTCCCCGTCTAGTCACGACTTTCTCATGCAATTCCTTTCAGAGAAGTCAGCAGATGTAGCCCAAAACCATCAAGTCTCCTGGTAAAAGCTGAGGTTCACAGTCCTTGGGATAAATTGTCCCCCAGCATTTTTTATTTTCTCCACTCGCACTTCCTCCGTGTGGGGACAAAGCACATGTTATAGTCATTGAAGCAATTTTGCTTGCTTTGAGAACATTTATTAATAAAACAAAACAAAGACAATCAGCAAAACCACAGGACAATTTCTCTCAAGAGATGCCCGTCGTTACTGTTGTCAGGGCAGTCCTGTCAGTTCTTATTCAGAGGGCTCTTATGTACAACAGAGAGAAATGCTGCCTGGTCCAGTTCCCGGCTCACAGCTGTTGTTATGTCCGGGCCCATTGTTGCAGCCACGGAGTCCATCCAGCTCCTTGAAAGGCTTCCTTTCTTTCACCGCCCTTCTATTTTACCAAGTCTGATGTCCATTTCCAGAAAAGAAGCTAGCAACTTTTCATGAGAACCACACACACTTGAGACAGAATTGCCTGGCCAATATTGTAACGTACAGATATCTCCTACGTTTATGACTCACATTCATGGGATTTGATTTACATCATTCCTCTTTTTTATTATTAAATTTCTTATTTCCAATTCCAATCTCATGCCCTTGAATTCAATATTTCCTTAGATAAAAATCGCATTTTCAATAGCCATTGTTTGGGGGGCATTGAATCTACACCAATGAGCCATTTGGTGGATAGTAATATCCTGTTTCATTTTAACAAGTTTTCATATCTAAAGAAAGTGTTTGAAGTTACGTAAACCATGTTCCCAAACACCTGCTTACTTCCCTACACGCCTCCCTCCATGGCACTCACACAGGAACGCTGCTGATTTGTTGAGGAAAAGTTACTGGCAAGTTGGATCTGTTTATTAATTCATGTCTGTGTGCTTTCTTGGCCACTCAGCCATAGCACTCACTATGACGCAACTTCATTGTGCTTCAGCTTGTCCTTGGCTATAGCATACTTGGAATATGCTGATTTGCATTTTATCATCCTTTTAAAATTTCACAGAGGGAGTGTGATTCAACATTTAAATAAGTCAATTAGTTAGCAAATTTCCTTATAATTTCCACTGGAACATTTATAAAAAATTGCTTCTGAGTTAGATGGTCACGTGCTTATCTTCAATCCTTTAGGACCTCAGACACTATATCTTTTGATAGTTGGGCACCATCAGCTTTCTTCACCACATTTGCTTATGCACCCATTTTGTCTTCAGCAATCATGTTGGGAAATTGAGCATCACAGATGCCGGATTGTTAAAACAAAGTGTTCTTGTGTGTTAAGCAAGTTCTTGAGCTGAGGCCCAATGTCCATCTGCAAGCTTAATTCTTTTTTTTAAATCATTTTATTGGGGGCTCATACAATTCTTATCACAATCCATACATGCATCCATTGTGTCAAGTGCATATGTACATTTGTTGCTATCATCATTCTCAAAACATTTGCCTTTACTTGAGTTCTTAATATCGGCTGCCCATTTTCCCCCTCCCTCTTCACTCTCCCTAACTCATGAACCTTCATAGTTAATAAATTATTATTATGTTGTCATATGTTTCACTGTCCAACTTCTTCGCCCCTCCCTCTGCTGTCCCTCCCACAAGGAGGAGGCTAGACATAGATTCATTTTTTTTTAAACAATTTATTGGGGCTCATACAACTCTTATCACAGTTCATACATATACATACATCAATTGTATAAAGCACATCCATACCTTCCCTGCCCCAATCATTCTCAAAGCATTTGCTCTCCACTTAAGCCCCTTGCATCAGGTCCTCTTTTTTCCCCCTCCCTCCCCTTTCCCCCCTTCCTCATGTGCCCTTGGTAATTTATACATCGTTATTTTGTCATATCTTGCCCTATCCGCAGTCTCCCTCCCCCCTTCTCTGCTGTCCCTCTCCCAGGGAAGAGGTCACATGTGGATCCTTGTAATCAGTTCCCCCTTTCTAACCCACTCACCCTCCACTCTCCCAGCATCGCCTCTCACACCCTTGGTCCTGAAGGTATCATCCACCCTGGATTCCCTGTACCTCCAGCCCTCATATGTACCAGTGTACAGCCTCTGCCCTATCCAGCCCTGCAAGGTAGAATTCGGATCATGGTAGTTGGGGGGAGGAAGCATCCAGGATCTGGGGGAAAGCTATGTTCTTCATCGGTACTACCTCGCACCCTAATTAGCCCATCTCCTCTCCTAAACCCCTCTATGAGGGGATCTCCATTGGCCGACACTTGGGCCTTGGGTCTCCACTCTGCACTTCCCCCTTCATTTAATATGGTATATATATATATATATATATATACACACACACACACACACACATATATATACATTTACACACATACATACACACACATGTATATACATACACACACATATATCTTTTTTTTTTGCATGATGCCTTATACCTGGTCCCTTGGCACCTCGTGATTGCACTGGCCGGTGTGCTTCTTCCATGTGGGCTTTTTTGCTTCTGAGCTAGATGGCCACTTGTTCACCTTCAAGCCTTTAAGACCCCAGACACTATCTCTTTTGATAGCCGGGCACCATCAGCTTTCTTCACCACATTTGCTTATGCACCCATTTGTCTTCAGCGATCCTATCATGGAGGTGTGCAGTAAATGATATGATTTTTTGTTCTTTGATGCCTGGTAACTGATCCCGTTGGAACCCCTCGATCACACAGGCTGGTGTGTTCTTCCATGTGGACTTTGTTGCTTCTGAGCTAGATGGCCGCTTGTTTATCTTCAAGCCTTTAAGACCCCAGTCACTATCTCTTTTGATAGCCGGGCACCATCAACTTTCTTCACCATATTTACTTGTTCACCCACTTTGGCTCCAGCAGTTGTGTCGGGAGAGTGAGCATCATAGAGTTCCAATTTAATAAAAGAAAGTATTCATGCATTGAGGGAGTGTTTGAGTAGAGGCCCTAGGTCCTTCCGCCACCTTAATACTTAACCTATAAATATAGACACATAGATCTATTTCCCCATCCTCCTATATATATTTGAATGTACATGTCTTTGTCTAGACCTTCATAAATGCCCTTTGACTCCTAGCTCTTTCCTCCATCTCCCTTGACTTTCCTCCTGCCCTACTACCATGCTTTGTCACGACCTGGGCTAGAGTATACCTCTTCTCTAAACAACCTTACCCTTGATCATTTCCCACCAGGCCTGCCACTCCCCCCTCTCTACCATTTGGGGTCCCATGTTTTTCCCTTGTCCCTGTGTTTGTTAACACCACTTCCTTACCCCCCTATACCCCCCCACTCCAAGTCCCCCTGGAACTGACATAGATTCTTATAATCAGTTTCCCCTTTCTACCCCACATTCCCTCCATCCTCCAGGCATTGCCACTCTCACCACTGGTCCTGAAGGTGTCATCTGTCCTGGATTCCCTGTGTTTCCAGTTGCTATTTGTACCAATGTACATCCTCTGGTCTGGCCAGATTTGTAAGGTAGAATTGTGATCATTATAGTGGGGCGAGGAAGCATTTAAGAACTAGAGGAAAGTTATATGTTTCATCGTTGCTACCCTGCACCCTGACTGGCTCATCTCCTCCCCACGACGTTTCAGTAAGGGGGTGTCCAGTTGGCTACCGATGGGCTTTGGGTCTCTACTCTGCACTCACCCACCTTTACAATGATATGATTTTTTGCTCCTGGATGCCTGATACCTGATCCCTTCTACACCTCGTGGTCAGACAGGCTTATGTGCTTCTTCCATGTGGGCTTTGATGCTTCTCAGATAGATGGCTGCTTGTTTATCTTCAAGCATTTAAGACCCCAGACGTTATATCTTTTATAACCGGGCACTGTCAGCTTTCTTCACCACTTTTACTTATGCACACACATTTTTTTTCAGCAATCGTGTCGGGAAGGTGTGCATCCTGGAATGCCAATTTAGTAGAACAACGTGTTCTTGTTTTGAGTAAGTGCTTGAGTGGAGGCTCAATGTCCATCTGCTGCCTTAATACTTAACCTATAAATATGCATATAGATCTGTTTCCCCACAGTCTCATATAAATAGATTTACATGCGTACATTCCAGTCTTTAGACCTCTATAAATACCCTTTGTCACCTAGTTCTTTCCTCTATTTCCTTTTACGTTTCTCTTGTCCCACCATCATGCTCAGCCTTCATTTGGGTTTCAGTAATTTCTCTCGGCTACCTTGCTCTTGCTGAATCCCTACCAGGCCTCTCAAACCTTCCTTGCCACTGATTTTGGTCACTTCTTGCTCCCCTTTCCCTGGGTTGGTCAGCACCACCTCCTTATCCTCTCCTCCCTCTCTCCCCTGTCCCCCCAGAACCATTGGTCTCATTGTTTTCTCTTCCAGACTATTCATCCAGTGTATCTTATCTAGATAGAACTGTAGATATAATAACATGCACTAAACATCAAGCCATAGCAAGATAGGCGATGAGTGAGAACACAGGGATGACAACAAAAAGGAAACCAATTATTCACAGAAGAATAAATTAATTAAAAGAAAAAAATTAAAGGAAGAAAAGCCTGTAAATATATCAAGTTCTGATTTTTTTAAATCTCTAGGTGTGTCCTTCAGTCATGTCCAGTAGGGTACCGTGCTTTGGCCCCAGAGTCTATCCTTTGTACTCCCTCAGCAGCTCCCTGCTCTGCTCCCATGGCTGCTCTGCTGCTTTTAGTGGTTTGCATCGGTGTCACAGGGTCAGTCTGGGCCAGTCCCAACACTGAGTCTCCAGTGTTGTCCCCTTAAGGCCCTGGGCCATCAAGGGACATCATGTCTCTTAATGGGATCAACCATATTGTCCACTCTGTCCATTGGGTGTTCAGAGCAGGGATATCGTCTTCCAGGCCTGATGGACCAGGATGTGCTCCACTCTCTCTTCCTCCCCCTTCATTTTCTCCCATTTGCTCTCATCAGACATGCCCCTCTCCCCTAGCTGCAGCTTCATTGCCGTCCTATCAATTAAATTCTTCTGGTGTGAGGGACACTGCTAGCTTAATTCTTAAAATATAGATATGAGTACATTGTTCTATTTCTCTCTATATATACATATGTATATATTTATGTATGTTTGTGTGTGTATGTATAAATATGTATGTATATATATATAATTACATATGTACATCCCTGTATTTAAGCATCTACATATGTCCTTTGCCTCCTGGTTCTTTCCTCTATTTCCTTTTTACTTCCCTCTTTTCCCATTATCATGCTTGGCCTTCATTCAGGTTTAGTAATTCCTCACTGCTACATTGCCCCACTAAGCACCCTATGACCTTCCTTCCATTGATTTTAGTTCATGTGTTGTTCCCTTGTCCCTGCTTTGGTTCCCCCCAACCTTTTCCTTTCGCCCACCTCCCCTTCTCCCATATCCCCCGGGAACCGTTGGTCCCATTCTTTTCAGCTCCAAATTATTTAGCTAGACATGCAGATACATTAATAAGTGCAAAAATGAGGCAAAGCCAAGTAAAACAGCAAAGGAAGTCAAAACAAACAAAACAATAAAAACAACAGCAGAAAACAAGAAAAAATAACAGTAACAAAAAGAAAGCCACTAACAAAAATGGCAGAGCCTATAAATAGTTCAAGGTCTGTTTGTTGACCTTATGAGTGTTTTCCAGTCGAGTCTGATGGGGTGCCACACTCTGTCTCCCAAGTCTATTTTTGATATTCCCTGTGGGGTTCATCAGTCTGCTCCCCCCCCTACTGCTCTGCTGCATGCCCTCAGTGCCTTGCCCCAATGTTGTAGAGCCAGACCGTACACTATTCCTGAACTGTGTCTCCAGCGCTGTCCCTCAAAACATCATGGTTCAGTGAAGGACGTCAGGTTCCGTGGTGGGGACAGCCCTACGGTCCTCCCCATGCATTGTCTATTATGTGCCAGGATGTTCTCTCCTCCCTCTCCATCCCTTTGCATTTCTCCCATGTGCTCTAATCCTACACGCCCCTCTCCCCAAGCTGCAGCCCCAGTGCTATCTTCTGAAGTGCGTCTTCTGAGGGGGTGGAGTGTGTCCACATAATCGGTACTGGAGTCAGCCCTGCACACCTTTCTATTGGTTCCCGGGTACGTGCTGATATGTTGTATTCACGTCTTGGTACCAGGTTGAAGCCTGGTCTCTCTCTCCTTCTCCTGTGGATATATAAACAATACCCTCCCCATGGAAGAAGCACACCAGTCTGTGTGATCATGAGGTGTCGATGGGATCAAGTATCAGGCATCTAAGACCCAGAATAAAACCATACCCAAGGTGAATGGGATGGGGGCATGGAGTGGAGACCAAGTGCCCATCCGTAGACAATTGGACATCCCCTCACAGAGAGTTCACAGGAAACAGATGAGCCAGTCAGGGTGAAGTATAGCACCGATGAAACACACAACTTTCCTCTAGCTCTTTGGTGCTTCATTCACCCCATTATCATGTCCTCAATTCTAACTCAAATATCAGATTAGACCGGAGCATGCACACTGTTACAGAAAAAAGCCCACAACACAGGGAATCCAGGATAGAGAAACCCTTCAGTCAACAAGGAGACTAGAAATACCAGGGGGATTAGGGGAGGGTGGGGAGTAATAGGGGAACCAATCACAAGGCTCAAACTAGAACCCCTTCTGAGGGGTATGAATAATGGAAAAGTTGGTGAGGGGCGATGGAATACGATGTAAGATATAGAAAAAATAATCTATAACTTATCAAGAATTCTCAAGGGAGGGCAGGTGGGGGACAGAGGGGGAAAATGGGGAGCTGATATCACGGGCTCAAGTGGGAAAAGAATGCTTTGAAAAGGATGATGGTGGCATATATGCAAATGTGCTTGACACATTGGAGGAATGTATGGATTATGATAAGAGATGTAAGAGCCCCCAGTAAAAGTACTTGAAAAAAGTTACATTAGCAGAATAATGCAATTGAAAATGCACACTCTTTTTCATAGTGAAACGTTGGTGCTTATGCAATGGACAATAATCCTTTTTGTAGTCTGGCATAGCGTTTCATTTCATGAAGAAGAAGCATAGCGACATCAGATCTCATTCAGAGAGTAAATATTTGTCATTGTTTATTTAAAATATTGTTTCTTGCAACATCAACCAGAAGAGTGAGATAAATTCCATCTGAAGGTGAAAGGGACCCTGTAAGAGGTGACACGTGTGCTCAGCTCTCAGAGATAACACAGTTATGTTGACAATTCTTATAAATCAAAAGAGGCCCTTTAATAAGGTTGAAAAGAGAGAAATAAATGAAAATTTATTCAGAAGTCAAGACATGATTTATGACCAATAGCTTTTTATACGTTTTTGGTCCTTGAAATAAACCATACACGTGGATGGGAATTTCTGAATATTTACGTATGAATCTCTGCTTTTTAATAAAGCAGCAATCAATCAATCAGTCTTTAAGGATGGTTTCAAAGTAAGTAATGGTGGTGAAATATAGATGGCTGTTTTCATTTACAGGAGGTGTAATTACAGACTTGGGCACCTACACGGGCAGTTCTCCCCTGTCCTATAGGTCCCCTAGGAGTCAGCATGGACTCAGGACTGTGAATTTGGAGCTGGGGCTGAGTGCAATTATTTGGCACATTCAGGCTCACTGAAGTGTCCAGGGTCTGATGCCCCCACTCCCTGTTCCAAAGGAGAAATCCCTGGGACTCTGTGGTGTCAGGGGGACAGGGAAGAAACCCTCAGGGCAGCTACTGCTTTTGCCCTGAGCTGGACTCAACCTGAAAGCAAGTCACAAGATCAAGGGGACATTCTTGTAGATTTTTCAGTTGCTTTGAAACAGTGTTGAAGATTTCTGCAAAATTTTTGTTTCCTATCCAAAAGATTCACTTGTTTGAATAAGAACAAAATCAATGTTTTCAATGTCACTTAGAAAAAACAGAAACAATATCACTTATTTGAACACATTATAATAATCACAGTTCTGTCAATGTTTGCTCTCTCCTGGTTCTGGCTAAATATTTTATACAAGAACCTTTTTATTGCCTTTTAAATTCTCAAGTTTTTATGCCAATAATTTTTAAATTAGGTTTTTACACATTTATTTAAAGTCTTAAATTGATGCAGAAGCAATCTGCCTACTAAGAACCAGAAAAGCTACTAAGAGGAACCAGAAAAGCTACAATACATCGTCTAAATATATATATTTATAAATAAATACTTTCCATTTCTCCATCCAGTTTCTGAACATTTGCTTAAGCTTAAGAGTTTGTCCAGTGTGAAGATCCTGGTGATAGTATCAATTTCCATGCCTGCAGCATTGTAAGTGAGAGCTTGGGCCAGATTCTGATAAAAGGGCTGCGATTACTTCGGAATGAGTCCAGAGAAGTAAAGCACAGACGACAAAGCATGTCACTCTGCTGAGACAGAAGTAGACCAGAGGTCTGGGAAAGGCAAGGGCCTAATGACAAATCCCTCCTGATACACAATTTCCTGCAAGCTTGGCCTGGAGGGTTTGGGAGGATTTTCAGTTATTTGAGCTTGCCTTGATTAGATGGTTAAATTTTGTCATTAGTAGTTTATTGCTCTATATTAATCTATAAAAAGATATAGCCAATCCTGAAAAAATAACAGTCATCTGAATGAGATATGAGATAACAGATTTTAAAATTCCTTTTAAATCAGAAGTCTTATCATTTTTAGAATGTGTTGAATTAGATGAGATTTAATGCCCTGCCCCCACTCCACAAAAACCCCTCAAAGCAAAGTTCTATTCTCCAAATAAATCACTCTAAGTTATATGCAGACCAAAACTTGCTTATATTTCCTGAAGCATTTTAAGACATCATTATGAATAATTAAAAGCCGATTATTACACATTATGGCATGTGCCGATATATATTCAAGCCTGTTTATAATGAAAAAGAACTGCACAAAATATTCTATCTCTTTAATTTCAGAAAATTATTAAGAATTGAAATGTAATACTTAAAGGGACTCCGGAAGTTCAGAAGCTACATAACTAGTGGAAATAAAGATGGAAATGTAACAAATGCATTTAGTTCACGTGTTTCGGTCTCTGCTCCTGAGTTCTATTAGTAAGATGATATCCTCAGCACCATTTTACTAATATGGCAGTTTTTTTTATGTTGTTGAGGGTATAATAAATGAAAGGCTGTGTAAGTACATTTATTTCATATTTTACATATTTCCCATAATGTTCAGTCCAAGGGTAACTCATCAGTTATCCACAGTTGATCTCACAATCGATTCTAAGAAGAAAGATTGTTAACCTCCAACTAAGAATTCTTTTGCTCTCTGCAACAGGGCAATGGATACTGCTGCAATGCAAATGGAAAGTTCACCTTGGGAGTCATGAATGCTGCAACCAAGGTAAAGAGAAGCCTAGCACTCTGGCCATATTAACAGGGAGACCAGTCCCTGGGGAAGGACATCATACCTGGTAAAGTAGAGGATCAGCAAATAAAAAAAAAAACACAACAAACCGAGGGGGACCCTCCAGAAGATGGACTGATACAGTGGCTGCCACAATGCTTCCAACAGAGCAGCCATCGTGAGGTTGGTGCAGGACCAAGTAGCACTTTGTCCTCATGTACAAGGCTTGTGCGTTGGATTAGACTGGATGGTATCTAACGGTGAGCACAAAAAAACCATTAAGGTAACATGTTTCTCAGGAAAATACAGGACTTCTCAGATCATTTGAATAAACACTAAGAATTGTGTATATGAATGTTTACATGTTGCATTGCTTATAGCAAATGGAAAAAGGAGTCCTAAGGGTGTAGTGGGATCATCAGACTGAAGGGTCAGCTCTCATCTGACCTTGCTGCACGAACTAAGTCAGCTGTTGCTTAATCTGCCAATAATTGTACCTGCTGTCAGGAAGCTGTGCCCCTGTAAAAAGTTGAATAGGTGAAAGTGGTGTAATAGACATATTTATGACAGCAAACTTATAAAGAGCAGATGTTAAGGATTCTTATGGACCTCACCCAAACGCCTCAGGGGATTTGGCTCTTTGGTTTGGAGTTTTAGGGTCATGGCTTCAGGGGACATTCAGTGAATTGACCTAATGAGGTGTTTAGAGCTTCTTCTCTAAATCTTAGTGAGTTATGTTGTACCTCGTGTCTTTATAAAAAAATTACAGTAATCATTTTATTGGGAGCTCTTACAGATATTATAATAATCCATAATTCAGTTAGGTCAAGCATAATTTTACAATTGCTACCATCATCAATTTAAAAACATTTTCATTCTGCTTGAACTCTTTGATATCGCCCTGTACTTTTTGCCCCTCACTCCCACCCTACCAACCTAGGAACCCTTATTATTATGTTATATATTATTATTATTTGCCATATCTTACATCATGCAATATATCCATTCATCTGAACTTTTGCTATTCATTCTCCTCTAGTGGGGTTATGCAGTCATCCTTGCTATCAGCTCCACCTACCCACCCCCTCACCTCTTCCTATAACTTCAGTGAATCATTACTCCTGTTACTGTTTCTGAAGTGTTATTTATCTTGGCTTTAATCCATTGAACACTTTTAATTATACAAATGAACATACAAATATCTAACAAGATTATTCAGGTAAAACAAACACCCTTATATTAAGGGGAGGAAATATTACAGAACTAGAGGATAGTTATGTGTAGGGTCTTCAAAGCTTTTAGCAATTATAAAAAGTGCCTCTTTTTGACAGATAGATTTCACTCCTTCGACATGCTCTGTATGTATTTTCTCATGCTGCTTCCTTACTGCTGTTTCCTCATCCTGTGTTTTTGGATGGTGTACATCTCCCACTTTGTTCAGGAAAACAATTTTCTCCACTTATTCGAGCACAGGGCAGTATCATAGCCCCTGAACTCTTGAAAGTAGGCATCCCACACTGTTTAACAGTTGGTTGCTCTCCCAAGATCTCATGTTTCAGTCCTGCCTCTTGTGCTCAGTAAGCAGCCTGACAAAGGATGGGGGGGACACATGGATGAGCACCCTTCTCTTACCAGACACCTAGAAGATAACACTTGTGCTAAAAGCAACTCCTGCATGAGTATTTGGTCTCCCTAGAGACAGGAGATGAGCCAATCAGGGTAGCAACGATAAAAATTACAACTTCCCTCTAGTTCCTAAATGTTTCCTCTCTCGCCACCCTCCCTCCACTATCATGAGCCCAATTCTACCTTACTAATCTGGCAAGACCAGAGGATGTACACTGGTACAAATAGGAACTGGAAACATAGGGTATCCAGGGTGGACGATCCCTTCAGGACTAGTGGTAAGAGTGGCAATATCAGAGGGTGGAGGGAGGGTGGAGTAGAAAGGGAGAACCGATTACAGGGATCTACATATAACCACCTTCCTGGGGGATGGACAACAGAAAAGTGGGTGAAGGGATACATTGGAGAGTGTAAGATATGACAAAATAATAATTTATACATTATCAAGGCTTCATGAGGGAGGGGGGAATATTAGGAGTTGATGCCAGGGGCTTAAGTGGAGAGCAAGTGTTTTGAGGACGATGAGGGTAACAAATGTAAAAAATGTGCTTTACACATTTGATGTATGTATGGATTGTGATAAGAGTTGTATGAGCCCCCAATAAAATGTTTTTTTTAAAAGAATAGTGAGCTCTGAAAAAAAACAAACAAACAAAAGGAAGGTTTCATGGAGGGGATTTCAGTTAGGTGGTCATCGAGGCCAGCAGAGTTTCCACAGGTATGCCATATGCGAGTCACCAACTATTCTAATATCCTTTCTGTTCATGCTCACTTTAGACATGGCTCTTTGCCCTGCGTCAAGGCTCATCGCTGCACCACCACTCCCAGGAAGAATTGTCACTGTCTTCCTGGCAGCCACCCACTTTCTGCCAGCCAAGCCAGGAGTTACATCAGCAATTCCAGATCAGTATGACTCATTCATACATAGAGAGAGATGCTGCTGCCCAAGTTAGAGGGAAGGGAAGGAGGCTGCTGTAGAGCCCCATACCCATGCCCAGCACTTTCTTCTAATCTCATGCACATGTCTGTTTGGTAGAGAGCTTGGAGAGAAATAGATTTCAGCTCTCGAAATTTCCTCCCAATGTACCCAAACAAGTATATCTTGCTTTTTCTTATTTATAAGAATCACATCTGCTTTTACATGCATTCTTCCCCAGAAGAGATTGAAAACGACATTGGCTGTTAAGCACCAGTGCTAGTGTGATTTCAGTTTTCACTTTTGGTTTTCTTTGTACCAGTCTCAACTGTATTGTCTTCCAAATAAAATTCAGTCTTCTGTAACATGCATTGCACTATAACATAGAAAAGAAAGGTACAAGTTGACTTTTAACTTGGACAAGGGATTTATGGTATTACCTTGTTCTTTTCATATATCATATCATTCCATAGTTCAATCACATCTAGCAGAATTGTACAATTGCTATCACAATGTTTCTAAACATTCTTTTTCTTCCTGGACTATTTAACATAGCCTCCCTTTTACCCCTCTCCCCCCACCACAGCCACCACAGTACCCCACCCCCCAAAAAACCCTTTTCAACTTGCTGTCCCTATAGGTTCATCAATCCTGGGTTTCATCATCCTCACGAAGTTGTGTTATATGTTTTTTTAATGCATTTCAGTATATGACACCCTGTTTTTAAAATGCATCCCTTTTGTCTCAGAGATAACTATGATTTTATGGTGCAAATCAGCTCAGCTATGGATCGAAAGTCTGGTCATTGGAATGCACCCCACGGAGCCTCAGAATTCCCGTCTGGTGATCTGCTTCGTGAAGGTCACAGATTGCAAAATGGAGAAGCGGAGAAGTTCTACTCTGCACACACGGGGTCACTGTGAGTTAGACCCAGCTAGATGTCAATAGGCAGTAGCAACCAACGTGATTTTAAAGCATGCTCTATATTTACAAAGGCAGCTTCCTGAATGTTATTCTTGTTTTGCATCGTCATGGCAGTTCCAGCTCACAGCAACCCAATGCACAACCGAAGAAAGGGCTGCCTGCTCCCACACCCTCCTCACCAGTGCTGTCACATTTCATCCCATAGTACACCCGCTCTATTCATCTCCCTCCAGCCCTCTTCCTCTTTTTGTGAGGATCTTCTCTTCCACCAACCATATTCCTCTCTCCTTATGTCAAGGACAACAGGTGCTAGATGAACTCCTGACTTCTACGGAGCATGCTGGCTGTTCTTCTTCCAACAGAGGTTTGTTTGTTCTTTTCTTAATCCATTGTGCTTTCAATATAGCTCATCAACACCATCATTCCAACACATTCCTTCTCCTTAGGTCTTCTTCATGGCCCTGCTTTCCCATGCATATGAAGAGATTGTAAATATCACGGCTTGGGACAGGTGTCCCTGGACGTCTTCACTCTTCAACATTTTAAATAGGTCTTGCGCAACAGATTTGTCGGATGCAGCAGACCGTTTGCTTTCTTCCTGGATGATTTCCCAGAATCCTTACTGTGGATTTTTGGAATGACAGATGCCAATTCCTATGACCGTTTCAGGTGGCCTCACAGAAGATCCTAATCGGATTTTTTGGACAAATTTCTCCTCATTTTAAGGTGTCAGAAATTTCATTTCAGGTATAAAAGGTGAGGGAAATGTGGAGGAAGGCAAAAGGGTTCTTCTTTAAGCGACAGGGAATCAAAAGTTAATCTCCTGGAGCAAAAAGCAGAGCGAAGCCCAGTGCACAGCTGCATGGGATTCACATAGGGACTCTCCTCACAGCACCATCTTAAATTGAAAGTGTGCTCGGGTCAGCCTGGATAATGAGTCTTATTTACAGGAAGTAATTTAAGCACCGACTTAACTTCCACATCATGCAGAACTTGGCCCTGACCTACCAATGTAATAAATATGGGTCGTCTGGGTCTGTAATAGAAACTAAGGCTGCAGTCTATCTCCCCTGAACTCATCAGAGGAGCAGGGGAGGTGAGTAATGATTTCCTCCCAGGGAAGAAGAGGAACACTAGCCAGGAAAACTGACTCCGGAAGAAAAATCACCTTCTGGAGGGACTCGCTGCAGCTTCCCTCGGATGTTCAAACAGCGCCAAGGCGCGTGGTGTGAATGTGACATCTGAACAACTGGTGGGATGGTGAGAAATATATTAAACTGCTCTGTGTTGCGTCTGCCTTAGAAGGCAGGGAGTCTACAATCAGATTACCCAGAATGTGTATCACGGTTGAAAGCTGCTGCTGTGTAGCCTAAATTCTGGCCAGAAATGTAAGGGTGGGGGACGGGGGGGGGGGGAGGAGACAAGAAGGACATGCATCAATCATAGCTCCTCTGAATCTCACTCTCCAAGGGGAAAAGTGAGCAAGAACAGTGATTTTTGTGTTATCTGGAGGGATAGCACGTAAATGATTCCCAGGCATTATGTTGTTGTTGTTAGGTGCCACTGAGTCCTGTTCCAACACAGAGTGGCCCTGAGTCCAACAGAACAAAACGCCGCTCTGGTCCTAGCTTTGCTCACACTTGTAGCGATGTCCACACCTGCTGTGGCAGCCACTGTGTCAAACCACCAGGTCTCCCTGAATTGTGCTGTCCCTCCACTTCCCCAAGCCTGAGGTCCTTTTCCAGGGGCAGGTCTCTCTTGGCAACATTCCCAAAACATGTGAGATGAAGTTTCCCCTTCCTTGCCTCTAAGGAGCATTCTGGCTGCACTTCTTCCTGGATGGAATTGTCTGTTCTTCTGGCAGGCCGTGGGACTTTCAATATGCTTCAACAGCACCATTATTCAAAGTTATCAGTTCTTCTTTGGTCTTTCTTAGTCGGTGTCCCAGGGATTGTGTGATCACCCATAAACTACGTCCCAAAGATGTTACTTAGAAGTTCCGAAGCTTGAAAATGGATTCATGGTCACCAATATACCTATCAAGTTAGAGTTTTAAAAGTTGAGCTTAGTTTCTCATTGTGCTTATAATTTAGCCTAGAATGACCTGCCCGCACAGGCCTGGTGCAGTGTGCTGATAGCAGCTGCAGTGGCGTCCACTCTGGCTCCTGGGGGGAACCCCCGGGTGGTGGCGTAAAACTGTGCTGCGGAGTCGTCAGTGGCTGCTTTGCAGAACGAGCCCTTGAGCCCTTTTTTCTAAGTCACCTCCGCAGGACCTGAAAACTCAGCCTTGTTGTTGGACGGCGAGTGGGTTCAAAGGTGAAATATGAAGGGATTCCAGACAATTCTAGCTCACAATCCATGCAAGGGTGACTTTATCTGTAAAACTCTGCCTAATTTTCTCCTTTCCCCTCAACCAAATAAAGTGCCTTCTCTTATCTCCCATCTTCATGGAGAGTGACGCCTGCTCTAGAATCTGTCACATTCTATTGCAATCAATGTGTTTGGAGTTTGTTTGTTTTCCCCCCTTTGGGGGAAGGAACTTTGGTGGGTAATAATGTTGCTTAAATTCTGAAGGAAGGGGTGTGTGGGGGACAAACTTTGGTGTCTATTAGAGTATATGATGTATTAAATGCATAAAAATGTTCTTTTGTGGAACAAGCTATCTAGATTTATTGTAATCCCACATAGTTGAGAAAGCTTGAACTTACATTCTGACACTGTTACAAGTTATGCGTGTTCATGTGCTTGCGCATGCATGTGTGTGTGTCTGCAGGCATGTGTGCATGCCTTCATAAGTGGCTCTTTCCTAAGGCATGTGCATATGCAGCCATAAGTAGCATTTTCACCAGAACTTTAGGATTTCAGTGACTCAATTAACATTTCTGAGTCTGAATATCTGACTTAATTCTGGAACTATAAGAAGAATGCTGGGATAGGATTCAAGAATGAGTGGGGACGGAGCGGAAGAGAAAAAAAAGGAAAATGAGCTGATTGCAGGAACCCAAGTGGAAGGCAAATTTTGAGAATGATGAGGGCAACAAATGTATAAGTGTGCGTTACATAATTGATGTATGTATGGATTGTGATAAGAGTTGTATGAGCCCCAATAAAATGATTTTTAAAAATACAAAAATATTAACTAGCAAAGAGTATAGCTAAGAGGAGAGTCAGCAAATTGCAGATTGAGAGCCAGCTGTGGCACTTTCAGTTACATGCATGAGGCTCTGAAAGAAAATTGAAAATGAAAATAAAACTCGTAGTTCCATTTAAAGGATATTATTCAGATAAAGGTGATTTACTCTTTTTGTAAAAATATATTTATGGGGGCCATCGCTGAAGGAGTAGCCGCCAAAATGAAGTTCAATCCCTTTGTGACTTCGGACCGGAGAAAAAACCGGAAAAGGCATTTCAGTGCCACTTCCCACGTTCGCAGGAAGATTATGTCTTCCCCGCTTTCCAAGGAACTTAGACAGAAATACAACGTCCGGTCCATTCCTATCCGCAAGGATGATGAAGTTCAGGTTGTGCGAGGACACTACAAAGGTCAGCAGATTGGCAAAGTGGTCCAGGTTTACCGAAAGAAGTACGTCATCTACATTGAGCGGGTGCAGCGAGATAAAGCTAACGGCACCACTGTCCATGAGGGCATTCACCCCAGCAAGGTGGTGATTACAAGGTTAAAACTGGACAAAGACCGCAAAAAGATCCTGGAGTGGAAAGCCAAATCTCGCCAAGTCGGAAAGGAAAAGGGCAAATACAAGGAAGAATCACTTGAGAAGATGCAAGAGTGAAAAATCTTGTACACAGCTTCCATTAAAAGCAGCACATTTGAAAAAAATATATATATTTATGGCTCTTGGATAAGTTTTAAATTGATGGCTCTTCCATCTCAGAAGTTTGCTCACCCCTGGTCTAGAGGATAACTTGGTGGTGGTGGGGCAGGGATGTATGACTTTAATTTAATGATTCATTGAATGAAAAGCTATCACAAAACTTAACTACCAGTAACTCAGCATCACTTCCATCACTCATTAGGAAATGAGTATTCAGAGCACCTCACTGGCTGGGCTGGGGTAATATACTTCCCCAAACTCACTGCCATCAAGTTGATCCCGACTCCCAGCAACCCTATAGGACAGAATGGAACTGTCCCTTGTGGTTTGGGGGGGTTATACATCTTTATGGGAGCAGAGAGCCTCATATTTCTCCCAAGGATTGGCAATGGCTTCAAACTACTAACCCATAGTTGCACTTTAGTGGGCCATTTATGAGCTTGTAAGACCCCAGTTACTAGCTGGCTACTTACTGGAGGGGGGGTGTAAATATTGTCTTCGCAGGCTGTTATGCCAATTGACCTTGGTGTCTCTTAAGACCATGGTCTTGAGCCTCGATTCTCAGTAACTCACTCCCTTGAGGTGTTTGTTAAGGTGTAAGAAGTTTTCTTACCTGAAACCCTGCTACACCATACCCATGATTATTTTTGCAGCAAACATAAATGTTGATGTGGTTAGGGACTATGGAGTCCATTCTGACTTAGTCCATAGGACATTCAATATGCTTTGACAGCATCACAATTCAAATGCATGGATCATTTTTTGGTCTTCCTTCTTCAAAGTCCAACTTTCACATGCATACCAGGCAACTGAAAATACCTTGGCTGGGGTCAGGTGCACTTTAGGCCTCAAAGTCACAGCCTTGCTTTACACACTTTCAAGAGGTCTTGGGCAGCAGGTTGATCCAATTCAATGAGTAGTTTGCTCTCTTGACTGCTGCTTTCATGAGCATTGATTGTGGATCCAAAGAAGATGAAGTCCTTGACAACTTTACTTCAATCTCTTCTCCATTCACTGTGGTGTTAACTATTGGTCCATTGTGACAATTTTGCTTTGTCTGTTTTTTATTTTTACGTTGAATTGTAGTCCATACTGAAATTTGCAATCCTTAATCTTAATTTTCAGGGACTTCAAGTCCTCTTAACTTTCAGCAAATCAAGATGATGTCATTGGCATATTCCAAATTGTTGATAAGCCTTCCTCCAATACTGGTGCCCGATTTTTCTTCACAAAATCCAGTTTCTCTGATCATTTGCTTAGAACACAGATTGACTAACTATGATGAGAGGGTGCAACTTTGGTGTGCTGCTTTCCTCATTTTAAGTCATGCAGTATTCTCTTGTTCTGTTCCTAAAACTACCTTCTCATCCATGCACATGCTCCTCAGGAGCACAAGGAGTGTCCTTGAATCCACTTCTTCTCAAGGATATTCATAGTTTGTTATGAGCCACCTGGTTGATGCCTTTGCGGTACAATCGAAGGACTATGCTATGCTAGTTTTGCTTCCCACCGCCACGGAGTCACTTCTGACTCATAGCTCACCCCACAATGGAAGCCTCCACATTTCCCCTAATGTCAAACCATTCAGTATTTCTTTACTGTGTTAGAATAACTTCCCCCAAGTACATGTAGAAGTTCCACCCGAGCATAGTTTCATTATGAACACAATTAAGTGTTCTGGAACTCACAATCTTCCCAATATTATGCATATTTTGTTATGATACATACAGATGAATGCTTTTTATAGTCAACAAAACACAGATACACTTTTAAGTTTCTAGTCTTCTTTGATTTCAGGCAAGAGCCATCTAATGTCAGCAGTGATATCCCTCATTCTATGTCTTCTCTTCTGAATCTGGCTGGAATTTTGGGCAATCCCTTGTGTATGATCTTCAGAGAAAAGATACTTGTATGTGATATTAATGATATTAGTCACTAACTCCAACACTTTATTGGGTCAGTTTTATTTGGAATGGGCACAAACAGGGTGAGGTATATCATTGATGAATAATATTGCTGAATGCAAATAGCATTTTCATTGATATGACTACTGGACAAATACTTTGTTTCTCTACCATCTCAAAAATATGAGACCACATAGCAGGTGTTCGAAAAATATTTGTTTATGACTAGGTGTGCTCAGGTCTATAGAGAAAGGCAACTAAGGCAGAAAAAGCACCGGGATACATACTGCAGTTGAATTGCTGGCTATGGCATATTATCATTGGATTCCCTCAAACTAGCTAAACAGGCTCTATGATAGGAGTCCACCCTTCTCTGGATGCTCGGTTGTCCACCATCTGTGTGGAGGGAAGCATGGGAGCATGAACCTGAAGGTCACAGCAAGTTAATCTCCAAACCTATAGTTAGCTGTGTGACTTGTAGTTTATTAAAAAGAAGCTCAACTTGTTGCATAACTTAATTATTGGAGTTTTCTGTGAGTGTGTTATTTTGGTAAAAGTATACACAGCCAAAGATAGGTGCTTTCATCAATTTCTCCAGCTACATTCGTTGGTGTTGTAACCACTCTTTAAGTGTGCTACCCTTCTCACTATCCTTCAGCAAATTACTCGAACACCATTGCCTTAAGCTCACTGACCCGTAAACCTCCTACCCAACTTCCCAGTTACTGTTGTCACCTGATGTTACATAAGTAATGCTTGCCCGAGTGCAATCCTCAAAGCTGATGTACTTTACTCATTAACGTAAGGGTTTTGCTGCTGCCATTGTAAGAAGAATTGAGGGGAGAGGTTTGCAATTCAGGTTGAAAGCTTAAAATTTCTCACAGTAGGATAGTTACATGTATACATACAGCCCCTATGGGTCCAGAATGTAGTACTTTTAATGATTGCTGTTCCATTCACAGTGATACTTGCTGTACTTTGCATGAATTTTGAAAACCACTTAGATATATACATATATTTTGAAAACCACAGTAGGTATATATCTTCATCAAAATCATTTAAGATGAAAACACATCGCTGGTTTCAGTAACAGTTGGAGAAACCATGAACCAGTTGTGCCGAGGACATAAAGTGAGACGACTGGAAAGAGGTGTGAAATGAAAACTGGGAAGTAGCAGACATTTAGGCTCATAACGAGGGATTAAAGAGTCAGTCATGGTGAGCAGGTGGGCAAAAGGTAAGATTTTTTCTAAAGCAGGAAGAAAACAAGCCTGGAAAAGAATGGTAACCCAGCTACTCATAAAAAGTTTGACTACTTCTATCCCAACTTACTGGGTCACTTTGGGAGTTTCTGAGGACATATTCAGGAGCCAGGGATGAAAACCAAATAACATGGGTAAACTTAAATTATTAAACCCACAGATGGTGTGAGGGGGAATTGGTACATTCAAGGCATGTACAAAAAGAGGAAATTAAAAACATAAATTTTAGAAAGCATGAACAAAGTTCATCACATATAGTAACAATTAAGACCTTAAAAGGAAAACTATAAATATCTGTTTTTCTAGGACTTTAAGGCATATAATGTGATCAGGTACAACTGTTAAACTGTGACAATTATTTTATTGGAAAATGTTAAATCATTTTCTCCATATAATAAAATAAATATGGCTACCATACAAGGAAATTTTATTTAGTATTGCATAAAATAATATAATTCATCACTACATAGAGTTATTTGGTGACATAACAGGATCACAATACAAAAGCATATCATGATGTTTCCCCTTTAAAGTTTACTTGGTGCTTTGTTTGTTATATACATTACTTTTTATATTTTGATCATTTAAACTTGATTTCTACTGAAATGAGGAATGGAAGTACAGTGTGTATTATATTATGCTTAAATAAATGCATTTGCATCCCAGCTCTAATTTGGGATTTAAATTTTTATTTACACTTCTCTCATTCCCTTTGCTTTGAAATTCTATATCAAAATATTTATTGTCCGTCACTCTGTCCAACTTTCAATTTTTCAGTTATCTCATTATTAAGTCCTTGTTGACTCATGAATTCATAGGAACTCTGTCATCTTTTAAGTCGCAGAGAGGCTGCTCTTTCAGTTTATGATAAAGTCACCGATGTGAGAGTTCATTTTCTAGCGTTACCTCTAATTTGATGGGTGATTATTGAATGTAGAACTTAAATATCTCAGCTTTAGATTTTTCACCCCTTAGGGGATGTCTTTTGCACCCCACCCCCAATAACCTGACACTCCCCACTTGAATTGATTGCATTTACAGTTGAGAAAGAGGCTGTTATTGTTATTCATGACTCACACTTGACTTTTATGACAGAGTAGAATTGTCCCATTGGATTTGTGGGGCTGCCTCCTTTACTGTGGTAATTAAAAAGATACTGCTACAAAATCATAGAAACTTTGATGAAACAAAAACATCAAAATGTAAAGTTATTTTTTCCACAACATATCCTCCACGTAAGTCTGTATGCTTCTAAAGGGCCAGGGTTTCTATCTCTCTACCCCTACCTCCCAGTAACAAGCGATGGATTAACACACTGGCTGCCCCCCTGGGCTACAACCCAACAACAGCGGTGGCACGGCTGTAAGACCTGGCAATGTTTGCTTCTGCTGCACACAGGTTACTTTGAGCCAGAGCAGAGCCAGTGGCATCAGATGACAACTGTTTCCGGGAGTGGCCTGTGCTCTTTGATTTACCCCACATTAAAATAGAGGTGCCGGTTCTTCTCAAAGGATTCTAACTGTGTTCTTCTTAAATATTCTTTGAGTTGGGGGAACAAAAAGAACCCTGAAAGGGTATGACCAAGCCTGTAGGATGGATGGAGTAAGGTTCCCCCCAAATTCTCAGAAGATAGTCTTTGGAACCTTGAAGAATGAGCAGGTGCATTTTGTTGTGGAGACAAAACACCTAGCTGCGACTTTCCTGGGCTTTTTCTACCGATGCAGTCTGCAGTTTTCTTAAAACTCTGCCCTAATAAGCCCCCCATGGTGTGATCATATTGCTCCTCTGAGAACATCTATCAAGACTGACTCTGTCGAATCTCCAGAAACAGTCACCCTAACCTTCTAAGTCGATCATTCTGCTTTGAATTTAAATAGGCCAGCAGATCACCCAAGAAGCCACTGTGTAGAACAGATCTTCTGGGAAGGCATCCTGTCAAGATTCACAGCAACAAACAACGATGTACTGCCATCGAGTGGACTCCGACTACAGGATGGAAGAAACTCCCGCGATGGGCTTCTGAGCTGGGACCCCTATGGCAGCAGAGCACGGTGCCCTTCTCCAGGGGAGCAGCGGTGCTTTCAGACTGCTGACCAGTGAGCAGCCCAGCACGTAGCCCAGTGTGCTACGATGTGTCCTACAGAACGGATACTTCAGTGAATGGATGCGAATTCATCCAGAGATCTCAGAAAAATGTTCAAACCCTTTTTTAAAAAATTTAAATAAACACAGATGTTTATTGAAACTGAAACTGGCAGCAATATTTTTTTTACTTACTTTTACACAGAAAGAGAATGCTAGGTGTTCTTGTTTTATTTTTCCCCCAAAGAGCCACTGATGGCAGCAATAGATACTATGTACCTGCGAATATTTGTTTAACATCTTTGAAATAGTAATAATGGACACAGAACACTTGAAAAACACCAGTAGTCTTAATGACGTTCATCCAAGAGGCCCTTGTACTGTTAATAGCAATTAGTTACACTTAAGAGTCCAACAGAGTCCTAGGTACACACTTGAAGTATTGGCTACTGGGAGTCCTGGTGGTAAGTGGGTTAGCCTGTGAGCTTCTTGCTACCTGTTAGGTCAGCAATCCAACACCACCAGTCATGAAATGTGAGGCTTTCTCCTTCCGTGAGGAGTTCCAGGCTCAGAAACCCACAGGAGCACTTCTTCAGTCTTCTATGGGGTCACTGTGAATCTGCATCCATTTGCTGGTAGGGGTGTGGTTTTTCTGGTTAGCGATGCACCCTATTCCCGGTACCAAATTCTGCCTTGGTTATCTAGTGCTGCTGTCCAGAAATATCACGAGAGAATGGCTGTAGAAAACAGAAGTTTACTTTCCCACAGCATAGGAGGCTAGAGTTAAAATTCAGAGCATCAGCTTTTTCTCTGGGTCAGCTCTGGAGCAAAGTCAGTGTCTCCTTCCAACATGTGTGGACCTGGTGATTTGGACATTTGCATGTGTTATGACATCTAACTTCCCATGAGTCTGGGAGGTACTTCCTGTATGGACCTTGTGCTCAATTGTGCTCAAACTCAGTAGGATTTACAACACTTACGATAAATAGTCACATCAGATCACACAATGGAAGATAATGATATATTACTGAGAGTTGCAACTGATCCTCACTGACACATATTTTTGGAGGGACACAATTCAATACACACGTGAGCTTCCAAAATTTATATCCTTGCCACATGTAAAATACATTATCCTCAAATCTTAAACCAACTCCAAGTCAAAATCTTCCTGGGGCAATACATCCCTTCATCTGTGAACCTATAAAATATAGAATTCAAAATATCTGCTTTTGAAATGCAAAGGCAGAACTGGCACAAGGTAGCCATTTTCATTATAAATGGGAGAAATAACAGCCACCAAGCAAGTCCACCACTCAGCAAAACAATGTCTCCTTGAGAACATCTGGACCATAGGACTGCCTTACTGTACAGCTTATTGACTTATTGGCTAGGCCATCCCTTAGCTTCAGCAGGCACCATTCTCTTCACCTTGGCCAGAGTGGCCTTTCCCCTTCAGCTTTGGGCATTGTATTTAGCCCCATACCCACTCTGGAACCAATTTGGTAAAGACAGGATTCAATTAAATGGGAAGTTGTGGACCCACCCTTGGAAACCTGAGAGGCCTAGCCCAATCCTTTGAAATGCAGGCAGCTCTTCTACCTATGCTCTTTGTCTCCTCAGCTTCTGCTTCTTGATTCTTTGGCCTCTACCCTCCTTATCCCCATGGACCTCTTGGGCTGGACTGGACATTGCCCTGATAAGGCAAGAGCTACAACGCTCTACTGATAGCTGTCTAGAGAAACCTTACACAGCAGTGAGCCTTGGCCTGCAGGATCTCAGCTCTCTCACCTCATGGGTCGACTCCCATGTCATCTCATCCAGACTGGACCTCTTGGTTCTGTTGCTGATGTTTCTTTGCCACAGTTTCTCACTATCTGCACCATCTCAGGTGTGAGGTTCCCTGCACTTCCTTCGGAGCCCTCACTGAAATTGGCTGGAACATCCTTAATTCTACTGAATGTCTCTTCAAGTCAATCCAGACTTCCACAATCAGACACTTAAAAACCTTAACATATGTATGACCCAGTTTACAAATGCTTCTCTATTTTAAGTATCTGTTAGAGCACTGGTTCTCAACCTGTGGGTCAAAACCCCTTTAGGAGTGGAACGAACCTTTCACAGGTGTCACCTAAGACCATTGGAAAATACATATTTCTGATGGTTGGGGGTCACCACACCATGAGGAACTGTATGAAAGGGTTGTGGCATTAAGAAGGTTGAGAACCACTGTGCTAGAGCATCACCTCATTCCTAGCATCAGCTCATTGACGTCTTTCTCCTTTATCTAGTGCTTTTGGCACAGAAATACCCAGAAGATGGCTTTAGCACACTGATTTACTCTCTTACAACTTAGAGGCTAGAAGTCCAAGTTCACAGCACGGTCTCTGGAGGGAGACTTTCTCTCTCAGCTCTGCATACAATTACAATTGCTGTTGCATACAAATTTGGCAAAATAGTATCAGTTTCATTTAGTGACCCTCCAGTCGCCTTCTTCAGTGCCACTCAGTTTTTCTTGTGTCCTGGCTTTCTGGCACTTATGGATCTTTGCTTTGGGCCATTTCTGTGGAGTCCCTAAGCACATGCTGACTGCCTGTGTTGAAGAATCCCTCTGCTCACAGTAAAATGTTGCTAACTTAAAACAGCCACAACACAACCATTAAGACAACCAGTTACCATCCTGTCAATTGAGATTCATGTTGACCCTACATGACAGTGTAGAACTGCTCCATATGTTTGCTTGGCAAAGCTATAAAACTTTATGTAAGGGAACTTGACACAATTTTCTCCCATAGAGCAGCTGGTCTCCATTACCTGCCCATCTTTAGCTCAGAAGTCAAGCCCTCTAACCACAGTGCCACTAGGGTACTTTTAATGTTGGCAGTGCCCTTGATTTTCCTGAAGGGTCCTTCCAGTTCTAGTACTTCCCAGCGCTATGGCTAGCCATGCTGTGTGTTCATAGATCATTTTCCCTGAAGGATGTAAGAGTGAAAAACTGAAAATCAAGCTTGCTGCCAGCCATTGAGTCCATTCTGACTCATCACGACCCTATCAGAGAGTGGGACTGCCCCTGTGGATTCTAAGACTGTCACTCATTATGGGAGTAGAAAGCTTCATAGTTCTCTCTCCAGGCAGTTGGTGATTTCAACCAGAGAATAAAAGGAAGACTCAAACCAGCCACTGAAGTGCTGCTTTCAGCTGGTCCATAAAATGGTGTGTTCTTCCCATAAGAATCTAACCCAGAGAGCAAACCACTGCCAGGGCATGAAGTGGGGTTGAGCCTTAGGTGGGAATAAAGGGACTCAACCCCAAAGCTAGTGGGAACAGACACAATGCTAGAGGCAGCTTGTCATATAGGAGGGCAGACCAAGGCACTAAAGCACACCAGCATTCACCTCCACCACCACAGTAACCATAGCTAAGATACAAAGCAGGGCATTGTTGTTTGTCTAAGTGGCAGACCACACACCATGTGGGAATCAGGCAATTATAGGCATATGACATTTGTTATATATAACCAAGAGTGAGGTAATTTGAAAAGAGTTTAATTATGAGCAAAATACTCTTGAGAGAAATACTTTCCTTGTGAGTGTTTGTGCTTAGGACGTCAGACAGAGTGAGACATATTTATTGCTACTGAACTGTTGATTTGATAGCTGAAAACCAAGTAAAAATAATATGTCCATCTTTAAGAATCTCAAAAAGAGGGGCTTTTTGTCTAATCTTTATCAATTCATTTACTTTTTGCCATTGTTCCTGGGATGCTGAAACACCTGCATTTACAACATGAGCTATGTCAGGAAGGAAGGTAGAATATGTTCTGTTTCCCTCTTAAATTTTTTGTGGTGTAGTGGTTACACATTGGGCTGCTAACTTCAAGGTCAGCAGTTCCAAACCACCAGTAGCTCCAAGGGGAAAGATGAGGCTTTCTACTCTGTACAGAGCAATAATCCCAGAAACCTACAGGGGCAATTCTCCTTTCTCCCATAGGGTTGCTATGAGTCAGAATGGACTTGATGGAAGCGAGTTTGGGTTTTCTCAAAATTCAAGATGATTAGCTGGATATAGGGTGATATAATTGGACATGAGCTTCCCAAAACCCAGTTAAAATGTGACAATTTAGCTAGGGCAATGATCTTGAAGATTTGTAAGTTTGAACTTTGTACACATATACGCATGTGTACATGCATGCACACATATTTACACATATCCATAATTAATTTTCTGTTTCTTGCTTAGAATGCATTCTGATTGTTTAGAGGCATCATAGTATGCAAAACAAAATCAGGTCAGTAAAATCTATGAATGTATCTTATAAAGTGGAGGGTTCATTCATCATAAAAAAATGGTCATTGATGTGTGAGATGGTGCAACACAGTTAAGAGCCAATATGTTTATTGGTTAAGGTATTTGTCTAGAGAAGCTTATGCATGATAAGGAAATATATATCTCATTAAACAATTCAGTCATTCATACAAATAATTTACCTATAAGTACTTCAACTTCTGTTACCTGAATTAAAAAACAAACATATAGCCATAATTTAGATTCTGATCATTAAACTATAATTTAATGTTGTAATCTCTCTGGATTTGAGAGAGTCCAGATTTTGTTGATCAGGAGTGGGCTACCTGGTATATTCAAGGAGGAATCCATTTTCTTGCTCCTGTGCTCTCATTTTGCTAGTTTCTCTTGTGCCCAAATATACATATTTGTACTTACAGAGTTGGCAAAGGAAGAGTTGAGAGAAAAATGATAATCATGACCTTGACTAGGTGGTGGAGGTCAACATCTGCAGAGGTAAATAATATGTTGTGCCTACCATATTTGAATAATTGCATTGTATCTGAGAGGAATTACAGAAAAGTGGGTGACAGGTAAACATAAGAGTGGGGGTAGTGGTGGGGAATATATATATTTATACACACATTTATTTGCATATACATATATATGCATGTGCAATAAGGAAGCAGGTGGACTCCTGGTCTCTACTTAAACCTTGCCTCAGTACAAGAACAGTTTATTCTAATAATCTGGCATTGTGTGATACTCACATTCCCAACACAATTACTGAAGACAAAATGGGTGCAGAAGAAAATGTGGTGAAGAAAGATGATGGTGCCTGGCTATCAAAAGATATTGCATCTGGGGTCTTAAAGGCTTGTAATTAAACAAGTAGCCATCTAGCAGGAAAGTAACAAAGCCTACATGGAAGAAGCACGCCAGCTTGTGTGATTATCAAGGGTCGATGGGAAGAGGTATCAAAATTTCAAAAGCACACAACCAACTCAATGGGATGGGGGCTAGATGCAATGGAGACCCAAAATCCAACTGCAAGATGATTGGTCAGCCCCTCTGGGAAGGGCCCAAAGGAACAGATGTATTGCTAGGGTGCAATATGACACCAATGAACCACATAACTCTAGTTCAGCTGTTCTGAACCTGTGGATCTGACCCCTTTGTGGGAATTGAACGACCCTTTCTCAGGGGTTACCCAAATCATAACAGTAGCAAAATTTCGGTGATGAAATAGCAACACAAATAATTTTCTGGTTGAGGGGGTCACCACACATGAGGAACTGTATTAAAGGGTCACAGCTTTAGGAAGGTTGAGAACCACTACTTTGGTTCTTTAACATTTCCACCCATTACTACTAAGGTTCCCCCAGTGATCACGTTAGATTTGCATATGTACATTTGCATTTTTAGGCACATGATGGATGACCCCTCAGAGACAGTGACAGGAGGGGTGGTTCCCCGAGGGAATGGGAGGAGAGGGAAAGGGAAGGGGGAAAGGGGAGTGAATAGCATTGATGACTGAATAACCCCAACTGATGGGATTGAACAAGAGAATTATATGTGAATAGTTATATGGGGATGTGTATGATATGCCAATAAAACTATTATTAAAAAATAACGCATTGTAACTAGCCAAGTTAAATATTCTGGGTTTTGGTTTTCTTTGGTTGGGGAGCACTTTTGTTTCTTTCTTTCTTTTTTATTAAATACTTTTATTGGGAGTTCTAACACCTCTTATCACAATCCATATATCCATCCATTTTGTCAAGCACATTTATATATATGTTACCATCATCATTTTCAAAGCATTTTCTTTCTAATTGAGCCTTTGGTATCAGCACCTCATTTCTGCACCTCCCTCTCCCACCCTCACTCCCTTATGAATCCTTGATAAGTTATAGACTATTATTTTCATATCTTACATATGTCACCCTTCACCCACTTTTCTGTTGCTCATTCCCCTGGGAGGGGATTATATGTTGATCGTTGTGATCAATTCCCACTTTCTCCCTCCACCTTCCCCTTATCTCTATTCTCATTGTTGGCCAAGAGGGGTTTATTTTTCCTGGATTCCCCATATTTTGGGTTCTTATCTGTAGCAGTGTACATGTTTTGGTCTAATCCAATTTGTAAGGTAGAATTGAGGTCATGATAGTGGAGGAGAGGAAGCATTAAAGAACTAGAGGAATGTTGTGTGTTTCATCAGTGCTATACCGCACCCTGGTTGGCTCATCACTTCTCTGTGACCCTTCTGTGAGGGGTTGTCCAGTTGTCTACAGATGGGCTTTGAGTTTCCACTCCTAGTGCAATCCCCTGCCCCCCCATTCACATTGGTATGCTTTTGTTCTGCATCTTAGATGCTTGATATCTTATGCCATTGACACCTCATAACCACACAGGTTGGTGTGATTCTTCCATGTCGGCTTTGTTGCTTCTCAGTTAGATGGCCACTTGTTTATCTTCAAGCCTTTTAGACCCCAAATGCTATATACTTTGATAGCGGGCACCATCAGTTTTCTTCACCACATTTTCTTATGCAACTATTTTGTCTTCAGCAATTGTGTCTGGAAGGTGAGCATCACAGAATGCCAGGTTATTAGAATAAAGTGTGCTTGTGTTGAGGGAATACTTAAGTCGAGGCCCAACATCCATCTGCTACCTTAATTCTTAACGTAGATATAAGTACATAGATCTAGTTCCCTCTCATTATATATAACTATTTTTGCATATGTGCATGCCTGTATTTAAGCCTCTATTAATGTCCTTTGTCTCCTGGTTCTTTCCTCTATTTCCTTTTACTTTCCTCTTGTCCCACCATGATGTTCAGCCCTCATTTGGGTTTAGTAATTCCTCACTCTTATATTGCCCTTGATTAAGCCCCACTAGGCATCCTACACCCTTCTCTCACTTGATTATAGTTCACTTGTTCCCTTTTTCCTAGGTAGGTCTCACCCCTCCCCACTTCCTTTCTCTCACATCCCAAAGGATTTCCAGTATGCATCCACATTGACTACTCTAATGAACACTATAAGACCTTCCCACCCACCTCAAAATGCCACCTTTTAATAATACCTTCCATAAACCAAATACCCTACTAGTTCCAATCCTCATGAGACAAAACCTAACAAATCCCAATTAATAGTTCTTGTAAAAAACACAAAACTCGTGCTCTTCAAATAACGAAGGTCATCAAAACAAGAAGGACCTGTGATACCACCCAGAGCAAAAGGAAGCTAAGGAGATAAATAGCTCACTAGAGGTGGGACACACAGTCACTCCTTGTCAGACATGACTGATGATGAGCCTGATGGAGTAGACTGATGCAGCCAGAGCCCTAGAGCTGGAGGAGCCATGTGGAGACCCATGCCAGTGCTGAGATACTTACACCACCACTGGGTCCATAAGACTTTGCACCCACTGGCCTGTGATCTTCCTGTATTCAGTGTCATTTCATGTGCTTTTTTGAATCTGTAGAGGACTTTATAGATTGGTATCAGACATATGGGCTAATACCAGACTTATGGACTTGATCTGGACTGGGCTGGGATGTTTCTCAATATTCAATTGCTCTTGGACATAAATTCTTTCTAACACACTTACGAGGGTCTATAAATTTGTATCTCTTGTCATCCAGACTAACACAGGAAACATGACAATTGTATGGAGTTTGGTGTCCTTTATGGTGTCCTGGAATGGAAAGGGGGCATTAGAAAACCAATAAGAAAAATCTAAATGAAATGCAGATTTTGGTTTATAATAATGTAGCAACTGTGGTTCATTAATTTTGACAAATGTGACCTACACATATAAGATGTTAATAATTTAAGGAAACTGGGTGTGAGACATATGGAAACTCTCAAAACAATTCTCTTAATAGGTCCTTAATTATAAAACTCTTCTTTATCTAAACTGAAAGTTGCATTTAAAAAGCAGATGCTACTCAAATAAATAACACATAATTACTTATTTGACTTTTCCCATATGGCTCCCAAGATTTCTTTTAGAGTGACATTACATGTACGTGGAGAGACAGGAAAGTTGATGCTGATGTTACAGGCCATCGCGACTTTCAGTGCACAGAAAACCTATCATACAAGGAAATACTGCCCCGTTCTCCATCTGCATAATCATCATTATGTTTGAGCCCATTACTAAAGCCAATCTCTCCCTCAGAATTCTTTCATTTGGAATGTCTATTGTTCACCCTACATTAAATAGAAATTCCTTCTCTTCAGTGCCTCACAGGGAGTAATCAGTTACTATGGTGTGTCATTATAAAATTTGCTTCTAGTTTTGACTTTATTTGGTGCTTCACAATGTCACTATACAACTGTTTCTTTATTCTAGATCTGACTCTCCTCACCTGTACATAAGACGCTTAAAAAAGAAGTCTATATTTCTTTGGTGTTCTCACATTTTATAAGTCAATAATACCATTGTATTAGTTCACGCCATTACTTTTTCTGTTTATTTTTTTCATACCTGAGTATCAAATGTCTGTATGAAAAGAGAAAAATAACACATTTAATTATCAATCACTTGCCTTTGATCAATTCAGCATCTTTTAGACTCCACCTCTCTTTTGATAATGCACAACTTGGATATTTGGAGAACGCTATTCTAGGTAAGGAAAACTTTTGTGGCTTTGAGAAGTACAGCCTAAGGGATTTTGAACTCTGCCTCACCCTACAGAAGTATTTTTGCTTTCATGAATTTCCAATATATAATTACACTTCAGTGGAGCCATGGTGACATAGTTGTTGCTGGCGAGGCTGTTATATTTAGCAAGGTCAACAGTTTGAAACCATTGGCTGCTCTCTAGGAGGAAGACAAACCTTTCTCTGGCCCTAAAGAATTACCATCAAGGAAAGTTGTACCTTGTCTTAAAGTGTAGCCAAGAATAAGAATCAACTTTGTGGCAATGGTTTTGGTTAATTAAACTTCAACATGTAGAAAACAAACATCCTCACCACTGGAACAATAAACACCATAATAAATGAAGAAGAGATATAAATTATGAAGTATATCATTGTACTGGAACCCACAACAACTCCCATCAAGCAACCACCAGGAAATCAAATGATATAGAGCATCAGGTAAATCTGTTACACAGACCTCTTTTAAGTGTTAAAGAGCAAAGAGGTCACTTGAAGGACTTAGGTGTGCCTGACTTAGGCCATGGGATTTGCAATTGCCTCATACATAGGCAAAAGCTGGACAATGGATATAAGAAATGAAAAAGGAGTTGATGTCTCTGAAGTATGGTGTTGGAAAACAATTACTAATATACATACCATGTAATGACAGGAGAATAGACAAATTTGTATTGGAAGAAGTACAAATAGAAGAAGGTTGCTTTCAAGTGAGGATGGGGAGACTTTGTCTCAATTTCTTCAGATGTGTTATTTTGAGGTGCCAGTCCAGGGGGGAGGAAATTATACTTGGTCAGTGTGGTAGTTACATAATCTGGTGTCAACTTGTGAAGGGGTGGAGTCCAGCTGTCAATCAGATCACAGCTTGGTGACCTCATTTGGAGGTGCAAGGAGATAAATGGCTCACTGGAGGAAGCCAGATACACACAGACTCCTTGCCTTGTCTTCTTACCTGGAGGAGGGATGCACACTCCCTGAGAGACATTCCTGTTGACAAGCCATACGGAGCAACACAAGCCAGAGATGTGGAGCTGGAGGAGCTACATGGAGACCAACGCCAATGCTGAGATGCTTCCACTGCCACTGGATCCATAAGATTTCCCATGAAGTGGCCTAAAATCTTTCTGCATTCTGCATCATTACATGAGTTTATATGAGTCTGAAGAGAAATTCATAGACTGATATCAGACCTATAGATTGGGTTAGTCTGAGTAGACTAGAGAAACAAATTCATAAACACACATATGTGTATAAGAGAGGGTTTTATATAAAGGGTAAGTGTACATTAATAAAGCATCCCAACCCAGTCCAGTACAAGTCCATAAATCTGATATTAACCTCCATGTCCAATACCAATATATAAAGTCTTCTTTGACTCACAAAACACATGCAATGACAATGATTGCAGGATGATCACAGGCCAGTGGGTAGACAGTCTTTGGATCCAGTGGCATTGTCAGCATCTAAACGCTGGCAGGGGATCTCCATGTGGCTCCTCAAGTTCTCAGGGCATGGGTCTATCAGTATTGTGCCATGTGTATTGTCAGTAGACTGTCTCTGGGTGTGAGCAGAGAGTGAGTCTCTCCAGCCTCCAAGAAGGATAATCAGGAACTCCTAAAGTTCTCAGAAGGTCATGCCCACATAGAGGCCTCATTGGCTATGATCCTATTGACATATTAGGCTCCACTCCTTCACTCTTAATCCTCTCAAGTCCCAAATCAACACCAGATTCTAACAAACATATGAGCTAATTTTGGAATTACAGACTTGAACTGGACTAGGCTGGGATGTTTTCTTATTATACAATTTCTCTTTTATATAAAGTTTTTTTTCTTTTTCTCTAGCCTATCCTGACTAACACACTATGGTACCAGGAGTGGGGTGCTAGTGAAACAAATCATACAGATGGACAGTGGATGCTTGTTTGAGCCCTGCCTCATGGTAATCTGTCTTCTTGTCCTGCCAGAAGTCAGAAATAGCCTTGCAGTTTACTGGCTTGTTTTCTGGAAAGAATGTGGGAAGTTAAAGTTTTGACTGCATAGTTTGGTTTTTGTCTTTGTTTTTGTCCTGTTTGAAATGATGAAAAATGAATGTTCTTAATGTATATTTTGAGCCCAGGGGACAAAATCGCCCCTTGAATTTCTCACAGACCATGCTGCTTAATAAAAACGGCTGATAGAATGTCAGAATGGCTGACTGAAAGCCTGACTCTGGCTAGGTTTAGTCAGATGCCTAAGTTAATATTTATATCAATGGAATAGTTTAGCTAAAGACTAAGATAAATTTAGATAAGGACAGTGACTGATTTAAGAATTGAGTTTAGGATCTGATTCTATTTTATTTATACTGATTTCTTTTGCTTACTACTTTGATATAATGATTGATAGAAATGATTATCAGGAAGTATGAAAAAAGAAAACTTGTAAGCCCACTTGTTTTCAGCCATTAAAATTGGAACATTAGATGGGTTTAGAACTTTCCCACAAAAGGGCTCTGAGAAGATAAGCCCCACTCAGTGTAAAGGTAAGGAGACTTGCCTAGGGTGCTGTTGAAAGACTGAAGAGGATAAGAGGGAACTCTTTGAGTTTTTGAATTTTGAACTAGTGGTTTGTTCTTGTGGCTGGAAAAATGAGGAGCCATGAAGAAATTTTCCTCTCTAGGCCTGAATGTTAAAGGGAGCCTGTGCGTAGGCTGAAATGCTTGCTTGGTGACCACCTGGATCCCCTTGTTGAGTGGAAGTGGGAGAAAACCAGTAATAGAGAGATGGGTTAAGTCTGGCCTCTGACACCTGTGGACCTGCTGCTCAGGGACTAGAGGAGAAGATGAGAGGCAAGTTGACTGGTCTGAAGTTCATGACCTAGCACAAGGGGCTAATGTTGTTGAAAATTTGTGATGGGGCCATGGTCTAAATGCGAGGCAACCAATGGACACACTGGTGAGGCTAAGTGAGGCAGCCCACACTGAGTTGACCAGAACCTGACCAGATGAAGAGAAGGTATTTGAGCCTGTGAACTGGTACATATTTCTGCTGATTTTTTTGGATGGCCTGTCCTGAATTGACTTTGCTTCTGGATGCGGACTTCACAAGTTTCCAACTGGAATGAAGATTCATCACATTAAATATTAGGATTGTCTCCTCACCAGTTGATTGATCTAAGTGGGCAGTAGAGAAATTGGATACTCAAAATGGGGAGGATAAAGGCACGAAGTGCCTGGCTTACAACCTTTCATAGGTGGGGAAATGTATCTGATAGTATAAGATTATGGTGAAGGTATTCATTTAATTGCAATTATTAGGCATAGAATATTGTTGTTTTGTCCCTTATAGAATACTTTATTTAAATGAGGCTGGCACATATTGAATTGTATGCTTTTTAGCTATCCTGTTAGGTAAAGGTATGTTTTTATTATTGTTTTGTTAAAAAATATGTATGGCTGAAGAGTTGTGCAAAAGAGTCAAGTTGACAAGGGGAGGTCTGTCACAGTTCCATAATCTGGTGTCAACTGTGAAGGGGTGGAGTCTAGCCTGTTAATCAGGTCACAGCTTGGCAACCTTATTTGGAGGTGCCCAGGAGAAAAATAGCTCACTGGAGGCCAGATAGACACAGACTCTCCACTTCACTTCATCTGGAGGTGGGACGCACACTCCCCAAGAGACATAGCTGTTGACAAACCACATGGAGCTGCACGCTGATGGAGCCAGAGGCCTGGAGCTGGAGGAACTACGTAGAGACCCACACCACTACTGAAATGCTTCTTCTGCCACTGGATCCATAAGATTTCCCACCCAGTGGCCTACAATCTTCTTGCATTCAGCATCATTGCATGTATTGTGTGATTCTGAAGAGGAATTCATAGACTGGTATCAGATGTATGGCCTAATATTGGAGTTATGGACTTGAACTGGACTGGGATTTTTCTTAATATACAATTGTTCCTTTACATAAAGCTCTTTTTATACACATATGAGTGTCTATGAATTTATTTCTCTAGTCTACCCTGACTAACACAGTCAGCAAAAAGAGGATGACCCTAAACAAGACGGATTGCCATAGTGACTACAGCAATGGCTGACAAATCACATCAACTGTAGAATGACACAAGCCAGGCTTTGTTTTCTTCTGTTGTGCATAAGGTTCCTTTGAGCCAACAGCACCTGGAAACTACAATAGATCCCTTTTAAAGGCAAAGAAAGATATTTTCTTAAATGTTGGAACCTATATTTCTTTTGTTAAGAGGCCAGACCAGAATCCTTTGGTTTAGTCTGAGTCTTAAGTAAATTCAATGTTTGGCTGAATGGTGTGCTTACAGTGACAGAGAACTACACAGGGTGAATCAGAACATCACATTTTTGTTGCCATTGAGTGCTGTCAATTTGGTTTCAACTCATAGCGACCCCATGTACAATAGAGCAAAACGCCTCCCATGCCTTGGTCATCTGTAGGATTGTTCTTATGTTTTTAGCCTAGTGTTGCAGCCACTGTTTCCATTTATCTTGTAGAGAGCTCATAGAGTTAGAAATGTAACATCTTAACCAACATGAGCTAAACTAGAGGGCAAGAAATAAAACAATTTACTTCTCTACTAAGATGCAGTTCCATCAATGTGCATATAGTGTTGTGTGTGTGCTTGTGGGGAGAGGTCAGACGCTTACAGACATCCTCCCCAAGGGCAGTTAGTCACCAGATTACAGGGTAGGCCTCTAGGATATGGCAGGCCTCACTCCCTGCTGCTGGGGACAATAAACTATTCCTCCCTGAGGCCTGCGACCAAGCGTTCTCACCCTACCTATAAGGATCTCTATCAACGGAGTCAGGGAAGAGGTCAAACTGACTCTGTGACATCCAAAGTTAAGTTATCTGCCCATCTTATCACATGTGTACCCCCAATCCCTCCTCTTATTATTACATGTGAGTCCCTAGACCACCCCCTCTCATTAGGGTATTACCTATGGCACAACCCCTCCCTGTGATGTATGTACTCACCTGTAATTAGGGGGCTTGTGTGTCCTTGGAGAATATAAAAAGCCTGGGCTAGCATTAAAGAAGACTCTCTCTCCCTCCACGTGCACCATCATGCGGGGCTGAGGTGAGCATGCCACCATGAAATGTGTCTGACTCCATTTATATCAATACTCCACTTCTATTTCTCATGCTCTCTATAACTTTACTATGATCTTTACTTATTATCACTGTACAATTGTGCCTACCCGGACCCGTAATGATGTGTTAGGGGCAGGCTTCCCCTGACATGTGCTAAGTGGAATCAGTTAACAGTATCAGCAATTCTGAAACACACGCACACACACACTCACCATTACCCTCTAAAGTGGAGAGTTTCTGTCCCTCTTTTGGACAACCTTAATGAATGCCTTATTTCTGGGCCTTGCCTTCATTTGCTTTCTAAGTCCATTTAGATCAGGGTAACTACCTCCCCAGGCACAGCAGGAGATAGATTGCACCACATATAAAACAAAATAATACAGAAGCTCCAGCTAAGAGAGTAGCTAGTTTAAGTGGGCAATAATCCCCCTTTTCTCCCGCTTCTTCCTTGTTCTATATTTTCCAGAACTTTCTCTGAGCAGCTACGTTCACGTTCCTCTCCATCAAAATATTTAGACAAATG
This sequence comes from Tenrec ecaudatus, assembly GCF_050624435.1. NCBI lineage: Eukaryota > Metazoa > Chordata > Mammalia > Afrosoricida > Tenrecidae > Tenrec > Tenrec ecaudatus. The sequence goes on along the minus strand of NC_134544.1, from coordinate 5,528,072 downwards.
ACATGCTCCCAATCTGTGTGTGAGTGTGTGTAATTCAGGGGCCAATTCCAATCCCAGGTATCAGACAGGATGTCCCTACATCACTTTGTGATCTCTAGTGAGAACATAATCTGCCCTGGTGGAAATGACCAGGGGGCAGCCACTTTCATCGGGGCAATGTATTACCAGGGAATCTGGCTTTTGCATCTCATTATCAAACATTCTACTGAAGTAGTTCTTTTACTGAGGGGGAAAAAAGAGATTCCTTTCTCTTGAGAGCATCTAAGGCTTCACGCTGTTCATTAAAAGGGAGGAACAGTGAAGTCTCACATCTTCCTTCAAAGCCAACATTACACAACTCTTTTTTAAAAAAAATAATTATTAGAGCCCTCTTTGTCATCAGTGCTATCTCGTTTCTTTAGCCATGTCCGCTGGCCATGCAAGGATCCCTCCAAGGACAGCAAATTCAATTCCCTTTACTGCAAATGAAGACGGACTTTCTGCAGTGCCCCATGAATATTAACCAGTCGGTGGGCGAGGCGAGCTGGCAATGTGGGCTGCTTTGATTTCTTTTCATTCCTAAAAGAAGCCAATCTATTAAAATAACACTTGAATCTGGGCCCAGGGGCATGTATTATCAAAGCTGTAAAGAAAGAATTAATAGTAGGTGTTGAGATCAAAGATATCCTATCCTTCCCTGACTATGATGAGTACTAGGTGTCTGGTGACAGAAGGGGTCAGGCCAAACTCATTCATTGCTCAGAACTAAGTAAGCCTTCTCGTCTGCAACTCTGACCAGGAGCCACAGTCTTAATAAACACTGAGATGAATGATGCACTTCCATTATCACCCAAGGACGGGCCATCAAGTTCATTTTCACCCAGGAGAACCAGTCTTTGGCCCCACTCCTTATGCCTGGAAGAACAGCCATGACTGTAAATGTAAAAGCCACTGAGGGTATCATTGCTCAGGTAAGTGTCATTGCCTGCTGGAAATCCTACCTGGGACAGGTTCTTTACCCATAAAATGACTACTGAGTGTCCCTACGCTGTCCGCAGTGATAACATGAAGCACCGCTGTTTAAATTTTTAAAGTCTCAAGGCACCCTGCCCATGCACAATGAAGGAAAACATTTGACTAAAGCTGTCTTCTACTTAATGCTGTGCTTTAATGTGTAAAAACCAATCTAAAGGTGTTTAAGAGCAAAAATTCCACTTTGGACATTTAGGTTTGACTGACACAAGTCATGGAACTTTCAGTCTGGTGGCATGCCCGTGTGAAAGCTGGACAATGAAACAGAAAGACAGAAGGAGAAGAATTGATACATTTTATCTACGGTGTTAAAAAACACTGAAGATCCATGGACTTACAAAAGAACGAACCAATTGACTTTGGCAGAAATACAGCGAAACACTTCTTTCAACTGAGGATGGGGGACTTTGCCTCAAGTACTTTGACTATGTCTTCAGGAGGGACCACTTCATTGAAAAGGGCATCGTGTTGGGTTAAGGACAGGCTGAGTGAAAGAGATGGACCCTAGATAGAGCTGGAGGGACAGGGTTGCTGAAACAATGGGCTCAAATATAATAGAGATTGTGAGGATGGCATAGGGCTCGCCTGCGTCTCCTGCTGTGCATAGACTTGCTATCAGTTGGAACTGATTTGGTGACCCCTAGCAACAACAACAACAAACAGGTGCAGCAGTTAATGTGGGAGGCAGCAGGTAGGATAAGACATCCAGGTCATTGCTTAGGAGCTATGACTGAGGTTAATATCACAGGCTCTGCCCTTATTACCTAGACATATGACTTGCCTACCTTTTCTGGGATTCAGTTTCTTCTTCTGTAAGATAGCATCTGATGAGGTTAATGTGGACGTGAGCTAACAGAATCGAGCCTGCTCCACATTTTAGCACTCATAATAAACACCCAAACCAACTGCCATTAAGTTGGTTCCTGACCTACACTAGAGAACAGATCTGGTCGCTCGTTTTTCCAAGGCTATGAATCGTCACTGGAGGGGATAGCTTCATGTTTCTCCCACAGATCAGCTGATGTGTTTGAACTACGGACCTTGTGCACAGTAGTCCAATTCTTAACCCACTGTGCTACAAAGGCTGTTAATATTGCTTATTATTATGTCTCCCATTTTGCTAGGCTACAGCACTCCCCTTTTATTTAATTCTTTAACATATATAGAATTGGAACAGAAAAGGTGGGGGAGGAGTGAAAATAAGATCATCTAAATCCCCACTACCTAAAATATATATTGGTGTATGGCATCCCTCTCCTGTTTCCAATCATTTAAAACATGCATTAGCGTATAGCATTCCTCCCATTTCAAGTCACTGTATACGTTGAATCCTTTCTTTAGTGTAGCGGCCCAGACATATCATTGCTAGTCATATGTGAGTGTTCATAATCACCAAAACAAAAATTGGTAAGACAAGGGATTCTGGCAATGCATTTTAGATACAATGCATGAAAAATAATCTGATTTATAAGTGGATCTTTAAGTGACTATTTCCCATAGGGGACCTTGATCAACCCACACAGACATCTAGATTATAATACAAAGAAGTGTTGGCCTGTCATCAAAGTCAAGAGTCACTGTATCCATCATCACACCTGGTAGTGAAAATAACTGCAAATCCTATTCCTTCCTGTTTCTCCCTTTTTCAACTTGTGAGCAGTTCTACAACCATTGCCATAGTCACTTCCATAACTGTGCCATAAGCAAGACAACGTCTGATGCTTGCTGAGAACTGATGGTTATTTTTGAAAGTGACAAGAATACTGCAAGTATCTGCCTGCTTGTAATAAATTGTTTCCTAAAAATATTCTCTAAAGCTAACCAAACAATACCAGCAGAAAAAGATAATTATTTCTAATATTAATAAACATCCATAATAAGTTGCTTAATTCATGCATGCTTCTTTGAAATAAGACCATATGCTTCTTCCCTGTGAGTATCTGGGAATATTCATTGAAAGTATTATTTTATGTATTTTAAATATTTGAAAGTCTTTTGGTAACTATAAGCAATACAATATTTGATTCATTTCTGAAAATATTTTGTGTTTTTAAATAATTATTTCTTGGAATTAAAAGACTTGAAATATATATGAGATAAAATTATAGAGTGTTTTGTTCATTTTTCCCTCTAGTCTTTTATTGTTTTAAATTGTTTTCTAAATCATAATCTCCTCTCCCAATAAGTAATTTTACTTGTATTGCTTTCATGATTTGCCTTCTTATCAAATACACACTCTCTCCTATTATATTAATTCAAGAATCAGGGATCTGAGGTCTTAAAGGTTTGCTTCAAAATACGCAGCTGTTTCAGAGACATGTCAACTAAGGCTGCGTGGAAGAAGCACTCCCTCATCACTCACTGAAGGACTGGAATCATATAACCTGGAGTCAAAGGAGGGACTTAAATTGTGAGAATCCGGTGTGCAGAAGGCAATGGATGACAGTGGGAGCCCAAGATCCACCAGTGGAACTACATAGGAAATAAGCCTCCCTAGAACTCCCCTATCTAAAATTGAGGGATAGGTGGAAAGTGACCACTAAACAGAGTGCTTGAGGGGGAGGAGTACCAAAGATCAAAGGCATAAATCTGACCTGAAAAGATAAAAATGTGTCAGTCGACTTTCCTTCTATGATGTGCGCTGGAACTGATCTGGTTTCTAATTTTTCTGTAGTTTTTATTTGTATTATTTGGTTTTGTTTTTGCTCATTCATAGTAGAGTGTCTCAGAGTTGTATGCCAATGGAGGTCATTCTCTTGAAGCTGTTATAAGCATTTCTGTTTTTCAGTATATGAAACCTAGGATCGATGAACCTGTAGGGACAGCAAGTGGAATAAGGGTCTTGGGAGAGGGGTAGAGTGGTAGAAGTGGGGTAAAAGGAGATAATGTCAAGGAGTTCATTTCAAAAACGAATGTTTGGTGATTGGGGTAGCAATTGTACATTATACTTGACATGAATGAAATTTGGAATTAAATATGTTTTAAATTCCAACTAATAAAAGAAAGAATGAAAGAAAGAAAGAAAGAAAGAAAGAAAAGACCCACTCTACCACAATTTTGATGGTAAGGATTTAACTGCTACTATTTAAAATGAAAAAGTTACAAACTAGATTTATATGCATTTTATTTAGATTTGCTGTGTTCTTAGTGGTAGCCCCTAGTTACATGTGGCTATTGAGCACTTGAAATGCAACTATTCTAAATTAATATGTGCAATGAATGTAAAATAAGAGTATTTTTAAAAGAACGTAAAATGCCTCATTAATATTTTTGTTTGATTACATTCAAAGTAATCAAATAACTTTGGCAGCACTTTGGATTAATTAAAATATATTATTAAAATTATTTTTAACAAGAAAAAGAAAACTGTTCAAAAACAGAACGAGATAGCCAATAAATATTTTCCAGTGATTAAAACTAAACAGTAAGAATCAATTGTCTAAGAAGCATGTGATAGCTATAAAAACAGAAGTAGTGGGATGGAAGAACCAAATAGAATACTTATGAATTATATAAATATTTTTAGGTTACATCCATTTGGTTCTGAATCATGGGAATTGATACTGTACAAAAAATTAAACCACCGCCCAGTCTCAGGCCATCCTCCCAATTGTTATCTTTCAGCCCATTGTTGCAGCCACTTGTGCCAATCAAGCTCACCAAGGTCATTCCTCTTTTCTGCGGACCCTGTACTCACCGAGCATGCTGTCCTTTTCCAGGGTCTGACCTCTCCTGACAAAATCCCCCAAATACTTGAGAGAAAGTCTCTATCCTTGCTTCGGAGGCCCATTTGATTATACTTCTTCTGAGACAGATTGGTCTATTTTTTTGCAGTTTGTGGGCTTTCAATATACTTTGCCAGTCCTATAATTCAAATGCACCAAAGCACAAAGCACAAAACACCAATTCCCAAACCCAAACGCAGTGTCCTTGAGTCGACACTGACCCATAGTGACCATAGAGGACATGGAAGAATTGCCCTTCTGAGTTTCTGAGACTGGAACTCTTGATGGGAGTACAAAGTCCCTGCTTTCTTTCCTGAGAATGAACACATCGTTAAAACTGAAATCCAAGGGAACCTTCCTTAGAATTAGGAAGACGTAAAGTGTTTTCCTGTAAAGATCTGCAGCCTCAGAAACCTGAGGGAAGAGTTCTACTCTGCCCCCACATTCTCTGTGAGTGCCGATGGACTCAATGGAAGAGGGCTGAAATCATGCAAAATGCAACAGTAAATAGAATAGAAAAGGCAATTGCAGGCTAAGAGCTTTTCTTTGCCCCCCATCATTAACACTCGATCCTCATTGGGCTTCTTACTAATTGCAACCAGGTAGCTGGCATATGACGTGAATGAAAACATAATGGTTTGGCTCTCTTCCGGTCCCTGGCGTTCCGGGAGCTGCAGGAGTCGGTGCAGACGTGGCCAAATCCAAGAACCACACCACACACAACCGATCCCGGAAATGGCACAGAAACGGCATCAAAAAACCCCGGTCACAACGATACGAATCTCTTAAGGGGGTGGACCCTAAGTTCCTGAGGAACATGCGCTTCGCCAGGAAGCACAACAAGAAGGGCCTGAAGAAAATGCAGGCCAACAACGCCAAGGCTGCGGCTGCTCGCGCTGAGGCCATCAAGGATCTTGTGAAGCCCACAGAGGTCAAGGCCAAGATTCCAATTGGCGTCAACCGCAAGCTCAGCCGACTGGCCTACATTGCCCACCCCAAGCTTGGTAAGCGGGCTCAGGCACGTATTGCCAAGGTTCTGAGGCTCTGCCGCCCCAAGGCCAAGGCACAAAACAAGGCTGATGCTCCAGCCAAGGCCACGACTCCAACAAAAGCTCCCAAAGGTGCCCCTGCCCCAGCTCAAGCTCCCAAAGGCCCCCAGGCTCCCACAAAGTAGAGTTCTTTGTGAGGGTGAGAGGGACTGGTGTGAGCCCTGGGCTGCTGCCTGCATGGTGCTGGTGTCTTCTTGTGCTGTTTGTTGTACAAATAAATTTTCGGTCTGCTTGTGAAAAAAAAAAAAAGAAAGAAAACACAATGGTTTGGTCAAGCCTACCGTAGTCTTCTAAGCAACATATTTCTTTTAATATTTTGGAGAAATCTTTTGCAGAGATTGGTAGATGAATGAATCAATCAATCATCCAATAAATATTTACTATAAATGTGTATATATTTACAAATATTACATATAAATATATTTAAAATATAAAATATTAGGTATATATAGATGTTTATATGTGTACAAAATATGGAAATCTATATGACATGAATAAATATATGTGGTTACTCTATTTAAACAGAATATTAATTGTAATATCTAGACTATGTAGCTACGGGCAATGTGAAATTCTTTCAATATTTATGTGTGCTTGGATACATCATAAAATACGGAAGGAAACAATGCACAAGAACTATCAATATTATTTTCATGATAATGGTATTGCTATGGACAATGTACACAGGCATCACACAATTTTTTTCTGTCCACAATAGAGATAGATTAAACAACTTGTTAAGGTATAAGCAAGCTTAGTGGTGGGTATATGAATGCACATTGAATTACTTTATAAAATGTTCTGTATATTCAAATATTTTTAGAATTAATAATGACCTTAATATAATATTTGGCCATATAAACATAGATCAAAGGAATAACATACACTTTTAAAATATGCCAACTGACTTTATTTCTGCTGCCTACTCTTGGGGAAATATTGGTGTATCTTGCTGAATTTATTGAAGAATGATATGAAGCTTTAATTTTACATTGGGCAAAATTTGTTCTAATATATTCAAATAAAACTTGCTTGTAATTTATTTTTCATTGGCTATGTATCTCTTATGGATTATTCATGGATTTCAGCTGGCTTCAGTTAAATTCACATTTATTTTAAAGCAAGGTCTTTTGATACATAAGTATATTGTATATTTCCTTATAATCATATACCTTAGCTATATTAATATCTAGTATAAATTGTTGCTGTACTATTCTATTTTCCCCATGGTTTTGTTGGGAGTTAAATAATTTTTCCCAATAAGCTTTTCATAAGTGCATTTATTTATTATGGCTTACTCTAAATATTTATATGACTTTAGCAGGCAGTGATTTAAACATGATAATACATTTGTTTTAGAAACATAATAATTTTCTCAAAACTTACGTGAATGATTTCTTTAATTTTTCTTTCCTTTTGAAAAAGTTTCCTGATAGATGACTTTTTGAAATTCTCCTGACTGGAGGCTTTAGAATTCAAACTTTAAATTTGCAATGTTTAAATGGGTCTACTAAAAGGAAGAAAAGGGAAAAAAGGAGGAAGGCTTTCATGTTAAATGGCAACATATTTAATGATCATCTTTTACAACTTTACTTTGACATTGAACCAAACTCCATACTCACCACCACTGAATCAATGCCAACCCACAGCTGCCCTATAGTACAGTATAGAACTACCCCTGTGGGTTTCCAAGACTGTAACTCTTATTTTTGTTTGTTTGTATGTTTTTTTGTTTTTTCCTAGTTCTTTTTTTTATTAATCATCTTATTGGGGGCTCATACGATTCTTATCACAATCCATGCATACATCCATTGTGTCAAGAACATATGTACATTTGTTGCCATCATCATTCTCAAAACATTTGCCTTCTACTTGAGCCCTTAATATATGCTGCTCATTTCCCCCTCCCTCCCCAGTGCCCCCTCCCTCATGAACCCTTCATAATTCATAAATTATTATTATTTTGTCATGTATTGCACTGTCTGATGTCTCACTCCGCCTTCTTCTCTGCTGTCCCTCCCCCAGGGAGGTTCTTGTAATCAGTTCCCACTTTCTACCCCACATTGTTTCCACCCAACAGGCATCGCCACTCTCACCACTGGCCCTGAAGGAGTCATCTGTCCTGAATTCCCTGTGTTTCCTGTTGCTCTCTGTACCTATGTACATCCTCTGGTCTAAACAGATTTGTAAGGTAGAATTGGGATCATGATAGTCAGGGGGGGGGAGGGGGAGAAGCATTTAAGAACTAGAGGAAAGTTTTATGTTTCATCATTGCTACCCTGCACCCTGACTGGTTCATCTCCTCCCCACAACCCTTCATTAAGGGGAGTCCAGTTGGCTACCAATGGGTTTTGAGTCTCCACATTTTCAATGATACGATTTTTTGTTTCTTGATGCTTGATACCTGATCCCTTCGACAGCTCGTGGTCACACTGGCTGGTAAGTTTCTTCCATGTAGGCTTTTTTGCTTCTGAACTACATGACCACTTGTTTATCTTAGAGCCTTTAAGACCCCAGATGCTATATCTTTTGATAGCCGGGCACCATCAGCTTTCTTCACTACATTTGCTTACGCACACATTTTCCTTGAGCAATTGTGTCGGGAAGGTGTGCGTCCTGGAAGGCCAATTTAATAGAACAACATGTTCTTGTATCGAGTAAGTGCTTGAGTGGAGGCCCAATGTCCTTCTGCTCCCTTAGTACTTAACCTATAAATATATACACAGAGATCTGTTTCCCTACACTCATATAAATATGTTAACATATGTTCATTCCAGTATTTGGACCTCTGTAAATACCCTTTGTCATCTAGTTCTTTCCTCTATTTCCTTTTACTTTACTCTTGTCCCACTTTCATGCTCAGCCTTCATTTGGGTTTCAGTAGTTTCTCTCGGTTACTTTACCCTTGCAGAATCCCTACCAAGCCTCTCATACCCTCCTTGCCACTGATTTTGGATCACTTGTTGCTCCCCCATCCCTGGGTTGATCAGCACCACCTCTTTGCATCCTCCTCCCCTCTCCCATGTCCCCCCCCCGAGCCATTGGTTTCATTGTTTTCTCCTCCAGATTATTCACCCAGTCTATTTTATCTAGATAGATCTGTAGAGATAATAATATTTACCAAAAATCAAGTCATAGCAAGATAGATGATGAGTGATAACACAGCTATGACAACAAAAAAGGAAACCAATTACCCATAGAAGAATAAATTAATTACAAGAAAAAAATTGAAAAGAAAGAAAAACCTGTAACTAGATCAAGGTCTGATTTTTTATCTCTAGGTGTGTCCTCCAGTCAGGTCCAATGGGGTACCATGCTTTGGCCCCAGAGTCTGTCCTTTGTACTCCCTCGGGGCCTTCCTGCTCTGCTCCCACAGTTGCTCTGCTACATGCTTTTAGTGGTTTGCCTCAGTGTCACAGGGTGAGTCTGGTCCAGTCCCGACCCTGAGTCTCCAGTGTTGTCCCCCTTAGGGTCCTGTGCCATCAAGGGATGGTGTGTCTCATAGTGGGATCAGCCATATTGTCCACGCTGTCCATTATCTGTTCCAAGCTTGGATATCATCCTCCAGGTCTGATGGGCCAGGATATGCTCCACTCTCTCTTCCTCCCCCTTTTCTTGCTCCCATTTTCTCTGATCGAACATGCCCCTCTCCCCTAGATGCAGCTTCAGTGCCATCCTCTCAAGTAAATTCTTTTTTTAAAAAACATTTTATTAGGGGCTCATACAACTCTTATCACAATCCATACATATACATACATCAATTGTATAAAGCACATCCGCACATTCCCCGCCCCAATCATTCTCAAAGCATTTGCTCTCCACATAAGCCCTTTGCATCAGGTCCTCTTTTTTCCCCCTCCCTCCCCGCTTCCCCCTTCCTCATGTGCCCTTGGTAATTTATACATTGTTATTTTGTCATATCTTGCCCTATCCGGAGTCTCCCTTCCCCCCCTTCTCTGCCGTCCATCTCCCAGTGAGGAGGGGCCAGTAGTCCAAGTAGCTGATATGGGAGCCAAGCCCTCAGGCCCATGCACAGGCTTCCCACTCCTTGCCGGCACACTGCATTCATGTGGCACTGACTTAAAAAAAAATTTTTTTTAAGATGTGTGATGGGGGAATAGGGCACTGACCCACCCAAAGGGAGGGTATTGTTTGTGACTGTAACTCTTTATCGGAGTCGAAAATCCTGTTTACTCCCACATACTTTGGCACTAAGTCTATTTAAGTTTCATTCATTAGTTTATATTCTTCTGGGGATTTTTTAAGCTGTTTACTTCATATAGGAGAGTTGAAGCATCTAGAAGTTCATGGAATTTTTTCATTATCTTTTAGTGCTATTTTTCCGCAGGCTTTTAGATGCATCCCTATATGTACTTAATTGCTTTCATAATAATTATGATATAATGCACACTACTGTTTTTTTCCCACCATGTGTGTGTCACTTGGTCATACTGTGGTGGCTTGTCTGTTCCTGTGATGCTGGATGCTATGTCACCAGTAATTCAAATGTCAGCAGGGTCACCCAAAGTGAATACCTTTCAGTGGAGCTTTCAGACCAAGAACAGACAGTGAAGAAGGACTTGCTCCCTACTTCACCATGGAAGGACCAACCTGTAACATTATATATAGTTTTGAAATGTCAGATACTGAAGGCCTAATGTATGGACGTTGAACCTTGTCAGAGATAGTGGCAGGGGGTGGGACTCTGAGGTCCAAGTGCACTTTAAATGTAACTGGGGAGGGGCTCACATCTCAGCTTGGAGGGGATCATGGTGATGAGAGTGTGGTGAAGCCCGTGAGGAGTGGAGTCTTCTGGATCTTAACACATAAAGAAGAATATCCTAGAAATTAGTGGGCTAAAATGGACTAGTATTGGCCATTTTGAATGAGAAAATCAAAAGATTTTGTAAGCCAAGAATTAGACAATCAAGAGGAATGAAGTGGCTTTCATCGTCACAAAGGACATTGCAAAATCCCTCATGAAGTACAGTGCTGTCTGTGATAGGCTTATATCTCTCCACCTTCAAGGAAATCCAGTCAACACGACTATTATTCACATCTATGCACTAACCGCACCAGCTAGTGAGGAAGAAAGTGAAGAATTCTACCAAGGACTGCGGTTGGAAATTTAGCAAACACACAACTAAGATGCCTCGCCCATTGGAATTCAAAAGGAAGAGACAATGAAGGAGGAACAGTAGCTAGAACGATGGACACTGGAGATTGGATGATAGTAGGTTGCAAAACCAGTGACTCGTGAATTGACATGGATTGACACCGTGGCTGCCACACTGGGCTCGAGTATAGGAACGATTGTGAGGATGACGCAGGTGGGCAGCGGTTGCTTCTGTTGCGAAGAAGGTTGCTATGGCTGGGAAATGACTGGGTGGCAGCTAACAGCAAGAGCATTTTCTCAAATAATCCTTTACCACCTTAAAAACGTGTTTCCCTAAAATCAAATTATAGGTGAATTTAGAGCAATGACCAAGAGGTCAGTTTTGGAGAAGACCAAGGAACTGCTTGGAGAAAATAGAGTTTGCAATGATATAGTCCTTTTGGATGCTTCTATAGAGTGCCTGACAGAGTGCATGTAAAAAGAACCAAAAAACAATCTAGATATTTTATTGATTCTATTTTATTGTTTTGCACATGTTTTTGCTCATGCACAGCTTGAATGAAATGATTTTGTATAAAAGTGGACATCTGTTATATATGTAAATTAATATGTCATTTATATAATATGCTAATTAAGCAGTTAAATGTAGCATACATTTTTCTTAAAATTGGATATTAAACTATATCATATCAACCCTTAGGCTTATATATTCAAATTGACCAACAGCTTGTGCTAATGTATATAGGTTTAAGCATTTTAAATAGACCTTTACTCTGTGTGCTATGTACTGTCAGTTGATTTTGACTCAAAGCCATCTTGTAGGGCAGGGTAGAACTGCTCGACAGGCACTCTGGGACTGTACACCTTTACAGAGTGATCTTTTCTGCCTTGGAGCAAGTGGTGAGTTTGAACTGTTGACCTTGTGGCTAACAGCTCCACAAGTTCCCCACTGCACCACCAGGATATCTGTGTGGGTCCTTCACTGCTTTAAAAGATAATGGAATTTTCTCAAAACTTTTAAATACATACATATATACACACATTTACATATTTTGCATATGTAAGTATATATATCTCTGTGTATACACACATATGAGTGTGCATATATGTTTTCCTGTAGATGTACAGACAGGTGCCCTGCTGGTATAGTGGTTAAGCTCTAATTCTATGATTGACTAGTCAAACCCATGAACCATGCCATGGCAGAAAATCGAGACTTTCTGCTTCCATAAAGGTTATAGACTCACAAATCCTAGGGAGCAGTTCTGCTCTGTTCTGGAGGATCTTTTGCAGAGGGTATGGACTTGGAAATGTGTATATTAGTGTGAAAGCACATACAATGTACATACACATACACACATAATACACGCACAACAATAACAACTGCCATTCTAGACAGCTAAACGTAGTCTGGATCTTTTCAGCCCTTTTAATCAGGGACATTTTACTGGTACTTTTAGCAAAGAAAAGTTGGGGACATATTTTAGAAAGATAAAGGAGTGAGATCTGCTGACCCTTTTCCAATCGTCTACTTTGTGTTAACTTAGCTCCTTGCATCTCCATCAGCATGCACTCTCCCATAACCTGTGTGTTAGTCTAATACCTTGTCTCCCCGTTGTGATCTCCACAGATGGTGTACCAACCCACATTTCCACTGTGCTGAGGCCCTGTCAACAAATATCTCACTTACCTGCCAGTCTTGGGCTGCTCCCCCTAAACCCACAGATTCAGCCGCACAGAAGGTTGCTATGAGTATGAGCTTGACTGGCTGGCACAACGGAATGGGGAGAATGAATGGCTGAGACCTCCATCGTGTCTAGTACCGTGCTTTGCTCATAGCTTGTTCACCATTTCACCTGGACTCCGAAATCCCCTGACTCAGGGTAACAAGCATGTAGCAGCAATTACAAAAGGAACTAGAGACACTCATCCTTGATTTTGAACTTTCAAAACTTGAAGACCTGGACAAATCTGCATGTTCAAGGACAAGTCTCCTTAGACATCCCCCATCTTATTCACACCTTGGTCTCTTCCCACCCAACAGTGCTAAGGAACAAACAAGCTCTCAAAATAGGAACATTTGAGAAGACCTTGTATTCTAGGATGGACCCTAAAGGGACGATGAAGCTATGTGATCATCTGAGGCATCAATAGGGGTGACGCCAGCAGTGGCCACAGTTGTTAAGGGAAAGATTGGAGGTTTGATTCCACTCATAGATTCCTCAAAAGAAAGGCTGTTGATCTTCTTTGAAAAATCAGCCATTGAAAACATATGGGCACCATTTTGTTCTGACACACTTGGGTCACCAGACATCAACATCAACTAGTGGCAACTGGTTCTTCATTTTTAAGACTTTTAAAATGCACTCAAAACCTGCCCTGGTGAGGTAGTGGGGGTTTGAACTTCAAGGGCAGCAGTTTGAAACCAGCGGTCTCTCCATGGGAGAAAGATGAAGCTTTCTGCTCCCTTGAAAATCTCCAGCGGCAGAAACCCACAGAACAGTTCTAGTGAGTTAAGTAGGTTTTCTAGCAGTTGGAATCAACTTGATGTCAGAGCATCTTTGTCTATTTCTTTAACGAACTTTCATGCTCCTTTGCTAGATTTTGGAGAATTTGGCAAGAAGTTAGTTGCACTAGCACCCCGTGATGTAGGCCATGAGGCCATTGTCCACTGAAGATCATGAGACAATTGGCTTTTCTGTCAACTTGGTTGGAGCAGGATGCTCAATGGTTTGATAGTTGGGACTAAGTAATCCCTCATGATGTGACCTAACACAATGTAATCAAAAGGATTTATGGAGGAATAAAACTCTTTTGTTCAGGTCAAAGCCCTGATGTAATTAAGAGGAAGTATCTCTAAAGCGGGTGGGGGTGCTAACTTTCTATATAAATGAATGCTTGGGAATGCTTATGGTGCTTTTTGCTGGGTCTGGAATCCGTATCTGACCCATCAAACCCTGGCTCTTTGGACTTGACTCAGTGGCCTGTCATATCATTCGTTGATTTCAGGAGCCATGAGCAGCCTGCCATTTGATTTGATCTTTGATTCATTTGTCTCTTCAGTCATAAGCCTTACCTGCCTCTGTAGCTACCAGTCTGTGGTGTTCCTGCCAAACTTGGGTTTATTAGCCCCCAAAGCTATTAGAGTCACAAGAAACCTCCAGCTTAATGTCTGACCTGTGCACTGAACTGAATTATGCATGTCCATTTCTGTAACTGTGCAATGCATTCTCTAGGTACACATTTCTCTTTTATATAACACACCACTTATTTAACACACCAGCTGAGAGTATATGAAGGAAATTATATGAAGAAAAATGCAGCATCAAAATTGGAGGAAGATTTATTAAAAACTTGTGAAATGCTGATGACATAACCATGCTTGCTGAAAGTGAGGAGGATGTGAAGGAAGCAATTGCTGATGCAGATGAAGGATCATGGCCTTCAGTGTGGATTACACCTCAATGTGAGGAAGATCAAAGTCTCCACAACTGGACAAACAAGTGGCATCATGATAAATGGAGAAAAGGTCGAAGTTGTCAAGGATTTTGTCTTACTTGGATCTACACTCAATGCTCATGGAAGGAAAAGTCAAGAGATCAAAAGACATATTGCGTTAGGTAAATCTGCTTCACAAGATCTCCAAGGTGTATTGAAGAGCTAGATGTTACTTTTAAGACAAGGAGCACCTGACCCAAGCCTTGGTATTCTCTATTTCAGGCATCCTCAAACTATGGCCCTCAGGTCACAAGCAGCCCGCAGAGGACATTTATCCAGCCCACCGGGTGTTTTTGGCCCATTTGCTTTTTGCACTGTGAATAGGAATTTGTTCATGGTTTTGTTTTTATTTTTAACTATGGTCCGGCCCTCCAACAGGTCTGAGGACTAATGAACTGGCCCCTGTTAAAAAGTTAGAGGACCTTGCTCTATTGCATCTTCTGCATGTGAAAGCTGGACATTGTCCAAGGAACACTGTAGAAGAGAGCAGATGCACTTGAATTGTGGTGCTGGAGGAAAATATTGAACTTGTCATTGGTTGCTAAAAGGACCAACCTATCTGTATTTGAAGTAGTTAGACCACAGTGCTCCTTTAGAAACAAGGATAGCAAGACTTCATCTTACATACTGCAGACATATTGTCCGGAGACAGCAGTCCATGGAGAAGTATATCATGCTCGGTAAAGTGGAGGGTTGGCAAAAAAGAGGAAGGCCCTCAAGCAGAGGGACTGATAAAGTGGCTGTATTGATGGGCTCAGGCATGGGGACAACTAGGGGATGGGGCAGGCTCGTGCAGTGTTTGTTCTTTCGTGAACAGGGTCACTGTGGGTCAGAGCCAGTCCGATGGAAGCTAGCACAAACAACATCTGAGAATGCTGCGTGTCTTGGAGACCTACACTTCCGTGGAGGAGTGGGGTGACCGAGAAAGGCCTCATGAATGTGTAGAACCCCCACACCCAGGTTTGGAGTGGAGGAGGGAATTGCTATAGGAGCTGCAATGAAAACCTAAGACAATCCATTTCACTCGATCAAAGGAGAAAAGGAATATGAGACAGGGCAGTGACGGCTGAGTCAAGGGTTGGAGTAGGTGATAAACGAGGTCCCTGGTAATGGGGAGGGAGTACCCGATAAGCAGCAGCTAACTTATGCTCACTTGTTAATCTGTAGCAAATAATTTCACATTCTTTCACCAAATCCAAGACTCTGCTTCAGGGCAGGGCTGGTAGCTGCCTCTCTCCAAATTTGACAGAATCAAAGTCTCTTTTCAAATTTATACTCCATGACAGGAGCTATTGGTTGCTAGCCATAAAGACTGAGGTTCAAACTCATCACTTACTGTGAGGGAGAAAGATGAGGCTGTCTGTTTCCAGAAGATAGCAGCCTGGGAAACCCTAGAGAGCCCTTCTCCTGTGTCCCCTAGGGTCTCTGAGTCAGAATTGATTTGATGGCATTGAATATAGAAGGATGGTGGACCGAATCAACAACATCAGTGCAGACTAACTTATTCTTATTTACTGATCTGAGTATTAAAGGTTTATCAGCACATCAGAAGATGTGGTGAAATTCATCTGCAATTGTTCAGATTGGGCTAGTGTTAAGGAACAGGTAACCTCATGCTTACCTTGCTTGTTGGACAGTGCAGCCCTGGTTAGACATAAACCATGCACTCAATGGCTAAGGTAGAAACCATTCCTATGGATGGCCACCTAGCGTCCAACCACTGTCTTTGGAGTTGCCTTTTCTAGGGAGAAGGCACCACAGCTTGTCAAATGGCATCGAGTCTCAGCTTGGCCCATTATCTTTTTGGTGAACTGTAATAAATCTCATCTTCAAAGGATAGATTGGAATCATAATTACCTTAGAGCAAAATCATAACAGTAAAATTGGATGAGGGACTATCCGCATACGTACATTTGGTCTTCATTATCAGCCAAGACACAAAGGCAATGCTATTTATAATCTTGCAGCAATTAGGGAGCAAGGCTATTTTTATGTACAAACTTAATTCAGCAAAACTGATATCCATCAAGTAGTTTGTTAAAACAGCTGTTTAGTAGACTTAAAATGATTTTTGTTTCCTAAGTGGCAAAATGCTGGGTCTGTGTGCAAATAGAGTGAGATTTGTCTCGCAAAGGCTCAGGGCCATCAAGTTGATTCCAACACACAGTGACACTCTAGGACTGCCAGAGGTTGAACTCCCACTGTTGGCTTCTGAGACCATCACTCTTTATATCTAAGTAGCAAGCCTCAATTCTTTCCAGCAGAGTGGCTGGTGGTTTTGAACTGATAACGTTGAGGTTAGCTGCCCAATGCATAAGCATTATGCCACAAAGGCTAGCACTCAACATTTTGGTAATGTTTATACATAGAACATATTCTATTTAAAACTGCAATTTGGGGAATCATTATTTGTTTAAATCTCTTTTGTATTCCCTAACTTAAGTCTCAGGGTTGGCAGGTTGGTGTGGTGGTGATACTGTTTAATGTTTATTTTGCTTATCCATGTACCTTGAGTGTTAGACATGATAGAAGTTCAATAAGCAATCTTCCATATATGAATAATATAATCATAAATAACACAAAATATAAAATTACATTTATTTAGGTGTCTCTAGCGATCTTGGTGGCGTAATGGTTATGGGCTGGACTGTGATCGCTTGGTCAGCAGTTGATAACCACCACCAGCTCCTCAGGAGAAAGGTTGGGCTCTCCACTCACATAAACAGTTCCGGTCTCAGAAACCCACAGCATGTTGCGCTGAGTCAGCAATGGCTTGATGACAATGAGTGGTCTCTGGTTTGATTATCATCGTTTCCAAAGCTGTGTGATAGAATAGCTCATGATTCCTCCATTTGTCTAATCATATTTTATTGTTTTTGGTGAAGGCTCACATAACAGTTTATGTTTATATTCAATACTTTCTACACAAATTATTCAGTGGCATTTGTTACATTCTTCACAATGCATGAAAATATTTTCAAAATTTCTGTTCCAGCTGTCTAATTTCTAGTAGAGTCGCCATGAATCAGCACCGACTCAATGGCAGTTAGTTCTGAGCGTTTCTTTGCCCCTTACATTGTCATCGTTGGTTTAAAGCAAGTATTGACCATTTGGTCACATAAATGTGATTTTGTTGAAGGGGAGCAGTACTTAAAGATGATATTTATTTTTTTGAGCCAGTTTGTTATTTTGCTACCGGGCGACCTCAGGGTTCTGTTTCAGTACAAGTTTAGAGGAGTATCTCAGGCTGTTAGTGTCAGGGCGTGTTCCAGGCTCCATAAGTGTGTAGGTCTGCTTTTGTTGTTGTTTTCTAGGAACTTCATGTTCTGCTTGAACTTGTTCCCTGTTCTATCAGGGCCCATCAGCTGTGGTCTAATTTGAAATGTTGGTAGTAGGATCCAGACACCATATGGTGGTTCTGGTCTCAAGGTAGAAGTGGCTGTCATTCATGCAGGGTCTACAGACGGTAAATCTAGAGAGTACAGGTATTGAGTAGCTTGGCACAAATCAATATCAAAGCAAATGACCAAACTCACAGCCATGAAGTTGACTTTGTCTCATAGAGCCTCTACAGAAGAGGGTCGAAGTGCTCTTACTGACTTACAAGACTGTCACTATTAATGGGAGTAGACAGCCCCATCCTTCTTGTGAGGAGTGGCTGGGGGTTTCCAACTGCAGACCATGCAGTTCACCACCCAAACTATATCCATGGCACCACCAGGACTCCCTGGGTCCTCAGAGACCTGCAAAAATCTAAGTTTTCAATAATTCGGGCTACAAGTTGTTTCTGTGATCTCACTTTTACCAAACACTCTTTAAAAAGGGAGATTGTATTGCTTTGCTTTTCTCAGAACCTGAGATCATTCTGCTTAGGCCCTGTCCCTTCCCTCTAGTCCCTGATCAATTTTCCAGAAATAGATTTTCAGTGATATAACGCCAATTGAGCTTGCAAATGATCCCACTCCTGTAGACCTGCTTAAGATTCAGATAGACTGTTCTTATCAAGGAGTAAGTGGTGACTACATTTCACCTTCCATCTGACCTTATTCATCTGAAGCAAGTTGCTTTCCAGCAAGATAGGGATGGCTGAGGGTAGTAGAAGGAGAAACATGAGGAGAAAGCTACTTAACAATTGTGTTAGTCTGGGTAGACTCGAGAAATAATTCCAGGAAGATACATATGTATAAGAAATAATTTTATATTGATGTGTAATTGAATATATGAAAACATCCCAACCCAGTCCAGATCAAGTCCATAAGTTTGATATCAGCACATATGTCTGATACCAGCCTATTAATTGCTCTTCAGACTCATGCAACACATGCAATGATGCTGAATGGAGGAAGATCACAGGCCAGTGGGTGGAAAGTCTTGTGGACTCTGTGGCGGTGGAAGCATCTAATCACTGGGTGGGTTTCCACATGTCTCCTCCAGATCCAGGGCTCTTGTTCCATCAGTGTAGCACCAGGTGACCTGTCAACAGAAAAGTCTCGCAGGAGGAGTGTGTGTCCCATCTCCAGGGAAGAAGAGAGGACTTCCCAGAATCCTCAGGAGAAGACCATGTCCACACTGAGGCCTCAATGGCTATGTCCTGATTGATAGGCTAGACTTCACCCCTTCCCTCAAGTGGACAGTACATTATGTAACTGCCACACCAATTTAGATCACTATATTGACAAATTCTAAACAGCGAATGATGTCCAGTGTGCTCTGCTCTGCGTTTGCAATCACTGTGCTGTGTTGCTAAAAAACACACCTCTTCATGGCATGAAGGAACCTGCAACATGTTATGAGAAATTAGTGAAAATTAAGTGAAATTAGTTGATCATAAATAGGACAAAAATTGTATGAGTCCACTGTTATAAGAGGAGAGGGAAAAAATAAGACAAAGTCTTTCATACCAAAGGGAATGGCCTATGGAGGTTACCAAGGTGAGGGTGGTCAAGGACAAAGAAGGGAAAATGAAACAATAGCTGAGAGGGCTAGCACGTGTGAACTTGGGTGAAGGGAAGATAACAACCACTAAGAGCGAGAAGGGAATTCAAAGCAGGGGGGTTAGGGTAAGCAGGGGGTGGGAGGCTAGAGCAGAGGGCCAAGCAATTCATGTAGTTGAACACAAGCTGTGTATCCCCACCTAATTCACAATAATACTTAGAAAGGAACATTCATTTCAGTGCTCATAGTTTGAAATTGTTTCTTCTGTCCTATGCCTCCATTACACCTTTTATTGAGCTATCGTCCAATCTTCTTAGTTGACTCATCCATTCATGCATTCACAGAGAGTAGCACTGCCTTCCCTCAGTGATTCTTAAAATGAGGCCTTGGTTCACTTTTGTGCAAAAAGGTGTTATCCTATGACAATGTAAGTACATGAGGTAGAAGTCCAATGTGTCTGTCACCAGATCAAATGGCACGGAGCATTTTAATCAAAGACCCTCTTCTCCTCTCATCCACTTCCTTTCAATGTTAAGAACATTTCCTAGGTAATGTAGCTTTAAAAACTAATGGCACCATGATCGCCTTTTCCAGTTGGCCAATCTCCTATTCTAAGGAGACCTAAAAACTGATGTCAGAGCATATTGATGGGAGTTTAATGATACGATACGTGGTAGAAAGACTTTGAAAACACTTAAAGGAGAGAGCGAACTCTCACATGTCACTGTTGGAAAGCCGGCTTTCATTTTCTTTACATTATCTGTGAATGTAACCATGGAGCTCCGAAGTGAGCGGTGAGATGTGAGGCAGCACACTTCAACAGGTCGGGTTTCCATGTGAAGGGATGATGGATGTTCCCAGACACCAACGATGCAAACAAGAGGCAAGGCAACCACAGCAGGGTGAAGATGAAGACGGTGCGGATGTCACTTGATGGGGCTCCGGTGACAACACTGTGTGTTAAGAAACGGCAGACATTCGAAGAAGCATCAAGTGATCATACACAAGCATCGCATACTCATATTTTGGGAGAATCTGCTTTGAATAATGCAGTGTTGTTTTTAGGTGCCATATCGAATCAGTTCAGAACTACAGCGATCTTATACACAACAGAAGGAAACACTAGTGGGCCCTGCACCATCCTCACAACGATTCCTCTGCTTGAGACCACTGTTGCAGCCATGGTGTCAATCCATCTCCTTGATGGTCTTCCTCTGTCTTTGATGCCCCTCTACTTTATCAAACAGGATGTCTTTCCCCAGGGATTGGTTCTTTCCAAAATATGTAAGACCAAATCTAACCATCTTTACCTCTGTGGCGCCCTCTGGCTATACCTCTTCCAACATAGATTAGTTCATCTGTCCCATGAAGAGAGTAAAACAAGAACCCCAGGGCCCCAGTGTGTAGCCGGCTGAGTAAGAGAAAGGAAGATACAATCAAATAATGAACTTGGTCGGCACTGCTGTTTGGCATGGCATTGGGCACTACGCACTGAAGTCTCAGTTACATCTTCTAGTCCTTTCAAGAAGAGGGCTAAACACTGGAGATATGTGCAGAGTTTGAGAAAGAACAAATGGTCCCATGTCTTTTAAAGAAACAAGAACACAAGATTAGCTTGACCTCCTTTCCACGTGAAATCTGGCATACAATTGGAAAGTGTTTCTAAGATTCAGAGTCTAAAATCTGAGGCCAAGTCTTTGTTCTTTTCATCCTTCTTGAGCAGCCAAGTACACAATAGAATGTAGCAACAAAAAACAAACAAAAAAAAATCCAGGGTGGGCAGGAAGCAGTGCTGTTTGTGCTGTGTGAGAACAAAAAAATGCCTGAGAGGGAACCGCAACATCCTTGGGACTGGAACAACCCTTTGTAAACCTCAAATTGACTTTAAAAAAATGTCAAATCTCATTCCAATTACAAGGAAAGAGGGAAAAATGTTGTAAGAACTCATCATTGATGGTGCATAAATACGAATGGCATTGTGTTAAAATAAATAAAGACAACTTTTTTTGGCCTGAGTCCCTAACCTATCATGTATTACTTTCTGTCCAAGATCTCTGTGGCATAATTCACTAAGAACAGAGAGAATGAGCGGTGACATCTGTGATGTGGGCAAGCATTCATGCTGAACATTAAAACCCAAACTAATTGTTTGAGAAAAGTTATGCTGAAGAAGCCAATAATCAAGTGCAACGCCACCTCCCTCATACCCCTTGCTTCTTGCACAGCGACAAGGGGAGAGAAGCTCCCATAGGGATTCCAGAAATCCCTCCACCAGCATGGAGGCAGTTTTAATATGACTTCTGGTCATTTATCTTGAGATGATGGGTTTATTGGTAAATTTGAGCTTTACCACACAAGGGCACCAAAATGATATATTCCATCTAGGTGCTGGCCTATATAGTAAAAATGTCAGTGTATAATCAAGTGATGTTACCTCAGAATTTGCTTAATTCATGGGTTTAAAATGGTATTCGGTCCAGTACTCTCTGGTGGGGGCAAGAGTTAAATGCTCAGCGACTTGAATGGACCCAGAGGCTCCGGGGAGAAAGACTTGTCCTTCAGCTCAGATGAGGAGGGCAGTCAAGAGAACCCCGATGGGACAGTTCACCTCCATCCCTCATGAGCTGGAACCCAGTGGAGAGCAGGCAACCTCACCTACACCCAAACCAGAAATCCGCTGCCATGGAGGAATTCTGACCCATAGCAGCCCTCAATGCCTGAGGAGAACTGCCCATGGGGCCTTCTGAGACAGTGACTCTTTTGGGAATAGATAGAGTCTCATCTTTCTCTTGAAAAGCGCAGGTGGCTTAGATCCACTGAACCTGTGGTTACAGTCCAGCTTGAAACCACTGTGCCATCAGGGCTCTGTCAGCAGTGCTCCTGCTGTGACATCTGCTATCATTCTTAAATGACATGGTTTTTATCCATTATTGTTTTCCGATGCTAAAAAGAAATGGGTCCCTTTTCATCTCCTTTTCTCTATTGATTAGGTACTCTAAGAAGCAACGAGGAACCCATTGTACAGTGGTTAAGTGCTTGGCTGTTAACCAAATGGTGGACTGTTATAACCCACCACTGAGTAGACTCCACAGGAGAACGATGAAGCAGTCAGCTTCCATAAAAATCACAGCCTTGCGTCCAAGGTCCTATGGGGCAGTTCTGCCTTATCCTATAGGGTTGCTGTCAGTTAGAATGGCTGATACGCAATGGGGTTAAGATGCAGTCTACGACTTTGCTCATTACCTTATAATTTACAGAAATTTCTTGGTTTTATCCCTTCTGTTTCGAGTTCTTTTTTGGCAATAGCAATCTCTAGTGCTTTTTATAGATTGGTATTCTTGGAAAGCTAAGCCTTGTTTAGATTTGTTGTCCTAAATATAAGCAACATATTCTTACATTTGCTAATTGTGCTACTACAAGATGTGGCTTCTTGATTTTATGCAAAGTGATTTATTTAAATATGTGAGTTCCACAGGGTGAAAGATGTGGAGGGTCAAGGATGTGTTAACTGAATAAAGTTGACTTCTGAGAGTAAGCTCAGGTGCAGTGTGTCAAAATATGGTTCAGATCAAAATATGTTCCAGGATTCAACAAACAGTTCTTCATTCATCCATAAAATATTTATCTGGTGTCCAAGTTGTTTCAGGAACAATCTTATTGTATAATTGTATCACGGATACAGACCCAGGAGTAGATAATGAAAATGTATCATTGTACTTTGTAGTTCTTTATTCATGTTACTGCATCTGAGTTATACAGCCTGAAACTAAACACTTAAAAAAGAATCAACACCAAACCTCACAGGACAGACAGAACAGGTCCTTGGAGTTTCCAAGACTGTAAATCTTGAAGGAAGCAGACAGCTTCATCTTTCTCTAGTACCTACTCATCCACTGAAAGAAATGCAAAATTAGCAGACTAACAAGATAAAGAAGGTGAAAGCAAGCCTTCACATCTATTGTTCTACATTCCAAATGTCAGTTGCTACACAATTTCCTGGGGGTGGGGGTTGAGGGTGGGGGGTGGAACCAATTTCAATAGTTTCTGACCCAAAAGACAAAATATCAGGCTTTAAGGAAATAATTAACATTTTAGTAGTCAAATGGCAATGGTTCAGTATTTTCCATGGTTTATCCTTAATTTTTTTTTTAGATTTAGGTACTGTCAGTAAGCAAATAGTGAAGAACAAATAGATGTGCAATATCAAATCCTTTTTCAGCAGGTCATTAATTTTTGTAATGCTCAGTGGAGCCTGCAAAAGATTAGCTTAAAGATTCTCCGCTACCAAAAATATCTCGGCTTTTTTGGTAACTGCATACTTAAAATATAACAGACGATTTACAAATACTTTAAAGGAAGAAATTATATGTTCTGGGTAACATTCTTCTGTTGTTCAATTTTCTGTTATTTTCAGGGAAGCACCAAGTCTTATTTAAGGAAATTAATTACAGCTTTGGGGAGCTTGCATTTTAAGATCGAAGAGACATGTTCGTAAAACTGAAATGAGTCTACTAACTCCACATAGCAAATGGCCTTAGATCAGCGGTCCTCAACCTGGGGGTCGCACCCCTTTGGGGGTCAAACGACCCTTTCACGTAGGGTCTCCCAATTCATAACATTAACAAAATGACAGTGATGAAGTAGCAATAGAAATAATCTTATGGTTATGGGGAGGAGGTGGGGGCAGGCGGTTGCCACCAAATGGTTAGCTGCCCAAGGTGGAACCCACCG
Source organism: Tenrec ecaudatus (assembly GCF_050624435.1). Classification (NCBI taxonomy): domain Eukaryota; kingdom Metazoa; phylum Chordata; class Mammalia; order Afrosoricida; family Tenrecidae; genus Tenrec; species Tenrec ecaudatus. The sequence continues at coordinate 5,504,007 of NC_134544.1, read as the reverse complement.
GCCACCAGGCTCCTGCCTGGGTCCTTTGGGGAGTCGGGCGGGGCTTAGCAACGATAAGTGCTATAAAAAATATTCTTGCAAAGTCACTGCTGAGAAAACCATCGGAAGATATAGCTGGGTTATCCACAATTGTAGTGCAGGTCTGGGGCAGCCTCTTCGCAGAGCAGGCTTTCAAACAAAGGCAGAGGAAGGCAATTACAGACGATTTACAGAACAGAATTTGAAAGGCCACACTGACAGGCACTGCAGGATTTTAAAAAATCAGTTCTTTTCAAGCATTCGTGTAAAACTGACAAAAAGATCTAAGTACATGTTGGGAAGGGGTTCGACAGCTTATGATGGGTCAGCATTACACCATCATCCAGATGATGTTTGCTGAATCCAGGGCAGACGGCTGCTGGAGAGGGTCCCAGTATCTGGAAACATCTTTTATGCACACACCCTTTCCCTGAGAAACCCTCATATAAACCAAGCTCTGCTGTTATCATGTTGATTCTGATCCTAAGTGACCCTGGAGGCCGTAGAACTGCTCCACAAGTTTTCCAAAGCTATAAATCTTAAAGCAATCCAATTGGCATATCTTTTTGGACAAAGCATTTGATGGTTTCAAACCACACACTCTTCACTTTGCACCCCCATGCTTAATCCTCGGTGCCACCTGAAATCCTTCTTGTTGTACAGGAGGGGCCCATTTGTTGGGAAAATAGTCTGACACCTGGGTTTACTTATTTACATGTTCAGTTATTTTTTTAAGTGGAATCCTTTTATTTTAACCCTCTATTTCACTTAATAGTCGGATGCCCATTTGCCAGTAAGGGAGATCTTGGAAGCTGTGCAAGAACTCTTTACACCTGAAAGGGACAGCTCGCTGCTCCATCTGAGTTCTGTAGGCCTGGCTTTGGACTCTGCAGACTGTGGCCTGAATACTGGACACTGCCTTCCATGTGCCTCCAGCCACGGCAGGCACTTAGGCTCCAGGGTAAGTGCTCCCATGCTAGGGCACTCTGCAGAGACTCAAAAGTTACTCATTGGACATGGAGCAGCTCTTGTGCCTGTGAAAAAGACTGAGCCCCTCTACCAGATGGAGTGACCCGGTGGCTGCCCCAGTGAGCTCCAGCAGAACCACGGCTGTGAGGCTCACACAGCACTAGACAGGGCTTCCTTCTGCTGTAGGTGGGACTGCGGCGTCTAAAGAAATCAGATGGCTTTTAACAACCAGACATGAGTACAATTTAAAGTATCAAGCCACCTGCACTAGAAAACAAACTGTGAAATGTTAATTAACTTCTAAAACTCACTGCCATAGAATTCCAGCTCAAAAAATGACCATGTACAGGGTTTTGTAGATTCTAAATTCTTAAAGGAGCAGGCAGCCTCATATTTCTCTCTTGGAGCAGCTGGTGGCTTTGGACTACGGACCTTGCATTCAGTAAACCAATGCCTAAGTTATTGCACCACTGAGGCTTCTTAAATGATCAAAAAGACTTAAATAAATTTTGAGTAGTTAAAATATCTTTCTTCTAAATATCTTTCCTGCAAGAATTTTGTCTAATATGTAGACCAAGTTTATAGACGTTTTCACTTTATTGTTTAGATTTTCCCCTGAAGATTTATACAAGTGGTTATAATAAACTCAATGTGACTAAGTTCTGAATTTAAATAAATGATTTGAAAGTCATCTGAAAGATGTGTGTCTCAATACCAACCCCCCCCCCCCAATAAAAAACACAAACTCCTTCTCTCCCCAGGTCAAGACTCCAGAGGCCAGCAGCCAGATGTGTGTTGTCTCTCTGCAGTTGTTGGTAATCCGAGGTGTTGTGTCATCAGCTCTGAAACACAGTGACTCCATGTGCAACAGAACAAAACCCTGTCCAGTCCCGTGCCAGCGTCAGCATCCTCTGAGCCCAAGTCGGCAAGGTGTCAATGCATTTTCCTCTTCGGCCATGACCCTCCAGCTGACTGAGCATGCTGCTCTTTTCCTGGAACTGGTACAGGAGATAAGCCCTCACCACCCTCAGTTCTAAGGAACATGGTGGCTATGTTTCTTTCAATACAGATCTATACTTCTTTTGGCAGAATATAGTCAATATTCTTGGAAACATAATTCAAAGACATCGTTTCTCTTTTAAATTTACTTACACAATTAGTTTTCCATACACGTGAAGTAATGGAAAATTTCATGGTTTAAGTCAGACTCATTAGTCAAAATGTTATCTTTGTTTTTTTCAACTTTTTAAGAGGTATTTTGCTGCCGATTTTCCCAATACAATGCTAATTTGATTTCCTGATTATTGCTGCCATTGTCAATGACTATGGATCCAAGTAAAATAGAATTTTTGAAAATGGAATCTTTTCAATATTTTCTGTGTTTATTATGTTTCTCATTGATCCAGGTGCAAGGATTTTGCCTTTCTTCATGTTGAAGTGTAATTTATACTAAAGACTCTAGTTTTTTATGTTCATTGGCTTCAAGAACCCCCTACTTTCAGCAAGAAAAAAAAAGGTTGGGTTATTTTCACATGTTATTTGCATACACAGGTTGTTAATTAGCCTTTCTCAAATCCTGCCTCTATATATAGTACAGTTTCTGGATTATTTGCTCAGCATAAAAGTGGAATAAGTATGATAAAAGAACACAACCCTGACAGACAACTTTCCTCACATGAAATCTCAAATGCTTGCTCTGTTCATAGATTGCCTTTAGGTCTCTGTCCAGTTTCCCAATGTGCACAATGAAGGGTTCTGCATGTCCCACCCTTTGCAATGCTATCCAGAGTTCATTACAATTCACACAAGTAACAACTATGAATGTCTTTGCATAGACAGTAAAAAACAGGTAGCTGTTTACTTGGATTTCCGTCAAAATCCATCTGGCATAGGGAATAGCCCTGGTTTCTTGTTCTCTTCTGAATCTACCTTGGGCTCCTTATGATTCAGTGTCAAGATGCTGTTGCCACCGTTTCGAGAGTGCATTAGATTTCATCTCTCAAGGCATTGCTTTCTTTCTCTTGAAACTTGACCTTGGTTGCTGTCAGGTGCTGTTGACTAGGTCCCCACTCATAGGGACACTGGTGCAGGAATCACTGGCCGAAATTGTGCTGTCCCCACAAGGATTCTTTTGTCTGAGCCCATTGTTGAAGACACTGGCAATCCATCTAAAGGAGGGTCTTCCCCTTTGTCACCCACCCTCTATGGTACCAAGTAACCTGTCTTCCTCCATGCCCAAATATGGGAGGGGAATCCTCTTCACACTTACGGAATATCCTAGCTGTCTTTCTTCCAAGACAGATGTGTTGCTTCTTCTGGCAGTCCATGCTATATTCTTTGCCATCTGTATAACTTAAATCCATTTTCCCTTGGTCTTCTTCATTCCATGTCCAGCTTTCATGTGCACTTTATGTCACCTATTATATGCCCCATTCACATTACTGTAGGTAAAATTATTCTTTCTCATATCAATATTAGCAGAAATACCTACTTTAATTCTCTTGACATCTATTAAACTATTAGTCGATTAGAGATCACTGAAATGACACAAATTTTGTACTAATTGCTCAACTTCAGTATAGAATCATATTAAGAAAACAAAGCTTTCAAGAGACAGAGGTAATAATAATAATAGCAAGCATCAGTACCATGCCTAATTTGTGCCACTGTTCCAAGATCATTACATGAACTAATTTCATAGTATAAAAACTTATGATTTAAATAGTGAAAATATTACTATATAAAGAGAGTGATGTCATGCCTAGGAGAGTGGGAGATCATAGAAAAATAGAATCCCCTTGATGTGATACATTCACACCATGGCTTTGACAATGGAGTCAACCATAGCGATGGTCAGGATGGTGCTGGAATGGGCAGTAGTTTGTTCTGTTGTATGTGAGGTCTTTATGAATAACTAGCAAAGAACCACCACAATAATGAAAGAAATAAAGAGTGCTGAAGCACAGAATGATTAGTTAACTAAGGTTTTCTTCCTTCCTGCTTGCCTGCCTCCTTCCTTTCCTGCTGTCCCCACATCCCCTTCACTGGGAGACTTGTGGCTAAAAGATCTATACAGTATAGCCAGTCTGACTGGTACCTCGATTCCAATTTTGGTTCTGTGACTCTGGACAAGTAATTCTTTGCTTTACCAGCAGTATCTACAAATTAAATGCCGCAATAAATAACACATTTCGTGAAAAATTGCTGCATTTTCCAAAACAAGATAATTAGGGAAAAATTGACATTGTTTAACATTGTTTGTAAATATGCTTCATGCCTGCTTTAATAGAAGACAGCTGGGATTTTATCTCAGCTTTGCAATTGATCTGTAATGAAAGCACACATCACTGCCCTCTGAAAGAGCCCACACCATATACATGAGAGACCGAGTGGAAAAGGTCACTGAAACCATGGTGTCAACGCAAGAATGAACCTAGTGAAGCCATTGAACGTGTGTCAGAGACCTCCAGGTTTCCTGGAAGCCCACTCTGAACACTGCTGCTAAGATATCCACGTGTATAATCAGTTTAACACTTCATTGAGGACAGAAATCACCCAGCTTCAAACTGCCAAACAATTCCAAAGACACTATTCAGGAGAACTCAACAAGTGACAAGTGAGTTTTATGAATATACATTTTTTCTATGTGCTTAAATTTTCACGAAGATGTCATATTTTCTATATAGATATATTATTGAAATAAAATAACATTCCTATGTGATTTCGAAAAGAAAAGCATACTTTTGAACATTTTCAAAATTCCATTAATGCCCAATTTCCTGGTTAAAAAATAAAATAAAATCAATAATAACAATAACAACTGCAAAGAAAAAAAACTTACATTTTTCTTTGACTCTTGAGCAGAAGGAAGGTGGGTGTCAGAATCGTATGTCTCATCATACTTGTGCAAGATTTCATTAGATTGTACTTGGAAAGCCAATTAAGTACTTAATATTAAAGGTCAACAGCCGGATAAAAGCAACAGATTATTCTACTTCCCTGCTTTTCAGAGCGAACACAAAGAACCTTGGTTGTAAGCTCATATCACCATCCAAGTAATGAGAAGTCCTTAAAAACATAGCTTCTTGTATTTTAAATGAAAATAGTTTGCCCATTTACATGCATAACTTTAATAACATCTAATAATGCAGAGTAAAAACATTCCCAAAATTATTCTATTTGGGGTTCAAGAAAGTGTTTTTGTGTGTTATTGATGGTAGTAATCACGCTCTCTCACCTTCCACCACCAGTCATGGATAAAAGTCAAATTCATAATCACTTAAGTCAACGGAATGATATTAAATTCTATTAGTCGGTAGACTCTGTCAATCTTCCTGGACTCATTTCAGGGCTGAATCATTTAAGCAAAGATGTGTGCTTGTATAGTTTTGCCTGCATTATAAGATAAGGGGGATCTTAGTAGATCTATCTGCATGTCATCCTAACTATTCCCCCTCAGGATCCAGCTGTGCACGCATCATCACGATCAGGGCATGAGGGACTCTGGGAACAGAACAAAGTGCTCAATGACTAGCTGAAAGGTGGGCAGTCCCAATGCACACAGAGGCACTTCAGAACACAGACTGGTTTATTTATTTCCTTTATGTAATGGTTTGATGACATATGATTCACATATCATAGAGTTCAATGATTAAAACAGAGGTGTGCAGTCACCACGACACTCCGTTGTAGAGCATGTTCTTCTGCCTGGTCCTCATTATCATTAGTTCCTCAATCCCCCCCCCCCCCGCCACACACACACACAACTTCCCCTGCCCTTGCTCAAAGGAGCAATGAATCTGGCTACTAGCTCAATAGATGGATATGTTTGAAGTGAATTTGTACCTCCATAGAGACTATGAACCCACTTCGGTGTTACTTTTCCTCCTTGTTTAGTCCACCAGACCATGTTTGACCTGAAATTAAAGCTGTGAGCCTTCTCTCTCTCTCTCTCTCTCTCTCTCTCTCTCTCTCTCTCTCTCTCTCTTAATAACAATTAAATTAATTTAGTTTTACTTTTCTTTTTTTAAAGAAAACCCATGTTCTGCATAGTTGCACAGCCATATCCTGGATCTTAAAGAGAGAATAAACCTAGCAAAAAAGCCCCATAATACTAACAAAATAAAAACCTCGGTTGAAAAGATAACAGACAATAATGAAAACTAGAACTAAAAACCAAAATAAGTCAAAGAGGAGAACCAACGAGGTGTTAATTTTTAACTTAACTACACTCTCCTTAGTTCACTTTTCAGGCCACCCTGCCTGATTGCCAAGTTATTTTCCTCCTGTGTCAATGGTTAGAGAGGATTCACCAGTGGAGGCTTAATTCAAGTATGGACCCTAAAATTTTATTTGGGACACTCACTGTCATCCATAACATTCTGCAGACTGGGTTCTCAGAATTTACAATCTAATACCATTCCCTCCTCTGGTCTTGGATTTATTATTTACTATCACTGGCTCACATAGGCTGGTATGCTTGTTCCATGTGGACTTAGCCAACACCTTCCTTATATGGATGTGTTTATTTCAGTTTGCCATGAGTTAGAATCACCCTGACCTAAATGAATACCAACAGCAGCAGCAACAACAACAAAAGACAAAAAAAATCTCAGGTTTCCTTCATCATTTCATTCCTAAGGATGCGTTCTTCATTCTCATTACTCACTATCATCATGCCAATTTTGACTCATAGCGACATGTGTATCAGGGTGGAACTTGCCCTATGAATTTCTGACTTTGTAATTTTATATGCGAGTAGGAAACCTCATCTTTCTCCCGAGGCATGGCTGATGTTTTCGAACTGCTGACCTTCTGGTTAGCAGCCCAACTCCTTATGATTCTCTTGTACTATCATATACCACACTTTCTCCTCTATCCCACAAATGACCCCAAAATGTTTTCTCTATTTCCAGGCTTTCTTTCATTTTTAGTTGATAGATTGTGTCACATTCCCCCCCTCTTCTGTTGCCTCTCTATTTCCTGTATGTTCCTCTACATTGGTAACTTTGTTAACCTCTCTTTCAGTTATCTATCAATTTTTTTCTTTCCTCATCAACTTTGTGTACTTTCCCCTCAAATAAATGGAAATTTAATAACAAACAAGTAAAAGCATGCAAACAAATATAGAAAATAGGCAAACTCACTGCTACTGAGTCAATTCTGTCCCTAGACAACCCCATAGGAGAGAGAAGAACCATCCATGTGGGTGTCTGAGACTGTCCATCTTTATGGGAGCAGAAAGCCCCATCGTTCTCACGGGAGCAGCTGGTGGGTTTGCACTGCTGATTTTCAGTACAGTCGGCATCCCAACTCAATACTGACTAGGCCACAGAAGTGCCTCAAGTCCGATGATAGCAGAATGTATTTCACTCTTTGTTTGTTGGTTTTCTTGGAACTCAACCTCCTAGATAGGTACAGAGCTCTCCAACCAACAGCAAAAAAATACACAGTATTCTCCAATGCACATGGCTTATATTCTAAAACAAACCAAATGCTGGGACAAAAAGCAAGATTGAGAACACATAGAGATCATTCAAACCATCTTCTCTGACCACAGAGACAATGCATTATTCCAGGTTGACTGGAGAAACAATCCCAGAGATATTCATATGTGTATAATAGAGAACTTTATATAAAAAAGTAATTATACAATAAGAAAACATACCAGCTCAATCCAGATCAAGTCCATAAATATGATATTAGCCCATATGTCTGATACCAATCTATAAATTCCTTTTTGGACTCACACAATGTTGCTGATGCAGGAAGATCATAAGCTAGTGGATGGAAAGTCATGTGGATCCTGTGGCAGTGGAAGCATGTCAGCACTGGTAGGAGTCTCCATGTGGCTCCTCCAGCTTTAGGGCTCTTGTGTAGCTCCTTGTGTCATGTCAGCAAGAAGACGAAGTAGAGTGTGTATTTGGCATCCAGTCAGCTATTTATCTCCTTAGCTCTTCCATATGTGGCCATCAAATTGTGACTCGATTAGACTCCGCCCCTTTGCCAGCTGATAAGAGTTTATCAAACAGCCACAGCCATAAACCTGGAAGTCCACAATAGGAAGAATAAAAGTCAAACAAAAAATCAACAAACAACAACAAAAACAAGGACAAAGAGTCCAAATTGGAGAGGAAATTAGGAGGTTCCTAGAAAGCAATGAGAGAAACACATCATACCAAAACTTATGGGAGGCAGCAAAGGTAGCTATCAGCAGTGACTTTATTTCAGTAAATGCACATCTGAAAAAAGAGGAGAGAATCCTGGTCAGCATCTCAACACAGCACCTCCAGCAAATGGAACAGAGTCAACAGCACAATCCTTCCAAAAGTAAAAGTAAAGAATTCATAAAATTAAAGTGTAAATAAATCAACTGGAAGACAGAAAAATAAGGGGGGAATCAATAAAGCAAAAGTTGGTTCTTTGAAAGCATCAACAAAATCAACAAGCTACTAACAAACTTAATGAATGAAAAGGAGAAGATGTCATTATCCAAAATTAGGGATGAAACAGGGGAAGTCACAACAGACTCTAGTGAAATAAACAGATTAATAATGCAGCACCACCAAAAAATGGTATTCCAAAAAATTCAATAATTTGGAGGACATGGACAAATTCCTAGAAAATTGCCCTCTCCCCAGATGAATGCATATGGACATGAAGAACTTGAACACCCATAGAAAAAGAAAACATAGGTAAGGTGATCAAAAAACTCTCTACCAAAAAAGCCCAGCGCAGATGATGGCTTCACGGACGGGGTCTACCAACTATTCCGAGAAGAGGTGACACTAATCCCACACAAACTGTTCCAGCTCATAGAAATGGACAGCAAAGTCCCAAGCTCATTCGATGAAACCAGCATAGATCTGATACCCAAACTGGGCAAAGACCTGACAAGGATAGGGAATCATAAATATCTCTCATGAACAAAGACGCCAAAATCTTGGCCAATAGAATCCAACAACATATCAAAAAATAATACCTCATGACCAAGTGGGATTCATACCAAGGATCCAGGGATGGCTCAATATTTGAAAAACAACCTAATCTACCACATTAACAAGAAAAAGGATAAGAACCACGATCATATCCAGTGATATAGAAAAAGCATTTGTTGATATCCAACACCCATCCTTAGGAAAAGCTCTCAAGAAGATAGGATTAGAAGTGAAAATCCTCAAGACAATAAAGACCATATACAAAAAACCAATAGCCAGCATTACACTCAATGGAGAAAAGCTGAAAATATTTCCATTGAATAAGGGAATCCAACAAGGATGTCCCTTATCCCCACTTTTAAACCCCTTAATCCAGTCCCAGCCAGTTCTGTAACACAATGGCAAGAAATCCAAGGAGTATAATTGGGTAAAAAAGAAGTGAAACTTTGGCTATTTGAAAATGATATGATCTTATATCTTGAGAGTCCTAAGGTGTTTACAGGGGCTAGGGGGAGATTATAGGGAGACAGTGTCAAGGAGTCTAGAAGGAAAAGCATCTTTGGAAATTGATTATGGATACAATCGCACCCTTCTGGACGTGATGGAACGATGAAATGCTATGGCATATGTATTAACTCCCAAGTAATAACAAATTAAAAGAAAAACAATCCCATAGATCAAGAAATGGGATTTTGGCTTACCCTAAATCCTATCTCCAACTTAAGAACAATTAGTTTTTACATCATGTCTCTGCTTGATCCTCTCCCTCAGGAAGGAAACACAGAAGATACTGGTGCTATAACAAAATATGGTGAAGAATTTAGATGGTGCCTGGCTATCAGATAAAATAGCATCTGGGGTCTTAAAGGTTTGTCTCCAAACAAACAGCCATTTGGTGAGACGTTAACTACGTCCACGTGGAAGAAGCCCACCATCATCAGCACTGAAGGATTGGAATCCACATAACCTGAAGTCAAAGGAGGGACCAGTATCAGAGCTTGGATGGTCAGAATCGGGTGTGCAGAAGGCTAGGGATGACCGTGGGAGCCCACGATTCACTTGTGGAATTACAGAGGAGATAATCTTCTGGAGAGTTCCTTCTATCTACAATTGATGATTGGGGCAAAGCACTTGCTAAACAGAGTGCTTTGGAGAGATGAGTGTAGAAGAGGAAAGTCATAAATCCGACCTGAACAGTTAAAACTTTGTCAGTAGATCCCTCTATGATGCAGGCTGGAGTTGATCTGGTTTCCAAAATTTTCTGCATTTTTGGTTCATATTGTTTTGTTTGTTTTATTCATCTTAGGGTGTATCTCAGAGGTGTAATGTCATTGGAGGTCACCCTCTTGAAAATGTGTTATAAGTTTTTTTTCCCCCATTTTTCAGTACATGACACCTAGGATTGATGAATCTCTGGGAGCAGGAAGTAGAAAAGGGGTTTCAGGGCGAAGGTACAGGGGTACAGGGGTGGTGGTGTCATAAAAAGGAGATGATGTTAAGGAGTCCATGTAAAACAAGAATGTTTGGAAACTGATTTTGGTGGCAATTGTACAATTCTATTTGACATGATTGAACTATGGAATGATGTTATGCATTAAATCCCAATTAATAATACATTTTTAAAAAGAAAAAAAAGAAATAGATTTATTTTTCATTCTGGCAGTACATCATGTATTTAGTATTCTTGGTTGAAACTATGGTTCAAAGACATTCCTTTTTTTAATTGGAGACTCTTACAGCTCTTATCACAATCCATATATATATCCAATATGTCAAACACATTTGTACATATGTTGTCATAATCTTTTTCAAAACATTTTCTTTCTACTTGAGCCCCTGGCATCAGCTCCTCATTTTCCCCCTCCCTCAAGTCCCCTTGATAATTTATAAATTGTTCTTTAAATTTTTTTTCATGTCTTACACTGACCATTGTCTCATTTCACCCACTTTTCTGCTGTCTGTCCCCCTGGAAGAGGGGCCTTATGTTGATCACTGTGATCGGTGCCCCTTATGTGTCCTTTCCCCGACCACTAACCCTCCTAGTATTTCTGCTCTCCTTACTGGTCCCGAGGGATTTATCTGCTCTGGATTCCCTGTGTTGCAGAGCACCTATATGTACCTGTATACATGTTCTGGTCTAGCCAGATTTGTAAGCTAGAAGTGGGGTCATGGTAGTGGGGGTGGAGGAAACTTCAAAGAACTAAAGGAAGGTTGTGTGTTTTCTCCATGCTGTATACAATGCATCCTGACTGGCTCTTCTCTTCTTTGTGGCCCTCTGACAGGGGATGTCCAATTCACTACTGATGGGCTTTGGATCTCCACTCTGTCCTCCCTTTCATTCCCATTGATATTCTTTTTGTTTTGTTGATACCTGATCCCATCTACACCTCATGATCACACAGGCTGTTGTGCTTAGTCCATGTGGGCTTTGTCCCTTCTCAGACACTATATCTTTTGATAGCCGGGCACCATCAGCATTCTTCACCACATTTGCTTATGCACCCATTTTGTCTTCAGCGATCATGTCAGGGAAGGTGAACATCACAGAGTGCTGTGTTAATAGAACAAATTGTTCTTGCATCGAGGGAGTAATTGAGTGGATGCCCAATATCTATCTGCTACTGTAATGATTTATAAATAATGTACATAGATCTATTCCCCTGACATTGTATGTAAATGTATTTACTTATCTACATGCTTGTAAGTAGACCTCCATAAATGCCCTTTGCCTTCCAGTTCTTTCCTCTATTTTCTTTTACTTTCCTCCTGTCCCACTATCAGGTTCAGTCTACATTTGGGTTTGGTAATTCCTCTCTGATACATTGTCCTTGATCAAACCTTCCCCCCTCTCCCCAAACATCCCATGCCCTCATTGCCATCAATTTTAGATCACTTATTCTTCCATTGTCCCTGGGTTTATTGGCACTCCCCTCATTTCCTCCTATCTCCCTTGTCACCCCAGAACCTATGGTCCCATTGTTCTCTCCTATGGCATGTTCATCCTGCCTATCTTGTCCATATAGATCTACATAGACAAATAATATGTTCAAAAACAAAGTACAGCAGAACATTAAAAAAAGAACACACACAAAAACATAAATCGACAACAGAGAATACAACAAAACAAAACAGAAAAGTAAAGAAAAAAATAAAAACCAACAGCAAACACAGAAAAGTCCTTAAACAGTTCCATGTCTGTTTGTTGACCTTTATGAGTGTTTTCCAGTCTAGTCAGCTGGGGTGCCACAACCTGAACCCACAGTCCACCTTTGGCATTCCTCAGGGACTTCATTGCTTTGCTCGAAGGCATTAATTCCTCTTTGTTCACTGTGCAACTTCCATGTGCATATGTGGCAGTTGAAATGATCATGGTGGGGGGCAGTCTTCCTTTAGTCTTCAGGGTGACCCATTACCCTTTTAGCATGTTTAAAAGGTAGTTTGCAGTACAGTTGTTTACTGCAATACGTTGTATAATTTTTTCACTGCTACATCCATGAGCATTGATTGCGGGTCCAAATAAAATGAAATCCTCAGTAACTTCAATATATTGTCCACTCATTGTGATATTGCTCATTGGTCCAGTTCTTTTTCCTTTATGTTGAAACGTAATTAAAATATTGACATATAGTAGACTGTAGTCTTTGGTCTTCAGTAGTAAGTGCTTCAAGTACTCTTCATTTTTAGCAAGCAAGACTGTGTCACCTCCAGCTCCACGCCTGACACCTAGTTATTCTACATATCTTCCAGCTTCTCAGGTTATTAAGTCAGGATTCAACGAAGTATAGTGAAAGAAGGCACCCCTGAAATTCACCTTTCCTGACGTTTAAACCACATACTATCCCCTTTCCCTGTTAGAACCACCATCTCTTGGTCTATGTCCAGGTTCTGCATGAGTGCAGTTACGTGTGCTGGAACTCCCATCCCTGGGAATTTTATGCTCCAGATAGTGGACTGCCTTTGAAGAGAATGCCTTTAACAAGGCTAATTACTTTTCTGAAAGTTACACCGTAAATTGCAGAAGCTAATGAAGCTTTGAATGAATGGAGCTTTGAAGCTAATGCCTTTAAAGAAACTAATTACTTTTCTCAAAATTGCCCAGTAAGTGGCAGAGTGGATTCAAACCTAAGGCTACTTTAGCTCCAGAATCAAACCTATTATTTATCACTGATGTTGTATTTATCCCAATTCTTTATTAATTCCTGTAAATTCTACATGTTTAAAAAATCCAAGGAAACAAGAGATATAATAGAAAATATAACAACACAAACCATTACTTATCCAGAGAATCTGGCTGCCAAACATGTTAAAGAAAAAAAAACCCAATAATTTCAGGAAGAAGATTTTCAAGGAAACAATCTTATTCTGTTTTACCCATAAAATTAAATTTATATTAACCAAATTTGACAGAGTTTATCAGATCATTCTGATAGGAATCTTGTCTTGGGAAAAAGAAAATTTTTTTCCAGTTTTCTGTTCCTTCCTTCAGATGGGTTTGCTTTAATATGGAAGGTAATATATATAACATCCCAGAGAAGGCGCAGCAAGGGTACATGAAGGCAGGGGCACTTTGTCTCAAAGGATATTTATGCTTTCCCCACCAGCGAGTCTATTGTTTAGGGCTTTTTCTCTACATCAAACACAGACCCATGCATGTCTGTGGTTGGAATTAAAGAATTTGATGACATTGTTCAGCCTACATTGCTAAGCTTCTACATGGAGACCAAACCCAAACAGAAAGACTACATATGTGCCAAATCTCTAATACAGTCATTTAGTTTTTTAACTTTCAAAGATGGATGGAGAATTACAAGCAGGATTCTGACCCTCTCTAGACACATTACTATTCTATAAATCCACTTAGCAAAATAATAATAATAATGATTATGTTGAGAATTTTGAATAGATGACCTAAATTTGCCTCAATTTTCCTTCCTTCATGAGTTTCCCAAGTCTATAGCTTACATTTGAGATGTTCAATTTGGCATTTATGACCATGATTATTTTGATTCTGATCTAGATTTGTTTCACTTCTCTCTCCAGTTCTCTTTAATTTATCAAAACCATATGTCATAGCAACTTTATGTCAATCTTGTTTGTTACCGTGGTATGTGGGGTCTGTTACCCTGCTCTTTGCACCCCATTCTACATGTGCTCTAGCAACCAATTTTAACACTGTCATCTTCAAACAGAAAGTTTTACTCTCCATTGGCTTTGAATTTAAAAACAAATTATTAAAGACCAAATTATAAGTTCCATTCTATTGGTTTAAGGCATACGACTCTTAACTATAAATGCATTTTGAACTTCTAGATGTTAGGAACATTATTCTAATCAATGGATAGATTATTTCCTGTATTCTTTGACAATATCAGGACCTCCATAATGTTTGATTTTTTTGGTGTTTTTTTCTCTTCCTAAATGTATAAACATGCATGTGTATGTGATAATTATATACATATTTTCTTATTTATATATACCAAAATAGAAATCTGTTCCTGTTTAGTTTATTCCAACTCATAGCAAACCTTATAGAATAGATAGATAGATAGATAGATAGATAGATAGATAGATAGATAGATAGATGATAGCTGGTTAGCAAGCTAGATAATGGATATGATCTAGCTAGCTACATAATAAGGAGGGCATCATCCTGGCTTTTTCCTGGTTAAGCGTTTGAGTTCTAGTCAAAAGATCAACTATTCAATCTCACTAGTTTCCCTACATGAAAAAGATGTGTTAGTCTGCTTCCATAAATATTACCACCTAGGAGCCCCTATGGGACAGTTCGAATCTGTCCTATGTTATCAACACCTCAGTCAGTTGTCAGTTTGTGATACTGTGATGGCATTCATGTTACTGTGCTCCTGGAAGACTTGCCACCAATATTGTAAATGCTCGCAGAGACAACCCTGGTGAACAAGCTTCAGGGGAGCTTCCAGATAAAGAATAGACCACTTTCCCATCTCTGAAAAATCTAGCCACTGAAAACCTGTGACTACAATAGGAGCATTGTCTTGAGGTCATTTTGGAAGATGAGCCCACAGTTTGAAGGAGCATTCAAAATACAAATGGGGAAGAAGACTGACACAGTCGCTACAACAATGGGTTAAACACAACACTTTTGAAGATGGGCAGTATTTTGTGCTGTGGTGCTTCAAGTATATGAGTCTGAATAACTCCACACACCTAATGACAACAAAAGTAACAAAACACACACTAGGGACATATACACACATGTTTAGGGTATTGATGTTGAGAAACACAAACTATTTTGTAGAAATACTTAGCAGTAAATGTGACATTTCCACCAAGGGCATTCTGTGGTAGTGCTATCAGTATTTAAGATAAAGGGGGGCTTTCTATTTATCTCCATGACCCATCAAAATTCAGAAAATGCATCTTTTAAAAGCCAAAGTTGGGCGAATGATCTTGCGGATGAAATTTCACAATTAAATGCCACACGTCCAGAAGGTGACTGAATTTGAAAGTTGGGGTTGCCAAGCAGAACGTGGTATTTTCATAGCAATCTCACCAGGCATGTCTTTCATGAAGCATGTCACTAATTAGGCATCTGTGAGCACCTTATGGTTGATGAATTAAGCAGAAAACAACTTCTCATTCTTACAGAAAATACACCCACAACTTCCATAGAAAAAGTGTCTGTGTCTGGAGACTTTAAGACTGTCACAGTAATGAATTTCATGTCTTCTATTTAAATTGCTGAAGATTTGAAAAACTTCTGTGAATTATAAAAGTGGTTGCCATCAGTCAGGATGCTTCACATTTCCTTCATTTCTAGCGTTGTTGTCATAATGGCACTGGACTCGAACTCTCCGTCTTGAGATGAGTGCCGGCAGGATTCTTAGGTGGTCCCAAAGCTGGCCTATGGCAGAGATGGGGTTGGAACCCAGGCAACCTGTCTGAAAATACTGTGGCCTTGTGCTATATTGTGTTCATAAGGGATATCAAAGTAAACCAAGACAACTGTCACTGAGTCATGTCTGACTCGCAGGGGTCCCCTATATTTCACTGCAGGGCTGCACACTGTTGGGTTGTCAATGACTAGCATTTTGAAAGTAGATGGTCCACCTTTCTTCTGAGGTGTGATTGGTTCAAGTAAACCAAATCCTTTTATTAGTAGCCTTGTTTACAGAGCATTTTCACTGACTGATGTTTTAAAGATAGGATTTATTCAATAACAAATGTAAAGCTGACTGATTTATCTTAGCCATGGAAACTAAATTAACATAAAACAACTTCAACCAAAAAGGTACTAAACATTAAAACTTATGTGACCCAATGAGATTCAAATTTAAATGTAGGTGATTTATAAAGTTCCAGTAAGCAAGGAAGTCACTTCTTGATGTGGACAGGATAATACTTCATGAAAAGGAGTCATGAAACATTTGGATATTTTATTTGCTGCAAAGACTAAGGCAGCTCGAAAGAAAAAAAAGGGTATTGTACATTACTGAGAATGCATATTTAGAACACTGAACTCTTGTATCATTTTATTGCTTTAAATGTATTGATTTCATTGTTGAGAAGCCAGGTCAACTGTTTCCACATGGACAATGCAGTGACACGGATTACATCCTTCAATGTAACCGTTCTCATTCTCCTTTTCTGAGTTCTTCTCTCATGCGCATGAATTCAAGGCCCTTTAAGTTTCCTATCTAATCGGTTGTCAATCTGATCCCACACATGCCATTCTCAAAAGACCATAATGTTGTAGGCAGACATTTTTCATTATTGAAGCTAAATTATTGTTTGTAAAATATTTTAGGGCATATTTTGGAACAACGTTCTGATCAGGACTTTCCTATGGTATCTTAAGTCACAATGTTCTCTAATTGTTGCTGGGCACCACCGTTTTCTTCTGATCTCATAACAAAGGAAGCAACTGCTCAGGGAAGCAATTAGCCACAACATCCATTTCTTCCTTCTCTCCTTGACTCTCCTCTGTCTGAGGCAACCAGAAGCTAACTGTTCTTCTCTTAAATGGCCACTGCACTTGCGAGCTTTTAAGACCTCAGGCACTGCACAATGAACTAGGAGGTCGAACAGAAGCAATAAATGTTTTATTATGCCAGTTAGCTATGATATACTACAAAACTATAACTTTAATCTTCCAACCAAGGAACCTAATCTCATGAGGTGTTTGCTTGTACATAAGCAGCCGTGGCAGTTACTTAAGTGGGGATGTTCAAACACATCTAGAACACAAATTTTACCAATTTAACTTTCCTTGGGTGCACAAATTACTGACCCATTTGTCCATATGTTGCCATTATTTTCTAGACATTTATTTTCTACTGAGCCCTACAAATGTGCTTGGCACAATTGGTGTATGGATTGTTACAAGAGCTGTAAGAGTCCTTTGATAAAATGTTTAAAAAATTTACTGACCCAATTCAAGCTTACTGCCATTGAGTGAGTGCTGACTCTTAGCAGATCTAGGGGACAGGGCAGAACTGCGCCTCGGGGTTTCCAATGCTATACATCTGTACAGGAACAGAAAGTGTCATCTTTCCCCAAAGAAGCATCTAGCGATTTTGAACTGCTGACCCTGTGAACTCATACTCTACTAAGCCATCAGGGGCTCTGTATTGACAGCTATTAAAATGATAGTTTGTGCAAGCCTACCCTTAATCAATGACAATTTTTTCATTACCCTAACAAAGCCCACACTCCACCCCCTTCTTTGCTCCTGATAACCAATATGAAATGATGGCTTCTATGCATCTGACTTTTCGTATAAGTGAGATCAAACAAGTTTACCTTTTCTACTGGCTTATTTCACTTAGCATAATGTCTTTGAGCACCATCCACTCTGTAGCATGTGATGAGAAATATGCATTCTGACTAGCCGAAAAATGTCCCGTTTTACATATATACCACATTTTATTTATGCATTCATCTGTTGCTAGGCATTTATACTGTCATTCTAGTTTCATTTTTTTTAGACACCATCACACTATTTTCCACAGAGGTGATAATATTTTGCATTCCCACCAGCAACAGATAAGGTTCCAAACTTTTCAATGCTCTTACCAACATTTGTTATTTCTGGTTAAAAAAAACACATTTTTAAATTAGTGGGAATCATGGTTTGACAAAGAATGTAGAAAGTACCTCAGACTTCCAGAAGAACAAACAAATCTCTCTTAGAAAAACTACCGCCATAATGTTCCTTCTAAGCAAGGACTGAACAGTTTGTTTTAAATACTTCGGGCATAATACCAGGAGAGACCAGTCCCTGGAAAAAGTATCATTATGAAGTAGAAACAGAGGAAGTCAGTGAAAAAGAGGCAGATATTCAACAAGGTGGATTGACACAGTGGCTGCAACAATGGGTCCAAACAACAATTGTGAGGATGGGGCAGGAGAGGGCGGTGTTTTGTTCTGCTGTGCATAGGCTCACTCTGAGTCAGAAGCAACTCAGCAGTTGACAGTGGAGATTTCATGGTAATAGGAATATAGCAGTAATTGTGGTTTTGATTTGCATCTCTTGAATGGCTAAAGATGCTAAGCATCTTTTCAAATGTTTGGTGGCCATTGGAATGCCCTCTTCGGTGAAATATCTGTTCAAGTCGATTGCCCATTTTTTTTATTGGATAACTTATCTTTTGGTTATTAATTATAACTCTGTTATATATGTTTGGGTGTTCAAATCTTTTTGGATATATGGTTTCTGGATATGCCTTCCCATTTGGTAGCTTGTCTTTTCATTTTTTTAAAAGTGTTTTGGTTTTTTTGTAAATCTTTTTAAAAATATTTTATTGGGAGCTCTTACATATATCATAGCATTCCATCAATCACATAAAACAGTATTGTACAATTGCTACCACAGTCGGTTTCAAAACATTTAATTTCTTTTGTTACATGGATGGCATAAAATATTTTTAAAAATACTATTAAACAATGTATTATTTAAGGTTAAGTATAATATGAGGGGATTTTTTAAAGTGTAGAAAAAATGAATTAAAGTATAATGGCATCTTCCCACTTTCCCCAACTTCTTTTTTGTTTTTATCATTTTATTGGAGACTCATACGCCACCTATCTCGATCCATATATACATCAATTGCGTAAAGCACATTTGTACATACATTGCCCTCATCATTCTCAAAACTTTTGCTCTTCACCCAAGCCCCTGGAATCAGGTTCTCATTTTTCCCCTCCCTCACCACTCCCCCCTCCCTCATGAACCTTGATAGTTTATAAATTGTTATTTTGTCATATCTGGCTCTGTCCCATGTCTCCCTTCCCTCACTTTTCTGTTGTATATCCCCCAGGGAGGAGATCAAATGTAGGTCCTTGAAATAGGTTCCCCCTTTCCTATACGCTCCCAGTATCGCCACTCACTCCACTGGTCCTGAAGGAATCATCCACCCTGGCTTCCCTGTGTTTCCAGTTCTCATCTGTACCAGTGTACATCCTCTGGTCTAGTCAGGTTTGCAAGGTAGGATTCAGATCATGACAGTGGGGGGGGGGGAAGGAGAGGAAGCATTTAGGAAGTAGAGGAAAGTTGTATTTTTGATCATTGCTACGTTGCACCCTGACTGTCTCGTCTCCTCCCCAAGTCCCTTCTGTAAGGGGATGTCCAGTGGCCTACAAATGGGTTTTGGGTCTCCACTCCGCACTCCCCCGCTCATTCACTATGGTAAGATTTTTGTTCTGATGATGCCTGATACCTGAAACTTTGACACTTTGTGATCGCATAGGCTGATGTTTTGATGAACATTTTCAATGTTGATGAGGGGTCCTATTGTTGTTTTGTCCTTTCTTCTTTGTGCATTTGTTACTATATTAGATACTCTGTTATTGAAACCTAGGCTTGACAGCATTGTCCCTGTGGTTCTTTCAAGAGTTTTAGGGCTTTGACTTGCATTTTCAGGTCTACAATACATTTTGAACTTGCTTTTACTGTATGGTGTGAGGTAGAGATCCTATTTCACGTTTTTTGTATAAGGAAACCCAATTTCTCACATGTCTTTTATTAAGGAGGCTCTTCTTACTGAATGAACTTACCACCCTTACCAAAATCAATTTACCATAAATGTGTGAGCTTAATTCTATTTCAGTGGTATATGTGTCTATTTTTGTAAGTAGCCAGGCCAAGTAATTCACTCTAACATTAGAGTATGTTCGACAATATGAATTTGTGGGTCTTCTTCTTTTGTTCTTTCAGCATTCTTTTAGCTATTTGGGGCTCTGAATTTTCCATGTAAAGTTGGGGTTCAGTTTTCCTATTTTTGTAAAGAAGCTTGTGGGAACTTTGGTCGGAATTGTGTAAAACAAATACATCACTTTGAGCAACATTGTTATCATAACAATGTTAAGTCTTCCAATCCATAGTCATGAATCATCTTTCCATTTACTTTGTCTTCTCTAATATTTCACAGCACTCTTTTTGTAAGTACTTCATGCCTCTGGTTAGATTTATTCCTAGCTATTTAATTCTTTTAGATGCTACTGTAAATGGAACTGCTTCCCTAATTTCTCTTTAATATCACTCTTTTCATATGAAAACTTGACTGATTTTTGTTTGTTGACCTCTAGTTGCTCTAGAAAATTTTTATATAGATCCTAGATTTTCTCTATATTGACTGACAACACCCATGAATAGAGATCATTTTACCTGTTCTATTCCAACCAGGATAACTTTCCTTTCTTTCTCTCTTCTTCATCTTATTATTATTATTTTATCGTTCTGGCTCCAACTTGAAATTCAATAGTGAATAAAATTGGTGAGTGCAGGTAGCCTTGTCCTAGTCCTGATTTGAAGAAGTTGTCGGCCTTTCACCACCCTGTTGGTCTTTATAGGGGCCTGGAATGGTTTTCCGGATGGTCTCTCCTATTACTGTTTTCTTTAGGGATTTGTCAGAAAAAGTGTGGGGTTTTATCAAATGCTTTTTCTGCATCAATAGGGATGGCCATATGCTTCTTTTCCTTAGTGTCCAGTATGACATCGATTTATATTCGAATTCTGAAACATTCCTGAATTCCTGGGGCAAATCCCATGTAGTCCTAGTACAAGATTTTGTTGACCACCAAGTGGCATTGGGCCTATTTTGACTACAAACAACCTTGTTGGGTTTCTGCAGCTTCACAGTTTTATGGGAGCAAATAGTTTTAGCTTTCTCCTGCAGTGGCCAGGAGATTTGAACCACCAACCCCACCCGACAGAAGCCTGTTGCCAGAGCTCCTGGAATTTATCTAGTTCTCCCAACATATTGACATTACAAGGAAATCATACTTTATGAAATGCTGTTTTTTAAGACCCTTTTAAAAACCGAGTTCCAACACACACCTGCACAAACCATAAGTGTACAGCCCACATAATCTTGAACAAACCCATGGAATTAGCAGAACAGAAAGGACGATTCTGCAGTCGCTACAAAAGCCGGGGCGCATGTTTCTCTAACAGAATGGGTGGTGCCTTTAGGTGAGCAGTGGAGTAATTAACTGCAGTGCCACCTGGCCTCCTTAATGCCGGCTGTCTCTTGTGAAGTCCTTTGACTCTAGGCAAGCAACAGGGTTTCCATGGAGAATGAAGGCACAGTTTGTTGGCAATTCCAGGCGGGAAGTTTCTGCAATCAGAAAATCCAAGCTACTTAGTCCTGTGTTATTCTGCAAGTTCTGAGGTCTTAACACTGCCCACCATTTTCCTATCATCTTTCTGTATATTTGCTGTGTTTGTTTGTTTGTTTTTTAAGGTGAACTTGAAGCTCCCAGGTGACAAGTAGTCCCCAACTTACAATAGGGTTCTATCCTAATGACTCCATTATAAGTGGGTCCTGATGGAAGTCCTCTTTTTTAGCAAAAGATAATTTTCATAATGTCTGCTTTTATATGATCCATATTTTATAAATCTGACCTGAAATTTTTGCTGTTGTGATTAGCATTCTGGTCCACTCGCATTTTAGAAATTTAGGTCTGACTCACTGCTCATCTTCAGGCATTGCTGGATGAAGCCGAACAGTTCAGAACTCTGGCCAGAAGGCAAGGGCTACCTATTGAAGCCAGAACCAGCTGGCTGACTCAATCACTTTTCAATTGAATGTTAGACACTGAGTTAAAGATCATAGGGAGTATAGATGATGTTACCTTCTTCAAAGTATTCTCTCTCTTTTCTTCAAAGAAATATTGTGGGCTTGCGTTCTTGTAATTTACCTGATTCAGGACTGAGTGTGACAGGTTGGGTGATTTTTTGTTGATCATTCAATTACTTCTGCAGCAAATGTCCCCTCGCTAAGAGGTTGAACTCAGAGTCTGCTGTGATTCATCTGGTGTCAATCCCAGGGGAATCATGGGCACAAATCATCAACCTCTGCAGTGGGGATTACTTCTCTCAATATTGCAGAGGTTTTGGGTAGAACTGAAATTTTAGTGTGACCTCAACTTTTAGGATGACCCCCCCAGATGACTTTAGAATTCAGAAAATTCCTCTAAAGTCTTGAAAGAACAGCTAAGTTTTTGAAACCTTCTGCGGCCTCTCATCCCCAAATACTTGTTACCCCACTTGGTGTCTGTTTGGGCCGGGTCCAGACCAAGGCAGCCCCTTGTAACAGCTTCTTGAGAAGACAAATGACCTGGCTGAATTCCAAAACACCTCAACTTCTAAGCACCTGCCTGAACAAGATGGCCTCCGTGGACAGAACACAGCCCCTCTCTCCCCAGCATTGTTTCCTAAAAACAAGATAACCTCCCCAAACAGAACACAACCCCCTCTCCCTAGCATTGTTTCCTAAGAACAAGATGACCCTCCAGACAGGACACAGTCCCGCTCTCCCTAGCATTGTTTCCTAGGAACAACATGGTTTACTAACAAAACGTCACCTGACCCAAGACTTGCAACCGTAGCACAAAGAACCTCCCTCCTTCCGCTTACTGGCCCATATAACTTTAAGCTCATACCCTATATATGTCCCCGTCCCTTTCCCTGCTCTCCCTTCCCCCCGGGAGTTCTTTCCATGCCTCAATAAAAGTTTTCTCAACTTCACATTCCTGGCTAAATTCTGTCTCTGTTCCAAGCCTCCGTCTCCAACCTTTCAGTGTCTTCTGCCTAAAAGAGGACGAGACTCACAGCCCCAGTTCGTGCTTGCATCCAATCACCACAGACGCAAATAGATACCAAAACGTGCACTTCATCCTCATGTTCTTTCATCTTGGGTTTTCAGATCACCTCATTCTCAGCACTTCAGCCATTCTCTGACACCATTAAGCAAATGTGTTTTGTTATTTGTGTTTGAGCTGAGTTTTGGAATTACCATCAGCTGGAGCTTTGGTCTACATGGATTGAAGCAGAAATCTACATTGCAGTTTTGAAATAGGATGATAGTAATGGTATAATTTTTTTAAAGAAAATGGTCTAAATGATTGGATTCACCTCATATTTTAAAGTTATAATAAACAACACGATTTAAAGATTATGCATCTTCCTTAGAATTTTCATCTGCTTAATTTTGCTATTAAGTTATACTTCTTTAGTGGTTTGATGGCTATGGTAGCTATCATTATAATTATTTCATTTGCTTTATGTGGGATGTCATCCAAATATAAGAATTCTGTGCTAATTTCACACTCCAAAATTGATAATATGGAAGCAGAAATCCTACATAATAAATTACTGAAAAATCGCAAAACAATCCCAAATTAATTTATATTTTAGAAAACATGAAAGAATATAAAATTTTATTAGTGACTTCAGGAAAAATAGAAAGCATCAGGCAAGTAAGAAATGCAGCATGTCATTAAATTGATGTGCTTTGAAAATTCTCTGATTTGCCATACATTTATCCCTCTGAAAGAACTGTGGAGTGCAGTATGAATTTAGAATCAGATGAGCTCTTGAAAACTAGGTTCTGTGGAAGGAGGAAATTCACTTGAATAACTTCTTTCCTTTTAGGATGTAGCTTTAAGAGGTGCACGGAAAAGTTCCATTATTTTCGAATTCCCTGTTTTCATGGCCTTTTGGAAGTCCTTTTCTAGGTTCAGACAAATGACATTTATTGAAATTAAATAATCTGTCCAGCATAACTTTCTAGCCAATGGCAGCTCTGTTAGACTTAACAGTCCATATTTTTAATCATAAGGTTGAAGCAGTTGCCTCTCATTATTGCACGAATGTGCTTCCTTTGCAGGCTCAACAGAAATTGATCAAGCATCTGCTAAGTTACGGAAGCTGTGCTCCATCTGGGGGGTACAGATGTGACCATCATATATTTCCTACCTTCATTAAGCCATGAGGTTATTAGAGAAATTCTGGTGCTATAAAGATGTCCACGTGCAATACCGCTCAAAGAATCATTTCATTAAAAGAAGGAGTAATTGGATTATTATCTAGAAGGTATGCCCTTGGACTTGGAAATCAACCAACACCCACACAAAGGTGAAAGGTGTTTAATGTATTTGGTGGTGAAGTGTGCTTAATTTATTTAGGCCTATTGAAGTGATGGAAGTACCTGAAAAAGACATTTGGCTTTCTTTCACAGGGCATATTTGGCCAGGCATGTTACTGTTGTGTAGCTTGTGTCTCGCAGTGCCCTTATGGAAAACAGAAGGACACACAGCCTCCTCCTGTCTCGTTCTCACCATTGTCCTTGTGTTTGAAACCACTGCTGCAGCTGCTGTAGCCATCCATCGTTTTGAGGGTCTTCTTCGTTTTTCCTGACTATGTAAAATGTACGTTTCCAAGAACTATTCCAAAGAACAGGAGACAAAGGGCCATCCCCTGTGCATCTAAGGAGTATTCCGGCGGTACTTTTTCCCAGACAGCTTTGTTGATACCCGGGGCAGTCCACGGTGCTATCAATAGTCTTCTCCAATACCCTTCTCCAAGTGCGTCAATTCTTAGGCCCTCTTCCGTGTTCAGTACCCAGCCTTGACATGCCTGTGAGGCCATTGAAAATACCATCGTTTGGGTCAGGCGTACCTGAGTCCTCAAAGTGACAGACAGCTTGTCAACACTTTAAAGAGGTCATGTGCAGCTGATTTGTGCATGGAATGTGCTGTTATATTTCGTGACGATAGCTTCCATTAGTGTTGATAACAGTCAATTCAAAGGAAATTGTTGATAACTTCAGCCTTTTCTCCATTTATCATGATGTGGTCCATTTTGTATTTCAGGAGTTGGTCTCAATGCCTGTACATATTCCATACAGGAGAGCCCAGAGAGCCCGGAGGGAGTTCACAGGTTCTGCACGGGCCCTTTTCAAGCACCGCATTTCTGTACTGGGTAGTCCTTTGAGCAAGAATCTAGGAGGGCGGGGTATGCATGGTATTTAGAAAAGGCATCTCCTCCACTATATGGACACAGATGATCCTGAATTAGAAAAGGAGTGCAGTTTTCTCTGAAATGTCAAGACAGGCATGGGCACCAGTTTCTGACTTAAATAAATACCAGAGTGAGAAGCAAATAGGTAGTTTACACAGCCCTGTCCAGACATATGCAGGCAAAGAACAAGATCCCACCGTATGGAGGAATTTCCCCCTTTCCTTGTGCTATGAGTCATGTCAGCCTAATCTTGCACCCATATGGTCCAGGGCTTAAGTAGTATTCAGTTTAAGCTTGAATAATATTGGTAAAATTTCATCGTTTTAAATTACAAATCAATTTTCTTGTCAGCTCTATAATTATGAAAATTATCTCTTTTGTGCCAGATAGTTCAAGTTGTATTTTTTAAGAAAGTGGTCTGTGTAATCTAAGTTGTCAAATGCACATGGGTAGACTCTGGGTAGTAGACTGTTTTTGTCCTTTCAACATCTGCTGAGCCAGTCCTGATCAGCATTTGCCAAAATTGCCGTATTGTATCTCAATTTTTGTCAGTCTTCTCAGGTTTGTCAATTTTTATTGATCATTCCAAACCCCCAGCTCTAAACTTCAATGTTTTTTTGCTACTGCTTTCCTGGTTTCCAGTGCATCGATTTATGCCTAGGTCTTTATTATTCTACTTTGCTTGATTTGAGTCTATCTTTCTCTTCTCCTTAGGAAATTTTGAGGTGGGAGCTTAAAATACAGATTTGAGATTTTTCTTTTTCCTAATGGTTCGGCCATTTCGTGAGGAGCCTTGCTGGTGAAGCAGTTCAAAACCACCTGCTGGGCTGCAGGGAGAAGACAGGGCTTTCTGCTCTGGTACAGTTACAGGCTTGGAAACCTAGAGGCCCTACAGTACCCTGTTCTATAAGGTCACTGTGAGTCGGGATCAAGTCCATGGCAGTGAGAGATACTGATAAGAGAAATTCAGAAAGACTACAGACAAAATGAAAGTAAAAGATTATAGAATTTCTTTCCATAATATTTTGAAGCATATTTACATGCATAATTTTTCTCAGTACTGGTTTATTGTCCCACCACGTTGGATATATTGTATTTTCGTTTTCATGCAATTCAATTTATCTTTAAAAAATTTTACTTATGAATTTTCCTTTGCTCATAGTTAATTGGATGTGTTATTTGCTTTTCAAATGTTTGCATTTTTGTATATTTGCATGTTGTGTATTCATATATTTCAGCTATTGATTCAAGTAAGATTTCATTGTGGTGAAAGAAGCACAACGCATGATTTTAACTCTTTTAGATGTTTGAGGTTTGCCTGTGACCCAGAATGGGATTTGTGTCTTATATATACAAAAAACTACTCATGCTGATTTTTGAATGGAATAATTTACACATGCAATTTTAGCCTGTAGGTTTTTAGTATTGTTGAGTCTTTCTCTATCCTTGCTGATAATTTTGTTGTGTATTGGTTCAGTCAATTCTTGAGAGAGGGATGTTCAATCACAATAGTGATTTTGCCTTAATTTTTATTTTAGTCCCTTCTGTTTTATTTTACATATTTTTTAGCCTTTTTGGTTGGTGCATTGCCAGGAGTTCTTTGTGGATTTCCCAATTTGCCACCGTCTGATGCCACTGTCGGCCTCTGCGAAGCTTCTGTGCTGAGAAGATGAAAGGAGACACAGGATAGGAAGATGGCCCCTTCTGCTTCCCTCTGATTCATGTTTGCATGGCATATCGTTGTGCGTTGTATTATCTTTAGCCAGTCTTTGTCATTATATTGAAGTTATTTTTGTGGACATTGTAGAGGTGGGTCATTTTTGGTTATTGTGTTTTCATTTCATTTCACTTTCAACCTCTCAATTAGTTGATATTGTTAGGCCATTTGGGATGATTGTAATTATTCATTTGCTAAGGCTTAAGTCTGCCTTTTTATTTTTGTTGTCAGTTGTTGTCTTCGTTTGTTGTTTCTCTTTCTGTTTCCTGTCTCACTATGGATTGCTTCATCCATGTAAAATAAATCTGTTTTATTTATCAAAAGGCCCTGGTGGTATAGACGGTTATGAGTTGGACTACTTACCACGAAGTCAACATTTCAAACCCACTAACTGCTCCAAGGGAGAAGAGAAGGGTTTCTTCCCTTGGAAAGAGTTACAATTTCAGAAAACCAGGTACAGCTCTATTCTGTCCCCTAGGGCCTCTATGAGTCAGAATTGACTTGATGGCAGTGAGTTGACAGTATTTACTTTTTAATTATACCTTTATATCATTCATTAATGGTTCCTGTAGTTATTGTATTATGTCTATCTACCTTGTCACACTCGAGTGGTGTCATTATTTTATAGCAAAAAATCTCAGAAGACAATTATAGGAACTATGAAAAATGGAAAAGATTAAATTTTCAACATTTAAGAATTTTGATAATTTATAAGATTTATGAATGATCAGATTGATCACTTCTTGGCCTTATGGCTAAGTTGGCTAAGCTCAAATGTAGAATTATCAGGTCAAAAAGCCATTTCACAGCATGTGAAATACAACTGAAACAATTCTCAGGTATGTCTTGGTAAAACTTTACAGGCTGCAAAATAAACAGGACATCTTAAGAGAAAGGTCAAATGACCTGTGAGGCAGCATTTCATCATCAGTGGCCCGAGAACTCGGTTGATGCAAAAATGCTGAGAAATACAGCTGTCCATCTAGAACTCACTATGCAGCCACATGAGGGTGAAATAAAGACCTTACTGGACAGACAGGTGACGAACACCACGTGTCCAGCATGATGTGATTAACATTTGAATTACACAGAAGAAATTTCTGACAAAATGAGTGAAATGTGAGTTAATGTTTAATCATTAAGATGACACAAGATCTTCAAACTGATTTCATTTCAAACACTGAAAGATAATTTCTCACATCTCCTGTCTGCTTACCTTATTTATGCTTTTGCTAGCTCATATTTAAATTTTTAACTTTAAATAGTTGCAGTAATTATGGCTTACAATTTCTGGAGTATTGTATACAATTGACATTTTCAAATTAAACTGTTACCATATTATTATAACTACATGCAATGGATTATTCATATTTTACAGCTTTAAAGTGTTCCATCATTACAAAGGACCTTTTACTCTACTGAAAGCTAACAAGATAGACCGTTACTGCTGACAGAAAACATGATACGCCTGCGTCAGAAATAACGGACTTTATTATCCATGGCAAGCAGGTTACAGGAGCTTCGTGGCTGCTTCAGTTCTTTTTCCTCCCCATTCAATTCCTTAAGATATTTAATTTATGAAGGGGTTGCTGGTATAAATGTGCCCCAAGTCTTGCCTAGGGGAGATATTTTCTTTCCTGGCTAGAAACCAAATATCCCCTCTGTATTATCTCTATCATTTTTTGATGTGCAAACAGCCTTGAAAAGGTAGTTTGGAACAAAAGCTTTGGAGCTCTCCTTCCTTGCAAGAAAAGGTGTTGATGACATTTGTGACCTATCCCATGCTTACTTCTTCAGCTTCATTTCCCGCCACGGTTCTACAGGGAGGAAATCAGGGATAGATTACAGTACTCATTCCTGTCACGTGCTGTACATTTTTAAAGAGGCTTTGAATATATGGAAAGTTGCTGTGGGATTGGGACAGAGACAAATACCAATGATACTGACAACCAGAATCTTTGCTGTGGTGAAAAATGTGAAATTGTTCACTCCAGGTAATTAAATCAGAACCATTAAGCCTGGGGTTACCATGCTTATTAGGTCGTCTGACATTATCTGCTTGACATTCCCTAAGCATGCCATACTAATAATACTACCAACAGTTTTTTTGAACTTATGGGACCTTTCCATATACCAGATTCTAAGTGTTTCATAGTTTATTTCAAGTAGTTTTTAGAACCGTTTGGAGTCATTATCTCAGAGAATGGATGAAGAAACTATATACAATGAGATCAAATGTTGGGCATATCTACTTGACCATATGATTATTATTATTTGTTTTAGAATTTGTTTAGAATTACCTCCCACTACCCATGGAATCAAACGACGTTTTGTGTTTAGTACTCTGCCATACATGAAGTCCTGAATGTGTTGAAGAGCAGAGATGTCACTTTGAAGACGGAGTGATGTCAGACACTAGACATGGCATTCTGAGTTGCCTCGTGTGCATGTGCCAGTTAGACCGGGGATACATTGCTCACAGATGAATTGCTGCATTTGAATTATGATGCATTTGAGTTACAGAATATTGAACATGCTATGGACTGCCAGAAGAACAAACTGTCTTGGAAGAAGTACAACCCGAATACTCTTTAGAATCGAGGGTGGTGAGACTTTGTCTCATGTACCCTGAACATATCATTAGAGAGATTTCTAGAAAGGACATCAGCTTGGTACAGTAGAGAGATGGTTGGGGAAAGAGATCATCAAAGATTGACACTGTGGCTGTCACAGTGGGCTCACACACACAATTGTAAAGAGGTGGAATGTTTTCTTTGGCTGAGCCCAGGAGTGCTATGAATTGGAATCAACTCAATGACACTAATAACAGGCCAGTCCATTTAAGTGAGGCCTACTCAAGCTTCTTGTGATTGAGGATTCTTCCCTGACACTCCAGGGAGTTTTCTCTAGCTCTAGTCATCTTGCACCACAAATATAAAGCTTTTTTTAATACAGCGTAACCTGTGAGAGCTTCAACTACAAGGGGATATCTTGTTTGTTTTCTGATCTCACAAATTCGGAGAGACCTTTGATGGGGAGTAGCCAATCTTTTATTATCACTCTCTATGGGAAGAGTTTTGAGTTTTCATTCTTGACAGGTTTCTACCATTCACAAAGTCAAATTTTCATAAGTTTACCTGTGTATATTTTGTCTATTGTCCTCACCTTTATCTCCTTGGAGGCAGAAAAAAATGTGACTAATATTGGTAGGTTGTGGTTGTAACTCGTAATGGCCCTGTGTATAACAGAAGGAACCACGGACACTGGGCCCACCTCATCAGCACTGTTCTGTTGGAGTCCATTGCTGTTCACATTGTGGGTTGTAGTAAGTATTTAGTGCAAATGTGATGATTAAGTATGCATGTATAACCTCTCACTCTTAATTCTAGATGGATCGTAGGGCAGAGGACACTTAGATTGGTCTCCTGCTTTTTTTGATAAATCAAAACCATAAAAGATTATAAAATGCAAACAGATAAATGGTCACCGAAAATCATAACACCAGTCAATCATCCCTTTGGTTAGCACTTAACAAAATCGTGTGCTCTTATCTATTTAAACACATATGAATGTTGTTTGAATCTGAATTCTAAATTCCTATTGATAGAGAATGTGCCTAAAGTTGACTCTGAATATACTGATATCTAAACACCATCAGTAACATCACATGAGTTTTCTTCATTAGAGTTTTACTGAAGCACTATGTATTCTGGTTTAGTTTGACACCATTTATTTCTTTAAGTTTATGGATCACCTCAAAGTTCTTGATCACCAGGCAGTAGGTTGAAGAAATTAAAAAATAGTAATTTAACTAAGGAAACATAGACTTGTGAATTTATTTTTCTCTTTCCTTCTTCACTTGCTAGGCTTTCATGTATCCCGCATCAAGAGAGGAGAAAGGTGTTCCTTAGCTTTTATAATTTGTGTGAGGGGAAGAGGTGCGAATCCCATTTTCCTTATGCCCGATTTCCATGACGCTTATACAGATGGGAGGCAGCACTAGCTCCAAGCAACGAAATAGACCTTTTGATGTTAAATAGGCCAAGCTTTCATGAATCCATTAGAAAATTCATCATCCCACATGCCACATATGTTAGGTTATGGAGTGTTATCCTCATACACACATGACAGAGCTCTTTGAAGTAAAGGATCATAGAATCGGAGCCCATCTACCATGACTGCAGCACAGAGGCTGTCTTCTTTCGACAAGTCTGTGTGTGTGACACAATGTGATCTCAAAATTATGCAGAGCATCACACTGAATTTTGGTGTGCACATATGTGTATATGTGTGGAAAAACAAGAATAAATATTGGTTACATCGATCCCAAAGTTCAATATTGAACTCTACCACTTTAATTGTTTTTTATAACTCAGTTTTTCTTTCTCTAAAATGGGCCGTGCAATAATATTTTTCTTAAGCACCCATGCACTCCACCGTGTATCTGTTGCTCTCTGCTGATTCGTTTGAAGAGTTGATTCTGACACATATCTGACATTTGCAATATAAAGCGCACACACACACAAACACACACACACACACACAAAGTCCTAATGGCACCCTGGTTAAAGTGCTCTGTGGCTAATTGACATATTGGTAGGTCAAAGCACCAGCTTCCCCAGAGGAGAAAGATATCTTCTTCGGCTTCCACAAAGATTGCATCCTGGGAATCCTAGAAGGTAGTTCTCCTCTATCCTCTCAGGTTGCTAAGAACCCGTCTTAGCGCTGATCAAACAGACATATCACAAGTGATGAGATGTCGATGGAAATAGGTATCAGAAGTCAAAAAACAAGCATTCAAATTTATGTGAAGAAGCATAGACAAAATGGAGAGGCCAAACCTACCGATAAGCTAATCAGACAGTCCCTCAGAGAAGGGCCACCCAGGGTGCAGTATAGCACTGATGAAACACATAACTCTCCTCTAGTTCTTTAATATTCCCCCAGCCCCACTATTGTGGCCTTATTTTTACCTCACTAATTTTGCTAGCTCTGTGTATATTCATTTGTATAATTAATATGGTTCCATGCATGAGATCCAAGATAGAGAAATTACTCAGAAACAGTAATGGGAGCAATGATTCACGGAGGGTACAAGAACGGGGTGAGGGTAATGATAGCAACGATGATTGTATAACCCCACTGGAAGGGAAGGAACAGCAGAATTGTAGATAAATGGATACATTGGGTGGTGTAAGATATGGCAATAATAGTATATAGTATATTAAGGGTCCATGTGGGTGGTAGGGTCGGGGAGGGAGGGCCTAAAGGGAAGCTGTTATCAGAGTTCAAGAAGAACAAAAATGTTTTGGAAATGATAGTGACAGAAATTATACAACTGTGCTTCATCTAATGGAACTGTGGATTGTTACAATATCTTCAAGAGCTCAGAATAAAATTATTTTTTTTTAATGAGGTAGGGACTGCAAAAAGAAATATCACAAGTGGATGGCTTTAACAAGTCGAAAGGTATTCTCTCACAGTTTAGAGGACAGAAGTCTAAATTCAGAGTGTCAGATGGGGAGAAAACTTTCTCTTGGTGTGGTCTCTGAGGGAAGGTCTTTGTCTCCTAGCATTTCTGTGAACCCACTGTTCCAGGTGTCTATGCATCCTTCTTCCCCTAGATGTAGAAAGGTCTCACTGCAGGGACCCACAACCAAAGATGTTTCACTCTCAGCTCTTCATCCATGGTGGTTCTCAGGTCCCTCGGATATCTCGGCCCTTGCTTAAATTCTTATGCTTATCAAAGAGTTAGCCACAATTGACAACCAAGTACGGTAGATTTTATCCTTCTTTTTTATATATGACTGCCTCTAATCTTGTCATCCTAACATCACAGAGATTAATATGTACAACAGGTCAAAGAATTACATCAGACCACAAAATGGAAGCTAGCTAAGAATACTAAGAATCATGGCCTAATGTAGTTGACACATATTGGAGAGGTTATACTTCAATCTATCAGAAGATCAAGTCAATGACAATAGTATGATCAAATATATTAGAACTGTATCTAGCTAGCACATAATAAATCTTACAAATATTTATTTATCATCAAAGCATTAAATAACTAAAAAGAAAAAATGTAAGTGAATAAATGCATATACATCCATTTACATATACTAATATACATATTATACCTCTAATAAAGAGTTTTGAATTTGGTTCCTATTTGTGTGAAAATTGCAAAATGAGCAAAAAAAGTAAAGAAGCATTGATGACTTTGAATTATGTTGTTGAAAAGCATATTAAATATTCCATGACATTCCAGAAGAATAAACAAATCTGCTTTAGGAGAAGGACAGCCAGAATATTCCTTAGAATCCAGGATGGTGACAAGTTCTCTGATATAGTTTGGACATGTCATCAGCAAGAACCAGACCCTGGAAAAGAAGGTCTAGGCTTGGTAAAGTAGAGCTAAAAAGAGGAAGATTCTCCTCGAGATGAATTGACACAGTAGCTTAAGCAAGGCCCTTGAACTAAGGGATTGTGAGGATGCTGAAGGGCTAGGAAAGGCTTCCTTCTGGTGTCCCTGGGGTCATTCTGAGTCAGAACCAATTTCTTCCCAGTTAACAAGGACAGCAATGCAGAAGAAGAAAACGCAAATTCAAAAAGGCACATTCTTCTAATTTCTCAGTTCAGTACATGCTCTCTGCTGAATCAGGTAGCTGTTTTCCTAGACTATCTTTTGAAAATACATAATGAAGCAACCTTTCATTCCAACGGTCTATCCCATGACTGAAATATTTAATGGAGACATTGTCCAGTGAATATTATCCCAACCCGGCAACATCCCTTGGGTTTAATCGGAGTGCATAACCTTACCAGAAGAAATTTCAAATGGAGAGCTGTCAAGAGAAACCCATATCAAATCAGGTTGTAGAGCAATGATCGGAAAAGAAAGGAATCAATCCCCCTTCTGTCTTGACATCAGCTCTCCCAAACTCTACCTACTTGTTTGGAAAGAGTCCCTGATCCTTTCATCCCCATTTTCCCACCCCCCTTCCTTTTTTAAAAATAGACACTCCACCGACACTGAGCTGTCATCATATTTAAATTAGTGCATGATGACTTTTCCAAATGCTTGGTTCATAGATCCAAAACTCAGTGCAGCTGAGCCAAGTGTTGATTTGATTCTGGTGACTGCTGGTTGGCGCGCGTCTATCCTTTGGCATCCAGGTTTCTCTCTCTGTATGGTGGCGATTTCCATCTCCTAAGAGTTC
Organism: Tenrec ecaudatus; assembly: GCF_050624435.1. Classification (NCBI taxonomy): domain Eukaryota; kingdom Metazoa; phylum Chordata; class Mammalia; order Afrosoricida; family Tenrecidae; genus Tenrec; species Tenrec ecaudatus. The sequence continues at coordinate 5,469,861 of NC_134544.1, read as the reverse complement.
AATTTCTCATCTCGAAATCCCTGCTGAAGTCTTAACAAGGCCCCTTTTCAGTAGGAGCTACCAGTAACAGAGGCCCTCAGTTTGTCTTTCCCCAGGAACTGAGTGGTAAGATTTGCCGTATGGCGCATTCTATATGGCGCACATTATTTCTGGCTTCGTGAAACAAAGTCACCACTCAACAGAACTTTAAATTAGCATACTCAGGAAATCAAGAGCCCCCAATGTAATTAGCATACAGCTGCTAATTATCAAGTGAAATGCTGCCATTGAAGAGGGACTGGAGTTACTGTTGATTTGGGTGTTAACATGAAGAGATAATTATTTCAAACCACTTTACTTCAACGTTTTCGTTATTAAACATATGTTTCTAATTTCCCAGGACGCAGGAAGTTGTTGGAGATGCAAGCCAGCTACCTCTTAAAGTACATCTTAATATTGTGCGGTAGTTCACTTGAGTTTGGGATGACGTTACATACCCTTAAAGGCTGCCGTGTATAAAAAACATTTGCTCTCAGAACAATGCACAAAAACTCACCCCCAAATGCCAGAAGCACTCTTGTTAAGGCGTTGCACAGGCTGCGAGATGCTTTACAATGTGCCGCGCACACGCAGCGAAACTCTCCATCGCATCCTTTTAATTTCATTAAATTCCTGAAAGACAGGCACCGCCAGCTGCATCCATTCCCTCTGTCCAGTACCATGCTTTGACAGGCCCCATACTTCACGATGACAAGCTTAGGGTCTCACTGACTCAGTGGCCCACATGACTCATTCACACAGTAAAGGATGTCCAACAATCCCTCAGCTTTATTCCATTGAATGGACAGACCTACTTCCATGCTAGGCTTTCCAAGGAAAAGAAGGATCAAGTGAGGTGGAGAGCCGCCTTTGCCCCACGTGCAGCTCCACAGGGTGTTGGTGACAATAGCCTTCTGCACTGAGGCGAATCCAGGCCCACTTTGTGAGCATGCTTTTGAGTGGATATGTCCCCATGCAATTCATAGAGATGTTTCATGCATGAGTTGTCAGCCTAGACTTCCCTTTGCTCATACTCACCTCATAAATAGAACATGAAAGAAACTGCCAGAAAGACCTAATTGTTGACTTGGGGTATGGCGGAAACATAATGTTTCAGAGAGTAGGTGGCAAGAGATGGGTCCCACAGAGCTATGGAGTGCTCATGACAGGTCACATTATTCTCTGAGAATGGGGTAAAGATAGGAGATGTTTTCAATGGACATGTTTAACTTTTCTCCAATAAAATGCTTAATGCTGCTGGATGAAAAATAGATAGGAAAATGTAAGACTTAAGTAAAATTTCCAGACAAGAAGCTATTTCAGTAATTCACTTAAAGGACAAGAATGAAGACAGAGGCAGGTTGGGAGTGGGTGGTAGTCTTCATGGAAGGTGAGATTGAAAGAGAAAAAACATTTTCTACAAAAAATGAATGTGAAGAAGCCCTTCCATTCTGAGTCATGGATTAGAAGATAGCAAGTTCCTTATTTATGTGAACCATGACACTTTTGTGGCAACACTATTAAACGACTTCATTTTAATGGTAGTGTGGAATGAAGCATAATAATCATATTCAGTATTTCAAGGATTCCAATTACAAATTGAAGCCTCACACCAAGTTATTAGATACATAGTGGCTTTTGTGTTACAGGTTTGTTTGTTTGTTTGTTTTTTCTTAAATCACTATCTGAGGAAAATTATATTATAAGCTCTATCTAAATTATATGTCTAATAAAAATCAAAATATCAACACTAGAAATATTCATAAATCATTGGACACAAAGCAATTTTCCCTCCTACATTACAGTGCCTATCTAACACAACTCTTCTTGATGTGATCGAACTATTAAATTTTATGCTATATGAATGAAATGCCAATAAAACTGTGGGGGGAAAATAACTCAAAAGCGTGCCCTCAAATTACTCATTTCCTGACCCTTTCAAGTAATTTCAGCACTGTCATGAAACTTAATAATTTACTGCATTTTATTCAAAATCCCTATCTATTTACCTCATTATATGGAACTGTAAACTTTATTGCTTGTCAATAGACAAAGAGAGCTTAATATTCTTAAATATTTGTTTCCCGTTTATTTTGTACTGAATTCATGTTACTTTAATAATTGAAGAAAAATCATTTAAAGTACATTATACATAATTAAGGAAGACTTACCAATTAACATCTTTAACATTTGTATCAGATGGCAGGTCTGAAGAAGCAGAGAAAAATAGTGAAAATCTGGATGAGAGGGACACGCTACAGGAAAGGTCAGCACACCTTGGGCAGTGCCAGACAGTATGGAAAAGCAGTACCCACCGATTCAAGCATACTTACTTTGAGTAATATTGGTTCTTGATTTATTCATGTGCCATGAGGCACACTTACAGCCAATGGATGTGATATATGGTAGAAAACGATTTTACAAGGTCCTACCAGGCTCTGCTTTTTTGATATCCCAAAATTCAAGATTGTAAAATTTAAGGCTTATTTGGCTTCGCATGAAGAATAGCTGATTGGGAAGCCTGGATTTCCACTTAGATGTCGGAAGCAGAGCAAGTGATTTTATTTCTCTGAGTGTCCTTTTTTGGTCTGGTAAAATTTAAGGTCATGCAGGCCCCGTGGTGGATGCAGGGACTTGCAGTTGGCAAAACAGGAAGCCAGGCTCTGACACTGAATCACCAAAGCAAGTGCTCAGGCCAGCATGGAGGCTCTTCCTGGCAGCTGCTGGCAATCAAAGTGGCATGTCCACAGGTGGCCTTGAAACTGAAACCAAAGAATATTTATCAGGAGGAATGATCATTGTGTTGGCCTTTGGAGGAAATGCAAGGGAATTTGGCAATTTCAGGCCACAGTCTGGCACAGCAATGTATTTTTGTGTCACACCATTTTACTCCAAAGGTGATTCCAACTCATAGTGTCTGCCCCGCCCCCCACCCCCCGGGACAAAGGAGACATGCACATTTTGCTTACATTTTCTTGTGACCACATTTTCATAATTGTTATATTACCCTTCATAAATACAGTTCTGTATTTCGTAGGAACATGTGTTCGGAATAAATTTCCGGAGATTTCACCTAATATGTTGTCTCTTCTTAAACATTCTTAAAAACTGTTGCAACAGAACTGAAAATACCTTGACTGTGAGCACTAAAATAATTTTTATAGTTACTAAGGTGAATTGTATATCAACTTTATATATTTCTATTTCACCAGCTCTTGAGTGTGGGTAATTTTGAGCCTAAGAAGCATCAGGAGAAAAGTTGATTTGTTAAAATGGTAGAAAACTGTATTATAATGCTAGCACGTTGGAGGTTTGAATTCCCCTTCGGAATCCCACTCTTTGCCTTGTATCCTGAGACTCAGCCCTTCTAATTGTTAGCACCTCTTTCCTCCCCTCCAGAACATTCAAATGCACTGCCTTCTACTGTGGAAATGCCTTCCACTCAAGAGAAAGGCCACCTTCCCATCCACTCACTTTTCTGCCAGGATTTTAAGATCCAGATTGCCTAAGGATTGCCTTGCTGCTTAAGTACATTTGCCTAGAAATTAGCTTAGCTTGATTTGAAAAAACAAAAGGATCAAAGAATTTAGAAAATTTTATAAAGCCAGCAGAAGCTGTGTTCTTCTGGTACATTGAATACATTCCCTCTACCTACTGCAAATAGAACAATTATGTATATTAATTTAATTGCAGCTTTTGAATCATTCTGCTAATTGCCCTATTTTTAGAATAAAGACCTTTCATAACTTATGTTTTGTTTGGCTCTTTCCCCCTTCCTGGTTCCTCCAACTTAGCTATACACTTTGAGCATCATTTTGTCAACAGTGACTTGAACTGACCCTGTCAATGTAGTCGTTCGGTGGACAGGAGACACATTAACCAGAACATCACCACTGAAACATTCTGAGAAGTTGCTCAAAAGGAGATGGCTGTGATTGGTTAACGGCTGTTCTGCAGTCGAAAGAGAAGCGTGTAAAACAATCACGCAGGTTGTGAATGTACTCTTCTTCTTGTTAGGCTTCCTCATGGCTCTTCACTCTTAGCCACTTTCTAGAGATCCAGGAACACAGCCTAGTGTGACACTACCCTGATGATCATTTTTACGTTTGAACACACATTGCAGTCACACTGTCCATTCATCTCATGGAGGGGCTACTTCTTTTCCTAAGACCCTGTACTTTGCCACACATGAGATCCACGAATTCCTCATTCAGCTTCTCTCTCGGGTCCATGTTGTTCCTGAACAGCTCTAGCTCTATGCTTGGGCCCCTCTTCCCAAGGTTACAGTAAACTTTCCACACTGGATTCGTTCTCCGTGGCTTTCTGTCCTTTGCATCACAAGTCTTGAAAAATGAGAGGAGGAATGGTGTCCAGGGTCTCTGAGACCCTGGCCTGGTTTTCAAGGTATTGGATAGCTGCAGGCATTTGGCTCGCTGCTCTTGTAAAACTACAAAACTCTCTAGAGAATATGTTCTAATGAACTTTAATGACGCAAAACACAAAGCACTCATCCATATTTTTGCCTTTGACCAACTCAATTTTCACAGAAATAAATGAATTTATGCCAAGGCATCTAAATAATTAAGGTCAGGAAGGGCAGGGGAAATCAGAACAGCGCTTTTGTTCCAGGATTACTAGTGTAGCATGATAAACAAGGCAAACCATAGGACACAATGAATGTCGAACATGATACCAATTAGTTCAAGCAAAGTCCCCTCCCCTAAATTTCATTGGGGGTTATATCCAACTTGCATGTAAGTTATTTTATTTAATTAAAATATTTTCATTGCAGATTTCAGCTGGGAATAAATCATATCAATATAATTTTTGGAAGAGATGAACTACTTATAATGGTACTAGTTCTTCCTCATGCTAAAATGTACCTCAGAATTTGGACCATTGTTTTTGTGATACAAGCATGGCTTCATTGTATCATTCACCACAAAGTGTGCGTGTATGCGTGTGCCTGTGTACACAGGCATGTACGTGGATTTAAAAGAACTTTATGACATTTATAGGAGTCCTGCTGGCTCAGTGTGTTAAGTGCTGGGTTGTGAAACTGAAGACACAACGTTCTAACCCACAGGCTGCTCATTGAAGGGAAAAGTGAGGCTGTGTGCTCCACAAAGATTATAATCTTGCAAACACTTAAGAAATGGTTCTACTTTTACCTATAGAGTCTCTGGATTATTGTGTTCCCAATGGTACATGTCTCATGCCAGAGATTTCAACTATACCTAGAGAGTCTGAATGTTTCTTTCTTAAAATTAGGAGTCAACTAAAAAACTCAAAAAAGAAACGGAAGTCAATCATGCTACAGAAAGACTCCATGGAACTGAGTTGAAATCCCCTGCATTTCCCAAAGCTACGAGTCTTCCTGGGAGCTGGAAGTTTCATCTTCTCCCTGAAGAGTGGGTGCTGGCCTTGTAGTGAGCATCCCTGTTGGTTACCCACTAAAGACCGGTGTTCCTCAAGGGCTGATGGAGGGAGGGGGCAGATTCAAAAGGCAAAGTAGAAACCTGCACCTCTTGGCATCGCCTATCAATGATGGTCAAATCTTGAAAAAATTCCTGCACAAGCTGTCATCTGTTCAGTAAGCCATCAGATCTACGAAACTTCAGTAAAGCCAGGGAGAACGCCGTGGAAACCGCATTTGAAAAGCCCTGGTGACTTGAGAATTCTGCAGTGAATGCCAGGAGAATGGGGAAAGGCACAGCTCAATGGACAGTGGTCTAACACCAGAGAGGCAGTCTCTTCAGAGATATTCTATCCCATTTTTCCTCTTTGCGCAGCAAAACAAAGTGAAATATTTGGAGACAGGATTCAATACTGGCTGAGCCAGGCTTCCTCTTTGTTCCCTCCCCCTTTGTCTCACATTTACCAAAAACACTTCCCAGGTGTGCTATCTCGCTGGAAAACTGGTGTTCTGTTAGTATTGGTCCTTCAAAATATGCATACTGTCTAGCCTGCAGCCTGTCCTTGTCTAACTTTGACCTTGAGGCCCTCTTTGAGAATATGCACAAATGCAGGAGTTTCAGAGGATTCCAGTCTGTGGTGCGCCAGTGGCAGTGTTAAGATTGAAAGATTGATTTAGGGGCTTGGTTCCTTTAGTGGTACTTTTGCAAAAAGTTAGGGGGAGGCTTCTGCCCTCTAATTAACTAGCCCAGTCTGTGAAGGAATGAGTTCTTGTAAAGAGAGACAAGTGTTAAAAGCATTTTTCATAAAATCTTCTTTTCATTCTGCGTTCAAAGTTATATTACTAATCAACCAATCAACAGCGGGCCTGGTTCTCAGCCTCTGACTTCTGTGAACTACTTCAACAGAACCAGGGGAAAGTCTCTCAGACCACTCTGCCCATACCACAGGAAGGCACTGCCAAGTCATTTTCCAGAGTCAAATGTCATGTAACCAGCATAGTTACTGTCCCCATCAGAAGCAGGTGACCCCTCTCCTCTTAATATAAACTGTACAGATAGCAGTGCTTTCCAAATCCAAAGTGTCATGTGTCATGTAGTCTCATTGGCTGTCTCCAGATTGATAGCCTAGACTCCACCCCTGCACTTTTAAAACTTAAACTGACACCAGATTAGGTGACTACTGCATAGCTCTTCCTTGGTGTGGTTTCTGGTTTCAAACTGATGATCCTGTGGTTAGCAATCCAACACATAATCCATTATGCCACTAGGGCTTCTGTTATTGTTGTTAGGTGTTCTTTAATCAATTTCCACTCATAGCACTCCCAGATGACATATGTTCCTATAGGATTTTCTACATGGGGATCCTTAGAGGAGAGGAATGCAAGACGTTTTCTCACACAGAGCCAGAGAAACTGATAGGTGTGAAGTGTCCATCTTTTCATTAACAGCCAAGCATTCAGCCATTGTGCTTTAGGGTTCCTGTCTGAGATATTGTTGTTAGGTGCTTTCGAGTCACGAGTCACTTAAAACTCATAAGAACAGCTATAGACAACAGAACAACAGAAAGAAGCCACCTCATCCCCACACTTGGTGCTTTGCTGTTTCTGTTAGAAGCCAATGGGTCCGTTCCAGCCCACAGTGACCGTATGCATGGCAGAGGAAACACTGCCTACTCCTGCACTGTCCTTACAAGAGTTCCTGTGCTTGAGCCAATTGGAGGCATCACGTCAAGCCATCTTCCTGAGAGTCTTCCTCTTCTTCGCTGTCCCTTCATTTCACCAAGCACGAGGTCCTCCAGGCGCTTGTCTCCCTTGACAACGTGTCCAAGATGTGAAAGACAAAGTATGTCAAACATTTCCCAAGTCTGTGCGTTGCCGGGTTTGATCTCATGGGCGCAACCCCTTCCATTGAGATGCGCCCAGTATGATTCCCTGACCTGAACTAGATCATCAGGACCAAGACCCTACTTGCATTTTAAAAACAATAGGAGAAACTTTACTTTTGAAAAGCTAATTTTATATTGTAATGCTTCCATTTTCCAAATTAAAAAGAACATGTTTTTCTCACATCAGTGCCTCTGTTAATAATATATTCGATTACATCTATAAATTTATATGTGATCGTGAAAGTTTTGCGTGTGAAATTCATTGCACTCACATTAGCAAAGGAGCAGAAAGTTCTGTCTGTTAGAGACATAGTTCAATTACAGTGCAGGCAGTCTCTGAGTTACAGAGAGCAGACTTGCAAGCTGGAGTTAAGAACGAACCCCATAAAGACCCTATCATGTTAAAATTCAGAGGCATATATGATGGACTGTAATGGCGAAGGGCCCTACTTTCTGAAAAGCATCGAAACACTGTCATTGTTACTGAATTATTATGTTAAGAATATTTCAGTGTACTGTTAAATGTTTCTGTAATGTTTTGTGCATAGAAATGCACAAATATGACTGTAAGTCTAAACGGTAGTAATGCACGGAATGCCTGGGCATGTTGATGCAAAGGGAGACATAATAAGAAAACGTTCCTTGTAATAATAAGATGCCAATCTTAGGGCCACTTCCCTACGAACGGTAGCCCAGTCATTATGAAACCAGCTGAGAAGAAAGCTGGTGGGAGGCTCTAGCAGATAGGGAATCAGGCAAAATCAAAGATGAATTCTGAGAAAAGTAAGTAATTGAAATGTCAATTCCATTTACTGCAAATTTATCAAGAGCTAAAACTTAATATGCTCCTTTGCCTCTGCCCATTTGAGTGGCATGAACATACACAAGCCTTCAGGTGTCGAGCTACACATACTAAACAGTGTTTAAGCTGTTCTACAGCATTCTTCAGGGTCAACTATTTTGCAAATTCTACATTGATGTCTGTGATATGAAACAGCCTCAAGATGGTTTCCATAAAATTAGTTCACTTGATTTTAGCACATACACACACATACATGCAGACACAAACTCACAACCACGTTCGAGCACACCAATAACAATGCACACCTGAATGCTCTACACACACACTCCCCTCCTCTCACACACACCATCGGTGTCAAAAGCCTACTTGATAAGATGGATAATCTTGGCTCTCTGATTTATATACATGTCCAAAGAGCTAAGCGCATAGTCATTGTTTTGAAGAATCTAATTCTATTTGGCAAGCCCTTTTGTGAAGTTTTATGGCCTAATGGAGGCCTTTGGACCATATTAAATGTTCTCCATTGGAACAGAATGCAAGCCACATCCCTGTTAGAATGACGCTGCACCACATCTTATTCACTGTATTGGGATGTCTCAATTTCAGCAAGGCACACAAACATATAAATTAAAATAGGGAGAGCAGGGAGGGGAGGGAAAAACGAGGGAGCCTGGGGAAGAGTGAGGCAGAAGCCACTTTCAATATTGGACTTTGTCCCCTGATGTCAATACTTCAGCCTTTGTCGACAGTGGACAGAGGTGGCCTGGACTCACACAAGTTACTTGTTGAATGTTTTGAAAATGATGATGGAAGCATATGTGCAAATGTGCTTGACACACTGGATGAATGTAAAGATTGTGATTAGAGGTGTAAAAGCCCCTAATTAAAAAAAAAAGAATCTTATGCCCACTTTAAAAAAAAAAAGAAAGTTTAGGAAGGAGAAGGTACATGACTGAGCGTGATGGGTTTATTATGCAAACTAGCCCCCCCCTAGGAACATCTGGGTGGAGTTTAATCTGGTCGCAGCTTGATTGGAGGGCTATGAGGTAAATGGCCTTCCAAGGCCAGTCCCTCCTCTATTTCTCTCTGGCAATTGGACCAGTTCTCTGCTGCCTGAGCTAGTCCTCTGCCTCAACCACGTACTGTGATACCGTGGGCGGAGACTAACCATGGATCTTGTAGCTTTGCCATGCATCACCGAAGTTCCAATGAGATCTGCCTTGCCATGCTGCTGGTACGTACATTGCTTGAGTGCGAGATCCCATCTGGCCCTATTTTGCTAAGCTCCCACACCGCTGAGGGCTGCTGACCCACCCTGTTGTCTGCTGCCTGCAGGTGGACTCTGCCTGTCTTGACTGAAGGCACCCTTCATTCTGCTTCTTTGACCTTGAACCAGCAGCCTGCATGAGTTGAAGGAACTTCAGTCTGTTCACGAAAGTGAATGGGAAGGAGTCCTCTGTACTGCTATGTGGACCAATTAGCCTTTAATTCCTTCTTGCTGAATAAATCTATCTATCTATCTATCTATCTATCTATCTATCTATCTATCTATCTATCTATCTATCTATCATCACAAATGTCCTGGTTTTGTTACTCTAGAGAACCTGCCTAGCACAGTGCGGAAGCAGGGATGATTTTTCAGAGCGACTCCTCACTGGCTAGCAGTGAGGCATGTTGTTCAAGGAGCAGGCCAGTCGATAATAATGGCATCAGGAAGATGTGAAAGACCATGGAGAAAGGTAGATCAGAGAGGAGTTTAGGGGTGGATAATAGGATCCACAGGAAAATGAATGAATTCGATAAGAGAAACAATTCCATTGATATCATTATGATTTTGATAGTACAACCTAAGTGCCGGAATTTTAAAAATCGCTTAAGTTTGAGAAGCAACTCTCTCTGGAATTAAGTCACGGATAGAGAATGTACTTCCAGATCAGCGGTTCTCAGATTGTGGGTCTCAACCCCTGTGAGTTGCCCCATTCATAATGGTACCAATTACAGTGATGAAGTAGCAACTGAAATAATTTTCTGGTTCGGGTTCACCACAACATGAGGAACCCTATGAAAGGGTCTCACCATTAGGAAGATAGAGAACCACTGTTCTAGATGCTCATGTATCCATATTCCTTTATTGTACTTTTGCTCCTGTAAAATGTATATTACAATCTTTGTGCAAAAATAAGAAGATAACTTTGCTACCTGTATGTATAATGCTTATTTCTTGAATTAAGCAGTATCTCCATGCCCATCATAGATCTTGCCATCCCTCTAACTCACACATCTAACAAACAGCATGTGCTTGGTGGAGCAATGGATAATCCGTGAACTGCTGACAGCAATGTTGGTGGTTCAATCCCATCAGCTGCTCCTCAGGACAAAGATGAGGCTTTCTGCTTCCATAAGGATTTAAACTCTCAGAAACACCATGGAGAAGATCTCCTCAGTCCAATATGGTCACTCTGAGGCAGAATTGACTGCATGACAGGGCATAGGTACAACTAACTAGTCAAGTGAGATATTTATATCTCTGACTTTTAAAATAGATAAAAATAAAGGGCCTTTTAAAGAATTGTTGATAATAGGTTAGAGAAATTCTGTTCAGTATCAATTCTTGCATATCTACTAAGAACTATGATTTAGAAACCCACATGTTTGCTATTAATATTTTAAGCCGAGGCTGTGTCTGCCCAATGCCCACCTGAAATTGAAAGTTAAGCCCATGTGAGTAACTTGGTTTGCAGTTAGCCAAGCTCTTCACAGGTACGGCAAGTCTGAGGAGTTTGTTTGTAATCCAAAGAGAGATAAAAACTAATCAACCTTTCCCAAATATTCTTTCAGGTTCTTCTCCTCTTTGACAGACTTAAAATTATCAAGATTGTTTGCAACATTAGAGAAAATGTGTTTTTTGAAAATGTTTAGTATTCTTTGCTATTTAGGTCTTGTGTGTTTGTTCACCAGCTAATCCTGTTTATGTTATAAAAACAAAGCCCACATGAATCAAACAATTGCCCTTGAGTTGATTTTGTCTCACAGAGATCCTAGGAGATAGACTTGAACTGCCCTACAGAGTTGTTAAGGCCAGAATCTTCATGGAAGCCAACTACCTCACCATTCTTCTGAGTAGTGCCTGGAGCTTTGAATCCATCACCTTTCCTTTAGCGGCAAAGCACTTAACCAACTGCGCCAACCGCACACCTGGCAAAATTTTGTGACTGTTGTTCATGTTTTTCTAGATATGAAATCCAGCACAGCTAAATCTCTAGAGATAGTAACTGGATTGATAGTTACTTGGGAGTATTAAAGGGGAGGTTGGGCACACGGAAGCAGAACATAGGTGATCATGAAGGGCAAAGGAGACCAGGTCTACAACAACAAAGGTGGGGTGGTGGTGAGAATCACATCACCGTGAAAGAGGGGGAGTGCATGATGGGGACCCAATGCCCATCTGTAGACAGCTGGACACCCCTTCCAGAGGGGTAGTGTGGAGGAGGTGGGCCACTCAGGGTTCAGTGTCGCAACAATGAAACTCAAAACCTTCCTCTAGTTCCTGAACGCTTCCTTCCCTCCCAATCATCATGACCCCAATTCTACCTTGCCTTGCGGACCTGATTATACCAGAGGATGTACAGCAGTGCAGTGGGGATCTGGAGGCACAGGGAATCTAGGACAGATGAACCCCTCAACACCAGCGGTGGAAGTGTCGACACCAGGAAGGAAGGGGGTGTAGAAAGGGAGAACTGATCTCGGAGATCTATGTGTAACCTCCTCTTTGGGAGATGGGCAATGGGCGGGGGTGAGGGGAGACGCCGGGGAGTGTAAGATAAGATATAATAATTATTTATAAACTATCAAGGGACCAGGGGCGGGATCGGGGAGGGAGGAGGACGGGGAAAAAAAAGGGAAACCGAGCTGATTCCAGGAACCCAAGTGGAAGGTGAATTATGTGAATGACGAGTGCAACGAATGTATAAGGGTGCTTTGCTCAATTGATGTATGTACAGACTGTGATAAGAGCCTTATGAGCCCCAATAAAAAGATTAAAAAAGTGGGGGGAGGTTGGGGACAAATGGCGAGCTAATCGCCATGAGTACGAGGATAAAGAAGCTGTTCTACAACGGATTGTGGTGGTGATTGTACAACTCTTCTTCATGTGATTGAATTATGTGATATGTGAATTATATGTCAATCAAACAGTTAAAAATATAAAATGTAATCCCTAACAACTTCAAAAAAAATAAGAGACCAAAACAAATCAATAAAACCAAAACCCAAACACAGGACTACTCTATAGACCATAGTATACATCCCCTTAGGGTTTCTGAGACTGTCATTTGTTATGGGTCTCATCTTTGCCCCATGGAGGGACTGGTGCTTTTGAATTACTGACCTTGCGGTTAGCACCCCAACGTCTAACTCATGACTCCCCTGTTAAATCAATAGCAAATCTCCTAAATTAGCATGATGCTTAAATACTCCTACAATATTAGTCACCCTCAGTTCTCCTGATGACTATGCATGGGAGGCCACTCTGGCATTTTTACGTCGCTCTCTGCTGCTCTAGTTTTAGAGGATGTGTTAGTTCCTCGGTATTATCAGAATATTGCTCCTCAACTAACATTGTTAAAGAGAGATCTTCCCTCTTGCCATTTAAGGACAACCAGGATGTGTGAGGGCTTTGCAAATAAGCAGAGCATGGATTAGTCTGCAGAGGAGGAGGACAGCAAGAGCCCAGACAAGGCTCAACCCCCATCTACCTGAACAAAAGTGCTACGCAAGATTTTGAAGGTTTTGATGGGAAGGGACATTACGTTTATGTATTAGGTAAATAGGTTCTCAGGAAACTAGCTCATGGAGTTCCTTACAAAATGGGTCTCATAGAGAATTGCCTGGCTTCTGAGATAACACCCTGCATGCCTGGGTCAGCTCTGAAAGATTGTGCTGGTGGGATTATATCAATTATTGAATCAATTTAACCATCTGGAAGCATATCGTGATTCTTACTATTTGTACAGGTAGCAGAATACAATTGTTTTAGAGGATATTTCAAATGGACACTGGATGACCAATGTGGGAACCAGGATACTGAGTTTTTCCTCATTTGATTGTGCTGGTGCCGTGGGGATGGGCTAGAAGAGAAGGTGGCTGGGCAACCCCGCCCACCTGCCACAGGAACAAAAAGAAGTGCCGCGATGTTCACAAAAAGAGTATCTGGGATTGTTTGCTTCTTGAAGTCAGCGTGATTAAGTTTGCGGGTGTTGATCTTCCTTTGACATAACAAAGTAGAATATTGGAACAATGTCCCAACCAGTCACTGTAGCCTAGCTCACTATAGCTTCTATGGAATTGATTCTGAGTCACAGTGGCCCTGTAGGACAGAGTAGATCTTCCTCTGTGGGTTTCTGAGCTTGCAAATCATAATGGGAGTGAAAATCTTCATCTTTCTCAGGGAAGTACCGGTGGTTTCAAGTTACTGATCTGTCAGCTGGCAGCCCAAAGCACCGCCATGGCTCCTTCATGGCTGCTGTCATAAATTACCAAACTTCAATTGGCTCACAATCGAAGTTTATTCTGTCAGAGCTCGAGGAGCAAGAAGGCCTAAGTCGTGTTCTCTTTGAAGACTCTATAGAGAGACCCGGCCTTCTTACGCTTTCAAACTTCTAGTGGTTGTCAGCTGTCGTGGCATTCCTCAGCTTGTGGCTGCATCGCTCGCACTCCACCTCTGTCGTTGCCTGCCTTCCTCACTTTGTGTCGCTGTTTCCTCTTTCCAAATAAGGTCACATTCCCAGACACCATGGGGTAGAATGCTGATTAATCATTTTTGAGACGGGGTCACAGTGAATTATTTTGCTTAACTTTAAATCACCATAGATCTTTTTAATTTGGCATCCCAGCAAATGATTAATCCACTAGGCTCAAATGGAAAGAATGGGTATTTGAGTTCACCCAGGGGACGCTCAAGAAATCCTGATGGTGACTGGCTGGTGACAAATGAGTCCTTGAACATTTGATGGAGCACAGTTCTACCAGGACATGGACAGGGTCACTATAAATGGAAATGGACACAATGAAGCTGTCTTAACCTCCTATTTCCATGTCCTGGATACAGTGGAACATGCTGCCAGCCAACGCAGAGTTCATTTTCAGCATTCACTAGGACAGTTGAAATAATCTTCTATAAGACACAATATCTGCATGCTTTGATACCATTATAATTCATTTTTTCTTTATTACATTTTTGGATTACCAAAAACATGTTTAGCATATTCTATCCTGGACAAAGGGTGGCACTCTTATTCAAAAGGCTTGATGTTTTCCTGTTTCCCACAGACTCATTCTATACTAACTACTGTCACTTTCTTTCTGAAGGAACAATGGCTATGAGGTGTTTTTGTTTACCTGTATAATAGTATTTTCTCTGTTGCATGAAGTTTATTCTCATGAAACCAAAATACCTACATCAAAGCCAATCACTCACCGACTAGTTCTTTCAGAATGACTACAGGAGCAGGCGTGCTTGTCAAATTGGGCAGAGTCCCACCGAAAGACAGTCAGAATGCCAGGGACGTAGTGGTGGTGCCAACTAGATCATTGGGCCTGGAATCAAGGGGGCAGAGGGTCAGTAACACTCTGTGAGGTGATCCTTGGGGCACGATGAAGTCAATCACCGTGAAATCACAGCACTACTCAAGGAGTAGTGAAAACAGAGTGAGCCATTCACCTCTCTTGGTTTTCTTGTTTGTGATTTTGCTTTTTAGTTTGTTTCACACCTTATGGGAAAAGGACTTAAAAGGATAATTCAATATCTGTCCAAATATAGGAAAGACAAATCGGAGAGGTCTGGGAGAGGGTAGTTGGACTGAAACAATACCTCACAAAGCTAAAACATACCCAATTGGGTGACTGGGTGATGGCATGGGGTGGGGGCGGGGGTTGGGGATAGCGTCGTCTGAGCATAAACTGGTCTGTAATCTGAAATAATGCTCTGAAGAAAACTTTCATGAAGACGTACATGTGTTTAATGACACACATTTTCATGGAATTTAAGTTGACCCCTATGAAATTTAAAAACCGATAGATGCAAATACTGATAAACAATGGAATTTATTTACTCGTCCAATCATGACATTTCTTAACTTAGTCTCTGTGATCCATTCACCTACACACACGCCATGCTTCTGTTAGGTAACCAGAATCGAGATGAAGGGGATTTGTCTACCCAATGCCTACCTAGGGGCCTGACAAAAGGGGTGGGAAAGAAATCAGGCACCCGTTAGACACCCATGGAAAGATCCAGACTGAGGCATGCCCAGACTCAAGCCCACTAGACCCAGGTGTGAGGTTCAACTGGGCATACAGACTAGGCCCAGCTACATGACATCACACAGGTGAGTTTTAACTCAGCTGGTCAGACCGTCCAATGCCCTAACACTGCCTCCCCCAGTGAGTGGGGCTGGAGGGAATATGAGCAGGGCACACAGCCCAGCACCCTCTCTCTGAGGCCCTGGCATCTCCTGGTGCTGCACATGTGGTTCCATGCTCCCATTCCTGTATGTGTTCCACGTGGTTTACCAGCCGTGATTACTGCATGGTTTCTGCGCAGGCTTGTACACTTTCCTAAAGCACCATGTTCGTTTCAGACTATGAAATCTGCAACTTCCCTTTTCCTCATAAAAGACACTTGGATCACAAACATGCTTCTGGCCATGTAACTTCTTTCAGCACCCTGAAGGAAGAACTGAGGTATCCCAATCCGGGAAACGAACACTTCTCTATATGTGAGTTTTAAGAACACGTAAATGCATGGTTATAGAACTGAGAACAGTCGTGTGGTAGTTATATTGTTTCATGTCGACTTGATAACTAAATTGTAGGGGTGGGGTCTAGCCTGTTAGTCAAGTCATATAGCCTGATGTTGCCTCCTTGTGAGTGTGACCTTCTCATGAGGATTCTAGAAACTTTCTCTCTCTCTCTCTCTCTCTCTCTCTCTCTCTCTCTGCCTTTGTCTTCCTGCTTGAAAGGCATGCTGAATTTTGTGAGAGTCCCGGAGATGCCTCCACTGTCGCTGGATCACCAGGACCTTGGACCCACCAGTCTGTATGTGGCTTCATGAGTCTGAAGAGGGACTTATGGACTACTATCAGACTCTAGGTGGCTAGGCTGGGATGTTTTCCTGATATCCGATTATTTTTTTGTATAAAGCTCTCTTACATATATGCGAGTGTCACTGGATGTGTTTCTCGAGTCAACCTGACCTAACACAAGTCATTCTCAAGGGAATTGGAAAAAGACATAAAAGGTAAAGAAATTAAATGGGGGAAAAGTTCTATTATTCAAATGACTACCCAAAACTATTTTAATTAATATATGTATTTACTTACTTTACATATGTGTACAACATAAATACATATACGGTAAGTGTGAATATATGATTATAATTTAGTCTATATCTCTAAAGCTATAGTAATTGAACCATCATAGATTGGGGCAAAGGTAGAATAAATTCAGGAATAAAACAGAGTGATGAACTCATGAAAAACACAAGTCATACTTGAAAATAATATCTAACAGATATGTATGTTTCTGCATATGAATGCAGAAAAGCATAGATTTTCAATAGAATATTCTCGTTATTAAAGTATCATATGGGAATCAAATTGAATCTCTTTCTGAAATTTCAGAAGCAAACTCATTTCTAGTTTTATTAAAGATTAAGTACAAATTCCCAAAATTTAAAATATTCAAGAGACAATTTTGGAAAATATCTTTATTACCTTGGGTAGGTAGATATTCTAAAGCAAGTGTCAAGTGCACAGGAAGAGCATGATCATTGGAGCACATTGAAATGACACCATCGATCAGCAAAAAGAATATCTACACACGAATGAGGAGAGTTGCACTCGCTACAGTTGATGAAGTAGCAGCATCAGAATATGTATATGAATTTTGCCAGAAACTCAAAGCCGACTGCCATACAGTTGATGAGTGATGCCAACGTGTCTATAACACACAGACACAGACCACCTGAGAGGAGGTTTCGGCAAAAGACTTGAGCTTTGTAGGCCAGGAAACTAGAACAGTCTATATAACACTGGTTCTCAACCTTCCTAATGCCACGACCCTTCATTATAATTCCTCATGTTGTGGTGACCCCCCCCCAACCATACAATTATTTTCATTGCTATTTCATAACTGTAATTTTACTACTGTCACCTCTACTCAGGTTGAGAACCGCTTGTCTATAAGCATATGAAAAGATTCATAATCTTTAGCAATCAGAGAAATGCAAATTTAGCCCTAGGAGAAAGTATTTCTCACCAACATGATTGGTAAGCACTACAATCGATGCTTTATCAAGTGTCTGAAAGAACATGGAGCAATCAGAACTCTTTAGGAGCTACTGAGGACCTCAGTTTTACACACACTTCAAACTAGAGTGTGTTATTATTTAGTGATCTTGAAAGGAACAAATCCTGTGAGTCAACCACACCACTGCTTTCTGGAAGGGCTGTACCCATGCCCCCAGGGGACTTGGAGGCGAACACTCATAACCACGAGTGCTTGTTCTGTCAACTCCAACAGAAAATGCGTGCCAATTCTACTGCACAGCGGGAGAATGAGGAAAAGCAGTTCCTACTTGCTCAACAACTGTGGCAGGGGAAAAGGAAGTGACCTAGGACCACCTGCTTAATGAGTGCAAGGAAGGATGCCACCAAAGAACACTTTCAGGATGATTCAAGATGACTTCCAAACAACTGAAGGGAACCATATATTTGAGCATACAAGCAAAGGTCAAAGCAGAAACCTAAGCTGTGAGTCTGAAGGGGAAGGAGTGTTTGCAAGCTAAGGGCAATGATGCCTGTGTTGTCTTTGTTATCCATAATCTCGAATGATCCATGAACCCCTTAATCAAGCAGGCTTCACACTCACCTTGTGAGAAGCAGCCCTGCTGGTGTTGAGAACTGGCCTCAGGTGAGGCTCTGACTCATGGCAACCCTGTGCACCACAGGACCCAACACTGCCTGCTCCCATGACATTTATTTTCCAATGGTTGTTGCTTAGCTATCGAATGAGGTTGTGGGCTTACAGATGATCTTTAGATGTGTGGGTTTTAGATATGTTCTAGAGGAGAAAAAAACTAAGCTCACTGTGACTGAGCTAATGCCAACTCATAGTGATCTTTACAGACAGGGTAGAAATACCCTGTGAGTTTCTGAGGCTGTGTCTGTTCATGGGAGGAGAAAGCCTTGTCTTTCTCACAAGAAGCAGCTGGTGGTTTCAAAATGCTGATGTGAGGTTAGTAACCTAACTCAGAACCACTATACCAACTACAAAGACATGGTCATTAAACACAAAGGCAAGATAAAGTCAGAGTCAATTGATCCAGGTGAGGGAGACCATTCTCATGAGGCCACAGGGTGAACGGAGATTTACCCTACCTCTGACACCCCCACCCCCACACAAAGTCACTAAACTAGGATGTGGGGTCCAAGAAAACCACAATATAATCACAACTGTTGGCTGGCCAACATGTCTCAGTGCCAGGCAGGACTCCAGAACCAGGAAAGGGACCATATCTTAGACACATATTAAGAGCTTAAATTCTGAGCACCGGATTTGCAGGAGGCTATGGATGGACAATGAAAGCCCCAAATCTATTTGCAGAGTCCGTGCATGGATTAAGCTTACCCGGAAATCCTTCTGAAGCTTGGCCAGCATGTCAATACTGTTTCCTTAGGAAGGGTACATTAGAAAGTAGATGACCTCCACTCCTTTAGAGGCCTGTCTGGGTGTGTTTTTCAGCAGTTCTGTGGGGTGACATCATCATGAGTGCCCTGGCCAGAGGGCCTTGGCCAACCTTGTAAGCTCATTTGTCTAACCTGATGTATGTGTCACAGTTATGGTCAGGTTTCCACTTCTGCAGTCCTGTCTATAGCTGTCATATATTAATCTGCCTCCAAGCATGAATGTGTGAAAGTTCCTTTGTGTTCACTGCCTTATTTAAATATCAGTGTGCCTATGAATTCTTGAATACCATTATAACCTCCAGCTAATGGTCTCCCCCATCTAGATAATGGCTTTGTCTGGTTTTTGTTCCATTTAAGACTTAATGGATGCTCTCCTTAAATTACATGTGGGATCTGGAGTCTCTTACGCTATTCTACTATTACACTGTTCTAGTTAGAAAAGCTGGTTAAGTAAACAAACAGGAAAACAACATAGAAGGTGTGTGTGTGGTGGGGGGGATGTTTCAGGGGCTCCTCATCAAAGCAGTCAAGGTATAATTCCTGTCCATGCGGACTCTGTGACACAAAGTCCATCCAGGGCACTGCCGAGAGAGCGCCTCAGGACGAACTCCCCTCCCTGCACTGACTACGGGGTGGTACCTCTTCACTTTCAAACACACTCTGCCTGAAGACAAACCTATTCACATTGCTGGCTAATAGTCAGAAAGAACTCAGTGGAGGCTGAATCTATGTGGAAAGTAAAAAATGGATTGATGGCTCTTGCTTTTAGTGGTAGCCTTGTCCCAACCCACCCAGTGCTCAGAATGTAAGCGCTAGTGCACATGTTTCATTCATTTCAATGGCACTTTTGTTTCTGGCCACCCTCTAGTAAAACAGAATTTTAAATCAATGTACGCAGAAGCAGCACAGGAGCTCTGAAGGAGCAGTGTTTTAAGTATTCGGCCGCAAGCACAAGGTCAATGGTTCGAACCAGCCAGCTGCTGTGCAAGTAAAGGATAAGGCTATTGGATCCCATAAAGCAGTGATTCTCAACCTGTGAGTCGTGACTCCTTTGGAGGTTGAACTACCTTTTCACAGGGGTCGCCCTATTCATTACAGTAGCAAAATGACCGTTTGACGTAGCAATGAAAATAATTTTATGGTTGGGGGATCGCCACAACATGAAAAACTGCATGAAAGGGTCTTGGTATGAGGAAGGTTGAGAACTGCTGCCATAAAGATTCACAGACTCAGAACCCCTTACGGCGCACTTTATTTGGTTCTATCGGGTTGTCATTAGTCAGAACCAACTCTAGGGCAACTAACAACAATGAAAGCATGATTATATAACCTTTAGGACATTTTACTAATGCTCAGTAAAATATTTGTTAGTTAACATTTAAACCAATGAAGAGAAGAATATTGATCCCTTGTTTGGGAAAACCAAAAAATGGCTTATTTGTCACCTGTGTTTCAGGATACAAAATGAAATCCCAAATCTGAACAATAGTTTACAGAGAACATTTATTAAGTCTTCAATAGAACAAAGACAAAACCAAGAAAAGGACACATCACACTTCATCTAAATGAGGATGACCATTAGCATGTGGTCACAATGGCCTCCAAGCGCTGGCTGAGATGTAGAGCGTTAAAAAGACATAGATGGATAAAGAAAACCGTCACATGATTGGCCTTTGCAAATGGATTGTGGGCTTTCCTCGCAATCCGTGGACTTCTGCAAACTAGGTGCTCAGAATGTTTTCTCTAACATACATGTTAAAAGTCCCTGTGTGGCACAAACCATTTGCCCTCAACTGTGAATCTAAAGGTTCTGCTGTGTCTTTCATGGACTTGTTTTAGTTTTCTACGGCTCCATCTTGGACTTGCATCTGAGCAAATGAAGCCTTGTCCATGGCCTTGTTCTGACTGAGGAACTGAGCTCCTCCACCATCTCTCTCCACAGATGTAGTCAACTTCAAAGCTGCTTGTTCCATCCTCTCAGTTCCCTGTGGAAAGCCCACTGCCCTGGAGTCGATTTTTATTCATATAGACTTTATGTAGGGATTTCCCAGAGAGTAAATATTTATGAGACAAATATTTCTCCCTGGAAGTCTGTGGTGGATATCACAGATCCACCTTGTGTTACCAGCCCGATATTTATTCCACAGGGCCACCAGGGCTTCGTGTGAATAGTCACCATTTATGATGTTAAAAAGAGATAGTAGCAAAATTGTACTTTGGACTAGCTGCAAGGAGGGCAACTTGAAACCACCCACCCACCACTGAGGCTTTCTTCTCCCAGTAAGAGTTAATCTCAGAATCCACAGGGGCAGTGCTGCCCTGGCTGGCATGGTTGCTGTGAGGGCCACCCAACTCAGTGGTAGTGTGTTAGTCTGGGTAGACTAGAGAAGCAAATTCATAAACAGATATATATATATATGAAAGAATGTTATATAAAAGAGGAATTAAATATTGAAAATCATCCCAACCCAATCGAGTCCAAGCCCATAAGTCTGAAATGAGCCCATATATCCGATAACAATCTATAAAGTCCTCTTCAGACTCACAAAGCACATGCAATGACGCCGAATGCAGGATCATCACAGGCCAGTGGGTAGAAAGTCTTTGGATCCAGTGATGTTGTAAGCATCTCAGTGTTGGCAGGGGTCTCTGCATGGCTTCTCCAGCTTCAGAGGTCTGGTTGCATCAGGGTAGGTCCACGTGGCTTCTCCTCTTAGGGCACTAGTGTAGTTCCATGTGTCTTGTCAGCTCCAATGTCTCTCAGGGAGTGGAAGAAAGAGAGAGAGGTTTCCCCCACCTCCAAGGAGGAGGTACTGGATTTCCCAGAATTCTCAAGAGAAGGCCATGCCCACACAGAGGCCTCATTGGCTGTGATCTGAGGGACAAGCTGGACTCCACTCCTACACACTTAATCCTCAAATTAACAAACGATTATATATCTACCACAGGTAGTGTGTCTTTTTTTCATTTGTTCATTTTCTGGTTACAAATCTTTTTATGCCATCTTTATGGTCTTTTCTACCACCAAGGACCCATTTTCCAACGATCAAACTTTGTCTGTTATTTCTAATTTTCAAATTATAATCACCAGTAACTACCAATGCATCTATATTCAGGTTTGAATTCAGTTATCGCCATACATGGACAGACAGTCTCAAGAAATCCTAACTTGTTTCAAATGAGGATGTGGAATGAGGAATAACATTGCTAACCTCAGGAAGAGTTAAACTGAAAAAGAACCCCAGAAAGATGTTTACCTGTGTTTTATTGATAATGCACAGGTATTCCACTGCATGGATTATAACAATTATGGAAAACATTGCAAACAGTAGGAATTCCAGAACACTCCACTGTGCTCATAGTGAGCCTGTTCACAGTTGAAGACGCTGTTGTCAGAATTGAACAAGGGGGCAGATATACAGTGCAGCTTAAAATGGGGAAACCTGTGCATCAGGATTGTGTCCTTCTGCTGCACTTCTTCTTTCTGTGTACTAAACAAGCAGTCCAAGAATGAAAAAGAATGCATCATCAAGATCAGAGGACAAACCCAAACAGCACTGATTGCTGAAAGCAGAGAGAACGTGAAGCCCATGCACAAGAAGATCTGATCGAGGCCTTCAGTATGGAAATCACTGCAGCAGAAAGAAAGCAAACATCCTGACAACTGAGCTATGAGACACATCATGGAAACAGGCCCCCAAAATGTGTCTGTCAAAAATTTATTTTTACTTGAATCCATATTCAATGCCCATAGATTCAACAGCCAAGAATGCAAAAGACCTATGATGTCAGGTACACCAGCGTTAAGAGGTCGCTTTTCTTTGTGTTCCTGCTCCAGAAAATATTCTACTTTATGGTTGACGTCTATCTATTTATCTATCTATCATCTATCAATCTATGTCAAACTCACTGCCATCAAGTGGATGACGAATCATAACAACCCTGTAGGACAGGGTAGAGCTGCCTCTGTAATTCTTTCTAGGATTAGAAATCCTCAACTTTCTCCTGAAGAGCAGCTGATGGTTTTGAACTGCTGATCTTGTGGTTAGCAGCCCAACACATAGCCATTGTACCACCAGGGTTCCTGCTTATGTCTTTCGTTCTCATTATTTAAAGAAGTGTATGTTGATAAGACAAACAAACAAACAAACCTGCTACACCCATATGCAACACAGAGGGGCCCTTGATTGAATACAGCGGGGCAGTCTTCCTCCTGGGGTGTGTCCTCCATTCTTCTAGAGCCAGGTACAAGGCCTCCAGAAAAATCTCCTAGCCACATAGAAGTTGACTCATTCGCAAAACCTTGTGGGAGAGCCACCCAATGATTGAAGCAATGGGTGCTGTGTTCTGCTAATGGCTCCATGCTGGGACAGACACTTGCAGGTGAAGGTCATACAGGAAAATATCAAAGCGGAGCTTTATTAAACAGACATAACTCGCAATTACGCGAACATAATTATTCTAACTGCTAAATCACTTTCAAACATAAATACAATATAGCCATCTGTCAGAATCGTATCCATAAATCATCAGACCCAGCAGGAGCCATGGACATGTACGTGCTTTAAGAAGAAAAAGAGCTGCATGCATGAAAATATGTTTCCTGACAGCCGGTAGAGACATCACAAACCCCGATTGACAAAAGAGGCTTGTCCCAGCAAACACATTAGAGAGACAATCAGAAAGAACTTGGCATAATAACAGTATAAATGTGAAAGACCAGTGAAATTATAAGGCACAATTATTGCCTTATCCTCAAGGCATGAACAGATTAAAGTCTATTTAATAGCATTTTCCACCTGCTTTCCTGACTTAATAAAATACACTCAGGGATTATTTAAATAGCTATATTATTTTAATCATTTCATGGGGAGAAGTTGGCAAAACAACATATAAATATTGGCATAGGTAGCATTGCCGAATTACACATTCATTTCTCGCATTCCCGATCAATGGTAATTATTTCATATTTATTGAAACAAGCTCTGGTGGCATCCGAGTGCATCCATAGCTGTAATATGGTTTGTGGACAATTAGTGTCTATACATTTATGCACAATTGAATATAACTTTGAGAAAACTTTATTTTCATGGTGCGTCATGTTCTTCTTGTCGTTGTTAGGTGCCGTAGGACACAGGGCACAACAGAACAAAACCCTGCCCGGTCCTGCCCGTCCTCACAATTGCTCTTCTATTCTACCTTGCGGCTGCAGTCACTATGCACGCCCATCGGTCTAGGACTTGCATTCCTTTTGCTGTCCCTCCATTTTACCAAGCGTGATGCCCTTCTCTAGAGACTGGGCTCCCTTGACAACATGTTCAATGCACATGAGATGAAGTTTCATAGCCTTGCTTCTACGGAGCAGTCTGTCTATACGTTTTTCCAAGAGAGATGTGGTAGCTCTTTTGGTGGTCCCCGGTACTTGCAATATTCTTTGCCAGCACTGTGAGTCAGACAAATCAATTCTTCTTTGGTGTTCCTTATCCAAAGTCCAACTTTGAAATGCAGACTGGGCTATTGAAAACAACCGGGCTGGACCAGACACACTTTAATCCTCAGAGTCACGTCCTGGCTGTTCAAGACTTTAAAGAGTTCTTGTGCAGTGCACCCTTTGAGTGCCAAATCACAGTGACACTATGGTACCGAGTAGAACTGTCCATGTGGGTTGCCAAGGCTGTAATACGAGAGTATTTTTCATTAGCTCTTTCCATGTAAGGGATGCTCCGGTTGTTGTTCCTTTTTGGATTTCTAACTCTGGATATTTGCATATTTCACTATAATATTTTATTTTGTTTTCTTGAGCTGCCCATTGAAATTGTCTGTTTGACCCTTTGACTTCATCATTTCTTCCATTTACCTCAGTTATTCTGTGATTAAGAGCTTGTTTCAGAGTATCTTCTGACATCTCCCTTGATCTTTCCTTTCTTTCCTGTAGGTTTAATCCCTGTTTCAATCATTACGAATGATGTTCTTGATGTCATACTACGGCTCATCGCGTCTTCCATCATTAGTGTTGAATGTGACAAGTCTGTTCTTGAGATATTCTCCAAATTCAGGTAGGATATTTTGGTTCTCATGGATTTTTAAAAAAATCTTCAGCTTTAACCTTACCTTATATATAAGCAATTGATGATCCACAATCAGATCCTGGCCTGGTTTTAGCAGCTGATATTGAGCTTCTCCATTATTTCCTCCCACAGAAAGAGTCAAATTGTGTATTCCATCTGAAAAGGCCATTTGTATAGTCGCTGTTTGCATGGTTGAAATAAATGGTGTTTGCTATGAAGAAATTGTTGTCTCGATAAAAAACTAGACAATGTGATCCCAGTCTAGTTTCTATCACAGAGATAATATTTTCCCACTACAATTCCTTCCTCTTTGTCTCCAACTTCTGCATTTCAATCACTAACAATTACCACGGCACCTTGACTGCATGTTGGACACATTACAGATAGAAGATATTGGTAGAATTCTTCAAATTTTTGCATCACATAAATTTGAGTAATATTTGTATTGACTTGATTTCCTTATATATAGATACATATAGTCCTTTCGCAGATAGCATTGTACTTAAAGATAGATCTTGAAATATCTTTTTTTGACAATGAATATATCACCATTCCTTTTGAATCTGTCATTCCCAGCCAGTAGAGCATGTGATGTTCTGATTCAAAATGCCTGATACCAGTTCTTTTTTCAGCTCACTAATGCCTGGAATGGTAATTGTCCATTTAATTTTTGACAACTTCCAATTTTCCAAGATTCACACTTTGTACATTCCCAATTCTGGTGACTAATTGACGTTTGTAGTTGTTCCTTCTCATTTTAAGTTGTGCCCCATCAGCAAATTGAGGTCCCGAAGGCTTTATTGCCACAGCCCTTCCTCCATCCGTATCATTTTGATCATCTCTACTTTGAGAAGGAAGCTCTTCCTCGGTCATATTTGGGTTGTCTCCCAAACGGCGGGGTTATCTTCTGGCAGTATCTTCGACCACTACCCTTCAGTATCTGACAATGTTTTGATTTGATCCCGGAGGTTGTCAGTGGCTACCTCCTCAGAAGGGAACAGCCGATTCCTTCATCACAATCTCGTCTTAGTCTTGAAGCTCCACTGAAACCTGTTCATTTTGGGTGACCCTGCTGGCACAGGAAATGTCAATGACATAGCCTCCAGTAGCACAGCCACACAAGCCACCACCATCTAACACACTGACAAGTGGGGGTTAGGTAAGAATATGTGTGTTTGTAGACATGAGCACTTTGATTCATTTGACAACATTTTTGTGTACCTACTACGCAGAAAGCACGTTCTAAGCACTGGGTCCAAGCAGTAAGCGGGGTGCAATGTGCTGCTTCAGAGCCCTGTATTTCACTATCAATAAGCGACGAGTTAAGCAATTGCAGCTCAACGGGGAACAGTTTAAAAGGGACATAAGGTAGCTAGGTGGAAGAGCTGAGAGATCGAGGGTGTGCCAGAAGACGGGTGCAGGGAAAGTTTCAGGTGGCGACAGTGCAAGCTCTGCCTGTGCTCAGAGAACACAGGAGGACTGGGACCAAGAGCTACGCTGATGAGAGGTGAAGAAGGAGTGAGATCGGGGATATCAAGAAGGTGGAGACCAGTTGGCTCTGCCATGTTTAGCATTTGCTCTGCCTGAGAAGGAAAGTTCCTTCAGAAAAGTCTTGACTGAGGAAAAAAAGGCAGAAGATTTTAGTTTTCTAAAGATAATTCGGCAACTTCCTGGAAAAATGCTGAGAGTTTCTATTCGAGCCCCAGGCTGGGATAAGAGAAGAGCTGAGGCGGGCAGCAATGTACAGAGATGCTCTTTGGGTGTGTTTTTTTTGCTTTCCTGCCCAGTGTTTCTATTACAAGCAGCCCTTTCACAGAGGCATAGCTCTTTATAATGTGATGACTCTGGATGACAAAATTCACCCACGTGACAAGGAAGCTAGGTGTGGAGCCAAGCCCTTTTGGCGGTAGTGACCCACATCAATGCTCACATCCTGGAACCTCAAGGACTTGTCTCTGTGGCCCCAGGGACATTAGGAACGTCATTTGCCTGTTGTTTTAAGTATATACATCCGGGCCTGAAATTACTCCAACAAGTATTCCTGTCAGTTGCCAACCAGTCAGCTCAACTTTGAGTCAGGAGACCCCATGTGTGATCTAGAACTGTACCATACAGTTTGGAATAGTTAGACTCCACCACACTATCATTGCGCTCTGATCCACAAGGTCAGCAGTTTGAGAACACCATCCTGTTCTGCAAAGAAAGACGGGTCTTTCTACTCCTATAGAATCACTCTGAGTCACCATCTACTCAATGGACGTGAGTTAGTTTGAGTTTTGGAACCTTTGCTAGGGCTGATTCCAGAAGACTTTCTGCAGGGATTAGAACTCCCAACCTTTTGTACCACTCAAGAGCTCCAAATGCCATTAGTTGAAAAAGATAAGCGCTTCTAATCTCACAGAGTTCTGGAGGCTCAGGAACCTGGGAGGGGCTGAGTTAAATGGTCATACAAGAAGTTATAGTATAAGGTCATGTGGAGGTAGGTCACCTGAAGGTTTGACTGAAGCTTCAAAGACTAGTTTCAAAATGACACACACAGCTGTTGGTTAGAGGACTGCTTGACTCACGCGGGCTTCACCAATGGGCTGCTTGTGTTGGCTTACAAGCTGGTACCTCACTTCATCGGGGTCAGTTGCCTGAGACCCAGAACAAAGAAAATGAGATTCCTGCCAGGACTTAACACTTGCTGCCCCGATTCTCCTCTATAGAAGAGATGCCACATCTATCTCACATCCACAGGAATGGCTCTACCTGGGGAGAGCAGCATCGAGAAATAGTAATCAAATCTGAACTATTTTGGTTATCAGGATAGGTCATGACTCCCCACAGATGTCAAAGTCTTAGATCACATTACCTGTCTGGTTTTACTTTCCTTTATTGTTATTAATTTTTGCTTCTTCTTCAATGTTTTCTTTTATTTAAAAGCTTAATCAGGGTTTCACAAATATTAACAACACCCCAGGAAAAAATGATCTTTTATTTATTGGAATTAGAGCTTATTTGTTTCATTTTAATCTCACCATGCAACATTCTCCAATACAATATTATATACAGTACACCCTTAAGTATATCACAAGACTTAAAAGATTATAGTTTTAAAAAGATTATATCTTCAAATTTTATATGAAACTAAGAATCAAAGGCATTTGTGAGACAAAGTTGTTCTACATTTATTTATATAGTAGAATATTTATTTTTAATGTCAACTCAATGTCTATTTCTCAAAATTGAGATGTTTACAGAAATCTATACTCTGTTTTGTTCCCTAGACTCAGTATCAAGAGATTCTTTTGCTGAATAGATTGTCATTGGAGATAATAACAGTTAAACCTTTTACCTAATAGTAACAATATGTATAAATTGTTCTACATAAACATTGAGTGTGATTAAAAATATATAGTTTAGATGGAAAAATGAGATATTAAGAATTCAAGTTTCCACTAAATAGTTCAATGCCAAGTATCTTCCCAAGAGAACCATGCAGCAGAAATTGAGAGACTTTAAATGTGACTATCAAAGACATCAAAGTCTAGATTAAGGAAAAATCAATATTGGTAATTAATGTAACTTCTTTTAAAATCTCTTCTGAAAAAATCCAAATGAAAAAATACCCCTGGTGACAGTTTTCTAGCTCAGTGGTCTTATAAACATTCTTTGACAATGCTCTTTCACATCAAGGATAAAACGCCTGTTCAGCAGAATCCATTAGACCAGCAATAAATTAATGATCAGTTACATAGAATTGCTTCCTAGACCCTTTGGATGGAAATAGCATGTTATCTACATCAATTTTTAAATCAGATTTTCTTAATCTAAACTTGTTTATAATTTGCATTTTGTATCCACAGCAACTCTTTTAACTTTAACTATGATGGAAGGGGAATTTGAAATCGTCAAATTTGAACCTCTCTTTGACTCACCATGCAGAACCCTGAGGACAAGAGCATGTGATGCATGTTTTCTACAGATTAGTTTTTGATTCTTATCTTTGCTGTCTTCGGTAACATATGTTAATTGTTCCAAAAAGTCAAAGAGATAGTAGTTGAGTGGCACTTTAATCTCTAAATTGCTGTATTATCTTGTCAGGAATTTTTTCTACCACTCCTTTTGGTTGCTTCAATGTTCAATATGTGTCTACTCAAGTTATCTTGTGAGAATGGACATGGGTTCCTTGGGAGGAAACAAAATAAAAATGTTAATTATGGGTTTGCCTTAGAAAGGCTTATTCACGAAACCATCATGGTGATGGGGATTTGTGTAGAAATGATTTACTTAGTATATGATCCCTGGGGAAACAAATAGGGACTTGGAGGAAGGAGACCAGGAAACGTAGGGTACAAACAAAGATGTGGTTTCAGATACTGATCTGTCAATGTCAGGAGATTCTGAATGGTGCACATGTTTAAGGCGCTCAACTGCTAACCAACAGAGTAGAGGGTTTACCTTCCTCAAAGTACGTTTGGAAGAATGTGCTCACTCTCCATTTTGGAAAAGCCAGCCACTGACAACCCACAGAGCACAATCCCTTGGAGCCAGCACTGGGGAAGTCGCTTCAGCCAGCTCCTGCACCGGGCCTCAGGCAGTGAGGTGCTCATGTAGCACATGCCCCTGTGTTGCCTCAGACATCTTTGGTTCATAGCCCAGTGTCTCCAGGGCTCCTTGCAAGTAGGTCATGGGGGCAGTGGAATCAAAATTCAAAAGATCGGGGAGGAAAGCTCAAGGGGACCCAGGTGAAGGTCCTTGGGGTGGGTACCGATGACATTCACGCAGTGCTTTTTCAAGTGAATGTGAGTTTTATATGACTTTTTCAGTATCTTGACACACACTGAATTGCCCAATAAGAACTCACTCAGGGAAAATAGGTTTATTTGATGGCTTATTCTGTGACTCCAAGCATGTTAATTCAGATTTCCCTGCTAGATAATTATGAGAGAGGAATGGAGTGGCTCACATCCCTATAGAGTGCATTGTGTGGGAGCTGGAGCTGGTGGTGGGGGTGGGGGGACACAGTTCCCCCAGAAGAGTTTGATTCAAGCTAAGTGTGAGGGAGGGGGAAATGCCTTCTCTATCTTTTCTATCCTCCAGTCTGCATCCCACTGGCCCAACCCTACTGGGAGCTAACTGTCTAAAACAAACTAAACCACACCGCTTGCCTTTATTCCACGTCAAATCATGGCAACTCCACATGAACTTTTGGAGAGCTCTGGTCCTGTGCCTTCAAGGGCTGTGTGTCGTTTACACAATCTCCTGACAACTTGCATAGAGGAGGAATCTAGCCTTAGTCTGTCAATCAGGCCATAGCCAATGTGGCCTCCATGTAGGCATGGCCTTCTCCTGAGGATTCTAGGAACTCCTGTATTCCTCCCTGGATATGGGAGAGACTCTCTGCTTCATCTTCCTGCTGACAAGACAATGGAGCTACAGTGGTGCAGCCAGAGCCCTGGAGCTGGAGGAGCCATGTGGAGACCCCTACCAATGCTGAGATGCTTCCCCCACCACTGGATCCACAAGACTTTCCACCAACTGGCCAGTTATCTTCCTGCATTCAAAATCTTTGCATGGCTGCATGAGTCTAAAGAGGAATTTAAGGACTTGTATTGACATAGGGGGTAATATCAGACTTATGGAATTGATCTAGACTGGACAGGGATCTTTTCTCAGCATACAATTGCTTTTTGGTATAAAGTTCTCTAAGTTCTCTCTTACCCACATATGAGTGTCTCTGGATTTGTTTCTCTAGTCAACCCTGACTAACAGACTGATCTTTCAAAAGTAGCTCACCAGGCCTTTGTTGGTAATTCAGTCCATGGGGTCAGTCTTTAGAGTGCGGGATAGGTCTGAAGAGAGGGACTATGATTTCTGATTGGCACAGCTGAACAATTACCCATGGCGATTGCCAAAGAAAGAAAGGGGCACAGAAGATGTGGTCTTGGATCGGATGCCATCTTTATACAGAGCTCAGTTTTACTTGACTGTCCTTATAGCAAAATATGTTCAAGCGTAGAATAAAACAGACAACCAATGGTTCTGGAAAAGGTTCATTGCCTTCATGAAATTATTTTCCTTTCCTTTATTTTCCTGCACACATTACCAACCTCAAAGAATTGAAATAACTTCTAAACTTTTAAAGATATTTGGGAGATATGTTTCAAATTTTGAGAAACTGGGGGGTCACTATCCCAAATCCTTAATTAATTATTGTTCCACAGATGATTTACATTCATCATCTGGAGAAATGAGACTTGAATTGGTATTTTTTATGGCATTGGGATGTTTATCCCCATTTTATCGAAACTGAAGGCCAGATATTATTAATCTGAGTAATAAATGCCAGAGCTTGATGGAAACACAAATCTTACTCTTTCCCACAAGTCTCTGCAGTGTTTTCTCTCCCTGTCGGCATGACATTATTCCCACTGACTGACACTCAGGAGGGAAGCCTGGTGGTTGGGAAGTGGCATCCACCACAATCACTCAGTCTCCCCAGCATTGGGGCATCAGTCACATAGTCAGAAGCCCCCAGAAAAGCAGCTCTTCTTTTCCCCTCTAATTTTAATCGTCTGTCCTGACCAACTTAAAGAGATTGTTAAAAATCATGCTCTGCTGCAGACAAGATTTGCCTAGGGCTTGACTCAATGAACCTAGCTAGCTAGTTTTATATCCTTT
Source organism: Tenrec ecaudatus (assembly GCF_050624435.1). Classification (NCBI taxonomy): domain Eukaryota; kingdom Metazoa; phylum Chordata; class Mammalia; order Afrosoricida; family Tenrecidae; genus Tenrec; species Tenrec ecaudatus. The sequence continues at coordinate 5,438,260 of NC_134544.1, read as the reverse complement.
CAAAGTTCAGAAGGACTCCTGGTGAGAACTAAACATAAAAAGATATCCACCTGGGAGATAGTTTGGTCCTCCTTTGGTCCTGCTACCATGCTATAGGGTGACTTTAATTATTTTCTGCAAGCAACATTTTCAGTAATTATAGAACTTGAATATGCAATTACTGGGTGTCACAGACCTTGTAGTTGTCGGAGACCCTTTTCAAATGCAAATGCAGCACGCACAGCTCTACCTCCACAAAGACACTTGTCATCTGCCTTTTGCAATAAGTTACATAATACAGCCTGCCAGGGCCTGGGAAATGAAAGCTCTGCTTCTCCACGCAATGTGGTGTCAGGAGAATGCCTCAGCAAAGGACACATGGCACAAGGGAGGCCTTTGACCACCCTTCGTGGTTGCTGTCTTATGCTGTTTTCTTTTAAAACCTCAGCCAAGGGTGCAAACAGCTGCCACCTGTCCTAGACTACACCTGCTGCTGCCGGGCCATGGGTGGCTTGATTGAGGAAGGGAGTGATTCCATCCTATGTGTGGACAAGCACCTGTAAATAGACAGTGTTCACTTTTAGTGACAGCATTCACTTCTGCATCATAGTAAAGCTATCTCAAGGGAAGGGTGTGGGATAGTGTGGTAATTAATACAAATTAATACAATAATTGATACAAGTCTCTGCTTCAGAGAAACAGAAGTAATAAACAAGAAGGTGAGAGATGTAGAACAAATAAAACTACATGATAACTAGACAGCCTCTACTCACTTATCTGTGATTAGATTCCAAAGACCAGGTATGCAAACCTTGGTGTGATGTGAAAACAGAGGATGACCACATTAGATCATAAAATGGAAGATGATTACTGTGTATACTCGTGTAGAAGCCGAGGTTTTTTTTAGCATATTGTAATGAAGACTTTGTCATAAAATTAGGTGCCTTGGCTGATATTTGGGTCGGTTTTTACTCAAGTATATATGGTAAGTCTTTATATACTGTCAAATTACATCATTGCATAATTGCTAAATTGCGTCATTGCACAATTATCAAATTATGTCATCACTTAGCTAATATACCGACAATCATAGGCTCTTCAATTTAACACCTAGCAATCTGTGTTGTACTGAATTCTCTGGAGAAATAAACCTCTATTATAAACTTGTAAATGTATGTTAGTAGAGAAGATAATATAAGGAAAGAAAGGTATGACAAGAAAGCAGCCCACATCGCAGCAGAGAGAGGACCAGCCCTGTCAGACGAATATTCCTTGGTTGGATGTTGGACTGGATAACCTTTCCAAACTCCCATGGCTACCAGGCCCTCCAGTCAAGGGAGAAAAAGGTAGAAGGGTGAGGCTTGGTGGATCTTAGAGGGGCAGTGAACCTTCGTGGAGGGGTGCTTTAGAATCTGGTGCCCTGACTTGGTGATTGAAAGGATAGGATGTGGCCAACTACACCCTGACTTTCCCAGTTGCAACAAGTTGGCAAAAACCTAACCATCACACTATAGCAGGCAATATTCACTCTTGCGCCTCACCTGGGTACTTTATCCTGTCAGCTGTATGTTGTTAACACAATATGTATTTGCATAGCAGAGGTTTTTAATACCGTATATACTTCAGTGTAAGCTGACCCGAATATCAGCTGAGACACCTAATTTTACCACAAAAACAGCATTACAAATGTGCTGAAAAAAACTCGGCTTATACATGAGTATATATGGTATTCTCATAAAGGCTGCATGATGGATCACAAGACAGCTGATAAGGACAAACTGCACAAGTGTTTTTACTAGCCTTTTATCCTTCTCATTAAACAAAAAGACATTAAATGATATAAGGCAATAATGAATAGAATGTATCTGACAGTTTATAACAAACACAATGAAGCCCCTTACCATTGACTCACCATCACTACTGTCATCCTGGGATCCACTGAAACCTCAATGGTGGTCAACTTTCACAAGCCGATGGTCAGCCCATGTTCAGAGACTTCTCTGAGGAGTTCCAACTACCAGCCTTGGGTAAGCAGCCAAATGCGAATGAGTTAAACCCTTTAGGTTACGCTGCTAGAAGAAGTGTCACATCTAGAGCTATTGTACCACAGATGAGGAGAAGGGATAGATGCGTGTAAGAGAAACCTTTCTGTAACTCACTGAGATTGTGTTACAAATGTAAAGGGAAGCCTGAAATTTAAGAGCTGCATTGCAAGCGTGAGCAGCAACTAGAAGAACAACAAATGATTCATCAGCATCGTCTATAAATAAGAACTTCACCTGCATGTTGACATAATTTCATTTCTTTCTTCTTCATCTGGACCATCTCTGTTTATTCTTCTCAACTTATTGTGCTAGCTAGACCTTCCAGAGTCACGGTAAATGAAAGACTTCCTAAGACATAGAAAGCATTGCCTTTCATCATTCTGATGTGCTCTTTGCTTGTTTGTGGTTTTTTTTGTAGACTCACTTTATTGGCCCATCCATTTGTTGCATTTTCTATACATTGGAACCCTAAGAAGTATGACTATAGTTGAGTTAGCTGCCACAGCAGACCTGGCTAGCTGCTGCCAGGAGTCTCCCTGTAACCCTCCCAGCAGTAAGCAAAGCACAGGATGTATTAGAAAAGCCTCTTATTGCCAAAAAGAAGGTGCTTTCTTTCTGAGGTTTTAAAGCATTATGTATAAAAGAATAGATTTTGTGTTAAATCAGAAGCCCTGATTCATAAATGGATGTTAAGTGAGAGAGAAAAAAAGGTTTCAGTTATTTTTTTAACATTTGAAAACAAAAAAACCCCTTTAATTTCTAATTAATAGTGCCACATTTTTTAAATAGAAAATGAATTAATTCACGAACCCATGAACTTGTTGATACCTTGGCACCCCCAGCAATATGTTTTATCTCCCGGTGGTGGATGGAGCATGTATAATGAGACCAGGATTGTCTCAGCCTAATTCATCCAGTAAATTGTTTACTAATGGCAGACAGCAGTAGCACCTTTCCCCCCACCCCCTTCCTTTTAATCACAGGCTTTCCTTTGCTGTCACTGAGCTGTTGCTTCCTTGAGTCACCACACCATTCTCTACAAATGCCATTCCCCAAACCAGATTGTTTTTACCGTGGGTGGCTTACCTTTCAGTCAAAGCATGAGTGTAAGGACAAGAGCCAAAGCTACAGACCATTCACGATCAAAAGTGAAGGCTTGTGTGTGCGTTCGTGTGTGTGTGTGTGTGTATGTCACTTATTGAAAATTGGGGAAGTAAGAAAGGTCGCAGTGTGGTAAATTCAATGGAGCACACACACGGGACACTAGGAGTCAGAATCGAATGAATGAATCTGAGCTGATGGCTCCTGGGATTGGCATATAATGGAATAGGAAGTCGACCCACCAGATGCAGGATCCAGATTCCACAGAAGCAGAGAGCTGACTTCCTCAGGGGCAACCTGTACTAAGAGTAGACCACACCCCAATGGAACCTCCCTCAATTGTATCAAGGTTGTCACAGAGCAAGGTAGTGCTACTCTATCCGGTTCTGCTCTCAACCGCTTGGCTACTTTGCAAAAGATCCCATCACGGAGTTCACTGCAGTGTGTTAGATTATATCACGGGGGATCTTGCCTCATGTAAGTTGTCATAAAACCTATCTATCACAAGTGCATCAGAGCTGTGTGCTTTATTCCCCACAAACCACATGTATTATTTATCAACATATAGTTGATGATTGGATACCTCAAATATACAGTTGATGCTTTTAAAATGTGCAGATTAAGACCACTGACCCCCTCCTGCAGTCAAAAATCCCCACTCAGAATTAACAGTTTGCCCCCGGGCAGCATAGGATTGAACTGTGTGACTCCCTAACACACAGTTACCATGGCAGTTGCAAGTATGCACTTAAAAGTTCAAGCTGATGATAATTTTCGTTCCATGAACAGTTCATTTCTCCAACACGAAGAGATAATCAATGATTGTTTGCCTTTGCTTCCCGGGGCCATGCTGGGAATATATTTTGTCCCAAAACTTCCATTAGTCTTTCTTTAATTTTTTTCTGAGAAATCTATTCAAAACACATTTCAAAAGAACCTTTATCCTTTCCAGGACCCTCCTTCTATAAGGTAGTGCATTTGTGTCTCTCCTGACCTTTGGGATTTTCAGACATCCTTAATATACTTCCTGAGAGAAACGCTTCAAAGAGAATTGATTTAAGATGAAAAAAAATAATAAAGATCAAGGATGGGCAAGCTGTTCAGAGAAGAGAGTGATAATACCCTGGAAAAAACGAGTCCCCTGGGAGCCAAACCTGTTGCCATCTAGTCAGTCCAACACCCAGAGCCCCTGAGGCACTGTCCCCGAATGTTTCCACAGCATGACCTTCAGAGAAGCCCAGGAACACATCCTTCTGTGGGCCACTTGATGGGTTCCATCCACCAATCACTTGGTTAGCAGCTCACTGCCTAAGCATTGCTCCATGAAAAAAATACACTCTTGTTTTCAAAAATGCTTTACTTACATATTAAATATTTGAGCCACAATGAAAAGGAATTTCCATTACAGTTCATTGCCATAAACCAAAGCAGCAACACTATTTTAGAGATTGAAAAAAAAATAAGGAAAGACCTCAAAGGTGAATGTCTTTCGATTACTGACATTCTAACAGTGATCATCTGGGACAAGTAGGTATTGATATTTTAGATAAAATGAATGGGGGTATTTTTAAAATCATGATCAAATTGTATTAGAGATCATAGCAAATTTCCATGGGAAAAAAGATTTGACTTTTTTGTCAGATGACATGGACAGTGTTTAGAAAGGAGCCCTGGTGGTATTGTGGGCTCTGTGTTGTGCTGCTGACCTCAAATCAAAACCACTGGCCATTCCTTTTGGGGGAAAATGAGTCTTTCTAAACCTGTTACAGGTCACAGTCTCAGAAATCTCAAAGGCAGTTTGCCTCCATCATGCAGGGTCATGATGAGTCGGAATTGGCTTGATAATGGTGAGAATTATGATCACGCAAGATCATAGCGTGTGGTGATGAATGTGGCACACTACACCACACAATACTATAGATCCTTATGGGCCAATAACAAACTTCTTCATCTGCTCTAGGCTTTTTCCTAGTATCGGGCAAATCCTATATGACGTGTTGTAGATTTTCCGTTCTTAGTTTTATCCAGTAGCTCTGGTGGTAGAGCAGGTTATGTTTTGAGCTGCCAACCACAAGGTCAGTTTGGACCACTAGTTACTCTGCAGGAGAAAGATGAGGCTGCTTACTCCTATAAAGACTGAATGTCTCAAAAAAAAAAAAAAGGTTCACTTCGGCTCTGTCCTAGAGAGTTACTACAAATCAGAATTAACTTGATGTTCACAACTGTGAGTCAATGTTATCCAGTTTGTTATAATCCACGTGGTCCAATGCTCTGCATAGTCAATAAAACACAAGTAAACATGTAATATTCTCAGCATTCAGCCAAGATCCATTTTCTATCAGCAATGACATCACTTATAGCCCGCCCTTTTCTGAAATATGCTTGAGATTTGGTAGCTTCATGTTGGTGTAGAGCAGAAAGCAGTTTATGAATTATTCTCAGCCAAATTTTACTTGTGATATTAATGACTATTGTTCAGTCATTTCTGCATTCTATGGATCACCTACATTTGTAATGGAAACAAATATGGATCTGTTCCCATCAGTTGGCTAGGTACCCATACTTTATTTTGTGGCACAGACTAAGGAGTTTTTCCAATCCTGCATCAATTTTTATTCTTTCCGTTCCTGAAGCCTTGTTTTCCAATAACACCTTCAGTGCTGCTGGGACTTATTTGTTCAACATTATTGATTCTTAATTATATTCCGTTTCTTGAAATGTTGGAACGACTCATTCTTTTGGGTGCAGTGACTGTGTGCTCCTTCTATCGTCTTTTGATGATTCATGCATCATTTAGAATTGTAATGTGCAGCTCGATTTTCTTCCGTTAGTTCAGCTTGAACGATGTTAAGAGTTTTCTTCTCTTATGGTTTTCTAACTCCAGATCTTGTCACATTTCACTGTCATACTCTTTTTTGTCCTCTTGAACGGCCTTTTTACGTTTCCCTACAGGTCTTTTACTTCATAATTTTCTGTATTTACTTTATTTACTCTGTATTGGAGAGCACATTTAAGAGTCTCCCCTGACATCCACTTTGGCCTTTTCTTTATTTCTTGTCTTTCTTTTTTTTTTTTTTTAACAATTTATTGGGGCTGATACAATTCTTTTCACAGTTCATACATATACATACATCAATTGTATAAAGCACATCTGTACAGTCTTTGCCCTAATCATTTTTTTCTCTTTTCTTCTTTTACATTTTATTAGGGACTCAAACAACTCTTACCACAATCCATACATATACATACATCAATTGTATAAAGCACATCCATACATTCCCTGCCCCAATCATTCTCAAGGCATTTGCTCTCCACTTAAGCCCCTTGCATCAGGTCCTCTTTCCCCCCCCCCTCCCTCCCCATTCCCCCCTCCCTCATATGCCCTTGGTAATTTATACCTTGTTATTTTGTCATATCTTGCCCTATCCGGAGTCTCCCTTCCCCCCTTCTCTGCTGTCCCTCTCCCAGGGAAGAGGTCACATGTGGATCCTTGTAATCAGTTCCCCCTTTCCAACCCACTCACCCTCCACTCTCCCAGCATCGTCCCTCACACCCTTGGTCCTGAAGGTATCTTTCTAATACTATTTTTTGCTTTCTTCCAGTACGGTGTTCTTGAAGGCATTCCACACCTTTTCATGTGTTCTATTATCAGTGTTCAGTCTTTCTAATTAATACTTGATATATTCTCCAAATTCAGACAAGATGAACTCTAGCACTTATCTTGACTCTCATTGAATTGTTTTAATTTTTTTTTCAGCTTTGAAAAACTGATAGTCTTTTCACAACAGTTGGCCCTGGCCTTGTTTCAATGGTGATATTGAGCCTCTTCCCTAGTCTCTTCCTGCATAAGTAAGTGATTGATTTCTGTGTGTTCTCTCTGGTAAGATAAGACTGAGAAGTCACCATTTATGTTGTTGTAAAACAAGATTTGCTATGAAGTCATTGGTTCTGCATTTCTTATCCAACAATTGTGAACTTCGTTTCTGTCACCAAAACCATATTTTTCCAGCTAACTATCCTCCCTCTTTGATTCCAACTTTCACACACTAGTCACTAGTAATTATGTAATATTACATACAATATGAAATTATATAATGTTATGTATATTACATACAATATACTCTGGATCAACATAGTAGCTCAACAATATAAAATGATTCACATTTCATATATTGTATATATATGTATATATATATATATATATATATATATCCTTACTGCATGTACTTTGTGGATACAATGAAAGGTCAGTGGTTTGGACCTACTAGGTAGTCTGCTGCAGAAAGATGTGGTAGTATGATTCTCTAAGTGCTATCAACACACTTGTGTGGTGAGTCAGTTCTGACTGATAACACCATTATAGGACAGGGATCAGAACACACTCAATGGTACTGAGTTTGGATCATAAGGGAGAAATAGTACTGCTATAACACTCACACTTTACAATAATCAACCATTTGAGACCAAAAGTGCAACATTGACCAGGAATGAAGTTCAGGAGCATTAGGAAAGTTGGAGGAATAGAATTAGGAAACACAGGGAGCATGCAGGATAAGTGATGTTCTACTGTGGGGACTGCAAATAGAGACATAAAAATGAACTGTCGACTGGATAACTGATTAGCTTTGCAAATCCAATTAAAACAAAAAGTGTCTGTGATCTGCCTTGCTTTTTAGTTAGTGGCCAGAACACGCCAGCTGTTCTTGTGATTCTTCTTCTTCCAAGACAGCTTTGCTTGCTCTTCTGACGATCCATGGCATAACCAGTATTCTTTGCCAGTGCCATAATGCAAAGGCAGCAAATCATATTCCACTTTCCTTAATTACTGTCTAGCTTTCTAACATATGTTGTCAGGAGAAACCAATTCCTGGAGAAGAGCGTGATGGTTGGTGTGGTATGTACATCATCTGGTGTCAGTTTGGGACTTGAGAGGATTCAGAGTGAAGGGGTGGAGTTCAGTCTGTCAATGGTGTCATAGCCAATGACTCCTCTCTGTGGGCATGGCTTTGTCTTGAGAATTCTGGAAAATTATGGTAGCTCCTCCTTGGAGATGGAAGACACCTCTCTCTCTCTACCACCCTCCTGGGAGACATTGCAGAAGACAAGCCACATGGATGCAGCCAGACCTTTGAAGCCAGAGACGCCATAGAGAGACCCCTGCTGGCCCTGAGATGCTTACAACACCACTGGACCCAAAGAATTTCTACTTGCCTTTTTGTGACCATCCTGCATTTGGCTTCATTGCATGTGTTTTGTGAGTCTAAAGAGGACTTTATAGATTGTTATTGGACATATGGGCTAATATTGGACTTATGGGGTTGGACTGGACTGGGATGGGATGCTTTTTTAATGTACAATAACTCTTTCTATAAAACTCTCTACTATACACATCTGAGTCTCCCTGGATTTGCTTCTCCAGTATACCCTGACTAACAGAGTCAGTGAAGTGGACGGGTACCTATTGAAGGAGGCAGCATATGAGCAAGAACTAACGGTGCTGAAAGAAAATATTCAAACTGCACTGGACGCATTCGCCCAAACAAGGCAACAGGAATCGCCAGAACACCCAGAAGATGTTTCTGAAAGTTAAAGAAGCACTCGAAGCACGCACTTGGCTATGCCAGGAAATGTGTAAGGCAGCTTTTTGGCCAACTGACTGAAAGAGATACATAATCGTGCACATTGCAAAGAAAGGTGACCCAACGATATCACTGATAATGCACACAGTAAAATTTTGCTTAAGATCACCCAACAATGGTTGCAGCAGTACATTGACAGAGAACTTCCAGAAGTTCCTCCCGGATTCAGAAGAGGACATGGAACATAGGATATAAGTGCTCATGTCAGATGCGTCTTGTCAAAAAGAAGACAATACCAGAAAGATGTTTACTTCTGCTTTGTTGACTGTGCAAAGGCATTCAGCTGTGTGAACCCTAGTGAACTGTGGACAACTGTGAGAAGAATGGGACTCACAGAACACCTCATTGTGCTCACAAGAACATGTGCTCATGAGAACTGCGCAAGAGACAGTTATGGAAACCGAACAAGAGACTGCTGGATGGTTTAAAATCAGGAAAGGTTGTATTCAGATGTACATCAGGTGTGCATTAGGGTTGTGCTCTCTAACCTTACTTGTTCAAACTATATGCTGAACAAATTATTAGGGAAACTGGATTAGAGAGAAAAGAATATGGCATAAATATTGGAGGAAGATCAAGGATTGTAGTCTTTGGTATGGATTATAACAAAATGTAAGGAAGATAAAAATCCTTACAACTGGACCAACAGGTAACATCATGGCATATAGAGCAAACGTTGACATTGTCAAGGATTTGTCTTGCTTGGACATATTGTCAGGAAAGACCATTCCCCGGAGAAGCACATCATGTTTTGTAAGGTAAAATGGAGGGACAGGGAAAATGAGGAAGGCCCTGACTGATATGGCTTGACACCATGGCTCAGGTGAGCGCCAGTTGGCTCAGGCAGGGGAACAATCATCAGGAGGGCACAGGACCATGTAGTGCTGTATTCTGTTGTGTGCAGGGCTGCTTTGGGTCAGAGCTGGCCCCGTGGAACCTCAAAACAACAACCACCACACCGTGAAGCTAGTCGAAATCTTGGGAGTACCGCACCACCACAAGAAAATGAAGTTTGCAATAAAATGAGCCACACTTCTCTTTTTGCATATAACTTTTATGTTTACACCATTAAAGGGCCCCTGGCGGCACAGTCAGATAAACTTTGGGCTATCCAAAAGTGTGGCTGTTCAAATCCACCACCCACTCTGTGGTAGAACAATGAGGTTATTTGCTGCTGGAAAGATTTACAACCCAGGAAACCCTATCTAAGGTCACAGTGAATCAGGATTGTTCATTAGCAGTGGGTAATTTATTAAGTGCCCAATGGCCTTATGAAAAGGCTTGAAACCTTGTGAGAATTACCAGAATGGGACACAAAGCAACAAAGTGAGGCCACTCTGTTGGCAATAGCACTGATCTACTTTCTGAACATAGAGTTGCCTTTTGCTTAAAAAAATAAAAAAGAAGCAAAAGATCCATAAAACAAGGTACAAATTGGCTACTTTAACACTACTATTATAAGAATTACCAAAACCCCGTGGAAATTATTTATGTTATTTCTCAAAAAGTTGATAGTGCTGCCACTCCATTAGAACAGAAGTATATCTAAGCCTCAGATATAAGGAATGAATTTTGATTTCCCACTAAACTGTAAGCCTTAACCTAAGAATAATCTTATGCTCACGGTCCCGCTCCATACTTACCTGCACAAAGTGATCACGGAAGATATGGGTGCTATCGGAAAGGGTGGGGAAGAAATAAGATGGCACCAGCCATGCAAAAGAAGCGTGTCTGGAGTTCTAAAACCTTGCTTTGAAACAAGCAACCATCCAAGTAAGATGTCAGCTAAGGCCATTAGGAAGAAGATGTACACAAGCCTGTGTGATCCTGGGTTGTAAATAATAAAATCCAAGGTTGGCAAAGGAAATTCTATAACAGATTCAAAGCACTTAGTTTGCAAAAAGCTATGGATGACTATGAAACTATCCTCCATTGAATTTCCTTGGACCACTGACTAGGGATGCTAATAGCTTCCGCTCAGACAGAGATGATCAGAAAGTGAATTAACGAAGCTATAGTTAGGCTGACTTTGAACATTTTATCATTTCATTTTGCCTTTGACCCATTTACATTTTGTCATCCAGGCTAAAACTCAAACTCGCTGCCATTGAGTCCCCACCAGCTTATAGGGATCCTATCAGACAGGGTAGAGCTGTCCCTGTGTATTTCTGAGATGGTACCTCTTTATGAGTTGAAAGTTGTGTCTTTCTCCCCTGAGTTGCTGGTGCCTTCAAGCTTCTGTCTTTGCAGTTAGCAGCCCAATGCTTAACCCCGATGATACCAATTTGTCCCAGTTTCTATTATTTTCTGCTTTCTTTTGGAAGGTGACATGGTTGGAAACCACTAGCTGCTCCATGGGAGAAAGGTGCGGCTTTCTACCTCTGTAAAGAGTTCCAGTCTTTGAACCACAGGGCACTTCTACTCTAGCCTCTAAGATTGCAATGAGTCAGCATCAACGAGATGACAGTAAGTTGTTTTGTTTTTTATTTTCGATTGAGGTTTTTCTGTGTTTGACTGTGTTGTATTGTTGTGATAGTGTTGTATGATATTCTTTATGTGAAATTCAGGGTCAATAAATCTAAAGCCAGTAGCTAGATTAATAGTTTCTAGGGTTCTAGCAGGTGAAGTTGGAGGTTCTCTGGCGATGTCATGGTTAGGTGTTGGGCTGAGATCCAGGAGGTTGACACTTGGAACCCACAGCATCTCAGCTGGAGAAACACAGGTTTCTACTCTATAAATACCGGCAGTTAGAGCCTCAGAACCCACAGGCGGGTCGCTATGAGTCTATATGGGATAATTGTATCACTATTCCTCCTGCAAGTTTAATTCTAAATGTTTCCATTTACCTTCAGGCACTAAATTCTTGATCAGTATTGGTTCATTTGTTTTTGTTTTGGCCACATGCAGACAAATCTTGAATGTCAGGAGAAATGTTGTGCAGTAACTGTTTTTTATGAAATATGGCATCGTAAAATGTGAAGCATCCATATATAATGTTTCTCTAGAGAAATGGTTGGTATGCCTTCTTAATTTTTTTCAATGAAATATACCATATATGAAACATTAAGCACGTTTGGGTAAAAGACATTCAGGTTTAAGATACAGAGCATATTTATAATGTGGTTTAGCATATCACCCTGTAATTAGGGGACATTTGTAATCTTCTTTTGTGAAATGCTTGATTATGTCTGGCTCCTTTTTGTATTTGCTTGTATGTTGCTGCTTAAACTAAAGATATGGCTTACTTGTATAGTCTCTATAAAATTGTTTATTAGTGACTAAATAAATCATTTTCAAAGGAAATATGTGGTCATTCTCATTTTCTCTATTTGTAATGCATCATAAGTTGGAAAGATAACTTAATTATTTGTGGTTGTTGTTGAACATGAACACAGCAAAACATAGTCCCTTTCTAAACTTGAGTGCAATGAAATTCAACATTATTCCTTTATGGTCAATGCCGTTCAATGTTTATATTGTCTTGTTTATAATCTTTACCTACATCAATTCAATGAATATTTTGGGAACATTAACTTCTTAAATTTAATATTTGTCCTTTAAAGTTTTATGGTTTAATTTTCAAACATGGGCCTGAGACCCAGCTGACACGTATGTTTCTGTGAGATTTACATGAGACATTCCATTGTCTTTCTATGATCAGAGATTGCCTATTGCCCCAGTCTCAGTCTTTCCCTCTGTGATGCACCATGCAGCCTCTGCTCTACACCAATGGCAAAGGTCCATATATCTGAATGCCTGTTTCTCTGCTTGTGTTTTATTTAGCTGTCCTCACACCTCATCTAAACCCTTTGGTTTTATAATGTCTTGACACTCAATAAGGCAAATTCTTTCACTTTTATCAGAAATGTTTGTCCACTATTAGTAATATGAGCTCTCCAAATACACTTAAACACAATATTAACAATATTTTAAAAGAAAATCTGATGTCAACGAAAGGATGAAGTGACTTCCCATTGTTTGTAAGTTCTCTTCTAATTGGTTAAATTTGGGTGGGGGGAATCTGACAATTTGAAATAATTTACTTTGCTAACAGAAACACCATTTTAATGTCCTTTCTGCTCAACAATAATGCCTGGACAATGTAATTTGTGATCTCCCAAATTGCATTCACCCAATGAGCTAAAGGTTTCCCCATCAATCATGCCTTTGACATTTAAGCTCACAATTAAAACCAAAGTATACTTCTCTGAAAATATTCTATAACAGCACACATGTTTCTGACTAGATAAAGTTTTCATCGTGGCTAACATTCTAGGAGAAAGAGGACGTATAACAATTAAATCTTTATCCAAATGAAAGTATACCCTGTGTGTAGGTCATAATTTCGCCAGGATTTCACTTTGTCCCATGATGCAAACTAAAATCTTCATAGGTTATAAGTGAAAAGAGCAGACCTCATCAACAGTTGTGCTTTCTAAAATAAGGAGGTGCCAATACTTAACAAATATTTGGATTTTGAGTAATGTATGCATGCACCCCATCCTTCCTGGGTGTCAGGGATCATTGTGAACAAGGCCAGGACCAACCACCTCTGGGTGGACTCCAATGCCTGGCACAACAGGTGTGTAGAGTGAAACTGATCCCTATGGTTTTTAGTGGATCAGCTTTACGATGGAGATCACCAGGCCTTTCTTCCGAGGCACCCCTGAATGAACTGAGAAAGCCATCTAAAGTGGCAACTGAGTTCATTGGCCAGTCCTATCATTCTCATGTTGTGGACTCTTGGTAGGTGGGGAAAAAAAGAATGTTCTCTAGAAAAAGAATAATAATTTTAAATAAAGAGACTGAGACAGAAAATAATTTTAGAAAAGAAAAAATAGTAGAGGTTATCTTTACATTCTCTCAAAAATAATCAGAATGCCTTTGAATATATGTCTCAATCAGCTTAAAAGCATGAATATGTCATTTTTATAAAATGTTAACCAGATACAAACTTTTTTCCAGCCACCATGCAATACAGGGGATAGGTTAAGTGGAAGAGTGTACAGCAAATGTGACAAAAGTCAACAGAAGTATCCTTGAGTTTGAGGACATATTAGTGATTCTCTAGACTCATTTGGTTTTAATTGTAACAAAATGTATTGTTTCTTTTGGTTGGTTGGTTGGTTGGTTCTTTTTTTTTCTTCCAGAAAAAGTATATCCTAGAGATCTTGGAAACCACAGAGTAACTATAAAAAAGAAAGAGGCAAATTGCTTATAATTCTAGTAGGTGATCTATTTTAAAATACAGGCCCGGGTACACTGCTTCCCTGTGGGTTTCAACTGATAATGACCCTGTAGCACAGAGTGGAACAGCCCCTTTGGTTTTCTAAAACCGCCATCGTTACAGAAGCAAATGCCCTGGTCTTTTCCCTGAGGAGGGCCTCAGTGTGTTCAAACTGCCAATCTTTCAGTTAGCAGGCAGGTGTGTAACCATTGTGCAACGAGCACTCATCATTTAAAAATGATCATGTTTTTCAATTAGATAAATTTTGTTTCATCCAGGATTTGTTTGGTTTTATTTTTGGTTTCTATTTTTATTGTCTGCTTATTTTGTTTTGCTTCCTGTGATAATTAAGATTTGCTGTGAAGTTGGCTGGTACAGGATTCTTAGTGGTTTGGCAGCTATATAAAAGTGGACGCTGTGGAAAGGCTGGTTTGTTTTTTGTTGAATCTAGTTCCTGAAGCTGGCTTACCATCTGATTTTTGGTTCTTTGGCCTGCTGTCCTCTGATTCTGGGAACTGCCAGAAGTTTGTCATTTTACCTGCTGACTTTGGATTCTGTCACAGCTACATCCATCAGTCTGTCATCTGACCGGCTTGATCATGGGGCCATCAATCCCTGTATCTATGTGAGTCAGGAGTAGCCTTCATTTTAATGTCTGGCCCACACACTTGGATCTTACCAGCCTCTAAACTGTGTGAGCCATTTTCTGGGGAGAAACCTGTCTGGATGTGTACATCTGAAGGCTTTTCTAGCTTTGATTCTCCAGAGCACATAACAGAGAACACTTGCCAATTATATGACTTCCATTAATAAACACTGTGTTGATTTTCATATTCTGCTGCATTACTCCATCTTGTTGCTTAATTAAAAGCACATTCTTTCTCACTAGAGAAAACATGGCTCTGTAAGCCCTCGGCGATAGAACATGTCTCTAACTTCTTGCTGACAATATTGGTCCAGGCACAGAGTTGCCATTGGTGACATGAGAGAAGTAGGTAACTACGTTAAAAATGAATCGACATTGTTTCCTCGTGAACTGGGAGCAAAGTCTCACCATCTGTAAATATAATGAGGGATCTTGACATCTGAGGTGTAAGACTGTCCAAAGAACCATATTCAAAGGACAAAACCAAACAATCAAATTACTGTGCTCTTCCCACCCTCCCATTTTTAACATCAATACAAGTAATGGGCTGAAGCAGGTAGAACAATCATAGAATAGATATTTGTTTATTTTATTTTACTGTGGCAAATATATAGAGAACAAACCATTTGCCATTTCCACGGGAAGACCTGAACTGTAGCTGGCAGTGGCGCTGCCAATTTGAAACCTGTACCAGCCACCCCACACCAGGTTGGGACTTTAGGTGAAAGAGTGGATGAGTGAAGACCATGAAGAAGTCATCCTCTCTGTGAGACATCGGGCTCTAGGATTGAGAAGAACTTCCTGCCCTTCTGTCCTCCCAATTCCATCTTAAAATAATGCCATTAACAGCACATTTAAAGCTGCAACATGGTGTGGGTAGGTATAAGCTTAAAATTGCCCCATTCGGAGCTTCAGTTCAGGTCTCCCTGTGGACAAGGACCGGGAGGTAAACTAAAACGATGTCTGTGTTGTAAGTGAATTATTGATTTGGTCCCCACTTTTCGGCCACCAATCTGCAATGATGTGTGTGCTATCCCAAATTCTGAATGGCATCTTGAGTAAACATCTGATTCACCTACCTGTCACTTTCAGGGTCATATTTTAATTGATTGTGAATGTATGGCTGTATGCAAACAGAATAAGGTTTATTCTTGTGGGGAGCAGTGGACAAAAGTTAGCAGGAATATTAATACATTAAACATTTAAAATCCTCCAGATTCCTGACCCTCAGGTTTGAATATTGGTTTGAGTAGCTAATAAAGGAGGCGAAGTAAAACTAAGTGGATTTGGAGTCTTCAGTGACATATATGCCATTTACACAGATGAAGAGAAATGAAAAGAGTAGCTTTTGCTCTTACACATCACTTGGTGATGGTCTTCAGTGTGTACGCGTACATGTCTATTGTACTGCTGGGTTACTGTCAAGCTGTCAGGGAGCAGGCCATAGAGGTGGGTTTGAAAGCCTTGCGGCTGCATTGTAAGATCGCTGGCAGCTGTTGAGTCGGGCAGATGAAAGCTGGGGTATGAGCACTTTACTATTAAGTGGAGGGTAACCCTGAGGGAGCAAACCGTTTGTGTTCGTACAAGGAAATAACCGTGTTTGACAAAGATCCATTTCCTTTCAAGCCTTTCATGACGCTTTCTGTGATTTCCCAAGAGATCCCTCAAGGGGTCACAGAGTATGGGGGCAACAATCTCATGCTGGAAGAAAGGAAAATTAATCTCCCTGGGAGCTTGAGCTAGATCCATCTCACTCCTGAAAGCAGGCACTTACAGCAGGAACCTTGAGGTTCCGGGGGTCCCCGTCTCCACCTCAATTCCCTCCTTGTCAGATACTAAGGGCTCTGGCCTGATGATGGACTGGCGTCCATGTGCTTCTTCTAAGAATCAACACCTGTAGACTCAGTCGGTGCACTGAGGGGGCTTCAGATTGTTCAGGAAGACCTGGTGGTGAAGGGGTTAATGCACCAAAAGGTCGGAGTTTTGTGTCCCCTCAGAAGTGCCTTGGAAGAAAGGCCGGGTGATCTACTTCTGAGAAACCAGCCATGGAAAACCCCATGAGTCCAACTCTTCGGACACACCTGGGCCACTGTGGGTTCAAGTCAAGTCCAGAGAACCTGGTGTGGCTGCTGGCCACTGTGCCTGGTACCAAGGACATGTTCAACAGTGACACGTGAATGGAAGGTAAGCACACACAGCCATGTCATTATGGCTACGTAAAGGAGAACTTTAGCTAATCTGAAACCTGCTAGCTAGGAGAGAGGGTCCCGGTTGGACAGCAAGTGAAACATGGCCTGACTTAGGGCACAATCTGTAGTTCAAACTGGTGGGATCCAAGGAGTGATGCCCAGTGAAAGAGGACGGAGGAGGCGCAGGGGCCTCGACTCCGTTCTGGGGAAAAGTGCGAAGAGGGAGACGAGTCCCGAGTGAACTCAACCATGGGTTTTTGTAGCTCTTGAGGGATGTGCAGCTCTCGTGAATCATATGCATGCAACAAATGGGCCATGTTCCAGAGTTGGTCTTCCTACATTCAAAGGGAATGCTTCATGGAGGGTAAAAAGCACACAAGAGCCAAGAGGGAAACGCCCCTCCTTAAGATAGTGACAAGAGGAGCAAACGTTTTCTGAGCCGCGCGTACTTTGAGTATGTGAGGAGCCAAGCTTCTCAAGGAAACAACTTGGTCTAAGCATTTATGGGGAGAAGATGTGCTGTGGAGAAGTGTCCATCTGGAATTTTAGTGCTGGGGGTTCCCCCGCAGCTCTCTCTGACCTGGGAGACAGGCCACACGCTAGGGAGGGCGTGCCAAGCACTGTAGTCACGTGTGCTGGGAGCAGGCCGCCTAACACGGTCTTCCAGGTCCTCAGTTTCCCACACAAACCCACCAGCCATGTTGCAGGAGATGTGTGAGTAATTTAAAGTATAATGCAGGCAACTTGTGCCCCTTGCGATTTAGTCTCCCAAACCACTGGGGTCCCTATGAGTCAGAATCAACCCTACAGCAGTGGAGTTTGGGGGTTTTGTTGTTAGCAAGAGTGCCTGCTATCTGGGTGTGGTTCCCGTCAGAAGGTATTGGGGGCAGGCCGTGTGAGGTTCCGGGAGCTGCCACAATGAAAAACGCACAGGGTTTGCTCAGGAATCACTTTGCTAAGAATATTCTTCCAGGGTATTTACTGCAAAGTAGTTATTAGGGAAAGCAACCAGTTAAGAATGGAATGCTGCTCAGCTCTTAAAGAATCCGAGACGGTTCTATGCATACTCTCAATCTCTAAATATTTTGATAACTGGGAAGCAAGACTCAGAGAATTATGCCGAATCTGCTATTATTTATGTAAAAAGAAACGTGGTTCCCACAGAAATCATTTAGATTAGGGAAGGCTGTAAAAGCTGACCAGAAGAAGCTGGAAAGACAATGGTGTGGCTTAAAGGTCACGAGGTTGTGTGCAGAGGTCAGAATCATATTTCCTTTCAAATTGGCTACCCGTTCAACATATGACTCCACACCAAAAATAATTGAAATGCAATGGCAAAACCATAACTGAAAATATGTGTGAAGGCAACAGCCATGAATGAATTCTCATTCCTCTTTCTAGCTTTCGTTGTATACACTGTGTGGTTAGAGGTCTCAGCATCACTTAGATGTTCATTGCATTTTATCATTTTGAGTACATGCTCCTTTTATACGAGAAAAATATCTTCAGGGATAATCATAAAGTATGCAATATGTTCCAAAAGAGGTACAAGCACAGTTCTGATCATCTCCTGATCTGCCCTAATGATTAAGTTTTCTGTACATTGTGTCATTCAGTGTATCAGAATCACGTAGCTGTCACAATATTTCTGTTGGGTCCATTTAAGAAACTCCCAGCACCCAAGCATCCTTGGTTTGGAAAGCTCAAAATTTGGGAGCCCACTGTTGGGCATAAGGTAATTCAGTGGGTGAGTTACTTCTAATATGTTTTAAAAGAATAGGCCACTAAATAATCATTTTGAATTGTTTAAATAATATGTGTCCCATTTTAACAGTTCGTGATTCACAACTATTAAAAAGGATCCATTTCTCTAAGTAATGTTGCTTAAAAATCTCCTTTAAATTACTACATCCACCCAGTAATTTGTGGTCTTTTTATTTAGTTCCTTGAGTCACACTCTTAAGTACAAAGTGGTCACTTCAATAAGGCCATTTCAAGTTTATACAAAAACCTTATTCTCTATTCTGGGATAATAAGACAATACTTGGTAGCTTGTAATGTAAATTTGGTTACTCATGAAATTAACATAGCAAGGTAAGAGGGAAAGGGAGAAGAAAGAGAGCATGATTCTTTGTAAAACAATTTCAGCTATTCAACATGGAAGGAAATATAGACTAATGAATCAACATGTTGGCACCCCCAAATAACAATGGGAACAGGTGAGGATCATCTGCCAATTCTAAATCAGAAGACAAAAGATGCTGGAAGAAATTATTCATGTGTAATCTTGAGCCTCACTCCCAAACAGTTACTGAGGTTGCTGATTACTCACTCTTCACAAAGGAGATGTGGACCCGTGCAACAGAAAAAACAAACGAACAAAAACTATAAGCCAAGTGCAGAAACTTAGCATAGCTGACATTTCAACATTACCTCCCACCACTCCTGGTGCGAAGACAAACACAAACTAGCAACAAGCATTGTTGAAGAAGTATGGGGCATCTGAAACCTAACCTTGAGAAACATATCAGATAAATACAGACTATAAGGCCATTCAGAAAATGACAAGGCCTTGATTCTCAAGAACTAAACTAAGCCAAACCAAAGCAAACCAAACTTAAGTAAAATGATGCCCGGATAGCAAATACAGGTCGTAGGATCCCTCTGCAGTGTTGTTGTTTGGAGCTATTAAGTTGGTTCTGACCCATAACAACCCTTTGTGCAACAAACAACCGCCCAGTCACATGCCGTCCTCCTAATTGCTTTTAGGATGCAACCACGGTCTCAATCATCTTTCATGCTGTTCCAATACTTTACCACGCATGATGTCCTTCTCCAGGAACTGGTCTCTCCTCACAATGTAATGGTTCTCCCTAGCAAATACTCCATACCAGACACAATGTCCTCATGCATCAGATGACATAACAGTTACACCAGTGCAGTGAACATTAGAGATTTTGAATATTTCAGGCTGATTTCAGGTGGTATTTTAAGATTAATGTTCATTATCTCAGTAGTGATAACGGAGGGGAAGTTATGTAGCAAATGACCTCATGCAAAAGTATATGTAATTTAAGTATTATGTCTGTGACCTACATTTTTGATATTTTATTTGTTGTTTTTGAGGATATACACACTGAATATAAGCTAATTCAATCGTTTCTACCTAAACAATTCAGTGATGCTGATAACAATGATTGAATTGTATGCTTATTCTTACCCTCCTCTCAGTTGGTTTTGCCATTAATGCAAACTCTTTACTGTCAGCATTTTTAATCCAATCTTTCAAATTGCCATTGTCTTGATTCTCAATAGATATATCTTAGAAAACCTTTTGTAGCCAGGGAAGGTAGATAAACTCCTGAAACTATTGCCCTGAAATAACCTTTAGACTTTAATCCTTAAACTAAATATTTCCCCCGAAGTCTCCTTAAAACCAAACACTTTAGTTCATAAATAATATTTATTACTTACTTTGAAGTAAGCAGGTGCCGTAATGTACTACCTACACACAAGCATACAAGTATATGTACATACAGATACATGTTACATATTTTAAAAACTAATGATATTAATTTGAGCATAAGCATCTATCTGTGTCGATCTTTCTTCACTATCCATCTCTCTACTTAGACAGACAAATAGGTGTTTCAAACCAAACTCACGCTCATGGAGTCTATTCAAACTCATGGCAACACCGTAGGACAGGGTAGAGCTGCACCTGCGGGTTCCTAAGACTGTAACCCTTTATAAGAATAAAAAAATCTCAACTTTTTTTTTCTGAGATACAGTTTGTAGTTTCAAACTCTTCCCTTGCAATTAGCGTACCAATACACAACCTACTATCCTCCTTCCCCCAGGACTCCTGAAGACAGATGCTAGATATCTGCAAATGGACCAAAGAGCAGCCCTCACTTTACAGGCTGTCGCATCAGCTAAAGCTCTTCATGTGAACCCCATGTTCCTGCTTTGCAGGTCCTGTGGTAACTAGTGTCTCTAAGCCAAAATTTCCCAACCTAAGGATATTTACATATCAGAGAGACCCAGGCTGCTTTATGAAACCTTCATCTATACAAAAAGAGTGCTGGTGGTGTACTCGTTGTGAGATGGGGTGCTAACTACAAGGCCCATCGTTTGAAATCACCAGCAGCATTGAGGGAGAAAGAGGAGGCTTTCTACTTCCATCAAAGTTGCTGGCAAGGAAATTCACAGGTCAGTTCGACCCCCTCCAAAGTGGTGGCAGTAAGTATTGCAGTGAGTTTGAGTTTGGAAATTTATCCATGCAAAATTCCATGGCGAATTGCTTGGATCAAACCCTTACTTGCATGTTGTTAGAACCTACATTTCCACCCTTGCCGCAAACTTTCTCCAAATCTGTGCCCTTTCCAGTGAATATAATAGATTGCATCTCTACACAGATATGTAAGAGGCACCTCAAAGTAAGCATCTCCTAAACCTAACTTCCCCATAAAATCTCCCCTCCCAATGTTTTCCAGATCCCAAACATGTATTATTATTCTCTCAGTAACTCACTCAAAACCTTGGAGTTAATGCTGAATTTATTTCTTGAAGTCAATGTATTACCAATTTTATCTCAAAATGATATCCTGAATCTGGTTCACCTCTTACCATGTTCTTGGCTCAACCAGAACACCCACCAATATTCTCACTTAGATCAACAGAATAACCTACTACTGATCTCCCTTTGTGAGAAAGACAGAGATTCTTATTCCCACAAAGAGTTACTACTTTCTTGGAAACTCAGAGGAGCAGTTAGATCCGTGTCCTATAGGGTCGCTGAGAGTCCCCATTGACTCAATGTCCATGAGTTCAGTTTTGATTTGGTTTCTCTTCCTTCTTGGAAGTCTGTTCTCCACATAGCAGTTCAGTGAGCCCTGTGTGAGCTGTCACTCATTCCTGTGGTCCCAGTGCCCTTCTTGTGGCTCTTCATACATATTAAGGATACTATTTGCTTGGATTTGAATTAAAATTAATTGATGTGTGTGCATTTGAAATGATTCAGAAGAATACGTAGGGCCTGCCAAGTAAGTTCAGAAGAATAATGCTCAAACACTTGTAAGAAATTAATATATTATACAGCATCTTCTGTGTTCCTGTAAAAAAAAAAAGAAACATACACCTTTGAGTTCATTTGTTATGTGACGTGAAACCATTTAAGGTTCTAATTAACAAATAGGTCAGATCTCAGTGAGTAAGTCAGTTTCCACCCTTGAAAGATATTTTTCAATCCATCTGTTGATATTAAAACCGTGTGGGCCTTTGATGAATGCTTCCAAATGCTTTCTTTCATCCTACTGAAAATATGGATTAATTCCTAAAATTATTCCAAAGGTTACATCTAAATATCAAATAACTCTAGTCTCCAACATCTGGAATGGGTACTGACAACTGTTCTTGGGGAAAATCAAGCGATTAGACCGTAACATGTTTTGAACTCCAGTAATAACCAACAGATCACTTGACATCCAGAACGGGTTATTTTGCATACCTACTCCTCCATAGGGCTGCATGATTTTCAGTAATAATCATTAAGTGCATAATATATTCATAATGAATATGATCTTAATGCTTTCCCATTGGTTCTATCCGTTACTTCCTGATTGATTGAGTTTACTGTCTCCATCCCCACCCCATCCCATGTTATTAAGGTTGATTCTTAGGAAATCCAGAAGAATTTGGAGGTAACTGCAAGGTCAGCAGTTTGAACCCACCATCCTTTCCGTGGAAGAAAGATGAAGTGTTTTGCTCCTGTGACAATTGAAAATCTTGGAAATCCGAAGGGACAGTTCCACTGTCCTGTAGGGTCTGGTCTGGTTTTGTGAGTGGTTGAGTCCATGGATAGATTGAAGTGATGGCAAATTCCTCCAAGTTCATGCAGATTATAAAATACAACTCCTTTTTCAATGATGTTGTACCTGCCTGATAACTTGCACTCTGATCTGTTTGTGAAAGCCTGCTATCACAATAACTGCCATGACAAGAATAGCACCTGCAGTAGTCCATGTCGAGTTGGCCTGGACTCCTGGCGCTCCTTCCTCTGTGTCCAAAGTGGTCTGTGCTTCAGAGGGGTTTCAGAAGTTTCGGACTTTTTTTGGAGGCATAGCTGGCGGTGCAAACTGCCCACCTTTGGGTCCCTTGCCATGAGTGTTACTGTTTGTGTGACCCAGGGAGTCCCCAAAGGGTGTGTGCCACCAAGAAATGGTAGTCTTTAATAAATGTCAGCTAATCACTGAATGTGATAAACTAACCCATCACCATCAAGTCCCTTTCAGCTTCGTTTCCCTGGTTTGCAGAGCGAGGCGTCCTGGTGGCTGAGTGGTTACGTATCCGGCTGCAATCTGAAAGGGCTCCGAGGGCGAAAGGAGGCATGTTCTACTCTCTTAGAGAGTGTTCGTCCCAGAAACTCACAGTGGCAGCTCCATCCTGACCTGTAGGGTCCCCGTGAGTCAGAATTGACTCAAAGGTAGTGACTTTGCTTTGGGTTTACATAGCAGATAGGTCTGTCCCTTAGGGTTTTCAGGGAGCAAACTGCCTCCTCTTTTTCTCTCAAAGTGACTCATTGATTCAAACCACAGACCTTGTGGTTAGCGGCCACGCACTGAACCCCATCAAAAAGCCCCAGACCAAACTCACTGCCGTCAAGTTGATTCTGATTCTGAGCCATCTAGGGGGTAGGGTCGAACTACCTTCATGGCTTTCTGAGATGGTAACTCTCTATGGGAATAGAAAATCCCTTTTGTTTTCTCATTGTTTCCAACTTTTGACCTTGCAGTTAGCAGTCCCACACTTACCCAATACCCACCAAGAATCCTTTAACAAAACAAAACCATCAACAAGTGTTATGACTCTGTCTATCTAACTGATTCTGTTGGTGATAAAATGTTTCATTTCCTTTATTCATTCTATTGTTTTAAAACAAGCAAAATTCAAGTCAAAACTGGAAAACATGTCTAGTGTGAAAATATTTTTCAACTTCAATGAGGCACTTGGGGGAGTTTTATCAACTTAAAGTTGCTGTATCTCAGAATCCTTCTTTTTCTTTACCTTTTAAACTCAAATAAAAGGCCACGTGGGTCTTAAAGATGATCAATGGGGCCACAGTGGCACAGTGGTTAAGCGCTAGTCTGCAAACCAAAAGGTCGGTAGTTCGAATCCAAGCTGTAGTAGTTGTCAGCTTCTGCCTTGGAAAGGCTGTGAGACAGTTCCATTCTGTCCTCAGTGGGACCTGCAGACTGGGTGCAGTTCCTCCTTTCCAGGTGAGTTTGGGTAAGAGAACGTGGAGGGGGAGATACTGGCAGTGTTATATGATTCACTTGCTAGTCACTGTACCTGGGGCTAATTGAGAATTTAAAAACGTTCATGACTTTGACTGTCTACTGTGCCTAGAGGCCCATTTTCCACCCCATGTGGCATAGAAGGAGCAACCTCAGAAGCACGATGAGTGAATCTTACTACCATTAAGAGAAGAGGCCGGGGTAGAATGTCTTCCTTGGACCCCGAAGTCCCTGTGAGATGACCTTCCATGATCCAGGAGAGAGAAATCTCTGACACCAGGTGACTGGTGGAGAAGGGGTGGCAGCAGAGGCAAGAGCACCAAGAGCAGGAAACAGAGCTGCTGGCTTCTGAGTCCACAGAGCACAAGGTGGGTAAAGCTGAGAGTCTACAGGCAGAGACTTGGCATGGACCTCCAGGCCCACAGTTGGGGCAGTTGGGTTTGCTAACCAGGGGCTGGAGTGAGAGTTGGGCATAAGTGGGCTGACACAACAGAGTAGAATAACCTTTGGGCATTTATGAGCCACACTTAAAGAGTTTTGTGACATTGCCTGAGCAGGAAGAAAGAAGGCAAGGACCATGTGATTGAAAGATCAATGACTGGAGAGAGGCATGCCTGAGAACACAGCTGAAAAGAAGTGTGTCCTTAGCACTTTTAATCCTGAATTCTATCCTATTAGGTTCCCCAAACAAACTTTATGTCTATGGGTATTGTGTGTGCTCTGGGTGAGCCCAGCAGAGAAGCAGAGTGTTCTGGGAAGCAGGGTTGGTGTCCGATTTTGTAGGGAAGATTGGAGGTTGGAAGCATGTCTGACTCATAGCATAGACCTTGGGCTGATGTAGAGTTTCATTCTCCTCCCTGGTGAAGTCAGAGAGAGCAGATGTGGCCTGCACATCAAAACACACACACACACACACAGCACAGTTGTGTCTTTGGAGATAGAGAAATCTTTCAAATTAATGATTTTCATTACAGGATGGGAACAATCCCCAATAGTCAGTCCCAATTGGTTCCTAAGCATATACAAAGATGTTTAAAGCAAAGAAGAAATGATACTAAGATTTAAGCTAAAAATTGGAAGCTAGAATGTGTAACGAGTCCACCCTAAATTGAAGGTAGATGGACTGAATCAAAGCAACCTGCACACTGGCTGTGACAACGTGTACCGGCAGCAGTGGCTGTGAGGATGGCCCTGGACCGGGCCCTGTTTTCTTCTGTTGTCAGTAACTGACTCGATAGTCTCGAAGAACAGCAACATTCTCAGCCCCAACACTCCTGTTTGCCTTCCTAAGTGAAATAGCTGTATTAACACCGTCCCTGGCTCCTAGCACTTAAAATAATTGATACTAATGACTCCTTTCTCTCTTGTCTTTTAACCTCTGAAAACCCATCAGAAGACTTGCTGATTATCCAAGAGAAGAATATTAGCCTTCCTGTGGCTAGAGAGACCATCAATTTGGCAGGATTTTAGCCAAATGGGAGAAGTAAAGAAGGGTGGTTTCAGGGAAGGCCAAGGTTTAGGGTCGGCTAAGCTGGCCAAAGGTAGGTTTTTAAGTTACAAGAATAAGATTGGAAAATTGTTGTGCTCAGACTCACAAGAGGACACAGCAGTATAAAATTGCGGAAGCTAGCCTTGATGTGAAACTGACTTGTCCGTGTGAATGAGCAGTTGTCCCAAGAAAGGCTGCTGTCCTAGCTGGGCAAAGGGTCTATCAGCACTCTGTTGTCAGGAACATCCTGAAAGAAAGAGTAAAGCTCATCATCGGCTTGTAGGACTTTATTCCTGGACAAGAGTTTCCTGGAACATCGAGAGAAATCCCGTGGACTCACGTGGTCTCCATTCTCAGACCTGGTGGTTAAACCAGGTGGATGTGGTGATGTCAGATAACACCTGGGCAGGGCAGGTATTCATTCTGACTCTGTCCCTTACTCAAGTTTAGTCCACTCAGCAGCACTCCTGCAGCCAAGCAGGAATTCTAAACAGCCAAAGTGACCAGGAAGGAATTTGATAGTGTTTCATTCCAACCATCTAATACAACATCACAAACTCTACAAAAAATAAAATAAACCTCACTGCCATGGAGTGGCTCTAGGACAGAGTCAAACGACCCCATTTATGTTTTTGATACTATAAACCTTTTCATAAAGGTCCATCTTTCCGCTATGGACATCCTAGTGGGTTCAAACTCACTACATGATCAGTCTACCACAATTCCATAAGCAGAGTCCACACAGGCAAATACTCAGTCCAAGCTGTTTTGTGTATAACTGATCAGTGTAATTTAAGAATAAGGTTGTGGGAGGCTAAAAGAGCTAAGTGAAGTTGCCTAGAGAAAGAAACCAGACAGTTGGAGACTAGGAAGGAGACCTTGTCAGGGGTGTTTCTCATTGTGGACAAGACTTGGGTCCCCTGAATGGCAGCCCAGAAACCCAGGTCCATATGCCTAGAATCTTGTCTCCCTCCAAAGATAACTGCCTCCCTTTGTCTAATTCCTGCTTCGTTGTAAATCCTTTTAAATATTTTACAATTCAGAGTTTTTAGGTAATAGAAATGATAACTTTTTATGTTCTTTGGCAAAGCAACCAACACCACAGACTTGAAACTCTTCATCAATTCCCCCAACCTGGATTACAATCGTGAGGATGATGTTTGACTGAGCGGTGTTTCCCTCTGCTGTGCTCACAGGGTCACTATGATTCAGAACTGGCTCCTCACAAGAAGAACAACAGTTTCTACATAATGGGTGTGGAACTGTTATTCTGCCAAGGGCCATTTGGGTATTGCTAACATAATTCCTGGCCCATACTGGTTGTGTATTTAATTAACTCACCCTTAATGTGAAGACTGAAACTGCTTCTCTTTGGTGTGGTGTGTGACGTTAGCTGATATTGACAATTTAGAGGGCCTTATATAGCCTGTGAAGGTGCCCCGGGTGGGTGGGTGGGTGGGGCTTGGAGGGCTGTGGTAGGTCTTGCTCTACTAACCAGAGGTCAGCAGTTTGAAACACCATCAGGTCCTTGGGAGAAAGACTGGGCTTTCTACTCCTGTAAAGAGTTACAGTCTCAGAAACACAAGGGGGCAGTTCTACTGTGTCTTATTGGGTTGCTGTAAGTCTACCACAATGGCAGTGAGGGTTTTTTTGGGGGGGGGGGTGTTTGTATATGGCCCGTAAGCTGGACATACCCCACCCCAGTTGTACCTCTTTCAAAATTTCTTCCATAATTTCCCCAATGTGAGTCATTATTCATAACTATCAGGTACTGCTTCCTACTTATGAACTTTGGTAAGCTAGTTTTGCTTGATTGACATGGTTTTGCTGTTGTGTTTGTTCCGTTGAAAGTTCCCGTTGGGAGGGTGGCCAGCATTTAGCAGAAGGTGTTTCCTCTGAATTCCTGCTCCAGCCCCATTCACTGTCAGACATGATCTGAGTGTGGATTCCAGTGTCTTTGGACATGAATTGGGATGAATGGGAGGGATATGGAAAGCGCCTCCCTCCTCCTGGTCAAAACCCTCAGAGGTCAAGTCTCCATTCCACAAAAGGGCACAGAAAGTGTATGAAAAGGCCAGGGGGGTTCTAGCTTTAGGTATTTAAGGTAATATGTATTTGTGGTATTATTAACCTAAGTGTGAAAATGAAGTTTAAAAACTAAAAAAATAAATGCACACAGAGGAAAAACATCATAATGGGATAAAGAGGAAAAAGAAATAAATTAGAAATCAAAAGACAGAGTAGAAAAGACTAAAAGATGAATGAATGAAGTTTTAAAATTGAATATGCTGATAACTTGGGCTTGTGTGTCATCAAATTTCGAACATAAAACATGGCCAATAAAAGGGAGAGATGACCATGTCTGCAGAGTGGGTTGCTAACATAATTTTAGGAATAAACATAAAGGAAAATTCTTAAGTCAGATCTGCCTTTTATTGACCAAAGTCCATGTTTGAAACTTCAGATTTTGAGGAGCCCCAGTTGGGGCGGGGCAGAAGCTACTGGGTTACGCATTGGGTTGCACATTGGGCTGCTAATGACAAGGCCAGCAGTTTGAAACCAAGGGAGAAAGATGAAGCTTCCATCCTCATAAGGAGTCACAGGGCGGCTGCACTCTGTTCCAGGAGTACTGTGAAGCAGACTTGACTCTATGGCTGTGCGTTTTAGAGAGTTTTGAGATTTTGAAGTCCTGGGCAAAATAGACTACGGGCTTAATCAGGATACAACTTACTAAAACTTCCTGAAGAAGGCCTCTATGTGTTTTCTGACCAGAAACACAACATTCATCAAGGTAAAGCATCTATGCCGCTTGACTTATCTTAAGATCTTTTCCTGATTTCACCCATTAATTCTTGTTGCCCACAAAGTTGATTGGGAAGGAGATGAGCTATTTGGAAGAATAAGGGTAGATTCCAATTTTAATTTCATCAAAACAGGAGTATTTATACACCCGTCCCTCCCTCCATCCATCTATCCATCATCCATCCATCATCTATTTATATATTACTTATTTATTATTCTTATTCACAACCAAGGATGCAAACACCACATAACTGAATAACAAAAGACACTGTTCAGTACCAGATATTCAGAGTCTACATCATTTTAACCTCAGTGACAGAGAATCTCCTCTTTCTTGTTAACCCCTGTTTTATGTTGAAATTAAGCAGATTCCTTTCTTGAGCAAACTCCGCTTTGTGGTGCAAGCTACCCATGTGTTTCATGGGGTACAAAGGCTGGCCCCAAGTGCACTCAGAGTCCCTCTGTTTATAACTGGCTAGATCTTATTGGTCTGAACAGTTTCTACGTACATGCAGAAACATTGTCCTCAGATTACAGATGACAGGTTTCCTAGATTTAGGTATTCACACGGTCTCTCTGAATCATTTCAATGAGCTCTCGGGTGTGAATCAATCCCGTGTCAACATGGGGTAGCAGAATGAAGGGTCTTAGCTAGGAACTGGCAGGAAAGAAAGGCCTTACAACTACAGAAAGCCCAGAAACCACTCCCATCCCTGAGCAAGACAGCAACGCAGGCTTTGAAGGTGGCACACATTTCTGAAATCATGAGATTTTTTAAGTACTTTGCCTATATTTTTGGAAATGTACCTTTCACTCCCAGTACTACAAGGAAATGAAAGGGTCATTTCCAAGAGCAAGTCCCTGGAGGAGGCCGTCATCTTTGGTGTAGTCGAGGGGCAGTGAAACAGGGAGGTCTATAAGCAGATGGACTGACATCGTGGCTGCCCCAGTAGGACAGGACCAAGCAGTGTTTAACCCTGTTGTGCACAGGGTCACTGAGAGTCAGCGCCAACCAGATGGCACCTCACAAAAGAAACCATTTCATATATTGATTGATTATGGGTAAAATGTATGTTCCATCTCTTGATAAGTTCTGTATTGAATAGCTTTTCTTTTGTTTATTTCCTATGAGGTCTTTGCAAATTAAGAATGTACACATTTTGTGTTATGTTTTTCTAGCTTCTCTCAGTGTCTTTTTCCACTGGGCTTCAGCGATTGTCATTTTCCCTGGTGATTGAGTTCCCATGGACCCATTATTTTCTTCTTTGTAGCTTTCCTGGGAGAGTTTTTGTGTTCCAGCGTGTAAACACATGTATCTGAGTTACATCTGGTATTTTTATGGCTTCATTTTTCTTTGATGGATATAAACACTGTTCGACTAAAATGAGGGATCCCATCTTTATTTCTAAATAAAGAACTCCGTGGTTTTTTGTCTGTAGCTAGCAAACGTCAGTTATTGAGCCTATTTCCTGTGATTGAAACACTCCATGGCATCTAAAATGAATGTTGGCACCAGAGTGTATTGTCCACCGATGAGCAATGTAGTCCCACCGTCCGCACTCTTCTTACTCTATGACCCTGACACCACTTCACTGAAAGATGGGATCTATGGTCGATGTCCCTTCCCACACCGACATCACTCCATTGGAGGATGGGGGCTGTGTTCTTTAACACTGATGTCATTCCATTGAAGGATAGGTGCTAAGTCCTCCCCCATGTTGACATCCCTGCACTGAAAGATGGGGCCTGGTTCCCTCCATATGGACGTCATTTCATTGAGAATAGGGGGATTGTCTTTTCAGCTGATGTCACTTTATTGAAAGATGGAGTCTATACCCCTTCTAAAATGATGAAGGGATGAAGAGTGAGGAAGAGTAGTGAGAAATATGGTTTTGATGCTAGAAAGGAAGCTAGAAATCACATGACAGAATCTTGCAAGACCACTGACTTCTTCACAGTTCCTTTCTGTTGTACATAGGATGGTCACTGTGAGCTGGAACCAACTTGAGAAAACCTAAGCACAACAACAGCAAGGGATGTGCATGTGCTTTTTGTTTGCTTGTTTGGGTTTGAATAGAGCCCACTCCCAAGGAGATGCTGTCCCTTCCTTAACTCAGCTGTCATTTCATCTTGGTTACTAGGGAACAGGATAGAGGAGTTTGTAAGAATCCTGCTTTCTGATGAAGAGAAGGATGTTTACAAGAACATGTTATTTAAACACAGTGATTGCTTGCAGTGTTGGGAAGAGCTAAGTCAATATTGCTAATGTCAGAGAGATCCACTATTTCCTGGAGCATCTGTGTAAATTCTGATACTATCAGAATCTAGGTTATCTCACATTTCATTCTATTAAGTCGCCAATTTTCCTCACAGCTTAACTCAGACATCTAGAGCAGAGGTTAGAGAATGGATGAAACAAAATGGATTTATAATTTAGAAATGTCACCATCCCCACACAGTCATAGCCTAATTTATTTATCCACGTGGATTTATTAATTTTTCTTCTATCTTTCTGATTATGGAGGGTGTCTGCCAGCTCCACGTCTTTGCTGTTTCCTTTCATTCTAGTATCATTTTTTATTATTTGTTTTTTGTTTTTGGGGGCGATGAATGTCCACATACCCTTTTAAAAAGGCAATTGAACTTGAATTAAATGAATAAAAATTCAGCTTAGAATTTATTTCTTTCCTTGGGGACTGTACTACCCAACAATGCAAGTTACAGATTCTAAAAAACAAATCAGCATATGAATTCAAGTTCTGTATTTAAATCATTGGTGGTGCTCTGGGTAACAGTGGGGTGCTAACTGTAAGGTCAGCAGTTTAAACCCATCAGCTTCTCCAGAGGAGGAATATGAGGCTGTCTGTTGCAAGAATGATCACAATCTCAGAATCTTCATTTACATTTACTGAGTCAGAATCAAGTGGATGGCAGCGGATTTGGTTTGGCTTCCAGGCATATAATATTTAAGGCATTTTCTAGAGATCAATGAGTTGAAACTTTATTCAGGTAGCCTAGGATGTTAATATTAGCTACACAGTGAGCCATAGTAGTGTCGTGGGTTACCAGTTGAGCTGTTAACTACAAGACCAGCAATTCCAACTCACACAAAGAATTACCATTTCAGAAACCCAGAGGGGCAGTTCTACTACATCCTATAAAGTCGCCGTGAGTGGGCCTCACTGGATGGCAGCAAACCCTTGAGTTTGTGTGACTTGTACATCCACTGCTAAGACTCAGGGTGCACAGAGGCTGAGAATTAAGATGAAGCCATTCCAGATACTCTCACAGGCAGGGAGCTAGACTTTTGAATGGCGACATTAAGAACATAGTGAATGGGCTGTCAGTAGTTATAGATATGTGACTGACGAGTGCATCACAATGCCATTGTCACAAAAATCTCTCTAGACACGCAATTGACTTCTAGACAGGCAATTGCCTTCCAAAATTAATCTAGACTCACAGGTGATGACTGTTGTAAAACTCTGTGTGGCTGTCACACTCCTACTAACTATTTGTTCAAGGATGATAGGCTACTGTGTGTGCTGTGTCTTATTTTCTGCAACTTCCCTGATGGAATCCAGTCTATGGGTCTTGAAAACTGGACATTGGCTACCTAATTGCTTCTTTTTACTCTTCTTTTCATGAAACACTAATTTACTAAGTATCTACTGGGCACCAGACACTGAAGATAACATTGCAAAAGATACAGCAATTGGTTATGCTGGGGGCTCTAGCTAGCAATAAACATGGTTGATACAGGGGGTCCAAGTCAGCAACAGATAAGGTGGAAACTTGAAGTGATTCCTCTCCTAAAGCATCCCGTCTTCCTATGTACACACACACACACACACACACACACACACACACACTGACATCAAGTGGAATCCAACCCACAACAACACTCTACAGCAGCAGTTCTCAACCTGTGGGTCATGACTCTTTTGGGGATCAAACGACCTTTTCACAGGGGTCACCCAATTTGTAACAGTAGCAAAATTACAGTTATAAAGTAGTAACAAATATAATTGTATGGTTGGGGGATGACCATAACATGAGGAACTATATGAAAGGGTCACAACATTAGGAAGGTGGAGAACCAATTCTCTACAGGGTCTGTCTATAGCACAATATCTCTTCAAAGTGTTGAAAATAAAGAGGTAACTTTGAGGACTAATGTCCACCTGACCCAAACTATGGTAGTTTCAATTGCCTCATATGCATGTGAAAGTTGGACATTGAATAAGGAAGAAAGGAGGGTAATCGATATATTTGAATTGTGGCGTGGGAGAAGAATATTGTAAGTACCATGGACGGCCTTGAGAATAACCCCAAAAAAATCCTTCTTTGAAGAAATACATCCAGAATTCTCCTTAGAGGTAAGGATGATGAGATTCTGTCATGTATACCTTGGCCATGTGATCGGGAGAAACCAGTCCCAGGAGAAGGGTCAATGATTTTCGGAGCCTTATACAGCCAATGGGCCAGATGTTCCCTATTCCCGATCTATACACTGCTAAAGATTTCATGAACATTCCATCCCCACAGGGTATTTCCAGGCCCTCTTTTCCAGCTACCTTCCTGTCTGTCTTTGAGCAATGCTTCCACCTGCAGTGATTCCTGACGCGTCTTCCTCAGACTGGTCTCCAACGTCATATGGCTACTTTGCCCTGTGGGAGGGTGTGCTTTCTATAAAGCACAGGGGTTCACACTTGGGCTTGGTTTGCTTCCCCTCAGAATTGAGCATGGGCTTTAAACTAGCAATCTCAACATGTGCGCTACAAAGCATTGGTTGGAAAGATTTTGGTTTCTTATAGGGGAAAACTAAGTACAAATAAGATTCCATCGTGGAAATTGACCATAATCAATGAAGCTAAGAGGAAGAGGATATGTTTACAGCTAATTTGAAATAATAAGAATTTTTCTGTAGAGTAGGCTTTTACAATTGATAAGTATATCTCTTAGGGGGTTTTGTAAGAGTCATCTTGCCCTAAGTGTTTTGGTAGTCTTATTGAGTATTTGTATTTTGACAGATTTATGTCTTCAAAGAGAATACAGCCTATCTCATACTTCAGATCAGTTAAACTTGTTTATGCATCCAACTTTATTCTCTCTCACTTCCACAATTAGATTTAATCTTCTGACACTAAACATAGTTGTAGCTCTTAAGTAAGTTTGGTGGTTTATTTTATTTATATTTATCCCGCATACTAAATCATAAATTTCATAAAGGTAAATAGTCTTAAAACTATTTGGTTGCTATTGAGCTGCCAGAGCTGAGGGTAAAGGATTCCTAATAACACAGTTGGGTAAACACTGGACTCCAAAATCATAAACCTCCTGACACCGAGTCTAGTCTGCCTCAGAGTGACCCCACAGGACAAAGGAGAATTGTCTCTGTGAGTGTCCAAGACTGGAGCTTCATGGGAATAGGAAGCATCATCTTTCTTCCATGGAACAGCCAGTGGGTTTTGTCCTGCTGTTCAGAACCCAGCATATCTCCCACTAGGCATCAGGGCTAAGTGTGAATCTGTCCATGCAAATCCACCAACTTCTCAGTGGGAGAAACACGAAGTCTCTGCTCCCATTGGTGGGATTGCTGAGAGCTGGGATCTGCTCTCGACAGTGGGAGTTTGTATTATGACTTTTTCTTGATAAACATGTTTGATGAAATGGATAAATATAAAGATTTTTTCAAAGTGTTACTTTATAATTATCTATCTTGTAAGGGGCAGATCCATATAATCTATAATTTTCTACGTGGTAATTGAAATAAGGCAATCATATAATCCTAAAAGAAGTAAAATAAATGATTGTCAATGTAAGATTGTCTTATTCTGTCTCCCCTGTGATATTCATTTTTATGTCAACTGAATTAATCCATGGCGTGAGCATTGTTAAGTACACAGGAGTCCATTTCAACTCAAAGAGGCTGCACACACACCTGAAGCAAACATGATCCGCTCCAGCTTTCTCCTCATGAGTGTTCTCAGGGTGAGCCACTATCATACCACTGTGGCCCTCCATCTCATTGAAGGTCTTCTTCATATCAGCTGACCCTTTACTTTACCAATCCTGGTGTCCTTTTCCAGGAGGTAGGCCCTCCTGATGCAATGCCCAAAGTGACCCGAAGTTCAGCCATTTTTCATTCTCAGGAATATTCTGGCTGTAACTCATCTGGTAAATATTTGTTCATTGTCCTGGCTGTTCGTGGTATTTCTGCATTCTTCTCTAACATCGAGATGCAAATGCATGGCATTTTCTCCAGTCTTCCTTATTCAGAGAACAGCTTCCTCATGCACATGATTGAGAAACAACAAAACATGGCTTGGGTCCAGCATGCCTCAATACTCAAACGGACATATTTGCTTCTTAACACTTTAAAGAAATCTTGTAACAAAATCACCCGATGCAATATATCCGTTACTTTCTTGACTGTTGTGTTTAAAGGCATTGATTGCTAAATGAAAATTTTGAAACCCTCAAAGAAAAACCATTATCCCTTTACCATAAAGTTATTGATTGGTCCAGTGCTGAGGGTTTTTGTGTTCTTTGGGAGAAGTAATCCACCGAGAGTCCTGTCAGGGTGCAGAGTTCACATGAGGCCAAATGGTCTCCAATCTTTGCTGTTTTCCCCATAATTTCTTATGATCCACTTAGTCGAAGACTGTTTCATTGTAAAAGAAAAAAAAACAGGTAAACATCTTTCTGATATTCTCTGTGTTAAGGCAAGATCTCTGTCATCAGCAATATCACCATGTCTCACGAACTCTTGAGTCCAGCTTAAAAATCTGGCAGTTCCCTATACATGGAGTGTTGTCACCATTTTTGCACTAACCTTAGCACAATTTTACTTGTGTGTGATATTAATAATTCTAATGTTTGAACATTTTTCTATTCTACATGATAATGTTTCTTCAGGATGTGTACAATATGAATCTCTCCTAGTAACTTAACTTGTTATCTTCTAAAATGCTTGGAAAAACTAATATATTGTCATATGATAAATATATACATGTATATCAAATATCAATTTTCAAAAATCCAGGAGTCCCTGTTGTTGTTAGGTGCCATTGAGTCGGCTCCAACATAGATGACCTGTGCACAACATAACACAACACCGCACAGTCCCGAGCCATCCGCACATTTGTGTTTATGTATAAGCCCATTGAGGCAGTCACTATGTCAATCCATCTCATTGAAAATCCATCTCTTTTTCCCCCACCCTTCCACTTTATCCAGCACGGTGTCCCCATCCGGAGACTGGTCTCCCCTGACAATATGTCCAAAGTAAGTGAGGCACAGTCTTGCCAACTTTGTGTCTGAGGAGCACTCCAGCCTTACTTCTTCCAATACAGATCAGTTTGTCCTTTTAGCAGTCTGTGATACTTTCGATATTCTACTCCAGCACCACAAGCACATGTACTGATTTTTCTATAGTCTTCCTACTACATGGCCATCTTTCACATACATTTGAGGAATTGGGAATGCCATGGCTGGGGTCAGACTTACCTGAGTCCTCACAGTAACATCCTTGCTCTTTAACACTATTCTGAAGAGGTCGTGTGCAGCAGATTTACCTAGTGCAATGAGACTTCGATCACTTGACTAGAGCTTTCATGACCATTGACTGTGTCTTCATTTCTCATGATGCTGCCGATAGGTCCAATTGTGAGCATTTGGGTCTTCTGGACATTGAGCTGTGGACCCTAGTGAAGGCTCACATTCTTGATCTTTGTAGGCATCAATTCCTTTCACTGTCAACTAGCTAGGTGCAGCATCGGCACATCACAGGTTGTTAATAAGCCTGATGACACACTCTTCTTCATATCATCCAGCTTCTGATGATTTGCTCACTGTACAGATTGAACAAGTATGGTGAGAGGGTAGAACTCTGATGCACCCTTTCCCGATGTTAAAATATGCAGTATTCCCTTGTTCTGTTCCCATAACTGCCTCTATATCCACATACAAGTTCTGAATGAGCACAATGAAGTGCTCTCTGATTTCTTTTCTTTCCCCAACGTTATCCACGGTTTATAATGGTCCATACAATCCAACGTCTTTGTATAGTCAATGAAACACAACCAAACTTTTTTTTCTGGTATTCTCTGCTATGAGCAAAGATCCATTGTATATCAGCAGTGATATACTTTGTTCTTCTTAATCCAGCCTGCATTTCTGGAAGTTACCTGTCAATGTACTGCTGCAAATGTTGTTGGATGATCTTACAGAAAAATTTACTTGTCTATGATATCAATAATATCATTCTATAGTTTCAGCGTTCTGTTGGATCTCCTTTCTTTGGATTGGGTACAAATATGGATCTCTTCCTGTTAGTTGGCCATTTGCTTTAGCTAGTCTATGATTAAGAGCAAGTTTCAGAGTTTTTCCTGACATAAGCTTTCCTGTCTTTTTAATGACCTTTTGCTTTCTTCATGAATAATGGTCCTGTCCTATCACTGGTCATCAGGTCTTCTGTCAATAGTGTTCAATGCAGGGGTTCTCAGTCTGTGGTCGCAACCCCATTGGGAGTCAAATGACCCTTTCACAGGGGTCACCTGATTCATAAAAGTAGCAAAGTTACAGTTAGGAAGTAGCAACAAAAACAATTTTATGCTTGGGAGTCACCACAACATGAGGAACTGTATGAAAGGGTCACAGCATTCTGAAGGTTGAGAACCAGTGAAGTAGAGGAATGCCATGCCATTCATTGTCAGAAATGAGTTTGCTAAACCCATCATAAAATGCAATGCTAATTGTGATACCAGTATATCTACCTGCCTTCAAGAAATCCACTCACTACAATTATTATTCAAATTTATACACTAAACACAAATGCTAGTGATGAAGAAAGTGAAGCATTCTACATGTGACTTCAGTCAGAAATTAATCACACATGCATTCAAGATGCACTGATATTTATTGCTGATTGGAATGCAAAAGTTGGAAACAGAGAGGAAGGATCCACAGTTTGAAAATATGGACTTTGTGGTAAAAATGAAGCTGGAGGTCTGATAGAATTTTGCAAAACCAAGGACATAGCAAATACTCTGTTTGACAACATAAAGGTGACTGTGCACCAGGACTCCCGGATAGAACACACAGAGATCGGCCTCACTTCACCTGGGGGAGACGGCAAGGGGGAGGCTCCCAATCAGTAGTGGTGATGGTGGCTGTTCCAGCTGTGGGACACACCACATGCTGGCGGGTCAGCCAGGACAAAGCTGAAGAACATGAAAATGAGTCCACTCTCATCAGACTGTAACCTGAGACTATTCCAGCTGAGTGTTGGGAACACTCAGGTGCATATTTGACACATGGGCAGGTCCCTGGAACGCAGTTGTCCTCTGACACACAGGGTGACCTGAGGCGGAGGAAACTAGAGAGCTGAGAGCACAACTGCTTCATTCTAAAAAAAGGAAGGTCCAAATAGAGAGGAACCATTCAGATGCAAATATAAGCAAATCTCACTCAAGTAATAAAATGGCATTTATTGATTCTGGAAGCTAGGGAATATAAGGGGTGCCATTAACTTCAGTCACGGCATTCGTGTGCCTGCATACCCTGATCTCACCCCGGGGCTCGCAGTACCTGCCGATGAGGAAAGCCTCAGGGATACCACGGCCCAGTGACGAGACAAGTGGCTCCCAAATTACTGCCGAGGACACACGCTATGGTTCCTAGGATAACTAAGGCAAGGGTGGTGACCATGTTCCTATTTCTGAGCATAAATGCTTCCTTTGCTCAATTGAAGACCTAACAGAGCAACAATGTGCCTTTCACACAGTCAGGGGAAATGAGACCCCATTAAGTGACACCTTTCATCTTTGGCAATTTTCAAAAAATATGTGAAGTATTTTATTTCTCAGTGGCATAAATAAGATTGAGCTATACCTTTCACTTAAAATCTTCTGACTCCAAATGCCAAGATTTAGACAGCAATTTTCTATTAAGCACATAGTTGATTTATAGCTTTATCTCCGCTTTCCTGGGCATTTTTTCCCTTGAAGTGCTTACTCATGTAAACACCCTTTCTTACCTAGAGTGTACCAACATAAACTAATAATTAAACTAAGACACAAATGTCATATCCTTCTACTTTCTCATCAAAATAGACCATAAATTTCAGATGCGTTATCACAATTCTTTTTCACAAAACATTCCTTTATTTTTATTAATTTGTTCACTTATTTTAAAAAATAAAACACACTTTCAAAAGCAAGTGCTATGGGGTATGTACAAATGCATCAAATTATGTATATTTTTCTTTGTTTAGAAACCTGCATTTTAGTTGAGGGGGTGATCAAATTGTCAATATATAACACTGTAAATTTATAAGGACTAAGGGGAACCTGGTGATTTGAGTTAGGTGTTGGGTTGCCAACCACAAGGTTGTCTGTTCAAACCCATCAGCTACTCTGCAGGACAAAGACAAGGCTGTCTGCTCCTGTAAAGATTTCCACACTCCGAGACCCTCAGTGTAGTCTATAGAGTTTGAAATTGACTTGAAGGCAATGAGTTTGGGTTTTAAGTGAAGCCTGAAGCAATGCATTTTCAACTGCACCACTTACATGTGAAGGTTGAACACTGAATAAGAAAGACTAGAAAAGAATTGATGCACTTCAATGACAGTGTTAGCAAAGAATACTTCCAGAGAACAAAAAAGAATGTCTTAGAGAAAGTACAGCCAGAAGACTCGTTAGAAGCAAGGATGGTGAGTCTTCATATCAAGAACTTTGGACATATCATTTTTGGAAACATCAAGGTTGTTAAAGTAGAGGGTCAATGAAATAGAGGAAGACACTCAACAAGATGGATTGAGTCGGCAGCTGCAACAATAGCCTTGAACACCACAATGGATGTGAAGATGGTAAATTGTCAAGCAGGGCTTTGCTTTCTTCTGTTGTTCACAGGGAACTGTCTGCCACCTGACAGCTGTTTTCCAAAAAGAATAGCATTACATTTTGAAGATGAATTATTATAGAGATTTCTACAATCAAGTATGCTTTGCAAAATAGTATTCATCAATACAAATTTATGGCGCATTAGAAATTGTGCTATATATTTCCTCAAAGGGTATTTGCCCCCAAATGATGAAATATAATGCAGGTGTTGTGAGTTGTGAGCAAGACTTGCCACCAAGAATGAAACCATTGTGATCTGAGTCAGTCACTTTTAAGTATCATCAACTCTGTTATGCATTTACTGTTGTATGTTTTGACTGTTTACAATGGTTCCCCAAATGTTTGGAAGGTCAATTATTATTTGAACCCTGCTTGGAGATGAACGGACCCCTCCAGCTTTCTTGTTTCTGAGCCAGTGTATAAGATTGATGAGAAACACTCACTTGGAGAGTAGCTCTCAAGAAAATGAATTACAGAAAAGCGTTTTATGTACATAATCTAGTTTGTGTGCTTCCTCTGTGTGTGGCATTTTGTAGCCTGTCGTGTATTTTAATGATTAAAGTCCATCTATGTGGCTCTTAGTAATAGAGAAATTACAGAACTGCTACTTAGAAATTGGGTTCGTTCAGTTCTCACCAAGCAGCTTAGATCTCTTCAGTACTCTGATAGCTAGCTTCCTAGGATCAGTGGCATTTTCTCTTCTGTTCCATTTGCAGTGATTGTTAATTAGGCTTGATTCTCCAGGGGAGAGATCTGATATTTGGAGTAACATTGTCTTATGGACAAATGTATGTATTAGAATTGTTCTATGTATACTAACAAATTGCATGGATTTTTTAAAATTCCATACTTTTAAATGATGTAGCTTCCCACCAACTTTATGTCAACAAAAAATTCATATAGATCAGTTATTTATTGAGATGGTGATTTATTGATTTTGATAGAGGAAAGTCTTTGTATCTAAATGAGCTGCTAATGGCAAAGCCAGCAGCTCAAAATCGCCAGCCGTTTTGTGAGAGAGAACTTTAGACCCCATTAAGTATTAGTCTTGGAAACTCACAGTGATAGTGCTACCTTCTTCTATAGGGTCGGAATGGTTTGGAATCGAGTTTGTTCATCTGTTTGTTTTTTGCAGCTAACCACAGGTTTCCCTTAAAAACCAGGACCAAGGAACTGTAAGATATCTATGCTTGTTAGACAACTGTAAGTTATAAATATTATGTATTTCTAATTCAGTTTCTCATGAAGTATTTTATAAGTGTTTGTAGTCTCTAAATTGGTTTCATCACCTTTAAAGCCTAGTTTTATACATGTCATATAATCTCTCAGCCTAATATTTATTAACTATGACACATGTTTAATAAAGATACTGATGTCATACATTTTTTTAAAGTAAAGATTACATTAAACGACATATCCCCATCTTGAGGAAAAGTGAACCTCATGCAGACTCAATAGATATTATTTCCATAATCTGTAGCACTCAGGGCATAGCAATGTTATTTTTATATAGTTGTTTTATAGGGATTGTAATTGGACTACATAAATGTTTAGGTCACTTACAGTTTTCTGCAAGAAAAATGAGTCATAACTTCAGTATGTGCCCATGGTTGCTTTTCTGATTTGTAAACTTACCAGTGGCACCAGCTGAATCTTTATTTCCAGGATTTTGTTTGTAGATTTACTAGGGAAATATTGGGTGAGCCTCTAACCCTTTAGAATGATAGGCTTTGTGAGGTCATATCTAAAAATATGTATGTTTTCTTGTTATCCACTTAAGTAATTTGTTTTGTATATATTTACTAAATAATGTATAATGTTTTTCCTACAAATGCTTTTTAAAGATGTTTCTAACACACTACTTCATAAATTTCATGCAACTTTATCCATTCATGCCAAGAAATAAAACCTTTAACTACATTACCTTTGGACACAAATCACAGAATGGTCCCTGAAGATGACAGGCCAAGGAAGCATTATGAATTAAGATAAAATATGGAAATTAGAGAAAACCGCCATCACCATGCTACATCGCACAAGTGTTTCTCTGCCCTTAAAGCCTTGGAATCTTGTTTCCCGGAATCATCGGAAGCATGGGCCAAACTCCCAAAGTTGCTGTACGTGATCCTCAGCTTGCCCTTATCAAGTATCAGCAGATTGCTCTTCTCCTCGTTGACCCTGCATCTGCACATCCACATCAAACTCTCCACATACTCGAAGGCCTCCGTGGCGCTCACTGCCTCTCTGTTACTCATAGCTTCCTGTATCCCACTGTCTGCTAGCCATGGTCCTTGCTGTCTCCGAAGCTAATCGCACAGTTCTTTCTTTGTGTGTTTTCATTTAGGCCTCTGTTGTCAATAGAGAAGGGAGCTCCGATGATGTAGTTGGTTATTCATTGAACTGTTGACCACAAGGCCACTCACTGGAACCCACTACTTGTTCTTTTGGAGAAAGACTGTGAACCTTGGAAACATCAGGGAGCAGTTCCGAAAGGCTCTGATCTCTAGGGGCACAAGACTTAGAATTGACTCGATAGCAGTGGGTTGGGTTTGGGATCAATACATAAGATTCCTGGGGCAGCAGAGTTTTAATTCAAGTGTTGGGCTGCTAACTGGATGGCCACTTGTTTGAATCCCTTTGGGTAAAAGATGAGACTGTCTGTTTGATAAAGACTTTTTTTCTCTGAAATGCCATGGAGCAGTTCTCCTCTAGGGTCGCTATGCGTCAGGATCAACTTGAAATGCAAAACAATTCAGAGCAAGAAAAACAGTGAAGCGGATATATATAAAGACACTTTTATAAAGGGTTGGTTTTTTTGGTAGGCACCCTCAGTTTGGTTCCAGCCCCTATGACCAATAGAACAAAATGCTGCCTGGTCCTGAACCATGCTCAGAATGGTTTCTATCTCTGACTTAGAGTACAAACACCAAAGAAGAAGAACATGCTGAGCATATCTTAAACTAAAGGGGAAAAGGAATGCCTTTAGTTGAAAGATTGGTAGATTCTATGGGAAGATATTAAATCATGCCAGAAG
Source organism: Tenrec ecaudatus (assembly GCF_050624435.1). Taxonomy (NCBI): domain Eukaryota; kingdom Metazoa; phylum Chordata; class Mammalia; order Afrosoricida; family Tenrecidae; genus Tenrec; species Tenrec ecaudatus. Next base: position 5,395,907 of record NC_134544.1, on the reverse strand, counting down.
CATACAAAGAAGATAGAAAAACACACAGAACCATGGTACCCTAAAGACCTCATCAACATTCAACCATTTCAAGAGTAAGCACCCAGGGGCACTGAAGAAAGTCCCCACGGCACTGAAAGCACTAGTCATGAACAAGACCCCAGGAATGGATGGGACACTGGTGGAAATGCTTCAGTAGGCTGATGCAGCATTGAAAATACTCACTTGTCTATGCCAGGGAATGTGGAAGACTGAAAGAGATCCACATTAATACACACTACAAAGAAAGATGATGCAACAGAATGCTCAAACTACAGAACAAGATCATTGATATTGCACACAAACAAAGGAGTGCTGAAGATCATATGACAGGAGTGTAGCAGTACATTGGCAATGAACTGCCTGAAGTTCAGGACAGATTCAGAAGAGGATATGGAATGAAGGCTATCACTCTGATGTCAAATAGATCTCGGCTGAAAGATGAGAACACCAACATGATGGTTGCTTGTGTTTTATTGACTATGCAAAGTCATTTGACACTGTGGGCCAAAAGAAACTATGTGTAGCCTTAGGAAAATGGGCATTCTGGAACACTTTGTGGTGCTCCTGTGAAACTTGAACATGGCTCAGTTACAACAAGAAAATATGACATGGTTTAAAATCAGGAAAGGTGTGCTTATTTTCAAGAGAGATCAGTCCCTGGAGAAAGACCTCGTGTTGGTGAAGTAGAGGGGCAGAGACAAAGAGAAAGCTCCTCAAAGTGATGGTTGACACAGTGGGCTCCAACCTAAGAGCAATTGGGAAGATGGTGCAAGACCAAGGGGTGTTTCCTTCTGTTGTGCATAAAGTTGCTGTGAGTTAGAGCAACAACAACAACAACAACCACAAAAGAGAAAGACTTATTAACAACCTGCAATATGCAGATGACAACAACCTTCAATTTTTTGTGTTGTTGGAGGTGTGATTTCAGTGTAAATTGCTTCTGGGTTGATGTGTAAATGCATATGTGGTATTCAGAGATGTTTCCCAGTTCTCCTCCATCGTTTTTTTTTGTTTTGTTTTGTTGTTGTTTTTTTTACCATTTGGTCTTCCCATCTTAGATGTATAAGAAAACTCAGTTCTCCACTACCTCGCCCAGAGAGGAAGCAACAGCTTTTGACTCTTGTCTAATCTCACAGATGACAGGGGTTGCAATATCAACTTGCTTTTCTCTTAGGATGGGTGACATCAAACATCATTTCACACACGTTGACTTCCAATTTTCAACTCAAATTATAATAGTTTTGATATAACAACTGATAAAGCTAGTTCCCTTATTTACATAAAATGGAAATAATTGCAATTGCTTCGATCTCCTCCCTTTGCCCAGTGAACAAGTAAAGATGTCTTCCGTTCTCAGAGGTAAGATTTCCCAAGAGGAAGCTGCCTCATTACCATTCCTCAGAACCTTTTAGGATTCCTTGAGCCATAAAATGTGATTTTAGAAACAAAGAGAGAAGACACTTCTTTGTCATTATTAGAATGTGATCATTTGCTTTTATTCATATCGGGCCATCTGTACTGAAAGAGTAAGACAGCCCTTAAATCTAAATGTCAGCTGTTACATCTCCTTCACAGTCGGACAAAATGAGGTGTTTCAGTGACACCAAAAGAAGCCCCTCATAAGACTGCATTGATATTAGAAATGGAAATAGTTGTCTGAAATCAGTAGATCATTTTTCCTGAATGTTACAGATGTTAATTTTTGAGTTACACATCATGGCCTGTTTGAAGCACAACTTAACATCCTCAAATTAACATTCTTGCTTTTCACCACTTTAAAATGGCCTCGGGCAGCAGTTTTACCCAACACAATATGCCATTTGTTCTCTTGACTGCTGCTTCTATGAGCATTAATGGTGGATCCAGGAAAGACAAATCCTTGACAATTTCAACCTTTTTTTCCGTTTAGTATGATGTAACCTGTTGGTCCAGTTGTGAGAAATTTTGTTTTCTTTACATTGAGTTGTATTCATACTGAAGTCTGAAGTCCTTCATCTTATAGTATATAATACATATATAATAATTTTATTATATAGAACAGAACGTTAATAAACTTGCATGACATATTAAACTTGCATGCAACTGTTAGTATTTACTCCAAGGTTCCCAGGAATAAAATGATTGGTGTGCATGTATTTCCTTTACTAGATTGTGGTGATTAAATGGAATATTGCTACCATGTATCCCACAGTGATCAACTATGTGATCAGTGCACAGTAAATATTTATGGATATGCTTCAATGATACTGGTATCGTGAACTTTTTTCTTCTACCATCTACTAATCAATACTGGGCTGGGGAAAAAACTTAGTTGCCTGTTCTAGGAACTACTCCTCTTGAAAAATAAAGAATCAACCAACCAAAAAGTTTTCTGTTACAATCTCTTTCAAGAAACTAGCCTCTCTATACTCACAAATCCAACACTGTTATGCCATAAACCTCCATCTCAAACTGATTTTAGGACATCCAGAAAATACCACCAAACCTTACATACACCTCCTGGATGTTCCTCTCTCGAGATACAAACATACCTCGGAGATACTGCAGGTTCTGCTTCAAATGATCGCACTGCGTGCTGCTGTTCTTATGAGGTGCCATCAAGTCCATTTTGACTCACAGGGAACATAGGTACAACAGAACACAATATTGCCTGGTCCTACACCATCCTCACAATTGTTCTTATGTTTGAGCCTATTGTTGCAACCACTGTGTTGATCCATCTTGTCAAGATCTTCCTCTTTTTTTGCTCACCTCCTATTTTACCAAGATTAGTAAATCCATGTCTTTTGACAGGGATTAGTCTCTCCTGATAACAGGTCCAAAGTACATGAGTTAAAATGTTGCCATCCTTGCTTCTTAGACACATTCTGGTTGTACTTCTTTGAAGACAAATTTGTTTTCTCTTTTGCAAACCCAAACTGAAAACAAAACTCACTGCCATTGAGTCATTCTGACTCCCCGGAACCCTTGTAGAGCAAGGTAGACCTGCCCCCTGTAGATTTCTAAGAATGTAACACTTTACAGGAGTAAAAAGCCTCATTTCCTCCCACAGTGGCTGCTGTTTGGGGACTGCGGACATTAGCAAGGTCTTCACGCCCTCCTCGCTTCCCACAAGCCAAGTTGTGCCATCTCCACATTGAAGGCTTATGAAGAGCCTTTTCCCAAGTTCATGCCACAGGCTGCTTTGTATGGTTCAGCTTCTCGGATCATTTGCTCAGCACACAGACTGGGAAAGTATGGGGAGCGGACGTGACCCTGACGCACCCCTATCCTCATTTCAAACCATTCCGTGTTCCCTTGTTCTGCTTACACAACTGCCTCATGATCCATGTACAAGTTTGGAATGAGCACAATTAAGTGTTCTGGAATTCACATTTTTCTCCAGGTTATATATAGTTTTCTACTTATAGGTGACAGATAGTGGGTATATTTCAATGAAATTCCAGAGCAAGACAAACTCGGTGGAAATGCTTGATGATCTCGTTCTTAAAGTAGGCCAGTCATGACCTTAGGGATCACCTCACAGAAGGGCCTAATGGAGGACTGAAGGATGAGCCCCGAGCTTGGAAGACACTCAGCGTAGACAGGGGCCACAAGAATGCACTCAAGAACATTAGTGGTCATGATCATGGCACAGCGCTGGGCAACGTTGATTCCTGTTACATGAGGACTCAAGGTCACTATGGTTGAGCACATAGTATCACATTAGAGCTGACTCCATGGGAACTAAAACTACCAGCAGGGATCAGAAATCAGCCCAAGGTTAGCTGTTATTGCTATTGTTTCCATGCATACATATCCCTGGAATATCCTTTTCCATCTTCTCAGAACCAGTCCACACCAGGAGCAGTTGTCTTCAGAATTCTCACCAGACAGACACGACTGCATAAATTTCTTCCATGCAGTCTTACTGTCACTGAGAATTGCTTTATTTAGTTTCATCTTCCCCAAAGACGTATAATTTTTCCAATTAACACTGACAGGTGTTTGAGAGTGTTGTAGAGAAAGGTGTTTTGTATAAATATCATTCTTACCAACCTTCTCTTGGGGTATTTACTGATTGGCCCTATAGTCCAAACACCTGCCGCTTTCATGTTTTAACTGATCATGATCCTTCGTTAATTGAACTAGTGTGAAAACCCAACTTAGAGAAAACTTGCTTCATAATAAACCTCACTAGATGTTAGAACTGTTGCCTATATGCCAGCTGGTCACACTACAATAGTTTCCATTTTGCTATGATTCTGGAAGCCACACCACTGGTATTTCAAATGCCAGTAGGCTCATCTCCAATATACAGAGTCTGACAAGCTTTGAGAACATGGAACACTGGGTAGGACAACCTGACGTTATGCTTCTGAAAATCATCCAAGAAAGCCTATGTTCCCAATGGAGTAATTCCAATGGCCATAGTGACCCTATGCACAACAGAAGGAAATGCTGCCTGGGCCTCGGCCAGTCTCATAATTATTGCTGTGTTTGAGCCAACTATTGTAGCCATTCACCATTAGTAAATGCAAATTGAAAAACAAAGTATCACTGCGCCTCACCATTATTAGCAATGTTCCAAAATACATAAAACAACAAATGCTAGTAAGGGTGCCCAGAGACAGCAATTCACACACATACACAATTAGACATATACACTCTATGTTATATATAGTAGAACCCTGGCCCTCGATGCTAATCCGTTCTAGAAGGGGCGTCCAGATGTGATTCAGTTGAGTTCCGAATCAATTTTTCCCATAAGAAATAATTGAAAACAGATTAATCCATTCTCGACCACCAAGTTTTTACCCTAATATTGCCTTTTTATACAAAATATTACACAGAAATTTCAAAGTAAATAAGTTCAGAGTTAAATATTATAATTTAAATAAGAAACACAACTTTAAAAAAAAAGTTTGTAACAACTACAATATGGTCCATACCTTGCGACGGATGAGGATATGGCTCTGTGGACACGATGTGGAGAGGAGGGACAGAGAGAGTCCTGGTTTGGAAGAGGACTCTCATTTCATTAAAGCAACTGGCAGCTGCTTTTCAGGAGCTTTTTCCATTCTTAGCCTTTATTCACTAGGACCTGGATGGCTTTCTCTAAAAAGAAATCTGACTCATGTGATCTGTTGTTGGCATTTCCTTAACTGTTTTCTAAAAGGGTTTATTATTAAAATATCATAAACAATATTGATAACACGATTAACCAGCTCCTTATCATGATGATTCTTTTCAAAGAACTCTTTCTTAGGACCCATGATTTTTATCTAAAAACCGTACAGAAAGCCACAAAAACTAAGAAAATTATAGTAAAATGCTTGGAACACAGCCGCAAAAGGTTTAAACAAAACGTACTAACAAGGCCAACTAATACCGAGTAACCAAAACACAAACTGTTTTTGTTTACCAAAATCACGTGTGTGGGAACACACACACACATATATATATATATATATATATATATATATATATATATATATATATATATATATATCCAAATATGTATATTTGACATGGGACATTGGTATATGTGTATTTGCCCACCCCAATATATCCAAGAATGTACCAGAATATATAAGGTGGGAAGTTATGTAACCTCTTAGACATAACCAAACACCTTCAGAGAAATGATTACTGAGTTGGGAGACTCTAGACCATAGTTTCAGGGGACATTGAAGTCAAATGTCACAACCTAGTTTTCAGAGACAATGTTCCACAGTTAATTTGGTGAGTCATGCTGGGGGTCTGAAAAGGTCCTGCACGACTATGGGATGTGCAACTAACTGTTGGTTTCTCCCTGTCAGAAGAAAGGAGGTGGATGGAAACGAGATACCTATGGAAACAATTAGCCCAGGGGACTAATGGATACACAAATATCAGTATTCATGACCTTGAGATCAGAACCACTAGATGGTGCCCAGCTACCCACTACCAACTACTCTGGAAAGTATCACATTAGAAGGTCCTCTTATAAAAGAGGGGTGGGGTGCTTTATAGAGTGACAGAAAAGGGTGGAACAAAACTCAAAATCAAAGTTTACTGGTAGGATAGAGATGGATGGAACCTCATACACAGATAAAAAATTAAGGATTTTGAGTTCATAAAATGTTATAGCTCTTCCTATAGAGAGGGAAAATAAATTATTGAGTAAATCACAATTCCTAGAACTTTATTCAACTTTAAGATCATGAAATAATATTTAATTATAATAGTCAATAGTTAATTCACAGAGTGAATCTACCTCCTTGAGCGTCTTCCTCGCCTTCAGTACTGTGCTTTACCAAGCATGTTATCTGTCTTCAGGAACTGGCCACCCTGACAACATGGTTTAGGTATGTGAGATGAACTGTCACCATCCTTGTTTCTAAGGAGCTCCCTGGCCTTATTTCTTCCCAGACAGATCTGTGTGTCCTTTTAGCGGTCCAAGGCACTTTTAATATACTTATCAAGCAACGCAACTCAAATACATGGTTTTCCTTTGGTCTTCTTTATTCAATGTTCATTTTTCACATGAAAATGAAGCAACTGAAACTACCCATGACTTGGTTTAGGCAAACAATATACAGCATAAGGGGAACAATATCAGTAGTATGGTAAACATTAGGCTATTCTACCTTAGAATAATGAAACAATAAAATATTGTTGAAGAGCTATATTTGAATATCTAGACAATTTGGAAGGAGAAAATTATATTCAACAGTGATTAAACATAGCGTTTAAATACTCTGTGCTTAATGGATAGAGCATCCACGAATTAATAAAGTATAAAACAGCATTACTATAATGTGTTTATTTACAAGCACACATATGTTTGTTTTCACCTTAAAATTTCTTAAAGTTGGTGAAATGTGTGCTCAAGAAAAGCAACTAACTATGCTTCTCTTGCTACTCTGTTGCACTCCCTTAGTGTTTTACTCCTCTGTGGTGGGGTCATATTCGGCAAGGGGAGCAAAGCAATGAATTTCCCACAGGAATACCAAAATTAGACCAGGGGGCCAGGACATGGCACCCAATCAGACTCCACTAGAAAGCACTCCTGAAGAGCAACAAACAAACTAGTGATAGGTTTTTCTTTTTTTGGTCTTTTTGTTATTGTTTTATTGTTTTGTTTTGCTCTGTCTTGTTTCTGTGCATATTATTGTCTCTACATGTCTATCTAGGTAAGATAGGTGGGATAAACAATCCGTTGGGGAAAACAATGTTGCCGACAGTACAGGGGGACATGGGAGAAAGGGAGGCAGGAGAAAGCAAAGGGGATGCCAACAAACCCAGGGACAAGGGGACAACAAGTGATCTAAAACCAATGGTGAGCAGAGTGTAGCATGCCTACTGGGGCTTTATCAATGGCAATAGAGCTGAGAGAAATTACTCTAACCCAAATGAAGGCCAAACATGATAGTGAGATAAGAGGAAAGTAAAAGGAAGGAGCCAGGAGGCAACGGGCATTTACAGAGGTCTAAACACAGGTATGTATAATATGTACTAAGTATACTAATAATGAAAGGGATAGAGACCAATGTACATATATTTATATGTTAAGTATTAAGGTAGCAGAACTCTACTCAAATACTCCCTCAATGCAAGAACACTTTGTTCTAATAGCCTAGCATTCTGTGATACTCGCCTCCCTGACAGGATGCCTGACAACACAATGAGTGCATAAGCAAACGTGGGGAAGAAAGCTGATGGTGCCTAGCTGTCAGGGATATAGTATCTGGGGTCTTAAAGGCTTGAGGATAAACAAGCGGCCATCTAACTGAGTAGCAAAAAAGTCCACATGGAAGAAGCACACCAGCCTATGTGATCATGAGGTGTCTATGGGAGCAAGCATCAGGCATCAAAGACCCAGAACAAAAATTCATATCAATGTGAATGAGGGGGAGTGCAGAGAAGAGACCAAAACTCATCTGTACACAATTGAACACCCCCTTACAGAGGGATCACAAGGCAGAGACGAGGCAGTCAGGTTCAGTAAAGTACCGACGAAACAAGCAACGTTCCTCTAGTTCTTTAATGCTTCCCCCACCACCGCCACTATCATGACCCCAATTCTACCTTACATATTCAGCTAGACCAGAGTTTGCAACACAGGGAATCCAGGACAGATAAAACCCTCAGGTCTAATAATGAGAGTAGTGATACCAGGAAGGGAATGGAAAGGTGAGGAGAGATAAGGGGAACCGATCACAATGTTCTACATGTAACCCCTCCCAGGGGGACAGACAAAAGAAAAGTGGGTGAAGGGAGACAGCAGTCAGTGTAAGATATTAAAAAACAAAATTTATAAAGGGTTCAACGAGGGAGGGAGGGCGGGGAAGGGAAAAATGAGGAGCTGATACTAAGCCTCAAGTAGAAATAAAGTGGTTTGAAAACGATGGTGGCAACATATGTACAAATGTGCTTGACACATCGATTATGTATGGATTGTGATAAGAGTTGCATGAGCCCCCAATAAAATGATTTAAAAAGAAAAGAAAAACAACTTGCTAACCAATCTTTTTTCTGTTCTCACAGTTTTCCTTTGTCCATAGCAACAAAAGTTGTTTATTTTGGTTCGATTTTATAAAATTACAAATGGGTCAACCATGGGGTAAAATAGTTACAGAAATGTAAATTTGTATATATAAAATTCAACATGCTATATTTAAGGAAATTGATATAGTTAATTGAAGTGGTAAATTAGTGAGCCTTATTCATCTATTATTGAATTTAATGTGCCAAGAAGGTTAATATTTTCAGCTAACCTTCAAAGATAAATGATTACTGAGTTGAATAATTGACTTTTGTACATAAAACACATGGAGGTAGATGATGGTAAGAACAAGCTAAGGAACTGGCCATCTGTTCCAAGAAATACTTGCTTCTGGACCACAAATACATGAAACAACTTTCTAAATGTGCTCATCAAACCTCCTGCAAGAAGTTCACTTCTCTGTGGCTGGGAATCCAAAGCTATCATGTGACAAACTCTGCTCAATTTCCAACAGCTCTCCATCCTGACCTGAAAGAACAAGTAGGTTTCACTGTGTCAGCCACCACAGCCACATCCATACTACTAATGTCATCATATTAAGAAATAAAAAACTACCGCGGTGATGAGCCCTCTAATTGCTAATGTCATTTGTTCAACTCTTTTGTCTATTACTCTTTATGGAGTCGACAGCTAGCAGTATCGATAATAATCACAATTAAATTAAATCATACAAAAATTTAAAGAATGGTGAATTCCATAGAGTTTTATTTTAAAAGGTTACAGTATTTTCAATATACATTCTTAATTTTAAGTGTAAATCTTAACCGATTTTTGACATCAGTATAATCTTTATGCTATATTGATTTTACCACTAGTGAAATGTTTTTTTACATTGGGGTAATACTTAAGATGAACAACCTAGAGAAAAATTGTGCCTTAGTTTGATAAGTTGTTTAAGTTGTTGATTACAAAATTGATTATCTGTAATAAAAACCTCCATATAATTCACAATAAAAAGTTTTGCCTGGAAAAGAAAGTTGAAAATGGATAAAATGTGACTTCTTTGTTATTGACAGCTAGATTAACTGGGAATGTAAGAAAATCTACTTTCTCTTCTTTAAAAGGTTGAACTGAAAGCTAGGTCATTCAGCAGTGCGTCTGCCAGATGCTGTGGGTGTGACGGAATGGGAGCATTTACAGACCAAATTAAAACGTCTCATGGTTGTCTCCCAAGTGGTCTCCAAGTGGAGGAAATAAACGCCAAGGTCAGGAAAAGGTCACTGTTGGAACAAGCTGTCAAATAGCCTCCGAGGAAAAGTGTCCAGATGACTTCTATATAAGTAAAATAAGTCATTTAAGGGAGAGGATGAAATTTGAATGTGGCTGGATCAAGACGGTCAGGAACTGAAGGACATGCATCTTTCTCAGATTCTTTTGGGAAGGTCTTACAAATTATGTATCTGCATTTCCATAAACTTTGGAAGCAACCTTCTGTATGTGTGTATGTATGTATATATATCCACACATTGATATATATATACATATATGTAAAATATGCACATGTATTACAGGAGAAAGATGAGGCAGTCAGATCCCTTAAAGATTTACAGTTTCACAAACCTTTGGGAGCAGTTCTGTCCTGTAGGGTTACTATGAATCATAACCAACTCTACAGGAGTAGCTATGCATCAGTGAAAAACAGGACTGTAAGGATTGACAGAACACCAAGGGAAATGTTTAAACAAGCTAATGAAGTCCTGAAGGGGTCACTCTCCTATGCCAGGCAATTTGGTAGAGAGCTCTCTTGGCCTACAGACCGGAAGAAATCCATATCTGTACCCATTCCAAAGAAATATGACCCTAATTTAACATACAAGTGAAATTTTGCTAAAGATAATTCAACCATAGGTATAACAGTCCATCAATAGGGAGCTGCCAGAAATTCGAGCAGGATTCAGAAGGGGATGTGGCAAAAAAAAGGATAGCATTGCTGCTGTCGGATGGATTCTGGCTGAAAGCAGAGGATGTAAAAAAAATTTTGATTGTATTTTATAGATTATGCATAGGCTTTCTCCTAAATGAATCATAGCAAGCTATGGAGAGCATTGAGAAAAGGAGAATTCCAGAACACTTCATTGTGCTTCTGTGGAACCTGTACATGGACCAAGAGGAAATCGCTGGAATGGAACAAGGGGTTACTACATGGGTTAAAATCAGGGGAGGTGTGTGTCAGCATGGTATCCTCTTACCATATTGGTTGAATCTGTATGCTGAACAAATTATCAAAGAAGCAGCATTATATGATGAGGAATGGAGGCTCAGGATTGGATGAAGTTTTTTTAACCAACTGTAACATGTAGACTACACCACCTTGTTTACTAAAAGTGAGGAGGACTTGATGCACTTGGCTGATGAAGATCAAGGACTGGAGCCTTCATTCTGGGTTACAATTACACATAAAGAAAAGCTAAAATCACCATAACTGGGTCAACAGACAATATAATGATAAATGAAGAAAAGATTGAAGCTGTTGAGATTTTCATTTTTAAAAATCTATAACCAGTATTAATGGAAGTAGCAGTCAAGAAATCGAATAATATGTTGCATTGAGCAAGTCTGCTGTGGAGAAATCTTTAGAAAAGTATGGAAGAACAGGGATGCCACTTTTAAGACTACAGTGTGCATGCCCCACCCTAAGGTGTTTTCAATCACCTCATATGCATGGAAAACTTGGCACTGAATCAGGAAAAGAAGAACTAATGCCTTTGTATAGTGGTGTTGAAAAATATTGAAAGCGCTGTGGACTTCCAGAATAAGTACCCAACTGTTGTATGAAGTACAACAGAACACTCCTTGAACTTGAGCATGACTAGACTTTGGCTTAGATGATTTGGTCATGTTATTAAGGGAGATAAATTCCTAGAGAGGGACATCATACTTGGTAAAATGGAGAGGCATTGAAAGAGAGGATTAAGTGGTAGAGCGCCGGCAACAGTGGGCTCAAGCATAAGAGCCATTGTGAACATGATGCAGGATTTGGCAGTACCGGGAAATTGAGTACAAGCCATGGTTGCCCTATACATAGTTGGTGAAACCGTATTCTTCATAGGAGCAGACATCCTCATCATTCTCCTTTAGATTGGCTCATGGGTTTGACGCACACAGATGCACACACACACACACACACACACACTCACACAGCTCCCAACACACACAACATTCCCTCGACTTTATGTGCACAGAAGGCACAAACCTGGCATGCCATGTGCCATGGGAAAGCCTCCCTGTAGTGTGGTAAACAGCAAGGTAGGTCTATGAAGATGTCATTGCAGACTCAATCCAGGTAGTTTTTTGTAATTTTTGCTTTGTTTTCTTTTATCAAAACTGGCTCCCTGGTTGATGGAATAGCGCATCAAACATCTACTTATTCTTTTGGTTGCTCCGCGTACATTTCAGATATTTGGGTTCACTTTGACATTATTAGATTATAATTATGGACAATAGGTGCTCCCAAATTACAAGGAATGTAGCCATGCATTCCTAATAGTTAAAAAATATATAGAACTCAGTAATCTTAGAGAATTACTTTAATGTGTATGAGAAAATAAAGAAGGAAAAGTTTTTCCAGCCATAGAGACAGTATAAGGTGCAAATGAATCCTTGAATATTCCCCCATTCATTCCCCCATTGGCCCAGTTGTGAGGATGTGGGTTTGCTTTCTCTTTAGTTGTAATCCATCACTTATCTCCATGGAGTCACTGAGGTCTCATTGTTACCCTCTAACCCAAACCCAACCACAGTGCTCAAGTCCATGCCAACTCATTGCAATCCCATAGGTCATAGTACAACTGTTCCACTGGCTTCTCAGGCTGTACAACCTTATAGGAGCAGACTTTTTCAACTTCCTCCCTCTCAGAAGTTGCTGGGTTTGAACCACAAACTCTAAGATTAGCAGCTAAGAGCTTAACAACCATACCACCAAGCCTCCACAGAGGCTGAAAGAAGAGGGCCAACTATGCTTCCACTCCAGGGTTTGGCCACCGCACTGGTCAGGAGATGAAGTGGGGCAGGCAGAAATTGAAGCAGAGAGTAAGGTGATTCTGTCTAAAGACATATTAACTTTAGGTTGCCAAACTCTCTGCAGTCAGTGTGGACCTCCTGCCCAGGGCCCTCTGTCTTGGTACTGTCCAGGAGCTCCAGCCTACTCAGAGCTGCATGAAGACCTACATGCGGGTGTCAATGCCACCACCATCAGTTGTAGATTTGGGGTTGATGCATTTGTTTTCCTTTTTTTAAAATGTCTAGTGGCAACTTCTAGTAATGAGTACAATCTGTGTGAGTCTGGGTTGATTAGAGAAAAAATTCAGACACTCATATGTGTGTAACAAAGAACTTATATCAAATAGTAATTGTCTAATAAGAAAGCATCACAGCCCAGTCCAGATCAAGTTCAATTGTCCGATATAAGACATATGTCTGATATCAATCTATAAATTCCTCTTCCAACTCACACAACACATGCAATAAGGCTGAATGCAAGATCGCAGTCCAGTGGGTGGACAGTTTGGGGATACAGTGGCAGTAGAGGCATGTCAGCATTGCAGGGGTCTCCATATCGCTCCTCACGCTCCAGAGTTCTAGCATAGCTGCATGTGCCTTATCCACAGGAATATTTCACGGGGAGTGTCTGTGTGTCCCACCTCCAGCAATCTATTTATCTTCTTTGTGCCGCCACATGAGGTCATCAAGCTGTGACCTGATTATCAGGCTACCACCTCCTCACTCTTAAGTCTCAAATCGACAACAGATTATGTAAAAATCACAAATCTGATCTCAAATGTTTTCATTCCGTTGATAAAGAGAGTGATAGTATTCTCACTCTGACTTAATCTATTCTTGTCACATAGAGGTTAAAGCACTATAGGCTGCTAACCATAAGGTCAGCAGTTTAAAACCACCAGCTGCTCCAAAGGATCAAGAAGAGGCTTTCTGCTCCTAAATGTTTATATGTTGGAAATGCTTAGGGGCAATTCTACTCTGCCCTGAGGGTCACTATGAGCTTGAACTAACTCAATGGCAGTGAATTTTGTTTGGGCTTCATGTAGTCTACACAAAGCACAATAAAAACCAACTGAAACTCACTGCCACTGATTGCATTCCAACATATAGAGACTATAATGACATTCTGAGTCCTTTACTGGGGCACACAGCCTTTTCATGCTCCTGAGCTGTGGCTGGTGGGTTTGACCTTCTGACCTTGAAGTTAGCAGTTCAGTGTCCAACCCCAGTACCACTAGAGATCCTTACAGAGCCCAAAGCACAATAGATTTGTGAAAAATACACTGCTATTATTTTTATTAAGAAATAATATATTTATATATTATAAATATAATTTACATATAATATAAATAATATATTTATTATTAGGGAAATAAATAAAAATTAAGAAACACCTCTAATTTGCTTTCTTAAAATAGCATGTTCCTTACTACCTTAGAAAAGGGATCAGTGTATTTCAAGTTCATGTTAGAAGCATGCAGGGCTAACTGCCTGAGAAGCTTCTATCTTTATGGCACTCACCAAAGCACAGACATTGTTAACCCCGTGTTACATCTAAGAAGGTATGAGGATAGTGTGAGTAATGGAGATGTCATATTAGAACATCAAGTGCGACGGTGCGGATAACATTCCAGAAGAAATGGAAACATCTTACCAGATTTGATTTTCAGCAAGCTGAGAGCTATCTGCTACTCCATCAAAACTTGATTGCATTTTGTGCTCAATGCACACAGAGCGTACAGGACTCCATTTGGAGTCCTTAGATCCCATATTTAGTTCAAGTGTCTGTATAGTAGAAATGAAAATCTAAGTGCACAGACACAAAATCACATTGATATAGATGACAACGTGAATTTGGAGAACCGGACTTGCCTTGTCCTCACCTGCTACCAAGACAAAATATAAGGAGAAACAGGCAGATTGCAACGGAAAACCCCAACGTAGCATAAGGGTGGCACACTAGAACAACAGCCTGGGTTTTCCATTGCACTTTTGGTTTGACTATGTGTATTCGTTTTCTATTCCTGCACAATAAACAACCACCAATACCACATGCATCTTGGATCTCAGAGTATCTGTGGAACTGGAGCCTGGCAGGCTTTTCTGGGTCCACACCTCATGATACTACAAAGAAATCATCCCTGTGGTGTCTGGACTGAGTTCTAATCCGAGGGCTGGACCAAGCAAGTAAACAGTCCCACCTTCACTCAGGTAGTTAGTTGGTAAAATACATTTCCTTGAAGCTTTATGCTGAATCCTAGAGGATGTCCCAGGTATCACCGATCAAAACATGGCTGGCTGCTTCTTTGAGGCCATCGTAAAAGCTCTAGGTCCTATCCGATAAGACATGTGATGTAATGGGGTATGAAATTCCATCATCTTTTGATTAGGAGGAAGTCATAGGTCCCATTATAGGGAAGGGATTAGTATATTAAAAAATGTAACTCATCAGGGTTCACCTTAGATTATGTGGGAACAGAGAATTAAAAGATAATAGAAAATGTCCACGAACTCTTTGAAGCCCACCATGGATGAGTCAAACAACTTTACAAGTATTAATTTTCATTGTCTCTATAATAATCCAGTGTACAGAATACAACATCTCCCCCATTTTACAGATGAACTTAAGCATAAGTGTCCTCTCCAAGTTTTTACTTGACAGACCTAGAATCATGGATTATTGAGATCTGGAGGCCACCTGGAGAACTTGCTGATCCAAGCAGTCAGTTCAGATGAAAAGAGTGATTTATGACTGGCTGCTCTCTCCATTCTCCCTCCTGAAAAGGGCCTATGATTTTGAGTGGAACTTCTCACCACTTAGTCAATTATGACTCACAGTGTTCCTATAGAACAGGTCCCTGTGGCTTTTTGACACTGTGATGGTTTATGGAAGTAGAATAACTCACTGGGGTGGCTGGTTCTTTTGAACTACCGACCTTGCATCTAGCAGGCCAAGTCATAGTCCAGTGCTCATTAGTGTTGTTCGCTCTCAAACATGTCTTCACCCTCCCACTCAGACTCCTAGGAGGGGGTCCATCTCAGAGTAACATAGTCCGTTCATGTCTCCTGCCCCCATGCACTCCTTGGTCTTCTTGCTTCTCTGGAACTTCCCAGATTAGCTATTGTCCCATTGTGTTCCCATCTGCTTATCTTTCTGCCTGCAATGCTCCTTCATAGTTCTTCAAGATAAATGACCTCTTCCTCAGATTTTCTCCAGCTGTCTCTTTCTCTATGCGGACTTCCTAGGCCAGACAGTTTATCCCTTCTCCTCACTCCAGTTTTTCCTATCATTTCCAGTGATCTGCTTTTCTACTTAGTACTTCACAATCTAACAAATTGAGTTTACTCATATGCCTGGTTTATTGTCTTCTGTCTTGACTCACTACATAAAGAGGAAGATTTTTCTATGTTTTGTTCACCACTACATCTTTAACCTCTTGGACAGCTCCTGGCATATTGCCGTTATTCAATAAATTTGTGTTGAATTATCTGAGTGAACTACTTGCTATTGAACTGGATGTGACTGTCCACATAATTTTTTAAAGCCACAACCAATTCCAAATATTAATATTTGCTTTTTTATTTCCTGGAAATCTAAAGTAGTTCTATGATCATGGCAGTCTTTTCCTCGTGGAAGTCTTAGTTTCTCTCAGCCTGTGTATGAAACAAGAGAGTAGGAGGAAAGAATACTTTCCTTCTCATTCACCCCTGGTTCATTTGATTCCTACTCACTCACACCACAATTTTGCCTCACTGCACTTCCTGAGGAGGTTCATTGCACAGAATGTCCCAAAACTCGGAGGTACTGATTTTGCTGATTTATGTGAGTGCTAATTTGGAGTCCTCAGAATATGTGGATAGTTTCGAAGTTGACATCTGAAATGCAAATATATATCATGCATCTATTTCCTTTGTTTAAATACATATCTACTTTTTCCATGGAAAGCAATGGCATGCAATAAACTCAGGGATAAGGGAACAACAAGAGATCTATAGTTGATGGCTTAGAGAGTGTATAATGCCTGGTGGGGGTTAATCAATTGCAGTATTCCTGAGAGGAACTATTGAGAGCCAAATGGAGGGTGAGCATGATAGTGGGATGGGAGGAAGGTGAAAGGAAATAGAGGGAGGGGAAGGAGGCAAAATCTATTTATACTGGTATAGCTATAGGCATGTATATATGTAACTCTTCAAACTTATAATAACAGGGATAGAGACCAATGCACATATATTTTATGTGTTAAGTTAGCAGACAGACTTTGGACCTCTACTCAAGGCCTCCCTCAACACAAGAACACTTTATTATAATAACCTGGCATTCTTTGATGCTCACCTTCCCGACACAATTGCTGAAGGCAAAATGGTTGCATAATCGAATGTAGTGAAGAGGGCTGAGGGTGCCCAGCTATCAAAAGATATAGCTTCTGGAGTTTTAAAGGCTTGAAGTTAAACAAGCAACCATCCAGCAAGGAAGCAAATAAGCCCACATGAAAGAAGCACACCAGCCCATGTGATCATGAGGTGTCCACCCGAACGAGGGCTTTTGGAGTGGAAACCCAAAGACCATCTGTAGACAATTGTTTATTTGGATATTCCCCCCACAGAAGGGTTAAAAGGAAGGGGTGATTCAATCAAGGTACAGCATAGCATCAAGGCAATACACTTCATTCCTCTAGTTCCTGAATGCTTTCCAACCTCACCCCCACCCCATTATCATTACCCAGTTTTACCTTATAAATCTAGCTTGGCCAAAGAACACAATTGGTATAGTTCTTGACACATGGAATTCAGGACAGATAAACCCCTCGGGATCAGTAGCGGGAGCAGTGATATCATGAGCGCAGGGGGATGGTCAGGAGGGGAGGATGGGGAGAAAAGGGGAACCCATCACAAGGTTGGATATATAGCTTCCCCCCAAAGGGGATGAATAACAGAAATATGGGTGAGGGGAGCTAGTGGACAGTGTAAGATGAGAAATAATAATAACAATATATAATTGGTCACGGATTCATGGGGGAGGGGGAGGGACAGGAAAAAAGAGGAGCTTATACCAAGGGCTGAAGTAGAAAATGTTTTGGAAATGATACTGGGAACATATGTACAACTATGTAAGAGCTATAAGAGCCCCCAATAAAATGATTTTTAAAAAGAATGCAGTGGCATATAAGTCCTTATTAAGATGGTGCAGGACTCCCTTTTGTTTATATCAATTAACCTTGAGAAAATCCTAACCTAGAGCTTTCAGAAGGAAAATGTCTTCAACTGCGTCAGAGCAAGGGCAATTTCCATGCTAACAAGTGGCTTTCATCTTTCTGTGTCCTTCCAGGGACTTGATTGAATATGATGTTGGCTGGCAATGATGATGCTTGCAAGAAAGTATCACACTCAGGACTAAAATTTAGCATTGGGTCTTCAAAACATTATCTTCCAAATGTGTGTGAGTGTGTGTTTCTAACTGACAAGTTCTAAAGGGACCAACCAGCAATTAACTCTGTAGGGGCCATTTCTGTCTGTGAGTCACGGAGGGCATGTGGTCCAGAATGTGGGAGGGAATTTTCCACACCAAACAATGCTAATGAGAACTCCTCAGGCAGTGCACCAAGGCTGGTGTTGTGGCATTACGGAGGCAGAGCCATCATGGCACTGTGCTGAAAGGGTGGGGCGTGCAAAGCGGGAAGAATGTAGCAGCCTGATATTAACCAAGCTAGTGGGTATGAAAATAAGTACTGGGCATTCCTTCCCCAAGATATTTTAAGGGGCTGTAAGTGATTATTATGCAGAAAGGCTTCTAGTAATCTGAGCTCTGCTTAATTTAAGATGTAAGGAGTCGAAGATGCTTCAGCAGTGCTTCTTGTCCTTAACTTCACGCCCCGCTGCCTTGCTGCTTGTGACTGTGAGGTGCCATTGAGCTGGTTCCAACTCACGGTGACCCGGTGCACAGCAGAAGAGAACCTGGACTTGCCAATCATTATTGAGTTTGAATAATTGTTGTAGGCATAAGTCAGTCCATCCCCTGGAGGTCCCCCAACCCCCACCGTACCTTTGTTTTTTCCTTACCTTCTTCCTTACGAAGCCCTTTCCTGTGGATGGATGTATCCTGCTGACATTTCCAAAGTCTACCAGATAAACTCTCACCATCCTCGCTCGTCACCAACGCCATAATTCCAATGAATGTCTTCTTCTTTGCTCTTTCTTTGTCACCATTTGGCGTTCACGTGCATAGGAGGGGAATGAAAACAGTGGGGCTTGGGCAGGCCACACCTTTGGCCAGAAAGGGATAACTTTGCTTTTAAACGTTGACAAGAGGTCTTCTAGAGTCGATTTGTTCAATATCTATATTTTGGTAGATATGAAAATGATTTTCCAGAAATCCTCATTCAAACTGGACTGTTCCTTTTTTTTTGCCACATACGTATCGATCGTCCTATTTTCCTTCTCTCAAAAATGAAATGTTATATTATTCCTAAATAAGAATTATCCCATTATTGAAACACAGCATAGTTTTCTCTGACTTTATGTGATATTATTTTTAATTGCATGTAATAACAATCTAAAAATTGTAATGTACATGTTTCTCTCAAGGCAAAGAGATGCGGGATGGTGAGTTGGCCTTGGACTGCTAAGTGCTGGGTTGCAATTCAAGACCAGCAGTCTCTCAGTGGGGAAAAGATGAGCAGTCTATTCCACTCAAGAATCACGTCTTGGTAGGGTTAGGGTTAGGGTTAGGGTAAGAAAATAAAATAAAATTAAAATAATCACGTTTTGGAAAGTCTGAGGAGCAGTTTGACTCTGTTCTATAGGGTCGCTACGAACCAGAGGTAACAAAGGTAGTGGGCTCATCACAACGGGGGAAGACAACCCCCTTTGAGAGTCCCTAGAAGACATGCTTCCATCCATGAGTACTGACTTAGGAAGACTGGCACTTTCAGACATGGGGCGGGGGGGAGCGGCTATAAAGGATGTGAAAAGTTTTGAGTTTTTGTTTTTGTTCTGGGTTTTGAGTTTTTGTTCTTGGTAAATGTCAAAATGCACAGAGCCATTGCTAGTGGCACCCCAGGTGTCAGTGGCATTGATGAAGAGTTTGCATCGCACAGGGGTATTTGGGAGGAAAAATGCTCTTTGGAAGATGAAGAGGACAATGGTCTCTACGGGAAGTACACACTGGTACTCATTTCAGCGTCAGATAACCGACATGAACATGATGTGTCATTAACTCTTGTCTATTTGTCAGGTGAGTCCGCCCGTGCCATGGCTAGAGTGCTTGTAGGAGGCGTTGAGAGAGAAGCCTTGTGAAGCCAGCTGCAGCTATAATTTCGCAGCAAGCTCCGTGGCCATTGCCCCAAGCATCTACCAGACCGTCAAGCTTACAGGAGCAAGCTGCCAAGCTAGTCTCTATCAGAGCCACTGCGTGGGCTTTAATCTGTCCGGCACGAATGCTCACTTGGCTGCAGTACCACCAGCATTTCTAGGTGGGCATAGGAGACAGAGAGAATTCACATATCAGGGATGACCAGACAGCTTTAGAAAATCTGGTAGGAAGCATTCAAGTGTAATGCTCTCTCTGACTGGCTTGGGTTATTAAACATCTTAATCAATTTAACCTCAGTTCATATGGCAGTTACATAATCTCTTGTCAAATTGTGAAGGGGTGGAGTCCAGCCTGTTAATCAGGTCGTGGCTTGAGGACCTCATTTGGAGGTGCCAGAGAGATAAATAGCTCACTGGAGGCTAGATGCATACACCCGCTCTGCCCATCTTCCTTCTGACAAGACACATGGAGCTACACTATAGCTTGTGGCTGGAGGAGCCACATGGAGACCCATACTCACACTGAAATCCTTCCACTGCCACTGGATCCACAAGACATTCCACCCACTGGCCTGTGATCTTCCTGCACTCGCCATCATTGCATTTTTGTCATGAGTCTAAAGAGGAATTTATAGATTGGTATTGGGCATATGGGCTAATATCAGATTTATAGACTTGATCTGGACTGGAATGCTCTCTCAATATGCAATTGATCTTTTATATAAAACTCTTTCTTATACACATATGAGTGTGTATGAATTTGTTTCTCTAATCAACCCAGACTCACACAGTTCCTGCCGGTCTCAGACGTGCTGGTGTGGTAGAAATGCAGAGAAGGAGTTAATGATGTGTTCTCAAACAGAATAGCAGATCTCTGTCTTCAGTTCATCACCATAGAGCACAGAGCCAGGCTCAGAAAGGGACTCTAGACCTCGGAGTGAGGGTCAACTGGTTCACACCGGTTTGGCAGAACCAATACCTTAGTTTTTTGTTATTGAGTTTCATGAACCAGTTGTTAAAATAGCACTTGTAATCCGTGTTCTCTCTAAATTAGCTGGCTGGGCAGCCACAGAACATGGAAATCACACATTTTTATTCCATACTATTTTTCCAAAGTTCAACTGAGCAATAGCATATTCTAAATACACACAGTAATGTTTATTCCATCCTTAGGTATAAAAAATTCAACAGAATGGTGCTCATAATATTTATCTATTCATCTCATAACACTCATTATCCTTTCAATGAAATACTACAGTTTTATGCATGTTACTTCTGTAAACAAACATATAACATAAAAGTGTCAAACAACCAGAAGGTGACATGATGTTATTCGTTTCAGTTTTGTTTCATGTCCCAAATTCTCATGAGATATTAGGGGTGATTTACATAATTCCTAAAAGTGTTCAAAGAGCTAAAAATACTCTCAGGAAAAAAAATGCTGTTAAGCTCAGCCAAAGTGGAAAGGGGCTTTTCAAAGATGAACATAATCAGAAAAGTCGCCCCTTTCTAATGTAGCAAACACAATGTGTATTGTCTAATCGGCCTACCTCTAAAGAACTGAATCTTATTCCTACCATGAAAAGATAGTTAAGGAGAAATCACACAGTCTATGAAGCTTGGATAAGAGCAAAGACTATGTTTTATTATTTTTTCAGGTATTATTTAATTTTGGCAATAATGTTTTAAAATTATTTCTTATAGCATAACCTCATTTTGTGGACCTCTTTTATTGTCCCTATTTAAGTATTATTTGTCTGAAACAATAAACTGCCTTATAATATATTATTTTTTCACATCTGAAGTGCTCATTAGGGCCTGGAATTCCACCACTTTTCAGGGAGGCAGCAGGAAGGCTGGAAGGTCGACTTTACTCTTTCACCTCAGGCAATGGGGTCCTCGGACCACCTTTCTTCTCTACACCCATTCCCAGCCTTCTGTGTCAGAAATACACCTCCAAAGACTAGCTCCCAATAGGATGAGTCAGTTTCTGATGCTCAGCCCTGGTGTTTGGATTTCCTAAATTCCAGGGCACCTACATCTTATGGTAAGAGTTTCTTTCTTTCTGTTTCTCTCTATTGAAATGCAAACTCTGTGAGACCCTGTCCAGTGCTATCTAGTGTTTTGTGCCCAATGGTTGGAACACTTGGTATATGACAGGCCTTGAGGAAACATGGGTCAGATAAAGAAGGAACAAATTGACAACTACCTGCTCCATGGACAGCAATTTTGTTGATTTAGCATGTATTAAAAACAGAAAAGACAGATTATTTTAGGGTCAGACCTAGGGGAGTGTTTACTTATTTTTTTCATTAGATTTTGCATATTTACCTGTCTTTCAATATCTTGAGTGTAAATATCAGTCTTACTCACTTCTCTAATGATGTATTAACAGACTCAATCTATTTTCCCAGGACTGGTAACAGTGATTTTTTCCCCATTCCCTGGAATCCCTTGGCAGTGCAAATACTTAGAGCTCATGCTCTCCTGAAAAGTTAGGAGGTCTGTATTCACCCAAAGGTATGTCAGAAGCAAGGTCTTGCCAATCCACTTGCAAAAAATGAAAAGAGCAGCAATTCGCTGAAAACCATATCATAAGAAGTACAGCTCTATCCTGCAACCTAGAGTCACTGAGAGGTAGCACCCCCTTGATGACAGCTTGTTTTCTCTGGTGTCGTGTGTGTGTGTGTGTCACACGTGACTCATTTAATTTTGGTGTCAATGTCTTTAATTGTTGGGAGAAAGACGCGACTTTCTACTCCTGTAAAGAGTTACAGTCTCAGCAATGCACAGGGGGCAGTTCTACCCTTCCCTACAGAGTGGCTCTGGGTCGACATTGACTCAATGGCAATGGGTGACTGTCAGATAACCCCATAAATAAGCGAAGCATGGGTTCACTCATGTTAATGTACTGCTCTGTGGTAAACAGTTTCATGTGTTTGCACCTCATCCAAGACTCCGCTTCTACATATGGCTGGCATCAGTCTCTCTCAGTCCATGTCTCCTATAGTCAAAGCATCTGTTCAAATTCATAGACCCTGGGAGGGACAGAGGACCCAGTCAGTAAGGTAAGTACACTTTTACCTGTGCTTACTTATTTACTATAGATTGATAAATAAGCATCAGTACGCCCATGCTTGCATTGCTTATTGGTTATTCTGCCCAGGTGTCTTTGTGAAGAGGTGCACCATTTTACTGTTCTTGCCCGTATGGTTTCACAAACACAGCATTTGATCTTTCTCCAGCTGATAGCTCTGGCCCCCTTAGACTGGCCATTTCACTGATCTTCTTGTTAGAGAGTCACACCAAGATAACAAGTCAGATAAAATGTGGATCTGGATCACATGACATAGTACCTTTCTGAATAGCAGACCAGAGAATCTGAAAGAATAAGTAATGCCAACTTATCAAAAAGTCCTCCAATGTAAAGAGCACTTTTGAAATCTCCGCATATAAATAAATGTCTAAATCCCCCCGTATGTCTACCAGAACAGAGAAATTGCTGATGCCAGAGGAAACTCCCTCACATCACATCGCCATAGGAACAGCGCATTTTCAGGTCGTTTGTCATCATTTCCTATTGCTAGGCTACACTGTGACAGCTTTGGGAAAAGATTGCCTCTGGTATTTCAGGGATCTCTTACATTTCTGGAAAGAATATTCTTTAAAAATGATAGTCTATCACCATGTTTGTACATAGGATATGATAGTTGGAAATTAGAGAAAAACCTTGAGTTTTAATCCCATCCTGGCCTTTTGTGGTCTTGAAGAAGGTGTCTCTGTGCTTGTTCGTGCTTGTCTATGTCACTCATCTTAGCACCTCGAACATACCTGAGAGTGGGCCCATAGAGAACACTTTTCCTACCTGCCTCCTGTCCCTCCCACCCGAGTGCCTCATCTACCTTACAAAATCAACATGCTTAGCTTCAGACAAATATTTTATCAACATATGTTTTACTTGTTGCTAATAATAGAAATTAGATTATCTACACGCTAGTCCTGGTTCTTCTTAAATGAATTAATAGTATGTTTGGAGCTCAATAATATATTTACAAATTGTCAGGGTTTCTTTAAATATGCAAAATTCCTTGGCTGGAAATAGAAAAACAGGCTGATGGAGTTGGATGGAGAGAGTAGACAAATGACCAAGGAGCACAGATGAGGCTAGTTGATGTGGTCAGGTGCCATTGTGTCCATCTGACCTTTGAAATGCCCTGTGGAATTCTTTTACTAGATCATATCTTCCTATCACGTTAGCTGTGTTATATATAATTGCAAGTTTCAGAGTCTCTTCTGACATTGTTCTGGAATTTCCTTTTTTTCCCCTGTCTTCTAAATGACCCTCTGCTTTCTTCAGATGTGGTCATTATGCACTGGGTTACTAAGCACCAGGTCAGTTGTTCAGAAGGCCCTCTTTGGGAGAAAGACGACGAGGTTTCCTATAAAGATTTATTGCTTCAGACCCCCACAGGGATAGTTCTATCCTGTCATTTAGGGTCGCTAATAGCCAGAATTGACTGCAGGGTAGTGAGTTTGGCTTGGGTGGGTAATTTGTTCATGTACAAATTTTTTGATGTCATCCTGCAATTCATCTGCTCTTTAGTCATGTGTGCTTATTGCATCAAATCTATTGTTGAGATGGTCTCTAAATTCAGATGGGATATACTTTATGACATATTTTTCTCTTATGGAGTCTTGTTAATTTCCTTCAGTTTCAACTAGAACTTACATATGAACAATTATGTTCTGTTCCACAATCGACTCTTGTACTGCTAGATGATCCTGAACTTCCCCATCATCTCTTCATACAGATACAATCAGTTCTATTCCTGTGTTCTTTTATGGTGAGGTCCATGCTGCTGAGAACAAAGGTGTTTCCAATGAAGAAAGAGTTGTTCTTGCAAAATCCAATCATGTGTCCTCCATTGAGTTTTCTATCTGTACGGCCATATTTTCTAACTATAAACTTTTTTCCCATAGATAGCTCTGGACAAAATAAATAAAACTGGAGCAAAATAAGAGCTTTGAGGAGAAGATAAAGAAGAAACCTGTAGGAGAGGGTGAGATGGTTAGGGTATCACAGCACAGTGTCCAGGGAAGTGGACTCTGCCATTAGTTCAAGGTCAAAATCACATTCTCTACTGATTACTCTAGCATTTAGGCAAACTTCTTAACCTATAATGCACATAGGCTCATTATCCTTGGCAAATCAGGGAGTGCTGAGCATGGCACTTGGGATGTTTTGAAGATTCAGTAAATCAATGCAGGAAGAGCATTAAAGGTTTTAGGCAGATAGATGGCTGCTATTGACTCGACTCTGACTCATGGCAGCATGCTTGCAACAGAAAAAATGTTTCTTGTTACTACATCACCACAGGATCCATCACTGGAACATGGTCCATCATTGCAGCTATTGTGCTAATCTATCTCAATAATCCATCTTTCCTTGGCTTCACTGGCCCTGAACTTCAACTAATGTGGCATCCTTTTCCCACTATCAGGCCCTTCTGATAACTTGCCCAAAGCATGGACACTCATGTCAGCTCATTGTCTACTCTTCAAAAGAAGATCATTAAGGCTTTTAAAAAGTCTGTCTTAGTCTGGAAGCTCAGCTGAAACTTGCTCACCATAGGGGTTTCTGCGGGTAATTGAAATATGAATGGCATAGCTTCTAACATCACAGCAACACCTAAGCCACCAAAGTATGACAAACTGACTCTAGCAAACAGCATGTGCAGCATATATTTCTGGTAGTGCTATTGGCTAGGCATGGGACTAGTACCCATTGATTGACATTTCAAATCCACCAGCTTCTCTGTGGGAGAAAGATGAAGCTCTCTGCTCCAGTACAATTTTACAGTCTCAAAAATCCTGTACGGTGTTTTAAAGAGTTGGAATCAACTTGATGGCTGGTTTTGGTATACATTTATATATCTTAATAATAGTCTTAATAGAATGCTATTACTACATAATAAATGTAGTCTTAAAAATTAGGAAAAGTTGTACATTTGTCAGCCTGAATTTTTAAAAGATACTGTCAAAATGATGAATTGTATGTAGTATGAATAAAATGTGTTACAAAAATCTGAATTTTTGTATAATGGAAAATGACAGAAACAATTTTAAATTTAGTTATATTCCTCTCTTTAATGCACTTTAAAATTTTGTTAATAAAATTTGTCTCATTGCTTCTTAATGTTCTATTCTCCCAAACCTACTACACCCCCATGTTTGACAGTTTTGAGTAACAGTTTTTGTAGTGAACTGAACCACTTTGGGAAAATTTCCATCTTGGAAAATTTATATATCCATGATTATGCATTTATTAACACATCAATTTCATTACTGCACTTATACTTGATATGTTTAGTTAGGGATTTTTAGTTGAAAAAGTAATCGCTTTCATGGGCATAATCTTTTTAACTCATGCTTCTGTGTGTGTGTTCCTAATTATACATAGAATGCATTTGTTGAATTTTCCTGAATGCTTTTCTTCTTCAAAATAACTCTGTATCTTTCATAAAAC
Organism: Tenrec ecaudatus; assembly: GCF_050624435.1. Classification (NCBI taxonomy): domain Eukaryota; kingdom Metazoa; phylum Chordata; class Mammalia; order Afrosoricida; family Tenrecidae; genus Tenrec; species Tenrec ecaudatus. Next base: position 5,369,523 of record NC_134544.1, on the reverse strand, counting down.
TTATCTGTCTATCTTATGAAATAGGCCAACTTCTACATGCGTCAAGTGTCCACTCCAAGCAGCCTCCAAGATTCTTTCATTCCACAACACTCCTCTGCTCAGATATTTCTCTCTGTGTCCATAAGCCGTGCTGACTAGAAAAATAGTCATTCTCAAGGTTCTACCTTAGTCATCTCTTTCTGTCTTCCATCGCTGTTTTCAGGTAGTTGATCCTTTTCCATAGCTGACAATTGTTTGAGGCTTTTCCCCAACAGAATGAGCAAAACTCATCTATACCATATTTTTCCTACAACCAAGAAACTCTCAAAAATCTCAGTGCTCATTTGTGGGCATTAGTATAAGAACTCCTCCATGCATGGGTGGTGCTATCTTAGTTTACAGATGGATAGTCCCTCCCCCAGCACTCACCTCTGCAGAGGCTCCCTGTCCTCACCCCGCTCCAAAAAGATGTGCACTAGAGTGGAGGGGGGCCTGGCCTTCCTTGGGTCCCAGCAAATACTGAGTGCGCCCATGATGAGTTGCCAGCAGGTGGATTCCATCTCGTGGCAAGCCCACATATGAAGAACAGAACTGCTCCACGGGGTTTCCAAAGCTGTGTTGCTCTTCATAAACACACGTCGACTTGGAGAATATGAATCGGAACAAAACAATATTGGAAGACTTTCTGTTAATGTGAATTATTCAGGAGGTTGGAATGATAATGATCATGCTTTGAGTCCTCTGACATCTTAATCTAAGTTAGTGTCTTTCAGATGACAGTTATTTTACTACTCTCGCTTTTAGAGTTGGAATCACAAGGAAGACTGTGTTTGGGATTGGGCTGAGGAACAACGGCTATGGATAGAAAAGGAACTGAAGGGAGTTATAATTTATTCCAGTCCCTTTAAGGCAAAGCTGTGTGTGTGTGTGTGTGTGTGTGTGTGTGTGTGTGTAGCAGTGTGTATAAAATAGGCCTCACTGGAAATCTATTGGCATTTTATCAAAGTTTATTGAATTGAAATATACAGGGATTAATTTAAAGGTGAAGAATCACATGAAATGAGGCGATGTTCTGCTTCTTTGGGGCTTCTATTGATACTATGGCTACATCCTTTTGTTTACGATCTGATCTTTGATAGCTCTTCTTTCAGATGCTCTTCCTGAATATTTACAGACTCAGAAGCCCTCTATAAAGTTGCTATGAATCAGAATGCACTATGTGAAAGCAGGCTTGGTTTCGGTTTTGGTAACAATTTTATGGGAGTTTACTTAGAAACAGCTAAAAGTACAAGGTGAATTACAACTATGTGAGGATTAATACCTTAGCGGATTGTTTGAAAGCATGGCCCATCATTTTTGGTAGTAAGGTGTTCGATATGTTCTCATATTTTTGATGTGTTCCGATTAGCTAAGAGAAGAATATAGGCATGTTAATTAAGGTGCCTTTTCTCTTTGCTTTCAGTAGATTAAAAAAGCCATTGTGTGCTTCCATGTCACTGATGAGATAATTATTTAATCTACATATAAAGTGTGAAGCTAAAAGTTTTCAAGGTAACCAAACTGAATTGCAAAATGGTGACAAAAATAAAAAGTCAAATAATATAAGCCTTTGTCTTTAAAATGATGTAGAAATTCATTTGAAAATTTATTTGAAAGTATCTGTTAATAAAAAGAGGGGGGCGGAGAGAAAGAGAGAGAGAGAGAGAGAGAGAGAGAGAGAGAGAGAGAGAGAGAGAGAGAGAGAGAGGCAGTGAAATGTCCACGGAACTCTGGCTGCAGCAGTGACCCTTTGGGAAGTGGTTTTGCACCTGTTTGGACAGGGAAACCACGAAGAGGAAGATCATATGGATTTCTTCAGTGACCACATTTCTGAAATGTGTTTTTAAAAAGAATAGCATTGAGAAAGACCATGAAATTCAAATGGAAGGAAAACAACATACTCTTTCCTCTCTATGTATCTGTGCAGTTCACTTCCTTCCCTCTTTCTTTCTCATTCATTTTCCTTTCCACAGTCCTCAGTTCTAGGGCGCCATCTTTGCTAGTCAGTGGGACTACTGCTTGGTATCATTTCACTTGATTATCTGGCAAAAGACCTAGGCATTTTCTCTTGTTGTTGCCTCTGTCTATCTAAATACTTGCCTGTGATTTAAACAGCAGCAACAAACAAATTAAACATTCCCATGACGTTTCCTCTGGCTTCACCTGTATTTCCCAAGTCCCTCTCTGCTAATCACTGCCTGTTTACAGCATTCTTAGACTAAGGCTTGTTCAGGATGTCCACCTTTCCAAATGTCTTAGGCATAACTTCTCTGGCTGCGCCTCAGTTCCCCAGAGAGTGGGGTGAGTCCATTTCACAGGCTCTGCATTTCCTGGTGTGTAAAATACTGCTGTGTTGTAGACACAGATGGCTTTTACATATTTTTGGACATCTAGATAGGTCTCATTCCTCAATTGCTCCTCCTCTTGCTTTCTCAAGCCTGTGCTCAGAAAAGAGTAGATGCTGCCTCTGCCGAGATGCGCGGCTGGAACGAGAATGAAATGCATTCCACTTACATGAAGCACTCTCAATTAGGTCTGTTTGGCTGGATCTTCAATGTGTAATAGAAGGTTCTGTACAAAGAACTGATTGGGGAAATCCAGACCTCATTTGCACCCAAGTTGTATTTGTGTCAAGGATTTAGAAAGGTCAAACACTCACCTTGAGATTATACACAAGACAAGGTCGATCTCCACACAGAGCAAGTCTTGGAGGTTATTAGTTCGTGAACCAGGACAACCGCAACAGTAAAATAATTCATTGTCTAAAACACCTTTGCTAAAAATGTTAAATAACCAGATGGCCTTGTGTAGCCTTGCATCTTTGCAATATGCTGCAATCTACAGATCATAAGGCAGTAAGAGAAAGGGAGTTGGTATTCTGCATGAGGGTAACAGCACCATGTCTACATCCAGATAATATTGTGTTGTGCTTTTGAGAGGTAGAATGATAAGGGATAAAAACAGGGTGGTTTCCACCAAATGCGTATGTGAAACAAAAATTAGCCGTCCCTGCCACCATAAAGGGGTTTCAAAGAAATCCGGCAACATTTTAGATACTTATGGGGATGATCCAAAGGTGGGGATGTTCAGACCCAGGCCACCTAGAACCAGGTGGAGGTCAAACTGGACACACACTGGGCACCAGCGACATTACATCCCAATGTGCCTGAACTCAGCCACATAGATCGGCCAATACCCTCATTCATGTCCTCCTCCCCCACATGGGTACAGGAGTGGACAATTAGCACAGGCTGAGGGCAGGGCTCTCTCTCCCAGGTTGCTCTCTCTTTGTTATATGAAGAACCCCACACAGCATTTAACTACCACGGATGCACAAATGGCTTTGCTTACATCACCTAGGGCTGTAGCTTATATGGCGCAAAGTTAGGCCTTAGAAACCCCTAAGTTGTGAGAGAGTGCTAAGGGGAAAAGATTCCAGATTTCAACATGTTTTAGAGAGAAATTTTATTAAGCCTTAAATAGGCCAGCAGCAATGGAAAGGCAGCCATCCTGGATGAAGTGTCTTGTGAGCATGAGGGCTACTGACCCCATGCACGCTGAGCCCTCATGTTTAGATAAAGGAGAGGGAGCAAAAGAAATGAGCCCAGATTAGGACTGGCAACTGCTCAGACTACCACCACCCGAGAGAGGATGCAGAAGTGAGTGGGAAGGGTCATGATCTGGATACATGCATTCTTTCTGGTTGTAAAGCTTAAAGGATAGGCTCTGGGGCTTCTAAGTGGTGGCCACATGGCCCTATGTCATAGTCTCCAACAACCCTATTTTGAGTTTAAACTAGATAACGTGGGCCAATGTTTGGGAAATCCTTAAGTTGTGGCCCTTGACAAGATCTCATTATCACTGCACTCTGAGACCCAACTGTCATTACCCCCTTAATGCCCCCAGGGAGTGGCTAACAACGTTCACCCTCCTCTTCCTGAGGACACAACTGCCCCTTCTAAGGTTGACCCTGCTTAGACTTGGCTAAGCAGAGCCTGTGGCTAGTTAAAAACCAGAAAGGATTCAAATGACTTCAGAATTCATGTGAAGACACAAAACAGGGTTGGAGTAACCCACTGTAAACCACATCCTTCGACAAGCCAGGTGCTTTAGAACTGAGACTCTAGTACAAGAGGAAACACAGGTTAATAACTACTTTAGTCGAAATGACCTGGAACTGTCTGTGAAATGCTCCCCTCCTTTGACATTGTTAATATAGGACACGGACAACATATACCTACTTGACAAGTAGGGTGAGTGAGATTCATAAATTTAAAACAAATATCCAGTTCAATAAAAATTAATATATTTTAATCATTTTGTTGGTGGCTCATACAACTCTTATCACAATCCACACATCCATCCATTGTGTCAAGCACTTTTGTACATTTGTTTCCCTCATCATTCTCAAAACATTTGCTTTCTACTTGAGGCCTTGGAATTAGCTCCTCATTTCCCCCCTCCCTCCCCACTCCCCTCTTCCCTGTGAACTCTCGATAACTTATAAATTATTATTATTTTGTCATATCTTTTTTTACATTTTATTAGGGGCTCATACAACTCTTATCACAATCCATACATATACATACATCAATTGTAAAAAACACATCCGTACATTCTTTGCCCTAATCATTTTCAAAGCATTTGCTCTCCACTTAAACCCTTTGCATCAGGTCCTCTTTTTTTCCCCCTCCCTCCCCACTCCCCCCTCCCTTATGTGCCCTTGGTAATTTATACATCGTTATTTTGTCATATCTTGCCCTATCCGGAGTCTCCCTTCCCCCCCTTCTCTGCCGTCCATCTCCCAGGGAGGAGGTCACATATGGATCCCTGTAATCAGTTCCCCCTTTCCAACCCACTAACCCTCCACTCTCCCAACATCGTCCCTCACACCCCTGGTCCTGAAGGTGTCATCCACCCTGGATTCCCTGTGCCTCCAGCTCCCCTATGCACCAGTGTACAACCTCTGCCCCATCCAGTCCTGCAAGGTAGAATTCAGATCATGGTAGTTGGGGGGAGGAAGCATCCAGGATCTGGGGGAAAGCTGTGTTCTTCATCAGTACTACATCGCACCCTGACTGACCCAGCTCCTCTCCCAAACCCCTCTATGAGGGGATCTCTAGTGGCCGACAAATGGGCCTTGGGTCTCCACTCTGCACTTCCCCCTTCATTCACTATGGCATATATATACACATATATATACACACACGTACACACACACAAACACACACACACACACACACATATATATATATATATACACATATTCTTTTTTTTTTTTTTTTGCATGATGCCTTATACCTGGTCCCTTTGGCACCTCGTGATCGCACAGGCTGGTGTGCTTCTTCCATGCGGGCTTTGTTGCTTCTGAGCTAGATAGCCGCTTGTTCACCTTCAAGCCTTTAAGACCCCAGACACTATATCTTTTGGTAGCTGGGCACCATCAGCTTTGTTCACATTTGCTTATGCACCCACTTAATCTTCAGTGATTGTGTTGGGACTGCTGGAGTGCTTCTTCCATGTGTGTTTTGTTGTTTCTCAGATAGATGGCTGCTTGTTTATCTTCAGGCCTTTAAGACCCTTTATGCTATATTTATATATGACAAGGGGGAAATAGATCTATGTACATATATTTATAGGTTTAGTATTGAGGAAACAGATGGATAGTGGGTCCCTACTCAAGTACTCCCTCAACACAAGAACACTTTGTTCTAACAAATCGGCGGTCTGAGATGCTTACCTCCTTGGCATGGTCACTGAAGACAACGGGTGCACAAGCAAATGTGGTGAAGAAAGCTGATGGTGCCCGGCTCTCAAAAAATTAATATTTTATATAACTTTTTTAACCTAAAGAAGTGGTCATATAAAGGAGTAACACAACATTTTAGAGTATTAAATACACTTTATTATGAAAGAAGAAAAGGCATCAGCTGAGAGGAAGGTACATGTTAAAGTACAATAAGTCAGGAAAAAAAAAACCTTGCGTAATCAAGGGACTTTGTGATTTCTGAGCCTTTGCTTATACTTTCTCTTCCTTTGGAATGCTTGTCCTCTGCCCTCTGAACCTCCTCGTTCACCCCCAGAGCAGGGAAGTTGACCTTATCCTTCAGTTGTCCACTCAAATGCCCTCGTCCCTATGAATCCTGTCATGTGCTCTCATGTGAGTATTTCCTGTAATCATTAACACAGTCACTGATTCAATAGATACACTGACTCAACGAGTACCAGGGTCCACTTTTAAACCTCAGTCTTCTTCTGTGAAGCACCCTGATCTGTTTCTGCTACCAGGGTGTGTCTCAAAGTCTCGCATACAGATAGATAGATCTCAGAATATTTTTTAAAGCATGTAATGTGAGAGACCACATTTGTGATTAAATCTAAAATCATGTTCTTTTGAAGCGGGGTGTGAGAACCATTATTCTTGGTAATCACCATGGGCAACTGAAAATCACAATGAAGCAAGTTACCTTCAAAAGGAATTCAGACAGTAGAAAATACGTGGATGTCAGTATGATGAGGTAGAAGAATGGAAAGGAAAACTATGTAAATAAAACATATATTTGCTTAAACACAAATACATACATATGTGCATATATATGTATTCATACATATAGGGACTTATAGACTGTTTAAAAAGTCTTATAATGTGTAATTTTGATAATTTAAAAAATAAACAGTATTTTGCCAGCTAGAAATCCAAATGCTTTACTTACCACATTAAATAAAATTTACATTCTAATTACAATAATGTTTTCTTTCAGACTCTATAAGAAACAAAAACCGCATGCTATTAATAAAAGATAATGCTAAAAGGGCAACAAAAATTTTACAAGTTCAAGGGCACACAAAAGATAGCCAGGGTGGCTATGCTAATATCAAATGAACTTAGATTCTAATCAAGAAGCTTTCTGAAAGACCAAAAAGAATGCTACATCATTAATATATTACATCATTATTTTTATTTTCAACAGGAAAATAAATTATATCTGTTAATTATATCTGTTATATGATCTTTTAAATCTGTGTGTACTTGATACATAGTATATATATATATATATATATATATATATATATATATATATATATATATATATATTTTTTTTTTTTTTTTCATCTGACATACTTTGGCCATGTTGTCAGGAGAGACCTTTCCCTGGAGAAGACATCCTGTCTGGTAGAGCAGAGGGGCAGCACACCAGAGGAAGGTCGACCATCGAGGAGATGGACTGACACCGCGGCCACAGCATAGAAACAATTGAGAGGGTTGTGCAAGACCGGGCAGAATTTCATTGTGTTGGGAACATATAGGGTCGCTATGGATTAGAAAAACAATATGTGTTTGTGGGAATGTGTGTGTGACATCTTAATGTTCTTACATCTGGGTTCTACAATCCATTGCAATGGCTATGAACTCAGAGAACAAATCCCCCATTCAGTTACCCATTAAGTGAGAAATGCTTAGGCTTGAGTTGTTTATCAGGACATGTTACAAAGTTCTGTTAAATATGCTAATAAACGTCAAAGGGCATTCTACTCTGCACAAGAGAAGTGTGCAGTGCACCAAAGCTTATGGCATGAAAGGTCGGCTTCGAGAGGAATCCAGGCTGTTAGTGCATATATCAGAATAAAAACGGTTTAACCAATGATGTAGGTTTTTTCTCATGAAGATGATAACAAAACAAGAAAAATCAACAAGAGACCAAAATATATAGATATAATATTATATAATATTATGAAAGCATACATCAAGAAAATGAAAAATAGGCATGTAGTGGAGAAAGTTATCACATTAAGTATTTGACTAGGGAGAAAATGTAAAGATTGAAAGTGATGAGCGAGAGAGCAAACATTACCACTTTCAGGAATAAATACTCAGTTCAGACATGCAGCCATTAAAATGCAAGAATATTATGAATAACGTCATAAGAAAATATACAAACAGGCAGGTGGATTGAATATGTTTTTTAATTAGACAAATCAAAATATGAAATGAAAAATCTGAGCTTCTATTTCTATTTAAAGCAATATAATTTGTAATTAAAATTATCTTCATAAATGAATCCCCAGGTCCAAAGGATATCACTGTTGAATTCTAATGATTTAAAAAGGACAGAATCTGAATCATGCACAACTCTCCCAGAGAATGAAAAATGCGAACACTTTTCTTAACTCCCTTCATGAGATCACATGATGCTGACAACACACGTGGCAAAGATGCTATCTAAAGGAATAATGAAAGGTTAATGCCACAAATATAATACACATGCTAAAGATAAGTACATCTTTTTAAAACAATAATTTTATTAGGGGCTCATGCAACTCTGATCACAATCCATACATACATCAATTGTGTAAAGCACATTTGTACATTCATTGCCATCATCATTCTCAAAACATTTGCTCTCCACCTAAACCCCTGGCATCAGCTCCTCATTTCCCCTACCCTCTCTTCCCACTCCCACTGCCTCATGAGCCCTTGATAATTTATAAATTATTATTTTGGCATATCTTGCACTGTCTGATGTCTCTCTCCACCCACATTTCTGTTGTCCCTCTCCCAGGGGGGAGGCTATATGTAGATGCTTGTAATTGGTTACCCCTTTGGCTAAGATCAAATGTGATAAATACACCTTCAATAAATTGTAATGCAACATAAACCAGTCGTCTACTTTGTCAGATTTATTTTAAAGAGATTAAATGGGTGACTTTTATGATCATAGTATGAAATGAAAAGAACAGACTTTATAAAATCGAATACGCATTCATGGGGCAAACTTACAATGGATTGACCTTCCTTAGTTTGATATGCATTCTAAAAAGACCTTGTTGTTGTTGTTGTGAAGTGTCCAGGAATCAGGTTGGACTTACAGAGATTCCATAGTAGCCAACAGAGCAAACCGCTGCCTGGTCCTGTGTCAGCCTCACAGTGGCTGCCGTGTCTGAAGCTATTGTTGCAGCCACTACATCAATCCACCTCACTGCTGGTCTTCCTCTTTCTCGCTGGCCTTGGGCATTACCAAGCAGGATGTCCTGCTCTGGGGGTTAATTCTTCCTGAAGATAGGTGCTAAGCATGTGCAAAGAGGCTCTCCTTATGCTGAATGATGGATTCGGATTATTCTCTATCATATAAATAAGGAGGCAGGATATTTGCCCTTATTGATTCTCAAGACAGTTAGGAACATTTGCCAAGTTATAGAAAAGATGAGTTTTCACATTCAAGAGAATGACACAAACGTCCTAATGGTCAGAACAACATTTGCAAAGGATGGAACATGATTGAACAGACCAATTTAGCTTTCCATTGCGGCAAGTGTGCAGTTATAGATTTACACTTGCCACAGTTAAAAGTTAACTAACGTGGCTTTAATTGTTGTCAACCATCACCATGACCTATTTCCAACTGTTCACCTCCCTTTTGAGAGAAGCTTCTTGTTGTTGGTTACAATCAAGTTGATTCTCACTCATAGCAATCGATCAACAAACCAAAACATCTCACTGTCCTTGGAGTTCATTCTACTCATGGAGAACCTACAAGGTCGAGAAGACCTGTCCCTGTGGGTTGCTGAGACTGTACATCTTGACAGAAGGAAAAAGGTCTTCTCTCTCTCCAGAAGAACAGCTGGTGGTTGCAACTGCTGACCTTGCTGGTATCAGCCCCATGTGCCACCTCCTCCACCACCAGGGCCCCTGTGGTGCTCTACAGGGCAGAATAAAACTGTCCTCATGATGGAAACAGACCACCATTTTTTCCACCAGTGGAGCTAATAATGGGTTCAGTTTTTTTTAATTTTCCAGTTAGCCATCAAGTGCTTAGTGATTCTTCTATAAAATCTCCTTTAATGGGGGTTTAAACCTGCTGCCTTTGAAAGCGGTCCCACAGAGCTTGTGAGGCTGTAATCTTTATGGTCTGTCTGGGGGTGATCAGTGGGTTTAAACTGCTGACACTTAGGCTGACGGCCAAGTGTGTTATTTAACCACTGTGCTACCTGGACTTCATACAGATGCGTCTTCCTCTGCCCTTGCCCCTCTCATTTCCAGCAATGGCATCCATTAATACACCCCTGCCCACTTAGCTGATCTATATATTTTGTTATCAAAGGATTATATAATCATTATTTCTTTGAAATGGACTTATTTCACTCTGTATGGTTTTCCAGGTTCATCCTGTTTCAGTATGCATGAGCATGCTATTTCTGCTTTGGGCAGAGTAATATTCCATGAAGTGTAAGTAGACACATTCTTGTCATTATCATTGACCTTTGTGTCTCCAGAGAAGATGGTCCTGAGCCTCCAGCTACTCATTTTCTCAAGGTGCTTGGTTACAGCTAAGGCATTTTCATCATCTTGCTCCTATCTATGTCTGCTTGACTCTGGTAAATACAGACAAGAAAAGATTCTGTTCTTCCTACAAAGTTCTTGGATCCCTGAAGTATATTCATGAGTATGGTTTCTTCTCCTTCCCAGACTTGTTCAGCTTGCATATCTATCTATCTATCTATCTATCTATCTATCTATCTATCTATCTATCTATCTATCTATCTATGTACGCAGAGAGTATCGCTATCACAGGCATGCCCCTCTGTTGCCTTTCTCAGAGTTCTCACACCTTCATCATTTCTTACTGAGCCACTTTGGATGATTTCTGTCTTGCTCTCCTGATGCCTTCTTTCTTTTCTCCTTTCTCACACCAATGAAGCTTCAAGTTCCCACATATTTCACCTCAGTAAGGGGAATGCCCTAGAACGCTCTTCTTCTGGATGGAAAGGTTAGCCCCCAAAACAGGTATGTGAATGTTGTGCCCTGAAATTGTCCGTACGACTTTGGTTGGAGACAAGGGCTTACTATTGTTAGGTTTATAAGACCATACAGGAATACAGTGGACTCTAAACCCAATCACTGGTAACACAGAGCAGAGCAGACATGGAGCAGCACACACTGGAAATGGGTAGTAGGCAGAGAATATGACAAAGGCAAACCAGGCATCACTGGCGGAGACCAGACACCAGACCTAAGGTCCATCAGAGGATAGGTCATGAGTGAGACTCTGCTGTGAACCTCCAGCTTCCATCACTGTGACAAAATAATTTCTGATTTTGTAAAGACACCAATTGGAAATATTTTTGTTATGGAAGCAGTAGGTAACAAGGGCACTCAACTGATAAAGTACTTTCCATTTCAGATGGCTACCTGAAGAGAAATTGGTCTATGAAAATACACTTAGGACTGCTATTTCTTTTTTAAAAGAAGAAGAAAAAAGATCCCAAATAACCTTATATACAAATATACACTTAATTGTTTTTTATACACATCACACAGCTAAAATCTTACCAATAAAATGAAATGCTCTCTATTGCACCTCAGTGTTCCTCACATCACAATACGATCCCACAATTACACAGAAAGAAATAACAATTTGTGACTGCGTTGTAAAATTGGGAAAAGGGGATTTCTGTTAATTAATTGTCATTGGCAAAGCTTTCCTTTTTAATGGATCTTTAGGGACACATTTTCTTCCTGCCTAGTACAGCTGTGTCTAAATACATAAAAGGGGAACTGTTTAGTAAATTGGATGGAAAATTTAAAAGCAAAAGTAAGATTTAGGAGCCTAAACGCAAGGGTGCGTTTTCAAGTGGTACACTCGGTCATCTCTGAATTTAGAATGCTGTGATTGTAACCATACAATACTAATATATGCTCCAGCAACACAGCACATCTCTTAGGATAATTTGTTGCCTCTAGAACTTACTTTTGAAAAACAAAACACACGGAAGTAATTTCAACAAATGACAGCAAGAACTAAATGAATATTGATTCTCTGTGAGACATTGTGTAAGGTATAAAAATAAATGACATGGAAGAGAAGTCCGCAGGCTATTAATGGGCAGAAAGGCAATCGAGTGCAGAATTTAAATACACTAATGTTCTGAACTTCAGGGTGAAGTACTCACAGTCTATGGAAGTCCAAGACACACAGCCCTGGCTCAGAGGGAGAAGTCTAGAATGAATCACAGCTGTGCCCTGGCCATACTCTCTGTAAGTAATGCTTCCATTTGCATAGCTTTATTTATAGGAGTTCATAAATCTGAATCTCCCTCTTCAGCTTAGTAAGTTTCAACCTCATCTGTCCACAACCATTTTCCAGTTGACAGCGTCTCAAACTCTCCCATTTCAATGTTTCCAATGGGTCTTTAGAAAACTCAAGTCTGTGGGCACACCTTTCAACATGTTAGTCCTACGATAAATTCCAGCATCTTTAATACCCTTTTCAAGTGTCCTATTTGGAAGTTATGTCTGGCATTCCATATCACGAACCCAGATATTCCATATCAGAGGGTTAGCAAACCAGAGGTATAAATCTATACAGTAGGAATTAATACAAGGTGCACCATTTATAATATTTCAAACAAGTATGGTGGGACATGGAAACAAGTGCCTAAAATTCTAAAACTTTTCAGTGTCTTACCAAGTACCCTAAATACTATCTGGGTTGTGGGTCTAAAGATGGACATTAGCAGTCTGGGAATTATCTTACCGTCACACAACAAAACCTGCAAAATGAAACATACTCATTCACACTGCGACAGGTGTTAAAACATAAATTCCACGTTGGACGCACACCTCACCCTATCCCTGTGAGGAAACGCGCCCACACTTGGTAAACACTGCTGGTGCAGCGGGCCTCTCAGCCCAGCTGTGAAATAGCTGATTCATGGACACTTTTCCCCCTGAAACATAAACAATCACCTTAATTGAAACACATCGTCTTTCAAGCAATTCTCCTTGTGAACATCAACAAGGTTTCCGGCAGGACTGGAACTTCTCTACAGAAGCGATACCACCAATTTTATCAGCATAGAGATCTGAAGGAGCATTCAGCCAGCACAATATTTGCATGACTCATTGGGAGGTTTTATTTTGGGCTTGTGTTCCTTTCCACAAACGGTCAGAGCAGGTGAGGCCAGTAATGAAGCCTGAAGTCACCACGCTTTAAGCAATTGTGACTTCGGGAGCTGCAGCTTCATGGTGTTCACTCCACAAGGTCGAGAAACTAATTCAAACTTCTCCTGGGGCCATCAGAAACAGGAAATGCGGGGATCGAGCCAGAGAAAAACAAGCACACAAACCAAAATGGGCAAACCATAACAATGAGTAAAATCTCCATTCCCATTTTTCACTCTGGAAGACTGCAATGGAAACGACAATATGTCCCTACCCAAACTCCCTGGAAAACATGCCACCAACTACCTCACAAGTCAGGGTGCATTAGCCAACAAAAATAATTTCATTTGAATGAAATCTAGTAAATCTAGTAAACTTGTTCATGGGAAAGTATTGTGACTGGCAATATAAGGCAATATATCTCCAATTTGGTCCATATCTGTAGGAATTTCACCTGATTTCCCTTTAGATACAAGTGGTTTGCAGATTTGGTCTAATTTCTAGTCTCAACTGTGAAAGTGTAGGAGAAACTAGTGACTGATAATTACTAGGTATAGCCATAAAAACTGTCACTGCATCAGATTTGAATATTAAAGGACTCCCACCTAATTATGTTTGATGCCTTTTTTTAAAGGTATAATCAGTCACAGCATGCAAGAGACTAGCAAATCATTGCATCTTTCTTGGTCATTTTTTCATTCATAATCAATAATTATTTTCTCATCATTGAAACATCATCAGCAGAGTGAAAACTGGAAACAAACAAACCCAAACACACACACACCATCTCTCCCATGCTCCCAGTTTGCAAGCAATGCTCAACAGCCAAGTTTACACAGTGTGTTTTGCGTTTTGTGAGCTTGACTGCAATCACTCGGCATCACAGTGCTCTTCACACTGCCTCCCCCAGTTCTCCCTCCTCTTCCTGTCTGACTGGCAGCATAGAAAGAGTGCCCTTTTCAGTCCTAGATGAATGCCATCCCCATCACCACACAGTGACCAGTTGCCATTCCATGGACTGCCCCAGGCACCACCCCTGTGTACACAGTGGGACAAGTCTCCCCAGGGCTTCAGTGGGCGAGTTGTCAGAGAAAAACTGACCAGTGCTTCTTTTGAGGTCTCTAAAGGAGGACTCAGAATTGCAACCTTTCAGTCAACACCCAAGGGCTTCACCGTGTGAACCCCCAGGACTCTCCAACGTCATGAAGACATCCTCTGAGAGGATGCCTGCCCAGAAAAATATTCACTCTGTATGGCTGAGAAGTTCACGTTAAACCACTGCCATGTCAGGAGTTTAAAAAAATTAGAGTAGGTTGTTGTTCTTGCTAGGTGCCATCGAATCCAGGGTCTTTCTCTTCGGGGTCAACCTTCTGCTTGACCAGACTTGACATCCTTTAGAGGGACTAGTCTCTCCGGACAACATGGCCAAAGTACATGAGACAAAGTCTCTCCATTATGTTCTGAGGAACATTCTGGCTCCTAAAGTTCTTCCCAAACAGTTCTGTCTGTTCCTCTGGCCGTCCACAGTGCTCTCCATCGTCTTTCCAGCGCCACCATCCCAGGGCACTGATAACCAGCTCTTCCTGTTCCACTGGCCGTCCACCGTGTGTTCCACAGTCTTCACCAGCACCATCATCCAAGGACACTGCTAACCAGATCCTTCTGTTCCGCTGGCCGTCCACCATGTGTTCCATAATCTTCCCAGCACCATCATCCAAGGACACTGCTAACCAGATCCTTCTGTCCCGCTGGCCGTCCACCGCGTTTTCCACAGTCTTCACCAACAGCATCATCCAAGAACACTGATAACCAGATCCTTCTGTTCCGCTGGCTGTCCACTGCGTGTTCCACAGTCTTCACCAACAGTATCATTCAAGGGCACCGATTCTCCTTTGGCCTTCCTCATTCGACGCATAACTGCCACAGATCAACAGTACCAAGGCTTAGGTTAGTGCAGTCTAAAAGGTACCCTCCTCCTGAATGACCTGTAGCATAGTAATGTTTTCACAATGACTTTATAATTGATGATGCCCATGCCTGTATACTTTTAAATATGTTGTGATTGTTGAAATACACCATAGGTTGGCAAAGATGTATATAATTGTTTATACACCTGGTCCAATGGTGTCAAATAATTTAACAACTGATTTGCTGTCATACTGACCATTTTAAGTAATATATATATATATATATATATATATATATATAGCAAAAGATAATGTATTATGTCATATAGTTAATATTTGAATCGGAATGATAAAAGAGATAATATGAGAGGTTTAAAATATAAATGGAAAATATTAAATACTACCTGACAGAACAATAAAGCTGTTATTTAAGATATTTCCATATTGCTTCTTGATTGGCATCCTCGCTAGCAATATTCTTCACTTTTATCTGAGCATTAGGGACTGTGTGATGTATCCTAAATTATCTTTTCCCTATAGGAGTACGATCCCCTTCCTTTAGAGCTAGGTCAGTTACACAATAGTCTCTGTGATTGGTATGTTAGAAACATTTAGGTGACTTCTCTTCTCAGAACCTATTATATTCGTCTTTGAAATACCCCTTTCCATTTCTGTAGAACTTACAGAAATTGTTCTGAAATTATTTTAGCTCTTTGATCACATTCAGGAATTGCATAATTCACCCCTAATATCTCATGCGAATTTGGGGTGCACCATTAAGCTGAAACAAATGATGGTATGTCACCCTCTGGCTGTTTGACACCTTTCCTCTTTATGTTACAGGCTTGTTTACTGAGGAAACTAACAAAGGGAATAAAATGTCTTTTATCAAAAGTATAGCCGGTTTATGAAATGAAAAATGAATATTACAAGCATAGTGTCATATAATGTTGTATCCCTATAGATGGAATGAATATTACTATGTGCCTTTAGTATACACTGCTGCACAGATGAGAGTTAAGAAATAATAAGGAATGTCAATTTATGATTTCCACAGTGAGAGGCTGACTGATCTCCCATCTTTGAGAGAACATTACTTACAAGTGCCCTTTTCAAACCAGTTCACAGAACTCGACAAAAAATTAGATATTGATTCTGTGAACTGGCTGAATCCCACCACTGTCTGGTCTTCATTAAGCCATGATGGCAATTAGGTTTGTTGAAAAGCAAACAAATGAACAAAACAAAATAAGCACTTTCAGGCAGCCTAGTTATTCTTAACTAATAATGGTATAGGCACCATAAGGTAGAGTGTTCAAACCCACCAGTTCCTACTCAGATGGAGACAGTTGAGGCTGTGGTTGTCTGCTGCTATGAAGATACAGCCTCAGAAACACGAAACAGTGTCACTGTGTGACAAAGCTGACCTAATGGCAGTGGGTTTGCGTGTGCTGGTTTGAAGGAAACCAGCTAGCCTGCTCCTTGAAATCTGTGGCTCCTTGCTGAAAGGTCAGTGGCTGAAGCCTATCAGCTGCTCGCTGGGTGAAAGAAGTGGAAATCAGTTTCCACGTACATTTCAGACCTGGAAACTGTGGGGCACAGATATTTGTTTTTTGGGGTGGGGTACTTATCTCGCAATTAATATTCCATGGAATTTATATAGGAAAAACTGAAAATTTACAGACATAATTATGTGTTCATATTCTAATGCATATGTATATTTACCCTAAATTATATTTGTTAGAATTCTATATTTTAAGAGTTTAAATATTTTATTCTCTGTGTAGGATCAAGTAAATAATCCTAAGGTAGCATGATCAATCTTACCATGAGTTCAAAGGTAGTAAAGAGGAAGAAATGTGTTGCTATAGAATCCACTTAACTTGCCATCCAGCAGGCTCCTCTGATGAAGTGATATATATCTATCCACAAGCAAATTAAATGCTCAATAAAGTATTCAGGACTGATTTTGGCTCAGAACATATTGGAACAAATGTCCTATTGATTTTATTCAATGTAAAATCAATGATCTATTACTGCCTCTGAACCACCCAATGTATATGACCTAAATTGAAAATTAACATTTTTCTGTACAAATCTCCTTATCTCTGTGGGAAGAGAAGTCCCTTTCAGTGGAATCCATTATATTTCGAGGGAAAAGAGGCAAAGGGAATTGCAAGAGTTAAATTCAAAGGTAAAGTATGATTTTGGAGTGGCATAACCATTTAGTGTGGTTTCTGCCAATACATTTCTGACCGTGCTTCTAGAGTACTCTCTCTAACAAGCAAAGTGGCTTCTTTCACTCCCGAGTTTATAGCCTTTCAGGAGGACCTTGGGCTTGACTTTGAAGTAAACCCCTTAACAGGCTGTATTGGCACTGCGTGAGTGTAGCCTTGTTCATCTTCTCAGTCCCATCGCCCCCACTGTTGTACAAACCCACGGTTAATCAACTGCAGTTCTCAGAACATAGTTCGCTCTGCAGTTCTACTTCTCACACACATTACGCCCCTCTTGGGGATGTATTTCCCCTGTCCCCCTCCAAAAGGGGTGCCTAGTTCTATTTTGATCAGATCTGATACCTCCTCCTTTTGATTTTTGAGATTCTTGTCTACTCCACCGTTGCCCCAACAACCCCCACCCCTTACAGTGATTTCACCCACACCCTCTATGTTCAAATATAGCATCTACAGGGGTTCCCGCCTCTGTCCACTAAGGGTGCAGGTCCCACCTGGCTGCCTGACTCACACCGGTCCATAGGTTCTTGTTGAAAGAGCGGCTAAATTAAATAACTTCACATGGAAGTGTTGATTATTACTGAGCCTACTGAGATTTTCATTTGTCTGGTAATAAAACATGCTTTATCTTCGGTAATCTGGAGTGACTTAACTCACACTGGAGCAGACAATATGGCCCCGTTAGACTTTTGCATTCATAACAAAAGCAAAAACGTGTTGCAGTTGTTTGCCATGCAGTCTGACTCAAAGCAACTCTGCCTGACAAGTCAGAACGGCTCCAAAGAGTTATCTGGGGCAGGACCTTAATGGGAACGAGTTCCCAGGTCTTTCTCACAGAGGACCAGGAGACTCAATCACAGACCTTTAAAAGGTTGGCAGCTGGGGACTTTATTCTTGTGCCAGTGTCCCCTTAAATGAGCATGAGTCTCCCACAATCCCCAGCAGCAACAGTAATCAGATACATACACCCCCGGATCAATGTCGTGTGTTTCTCTATCACTCCTCCCGCCCCGTATGGGTGTGGTAGATGCCCATTCTCTGCTGCTTCAAATCATGTAAGAACTCAGGTGCAGAAAGCTTTAAAAACGACATGAGTTCTTTTGCACAGAATCCATTTAAATATAGACTGCTGAGGAAGTGTGTGTGTCTGTACTTTTAAAAGTCCACAGAAATTTTCTACTATTTTTACTTCCTTTTCCCCATGAACTCTTTCAAGCACCCATGAATCAGGGAAATAAAGAGTAGGCCACATACGGAACGGAAATCCTAAAACGTATTGGGAAACCACAGGGAATATAAGTCAAAATATTTCCATGAAACACCAGCAGCTGTTTTTTTTTAAAAAAATAAATATGCCTTTGATTTTGAAGCAATTCTGAAAATCATATGAACCCAATATCAAAAATTCCAAAGCTATGAAATCATATCTGATGGAAGTAGCTATAAATAAGGGTATTGCAAAGATGGGGGAGATAGGGGAAATGGATCACAGTGATCAACATGTAGCAATGCTCTCCCATCCCACCCCAGGGTGACAAACAGCAGAAACATGGGTGAAAGAAGACAGCAGATGGTGTAAGACATGAAAATAATAATAATAATTTATAATTTATCAAGGGTTCATGAAGGTGGGAAGCAAAATCTTGCTGCCTGGTGATAAAAATATCTTAATTTCATTGTATTAAAAATAAGTTGATTTTTATTTTAGTGTTCCAAGGTGGGAGCTACATACTGAGAGAAGCTTGGTTACAGTTAGCATGAGATACTTGTTCCATCTTTGCAGAGTTGCTCTTGGATAGGCATCCATGGGAGAAAAAAGTCAAAATATGTCTCATCATCCAGAAAATACTGATGCATGAAATGAGCTGGACAAAATAAGAAGTCCTACTAAAGGCACTCAAACATCGCACTAAGTCACCCACGTTGATCGATGTTCTCAGACTTCAGAGACTGGGCACAACTCCAACTCAAGCGTAAGTGACTATCTACTTGACTTTCGCGTGGAAATGGGTTGGTGTTAGGGACCATAAAGTCAATTCTGAGTCACAGTGAGCCCGTAGGACAGAGGAGAGCCGACCCATAGGGTTTCCTCAACTGTCATCTTTGTGGGATGAGGACTGTCCCCCTGGAGAACTGCCAGTGGGTTTGAACCACCAACCTCTTGGTTAGTGACTGAACACGTAACCTTAAAGCCACCTGGGTTGTTACAAATGTGTAGAGTTGCTCAACACAAGGTTGGCCATTCAAACCTACCAGCCATTCTGCGTGAGAAAGTGGAGACTCTGATCCTGTGAAGATTCATAGTCTCCAGCACAATTCCACTCGGTCCCCAAGGCCTGCTATGAGTCAGAATCAGTGCCATGGCATGGTTTGGCATTGGGTTTGAGAATTTTGAAGGACTCCATGTTCATATGAAAGAAGAAGAATTTGTTGATGGTTAACAGAGTTGGGAGAAGGAAAAAAATACTAATTAAATAATACTCAGACCCACTGCCAACTCATAGCCACTCTATATAGGGTTTCCAAGACTGAAGATCTTTATAGGGACAGCCTTATCTTTCTCCCAAGAAAAGGCTAGGATAGTCTTAGCTGCCAGCCTTTCAGTTAGCAGCCCAATACTTCAATCCATCCTCAAGGCTTTGTAATTGGGGTGGAAGAAATGACCATGTAAATAGAGGCATGGGCACCACAGCCTCACCCAGGAAAGGGCGACACAGAGAGGTGTACAGAGTGACAGACAATGAAGGTAGATGCTGTGCTTTATGCTCTCCTGTATTATCAGTAAAGTTAACATTAAACTACACATGGGTAAACAGGCAGACAGCGACTACGTCTTTGGCCATATATAGGCTTGGCAGACAATATTTCAATATTCATATTTGTATGTGCTGTATGCATATCTATGTATATAGTACAGCAAGGTGGGGGTGATGTGGTGCAAACATCTTAGCCACAGCTAGAAGCTTTGAAGGAATGTGTCTCCAAGCTCTGGACATTTGGGATCATAGTTATGGGGAATATCAAGGTTAATTTCCATAAAATAGTTCGTAAAGACAATCTTCTATAATCAACTTGGGTCAGTAATGACTGGGTTTTTAAAATTTGTGAGTGACTATTTACGGTCCAGTTATTGGTCTCCCCACACCCAGGACAAAGAAGAGCAATGAACGCAAAGATGCAAGGAAGTTTAATCCAAAGGTTTAATGGGAACACATGAATCCAACTTCTCCCACCCCAAGACAGAAGAACAAGACTGTACTTGTCCATCAGTGCTGACTGCTCATTAAAGGGAAGAGTACGAGGAAAATGTGCAACATTATGCGAAATCATGAAAGACACCCAGCTTGTTGGTCTAATAGACTGCTGGAACCATGATCTCTTATGGCCATTGGTCAACCTTCTTGTGAGGCTATGAACGCACTCCAATTGCTCAGCTTTTAAGCAAAGAGACAGGCCTATACGGTGAACACTAGTACCAGGCAGGCGCTGCTTAGAACAATCAACCTTAAAAAATCAAGGGGATAGCATTTGCCCCGGAATAAGCAGGGCAGACATATAGGAAAGAAAGGTGAATGGAAATAGGAAACAGGAGGAGGATAAGGAAGAGTGTTCCTACCTTGTGGGGATTATAAGCAGTCTGAGAAACGAAAGTGTGCATGCATTGTTATTGGAAATCAAAGGCACTCAAATCATGAGAAAAATAATTTTTTTTTAAATTACAAACAAGAAATTCCTGGTTAGTAGTATTGTTCAATAATACACGGGGTGGCCATGTGTCAAAATCAATTTTATGGAATAGTAGTGGGCTTGGTTTTTGAGATAGTTAGTGTATTGTACCTGCCTGGCCAATAAACACATGTGGGATTAATTGAAGTGGGGAGAGATAAATGGCTCGGTGAGCCTTGCCTTTCTTGTCTCTTGCTCTTTGATCATCAGACCAGTGTGTGGCTGCCTTGCTTGTTCTGTGCCTCAATTTGCAAGCTACACTGCCTGTGGGACACCTAATCTTTGAACTGTGTCACTGTAATTTGAGGTCCCTTTAAGACTTGCCTCACCAGAGAATTGGAATAATGTACATATCTGGAACTGGGGACTGACGGTTGTTGGCTTGACTGATGGTTGGTGACCTGCCTTGCTGTTTGCTGCCTGTGCAATCTCTACAGAGGACTACCTGATGGCCCTTAAGATTTGAAGGACTGCCAGTGTCTCACAACTCTCTCATGGGAGTGAGTTGCACTGAGCCATTTGTACTACTTTATAATTAAAATGTTCATTTCTTGTATTATATCTACGTATATGTATATAATTTAACAGTTCATTTCTTGTGATATATATATATATATATATATATATATATATATATAGTTATCAGCAATCTGGTTTTATATCTCTATGGAACCCTGTCTAACACAGTTTTATTGAGAGTTCTTGCTCATATTGATTCAGAACTGGTATTTACAGTCTATCCATGCTATAGAGTGAATATGTGTGATTTCCCAGGCTAGGTCATCAAAGGTATTAATTCATTCACCTTGAGCTCAGCCATGATTTTCTCTGAGGATGCCAGTTGCTGTCAGAAGGGCAGTCAACCATACTCCAGAGAGTTCCATGTGGTCAAGATTGGAGTCCTCCTGTTAACAGGCAGGACCAACTTGCTAGACCTGTGAGTGAGTCACCTTGTAAGAAAATTGTCCGGCCTTGTCAAGTCTTCGAATCACTACAGCCTCTGTCAATATTCAGAAAGACCAAGCCAAACTGCTTCCAAATTCCTAATCCACAGATAATACATGATGATTGTTTTAAGGCAATATACAAATATGAAAGAGGAGGAGAAGGGAGAGGTAGGGAAGAAGAGGAAGAGGAGGAGAAAAATAAGCAGCAGCAGCAGAAGAACCTCTTGTGGTCCTGAACTGAGCATTTTTTGACAACCAGTTCATTATGGAGCCCAGGTGTGCGGATGTTCATACTATGTAGTTATGCTTACTTGTTTGAACAGCCTAGCTATATCCTTACATGCTGGGCATACAGTCATGATTCTATATGACACTGGGCATCATGGTGGAAGTGTGGTAGGACGGGAATTCCTCTCTCTGGTCAGCTAGCTATATTGGTTGCTAATCTAAAGAAATGATTGTACATGCAAATGAAGAGCACAGAGGAAGTACTTTTTACAATGAGTATGAGGTATTTCAAGAGTTGATTAAAATTCTTTCTATGCATTTTTCCTGAGAGGGATAGGGGTTGAATAGTATAATAAATTAGCTTTTCATCATTCTTCAGACATTACCAAATACTTTTACATATTCAAAAGAAAGAAAGAAAGAAAACACAACAAGAATTAGGGCATATAGCGTTACAAGAAAAAAAAAGAAGAAAACACACTTACATCATTTTGTTTAAAACGTAGCTCTCAGTTCTAAACAATTTGGAAGATGTATTAAATGTTTTTTCCTTTGTCTTCAATGTGTGTGTACAAGTTACAAGTTTTAATGCTGATTACATTGAACAAAAATGGAAAAATCCTTACATCTAAATTTGTTTCATGTTAATCAAAGTCTTTGGGGGCACATTTTCCCCCTCAAACATTTGTTAGTGTTACTGAAGAACTTAATTTCAGGTTGATAGTAATCCACTGATATTCAGAAGTAGTTTTTGAAGATAATTAATCATCAGAATAGAACAACCATATTATTTTTTATGTTTACGTAAATAAAGTAAAATTATTTTATTTTTAAGTGAGTAAAAATAACCGTATATACGAAAATTAGAATTCCAAAAGTTAACTCAAAAGTTAAGAGTCTATGGGGAACAATCTTGTAAGAGAAGTCAGTCTTTTCTTTTCCACACTCCCTCTTAGAAATCCCATAGATCTAATTTTTGTTGATGTTGAAACCTACACGAAGAACATACACCAGTCCTGCAATTTCCACATGTACAGTTCAGTGACACTGATGACATCCTTCATGTTGGTCACAATTCTCACCGTCCTTCCCCAAATTGTTTCTTTTGCTGTTGACATAAACTCATTGCCCCTTACATGTCCTATCTAACCTTTCTGGTGGCTGTTGTCAATTGAGAGCTAGAATGGATAGATAAATCATTAAGGGAGCATAATGCTCAATGCACACATTCTTTCCTAATTAAGCTAAACTGACTTTGTTTAAAGAAGACTTTGGGAATAACTTTGGTTTAAGGTTTTAAGATTATCATAAGCCTATGATTTCAGGGATCCATCCTGTCTCAAGGTCTCTGGAAATCTTGAATTTCTTGAGAATTTTCAATCCCGCACCATAAAAGAGACCTTCATAAACTCATGGAAAAATAGAAATTAAAGATGATTGATATGTTCAAAAACTGTTGGAAACCCTTTTGCACCTGCCCCTTTTTTATAATAATTCTTGTATAGACATGGATCTAATTTTTCAGTAAGGACAGATCTGTTATTCTCCTGGTAAAGGAGACAGTTTCTCTTAGGAATAATTAACCATGAATTTCATAGCCCCCTCCTATTAAGACCTTTCTTCTTCCTCTATCGTTACAGATGGATAGAAACTAGTACCCTGGATGGCCACTTCCCAGTGTTTAAGACGCCGGACATGACACAACAAGCTAGAAGATAGAACAGAAGCTTAATATTAACTAAGACAATTTCTGAGATGTTCCATAAGCCTCCAATCCAAGACACCAAATACAAAACCAATGTTTTGAAAAACTAAAGGGAAAGACTGCTTGCTTACAGAAAGGAAATTAGGTGATTTAAATCTCTTATTTGTCTTTAATTAAGTTTAGAAAAACATTAACTGCAACTGTTACTGGGAATAGGCACCTTAAATAATTTTGGCCTTAATTGTACCATTAATGCATGTTGGAGGAAACTCAAAATGATTTTAATTGATTTTTATAATGGAGACTTACATTTTAAAGAAGAATGTCAGCAGCTTCTCTTCGGTATGTAGCCCTGCTCTTACAGAGGCACCACCAGTGGACAGCTTTAGCAAACACATTCATTCTCTCACAGTGTATACAACTGCTGTGACGTCAATTCCATGCGATAGCAACCCTCTAGAGCAGTGGTTCTCGACCCTCCTATTGCCTCGACCCTTTCATACGGTTCCTCGTGTTCTAGTGACTTCCAACCATAAAATTATTTTGTAGCTACTTCATAACTGTAAGTTTGCTACTGTTATGAATTGGCCGACCCCTGTGAAAGGGTCGTTTGATCCACAAAGGGGTCATGACCCACAGGTTGAGAAATGATGCTGTACAGAAACATTTCTGTGGCTGTCAATCTTTGAGCGAGAAGAAAGCCATCTCTTTCTCCCATGTAATGGCTAATGCATTTGAACCTTGGTCCTTGAAGTTAACAGCTCAAGGCCCCACTGACAGCACCACTAGGTCTCACAGTTCAGGATGCTAGAAATCCAAATGCAGGTACTCACTCTAGGGAACACTTTTCTCTCTCAGTTAACATTAGGGGAAGTTTAATGCCATGGATCTTTGTGGGAGTCTAGCGATTTCCAGCTTAGAAACCAGGGCTCTACTTTCTTGGTGGTATCTCCCCGGGGGATATGTTTCTCTTTCTGATTACATTTTGCAAAATAAAAGGTGATATGGGATATACACCAAGAAAACTCCTCTTAAATTGGATTAGTGCTGTTACCTAAGCTTCTAACAAATGATTAACTGATCACAACATATGGGATGACTACTCTCATTTAAAACGATAGAACTGTCAAGTTACATAATTACTTACCTGCCAAAGAGAAAGAGGGCCCAGACAAGTTGACACATATTTCATTAGATACAATTCAACTTATGACAATAAATCTTCTATTTTGTTGATTATATCAATGCTTGGATTTGTACTTCAGAACCTGTATAAGTGCCCAACCAGTTGGAGGCTGAGAAGAATGTCATGCTTTGTCTTGAATTCTCATCATTCAGGTCAGGTCGGCAGCACACTGCCTTATGGACTACACCGTAGGTCTCTGGAACTCAGCCCCCACTGCCAAAGGAAGATGTGCCGTGTAAGAATAAGACTGTACTTTGTTTCATATTAGTATTATCAGCATCCAGAAGTACGCTGGCACATACCCCTAACCAAACTCACTGCCATCGAGCGGATGTCAACTGACAGCCCCCCTAAAGGAAAGAGCAGAACACGACCACCACCACCACCCGCCGGTGTTTCTGAGTGTAACTCATTTAGGGACTAGAGAGCTCCAGCTTTCTCCTACAGAGTGGCCGATAGTTCCAAACTGTTGGCCTTACAGATTGCAGCTGAACTGTAACCAATATATCACCAGGTCTCCTAGATACTATCGAATAGTAGGGACTTGATAGTCCTTAATAAAATAATAACTAATAAACATATTGATTAACTAGAATGTCGTCTGTTCAGAGAAAGAGCTTAGATAACAATTACTCAGCCAGGGAGGCATGCTAAAGTGTCATGACAAAGTGGACCAAGACAACAGGCAACACTGAGATAATGACGCTGATGAAAGTAATTTTGACAGTGTGATTATTGCGTACCAATTATCAAAGTAATTACAGTTCATTATGATAATTGAGTACAAATCACCAAATCATGGAGATGCTGACTTCATTGAATACTTGCAGAACCGTATATACTTGCTCCAAATATTTGAATGTGCATCTTTAAATAAATCTGTACCAACAGCACTATTCATCATAGTAATATTTTAAGCACCCACTATGTCTTGGTTTATGTACTTTGGACATTTTAACAAGAAAGAACTATCTCTGGAGAAGGACACTGTGGCAGTTGCATACTCTCTTTTCAACTTGTAAAGGGGTGGAATCTAGCCTGTCAATCCAGTCATCCATTGAGGCCTCAGTGTGGGCATGGCCTTCTCCTGAGGATTCTGGGAACTCCTGTCCTCCTCCCTGGAGATGGGAGACACCCTCTCTCTGCTACATTCTCCTGTGGACAAATCACATGGAACTACACTGACAGTAGCCAGAGCTGTAGAGCTTGAGGAGCTACATGGAGACCCATGCCAGCGCTGAGATGCTTCCACCGCCACTGGATCCATATGACTCTTCACCCACTGGCCTGTGATTTTCTTACATTCAGCATCATTGCATGGCTGTGTGAGTCTACAGAGGAATTTACAGACTAGTATCAACATGAGAGGTAATATTGCAATTATGGGTTTGATCTGGAATGGGCTGGTATATTTCCTTAATGTATAACTGCTCATTTATATAAAACCCTTTCCTGTATATGTGAATATCCCTGTATTTGTTTCTCTTGTCAACCCAGACTAGCACAGACATCATGCTTGGTAGAGCAGAAGGGCAGTGAAAAAGAGGAAGGCCCTTGTGTTAGTCTGGGTAGACTAAAGAACCAAATCCAGAGACTCTCATGTCTGTAAGAGAGAACTTTATATCAAAGAGTAACTATACATTAAGAAAACATCCCAGCCCAGTTCAGATGAGGTTCATAAGTTTTATATGTCCCCATATGTTGATACTAGTCCATAAATGTCTCTTTAGAACTCAGACAGCCATGAAATGATGCTAAATGCAGGACTATCATGGGCCAATGATTGGAAAGTCTTGTGGATGCAATGGTGGTGGAAGCATCTCAGCACTGGTGTGGGTCTCCATGTAGTCCCTCCAGCTCCAGGGCTCTGGTTCCATTGGGGGTCTCCAAGTGGCTTGTCAGAAGGAAGACAAGCAGACTGTCTGTGGGTATCTGGTCTCCAGTGAGCTATTTATCTCCTCGGCACCTCTAAATGAGCTCATTAAGTTGTGACCTGATTGACAGGTCCACCCCTTCGCAAGTTGACAGGAGACTGTATAACTGTCACACCCCTTAAAAAAAGAGACTGACCCAGTGGCTTCCAAAATGAGCTCAAATAACAGAATCCTTGTGAGGGTGGTGCAGACAGGATGTGTTCAGGTCTGTTCTGCATGCAGGGTCCCTACAAGACAAAAAAAAGACCGGAAGGCGCCTAATTACAACGTGCAATTTACTCCTACACATATGTGAACTCGCCATACTTGATAGTCAGAGTGATTTAATTCAGTGGAGTTTGATGAACCCAACCAGCTAACATTCCTATGAAACTCCACCTTCTGGCCGGGCCTCCACTCTCCCACATGCACTGTGCTGCTCTTGTTAGCTGCTCTCATTTCTTCCTCACAGCAACACATTGTCCCATGGATGGGAACACTGCCCGTTTGTGTGTTATCCTCACGATTGTGGCTATGTTGGCTGTGACACTTCCCTCACACTGTACTGAGTACCCAGTGGGCGTAGAAAGCATGTTCACTGAGTATATGACACAGGGCATAGCAGGAATAGCTGTTCTATTGATTTCTCTAATTGAGTAAACAATCGCCCCTTTGAAGGGCTTAAACATAAAAATCAAGTGTTGTTTGCAAGAAGGAAGCTCTCTAAAGAGCAGCCAATGGAGGTCGCAGTGCATGATGGGGAGGATCCAGGAATCCATGAAGGTTGTGATCTCAGGATGATGAAGTTCAGCACTTCCTAAAATTGCATTCTGTGGTTTGGGGAAAGAGTTGGTTTGAACGGAAGAGGATAATGTGTGTGAACTTTAGAGATGAAGTAGTGCAAACTCCTGGGGAGCCTCAAGGACTTTAGGGAAGTGTCCAGATACCCCATGAATCACATGATCCGAGTGTGGTCATCAAGAACACCCTCTTTGTACCATACTCTAATCTACTTCAGTTGTGTCTTTCTTTTGTTTTCCTTCTCAATTTCCCCACTAATTCTTGGGCATTTAACGGGAATATTCTAAGCAATCCCCAAAAGGAAAAAGTAAGCAGATGGAATAAATTCTATCACATATTGTCTGATTTTCTATTTGCGTCTAGTGACTTTACTATAGCAAAGGTTCTATGGTATAACACAGGTGAATGCAATATCCTTTTAGCTTCTAGGTCACCTTCTAGGTAGATAATAATTTGTTAATTTAGTTTTGGCATCAATAAAGGTATCTTCTGTACATCTTCAATTGTTCTTTCATTTTCAGAGGTACAGCAAGTGGCTGTTCTCCTTTCCCAGGGAAAATGTGCAATGAAGTCTACTCCAAAGAGATAAGTCTATTCCCTAGCACAGTCACAGGGGAAGTAATATGAGGTAATGTCTATATTCAGAAAGAAAAAAATGATAATCTGCATTACTGAGTATGCATAAAAACATCATAAATGCTTACATTTGGAGACAGTGGAAATATATTAAAATTTCTGCTAGAATTTAGCCTGAAAGGATTTCTTGAGTTCCTTCATATTTTACTTGTAGGCTTCCAGTTATTTTTCATTCCATTACACATGGATTCATTGATTAAATCAACTTACTTGATTTCTTCACCCCTCGCATGCTTATTGTTCCTTAGATACTTGGCATGTCTGATTTAATTGCATTTTCGTTGGAAGATTAACCTGAAGATTCAATACACATTGATTACCTGCCTTTTAAATGCAACTCACGGCCATGGATTTTTGTGAAGATTCGAAATTTAAATAGGTAGACCCCCAGGTCCTTGAAGAATCAGTGAATGTTTGTGGGCTAGAGAGCTTGTTGACAGGAGCAGGGTGTCTCCTGTGAAGGTCGACAGCGTGGGTTGAGAATACAGTCATCTGCAGAGGGTCAGCATTCACATGAAAGGTATCTAGTGCATGGATGACAGTGGGAACTAAGAAACTCATTTGATGCCCAAACCCATGAAGGAATAACCAGACTGCAAAATAAAACACACAGGTAAACATTTAGGCAATCTCCAAGTTGTAAATAGACTCAATTCTGCAAATTGTGTCCTTTGTGAATTCAAAGGTGTGCAAGATTAATGTTGGAGAGATATCAAACTTTTGAAACAGCAATAGAAATGGGCCCATCAGCAATGGAGGGTGGGGGGAGTGAGGTGGGCATTGTCATCACCAAAGGCTCTGCTAGGGATTGAAGTCCTCATCCCCACCCTCACTTAGCTCCTATGTCCACCAACAGGAGCTCTCTGAGGTGTTGTTGGTTAGCGCAGTATGAGGCCATCTTGAGTGGGGTGTGCCCCATCCCATTCTGCGTGACATGCTTTAAGAGAGAATGGATGCAGACAATCTTGTGGTGGTTGCTCTGCAAGCCACGCAATGCCGAGGCTGGCCGGCTGCCACCAGAAGCTCCGGGAGGGGAGCAAGGAATAGGAGCACAGCCTAGCCTAGTCTAGTTCTAGCCTCTGGATCTGGGAGACAAAGACTTTCTCTTCTTTAAAGACACCCAGTTGCAGTATGTTGTTACAGCAGCAAGAGGGAACTAACACAGGCGTTGAGGCAGAAAACAGCATTGCATCTTATAAGGAAGGGAGTCCTAGGTTAAATTACATTGCAGACTGAGTACTGTGGAAGGTATTCTGATGGCAATGAGGACCCATCACCATGATGAGCAGGAAGGGTTATGAATGGAAATGGACTACCTGAAGATGAAGATGGTAGCTGTGTGCAAACTGATGTCAGGAGGACACCAAAAAGTCAGGGCGATCATGGGGAAGGACCGAATGTAGTAAGATAGATAGATAGACAGACAGATAGATAGATAGATAGATAAGTAGGGAAATAGGGACACCAGAATAATGGTTTCATTGCTCACTCTTGCTGGAATCAGAAATATGTTGGCAATTGATTGAATGTGAAGGGCGGAAGAAAAGCATGAAATCATTCTGAGCAATTGCAATGACACAAGTTGACTATCTGGATGTAATTACATCAATTATGAAATTAGCCAAAGAAAACAAATTTGATTGTGGGGATTAAGACTGTATCTAAAATTTCAAAGAGATACAGTAAACCTTTATTTGGAAAATTTAGGATTAAATGTGGAAAATTTAACGTGAGAACTGCTATTTTTTGAGGCCACAGCATTTGCACAATACTACACACGTGACTGTAGGTCCTCCAATTGATTTATATGAAAATTACTTATTAAATTCTAAAGATTTGAAAAACAAAATGAAAATGATAGGTAGCATGTAAGTTTAATTAGCATTAACTACGGAAAATGTATGGGTAACTATCTGATAATGTATTGAAGCTACACATATGCTTTATGGCAGCTCCTTCCTCCAGAGTGGGGAGCCAAGTTCTTCATTGTTTGTTCTTAGTCTGGAAGCTCCCCTGAACATGTTCACTGTGGATATCCATGCTGTCATCTGAAATACCAATGGCACAGCTTCCAGCATCACAGCGACACAGAAGCCACCAGAGGATGACAAATTGACAGACAAGTGAAACTCAATATAAAGATCAGAATCCTCGCAACTGGACCAAAGGGCACATCATGAGAAATGGAGGCAAGGTGGAAATTGTCAAGGACTTTGTCTTGTTTGGATCCACAAACAGTGCTCATGGAAGCAGCAGCCAAGAGATCATAAGGTGTATTGCATTAGGTCAGCCTGTTACACAGACAGAACTCTTTAGATTCTTGAAGTGTAAAGACATTACTTTGAGGACTCAGGTGTGCCTGACCCAAGCCACAGTATCTTCAGTTTCCTCATCTGCATGTGAAAGTTGGACATTGAATGGAGAAGATTAAAGAATTGATACATGTGAATGGGGTGCTGGCAAACACTGAAGAGTGGCAGGGACTGCTCAAAGGACAAACCAATCCCCATTGGAGGAAATACGGCCAGAGTGCTCCTTCAAAGCCAGGATCACCAGACTTAGTTCTACAGACTCTGTACATGCTGTTAGGAAATACCTGTCTCTGGAGAAGGGCATCGTGTTTGGTAAAGCAGAGGGACAGCAAAAAAAGGAAACAAACGAACAAAATAATCAGAATGGCCCTTAAGGAGATGAATTGACACCTAGCTACATCAATGGGCTCTAGTCCAAGAACAATGATGAAGGTGGCCCAGGGCCGGACAGTGTTTCATTCTGTTGTGCATAATGTCCCAACGATCTGGAACCCACTCGATGGGAACTAACCACAGCAACAATTTGTTAAGGATTTGGAATGACAGTGTGCAATCCCTGAATAAGTATACCTGGGAAGCAATGATACTTGTGCAGAATGAGTGCAGAGTTCAACAGATAGCTACACAGAGACGTGGCTAAGGACAAAAGGAAGCTTCTGTCACTCTTGGTCAACATTGGACTGATAACTGCAAGGTCAGTGGTTAAAACTCACCAGTCACTTCCCAGAGAAAAATGAGACTGTCTCCTCCCATACAGATTTACATTCTCCAGAATCTGATCTAGGGTCTCTCTGAGTTGGGGAGGGACTAAAAGACAAAAGATTCTACATAGGTGTGCGTGTACGTAGGTAAGCTGAGATTGCCAATAATCACCACTCTGAATGGTCTCTGTAATTTGCACAAGTTACCACTACTTCTACTCAGTAGCCACAAGGATGAACCATGCACTTTCTTTGAATTTATGGGAACCAGAATCTATGACAAGGTGCATTGTGAGGGAATGCCATCTTTGAAGAATTGTCCAAAGAGGAACACATGGGGTCACCAGGAGTCTAAACAGACTCAAAGGCAACTGAATTGAAGGAGTAACCAGAGCACCGCCATGGCAGCTGCACCTGGTGTTTGCCTGTTTCAACCCCAATATAACACCTATTTAAAAATTCCAGAGTGGTTTCTCATTAATTAATATGTTGAGGTATTGATTATAATCTGACCACAGTATAAACAGACAGGTTCTCCCTCTTTTGAGTGATGGGAACAGAAAATCAAGGTGTTACGTATAATAGTCACTGATAGAAATGTAAAGAAGAATAAGCAATATCATTTCATAGGAGGTAAGCATGCTTGTATTTTCACACGGCATAAAGAATCAACATGTCATAAAGCCTCCTGGATTGACTGCTGTTGCTCTTGCCCGTGCATAAGAGGGAAAACTTCACCCAGTGTCATGTCGTCAGGCTGTTCACTATAGGTTAACAGTTCAAAATCACTAGCCGTGCCAAGGGACAAAGACAGGACTTTCTACTCTCACGAAGAGTTAAAGTATCAGAAATTCAGAGGGTGGTTCCACTTAGACCTACCTACGTGGTCAGTATGAGTCTGCATCAACTCAGCGGCAGTGGATTTGATTTTAGATTTAGAGAGAATACCATGTTGACAGAGATTTAGGAGTGTGGAATATAGGGAAATCGGTGCCTGACGGACCTTCCATAAAAGAAAAGGATGTTTGTTTACTAACATTGCATGAAAACAAAATGAGAATGTGTACTCAGAAGATAGGGCATAAGAAGTTTGCATCAAGAAAATTTAAAAGACATCAAAAACAAAATGGAACTCATAAAAATGGACATCCTAGGCATCAGTGAACTGGAAATGCCCATTTTGAATCAGACAATCATATATTGTAGTCTTCTAGGTCTGGCAAATTCAATAGGAACGGCATCATATCCTTTATCAAAAAAGTAAATTTCAAGATGTGTGTTCAAGTACATGATGTTTTTTATAGGAAAATACCTGTATGTTTACAATGAAGTCCAGTTAATACACTTATTATTCAAATTTATGAACCAACCACTACAGCTAGTGATAAAGAAAATGAAGAATTCTACCAACTTATTCGTTCTGAATTTTTTTAATATGAGATCAAAATCCATTGATAATTACTGGCATTTAGAATGGGAAAGCTGAACATAAAGAGGAAGGTTCAGTAGTTGGAAAATGTGGCCTCAGTGATAGAAATGAAGGTGGAGATTGATAGCATGATATAATTTTGTAAGATCTGTGACGTTAGTGAAAAAATACTTTTTTGAAAAAAACAAACTGATTTTATAGATATATATCACCAGATTCAATACACAGAAATTACACTGACTCAATCTCATACAAATTGATATCTGTGGGAAGAGGTATTGTAGAAGTTCAATATAATCAGCCAGAATAATACTAGGGACGAACTGCAAACATACAAGTTTGGGATGAAGCTGAAGAAAATTAAACAAGTCAATGACAGCCAAAATACAATATTGAGCATATTCCACCTGAATATAGATACAGTCTCAAAAATAGATTTACCATATTGAGCAAGGACCAAATGAATTGCCTGATGACATCAAGAACACCATACATGAAGAAGGCAAAAAGGTAATTTAAAAGACAGGTAAAAAGAAAAGACCGAAGTGGATGTCAGAAGAGACTCTGAACATTGCTTTTGGACATCAAGTAGCTAAAACCAACAAAGAAATGACATAAGTAAGCTGAACACAAGATCTCAAAATCCAGCTGGTGAAAACAAATTATCAATAAAGTCTGCAAATACGTGGGATTAGAAACCCAAAAGAGAAGAACAGACTTCACACTTCTGAAGCTGTAATCTGAAGCAAAAATGAAGCCTTGCTTGCAATATTCAAAGATTCTACTGTGAAATTGTTGAATGGTTCAGGAATTATCAAAATAAGATGGAGAAACAATGTATCAAAAAAACTGGTCAATGTAATCCATTTCAGTAGTTGTCATGTGGTCAAGAGCTGACAGTATTTGAGGAAGAAGTACAAATTCTACTGAAGGCATTGGGAAAAAACAAGGGTCCAGGAATTCACAGAAAACCAAATGAGATGTTTGAACAAACACATGCAACTACTGAAGATCTCACTTGTCTGTGACAAAAAGAATGTGGATAGCTATCTGGAGAAAAAATTTAAGTTGTCAAGGATTTAGTCTTACTTGGATCCACAATCAATGCTCATGAAAGCAACAGTCCAGAAATCAAAAGATATAGTGCATTCTGTTTCACAGGACCTCTTTGAACATTAAGAAATAAGGATTTTACCTTGAGAAATAAGGTGTGACTGACACAATTCATGATATTTTCCATTGTCTCATATGCATGTGAAAGTTAGACATTGAATGAAGATGGTCAAGAAGGAATCATTGAATTTGAACTGTGGTCCTGGGGAAGAATATTGAAAAGTATCATGGCCTGCTGAAAGGACAAACAGATATTTATTGGGAGAAGTAAGGCCATAATGTTACTAAGACACAAGGATGGAGACACTAAGCCTTGCATACTTTGCACATGATTTCAGGAAAGGACCTGCAGAAGGACATCACGTTTGATAGAGAGGCAGCAAAAACTAGGAAGACCTTAGAGGAGATAGAATGTTACAGTGGGTACAGCCCTACAGCTCAAGGGCAGGAAAGGCTAGCACAGGACCAGGCAGGGCTTAGTTCTGCTGTGCATAAGGTTGCTATGGATTGCAAATGCCTCAATTGCACCTTACACCATCAACCCAGCCAATCCACTGGAAGAAACCCACATCAGTCCCATTTCAAAGTACAGCAATTCAGCAGAATGCAGAAATTATTGAACAATATTATTAATTCAACACACAATTACAGTTTTGATGATGATCATTTAAAAATGGCTACAGCAGTACTTAAATAAGGAGCTCCCAGAAATTCAAGCTAAATACAGAAGAGAGAATGGCATGAGGGAGTGTGGCTGATGTGAGAATGTTGGCTGCAAACAGAGAATATCAGAAAGACGTTGACCTGTATTCTATTCACTAGATAAAGGCATCTCACGGTGCAGATCTTAACAGATTGTGCATGATGTTATGAACAATGGGAAGCCATACCACTTAATTGTGCTCATTTTAAACCTGTGCAAAAACCAAGAGGGATCATTCAAACAGAACAAGTGGCTACTGCTTTACTTAAAATCAAGAACGAGTGTGTCAGGCTCATATTTACTCAATATGTACATGGACCAAATCATATGAGCACCTGGATTATGTGAAGAAGAAAAGATGGAGAAGAAATTGGCATCAGGATTAGAGGAAGGCCCATTAGCAGCCTGTGATATGCAGATGACACAACCTTGCTTGCTGATGCCTCAATTATCGAAAACACTTCCTGGCTGAGATCAAGGACCATAGTCTGTGGTATGGATTCCACCATAAAGGAAAGAGAAATGATCGCCATTGCCAGGGATTTCGTTTTACTTGTATCTGCAATCAACATCTGGGACAGCAGCTGTCGAGAAATCAAAGCATTATATTGGGCACAAATACTCCAAAACACTTCCTTAAAAGTTTAAAAACAAAAATATGTTTTTAAGACCAAGTTGCACCAGGTCCTATTCCTGGTATTTTCAATCACCTTGTATAAACTAGACAATCAATATGGAACACCAAGGAAAAATGATTCATTTGAATTATGATGTTGCTGGAGATTATTGAATGTACCACAGGTTGACAGAAAAATGAACAAATCTGTCTTGGAAGAAATACAACCAGAGTTCTCCTTGGAAGTATTGATGTTGAGAGATGGCCTCGCATTGTCTGGACATGTTATTAGGAGGAACTAGTTCCCAGAGCAGGACATCACGCCTGATACAATAAATGGTTAAAGAAAAAGAGGAACACCCATTATCGAAAGCAATTGAAAGCATTTAACAACTACATTAAGGCAAGTAACTGACAGTTGTTTGGTAAAATTATTATGCAGAAGTTTGGGATTAGTCAGAGCATCAAAACAAGGATCGTGAAGCAAGTTATGAAAAATGACCTGTTTGGATCAGTTGGCTATCTACTGTCTTTGACTAATGGATCCGTATACATTTTCCTGAAGCAAACCGTGAAGCTATTCATTAGTTCCAGACTTATCTTTCTCAGGAACAATAATTGAGTTATGCTGACACTGGTGACCCACACTTTTAATGAACTTGTACTGTCAAAAGTGAATGAAGGTGCCTCTCTCATCCTACTGTTTCCAGTTCCATAGTTTGGCTCGTCCAGCCTCACTGTCTGCAGACTCCCATTCTACTGACTTCTTTTAACCACCTACCCTCTTCTTCAAATACCTTACTCACCATTTATCCCATCAGGACGGTGTGAATTCTTCAGTCTTTTACATTTCTCACCCTCCTGATTTATGTGCTCAATATAACTGCCAGATAACAGCACTCTAATTGTAATGTCATCTTTGCCAAGTTGTTCTCAATTCATCAGATATTCTCCAAATATATATATATTTCTAATTGATTGGCAAACTCAGACCAGCAAACTATGTCTAATTTAAGAAGCAATGATTAAAGGAACAAGAGCTCTATTGATAAAAAAGCTAAGATAATTAGCATTTAAATATGAATGTCCCCTGGGTCGAATTCTATAGGGTGACATTATAATAAATCCGTGTATGATGGCATACTTGGTGACATCAACTTGAATCTGATGCCTAACAACCATATGTTGGGGTTCTGTGTTGGTAAATATGTATGGGACTGATAGCCTCATCTTTCTCCCACAGAGCAGTTGGTGTATTTGAACCATTGCCTTTGCAGTTAGAAGTCCAAAGCTTATTCTGCAGCACCACCAGAGCTCTGTGGTGCAGTGAGTTCTTTCATCTGGTTCTTCCAGCCAACCCCGAGGCACTCTGGAGGGGTACTGAGGTACATGTTGGGCTGCTCATCACCCACTGCTCCAGGCGAGAAAGGGGAGGCTCTCGGCTCCCACAAAGCTGCATAGCTTCCGAAACCCACTAGAGCCATTCTACCTGGTCTTTTAGGGTCACTGTGAGTTGGAATACACCCCACGGCCTTTACTATTCCCACCAAATGATTGATTTCTGATTGGGCTAAGAGAAGTCTAGCTACATGGAGGTGGGAAGGGCATTGAGTGGTGAGGGATGATTAATTGGATTTATTGTGCCTATCATCCTGCTGGCTATGTCCTCAGCCATCACTGAAGAGGCGAGGGAACCTACTACCAGCAAGAGAAGTGCCAGAAATGGAGTGTGTCCTTTGGACCTTGGAATATCTATATATTAGACCTCCTTGATCCGGGAATCAACTGTGATCCCAGAGGAGCAATAGAGGGACATCATAATCAAGAGCCTGTGCATGAGATGCAACCGTGGACCCCCCAGGCAGAAGAGCAAATCGAGTCTGCTGCCTTGTGGCTGGAGGCAGATTGTGGAGTGACTGCCTCCAGGCATTTAATTAGAGAAGCTGGGATTACTGCCAAAGACCAGAGAGGGGCCTGCCTGTGGCATGGATGAGAATAGGCTGTCCTACCTAAATAGTTGTATCATGAGCATTTGTAACCTGTTCACTTCCCTAATAAACTCCATAATCATGAGTATTGTCTCTGAGTTCGGTGTGGCCATTGCAATGAATTACTGAACCTGCTGAGTGGGTGGGAGGTAGAGCTGTCCGCAGAATTGGTGAGGAAGGCTGGAGGGAGGAATGTGGCTGATCTCAGCCTCACCAGGATCAGCTTTGGGCAACTGATGCTGATGACAGGGGTCTCCTTTCCCTTTGTGAAGCTTGAGGGGATCAGGTGACACCCTCCACATCACTTTTCTTTCTTACAGGTCCCAGATAATGGTAAATATATTTTAAATACTGTAAAACCGATGGCCTCAAATTATTAAAATAATGAAGAATACAGTATTTCATCAGTAATAATAAAGATAAAAATATATAGCTTTGAGCTCCCATGAAACATTGCAAAGTGACCTAGTACTCACCTTGAAGTTTACCTGTAAATTTTCCCAAAAGATGTATAATTTGTATCATGACTACAATATTGAAAAAAAAACTCACTGCAAATTCTGACTCATAATGCGTGACCCTAATATACAGAGTAGAATTCCCCTGATGGGTTTCCAGGGCTGTAAATCATTCTGGAAGCAGAAAGCCTCATCTTTCCCTGGATGATAAGTTTGAACTGCTAACCTTGTGGCTAGAAGCCTATTTCTTAACCCACTGTTCCACCAGGGCTCAGATGGGCTAAATTTGCAAGAGAAACCTGAGGAAATACTCCAAGAAGGATAAGGGTTAGAAAGAGAGGGTAGACAACAGCCCCTGCAGACTGTAATGAGTGTCCCTGCATCTGTGAATTTCAGCCATATCATTTCTGGAAATAACATGGGGAGGACTGGCTCCACCCTGGGAGTCCCTGATTGGTTCACACAATGACACACTACTTAAAACTGGAAGGCTGGTGTCTCAAAGGCATGCAGTGGTGCCCTGGACTTCCAAAGCATGCTAACCTATTTCTCAGATGGTGACAACCTAGAAAATTCTCTGGAGTCGTTCTAGTTTGCACCTACAGGGTCAATTGAAAATTGAAAGAAAGAAAAAAGACAGAGAGATAGACTGTTTTAAACAAAATAATATCCACACCATGAAAATGTATACGAAACTGGATTGTAATATCATGCATGAAAATGTTAACAGGGAAAACAGAGGAGCTTATACCAAGGGCTCAATAGAAAGTAAATGTCTAAAAAATAATCATGGCAACATATGTAGGGATATACTTGATACAATTGATGTATGGATTGTTGTAATAGCTTTTAAGAGCCCCCAATAAATCATCTTTTAATTAAAAAAGGAGGTTCACAAGTGAGGGTGGAGGAGTGGGGGGTGTGGGTAAAAGAGGAGCTGATATCAAGGGCTCAAGTAGAAAGAAAATATTTTGAAAATTATGATGGCAACATTGTAAAATGTGGTTAATACACTTGATGTATGGATTGCTATAAGAGCTCTAAGAACTCCCAATAAAATTTAAAAGAAAAAAGAAAATGTTAACAGGACTTCTGGTTGGAATTCACGTTATTGAATAATCTACAGCTTTGAAAATTTAAAAGATCATTCTAGCAAGTCTATTGTTTCAAGGCTCATTGCCTCTCCTTCTAAGTTGTACTCTACTGGTAGTTTTATTTGATTATGGATGTCAAACTAAATAACTTTAATATATGCTTCACCAGTGATATCAGTAGAGCGTCCTTTATCTACTCTGAATAAACCAATTTTCGTTACACTGGCAGTTGAAGTTGCGGATTCAAAATGAGGAAACAAAACAATCCTGAATGCTTTCTAAGAAAAGTAATTTAAATTAAGAGCAAATTGTGTGTTTAAATGTTTCAAAAAAATCCATAATGAGTCAACACTATTTGAACATATTGATGAACTACAACTGCCTGTCAATGTGTCATAAAGTGGTGATTGCCTTTTGTTATGATTCTGGAAGATATGCTATTGGCATCTCTAACAGCAGCAGCAGCATCAATGTTAGAGTTGTTTCAGCTGAGTTTCCAGATCATGACATAGTAAGAAGACTTGATTTTCTACTTCTGCAAATGAGCCCAGAAGACTTCACAGATAATGACAGTACATTGTCCCATAGAGTGCTGGAAGATCAATCTCTCAGAGGGAAGGTATTCAAATTACATAATGGCTGCTGCAATAGACGTGAGCATATCAAAGGGCATGAAGATGGAGCAGAAATGGGCATTGTTTCCTTCTGCTACACATATCGGATCCAACTCAATGGCAACTGACAACAGCACCTGTGAAGAAATCTGATCGAACCACAGGATTGTATGTGAATGGATATATTGGATTGTGTAAGATATTGAAATGGCAAATAAACCCTATTATTAGGTAAGAAATAAATGGGAGGAGGGGTTTCCTGGAGGGTAGGGGGAGGAAGGGAAAGGATAAAGGGAAGCTGATATCAAGGAGTTAAAGAAGAAAGAAAATGTTTGGAAACTGTCGTAGCAATAATACAACACTGCTTGATGTGATTGAATTATAGAATGTTATGATATCTGTAAGAACTTCCACTAAAATTAGTAAATTTTTTTTAAAAGAAAGAAAAAGAAGCTAAGATGTTATGTTGATGAGTCTGCATGTGAAAGCTGGATAATAACAAGAATGAAGATGGATGTGTTTAACTGTGGTGTGGTAAAGAACACTGCTAGAGCTTTCCAGAGGAATGAACAAATCAGTCTAAGAGGGTTCCTGAGAAGAGAGAATGGCAGCACTTTAGCTCACTTGCTTTGAGCCTGTCAGAGAGAAAGCCCAATCTACAAAAAAAGGACATCATTTCTGATAGAAGTCCAACAAAACTAAAGAAA
This sequence comes from Tenrec ecaudatus, assembly GCF_050624435.1. Classification (NCBI taxonomy): domain Eukaryota; kingdom Metazoa; phylum Chordata; class Mammalia; order Afrosoricida; family Tenrecidae; genus Tenrec; species Tenrec ecaudatus. The sequence goes on along the minus strand of NC_134544.1, from coordinate 5,329,547 downwards.
CCCTCAATAAGGATAGACACTGTAGACAAAGCAATTGGCTCAAATATATCAAGTAACATGAAGTCAAGTCAGGATGGAGCAGCATTTCTGTGCTTTGCGCATGAGGTGGCCATAGTCAGAAGCAACTTGAGAGCAACCCATGTGATGATAACTGCAAGAACTTTTAAAGCGGTCCTGCGATTGAGTATTGAAAACTGCTATATAATGGAAAATACATCTGACCCTTAAAGTTAGGGGGTCAATTGTGGAACAATTTTCTCACTCTAAAAATAGGTACCAAGTGGTTGCACATTATTTTGCAGTTTGGAGATTTGAGTGAGGATGTTGAGCTTGTGGCTGTCCCTGTCATTTCACAAGTATACGGAGACAAGACTAGGAGCCATAGCTAACACGTTGAGCTAACACAAGGAGCGAGCTATGTCCTTCTTGATTTCATCAAGCACATGGCTTACCATCCCAAGAACTACCTGACCAGCCTTTTGTGAGGTGATGACTCCTCTACTACTGGAGAATTGTACCATTCAAAAAGACCTGCTGGGAATTTCAACCCTATGTACATGTGGGAAATGGAAACTTGGCAGTGCAGTGTGTAAGTCTCAGCAGCTAACTAAAAAGTGAGCTGTGAGAATCTGCCAGTTGCTCTGCAAAAGTATAATAATGAAGCTGTCTGCTTCTGATCAGAGTGTGAAAAGAACAATAAATTTTTCATGGAAGAAGGACAACCAGAATGCTCCTTGGAAGCAAGCATAGCGAGCCTCTGTCTCATGTACTTTGGACATGTTACCAGAAGGAACCATTCCCTGGAGAAGAACAGCATGCATGACACAGAGGAAGGGCAGGGACAAAAAGAAAGGCCCTCAAGGAGCTAGGTTGACACAATGGCTGCATCAGTGGGCTCAAAGATAAAATCAATCAGGAGACATTGTAGTACTGAGTCTGAACTGACTGAAGGGCACCTAACCAGAATCAGAAGAAAACCTCCTGTGGAGTGGCAGGTGGATTTGAACTTTAGACTTGGTGGTTAGCAGCCCATCATGTAACCCACTCCAGCGGGAGAAAAAACAAACTCACAGCCATCAAGTTGGTCATCTCCTAGTGACCTTATAGGACAGAGTAGAGCTGTCCCTGTGGGTTTCTGAGACTTTTAACATTTTACAGAAGTAGAAAGACCTATCTTTCTTCCCAAGCAGGAGAGCCTCTTCCAATATAGAGAGATACAAATGGACGCAATTTGGAAGAAGACATGTGTGCTGTTAATGAGACCACACGAGACTAGTTGTTCCTGAAGCCAATCACTTTAGAAGTATAAAGGACCAGGTTTGGCAAAGAAGCAAACCGAAAAGCCAGACCCACTGCTGTGGAGCCAACTTTGACCCATGACAACCTTCTATAGGATTTTTGAGGAATTATATCTTTACTAAGCCTCAACTTTCTCCTGAGGATTGAACTGCCTGGCAGTTATCCAAAGCCTGTCTAACAGTGCCACGAGGACTCCTTAAGACATATCACATGAATAACCCATAAGGCATATCACACGAATAACCCAAATGAGATGAGGCGCCGTAGCTGAAAAGAGACAAGGGCCTTCCCACCCGAACTGACAAAAGGAAAAGCCTTCCTCTTGAGCTAGTGTCCTGAATTTGGATTGCAGGCCTACTGCCTGTGAGAAAATATATTTCTGTGCATTGTTGCCACCCACTTGTGGTATTTTTGTTGTAGCACAGTTTTTGGGAAAAAATCAAACTGGATAAGAGTCTCCTGATTACATGAATTAAAAAATGCAAAACCCTCTAGTTAGAAAGCATGTCCCTGTGAACAATAAAGCATAATCATTAACCTTACTCATTCTAATGTTTGTCATTGGGTCAGATACTCCTCTCTACAAAAGTTTACACTGTTATAAAAAGCTAATTCAACTAGAAAAACATCAAATGTTTCTAATTCCGACAAGCTGACCCACTACCATCTAGTTGATTCTGATTGATGGCAAGCCTAGCCAGGGTTTCAGAGGCTATAAGTCTTATTGGGAGCAGACAGCCCCGCCTTTCTCCCACTGGTGGGAACAGCTGGTGGGTTTAGCAGTCCAATGTTTAACCAACAGGGCTACCAGGGCTCCCTCTGATACTGACAGATCAGTAGCTAACGTGTGTGGTAGAGAGGAGATTACAGTCAACAAAAGAGTGAGGAGTGAATTTCTATAATTTTTGGAATCCCTCTCTGTAACCAATTATTTTTGATGTTGTATATCGTGGAGATTTCATTCAAGGATTCTCTAGGATTTTAGATCATTGCCATCAACTCAAGGAAGTTACTTACCTGGAACGTTTAATCCCCTGAACAGTTTAGAATGATCCTTGTAGACTTGTTTTGTTACCTGAGGCTATGTCCGACATTCCTTGTTAAATGGCTGGCTGTTGGTAGGGATGAAGCTCACTTCCAGGACATACCTCTCATTGGGCAGGGGAATCTTTGCTCTTTTCAATCACGGACTAAGAGGTTGTGCAGCCGCACAGTGTTTGATGACTGGGCAAGCAACCTTAGGAATATGGAGGGCAGCCAAGTTGTGTGGAGAAGGCAAGTTGTTTGGGAAGCCAGACTAACCAGGATTTTAGTCCGAACTTTACTACTTACTCTTGGTATAACTCTGAATGAGTTATTTAGTCCTGTAAGCTTGATCTTACTGATAATAATGGGATAATAATAGAATTCAGTTCTAGTAAGTATATTCTAATGATAGAATTCAACTGCCTGTCATATTATGGTGACTTGTGTGTTGCTCTGATGTGGAAGCTATGCCCACAACATTACAAATCTCAGCAGTGTTGTTCATGCTGAGTGTTCAGGTTTCAGTCAAGTGTCCAAACTATTTTTTCTCATTTGTTTTTGTCTAGTTTTCTGTCTTATCTATAAGAATTCATACCAAGTATGTAAGAATGATTCAACATTAGCATTACAATTAATTTAACCCCCTACATAAATAAAACAAGTTAAAGAAACACATGATTATACCAATGGACCCAATCAATAAAGAAAAGACATTTGACAAAGTCCCACACCTGTTCTTAATGAAAATACTCCACAAAAGATTTATCCAAAGAAACTCTCAAAAGAGTATCACAATAAATCAAAGAGACTTACATCAATGGAAGAATATATCACGCTCATAGATAAGAAGACTTAACATTGTGAAAATGTCAATACAACCCAAAGTGATTTAGAGATAAAATTCAATCCTGATGGAGGATCCAATGTCATTATTCAAAGAGATAGACAAACTGATCACAACTTCTTAGGGAAAAGAGAGTTCAGGGTAAGGAAGACATGGCTAAGAATGAACAAAACAGGAGACTTCACATTTCCCGATCTCAAAAGCTCCTACAGCCAAGGAAGTAACAGCTGACCAATACGCATATGAAGTCAGACACACAAAAATGGAACAAATTTAAGAGCCTAGAAGTAAATACACCCACCTGTACAAGGGGAAGGTGGAAGAGGAGGGGAGAAAGGGAGAACCAATCACAATTATCGACATATAACCACCACCCCACCCCACCCATGAGGGGGACAAACAACAGAAACCGTGGGGGAAGGGAGACAGCAGTAGGTGTAAGATATGAAAATAATAATAATAACTTATCATTCACCAAGGGGTCATGAGGATGGTAGGAGACAGAAGGGGGGGTGGGGAAGAGAAGCTGATAGCAAGTGCTCTATAGAAAGTAAATGTTTAGAAAATAATGATGGCAATATATGTTCAAGTATACTTGATACAATTGATGTATGGATTCTAATAGGAGCTGTAAGAGCTACCATTAAAATAATCTTTAAATTATCAAGGGCTCATGAGGGAGGGGGAACAGGGAGGGAGGGGGAAAAAGAGGACCTGATGCAAAGGGCTTAAGTGGAGAGCAAATGCTTTGAAAATGTTTAGGGCAAAGAATGTACAGATGTGCTTTATACAATTGATGCATGTATATGTATGGGTTGTGATAAGAGTTGTATGAGCCCCTAATAAAATGTTTTAAAAAAGGAAATAAAAGTATTTCCAACACAGAAAAAAATAAAATCATCTTTTAGTTAAAAATACAAGTAATGATAAATAATTTGTTTTCTCAATGATACAATGTAAAAATATTGCTATTTTCTTAACCTTCACTTGAAATGGGAAAGCTGGAATTTTGCTAAGGGACATATGATGTTTAAGGCTCTGGGTCAGCATGACTGAACCTTGATTCTCTGTGGTTTGGCAGTTATGATATGATGTGGTATTTAGATAACGATGTAGTCATTCTCCATGACAAAGATCTGATATAATATTATCACTTCCATGATGAGATTGGCTACAAGCAGACCATCACAAGGAAGTGTTCTCAGGAGTATGGCCTGCTTCCAATACATACAAATGTCTGGAAAATCTCTTTGGTTTTGCTTACCTCTGGATCCTACATGTGGCTCCTCCTTTTCAGATTTTTGGTTCTTGGGATTTGAGCCAGTAGCCCTCTGCATAGCCTGCTGTACTGGAATCTATTAGCCTCTGCAGCCATTTCACCTGATAACCTTGGATTCATCTGCTTTTATAGCTGGCCATCTCTCCTCTCAATCTCAGGTCCATCAACCCTGCAGCTATACAAGTCAGGAAAAGTCTCCAATCTGCAGACTTGGAACTTGCCAGCCTAATAAAAGCCATTGTTGTTGTTGTGGTTAGGTGTCATCCATTCAATTCTGACCCATAGTGTCCATATGTCTGACAGGACAAAACACTGCCTGGCCCTGCGCTACACTCACAATGTACTCATATAAGCTTCATTGGTTTTGTTTCTCCAGAGAGCCTAGCCTAGAACCAGAGATATTTGCATGTATCAATAATAAAGCAGCTGCCTGACTGAACACCCACAATTGTACACCATGGAGCAAAGGAGAATTGCCTTAAGCTTGGAATGGCATCATATGCCTGTGGTCAGAGAGTTGATTCCAATGCCCAGTGACCTGTGTGTTGCAGAGTTGAGTTGACCTGCAGTTTTCTTTGCCGTCCTTATGGAAGCAGCTCTCTAGACCCTTCTTCCAGGTGCTGTGGAGTAGATTGGGACTACCATCTTCTGGACTGGCAGCCGAGCACCAGCTCTTTGCACACTTAGGGACCTATGGAAAAGTGCCACCAGGAACTCAGTGGTTTTCCCATGAAGAATCTAATTGCGATCAATATGGTTTTGTGGCATGCTTGCCAGGACGCATTAGGAACAAAATGGATCCCACCCAAACTGAAACACATTAACATGCTGGAAGGAAATATTCATGGGAAACCCATTGTAATTAGTTAATTTTCTGTCAAGGATCATTTTAATTTAGAATAGTTCATATGAAGCCATTTTGGAGACCATAATTAAATATGAAGACTATTAATCTGAATCAACTCAAAGGCAGCAGTTTTAAAAATTATTTTTAATTGACTGGAGAGGCCATGATTTGCTTATGATGATAATAATGTTCAGAAAAATGAGGTGATTCTTTTGAATTTGTTGAGTGTTACTCAAAGACAGTTTAAATAATTTCTTTAAGGGATAAAAATGGCTAGAAAGCAAACACTAAATAGATAGGTAGAAAGACCAGCTAGGGAATGAATTAATGTGAATTGTCTACATATCGACAGAACCATATGTTTAGCTTAGCATATCACCTGTGCTTACTCACAGAGTCAAATTTCCATACAAGGAAATGATCGTGGACAGTGTTTTAAGCATGCGTTGTTGATATTTCTAGACCATAGCATTTATAGTTCTCAAGGCTTCTATGGTGTTTTACATTAAACAAAGAAAAATGATCTTTTATTGATTTGGACACAGAGTAGTTAGAGGACTTGGGTTCTGGAATCCTGCCAATATGAGTCTGAATTCTGAATTTACTGCTTATCAGCAGCTTTGCTTTACAAGAAATGAATTAACCCCCATAAGCACTAAGGTCCTCAAATTTAAAGTGACAATAGTGTTAATACCACAGAGTTGTCACAAGAATTAAATCTGATTGTGCATGTAAATCACTTAACATTGTACCTGACACATATTTAATATTCAACTGAGGGATGATATTAATTTTATTCTTACTGCTCTTCCGATGCCTTCCAGTAATTTAGTTTGGGGAAAGTTGTTACTCTGAGGAATGGATCTGGGCACATAGGATAAATGTACATTTCACTCATTTTTGAAACTGGTTTGACACACCATAAAAACAGGAGAACGATTTGAGAGGTGCTAAAAAAAAAATGTCTTTTTCTCCCCTCTTGTTTCACACCACTGTCAAATCATTGCAAATTTTATTTGTTATTGCGTGTTTACCCATCTGGATTTTTATTTCCCCACTCCCCTTATGCTGAGCTGAAGGGCCCTATTACGTGATGCTGTCAGGATTACACATTCGGGAGTTCTGACTGGAATTAGCAAAACAGATGACTTTGATTCCATATTGTTTGATTATAAAACTAAAGAGAAACTCAAACATCACTACGGATCACTGCTTTAGGAGAAACAAATGCGTCCTTGTGTCAGAACTGAAATGACCAGTCAAGATGTTTACATGGCAATTATAGCATCATGAAACAAAGCAAATGTAAACACTTTAATATGAAAAACTGTAACTAAGGCTGATCATGGTTCAAACCCATCCGCTTCTCTGGGGGAAAATGGTAAGGCCGTTTCCTCCCTGATATTTATATAGCGTTTGCAAACCCACAGAGGGTGCTGTAGGTGGCAATTGACTTAATAGCGGTGAGTTTGGTTTGGGGATGGGTTATTTCGCTTTCTATTTCTGCCTCAATGTAGAACACACCCATGAGTATGATAAAGCTTTGTTATCTTATTCTTCCATGTAGTTGTAGAAAGATCCATATTGTGAGAGTTAAATGATAGGACATAGAAACCACCTTTCATTAAAAGTGTGAAATATGATATGTTGCATATATTCCTATTGCCTTATCTTTTATGAGTTTATATCTTGGAAGGGGTCTTATAACTCTTCTTCTTTCTTTCTCAGACCCCTTATTTTAGGGGGCTGGAAAACACTTGTTAACATCCTTATACAAGAAAGAAAATAGGGTTTTAAACTAATAGAAATGATAAAATGACTTGATGGAAGGGGTGAGACCGACTGCAGCTGATTAAAAAGAACTTAAAACCCAATATCCCTGTTTAAAACAAACAAACATCGTATTGAAATGAAACTCATCATTGACTATCCCTGCGGTGCACGGCAGCACTAACCTATGTCTAATGGTGGACATGTCATTGTGATTAGCATATTGGAGGAACAAGAAGACCCAAACAGTAAATCTCAAATAAACTCACCTGAGACTACATGTCACAAGCATCACTGTACAGCTAGTAACATTTGGCCTCTATGCCTTAGCCTTCCCTTTCATTACAATGACTTAATTTATAACTTTACGATAATTGGAAAATCTTTATCTGTATTCCTAATAACTCCTCTGATGCCTGAGTTGTTACATGCAAGGACGAACCAGACTTCTGTCTATATATCCCATAAGTTCCTGTCTCTCCATCCTTGCTTCTAAGGAGCATTCTTTGCCTTGATGGAAGGGCATTTATCTTGTTTACTCTCCTATAAAATATCCGATAAACTCTTATTTGGATTTTGGGCTGCATGTGTACTTTTAGATACTCCCCAGAATTAAAGAAAAGACTTGGAGTCCATATCAAACCTGTGATGTTTTGGTGAGTAATGAACTATCCGTGTCTAATGAAGAGCCAAGGAAAGTGCACAGCTAAATCCTTTTCAAATTTTAAAATTGCTTTCAATTTATTGATAGGGAATGATTGTGACAACATAGTTCACATAATTTTCCTTATGTTACTTTTTGTACATGTCCTCATCATGACTATAACCATTGTTTATCTCGATTTATTTATTCAAAGTTGATCCATTGTATGGCAGCATCATTTTGTTCATGATGGCATAGGGATTAAGCATTGGACTGCTAACCACAAGGTAAGCAGTTCAAGACCACCAGCCCCTCAACTGTAGAAAGGCAAGGCTTTCTGGTCCCATACAGAGTACAGTTTGGGAAACTAACAGAGACAGTTCTACCCTGTCTTATAGCACCACTATGAGGAAGAATTGACTTAGACAGTGAGTTTGGATTTTGCTCATAAAAGAAATATTTTGGTCTTGATTATATCTCTTGGATGTCTTTACCTGTAGTCACATGTTATACAACAGGGTCTTCCAAAAGTTTGTGGAAAGATAGGAATGGAAAGATGGTGGATTCTCCCATGGATTTTTAAATTTTAATAAATAATTTTATTGTGGGCTCTTACAGCTCTTATAACAAGGCATGCATCCATTGTATCAAGCATGCTTGTACATATTTTGCCTGAGCCTTTAAAAAGCATTTTCTTTCTACTTGAGCCCTTGGTATCAGCTCCTCTGTTTTTATTCCCTCTCCCACCCTCCCACCCTCATGAACCCTTGATAAATTATGAATTCTTTTCATATCGTACACCATCCGCTGTCTCCCTTCAAAACCCATGTTTCTGTTGTTTGTCACCCTGGGGCAACCGACGGGGGGAGGGTAAGTTAATACACCGATCACTGTGTTCAGTTCCCCCTATTTGCTAATACCTTACCCCTAACCTTGTGGTACTGTTATTCCCATTACTGCTCCCAAAGGGTTTACCTATGGATTCTGTGTGTTCATATCTCTTATCTGTACCAGTGTACATGCTCCGGTCTAGACGGATTTGTAAGGTAGAATTGAGGTCATGCCAGTGATGGGTGAGTGATGGGGAGGAAGCATTAAAGAATTAGGGGAATGTTTTATGTTCTTTTGGTGTTATAGTACACTTTGGCTGACTTGTTCCTTCTTTGTGGCCCTTCAGTTAGGGGATGTGTTACTCTGGGTAGACTAGAGAAAAACACCCATGGAAAACATATGTATATAAGAAAGAGATTTATATACAAGAGCAATTGTACATTGAGAAAACATCCCAGCCCAGTCCAGATGAAGTCTGTAATGTCGATACTAGCCCATATGTCTGATACCTATCTATAAACTCCTCCTCAGACTTACGGAACATATGCAATGACACTGAATATAGATCACAGGCCAGTGGATAGAAAGTCTTTGGATCCAGTTGCATTGGAAACCTCTCAGCGCTGGCAGGGGTCTCTACATCAGGGTGGGTCCATGTGTCTTGTCAGCTGCTATGTCTCCCAGGGTGTGAGCAGAAAGTCTGCCACCTCCAATGAAGAAGTACCAGATTTTCCCGGAATTCTCAGGAGAGACCATGCCCACACAGAGGCCTCATGGGCTATGATCTGATTGATAGGCTACACTCCAACCCTACACTCTTATTTTTCAAATTGACAAATAGTGTGTGTGTGTGTGTGTGTGTGTGTGTGTGTGTGTGTGTGTGTGTGTAATAGGAGATATCCAATTGTCTACAGTTGGACGGACTTTGGGTCTCCACTCTGGCCCACTTCGTTTGAATCAGTATGATTGTTTGTGGCCTTCTGATGCCTGCTATCTAATCCATCAACCCCTTGTGATCACAGACTTGTGTACTTCTTCCATGTGGGCTTTGTTGCTTACCTGCTAAATGACCTGTTGTTTATCTTCAAGCCTTTACAAACCCAGATGCAACACCTTTTAATAGCCAAGCACTATCAGCATTCATCACCACATTTGCTTATGCACCCATTTTGTCTTCAGCGATTTTGTTGGGAAGGTGAGCATCACAGAATGCCAGGTTATTAGAACAAAGTGCTCTTGCCTTGAGAGAATAGTTGAGTAGAGGCCTAATTTAAGACTGTTATCTTGATACTGCATTTGCCCTCAGTAATTCCTATCAGCTACATTGCACTTGATTAAGCCCCACCAGGCATTCTATACACTTCTTGCCTTCAATTTTAGATCACTTGTTGTTCCTTTGTCCCTAGGTTTGTTGGCTCCACCCTTTCTTTCCCCCACACCCCCTCTCCAATTTCCCCCTGGAACCAAAGCCCCTTTGCATCTATAACATCTTTATTTCTCTGAAAATGATTAATTCTGCAGTGATGTCTACATTAAGAAAATATTATGTGTTTATTTGATACCTGAAATTTTTATCAGTTTTCAAAGTGAATAAATGTCCCTCAGCTTGGTTTTCAGCAAGAAAATAGCAGAGTCAATTGCATGCTCTTTGCTTCCCTAAAGCACTTGTATTTTTGTCCAAAGGCTCTAGCAATATGTGGACTCGTCCCACACTCTGAGACACTAGAGCTCTTGGATGGCGGCATCTTCCTTTCATCCTTTTTGGTTGTTTGTGTTTCACTTTCCTCTCCTAGGGCATAAAAGAGTCCCTAGAACACAGGGAGTAATCAGCAGTGTTGTCTAATATATACTATTCTTGTACATCAAGTCAAGTTATTCTCAAGGGATTTGAGAGGTGTTCTTAGGTGCTGTCAAGTTGGTTCCAATTGATAGAAACCTTTCTACAATAGAAACACCTCTTGGCCCGGTTCCTTTCTTTAAACTGTTATGTTTGAGGTCATTGCTGCACTCCCTGTGTCAGCCCATCTTTTTGGGGGTCTTTTTGTTGACCTACTGGATGTAAGACACTGAAATGTTGGAGGTGTCAGTTATTAATAAAGAAGTCTTAGGTTGACTGTTGAGATGCAGAAGCCATATCAACAATGACTTCCCATGATACTTTATTTAAAGTATCAAAGTCACAAAGTATTTCTTTTGTGAAATAGTTTCAATAGTTCACTTTTAGTCCCTAATTCCTAGTACAATAATATATTTACTGATTTAATGATATTAGATGAGTTTTCTAGACCATTCAAGGTTGTTTTAGTAGAAATTAGTCTCAATACATATCATAGCTAAAAACAATAATAAGTACAATGGGCATAATCAGGAAGAAGGGCAAATATAACAGTCCTTAGAAAGTTTGTGACTCATCTTTTGGAAACCACCCTGTGCAGTCATTTATAAATAATTCTGTGAGTCTTGAGAAGTCGACATACATAAATGGAAGCCTGAGTTTACCCACTTTGTCCACAGAAAGGTGATTGGTTGAATCAGTGAAATTAAAGTTTTCCTAACAGGTCTTGTGATTAAAGAAAACAGAATAAAACTTCTTTTGAATGGGCAATCTATGTTTGTATAGGGAGTTGGACATTTTCAAATTACCTGCCCCAGATATGAACCTTTGAACCTGCTCAGTCCAAATCTTAGCTGTGCATAGTCACACATCGCTTCTGAACGTAGTTCAATTGTAATGAAGCACTGACTCATTAACACATTTCCTAGTTTTAAAGGGATGGAAAATAAGTATACAGATTGTTTTTGGGGGCATTAGATGTACAACATGTGGTTGATATGACATAAAGGACACTAGACTTTTCACTCTGGACTACCAAAACCATTTCCTCTCACACTTGTCTGCAGCTGAAAGGAGTCTACACTTGCAGTTGCAAACACTGTCATAAAACAATCATATTTCATTCATTTGTTAGCTAAGGTGTGGGTCAACTTGGCTGGACCATGATTCTCTGTGGTTTGGTACTTATGACATGGCCATCCCCCACCATGAGGTCTGATATATTAAATTCATCTCCATGATGGGATCTGCTATGAGCAGTCAATCAATTCAAAGGGAGTTTCTGTTTGCATGCTGCCTACTTCCAACATACGTGAACACCCTGGCACAGTGCCTTTGCTTCTTGCTGCCTCTGGTTCCTGTATGTACCTTGTCACCTGGCCTATAGTTCTTTGGACTCGAGCCAGAAGCCTGTCTTATTGCCTGCACAGCCTAGACGTCTCAGCAGCTTGTCATCTTATCTTCTGGCCTTAAATTTGTTCTTCTCTACATTCAGGAGCTTGGGGCCTGGTGATCCTGTCTTTATCAGCCCCACGGCTATGTGCTTCAGAAAAAAACTGTTAGTTTGACATCTGACCCATGGATTGAAATGTACCAGCCTGTATAGCGGTGAGCCATTCCCTTGAGATAAATCTTGTTATATTTACATGTCTAAGCTTAACTAGTTTGGCTTCTCTAGAGAACCCAGCCTAAGGCAACTATAACAGCACTAAGAAAATTGTTTCCTACATGAAGGCATTGTTTTGTGTTTCCCCAAAATAATATGGATATTGACATGCGGAGTGTATTTCATTATTGTTTTATTTTATCTAGGATGATATTACTCTTGGAATTCTCAACAGACAATTTGACACCACCTTTCTGAATGAAGGCAATGGAAATGCCATAAGAACAAGGCAAATGGGGAAGCAAAATAATCATGTATCTCATTATTTTAAAATATGCATCCCAATGCTTTTTCTCCTCTCAGTATTCACTCTAAGGGAAATGGGCAGCACAATCTTGGATCTCTTCTCACTCTCTGGATCTTAATTTAACTTCATTTATTGGCAGGCTTATTTTATAAGACTGAGTTTAAATAAAATGATTTGTATGTAATCAAGTTTGATTAAAATCTGTATTGGGACTGCACTGCATCAGCCTAACCAAGACACATTGTGAGACCTTGATAAGACAGTTATTATTCTGCTGCAGAATTCAAATGTCTTCTCTTATCACTTCGTAGTCTATCGGCTCTACATGGGAATTGTGGTTAGGGCTCCCTTCTGGTCAATTGATGTAAGTACTTCACTCTTCCTTAATTGACTTTTCCCGTTCTGTTAGAGCAAGTTTAAAAGCACAAAAATGCAACGGCCCAGTTTTCTCAATTTAGGAACTACTATTTTCCATTTCCACTTTGGAAAATAACATAATTTGTGTTGTTCGTTATCATTGAGTTGGTTCTGACTCAGAGTGCTCCTGTGTACAAAAGAAAAATCACTGCCCGGTCCGGTACTAACCTTGAACCACAGCTATATTGGAGACCATTCCTGAAGCTATTGTTTGTCCACCCAATTAAGGATCTCGCTCTTTTTCTCTTACCTTATCCTTTACGAAACATGATGTCCTTCTCCAGTAGCTGGTCCCTCAAAACATGTCCAAAGCACATGAAATGAAATCTGGCTCTCCTTGCTTCTAAGCAGCACTCAGATACAACTATATTTAATTCTAATTGAAAGCTTCATTGTCCCTTACTTATCTATCATCCTAATTTTGAAAAATTATTATGATGTCATTAAAATTTAAGTAACTATTCCATTGAATGGGCAATTCATAACTTCCATTTATTATAGCAACTGCTTGGCAGTGTAATTAAGGACTGATGCTGTAGGTGACCTGGTGGCTAAGTGGGATCAATGTCGGGCTGCTAATTGCAGGATCAGCATCCACTCCACAGGACAAAGATGAGTCTTTCTGCTCTTATAAAGATTTGCAGTCTCCAAAGCCACAGGGGCGGTTCTACTACATCCTAAAGGGTGCCTATGACGAAGCCTTTTGGGGCTTTTGTGGGTCAGGCATTGGGTTGCTTGCTAATTGTAAGGTCGGCAGGTTATACACATTAGTTGATCTTGTGGGAGAAACCAGAGGCTGCCTAAAAAGTGTTGTGATCTGAAAAGAACTCAGTGACAATGGGTTTGATTTTGTTTTGTTTTGACAATACATGGATGAGATTTTGATCACTGTTCCATTTTGTTTTAATTCCATGGTTTTCCTTCAATTTGTATTTCTTTAATTTAATTTTTGTTTGGTTTGCTTTTTTATAATTCAGGATTTGTTTCATAACTCAACTTAATTAAAATACCACAGATATTATTGATAACCCCCCCCCCAGTATCTTCAAACTATGCTTGATTCTCAAGTATAATGATTAGTAGATTTCTACTGAAAGGCATTTAAATATGCTCAAATACATTCAAATTAGATAACTACTCATTGGTCTTCAGTCCCCTCCTCTTCTCTTACTCCTTGGAGTCAGAGTGGCCTTCAGTCTGCTTCCAAAAGTTAACTTTGCTGAGGACAGTACCAATGTGAGTGAGGTCCATGTGTGCTAAGGTCTTTCAGTAAAAACAAACTGAAAAAATCCTATTTCCTAATCATAGCACGAGCTCCAAATTCATGACTGTCACATTTTTCCCTTCAATTATTTTTATTGTGAATTAGGTGGGTGGTTTACACTTCAGATGTTCAACATCATACTCAACAGTTCAAACTACTTATAGACCTCCAAGAGCTCACACGGGCCACTCTGTTCCTTTTTATTCTTCATCTTCTGTATTACTAACTTCCTTCCACCCAAGTTAACACTTGTCAACCCACTAGCCTATTGCCCCAGCATCCCTTCTTTGCTCTCTTCTCCCTACAACCCCCTTAGTAGACTCTAGAGCCTCTTCCCTTTGGTATGAACGTCCCTGTCCTGTTTTTTTTTTTTAATGTGTGCTTTTTGTTTGTTTCCTTATGGTAATTCTGTCATAGGGAAGTTTATTGTGCCAACCTGGCCAATGGAAACATATGGGATTAATAAAGTCGTAGCTTGATTGGAGGACAAAGAGGTAAATGGCTTGCTCAGTGGCCTGGCACGCACTCTCACCCTCTCTGGTGATCAGACCAGGGGGCAGCTGCTTTAGCAAGTTCACTGCCTCAACTTGTGAGCTACACTACCTGGGGGACAGCCAACCCATGAATTGTGTTGCTAGAACAATGATTCTCAACCTTCCTAATGCTGCAACTCTTTAATACATTTCCTCATGTTGTGGTGACCCCCAACCATAACATCATTTTTGTTGCTTCTTCATACTTGTAATTTTGCTACTGTTATGAATTGAGTAACCCCGATGAAAGAGTTGTTCAAACCCCAAAGTGGTTGCAACCCACAAGTTGAGGACCACTGTGCTAGAGCTTGAGGTTCCTTCAGACCTGCTTCATCACACTGCTGGTGCATACATCACTTGAGTTTGAGGCTGTTGGATTCTGTCATCTTGCATTGCTTGAGTTCTATATCCCATCCAGGCCTCCTTTGCTAAGCTCCTGACATGTTGCCTGTTCGTGACTGGACTGTCTGCAGTGCCTGAGGGAAGACTCAGCTGTCTGCTTCCTTGACCTTTGACTCAGCAGCCCTCATGAGTTGAAGGACTTCCAGTATATTAACTGTTCTAATGAAGTGAGTTGAACTGCTGTGTACTACTGTGTTGCTGTGTGGACTAATTAGCTGTTATATTCCTTCATACTGTGTTTATCTATCATCTATCTATCTATCTATCTATCTATCTATCTCTATCATCCTAAGTGTCCTGGTTTTGTTTCTCTAGAGAACCCTATCTAATAAATGGTCTCATGCTGTATTTGTCATTTTATAATTGACTAATTTCACTTAGTATATCCTTCTACAGGTTAATCCAGGCCATGAGTTGCTTCATAGTTTCACCATGTTTGTTTTGTTTTATTTTTCAGCAATTTGTTGTATTCCATTGTGTATATGGACCAGTATTTCTTTTACTAATGGTTATTAAAGTTTTTTCCACATTCTTGCTATTGTGCTGAGATGAACATGGGTATACATATTTCTGCTCATGCTGACTCTTACATCTTTAGGATATATACCAAGGCCAGGTATTGCTGGATCACATGCTATTTCTATTCTCATTTTTTGAGGTATTGTGATATAACTTACCCAGCAATGTACATGGAACATTCTCTAGAATACACCATATGCTGGGACATAAAGGAAGCCATAATAAAATTTAAACTATTAAGATTTTACAATCCATATTCTCAGACCACAATGCTAAAAAACTGGAAATCAATAATAGAGCAAGAGAACAAAATCAAATGGCTAAGAAGTTAACAACACACTGCTTTAAAATGATTTATTGATGAAATAAGTGATGAAGGTTTTTTTTAATTTCTTGAAAGAAAAAAAAGAGAACTAAAACACAACATTCTGAAACCTTTGGGACATGGCCAAAGCAATACTCTGAGGGAAAGTTGCAGAAATAAACACACATATGAAAACAGGAGAAAGAATCAAAATCAACACCTAATGAAGCATCGCCAACAACTAGACACAGAGCAAAAAAAAATAAGCCTTTAACTACCAGTAGAATAGAAATCATAGAACTTAAAGCCGAAATATATAAATTTAAAAAGTATAATAAGAAGAAAAATGGCAAGAAGTTGTGTCTTTGAAAGGATAAACAAAATTGACAAACCTCTGACAAACTTAACTAAGGAAAAGAGAGAGAAGATCCAAATATGAAGAATAAAGACAAAGGTCTTTATTAAGGGTCTCTATTTTTATCAAGAATAAAAAAGGATGACATCCCAACAAAACCAAATGAAACAAAAAAGAAAATAACACATTACTACAAAAAATTGTACAACAGCAAATTTGAAAACTAAGATAAATATCACTATTTTTTATGACAGTCTAATCTTCCCAGTATGTATTACAAGAAGACCTCTGATAATAGAAATTCAGTTCCGGACTACTGCAGTAAAGTGAATATCATAACGAATCAAATCAAATATCACTAGCAAGCAAATATCACAATACAACAGGTTGTGTGGGTTATTTTGTTTGTATTCTGGTGCATTTTGAACCATATAAAAAGTTGAATTGACCCCTCTAGATATCTCAGCCACAGCATAAGATTGATAAGGAGTAGACAGTTGGGAATTAGATGCAAAGATAATGAATAATAGGACTCTTCTTTTATGTACTCATCATTGTATGCATTGACCTTATTTTTGAGCTCTTTTTGGTCTTTTCTTTACCATGGGAATTTTAGCCCACTTGCAACTAAGATATGATTGATAGTGTTAGAAGACATTCGTACAAATATCACTTGGGAATTGGAATAATTTCTGCACTTACCTTTGTTGCTGTTGATGCTCTGTTAGTGCCCTAATAAAAGTGTCACTACGTGGACAGCTTCCCCGCCCCACCTGAAGAATTTCAGAGGACAGCACTGAAGCTGCAGTCAGGGAGAGGTACATGTCTGATCAGAGCACATGAAGCAAATGAAGGAGGAGGAAGAGAGAGTGGAGCACATCCTGGACCACTAAGCCTTGATGACAATATTCCTGCTCAGAGCATCCAATCAACAGAGAAGACCATATGGCCGGTCCCACTATGTGACAGGGCATCCCTCACTGAACCATAGACCTACAGGGGACAACACTAGAGACAAAGTGTGGGAATTGTGCCTGATCTGATCCCACCATACTGAGGCAAAACACTAAGGTCATGCAACAGAACAGCAAGGGGAACAGAGCAATGAAGTCCCCAGGGAATACCAAAAATAGACCTTGGGGTCAGGGCTTGGCAGGCCATCAGACTAGACCAGAAAGCACAACTAAAGGCCAAAAAATAGTCTTTGAACTAACTACAAGGTGTTCTTTGTTGTTGTTCTTTTGTTGTCATTGGATTTTTGTTGTTGTTTTTGTCGTTGGCTTTTTGTTGTTGTTATTGTGTTTTCTTTTGTTGCTTCATTTTGTTTTGCTCTCTCTTGTTTTGTGCATGTTATTAACTCCACAGGTTTGTCTAAATAAAATAGGCTGGATGAACAATCTGGAGGAGAAAATAATAGGACCGACAGTTCCAGGGGGACATGGGAGAGGGGGATGGAGTGGAAAGGAAGTGGTGCTAACAAACCTAGGGACAAGAGAACAACAAGTGATTCAAATCGGTGGTGAGGAGAGTGTAGGAGGCTTGTTAGGGAGTGATCAAGGATAATGTAACTGAGAGGAATTACTGAAACCCAAATGAAGGCTGAGCATGATAGTGGAACAAGAGGAAAGTAAAAGGAAATAAAGGAAAAAACTAGGAGGCAAAGGGCATTTACAGAGGTCTAAATAAAGGGATTTACATATGTAAATATATTTATATATGAAGATGGGAAATATATTTATGTGAATATATTTATAGGTTTAGTATTAAGGTAGCAGATGGACATTGAACCTCGACTTAAGTACTCCCTCAATGCAAGACTACTTTGTTTTATTAAACTGCCATTCCATGATGCTCACCTTCCTAACACAATTGCTGAAGACAAAGCAGATGCATAAGCAAATGTGGTGAAGCAAGCTGATGGAGCCCAGCAATCAAAAGACATAACTGTCTAGGGTCTTAAAGACTTGAAGGTAAACAAGCAGCCACCTAGCTCAGAAGCAACAAAGCCCACATGGAAAAAGCACACCAACCTGTGTGATCACGAGGTGTCAAAGTATAAGATATCAGGCATCAAAGAACAAAAAATCAAATCATTGTGAATGAGGGTGACTATGGGGTCAGGGCCCAAAGCCCATCTGTAGGCAACTGGACACCCCTTATGGAAGGGGTGTGGGGAGGAGATGAGCCAGTCAGGGTGCAGTGTAGCAACAATGAAACATACAAATTTCCTCCAGTTCCTAAATGCTTCCTCCTCTCCACTATCATGATCCTAATTCTACCTTACAAATCTGACTAGACCAGAGGATGTACACTGGTACAGATAGGAACTGGAAACACGGGGAACCCAGGACAGATGATCCCTTTAGGACCAGTGGTGAGAGTGGCAATACAAGGAGGGTGGAGGTTAGGGTGGGGTAGAAAAGGGGAACCGATTTCAGGGGTCTACATATAACTTCCTCCCTGGAGTATGGAGAACAGAAAAGTGGGTGAAGGGAGATGTTGGACAGTGTCAGATATGACAAAATAATAATTTATAAATTATCAAGGGTTCATGACAGAGGGAGGTTCAGGGAGGGAGGGGGAAATGAGGAGCTGATGCCAGAGGCTTACGCGGAGAACAAATGTTTTGAGAATGGTGAGGGTATGAAATGTACAAATGTGCTTTACACACTTGATGTATGTGTGGATTGTGATAAGAGTTGTATGAGTCCCCAGTAAAGTGACTTTTAAAAGTGTCATTCTCTGTTCCTTTTAATTCCTTTAGATATTAGTCTCGATCATTTGAGGCAGGGACTCAATATTTGGTGGAAGAGGAGTTCAAATGCACTCAGAGATGCCTCAGAAGAAAGAGCTGGTGATCTGTTTCTGGGCCATTACCCTCACAGCCAAATGGAGCACAGTTCTATTCTGGACGCTTGGGGTCACCAGGAATTAGAATCACCTATTGACAACTGGCTTCTTATTTGGTTTTGAACCCCTCTAGTCATGGCCTACTTGGCTTATACTTGCTGACACAAAGCAAGTATTGTCACACATTCCCCAAGTGATGAGTCCGACTCAGTTTCAGAATCAATCTCAGATTCCAGGGTCTATGAGTCAACACACTGTTAAACATTTGATATGAACAGGATTCTTCAACCACACAGGACACACAGAGGAGGTCACAGGAAGCTCTTATCCTTGGAAATTCTTAATTTCTTCAAGGCTGGTCCCTTTATCCCAACGTCAGTGGGAACAGAACTCTGGTATATCACATCTGCTCACATCTCCTTGGACAAAGCACAGTACCTACCACACTTAATATCACAGGGCAGGTGGAGAGCAGACTGGAGTTCAGAAGAATGAGAATGGGTATCTAAGAAGCCCTGGTGTTCAGTGTATTATACCTTGGTCTGCTAACTGCAAGGTCAGTTGTTTGAAGCCACTTGCTCCTCCACAGGAGAAAGATGAGGCTATGTGCTTTTAATTAAATCTTTAGCCTTAGAACCACTAAGTCACTATGATTGCCAATCTACTCAATAACGGTGGGTTAGCCTTGATAACTAATATAATATAGGTACTGCTTGTCTAAGTGTTTCCTTTCCCCAATGTGGATGAAGCAAGCCCAGGGTAGCGACGGTGGTTTCTCTGTCAGACATGAGGCTGGAATGTGGCAACACTCTAGGGGTCATTATGGAGGGCCAATGAAAAGATATCTGAAGACAAAAATGAAATAACGTAGGATGTATTTACTTTAAAAAGTAAATTTCAGGCCATTTTATAATAAAGATGACCTCTGTTTCAGTGGGAAGATGGGTTTAAGTGGAAAATGACCTGGCTCGGGAAGAGTTTAAGTAGAAAATACTAGAAGATTGAATTGTGTAAATGTGCTAAGTGGAAATTATTCACAAAAGATAAAGGAATACGCTTCCAATTTTAGGTACAATCATGTGATATAAAATACCATGAAAATACTTTTAGTAGTTAGTTTATTGTGCCAGCCTGGCCGATACACATGTGGGATTAATTGAAGGGTGGAGAGATAAATGGCTCGGTGAGCCTCGCCTTTCTTGTCTCTCGCTTAGCTTAGTTGCCTTGCTTGTTCTGTACCTCAATTTGCAAGCTACTCTACCTGTGGGACACCTAGCCTGTGGACTGTGTCGCTGTAATTTGAAGTTCCTACAAGACCTGCTTCACCACACAATTGGAATTTACATCTCTTGATCTGGGGACTGACTTTTGATGACTTGGCTAACTGTAGGTGACCTGCCTTGCTGTTTGCTGTCTGTGCCTGGATAGCCTGAATCGCTCTCCAGAGGACTACCTGGAGGCCCTCAAGACTTGAAGGACTGCCAGTGTCTCACAACTCTCTCACAGGAGTGAGTTGCACTGAGCATTTGTACAGTTTTATAATTTAACTGTTCATTTCTTTTATTATATACCTATCTGTATATAATTTAACTGTTAATTTCTTGTGTTATATATCTATCTGTATAAATATATATAAACTTATTAGCAACTTATTGCTAATAAACTTATTGTCTCTAGAGAACTCTGTCTAACATAATGTGCTAAGAGGAAATTATCTCACAAATGATAAAGGAGTAAGCTTCCAACTTTAGGTATTATCATGTGATAAAAATACCATGAAAATGCTTTTATTAAATATTTCAAAAGCCCCTGAAACATACCACTTGAAATCACACACCTACACCTGCACATGGATATGCATATCGGGTATGTATGCAACAGTTCAATAATGCTGAGAGCTGGGTGTCAAAAATGACTCAGATGTAAGAACTGTGAATAGCTGACAATTGCTCATGCTCCTGGTCCTAGGAAGACTGGTTGATAAGAGTTCTACCCCTTGATTCAAAAGAATACTGATGAAGGACATTGTAGATGGACATTGTAGTTTTCAGGTAGCAAACTTTGCAACCAGCAACATTTTGAATTCTGGGAAATAAGCAGACAGCCCCACCTACTTTCAGAAAATACTTCTAAGCCAGTTAGAATTATCATTCCCTATTAGTGTCATTTCTAATGAGATAAATTCAATATCTCACCGTGAACCAGTTAACTACAATACAACACCAAATTACCTCGGATTCTTTTTCTAATCTGCATTTTCCCCTCCATCTCATTTCACTCCACAACCCCTTGGAAAAGGACATTGTGCTTCTGAAAGTAGAAGGGCAGCGGAAAGGAGGAATCCCCTCATTGTGCGGGTCTGACACAATGAGTACAGCAATAGACTCAGATATAAAAACAATTGTGAGTGTGGCCCAGGACTCGGCAGGGTTTGGTCTGTTGTACACAGGGTCGCTATGAGCAGGAACAGACATCACAACCCCCAGCAACAATCAGTGCAATATCTATGACCATGTGATTAATACTTTATCACCCATGCTGCATTGTAAGTTAGTAGCATGAATATCTTCACCTGTACATCATACATCATGTTTTGCAGCAAAACTGTAAGCAGAGGGGTGCAAGTGAGAGAACTGAGGGAAGGAGAGATAAAGGAAGGAAGGAGCAAAAGAAGGTTTAAATACAGTCTTGTTGGAAACTGTGAAAAAGGGCACGCATGTTAGATGCTACAATAAAACGCTCACATGTTATTATCTTGTTCTCAGAACTCAACAGGTTTTAATAAAAATATGCAACATTTATTCAGGTCAGTTTTTCTTCTAAGCATTCTGTAACTATGACTGAATATTGGCATTCCCATGCTGATAACTTTAAGTTGGAATTTGTAGATATGCACACTCAAACAAGATAAGTTTCCTCCAATCACAGCACGGAGATTTAGTTGTCCGGGTATTTACTTGTGATCCAGTATTTTAATACACTGCTCCAATGTGTCACTTGCTACTAAGTAGCACTATGTGACACAGAAAGAGAAAAATCACAATTATTTTGAAGTACAACCTTTTAAAGCAAATCGCTTAAACATTACTTGAAAAAGGAGGGGGAGCAACATGATCATGGATAACTCACTTTAAACTAAATCCTTTTTGTGAGCCACAGTGTTCAATGTTTGATTTTGGAAAAAATAGTCATTAAACTTTATGAATGAATTTTTGCAACCTGGAAAATTTTGAATCCTGAGAAAAAACGCTAGAGCCCTACATACTTTCAGGAATTCTTTTTGGGACACTAAGAATTGCCTTTCCTAATTAGTATCATTTCAATGAACAGTCATTTTGTGTGTGGGGGTGGGTGGAGGTAGGAGGGGGGGGTTGCTTGTTTTTTTTTTCCCAATAGACAAGCAAGATGTAAATCCATAAGTCTTTCGACTCTCCACGTGCTGCTCCTTTAAGGCAAAATGCAAGTGTCAGTTATAGTGGGGCTGATTGCTGCAGGAGAGGCATTTGTAATCCACTGGTCTCCAGGTTGACCTGCTAACTGCAGAAGTGATGTCTCAGAAACAGCCTCCTAAAACTTTCCCATCAGAGTCTTTGGAGGAAATCTTACCCCCTCTGGGGTAAACAATAGCAGTTTCTTATAACCTGAGCTGGTCTCTTTGCCTTGAATGTAATGAATTTAGTAGATCTCTTTAGAAACCAATGTTTGGATTGGTTGTTGCTCTCTGTGTTATGATAATGAAGCAAGCCAGTCAAAGAAACGATCATGAAAACAGAAGACCTGACAATCCTCTATTTCGTCATGGATAAGTTTGTCATGAGTACAGTCCGTATAATGAGTACTAGCAATAATAGTCCAGGGATGCGGTAAAAATACAAATTATATTTGCAGTTTGAAATGTTCTAGTTCTTCTTTTTAAAAGTAAAATCAACAAGTGAAATTAATTTCATTATAGTATGGTTAATTAACTATATACAAATTCTATTAAAATATACTTAATATAATGATAATGAGATAATCATGTTATTTTGTTCATATTGAGTTTTTTCCAATCTCTTTTATAAATATTTATCCATTTTCTGAAAGTTTGACAAGGTTTTTTCCCCTGTGGGAAAACTTCCCTGAACTTTGCTTATTTCTCTTTTGTGAAAAATTGAGATGCTTTCTAATTTCAATTATGAAATAAAACAAGGCAAAAGCAGATGTTAAGGCAAATAATAATTAAAAGAACCAAAACCAAGAGAATGGGCCAAAATTAGAAGGAAGAGGGGGGTCGTGTATATAAAGAAGCCTCTTCTTACAAAAGGACAAGTGATAGACACTTCCCAAAGTAAAGTTACCTCAGTAAAAAGTTGATGTATTCATATATTTTAACATAGCCAGAAAAAGGTAAACATATCACATGGGTGAATAATGCTAGACTGTTGAGGTGGCATACAGACAACCATAGTTTTACATGTAAATATATGAGGGCAAGGCAAAAAGGATTGCTACGCCATCATAGAAATATCATATTTAATAATATAAAAATGTGAAACTATTGAGTCTCAACATATCCTCTCACCATGCTTTCTCACTCTGTATGCTGAGAAAATTATAATATAAACTGAGTTATATGAAGAGGAATGTGGCATCTGAATTAATGGAAGGTGTATTAACAATCTGCAATATTCAGATGACACAACTGTACTATTTGAAAGTGACAAGAACTTGAAGCTCTTGCTGATGAAGATCAAGGATCGCATTCTTCAGTGATGGATTGCAACTCAAGATGAAGATCGAAATCCTCACAACTGGACTAATAGTTAACATTGTGATAAATGGAGAAAAGATTGAAGTCAAGATTTTATCTTGCTTGGCTCCACAATCAATGCCCTTGGACGCAGCATCAAGAGATTAAGTGACGCGTTGCACTGGGTAAATCTGCTGTACAAGAACTCTTTAAAGTGTTGCATAGTAAGACTGTTACTTTGGAGCTAAGGTGTGCCTGACACAATCATGTTATTTGCCATTGCATCGGATGCATGTGAATGTTGGACACTGAATAAAGAAAGCTATTGAAGAATTGATGCATTTGGGTTATAGTGCTGGTGAAGAACATTGAAAGTGCTGCGTAGGGGCTGCCAATAGAACAAACAAATGTGTCTTGAAAGAAGTACAACTAGAGTGGTCCTAACAGACAAGGAGAGGATGTGAGGCTTTGTCATACACACTTTGGACATGTTAGTAGAAGAGAACACTCCCTGGAGAAGGACACCAGGCTTGAAAATGTAGAGGGGCAATGACAGAGGGAGGTGATTGACAAGCTGGATAGTTTCAGGGATTGCAGGAACCGGTTCAAACATAAGGACAGTTGTGAGGATGTCACCGGGCGGTGCAATGCTTCCTTCGGTTGTATGTTCTGTTGCCCATCGCTATGAGTCCAACCTGACGCAATGGCACCAAGCAACAACAATAACAACAAAAGGTTTATACACTTTTGGAGCTGAGTTTCTATCTCTTTAACCTTTCCTTCAAATAAGTCTGCACTCTTTGATTTACACAACTGCAAACCAGCAGTTTTTGGAAACCTTGAGAGACTCTAATCATGTTCTGAGAGTTCTAGGATCAAAAAGAAGTCTGAAAGGGAAACATCAAACCTGTGGAATGGATGGAGTAAGACTTCACAAAAAATTCTCATAGGACAGAGCATGCTATCCTCAAAGAATAAGCAAAGGTACATTGTCTTGATGGGGAGAAAAAATCCTCAGAATTACTTTTCTGCCTCTTATCGCCCCACTGCAGTTTTCATTTTTCTTAAAGTGTCTTCATAATAATGCTCCGCAATGGTCGTATGTCCTTTGAGAAAATCTACCAAGATTATCCTTCTGGAATCCCATCTCCCCCTAAAACAAAAATAAATGCCACTGTGTCCTAACCTGAGCTGACTGCTTTGACTTGAATTTAACCAACCAGCAGCTCCCTACAGATGCCAACATTTAGGTCGGACTTTGCTCTCTGGATCCCATTGATAAATCCAAAACGTGTCCCTAGCATGTCTCCTTACATGAAATCTTCCTCATTGGGTTCAATCTTGCTTCACAGGCTGGTGGAAAGATTAGTTCACTGAACTAGTTGATCTACCCACATGGCTTTTGGCATTCCCTGAATCCAAAGCTGAAATCAAGATACTCTCTTAAAGTTGAAAATGCCACACCATGTGACATCTCAAATTCAATAGCAGTGGTACCACTGAAAATTCTGTGGCCATGTTCCACCAGGTTCTGGATTTGAGACACAGTTTGTGGATTTATTGAAGCTTACCATCTTCCCTCTCTTCACTCATCTATTAGGTCTTCCCAATCTTCCTTAAAATGTTGGACACATGTTAACAGTGTTGTTATCTGTTTGTGTGGAGGGGACAGCATTTCTGTAATCTTATTGCAAAGCAACTATAATTTGGCAAGATGTCACCTTAAGTTTTGTTAAAATTTTGTTAGCTTTGACTTCAAAATAATTTTTTTCTTGTAAAAATGTATCTTTTGGGGGAAGACAACCTCATAAAACCAAGACAAGTCCGTTATTTAGAGGATTTGTCAGCCACCCACCTTTTGCAGATACAGGTTCACACACTTTTTATTTGGATTATACCTGTGCAAGGAGCTCTAGTGACACAGTGTTTACAAGTTAGACTGTTTCCAGCAAGGTCAGTGGTTCAAAACTTTCCTTGGAAGAAAGACAGAACTTCCTAACTCCATAGAGTTACTAGGAAATACACTGGTGCAGTTCTACCCTCTCTTGCAGGGTGACCATAAGTCAGCATCAACTCAATGGCCATGAGTTTTTTTTTTAATATCTGTGCATGTATAAACTGGAACCCTTGTATTAATATTTTAGATGTGTCTTCATATATCCCATGTATACCAAAACTATTCTCTACTTTTTTCAAATGAGCATGCATTATTTGGAAGAAAAAAAAAATACATTGGTTACTGAATACACAGAGCTTTTCCCCCACCATTTTTGTAAAAATATGCATTGCTTTATAGCTTTGAAAGACACACATTTAATCATATCCATAATGCAGCTAATATAATCTTTACATAACTTTAGCCTTTTTGGGTCAGAATACAGATCCAGCTTTAGATTGTTGGGTTTTTCTTTTTTCCATGGATCTGCGTGTGTCCAAGTCAGTGATCTCTGACTTCATCACAGGGTGTGAAGCCCTGTGCTGCAGTGTCCCTTGCATCCCGCCAGTACAATGGAGAAGAAGTCAAGGTAATTAAAAGAAACAAACCCAAGAAACAAACAAAGCAGCCGCGGACAGGAAGGTGCCCCTAGGATTGGGACTCATCTTGATGCCAAGGTTGGCCTGTTCCATGCCAGCACACAGACCTCGAAGACCAGCAGGTTAGCATGCATAATGTTGACACTCCTATATATATATATATATCTATATATACATATACATATACATATATATGCATATATACATATATATTCTAAAGAGTTGTGTTTAGCAGTATGGTAAATTTCAGAATTTCTTTTTTGACTCCTTGATTTTTCTCTTTGGTTCCAGGAAGGTTTCAGTGGAATGAGGGTGGGAAGTCTAACCTGTAGATTCACGTTCATTCAGCAAGTATGTATGTGGTTAATACCCACCATGCGGCAGGCCCTCTTCCAGGGGCTCAGAAAAGCTTAACCAGCAAAGGGGGTGGAGACGGACTTCATAACAGGAGAGGATAAACTAGACCTGCCCTTCGATCGCCTGAAGTAGAGATCTTGTGTCTTTATTGGACATATCCTGGCGTGGTCACTCACTGACACTAAACTATGTAAAGAAAATGGATAAAACAAAAGGAAAATAAAGATGTGCCGTGATGCATATTTACAGACTGAGTCAACAGATTGTCTTAGAAATGTCATGTGTGGACCATAGCTTCATTAATGCCAGCTCTTGGAATGCTGAAGTGGTGGAGTCCTGGTGGCATAGTGGTGAGGTGCTGGGCTGCAATCTGCATGGTCAACAGTTGGAAATCACCAGCAGCCCAGGGGGAAACACTGGTCTTTCAACTCCCGTAAACAGTAACAGACTCAAAAACTCACAGAGGCGGCTCTACCCTGTCCTATAGGATCACTGTGAGTCAGCATCAACTCAAGGGTGGTGAATTTGGTTTGGTTTTGGAATTCCTTTGGCATAATCAATGCTTTTAAATTAAGATTTTTTCTGGAAAGACAAATCCAGTTGGAACAAGCTGAAGCATGATATTAACTCTTAAGTGTCACCTTCAAATTTTAAGAAAAGGACCATGATTAATTTATTATTTATGCTTATAATGTGCTACATTTCAATGATTTTTAAAATTCCCACATTAGAGTGAGCTTACAAAGTATTCTTACAGAGTATTGATGACACTCTGGTTCATTATATTTGTAACATAAAGTTCACGATGTTTGTTAATGTATCAAATAAATTTTCTGGAGCAGTGGTTCTCAACCTTCCTAATGCCGTGACCCTTTAACATAGATCTTCATGTGGTGGTGACCCCCAACCATAAAATTATTTTTGTTGCTACTTCATAACTGTAAGTTTTCTACTGTTATGAATGGGGAGACCCTGTGAAAGGGTCGTTGAATCCCCAAAGGGGTCCTAACCCACAGGTTGAGAACCGCTGGTCTAGAGATTCAGGGAATCTCACATGCTACCAGCAATCTCTTTTGGATTTCTTACAGTTAGTAGATTTGAGTATAATAGACAGAACAAGTAGAGAGCATTTTACAAATATTTTCACGCTTCATTCATCATAATGAATTTGAAAATCAGTATGTGCTCAGTCTACTCAAGATACTGCCAACAAGTACACTGCACTTCAAATATTAAATATGTTTCATCTGCATGAAAATGAACTATGGAAAATAAACCTAGTGCCCTATATTTGTCCACAATGACACAGTATAGGAGCAGTTGAGAGATGGCACAAGCATTCAACCACTCGCAGAAAAAGGAGCAAAGCTTTGATGGCTATCTGAGATCACTCATTCTCCTACGGAAACAGAATGACTCACTGAGAGATTGAGTGGTCAGATCATGCTTACGAAGGTAAATTTGGTACCAGTGTGGATTCTTATAAACCCTGGTTGGGTCACTAATGAATGTAGCACGAGCCTACCCACATAAAGTTTTGCATCCTTCACCACAAGACAGGTATAATAACAGCCATTGCCCCTTGGGAACATGATAAAGAGTCATGGGGTCAATGTAAAGATTGGCACATGGCCAGCACTTAGCAATATAACCTCTCTATTGTCCTCTCCTCCTGGAAGCCTCCTCTTGTTTCCACCACAACCACAGTCCTTAGAAACCCGCTCAGAACACAGGAAGTGCTTTCTTGTCAGCTCTCCATACATGTAAGTACCTTGGTGGTTGTCCTCCTCCTAGTTTGTCCTCAAGACAAAGGAAATTATAGAGGGTTCAAAAATCAACTCTACAATTGTTTTGAGGACTCTGAGTAAGGTGAGCCTATCACCAAGTGTCCTTATTGCTGAGGAAGCAGAACTATTCCCTCACTTGTTTTCAACTCCTGCAATTTTCCAAACTATAAAACCTCAGCTCATCCCACCTCTCTCACATCCACCTTCTGAAGCATTGGTCCTGATGTGCTTATTCCTGATGTAGGAGGGAAGACAATCAGGATGCTACATTTAATATAGGAAATAATCTGCTGTTCATTCTAACATCAAGGACGCTGTTACGCAGAAGAGAAAGAAAAATTGGCTGAGGAGTTGGGTAGGCCCTCGGTGGCATTTTCTGTTTCTAAATGGGTCATTCTTCCCACAGAGCAGCAAGACAAAAGGTGCTCTGGAAAAAAAGCAAACGGAGTATGGAAGGAGAGCCATTGGGGCAGAGGCAAAGTCCCCAGCAGAGAAGTGAGGAGACTCCACTCCCAGGCTAGCTTCACCATCTTCTCAGTGCACAAGATGGTGCTGGCCAATCACTCCACCAAACAGGGTGTTGGTCAAGGGACTTAATGCCACAAGGCCTCCCAAAGATGCAATGTATTTATTCACCAAATGTGATGACTGAGCTCAAAATAATGAGGCCGATGATTTGGAAATTACATCCTCTATGATAGAAAAATGAAAGTGAAAAAGCAAAAGAGAAAGGGTAGTACAGTGAAGTAATTGCTACACTGACCAGAAGAAGCTTAAGACCAGGCTCACACTCGTTGAGTAAGTACCTTTACTCTTAAGCGCGAGTGGACTGTTTTGCGATTGTATAAGGATTCCATTGCCAAACTCTCATTGCGGATATAGAACACTTAAAGAAGAGCCAAGTTCACTGCCACTGAGTTAATCTGCACTCTTAGCGACCGTATGGGGCACAGAAGAACTTCCCCTCGTGGTTTCCAAGGCTGTAAAAGGTCAGGAGAGCTGAATGCCTCATATTCTTCTGGAGGAACACCTGGTGGGTTTGAACTAACAACTTTACAATTAACAGGCCAAAGTGCAACTCACTGTGCCACTGGGGCACCTACAGAAGAGCGATAGATTGAAGAGAATTCATATTTTACAAGGTTAGTGCCAATGTCTTGGTCTATAATTCAATTATCCCTTGCTTTACAGACATTTACCAAAATAGCTGCAGGCTAAAAATCTATGAAGCTGAAAAGAAATCAATGACTATCGATCTCCTTATCTATATCAATATCTGTTTTCCTTATCTATTAACATCTATGTCTATATATTGACCTAAGGCAGGAGTGAGGGATGTCTAGCCTTGGGCCCTTTCAGACCCACAGAATCATCAACATCAACTAACATCAGGCCCCTCGCCAAAGAGAAGCAGTTCCAGCCACTCATTGCATGAGGGGTGAGTTACTTAAATATTTGATTACTATGATCTGTGACTTGTGTTCTAAATATCCAAATGCCCCATACAAAAAGGCTTCCCACCCTGATCTAAGGAGACCCAGTGCACACGGTTTAAACACCAGGCTGCTAATGGAACCTCTCCACCACTCCATGCAGGCAGCCTGGGCAGCCCCATGGAGCACTTCTACGAGTCAGAATCCATCCCTTGGCAATGGGTATATGCAGTCTTATTTGACTAGACTGAATTCTTGGAGATTTTGAAAATGGATTAACTGCTTTCCTTTCTTTCACAGAGTCACTGTAGTTAAAACAAATAATGTTTTTAATTTTATGGCTCTTTATATTTGATCTAATATGCTAACCCAAGACAATTTGAGTTTATATTAAAGTTCTCATATAAAAAGCATGTTGTCAATTACCACATATCTTAAAAATTAATGTCAATAACAATTATGCTAATGCTAAGTATGCACTCATTTGTCTAATTGCACAGCATCAAAGCTGAGTAGGTGAGAAAACCTGCTTTCAATTTAATAGGAAATTAAGAATTAATTCTGAGTTATATGGGTTATCTCTAATAACAGAGAGGAACAAAGTTATCATCCACATTTTGATCATTAAAAACTTGTTATTATTATTGCTATCATTCTAAATGTCTCTCTCCCATGGTCTTCTCAATTCTATTTTCCAGAGGGAAATCCTGCTGAGCGATTCTACACAGTAGAACCTCACAAAATATTCATGGTAAGTCCTTAACATAGAATTTAGGCTTTGACACGACAGTCATAGTGTTATTATAAACATTACTTTAAATAGAGAATTTATGAGGGGGGAAAGTGGAAAGATACTCCCTTCATTGTTTCTTTGTTTGTTGAGACAAAAACATGTATCATCACCGAAGTCCTGAGAAAACAGGTTGGTCATCTAACTCCGTTCTGAGTGATGTAAAACCTGATTTTCCAGAGAGGCATCTCTACTCAATACACAATCTGATTCTATATAAAATGGGTGATTGCTATCTCTAATATACTATATGCACAATCATTCCCAAATGAAACATCTTTGTCTTTATTCCAATTAATGTTTTCCTTTCATCATGAATGTACTTAAATACCCCTAAAGAAATAAACCAAAATCCTCTATTGAATATTTCATTATGCCTCTCCTCTTCCTCAGAATATTATTATTCCTCCTTCTCAGCTCTTTGAATTTGAGCTTGTTTGGAATGTCTGCACTCAAATATTTGTAGAAAAGATGAGCAAATGAACAGCAACGTGGTTGTGTGTACGTGATTATATTCTCCTTTCTTAACGACGGAGATAATGCATGGGCTGTTGCTTTCTAAACTGATAGTGATGAATTTATGAGCCAAGTATTAGCTTTTTCTTTCCTTTTTGCTCTTTCTTAGAACCATGTTTCTTACCAGCTGTTTCCTAGAGGTATTTCAGGAACAGCAAATTCAAACTCTGAGCCCCGGTAAATGATCTCAATGTGGTAAATCCATGAAAATTGACAGCATTTCTGTAGTAAAGTTCATTTCACTTCCAGCTTCAAAATGCATGCCTAGTCAATGAAAATATCTCAGTCAAAACAGGAATTACATTGAAATATTTTCAATGTAGGTACTCAAGTTTTAAGTTATCTTGTAGTCGCTGTTGTCGTTAGGTGCAGGATGATTTGAATCTCACTCTGAATGACCCGGTGTACAATTCAACAAAACCGCTCCCTGTCCTGTGCCGTCCTCACAAGCATTGCTATGTCTGAGCCCATCGTTGCAGCCCCTGTGTCAACCTCATGAAAGGGGTTCCTCTTTTATGATGACCCTCTGCCTCACCAAGCCTGATGTCCTTCTCCAGAGGTTTTCCTCCCATGAAAATATACCCAAAGTACATGAGACAGGGTTTCACTGTCTCCACATTTAAGGAACTTTCTGACTGTACTTGTTTCTAAGCAAATTTGTTCATGTCACTGGGCAGTCCATTTTATACTCAATATTCTTCAACAACACATCACTAAAAGGCATCAATTTTTCTTCAGTGTTCTTTATTCATTGTCTGATTTTGTATGCCTATGAAGTGGGTGACAATGCCAGGCAAATACATCCTTTAATTTCTTTACTACCCACTCCAATGAGTATTATATATCCAAGTAGAATAAAATCATAGATAACTTCAATATTTCCTCATATTATCATACAATTACCTACTGGTTGTGTGATAAGAATTTTCAGATACTTTATTTTGAGATATAATCCATACAGAAGGCTATATAATCTGATCTTTATCAATGAACGCTTCAACTCTTGTTAATGTTTGAGAAGCGAGGTTGTATTATGCATTTTGCAGGCTGTTACTGACTCTTCCCCCAATCCTGATATCAAGTTCTTCTTCATACAATGAAGCTTCTCAGCATACAAAGTGAGTAAGTATGTTAAAGGATATAACCCTGACACACAATTTCCTTATTTTAAACCACACGGTATCTCTCTGTTCCATTTAAACTACTGATCCTGGGTCCGTATGCAGGTTCTGCATGTGACTAGTTAAGGGTTCTTGAACTCCTATTCTTTGCAACCTTTCTATAACTTGTTATGATCCATGCAGTCAAATGCCATTACATAATCAGTAAAGCACAGGTAAACATCTTCCTAGTAGTCTCTTCTTAATGCAAAGATACATCAGACATCAACAATTATACTTCTCATTACATTTTATTTTCTAAATATAAATTAACTTTTGGGCAGTTCCTTGTAGAAAATAGTTTTTAATTATCTTTGATTATAATTATCTTAAAGTTCTAATTGCCTGTGATATTAATGATGTGTTTCAAAAATTCCACAGTGTGTTGCATGATCTTTTTAAAAAAATAATTTTTGGAGGGATCGTACAATTCTTATCACAATCCACACATACATCCATTGTGCCAAGTACATATGTACATTTGTTGCCATCATCATTCTCAAAACATTTGTTTTCTACTTGAGCCCTTGCTATCTATCAGCTCCTCATTTTCCCTCTTTTCTTCCTCCCCCCTCTTCCATGAACCCTTGATAATTTATAAACTATTATTATTTTGTCTTATTTTATACTGTTCAACATCCTCTTTCACTCACTTTTCTGTTGTCTGTCCTCCAGATAGGAGGTTATATGTAGATCCTTGTAATCAGTTCCCCCTTTCTACCCCATTTTCACTCCACACTCCCTGTACCGCCACTCCAACCACTGGTCCTGAGGGGTTCATCTCTCCTGGATTCCCTGTGCTTCCAGTACCTATTTGTACCAGGCTACATCCTCTAGTCGACCCGGATTTGTAAGGTAGAATTGGGATCATGATAGTGGGGGTGGTAGGGGGTAAGCATTTAAGAACTAGAGAAAAGTTGTATGTTTCATTGTAGCTACACTGCACCCTGACTGACTCATTATTAGATGTTTGCAGTTGTTCCTTCTCACATCATGGCACATTGGCAAATGAAAGTTCCCAGAGCTTTGTTCCATCTGCAGCATCAATATCTACCCTGCTTTGAGGAGGCACGAGTTCCTCTGGTGGTATTTCTGGTGCCACTCTATCTGAGGTCATATTCCAGCACACCATTAAACAACATTTCACTGTTCCTCATCAGGTTTTCACTGGCTAGTTTTAGAATTGTATGAATAGGTCTTTCTCCCGAATGCACCTTAGGATGCTCTGATAAAACCTGTGCACCATGGGTCACCCTGATGGTTTTTAAATAACAGGGGCCTAGCTTCTCATATCACAGCAGTGCTGAAGCCAACATGGTGCTACAGCTGACAGAGAAGTGCTGGTCCTTTTTAGGCATGTTTTCTCATTTTTCCGCTATTCAAATATGATTTCTGAATTTAAAAAAATCTAATTCTGATTTCTTAAATGTAAATTCCAATAACTTCTTTTTCATTTTCTTTGTGAAAATTGAAGGTAATCCTAACGGGTGCCTTTAATTGTGAATTACACAATGGTACTCCATGCATGTTTTAGACAATCATGTAACTGCAGGATCCAAACCATTTACATTTCATCTTCAACTTCCATTTTCCTTTCCCATTATATTGCCTACTTTAAAAGAGTAACTATTCTACTTCTCTTGGGCATAAAGATAATGCTCCTGAGCCTAATCTTTTAAATCCTGCTTCTAATATTTCCCCAATAGGCATATTACTGCAGAGATACCAGTGACTAATGGTTCTAAAGATTATGTTGCTAGGATAAATTTGATTAAGATGCTATTTCTAAAGAGTGTAGTATCCAGAAATGATTTTTCTATTGCTAACTTATGTAAAAGATAAATTAATGTGCCATACATATATTGATTTCCTTTGCAGAAGTATTTGTATTTATGAACATTTGCCAGGAGTGTGTGTAAATTCAGCAACCTTTCAACAAGATACTAATAATGGGAAAGGAAATCCTCAAGGGTAGAACAGTTGTATTTTTGTTCCCTGTCACCTGCTTACCCATGACACCTGGAGGGAAATACATGATTTTATATTAAAGTAAATTTAAATACAACTGTTGGAAAAATTAAACATGAATCTGTTTCGTGAACATCTAAAAAACTGTGGAGTTTTATGTTGTTCTTCAGTCTATACATTCATTGCTATGTATACTCCATTTTCTCTTGTAGCATCTCCCTCTTCCCCATGAGAAGCACATTCTAATTTTTTCAAGAATCACATGCCTTCTTTTCCACTCTAGAGCTGCTTTCTAGCCGGCAAGTGAATTTCTCCTCCCTCAAATGCCCCTGAAAGTCCAGCTCCCCTCTTGTGTCTCCTCTCAAATAAAAGGAGGCCCCAGACTGTATACTACTAAGACTCTTCACCTCTCTTAATGGAACTAACTTGAAATCAGTGCTGGGTTTTCTGTAGAGTGCTCCATCTACTGGAGTGCCAGGATTGGTCTCTCCCTGCAAGACTAATAGCAGAGAGCCTGCACTAGCAGAAACCAACTTTGACGAGCTTCCTGAGTCAACAACTCCTTTGAAAAAGACATAGTTTATAGGTGTCCATGGGGCCGGTGTACTTGGTGGCAGGAGATGGACATGTACAGAGAGCATGGAGAAAGGAGAGGGTAAACTACAGGTGTTGCTGCACCCCCTGTTAAAGAGAAAGAGGGGGCATGGAGGACACTGGATGAGGGAAGCCAGCAGGAGCCAGTTTATGAAGGAGCTCAGAAGCTTCTTGCTGTGACATCATCCGTTTCCTTTACCAATCTCTCCATTTTCAATTTCCCCAGTCAAAACCCTGTTACACATCACTGATAATGCATAGCTTTGTTAAATGAGCTCCTCCATTCATAAATCTCAAAGCATCCCCAGGGCACATTTAAACCCACAAAATACTAAGTAGCTTCTGCCATATGGATCGAGCCAAACTTGCTGTTTCCTCCTATGTATGTACTGAACTCTCACAATCCAAATGACTTATTATTTTACTACACCTGCTCTACAAAGTCGTTTCTTCTCAGGTTATCCTGTCCCCATCAGTCTGTACCTTCCTTGGTCCATATCACCACCACCATCATCGACATGGGTCTTTGTGCTTGGGGACACCTGAGTTGATTCTGATGGCAGTGACACAGACAGCCCCACTGAGTTCCCTAGGCTCAGGTATTTGGAGGCAGTGCTCTGAGTCCCTTCTCACAAAGTCACTGGTGGGTTCATACTGCAGAACATTCACTTAGCAGATGATTGCTTAACGATTGTGTCACCTGGCTCTTCCATTTTCATTGAATTAGTATTAAATTACATTCTAAAAATTTACTCACACAGAACTTCCTCCAGGGCTTTGTCTTAACTGTCCCCTCAAAGTTGTGATGATACTCTTCTCGGAAATCAATAGCCCATGAGACGCCCTGCTGACTGTGTGCATTGTGATCAATGACACTATCTACATATCTGATCTTTTATATGGAAATTCTCTGTGAGACATTAGAATAAGATACTTCTTTGAAAAACGAACAAAGAATAAAACAGGAGAAAAAGATATCGATTACATGAATTTAAAAAGATTTACTATGTGACAAATTTCCAATATCCACATGAATAAACATGATTTATAAGTGACTCTGTATGGAATAATATTCCATGTATGTGTATATATGTACACATATGTGTACAATATTGTATTATATCTACGGACTAGATGTACTATGTACATGTATATATTCCTCATTCACAGCCTGTGATAGGCAGATGACACAAACTTGCATCCTGAAAATAAAGAGCATTTGAAGCACTTACTAATGACAATCAAAGACGACAGTCTTCAGAACAAATAAATCAAAGCACTAGGTTCTGGTTACTAAATCCAACTGCTCTGAAAGATATCACATTATAAGGCCCTAGATAGAGTGCAAACAATGTAGAACAAAGCTCAAAACCATAGAAAAGGTCAAGTTTACTGGTTGGACAGTGATGGGAAAACAAGACTATGACACTTATACCTTCATCTCTGGAAAGTAACCCAACCCCACAGTTCAATTTTCACCCAAACAATAGACTTGTCTGTAAAGAGAACACTAACATGGATAAAGTGCAGACTAACACTCAATCATTTTGGATTACAAGGAAAATGTGTCTCTTGGGACAAAGTAGAAGAAAACT
The DNA here is from genome assembly GCF_050624435.1 of Tenrec ecaudatus. Lineage (NCBI taxonomy): Eukaryota > Metazoa > Chordata > Mammalia > Afrosoricida > Tenrecidae > Tenrec > Tenrec ecaudatus. The sequence continues at coordinate 5,293,153 of NC_134544.1, read as the reverse complement.
ATTAAGACAGAAAATGCACAGATGAAGTAGAATATATGATGCTATAATCAATACAATAAAATAGGTGTAGACTATTGAATGAAAGAATGCTTTTCTACATAAACCTTCAGCTAATTTACAATAAAAAGTATTTTTTTAAGAAACCTAATCTGGATGGGTGGGTGCGGTAGGGAGAACTAGAGTTGAATATGATTGCATAACTAATTCTAAAGGTGTTTTAAATATTGTGGGGAGGGAAGAAAATATTCTAAAATTGATTGTGGTAATGACTGTACAGTTCTTGATATTAATGAATGAATAAATTGTGTAATGTGTGCATTATGTGCCAATAAAACTAGAAAACTAAAACAATCCTCTTATCTTCAGTATGAGTCACACTGCAATCTAAGGAAAAACCACACAACTGGACCAATCATAATGATAAAAGAAGAAAGTATTGAAATTGTCAGGGATTTTTATTTACTTGGATCCACAATAAACACCCATGTAAGAATGAACTAAAATAACATATTGCCTTTGGAAAATCTGTCCAGCACTTACCCATTTTGAAGTATTAAAAAACAAAGATGTCCCACTGAGAACTAAGAGTCACAGAACCCAAGCCAAAGTATTTTCAATCACTTTATATGCATGTGAAAACTGGACAATGAATACAAAGAGAAAAGAATAATTGATGCATTTGAATTATGATGTTGGCAAAGAATATTGAATATATCAGGAACTGCCAGATGATTGAACAAATCTGTCTTAAAAGAAAAAATAAATAAACAGCATGCTTCTTAGAAAGAATGTGGCAACACTTTGTCTTAAATACTTTGGACATGTAATCAGAAAGGATCAGATGCGGGAGAACAGCACCAAGCCAGATACAGCAGGGGGCCAGGCAAGAAGAGGCAGGCAGTGGCAGAATGGTGGTGGACCTTATACTTTTTGTTCCGCTGTCTACAGGATCACAGCAAGTCAGAATTGACTCCAAGGCACCTAACAACAGTAATACAATATACAACATATGTGTATTGTGTGAACATATCTAGAGAGACTCTCTAGAAAGGGGCAATAAAAAGTAAAACAAACAAAATACCCTGAATTTGCTTGCCTTATCTTAGATTTGAAGGAAATTGCATGTGTTCAAATGATCAGATAATGGCGCCCTCAAACATCAAAAGCCACATACCATTCTTGTCATCTTAGTTAACAGGTTTATTGTGCCAACCTGGCCAATAGAAACATGTGAGATTAATCAGATCACAGTTGATTGAAGGGCAAAGAGATACATGTCCAGCAAGGCTGGCCCTTCACTCTTTTGCTATCTGGTGATCAGACCAGCGTGCAGCATCTTTAGCTAGTTCTCTGACTCAACTTGTGAGCTACACTATCTGTGGGATAGCCAACCTGTGGATAGTGTCTCTATATCTTGAGGTTCCTTTGAGATCTGCTTTTCCACGCTGCTGATGTGTACATTGCTTGAGCTTGAGGCTGGTGGATCCTGTTTTCTTGCATTGCTTGAGTTTGATACCATCTGGGCCTGCTTTGCTGAGCTCCTGAGCTGCTGACTATTGGTGACTTACCCTGCTGTTTGCTGTCTGTGGACAAACTCAGCCTGCATTGCCCAAGGGAAGACTCAGCTGTCTGCATCCTTGACTTTGAACCCAGCAGCCGTCTTGACTTGAGGAACTTCCAGTATATTAACTGTTCCATGGAAGTAATTTGAACTGCGCCCTCTGTACTATTGTGCGGACTAATTAGCTGTTATATTCCTCCGTGTTGTATACATTTTTCTATCTATCTATCTATCTATCTATCTATCTATCTATCTATCTATCTATCTATCTAGTTATAAGTGTCCTGGTTTTGTTTCTCTAGAGAAACCTGCTTAAAACATAGAACTAAAGTGTGCCTGACACAGGCCATGATATGTTCAATTACCTCCTATGTATGTGAAAGTTTGTCACTGAATAAGGAAAGCCAAAATCTGATGGATGCATTTTAATTATAGTACAGGTAGAGGATAGCAAAGATATTGTGCATAGCTAAAAGAATAACCAAGTTTTCCTTGGAAGAAGTACAACCAGAATGTTTCTTAGACAGGAGGAAGCTGAGACTTAGAGTCGTGCACTTTTGACGTGGTATCAGGAGAAAACAATACTTGTGGAAAAAAACATCATGCTTGATAAATTATTGGCATAATGGCATGATTCACAGAGAGCAATGTGGATTTATTCAGTGGCTGCAATCATGGGTTGAAACATGACAATTGCAAGGAGGCTACAGGACCCAATAGTGTTTTGTTTTGTTGTCCATAGGGTAGCTATAAGTTGGAAACAATCAGATGGCACCTAACACAATCACAACAATAAAAACAATGACAACATGATGATAAAAATACATGCCAATATCAATTACATTAGATATAACCATAGTCAATCAGTTCTGATATAAAACACCCCTATAAGGGTGTCTGAGGTGGCAAATCTTTATGGGAGCAGAAAGACTCAACTTTCCCCCTGGATTTATTCATAGATTTTCACCACCAACCTTGGTGTTAGCAGTCCAGCACTTACCCAGCAGTGACAAAGTACAGCTATATAAATATAATATTCTTCTATATAAGTATGCATAAAGGAAATATATTAATCATACTTCAGCCCTGAAGAAAATGAAAGATTTAAAATGAAACGTAATAGTGGTTATGAGCTTCCATGACCATCGATTGTAGATCTACTTGCCTCACATGCTTTGGACATCGCAGGAGAACTCCATGCCTGCAGAAGGACATCATGTTTAGTAATCTGGAGGGGCAGTGAAAGGGGGAAAGTCCTCCAGGAGAGGGATTGACACAGTGGATGCCATGATAGGTTCAAGCACAGGAACAGCTCTAAGGATGGTGTGGGGCCAGGCAGTGCTTCATTCAATTGTGCGTAGGGTTACTATGGGTCAGAAATGTCTCCATGACACCTATACACAACAAAACATCGTAGTTCTAAGAACCTGCTGCCATAGTTAGATATCATCCAGGGCACTATAACTCACAGTGGCCCTTTGGACAACAGAATAACCCTACCCAGCCCACAGCCACACTCTTTGAGGAACCACCTTGAATATATTTAAGAAAATCATTCCATCTTTTCCACTTATTACTTTATTTCCAAATCATATAACCATCTATTTGTGCTCACTGATTTTCTACTTATCTTAAAATTGTATCTTTAGGCATCTGCAATTTGAATATGGTATAATAAGACAAGGATCTTCTTCACTTTATCATTATAGCTATCCAGCTTATGGTGTGGCTTTGATCAACTCTACAAAATACTCTGCAACTTAAAAAAATTGCTTGTTATCTGATCTCCTTTCTTCCTCTGAAATTCTTATTAGTTGAATATTCAGTCTTATCATCCTTTCATCTCAGCCTCTTGTGTGTGTATAATTTCTTAAGAACCATGTTTCTCAGTCACCAATTTCCTACTCAGCTGGGTTTCATTAAAAGCGTTATTGTGGCTGCTAAGTTGAGTTTCTGTTGTTGTAAGGAAGGAGTTGAAGCAGGAGGCCAGCTAAGGAGCTCTCCTGAAATCCAAGTGAGAAGCTTTCAGCGGTCAGACAAAAAAGAATCACACAAGAGAGTCGAATTCTGGATATATTTTTAAGGTAGACCATCATAATTACCTAACTAAGTGGGTGAGACATATGGTTAAGAGAAGAGTCAAGAATAAGTTTGGGGTTTTAAGCTGAGCTACTAGAGAAATGGAATCCCTGTGTCCTGAGGATTTCACCTTGTTTGCTTCCACAATTAATGCTCAGGAAAGCAGACATCGCTGGAGAAAGACATCATGTTTGGTAAAGTGGAAGAGTGAAAGAGAGGAAGTTGCGCAAGGAGAGGGATTGATACAGTGGTTGCAACAGTGGGAATAAGGATGAGTAGGGGGCAGTGTTGTGGTTCGTTGTGCAAAGGACCAATATGTGTTGGAACCAATTCGATGGCACCCAATAACAACAATAGTTACACAGAAATGAATGGAGCAGGGGGAGGAAATCCCCAACATAGAATCACATCAATATTTTCAACTGATATCAACAAATGGGCAAATTTAATCTATTAGAGCATCTACAGTTATTTCAACAAAGGAGATTAGAAAAATGGGACATTCATTTGAAAAAGAAAAGTTAAACACATATTTTATACCAGATACAACAGTGGAATTAAAATGAATGAGAATACTAAATGTAAGGTGTAAAAATATTTTTAAAAAAGGTCTATAAAAATATAGCTTCTACAAAGATAGGGGTGTGCCTGTGTTACCATGGTTTTGCAAAATAATTTTTGTTGATGGTACCAAAATGTATGCCCCATAAAGAAGCAAATTAATGCCGTGGACTTCTTTGAAATTAATATCTTCTATTTTTCAAATTACAGTGAGAAGCCATCAAAACTCAAGGCATAGACCAGGTAGAAACATTTACAAATCACATATCTGACAAAGAATTTGAATCCACACAATAAGGTGAAATCTCAAAGCTCTAAAATAATAAAATAAATAACTCAATTAATAAATAGGCAAAAGATGTGAACAGACATTCTCCATAAGTAGAGGAATAGTATTTAAGTACAGGGGAAAATTTTTGGTTGCTTGTCATTAAGTAAATAATATATTCATTAAGGACACTAAATTATTCTTCTCAACCCTATTTAAATTCATACGTATTTCTGGTGGCTTTGTGCATCAATGCTAGTTGGAGAGGCTAGTGATACTTGTATGTCATTCAAAACCCAAAGAATTAACCACACATTGCGACTCTTTCTTACTGGTAGAATTTAGCAAAGCCAGTTACTTATCCTTTGCAGTCTGTAGACTGTTTCCTATAGCTCTAACCCATTATACACCCCAAACTGTAACAGAGTGACTTGAAAGCCTGATGTATCCAAACTGTACATTTAAATATGTGTTACTTACTGGGTGATTGTTGCTTTCATTCTACTTGCCGGGCATGCCTGAGTTGTGCAACTCAGTTGTGAAACAAAATAGAAAAGACTTGATATAGGCCAATATTTAAGAGAGCATGTGAGGGTTAAAAAAGTCAACAGTTTGCATGACACTGTTTTTGAAACACAGGCGGAAAAGTTACCAAATGGTCAATGTTTGTCCAAAGACACCATGTATTTAGATATGTGTGTGCAAATATACATATATATATATATATATATATATATATATATATATATATATATATATATATATATACAATCTGAAGTATTTGTCTTCAGTGAGAGAGCCCATAGTTGTGCTTCCAATAAATCTCAGTAAAATTTTTCCCACATGAACAGCTCCCTACACTTTTGTCCTATTTCCTGTAAAAATATCAGTTATTATTCAGTGACATTTGAGTAATTTGGGTAATTTGAGTTGGACTTTCAACTTTGGATTCCTCTATTATTGTAGAAGAAAAAGAAATTTTAATAACTAGGGTTGGATTGATGAAATTGGAAAATAATTATGTATTCAGTGTGAGATATCTCAGAATATTTTATGTGAACAATGGAAATGCAATTTGTCTACTGGGAAGTCATCCTTAATAGCTAACCATTAATTAATGTGGGAAGACATATTTCTAGTTTATATGATTCATGATCTTAAAAAATGAAAACCTTAACCCTGTATGCATATAGAAAAGAGAATTGTGCAATCCATTCTGCACTGGCTGAAGAAAAGCAAGTTTAAATGTAATGAATTGTGTATATCATAGATTTGTCAGGCATAGTAATTACAACACAATTGCCCTTTCAAGATCACCCTGTCCTGAAGAGTAGATGCTGGTTGTCCCAGAATGAAGTAGATTTATATTGAAATAAAAGCCTGCCAAGCTCATTACATCTGCATCCCACCTGACCTTTTCTCTTTCTAATGTTGAGACTTTAATCAAACTCACTTAATGTGTGGCTTTTTTGGTTCCTCCCTACAAATATCATGGGAATCATTATTTTCAGATGTATTGGATTTAGAGAATCTATTAATTAAATCATCTATGTTTTATATATCTGTCACTAGGTAAGTGCTGGGCTGCTAATAGTAAGGTTGGTGGTTAAGACCCTTGGGAGGAAGGTGAGTGTCCCTGTTCCTGTAAAGATTAACCACCTCAGAAAGCATCTCACAGGGCAATGGTGAGTCGAAAGGAATCTACTGAACAGCAGTGGGGTTTTGTTGGTGTGGATATTGGGAATTACCAAACAAACCAGACAAACAAAACCCTGTCTGTCCAGGCAATCTCAGCTCTTAGAGACCCTTTCAGACAGAGAACTGCTCCCTGGGGTTTACATGGCTGGACATTCTTTGCAGAAACAGACTACCGCATTGTTTCTCCTGTAGAGCCATTGTTATGCTTGACCCTCTGACCATTAGGTTAGCAGCCAAAGTTATCATCAGCCAGCAATCAGGCTTATTGGTCAAACCCTCCTAATGACCTACTACTTATTCACCCTTCTCTCCTTGCTAAAAGAAATCCCTGCTTTTATCTGAGATGCCATCAAATGCTCACTTTCCTTCTCTCCTAACATCCTGCTGTCATGATGCCACAGGTGTGGGCCATTGAGATTAAAGAACAGTTTTGCCACTAGAAGCAGCTGGCAGACAGCTTTGGCTTTGTTCCCTTCCCACTGCGAATGAGATATGGTGCTTAGAACAACAGAAATTGGATAAGATGAAAACAAAAGCCACACGCCAAGGATGGAAGAACCATGCATCTCAGGGGTCAGCTGAACTTGAATTTCCAAAATCTTCCACTAACTTTTAAGAAGTGAGATGTACCTTCCTGAAAGTCATTTTAGATCCTAAATTTAACTACCAGTTGCATCTTATTTTCCCAGACATTCTTATTTCCTTCCCTCAAGGCAGTTCTTTGTTCACATTTAATCTAGTTCAGATACAGAGAGAAATAGTAATTCTAAACACTGCTTTATAGCACAGTTATTAAAAGCAACAGGAAGATGGAAGCAGGTACTTCAGGGGGGAATGGAGTGGGGGGACTGCAATGAATGAGATGCAACAAAATTGGTAAAACTGGTAGGAAATAAAACTGATGATCTGCTCTTGAATCCTTCCCCTCTTGCACAAGACAAGAGACAGTAGGAAAACTACGGAAGTCTAATAATTAACAAAGTGTAGTAAGAATATTATCAGCTTTAGGCATAAAGCATAAGAGAAAATTGCCATCCCTAATGGAAGGATCTGCAGGCAAACATTCTCTCTACAAATGTGTGTGTTCAAGAGACCCTATAGGTAAGACTAGAAAGGTCAACAGAGTTTCCTAGGCTCTGATCTACATACTTCAAACATGTCACCAGGAGAGGCCAGTCCCTGGAGAAGGACATCCTCCTTGCTAAAGGGAAGGAGCAGCAAAAAAGAGGAAGGTTCTCAACAAATTGTATTCATACAATGGCTGCAACAATGGGCTCAGGCACAGGAACAATTGTAAGGACAGCACAGGACTGTAAAGTGCTTTGTTCTGTTGTGCCGGGGGTCGCTGTGAGTCAGACCCCAACTCTTGTTCTGTTGTGCCGGGGGTCGCTGTGAGTCAGAACCAACTAGATGGCACCTGACAACAAGAACAATCTTCATAGAAGAAGGTTTCCTGGTTCCCCCCCCCCCCCCCCATACCACCACTCCCAACATAAGCACTGCTTCTGAGTTAGAAGAACTGAGGGCTGAGGCCAGTACACCACCAAGATCCTTTTCCTCAGGACTACTACCAATTGCATTCTATTCTGAGACCAGGCCCACTGACATCCCTTGAGAACATAATAGATTTGCACACATGCATTGCTCACTTAGCTCGAGGGTTGTAAACAGTCCCATCAGAAATTTTCTAATGACTTATCTTTTTATAGCTTGAGAAGAACAGCAACAAAGTGGGATTCCCTCCCACCCCTGGCCATCTAGGAGGGCAAGCAGAAAGGAGCGAGGGATGAAGTGACGTGGCAAAGATGCCTTACTTGTAACCTGTAAGTACCACTTCACAATCTTGATATTTCTAGTTCATTGGCTCCTTAAATATTTGTATCATGATCAATACACATCTGTTTCATTAAGCAAGAATAAAAGAGACCAGAGAGATGATGTGATTTGCCTACAAATTCATCATGGTCAAAAAGTCTGAGTTCCAAAGGGATATGCGTATTACTAGACTGTAAAAGATGGCCTTTTAACTGATAGATAATTGGGTCTTTATCATTTTTAGCTTCCTATATTCAGTTTAATCTGCAGCAGTCAGACATTTGAGACAAAGCGCCGCATTAATAAAAAACAATCAGACCTTTCTGGAGGAAGAATTGCTTATTTCTCATACTTTGAAACCTTGAAGAAGAATTTCAGGAATCACTCCCATTATACCATCTTTCTTTGGGGTTCTGTCATTAACTTTTAGGGAAAGGGGCGTTCCATTTAAGTACTTAAGTGGACTATACATTCTTATCTTAGAATAACTTTCTAAGTATTGATGCAAAACAAGAGGCTGTTGAATCAATTCTGACTCATAATGACCCTGTAGGACAATGTAGAACACCCTCTGCAGGTTGCATCTTTATGGAGATGGACAATAAGTGAATCAACAAGTCTATTTTGTATGCTGCTTCGAAGCAAGATCAGTGAAACTGTGGACATCTGAGGAGAAAGAACCTTTCCTTGTGAAGAATGGAACCATCGTTGGTGAAGTAGAAGGTCACTGTAATTGAGAAGGACCCTCAATAAAGTGGATTATCACAGTAGATTCAACACTGGGCTCAAAGATGACACTGATGGTGAGGATGGTGCACAGCAGGACACTGGGTCCTGTTACACAGCTGCACTAAGAGTAACTAACATAACTAAGGAGCAGCAACTATTAGCTGAGTCCGTGGAAGTAGTCTGTCATATCTTTCTCTTAATGAGTGGTCAGTGACTTCAAACAATGACTTTTCGATCACAAGTATAAAACTTAACCACAGTGAATCTAGGACTTGTTACTTCTATGTATTCAGATTTATTTATCACATGATTTTATGAGGGCTTTAATATCCAGAGTGCTAAGTTCATTCTTTGATTCAAATTTCAGTCAATACATTCTTATTATATAACAAGGACAAAAAATTTCCTATTGCAATGAAGTTACTCAAGTCTGTTACAACACACCCCAAATCTATTCGGGTCTTCCCACAACAAAAGAATCTAAAACTAGCTTTGTTAAAGGAACAACAACAAAATCCTCATCCCAATCACCATAAGTCAGTAGTATAAAATTTTGAGACTTACTGGGAGATTGCATCGAAATAGAATATACTACTCAGTCCTCTTTTCATGTGAATCAGAGAACATCTAGTAAGGAGATTAAATAGGGGAACCTTGATGCAGGGCCTAGCTTCTCAGTGTTGTGGGGTTTGGCTCAGACTTCACTTTCTGATTCCTGTACACGGAGAACACAACTCAATGGAGCTGAAATCCCCTTTCCCCTGCAACATCGTAACTTCCTCTCTACCACTGGCTGAAGCTCCTCATCCCACTCCCACCACACTAAAGAAGGCAAACTCAGGGAACTTAAAAGCCAGACTCATATCAGGGCACTGTGGAAGTGTTTTACATTTCCCACCCAGAATCTCACCTACAGGGCATCATACTGAGGGCTCTTTCCCCTTGAACCATTGAAATTCCCTCTCTGGCGCTGGTGAAACCCTGTCCCTCTGCTGAAACAGGACACCTCAGGGAACTTAGAAGCAGGACTCAGATGCAGGATACTAGGACCAATTTAGACATCCCACGCAGAATCTTGCCTATTGGGAATGCAGGACAACTGCTTTTGGTAACCCTTCCCCCAGCCTGCCCAGGGCCGCTCTCACTGCTTGTGATCAGACAGGAGCTACTGCTCCCGACAGGCACCTGTGACCAGTCTGCACCCAGGATTCTTGAAGACAAGAACCCCTCCCCCACATAAGCATCTGCCCATATTGTGTACACTCACTACCCAGCATCACCCTTGATGCCTGCAATTTCCCCACCTGAATTGCCTGAGAGTGTTGCCAATGCTGTCCTCCAAAGAGATAACTCTGACTTTCTAGGCAAAGAGTCAACCACAGTGGGATAGACACATCTTGAATCTGCAGCACAGTTGGTTCCAGGTAGTCATTAATATAGTTCTTACTTGCTTCTGAGAAAGTAAACACAGGGTTCTTGGACTCCTGGGAAACTTGTTCCAAGCCCCACAGAAACACAATACAGAAAGCAGCTCACTCCACCAGCCACTATAAGAAAGCAAGAGAAACAAAACACAATGTCTGGAGAGGACTGAACCTAGTGATTTCCAAAGATGAAGCAGATTTTAAACAACCACAGAAAGAAATCTTCAGAATGCTGTTTAGTGTCTGTATGAATTAATCGATACAGAAAATGGATGAAATAATAGAGAGGATAGAGTACCAATGGAAAATACAAGAGTTAAGGGATGCAACAAGTGAAAAACAGCAAAAACCTTAACATCAGGTTGGAAGAAGTGGAGTATCAACAACCTCAAAAAAATTCAAGAAGAATTCAATGAGTGTGAAAGACAAGCAAACAAGATAATTAAAGAAGCTGAAGAAAACTTGAGAAAAATGAGTAATGTTATTAAGAGAAGCAATATTCAAATAATTGGGATACCAGAGCAAGATGTAATGAATAAATCAGTAACCAGAATAGCATGGGAATTCCTAGAAGAAAAATTTCCCAATATAATAAAGGAGGATACAGCATTCATCCAGGAAGCAGAGAGGATACCAACTAGACTGAATCCCAAGAAACACACACTAAGGTATATAGTAGTCAAATAATCCAAATTTGAGAAAAAAGAGAAAAATCATAAGAGCAGGTAGAGAATAAAAAGGCAGTTACTTTTGAGGTTAATTAGATAAGAATATGATCAGACTTAGCAGAAACAATGAAGAAGAGAAGAAAATGGAGTAGGATCTTCTGATATTTGAAAGAGAATAACTGTAACCTGAGACTACATTATTCTGCCAAAATCTTTATCAAAATAAAAGGAGAGGTAAAAGTTTTCTCGGATAAGGAAATTTTTCGAGATTACATTTAAAACAATGCAGAACTACAAAAATCACTCTCCAACTCACTTCGTGGAGATGACAAACATCCACAGAACTAAAAAAATATGAGACCATAATATAGTGTGACACCATAAAGAAGTCTTTGCACTGAAAGCAATGCCCAAGACTTCTTTGACCCAATGGAGAAAAGATTAGAATGAATCCACCATTCACACAAAACACACAGCTAAGGAGGGAGATAAGAAAATATATAGCCCCCAAAGTACCAGACGACAGGAAAAAATCCACAAGTGCACATAATGACTCTGAATGTCAATGGTTTGAACTCACCTGTTAAAAGACAGAGACTACCAGATTGGATTAGGAACTAAAACCCATCAGTCTATGTCTACAAGAGACGCATCTTAAACTCACAGACTAAAACAGGTTGAGGATCAAAGGATGGCTAAAAGTATATCAAGTAAATGTCAAGCTATGAAAATCATGAATTGCAAATCTAATGTCTGACAAAACTGATCTCAAGGTGCAGGACATAACAAGAGATCAGTATGGGCACTGTGTAATGCTTAAGGGATCAGTAGACCAAGAGTCAGTGAGCATATTAAACACATATGTCCCCAATGAGAGTCCTGAAAAATATGTCAAACAAATCCTTCAAAGGATGAAGGAAAAGGAACCACAGGTTTGACAATAATAGTAGGCGATTTCAACACACTGCTCTCCAAGATAGACAGATTAGAGGGAAATAAGCACAACTAAAAGGCTATAGAACTAAGCACTACAATCAGACAACCCGACCTGATAGAGATATCCATCCACCTGCAATACATATAAATGCATATGTATATATTTTCACGTACACACAGTACATATTCCAAAAGAGACACATGCTAGAACACAAGTCACTTTTGAGTAATTCAAACATAGAGAAGTCACACAAACTTCCTTCTCTGACCACCACACCATGAAGCTGGAAATCATCACAAGAAAGAACAATAAAACAAGGGAAAATCCATGGAATCTAAATAACTTACTTCTTAGAAAGGACTGGGTATTGGCCCAAATTAGAGATGTAATTAGAACATTTCTAAAAACAAATGAGACTGAAAAGATAACACACCAAAACTTATGGGATATAGCCAAGGTAGTTTTCAGAGGATGCCTCATAGCAAAAAAATGCACATAAGAAGAAGGAAGAGAGACGTATGGTTGACAACCTTTCACAAAACTTTCATGAGTTGGAACAGAGTCAACAGAATAATCCTTTTTATAGCAAAAGAAAAGAATCATAAAATTAGGGTGGAGATAAATGGGTGGGAAAACAAGAAAAGCAATGGGTAAAAATCAGCTCAGTTAAAGCTGGTTCTTCAAAGAGATCAGCAGAATCGGCAAACTGCTTGCAACCCAAGCAAAAGATAGGAAGGAGCAAATGACAATATCGAGGATGAAGGATGAACATGGGAAATTACAACGGACCCAGTGAAACTGAACAACTAATTACACAGTACTATGAAACACTCTACCCCAACTAATTCAACAACTTAGAGGACATGGGAAAATACCTGTAAAAACAAACTCTCCCTAAATACGCATATATGGACAGCAAGAACTTGAACAAATATATAGTAAAATAAGAAATAGGTAAGGAAATCAAGGAACTACCAATTGAAAAAAGCCCCAGCCCCAAAGGCTTTATAGGAGAATTCTACCAAGCACTAAGGGAAGAACAGACATCAGTCCTACACGAGTTTTTCTGGAATACAGAAAAGGATAGTAAACTCCCAAGTACATTCCATGAAGCTAGTAGAACACTGATACCAAAGCCAGGAAAGGATCTCACAAGAACAGAGAACAACAAGCCAATGAATCTGGTAAACATTGATGCAAAATTCCTTAATAAAATTTTGGCCAATAGAATACAAAATATATATTTAAAAATAATCCACCAATGCCAAGTGAGATTCATATCAGGAATTCAGGGATGGTGCAACATCCAAAAAGCCACCAACATTATCTATCACATTGACGAGAAAAAGGACAAGAACCACAAGATAATGCCAATAGATGCAGAAAAAGCATTTGATAATATTCAACATCCATTCCTAATAAAGACTCTCAAAAAGATAGGATTAAAAGGAAATTACCTCAATATAATAAAAGATATATATGAAAACCCAATAATCAGCATTAGAATCAACAGAGAAAAGACAAAAACATTTCCACTGAAAAATGAGACCAAACAAGGATAGCCCTTGTTCCCACTTTTTTTTAAAACATTTTATTAGGGGCTCATACAACTCTTATCACAATCCATACATATACATACATCAATTGTATAAAGCACATCTGTACATTCTTTGCCCTATCATTTTTCAAAGCATTTGCTCTCCATTTAAGCCCTTTGCATCAGGTCCTCTTTTTTTCCCCTCCCTTCCCACCCACCCTTCCCTCATGGGCCACTGATAATTTATAGATTATTATTTTGTCATATCTTGCCCTATCCAGTGTCTCCCTTCACACCCTCCTCTGTTGTCCATCCCCCAGGGAGGAGGTCACATGTAGATCCTTGTAATCGGTTCCCCCTTTCCAACCCACTCACCCTCTACTCTCCCAGTATTGCCCCTCACACCCCTGGTTGTGAAGGTATCATCCACCCTGGATTCCCTGTGCCTCCAGCTCCTATATGCACCAGTGTATAACCTCTGCTCTATCCAGACTTGCAAGGTAGAATTCGGATCATGGTAGCTGGCTGGGGCGGGAGGGGGGGAGCATTTAGGATCTAGGAGAAAGCTGTATTTTTCATCGGTGCTACATCACACCCTGACTGACTCATCTCCTCCCCTAGCCCCCCACTAAATATAAAACCTACTAAAGATAAAACACTTGTATATATAGAAAGATTTCATGGAGAGTAATAAGAGAGCCCACACACTGGGAAAAGATATTTAATGATGATATGTCAGCCTTGATATTAACTCAACAAAATCCTGCAAGCTTTCAAAAAGAAAAAAATGAACGACCCAGTGAAGACGTAGACAAAACAGTTGAACAGAAGATTCACAAAGGAGGAAATCCAAATGGCTAATAAACATAGGAGAAAATGTTCCTGATCACTCACCATCCAGGAAATGCAAATAAAAACAACTGTGATATACCACCTAACACCCACAAAAATGGCCTAATTCAAAAAAACAGAAAGCAACAAATTTTGGCGGGGGTGTAGTGAGATATGAATGCTCATTTACTGCTGGTGGTAGTGTAGATGTGCACAGCCACTGTGAAAAATATTTTTGCAATACCCAAAATGGACGGAAATTGAACTATCATATGACCAAATAATTTCACTATTGGACATATACACAGAAGAAATAAGTAACAGACCACAACCAGTCATCTGCTCTCTCAAGTTCATTGCTGCACACTAGATAATCACAAAAAGTTGAAAACAGCCTAAAATTCTATCAGGTGATGAATGGATAAAAATCTCTGGCATATGCACACAATGGAATACTACACATCCCTGAAAAACAGTGATGAAATGAAAAAGCACCTTGTCTTGTGGAAAGAGTTGGAGGTTATCAGCTGACTGAAGTTAGACAACCACAAAAGGTTAAGTACAACAAGAGTCCACTGAGATAAGTTCAAACAGCATAATGGGCATAAAGGAATGCACAAATCACACAAGTCCCAGGATAAGAACCATATATTCTGGAATGAGCCAGACCAAGCCCAGTGATTTATGCATCATCAAAAACAGGTGCAGGTAAGCACCTGTGCTAAAAGACATCTTTTTACCCCCTCTCATATGCCTTTAAGGCCTTCAGGGGGGTTGGGGAGGGAGAGAAAAACAACAGTAATCGGGGTGGTCAGGGCACTAACCCACACAAGGGGAGGGCATTGCTTATATCTCCACAGGAAAGGGAGAGCGAGAGGAGATCTCACGGTGATGTTCCTGCCAAGAGCAGCTCATTCCCACAGATGACTGCAGGGTCAGCCTCAGCTTGAGACCTTGACATCCTCTCTGTAGATGACAGTGCTGCAGAGGACAGCTCTGAGGATACATTTTGGGGAGAGTGGCTGGTCTGTCCTGCCCACAGAGGGCAAACCAAGAGAAGAGTGACTGGAGAGAAGCCATGAAGTCACTGAGAAATCCGAATTCCAGACTTCTGACTCAGGGGGCAGTGCTTAGTACCTCATCTGAACTGGTTTGGGGTTACTCACAAGAGGGTCACACTGAAAGTCCAAAGGTGTAACTGGAACGGGGTGGGGAACTTGGCCGCTCAATTCCTGGCTGCAGAAATAGCAATGGGGACTTTTAGCATGCATGCCTTTTGAACACAAATGCTGAAGACTAAAAGCATGTACGTGTTGGTAGGTAAGCAGAACTGGGATCTGTAACCCTGAAAGAAATGAGGACTGGACCGAGGGTTTATAACATGTCCTTATCTCTACTTAACAGAAATCTGGAACTGCTTTGTGTCAGCATTCCTGTTGGGCTTGTGACTTTGCTGATTTCTTTATTATTTATTTATTCTTTTAGGTGTCTATATATACAAGATAGGCAGGATAGGCAATCATATGTATTTGACAACTGGTGTGACAGTTCATGGGAACCATGGGAGGAGAAGGTGGGAGGTGAATGGGCAGCCAACAATGATGGGAACAGGGCAATAGTAAGTGTTCTAAAATTGATGATGAGGAGAGTGTAGCTTTCCTAGTGCATTTCTTCAATCAAATTGTATAGAAGAGGAATTAATCAGAGGTGACAATAGGTAAGCATGGTAGTGGGACAGGAGGCAAAATATGTGTGTATGTATGGTTATGTATGCAAATGTATAAATATATGTGCATTTGTTTATATATGTATGTATATACTGCAATAAGGAAGCAGATGGACTTTAGGCCCGCACTTAAATCTTATCTCCGTACAAGAATGGTTTGGTCTAAAAATGTAGCATTGTATGATACTCACCTCCATGGCACCATTGCTGAAGACAAAATGGGTGCATAACCAAATGTGGTGAAGAGAGAAGATGGTGCCTGGCTATTAAAATATATAGCATCTGGGATCTTAAAGGCTTGTAGTTAAACAAATGGCCATCTAGCATGGAAGCAACAAAGCCTACAAGGAAGAAGCACACCAGCTTGTGTGATCATGAGTTGTTGACAGGAAGAGGTATCAGAAATTCAAAAACAAACAAACAAATCAAAGTGAAGGGGTGCGGATGTTGTGGAGACCCAAAAACGCTCCAGTAAGATACTTGGACAGTCTTTTTCACAGGGAAGGGATGATAAAGCCAGGTCGTAGCATAGCACTGATGAACCACATAACTGTCCTCGAGACAGTGGTTCTCAAACTGTGGGTCACAACCTCTTTGGGGTCACCGACTTATAATGGTAGCAAAATTACAGTTATGAAGTAACAACAAAAATAACTTAATGGTTGGGGGGGGGCTCAGCACAACATGAGGAATTGAATTAAAGAGTCACGGCATTAGGAAGGTTGGGAACCACTGTTCTAATTTTTAAATATTTCCTCCCCTTACTATTATGTTTTTATCCATTTTAACTCATTAATCATGTTAGATTTGCATATGTACATTTGTGTATTTAAGATCATTTGGTAAATGAAAGCCACGATAGTTAACACTTTAGAAACAGTAACAGGTTCAGAAACCCTTCAGAACCAAGCAGGAGTAATGGTTCCTGAGGATGTGGGAAAGGATGGGGGTGGGCGGATCAGTATGGAGCAGATAGTATTGATGATGGTATAACCCCACTCAATGGGATCAAGCAACAGAATTGTATGTGAATGGATATATTGGATTGTGTAAGATATGGCAACAACAACAACAAAACTATTATAAGGGAAAATATTAATAAGGATTCCTGGTGGGATAGGATGGGAGCAAGTGGATAAAGGGGAACTGACATCAAGGAGTTCAAGAAGAAATAAAATTATATGAAACTGGTTGTGGTAGCAATTGTACTGTACTGCTTGATGTGATTGAGTTATGGAATGTTATTAAAGCTGTAAGAGCTCCCATTAAATTATTAATTAATAATAATTAAAAACATATAGTTCTCAAAGTAAAAAAGTGTAAAAATTTGTTGAATGGCAATTATATCTACATAGCAATTTCCATGTTCATTTCATGTGCTATGTGGTCCCCAAGCATTTTATTGTATGTAAAGACTATCATTTTCCAAAATTTCTTTGCTTACCATTTAGAATGAGTTGTCAGACAAGATGTTAAAACTCATTTTACATCCTATGGATAATTGATTTAAAGTTTATTTTCTGTTTAAATGTTAGTTATAAATGTCTGGGCCTATTAATACCTATAAGTAAGTCATACCCAGAATATTTAATGAAATTATACCGCTATTTATTATGAGTTTAGAAAGCAGAATCTTTCTGCAGAGTACCTGCTGTTGGCTTTGAACTTCTGACTATGTGGATTGCAACACAACTCGTAACCAGGACACTTCCAAACTAATGAGCACCATTAGTTGAATAGGATGTCCTTTCCCAGTTGAATCACATGAAACCAATTTTACCAACCAAGAAACCATATGTGTGTGGGTCTCTTTGTCTTCTCTTGCCAAAATATTCCACCATATTAATTTGACCATTCTATGTTTTTGGAAGGAATGAAATTTCAGAATACGCAACCTCGCCCTTACAGAACATTTTTCAGAAAATGTGTGTGCCAAGGTTGTATCCTTTTATCATTCCTATTCAATCCGGATGTTGAACAATTGGCCTAAGAAACTGGTCCATATAAAAAAATGCAGAATCAGGGTTGGAGGAAAACTCATTAATAACCTGTGATATGCAGATGATACAGCCTTACTTGCTGAAAGTATAAAGGACTTAAAACACTCACTAATGAATATCAAAGAGTACAACTAAAATCTTCCGTTTGGACTACACTTCAATGTAGCAAAAGCAAACATCTTCATAACTGGACCAATAAGTAACATCATATTACAAATCAAAATAATTGAAGTTGCTAAGATTTAATGTAGTTTTACCTTACTTAACAATCAACACCTAAGAAAATGGTAGTCACAAGATCAAACAATGTAACACACTGGGTGAATCTGCTTCAAAGGAACAGTTCAAGTGTTAAAAACAAAGATGTTACTTTGAATAACATCTGACCTAAGTTGTGATATTTTCTATTATCACATCATATGTATGAAAAAAACTGGACAAGAAAAAATCCATTTGAATGATGATTGGGGCCAAAAACACTGGATTGCCAAAGGAAAACAACGAAAAATATGTTTTGAAAGAATTATAACCAGAATGCTCCTGAGAATCTCTGATGGGAGGCTTGGTCTCGCATCCTTTGGGCATGTTATCAGAAGGGATCGGTGCCTGGTAAAGCAGAGTCAGTGAAGAAGAGGAAGAAAGATCCTCAAAGTGATGACTGATGCAGTGGTTACAGCAATGGACTCTCGGATAACCACCACTGTGAGGATGGTACAAGACCGTGTAGTGTTCTCTTTGGTTGCATATAGGGTCATTATGAATTGTAACTGAATCATTGGCACCTAGTAAGAATATACCCATCGCTATCAAGCCATTTCTCACTCTTAGCGACATTATAGGGCAGAGTACACCTGCCCCTTTTAGGTCTCATATGAGCAGACAGCATCATTTTTCTCCTGCGAAGCAACTGGTGGGTTTCAACCTCTGACTTTGAAGTTGTCCAAATGTATGACCCATGATGCCACCAGGGGTCCTAACAAAAATACAGTATTTCTTAAAATATACTAAAGTAAGTATTATAACTTTCTTTATATACCAAGTGGTCTTTTTTATTCTTGGCATCACTGAAGTTTAAAAAATGTATGTATGTGCATATACATCAAGAGAGCCAATAAATTTGTTTTGGCAATAAGTACAGCCAAAATGCTCCTTAGAGCCAAGGAGAGTGCGACTTCATCTCTGGTACTTGAACATGATCTCAGAAGAATCCAGCTCCTAGAAAAGGACATCATGCTTGGGAAAGTCAAGGGGTGGCCAAAAAGAGGAAAGCCCCAGACAAGTTGGATTGACAGGGGCTGCCACAAGGGGCTCAACCCGAAGAACACTTGAGAGGATGGCTCAGGGCCCAGGAGTGTTTCCTTCTGCTGCCCCCAGGGTGTCCCTGCGTCAGAAGCAACGTGGTGGCACCTAGAAGACAGCAACGATGAATTTACTTGAGGCAACAGATATGAATGGGGCAGTAAAACAATGCAAGAACAGATAAATCTCTCATCAGAATGCTAAAATGGGTAACACTGAGTAGACCATTGCCATTTTAATTGTCTTCCCTCCGAGCTATGTTTGTTAATAACTAATTATTAAATTTGAAATAAATATAGTAACAAGAATGCGTTTTCCTCTCTAAAACTATGCCTCGTGGATATTTAGGCCTTCAGTTCTGCATGGCTGTGATAAAACTCCATTGGAGCATCTCCATCCTGGCATTGGATTCCCTCAGAATGATTAGCACCATGATATGGCATGCAGGAATAAACTGAAAATGAGTATGCAATTGAGACAATGTATCCAAACATGCCAGTGTAATTTTTGGCATGGGATATATAAGTGTTAATCATCACATCCAGTTTGCCAAGCAAAGAGATGTAAACAAAAAGAATATCATCACACATTTGTGAGTTAGCAAGCACCATGGAGGCCCCTCCAGGGTAATGGAAGGAAATGGGGCCAAGCCATGTTGATCCTGCCAATATTGGTTCATTTTTGTTTCTCCGGCAGCCAGTAAGGTGATTGGCACCAAATCACAAAGCGAGAGAGATGAGTATCCCAATAATCAATGTCCCTTGTATACTTAGTGAAAGTAAAGCACACACATGCAGACACAACCATCCAGAGAGGAATAATAGGAAGGCTAAATTGACTGTAATCTATGAGAAGAATGCTATCCATGATCACCATATGCCAAATTGCTTTCCTGCCCATAAAGTGGGCTCTTCTATTGGTGCTGACTGGCCTGCTTCAAACAGCCACATCTCCTTGCCATGGAATGGCATGTACTATGTGCCAGATCAAGGCAAGTCTGCCTGAAAACCAACAGGAGGACACTTAATAGTTCTAGTTGTTGTTTAGTATGGATGTTATTTTAGGTAGTGGACTTTCTCTTGTATTGGAATTGAAGTAACTGATTCTAGAGCTAAGAGAGGATTCTCTACATCTGCCATGAGTGAGCCCTTAGAAAGTGGTGGCCAAGAAGGAAGAAGAAAGAAATGGCATTATCTTGCAAGTACAATGTCTGAACAGGACAAGATAAAGGGAGAGCTCACACGTGGAAATCAAAGGGATTGTGAACGCAGAGATGCCACCTAATCTTAAAGATTAGGAAACAAAAGGAGCCAGAAGGAAGGAAGGCAATATTGCAAAGTGCTGAATTGTCACAATTGGGAAAAAACAAATCTCCACTCCGAAATGTTCTCGGTCCTTTAGCTTTCAATTTTCTTAAAACGTCATCACAAACCCCAGTGATCAGCCTGTTTCCTTTGAGAAAAATCTAGCATTGTACTTTCATTTCCCCCAAATTCATCACAACCTTCTGTGCTGACCTCTCTGCCTTAAATGTCACTGCCCCAGCAGGAACCCCCGGGGGGGGGGCTGTTTTGATTTGACTTTTTTATTGCTTTTTTGGGGGGAAGCTCTCTCCTGAAACTGAGACAAGTGCATTTTGAGAGGACTTTTTGGCAGCCATCCTCTGATGGCAGGAACCTATGTCAAGGTTGCCTTGGAAGCACGCGTGTGTGTGGACTGGATCTCTAGAAGCAATCGTTGGGACCTCTCTTTGCATGTGCTCAACCTCTAAAGGGGAGGGAAATGTGCTTTGTAGCACACATTTGAATCGTATAGTGTTCTTTTAAGAAGTGAAATATATAGTTTAAGAAGCCTGGAGAGGATAGGTAAACCTATAGACAGTAAGTAACTAGCTGACAGCTTAGTGGTTACGTTTAGCTACTAACCCCAAAGTCAGAGGTTGGAACCCACCAGGCACCCCAAGGGAGAGGGAAAGAGAAAACACCACTCCTGTAAAGAGGTTCAATCTCAGAAACTCACAGTGGCAATTCTACTCCGTGCTACCAGGTCTCTATGAGTCAAAATTGACTGCAGGGCAGTGAGTTTGCTTGTTTGTAGTTTTAGGGTTAGGATAGGAGAGGTTGGGGGTAATGCAGAGCTAATGGCATGCACATGAATGAAGAAAATGTCCTGAAATTGGTTGTGATGATGATTGCCCAACTCCTTTAAAAAATACATAAAACCTTGAATTGATAGGTATGTGAAATATAAATCAATGTTAAAAATAAATGAAACGTGCACATACACATGCATACACACACACACACACACACACACACACACACACACACACATGAAGCCTGGATAACTTGTAAGGCTATGTCCCAAAATTGAATTACTAATCTTTCATTACATATCCCTGCAGGGAATTATCATAAGAGAAGAGTAGCTTTATAACTTATAGAATAAACTCTTTTGAAATATTCAAATGAAACATTCTCCAAAGCCTCGTGAACCATTTGTAAATTTCCAGTAATCTAGGTTTGAAGACACTAGTTTGCCTCATTTTCCTTTTTAAAATGTTTATCAAACAATATTAGGTTTCTAAATCCCGGTGATGTAATGGGTTTTGTGTTGGGCTGCTAGTCTGAAGGTCAGTGGTTCAAATCCTCCAGTTTCCCCCTAGGAGAAAGCAGAGGCAGGCTGTCTGCTCGTGGAAAGATTTACAGCCTCAGAAACCCACAGCAGCAGTTCTACTGTGTCCCGTAGGGTCGCTGTGGGTCAGATGGACTTGATGGCGGTGAGCTGAGAGTCTCTTTCAGGCAGCCAGGAATATGACGAAAATGACAGACAATGGCTCCCACAGAGTCAGACCTGCTTTTCCTCAGCTGCACAGGTGGTTGCTTCAGTCTGTAACTGCTCCCTTATAAGTGCAAGGTTATACTTCTGGTAATGAATAATCTTAAAGTCTCCATAATGGTATATATTTAGGACATCTATTAAAGGTTCACAAAATTACATCATTCATTTGGATCTGTCCCATTAAATTAGCGTTATGGTCATTTCATACTCTCTCATTAAAAGTTTATTATTAATGAAATTATATGTGTTCATTGTATATATGTGTGTGTGACTACATAAAAATTCTAAGTGACTTTTATGAGGCTAGAATATGCTTCTCTGAATAGATTGAATGAACTTATCCTATTTTTAGTTAATGATTGGGTTCATTTGTTAAAAATTTAAAACCTCTTTTCCCCCTTTCTCAGAAAATTTCCAAATTAGAGTACCTCCACCCCAGTTCTATCATTAGCAGATGGATCAATGGACAATGCTTCAATGATCACAAGAATGGGATAGGCAGGATCATTCATTTGATCTATTTTTCTTCTCTTTAGAGTTTTGTTCAACATTGATGTTACTATGATGTGGTTTTAAAATATCTCCTTATAAGAATGAAAAAAATCATTTTTACCTCTAATTGGTAAAGTTTGTAGTGTCTAAAGAGTCATTAGTAATTATACACGATGGAGTTTTTAAAAACCTCCATGGAAAAATATCCTTCTAAGATAGAATATATTTTGGAGTTCTCATAATGCTTTCCTTTATTCCAAAAGATTATTAAGAAATAAAAGACTTAGATTTGAAGCTCTGAATTTTTAATGACATGAAATTTTTATATTAATCTTATAATTTATAAAGACATTCGTAACTTCAATGTGCATCTGATTTTACAGTGTTACATTGATTATAAATTCAACCTCAATCCATTCCATACATACACTGATATAGAAGGAAACGTTTATATGTCTGAGAATTATTACATTCTACTTAGTATTGCTAAGTGCAAAGTAAGCTCACATAACAACTATGTTTTTGTAACCATTGCCTTATCATAACTTTGAATTAATATTATTTTTCAAATAGTATATAATCCTATGTTACAAGTTTCTAAAATAAAACCAAGGAATTCCTACAAGACTAATAAGGTAAAGAAAAAATTTAAACACCTGTGGGTTTTCTACTTAGTTTAAAATACAGTAAATCCAGAAAGTAAAGAACATTGCAATAATCCAAACATAGAAATAGCCTAGAGACCACACAGGAGAAATTCAGAGATCATATTGGAATTATTGACAAAATACAAGACTGAAAATATTCCAGAAACATTATTTTAGTTTTCTTAGGCCAGTGGTAAAAAGAAATCGATAGTGTGCATCATGGTAATAAGCATTTCAAGAAAATTTTGATAGACAGGAAGAGTCAGAGTATGCAAAAGTTTATTGCTCATTTCCATTAGTGATATTAGCAATAACATGGATTATTTGTGGATTTAAAATTTTAAATTAAACATCAAGTGAATTTTGACTCACAGCGACTCTGCAGAACAGAGCTGAACTTCCCTTTAAGGTTTCCAAGGCTGTAATTTTTTTTAAACATTCTATTAGGGGCTCATACAACTCTTATCACAATCCATACATATACATACATCAATTGTATAAAGCACATCTGTACATTCTTTGCCCTATCATTTTCAAAGCATTTGCTCTCCACTTAAGCCCTTTGCATCAGGTCCTCTTTTTTTCCCCTCCCTCCCTGCCCACCCCTCCCTCATGAGCCATTGATAATTTATAGATTATTATTTTGTCATATCTTGCCCTATCTGGAGTCTCCCTTCACCCCCTTCTCTGTTGTCCATCCCCCAGGGAGGAGGTCATACATAGATCCTTGTAATCGGTTCCCCCTTTCCAACCCACTCACCCTCTACTCTCCCAGTATCGCCCCTCACACCCCTGGTCCTGAAGGTATCATCCACCCTGGATTCCCTGTGCCTCCAGCTCCTATATGCACCAGTGTACAAACTCTGCTCTATCTAGTCTTGCAAGATAGAATTCGGATCATGGTAGTGGGGGTGGGGGGGGTGAGGAAGCATTTAGGATCTGGGGGAAAGCTGTATTCTTCATCGGTGCTACATCGTACCCTGACTGACTCATCTCCTCCTCTAGACCCCTCTGTGAGGGGATCTCCAGTGGCCAACAAATGGGCTTTGGGTCTCCACTCTGCCCTTCCCCTTCATTCATTATTGTAAGTTTGTTTTGTTGTTTTTTTTTTTGACGATGCCTTATACCTGATCCCTTTGGCATCTCGCGATCGCACAGGCTGGTGTGCTTCTTCGGTGTGGGCTTTGTTGCTTCTGACCTAGATGGCTGTTTGTTTATCTTCAAGCCTGTAAGACCCCTGACACTATCTCTTTTGATAGCCGGGCACCATCAGCTTTCTTCGCCACATTTATTTATGCACCTGTTTGTCCTCAGCGATCATATAAACGCATAAAGCCTCATCCTTGCGTTCTGAAGGCCAACTCTTAAAGTACCATGTCACCAGGATGCCTTCAATCTTCCACAGTTCGCATTAAATGTGTATATGTAGAGGAGGGAAATAGGTCAAAGCAGCAATTGACAAAGGTATCTGAAAAATATTGCAGGTAAAGAAAACTACACATTATTCGACACCCCTCTCATTTAAGAATAAGATCTATTTCCTCTCCCTTTGCATTTGGGTTGTTTGAAACACCTCTGGCAGCAAGGACATCTGAAAAAAATACTGCAGAATTTTTGGAGCTGGCCATTCTTGGTCTCCTGCACCATGGACTCCCATGTATGTACTCTGATTGCTCCATTAGAGAAATTTTATGAATATGCCCAGAGATTGTATGTAGGAGACCTGTCTGAATCAAACTATCCACCTCCATCAAGAAATAAAATTCTGGTTCCTCTTTCCCTGTGGAGACACAATCAACACCCATCCCCTGTGTGGGTTAGTGCCCTGTTCCCCCGGCTAGCCATGTCTTCCCCCCGCCCTCCTTTTTAGTGGGCTACCATATATATCCCATATGAATCCCTGAGTTTAGTATGACCCCTGCCATATTACCTGGACATCACCCCAGGGACACATGCATACAGTAGCTTCTTCCCTATGCCCCTTTTGGATTTTTTGAGCTTACCTCAGTGCACTCATGTAGTACCTGTCCTTTTATGTTTGGCTTACTTCACTTAGCATAATTTCCTCCAGTTCTTCCCTTGCAGCGATGTGTTTCATGCGTTCATCACTTCTTTTTAGGGATTAGTAATACTCCATTGTATGTATGTACCAGAATTTTTAAACACAGGGAATACAGGACAGATGAACCCCTCAGGACCAGAGGTGAAAGTGGTAATATCAGGAGGGTGGAGGGAAGGTGAGAGAGAAAGGGGAAACAGATTACAAGGATCTATATATAATCTCCTCCCTGGGGGACAGAGAGCAGAGAAGTAAGTGAAGGAAGATGTTGGATGGTGTAAGATATGACAAAGTAATAATAATTTATAAATTATCAAGGGTTACTGGGGGGAGGGAAGGGAGGAGAGAAATGAGGAGCTGATATCAAGGACTCAAGTAGAAAGCAAATATTTTGAGAATGATGATGGCAACATATGTACAAGTGTACTTGACACAATGGATGGATGAATGGATTGTGATAAGAGTTGTAGGAGCCCCAATAAAATGATTTAAAAAAAGAGAAGACGTAAAATTCTAAAACATAAAAAGACCAGACAAAGTGGCTGTGACCCTCAGACACCCTTGACACCTGTAACTGAGCCCTTCGACAATGTGTTAGTCTGGATAAACTAGGGAAACACCCACAGAAACTCATATATGTACAAGAGAGAGTTTTATATAAAGGGAAAGTGTACATTCAGAAAGCATCCCAACCCCATCCAGTCCAAGCCCGTAAGTCCCCAACTTAGCCCATCTGCCTGATACGGATCTATAAAATCCTCCTGAAACTCACCACGCACACACAGGGATGCCAAATGAAGGACACTCACAGGCCAGTGGGTAGAAATTCCTTGAATCCAGTGATGGTATAAGCATCTTGGCACTGGCAGGGGTCTCCATGTGGCTTCTCCAGCACCTAGGGCTTCATTAGGGTAGATCCAAGTGGCTTCTCCTCAGGGATTTCTCACAGGAAGTGAGCATTTCCAGCTGAGACATAGAACTAGCTAAGGCAGCCACACACTGGTTTGACCATCAGAGAGCAAGAGACAAGAGAAGTAGAAAGTTAAGGCTCACCAAGCTATTTATCCCTCCATCCTTCAATTAATCCCACAAGTGCTTATCAGCCAGGTTGGCACAATAAGCCTTAACTATCACACCCAGATATTAACTTTCAGCTAGACAAATGATGGGCCCATAAAATGAATAATAACACCAGACAGGAACATAATCTTCAGTACAACCAACCATACAAAACCACAAAGTCGGCATTTGCCTAAAACAAAGCTCACAAAGTAGGAACAGGTGAGAAGGATGAATGGTAACAGAGAGCACAGGGAGGGAGGGGAGCAGTGCTGATACATTGAAATACCAACCACTGTCACCATTCACACTGTGTACATACTGTGGAATGGGAAAAATAATATGCCCTGGAAACTTTCACCCAGACTACTTGTCAGAACAGTGTCTTGGGGCAAGATCTGACCTTTTCTGACTTCAAAAAGGTGGAAGAGTAGAATCACCATTAAGATCAGCCCTTGGTCAAAATTCTTTTGAAGCCAAGTCAGACAAGTGTTCATCCTCTTTCTTTATCAATTCTGCTATTGACAGTCCCTCCCACGTCACCCATCACTCCCTTACTGAATTTGATAATTCATTACTTTGTCTTCTGGATTGTATAGTTAAAGTCACATGTCATCTCCAGTTATAATATTTTAAAGAAATCCTTCAGCCACTTGTTTAAATGTTTCATTGGAAAACTCTTATCTTATCTGCAGCTGATCTGGACAAAACAGTTTTGAGCCACTGATCACCCGAGAAGGAAATTAGCTCAACTTTAATTTTTCTGTCTGATTATAATTGTATATAATGGACCTCGAAATATCTAGAAGGTTGATTACTGTTTTATTACTAATTGTTGGACCTTTTCAATTTGTGTACAAACAAGATGGATTTTTGCTTCACAAAGCAACAATGATGTGGATGGTCTTCTCCTGGTACTTCTTATCAGACTTGTTAATAGCCAATGTCTACATTGGAATAATTATCTGGAATCTTTGTGAAAGTAAATTTTTGAGCTATTCCCAACTGAATCATGTGGTGTAGAAAGCTAACTAAGAAATCTAGTAGGACCAAAACAGAAAACAAAATGTGTGGAAGTGGAATGGAAAACTCATCTGCTCTATAAACATGCATCCAACTCACAGTAAAACTTTATTTTTTAAAGAAAAGAATACATCTCTGCAGAAGAATATTCCCCCACACTGACAATAAGAACTGATTAAAATCTTCCTGTGAAATAGGAAGAGTTTCCCAACCAGAAATTGATCTCAAACTTAAAGGTGATTGATCTGAAGAAGCTAATTATACAATAATATTTCTTTACAACACGCAAAATATCGTACAAAATAATAAAACATAAATTTTCAATCCTAGAGCACAAGCTATTGTACCCAAATTACTCAGAATCCCAAGATAAATGAAGCCCTTCAAGAAACCCATTGGACTTGACAAATCTTGAAGACATTCCAAGCACTTATATTTTTCAAGTTGACGGACTGCTTCTTATAAAGCAGAGAAATTAGCCAACTTATGGCCAAATAGAAAGCTCCTGAAAAGTGTCCTGATAAATTTATGTAAACACAAATTATTTTCAGGAAATCAATCATGGCAATTCTTTATGAAATGAAAATTTTGATGTAATACAGTAGGTATAGGTCAAAACAGATTAATTCATGCTATGAGACTGAGAAATACATCCCGAAGGGGAAGCTAACAGAAGGAAGATGATTAGCACTTGAGGCCACTGCAAAGTGCTAGAGAAACAACCATGTGAGTGTGGGCGTCCTGTGGCCGCTGGACTTCCAGGCAAGGTCACAGAATGAGAGAGTAAAGAGAATCCCCACATCGGATGCTGCTTTATTTTCTCCTGACTATCTGAAATTTCCTCAGAGCCCAGAATCTGGAATAGCAGAGGAGAAAGCAGCAGCTAAGAGACTGACAAGATCATTAGAGTTTTATTGCATTCCTGGTGCAGGTCTGGGTATTGGAAATAAAAGTTTATACCAGAGAAAGCATGAATTATGAGGTAATGAACAGATCCTAAAGCTGAACTGTAGTTAGGACCGCACAACTCTGAAAATTCACTAAAAATCATTGAAGAATGCTTTTAAAATGGGTGAATTTTAAAGCAGGCACAGTAGAACCCCAGACCTCGATGATAATTCGTGCTAGAAGGAGCCTCAGGATGCAATGAAGTCAAGTTCCAAATCATTTTTTCCCATAAGAAATAACTGAAAATGATCAATCCATTCTTGACCACTAAGTCTTTACCTTAACCTTGCCTTTTGATACAAAACATTACACAGAAATTTCAAAATAATAAGTTCAGAGTTAAATAATATAACTTAAATAAGAAACACAACTTTACCATGATCCGAATTCTACCTTGCAGGGCTGGATAGGGCAGAGGTTGTACAGTGGTACATATGAGGGCTGGAGGCACAGGGAATCCACGGTGGATGATACCTTCAGGACCAAGGGTGTGAGGGGCGATGCTGGGAGAGTGGAGGGTGAGTGGGTTGGAAAGGGGGAACTGATTACAAGGATCCACATGTGACCTCCTCCCTGGGAGAGGGATGGCAGAGAAGGGGGGGAAGGGAGACTCCGAATAGGGCAAGATATGACAAAATAACGATGTATAAATTACCAAGGGCACATGAGGGAGGTGGGAGCGGGGAGGGAGGGGGAAAAAAAAGAGGATCTGATGCAAAGGGCTTAAGTAGGGAGCAAATGCTTTGAGAATGATTGGGTCAGGGAATGTATGGACGTTCTTTATACAATAGATGTATATATATGTATGGATTGTGATAAGAGTTGTATGAGTCCCTAATAAAATGTAAAAAAAGAAAAGAAGAGAAAAAAAATGATTAGGGCAAAGAATGTACAGATGTGTTTTATACAATTGATGTATGTATATGTATGGACTGTGATAAGAGTTGTATGAGCCCCTAATAAAATGTTTTTAAAAAATTAACTTAAAAAAAAAACAACTACAGTATGGCCCATACCTTGAGATTGATGAGGATCTGGATCTGTGGACACAGATGGGGAGAGGAGTATGGAGAGAGTCGATGTTTGGAAGGGGAATCCCCTTCCATAAAATCAACTGGTAGCTGCTTTTCACGGTTACCCCCCCCCCCCTTCTTTGTCTTTTTGCACTAGGACCTGGCTGGGCTTCTCTAAATGCATAAATAAACCTGTCTAATGTGGTCTACTGTTGTCATTTCTTTAACTGCTTTCTAAAAGAGTTTACTAAATTATTATCAACAACATCGATAACCAGTTCCTTATCATGATGTTTCTTCTCAAAAAACTCTGTCTTAGGACCCACATTTTAAATCTAAAAACAGTACAAAAAGCCACAAAAGCTAAGAAGATTATAGCAAAATGCTTGGAATACAGCCGTAAAATGTTTAAACAGTACCAACAACTCCAACTAATGTCGAGTTACCGAAAGACGAGCTGCTTTGGTTTAAAAAATTGGGTCGGCTTCTGATGACTAGTTTGCTCTCTGATGCAAAATTTTCTCGACGTTTCGTGTAAAACTCGATTGTGCTGAGTATTGATATGGTCGAGTAGCGAGGTTCTACTATATTTTATACTAAATAAAACTGTTAAAATAAATAAAAATAATAAAAGTGAGGAGAAAAACACTTAGAAACGTAAACATAGGATGTTGCAGAAAAATGAAAATCAGTAGGTACTAAAAACCTTCTTTAAAAAGGCAGAGTACCTATGAAATAAAAAGAGAAAAACCTAAAACTAATGGCTATCATAATAAATGGCTATCATTTCATCTAAAAGATAATAAAACTCTTGTAAATGGGCTACATTTCCTAATTTATTCAACAAAGGGTAAGAAAGAGAGTTTGAAGTAATTGAAAACAAATATTGTGAAAATGCTCAAAATATTAATTTCTATATTAAATATTGAATTATTCAATTCAAAGACAAAGATGATCAAATTTGATATTTAAAACATATGTGAATTGCATACAATCTAAAACCAAAAGGATAAATGTTTAGTTGGATAAGAAACACAACGCAAAAATTTATAAAACAAAGATAATATAGAGAACAATTTTATCACAGTATACATGAAGAGAAAAACACAATTATTCTACCCATTATATACTCTAAGGCAGTGATTTTCAACCTTCCTAATGCTACGACCCTTTCATACAGTTCCTCATGTTAGAGTGACTCCAGAACCATAAAATTATTTTCATTGCTACTTTATAACTATAATTTTGCTACTGTTATGAATTGAATAGGGTGACCCTTATGAAAGGGTCATTCACCTCCCAAAGTAGTCGCAACCTACAGGTTGAGAACCGCTGCTCTAAAGGAATATAAAGCAAACACAAAAAACTGTGCACCCCACATTTCTCACCACACGATTCACAGCAGAAGGAAGATGGACAGAACCTCAGTACCCATGGGTCGAGAAATAGACAACTAATGTTGGCAGATAGGTACAACGGGCAACCACGCATCACTGAAGAATGAGGAAATTGTCAAACACTTCATGGCTCGGATGAACTTGGCTGGATGTTATGCTGAATGAAGTTCGCCAGTCACTAAAGACAAATCCTGTATGAGAATACTGTTCTAAAAGGGAAATTAAGGAAAAAAATGTTCATGTCCAAAAAAAAAACAAAAACACACACTCTAATGGTTAGGAGAAGGTGGAGAAGCAAAGGGAGGACAGGGGATGCAAAGTGAAAAATAATTGAACGTTAAATCTGTCTTTACTTATTTTTTTAAAAAGCTACTGTGAAGAGTGGTATTTTGTATAATGTCATGGTTAGTCCTCCAGTAAAATAATAATTCTGAACATGTATGTACTTCAGAACTTGACGATTAAAAAGGTAACTGGAGATCATATTTGGTCATTGTTGCCCAGCTTTCTCAAAAATTGTTTAATGTCTCCTTTGAACACATGAAGGTAGGCTTTAAATATTTTGACTTTAGAGTATATAAACAGTCACATTAGCATCAGTGAAGCCTTACTCTTTGCTGTAACTCTGAACAGGTTTCAGCTGAGCCTTTATTCTATGACAGCAGCAAGGAAACACCGGGAGAACTACTTCAGACAATGAAAAGCCAGTAAATGAAAACTTCGACTCACCATGGTCTGATCCTTTGTGCGGGGCATCGTGAAAACAAAGTTTGCGTTGCCATGCCTCAAAAAGTCTTTGGCCTGACTCTGCAGTGGCAAAGGAATGCCAAACACCCATGGTGACTCACACCAATAGTTTGTCAAGCTGTAGGCCTTCGTAAGTACGGATGTATCCTAGGAAATGGTCACAAATGTTGGATATTGTAAAAAGTACACCATCATTTTATGTATGTTGCCAGAATGTCTGTCCTTAATATGCTATAATTGGTTTTCACCTCCAGTGCACCAAGTCTGCAGTTAAAAGTGAACTCGGCCTTTATCATGCAAACTCTACAGAAACAAAGCTGTGACCCTACCCTATGCAAGGAAGACAGACACAATGGGGGAACCTTTGCTTCAAGACTCATGAGAAGACCAAGAATAGTGTAGCTTCTTGAACAGTCATAAAATAAATAAAACTGTGTTATTGCAATTAGAAAACAAAAGGAGAGGGAACATGAGATGAGTAATAACATCAAATTGCCACAGTTTTATTTGAAATCTATCCTAAAGAGAAAAACTTAATTTTTTTTTGAATTTCAACCGAGAGATTTTCAGTGTTAGAATGAAAATAGGCATAAATAACTTTTATTTGAAACCTGTTATAAAGGGCAGAGATAAACAATTTTAAAATTTAGAATTTCAACCAAGACATTTTCAGAGTTAGATTATAAACCCTTTACAATATAATTGGGGCAGTATATGAGTAGTGAGAAATATTGTCTACTAAATTTTTTAAAGTGTACTATGTATAATTTATTAATTTAATATTTATAAATGACTATGCACTAGGGAGACTTCAATTTGTATTCCCCCATACAGAAAGTAGTATGACTCCATGGCAAAATATTGTGCTCCATGGTCACAAAGATCTGTCCAAACCCTCTCACAACAGATCCCATCACAGAATTGATTACATTGCACTAGGTTTTGTCATGGAGGACTATGAGGCCTGAACTTCTGAACACTGAGAATCCTGGCTCGGTCAAGTTGACATACAATTTAACCATTATAGGTTTAAACTAACTTACATTTTCAAAGCAAAATTCCTCAGACCTAGACCAATAAATAATATTATGATACATGGAGAAAAGTTTGAAGTTGACAACGATTTCATTTTGGATCCACATGATTGGATCCACAATCAATACTCCCTGAAGCATCCGTCAAGGAATCAAAGCGCATACTGCATACGGCAAATCTGCTGCACAAGACCTCTTCAAAGTGTTAACTTTCAGGACTAAGTTGCGCCTGACCATGGTATTTTCAATCACCTCATAAGCATGTGAAAGCTGATCACTGAATAAAGAAGAGCAGTGAAGTATGAATGCAATTCAATTATAGAGTTGGTATCTAATATTTAATATACAATAGATACCGGAAGAATGAACAAATCTGGCTGGGAAGAATTGCATCCAGAATGTTCTTTAGGAGCCATGATGGTGAGACCTTATCGCATGTACTTTGGACATATTATCAGGTGGACTGGTCTCTGGAGATGGACATCATGCTTCATAAAGTAGAGGGTCAACAAAGAAGAGGAAAATCCTCAACATGACAAATTGACAATATGGCTGGAACAGTGGAATACGTTCATATGAATGGGACAGGGTTGGACAGTGTTATGTTCTGTTGTACATAGTCACTGTGAGTTAGTATGGATATGATGACACCTAACAACAGCAGGAGCCTTTGTGCTATGGGGCTGCTACCACAAGATCAGCCATTCAAAACCACCAACTCCATGGGACACATGCTCCGATCAGCAATTAGTCTCAGAAACCCACAGTACAGTACTATGCTGTTTTCTAGGGTCATTGTGATTTGGAATCGACTCAATGGCAGTGAGCTTGCTTGATTGTTCTGAACCATAACAAGCATGTGATTTTAAAAGAATCACATACACTTCTGTGTTTCCAACACAGGAAGGGGAAGAAAGTGCACTGACTAGGAAGCACTTTCTGGAATATCCCTTGCTTGCAGCAGAAAGGTAGCAGTAAAAATGGGAAGATGATATCAGATTAAATTTGTTTTCCAAGACAACAGGGTTTCCTTTCCTATTGGAAGTAGATTATGAGAAAAGGAAAGAAGTCCCAAGTAATCAATCTTTTATTACATTTGGTCGTTGCTAGAATGTTCTTTCTATGAACAGTATAGGGAAATGAAAGCAGTGCTTGATGCTATCTTCCTATCTTTCTCTTGAGCATACGGTACTTCTTTTCTCATATGAATTAAATTTAAGGTTCAGATTTTTGCAGTATCTGTATTGTTTTATTGTTAGTTGATGTGGAGTGGATTCCAGTTCCTGGCAACTACAAGTGTGGAGTACCCCTTCTTCCTAGGGTCTTCAAGGATCTGGGGGTCCATGGATCACGAGGCCTTTCTTCTGAGTCATGTGAGAAGGTTTGAAGCACAAACTCTCCAGCTCATGGAAGATCACTTAAACATGTATGCCACCAAAAAATAAAACAAAAATCCACTGCCACTGAGTTGTTTCAAACTCAGAGAGACCCAATAAGGCAGAGGAGAATCATCTAATAGGGTTTTGCAGACTGTATATCATTAGGGACTAGACTTTCACACCTTACCGTTGTGTGTTCAATCACTGATCTACTGGTTAGCAGATGAGCGCTTTAACTTTTTCAATATCTCTCACATTTAAAAAGTTGACATTCTTAGTTGCACTATGCATATTCTAAATTTATTTTGCCAAAACTAAGATCAGCTCCCTGCTTTCTAGTCCCCCATCTTGTTCTGTTTTAATTATAACTAACTCCTTTTATAAAGACTCAAAGTATTATGATTCTTCCCCATTTCATTTTATTTTCATAAATGAAAATTGTTTACACAGTAGGTAGCAACTGCATAGCTTAGAACTCACTCTTATGTGACTGATCTAGTCTTATTTTATGCTCTTTTCTTTGGCAACAGAAAGAAATGTAATCCTGCTTGAGCCAAAAGAAATTGATTAAAACTTTACAAAATTGATATCTCTGTTTTAACCAACAAAGAAAATAGGACCCAGATCCCAAGAGTATTGAAATTGTCAGTGTTCCCTTTCTAAAAAACAAAAGATTAAACAAGGAAAAGGGTGGCTATCACAAAGACAAACAGTGCTGAATATATGTTGGAACTATCCATAGTAGATCAATGGCGAAGGGCCCATTGACCGAAGATGAGTCTGTAGCTGGAAGCACTGAATACCCAGTGCTGACAGAGATGAGGAAGAGGGATACTGACAACCACATTTAAGGACTGGAACCTAAAATAGGTTTAGCTGATAAACAACTATGAGAAAATGTATGCCATTGTGGAAGTTACATAATTTGGTGTCATCTTGGGAATATTAACAGAGAAGGAGTGAAGTTTAGCCTGTCCATCCGACTGCAGTTTGATGACCTCATTTGGAGGTGTAACAGAGATAAATAGTGCACTGGTAGCCAGACACACTATCTGTCCCACATTCCTGTTGACAAGTCACATGGAGCTACACTGATGGAGCCAGAGCCCTGGAGATGGGGGAGCCACATGGAGACGCATGTCATCACTGAGATGCTTCCATCACCACTAGATCCACAAGATATTCCACCCACTGTTCTGTGATCTTCCTGCATTCAATGTCATTGCATGGGTTTCATGAGTCTGAAGAGGAATTTATAGACTAGTAGCAGACATACAGGACTGGGCTGTGATGTTTTTTAATATATAATTACTTTTTATATAAAGGTCTTTCTTATACACATATGAGTGTTTATGAAATTTGTTTCTCTAGTCAATCCAGAGTAACACATTATGGTAGCTTGGGAGTGGACTACTAGAGAAATAAATCATAAAGATGGAGAGCGGATGCGTCTTTGACCCCTGCCTCATGGTAGTTTTTCTTCTTTGACTAGCCAGAGGTCAGATAGGGCCATGCAGTTGACTGGGTTATTTTCTGGAAAGAACATGGGAAGTTAAAGTTTTGATTCTTTTCTTTGGCTGTTGTCTTCATATGTTCCTCTTTGAAATGGTTAAAAATGAAGGTTAACATATATTTTAAGGTCAGGGGTAGAAATCACCTCTTGAATCTCTTAGAGGCTATGCTGCTTAGTGAAAATGACTGACAGAAGACCACATAGTGTCTTCTTGATGCAGTCAGGTCTAAGGTCAGATTTTATATCAATAGAATAGTTTAGATAAGGATTAAGATAAGATAGTGTCATCACATGTGTTACGTAATTTGGAAGAGGAACTTATAGACTGGTATCAGACATATGGGCTAATGTCAGGCTTATGGACTTGACCTGGACTGGACTGGGATGCTACCTTAATATATAATTACTCTTTATAAAAAGCTTGCTTATACACATATCTATGAAATTTTGTTGATCTAGTCAACCCAAACAACACAGCCATTTTACAAGGCATGGAGATATGAGCCTAACTTATTTGTCTTCCAATGGCTCAAATCTTGTTCTTCTTAGGAAATCATCGTTGAGGGTTGTCTGTCCTTTGAAGGCATGTGGTAATTACATAGTTTTATGTCAACTTTAAGGCATATAACAGTGTAGGGTGGTATTCAACCTGTCACTCAGGTCACAGCCTGATGGGGCCTCTTGTGCGTGTGACCTTCTCATAAAGTGGACTCAGAGAACCTGTTATTGTCTATGGGATCTGACTCATAGCAACCCTAGAGGACAAAGTCGAGCTGTTCATGTGGTTTCAACGCTATCATTGTGAAGGAAGCGGGCTGCCACAGCTTTCCTCCATCAAGTAGCTGATGGGCCCAAGGAGCCCACGTTTTGGTTACCAGTTGAATACTTCAACCACTGTGCTACCTGACTCCTTAAGCATCTACTAGTTAGCAGAGGCTAATATTGGGTGCCCCTCCATTTTGTCTACTCCTAGAGAGAATGTGCTCTATCTCCATTCAGACCCATCCCTCTGTATTTGCTAAGACCTCAAGCACCACCAAGGCCAGCCAAAGGACACAGACTCATTACCAAATGAGATGGAGTGGGCTGGTCTTTGTTAGAATCCTAATAAAACTGTCACTAGCTAATGCATATCCTCTGGACCTAACTATGAGGACTAGCCAATTGACACACATACTTAGAAGACTTCAGTGTTTTCCATATGCTGAGTTCTGACCCTTCAATGAACACAAACAACCGCATAGTTTATTGTCGAAGGGCCAGCTTCAGAGTAAATGATATTGCTACAACTTCCTAGATCATTGGCCTGGGCCACTTTCTTGCATTAAAAAGATGGAGCTATGTATTAACTCAATCTATGTATTAACTTGTCTCCAACAAGAAATGTGTGATTGAAATCATGTGTAGTATGGTCAGAGTGGTGGGGGACATGTGCTGCTTGCTGAAAAGTTTGAGTCCATCCATAGGCATTTTGTGGGGGAGGCCTGGGTGTCACTTCTACAAACTAGCCATGGAAAACTCTATGCAGCCCAGGTCTAATCTGACCCACGTGGAGCAGCCTGGCATCAGGGTCGACCAGTAAGCACCTTGATATTAAAACACTGTACAATGCAGAGGAAGGGGCTCAACCTTGGAAACCAAAGTGTGTTCCTACTGTGTTCAAGGGAAATGCATGTAAGATCACCCAGTTTCCACAACAAAATGTGCAAACTCACTTGCCACTCCTGTTGCTCAAATATTGTCTTCTTTAAGTTTCATAAATTTCATATGAACTCTAATTTCAAAACATTCAGACTATACAAACTGGGGAGTTGTAATCTTATTATTTACAGGCAAGTTTCTAAGCCTTGCATTATTAATTAATGGAATATCTAGAGAGCTCAAAATGAAAATAGACAACAGCCTCATTTAATACTGGAAATTCTTAACTTTATTGGAATAAAATGCATGACAAAGCAGATGCTAATATTTCCCCTTATTAAAAGCTAATTAAGAAATCCCCACAGAAAACTTTATATTTAAATGCCTAGTTCTTAGGAGAGACATCTGACTCAGGCTGAATTAAGAAATGAATCACAATATTCATCGCCCTACGAACTCTGCAATGGTTCCTAAATTTGTGATTAACAGGAAATATAGTAATCCTCTGAGGAGAAGAAATCACTCAAAACCAATTTTCAATTCCCTAAATGAATTACTTAAAAAGACCCAATGAGCCGTGTTGAATAATAGTTAACTTAATTATTATCATAAAGTAAACGTCTATGATACATTCTGAGAGAATTTAAAGGAGAGTTTTACCTTTCAGATAGAGCTGTATTTCCATTGATTTAGTTTCTAGATGTGTAAACAGTATTATTAAGATGGTTTATAAAATTAATAAATAGCATTGTGTGTGGCAATTTGGTAAACAGCAAAGCTAAAATAAAGAGTATTTTATGTTTTAAGCATACCTCGATCTCTTGGTTTGATGTAGTGAAAGCTTACTGGTCAAGCAAACATCCAAAGGGACTTATTAAGACTCAGAATTTAAAAAAAAAAGACTCAAGATAGAGCTCTCCGAGTCTCCGTGGTTATTAGAGGTAAGTGAGGTTCTCCTCCTTATACTGGGAAGATCTAGTTCATTTAGAGTGTCCATGTCTTAAACTATTCCTTCTGTCAGAGGTTTCTGCCTGATTGGATTCCATTTTAAAAGAACATAATGCCGAATTCCTTCTGGAATGCAAATCTAGGACCAGAGGCATCCAGATTTAAGGAAGGTTCTTTAACAGACCGTGATGTATAGACCACATGGCCTTGCTTGTCTAAAGTGTAGACACCTGGAGACATGGATGAAGGTCAAAGCCTACAGTCTTCAGTATGTAATATGCCTGAGAGTAAACAGA
This sequence comes from Tenrec ecaudatus, assembly GCF_050624435.1. Taxonomy (NCBI): domain Eukaryota; kingdom Metazoa; phylum Chordata; class Mammalia; order Afrosoricida; family Tenrecidae; genus Tenrec; species Tenrec ecaudatus. The sequence goes on along the minus strand of NC_134544.1, from coordinate 5,254,983 downwards.
GAAAAGTGGAAGGAAGGGTGAAAAGAAAGAAGGAAGAAAAAGACTGGTTCCCCAAACGGGACCAGTAAACAGCATCATGGTAGAGGGGGTGGGATGGAAATGAAGTAATCAAGAATTCCTTTAACTTGAATTGACAATTAATGCCCATAGAAGGAGAAGTCAAGAAATCAACTGACATATTGTATCAGGAAAATCTCAGCTAAATTCCAAAAGGCAAAGGTGTCACGTTTATGACTAAGGTGCACCTGACCCAATCAGGATCTTTGCAGTCACTTCATATGTATGTGAAAATAGGACAATGAAAAAAAAAAAGCAGAAGAATTGCTGCATGCCAGCTGCTCTCTGCCAGAAGAAGACATGAATCTGTGTTAGGGGCGGCAGGGCAGCCTCTTTCTTATGATGGAGGATGGTGAAATGCAACTGGATCTCTTTCTTTGTTTGTTCACATCATCGAGAAAGATCAGCCACTAGAAAAGGATATGCTGTTCGATAAAGTAGAGGGTCTGCAAACTGAGAAGAGCCTATGCTGAGATGGATGCACATGGCGGCCACAATGAATTCAGAGGCACCGATTTTCATCAAGATGGTGTGGGACCGGGTAACGTTTCTGCCTGTCACAAGTTGGAGTCTAGTCAACAACAAGTAACATCGATGACAACCACAGAGTGCACTATGAAAGAAAAGTAAATGGTGAGTTCAATGATGCTTACAGCCCAGGTGGACACTGGACTTGCAGCTCCTGTTAGGATGACACACAAAACCAACATTTGCCATCATATCATCTGGCAGTGCCCATACCATTCATACTGTGAAATGTTTTGATTGAAACCCATGTACATTACAGATTTGAATACATAGCTTCTATAAGTCATTTTTAGGCATGAAATAGATGAAAACATTTCTCTCACAATGACTGTATTTATACAGTTGAACCCATTTATTAAAAAAAGTAATAGATAATAGGGAAAAAATCTTTAGTGTTCTATGAAGACATTTTCTCTGCATTAAAACCTTTCAGTGAGGCAGGCATTCAGGCCTTTGCCAAATGGATTATTAAACACCAGAACTACTAAAATGATGTGTCGTAAATCATCATTTGCTCCCCATCAAATCCACTGCTCCTTGTATAGTCAAAACAGAAGAACATTTGTTTCACTCGACATTTGTGCTTCCAAATGTTCCACATTCTCACCCCCACTTGATTTCACCTCATGGCACCCCAGGTGTGTCCAAATAGCCCTGATTTCTACAGATTTCCCATGATTGATTTTCCAGAAATGAATCACTGGACCTAGGTTCCTAAGTACCTTCAGATGAACTCATCTCCAACCTTTGAGATTAGCAACCAGGCAACATTTACACTACTTAGTTTCTCTGAACTAGACCTATCTTCATAGTGTGGTTATAATGTAATAATACCAATTGTGTGTCCACCATAGCTCTAAGCACTTTGTATTGTGTAATGTTTTGTATAATGGTGTAGAACAGAGTATCTATATAATGCATTTGTGTAGTTTGGGTTGATGGTATGCCTTGGAGGAGTCCTGCTGGTGTAGTGGCTGCATCGTGGGCTGCAATCCACAAAGTCAGTAGTTCAAACCCACCATCCTCTCTCTTGCTAGAAGAAAGACAGAGCTTTCTACTCCCATGAACAGTTACAGTGCTGGAAATTCACAGGGGAAATTCGATCCTGTCCTTTAGGGGCACTCTGAGTCTGCATCAACTTGGTGACAGTGAGTGAGCTTGTTCAATTGTTTTGGTGTTGGTTTGTAATGCATTGCATGGTGTTTGCAATGACGATGGAGTACATTCTAGTGATGTCGCCATTTTACTGACAAGGAAAATGCAATTCAGAATAGGTAACAATAAAAGTGTCCACAAAGCAAGTAAATGTGGAGCTGAGGTTTGGATCCAGGCTGCCAATTTCTGGTTCTGCTGCCAGTTTCTGGTTCCATGGCCAATTTCTCTATTCAAAGAGACACCCAGTGAAATGACCACTCCTTTTCTCCTCGGAATTATCCCTGATTGTCACGTGACTGAAGTCAACTGGATTATCCCCCACTGGAGTAGCTTCAGACCTAAAACTCAAATATCTTATTAAATCAATTTGTGGAGCTATTATTTAAAATCATTGAGCTAATTTTCTCGTCTGAATCTATCTGGAAAATATGGAGCTAGCAGCGCCCATGACAGTTTTGTGTGTTAGAACAGAGTAAGCCCCGGCTCCATTCGTATCTCGTCAAACTACAAAATGAGGGACCTGAATCACCGGCTCTAGTCTCAAAATTGTGTCAAGGGGGATTTTTACACACATTTTCTTGCTAATGTTTCCCTGGTTGACTTGAAGCCCCACACTGTCTCCCACGCTTATCAAAGATGTCTCTATTGCCTGAAGACTTTGCCACTTAGCACAGCATTGATTGAACTGCCTCTTCTCATTTTTGCCCTGCAATCATTTGCTTTTTCAGCACATTTTCTTTGTTTCCTTCTTTAAACCAGTTTGGGATTCTTTGTTAGTCCTTAGCCTCCTCCTCCCTCCAAAAAGTCAACTTTGCACTTACCCTAACTTTCCAACAAGATTAATTTATTTTCCCCCAAGATTGTATTTTTGTTTCTTTGAAGGGCACTATTTGAGGATGTCTTCCCAAATTTTTGACATTTCTTTGACATAAGTCATTTATCTGAGACAGTTTAAAGAGCTATAGATTGTATTCCCATTTCTTGTAGACCAGATACTATAAAATTCTCATAGTTTTATCTTCAATGGGGGCCAAGCCAGCTGTACAGAACCTGCCTAAGTGATTCTGGAAGCTCCATTAGTCACATTGCTATATATTTCCCCTTGGCAGACCTGACGTGGAAAGGAAGTAAGCCTTGAATGTATCCACAATTTTTCCCAAAACAGAAGAAATAGTATAGATTTGCATTGTATGCAAGCTCACTCACTTCTGCTGCTGAATCTGGATCCTGCATCTGGTTTGAAGACCTCCTGTTATAACTTGTGCTGATCTCAGGAAATACCAATAGATCGCTGGATTTATTCACCAATAGACTGCTGACCTTGGATTTATTCAGTGCTGCCTCCACCAGCCTGTGGTCTTCTTGACTCAGTTTCCTACTTTCTGTTCACCAACCTCTATAGCTATTTAAGTCAGGAGAAATCCCCGGTATATCTCACCCACAGGCTCAAATCAGGCTACAATTCTGCAATTCTGATTTTTTGGTTTGTTGGTGCACCATTTCTTGATATAAATATCTTTCTATGTACAACACAGACAAGCACCACTGGTTCTGCTTTTCTAGACAATCTTGCCTCACCATCGTTTAAACAAATAACCAAGTGAAAACCACATGATTATAACATGTGATGCAGAAAAGGCATTTGACAATACAAAGGCTCATTCGTGATAACAAGATTCAGTAAAATAAGAGTGGAAGGGAAATTTCTCAATACAATAAGGGCCATATATGAAGAAACCAATAGCTAACATTTTACTCAATGGGAAAAGCTGAAAGCAATTCCCAATGAATGTGAACCGGGCAAGGGTGCCTTTCGTCAACACTCTTATTCAACCTCGTGCTGGGAAGTCTGGGCCAGATGCACTAGATGACAAGAGAAACCAAAGAAATCCAAAGGCGCAAATGAGAAGGAACATGCTCACTTTTCATGCATGGTTTGTTTTTATACCTAGAAAACCCTAAAGACCCCACACAAACACACACGCAAAAATGTTGAAAATTATCAGAAGATGTGGCAATGTGGCAGAAGACAATATTATCCCACACAAAATCAATCTGATTTCTGTACACAGAGTTCTAAAAAAGGAAATTAAGAAAACAATACCTTTTATAATCACCATACAAAAGAAGAAATACTTAGGAATAAACCTAACCAGAGAAACAAAAGCCTTGGATAAAGAAAATTACAAAATACCACGACAAGAAACCAAAAGAGACCAACACAAGACAGAATGCTCCATGTTCATGGATAGGAAGGTGTTTGTTGTTGTTGGGTGACATCAAGTCAGTCCCCACCCATAGTGATTTTATACACAACAGGATGAAACACTGCCTGGTCCTGTGCTATCCTGACAATAATTACTATGCTTGAGCCTATTGTTTCAGCCACAGAGTCCATCCATCTCATTAAGAACCTCCCTCTTTCTCACTGTCCTTCTACCAAAAACGTGTCCTCCAGGAAACTGGTCTTTCCTGACAACATATTCAAAGTATGTAAGACTAAGTCTCACCCTCCTTGCCTCTAAGGAGCAATCTGGCCATATTTCTTCCAAAACACACTTGAATATGGTCCAGTCAATGTTCTTTCTCCAGTACCACAATTCATCAAATGCATCCGTTCTTCTTTGGTCTTCCTTATTCAATTCCCAAATTTCAGAAGCATGTGAAGCAATTGAAACTACCGTGGCTTGGGTCAGGCGCAGCTCAGTCCCCAAATAACATCCTTGCCATTCAATACTCTAAGGAGATTTTGTGGATCAGGTTTACCTAATGTCACTCATCTTTTTATCTCTTGATTGCTACTTCCATGAGCATGGATTGTGGATACAAGCAACACAAAATCGTTAACAACTTCCACCTTTTCTCCATTTATCATTGGCCCAGTTGTGAGGATTTGCATCTTCTTTATATTGATTCATAATCCATACTGAAGACTGCAATCTTTGGTCATCTTCAGAAAGTGCTTCAAGTTCTCACTTTCAGCAGGCAACATTTTGTTGTTTACATATTTCAGATTATTAATACGCCTTCCTCTAATCCTGATGCCACATCTTTCCTCAGGTAAGCCAGCTTCTGTGATAATATCCTCAGCTTACAGACTGAATAAGTGTGGTGAAAGAATACCACCCAGCTGTACACCTTTTCTGATTTTGAGTCATGCAATATAACCTTGTTCTGTTCACAGAACTGCCTCTGGATCAATGCACAAGTTCTGAACAAGCACAATGAAGTGTTTGGGAATTCACATTATTCTCAAGGTTATCCATCATTTTCTAAGATTCACATAGTTGAATTCCTTGATATAATCAATAAAACAAAAGCAAATGTCTTTCTGGTATTCTCAACTTTCAGCCAAGATCCATCTGTCATTAGCAATGCTAGTTGTTATTCCGTATCCTCTTCTGAATCTGGCCTGAACCTGCGGCATCTCCCTGCCAATGTACTGCTACTAATGTTGCTGGATGATTTTCAGCAGACTTTTACTTGCATGTGATATCAATGATATGGTTCTTTTACTTGAGCATTCTGTTGGGTCGCTTTTCTTTGGAATGGGCACAAATATGGATCTTATACAGTCAGTTGACAAAGTGCTGTCTTACAAATTTCTTGGTATAGACAAGTAAGTACGTCCAGTACTTCATCAGCTTATTGAACTATTTCAATCGGTATTCCATCAATTTCTCCTGGAGCCTTGTTTAACCCTTGCTTTCAGTTCAGCTTGGATTTTCTTCTTTAGCACCCTTGGTTCTTGCTCATATGATACTTTCTTAAGTGGAATGCAGACTTGTTCTTTTTGGTACAGTGACTCTGTGAATTCTTTCCATCTTCTTACCATGCTTTCTGAATCATTCAATATTTTACCCATAGAATATTTCAGGATTGAAACTCAAGGCTTGAATTTTTTCTTGAGTTTATGAGGTTGAGTGTGTTATTTCCTTTTGTTTTTATAATTCTATATTTTTAACACGCCATCATGGTGTTTTACTTTGTCTTCTTGAGCTTCGCTTTGAAATTTACTATTCACCCTTTTCACTTGATAATTTCTATCATTTGCTTTAGTTACACTATGATCAAGAACAAGTTTCAGAGTCTCTTATGACATCCACTTTGATCTTTCTTCTTTCCTGTCTTTTTAATGACATTTTGCTTTCTTAATTTTAATGAATGATGTTCTTGATGTCCTCCCACAGCTCATCTGGTCTTCTGTCGTTAGTGTTCAATGCAGAAAATCTGTTCTTAAAATATTTACAAGACGCTGGTGGGATAGACACAGGTCACATTTTGAATCTCATGTACTTGTTTTAATTTTCTTTTGCTTCAACCTTAACTTACACATAAACAATTGATGGTTTGCTCCACAGTCAACCCCTAACCTGGTTTTAGCTGCTGATACTGAGCTTCTCAATTTCTTTTCCCAAAGATATAGTCAATTAGATTTTGTGTATTCCCTCTGGAAAAATCCGTGTGCATACTTGCCTTTTGTGTTGTTGAAAATGCTATTTGCTATGAAAATGTTGTTGGTCTTGCAAAAAAATGTATCCTGCTGCCTCCAGCTTTGTTTCTATCACGAAGACTATGTTTTCCAACTGTGGTTCTTTCTGCTTTGCTTTCAACTTTTGCGTTCCAAAATATATACATATTGAGTGCATGTTTAATCAATTTCTGACTGAAGAGATTAGTAAGTTCTTCACTTTCAACACCATTAGTTTCTGTGGTTGATGCACACATCTGAATAATAATTGTATTGATTGGACTTCCTCAAAGGTAGAGAGCCATGATCATTATCACAGGCAGCACTGTACTTCAAGATTGATTTTTCCATGTCCTTTTTGACAACAATGCTATTACTCTTGATATGTCATTCCCGCGCAGTAAATCATATAGTTTTCTGATTCAGAATGACTAATACCAGTAACTTTCAGCTTAATCATGTCCAGGAAAATCAGTCGTTATGTATGTGTTCCATTTCACTTTTGCCCACTTCTAATTTCCTAGATTCATACTTCACATGCTCAAAGTTCTAATCATTCATAGATGTTGAAGCACTTTCTCCTTACCTTGAGTTGTGTCCCATTAGCAAATGAAGACAGCAAAGGTTTTTTGGTTTTATTTTTTTTTCGTTTCTCGTCACAGAACACTGTTCACCATAGCTAGTAGAGGGAAACAACCTAAATTCCCATCAGTAGAAAAATGGATAAGGAAGCTTTGGTAAATATATGCAATGCATCAATACAAAACAATGGTGAAAACACAAAATACATCATCACAAGGATGGACCCAGGAACTTTATGCTGAGTGAAATGAGCCAATCAAAAAATGACAAATGTTTCATAAGATAATACTAAAAAGAAAAAACAAAACCAAGAAACAACAAGACAAAGACTTCCATACCAAAGGAAACAGGCTTCAGAAGTCACCAAGCATGCGTGTGTGGGGTGGGTGTGTGTCAAGAGAGGGATGGTAGGGCAATGGACAAGAAAGGTGACAGGTGTTCACTTGAGCAAAATAGAGGATGGAAGCACCCAAGATAGAGAAGGGTGAGGAGTTAGAGCAAACGACGGAGGGGTGGACAAGTGGTTTGAACTGTTGAATACAGAGGTGATCATCTGAAATGTAAATTCCCCACCTAATTCACCATGAATAAAACACACACACACACACACACACACACAAAATACAACTAGAATGTTCCTGAGAGGCAAAGATGGTGAAACTTAGATTGCCTCACTTTGGACACAGCATCAGCAAAAACCATTGCTAGAAAAGGACACCAGAGTTGCTAAAGAGACAACCCTCAAAGACGGACAGTCTTAGCAAGCTGGACACTCGCAGTATCCACCACAGTGATTTCAAACCCATCCAGGATTGGGAAGACGGTGTAGGACCAGACAGAATTTGTTCCTTCTTCATTAGGATGACTATGAGCCAATGCTGACTCCAGGGGGATGAACATCAACACAATAAGCAAGGACTCAGAAGTAAAGATCCACTGTGCCACCAGTGACACAAATGGTTCACAAAAACCATCAATATCTGGGTCATGCTAAGAGTAAGTTTCACATAGTCAACTGCCATGTTCAAAGCCACTGAGAGTGGAATCGATACTGCACCTTTGAGAAGCTACTACCAGGTCAAAGGCTGGGATGTAAGTCGAACAATGGACTAAAGTAGGAGAACAGGGCTAGTCAGGTGGGCATTTTGCCTGTTGCAAAGATCAAGATTCCTTCCTTGAAGGGGTTTAAGCAGGGACAAGGTGCAATCACTACGGGATCCTCAAAAATCTGAACATTGGCTTCTTCTTCACATCTTGAAGGAATTATTTTCAAAGCGTGCCCAGCATTTAGATTAGTCTAACAAAGCAATTAGTTCCAGTCATAGTGCATCCAATTAGAGTTGAAATTACAAGTCATGGAGACTAGATAAAATGGAAGATCCAAAGGTTTATTGCCTAAAGATTATAGGTCTATGTTTATTGGAGGGAAAAACAAACAACACTATGAAAAGGGGCTTCCTCTGTTGTGACCTCTACATGACACTTGAGAGCATAAAACTTCATAAGATTCTAAGCAAGTCCACAGACTCTCTAAATTGGCCTCAAAATCCTTTCATCGTGCTATTGAAAGCCTGCTTCTGTCCTGTCTTCTGTACTACGAGCTCTGTATATGAAGTAGAAGCCTTTGACTTATCCCCCTGTAGAACACCCAGTGTGCAATGCCTGGATTAGCTTCCTGTCTCCTCGTCCATACCCTTTATTAAAGCAAAGCATCTTGAATTCATAAAAGGTGGTCGTATTTTTTACTTATTTATTTTATCTTGTTATTTTACCAATGAGGATTTTTTCCCATAAAGTTGTCTAAATTTAAACCTGTCTTCTCAGAACTATTTTTGGTAAGTCTACTGATTAGATTAGGAACACTGGTGGTGCTATCAGATGAGCATTGGACAGCTAACCACAAGGCCAGGGGTTCAAACTTACTGGGAGTAAGATAAGGCTTTCTACTCCTATAAAGATTCACAGCCTCAGGAGCCCTAAAGAGGATCACTGAGTTGGAATGCACTTGATGGCAGTGGGACAGTTGTAGAGAAGATGGTTGTATTTGCGGGACAACTAAAGCCAGCAGGAAAACCGACACAAGTACCTGAACCGCTCTTTCCAATAACTGACACCTACAGTCCTGCAAAAAGGGTGGGGGGTGGAAGATAAACTTGTGTAGAAGAGCCTGCTGAGAAGAAAGCTTGGTAGTCCTAAGAACACAGCACCCGGAAATACTCCAGAGCAGGACCCTGGGTCTGAGCACAAGGAGAGGAGCTGGAGCTGCTGCAGTGACTGGTCCTCAGTGGCTCAAAGCTCATTATCTGCAGCATAGTGGTGGCAGAGGAGTCCTAGTATTGCACTGCTGACGTGCTCACATGCTAAGTAGGAGGTTTGTACCTACCCAGATGGAACACCTGGATTTCTGTTCCTGAAAAAATTCCCGTAGAAAGCTCATTGTTATCTAGACCACTCCAACTGCTAGAACCCCTATGTGACAGAGCAATACAATTGGAGAGCTGCCTAGATGGTTTCCAAGTCAGCCATTGTAAGGAAGACTAAGAGGTCTGGAGAGAAATGAGCAGGAAAAACAAGCAGGCCAAAAAACAAAAACAAAAAAGCCCTCCAAGCAGGCCAGCATACAATCTACTGTTTTAAACTGGATTTGCAGCATGTGTGTGTGTGTTGGGGGTGGGGGGGGGGCGGGAGAGGAGGGGGCCTGGGTGGGTCTCACTGGAACCCCAAATTTGTTTTTAAGTGAGTTTTGCACTGAATTAACACTATTTGCATAGATTAGGATTAGCAAACCAGATTCTAATATCATTAGATAAATAGGAGAATTTGTAAAATCATGATATTAGGACATCAGATTATGTTTAACCTTCATAAGAGTGCATGTAAGCAGAGATTTAACCTGAACCCATTTAAGAATTGAAGGATTATTCTATTAGCTGCATGAGGAATTGAACAGACCCGATGTGAAAACTTTGATCACTGAAGATGTTCCTAAAATGTGGCTCTCCATCATTTGGATATTAGAGAAATGATGCATTTTCTAACTACAGTGATGGAGGTAAGAGAGATATGATTCAGTGCAAACTTTCCACCAATTGCTCAAAAGTGGCAGACTCACTTAGCAAGGTAGGCAGGAGTTACTTCTGCTTATTTACTAACTTGCAGTGAACAATGACATAGGTTTCGCTACATCAAAGATGTGCAAAACATTAATCACTACAGATTCATAAGAAAGCACACAAGTAAATTCACATTTACCTTGTTTTTTTTGGGGGGGGGGGGTCCTCTCTTCATGCTAGTGATGATAAACTTGGAAAGAGGCATTGATTCTATTAAGCTGTGGGGTTGGGAGAGAAGTCAAAACAGAATCTTTGATGTGGGGAAAACACGTGAAAGTGTGTACCACCAATGAGTCAGTAAACGCACGTCAGCCTGTGCTCACTGGGGAATGCACAACTCCATCTTCTCGCAGTTTGAATACACCGAATGTGAAGAAGAAATCAAACAAAGTTTGCTGGACTGAACAACTAGAAGTGTGCTGGTGCCAATGTTGAAGATTCAAGGGTGGGACTCAATGATGCGGGACCAACATTGCAATCGGTGACTGTCCAACTTCCCAAAGAGCTGATGTAGTGAAAAACTAGTATTTCTTATATGATATTCCATTTTATCGTCTATTTTAAAATCCTCTTTATTGCTATGTACTAATCTTTTCTTGAATATCCTTAAACCTGTGCTCTATTATGGATTAAGTAGGGCTCCTTTTTTTTTAACACTGTGAAAAGCCTGCTGTGACTTTCTTAGACATGCATGTCACCTGCCTCTGAATTTGTGGAGGATTTCTTGAATCCCAAGACAGATTCTTCCCATCATAGGCATGCCTTCCTTCATCTTGCAATGGCTCAGAATACTGGTTATCGGCTGATTCATTGGTTTTGATTAACTTTCTGTTAGGATAGTAGATATTCAGTAAATGATTCTTAATGTTTCTACGGAGATAATCCTACTTTTATATCGTCAACACTATCTCTTCCTCCTCACCGTTCTCTCTCACTGAATGTGCAGTTGTGCTGTGGTTTTGCCTGAGACCGAAGACACCCCCCCCCACCCAGAACCACTACAGGGTGCTCTGCTGCCTTCCCCAGGGTCCGCTTGAATAGAGGGTTGTGTCCTACAGGACCTAAGGGCCTCGAGTCAGTTGGAACTATCCAGAGTTATAGGAAGGCCGCCTCTGGAGAGAAGCATGCTGAACGATAAAGGAGAGGGTCCATGCAAAGGAAACCCACCCTCATGGAAATGGATGGGCACAGGTGCTGTGACAATAGCTCAGATACCAGGACGGTAGAGAGAGGGTGGTAGGACTTGGCAGGGTTTCCTTTTTCTCTGAGGAGGGTGCCCAGAGTTGCAGCTGGCAAACACCACTAGCAACAGAAAAAATGCTGCATCTCATGAGTGAAAGCATTAAACACGTGGGCATCATAGAAATTGGCAGTCCTACTTGCAACCCAGGGAAAACCTGCCATCAAATAGATTCTGTTCATAGGAGGAATGGTCCCTGGAAAGAGACTGTCCAGGAGCCCTGAGGTCAGGTTATAGGGCTTGGTGACCCCGGAGTTTAAAGATGCTGATGACGATGGTGCAAGCAAAAGTGGGAGCCATTCTGAAGCACCGAGGATGAACACCATGAACCTTTGGACAATTCCTCACCTACAGCACAGAAAGAAATGCCTTTGGTCACAGCTAATCATTTCCTGGAGAGAAAGGTGTAGGCCATGAATGTTTTGGTGCAGACCTTAGGCAGGCAGGGATGAGACAAAGGAAAGTAGGCTCCCAGAGCCTCTGCGGATGCCTTCAGGGCAGAAGCATACTGCAAATCAGATTCCTCACCGACAGAGTTCCTTACAGAACACACGAGGGTGGGGGCTGCATGAGTCAGAATTGACTATACAACCACTGGTTTCTTGCTTTCTTTTTCTGTTTAAATAAGCTTGGAAAACCGGAGGCGCAGTCAATGCATAAACTGCCTTGCGGTGGTAATCTTGCTGAGCATGCACATGGGAAGAAGCCAGTTTCCAGCACCTCTCTTTTTTTGTTATTCTCTGCAGCTCCACGAAGGCGCTTACGCCTTCAGATTTGTCAGTGAGCATCTTGGCCGTGGGTCAGGGGAGAAAGTCCACGTGGAATCTACTCTAAATAGTTGAGCCTGTGCTTTCCTCCTAGGGGCAAGGATGGAGGAGCTGAGCAGAAGCGACATTTTCAAACGTGTCTGCCCTCTAAATGACCTGGAAACCAGCCCATAACTGTCCTGTCTATTCACCAACCACTTGGCCAATCTTGGCATAAGTGTGCCACAGAATAGAAAAAGTGGAAGGATGACCTTACAGCGAAGGACTGTCCACCTTAGTTCACTATCAAAGCCACAATGGCTTAGGTGTGCCAGTGTCCTTAGCAAAGAGTAGACATTGCTTTCAATGGCAGAGGGGGCAGGCCTGTTTGCTCTAGAGGGGAAAGGGGCCAGGTCTCCTGTGAAACACATAACAGGAATAAAGTTCCATGTACGGCCCTAGAGCCCAAAAGGCACACCATGACCTGAGAATAGAATCAAGGGAAGGACTGCATGTAAAAAGAATAAAATACATGAAGATCAACAGCAACAATTACTGCCTTGGGATTGAAAGAAAGGGAGAAGCATGGGAAAATGACACAAAAGCCATATCCCAAAGTATGTGGTAGATTAGATTATGCTCAAGCAAAGCAAACTAATGATTTCATTTAATTCTTTTTAACCATTTTCTTTTCTTTTACTTTTGTACTGCAAGCCACTCCAAATCTGCCTTAAAGTAAACCATACATGGAATAAATAAAATGCCATTGAAGCCCACATGGAAGAAGCACGCCAGCCTGTATGACCATGAGGTGTCAACAGGATCAGGTATCAGGCATCAAAGAACAAACAATCATATCATTGTAAATAAGGGTGAGTGCAGAGTGGAGACCCAAAGCCCATCTGTAGGCAACTGGACACCCCCTTACTGAAGGGTCGAAGGGAGGAGATGAGCCAGTCAGGGTGCAGGGTAGCAACGATGAAACATACAACTTTCCTCTAGTTCTTAAATGCTTCCTCCCCCACTATCATGATCCCAATTCTACCTTACAAATCTTACTAGACCAGATGATGTACACTGGTACAGATAGGGACTGGATAAGCAGGGAATCCAGACCAGATTACCTTTTTAGGACCAGTGGTGAGAGTAGCAATACTGGGAGGGTGAAGGGAAGGTGGGGTAGAAAGGGGGAACCGATTACAAGGATGTACATATAACCTCCTCCCTGGGGGATGGACTACAGAAAGGTGGGAGAAGGATGATGTCAGACAGTGTAAGATGTGACAAAATAATAATAGTTTATAAAGTATTAAGAGTTCATGAGGGAAGGAGGAGTGGGGAGGGAGGGGGGAATGAGGAGCTGATTTTAAGGGCTCAAGTAGAAAGCAAATATTTTGAGAATGATGATGGCAACAAATGTACAAATGTGCTTGACACAATGGATGTGTGTATGGATTGTGATACGAATTGTACAAGCCCCCAATAAAATGATTTTTTTTAATTGTCATTGAATCAATTCTGACTCAGAATCATCCTATAGGACCAAGTAGAACAGCTTCATAGGACTCCCAAGGCTGCATCTTTACAGTAGCAAACTGACACATCTTTCTTCTGTAAAATGAAGACGCCAGCGCGTCTTTGTGTCACTATTTTTTTGGTTAGTGGCTGGGCACTTAACAATTGCGCCATTACTAAACACTGAAGCAAGTTTTTGATAAGCTTAACTAACCAATGAACCTATGACATGTTGCACAAATGCTGGGATAAGCATGTGTTGTAGATTCTCTTTTTAAATAGTAAATCGTAACCTCCTGCCAACAGCATCAGCAGAACCAGGCAGTAGGTGCCCCGGAGCATCTGCAGATCAGTCAATTTGAGTCCCTCTCTGCTGAGACAACTCAGGGTTGTTGTAAGAGAGCTGGGAGACTTATAAGGGGCAGCTCAAGAGTCTTGCTGCGAGAGCTGGAGTTCATACATGCCCGGATTTATTCCCCAACAGAACATGCTGCTGCGTGTCTCTGCAACCCGTGGAAGGCTGTAAGCTGCTGCGTGTCTCTGCAACCCGTGGAAGGCTGTGAGCTGCTGCGTGTCTCTGCAACCCATGGAAGGCTGTGAGCTGCTGCGTGTCTCTGCAACCAGTGGAAGGCTGTGAGCAAGTTCTTTCAATAGCACCCTTGTCTTGCTCTCATGAGGATGCCTTCTATCTAAAACAACAAGCCCAAGCAGTGTCTTCCCAGGCGATCTGCTGTGTCACTTACATGCAAGTCCGAGAGGTCAGCTGTGAACATTGGTGTCACGTTAGGGGAACTGAAAGGAGCAATCATCATAGATTTTCTTTAAGAATGATCATAGGGGCTTATTATGAAGAAGATTTTAGGCAATTGAAAGCTGCCTTTTTCAGAAAAAAAAGATAATAAAATTGCCAAGAGGAATCTTTTTCTATCATGACAATGAACCTGTTTATTCTTCCAAGGATGCAAGGGCTCTCCTGTAAGAATTCCATTGGGAAACTATCCCATCCACACCATACACCTGATCATGTCCCATCAGATGTCTTTTTGTTCTGAAAACTCAAAGAATATGGGAAAGGAATGAGATGTGAGACCTTTCAGCCTGCAAAGGATGCAGAATTATTTGGATCATGATTAGAGGCACTCACTACCTTCAAAAGTGTATGGTCGTAGCTGGTTTCACATTTTAATATTTTTATTTAAGACACATTTGTATGTTTTTTTTTCCTGGTCAACTGTGTCTGTTTTTTTTTCCTGGTCAACACATTTGTATGATCTTATAGCAATATTTTACTGTATTTTTGTAGTGTAGCAAAAGAAGACCAAATGCAAACTCACTGCCACTGAGTTGATTCCAACTCCTAAGGAAAGAGGTCACTGCAAGCGGAGAGACCTGCACAGAATGGAGTAAATCTTATACAGCCCTCAAATTCCATCCATCTGAGAGTGAGGATGGTGCTCGTTACTTGGGTGATGCTGTCTTGCTGTTTTTCCATCAACTTTGAGCATGTGAAAGTTGAACAATGAATAAGAAAGACCAGAAAAGAATGAAGATTTTTGAAGTATGGTGTTGGCAAAGGATATCGAAAGTACCAGGGACTTCCAGAGAACAAATAAGTGTGTCTTGGAAGAGTTTCAGGCAGAAGGCTCCTTAGAAAGAAGGATGGTCAGACTTTGCCTCACACGCTTTGGATATGTTTTCAAGAGACACCACTCCCTGGAAAACGACATCAAGCTTGGTAAAGTAGAGGTCTGTGAAAAAGAGGAAGAACTCAGTGTGATGGATTGACACAGTGGCTGCAACAATGGGATCAAACATAAGACCAATTGTGGCAGCAAGCGTCCAGTTTTAAGTAGGAGCCGACTGAATGACATCTCACAAAACAGCAACATGCATCTCTGGCCCATCAATGGTAGTGAAACCATTCATAGGGTTGTGTAACCTCCCATGCTATCTAGTTCTGAGCTACAGTTAACACAGCAAAATGCACCCACGTCCCCCTCTCACGTCCATGCACCCATGTCCTCCTAGCACCTGGCAACCACTTTACCTCCTTAGGGATGTATCAAATCTGAATACCTCCTATCAATGAGATTAGATTATATTTGATCTTTCAGTACTAGGTTCTTTCCTGTGATTCACTGCCTAGAAAGATGGCCCTGTGTCCTGTGGTATTTGAAAGCATACGTAGAGGTAGAGATGGACTGAATGACTGAATTGACATCAATTATGTTCTGTTATCTTGATAAAGTAGATGCCACATGATTTCAAAAGGCCCTTTGCCAAAGTGGTTGATGACCCTGTGTACATGGCAGAGGTAAGTGCCTGCGCACAGGAGGCTGCCTGCAGAGACTTTGTAAAGGCTTGGCATGCCTCCTGCTGGGGAATCTTCACTCTGAGTCACAAACAGCAGCAAATAACTCCCCCCCCCCCCCCCCGAGAAGCACCACACTTACGCTCATAACAGGGAAGCCCTGTGCAGTGCCTGCAAAGGCCTAGGGGAGCACAAGCAGAGCAACTATCAGCAAGACAGTGTCTAATGAACAGAGCTTGATGACAAAGGAATCGCGTATTCCCTCTCAGGTTTGCTTTTTACCAGTGCCCTTGCAGTGCAGGTTAAAGAGCTCCCCTGGGAACTGGCAGGACTGTCATTGGAACGCAGCCCCTGTGGTGGTGAATACGTTTGTCAGGTTGATAGTACCTGTGCGGAGGTGAAGGTGGAGTGAGTTCAACCTGCCAATCGGGTAGTGGCCTGATGGTGCTTTCTTGGGTATGTGCCCTTCTCACTCCTTTATTCTTTTACTGCCGCCTCTGCTGGCTGCTATTCGGTGCCTTCCTCCAGGGCAGCCCCACGTGGGTCAGCACCACAGAGAACTGTCAGAGTTCTAGCATGTCCCCACTGACATGGGAGCCACAGGAGGGGACTCTGAACCCACCAGCCTCTGATCTCCCTGCTTTCTCCCTTGTTCCATCAGCCTGCAACAACATGCATCTGAAAAGGGCTCCCAAAAGTATCTGGCCCATAGACTTGACTTGGCCTGGGCTGGGACCCCTTCTTGATGTTAAGTGTTTCTTACATATATGAGTGTCACTCATTTGGTTTCTTTAGACAACCCAACCTAACACTCCACTCCATAATACTCTGTTGGAGGAAGAGGTGGCAGGCAGCTTGCCTAAAGATTCATCGTCTTGGAGATTATATAGGTAAATTGTACTCTGCCCTGTAGGGTTACAGTGAGTCAGAATTTACTGACTGGCACTGGATGAATTGGCTTTTGCCCCCGAACACACTTATTGAGGGCCTAAAAGTATGTTATATAAATAAATTATGAAGTCTATTTCTCCTTATCCAATTCTCATCTCTCTATAGGTCATATTGAGGTGACTTATGTGTCTCTATGATTCTAAAAGCAACGCCACTGGTATTTCAAATGCCAGCAAGATTGTCTATGGTGGACAGGTATAAAGGAACTTCTAAACTGGGACAAAGTAGGAAGAAAGGCCTGACAATCTACTTCCAAAATCAACTAATGAAACCTAGTAGAGCAGTGTGCAAGAGTGCTGGAAGCTGAGCTTCCCAGCTTTAAAGTCAATCAAAACACACAGTGGCCACAACTGTAGATTCAAGCATCCTAGTATTCATGAAGACGGCTGAGGAAAATGTAACATACTGGTCCATTGTATATGGGTCACCATGAGTTGGAGTCAACGCAACACCAGGCAACAACTACAGCAATAACAACATATTTTGCAATCTCTAAAGGTGGAAGCAGAGGACACAGAGGTTCAGAGAAGCTATCTCACTGGTCAATGAGCTGCAGAAAGTGGGTGTCTTCACAAATTATATTATTCTAAAGTTAATGTAGACTGAACTACATTACAGAGCACTTCATATTTTGAGAAAAAAAACATAGACATACTTGGGTATTGTGATAAGAATTTATACCTTCCTTACACTCAAAAGGAAACCTAAGACCAGTTGCATGGAGGGGGTTCGGACCCATAGGGAACCCCCAAACCAAAATCCAGACGGCCATCCACTCAACTCTGACTCCTAATGACCCACAGGACAGAAAAGAATTCCCAGTAGGCTAGTTTCCTAGGTTGGAATGTTTAAACCTTGTAAACCAGCCGCACCAAATCCCAAGGATCACTTGGTGGATTCAAATCACCAGTCTTTGCTGAAGCTGCAACTCTTGCCCTCAACTTCACACACGATATCACCAGGGCTCCTGCCTAGGAACAAATGCTGCTGAGGGAAATCATACTATTTCATAGCATTTAATAGTTCTTTCTTTCCTTCTGACTTTTTTTAAAATTGTTTCTGAAGAAACGGAATGGGAGAAGAGCCCACATGTCTTCTCGCGGCAAGTGCCATCAGCTCATTTGGTACTTGGAAGAATCTGCCCAGGCTGCTGACCTTGGTGGCTCACAGACCTCTTCTGAGTCCAAGCCCTGTGTCAGCAGCCAGCCACACCCTCACTGTCCTTGTCTGGGGAAGGTCTTGACAGGACTCGACCTTGACTAAGCTGGTGCACAATTGATCATGGATACTGCTGCATTGTTCCTCAAGAAGCCATCACTCACTGACAGATGTGTTAAGTTATGTGCCTTCAGTTCAGCGTCTCTACTGCCACTGGAAATTTCCAGTGATTCATGAAGAGCACATTCTTCTGAATTCAGAAATGGCATCATTTTTCAGTTACATCTCATGGTGGGGATGAGGATGGGGTGAACTCACAAAATAATTACCTCAGATACTTTGGGGTGACTTTGACTGTTGTAACAACTTAGTGCAAATGGAATGAGGTACACCTGAAGAGCATCGATGTGACTGGCATCCCTTCTACAAATTGAGTTGTTCTGTGCACATTGTGTGGCAGGAAAAGACCTCTAGTTAATTCATGGGAGTCCCTAATTGGCTGTTCACCGAAAGGTTGGAGCTTCAAGTCCACCCAGAAGGGCCTTGGAAGAACTTCTAAAAACTCAACTAGTAAAAAACCCACGTGACTGGCACACATGGGGTCTCCATCAGTCAGGGCATGCTACAGGACAATTGTCTTTTTCCTTCTTTTGGATTAATTATTGACAAGAATGCCACTTCTCATTTCTTCAGCAACTCAAGCTCTCACTATGTCCATTCCCTACATGACACTTTCCCCCCCAAACTAGACCTTCAATGGAGTCTTATGCTCTCAGTGTCTCCATTGGGTTGGCTTTATCATTGAATTTGACATTGAATTATGTATGCTTCATTGTGGTAGTTGAGTACCATCCAATCAATCCCGACTCATGGAGACAGAGTAGAGTTTTCCCACCGAGTTTCTTAGGCTGTTATCGTTACTTGCCATAGGCTCACTGGGTGGATTTGAACAGCCAACCTTTCAGTGACCAGCTTAGCATTGAACCATTGTGCCACCAGGAGTTTTAATGACTGAATTCTTTAAAGACAACTATTTGCTTTCCTCAACTGGATTAGATGCCATATGATATATTTGCAAATTTCTTGCACTCCTGAAATTTAATAAACTGTACATACATAAGGAGCTCATTTAACTATTTCTAGAATAAATGAAACAAATTTAAATAATAAAAAATCTATATTACATGATTTGTCAAGGTTAGCTTCTATGATTTGGAATTGACTCAATGGCAAATGACTGTGAGTGGAATCTTCCACCTAAAAAACAAACAAACAAACAAACAAACAAAAAACCAACTAGTGTTACTTCCAAGCAGAGAACTTTGGAATTTCACTGATCCTAAATAAGAACACCTTGTCGCCAAGTCAGCTCCTTCTCGTGACCACACCCGGTGCGCACAGAGGACAGCTGGGAGCCTCGGGCTCTGCTGTCTACAGTTGTGAAGAAATCTACGTCCACTTTATTGGACTTGGCAGAACAGGTCTTTCAAAACAAAACCATGCTCTTTGTTTTGTTTTAATTCTTCCTACAGAAGCATAGATATTATCTGCAGCCAAAAATGGACAATCTTTTGGAATGACTAATTTCACTGGTCTTCAGAGGGTTTGCTTTTTCCTCCCTTACATCAACAGTCATCAACACTGTGAGGTTCACGCCATCCAGAGATCTCTTCCATGTCTATGAAATTCAATACGGTGGTTTTGAACTGCTGGCCTGGAGGTTTACAGCCCAACACGCAGTGCACTATGCCACCAAGGTTCCTCATTTGCTGCAAAGACCTCTTACTTATGGGGGACAGGCGGAAGGCTCCTGGGAGTGTTCCGAAAGGCCCTCTCCCATTGTCATCTCCCCTGTTTTTGTTTTACCTTGAGCATTTGGAAACAACCTCTAACTGCAATATGGCCTCTGCATGTGAGCAAGGGGACACACACACACACACACACACACACACACAGAGAGAGAGAGAGAGAGAGAGAGAGAGAGAGAGAGAGAGAGAGAGAGAGAGAGAGATGTAAAGGATATAGAGACCATTTGCTAAGCTCATTTTCTGCATATATCCAGGAAAGGATATTGTGAGAGTCTGATATAAAGAAAAATGAGTCCCTTCACTTCCAGGTCAGTAGTTTGAATTCAGCTCAGTATTAACTCTAAGTATGAAATATGTGGTGTTTAGGTTGGATCCAGAATAAAAATAGAACAGTTGTCCTATTCAGGGCCGAGAGTCATCTACAGTCTCTGTATCACCAGCCCTCTATTCCTGACACAGAAGACTAAATACGATGTGATACAGTAAGATGAAGCAATGTGAAATTCCTCCAGTATTTTGAAAGCAAGTTTTATTTTAAAATAGGCATTAAATAAACGAGTTCCAATTTAGCCATATAATTCCAATAGTAGAATTATGAGTCTATGCCATACTAAGAATACAGTGTGTAGAGTCCTTATTTAAATCTTATATAGGCTCTACAAGGAAGATTTGGGGAGGGATGGGGAACATACCATAAGCTCCAAACAGATTTTGTCTTTGTCTATTATTATCCTCTATTTTATCATGATTTCTTGGCTTAAGTCAATATTCCACAATATTTTTGCCATGAATGAAGAGCACAATATAAACGTATGGTCATCAAGCTGATGCTGCCTCATCGGGAACTACTCTGGTGAATTCCTGAGACTGTAGTTCTTTACAGGAGTAGAAAGCCTCATTGTTCTCCCATGAAGCCATTGCAGTTAGCAGCCCAATGTGTGACCACTATGGCATCAGGTGCCTACGGTAGGAAATAGAACCTTAATAATATTTCCTTCTCACTGTTATAAAGTGAAAAATGCATAATCTACCTGGTGACTTTCATAGAGCTTGAAAATATGACAAAAAGAAGAAACTTATGTGGCACTGGTTTCTCTTCCACCTTTCAAAGCTCATCCGGGCACGTCTCCCCAAGAGGATGTGTGAGCAGTCTATGGGAACTCTGCGAGCAACAGAACATGAAGCACAAGGAGATCGGCGATAGGAGTTTAAAGAGTGCTGGGCAGCAAGGGGTGTCTTGCACACTGGCTGATTAGATTAGACTCAAAAGGAAAAAAAATAGTTAAAATCAGCACCCTGCCTTTGCCACTGAGCCCAATGGGATCCACATTTACTGAAATGAGGAGCGGATTTGGAATCCATCCCAATAGAACCCCAGTGTAGGATTCACTATGTTTTAAGTGGTGTTCAGAGAACCTCAGAGTGGAGATGCCTGGTTCATAGTGGGACATGGAAACCTGGATGGGGGTTAGGGAATAGGGCCAGGATCAAGATATGACTTTGAGAATGATTAGCTCTGTGCAAGCTAATGATTTCCAGCCATGGAATTAGATGGGTGCCTCAGACAGTGAGTGCTTGAGGAGAGGGACGAGGTCCACGATGGAGCCATAGGGGGCAACCCCAATGCCGAGGTCAAGCAAGGACCAGGTGGTGCTACGAAAGAACAGGCAGGATGGTAAGAAGAAAACAAGCTCTCTGTAGACTCTTCATTGTCAAATTCAAACAATCATTGTGAGCAGTAATAGTTACCATAGAAGCCGTGGTGGTGCAGTGGTCAGTGCCCCTCTGCCACCCTCAAGGTGGATGGTTGAAAGCCATCAGTGACTCCACGGGAAACACCTGGTTCCATAGAGAATCAAGCCTAGGAAATTCTAGGGGGGCACTTCTACTCTGTGCTAAAGGGTTTTCCCTCCACTAGAAACAGGCAGGTCCACAGTGGATCGGACAACTACACGAAATATGCCACGGAGGAGTCAAGTCAATGAAAGGAGTCAGGAACACGGAGAATGGACGATAGGATGAAGGTCACTGAGACGCTTGCTAAGAGGAAGAACAGTAAAACCGTGGTGGCAAAGGAAATTGGGAAAAATGTCAAGAGGTGTTCCTGCAAAGAGGAAAGAAGGAGAAGCCTGGAAGAGAAAATGGGATTCAGAGAGGAGAGTTTATTTTAAGGTTGGAGTGTTTTTAACCAAGGAGGCATGCCAGCAAGTTTCTATGCTAATGAGCACAATGCAGTAGGAGAAGGCGTCCTTGAGTAGACTTGGCGAAGGGATCCAGAAGCTTGCTGCTCACAAGGCAGGCTGTGGACCAGCAGCTCTGAGGCCCCACTTCCCAAGGTCCTGCCGCCTCGCAGACGCTGGTCTGATTCTGCATTCTGACAAAATGGCCCAGGTGCTCTGTCTTCACGTGGAAGCTTGGTAGTCAGTGGTCAGCTGCTCACTAGGTAGAGTTTATGTTCTGGATGAAGGAGGAGTCTGATATAGGTATGATACGCATTGCAGAACAATAAGCTGCGGTCAGTTCAACCACAGTACAGAAGCCCTTCCCGTTAGTGTGCTTGGCAGGTCGTGCCTTTGTTGGGAAAAACAAAATCTAAACCAAAAACAAATGAAAGCTTTTGAGCAACTGTGCATGGAGCAATCTCAGCAGTCTATGCTCACCTGGTACCCCTGGTCACAGTTCAGTCATTGTCACACTATTGCACACTTGCCATAAGGCATTGCGCATGGGATAGACTGCAGTCTGGGCAACCATTGCATTCATATGCATTCGGGAGCCCAAACCTGCTTGTGACTCGCTTTGTTGGACCTGCGATAGCGCCCAGGTGTGCCTACAGCTAGAGCAAAGGGCACTTGAGTGGAGCGAAGAGATAACTAGCTCATCTGCTAACCAAGGCTTGCCTTTGGAGTCCACCTTGAGACCTGGTGATCTACTCCCAAAAACTTGGTCCTTGGAAACCCTCAGCTTTCTCCCAGGGAGCAGTGGTGAGTTTGCATAGCTACCCATAAAGTTAGCAGCCCAGTGACTACCCACAGCAACCACAGGCTTCCTCATCTGAAAAAGAAAATTAGGAACAGCAATAATAATTTATCAATTACCAAGTGGTCATGAGGGAGGGAGAGAGGGAGAGAGGGTGGGGGAAGGAAGGGGAAAATGAGAAGTTGATGCCAAGGGCTCAAGTAGAAAGAAAATATTTTGAGAACGATGATAGAAACAATTGTACAAATATGCTTGACACAAGGGATTGTGATAAGAGTTGCATGAGCCCTTGATAAAAAAATGTTTTTTAGTTGGCAAAAATGTCTAATATACCAGAGACGCAAGAGGATCTAAGTCTGGCAAAGAATACTTTTCATAGAGGAAATTTATGTGGATTTCTGTTAATATTATTTGATGTCTTAACACTTTCACAGTTCTATAAATAGAATGTGAATGACTTGAGACATGTAATGAACCCTGTGCCTGTAATGGAGTGTAAATCTACTCTTCACTTGGAGACCGTAGACTTGAGCCTCACTCCAAGCACGCTCTACACTAAAAGCACTTTCAATCTACCTGGAGGTTGAAAGGTGTTAAAAGAACAACAACAAAAACAAAATATTAATAAAATCACTTTCACTTGCTATAGGCACCGTTTTTAAATCACTGTGAAAAGAATTCTTTGAGACTTACGTTTGACTATTCAAACCAAGTAAACCTACTCTCATGAGTAGATTCCAATTCATAGGGATCCTATAGGATAGAGCAGAATTGTCCCTTCAGGTTTCCAAAGTCATAAATCTTTATAAGATCAGAAAGAATCGACTTTGTCCTTTAGAGTGGCTGGTAGATTCAAACTGCTAACCTTGCAATTAGTAACTGCCTACACATCAGGGTTCCATAGTCACCTCTTCTGACTTATTTTCAAATTCAATTTAAAGATAAAAATCTCTTTGATAGCCTGGGGACAGCCTGTACCTGTGATTTGGGGTGACATGCATACCCCATTAAGGTATTATGATTCATCAAATCAGTACGTATGGATTGCTGCTTACAAGAGAAATCGTTTAAACCTCAGATTTATGCAGTCATCTTTAAATTCTGTTTAAAATGTGTTGACTCATTTACATAAATTGAGAAAACTCTTAATTGAGACACTCTTTAATGGATGATCTAGGAAATCACTTTTGCTATTAACTTAGATTGCATGTAGGATGTAAAATTTGACATTATAAGCTTACAGCAGAATCTTCCCAGGTTTGTGTTGATAATTTCAATAGATGAGGCTTTTAAAACCCTTACAACAGAGTTGGGGTAATTGCCTGGGATGCAATAAGGAATTGTACAGATACTTTTCTCAATGTAAAATCTTAAAACAAGTAAAATAAGCAGATGTGTATCTTTTTTCTTTTCTTTGAATGCACATAAAGCTGAAATTGCAGTATGTCTCTCCATTATTTAGACTTTAGCAGTTGTTAAATATTTCAGGAAAAGAAAGCAATGGTCCATTGCAGAAAAGAAATCGCAAAGCACTCATCACCCTTGGTGATGAGATCTAGCACAATTGTGGGGATGGCGCGGGTCTGAGCCATGCTTCATCCTGTTGGATGGAAATGATGACAGCTTGGAACTGACTTGCAACACATAGCAACAATAACAACCCAGCAACACAATAACAGAAATGCGTTCCTGTCTTCACATTCACAAGTCCCAGGCAAGGGGAGGGGTGCCACACGAGGAGAATGGAGGTGTGGTTTCAGGGATGCAGGTGTCTCTGCTCTAGAAAAACTACAAGGACTATAAAGAGAGCTGCAGAGATGTCTCATTCTAGAGTCAAACCATCAGAACCGGACACTTTAATAAGCCACTGGAAGAGCTGAGAAAGGGGATTACTTTCTGCTAGCTGTGAGCAGAGGGTCAGGACAGATGTGTGAATGGAGTTGTAAATTGCAGATTAAACTAAAACCCCTTATCAGCCCTTCTTTGATGAATCCTTTGCTATCAGCTTTTAAGACTACTGCATTTAGTCTCTGTTTAAAAAGAAAAGGAGGGAAAACACACATCTTAATGTAGCTGCTGATTGCCAAGGAAAACAGACAGGAAACCGCTCAGCCATCTCCCAAACTGACTTGGTCCTGTGAACAATGGACTCTCACAGTAAAGATGGTGAGGACACCATCCTGCAGGCCTGCTCAGCCTCCAGGTGCCAGCTAATATTGACTGAGGGCTGTGCCTCCTGGGAGCAGGACCATGCATCCTCCAATCAAAACACCAGCATTTATCTGAGCATCCAAAAAGGGGCTTAAAGGGAGTGAGCAAAGAAGTGTTAGGTGGGGGTAGGTGGGAAAGGGGAAGAGGAGAGAGATGAGGGGAGACTCCTGCTCTGAGCAATGGCTGACCTGTGTGTGCTGGGACTGTCCTCGTATTTCATTCTTCTCTTCAACAGACTGGACCACAAGGTTCAGGACTTCTTGCTGAAGGATTGCTGCTTGCCCTAGCCGTGAGAGGAAGAGGACACCCATGTGCCTGCTCAAACAGCTTGTGTTTGTTCGTGTGTGTGTGTGTGTGTGTGTGTGTGTGTGTATGTGTAATGTTTTGAATTGATATGGCTAATACAACATCCCTGGGGTGTTAGTGGTTACCCATTGGGCTGTGATCCACACAAGGTTAGCAGTTTGAAACCATCAGCTCTTCCAAGGGAGATGCCAGGGCTTCCACTCCAGTAGAGAGTCACAGTTTCAGACACCCACAGGAGAAGTTCTCCCATAACCTAGAGGGTCTCTATGAGTCAGCATCAACTTGATGGCAGTAAGAAAGAAAAAAATATACCCTGGTGGCACTTTGGTCGAAGTGCTCACCGCTAATCAAAAGGTGGCAGTTCCAGCCCACGGAGAAAGCATAGACAAGAGACCAAATACTTACACCCCTATATTTAAAGTTTGAATGACTTTAAAGAATTTCCCTAGGTCAACACATATATATAGCCCTTACCATACAGCGCCCAGTTAGCTTTGAACTTGTGGCATATTGCACTGGACTACATAATTTTCTATGTCATTCCCTCCTTGCAAGAATAGAGTGTTTTTGAGCCCCGTCCTTTTGCTTGGCAGTGTGCAGCATTTGGTCATGTCATACAGGACCCAGGAGGAATAGGCCAGACACCTACCTGCAACCTCCAGTTGAAACCAAGAGCAAAGAATGGCTGTGGTACCAGCTACACATGCGGACACACCATCCCACAGTAAGTGACAGGGCTGCACCCAGAAGCCTTGCTCCCAGAATCTATTTTTGAACACCTGTTGTATGCACATCCAGTTCCCACAAACCCACCCATATGGCCGCCATTCCTGGAATCATCTGCCTCTTTTCATGAATAAACATCAGGTCCTTTCTGTCTAAACTCCCTTAAAAACTTTTCCTTTCCCCTTGCTCTGTAAGACATGGTCTGTGTTGCCTTCAGGTCTTCCCCATCTCCTGGGCAGGATGCTTATCTAGCCCGTCAACCTTTGCCACATCTCCCCTTACCAGCCCTTTCTCTCTGTGGTAAATGTGTTTGCTTCCACAGTGAACTTGCCCCTCTTCTCCGTTATCCGTAGCGAATGAGCAGGGCAAGGAGGTCCCATTGGAACCTTGCTCTGGCAACACTCACTTTGGAAATCCTGGTTCCCCTCTGTCCTGCAAGGGCAGTAAGGCTCACACTCCACTCCCAGACTAAGGGCTTGTGTTCCCTGTTTTTTCTGTCCTCCCTTAACCCCGATCCTCTCAACAGCAGAATCCTAGCAAACTATTTGCATTTTTCACATTACTCTAGGTACTGTTTCCTGTACAGTATAATGCTCCCTTGATATTGTTTGGGAGAAGAGGACAAGCCTTGAAGGACAATCCGGATAGCCAAAAGCAGAATAAAGAAACTCTAGTTCCAGAGAGGCTATTGCACCCTCCCTGCAAGGGTTCCTGGCTGGCACAAACAACTTGTGCTGGACTGGGACCCCAAAGGTTGCCTGTTTGAGTTTAGGAAAACTAAAAAGTAATGACCAGTTGATTTGCTTCCCTAAAGATTTTATCCAAGAAACCCATAGAGTGCAGTTCTGCTCAGTATCCTGTGGGGTTGCTGTGACTCAAGGTCAACGTGATGGCAAAGACTTTGGTTCTGCTTTGGCATAAAAGTTCACAGTGTAAACAGTTAGCTCTCCAGGGAGGGTGGGCACTAAAGGGGGCTGCAGCAGAGGGGCTGAGGTCTTCTCTCCTGGCTTCTTGGTCCCAAATCTGACTCAAGGGATTCAGGGACAGTAACTCTTGCTGGAAGCAGACAGCCTCATCATTTCCCTGAGGGGCAGCTGTGGGGAGGGAGGGGTTGGAATTGCTGACCCTGCTCTTAGCAGATAAGCAACTAACCCACTGGGCCACCAGGGTCCTGGGCATCTTAGAGATCGTAAAACATATTTTAAAGACTGAAAAGGAAACTGCAGGTGAGCTGCATGGGAGGTCACCTCAGCTGCCGTTGGTGCACCTCAGTATCTCCTCATTCTGTCACAGAATGGCAGAACCTGATCATAGGTCTCAGCCACTTAGGATCTGTGCTTTCCTGAAGAGGTCTTGGCAGGAGCAGGGGTCTCAGTAAGAAAAAGTGAAACAAGTCTGAGAACCCAAGGTCACAGGTTTGCATAAGAAATGACTCCCTTCTGCCATTTTCTCCAGCCTCCTTTGGATAGCTCCTCCCAATAGGCCAGTGTGTGAGAGGAGAACTGGGCACTCCATAGAATCAAAACTAACATGGCAAAGACTGGGGAAAACAAACCACTGCCAACTGCAACAACACTAACCCAATTCTTTTGAACATACCTACCTGCTACATGAAGTCTTTAACTAGCTTTTCATTACTGATGTCTCCTTGCAATTATTTCTCCCCCAAAGCTGATGTATGGAAACTGATCACATTATTTACTAGAAGTTGCTACTCTAGATAATCTAATTCTAATGATCCAATTCTCCTCACGTTATGCCTATCAAATATATTTATGACAGGTAAAGACATTAATTAAAGTATTTTAAAATTTTCACTACAAATATTAAAATATTGCAAATAATGTGCACATTTTACCTTACCTGTAACTTTTCTTTAGATTAAATGTATTCTTACTTTTCTAAAGTAACATACTTTAGAAAATAATTAATGAACGAATTAATTAGCATTAACAAGGGTTATTGAGAGCAATTTTTAATTACCTGGTTACATCATCCTTTTCACCCTTTTCACGTGCAGATGAGTAAGTGTTTCGGCCACTGCTGCAAGGTGGTTGTCTTTCGTGTCGACCAATTGGTTGGACTTGTAACCAAGACCTATAACTGCCGCAGCTGGATTCCTAGACCATCATCTCTCTGGGAACCAACTGCCAGGCCTTCCTCCTGTGGAGGGACAAGGTGGCCTTGAATTACCAACCTTTTGGTTATCAGTCAAGCACTTTGACATTACTCTAGCAGGGCTCTTCTTTGAAGTTTGAGCACATTTAATGGACCTTTTGTTTTTGGCAAGTTGATCCTTGAATGATAAAACTATTTTATCTCTATTTGATAAATGTTGTTAATCTAACTGATAACCAAACCCATTGCCATTGCGTTGATTCTGACTCATGGTGATGATATAGGGCACAGAACTGCCTCCATAGGTTCCTAAGGCTATAAATCCTTAAGAAAGCAGGCAAAAAAAAAAAAAAGAAGAAAAGAAAGCAGGCAGCCTCATCTTTCTCCCCTGGATAGGTAGGGGACTGGTGGTTTCAACTGTCGAACGTTTGGTTATCAGCCCATCCTTTAAAACACTGCACCACTGGAGAGTCCACTGACAATTTTCATATCAAAAAGAGAGCTAAAACCCCCAAAACTCACTGCCATTTTGTCTATTCTAATCCATGTGTATGCAATAGGAAACCTATTGGGAGGAGTAGAACTGACCCTTTAGGTTTCTGGGGCTGTAAACCTTTATAGTGACAGAAAGCCTCAACGTCCTCTGGGGTAGTCAGTGGTTAAATCAAACTGCTGACTGCAGGATTAGCACCCCAACTCCTTATCCACTCTACTGTCTGGCTCCTGCCAGTTTGTGATAACTTGTGCTAATAAGGAAAATGCCTAAATTCCCATTCTGTTTTGTGAATGGTTTTATAACTCATCTTTGTTTGGTCCTTGGCCTAGGGCAACCTTTAAACTCTTAGCTTTATACAAAATGTTTTAGCTGAACATTGATATAGGTGTTAGAATAAATAGGTCCTGCTTCTCTGCACCCTTGTATGCTTCTTAGGTAGTTGTTGTTCGAACAGGGAAGTGGTCCTGGGGAGAACAACAGGACCTTACTTTAGATACAGAGAAGAAAACCACATGCAGGGTGCCAGAGCACTGGCCAGTGGCTGTCCCCACAAGGCCCATCAACCACGAGGGCTGAGGAGAGCAAGGTGAGCGTCCACACGCTGAGGGCTATAAATTTCAGCAGTATTTTCTCCCAGTCTCCCTATACAAGCCCTATCCTCATTCACAATATAACATCCAATGTTTGCACAGGGCGAAAAATCGCTTATGTTAAAAGCAAAGAAGAATTGAGGTGTAAGAATTATAGTGCTGGCAAAGAATAATAAATATACATTACCTGACAGAAACACAAGCAAATCTGTCTTAGAAGCATAGTCAGACTATTCCTTGAAAGCAACAATGGCTCGATGGTTATACTATGTCTAATTCACTTTGGACATGTTATCAGAAAGGACCAGTCCCCGGAGAAGGAAACTATGCTTGGGAAAGGGGGGGGGGCAGTGAAAAAGAGGAAGACCCTCCATGGAGAGGTTGACATAGTGACTGGAACAATGGCCTGAATTGTATCTATCACTATGCGGATGACACGTGACAGGGCAGCATTTCATTCTCCGATAGAGGGAGTCACTGAGTCAGAACCAATCAGTGGATACTTAAGAAGAATCACCAAACAATATTTATTTAGTAGTTTAAACTAATACATCATGATCGAAAATATGGATCAACTTTCTCAAAAACTACCTAATGCAAGAAATAAGACTCTTTATTTTTTGCTCAAATATTTGATTCATTTTATTTCAGAGATATTATATATATCTATAACATATGAAAACCAGAATATATTTACAAAGTATATACTTAAGAACCAGAATTGTCAAATGTTCTTATGGGAACACAGAAGGTAGATTTATTTAGTGTCAAGTATTATACCAAGTGATATATATATATATATATATATATATAATTTAAATTATATATGTAATTTAAATATGTGGAAAGTAGCCAAACCCAATCTGAGTCATAGTAACTAATGTCTATATCCTATCATCAGGCAAATAAATTTGTAAGATGGGTTGGAAGTTTTTTAAAAATCAAATCTAGCAAGATGAGATTAATTCACCAAAGTATGTCATTGAAACCTCAGGAACAGAAAACTAAAATAAGATAAATTACAGAGAGATTTTAGGTTAGTATGAAAAAGAATTAGTAATTAGAAAGTATGCTACCTAAGGAAATGACCCAGTCGTGGGGGTTACCCACTGAGCTACTAACCAAAAGTTGAACTGTTCGATCCCACCAGTCACTTCAAATAAAAGACAAAGTTGTCTACTCCTATACAGATTTAAAGTCTCAAAATCCAAAAGGGACAGTTCTACTCTGTCCTAAGGAGTCACTATGTGCCAAAAACAGTGAATTTTGTTTAGGAAAAGAAAGTAGATTAACATTCAATGTAATAGTAGAAACCAAGAAATGTTCTATATTGAAGACCAAACCAAAACCATTGCTTTGATTCTGTTTCACAGCAACCCCACAACACAGGATAAAGCTCTCCCAAGACTTTATAGCCCCAAACTGTCCTACACTTCTGCTAAGGAGCTGTTGCGTTCAAACCTCTGACCTTTGGGCCTGCAGTTGCGTGTGTAAGAGGTGCATCACTGTCAGGGATCCCAGATCCCATAATTAAGACTGTGGCTTTCAGATGACGGGGCTTGGGTTGCAATTAGCATGTCCAGGGAACGTCTCAAACGTGAGCCCAACACCACCACCACCTCAGCCCTTGCTATTGTGCATCAACCCCATTCTGACATTAAGGGTGACATTAGGAAACAGAGTCAAGCTGCCCCGAGGGCTTCTGACTTGCTACTCTTCATGGGGGCCAGATGGTCTCATCTTTCTCCAGCAAAGGTGCCTGCCTGTAGACCTCCTACAGCAGAATATCCAGGGCAGGAGAGGGGGCAGCAGCATTTGATATAACAATTCTTCTGGGAGGCCAAGGGAGCCCAGGGGCACGTGTGGCAAGTGTTGGACTGCTAACCAAAAGGTCAGCAATGTAAATCCACCGGCCACTCTGCTGGACAAGGATGAACCAGTCTGCTCCCATACATATGCACAGCACCAGAAATGCGATTTGGCAGTTCTATCGAGCCTATTTAGCCATTGCATGTTAGAATTGAAAATCATAGGTGATTCTGTGGTCTTAAAGTAGACTAACGTTGAAATGACTGACTTCAGGTATTTTGTGTGATATCAAAAGAAAGCAGTAGCATTTCTCATCCCTGATAAATTACCTGACATTCCTGTGACTCTTTTCACTAGACTGAACTAGTGTTTCCTAAACAAAGAAAGAGACCTGCATTATCATCACTGGCATTTCCAGTGACACAAATAGCATCTGAACCTGGATTATATAAATAAATGACAAAGTTAAAATTTTATCCAGTACATTCTTAAGAGGTTTGTTTTAATCATGCTACTTTCCTCTTCTGGGAAATTAAAACTTCAATATATCAATACAAAATAGAGTAAACAATCACATTGATTTTGGATCAATGATTCCATGTCTGTTTATTGTTTTTGCAAACTATATGCGGTAGCAGCAATGAATTAGCACCAATTGGTTTGCCTGTCTAATGCTATGTTTTTACTTATCTAATTACTCAGAAAGCTATAAAGAAATCAACGTCCCTTCTTTCACCATTAAATTCACAGTTGGTGAGTCTAAGCTTGACCTTTTAAATGGCTCTATAAATTTCTTACATTTGCCTGCACTGTGCCCATTGCAATAATTTGGCGTTCGCTCTTGTCTTTAGCAAATTAATTTTTCAGAAGTTAATCTCAAACACAGTTGCTAGCAAGATTCTTGTCTTGGTTCAGTAGTTTGCTAGCACAAAATATTAGCAGTAAGCTTGGGGAATTCTTTTGAATCTAAAACAAAGTAAACAAGAGACTGGCCGGGGGAAAAAACAGGCTGCTCCACTGTAATCCTTGCTATGGGTTTTGAGGTTTTGCACGGCTGGAAAGCATGCCCATGCACACCACATATCAGACACCGACTGACCAGCGATTTCATTCAGAGGTGCTCTTGCAGTTCGTTCTCTTTTATTTTCATTTTCTTAAATATATGTACTGCCACAGATTTAAGACAGTTTTAATCAGGAACTTGTTATCCCTAATTCTGATTCACTTTTGGAAGAATGATTAAAATAGCGGAAGAAGACATGACATTTTTAATTGTAAATCACAAAATAACACACACAGAAACGCCACAAAGTCAATATCTTTAAAAAGTATTTTGAAGTCAGAAATATAGAGTAGATCTAAAGGGACTTTTTTAAGAGCCCTCCACAAAATGGATGTGATATAGAAATTATAACCCAGACATTCTCAGCAGAATTTACCATCATCCACAGTTTTACCTCGTGTGGTTTGATTCTGGAACTTTAACTTCTCCTTTGTATGAGTCCAGGTGAACTAAAGAAACAAATTTATAGACACTCATATATGTATAAGAAAGTGCCTTATATACAAGAGCAATTGAATATTGGAGCAAACATCCAGCCCATTACAGATCAAGTCCATAAGTCCAATATTAGCCCATATGTCCAACACCAATCTATGAAGTCCTCTTCAGACTCATGAAACACATGCAATGGCACTGAATGCTGGAAGATCACAGGCCAATGGGTGGAAAGCCTTGTGGATCCAGTGGCAGGAGAGGCATCTCAGTGCTGGCAGGGATCTCAACATGGCTCCTTCAGCTCCATGACTCGAGTAGCCCCCTGTATCTTGTCAGCAGTTATGTCTCACAGGGAGTGAGCCTGTATCCCGCTCGCAGCGAGCTATTTATCTCCTTAGTGTCTCCAAATGAGGTCATCAATCTGCGACCAGATTGATAGGCTAAACTCCACCCCTTCAGTCTTAAGGCTCAGGTTGACAACCGATTTTGTAACTACCACATCCTTTATTAATTTACCCTTCAAACAATTATTTTAGAAATATTATGTAGAAATAGAACCCTTGCCCATTGAAACAGAAATTAAGCAATCAGAGGAAATATTCCTATGGACAAATCATGGAGTGTTCGTTACTGTTGGCCAACTCAGAGGCGTCAATTCTTCTCAGGTCATCCTTAGTCATTGTCCGGTTTGTATGTGTGAGATGATTGGACAGACTCTGGCTTGACTCCAGCTCACCGTAGCCCTCAAACATAGGAAACATTGCAGGATGGTGCAGTATTTGACAGGGCTTTGTTCTGTTATGCAACACCAGTGGTCAGAACAGACTTCAAGGCGCACACAACAACAACAGGTCTCTGTGGGTGCATGCTCCCACATGCACGCAGACAAAAAATGTGACTTGTAACTTCACGATTTAGACTGTTACTTGCCTTTATTTTTATTAAATACACATTAATTTGAATGACTTAAGAAGAAGGCAATATATGTAGTCCTTTCTTGCTTCACTGTTTTTAAAGCACTATGCAAATGCCTAACATTTGTGGTTGGCCTTTAAGTATTGATGAAATGATGTAAGTTTGATGAGGTGTGAATGATAGAGATAGCTCTCCGGAAATCATTTCAAAACTAGCACCATTTGTCATGAATTAAAAATTGAAGTTGCATAATATGCTGGTGTCTCTTTGTAATAGCATCTTATTAATAAAATTCTGAAAGACAACATATGCACAGTGCTCTCGTTGTGTTCGGAAGAAGCTGTGTTGTGAACAAGCCTCAGCTCTGAGCCATGAAACAAACTCATTGCTGGCAGGCTTATCCCAAGTCTGGGTGTTCTATTCCACATTTCCCTGAGTGGAACCACTCTCTGTAGGGTTTCCAATGGTTGGGTGACCGCCCTTTCGCTAGTTTAGTGCTTAGCCTTTCCTCCATGGAGACACTCAGGGGAGACTCCACCCACCAACCTTTCAGCTGTAAGCATTACACCATTCAGGGAACTCCTTACTCAGAACTCGGAAGTAGGTGGTCACAGACATCTGAAGCAATTCTTAACAGTTCCCTTGTGAGATGGAGTCAGTGATTTAATATGGCCCACCTAGCCATTGTCCCTGTCATGATGGATTTTTAAAGCCTTTGGGTCTCATGCCATTGTGGAGGAAGTTCTCTGTTGTGTTGGTCGACATGAGGTGAGATGTATTCTGAGGCTGCACCTTACTCAGTTCCCCACTATAGTGTTTCTCAGGGGTGTGATCTGCTGGAGCCTGGTTGCATAGCGATTAACTATTGGACTGTGATCTTCAACACCAGCCCCTCTGGGGGAGAAAGAGGAGGCTCTCTACTCCCATAAAGCATAGATTACAATCTACTCTGTTTTATAAGGTCACCAAGAGTTGGAATTGACTCAGTAGCACTGAGTTTAAAGTTTTGCTATCATCTGCTGAGAGACAAAAACACATCTCCCTCAAAACTATCTCTTTTATAACCACCCCTCATTGACTTCAGATTGGTAGAAACAAGGAAGCTGGCTTTGACTTTGGGACATGTTTGCTTCTGGCTCTAGTTCCTGGAGCAGACTTGCCTCTGACTGACTTCCGTGTCATAGGACTTGAGTTGTGGTCTATCACCTGATAGAACCCTCTGGATGGATGGTTGAACTTTGGCTGGGGAATTAACATAACCCACAACCACATGAAACATTGATTCATGCTCTTGAGTTCAGTGAGGCGTTCAGTGTAGTGAAGCACCCTAGAAGCTAGGGAATCTCCCAAGGCGGTGGTTCTCAACTTTCCCAATGTCACAACTCTTTAATTCAGTTCCTCATGTTGTGGTGACGCCCGAAACATAAAAATATTTTCATTCCTACTTCATAGCTGTCATTTTGCTACTGTTATGAATCAGACAACTCCTGTTAAAGTGTCGTTTGACCCCTAAAGGGGTCGTGACTCACAAGTTGAGAACCGCTGTTCTAAGGGGAGGGGTGCTGGTTATAGCAGAGATAATAGAGTGCTATAGAATTTTGGAAAAGACATATTTGAGACATCTTTTATCTCCACTTCTTTGGGAATAATTGTGTTTTATGCTCTCTGAAATGAATTATATTCGCACCTTGCTCTCCTAAAATGTTTTTGTTCTTGTTGTGACGTGTCATAGAACTGGTTCTGACTCAAAGTGACTCTGATTACAACAACCAAATCACAATGCCAATCCATCCTGTTGATGGCTTTCCTCGTTTTAGCTGCCATTTTCCAACCATGATGTCCTTTCCAAGGACTGTTCTCTCTGATAACATGTCCAAAGTATGTGAGACAAAGTCTTGCCATCCTTGCCTCAAATGAGCATTGTGGCTGTACTTCTGTATTTCCCAGTATAGCCACATTCAAATGTAGACAAAGGAAACATTGTTATGGGAACAATATATAGCTATCATAACATAAAGGTTACTCTAGGACTAATAAAAAATAAGAACTAAAAGTAATTGCTTTTCCAAGAACCTTGTTCCAATTTTTATAAAACAAACAAGAGAAAATATGCCAAATTTATTAGACATAATTTCCAAAGGTGACTACACAATATAGAGACTTCACCACTTCACCAGAGCAGATAATTAAACAAATACATTAATTATGAACTGACCAAGCACATGAAAAATTGATGAATTATCACCACTGGTTACAGCTGTACAAAGCAGGAATATGGCTAAAATTATTTTCTACATCCACAATCATGCTTTGAAACTAGGAATTTCTTGCAACTTCTATATAAATTATAAACCATACGTTAGATGCCTCCCATTTTATCCTCCAGAAATATATATTTAAAGATATTTTAGGAACATATAAATATATAATATGAAGAGGATTCTTGGTATGACTAAATTACTAAGCAATGCAATTTTTGGAAGCAGTTTCTAGAAGATTGTTTTTGTTTGCTTGCCATAGAATTAATTATTTAGCCTCGCGATTACCCCACTCTGGCGATGGGACCCCACTGGCATCGAGGCAATTCTTGTTCTTAGGGACCCTATAGAGGAAAGAGACAATGTCGCATGGAATTTCTAAAGCCGTAATCTCTACGGAAGCAATGCTGACTCACAGCAACCACATGGAATAGCGACACTGGCACAGAGGTTTCGAAGGCTGTGTCTCTCTCTAGAGTGGCTTGTGGGTATCAGCTGACAACTTTTCAGTTAGCAGCCCAACCACTGACTCAATGCACCACCAGGTCTCCGTTTTTAAAATGTTATTCAAGTAATAATTGATCATCAAGGTGTCTCTTTTTCAATGTCAGCAGCTCTTCTAGGTCTTTGCCCATTTCAGCATTGCAAACAAAACTCAATGCCAACCACACAGTCAACAGTACCAAAGCGAAAGGCCCAAACACGGAATCAACAGTGTTCACCTAAAAACATGCTCCATCGAGTTGTTATGGTCAAGACCTCTTGGAAGTAGATCATCAGGCCTTCTTCTGAGTGGCTTCTTCCAGATGGATTTTAACCACCAATGTTCCAGTTAAGAGTCAAACACCTGTTTGCACCACAAGACATTACTGCAGCTTTGTCAGCGCCCTCCTGGTGGCAGCTGAAAGAACCTTTCCCAAAGAGTTTTCATTTGTGGGGTGATTCTTTTCTAAGACATGCCCACAGGGGTGCAGACAAAAATACAGAGCCCTTAAATTGAGTCTGTTACCCTTGAATTCAATGGTGAGAAATCTATAATGTAACTGCCTTTTTCTTTATCCTAATAATCTCATTTCTTCAACATCGTTAAATAATCACTTTGGGTTTTTTCCCCACTAATTTCCATTTAAAGGTGCCTCATCTACCATCCTTCTAAAACCAGCAAGAAGAAGAAGAAAAATCAGCATTAAAGCAGACAGAGTACTCAGAAGTAACTAAGTTCAGAGATTGATAGATGATGAGATTAAACTTTCTAAGAGTAAAAAAGATGATTCCACTTCCACACGCCATCATCAAACTTAGGAAATTCTCCACTTTTTAGTAGCATGTGTGATTGTCATCTGTAGAGTCAGGCTTTTATTGAGCAAAAGCATAAGTGAATATGAAAGTAAGTTAAAAAAGTATTGCTACCAAGTCACAGAAATAATTTTTAAACAAAAGAATCAGAATATGAAGTTATTGTTTCTGGACATACCTTTATCTAGGTCTATGCTTTCATAAAGTCTTCATTTCCAACAGAATGCTCAAGTGCAAGCACAGCATCATTAATCATCAAACTGTCCCATTGGCATTGGGCAAAGAGATAGTTTGGAGATCCTTGCTGCTTTACAGCAGACAACATGTATGAACATGTACAAATGCATGCTTCTCTTCTCCCATGGGTTGCTAGAATTTTTCTCTTTATTTAAAATGTTAATTTTAAAAATTAATTTTGTTGTTATCTTTGAGAAACATGCACAGCACAATATAAGTGAATTCAACCATTTCTATATAAATAACCCAATGATAATGAGTTCCCATCTAATCTTTTCATTTGCTATTGTTACATTGAATCCATATTTGAATATATCTAGATTGTCCTTTAAAGACACAATGGGACTCACTCTCTCACTCACTCTCTCACTCACTAACTCACTCTCTCACTCACTCTCCCACTCTCTCACCCACTCACTCTCTCACTCTCTCATTCTCTCTCTCACTCACTCAGTCTCTCTCTCACTCTCTCTCTCACCCACTCACTCTCTCACTCTCTCTCACTCCCTCACTCTCTCACTTACTCTCTCATTCTCTCTCTCACTCACTAAAAAATTAAAAAAAAAAATAAAAATAAAGACACAATGGGTGTATATATGGATTGTAATAAGAGTTGTATGAGCCCCAATAAAATTATTTTTTAAAGAGTATAATACTCAAGGACATTTATTTCATTTTTTGTCTTACTAATTTAACTATAAACCATTATTTGTTTAAGAAAACATCAGAGGATATTTTTAGTGTTATGTTTATCTCAGGGCAGAAATTTCTGTGTGCTATCCAGCCTCGATGACTCTACAAAGTCTGGAGTCCATGATAATTTGAAATTCCGTTCTGCACCCTCCACCCTTTTGATAAAGGCTCTTCTAAGGAAGCTTTGATATAAAAGAATCATGATGGGAGGCAAATGCCATCCAGTTCCGGTCTCATGGCCTTGGAGAAGTAGTTCCTGAAGGCAACACCTTCTGTTCCCAGCTCTCCTTCTTCCTCTGTTGCTCATGCTGAATAAACAGCTACCCTACCAGACAGTGTGGGACTGCCCCATGGGTTTCTGAGACAGAATGCTTCATGGAAGTAGAAAGCCTTATTTTTGTCCCATGGAGTGGCTGGTGCTTTCAAACACCAATGAATAACCACTATTTCACCAGGGAGACCAATTAATGACAAGGAATAGCTTCATCTCCAACCCACCTGTATCCAAGGAATCAATTATGTACGTAAACCAAAGTCTTTCTTTCCGTCTTCTTTCTTTCCTTCATTTTCCCCCCTCCCCCAAAGGGAGTCATCCTGAATATTTCTACATGTCCTTGAAACAGAAAATATTAATTTATTACATAAATAACAAAGCACTAATATATTTCAACATGTTTTTTAAATTTTTATTACTATGGCTAAAAATGAATACACAATATTTTTAATTTTTAAGGTATCTTCCATTTTCCTAAGGCAATTAATACAAAAAAGTACAGACATGGCAAATAGAAGCTCTTGGCAAAGTCTTTGAGCAGTGGTTTCTCCCCAGGTGTCTTTGTGTCAAATAGGAGAAGACTATTGGCAACAAAAACTCCAAAACCTTAAAAGGAAGGTCAGTGGATGGTGTAAAATATGAAAATAAAAAATAATTTTTAAAGTGTCAAAGATTCACTAGGGTTCAAGGGTGGAGGAGGGAGGGGAAAAAAAAGAGGAGCTGATACCAAGGGCTGAAGCAGAGAGAAAATGTTTTGGAAATGATGATGGCAACATATGTACAAATGTACTTGATACAGTTGATGCATGGATTGTTGTAAGATTGGTAAAGCCCCCAATAAAATGATTTATTAAAATGTTTTAAAAGGCTAATAATAAATGCTGAAAATACATGAATGCAAAATATCTTAAAAGCAAATGACAAGTACTAGAATAAATGCTTTCACAGATTAAATACCAAATGTCCTTCAGTAAAATGCATGGAAATTTCAAAAATCTTAGGAAATTTTAACTTTATATTTCTCTAAATAGCAACATTGAAATAAAACACATTCTAAATCCATATTTAGATGCAAAATAATTACCTGAAGGACATATCCTTTACTGGGTAAAGGCGTGACTTTGAACTGAGAAAGGCTGAAGGACTTACTGAACTAAGATCAATCAAATTGTAGTTGTAGCTCCTCCAACAGGCCATTCTTTACACAGTATCATAAATCCAATAATCAATACATGTCAGATGAAGGGAGGGGCATAATATATTACTGAATTAATATTTTTGCTTGTATGCACCTTATTTTGATAGCATTACCATTATTTTAATCCATGCATCATAAATCTGTTAACAAAAATCATAAATATGATATTATAACCAATGTAGTCAATTAATATCTATTCCTTCCATTTAATAATTTATTGTTATGTATTATTCCATGCACACTGGCTGGAACAGAGGTCGTTTTCAAAGATCTGGCAGTCTAAGGAGCAACATGTAACCTCATAAATCTAATATATAGTACATCTAATAACAGGGGAACAGGAACGATAAGGAAGATGTACAACCAAAGCTGAGATGGGAATGTTTAATTGAGGAGGTTGCAGCTAAGGTTGAACATGAAGTCTAAGTGGCTTCATTCTAGCTGGGGAAAGAAGGGTATTCCAGTTATTAAAATGGGAATGTAGAAAGCAGCAGTGTGCTAGAATCCCTGTGTGTGAGTCCTGGAGGACCAGAGAAACAAACTCCTAGACACTCATGTGTATGCAAGAAAGAGCTTTATATCAAAGAGTAATTTTACATTAAGTAAACACCCCAGCCCAGTCCAGATCAAGTCCATAAATCCAATATTAGCCCGTAGGTCCAATACCAGTCTGTAAATTCCTCTTCAGACTCACAAACACATGCAATGATGCTGAGTGCAGGAAGATCACAGGTCAGTGTGTAGAAAGTCTTGTGGATCCAGTAGCAGTGGAAGCATCTCAGCGCTGGCGTGGTTCCCCAGATGGCTCCTTCAGCTCCAGAGTTCTGGTTCCATCAGCTTAGCTCCATATGTCTTGTCAGCGAGAAGAGGAAGCAGAGAGAGCATGTTTGTCTGGCCTCCAGTGAGCTATTTATCTCCACTGTGACCTGATTGACAGGCTAGATTTCACCCCTTAACAAATTGACTGGAGATTTTGTAAATGTCACGCCTTATTCAGAAAATAGCAAAGCAGGGAGTGACTAGAGATTATGTGCCGCAGTCAGTGTGGTAGGCAGCCTCTAAGATAACCACTAATGCTGCTCCATCCAGGAAGCAAGCCCTCTGAATGCTGCTCTTCATTGTGGTCAGAGGCTCGCACCTATCAAAAGAAGCATGGCAAATGGAATGAGATGGCATTATGACATTGCTGAGTTACAGGGGGAAAAGCCCTATGACTTTGTCTTGCTGGCTCTTCCTTGCTTTCTTTCAGAGTCCTTATTCTGGGAAACCAAGCTCCGATTCTGTGAATAGCCCTGTGGAAAGGAACAGTTAGCAAAATCTAGCCTAACCCACATGAGCAAAGGCAGCCATACCTTATAAAGAAGGCAACCCAGTAGACACCTGAACGCCAATGTGTGAAAGTTAGCCAGTGGCACCCACTCAGCGAAGCCTGTTTTCTTACCATTGAAAAGATGCACTATAAGGTGTGATGGAGTCGTTGTTTTCATTTGCTGAATTGTGGCATAATTCACTGTGCACCAAGAGACGACTATTACAAAGGACTGCAACTTGATAAAGAACTATGCCGATCACATAAGGACATGAGAGATTAACTTGTAAGCAATGGGCCCTAATTAATAAAGGACTACAAAGGGATGGCTGCATGAATACATGTGTATTTCAAACACATTATGATTTAATGATTTGTGTGGCTAGGTAACACTGTCCACTAGAATCCAGTCACTTCTGACTCATAGTGACCCCTGATAGGATTTCCAAGACTTTGTAAATCTCTAAGAGAAGACAAGCTCCTCTCTCTCCCTGGAGCAACTTGCGTGTTTGAACCAATGACCTTGCAGTTAGCAGTAGGCTTGCCTGAGACAGGAATATGAGATAGCAAAATCTGATTGGACATGGAATGTCCTGGTCAATATCAGGGAAGCTTAGAAGTGGGGAAGAAGTTTGAATTACACCAAACCATCAGAACACAGGAGGCCAAAGATTCCCAGGGAAAAGACCCACTGCCTGAAGGAGGTACCACTGAGCCTGTGGGAAAACCAGGGACAACAAGGAAGGGAGAGCTGGGGGGAGAACAAAGGAAACTTCAGTGTGAGCTCCATTTAGGCATTTCAGACTGGAAGGGATTGAGCTCCGGAGGCAGAAACGTGCATGAAAGGAACATTTCCCATAGGGAGAAAGCGAAGCTTGTAGGAAGAAAATGGAAATTCTGTGAACCCCAGCCTCTCTGGAGTAGAAAGGAAATAGACAAAGTCAAGAGAGACCAAACAATGAGTACCGGGAAGGTACAAAGAGGGCCAGGAGCCCAGTACCCCAGAAACCAAAGCTAAAAGGAAGTTGTAAGTGGTGGAAAATGAAGTGCCAAATGAAGCAATAAAAACAGCTGCTTGGTGCCTGCTTGTGGAAGTCTTGGAAGCATCGAAC
Source organism: Tenrec ecaudatus (assembly GCF_050624435.1). NCBI lineage: Eukaryota > Metazoa > Chordata > Mammalia > Afrosoricida > Tenrecidae > Tenrec > Tenrec ecaudatus. The sequence goes on along the minus strand of NC_134544.1, from coordinate 5,213,323 downwards.
CCCCAGAGCTAAGCCATCTGCCAAACAAGCCTTCAGACTTGCTACAGACATGCTTCTCACAACAACCCAGTCTGTCATCTGGATACACAGCCTGTATTTTGAGGCTTTTCGACTGCTGTTCCCTTTCTGTCCCAAGATAGGGGTCACCTGAAGTGCACATGCTGTAAGTATGTGGACTGTATTCTAATTTTTATGCTTAATTTTAAATGGGGCAACCAAACGTTGCCATGATATGGCTTATTCTTGATAGTTGTAATTGAATCCTGTAAATGAATGGGTTGTAGCCTAGCCCTTATTGCAGCACATCACTCTGGGAAGACTGGAGAATACAATCATTCTGAACAGTTCAGGAACAAAAACAAAGCAAAACAAAACAAAGCAAAAGCTTAGAAGTCCAAAACATACTAGTGTGCACTTTCTTATCATCTCCAGGAGAAAACACGTTCCTCCTCGTCTTTGACTCTCCTCAGCAGGTCTAATCGCTTCCCATGTATTCGTCTGAAAAGTTCACATTAGAGCAGCAACGTCTCCTGCTAGGCCAGCTCGCAGACCCCACAATGTCGCCCACAGAGCAGGCTTATCTTATTCAAGGCAAACCAACTGGCCTTGAGATTTCTGGTAGAGTTCTCCCAGCGCTCTTAGTAGTAATAATAAAATAAAGAAAATAACGCTCTCCCTAGGCTGTCTCTTTTGTCTGTTTTGTGTCCCTTGTCCTGTAAGACACACTATAGCAGAGGAGAAGTTTCACAACCCCTTTCCTGCCGCTGAAGATCAGGCTGCCCTATTTACCCTGGAGCTTGGATACCAGGTCAAGCAGTCATCGCAGTCTGCACCTAAAGCAGCACCTGCCCTTGAGATGTTGCTTCATGGGTATTTGCTGCACCCCTTAGAACGTTGGATCACTTCCTGGCCCAATTATGGAAAGGGGTGCAGCGAACAGAAGCATTCGAAACTCCAGGACTGGCTGCCTTTGCCAAGCCCCGCGGTTCTCGATCAGAAGTACTGGCTGCTCTTCCTGTTCATTGTGTTCCATCTTCACAAAACATGGAAATGTTTCAGCTTTCCAGCGTGATGGAGGCATATGATCAATGTGTTTTCCTTCTCAACTGGAAGGAAGATCTTTTACTTCTGTGGTACCAGATGGATCCAAGTCTAATTTTGTGTAGAGCCCTGTGAGTGAACAGTCCTCCGGTGAGAATCCAGACACTGCACAGAAAGGGCCGTGATGGAGGTGGCTGCAAATTCCACCGAAGACGCTGCTCTTCTCTCACTTGTTTTTGGTTGAAACTACTCGAGTCTGAACAGTGAAGCATATGCAAATGGAAGAGAGAGAAGGATGCACAACTCACAGCCACTTTTAAATCCTCCATAGCGCAGTTGCCTCTAGCTAGGGGACCTGTCTATGCCCTCACTCCAGAAGCTGGAGGTACAGTCAGCGAGAGCTTAAGCAGACATCGGTGGCAAAGCTGAGCTGAAGGTCTTTGCTGACCTCTGCAAGGGAGAGCAATTTTTGCTTTTGCTTTTAGTATTTTTTAAAACCCTGGTAGGACTTCCTCCGACGTCGTGGCCTGTTGCTGTTACCCAGTGGGGCTGGGATGCAGCCGACCTGCTCAAGATAGAGCAGAGCCCCGCCCAGGCCGGCGCCGGCCTCACAGCTGTTCGGGAGGGCCATTGTTGCAGCGCGGTGTCCGTTGTGCGAAGCCAAGGTCGCTGTTAAGGCTTACACAGTATGACCTCTGCATGTATGCTCTCACTTTAAATTTGGGCAGATTTTTTCACTACCTTTTAAAATAAATATTAGTGAAGCATTCAAAGTACAAATCAATTTTGTGTAGCAATTTTGAAAATAGAACACTTTTACTAAAGATGTAATTAGACAATTTGCTTCTTATTAAGAAAACATTCATTCCGTTTCTTTTCAAACTAGGCAAGTACCAATTAATCTAAAACAATAGTCATAAATAAAATAATAGACATAAACTACTAGTGAAAATTAAAATGTGGGAACCTAAGGTTTATAATGCATCAGAAAACAAGTCTGCTTAGTCCTGTCCCCACATCTGGAGGAGATAGTAGCTTCTGCAAACATTTTCACGATGAAACGACAACAGCCACGTTATTAGATCAGAGCTCTAACACTGAGAAGCAGACAATGAAGCTGTCCTTTTCAAGTTCAGAAGGGGGCTGGGCGGTCTGGGGTTTAAAGAGAATGGTGTGGATATCAGTCATCACTTTGGAGAAGAGAGGAGAAAGCTCACTAAATGGCCCAGGAAGGCGCTGGTAGACTTCAAGATCCAGTTGAGTCTAGTGTATTTGTCTCCGCTGGTGTCAACCTGTACTGTACAAGAATAAGTTGGAAACTATTGTTATTGAATCAATTAAACTACTATTAAACAAAAACATCAACATCTGAAGATATTGTTTATCAACATAGCCTCCATCTAGGCCAATCCACTTCCATCCCTCTCTTCTTCACAGTTTTCTGTGCCCTTTGATTGTCAGCACATCAGAATGGCAGGTTTGGCATCCTCGTGGCACTCAGATGGCAAATTGGGTTCCCATGCAATGCTCTTGGAATCTGGAGAACCAAGAGAAGTCTGAAGGTTCGAGACTGTCGGCTGGATGGGATAAGGTTCCCCAATGGAGGTTTTGAGGGACAGTCCTGCTAAGCTCAGAGAATGAGGATGTGCATTGTCTTGAAAAAGACATATGGATGTTTGGCACAAATGTCCCACCTTTTTTCTCACCGAAGCAGTTTTCAATTTTTCTCAAAATTTTCTTCTTAGTAAGCCACCATGGTTTGCCTGCTCTTCAAGAAAATCTATCTAGATGACAACCCCCCCCCACCTTGGAATCCCAAGATGCAATCACCATGAACTTCTGAGCTGACCTTTCTCCATTGGAAGTCACTTTAATTGTGGTTCTTTTTAAGCCACTCTACGGAGACTAAGACAAGTAAGTGTATTATTGAGAGAACTTGTCTGAAGCCCTCTACAGATTGTAGAGACATGTATAAGTCTATTTTGTTTAGAAAAAGAATTCTAGTAGTAATACCTTTTACTGGGAAACCCTATGGAGCAGTTTTACTCTGTCCAAGAGGGTTGTTATGAATTTGAGTCATTAGCAATATTTTAAAATTTTTTATTTATTTTATTCACTTATTTATTTTTTGCATCATATTATAGGTGATACAAGAAATATTCAGCCACCAAAAGTAAATCTCCAGTTAATGTGAAAAATCATGGCTTATACATCTTAGGAAGTATATTTTATCCTGAATCAGCTTGGGTAAACATATCTAGGGGTTGGAGCATGATGTTCATGGTAGCCTGGTGTTTTATAAATCAAAGTTTCATCAAGGAGCCTTAATTTTGTGAAGCAGAATTAGACTTGGAAACTAAAGTGGTTGCATCTTTTGAATATCATTTGTGTTCTGCCATTGAATTGTACACATTCTTTTCATCCAGATGGATGTCTGTTTTCTTCAATCAGGGTGCTTTCTCACTGGAGCTTACAGCTGTGCAGGAACCCTCTACTCAGCCTTTAATCTGTGTCTAAAGAACTTCCAGAGAAGATGTAATCACAACTGAGATAAAAACAAAACATAATAGCACTAAGTAGACCTATTTACCACATTGCAGAAATTTTCTATAGCGATGTCTAACATCTTTTTACATATCTTTAGCCATATCTTCCACTGCGTTGTTCTAATCAACGGGGGGTTATTTAAGAAATTCTACTACCTTGCGATAATACTAATAGTTCTAGAGAATTGTGTTATATGAAGAAATTGTGTTTTCTTTTCTAATTGTTCTTCTTTGGAGAAAGTCTAAGTTATTTGGAACTAGAAGGAAACCCATTTAATTATGACTCTGAGGCCCTAGGTAAGTTCTAAACTGTGCAATCAATGTTGCAGACCTATGCACTGAAAACGAAGCATAAGGAGAGTGACAACATGAAAAAGATGCATACAAATCAAGAAGCGATGATAGAGTTATCAGATTTGTGGATATTTGTGCATATGGATTATGATCTAGGCTACAGCTTTTATAAGAAACGTGATTGGGGGCAAGTTACTTAAAATGACTAAATCTCAGGTATTTTTGTTTTGTTTTGATCTCTGAAAATAGAAACTAGAAATTCTAACTCAGATTCTTTGTAAAGTTGAGATAATAGAAGTCTTAAAAACTAAAGCCCCCAAACAAATCCATTGCCATTGGATTGATTACAATTCATAGAAACTCTGCAGGGCAGAGTAGAATGGCTCCTTGGGGTTTCTGAGACTGCAAATCTTCCCTGGAGAAGACAGCCTCATCCTTCTCTTGAAGAGGGGCTAGTAGATTTGAACGGTGAGTTTTGTGGCTAGTAGACCAACATGTATCTCAGAGTCCCCAGGGTCCCTTACAATCGAAACCCCATTACTATGTGGCAATCACTGTGCAATTTCTACATGGATCCACTCGTGAATCCCTCCAACAATCGTATGGTGTAGACACCATCACCCTAATTTTTACAATGAGCAAGCCAAGACACAGAGAAACCAACACCGGTTGTAGGGCACATCTACAAGGGGCTTCAAGATGTTCATGGAAAAATGCAATTAAAACATAATGGACAATGTCCTTTTTCTTTCCGTTCCTCTTACAGTGGAAGAGCTGAGAGTAGGCTCCAATGTTTTGGGACTATATTATTTATTTGTCCAATAACTTTAACCAAGAATGACTGTTATGGAGAGATAGAGTAATATCGCTGGTGGATCATGAAACCGGAGTAGCATACAAAGAGGCAGAAGAGAGACATTGTAAAAAACAATGGTTTCACATCTGTGCCTAGATATTCAGTTCATGAGTACTGAGGTGAGTGATTTTCATATCCTGTTAGCTTATAACTGTAACAGCACTCAACCCATTGCTCTCTGGTTCACTACAATTCTTAGTAATACCACCGGTCAGTGCATGGCTACCCCATTGAGATGGTAAAGCTCAGTGGGAGCAGAAAGTCTCATCTTTCGCTCATGGAGGCAGTGCGGTTAACAGTCTAACGAGTAACCATGATTCCACCAGGGCTTCTTCTTGCCTGTGAATAACCCATCCAAATTACTTTTGTAAGAGGTAGTCCCATTTCAGAAACATGGTCATTTTGATAGCATAAATATCTGCTTTAGAAAACTCTGTATACAATAAAATTGTGTGTGTGTGTGTGTGTGTGTGTGTGTGTATAATAGTGAATGAAGGGGGAAGTGCAGAGTGGAGACCCGAGGCCCAAGTGTCGACCACTGGAGATCCCCTCACAGAGTAGTTTAGGAGAGGAGACGGGTCAGTCAGTGTACAATGTAGTACCGACGAAGAACACAGCTTTCCCCCAGATCCTGGATGCTTCCTCCCCCCAGCTACCATGATCCGAATTCTACCTTGCAGGACTGGATAGGGCAGAGATGTACACTGGTGCATATGGGAGCTGGAGGCACAGGTAATCCAGGGTGGACGATACCTTCAGGATCAGGGGTGTGCGGGGCGAGGCTGGGAGAGTGGAGGGTGAGTGGGTTGGAAAGGGGGAACTGATTAAAAGGATCCACATGTGACCTCCTCCCTGGGAGATGGATGGCAGAGAAAGGGGGGAAGGGAGACTCCGGATAGGGCAAGATATGACAAAATAACAATCTGTGGATTCTCAAGGGCTCGTGAGGGAGGGGGCAACAGGGAGGGAGGGGGAAAAAAAGAGGACCTGATGCAGAGGGCTTAAGTGGAGAGCAAATGCTTTGGGAGTGATTAGGGCAAAGAATGTACGGATGTGCTTTATACAATTGATGTATGTATATGTGTGGATTGAGATAAGAGTTGTATGAGGCCCTAATAAAATGTAAAAAAGAAAGAAAATGATTAGGGCAAAGAATGTACAGATATGCTTTATACAATTGATGTATGTATATGCATGGATTGTGATGAGAGTTGTATGAGCCCCTAATAAAATGTTTAAAAAGAAAACAAAACAAAAAAATCTGCAAACCCAGAATCTGTATAACACAGAAATTCATCAGACAAGGAAAATTTCAATATTTTCCTGCCCTCCGCCCGCCGCCGCCCCGGCATGTGGAAAGGTTGCAAGTCCCATAAAAATAGGGCCACCGTATGGAAGACGCTGCCAGGTCTCATGTTCTGTTGACTCACTTCCCTTACAAAGGTCTGCCCATGTGCTGTTCGATGCCCACAGGTTTGTTCTGACTCAGTGAATGAGTGGACAACAGAACCAACTATTTCCTTCTGTGCCTTCCTCACAGTGATCGTGATGCTTGAGCCCACTGGTGCAGTCATCATGTCAGTCTATCTCTTGGAAGGTATTCCTCTTTTTCAGTGACTCTCTAGTTCACTGAGAATGATGTCTTTTTCCAGGGACCGGTCTCTCCTGATGACATGTGCAATGTGTGTAAAATGAGATGTTGCCATCTTACTTTTTAGGAGCATTATGGTTGTACTTCTTCCAAGGAAAATTTGTTTGTTCTTCGGACAGCCATTATAATTTCAATATTATCCATCAATCTCACAATTAAAATGCATCCATCATTTTTGGGTCTTTATTACTCATTTTCCAGCTTTTACATGCAAATGCGGTAATTGAACATTATTGAAATTAGATAATATCAGAAATGGAACCCAAACCTATTGAGATGAATTGATTCTGGGTCACTGAGTCAGAATCAACTGGAAAGGAATAGAGTTTTAATGTGAATGATATTTCTGGGGAGTTGGAATAAAGGCAGTACTTACCTTAGCTTGTTCACCTGGGAAGTAATAAAGAACACTGATTATCCATTACCATACCCAAGAAAAAGAGTTTTACTTGTTACTTTTGAGTTAATATGTGTATGCCAGGTATTTTACCAGATGAAATTACTAATAAAGCTTGCATGTTGGCATTTGATATTTTTTAAATAATACTTATTGAATCTTATAATAATTAAAAAATAAAATGCAGGTGTGATCGATAAATTAAAAATAGCAAGCCCATCATATAAGTCAAGTTCAGTCTTAGAGTCCTGGCCCTCACTGAAGGCTACTTCTGAACAAAAAGCATAAAGAAGCACACTGCAGTTTTAATATTTTCTTCATTAGTTATTCCTGTCATCCTAGACAAAATGATTAACTGTCCCATTTCATAAGTAAGATGTAAAAGAAAATGTTTTTCTACTGCCTATTATGTGGAATAGTTTGCTTCCTAGTGATTATCTTTATTTCAAGAGAAGGGAAACAATGATCATGTCACTCACGTAAATCTATTTACTTAAGTGAGAAATAGAAAGTTTTCTCAGTATTCTAATTTACCACAGAATTGAAGAATTCTATACCTAAATGAGAAAACCTGTATTTATAGCCACTTTTCCTCATAATATTATTCATAAATGTGTCACAGATACTGAAGGATCTACATGAATCTTAAAAACAAAAATATCTGTAACTGCAGATACTTGACTAAAAAGTCAGAATGGCCTATCTGTGCGATGAACTGGGAGTCTGTCTTTTACTAACTGTATATCCCTGCATAAGGCTTAGAGCTACAGGAAACAGCCTTGTTATGCATTTGCTATGTTGGGACATTAAATATTAATAATAAATAAAATCCATTTAAAATATAATTAATAGAGAGCATCCATCCCTCACCTTTTTATCCCAGCTACTACTGCAGCACAAGGAACAGAGAATCTCTTTTCATCACTGAAAGCACTGGGCTGTCTTGTAAATGGGTGGGTCTTCATCCACTGACCACGTACAGGGTTGCGTGTCCCAGAATCTTACCCATGAATCGCTGAATAACTGTTTATGAAACATATGCATCTATTGTATTCTACTTCAGAAGTACTGAGGGCAGCTTCACAAGGGGTGTCACATAATGTGAACAGAGAGAAGGCCTTCCATCCAAAGGAGCCATAGTAATGTGGCTGCTCCTTACTAGCATCACATATAACATAAAGTAGCCAAATGCCCACATGTGATCCAAAAGAAATAGATAACAATACACCATTCACCAGCTATTTTAGCAGTGGCATGCCTAGGGTTCAAGTCACTCAGTGAATTACTCACAGATTCACAACCCACACCCTCCATCCCCAAAGAATACCAGACCATTTGGAGTCCTTGTTGATTTTACATGCATTCAAATCACTTACAACTTATAGCCACCCTATGTCTAACAGAACCTGACCCTGCCTAGCTTGTTATGTTGCCACCGATTGTTGCAGTCTTGCTGTCAATCAATCTCATGGAGACACTTCTTATTTTTCACTTTACCAACTATAGTACTGCATCACACTGGACTAGGCGCTCCTGATAATGTGCCCCAATCATATGAGACAAAGTTTTGCCATCCTTATTTCTGTGGAGCATTCCAGCTATCCTTATTCCAAGACATATTTTATTTATGCTTTTGGAAGTTCACGGTACTTTAAACATTCTTCAAATATATCATTTCTTAAATACAACAATTCTTCTTTGATCTTCCTTGCCCATTGTCCAACTTTCACATGAAGATGAGGCTACTGAAAAGACCATACCTTGGGGTCAAGTGCACCTTAATCCTCAATGTGACATCCTTGCTCTTCAATACTTTATATATATGTATATATATATATATATATATATATATATATATATATATATATATATATATATCTTATTCAGAAGATTTGTCCATTGTAATACACCACTTAAATTCTTGACTGCTGCTTCCATGAGAATTGATGATTGATTCTGTCAAAATGAAACCCTTGACAGTTTTGATCTTTTCTCCACTAATCATGGTGTATATTACTCTAGTTGTGAGGATTTTATTTTTCTTTATGGAAGTCAAAATCTATTTAAAAAGATTGAAGTCCTTAGTCTTCAACAAGCAAGGTGTGTAGTTGTGTCACCTGCATATTACATGTTGTGAATAAGTCTTCTTTCAAACTTGATCCCAAACACTTGCTCATACAGTCCAATTTTTCTGATTATTGCTGAGCATACAGATTGAAGAAGTACAGTGAACAGATAAAACCCAAACACTTTCCCTTATTTTAAATGATGCAGTATGCCCTTGTTAGATTTGAAGGACTACGGACATGTCCACATGAACATCATGAAGTGTTGTAAAATTCCCATTTTTCTCAGTCTTATCCATTGGGATCTATGATCCATTGGGATCTATGTAGCAATCTTACGTGCTGAAAATGAGCACTTTCTGATGAAGATCAAGAATTGCAGACTTCAGTACAGATTACAACTCAATGTAAAAATAGCAAAAATCCTCAGTACTGGACCAAGAAGTAACACCAGGATAAATGGGGAAAAGATTGAAATTGTCCAGAATTTCCCCTTGTTTGCATCCATGGTTAATGTTCATGGAAGAAGCATTGCATTGGGTAAGTCTGCTGCACAGGACCTCAGTAAAGTGCTGAAAGACAAAGAGACTACTTTAAGGACAAAGGTCCGCCTGACCCAAGCCATCACCAATCTGATACACATGTGAAGTTGTTTTTAATAAGAGAGACTAAGAAGAATCGATGCATTTGAATTATGGTGCTGGTGAAGATTATTGAGAGCACACAGACGGTCAAAAGAACGCACAAATCTGTCCTGGAAAAAGTACATCCAGAAAGCTCCTTAGACACAAGGATGCTGAGACTTTGTGTCATATATTTTTGGAGGGGCCAGTCCCTGGAGAAGGACATCATGCTTGGTAAAGCAGAGGGACGGTTAAAAAAGAGGAAGGCCCCCGGCAAGATGGGTTGACCTCAGGACTGCCACAATGGGTTTGAGCCTAAGAATAATGGTGAGGTGAACACAAGGCCAGGCAGTGTTTCCTTCTGTTGGACAGGGGTCATGATGAGTAGCAACGCATTCCAAAGCGCCTAACAGCAAGGATAGCTCACCCTGAGCACATTCGAATATGGAAGAGAGAAAAAATAAAGCTAATTATCATTACTTTTTTACCCTTGTGGATAAGGGCCGTAGTTTGACATAATCGGGCGGGGCGGGCGGAGCGGGGAGAAATGGGGCGTTCTAATGCTGTAAACAATCTCAGAAACTCACAGTGGCAGTTCGATCTTGTCCTGGGAGGTCCTGAGGAGTCTGAATCGGCTGGCTCCATGGCAGTGAGTTCTAAGAAGCGGGGTCCAGGTTTCTGTCAAATGTTTCCTCCTGTTATAACGACAGAGATATTGTTTTTAAATCTTAATTTTCTGCTGACACACTGCACACAAATCTCACAGGTCAGCATTTTGGTATCACTCCCTTGGACAGTGTTGCTGTACCATCCATATCCATGTCCACGTCCTCACACATTCTTATGGAATTCACTGAAATTTTGCAAAAGCGCTCTTTTTTTGGAGACCCTCCTTGGCATCCCTGGATGTCTGTGATCTGGGTCCTGGGTGATCTTTAGGGATTAGCAGGAAGGTAGAATTCTATGTGACACGATCACATGTGAAAACCTCAAGCAGGACAGCCCCCATGTAACGGCAGAAACACGAGTGTCGCGCATGTTCAACACAGGCACCCATCAGGGATTCAACTGCAGCCGTGAAAACGAAAAGGAAGACGATTTCCCAACATGTTGATGGGGTTAATATCCTGCATTTCTGCCTGCATTTCCCATTTCCAGGGCTCAAGCCCTTTGGAGAAAAAACTAAACAAAACAAGGAAAAACCTCACCCGGTGTGTCTTGAATACACAAATTGAGCCAGTGAGACAGCTATTGTTAAATTTTGATTAAGTATTGTTTGTAGAGATGAAAAAAGTTTCTAGACAAAACAGTGCAAAGGTGGATTTTAAGTTTCCTCTAGATTCATGCCAGAATAAAAGCAAAACTTAATTATTTAAGCTTCCTACATTTAAAACAGTTTGAAATTGGTGTATTCAATTTATTATTCACTGTAATCCTGAGCTATTAGAATTATATATATTTATAAGTATCACTTTGGTTCATTTGTTTTGTAATGAGACTAACTGTAGGTTATATAGTGTAAGACAGCAAGTTTCTCTGGAAACATTTGGAAAGAAGATAGTTCATTATCTAGAGTTCAAAAATAAGAAAAATTAAGATTTTGGAGCCACAGCTTTACTTTAAAAAAATGTACACTGGCTCCAGCTTCCTCGTTTTGAAAGCAGCCTCTTGGGGGTCTGCTCTTTACCAAGGAAGAGTAGTCCATTACCCTGCTGCCACCTTCCTCTCTTTTACATCCCATGTAAAAACAAGTACGATCTATGGCATCTTAACGTTTGGATTTTATCTAAGTGAAAATCCTATCCTAGGAAAAATGAATCGATCAATTTCTAACTTTGGTTTTAGCTGTTTCTTCAAGAACCACCCTCAGCCTCTGTATAGGGCTCATGAGGTTTATATACAAATTAGGAGTGTCTAGGTGCCATGCAAGGAGCCTGGTAGTGCACTGGGTAAGCCACTTGGCTCTAACCCAAAGGTTTGCAGTTCAAGACTGCCAGCAGTTCAGTGGTAGAACGATGAGAAAAATTACAGCATTGGAACTCGATGAGGTAGTTCTACCCTGGCCTGTAGGGCTGCTATGGTAGCGTTAGGTTTGGAGGATTTTAAGGGGTTATGAACAATGGCTCCGTGTTATCTGGAAAAACATCTCCTTCTGAAAGGTCACAGCTTTGAAAAGTCCATGGAGAAGTCCTATTAAACACATCCTGAGGAAAGTTAGTCAGTCTAACCGTCTGCCATAGTGTGAATTTCCACTCCTAGTGACCCTATCAGGCAAAGCAGAACGGCTTCATTGAGTTCCTAAGGCTGTAAATCTTAGTGGAAGCAGACGGTCCCATCTCTCCCTTATGCAGCTAGCAGCTAAACTTTCAGCTAGAAGCTCAACTTTTAACCCAAAATGGAGCCCCCTGGACCTTGGTACACACGTGTTCCCCTGGTAGGGTCCCAGCCACTGGGTGGGTAAAGCCCATGCCCTGTGGTGCTGCTCCTCTGGGTGAGCCCTTGCCCCTCTGGGAGCATCCACACACTCGCAAATTCCAGGAACGTGGCCTTCACTCTCCACCCAGTCTCTTAATGTATGCTATCGCCTCTCATTCAAAAATTCTCTTCAGGAAGTATAGGGAGGATGGCAGTTCTGGAATTGATGACAAATCAGAAATGACAGGGTATGGGGTAACCTTCCCACCATTCCTGCCTCGCACCACTGGTCATGAGGGTCAAGCATCTGGAACTGTCCTGTTGTGTCGGTTAGGTGTCCTGGAGTTTCTCTGACCCGCAGTGCCTCTTTGCACAGCAGAATGCACTGTTGCCTGCTCCTGTTTCCATGCTTGAGCCCACGGGTACAGCCCCTCCTTGAGGGCCTTCCTCTTTGTGGCTTTCCCCTCCTTTCCCAAGCATGATGTCCTTCTCCAGGGGTTGGGCTCTCCTGACAACATGTCCAAGGTATGTAAGATGAGGTCCTACCACCCTCGCCTCTAAGGAGCACTCTGGCCATTCTTCTTCTAAGACAGATTTGTTTGTCCTTTTGGCCTGCCATGGTACTTTATGTAGGCTGCTCTAGCACCGCAACTCAAATATATTGATTCTTCCTCTCTCTTCTTTATTCAATATCCAATTTTCATGTGCATAGGAAGCAACTGAAATGACTAGGGATTGGGTCAGGTACACGTGGGTCCTCAAAATTGCACCCCTGCTATCCAACACTCTAAAGGGGCCTTGTACGGAAGATTTGCCCAACGAAATGCACTGTTTGATCTCCTATTACTGAATTATTTTGTATGAAGGCAAAGAAGCCTGGGGACAGAATACATTAATGAAACAATGCTACAATTGAGAAATTTTATTCAAGTTTGTTTGTTTTTTTAATTCAGTTTGGTTTCCATAATTTAGATTTTCCATTCTTCTCCTGTTAAGGATGCAACGTCGCTAATAGATTTAAACATGGAAAAGATGCATGTCTCTAGAGAAGGACAGCATGGTTGGTAATGTAGCAAGACAGCAAAAGAGAGGACGGTCCTCAAGAACATGCATGGACACAGGGCCTGCACCCCTGGCTCCATCACAGGAATGACTGTGAGACGGGCACAGGCCTGGGTGTGTTGTGTTCTGTTGGGCACTGGGTCTCTGTGGGTTCGAGGTGGCTCGAAGGCCTTGAACAACAAGAAGGAGCAAAATCTGTTGACTTGAAGTGATTTCAAGTTTCCTGGATTTCAGGTGACTCATTTGAATCGATGTCCTTATTTGTCTTGGTGACCACCTTCACTCTATGTACCTGAGAGCGGTAGCTCCTCGCAACAACCACATAAGACAACCACACAGACGGACACGTGTCAAATGTCCTCCTCATTCAAGTCAAAGTATGTCAGCTGGAATAAAACAGGTTACACATATAGAAAATAATGACCTCCTACCAAACATGTAATTTCAATTACAGGAAATTGGAGGAGCAATGATATAGCTTTAAATGACAACAACTTTTAATAGTTCTACAAGAAGAAGAGTATCATCAATGACACTGAATTTTACATGTAGAGATGTTTGGATTGGAGAATGTTTTGTTGTGTAGTTTTCTTCCTCAATTGAAAATATATATTTACACCAACAACAATGAGTACAAGGAAGAAGAAAATGTTCTAAAATTGATTGAAGTGATGATGGTACAACTCTTCTTGATGTGATTGAACTATCAAATTGTATGATATATGGATGAAGTACCAATAATATTGTTAAATAAATGAATAACCACAACTTTTTGTTGTGGATTGGCGAGAGCTTTACAGAATACAGTATTTTTCTATCCACGATTCATGCACATTGTCTTTGCTCTGATGCATTTTGATCCTCTCAGTATATCATCACTTCCCTCATGCCTTCTGTTTCTAGTCTTCCTTCTTTTTGAACCCTTTCAGCCTTCTGAACCAATGGTTTATCTCGATATTGCCACATTGAGAGATGGTGTACATGAGGAACCATATCCAAGTCTGAATATGAATATTGAGAACATTGATTAAGTCTTAAAGATGTGTAACATAGATGAATTGATGAGATGAGGCACTGAGGAAGGGTGGGGATACATTTTGCTTGTTTCAGGGATGCTTATTTATATTGCTGCTACCAAACCCTCCTATGCCCACAGGATGGAGTCTATGAATCTGTCTTGTCCTGTGACCTGCTTAGACCAATACAACATGGAGCAAGTGACGCTCTAGAATTTAGAAGTCCAGGACCTAAGAGAACAGGTAGGTTTATTTATTCCCTCTTGAATCCCAGTCACCATGATAAATCAGTCATGATTACTGATGGACAGAAAGGATGTGAAGACAGCCCTGGGGGCATCGCAGCCCTACCTAACCTCTCAGGAAATGCAGCTATGCGTGACTTGCCCCAGTTGTCATCCCATAGAGCAGAAAACCTGGCTAGCCCAGTCTTGTTAACATTCCTGCTCAAAGGAATCACAAGAAATGATGCACTGCTGATATTTTAAGCCACTAAAATTTAAGATTGCTAAAATATTCTCAGCATTCTATTTGGAGATTTTTTTAATAATCTGCTTCAATTGCATCTGTTCCTCACCTACCAACTCTGCTGTTATCTGACATTATTAATTTACTACAATTATAAAAATCTACTGTTTGAATGTTGTGTACATTAATGATGGATCTCATGGCAAAGTTAATGCCAACGTGAGGAAAGAGTACACTGGCTATGATGATTGAAGTTATTTGTCAACTTGGCTGGGCTCTGATTCCCAATGGTTTCAGAGCTGCAGAATGATGGCACGTGGCAGTTATGCAGGATCTTGTTTGGCTGTTAGGTCAGGTGCTGTCCAGTAGGTTCGAGCTCATTCTTGCAACAGAACGCAACACTGTATGGTCCAGCACCATCCTCACAATGGTTATGTTTGACCATTTTTTAACATTTTATTAGGGGCTCATACAACTCTTATCACAGTCCATACATATACATACATCAATTGTATAAAGCACATCTGTACATTCTTTGCCCTAATCATTTTCTTTTTTTTCTCATCTTTTCTTTTTTTACATTTTATTAGGGACTCATACAACTCTTATCACAATCCATACATATACATACATCACTTGTATAAAGCACATCCGTACATTCCCTGCCCCAATCATTCTCAAAGCATTTGCTCGCCACTTAAGCCCTTTGCATGAGGTCCTCTTTTTTTCCCTCCCTCCCCACACCCCCCTCCCTATGTTTGACCATTGTTGTAGCCACTGTGTCAATCCATCTTGCTTAAGGCCTTCTGTTTGTTTATTTGTTTGTTTGCTGCTCTTCTACTTTATCAAGTAAGATGCCCTTGTCCAGGGACTGGTCTCTCCTAATAACTTTTCATCAATACGTGAGACTTTGTCTCACTATTCTTTCTTTTAAAGAGCACACTGGCTGTACTTCTTCAAGTACACATTTGTTATTTAGCTATCCTTCAATAGTTTTTGCCAGCGCTGTAGTGACGTAATGTGATGGTTGTGTAATGATACAACTTGGCTGCTAAGCAATGTGACAGGCAGTTATGTAAGGATGTAGCCATCCTTCACTGTGTGACCTAATATGAACATTCTCCATTTCACATGGTTCCAATTGTCAGCTAGTGACCTGCCCTTTAGAACCTAACCTTGTCAACAAATGAGGAGATGATATATTTGTTCGCATTATTTTGCTTGTATGTTTTTATTTCCTAGGATTGTTGTAACAAATGACCCTACATCAAATGGCTTGAGACTTCAGAAATGTGTTTTCTCACAAGTCCTCAGGGTAAAGGTTGGCAGAACAATGGGCTCTCTGGTGCCTCCAAGAAAGACTCTTTGCTTATGTCTTCTAGATTTCTGGTGGTTTCAGATCATCCTCCGTGCTTCTGTGGTGTGCAACTTCATCACTCCAATCTCCACCTCTTTCTTTACAGGACCATTTCTCTGCGTGTCTGTCTCTAAATAAATCCCTCCTTTTAAGGACTAAAATGCAGTAGGACTTCATCCTAATTTGGTTAGAACGGGAAAAAGATGCAGCGTCCTACTTCCGCCAAGAGTCCATCTCAGAATCTCCCAGGGACTGTTCCACCTGGTCGTGTTGAGTTGCTACAAGTCAGTATCGTCTCAGTCTCAATGGCAGCAAGTTTGTTTCTTCAGACTTTCAAAAACGGTCTCTTCAAGTGGGTCACACCCACAGGTATGAAGTATTAAGACTTCAAGTTCCCTTAGAGGGATGTTAACATTTTAACCTGCAATGTGTAGACATTGTTTTAAATTTTGATTACATTCCTTTAATACCTCAAGGCTAATAAGAATTTTAATGTATTAATGTCCTACATTAGGTTAAATTACTTCCAACTCTTAACTAATCTGCCTATCCCCGAAATAAATCTTAAATGTTAAAGTCAAATAAATCTTAAAATATGTGATTTAATTCTAGTTACTAGTTTCGACATAGAATTCCTTACATATGTTTACAGAAAATTATATTCTTTGGAGGATGCTTTGTCAAGTTTAGGTGTCAAGATTATGACAGTTTCAGAAGTTTTGTGCCTTCTTTTACTTATCTCAAAAAATTATATATCATGGTAATACATAGTTTCATTTAGGGGAAAGGTTAAGAAGTTTTATTACTGTACTATTTTAATCCCAGAATATTTTATAGCTAGTCTTTAATATTTTATATCAATTGCTAGACATATTAAATTTCTAAATTAAGAATTAATTTTCATCATTCATATTTATGTTAGATAATTCTTTATTCCTTATACAAGGTGTTATTTATTTGCTATAGATAATAGTCTTTACATTGCTTATATAGTGACTTTGTCTTAATGAAAATGTCCTTGTTAACTATCATTGGTCACAATATTTCAATACATTTATTGATATATGTATTTATCAATTCAATGCATATTTATTACTTTCTTAGTATGTGGTGGTATAGTGACTTATGTGTTGGACTGCCACCGCAAGCACAGCAGTTTGAAATCACCAACTGTTCCTGTGGGGAAAGATGAGGTTTTCTACTCCCATTAGGAGTCATAGTCATAGAAACCCCACAAGGCGGTTCTACTCTGTCCTGTGGGGTTGCTATGAATTGGAATCGACTCAATGGCAGTGAGATTTTTTGGTTTAGGAAATGGTTTGGAAAAGAGGTTAAAATATGTTCAACTTTAGAAGAGGAAGCAACTCTCTGGAAATTTCAATGTGTATATATGACCACACACACCCCATAAAACAATAGCACTTACAACAAATGCAAGTCCACTAGGTAATAAGCAGAAGTGGCAATAAGGGCCACACACTAAACCACTTGAAATCAATGAATAGATTTTTCTCATAGCCATCAAAGGAGCTCCAGGGGAAGCCTCAGATCTCTGATTTGTCTTTCTTAATTTTAAATTCAAGTTTAAATTAAATTTAATTGTAAATCATATATAATTCATTGTCATAGACAGAATAAAATACTGAGTACTATTATTGTTATGAGCTGCTTCAGACTGTTGGGAAGTAGTTGGGTAATACAGCCACAAATTTCATTGTAATGTATCTATTTATTGTATTATACCTATTTGTATTACTTATGGAAATTATCACACCATCACTTTTTAATAATTCAGGATAAAATTACTGTCACCTGTATTACATTTTGAACTCACTTATGTGTGCCTCTCATCAAAAAGTAAATAGGCATTAACTAAGAAAATAAATTTCATAGTGGCAATTATAGGTACTTTAAACTAAAAAATCCATTTCCATTGAGTCCATTCCATCTCATATTGACCTTCTATAGGATTTCTGAGACTGTACAATTTTAATTAGGTAAATTACCTCAGCTTTCTCTCATAGTACAGCTTAAGAATATGAACCACCAACCTTAGGGTTAACATTTCCAAGCCTACCCCATAGCACAAATGGGACCCCTTATCTACAGCTTGGGGTATGACACTTAGGTTGAGTTCATGGTCAAAAATGATGTATTACTTCGTAGAGGCCAGAGTTCTGTGAGTCTGTTGAAGAAGCAGAAAGAAGTGGAACTCAGCACAAGCATCTTTGGCACAGAGTCATGCTCCCACCCACCAGGACTCGGACCCTGATGGAGAAAACCAGTTTCAGGGCAGCAACATGGCTGCTCCCTCTATTATAATCACTACCTCACACGGACACCTGCATTCGCAGGAGCCCCAAGATCAAAGGTTGAGCTCAGCTGAGTCATCTTCACAGGCTTTCTATTTCTGGAGAAATTCTAGCTTTCTCTGCAGCATGCCTCTCAGCAGACAAGAATCTGCAGTGCACTAAAACCACTTCTTGGTGACTTTTCCACCTTATTATTTAATTTAAGCTGTTTTCTATAAGCATATCTCGGTCTATTATGGAAAGCATTCAAGTCTCTTACTCTCAGTTCAAGCAGCAGGGGCTCAAAGTCTTTCATAAGCAGCTGCTACTTCTCTTGTGCTCACTACCGGCAATACCTAATCCATGCTCAGACTTCTGGTGGTTTATAAGACTTTGTCACAATGATCAAATGAAGCTGGTGTGATTGCTGCTTAAATATGGAGCTTAGAGGAAGACTGTTTTACATTAAAGACCCTAGTACCCCATGGATGTCTGCTGGTGTCTGTATATTTACTGCAGATGCAACCTGAAGATTTGATAGAATAATACTATATATATATAATATATATATGGTTATACCTTGGGCTTTTGATTTCAAGGTTGGCAGATTGAAACCACCAGAAGCTTCTCAGGAGAAAGACAAGGATTTCCACTACCATAGCAAGTTACAGTTTCAGAAATCCACAAGGGCAGTTCTACTCTGTCCTCTGGATTATTGCAAGTCAGAATCCATTTTATAGCAGTGGGGTTTGGACCTACAGGAATAGAGCATGCAATCTCAAGTAGATACTTAAACCTTGGGCTTCCTAATATCTGTCTCCAGTTCTCAGGAAAGCATACTCCCTCTATCTCGAGTTGTTCATTGGCATGGGGTCCTTCTGAATCAGGGAGCCCCCTGTGTGCAGGTGCTGTGAACGATACTCCACAGGTTTTGTGAGGATGATGTCTTTAGGGTCACATTGCCAGGCTTGTCTTCTGAGGAACAAATAGATTTTTTTCTAATGAAAGAAATTATTGGAAACCCTTAATGTTATCTGACCTTTCTTGAAAGATCTTCTGTTTCCACAGCAGATTCTTTTTAGGGGTGGGTGGGGTGGGGATGGAGGTAGGTGTTGTTGGACAGCATGATTTATAGAGCTTTACAAGTTTTCGACCCTCAGTTGCCGTGATGTACCTTTGGCTGCATTTTATTTCATCATGTATAATGTGACCTTTATAACAGTAGAATCCATCCATTAAACCATAACAATCTGCTAATTTAACCTCTATTTCTTTCCTTTTTTAAAGAATTGTAAATTAGGTGGCGGTGGGGGGGTTTACCTTTCAGATCTACCAACTCTACACTCAACAGTTCAAATTATTCATCAAACCACTCAACCGTTTAACCCCATCCCTTTCCCTGATTTCTCTTCTTCTTTGACTTCACTCAGTGAACAGCTATCTTCCATTTCACCTGAGTCGATATTTGCAAATCTTCTAGCTTAGTGCTTTTTCTTCTCTCCCATTTCCTCCACCTCTTGGCAAACTCCCAAGTCCGTTGCCTAAAGAAAGTCTTCATCTTGTTTGCTTGTTAGTTTTGAGGTAGTAGTCTCATAGAGTGCTTGCTCTTTTGTGATTGACTGATTTCACTAAGCATCCTGTTCCCCAGGCCCATCCATGCCATGGGTGTTTCCTGGGAACTCCATTTCATTGGTCACTTCTTTTATGTGTCTTGCAAAGCCCTCAATCTTAGATAGTAACACCCACAGTGAACATCTTCTTCTGCATCTTCAGGGCTTCCTTGGCATAATTATGGGCACATCTTTGCCAGGCGTCTGCCTCACTGTCATCTTACTCTAAGGGAGTTTGGGCAACTAGCATTCTCAAATCAAGCTATCAAGATTTAAAAACACAAGAGAAGATGGGGAAATTGACACAGACTATTAGAGAATAACAATGCAGATCCAATGTGTAAGTGTTCTAGTTTTTAATATTGTCTGCTTTGCATTACAATTGAGATTTTTCTCTATTTCATTCTGTCATTGGTGGTAGGTTGACTGCATTTTGCCTTGATTTGGTAATTTTTCCTGCATGTGAAACATAGCTTAGCTAAACTTCTGGGGACAATTGTATTAGGAAATTCAAAGGGACATGACAGAGAAGGCTGTCAGGAAATGGGGAGTAAACACCACAAGGACAAAGAAAAAGAAATGTCCTGGATGTGATGGGGGTGATGGTTGCACACTTATGACTGTGAATGAACAAGTGTGAAATGGTTGGTATGTGAGTTGTATGTCAGTGAAACTTAAAAGTAAACTAACTAATTTTTAAAATTGATTCAATGTAATATAATATTGTACCTGGCGTCTTCGAGCAGAAAATGGACATACATTAAAACTAAAGTTAGCTGAATAAACTATGTACTTTGGTTAATGATAATGGACCAATGTCGATTGTAATGAATGTTCCATACTCAAGTAAGATGCTAACAAAAGAAGAAACTGCCTCAGGAGATACTTGGTCTTCTACAGTCTTCTCAATCTCTCTGTGAATCTAAATCTAGTCTTTAAACACAGTAAAATTTATTATTAAAAGATACAGTTGTGAGAAAGAGATAATGCATCATTTGGAGGAGCATGCAAACATGGGGTTGAGGAGGAGACCCCAGCCCCAAGAGTGGGAAACTGGGGTGATACTGTTCCATGAGACAGGGAAGCTCAAGGGAGAGGCCCCTTCCACTGACTGACTGGCCAATGGGATATTGCAGAAGAGAAGGATTATGGCTTGGTTGCTATAGGAATCACTGAATGAAGTGGAAATGTGAAGGCAGCAAACGATTAAGACTAGTTTTGAATTATGGATCCTCTTTGTCACCAGGATCCAAAGCTATTCCCTCAAAGTTTGTAGTCACCCCAACTTTATGTCCAACAACCCACCTCTTCATGAGACAATCTGAGTTCCAATCCCACATGGACACACCAGTGACTTAAACACGTCTTGTGGATATTTTACTCTTGGAATGATCTGAACCCTGTTTAACCATTTAAAATGCTAGGCAAGGGATACTGAGTGGTGCAAATGGTTAAATGCTTGTGAACTAACTGAAAGCATGTTGTTCCAACCCACCCAGAGGTGCCTCAGAAGAAAGCTTTGGCAATTGCTTCCAAAAGACCATAGCCTTGAAAACCCCATGGAACTGTTCCTTCACTGACACGCAGGGCATCCCTGGAATCAGAATCAACGGGCAGCAACTGGCTTGGTTTCTTGTCTGTTTCTTTATGAGTTTTAGTTAAAGGTCATGCAGTCTTCAATGCCTTCCCCATTGCTTTGCTCCTTTCAAATCCTCAAACGTTGCCAGTTCACAAGTTCCGGAACTTTTTCAAGCCCTGAAAATTTTGGTCATAGTTTGAAATGAATATGAATAATTATACAGTTGTCTTTCCTTAAACTGTTGCATAAAACCTTTTGGCATTATTTATGTTTTCATGTGCTTCTTTCTTTTTGCATTAGATTATATTCTTTAGTTCTACAATTTATTTTCAAATTGAACATGGAATCCTAATTTTCAAATTATGAGAGTCCTTGTAGAGTAATTTGTCCAAGCCATTATTTGATGTAGAGAGAGAGGTGAGGCACTCATTCTTACAGATTTCCACATATCAAGAACTGTGCGAGACCCTCTTCACATCACCCAACCACCAGGATCCTATTAAAAACTCTAATTTTTGTATAACAAAACTATTGAGGATCACTACAGCTTCTAGACAAGATCCCTATATCATGAAATTCCACCAGTAATAAAATCTATGTGATTCCTTCTCTGACATAAGGACAACTTCTCTGAACAACAAAGGATGGAAGGTTCACATGGGTAACTTCATTCACAATAGTATCTCAAAGCACTATCACCATCAGCCTGAGCCACGGTGCTACGTGGTGGCCCCTTTCCTTGCTATACATATTCAGCTCATCAATTATTCAACCTACTAGATCATCAGTTTCCTGGCTGTAAGATGAGCTAGCAATCCTGTCTACCCCATTGGATGGTATTAAGAGTCATAAAATAACAACGTGCTATCAGCATCACCTGACATAGAGCATGCTCTATTGTTCCCACAGTCATTGTCTTTATACAAACTTGGCATGTTATTAGTGTTCTCTGCCTGGGCCTCTATGTAATAGTAAATGCCAATACTTACCTATTTGTGCTCAGGTTTCTGGTTTTACTCCTTTGACAGTCTTCTCATTTTCCAGAGTATAAAAAATGAAATGGTATTTGACTCCAGTTCAATGACTTGACAGTTTGTCACTCTTAAGTGCTTAAAGTAAAAGAAGGGTGTAGTTAAGCCTGTCAAGGAAATACGAGGATTTTCACATAGTGTTGGGCAGGTAGTGAGTGGAAGGGGCAACAGAGGCATGTGTAACCTTTATCTACCATATTCCGAACACCTTCATGTGCTACAAAAAGGAACTTTTGACTTTGAGAGCATACTGAGAAGAGAAATGGTTTAAAGTGAATCCAACCCCATTGCCTTCAAGTCTGTTCTGACTCATAGTAACACAAGTAGAGAGGGCAGAACTGCCACTAAGGTTTTCGAGATTGTAATCTTCAGGAAAGAACACTATCTCATCTTTCTCTGTTGGGTCAGTGGGTTTTGTTTGTGATAGTTAAGTTTATTGTGCCAACATGGCCAATAGGAGCATGTCAGTGGAGATTAATCAGGTCACAGTTTGATTGGAAGAGAAAGAGATAAATGGTTCTCTAAGACACGCCCCCTTTCGCTTGCTCTCTGGTGAGCAGAGCAGTGTGATGCTGCTTTAGCAACTTCTCTGGCTCAACCTGTGTGCTACAATACCTGTGGGCCAAGCCAACCCATGGATTATATTGCTAGACTAGACCTTGCGGCACCTTCAAAACCTGCTGCACCATGCTGCTGGTGTGTACCTTGCTAGAGTTTGAGGCTGGTGGACCTTGTCACCTTGCATTGCTTGAGTTCAATATTCCATCCAGACCTGCTTGACTAAGCTCCCTTGCTACTGACTGTTGCTGTTGCTGGCCCACTCTGCCTGTTTGGTGCCATCAAGTCAACTCCGACCCATAGCAACCCTATGCACAACAGAATGAAATGCTGCAAAGTCCTCTGCCATCCTCACAATGGTCCCTACACCTAAGCCCATTGATGCAGCCACTGTGTTATTCCACCTCCTTGAGGGTTTTCCTCTTTTTCATCCTCCCTGCACTTTACCAAACATGATGTCCTTCTCCAGAGACTAGTCTCTCCTGACAATATGTCCAAAGTATGTAAGATGATGTCTTGTCATCCTTGCCTCTAAGGAAGCACTCTCACCCTACTTTTGCAATGTAGATCAGTTTCTCCTTTCAGCCACCCATGATACTTCAATAGTCTTCTCCAGCATCACACTTCACATGCATTGATTCTTCTATGGTCTTCCTTATTCAGTGTCCAACTTCCACATGCACTCGATGCAATAGAATAAAGTCCCAGGAAGAAAGCCTGTGGAGGGGAGCATTTGGGATTTTCATTTGCTGATAGGACATTACTCAAGGTAAAGAGAAACAGCTGCAAAATTCTGAAAATTATTGGAACTTGAAGTGTGAAGTATGAATCTAAGAAAATTGGACCAGTTGGTAGGTTCATAACACAAGTTTTTTGGTTTGCAGTCAAGCACTTAAACACTGCAACACTAGAGCTCCTTAAAAATGAAGCCGTAAATGTTAGATATGTGTTAGTAATTATAGAAACTGCTGAGTTTTCTTCTCAGGTTTAATAGCTTCTCCAAGATTGTGAATAAGTTAAGGGAGTTTTTAATTTCCTCTGAAATATGCAGCCACTTCCAACCTTGTAATACATAATTAAAAATATCTTTGATCTGAAGATACTAGATTTATCCTAGCAAATTGAGTGTTGAATAACTGGTCCCTAGCTTTCATTCATAATCCAGACATGTGAAAGAAACAGACACCGGCTTTAGGATGCAGGTCAACAGAGAGAGAGAGAGGCTTCATCTTGGGCCCCACCTAATGGAAGCTGGTGTCACCACAGAGAGAAGGGCACAGTGAGTGCCAATGTCATGTGGCTTCTCTTCATCCCTTCAGTATTTGAATAGTGATCACAGTTGGACAAAGCAAAGGGTAGAAGTCATACAACCCGTTATTCATACAAACCACAGTGCAGCACAGACTGCGCCCCCGAACCTCTCTTTGGGTTTAGCCACGGCACCATTGAAGCCTCAGGGTGAGCCACTAATTTGTTCCTCTCCGCCGAAAGATGGGACTCCTCGGAACCAAAGAAGACTGAGCTGCAAGGCTGAGTAAGAAGCCTGTGTACCTGTATCACTTTCCAAAACTACCTCGGTTGATTGCCGAATGTTGACTGTGCCTACTTAGGAAAAGATTGACCTGCGCTAGAGGCTCTGGCCCTCATGTTGAGGTTGAACTACATGTTCACCCTACGTGGTTGTTAGGTGCCAGTACGTCTGTTCCCATACCCAGCAGCTCTGTGTACACCAGAATGACCCACTGCCCAGCCCTGCTTCATCCCCACACGTGCTGCTGTGTTGGAGCCCATTGTTGTAGTCACGGTGCTCGTCCATCTCTTTGAGCGTCTTTCTCTTTTCCACTGACCAGCTCCTTAAGCAAACATAGAGTGCCAGGAACTGGTCTCTCCTGATAACACATCCAAAGCACATGAGACCATCTCACCATCCTCACTTCTAAGTAGTATTCAGACTGTCCTTCAACTGAGACAGATGAGTTTGTTCTCGTACGTTCTCTGAGACATAAGAGTTGTTCTCGTACGTTCAATATTACTTGTCAATACCATAATTCATTGTTCAGTTTGCGCGTGCCTATGAGGTGGTTGAAAAGACTATGGTTTGGGGCTTGGTGCACCTTGGTATGCAAAGTGAAATCATTGATCTGTAACATATTGAAATCTCATTCTGCACATTTGCCCACGTTCAGTATGTTGTTTAATCCTGCACGGTTTCTCCCATGAGCTTTGTTTGTGGAGTCAAACAGGATGAAATCTTTAACCACGTTGAGAACTATAAAATGGTTGGTTTCAAATTTACTTTTATAACTTCCACTGTAGGTCTACTGTCTGTAATTGTCTAGGAGAGCAGATTTTACCATTATGATATGTGATGCACATGAGATATCCCTAGAACTGTAATTAAATGTAGCCTTTCTGTGAACATATATATATATATATTATTTTAATAGTATATATTAAATAGATATATCTGTTGTAGGGTTTTTTTGGTTTTCAACTAGGCCATGTCCACAGTCTTTCAGGTGAGTTTTCAGCTGGTCTTTGATCTGTTTTACTACAAGAACTAGGATGCTAGATTAAAGTCAATGAACAAACTAGAGTACTGAACACTTGTTGGAAACACTAATTTAAAATATAAC
The DNA here is from genome assembly GCF_050624435.1 of Tenrec ecaudatus. Lineage (NCBI taxonomy): Eukaryota > Metazoa > Chordata > Mammalia > Afrosoricida > Tenrecidae > Tenrec > Tenrec ecaudatus. Next base: position 5,187,826 of record NC_134544.1, on the reverse strand, counting down.
TTATTTTGTTTTCATTGTTGAGAATATGCAGAGCAGAGTATACATGAATTCAAGAGTTTTACATTTGCATTTCAGGGACATGTATTTCATTCTGTGATCTGTGAAAACATTTTCACATTGACTATTTGAGACAATGTCATGAATGCTGAAAATTATCATTGTCATGTGAGTAGCTTTTCATGCAATTCTTGTGTAACAGGATGTTTGACTGGTAATTTAGAATAATGTATGCATCAGTGGCCTATGCCTGCTGTGAAGACAGTTGTTATATTTAATAAATGAATCCGGTGAACAGGTTAATACAGTTAGGAGTATGTAGAGTAGTTCCTTTTAAAGCGGAGAGTCTCAACCTGTGGGTCACAACCCCTTTGGGGTTGAGCAACTCTTCCACAGGGGTCACCTGATTCATAAAAGTAGCAAAATTACAGCTATGAAGTAGCAGTGAAAATGATTTTATGGCTGGGGGGTCACCTCAACATGAGGAACTGTATTAAAGGGTTGTGGCATTAAGAAGGTTGAGAACCACTGCTTTAAAAGGTGGGCTGACATTACGTGATCCAAGAAATTAAACAACAATGGGTTTTATTGGCTTGACAAACCTTGATCTGAATTTTACTCAACTCAATTTTCAATCATAGCAAGTTCTCAAGTATTCTTCTGGAAACTGTACACTGTGTGCCCATGGTATGAAAGAGTCTTGTTTAGTGGTTCCACATCATGATGTTTTCCCAAGTTTGATTTACAGAGATAATGAAGCACAATCTCCTTTAAAAATTATTCTATTTAAATGCAAATAACAATTCACTGCTTACACATTTAAAAAAAATTTTTAATTTATTCTACAAAATTCCATTCTTTTGTTCCCTGGATGGGGTAAGAATTATTTTATTGTTGGGTGTCATCAAGTTGGTTTTCACGCAGTGACCCTCTGAAGGACAAAGGAAAACTCCACTTAGTCCTGCACCATTCCCACAGGCAGTCCCAGATTTTAGCCCGTTGTTTCAGCGCTGGGTCAGTTCGGCTCATGAGGGCCTTCCTCTTTTTATTGATCCTCTGCTTCCCCAAACATGATACTGTTCTCTGGGGCCTGGCGTCTCCTGATAACATGTACAAAGTTCATGGAAGGAAATTTCACCATCACCCCTTCCAAAGAGCATTCTGGCTTCCAAGAGAGATTCATTCATTCTTTTGGTAGTCCACGCTATTTTCAACATTCTTTACCAATACCGTCAATGAAATATATCACTTCTTATCTGATCTTTCTTATCAATTGTCTGACTTTCACATGCATGTGATGTATATTTTTAAGATCCTGTCTTGCGCCAGTGCACCTTAGTCCTCCAAGGTGATATCTCTGCTTGTGAACACTTTTAAGAGGACTGGTGCAGCGCGCATTCATTCCCCATGCCATGCATTGTCTGATTCCATCCCTGCTAATGTCCTGAGCAGGGATCATGGCTCTGAGGAAAAGCAACATTTGACAACTGCAATTCTGTCTCCTTTTGTCATGATATGGATTGACCTCGTTTTGAGGACTTCTGTTATCTTTATATTGAAGTGTCTTCTACACTGAAGATTATGGTCCTTGATCTTCTGATAAAAGGTGTCAAGTCCTTATGGCACTCTAATGTACACCTTTTTGGGGTTAAAATGATGCAGTATCTCATGCTCTGCTTGAAGTTGCCTCTTGGTCTGTGTACAGGCTCAACATGAACACAATGAAGTGATCTGACATTCTCATTCTTCACATTGTTACTCATAATTCACATGGCCAAATGGCTTTGCATAATCAATAAAATACAGGTAAACATCTTTCTGGTATTCTTTGCTTTCAGCCAAGGTTCACCTAACAGCAACAACATCCCTCAGAACAGGGTTAATTTTATAGAGGGAAAAATGAGACAGAGCCTAATTATTAAAGCAGCAATACTTGTCTTAGAACTGGGACAGATATAACAAGCCACTCAAGTTACACACATCACTGTATCAGGAGAATCGGTGTTGTTCCAAACAGAATCTATTCTTGGGGACATAATGTCCAGAATACACAGGACTTTCAGTGCTTTGTTTTTGCTGGCTACTGTGATACAAATGAAGTGGTTAGTTGATAAATAGGACTTTACAAGGAGAGGACAAAAGAACTATGAGAAACAAATGAAATAGCTTCCTTTGGCGTCATCTACTTGATTACCACAAGCCATAATGCTGAGTGCAGCCTACCCTTTGATATGCCTATTAGCGTAGGACCTTCTAAATATTTGATGAGCTCATCTGAGTCTACAGAAAATCTAATTTCCTGCTTATCACTAGCAGCATATTCTGGCTCAAGAACGGTGCAGTTCCCTAAGGAGACAAGGATGCTTAAGTACACCCTTGTGTAAAGCTCAGCAACATTTAGATGTTCTTGGCTAAGATAAGTTGCTAGCAACAACAAAATCATCTTTAAGCCAACTTGACGATCTATGAATCTCAATGACATGAATAGGGGAAAGGGGCCAGAATTATGTAGGGATTCAAAGAGAAACAGAACAAACATTTCTGTCTTGCTAGTTTCCAGTATTATAATGATTTGAGATGATATTTACACTAATAGTATCCTTCTGATATTAAATGTGAAATATAGATGTCGGCATTATCTTGGGAGGGTGACACAAACGAGGACACACAGAGTGAATGTCATGATTAAAACAATTGTAGTGTTAGAAAGAAAACGCCCTGATGCCCTTTATTGGCACTGAGTGTGTGCTACAGGTATGCTGAGACCCAAGGCTCTAGGGGGGTTGTGATCTGGTTGGAGAGGTGGGAAAAACGGGGGTGGAAAACAATTGGTCTTTCCTTCCCTCTGTGCTATTGATGCTCATGAAGTTGTCTTCTATTCAAGGACCTCTCACCTTGGTGGGTTTTCAAATTGTTAGGTTTGTTTTCAGCATCCATTCGGCTCTCTTCTTTTGCAGTCTCCTCGGGCATGTTTCTGGGGAGTACCCCACCATTTGCGTTCTTTGTCCTCTACACGTTTAGCATGTTGAAATTCTCAGAGAGGAAATATGTTGTCTTGTTCTCAGGGTTGTCCACTCGATTCTCCTTGTGGTTAGTTTCATTTCATATCAATGTTTCCCTCTTATTTCCCGTCTTCTCTGTGTAGCAAAAAATGATGCTAAATTACTTCTATCTTCAACTTTTAAAGAGATCCCCTTAAAAAATAAATAAAGAAGAGACCCCACATCTTTTCAGCAGAAAATACCTGTTGTTGTTTACCATCTAGTCACTCCTAGTGAGCCTGAGGACAGAGTCAAACTGCTCCATAGGGTTTCCAGGGAAGGGCTCCCATCCCGCCTGCCCATCGTTTACAATGACATGAGGAAGGGTTCTATTTTTCAGGTTTTCATTTTCATCCACAGGTCCAAAATCAACCAAGTCCATCTCTAATTTCAAAGTGAAGGGGTCCATTCCTACTTCATCATGCTCACTGCCATGTGATTGTATAGAGCACTGCAATATAGGGACGGATTATTTTCTTTCCCTGGATCTTTCAAGTTTTACAAAGGAAAGTGACAAAAACACACACTATACCAGTGAGTCAAAAGGATTCAATTATGGCAAAGAATATTTTATGCATAGGCAATTTGGATGACATAAAAATAATTTCTGTTCATATTACTTGATGCATTACACTTTCATAATTCTATAAAGTGAACAAATCTGAGTAATTCATCTCATAGTTTATTTTAGGGATTGGTACTATATTTCAGTGAATTATATAAATTTACTCCAGCCAGCATTAATAGACAGATGAAAATTGATTTCACACGAACTTTATACTTTAAAGATCCAATTCCTACAGAACTAATTTTGCTCACAATAAAAAAGTGAGTATATTTAAACATTTCTCAAATTGTATTTTAGTGTCCTAAATAATTATTTGCCCCAGTCATCATTTGGGGCTCACATATTTGCATATTTTTGTTGACTTTTATGCAAAACTGACCAAGACCCTCCCCCCAAATTATTCAAAGTCCCCCACAAAAATCCCCAACCAAACTGATTGCCATCCAGTTGACTCTGACTCACGGTGACTCATCACAGGATGCAATCTCCCTTACAGTATCCTGGACTGTCAACTTTATGGAAGTTGGCAGCCAGCTTTCTTCCTGGAGGGGTTCGTGGGTGTGAGCCACTGCTCTTTAGTCACTCACTCAGCATCTCTCCTGTGAAGGTGGCCCTATTAGGCATTAACTCTTTAGTAAGTCCTCTTAAGACCTTTGTCATATTTGCAAGTCGTTTACAAATTGTTACCTTATACCGTTTATTTTTCACCTTTCTTCGTTTGAAATACTTATTGGCAGGGGCTCAAGGTCATTGAAATCAGAGATCAGGACTCAATTAGTTTGTTGTAGTGTTTTTTTTAATGTTTAGCTTAGCAGTAAACACAGGGAAGAAAACAAAAATCAGTTTAGCATATACATAGTCATGGATTTACAATCTAGTTGTCGCAACAGCACATCTTAGCATGAGTAACCACTAGGTGTAGTGTTGCAGGGTGTCATTTGTTGATGCTTTCAAATGCAATGTTTTCAAAGACCAGCGAAGATCAGATGTATAAAGATACTGATAATAAAAGACCATAACAATGAAAACTAAATTGAAAGAAGTATTCAATTTAGGTAAAAAACCACTTACAATGGAGTATTCATCTGAACTGCTGTACATTTACCATAGAAATCTCATTTTGTATATATTTTACAGATGCTTCTTGGCACATTAATTTAGCATAGAAATCTGATTATATAGATAGAAAGATGGATTTAGACTTGTTACTTAACAAAATGGAGTTGCTTAGAAAATTGTTCTACTTTTAGAAACATAAAATCCCAGGGGCATGATTAAATTTTATTTTTAAATGTTTCATTTAATTTGTAAGAGTTGGAAAATGTACTAATATAAAATTCTGTACACCAGCATAATGATTACAGAAATGTGCCCCCCTTTTCAGAAGCTCATATATCGTTAAGTACACAAACTGCAAAATGTTAAGCCATTTTGTATAAACACTGGTATCTGGTATGATGGGGGCAAGAATGCTGTGCTTATTTTGTGTGTTTTTAACACTTATTTTCCTGGTGTCATGTTTTCTCATGAGAACAAGGCCCCATGTCTCTTCTCTTATAACCCTAAGATATGTAGCTACTGTCATGATTTAACTGATATCTGTGACATGCCATTTTGTTTTATTGGGATTTTGTTTGGTTTTCGTCATGTTTTTATAGAAGATAAATTCTTTTGCTCTTTCCTTGAAATGACATCTTGGAACATGATTGATAGAATGACAGCATTAACCACTAGTGATGCTGATAGTCCAGAATGACACAAGAATCCTCTAAATTCACAGACATTTCTGCAGAGCTCTGTTTATACAAATGCGTGCAGTTTCCAGTATAGATAAAAGCATGAAGGCAAAATTGAATTGAAGAATAAAATTATTATTAGCAGCGTATGAGTCACATACATCATTAAAATGCCACTGGAGGAAAATAAATGGAAAGATGTATGTATAAAGGGAACTAGATTGTCACATACCTGTCATCCCCAGCAATTTGTAGCTATGACAGGGGGTGGGTCAGGGAAAATGATAAGTGTAGTCTTGGAAAGAACTATTATTATTTCTAAAATCACTGAATCCTTGCAAAGAGAAAAAAACATTTCTTCAAAAGTGGCAGCAATAGGATTTGATTGTGTTACTTTTATTGTCAAACATGATTGATGGTAGCAAATCTAAAGCATTGTCACAATATCAGTAGACAAAACAGTGAAATGCATTTGACTATTGACATAAAAACAGGTAAGACAAAATCTATCATGAGTCACAGTGAGATGTTGGTGGGCAAACACCAGTTTTCAAACCCAGGCAACTGATTCTAGTTTCTGTGGCTTTAGCCAAGCCGACCGTTCATGTCCTAGGTGAGTCACTAGCTTACCTGTGTCAGGGATGAGAACAAGGGCAGTGGTCATTCAGTGATCAAATTCTCGCCTTTCGTTCAGGAAACACAGGATCCATTTCCTGTTGATGCGTCTCATCCACAGCAACCACGCTTCTGGCCTTGTATTCTTCGTGTTACTATGATGCTACACACGTCTCAGGAGAGCTTCCTGACACACTGCTTAGAAGAAAGGCCAAGTGAAAATGCACCAACACCAGCCCTGTGGCTTACACCGGTTGTGAGACTGACTCCACACCAGCCAGGTAACAACAGAGGATAAAGAATTTCATTGTTCTACCTTTCTCCTGAAGTTGGTGAGAGAGGTTGACAATGATTTCACCCAGTTGACTCATTCTGATTCCCATCCTCAATTACCTTAGAGAATCGACTCAATGACCATAGCAACCTTACCACAGAAGAGAAAGTGAGTTTCAGAGACATTGTTGTTTACACATAAAGAATAAGAATTATTTTTGTTTTTCTATAGGCACTACTGCTTCTTGACCCTTGTGGAACCAGCACTCTCTGACAACAGGGCTCACAGAGCTAAATGAAAAAGTGATTGAGAAATAAATTTAGATTTGAGACAGGTTTTCCAGATTCTTTGTGGATAGGTGGCCCCGAGCTGTCAACTATAGGATTCTGATTTCCCGAGAAGAACACAGCTAATAGCAACAGCGAGCTTTTCATAAACTCATGAAGGAAAAACAAAAGAAGTGATTTACAGGACAGGGTAGTGTCAGCATGTTATATGATCAGGCAAATACTTGGTGATAATTAGCCAAACCACCAAATGTTCTGGGGGAGTGAGCTGTGGCTCTCCACTCCTGTCGAATGTACAATGCCATCAAGCCAAAGGGGCAGTTCAACCAACTCAGCCCTGTGGGGCCAGGTGATTCAGAATTGAACCCTGGTAGGGAAGGATCATACTTTCTTAGTCAGATGTCTATTCCTTCGTCTTACTCTGGCCAACTCCTTTGCGGTAGAACATTTGCAAAATGATGTCCACGTCTACATTTTCACTTTCCTTGGACACATATGCATAATATGACTGAGGAAAGGAATTTTTAATGTAATTTAAAACTAAGACCGTTAAGAGTTGGGTTCCTCACCTAAAGCTTGATGATTCAAGCCCACCAGGGGTGGCTCATAGAAAAATGTGGTTGAGCTGCTTCCCAAGGCTCACTGTCTTAGACACCCTAGGGCGCAGGCCTACTCCTCCCAGGGGGGTGCCATGAGTCAGAACCGACTCAACAGCATCTGTCAACAACACATTTGTCTGTCTATATCTCCTTGGAAAAGGACATCATGCACATTGAAGCAGGGAGTCAGCATAAGAGGGAAGGCCCTCTGTGCTACCAGGTGACGCAGTGGCTTGCACACTGGGTACAATATAACAATTGTGCCGCAGATGGCACAGGGCCAAACACGGTTTTGTTCTGTTGTGCAGGGTGGCCCGAGGAGTGGAAACTAACTGGACAGCACCTCACAGTAACAACAGAACTCCCTGAGTCCCTGGTCACTCACGGTGACTAGAGAACAGAGTACCACTACCCTGGGTGTTTCCCAGGCTATACATACTTATGGGAGCAGAAAGCCTCATCTTTCAGCCAAGAATAAGCTAGTGAGTTTAAACTGCCTATGTTGCAGTCGCCAGCAGAATGAATAAGTCGCAGCACTGCCACAGCGCCAACAAGGATCTTTTATTAAATGTGCATATGCACACATATCAGGAGCTTTATAGCGCAGTGATTAACCACTTGGCTGCCAAGGAAAAGGCTCTCTGCTTGAAGCCCCTAGCCAAGCCCCCGGGAAAGCCCACAGACGGTTCTACTCTCGACTTTAGGGCTAGCAGGAGTCACAATCAACTCAGCGGCGATGGGTTTTGCTTGCTTGATGCACACACGTGTGCATATAGACACACTCTGCAGATGCACTTCTCCATTTGTTCAGTAGCCAAAGGGAAAATTGCACAAAAACGTGCAACAACACAGGTCAGAAGGCAGATTTTGCAGGTCTCCTAATTGCAGGCGAAGCCAGGTGGCATTTTAGTTCACCTGATCTTCAAAGACTCGACTTTGTTCTCTGAGTGTATTCTTGTCAGACATTAATTCATTCTTAATTTGAGTAATTTGAAAAGTATGGTTGAGAAGGCATCGGAGAAACCAAGTAAGACAACAGAAGAGCAGAGCAGAGTGCTTTCACTTCCTCCTATTCGAGCATAGAAAACAGATGCCTCTGAGGCTACTGCAAAGAAAAGTCCAAAGGTCATTTCTCAGCCATTGTAACAAGAATGTATTTATTCTAAAAAAACTCATTCTTTTCAAAAATCCCCTGCATTTCCTGTAACTCCAGAAGGCCATTGTGCTTATAGTCAGCGTAATCAAAATTAGATTTTTTTTGTTCATAAGCTGTTTGACATAAGATGAGAGCAATTGAGCTGGTTGGACTTAGCCACAGGCAAGCAAGAGCTGGCCTTCTTTGGGGACAAGCGAGTCACCGGTTTGTTAGCAAACATCACAATTAGTGCTTGAGTTTAAAAAGAATCCGCGTTGTGAGTATCCTAAGCCTTGAGTTAGTGATTTCAGAAGAGAGGAAAAAACTATTCTTTTACAAGGGAAAACATGGTTTGCAACTGGGGGTTTGTAGCCACCAGCTTCAGAAACACCACATTGCAGTTTATATTTGCACAAGCATATAACTCCGAGGGGCAAAAACGTGGTAGGATGCAAACATGTTCCAGGCCCTCTCCACTGAGTTCTGGAGCCTTGAGGACACTGACTCACAAAGCCAAACCATTCCGGAGCTGTCCCGAGATCTTGACTTGGTAGCACACCCTGTAAAACTCAGAACATGCGTTGTCCTTACTTCAGGGTAAAAATTGGAAAGAAACAAAATTAGATCCTCCCCCCATCTTGCACTTGCTACCCTTCTGTTCTTTTTATATCTCCCTTTGATTAAAAGTAAGCCCCCAAATGAAATAATAAATAATATTTTATTTCCCAAAGCCTTCCATGGAAAATCATGTCGACCAGTTTGTGGAAGTGACCCACTGTATATTTCCATAGCACACTCCATATATCTCCTGCCCTCGATGACGTTACCACATAGCCCATCAATACCTTTATGATGTAATTACAAGAATCCGTGTATGCACCTGCATCTTTGACTGGGCTTGGAGTTTTTAACGGCAATGATGGGATTTTATCTTCTTTCCTCTCCAAATAACTGCTTAATTAAATGTCACTTGGGGGAAATAAATCGATGAAAGAATGATGGGACTGAGGCTTGAATGACTATCCATTTGAATGACATGAAAATGCCTGTAACGGTTTCATGAGGAAAAATGAGCAAAGAAGATATTTCATAATCCTGCTTCCACGACAAGTCTTTCAGACTGTCAGTCAGAGGGCGTGAACGAAATGAATTGCATTTATATTTTTCAACTTTGTTTTCAGGAAATCCACATTATTCCATCGGAAGTTATTTTTACTCCTCTAGCTCATTTCTGTTACCTCACAAAAGAGAACAGCTGCCAGGCTTGCTCCATGTCCACCAGAACCTTCACTGATGGGGCAGAACCCAGGCCACTGCCAGACACGCCCTCAGGGGCTCTGGATCCAGGTAGAGGGTGTGAGGAGGAGCCATGGAACCAGGGTGTTTGTTGGGCCTGAGCATCTGAGGACTAGGAGGGAGAGGATAGTCACGAGGCGCCTGGTTGAAGAGCGGCAGTAAAAGGGAATGAAAGATCAGAGAAGGAACACCACTTCCTGTCTGAAGAGCATTCATGAAATTGGAAGAAGCTTCCCTTTTCTTTCTGTTCGCCCTCCTTTGCTTTGCTCATGATGCATGAGCGCCAGAGAAGTCGGCCTTGAACTTCACGTCTCTTGCAGTCCACTGAACTCAGAGACATAGATGAATCCAGGGTTGAAAATGCATATACTCACAGTCCACAGCCAGATACACTTTTGCCCCATTAAAGACCCAACCCTGCAAATCAGAGACAGAAAATGAGGCTGATATTTTCTGGATGAGGGAAATGACTTTCTGGGCAGAAATCTAATATTCAAAGAAAGATGAAGTGATTTGAACGTGGCTGTTTCATGCCATGAGTAATCACAAAACATGGAAAGCAAACAATTTGTACAATTATGATTGAGACAATTCTCACAAGGAAAGAGAATATGAAATATAGGGGGAAAGCCATCCTCTATCTCATAAACTCTCTAGCTTAAATCTCAGAGGTCAGGCTACATTTAGTTCTCAAGCTTTCCCCAAAATTTGCAAAGGGGGGGGGGAGAATACTGCCTATTCCGTGCATTACGTTAAGACGGAACCTGAAATTCCTTGGTTTGCAGGCTTTGGCCTTACCGTTATTGTGTGTTTCCATCAGAAGCAGAAAGGACCACCTCAAGGTGTCAATAGACAGGCTTGATTTTTGTGTTCCCTTAATTGTGCTCAGGCACTGCCCAATTCATTCTGCACTTAAGCAGAAAGGAAACAAAACACAAGCAAACTAATGTCAGATAATGATGGTAGACTGAGAAAAACAATTATCTGTGATCTTTATATTCCTCAAAGAGTTTTAGTATGGGGGTTAAATTATTATTAGAAACTTTCCCCTTTAATCATTATTTTTAACGTTTAAGATGTTCAAATTAAATAAAATGTGGGAATAATGTATGGTTCGTGCAGTTTATGTGTCTATATTACCCGCATTGTAAATGTGTGCTGCCGATAGATATTTGAAAACCACCACCACCATACGCCTTGTCCGAGTCGAGTTCAGTTTGCAGGTACCTGACAGGCTAGATTGAGAATAGCAGTGTGGAGTGTCCAAGGCCGCACAGGTTTCCCAAGGCCCACTGCCACGTCATTCAAACTGCTGACATGTTGGTTAGCTACTGGGCACTTTAGCCACGGTGCCACCAGGGATTCCTGTGCTCACATTAGTGCACCGAATACGGCATTGCAAACATTGAAGCAATTTATATGATCACTGTCGGAAGTTCCTTACTGGTCATCCAAAAATAAACAGGGACCCATTATAAAACGTGATTTCAAAGGGTGTTGATTTTAAATGCGTGCTTATGCAATATTGATGACCTTAAATGTGCTTTAATTTAGCTTACTTATTGATCACATGAGTAAAGCAGAGTTATGGCTTTACCAAAGGAAATGTTATTCACTGCAAACTGTCAGTTGGAGGGATTTCCTAGTCATAATACATTGTATGCGGTTTGGGGCTATGGGTCGAGCTATCACTTCCCACATATATGCTTTCTTATCACAAGTTGGATATTGGACATATAAATGTGTTTTTGTTTGGCGTTCCTAAAATAGTTTGCGCCCTGTACTACTCAGAAGAGGTAGAGCTATATTTTACATCAGGCAATAGAACCTTTTGTGTTACTGCTCCAAGAAGGCACCTCTAGAATTTCCCACAACCACAAAAGACAGTATTGTTAGCTATCAGAAGACACTTTCTAGAATTTTACATTTTAATTCCTCTGGTCAGGCCGCTTTCTGACATCTTCGCAATCATTCTCATTAAATCAGTCATTCTTTGGTCGCCTTTAGTCAGCCAACCCTTATTTGTAAAGGGTAGGGACTCTATTACCTTGTATATGACCAAAAAACAAATAAAAGAATATTCGTAATACACTCCAGAAGTCATGCATAATTCTATATGATTCTAAAGGTAAAGCAAAAATCAGAAATAAAACCATGTAGAAATGTGAACTCCTCACAACTGAAAAACACAAAAAAAATCCAAAAACATTAAAGGCTTTTTAAAACTTGCAAAGAAAGAAAAAACATTCTTAGATTATATTTACTACTCAGTAAGAGAATAGATGTATAGATAACTGTGAGTTATAATCAAGGTAACTAAACAGAGGTATAATCAAGGTAACTAAACAGCCCTGGTGCATGGGATTACAAACTGGGCCGGTAGCCACAAATTGAGAATCTGGAAACTACCAGGTGCTCTGCTATGAGAATTTCTAGCTTCATTCAAGTTAGAACTCAAAAAATTCACTCCCATTGATTAGGTTCTGACTCAAAGCACCCCAATAAAATGGAGCAAGACTGCCCCTGTGGATTTCTGGGGCTATCATCTGTGTGTGTGTGGGGGGGGGCTGAATTATATATTGGGCTACTACCCACAGGGTCAGCGGTTCAAAAGCACCAACAATGGTAAGAAGGAAAGACGAGGCTTTGTAATCCCATTGGAGCAATTCGACTCTTTGCTAAAGGGTCCCTGTGAGTGGGAATCGGCTTGATGGCAACAATTTTGGAACTTTGGTTTGTCTAAGAATTTAATATATTATAATAGAAAAAACATGTCATCAATTAATGACAACAACTACAAAATGTTAAGGGGTAAAATGCTTACAAATTTCTTAGAAGACCTATGAGGAGAAAAGGCATAATGCTTACTAAGTGACATCAATGAAGAGTCAGTCACAAGGAAAGGACAAGCCAGCCAGGGTGCAGTATAGCACCAACAAAACACACAACATTTATCTAGTTCTTTAATGTTTTTTCTGCCCCACTATCATTACTCAGTTCTACCTTACAAATCCAGCTAAACCAGAGCATGTGTACTGGTGTAGATAAGCTTTCTCAGCAGAATCCAGGACAGAGGAAACCCTCAGAAACAGTAAAGGGAGTAGTGATACCATGATGGTGGGGGAACGGTGGGGGAGAAAAGGGGACCCTATCACAATGATAGATGTATAACACACATGCTGCCCCCTAGGGCAAGGAACAACAGAAACATGGGTGAAGGGAGACAGTGGACTGTGGAAGAGAGGAAAAGAAATTTATCATTTATTGAGGGTTTATGAGGGTGAGAGACTAGGAGAGGGAGGAAAAAATAAAGAGAAGATGATACTAAGAGCTCAAGAAAACATTTTTAAAAGGATGATGGCAACATATGTACAAATGCACTTGATACAATTGATTTATGGATAGGTATAAGAGCTGTAAGAACCCCCAATAAAATGAAATTTAAAAAAAATTTTTTAATCATGTTTTCTACTACAAAAAAGAATGTATGACTAAATCCTATTCTCAACAGGATTTTCTATGGAACAAAGTAAAATAATACATTTACATTTTGAATAAAAATATAAACTTATAAAAATTTTGAATAGAGAACAAATGATGATGTTATGACTGTTCAGATGTTAAACCATAGAGTTTTTTGTTGTTGTTGTTGTTGTTCTTAAGGACCATCGAGCTGATTCTGAGTCACCGCAAACCTGGGTAGAACACAGCAAATCATGGGCTGGGCTTGCCACATTGTCACAATGAGTCTTTTGTTCGGTTTGTTTTTTTATAAATCCTTTTATTAAGGCTCCTACAGCTCTTATAACAATCCACACATCCATTGTATCTAGAACATTTATACCTATGTTACCATTCTCATTTTCAAAACATTTTCTTTCTGCTTGAGCCTTTGATATCAACTCCTCTTTTTTCCCTCCCTCTCCCAGCCTCTCACCCTCATGACCACTTGATAAATTATAATTCTTTTCATATCTTACACCATCCAGCCTTGTTAAACCCATGTTTCTGTTGTTCGTCCCACTGGGGGGTCATTATGTGGATCATTGTGATCAGTTCCCCTTTCTCCACCTTCCCGCCCCCCTCCTTCCCCCTACCCTAATGGTATTGCTACTCCAACTATTGTTACAGAGTGATTTCTTTGTCCTGGATTCTGTGTGTACCAGTGTACATGCTCTGGTCTAGACAGATTTATAATGTAGAACTGAAGTCATGATGGGGAGTAGGGTCCAAGTATTAAAGACCTAGAGAAATGTTGTATGTTTCACCAGTGCTATACTGCACCCTGGGTGGCTTGTCGCTTCCTTGTGACCCTTCTGTGAGGGAATGCCCAATGATCTACAGATGGACTTTGGGTCTCCACTTTGACAAACCCACACACATTCACATCAATATACTTGCTTGTTTTGGGTCTTCTGATCGTATTGACACCACATGATCACACAGGCTTGTGTGCTTCTCCCATGTGGACATTGTTTCCCTGCTTGATGGCCGCTTGTTTAACTTCAAGCCTTTAATACCTCAGACGCTATTATCGTCTAACAGATGGGCATCATCAACTTTCTTCACACATTTGCTTATGCACTCCTTTTGACTTCAGTAATCATGTAGGGAAGCTGAGAATCACAGAACACCAGGTTATTAGAACAAAGTGTCCTTGTGTTGAGGGAGGATTTGAGTAGGCACCCAATGTCCATCTGTAACCTTAATACAAAACATATAAATATATGTACATAGACCTATATCCCTTTTGTTATGTATTAGTACATTCACATACATAAATACATGCCTATATTTAGACCTCTACAAATGTCTTTTGCTTCTTAGTTCTTTCCTCTAATTCCTTTTACTTTCCTCCTGTCCCACTATCATGTTCAAACTTTTTTCAGATATTGCCCAAGTAAATCCTCTTGGCTACATTGCACTTCCTCAAACCTATCAGGTTTTGTACCTCTTCACCATTGAATTTATATTTCATGTCCCCTTGTTCCTGTGTTTGTTGACTCCCCCTCCCTTTCCCCCACCTCCTCCTCACCCCTGTACCCCAAGAACAGTTGGTTCCATTGTTTTCTCCTTGGGATTGTTTATTTTGCCTTTCTTACAAAGATAGACCTGAAAAATAAAATAAAAAGGCCTGAGAAACAGTTCCTGGTCTATATTTGAGTCCATTGCTATAGCCATTGTGGCAATTCATCGTGTCGAGGGTCTTCCTCTTTTTGTTACCCCTCTACTTTACCAAGCATCATGTCCTCTAGACATTGGTTTCTCTGGATAACCTCTCCACAATACGTGAAATGAAGTCTTTCCTTTCTTGCCTCTAATGAGTACTCCGGCTGTACTTCTTCCATGGCAGATGCATGTGTTCTTTCAGCAAAGCATAGTCCTTTCAGTGTTCTTCATCAGCACCATGATCCAAATACTCTGATTCTTTTTCATTCTTCCACATTGAATGTCCAATTTCCACAATCATGGCAGACTATGGAAAGCATTATTGCTTGGTGCAGACATACCTAAGTCCTCCAAGGACCAAGTAGCATCCTTGCTTTTCAACACCTCAAGAAGTTTTTGGTGGCAGATTGACCCGGTACAATGAGTCCTCTGACTCTTGACTGCTGCTTCCATGACCATTGACTGTGGATCCAAGCAAGATGAACTTTGCCAACGTCAACCTTTTCTCCACTTATCATGGCGTTAACTCTTGGTCCAGTTGGGAGGAGTTTGGTCTCCTTTACACTGAATTTTAATCCATTCTTATAACTACAGTCCTTGATCTTCATCAGAAAGTGCTTCAATTCTTCCTCACTTGGAGCAAGCAACGTGATATCATCTGCATATTGCTAGTTGTTAGCAATCCTGATGCTGAATTCTTCTTTGTGGAATATAGCTTCTCTGATTATTCATTAAGCATACAGGTTAAATAAGTATGGTGATAGGACACAACCTCGACACATACATTCATGATTTTAAATACATTTAGTATTCCCTTGTTCTATTCCCACAACTCCCTTTGATCCATGTCCAGCATGAGCAGAGTGAAGTGTTCTGAAGTTCGCATTCTTCTCAGGATTGCCCATAGTTTGTGTGGCACAAACATAACAGTTGGCTTCAACTAGTACACAGAAACATTCCATTAATTTTTAATATCTTAACTCCATTTTTATTCATACACTTTTGAAGTCCCTTGTGAGTTCATGGAAATAGCATGGGAACCACATCTAACATTCTCTGGTTACACAAAGGGGAAGAAGAATAAATTCCACATCTTCCCGAGGATGATTCCTGTAGGACAGAGGTCAGACATGCCTCCATCCTCCAGCTTCCTCATTCTGACGACACCTACCTCCAGTTCCAGGACACCTAACTTCTCTGCTGGAATCAGAAATCACCACACAAAACTCCCAGGACATATTCAATATTAAGGGGCTTAGTTTCTTAGGGAGTCAATAGGTCACAATGGATACAGATCTTCTGTTAATAGCAACTTTTCCCAGTCCTACGAGCAGGCATGTCTTTCTCTAGTCATGGACCCCGTGGCCTCTGCCTCTGTGGTCCAGGAAGCCTGGTTCACTTTCTGTCACAGTTTTGGTGAAGCTTCTCTGCTCTCCCTCCTGGTCTCAGTGCTGTGGCTTCTGTTGCCTCTACGGCCTGTACCACTTCAGGTTGGTAGTTCTCACCCACTCTGCTGGTTTCTCTCCTTCCTTAATGAAAGTGGGATTTCCTGTTCCTGCTTCTGAGATGGCTCACTCTTATACCCAGCAGATTCACAAAACTGAACAATCCCCAAGTTAGAGTTGTCTATGACTTATTTTCATGTTCCCACTCAGTCATTAGTGAGATATACAAGGACTATGGGTGGAGAAGCAATACTGAGTAATTTTCCTTCACCGCCGGCCACATATAACTCTATTAAATGCTATTTCAGAGACATTTAAAAGACCATGAATACAGGAAAAAATATAGGCATGCTTGTAAACATAGACATAACAGAGCTTGAAAACAAATCCGAAGCTACAAAGGAAAATGTCAGTAGAGGTTATCATATCCCTTCTTAAAATTACCCAGTATCAATATGTAGTATAAATAAAGTCAGCAGTCAAACGACAGGTTTGAAGAAAGTATCCACACATAAACATCAAAGAGTTTGTACCCAGAAAAAAAATAAGACATGGTATATCTTTGTGCAAAAATTATTAAACCTTCAGTAGAAGAAATAGGAAGGGGACAAGAGTAGTCACTAATTCACCAAAATCTGACCAATAAACCAAGAAAATAAAGCTTCTTCTCTGTACCACTTGTTAAAACTGAAAGTAAGCAATGTGACACTGTTTCCCTCAAGGACCAGGTTTTTAAAATTAGTAAATGTGAAGCTTGTTTGACAAGATATAATAAACCTTGATGATAATAAAACATGTTACAGAATTTTCACATGAGCAGTTTTGAACCGTCAAACTCACATGTCTGAACTTTCAAACCCAAAGAAGGAAGAATGTGGCAGAAGACAAGTCAAAAGGAACCTATTCTCAACTTAATTTCTTAGCTTATTAAAATTTTCCTAAACAAAATATATTCATGCATCATTGAAAATGAAAAATCAAATATATATCTAGGGAAAATACTTAAACAGATACATAATATGTGTATAAGTGTGTATTGTGAAATTGTTTAAAATAGCAAAATTCTAAATCATTTGATGTTTTATCACAGGAGGGATAACAGTATTAATGTTATCTCTCATGAGACAGTTCTATACATAGAAATAGGAAATTCCTTTGCAATGCATGGATACGTGAGAAGAAGAACTAACATGCTATTATGTATATGTAAAAATAAAAATGCAGAGGCTGTATTAATTTCTCTGTGTGTGTAATTGAGAAGATTCAAATATTATTAATCATTATGTTCATAATAGTTATTTCCTAGGAAACGACTGGGGTTAGGGAAGACAGTTAAGCGTCACCTTAACCATTGGGTTATTTTTCAGTGGAAATGCATTTACTTGAATAAAGCCATCTGGTTAGAAGTTGTACAGAAGAAGCTGAAATAAATGCAAACTAAG
Organism: Tenrec ecaudatus; assembly: GCF_050624435.1. NCBI lineage: Eukaryota > Metazoa > Chordata > Mammalia > Afrosoricida > Tenrecidae > Tenrec > Tenrec ecaudatus. The sequence goes on along the minus strand of NC_134544.1, from coordinate 5,170,222 downwards.
TTTTAAGGCAGCCATTTCTCGGGCCCTGGAACAGTAGTAGAATGAAAGGTGAACATGACACTTTCTTCACCTTCCCTAGTTCTGAGGCCGTCACTGCTGAGTGGTGAAATGGGAGTTAGGACACAGAAGCGGAAAGGCAAATAGACTGCAAATACCGAACCAGCAAGGCTTTGTTGTCAGCATCAGGCCCCAGAAAATCCCGCAGTGGCAGGCTATTTCCTCTGGCATAATAAAACTATGACAGAATCCTCGCCTTTTTCACACTATAAACTTTCAGAGGCTGTGAGAACCAAACAAAAACAAAGACAAACAACTCGGATCATGAACTTATGAAATCAAGGCTGTTTGAGAAATGGGGTCACGGCATAAATCTGTTGCAACATATGTTTTACTGAACCAACACGGATGTGTGGAAATTGCAGGAATAGCCAAGAGCAACTTAACTACCTTCTGCTAATATATCTAGCAGGGTAAGATGGAGGGAAAAAAATCAAGTGTTAAGTTTTCTTAGAATCATTAAAAGGATGAAAAACATTTTAAAATTCCTGTTAAACTCTACTTGGCACCGTAAACACAGGAATAGAACAGAAAATTTGTAACTGCCATCACTGAATAAAATTTAAATATGGTTAGTATACCAGAGCTAGGCTGAATCCTGTTGCATTCCATTAATTGTTTTGAACCGGTGATCGGTTACTTTTCAAGAGTATCCATGACTCACGTAGACGTAGAGCATATATGCAAGTTGTTGAAAATTCCCAAAGATTCAGAGCAGATTCTAAACCTGTGGGGCATTCGAGGAGGAGCAATGTCTACAACGGCTTAGAAGACACATCTGAAGCCGCAGTGGAGCAAACCCCACAGCTCTCTCTGGGAGACCTAGTGTTGACTGAGTTCACAGCACTTGTCTCTTGTTGAGTATTTTGGTGATGAATGATGTCTCAAAGACTGGCTTTATTCTCACACTTTGCTGGCTGTAATACACACAAATCATTTTTTGGTATTTACAAGGGAAAAGGTCCATCCAAAATCAATCGTAAGTGTAGGACAAAATGGGTCATAATATATGTGTCTAATTCTTCTCATCTCCTGCATTTCTGTAGTGGGGTGAAATGCAGCTTTCCAATGAGGCTTGGCACCTCAGCAGCAGCACCCCTGCTGCTCCTGGAGGTGCCCCCAGAGGGGTCAGCCATCAAAAGTCAACAGCAAAAACTGCCCATCCTGTCACCCTCTGCCACCAACAGTTATTCTGTGTGGTCCTGATTGACATTCTCTGTTGAGAATGTTGTATTTGCGTATGGCTTCGTCCAGACAAAATCTCAGAATGCTTATTTTCTTCTCGGGACTTTTTCGCCCCTAATCTGTGAGCAGCTCAGTCAGCTAATGATTTGATTGAGCTAGGATCATTCATCTCTAGATTATACTCTGAGTTGCCTGGTTCAATGCTAGTCTAGTTATTGCCTTGAAGTTATTTTGTATATGTGATTAATACAGTCAGATGACATTGAGCCTCCACTCAAGTACTCCCTAAATACAAGAATATTTTGTTCTATTAAACTGGCATTTCGTGATGCTCACCTTCCTGACACAATCGATGAAGACAAAGCGGGTACATACACAAATGTGGTGAAGAAAGCTGATTGATGGTGCCCAGCTATCAAAAGATATAGCGTCTGGGGTCTTAAAGGTAAACAAGTGGCCATCTAGCTCAGAAGCAAAAAGCCCACATGGAAGAAGCACACCAGCCTGTGTTATCACAAGTGTCGAATGGATCAGTTATCAAAGGACAAAATATCAAATCATTGTGAAAGAGGGGGAGTGTGGAGTGGAGACAAAAATCCCATCTATAGGCAATTGGACATCCCCTTATGGAAGGGTTGCGGGGAGGAGAGGAGCCAGTCAGAGTGCAGTGTAGCAACGATTAAACATAATCCCTAAATGCTGTCCCCACCCTCAACCCCACAATCATGATACCAATTCTACCTTACAAATCTGGCTAGACCAGAGGATGTACACTGGTACAGATAGAAACTGAAAACACAGGGAATCCAGGATGGATGATCCTTTCAGGACCAGTAGCGAGAGTGGCAATACTGGGAAGGAGGGAGGGTGTGGTAGAAGGGGGAATCGATTACAAATGTCTACATATAACCTAACCTCATCCCTAGGGGATGGACAACAGAAAAGTGGGTGAAGGGAGATATTGGACAGTGTAAGATATAACAAAATAATAATTTATAAAGTATCAAGAGTTCATGAGGTGGGAGTAGGGAGGGAGGGTGAAAAATGAGGAGCTGATGCTGGGGGCTTAGGTGGAGAGAAAATGTTTTGAGAATGATGAGGGCAATGAATGTACAATGTGCTTTACACAGTTGATGGATGTATGATTGTGATGAGTTGTATTAGCCCCTAAGAAAAGGACTAAAAAAAAGAAAAACAAATATAGTCAGATGATTCAGAGCAACAGGTTACTCTTCCTGGTGGTGCGCTGGTTAGGCACTCAGCTGCTACACAAAGATCAGCAATTCAAACCCACCAGCCTTCCTATGGGGGAAAAGACCTATCCACCTACACTCATCAAGACTTATAAGAAACCCTATGGGGTAGCTTCACTTGATTTATAAGCAACACTGGTGGTGTTGTGAGTTAGAAAATGAGTTAGAGGTCACATCTGACCTCCTCTGGCTACACTAGGGAGATGGAGAATCCACCTCCATACCTGCCCAAGGATGACTGCCACTGGGCAACTTCTTCACAAATTCTGAAAACCCACCTTCCTCTCACCACACTCCTTCTCTGCTCAGATTGATAAACTGCAGGCATCACCACACAGAACTCATAGGCAATATTCACAAATATGGAGGTTTATTATGGAAGTCAATAGGTTCCCATAAACCAGGATGAAAAAACATAAAGAATATAGCAGTTCCTCTTAACAGGGAGCAAGCAGACCTCTCCCAAACTCACAGGGCACTTCCACCTTATCATATAGGGTCTCTATGAGTCAGCACTTTTTTGGTGGGAGGGAGTTTATTTATTTTAGTCAGGTGGAAGCTCAGAATACATTGCATCTTAATTCTGCCCATTAGTACAACAAAGGACTCCCTCCAAAATGTGGCCTGAGCACCAGCACAGAGGCTGGAATTTACAATTTGTCACAAAAAAGAAAATGGACAGAAGAACCATAATAAAGAACATGACTTCACCACGGGCTGTTAGTCATAAACTCATCATTTCAAACCGACCGGCACTACAGAAGAAGCATCATATTCCTTCCATAAATGTTCACAGTCTCTGAAACCCTGCATAGGGCACTGGGGCAGGTGGTTCTATTGGGGAACAAAACTATCACATTCAGAATAAATTCTTTTTTTAATCATCTTATTGAGGGCTCATACAACTCTTATCACAATCCATGCATACATCAACTGTGTAAAGCACATCCATACATTCATTGCCCTCATAATTCTCAAAACATTTGCTCTCCACCTAAGCCCCTGGCATCATGGATCCCCTCCATCTCTTCTCCCCCCCTCCCTCATGAACCCTTGATAATTTGTAAATTATTGTTTTGTCATATCTTGCACTGTCCAAGGTCTCCTTTCACCCACTTTACTGTTGTCATTCCCCCAGGGAGGAGGTTATATGTAGATCCCTGTAATCAGTTCCCCCTTTCGACCCCACCCTCCCTCCATTCTCTCAGTATAGCCACTCTCACCACTGGTCGTGAAGGTATCATCCATCCTGGATTCCCTGTGTTTCCAGTTCCTATCTGTACCAGTGTACATCTTCTGGTCTAGCCAGATTTGTAAGGTAGTGGGGAGAAAGCATTTAGGAGCTAGAGGAAAGTTGTATGTTTCATCGTTGCTACACTGCAACCTGACTGGCTCATCTCCTCCCTGTGACCCTTCTGTAAGGGGCTGTCCAGTTGCCTACAGATAGGCTTTGGGTCTCCACCCCACAGGCCCCCTCATTCATAATGATATGATTGTTTGTTCTTTGATGCCTGATATCTGATCCCTTCTACACCTTGTGATCACACAGGCTGGTATCCTTCTTCCATGTAGGCTTTGTTGCTTCTGAGCTATATGGCTGTTTTTTTTACCTTCAAGCATTTAAAGATGCTTTATCTTTTGATAGCTGAACACTATCAGCTTTCTTCACCACATTTGCTTATGCATCCATTTGTCTTCAGAGATCATATCCAGGAGGTGAACACACAATGATATCATTTTTTTGTTCTTTGATGCCTGGTAACTGATCCCTTCGGCACCTTGTGATCACACAGGCTGGTGTGCTTCTTCCATGTGGACTTTGTTGCTTCTGAGCTAGATGGTCGCTTGTTTACCTTCAAATCTTTAATATCCTACATGCTATATATTTTGATAGCCGGGTTCCATCTGTTTTCTTCACCACATTTGCTTATGAATCTGCTTTGTCTTCAGCAGTTGTGTTGGGAAGGTGAGCATTATGAAATGACAGTTTAATATAACAAAGTATTCTTGCACTGAGGGAGTACTTGAGTGGAGGTCCAATGTCCATCTGCTACCTTAATAGTTAACCTATAAATAAAGGCACATAAATTTATTTTCCCAGCCTCATATATAAATATATTTACATGCCTTTATTTAGACCTCTATAAATGTCCTTTGCCTCCTAGTTCTTTCCTCTATTTCATTTTATGTTCTTCTTGTCCCACTATCATGCTCAGTCTTTATTTGGATTTCAGTAATTCCTCTCGGCTATCTTACCCTTGATCATGCCCTTCTATGGCAGGGTGTTATGTTGGGCATATAAGGTTGCTCTGAGTTAGAACCACCTGACATCACCCACAGCAATGTGGCAGACCTAATCCAATCAGTTGGAGAGTTTATCAGCAAAACCTGAAATCTCCAATCTGCCTCAAGGCATAGAAATCCTGCAAAAATTTCCAGCCAGCTGGCCAACCAGTGGGTTTTGGACCTGCCTGCTCCTATAATGACAACCAATTCCATAAAATCTCTTGTTGATTGATGGATGCTGAGGTAGTTTATTGTGCCAACCTGGCCAATAAATACATGTTTGGTTAATTGAAGGGTAGAGGGATAAATGGCTCAGTGAGCTTCACCTTTCTAGTTCTTGGGTCTCTTGTTTCTGATGGTTGGACCAGGCTGCAGTTGCCTTAGCCAGTTTCCTGGTTTAGCTGGCAAGGCTCACTTCCTGCAAGACATCCCTGAAGAGAAGCCACATGGACCTATCCCGATGCAGCCCTGGGTGCTGGAGCACCTGTGTGGAGACCCTTGTCAGCAATGAGATGTTTACACATTCACTGACTCGGCTTTCCTCCTGCAGTCGACATCATTGCGTGTGTTTTGTGAGATGGAGGAGGACTTTGCGGATTGCTGTTGGACATTTGGGTTAATCTGTTAATGTTGGACTTGCGGGCTTGAGCAGCACTGGGTTGGGATGTTTTCTTGATGCACACTTAACCTTTATTTAAAACTCTATCTTATACATGAGTTTCTGTGGATTTGTTTCTCTAAAGTACCCAGGCAAACACAGATGCATAAGATAGACTATACAGATGGTGTAAAGATGGTAAGTAGATAGATAGATAGATAGATAGACAGATAGATAGATAGATAGATAGACAGATAGATAGATAGATAGATAGATAGATAGATAGATAGATAATTGATAGATTGCCTACTAGTTCTGTTTCCCGGGATAATTCTCACTAATAAACCCTCCTTTACCACCTTTTGGTATGGTGCTATTGTTACACAGATATTGATCATCTTCAACATTCTCTTTGTATGGTTTCTGCCAAACACTGTACAAATTCCATAATAAAGAAGTCAATGGTTAAGCAGTTTACATGAGGTAGTGTGTGTATCATCAAATATATTTAACTTTGGTACATAAACTAGGAACAAATCCATGAATCAGGAATAACAGTGTATGTTTTGTCAAAGTTAAGCAACAGCAACATCAATTGAATGAACATATAAGTAGATATAGCATTTTCTTTGTCTCAGGGTAAGAGTGCAATCAATGAAAGTGACGATGAAGGAAGGGCTTATTGATACACAGGGTTACCTGACACTTAACTTCAGTGGGTTTTGAAGTATACAGCATTTTCATTTTAAAAACAAAGAAATTTGGATAAGATATACTTACTAATCAAACTCCAAGTCACCAGAATTATGAGAAATGAAGAGCTATCCATATGAAGTATGAGCATTGTCTGTACTGCCTATCTCATAACTAATTAACAAATAAGTCCTAAGTGAAATTTCATCTCCTTTAAATGAGCTTCTTATGGCTAAATTATCTTGGTCTTCCTGCATACCTAATTAAATCATCGGTAATAGGAAACCATTAAAATGTTAATTTACATGAAGAAAAATGCAGTCTTGATTGTCTCTATTTTACATAGCCCTGAAAGCAAAGAATCTCTGTACTTGAAACAGCATTGACTTGATACAGCAGATGAGTATGAGTTTAAATACTGCCTTTTATTTGAAGAGCAAGGCATATTAAAATACCTGCTATTGTAATCACCTTGAAAAATTTAACAATGTAAAATTCCTTATTTTATGCCCAAACTTTAAAAGAAATTGCCTATTTCACTTTTTGCCTGAAATCTCAATTACTGGGAGCGAGTGACTTACAATAGTGAGAGCAATCATCTGAGTCTCTCTGTGTTGTAATGATGATACCATTCTGTCTTCCCCACCTTACCTATAATTTTCTGAGAGCCTTCTTAAGGATCTGGAAGCTGAACATGTTCAAAGTACATGAGAGATTGTTTGTCCATCCTTGATTCTAAGAACCTTTTTGCCTGTAATTCCAACAAGACTCACTTGTCTGTTCTTTCTGCAATTCATGGTATTTTCAGTGTTCTTGTCAAGAACCTAAATGACATGGATAAATTTTTTTGTGGTCTTCCATAGCCACTGACCAAATTCACATACAGATAAGGTGATGGAAATTACCATGACTTGGGGCAGGTGCATCTTAATCCTCCTACTTGAAAAGAGGTCTTGTGCAGATTTGCCCAGTGCAAAATGTAGCTTGTTTTGTTGACTGCTGCTTTCTTTGAACTTTGGTTGTGAATCCCAGTAAAATGAAATCTTTGACAACTTCAGTCTTGTCTTCTTTATTTGTGATACCATTCATTGTATAGTTGTGAGGATTTGGGTCTTATTTTGCAGTAATTTATAGTCTCTACTGAAACTGCACTCCTTAATTTCCATCAGCAAAGTCTTTCAAGTCCTCCTTTCTTTTAGCCAGCAGGTTGTCTCATCCTCAGGAAAGCTTAATGGATGAGATTGAACACTACAGGAACAGGATCCTATCAAGTCTGTTAGAGATGAAATAAAGTCATTAAAAAAAAAAAACCTCACTGCCATCAAGTGCATCCCATCTCACAGTGACCCAACTGAACAGAGCAAAACTGTCCCTGGGTGTTTCTGAATCTGAAACCCTTTTACAGGAGTAGAAGCTTCGTCTTTTTCCCAATATCATTATAGAATTTCTTAAATAGAAAATTCAGTGTGACTCTGACTTTTACAGTCTCTCCTAATTAGGAAATCCATGAGACCATTTGCCGGACAAAGCCAAAAGGGATATTTCTGACCTGGACCAGATGTATAACACTCTCCTTTTGATAACAGTATGATTTCAATGATTCTTGATATTTGTGTCTAGTGCCATTGATATTGAATCAACATTATTCACAGATAAGACTGTGGTTATAAGATGCACAACGTTCTCCATTCTGCTGATTTTATTAAAATTTTATGCTTTTTAAGTCCAAAATTGTGTTCTGTTTTTCTTACTTGAGTTGAAAATAGCTCCTACAAGACTCTCATCTAAATTTTTCTCTAATCCTGGAGTCTATGATGTACAGTACTGATAACTTATTCCATCAAAATTCTAATTTATGGCTTGTGAGTTTAAGGATGCTATTTTAAAAATCTTCTTCAGCCTCATGCCCAAATATATCAGTATATATTTTCTGCTTAAAATTGTGCATTTCACAATTTAAGTTCCCAATCGATTAGGAATGTATATAAAGTATAAATCCAATTTTACTTTAATTTTCCAAATGGGTAGCCATTTGCCCAGCAGTTTAGTGAATGATCAATCTTTTTTATTGATCTACAATTGAGACTATAATACATTGTTATATATAAAAAGTTTCCTTTTACAAGTAGGTTTTCCCCCTGGCATTCCATTGATCCTTTTGACTACAACCATGCCACTGGCAAACATTATTCTCACTTTATAAGATGGGCTGTCTCCTAGCTTGACCTCCTCACACAGATATCTGCTTCGGGCATGTCTTGGCTCATCTCGATCTTTTGCTCAGGCACAGTAACTTTAGAAACACGTACAAATCAGCAGCAGGGATTTCAACAGCATTGTACTGATGGTGAATGACTGCCAGTGCAGCCGGTTAGAATGCTGGGCTGGCAGTTCAAGCTCCCCAGACCTTCTTTGGGAGAAAGGTGAGGAAATCAGCTTTTAGGTCATTCGCAGCCTTGGAAAGCCAAGGTGAAGTTCCACCCTAACCCTCAGGGGTGCTTTGTGCCAGAATCCCAAGGATGGTGGTGGACATGAATTCTTCTTATGGTGAATGAGGGGAGATTGGCATGTTTATAATACAATCGTCTCATATAATCCGTTCACATGATGTAGTTTCTCTTTCGTTTTGCTCTTCCGTGAAGTAGTTGAATGAAGTCTAAATGTTTCTCTTGTTCTTGCCTTCCTCACTCGCCTTCTGTAGCAATTTCTTCACTGTAGTTGTGGTGTTAACCCATTCTCTGTTTTGCTTTTTCTTTTAATTTGCAGGAAGGAAGTGGGAAGAGGTGTTCATTTTAGTTTTTTCTGAGTTTTTATTAAGTTTTAGATAGAGTTTGATGGGGATTTCTTAGCAATTTTTATATATTAAGACATATAACCCCTGTAAAGCAAATAACTTAGAAGTATTATAATTGAAAATCTATAACCCTTTTCTCCCAATCCATCATTATCCTAAGACATACCTTCTAGAAGTTTATTTGCATGTAAATAGAGTCACACATTTGAAACTGACATTATCTTTGAACTTCCTTGTTCTCAGGAAGTCTGCTGTCACTCAGATTGGCGTCACTTCCCCTCACCCCCACAGCCCCACTCCCACCCCCATAGACCCCTTTTAAGACCTAGGTTTTACCTCTTCCTCCTTCGGATCACAGTGATCCACACAAAACCAACACACATCCCAGAGGGACAAACAAGAGAAACCATTGGGGAAGGGAGATAGTGGTAAGTGTAAGATATAAAATAATAATAATTTATCATTTATCCAGGGGTCATGAGGGTGGGGGGCGGAACTGATACAATTGATGTGTGGATTGTTATAAGAGCTATAAGAATCTCCAATAAAATGATTTTTTAATTAAAAAAAGACCTAGGTTTTAATTTTGATCAATAGCTAGTTCACTGAGATGCACCTAACTCTGAGCTAAAGTGTGAATCTATACAAGGGAGCACATGTATGCTTGTATAAATGTGTGTGTGTGTGTGTGTGTGTGTGTGTGTGTGTGGTGGTCTGTTTATGTAGTGCTGCTGTGGGATAACTATTGCAGTGCTAACTACAAGGCCAGTGGTAAAACACACCAGCTTCTCCAAAGGAAAAAGATCAGGCTATATGCTTCTTTAAAATTTTAGAGGGCGGAAATCCCTATACAGAGTCGCTATGAGTGATGCTTGATTCTATGGAAGTAGGTATATATGTACCTGTTCTAACACCCATCAAATTCCAGTTAGTCCTGAGCCATAGCTACAGAGTGGGACAGTCGAGCTGCTCCTGAGGGTTTCTGAGCCGGTGCATCTTGAGGAGAGCAGACAAATTCCTCTTTCTGCCCAAGAAGACAGGGTTTGCACAGCCCACCGCGAAACTCACCGCACCTGTGTACACAAGTTTTTATACACAGGACAGACCTTCTCCCTTGTAATTCTTTGCCTTTTGTGTAGTCTGACTGTAACTCTTATAAATTCAGGTAATTCTTAGGCATTGTCTCCTAAACTAGTGCCATCCTGACGCTTCTGCTTTGCTCCTCCTCTGAAAATCGTTGACTTTTTTACTGTCTTTCTTTCTCCTTTCTATTTTTGTTCGAAACAAACTTGTATGTCGTCAAAGAATCCACGTCAGTTTCAGGGCTACTTACCCTTCATCGGTAGCCCTCAGAACAGTGTTTGGATCGGATGAGTAGGGAATCAGGAAGCTTTGTCTTTCTAAAATTGTAGCTTTTCATAATTTAAATTTGTATTTGTTCATTTTCTTTGCTTTTATTCATTTTATGCAGTTGTTCATTTTGCCTGTGGACTGTAAGAGATGCCCCCCAAAACCATACTTTACATGACTTACAGACCATTTCATCAAAGGAAATCAGTAACCTGTCCCATCAACCACCCCCATGTGGTTCTTTTTGTTTTTTCCTTTCTCTCCCCCAACCCCCCTCTCTGGCCCGTCTCTCCTCTCATTGTTTCCCCTTTTTTGTTTCCCTTTTCATTCCGCCCAACTCTTCTTTTCCAGTCCCTCTGTACTTGTCCTTGACAATATATTCTGATGGCTGGTTGGTTTGTTTTCGGATACTCAAGTTTTGAGGCTTGATGATCTGTCTGAAATGCTGGGCTAGTCACTGAAAGAAAAGTGCACCGTTTGAAACCATCCCCACTCTGAAGGAGGACTAGGCGGGCTGGTTCCCTCAACGTTTGTAGCCTTGGGAACCTCCAGGAGCAGCTGTACTCTGTCCCACGGAGTCTGCACTGAGCGTGAATCCATGGGAAGGAGGCAGCTTCCGTTTTTGTTGCTTTTGTGTTTGTGCGCATGCGTGTTCAAATGTGCCACTTTCTTAACTTTTCTAATCTACTCTTTAAATTGTGAAGGTATCGGTGGAATGAACGGGAGCTGTTGGCATTAGTTTACTCTTATTAGGGAATTGATCCAGTTCTTTTTCCTCTCCCTATCAGTCACCTTCCTGGCAAGGCTTCCTGAAGTACTGATAGCAACAATGCATTAAACGTTTCATTCATTTTCCAATTTCTCTCTAAAAGACAACTCCTTGGAAACAGCAGCTGTCACCTCAGTTCGGAGCCACAATTTTGTTGCCATAATCAATTGGTACTTTTGAGGTCCCATTTATAAGTTTGTCCCTGGCTATATCTATGATTTCAGGTTTATTATATCTTTTCTCTATCTTCAGCTTTCCAACAGAAACATGGCACCATAATGATATATTCTCCACTGGATCATTATTTTTAAGGAAATGACCTAATCCCTGTACATTGCTTGGCATAGAGGTCAGTCTATAGTAAACACTGACAAATGCTCATCATTATTAAGTTCATGGTTATATCTCCATTGTAAATACAGTGCTTTGCACATAATAGAGACCTAATAAATACTTATATGTGTAAATGGGTGACTAAATTAATTATCAAATGCATAGCAAAGCCATTCACATTCTTCTAGATCATATAGGAAATGTTTAGATTGTCTTCTGCATTGTAGATACTCGTGATGCCCACAGTTGTTTCCTCAGTTTTCAGTCATCTATAAGTAATGGAATCCAACAATGTCTAGGTTTCTTATCTCTTAAGGCAGGAAATTTAGTTGCTGAGAAAGTGCTAGATACATAAGCAATGAGACTTCCTATAACATGGACGGGACAGCCAGCAACCAATGGGCTTGGAGAAGGCATGGGGCAGAGGGTACCACTTCTGAATTAGAAAATACATGTGCATGTGTATTCAAATGTCCTCACTCTCCCCATGCTAAACTGATTAGATAGAAATGTTGACAGTGAGAAAGAAACTGATTTTTGAGGAGCATGAGATCTATCATGAAGGAACTCTTATCATACCAATCAAATTCCACTTAGAGCTGACCTAACTGGACATTGTATCCAGGAGAGCTAAACCCGTCAGGGCCAAAAAGAAGAGTAGAGATACCAGGAGGATTAGGGGAGGGTGGGGGGAGAAAGGAAAAGGGGAACCAACCACAACAATCACACTAGAACCCAAGGGGGATGAATAATGTAAAAGTAGGTGAGGGGTGATGGGGGATGGGGGGAGTGACGGAGGATGGAGGATGATGTAAGATATAGAAAAAATTATCTATAACTTATCAAGGATTCGTGAGGGAGGGTGGGGAGGGAGGGGGGAAATTGGGAGTGGATATTAGGCGTTCAAGTGGGAAGAAAATGCTTTGAAAATGATGATGGCAGCATATGTGCAAATGTGCTTGACACACTGGAGGAATGCATGGAGTGTGATAACAGATGTAAGAACCTCCAATAAAAGTATTAAAACAAAAAAACACACAAAAACACCACACCTCATTGAAGGCATTTTACATGGGCTAAAAGCTTGTTTTGGAATCACCAACTGACAGAAAGATCTCATGCTTCAGAAACCTGTCTTTCACACCATGCTGATGAACCCATCACACTTTACAATATAGCATGCATGTAGAGCAAAATCTGTGGGAGCTAGACCTGGTGTAAGCGGAAACCTGTCAGAGAAGGACAAACTCAATGGTTGCTTCTGAAGTCAAATTAATAACAAAGAGGAATTGGCAAGACTACACCCTGTCAGTGGCAGAAAACTTCTGAGGCCTGGGAAAACAAGGCACTCAGCCAGTTCCAGTTCTCATGGGTTTCACTACTATTTTTCTAGGTCTGTGGTTTGTAATTGCTCAGTGCATGTGAAGGTCAATGGAATTTCCATTCTGAGGTTATGAAGAGAAAGTGAGGCACTAATAATTTTATGATGAACCCAGACATCTCCACTTACGTTCAATGGATGTATTTTCTAGAAGGAGCTAAATAGACCATCAAAATATCTCCTGCAAATGTACTGACCAGAGGAAGTGTCAGTGAGAGAGGTGTTCACACTGGTCTTTGTTCAGGTGAGTTGAGGATTAGCCTGTAATGATATTGTGTCCATTCCTGAACAAGAATGGATGGGTTGAGACACACTCATTTTAAGGATTGGCCCACCCACAAGCCACTGTCCACACGCTACAAAAAGACACCATGACTTCTAACTTTTGAAGATGAAAGCTCTTCTTACAGATAATGGTTTTCTTTCACCCCAAATATCTATGTCTGCTTTCTCTCCATTTGTCACATTGCCCCCCTGCATGATTAATCTGAAATAAATCTGTCTTCATTGTTTAACAATGTGTACCTTCTGCTCCACAACATGTCAACAATATCTTCAAATCAACAGATGAGTCCCTTCATATATGGTGGCCTTTCTTTTTCCCTAATAAAGAAAAGATAGCAGAAGTCCAACCTGCATGTTCAATGTGATCAAAGGAAGATTGGCGATCAGAGGCATGGTCAACCCTGTAAATGTTATTTTGGAGTTCAGGTTTGTCAAGCCTGAATCTTTGAGGAGAGTATTATTTCAAGATGAGCACCCCAAAACCAAACCCACTGCTATATCTTCAAGTCAGCTCTAATTCATGATGGCTGTCAGCATTGCCTGGAGCAGAAAGCCTTGTTTCTCTCTGGAGGAATGGCTGGTGGCTTTGAACTGCTGACCTTCTGTGGTAGCCACCTAGTGTTTACCCAACAGCACCACCAGCGCTCCTTTTCCAGGATGAGAGCACCCAGCAAATTCTCGGCCACTTTCCATTCCTAAAAAGAAAGAGCAAATATACCCCCAGAGCTCCTCCCAGCTCCAATGAACAGATATAGAAATAAATGTTTCACATGTGTCCCAGAAAAAGTTGCAGCAAGCAGCTAAAATGAAAGGCCACACTTTCCAGGGGACTTCTCATCATTACGTGTGGGGAGTGGACCATATAAATGTATTGTTTCTAAGACCTCCTTGGCCACCTTCTGTCCGCATTCTGAGGGAAGAAACCCGCTGGCATCTCTTCTCTTCCAGGAGCTCCAAATGAGTGTGTTCATTCTGCATCTCAGGGCCATACCTAGTCCTTTCTTTCTTCCTCTGGGCAGGAAGAAGTTCTCAGAAGTGTTTTTCAAGCAATAAAAAAAATAATAGCGACAAGCAACACAAACAAGAACAACTCAAGTTTGCTGTCAAGTGGACATTTGAATTCCAAAAGCCACATCAACCTCAATTTAAATTTTCAGAGAACACAGATTTTTCAGAATAGGTTCTTTTTGATGCAGATTCTGAGTCTACCACCTACCAACCAAATTAAATTAGAAAACAGTGGTAACCTTGTTGAACCTGACTGCTCCTATGCCAACTGGCATACTGCTCCCTACCTTGGGATCAGGGTAAAAAGGAGGATGGAGCTTAATTGTCTGACACCATATGCCCGACTTCGGCAAACAAAACTTTTAAATGTATTTCAGTGTTTGCTTCTCAGCACTAGAGGGAAAATGTTGGTTTTAGGCACGACTGCTAGATAACCTACACGGTCTCCCCATCTCTCATTGCAAAGCCCTGTGTCCAAACTTGACCCAGTCTCAGCTCCTTCTCCCAACTCGAAGCACAGGCCCAGAAGGCCATGAGCACAGGGAATCCAGTGGGGGCATCGTAGACCAGTACAAACTCAGGGCCAAAGTATTTTAGCTTCTTCTATTTAACCCCAATTAACCAACTCCTATCCATTCTACCCAAGTAAACACTCATTAAATACACAACCATTAACATCATAGACACACTCTACACTCAGAGAGCTTGACAATTCTGACCATTTCCTTTCCAACGTCCAAACTGATCATTTGTAGTCCACGTCTCAGGCACTAATTTCTTTTTCAAAATAAAAGACTGGTGTCACATCAAAATAGCCGGTGGCATACACTGAATTTATGTAAAATTAAATAAAAAGTTAAAGAAATGTTTTATTTAATGAAAACAATCAAAGCTAATGATGATGCAAAGAGTTGAATTCCATGAACATATACTGAGTTCAAAATTTTCTCAGAACCCTGAAGGGCTAGAAAATAAAAACAACCTATCAACCAAAACAAGCAGTTTCATTCTATTCCAAATATATCAACAGTATATGGAAATAAACCACTCTGAAAAAAATCTATAAAATGTAAGCACATATATAATAACATTTAAGCATATAAATAAATGATTCTGTTACAATACACAGTAATTTTTTATGGTCAAGTAACATCAAAATTAACGTTGATTGAGAATTCACTAGGTGCTAAAGCAAAGATTCACAATCTGGGCACTATGACATTTGGGACAAGATTATTCATTGCAGAGGGCACACTGTAGTGAGTTTAACAGCACCCTTGACCCCTACCCACTAGATGCCAGGAGTATCCCCCTTCACCATTTGTGACAAGCAAAAATTAAACCTTAAAAAAATGCCTATGGCCCCTGTAGATGTCTGGGGAATGAAATCGCCCCCTGTTCAGAAGTGTTCTCCTGCTTCATGTTTAAATGCTTTAGTTTAATTTAATCCTGCAATCATATGATCATGTTGTTGTTCTTAAGTGCCTTCAGATCAGTTCTGACCCACAGCAACCCCACGTACAATAGGAGACTAGGCCTGGCCTGAATCAGTCTCATCTCACAGGTGATGTTATGTTGGAACCTTGTGACAGCGACCATGCCAATCCACTTCAC
Source organism: Tenrec ecaudatus (assembly GCF_050624435.1). NCBI lineage: Eukaryota > Metazoa > Chordata > Mammalia > Afrosoricida > Tenrecidae > Tenrec > Tenrec ecaudatus. The sequence continues at coordinate 5,154,616 of NC_134544.1, read as the reverse complement.
AGAGGGCCTCCATCTATTTCCCTTCCCTCATACTTCACCAAGTATGATGACCTTTCCTGGGGACGATTCTCTCTAGAGTACATGTCCAAGGTAATTAAGACCAAGTCTCGCCCTTCTCAATTTTAAGTAGTATTCTATCTGTACTTTTTCGGAGACAGATTCTTCTGGCAGCCCAAGGCACTCTCAACATCTTCACCAGTACCTTAATTCAAATGTATCAATTCTTCATTGCTCTTCCTGACTTTCAGGTACATATGAGGCGATTGAAAATACCCAGACTCAGGTCAGGGGTAGCCTGAGTCTCCAAAGTAAAATCCTTACTCTTCAATTCTTTGATGAGGTCTTCTGCAGCCTATTCACCCAATGCTCTATGACGTCTGATCTCTTGACTACTGTTCTCATGATCAGGAACCCTCATGGCATCATGGGTGACACGTTGGGGTGCTCCCCACAAGCTCAGTAGTTTGACAGCACCAGCTGATCCATGGGGAAAAGATGAGTATTTCTGCTGTAACTTTTCAGCACTGCACTCTTGGAAGCCCATGGGGGCAGTTCTGATATGCCCTGTAGGGTTGCCATGAATGGGTTTGTTTTGGTTTTGCCTCCATGAGCATTGATGGTGGATCCAAGCAAGATGACACATTTTAAAACTGCAATCTTCTGTTTATTGTTACATTGGCTATTGGTCCATTTGTGAGGTTTAGTTTCATTTTCCCTTGAGGGGTAGTCCACAATGAAGGGTCAGGGAGAGGGGGGGCTTGATCTTCAGCAACAAGGAATTCAAGCTCTTCTTGCTTTATTCAAGCAAGGACAATTTGGGTACAAGGAAGCAACTTCACCCCCACCCTCTGATTTTCAAGATTCAGAAGCAAAACCAGAATGAAGGTCCTCACATTTTGACTTCTGCTCTCCACCACCTCCTTACTGTCAAGAGGCCAGGAAGGAGCAAGCAACACAAACCTTCCCAAGGACACAGGAAAGTGGTGGTTGCAAAGGAGAGGCCCTTTCTTCCTTTCCGCATAGAATGTGTTGGTGTCAGGTGCCCTGAAGTCAGCTTTGCCTCGTCCTGACCTTATGCACCAGGGTGTGAAACACTTCCCAATGCCATGCCACTTGCATAATCTTTAGACTGGGCTCCCTGCTCACTGAAATCTCCCCATCATTGCTCATATGAAAAAGATTGGTTACTTTCCCTGCCCCCCCCCCCAAATATATTTGTTCTCTTGGCAGTCCTGGTCTGCTCAATCACCTTCACCAATGCCATAAATGAAAGCATCCATTCTGCGTGGTCCCCTTATTCGTGGTCAGGGGGGGGGGGGGACGGCAGACAGCTGTTTAGCAACGCTTTCACTAACACCGTGCAAATGGCCTGCTAGTGATGAGAAAGAGAAAAATCAGGATAGGAGGTTCCCAGAAAGCTTTCCATACAGGATGTCGCACTGTTTTAAGTCTTTACGGATGAATGAAGTTTTAATAGAAAGGAAGATGGGATTCAATGCAGGCAGAGCTATATCAATTGCCATGGTATCAATTCTGGCCCCGTGTGACCCTGAGCATCACAGCAGAGGTGAACTCATAGGAGTTTCGGCCATTGATTGTTCAGAAGTTGATCAATAGGCCTTTTATTTCAGGCATCTCTCAGTGAGTGCAAACTTCCACTCTCTCTGGTGGCAGCATTCAAGGTTTCCGACAGAATAATAATACCCTGGAATTATTAGTAATAATTATAATAATAATAGTAAGAATTAGTAATAATTCTCCTTCGTAGGGAAAAGATGACTATCCTTAGATGGGTAAAAGTGTGGAAAATGTAAAGAAAATGAAGAAGAAAGACATCATAGCAAATGAAAGAGTCTGGGAGACTCCCTGAGGACTTTTTAAGGTCAGGAGAGCTAAGGCTTTGAAAAGCATCGTGGGACATTTGTACTTAATTTTATAGCTAATGGGAGGCAATTTAGAGCTTATACAGAGATGAAGGTTATCAGAAACGTCTTTCAGGATTATATCGTTGGCAGAGGGTGCACAAGTAAAACATTAAGGAAGGAATAAGAACCAGTAATAGGAGCTTCTTGTAAAAGTCCAGGTATGCAAACAACAGTGATTTGACAGTGGACACCAAACTGATAAAAATGCACAAGGCAGGTACAAAAGCATGATCCCACCAGCTAGACTCCCTCTCTCTGGGGCCCCTTCCTGTCGATCACCGTCTTGCACATCACATGGCTGGGAAGCTCTTCCCTACCTGGATGCACCAAGGATGGCAGGTGTTCTCTGTAGTCCATCCTATCCAGGCTGTTGAGGCTGAGGTCTGGCCAGACACGGAGCTCAGACCAAGGCTTCCCACTATAAACTAGAATGGGAACACATCCAATTCTCACTCAGGACCCTGAACTTGAGACCAAGGATATGCAGTGCTAGAGGCAGCAAAGGCCCAGATTCAAAGAAGGTGATTTAATCCTAGAGCATTGGGGTGAAGAATAGTGGAGAGCAATTGCTACAGGGTTGCTGTAAGTTAGAATCAACTTGATGGTGGTGAGTTTACTCATAGGTGTTGAAAAATAATATTAATGGAAGTGATTTATTTTATCAAGGTGCTGCTTTTGTTTTTGTTTGGCCTTATTGTTATACAGTTCTAGTTATTCTTGACCCTATACTTATTATCATTTCCTCAGAAATATGGTGGGTTATAAGGAACAAAAGAAATAAAATGAATTTCTGTTAATGTTTTACTCATCAAATATTTTCAACAATACCTAAATTAGACAGGGAAATCCTCCTTGAAATCTCAAAAAATAACCCTCACACCTACCATTTTCTCATGGTGTCCCAGGTGGTATATTTTGCTAAAAGAAGAAGAAGAAGAAGAAATAAGTATCTCCAGTGTTCAGATTTAGTGTGAGTCTAAGATTTGAAGAAAAAATCCTAAGATAAACATAGTACGTATCCTATATATGAGCAGTCCTGGTGGTGCGTTGGGCAAGCATGGGACTGCTAGCTGACAAGTCGGTGGTGTAAACCCACTAGTCACTCTTCCGTGTAAGAAAGATGGGGCAACAAAGTCTGTGGTTTACATCCTCAGAAACCCCATACAGTTGCCCACTGCCATGAGTGGATTCCAACTTGTCGCAGCCCTGTCAGTCAGCAGAGAGCTGCTGCATACAGCTTTCAAGAGTATCACCTTTCTGCACTCAGGCTCCATCAACTTTCTCTCATGGGCCATCTGGTGGGATCGAAAGGTCAAACTAGAGCTTCTGTTAAAATTAGATTATATTGAAGGAACAAGATGATGCAGAATCAGCCAGCACTTCCTAAATATCCACTAAAGTTCGGCAGAAAAAAAGACCCAAACTCACTTCCATTGAGTCAATTCCAACTCTTAATGGCCCTCTAGGACAGAGTACACCTGCCCTGTTTGGATTCCCAAGGCTGCAAACCTTTCTGAGAGTAGATAGCCTCATCCTTCGCCAGGGGTGGATTGAGCATCTCAACACGTGCTCCCCTACATCACTACATCACATCTCAGGGAATGGAGATGCTCATAGAGATAAAGACAGAGGATCTAGGAGCTTACAAGAACCTTCTGATTCATTGATATTTATAAAACTGTTTCACAGACAGAAGACAGTAGCAAGACACCTAAAGCATTTGTTTTTCTGGTTGATCATAAAGTCTGAGTCCTGTCACAGCTTATTCTGTGAATGCTTGAGGGTCAGCTTGAGGGAAGGCTCTTCCTGGGAACCTGCTGTGGGAGAAAAGGGGCAGAAGCAAGGGAAGCACCTGCCAGTCTCCTGAGCTTTGCTTGTTCCATGAAAAAGGCAGCTCAGAATAATAAGCCATAAATGGGGAGAAATGGAGTCTGGCCCTCATTTTGCCAGAGGCCTCGCCTGACACAGAGAACCTAGTTCTTCTTAGTGCCTTCACAGCTCTAACCACACACATTTCCTAGAGTTAACACGTCAGCACCAAACCAGTACACTGGAATATCTCAATATAATTTTATTGATGATGCAGAATCAGCTAGTACTTCCTAAAAATCCACAATAGCTCAGTCCAAAAAATCCCAGTGAACTTCCATTGAGTCCATTCCAACTCTTTTTTTTAAATTTTTTTTTATTTTAACAATTTATTGGGGCTGATACAATTCTTTTCACAGTTCATACATATACATACATCAATTGTATAAAGCACATCTGTACAGTCTTTGCCCTAATCATTTTTTTCTCTTTTCTTCTTTTACATTTTATTAGGGACTCAAACAACTCTTACCACAATCCATACATATACATACATCAATTGTATAAAGCACATCTGTACAGTCTTTGCCCTAATCATTTTTTTCTCTTTTCTTCTTTTACATTTTATTAGGGACTCAAACAACTCTTACCACAATCCATACATATACATACATCAATTGTATAAAGCACATCCATACATTCCCTGCCCCAATCATTCTCAAGGCATTTGCTCTCCACTTAAGCCCCTTGCATCAGGTCCTCTTTTTTTGCCCTCTGTCACCATTCATATATGAAACTATATGTTTCCAACCAGATTCTCATACTGGGCGGTACTCCTCGCATAGGCAATCTGTTACAAATGTCCTAGGGAAAATATTTCTTAGGCTGGGTGACCTGTACAAAATAGACCCGCTCTTTCTCACTAACATGTAAAATAGACGGCCTGGTAATTCCATAGACAAGCCAAGAGTCTGCCTCCCAAGAGGCCCCATCACATGTCACAAAACACATTTGTATATTTATCAAGTCGAAAACATGAGCTTTCTTACTTGCAGACTCAAGAAAGCAATTTTCGCCAAACCGCCAGTAATAGATCCTTCCAGGTTCTGGTGAGAATGCAGATGGGAATGGATGTTTTTCTGTGCTCTGAAGAGTAATTCCACGATGATTCGACAGACTGCCTTGTCCTGTGGCTGTCTCTGAGCAGGCAGAAAAGGGAAAGCAGGGTTGCAGGTGCATCAGCCAACGAGCAGGGAAGGAAGAAGGGATGCTTAATGGCATTCATTGATATCAGCCAGTTCACCAGAGGGAGGGTCTGACACTGCAGATCCATGATCTCCAACCCTCTCTGCTCAGTGGTCTTCTCTTCTCAGCTTTTCAGGTTGACCAAATGACCATTGGTTGGATATTTCCTCCTTTACCGATGTTAGTATACCTAATTAAGTTAAAAAACTACCTCTATAGTTCTAGAAACGATCTCCTGTCTGTAAACAGATTGCTTAGACATTGTCTCTGCTACATTATGCAATGATTTTAAAATTTCACCCTCAAGGGCAGTCTAATTTCCAACTTCATGAACTAAACCTTTTTATAAATTCTATGGATAGGACAGGCTAATAATTTATGATCCACTGGTACAAATGCCTGTATTTTAGAGACTATTGCAAAAAACCTATTTATATTTATATTATATAAGCCATCACAGTACTGATTTATTTAAAAGACAATTTTCAGGATTGATGTAGCATTTGCCTTCTTTAGAAAGGAGATCAATAACTAACAATTAATAAGATAATAACCACATTAGGAAACACACACATATCAGATGCATAAGAATTGAGATAAACCATGGGTCTGTGAACGACTTTCAGGACAAAGTTTTCGATGACATGGGTTTGGTCTTTTTTTTTTTTTTTTTGGTATTTTGGTTGGGGTTTTTTTTGTGGGAAAATTCTATTATCTATTCAATTTTCCATGAATTTTTGAAGCCCTCTGAGATACGAAGCTTTACTTGATGAAATGTTTTGATTGAAAATTCTCACAGCCATAGGACAGAATGATGTGTGTCACTTCTTTCTTAGCCCCATCCAGCAAAAGTCTCGTCACCTGATTCTTTACCCCAACAAGTACAGCCAGCAGCCAAAGGACTTCTGTGTGGAGTAAAGAGTAAAGACGTCCTAGAAATGATAGCTAATGTTCTAGAATGAACTTGAAATATTGTGCAGTTCAATGATATGCCAAAAAAAGAAGAAAAAATATATATATGTGTTTCACCTCGTTCTCATGGATACAAGTAAAGTATGTCAAAAAGTAGAAGGCAAGATCAATGCAAATTCAGTGTGGAAAGGCGAGGGAGAATATATTAGCAATGTTTCATATAGGCACCAGGCCATAAATACCAATGAAAAGCACTTCAGCAGCACATAAAGAGTTTTATGTAGCTGATGTATGCTATGACATTTTCATGGTAGAAGTTTTGAATGAAAAGTATAACGTATGCATAGAACTTTGAAAAGCAGTGTCAGTGGGGATGGTCTACAGTGCTGAAGAAATCTCACCAATGAGTTTTTGTTGTAAAAATATGAATATTTGTGCCCAAAAAAGTTCATCTAGGATTTTCTCCTCAAACCAAGAATGGCTATGAACAACAAAGATGAAAGTGACCCACCAGGATGAATGTCCATGTTTAACCAGAAATTAATAGTTGTTTTTTTTGTTTTTGTTTTGTTTTGTTTTTTGGGCCAGAACTGATGCACTAATATGGCCATTGGCCTGGAGATTTTCCTGGGAAATAAATTTATAGTCAGATTCCTCAAAGCCCAAATTCATTCTTCATTCTTGCCCTGTGGATTATGACTAATAGTGACCACGTGCTGGGTTTCTGAGACTGTCAATACTCACTGGAGTGGGCAGCACGCTGGAGTGAATTTGAATCACTGACCAAATGGTAAACGCACAAAACTACCAAGGATGCTACGTAAGCAGAGAAGCAGGTGTCATGTCAGTGAACCGAGTCGGGCAGCACGAAGCAAGGGTATCATTTTATATCATGTGGGCATGGGGCTGCTGTCAATTACTTTTTCCCAGAATTTCCAGAAGAAAGTTGGAATGTTTTGAATACATGTTAACTAATCAAGCCTGCAGATCAAAATGCCACGTGTGCCTCTGCAGTCAATGAAAGGTGGCATCCCTACGGTGCCGGTTCTGGAGCAGCTCATTCAGTAGACCACACACCAGGGAAATGCTAACCCCAAATCAAGTCCACTGCCATCGAGTCGCTTGCTCCGCAGAGACTTTATACAGGGTTTCAGCAGCCAAGTTTGCAGTTAGCAGCACAAGGCTTACCCTCCCATGCTACCTGGGTTTCTTTGGGGGAAAAAAATATGAGGCTAAGAGATCACAAGTGAAAAGTAGAAGTATTTTTACAGATTTATGATGCTTGCTTTGTCATTAAATGCTAACTCTGCCATAATTTGAGTGAAGTTGCTTATTATTCCTGAATCTGGGGGTCAAAGAGTACGGAAGATAGCTTTGATCATGAAATATTCACGGGCTGACACCTAATTTTGTCAGCTCACCCCTTTTGATTTGTGTGGCACAAAACCAAAAACAATCCCGTTTGTCAAAATGTAAAGGATGAAGCAGAGTTAGGTCCCAAGTCTCAGACTGAGATTCTTCACCTCGAATCCCCTGATGCTGCTTCAGTATTTTGACCCCATAAAGAGTGATTGCCAAGGGGCCCTGGGGAGCAGACAGGCTCTTTGCTTCCATATCGACTTGCTCTGAGAGGACATATGGGGGTGGAGGAGATTTCTGGCACCGCAATGTAAGCCTTGCTGCCCAACAATGTTCTTGGAAACCTCAAGTCTGTTGAGAGATCGGAGTGGCGGAGAGGCTGTCCATAGGACTGCAAACCTCAAGGTCAGCAGTTAGAGACCGCCAGCCTTGCTACTCCTGCAGAGTTACATTTTCAGAGATCCACCGGGGCAGTTCCAACCTGCCCGATAGGGTCCCAATGAGTCGAAAGAGACTCGAAGGCAGTGAGTTTGTTCATTGGTTTATTAGTTTATCACTGGTAGAACTTTAGAAATTTCCTGCCAGGAGCAAAGTAGCCCCTTGAAAGTCCTTTTCAAGCATGGTCCGGGGCAGAGCATAACATAGGTAGCGAATTGCCAAATGCAGTGCAAAGCTTGGGGTGCCTTGTGGTGTGTCAGGCTGGTTCAAACTGCTCCCAAGACCTGACTGTGCCTGCCACCCTGACAGCCAGTGCTGCTGAAAACACTTCTACTAGGAGACTCCCCAAACAGGTCAGGGGATTCTGCTGGAAACCTAAGGGGTTTATTTTTTTAAAAAGAAAAACACTTTCTACTATGCTTTGGGTGAAAGTTCACAAAGGGGCATTTCTTCTTTTGAAAACCAAATGTTAAGCATCTAGGACCACCGTTGCTCCAAGGATATCTACTTTTGTTTTGCATTTTTGTAAAACAAGACTATCTTTTAAAAAATTGAATAACTCCACAAAGTTATAGATTGGATCCATTAATATATGGTAATCACTTATTTATTAAGGGGCTAATAATTCATTTGCCCTTTTATACCTCAAGTAGAGGTTCTAATCATTTAAATTTAAATAATTGATTCTAACCCTGATGAAGGGAAGGAATGAGGATGACGGTAGTTCCTGGTCTCTTTCAGCAGAGATGGCATCGTTGAAATTTAAAGGCATTAAGTTATAAAGGACAAGGGAAGGTCACAGAGCTTGGTCATTTTCATCACATCATATGCAGGGCACATAGTATCTCATGGCTGATGATATTAACCTTGGTCAAATAAGCTAAGGTAGCGTTGATCAGTGTATTAAGCTGAGTTTTCTAGAGAAATAAATAGAGTGATGCTTATTCATGCATATATACAAAGAAATTTGTTTCACAAGAATGGCTCACATGGTTGTCCCTGTAGAAAGTTCCATGTCAGGCCAGACTTTAAGTTGGAGACTTCTCTTGAATTGATGTGGGGACTGATGATCAGTAGAAATTCCGAAGGCTTGTAGGTGCAGAGGCAATGAATCCAAGGTCAGTGGGTCAGAAAACAGGATGCTGATGACCTCCAGGACAGGCAGACACTATGGCAAGGTATTGGTTCAGGTCCACAGATCCAGAGGACAATAGACCTGATGCAGAATCCAGACCCAGCAAAAGCAAATACGTTTTCCATTTATGTTGGAAGTAGTCTATATCCCCAAGAAAATTAATCACACCAGGTCTGTTACCTGAGTAAGGGTGTTGTATGCCATCCAAATTGTACCCCATAATAGAGACTTACAATTGATCGGCTTGGTGACATTATAGTAGGGAAGATCATGGGGAATGACGAGGTATCAGCTGTCAAACAACTCTGAATCAGCACATCCTAGTTGACACAAATCCTTCACTCTGACAGTCAGCTTTCTCACTGAAAAGTGATTCTCTTTCCCCCTTTCCAAACTCAACTCTTGGTGGAAATTCTCTGTGTGCAGCTGAAATTAAGTAGTGAAGATCTGATCCCCATTCCTTTTGAGGAATATCTACTACATAAGTAATCAGTTATGCTTCTGTTTGGGGGATTTTTCTATTCTCCCCCTTCTATTCCTTTATGTCTGTCTGGACCAGTGACAGTCATTTTATAATTTAGGCTATCGTTTAATATAATTTTTGTCCTCAATTTGTTCCTGCTTTTACCACTAGTGGCAGTTTAAGGAACTCCTTTAATATAACCTCAATCCATTGGCTTTATGTTTCCTTTTCTTTTTTTGTACACAGTCTCCAACTTTCTGACACTGCCGCATCTGTCAATCACATGCTTCATGGGTGTCTTTCTTACCCCTGTCAGAATCCCAGCTGTTCCTCCAGTTGTGCTTGGCTCCTTTTATCGTAAAGAGGAAAATGGGGTTAGAAACCAAGATCTGAGTGCTGGGTGTGCTTGTTGTTTCCGAGGTATTGATTCCGGACCTCTTGTTGACAGCAAGGACATATATGAATGTGTCCCTATCCATCACTTCCTAGTGGTCCAATATCCAACTTTATACGTGTATGACACCTTAGAAATAATTTTCAAGTGGCACTTCAGATTGCCAGGGCTCCATACCATGTTTAAGCCAGAGGTCACCTCTCCAGGCCATCTTACACAATACACCTGAGTCTCCAGGGACACCCAGGACACCGAGTGACAGTGGCAGACAGGTCATAGGAACACTTTTCCTGTTAAATTTATTTCAAGATCTTCACCTGGCCACAAAGAGTGTGGAGCGATGGCAAGACGACCCAAGGTGGATGAGCCAGATGAGGCTCTAAAGCTGCCAGAAGGACGCAAGAAGTTGGGAGACTGAGCTGGAGTGGATGAAGGACACATGGGGACCTCACTCAGAGAAGGTGGTGGGTAATGCCTGTGTACCACCATCAACACCAGCCCCAACTCCCAACCATACCAACACCAAACCCAGCTGACGTTAGCAGAGAAGGCATTATAGAAAAGCAGGGCTACCTACAGCACTTGATCCTGAAGTGCCAGGAGTGCCCAATGGGCAGTGAATGCTGGAGGTGATGACCAACCCCAACTCCTGCATAATGTCAGCATTGCCTAGTAGCTTCATCTTTGGAACTTAATCATGTTATGGAATGAGAAGTGCATGCATTAACCCCCATATATGCATATCTATAAGTGTGTATATATGCATATGTCATCTGTAGTTCTATAAAGCTAAACTAGGTCCCCAACACTAATCCATTACCTCATAAATCATTGTAACCTTCTCCCCTTGCAGTTCTATAAATTTCTACTCAAGTGCTGAGGAACCTCATGCCCACCACCCACTATCCATTTATGTCATTGTTGAATTACAATATGCATGCACAACAATATCAGAATCATTAACCTTTACTCCCCCAGAGGAGCAACTCTATCAACTAGAGTGCCATGCTTAAGTGTGGTTCATTTTTCCTGTGGTCTGACAGACTCCACTCAGTCGCAGCGTTACTTGGGCCAGCATCTTCTCCCCCCATGCCCTTCCAGGAGGTTCTTGCATATATTTGTAATGCTGTGTGAGTTTCTCATGGCACAGTCTGCATTTCTTCTTGTGACTCCACCCTCCAAAATAATTGGTTCATTTATATGTATATACATTAAGTGTCATTAGTTATACTGTAAAATTCTACTCCTTTTGTCAAATGTGTAATCTCATGCATGCACCATTTTCATATCGTGCAGGACAGCTTCTCTACTAACCTACTCTACATTGACCCATCCATCACCTCTCCCCAAGCTCCTGGCAACCACTGATCATTTTTGTCTCTCAAACGTGGTCTTTCTCAGGATATTGAGTAATGGGAACGAGACAGAAGATAGACTCTCTTCAAGATCGACTTCTCCCACATATAAAGATTCATTTCTTTCAATCACCAGATAGTATTTCACTGTATGATTGTGCTTATTTTTACTGTAGGTACTAATTGTACCATATGGTTTGCTTATTTGTTCAGCAATTGAAATCTAATTATTTTATTTTCAGTTTGGGGCAATTAGAAATAAAGTTACTATACTTATTTCTGTGCACAGTTTGTTTGTTTTGTTTTTGTCGGCATACGTTTTTTGCACCACTTGAGGAAGCACCTTACACTCTAAGCCCTCTCTCTGTAAGCCTCAGCAGCGGTTCCCAACCTGTGGGTCGTGACTCCCGTGGGGGTTGAAGGACCCTTTTACCGGTGTCATCCGATTCACAACAGTAGCAAAATCACAGTTATGATGCAGCAGCGAAAATAACTTTATGGTTGGGGAAGTCACCACAACATGAGGCACTGTGAGAAAGGGCCATGGCATTAGGAAGACTGAGAACCACTGGCTTCGAGGGAAATTGCTGGATTGCACAAGAAGATGTTTCGAGCTTTTAAAGAAAGTACCTGTCTTCCAACGTGGCTAAGCCATGTTTTTTCACTCACATCAACAAAGAATGAGAATCTATATTTCTCGTCACCAAACCCAGGTTTTGCTGTTGCTGAGCATCATATGCTATTTCCCACTTGCATGGATTGTTTCTGATGACATTTCTCTTATTCAGATATTCTGTTCATTTTTAAATGAAGTGGATTTGTTCTTATTACTTTTTACTTTGAAGCTGTATTTGTATATTTTTGATACAAGTCATTGATCAAATATGTGTCCCCTATTAATTTCCTCTAGTCTGTGGTTTGTCTTTTCACTTTCTTTCACAGAGAAGTAATTTTAATAATGTCTTATTTACTTTGTTGAGCAATTTATTTAAAAATCTTGAATGTTTAGTAATGTCTAATTTTAGTCATGTCTAAATTACGAATTTTGTATTCGAAGGATGAAGCTTTTAGTGTTCCCTCTAGAGACCCATCATAAAATACCACTTTGGTTTTCTCCAAGTTGCTTCATGATTTGCCATTTTACTTTTGTTCTGTGATGCATTTTTTGTTAACTTTTCTAAAGCTTAGAGTCTACTATAGATTCCATTTTTTATTTTGTATGTGAACACCCAATTGATTTCAGATGACCACCCTCCGTTGAATTGTTGTTGCTACTTTATGAAGCATCAACTGATGCTGTTTGTGTCTGTCTTGAAGCGATGTGTGTAGGTCTACCTCTGGAGTCTCTGTTTCCATTGATTTTTCCACACCTATTCTTTTATGAGCTAGATCTGATTTGGTGGTCCCTAACAACCACATTCGTTGATCAACACCACATGGCCTTCATTACTGAAGATGGATAGGAAGTGCTGAATTGGGTGCGACAGAATTTCAAATGATGTTGGCCCTTCTGGTTCTTTAGCCTCTTGAAGTAAACATGAGGATCAGTTTTTCAACAGCCACAAAAGAGTTTGCAGGTACTTTGTTTGGGATTGCATCAAATCTATAGATGAGTTTGAGAAAAAAAATTTTTACATTCTTAATCATGTTGAGGCCTATAATTTATCTACTCACAATATTTTAGTTTGTTTTAGATTTCCTTTAGATTCCTTTCAACATGGTAGTTTCCCACATACCTACCCTTAACTTAATTTGCTATATCAGTGTGTCATACATAGCTACTTTTAGTGCTATTCCAAATGGTATGTATGTTTTAAGTTTCAAATCCCAAAGCTGCAGCTTGGTTTAGTGCTTCCATTACCTTCCAGTCTAGCGGGGGTGGGGCGTTCCTCTCGCAGCACTGCATTAGACTGTGCTGGGTGGTGAGCCTCGCGGTTTTCAGAAATAAGCCAGGAAGCCTCTCTCCCTAGTCTCTCTTCATCTGGAAGCACTGCCAAAACCTGTCCGTGAATAACTCTGTTGGTATTTGAAATCCTGGTAGAATGGTTTCCTCCATCACAGCAGATCACAAACTGGCATTACCAACTAACAGATGGGTGGTAGATATAGACAGACAAATACAAATTTCTTTAATAAAATCTATATAATGTAAAAGACTCTCTGTGAGGTTAAATAATCCAATGCATGTTATGCAGTGAATACACAAAAATTATTAATTCAAGAGGCTATGTAATGATACCATTCCAGGGCTAGGGTTGCTCTGATCTAGAGCAGCCTTTAGTCAAAAGGACCAGCGGTGGTTCCTCTTGGAAAGACTTTGCAAGATGTTACTTGCAGCATGTGGAACAGGAAGCAGCTTCTCTTCTTCCCTTGCCTGCAATGCAATTGCCTGATTGGAGCACATTACTCTTTTACCGTTTAATGTAAGGAAAGTCAATTATAAAGAATGAGCAGCAGCTGGATGCAGGGAGGGTATGTCTATCCTGAAATACGCTTAAATTTTAATTAAAGTATCCCCCCCCCAAGTAATGACATTAGTGAATAAAAAAGCCAGCCCAAGTATCAACCTAATATGTGGAATTTTTCCATCACTTCAGGAGGAGCTGTAATTATGGTCAGGCCTCTTGGCTGTCATTTAGGAAGCTGCAAACACAGTTCATTAAGGGGCAGTCATCAAGTGACTTACTATCCAAGTGCTGAGTCACAGCAAAGACTGGTCTCTGAGTCAGGTTTCAAGGGACACCAAGGCCGATTACTAATGATTCAGGCACAAGACTACTTCATCTCACATTCACTAGAACTGAGGCAGAGAAACACCAAATCTCACTGTTTATTCATAACCCAGTCAAAAGTATTTATTGGTGTCCCAAGATTTTAATTATTTTAGTAACACACTAGAGGAGAGATTTTTAGGGTGGTTTTTGAAACCTCAACATTACTTTAGGTCACCTGTAATTTGTTATTAATGTTCTCACGCATTACACACGATGCAGAGATGTGCACATGCACATGTTGGTGCACAGAGCCACATTATCGTCACTCTTATGTATCATCCAGTTGATTCTGACTCATTGCAATCTTATGTGACAAAGTAGAACTGTTCCCTGAAACTTTCTGAACTGAGATCTTTTGGGAGCAGAACCTTGCAATTTGTAAAAAAAAAAAAATGTCTACATTTAACATCCCGAAGTTTCACAGATGTCATTGTCTTCCATTCAGTAACACTTATTGGGTGTCTATTATATCCCCTGCACTAGTTATATAATGGAGAGTGCACAGGCACGACCTCTGCCTTTATGGAAATTTTTAATTAAATAAGGAAGGAAAACACTGGGCAGTAATTTAATCACAACCCAGAGTTGCCCAGATAGCCCAACTCATATGACCACCAAAAAGCCAAAGCCATTGCTTTTGAGTCAACCTCATCCTCTAAAACACAGATATGCACAGTAGATAATTGAAAATAGCATAGGGAAAATATAATAAATTAAGCAAATAGGTCAAAGAGGAAATAGAGCACATAGTTAAAATATCGATGATGGAAATAGAGTTGATCAGTTCTCTGTGTTAGTGTGGATAGACTAGAGAAACAAATCCATAGACACTCATATGTGTATAAGAAAGAGCTTTATATACAACAACAGTTGAATGTACAGAAAACATCCCAGCACATTCTAGATCAAGTCCATAAGTCCAATATTAGCCCATATGTCCAATGCCAATCTATAGAGTCCTCTTCAGATTCATGAAACACAGGCAATGATGGCAAATGCAGGAAGATCACAGGACAGTGGGTAGGACGTCTTATGGATCCATTGGCGTTGTAAGCATCTTGGTACTGGCAGGGGTCTCCACGTGGTTTCTCTGACTCCAGACGTCTGGCTCCATCAGTCTCTCTGCATGTGTCTTCTCCACAGGGATGTCTCTCAAGGAGTGATCAAGTGTCCCACTTCCAGCAAGCAATTTGTTTCCTCAGCGACTCCAAATTAGGTCATCAAGCTACCACCCGATTGACACTACCACATTCTCACTATATAAGAATGGACTAAATACCTATTAAATCAAGCTGAAAGCAAAATTCATTACTAATGAGTTGACTCTGATGCATAGCGACACTGTAAGACAGGGAAGAACTACTCCTGTGATTTTCTGAGGCAGTAAATCTTTAGGACAGTAGAGAACTTCATCTTTCTCTCTAGAAGTTGCTACTGGTTTCAAAACACTGACCTTGCGATTAACAGTCCAAGCAATAACCCACTACAGCATCAAGGCTCCTACAAAATAATTCTTATAAGAATCATCAGAAACAATATTTTAAACTGAAATATAAAGAGGTGAACTGTTATAAAAAATTACAAGAGAAGGAAATCAATGGAAGACATGGCTCTAAAAAGCAAGTAACTTGTAGAAAAGAAATTACTGGTAAACAAGAAATTTTTAGAAAACAAAATCATACTGAAACATTTTATTAAATCCCAATTCATTCTACTAACCCAAGGAAAGATGTGGATGAAAGGAACAATCACTATAACAGGTATATAGGGAACATTTCATTTAAAATATAGGATGTATATTTTAATGTGTCTATAAATGTATGCCTACATATTTGCCCTATATTTCATTGGAAAATACATGTTTAAAAGTAAATTTACAATACAGGAATTTAAAAGGCTATATACTATATACCTACCCTTATAATTCATAAATTTACAATAAAAGTGAGATGAAAGTTGACCATATGGCTGATCCCACAATGAGACACGATGTCCCTCATTGACCCATGGCCCTACAGGGGACAACTCTGGAGACACAGTGTCAGGATTGGTCTGGTCTGACCCTGAGTGTTAGGTAGGGTTCTCTAGATAAATAAAATCAGAATGCTAATACTTTTATATATATTTATACAGATAGATAGATATATAACATAAGAAATAAACAGTTAATTAAATTATAAAGCAGTACAAATGGCTCAGTGCAACTCACTCCCATGAAACAGCTGTGAGACACTGTCAGTCCTTCAAGTCTTGAGGGCCACCAGTTAGTCCTCTGTAGAGCAATTCAGGCTACCCAGCCACAGGCAGCAAACAGCAAGGCAGGCCACCAACAGTCAGCCAGATGACTGGGTCCAACAGTCCCCAGTTCAAGAGATGTAAATTCCAATGGTGCAGGTATTGAAGGAACCTCAAATTACAGAGACACAGTCCACAAGTTAGGTGTCTCACAGGTAGTGTTGCTTGAAATTGAGGCACAGAACAAACAAGGCAGCCGCACACTGGTCTGATGATCAAAGAGCAAGAGACAAGAAAGGTGAACTCACTGAACCACTTATCTCTCCGCCCATCAATTAATACCACATGTGTTTATCAGCCAGATTGGCACAATAAACTAATAGACCTCACCCCGTGACCCCGAGGCAAAACACTAAAGCCGCGTGACAGAGCAACGTGGGGAGCAGAGCAGGGAGCTCCCAAGGGATTGCAAAGGATAGACTGGGGCCAGAGAGTGGTACCCCATTGGAATTGACTGGAGGACACCCAGACAGATAAAAAATCAGAACTTTATCTATTTACAGGATTTTCTTTCATTTTTTACTTTTTTTCTTTTGCTGCTTTGTTTTTCTTAATTGATTTATTCTTTTCTGGGTCATTGGTTTTCTTTTTTGTTGTCATCGTTGTGTTCCCTTTTCTTGCTTTGTCTTGCTATACCTTGTTTTTTGGTGCATATTATTATGTCTGCAGATCTATCTAGATAAGATGGGCTGGATGAACAGACTGGGTGAGAAAACAATGGGGCCAATGGTTCCAGGGGAATATGGGAGAGGGGGAGGCGGGGGAAAGGAAGTGATGTTGACCAACCCAGGGTCAAAGGAGCAACAAGTGATCCAAAATTAGTGGCAAGGAGGGTGTGAGAGGCCTGGAAGGGATTCAGAAAGGGCAATGTAACTGAGAGAAATTACTGAAACCCAAATGAAGGCTGAGCATGATAGTGGGACAAGAGGAAAGTAAACAGAAATAGAGGAAAAACTAGGAGCCAAAGGGCATTTATAGAGGTCTAAATATAGGCATGTACATATGTAAATATATTTATGTAGGATGGTGGGGAAATAGATCTACATGCATATATTTATAGGTTTTGAATTAAAACAGCAGATGGACATTGGCCCTCCACTCAAGTACTTACTCAATGCAAGAACACTTTGTTCTATTAAATTGGCATTCCATGATACTCACCTGCCTGACACAATTGCTGAAGACAAATATGTGCATAAGCAAATGTGAAGAAAGCTGATGGAGCCTGGCTATCATAAGATATAGTGTCTGGGGTCTGAAAGGCTTGAAGGTAAACAAGGGGCCATCTAGCTCAGGAGCAACAAAACCCACATGGAAGAAGCACACCAGACTGTGTGACCATGAGATGTTGATGGGATCAGGTATCAGGCATCAAAAAAAAAATCATATCATTGTAAATGAGGGTGAGTTCAGAGTGGAGACCCAAAGGCCATCTGTAGGCACTGGATACCCCCTTACAGAAGGAACGCTGGGAGGAGACGAGCCAGTCAGGGTGCCATGCAGCAAAGATGAAACATTCAACTTTCCTCTAGTTCTTAAATGCTTCCTCCCCCACCACCCCACTATCGTAATCCCAATCCTACCTTACAAATCTAGCTATACCAGAGGATGTACATTGGTACAGATAGGAACTGGAAATACAGGGAATCCAGGACAGATGATCCATGTAAGGCCAGTGGTGAGAGTGGTGATATTGGGAGGGTAGAGGGAAGGTGAGGTAGAAAGTGGGAACCGATTGCAAAAATCTACATATAACCTCCTCCCTGGGGGATGGACAACCGACAAGTGTGTGAAGGTTGATGTCAGACAGTGTAAGATATGACAAAATGATAATAATTTATAAATTATCAAGGGTTCATGAGGGATGAGTAGCAGGGAAGGAGGGGGAAATGGGGAGCTGATATCAAGGGCTCAAGTAGAAAGCAAATGTTTTGAAAATGATGATGGCAACAAATGCACAAATGTGCTTGACACAATGGATGGATGGGTGGATTGTGATAAGAGTTCTATGAGCCCCTAATAAGATGATTTTTAAGTGTGTTGAAAGCATAAAAAATCTATGTAATATAATGTCTATTACATAATTTTTATAGTTCATCAAACTACAGTGAAATGGAGCAGTGTTTGAATAAGCTAAAGCATACGCAAAAAAATGTATCTATAGAAAACAATGTTGGATTAAGTAATCAATTTGAAAAATTTGCCACAATTTAATGTTGAGTTAAAAAATAAAAATGCCAGCACACATCTGATTTCATTTTTTTAAAGTCACCACACCATTGATTTACATATGCATGAGGTGAGAGAGGAATGATGGGGGGAAGGCAGGAGAAGGGAGAATGGGAATATGAGGGGGCTATCAAAAATGATGCTCATTTGATTTTTGATGTGAGGGGAATGGTGCATTTGGAGTTTGTTCCACCAGGTTAGGCTGTAGGCTGTAGGTAGGTCACTGACAGTCATCCAGATGACAGGGCCTGACAGTCCCCAGCTCAAGAGATGTATATTCCAATAATGTGGAGGAGCGGGTCTTGAAGAAACCTCAAATTACAGCCATACAGTCCATGGGTTAGTTGTCCCACAGGTAGTGTAGCTTACAAATTGAGGCACAGAACACGCAAGGCAGCAGCACACTGGTCCAATGCTCAAAGAGCAAGAGACAAGAAAGGTGAGGCTTGCCAAGCCATTTATCTCTCCACCCTTCAATTAATCCCACATGTGTTCATTGGCCATGTTGGCACGATAAAAGTTAACTATCTCAGATATAGATAGACAGATAAATGGAATTACAGGAAGCTTTATTTTTTTTTAATTTTAACAATTTATTGGGGCTCATACAATTCTTATCACAGTTCATACATATACATACATCAATTGTATAAAGCACATCTGTACAGTCTTTGCCCTAATCATTTTTTTCTCCTCTTTTCTTTTTTTACATTTTATTAGGGACTCATACAACTCTTATCACAATCCATCCATATACATACATCAATTGTATAAAGCACATCCATACATTCCCAGCCCCAATCATTCTCAAGGCATTTGCTCTCCACTTAAGCCCCTTGCATCAGGTCCTCTTTTTTTTCCCCCTCCCTCCCCTTTCCCCCCTCCCTCATGTGCCCTTGGTAATTTATACATCGTTATTTTGTCATATCTTGCCCTATCCGGAGTCTCCCTTCCCCCCTTCTCTGCTGTCCCTCTCCCAGGGAAGAGGTCACATGTGGATCCTTGTAATCAGTTCCCCCTTTCCAACCCACTCACCCTCCACTCTCCCAGCATCGTCCCTCACACCCTTGGTCCTGAAGGTATCATCCACCCTGGATTCCCTGTACCTCCAGCCCTCATATGTACCAGTGTACAGCCTCTGTCCTATCCAGGCCTGCAAGGTAGAATTCGGATCATGGTAGTTGGGGGGAGGAAGCATCCAGGATCTGGGGGAAAGCTGTGTTCTTCATCGGTACCACCTCGCACCCTAAGGAAGCTTTATTTTAATACCATATCATACTGTTGATTTATTTAAATACTATAACATTTTATGGTAGATTGTTTATTAAATTCCACTTGTGTTTTAAAATATCCTTTTTTTTATGGTGCCCAGCTAATAGAAAAATAACGTCGGGGGTTTTAAAGGCTTGTCTCAAAACAAGCGCCCATCTAAATGAGGAGTTTGCTGCCTTCACACAGAAGAGGCACACCAGCCTGTGTTTTCTAACGAGAGAAGAATACCAGAGCCTAAATTCTAAACCCTCCATTAGGGGAACACTGTGGATGACAGAAGAAATCCAAATTCTACTTCCGTGGTTAGTATGTGGATTGAGGTTCTGGTACATCCCTGAGAGCTGTAGTCTCAGAGGGGGAATAGCCGTCACATCAGACAAGGAGCATGCGCAAGCAGATTTTAGCACTGGTCCTTAGGCTGGAATGTAACAACTTGTCTTTAGATCTTCCGTTTTTTAAAATGTATTCTAGTTCTCAATATTTTCTGCTTTCTTTACAGTTGAGATTGTTTTCTGTTTTTCTTGATCGATGTGACTGGGTCCTTTATTTGTTTGTTTTGTCTTTGGTTTGTATGACTTTCTGCATAGGGAAGTCAGGAGGGGAGATGTATGAAGACAGCACCTGGATTAATAATGACCTGGGGACGCATAAGGGGGATGTTGGGGGGACAGGGAGTCAACAGCAATCGGTACAGGAGGGAAGAAGTGTTCCACAGTTGATTGTGAGGATGTTTGCACCACCTTTCTTAATACAATCGAACCATTGAATTGTATGATATGCTAATTATATCTCAATAAATCTATGAAAATACTCTTTAGACATCACTGCATATCAAATATGTAAATGAGTATATATATATGATATTCCATTTAAAATTTATAAGTATGTGATCTACTTAGTAACTTATCCTACTATTGACTTGATACCAAGCTCTTTTGATATTATCTTCTTTATATTTATTTCCAGGTACTCAAAAATGTTCCTCGTTAATTAGATAATCATACTTGATCTATGAAAGCATTTTGTTCCAATGCTAAGCTCAAAACACCAGGTGCTTCATAAGCTGTTGATAAGTCTTAGTGACCTGGCCTTCCCATCCATAGAGGGGTAATTTGGCTCTTCAAAGGATAGTAATACCCCACTGAGATGACTTGCAATTGGTGGAGTGGAATCTAGTGAGTGGCTCTATTATTTGTATTTGAGGAGCATCTGCCAGAGATGGAGTGCTGAGTTCCAGCAGGAATCATTCTCTGTTCTTCTCAAAAAATGCACTGGCGTGTTGTCCTCTGCCACTTTCCTTCTGATGTTCCTCT
Source organism: Tenrec ecaudatus (assembly GCF_050624435.1). Lineage (NCBI taxonomy): Eukaryota > Metazoa > Chordata > Mammalia > Afrosoricida > Tenrecidae > Tenrec > Tenrec ecaudatus. Next base: position 5,133,698 of record NC_134544.1, on the reverse strand, counting down.
GCCTATTTTCCAGTAAAACTATAGCTCTCAACTCTGTCAGAGCAATGCGATCCCTGATTATAAGAGAGGATTATGGTTTATGGCTCCTGAATTGTCTTTGCTCCACTGTGCTAGTTACGTCCAGTGCTTAAGCCCCTCACTCTGCTGGCTGTAATTGGTGACATCCTCAGAACTGACAAAGTGCTCAGCTAAAAGAAATGCTTTACTTTACCAAGTGTTTAAGTATTTTTAACATCAGTGTTTCCAAGGGCATTAAAAGATTTGGTAACAGAAAATTATTATTTGACTTTATTATTCTACAAGAAAATCCTTTGTCTCCGAGTTACTTGCAAAAAATCAGGTTTCCAAGGCTGTACGTCTTTGCTGTAAGAGCTTGGGGCGGGGGCAGGAGTGCGTGGGTGATGTTGTACCTCCATTTATTCAATTAGCAGCCAAGTTATTAACCACTGTGCCACCTACCAGGGGTCCTTAATAGAAATTATGACTCTACAATAAAAATCACATGATGATATTTTTAGGAAACAAATACAATCCAATTATAAGTGAGTCCTGTTTATCTCAAAGAGGTCAAATAGAAATTACTTATTTCAATAATGACATCACCTTAAAAAAGGAATTGATTTTAGAATTACCCATAAGGTTGACTATTCTCAGTCCTTATACCCTGGGCAGTGATATGAACAATGGTGTTTCAACTTCCTCATATGCATGTGAAAGCTGAACAATGAATAGAGAAGACCAAAAGACTGGGTGCATTTGAGCTCCAAGGTTGGTGGAGGATATTGAATATATTAAGGACAGACACAGAAACTAAGGTATCTGTCTCGGAAGAAGTAAAACTAGAATTCGCTTAGATATGATGATCTCAAGACTCAGTCATGTGTATTTTGAGCATGTTATACGGAGGGATTCCTCCTGGAAAAGGACATCATGTTTTAAAGCAGAATTAGTGGGAAAAGAAAGAAACTCCTCAGTGAGATGGGTTGGCTCAATGGCTGCAGCAATGGGCTCAAACATAGGACGGATCATGAAGATAGTTCAGGACAAAACGGCATTTCCTTCTATAGCTATAAATCTCTGAAATTGATGGTACCTAGCAACATTAAAAATGACAACCAAGTGATTGATTCATGGGAGTAGCTGAAACCAGTGGATGGAAAGGAGAGGGTCTTTGGTTTCCATTATAACCTATTGCCAAGTTGAGCACATCAGGCCTGAGAATCCCAATTTGCCCCTTAGTGAGATAAAGTGTTTCCACCTGGATCCAGGAACAGACAATAATTGCATTCAAAAGGGATGAAACACGCAAGAGCTTGGGAAGTCCTAGTGTCCAAAGACCTGAGAGCCGGTGAAATACAAAGGGAATGTCATTGCCAATGACTCTAATCAGCTTTCACATTGATCACAGCCACTTATGGCCCCACATGGAACCTTCAGGAGACAGAGGTTGTGGTGCAGTAATCTGTGGCCTTATCAGGATGCATCAGCCTAGAGACACATTTCTCCCTAAGTCTTTAAATCCTCTCTTAAGACACAAGTGAGAATAGGCTGCCCTTATCCAGACTTCCTTAGGATATTCCATCACTTTATATTTAAATTCTCCAAGTTCTGATGTCTTAATTATTATATAATAACATCCAGATATGTAAATTGAGCTTCTTAGTGATGTGCCAACTAAATGACACCTAGCAACAAGGAGATGCTGTTTACTTATTATTAATAGCCACAGTAGTCATTAATACATACATTTTAAGATTAAATTTTATAATAAAATTCCAAAATTTCTGCACCACCAGGTTTCAACTTACTGCCAGTAGAATGAACCCATTTTGCAGAGTGCCATCTGCTTTGATATTTTGTTCAGAAAGAGCAATTTTCTGTTATCGGCATTTCTTACTAGTATGCAACTCAAAATAATGGGGGGGGGTGGAATAAGGCTTCATATTTTCATTTCATCACATTGGCTTATTGCTTTGATCAAAGTTGAGTAATGTGAAGAAACTTAACAAAATTGAATCATAATTCTAAAATGATGAACAATGAAATAATGTGTTTTTTATTAACTCATATCCTTGTGTCAAAATTTTCTTGGAAAAAATCTTGATGAAAGTACTTTGGGATTTTTTTTGTTCTTGCTTTCTCTTAACTGAGGAAAAATAGATACAATGCTCTTTTTCATGATATTACCACATTTTTTGCACAAATGGTTTTCAAGTTCTAGGTTTGTTTGCCAGCCTGCCTTATCATTAGCTGCTATGATAATTTTTACAGAAACATGCAAAAAATTAGGGTATCATCCTCATAAAAATATATCTTGGGAAAGTCACAGTGGGCAACAAATAGAATGTGCACATTACTTGCAAAAGCATACAGTGGCCAAAACTGAATTGCCATACATTACATCACTTACTTCCGGAAAAAAATATTTTTAATCAGGCATTTTAAAATCTATTTAAAATGGACTCCATCCATTTTTCTTTTGATTTCAAAGATCTGCATTGTCTTAACTCAGTGGCATGCTTAAAAGTCTAATCAAGCATCATGCGGTTCTTTCCCTTCTTCAAACAACAGCCCAGAAGCATAGCATTCACTGAAGTAAGCTATGGTCTTAGGCTATAAAGCCGAGTGCATATTGCCCTTGTCATGAAACCGAAGGTCTGCAATATGCATATTTGTGAGTCCCCAGCTATAGGGACATCATTCGATCAGACTGCTGCTTTAGAAGCTTGAAGAACATGAAGCTGTATCTTGTTAGGGTCCACGGGGCTTACACTTATCATGATATCCTTAAGAGCTATTCTAGAAATACTAACTTTTTTTAATCAAGGAAGGAAACATTAGAAAAGTAAGTTCTTGGTATGCATGCCATCTGCAATCAATCAAAGAATTTCTAAGCTAAAAGGCGCTTTAACAATTTTTTGTCTCCTTTCTTTATTAAATGTTTTATTGCGACTTTGATAAAGATTTACAGAACAGATCATCCGTTTTCCATTCAATAATTCATACACATTTTTTCGGCTCATCCTGCACAGTTCTCAGTGGATCATTTATCCCACTTCTTCCCTGTGCTTCCTGCTGCTGTTCCTCCTTCGTCATGATCCCTCAAGCCCGCGGTCCAGAAACTAGAGGGGGCCGCAGGATCCATTATGTTGTTATGATTGTTAAGATTCCGATCATTGTTAGTATCAGACTGATTGCTAGGAGCGGGTCTAGCGACCAGAGTTTGATTTCACACCAGCCTCAGTGAACAGCTAGAGCTCCCTGTGCTTTGCCCAGTTTTGTTCTCAATTTTCTAATTCTTCTACACTTCATGATACAAAACAGACCTCTGTTCTTTCTCCTTCGAGGTGACAGAGTCTCCCGCACCCCATGGAAGGAGTCTGTTAGAGCAGAACCCGCTAATAACACCATCAGCCAAGATGTCCATGAACCTCTCTCTCCAAGAGATCCTGGGAACTGGATGCCCTGCCTCACATGGGATGGCCAGTTGGGTGTGTTTTTTAGAAGACACCTTCCCTTGCTTACAATCTCCCCAGAAAAAACCCTTTCACGTGTTGTCTGCGGAGGCCGTTTTTGTTGGACGGGGTCCACACTGTCTCCTTGAGCAGCGATGCTCCAGGAAAGCTCTGTGAGTGTCTCATCACTGGGCATACGACTCACACCTCTAATTCTGATTCCATGGGGCTGGAGGGAAGACTGAGTGTTTGCATTTATGGTGTTGATGCTGCTTCATATAGGAAACTAAATGAGATACCTCATGTTAGCACTAACTACCCAGTCAGCAAGTGTAAACCTCAATAATTCCTAAGGAGCTAGTAAAACCATAGGAGCAGCAACAGAGGAAGAAAACACATGAATTCTTCAACACACACACACACACACACACACACACACACACACACACACTGAGACAGAGAGAGAGAAATGTGGTTTTCCCCAGTCTGCAGTCTGTCTCCTCTTTTGCATACCGGCGACTGAAAGCTTTAGCTTTAAGGAGGCCTGGTGACATAGTGGTTATGCATTTGGGTTATTAACTGCAAGGTCAACAGTTTGAAACCACCGGTTGCTCTCAGGGAGAAAGATGAGGCTACCTACTGCTCTAGGAAGCGCACAGGGGCAGTTCTATCCTGCTCTGTAGGGTCACTCTGCATCACAATTGACTGGATGAGTTTGGTTTCTGGTTTGGTGGCAGTAAAGAATTGAGCTGCTAACCTCACAGCCTGTAGGTCACAGCCACCAGCGACTCCAATGGAGACGTTTATTGATCCCGTAAAGATGTACCTTCACAGAAACCCAAAGCAGCAATTCTACTCTATCAGAATCGAATTAGTGCCTGCGGGTTGGTTAGTCTGGATTGTTTAAATTTAATGGAGTCCACTTAATCCACGTTTTCTCATATGACTTGTAGATGCAATGTCTTCCAAATACTCTTTGCAAAATATTCATGAGTTCCTAGCATAAGCATGTCTATATTTACAGCTCTGGCCCATTTTGAGTTAATTTTGTGAATGATTTCAGGTGAAGGTGAAGATGACTGAATTTCATGTCTATGTATATACATTTTATCCAGCAACATTTGTTGAAAAGTAAGTTTCTTTCCCTAGTTAATTATCTTGGAACCTTTGTCAAAGATCTATTGGTCTTAGGTGCAAAGGTCTGTTCTGGATTCTTCTGCTCCATCAAGTTATATGTCTTTACTCACATCAATAACACCTTTGATTACTCAATAAGAGACTCCTGAATACTGTCACTTAATTAGAAGTAAGGATTAAAATCAGAAGATCTAAGTCTCAGTTTCTTTGTTTCTTTTCAACATGTTTTGGATATTTGCGGTCCTTTGCATTTCCAAATTGTAAAATTAGCTGCCAATTTTGTAAGGGAAACAAGGAATGCAAACCTGCTGGAATTCTTACTAGAATCACTTAGAGTCTATGCCAGACCCCTGGTAGCACACAACTAACCCCTCAAATGCTAACCAAAAGGTCAGTAGTTTAAACTCACCGGCCTTTCTGTAGGGCAATCTGTTTCCTAAAGCTGCATTATCTTGGACACCTTGGGGGCATTCTACTTCACCCCTATAGGGGCCTTATAAATTAAAATTAAAATTCTTTTTGCCAACTGTTGCTGGACCAAGTAAAAACTAACATATCAAGCCCATTGGGTGCCTAGACCACCACAAAGGTTTGCAATTCATATATAGATCTTTCTTCAGTTCACAGATCTTGTGTAGACTTGGTAAAAAAAATGCCCTAAATATTTGATATTTGAGGATGTACTTTTAACCTAATATATGGTGTACATAATTGTATAGTTAATCTATCAAACTCAGAACCAAATTCACTGCCGTCAAGTCAACACTGACTCATAGTGACCCCTGTCCATTTCTGAGACTATTACTGTTTATGGGAGTAGAAAGCCCAGTCTTTCTCCCATGGAGTTGCTGGTGGTTTCAAACTGCCAACCAAACAGATCTCAGCCCAATGCATAACCATGACACCACCATGGCTATAATGTATATATAATACATGCATAAAGTTTATATAGTAGTATACATATAAATTCATCTTATTAATTTCACTTGAAAGTTATTGTTTGCTTATATGTAGAGAGGGTCTTCAGGAAGTTGGAGAGGGTCTTCAGGACAGTGCTGACTAAAAGCGGTGGACACAGGCATCCTGCCTTGTTCTTCTAAAGGGAGAAAAGGGCATTAAGCTTGTTTAAAATTGAAGGTCCAGCCAAGGTCTCCCTTGTGGAATTCTCTATGTGCATTTACAAATTATGGGTATTCCACTTTAATTTGTTGGAGTGTTCTATAAATATTCACTAGATCATCTTAGCTGATCTTGCTACTGAAGTTCACTACAGCCTTTCTCCTTGGGTCTAGTACCATATTCTTATATCCAGAATGCCCCTTGGAAGTGAGGATGCTGGGACTACATTGGTCATGCTGTAAGGCGAGACTGGTCCTTGGACAAAGGGCGTCATGTTTAGTAAAGTAGAAGTTCAGCCCCAAGAAGGAGGTTTTTAACAACTGGGATGGACATGGTGGCTGCTGCATAATAACCACATGAGGATGGTGCAGGACAGGCAGTGTACTCTTGTGTTGTACGTACAGTTACCATGAATGGGAACTGACTCAGTCATGCCGTATCAGATCAATAACACATTCTAACTTGTTTTTGTCCTATTATCTATTGTTTGGTGAGCAAAGATCGGTCTTCTATCTTGCATTTCCTTCCTCCCATACCATGTCTTTCCACTTGTGTCTATATCCTTTATCTTCTGCTCAAACTTTTCCTTCTCAGCTGAATTACTTCTGTGAGTTTACAATCACAGTGTAATATTTTCTTTCTCTAAAATGTCTCCCATTCAGCCCTTGTTGGCTTAGCGTCTTCAGTTTCTTCCCTGACTCTCTGTTTGACCACATGTGGCGGTCTTTGCCAGGGACTGTTCTTTCATCATAATGTGTCCAAAGTCAGTGAAACAAAGCCTCGCTGATGCTGCTTCTCTACTATCCTTTTCCATCTGTCCTTTTCCCGAGGCAGATTTTTAAAAATCATTTTATTGGGGGCTCATACAACTCTTATCACAATCCACACATACATCCATTGTGTCCAGCACATTTGTACATTTGTTTCCCTCATCATTCTCAAAGCTTTTGCTTTCTACTTTGAGCCCTTGGTATCAGCTCCTCATTTTTTTCCCTTCCTCCCTGCTCTCTCCTCCTCCATGAACCCTTGATAATTTATAAACTATTATTATGTTGTTGTCATATCTGACACCATCCGACATCTCCCTTCACCCACTTCTCCGCTTTCTGTCCCCCAGGGAGGGGTTATTTGTCGATCCTTGTAATCTGTTCCCCTCCTTGGCAGATTTGCTTGGTCTTCTGGGAGTCCGTGATTTTCAATATTCTTCACTGCACCATCCATTCGAATGATTGAATTCTTCTTTGATCTTCCTTATTCATTGTCTAGTTTGCAAGTGCATATGAAATGAATGGAAATACCATGGCTTGGTTCAAGCCCATCTTAGCCCTCAATGTCACACATACACTTTTTTAACATTTAAAAAGATTTTGGCTGTGTGTTTCCCCAATGCTATAAGGCTTTAGTTTCTGGACTGCTGCTTTCTTAAGGCATCATCCCATTTCCCTAACCTGTTATTAACACAGACAACACATTCTATTATTTTAATTTTTTTCTCAACTTTCTCCTCAAACCAGTGTGATTAGACTTTGGCACTCTAAGTAATCCATGGAAAGCCTCATTTTCCAGGTTACTGAAAACTTTCATCATGCCTAATCAAATAGCCACTTTCAGTTCACGTCATCCTCAAACTCTGGGGCACATGGGGCACAGTCACTTGTGCCTCACTGGAAACATGGTGACCCTACTTCTGTGGGACCACACCCACTGGTACTTACCTCTCTGACTCCATCTTAGTATCTTGTTGCCACTCTCCCCCACTTTCTGCAGCAGGGGTCTAGTCCTCAGGCCCACATTTAGTCACTCCCCAGTGCCGGGACCTAATCCTATAGCATCCCAGATCAGCGTGTTACCTAAACACTAATTTTTTTCCCCATTCTGAATGATTCTTTGATTCTCATGCCCTCCTCAAAAAATTCTAATATATCTAATAGATATTTCACACTAAAAAAGTCAAGTTACTCTTGACCTTTATGACCCCCTTCCCACCATACCAACAGGGTTTCCTGTTTCAGAACATAGGCCATCCTTCCCTCATCTGCTCAGGTGAAAGTCCACCAGAGGCAGGCTTGCATCTTCCCTTCCTCACACACCATATATCTAATGAGCCAACAAACCCTGTACATATAATCCCATCATCTTCACACCACTACCTCAACCTTAGCCATCATCAACTCTAGGCATATCACAATTAATCGCTTTATACTAGCAATCTAATATTCACGCAACAAACAGAGGATCCATCTTCAAATAGGAAGACGCTCCTTAAAATGTAAAGAATGCTTTGCAAGCAGCCTTCCGAGGCACAGCAATAGGTCCCTCTTCACCTCAAGCCACAGAGGACCAAGGAGAGACAGGGAAAGGAGGAGGGGATCAAACATGTGTCCAAATGTCCCCAAGAATCGCTGCCTCCTTTACCAAGACACCTGAAGGACTAACTGGTGCTTGACTTCCATTACTGAACATTTTGATCAAAGATTCTACAGAAGAAACCTGACCAAAGGGGTAAATTGAAGAATATTTTTTGTTCAAATTTTCATGGACTTTCATATTTATGCCACCAGGAAGGCTGGATGAACTCCTGGAACTCTATCTTGAGACAGTCTTGAAATCTTGAACCAAAAGTATTCCCTGAAGCCTTCTAAAAACCAGACAGTAGTTTAGCTGTGCTAGTGAAACATGTCTGCCTCAAGCCTGATGCTCTTTTAAGAACTCCATACATGGGGTCCGATTGAGATGAGCAAACCAAATGATTAGACAGGAGCCCCGAGGAAGGAGTGTGTTTGTGTGCATGGCAGAGAAACAACTCAGAGAAGGTGGGTGAGAATCGCTGCACAGCTCCATGGATATCATCAATGTCATGAAGTCGTACATGCAGAAAATGTTGAGTTTGTGTATATTTTTCTGTGAATAGTTTCAAGGGCAGCAACAATATAAGACAAATAGAAGAAACTATAAATGAAATAATGGAACATGGTACTCTTATAAGAAGTGGCTTTCCCTCAAATGTAAAATAAAGTCTAAGCCTTAGCCCCGGACTGAACCTCTGCTACTCTGTCCTCCACACACTGACAGGCACATCCTCCAATGTTTTTTTAAAAAAAGCCTTGTTGGTTCTGACCTGCTGTCTCCCTACTTGACATAGGCTTTCCCATGTCTCTACTGGGCTTCCTCCCTCATTGTATTAAAGTGATTTCTCAACTAGCCCATCCTCAGAGGATTTTTCTCTCACCATCCAAAAACAAGACAAAACAAAACAAAAAGCACATGGTTCCCAGACACATGCCTATACTCTGTATTTTTTTATTCTGCTTTGTGAGTTTCACAGCACTGACACACATTTACTTGTTTATATTTTCTTCTCTCAATGTTTCCCAATGGACTAGAAACCACATTTACAAAGCCTCTTGCTTACCTTGCTCATCACCTTAGCTCCTGGGCCTGCAACAATAATGTTCTCCTAATGCAGCTCAACCCACATCTGCTGAATGCTGAGTAATGTTGCCACACACCCACCCAGAATCAGCACTCCATAAATGTATATTAAAATGAATTGATTCCCACACAGCCTTAGACGTCTCAAAGCTGTCTAACCTGGAAGCCAGATGTGTACGACGGCACGGAGGCGGCCACCTTTCACCTTCTCTGCCTTCCCTATTGCCGCAAGGCAGAGTTCAGACATATCTATACCCTCCGGTCTCCTTTCCCTTTTGGGAATCCAACTGTTCCTCACATGCCACTCTACTTCTCTCCCAGGGGAAAATTCATTGCAATGGGCATGCAGAACTCACAGACAAAACTCGTAACTATGGGGTTAAGGAAGATAACAGGTTACTTCAAATCAAAATCAGGGAACAGAAAGGATAAAACCATCGGTTTACAGTAGTGGACCAGTCCTCTCAGCCAGCAGTGAAGTCTCTCTCTCTCTGGTCCTCATTCTCTCAGCCATGTAGTCCTTTTGCCTCTGTCTCTGTGTACCAGGAAGTTCACCAGTCACTGTTAGCTCACAGTGTCACAGTCTCTGCTTCTCTGCTCTGTCTCATGGTCTCCTTGCCACAGCCCCTGATGTGTCTGGTCTCAGTCTCTGCACTTTGGACAGAGGTTTGGAATGTGCTCGACCAGGGCCTGTTCTTTCCGTGGTTCTGTGAAAGTAGAGACTTTAATCGTAAGGACTTCTTTGCCGAGTCAGGCCAGATTTTGAAGCCATCGACTTGCATTCAAACGTGGCAATGATTCTGAGGAAGGTGCAAAGCCAGGCGGCATTCTGCTCTGCCGAACATAGAGCTGCGGTCAATCAGAAGTGACCTGAATGCAACTGTGAACATGGAAACAGTAATAGTTTTAAAACTTTATTGTCAGCTTATTAAAGCCTGACCCGTTTTCATCACAGAGTTAGAAGTAATGTGAAGAGACTAGTTATAACTGTAATGGGTATTATTCACCAAGCAATATATAAATCGAATTAAAAAGAATTCAAGTACCTCACATATTCAGAAGAATTATCTTTGGCTGTTGCTATTTTGAGTTTAATTCTTGGAAGTTAGACCAAAATAGGAAGACTGTCAAAGACTGGGCCTGGTGCAGTGGCTGCAACGAGCTTCCACTGAACAATGACCATGAAGGTGGGACGGGAGCGGGTGGCGCTCTGTACAGCTGCACACAGGGTCACCAGGAGTACGAACCGAGTTTGCTCGACCCAACATTGACAACCTAAAACACACGAAATTGATAAGGAATTGCGTTGTAACAACCGAATCACGTTCACTGAGCAGGTGCTTTTCAGAAGATGCTTCTCCTGGGTCTTAGCACACGTCAGGATGAACCGCAGCATTGAAATGAAATGACTCGCTCTTCTTCAGAGTATCGATCTCATGTGCTTGGTAAAGGGGCCTCCAGGACATGATTGACAGCGTGGCTGGGAGGATGGTGCAGGAGCAGGAGAGGGTTAGTTCTGTTGTACGCCTGCTCACTATCTGTTAGAACTGACACAATAGCACCCACCCACGCAAGCACTACAGCCTGGGACATTTCCTAGCTATCTTCTGAAAGGCCAGCACATCGACCTTCAGGGAGAATTTAAAGTGGCATCTAATGAACCTAACCAGAGTTTGTAAGACAATCTCTCCAATTTTTAAAATATTTTATTCTAGTAACTGCTACTTAATAAGATACAACTGTTGATTTTAATAAAGTGTTTCATTCCAATGTAGAGGCTTACTCCCCATATTAGAAAACATCTTCTGATAGTCAATGGAACAAGTAATTAGTGCCAAATTCAGATGGCTTTTGAGATGAGTTATCAAACAGGACGAGATATTATCTAAAAGTAATTCGGAGTAAGTATATAAAATATAAATCTTATATACTTTCAGTGGTTCTAGTCAAATAAATTCAGGCAACACCTATAAAGAAACCCAAATGGCGAGGAAGCATAGTTAAGCTTAGTTCAAAAAGAGAAATCACTTCATTCTAAATACTGAAAGATGACAGCAAAGCAAAACCGACTCATTACTGCCTTCCATAGGGTTTCTGAAACTGTAAAGCTTTATGGGAGCAGATCGCATAATTTTCTCCGGAGCATCAGCTGGCGAGCCTGAACTTTTTACCTTTTCTGGTAGCAGCTCCAGACCTAGCCCAGGGTGTGGAGAAGCAAGGACAAAATTTCAGGCACCACTACATCATGGTGGCGGTGTTGAGAAGGAGGGCAACTCATGTCCAGAAGTTCCCTCGAGTTTTCAGTGGCTTTTGATACTCAAAACTGCCCTGGAAAACCAAGACAGGGCATAATCTCCCACCTTGAAGGTCAACAGGCCTCTGACTAGTACCCAAGTGTGGTGTTATGGCCCAGGCTAGGCAATTTGGGATTCCCGATGAGTGTTTTTAAAACATGAGAGTGATTTTTCCATTCATCTTCAAAAAGAAGCAAAGCACACAGAGCAAAAAGAGACTTCTTGAATGCTGATACTTACATTTGATTGATTATGCAAATCTGGCTATGGTTTGTACAAGGCATATAGGTTTCTATTATGTTATATTATCTTACAAGAAGATATTTTATATTGAAAATCTATATAATGTGGAAACCTGAATAAATTCTCCCCTTCTTGAGTTATTTTCCCATTATGTCCTTTAAAAGCTTGTTTACTTGCTTACTTTCTCTCAATATCGTTTCCCTTTTTTAATCTCACGTTTGTTTTTTGTTGTCTACTTTTTAAGTCCTGTTTTTTGCGGGTTTTTTTGAAAATTAGTAGATAAATGCCTTGTAAGACAAGCAAATTACTTTAGCTTCTTCTTGTTTTTCAAAGTGTGTGTGCACATCCAAACCTTGGGCAGTTCACTAGAGAGTGTGTAGCTCAGCTGTGGTGCCTTTATTGCTATTAAAATACAGTCTCTGTATTCTGCTACTGGTGCCAGTATGAAACATCTAGCAGTTCTACGTGAAGTTGGCTTCATGGATCCATTGATATACAGTCAAGCTACAATATTTAAATTGTTGATATTATTATTTTATACATTCACTACCATTGAGTCAGTGCTGACTCACAGGGACTCCCCTGTGGGTTTCTGAGACTGTCACCTGTTTATAGGAGTAGAAAACCAGGGTTATCTTCCATGGAGCTGCTGATGGCTTCAAACTGTTGGTTCTGGGGATAGCCATTCTACATACCAGCATTTAATAAGAAGACATCCACTAAACGTTGCCTTAAAAACACTTTTGCTGGTACTTGATGGTCTAACTCTCAGACTTCCACAGAGCAGATGCTCCATAGACAAGAAGAGAGGTAACCTAGAATGTCAGAACCCTCAGGTGGCCGCAAATCCCTCTACCTGGGACAGTGAGCAGAATCCAAGTCAAGGAAACAGCTGCCATCTGAGCTGGTGGCTGTTGCTTTTATGGTTGCCAATGATATCGTCCCTTGTTGGTAGAGAAGGATGCTGATCTTCACTACAAAGCTTGGAGTTGATTGAAGGTATTTTCATGGGAAGAGTTGGAGGGAATTATGCTAAGTGAAGTCAGCCAATCACAAAAGGAGAAGTACCGCATGAGTTGCCTGAAGTAGGTAAGTGTAATCAGAATGGGAAGTAGAGAAGAGCAGCCCCCTATATCATAACATCTGGGTTGACATACAGGGAGTCAGGAGGAGGTGCATGTTGGTTCAACACAAAAATGGGAAAAAGAGGAAGGTGGGAGGAAGAGGGGGGTGAAAGGGAAATGATGACCGAGGTAGCAGGACACAAACCCATGCAGGAGGAGTGTACTGGTTTTGTCTCCACAGAATCAGGAGTGGGCATGCGGACCCATGGGGACAGCATGGTTACATGGTAGGATGTACGGAAAGAGAGAGCTAAAGGGCTGGCCCCAACCAGAGCCAAACTGAGCCCCTCCCTGGAAGTGGGTGTGGTGGAGGCAGAATTGAACTTACAGGTTGGGGAGAGGGACCAGCATGCCACACCCACACAGGCCAGGATGGAGGAAGAGAAAGAGAGAGCCGAACTGGACCCTAAGCTGGCACACCAGGCTCAGAGGATGACATCCCTGGAGGATCTAATGGGACATTGAGGGAGCTGGACAACCAACAGCAGCCAGTCATGTCCCCTTACTGGAGCAGACTGTGACAGAGGACATTTCTGGGGTCACATGATGGGGCAGCAGCATGGTCTGAACCCCCAAAATGAAGTGAACCCAGAAGGCAGAATACCAGATCCGCAACTGGAGCGAGGCAGAGCTACAAAGCCACTTAGGAGCCCCAAGGGGTGCTCCAGGCTGGGAGAGCCAGCTCCTGGACAGTCTTGAAGGTCAGCGAACAGACACAGGATTTTTGTATATTTCTTATCTCTTTTTATTTTAAATTTTTATTTTTTCTTATTCATTTTTAAAAATCCGTTTGGGTTATGGCATAGTCGGTATACCTACTAAGCCTTGCTTATAGGATAGGCAGGGGAGGCATGCCCCAGAAGAGAACAGTGGGACCAATGGTCCCGGGTAGACCTGGGAGGTGAGCAGGCTGCTGCCACTGACAAGGGAACAATTGGGGTGTTGGAGTCAATAACAGGGATGAGATAGGGATCTGAGCCAGGGGGAGGAGAGGTGTTGGAGCAACAGCAAACTAGCTAAGGGAGTACTAAGAGGCAGAAATAAGGAGACAGTGACAGTGGGGCAGGAGGAAGGTTAAAGGAAACAGAGGCAGGACCAAGGAAGCAAAGCAATGGATAGAGGTATAAGCATAGCGGGGAGCATATGTAAATACATTAATCCACAAAAATAGAGGTTTTGGCCCATGTACATATATTTATACAGCAATACACTGAGGTAGGGGATGGACTTTGGGCCTCAGCCCATACCCTCCCTCAATACAAGAACACTTTGTTCTAAACAATCAGCTGTCTGAAATGTTCACCCTCCAGACACAATCACTGAAGACAAAACAGGTGGATAAGAAAATGTAGTGAAGAGGGCAGATGGTGTCTGGCTATTAAAAGATCTAGCATCTGGGGTCTTAAAGGCTTGAAGTTACATGAGCCACCATTCAGCATTGAAGCAACAAGTCCACATGGAAGAAGCACACCGCTGGTGCGATTATGAGGAGTCATAGGGTCCGGATAATCGGCATCAGCAGACACATAACAAACAAAAGCATATTGTTGAGAACGAGAGGGGCTGGAGCAGAGACCCAAAGCCCATCTGCAGACAGTGGAACAATCTCCCCACAGAGAGGCCACAGGGAAGGAATGAATCACCAGGGTGCAGTAAACACTGATGAAATACACTATAGCCTTGAGGCTTCCTCACCCCCCACTACCATGACTCCAGTGCTGCTTCCCAATTCAGATTAGACAGAACATGTGCACAGGTATAGAAAGGGATGGAAGCTCATGACACACAGAACACAGGAATAGGAGTGGGAATAGTGGTACCAGAAGGGTAGGGGGGAGAGGTGGAGAGGAAGAGATAAAGGGGGAACCATTTGTAATGATCGACATATAACCATACAACAGAAAACCTGGGAGAAGGGGGACAGTGGTTGGTGTGAGAAAGAGGAAAACAATAACAAAGAACAATCTACCAGGGGGTTTGGGGGTGGAGGTGAGAGTGGGCTGGGGTGGGGTGGGGTGGGGCGGGGAAGAACTGATACCAAGGGCTCAATAGAAAGTAAATGTCTAGAAAAGAATAAAGGCAACATACGTAAATTTACCTGATTCAATTAATGTATGGATTGTGATAAGAGTTGTACAAGTCCCCAATAAAATTATTTTTTTTAATCTACTGGGCTCCATTATCTACCACCCTCTCTCCTGCAAAGCTAAACTGTGGAACACCATAACCTTGCCTTACCTAGACATGTGCCACCTGAACGGCATGCCGTCAGCACCTCTCCTGTTGTTGTCAGGTGTGGTTGAGTCAGTTCTGACTCATGGCGACTCATGCACAAGAGAATGAAACACCTGAGATATCCTCCCAACTCTCCTTCTTACTGAGCCCATCACTGTAGTCACCGTGCCAGTCGACCTTGTGGAGAGCCTTCCTCTTTGTCTATGCTCCTCTATTTTACATCTACAGCCCCTCTGGGACCTGCCAATTCCCACATCCTCCACACTTGATCCCAATAGTGTTGATTTCTCCTTGGGAAGGTTATTCGTTCTTAGGCCACAAAAATCCAAAAACTATAACTGTATGAATTGAGATTTCCTGAAACTTACCAGTAAGCCCCACAAATCCTTTGGAATGATACATAGTTCCCCCACTCAAAGTGCAGAACACAAACAGAAAAGAGATGTATGGACAACAGAGAATCACATCATGTGCAGCCGTGGTGGGGACTTCCTGAGCCCTTAACTCACACAGCACCCCACTCCAACCCACCCCCCCTCCTTCATGCAGTCATCTCAATGAGAAGCAAGATGGAGTGACCTCTTAAGTCCTTGGATGCTAACTAAATGTCAGTGGTTCCAAGAAACCCAGCCCCGCTCCCTGATGATCTGCTCCCCTGAAAATCACCTCCTAGAATGCCCCAGAGAGCAGTCTGCCTCTGCCCTGGAGGTTTGGTCCTTGAAATCAGAATTGATTTCAACAACGATCATCACAGAAAATTCATGTGAGAAAGAACATAATTTTCTTAAAGCAAAAGGAAAAAAGTTATTGGAGCCCATATGGGATACCCTAGAGGG
Organism: Tenrec ecaudatus; assembly: GCF_050624435.1. NCBI lineage: Eukaryota > Metazoa > Chordata > Mammalia > Afrosoricida > Tenrecidae > Tenrec > Tenrec ecaudatus. Next base: position 5,117,823 of record NC_134544.1, on the reverse strand, counting down.
ACCCAGGATACCCTACTGTGTAGGCATGCCCATCAAAGGGTCACACCATTCACTGTACCCCCCATGTCCCATAGGGACTCCCCTTGAGCCCCAGGACTGGTTGGGGGTGGATACATTAAAGAACATAATTTTATCATAAAACAAATGCAAGAATAGATGCAGGACCCCAAAACAGTGAGAACAGCAGCCAACCCCCACTGCCATAATTCAAACCATACAAACCCTAAAGGACAGAGGGCAAATGCCCTTTAGGACCCCCAAGGCTGTGATTTCCATGGAAATTGACTCATTTTTGTCCCAAGGAGTAGCTGGTAGGCTCAAACCACAGACCATATCAGCCAAACACTGACCCCACTGCCACACCAGGGCTCCTGTGAGAGCAATCGGCACAGAATGCAGAGTGACTCACCAGAAGAGCAGTAGAACACCCAAGACAAGGCTGGTAAAATGCTTCCCTTACCAGGACCTTTGCCATTTTATACGGTGCCTCCATACCTATTACCTTCTTTGAATTGTGCCTCATGTAATTTATAACTCCTGTTTTAAAAATTAAAAAAATAAGGGGAAGCTTGCAGAAACTCACGATTTTCTCTGATCCCTTAAAATCACAAGGACTTAATTTCCAATGTCTGAGTCTCCAACGTTCTCTTATTTGCATTGCTTCAAACTATCTCTGCATAAATCCTGAACCTGTCATTTAATCGAAGGTTTCTTTTGCAAAACAAGTAGCCACTGTTGACATTGAGACACATTTGCATGCATGATCAGCGCTTCCCCCAAACATTGCCTCTGAGATAAAATGAAGGCCACTTCGCAGGCCTTGATGGTTGAAGATTCCCTGGCTGTGCCAATGTAACCGCAAAGAGGACAGGATCATAGGGGATTTGAAGTTGCTGAAGAAAGTGCCATACTGCTTTCCGCAGTGGCTGCACAATTCTGAAACCCCACCAACCATGCCGGGCCTTCCAGTAACTCCAGAGTTCCTCCAGCAGGAATTAGGTTCTAGTTTGACTTTGTTGGAGGTCCTTGGGTTTTCTAATTTTCCTAACAGTGTCAGTGTGAGATGGGATCTCATTTTAATTTTCATTTCTCTCACAGGAAATGAACATGTGCCCTAGCTTCATAGGATTGCCTGGACATTATATTTCATAAATTGTCTATGTGTTTTTGTGGCCAATTTTTGATTGGGTTATTTGTGTGCTATCATAGTTCTGTAGTTTTTTATACAGTTTTGAAATTACCCACTTATATATCATTGCTGAAGATTTTCCCCAATTTGCAAGCTCTCTTATTACTCATTTGATTAATGAAGTCTTTATGCATAAATCTCATATTTTTAGAAGACCCCAGTCCTCTTGCTTTATCCTCTTTAGTGTGGGAGTTTTCTAATTGCATTTATTAGTGTATTTAGGCCTTTTATTAGCACCATTGAGTTTGCTCCTATTTTTACATTGATGATCTTTATGGTCTTTATTCCATCTTCAAGTGTACATGGTGTGATGTAGGGGTCCTGTTGGCCTCCAGTTAATTTGAGTCTCTCCTATCTGCCCAGAAGGAAATAGACAGGAAATCTATACCCATAAAGAATTAAAGGCTCAGGCACCCACAGGGGCATTTCTACCCTGGCCTATAGGGTCACTATGAGACAGAATCGACTTGATCATAGTGAGTTTTGAGTAGACTGTGACTTTTTCTGCCCCTAAGGTTCAGGAATCTATAAATTTTACCACCCAAGTTCAATCACACCTGCCCCTCCCCAGGGCAGACTCAATCCCTTTGCCTCAATTATGTTAGGGGAGATGTGCCAGTGTTCTGAGAGGTGCCAGTTAGGGGCAGGTATGGAGATTGTGTGTTCACTTTTCCCCTCTCCCTCTTTGAGGTCCAGAGCAGAGCACTGGGCAGAGGGGCAGCTCTGCAGGCATCTTTTCGGAGAAGGCCAGAATCTGTGGTTTTCTCTCTCTCTCTCTCTCTCTCTCTCTCTCTCTCTCTCTCTCTCTCTCTCTCTCTCTCTCTCTCTCGGTGCTTCGCAGTGATTCCACCGTCTGGAATATCAGGGTGTATTTGATGGAGGTTTTGATTCTTGGAGAGAGGTTGACTCCAGTTGAATCTCTGCCACTTTCTCAAAGCTTTTTAAAAATTTTTATTTCAAGGCTTTCACAGGGCCCCCCAGCTCTTCAGCTACATTGAATTGGACTCAATCCAAGAAATGAGTTTTCATAAGGAGGAAAGTACATGTAAATATTTTGAATTTTCCTAAAGGACACCTAAATGAAACCATAGAATAGATGCCTCAAAGGAAACATAAAAAAGGCTGCATCATGAATTAACTTCTGTCATTCCCATTCCAGAGGTGTGTGCACACCGACGGGTAAAACAAGCTGCAATTTCCCTGCAAGGCAATTGGTACCAATCTCCTTCGACTTGTAACTTCGCTAGTCATTAGCTACTTGCTTTCTGTAATTGAAACACTTCCTGTTCCCAACCATCTGCCAGCAAGATTCACATCCTAACCTACCTGGCAGGCCCTTCTCTACAGAATTGTTTCCACAGGTCTGGTTCAGAAGCCAGGTGCTATCAAAGATTTAAGTGAGATTCAGCATCCAAAATGTTGCACCAGAATTAGTGCCGGACACTAGCTTAAAGTCAGTGACAAGTGTGAGGTTGTATTTGGAAGCTGTTCTTCGTGTAAAACCATCCTTTTGTGTGGACTTTGAACTGAGGCTCAAAGTTGAGAAGAAAGGTGTTGAACGATTTGAGAGAATCACAAAATCTTAGGGTTGGCCAAAGCATGGTCAAAAGAAAATAATATTAGAATGCATCGCTGAAAGCCTCACCTGACTCCACAGCAGGGAGTTGAGTTGTTTGCGTTTTTCGCCTGCAACATCCTCATTCCTATGCAGCTGCTTAAGAATCCTGTGAACAAGTGCAGGAGTGGAAAGCCTTGTCTTTCTCATGAGAATATATTTAGAGGCTATATCATTAGAAGGATACAATGTTACAAGTGCGACATTTCTGCCAAAGAAGGACTCTTCATCATTATATAGCGGCACTTTTATGCCCAATAAGTCCTTTTCCCTGGCAGCCTAGCTTATCACATAGTCGCAGAGCTTCACCAACTTCATTGTTTTCCTCTTACCTTTTCTGTTTCCTTTTGTCTTAGCTAGATGTCTCATAAATAATTTAGTCAGATTTTTAAAACCCAGGACAGTACTCAGATGATATATCTTCCTTCATCTTCTTTTAGACCCTTAAAAAAATACTGCACAACTCTGATTACTTCAAAGCTTTATACTCTTGTCTCTATTCTAGGGAGAACAGTCAGATAATTAATTGATTTTTATTTATTAATTATACCTGTATATTTCCATGACGATACAATAAATCCAACATTGCCCTATTATGTTAGGAAGTTAAAGTTACATTAATACATATATTTATAATTTTGTATAATTCTATAAATTTTACAGTTTTTTCATTTGAAAATATATGCATAATTTTCTTCCTCTATTATAATTTTTCTTTTTACTAAGAGGTTTCATCATGAATCAAATTTCCTCAATCTAAGTCTTTCAGGATTGTGCTTAGGGCAAATCTTTCAATCCTCTCTTTTATTTCTTCTGGGGCTGTCATTAAAGTTGTATTAGTCCTTTTATATTTTAATATATGTCTTTAACTCATCTTTACAAGATGAAAATTTATTTCACCTCATCCTTTTCCAGTGGTGAGTCGGTAGCTCATTGGGATAAAAGATGAAGGAGAACCAAAACAAAAACCAACCTCACTGCATTCAAACCAATGCTGACTCCTGGCGACCCTGTAGGACAGGGCAGAACTGTCCCCTGTGGGCTTCAGAGACTGTAATGTTTTGACGGAATAGAAAGCTTTCTTTTGCCCCATAAGAATGGTTGGTAGTCTTAAACGGCTGACCTTGCCATTAGCCCAGAGGCATCACCATTACGCCACCAGGGCTCCTTCTTAGGAGAACCTTGATTTTTCATTCCCCAACATCTCCCAACAATTCTTCCAGAAAGTTGAATTCATGGGCACAAGGCTTTGCGGGTTAGGGAGGGGGTGGCTTTGAATTCTCATCAGATTCACTTCTTTTGGGGAGGGAAAGATCTATAATTCCTCCCTGTCATATTAGCTTACAGAAACTGCAAGGTTCGTCGGTTTTATCTAGATTTTTATTTTTCAATAACTTGTGTCTTATTGACTATGCAACAGCATGACATTCCACTGTGCAGATCATAGCAAACTATGGAGCGCCTTGAGAAGAGCGGATATTCGGGAACACATTACTGGGCTCATGTGGAATCTGGGCATGGGTCAAGATGCAGATATATGCACTGAACAAGAAGATACCATTTAGTTTAAAACCAGTGTGCATCATTGTTTAATCCTCTCACCCTATTTACTCAATCTGTGTGCTGAGCAAATAATCAGAGAAGCTAGATTTTATGAAGGAAGACCCAGTATTATGGTTGTAGGGAGGCTTATTAACAACCTGCAATATGTATATGTATGTGCAATATGTATATGACATAATCTTGGCTGCTGAAAGTGAGGAGGACTTGCACTATTTATTGATGGAGGTTAAGGATTGCAGTCTTGAGCGTGGATTATAAGTCAATGTAATGAAACCAAACTCCTCACAATTGGACCAGTAGTTAATATTATGATAAACAAAGAAAAGACAGATATTGTCGAGGACTTCATCTTGTTTGGATCCACAAACAATGCTCATGGAAGCAGCAGTTAAGATGTCAAAGGATATATAATATTCCATAAATCTGTTGCACAAGACCTTTTAAAGTGTTGAAAAGCAAGGAGGTTACTTTGAGAATTCAGGTTTGCCTAACCCAAGCCCTGGCATCTCCAGTCATCTCATATGCAGCGACAGTGAGGCGATGAATACGGAAGACTGAAAAGGAACAGATTACCGTGCTGTGAAGAGCACGGAAAGTAGTCTGTGCTGCCAAGTGTGCACACACAAATCTGCTTTTGAAGAAATATAGTTCATTGGAGGCAAGGATGGGGAGACTTCATTTCACATGCATGTTGTCAGGACAGACCAGTTCCTGGAGGACATCATGCCTAGTGAAAAAAAATTAAAAAGGAAGGCTTTGGGTAAGATGGATTGACACAGTGGCTGAGATAATGGGCTCAAGCATGGGGACAATTGTGAGGACGGTAGGAGGTCAGGTGGTGGTTCGTTCTCTTCTGTATGAGGTCCCTATCAGCCAGAACCGACTCACCGGCATCCAGCAACTAGCATTGAACGCAAGCTGACCTGTATCTTTCTATTCCTGAAAATCGCTTTTTGACAGGTGAGGTTGCACTTCTAGAAACCAAGAAAACTAATAATAATAAACATCCCTTGAGTATAAAACTACGTTCCTCCTTTAGTATGTTTACATCAGGACTTCAAAATAGTGCATTCTGGCTTAAAACTCCTTTTAAATACTCGCATTTCCATCCCAGATATGCTGAATCAGAACACACAGTATAACAAGATCACTCAGACACCTATAAGAATCATGTCAGGATCTGTAAGAATCACAGACGTAGAGGTTGGGGTAGGTGGGGGCTCTAAGAATCATCTAGGGATCTATAACAATCACCTGGGGAATAGAATCACCTGGATGGGAAGGAGCTATGAGAATCACTCAGATATCTTTCAAAATTATCCAGTTATCAGTAAAAATCACCTGACGATCTATAAGAATGATGAGGGTAGAAAGTGGGAGGGTATATAAGAATCACCCAGAGATCACCTGGGGATCTATAAGAATGATGGGGATTGTGGAGTGTGTATGGCATGGAAGGGATCTATAAGAATCACCCAGAGATCACCTGGGGATCTATAAGAATGATGGGGATTGTGGAGTGTGTATGGCATAGAAGGGATCTATAAGAATCACCCAGAGATCACCTGGGGATCTATAAGAATGATGGGGATTGTGGAGTGTGTATGGCATAGAAGGGATCTATAAGAATCACCCAGAGATCACCTGGGGATCTATAAGAATGATGGGGATTGTGGAGTGTGTATGGCATAGAAGGGATCTATAAGAATCACCCAGAGATCACCTGGGGATCTATAAGAATGATGGGGATTGTGGAGTGTGTATGGCATAGAAGGGATCTATAAGAATCACCCAGAGATCACCTGGGGATCTATAAGAATGATGGGGATTGTGGAGTGTGTATGGCATAGAAGGGATCTATAAGAATCACCCAGAGATCTATAAGAGTCATCTAAGGTTCTTTAAGAATGATAGGGGGTAGGTGTGTGTATGATGTATGAGGGATCTATAAGACCCATTCAGAGATTTTAAGAATAACCTGGGAGATGTATCTATAACAATCATCTGTGTATCTTGTTAAACTATAGATTCTGAGTTCATATATTTAGGGTGGAAATAAAAACTGGAAATGTCCTGATGAAAGTACAGGTTTATAATTCTCTTCCCTGTCATTTAGGACAGTTTGGTGAGCCTAAAGAAGACGATAAGACATATTTCAAAAGCTCCTGTTTTCCTGACTTCTCTATCTGGAAGCTCACTTGAAAACAATGGCACCAAACAACCGGAAGAGAATGAGGGAGTGTGTGTTTTCTTCTGGAGTGTTATTCTTGAAGGAGGCAGACACATGCACTTCCCAAAGTAAGATTGAAGACAGAGGAACCAAATACCCAATATTGTATTTAAGGAGAACCAAAGTGCTTGTTGATAGCAGATCTACTGCCGTCTGTCAATGGAAGAAAATTACAGCAAAGCCAAGAGACAAGGGAAGAAAATGAGTTCCAGAACATTTTGATTTCTGAACTTTTTGCTGCTCATGAAACTCCTTCACAAACAAAGTGAAGCCTACCTTGTCCTCTTCCTGAGGAGCCCTCACAATGGCCATGCCAACTGTCCTATAAGAAAACCTGGGTCACTCTTCCAATACAGCCTACAAGACAAGGGGCATTTCCCAGAGGCACACGATATACAACCATGAGTTGATAATTGCATTTCTGTTCCCTCCTTCTACTTCTCATCACCGCACCTTGTGCCTCATACCATTTCTGACAGTGTCCATGCTCAGAGGAAAGGATTCACAAACAGTCCTTTGGCAACCAGCACCTAAAAAAGGTGGCGTTGGTTTGGATGCAGGATAGCACCTCAATAGTCATCATTTGCACCTATCTCTGTTCAAAACCATTTATTAGTTTTGATCCTACTGAGATTCATTCTACATAGCTCACTGTTTAGACATCTAGCAAGACCACAGGCTCTATATCATTTTCTTTTCAAGGAGTTGTCAGTGTGGTAAAATGTACTTAATGTGACATCATCCTCCAAGTTTTGAGAGGTACTCTTTCAACTTAATCAGATAATATTTAAACATAACCTCTGCAGATATAACTCAATTCATGTAAACCTGATAGAAGAAAATCTGCTTTACCCAAGTAATTTAACAGACGATTAGAGATGAATCTTTACAAAAGTATCATTACAATATATGAATAGCAAATGTGTTTGTGTAATTGTCTCTGGAGTAATAGGCAGATTCTTTTGGACAATTCTCTTAAAACAGTACTTAAGAACCTGGAATTTTCAAAAAATGGTAATACATGTGTTAAAATGCTTTACAGAAGGTCTTGATTTTGTGCATAATTTTATGAACTCCAAATGGTAATATGGTAGTTGATGTTCCTAAGAACCCACCCATCCATCTACTGCCATTGAGTTGATTCTGACCTCATGGCATGGTGGTGACAAGTTACCAGTTGAGCTGCTCATCCCTGCCTAGGCCGGCAGTTTGAAATCCCTAGTTGTTCAGTGGAGAAAGACTATTCTGGTGAACAGTCCCATAAACTCACAGAGGTAGTTCTGCCCTGTCCTAGAGTGACCCTCCTACTGAGCTGGATGGCGTACTCGATGGCAGAGAGGGAATAGAGAAGGTAAGAACTGTCGAATATGGTTTCCAAGTCCGTAGTCTTTCTGGAAGAGGACTATCACATCCTTCTTGGTAACAGAATGGATGGGTTCAAACCACTGACCTCTGAGTTAGCTGCCACTTGCTTTAGCAATCGTTCCAATTGGGAATCCTAAAGGCCAGAGCCAAACCCAAGGCCACATAGAGTGGATCTGGACTCCTAGGGGCCTTGGGAAACAGAAGAGGACTCCCCTGCAGAGTTTCTGAGGTGGTAAACCTTCATGTGAGCAGACTGCCTCATCTTCCTACTATCGAGCCGCACACTGGTGGACTGTGCATGCGAGCTGCTGACCTTGCAGTGTCTCCGTCCCACGGTGATCTCACTGTGCTGCCAGGGCTCTTTGAAGACCAAAGCACTACCTCCTAATTAGCAAATATTGACACTGATTAACTAGCTGCCTACCTTCCCTCCTTTCTGAAATCTATAGGTCCCTTATTTTTTAAAACTCTCATTTATTGTTCATCATCTTCATTCCTTTTCCACCAAGTTTACTATTATCCTTCATGGTTTCAATGGTGCTAACATCCTGCCTTTCATCTCCAAATGGTGTTCTACTGAATTTGTCAAGACTGGACATCCTGAAAACATTGCATTATGTAACCATGCCTCCACTGGAATCATTCTATCTGCTCGCTTTATTTGATTTCAAACATTTTCCAAATGCCATTACTGATATAATTTACCTTGGGTATCTGTTAACAACAGAAGTACCCCCATCCAAGTCTCAAACCCACTTAATCTTCTTCCAGGGAAAAGGAAAGAGAAGCTCTACAATAAAGAATCACCCCGGGCAACCTCATCAACAGGAGTACATTGAAGCAAATTACTCTTTCTACATCTGTTTTTCTCCCTTATCTTGACCTCTTTTTTCTTCGTTGTTCTCAGCTGACTACACATTACAATCACCCGGGGAATCTTTTAAAAGCTGATTCCCAGACTCCACCCGAGATTAAGTGAAATAAAATTTCTTCTGGGTGCAGGATTCAAGCATCAGTGATTTTTAAGACCCCCAGAGGATTCCACTACAGTCTGAAAGGAGGACTGAGTTTCTGGGGCTCTGAGCTCCTGTCTTCCTACTCCCCCATCTCAGAAACCTCTCATCTTGTCTTTCCTCAGTGATATCTACCCTCGAATTTGTGGGCTGTAATTTCATTAAGCTTCCAATTAATATTCTAAAACTACCACATCATTTGCATCTTTATCTAATACCTATCCCCAAACTAAAGTATTGTTTGGATTTGAATCACAGAACAATGGCAGGTTGTTATTAGGAATCCTACCATCAGTTCCAACTCATAGTGACTTTCTGTAGAACCGAAGGAAACACCACCCCGCCTGGAAACATACTGGCAATTGTGGTTTTGTTTGAGTCCATTGTTGTAGCCTCTGTCAATCTGTCTCCTTAAAGATTTACCCCGGGCCCCTTGCAACGACCCTTCTACTAGCCAAGCATGACATATTTTTCCAGAAATTGCTCTCTCCTGATAACTCACACAAAGTATTTAAGAAAAGTCTTACCATTCTCCCCTCTTAAAAACATTCTGGTAATTTCATACAAGAATCCAACTGATTTCTGAATGTTGATCTTATAACCTGCTACATTGTCAGATTTTTTATTAGACTCAGCAAAAAATTTCATTGAATTTGGAGGTTCTATAAATAGGATTACATCATTTACAAATAAAGAGTTTTTTTTTCTATTACAATGTGGACGCCTACAATATCATTTTGATATTGCAAAGTTCTGGCCAAGACTTCAGGATATTAACTAAGAATTGTTCCAGTTCAAAGAAGGACTGCTTTCCTTTCTCTTCACTAATTGAGACATTAATGCTAGCCAATGCTTTTACATGTATGGCTTTTGTTATGTTTAGAAATTCCCCTTCTATTCCTATTTTCCTTAGTGTTTTCATGTAGAAAGGATGTTGAATTTTACTAAATGCCTTTTCTTCCACAATTGATATAATCATAGGATTCTTATCCTTCATTTTGTTTACATGGTGGATATATTGATTGTTTTTCTATTATAAAGACATCCTTGCAGACCAGGTGTGAATCCCACTTGATCATGATGCTTTTTTTGTGGGAGGGGGTTGCTTTGTTGAGTTTTGTTAGCTAGAATTTTGATGAAAATTTTGGTGTCTGTATTCATTGGGAATATTGCTCTGTAATTTCCATTCTTGGTAATGATTTTGTCCAGCTTAGATATTAGGATTATACACATACCTGATTCATAAAATGAATTTGGTAGCATATGGTTCATTTGTATATTGTGAATTACTTCATGTAGGATTGGTACTAACTTTTCTCTAAATGTTTAATTGAATTCTGGTCCTGGACTTTTTGATAGTTGGAGTTCTTTTTATATATCATTAATCTATTTCTTTTTGGATACAGGCTTCCTTGTCATTTAAACCTGGAACAGTTTCATATTTGGTCACACTGAGAAACGCAAGAGAAGTGCCTATAAATCGCCAACAGTTTATATTTGAAGACCTAACACCCAGCCTCCCCGGAGCCACGTGGGACCTTTGGCAGCCACGGCTGATTGTTTCTGATGTAGACCTCTAGGTCTTTCTCCTAAAGCTCCTCTGAGTGAACTCAAACCTCCAATCTTTGGCTTGGCAGCAGAGTGCATTCAGTACTTTCACCAACCTTCAGCCTAGGATACAGACCACAGGCATAACAAATTGCATTCTACAACCAAAAGCATGTTTGAAAATCCTATGTTTAGAACAATTACAAATGCAATCCTTAATTGAATTCTGTGATTTACTTTAATCCAGTGATTCTGCCCTACTGCTATTTAAAATTTCAAGAATAATCTCATATTGCCCAGAGGAAAGGAAGCAGCTGACTCTCATACCTATCTCAATGTACAAAAAAAGGAAAACATTGATATCTGCTTTCCATTTCAGCGGTAGCCATTCCAACAGGTGTAGCCACATAGGGTGCTGTTTCCTCTTGACCTCATCAGCAACGGTGGCCTTTCCAGATGAAAACCAGCACACACCTGAGCAAGCTCCGACGGGCCTGAATGCCTTCCTTCATTCTGTGTTACATTACTTCAGCCATGGGTGGGATAATACTCAGCTCATTCGCTGGGTTGAGTTTATGAATTAGGCAACATTGAAAGCTACAAGATGACAAATGTATCTACAGCTTTATGGAAATGTCCTATAACTCATGATGGGAGTAGAAGGCCTCCCCCATCTCCGATGGAGTGACTGGTGTTTCCAAACGACTGACCTTGTGGTCAGCAGTCCGGCTCACAACCTACGACACCACAAGAGTTCCCATTTTCTGGCTAGCAAGCTGAAAACACCAAATGAAGACAGGCCACATGCACATTGATACTCATTATGTCTATGCAGACGCCGCTATTGTGCTATATTCTATACCAACCTTTTTTTTTTTTTTTTTTGCTGAAAAAGGCCAGTCTTGGAAATCCTAACTCATTTACTGCCATTGAGCTGCTACCCCTTCACAGTGACCTTACGGGGCAGGGTAGAAGTGCCCTGTAAGTTTCTGAGATGGTAACTCTTGATGGGAGGAGAAAGCCTCGTCTTTCTCCCTTGCAGCGCAGGTGCTTACAACGATGACCGTGTAGTAGTTAGCATCCACTGTGGAACAATTGCACTAACGAGGCTCCTTTGGAAACCCTAAAGAGCAGTCATATTCTGTCTTGTATGGTTCTCATGTGTCTGGGTCAGCTCAGTGGCAGTGCATTTGGTTTGGTTATAAAGGCCCCAGTCCAAGTGGTTAGCACTCTCCTCCTATCCCAAAGCTCGGTGGTTTGGATTCACCAATAATTGTTCCATAAATGGCATATGTGATGATCAGCTTGCATTCAAGCTCGAAGTAAACCCTGCGAAGGATTCCAAGGCTATAGATCTGCACAGGGGCGACAGCCTCAAATCTCCCACAGAGAAGCAGGTGTGTGAACAGCCAAACCGGAAGGCAGCAGGAGAGCCTCTATCTCTGGCACCGCGGGGGCCTCCCTTCCATAAAACCCAGCCTTGGGACCCTCGTGGCCCAGTTCTGCTCTTTCTTACAGGGTTGCTGTGTTGGCACGCACTCATCGGCAAGGGTTGTGTGTGTGTCTTCCAAGTTTAAATCATGGTGGCAAAGCACACAGTACACACTCTGGAAACTCCCCAGGCTGTCCCACCCTAGTGAAGGAAGCAGGCCAGCTCTGGCCTGAGTCTACACTAGAAGCCCTGGTTTAACTGAAAACCTAGAAAAGGGAGATCCTGGGGATGGGAAGTTTGATGTGAGAAGGACACGGTTTTTCTTTTGATCGCTGCCTAGTCTGGCCTTCCTGGGAGGCATGGGGCTGTGATTAGTGAGTGTAGATGTATTCTGAGCAAGTCAAAAATAACCCGCTCAGAGGGCCCTGGTGACAAAGTGGCTAAGTGTTAGGCTGTTAACCTCAAGGTCAGCAGTTCAAAACTTCTAGCTGTTTCTCTGTAGAAACAAAGAGCTTCTCTACTCACATAAAAAGTTACAGTCTCAGAAACCCAGAGGGGGAGTTCTACCCTGCGCTATAGTGTCACTGTGCCTCAGCATCAACACAGTGGCACTGAGTTTGGTTTCAGTTTGAGTGCTAAGATATTCAGTTCAGGTCTAGGTGAGTATCTTGACTTCTGAGAACATGTTAAAGGAATGTTCTGGTCCATTTAAGGTCTATCTAAGGTCTCATTCAATGATCCCAGAGATGTCTAATCCTGAGGTTCGGTGACCAGCAGCACCTTCCAGGTTTCTTGGACGTGAGGCTGATGAATGGAGACACGAGAGAGTGTGAAGGAAGAAAGCTGTGGGCATTAAGTACAACTGAAGCATTTTGTCCTTAATGCAGTTAGTGTCTGGAAGGAGAGAGCGGGTGTTTGCCTGTGTGCATGCCTGTACACCTGTGAGTATGTGCATTTTACTGGGATCTGGGGGAGCGGCATCAATCAGTGCTTTTACTAGGGTTCCAATTCACACACGCATGGGGTTACTGCAAAGAAATTTTGCTTCAGCCTGCCTGCCTGTCTCTGTGGTTCGTGAACGGCTGCAGACGGCGCTCCCAGTGATGCACGGGTCGTTTTCTCCTTAGGGTGCCTTCAAAATCAAAAGAATGCTTAAAAAGGGGTGTCATGTGACAACCCACTCACTCAAAAGCTGATCGTTTCTTTCGTCTTTTAAGCACGAATGAAGCAAATGAAAATTTAAAATGCATGGAATGAATTATTACCAAATATTAGGCATAAGTTTACCTATCCAGAACAATCAGCACAGTGCCAACTGATGGAATCACTGGGCCAGTTAAATTCTGAGGTCAGCTCCGAAGATTACAGTGACTCAAACGAGGTCATCTGGATCCATTTCCTCAAAGGACATGGGACAGTCAAGCAGTCTTATTAGGGAAAATGTTTAATAAAATTAATTGGGAAATTCCACCAAGAAACTTTTTCTATCATGGCAATGTACGTGCTGATTGTTCGAGGGTAGCAAGGGCTCTCCTATGAGAATTTTGTTGGAAAGCAGATCCTATCTACCCAGCTGTTGTTGCTGTGTGTCATCAGTCGGTCCTGACTCAGAGGCCCTGATTATTACAGAAGGAAGCACTGCCCGGGTCGGTGCCTTCCTCAGAAACATTTTTATGTCTGATCCCATTGTTGCAAGCCTAGTGTCGGTCCTCCTTGTCTAAGTTCTCCCACTTTTTCGCCTCCCCAGTATTCTACCAGGAATGATGTCCTTCTCCAAGGACTAGTCTCTCTTGAGAACATGTCCACAGTACCGGAGATAGTGTCTCTCCAACCTTGCCTCTAAGAAAGTGTCTGGCTGTATTTACAAGGCACATTTGTTTGTTCTTTTGGCAATGTGTGACACTGCAAATATTCTCTCCAGCCCCACAATTCAAATACAACATTTCTTCTTTGGTCTTCTTTATTCAACAACTTTCAGATGCATATGAGGTGCTTAAAAATATCATGGCTTGGGTCAGGCACACGTTAGTCTTCACAGTAATAGCCTTACTTTGCAACACTCGAAAAAGATCCTGGGCAGCAGATTTCCCCAATGCAATGTATGCTTTGATCACTTGACTGCTGCTTCCATGAGCACTGTTTCTGGATTCAAACAAGATGAAATATTTGACCACTTTAATCTTTTCTCCGCTTACCATGATGCTATCTATTGGTCTAATTTTAAGCAAGTTAGTCATCTTTACATTGAGTTATAATGCATCCTTGATCTGCATCCGAAAGTACTTCAATTCCCCTCACTTTTAGCAAGCAATGTTTTATCATCTACTATGTTACTCTGAGTACTTTAGAGAAACAAATCCACAGAAACTCCTTTGTATAAGAGAGAGTTTTATATAAAAGGTAAGTGTGCATCAAGAACGCATCCCAATCCAGTGCTGCCCAAGCCCACAAGTCCAACATTAGCCCATATGTCCGACACCAACCCACGAAGTCCTCCTCCATCTTACAAAACACACAATGAAGCTGACTTCAGGAGGAAAGCCGAATCAGTGAACATGTAAGAATCTCAGTGCTGGCAAGGGTCTCCACTTGGCTGCTCCACACCCAGGGCTGCATCGGGGTAGGTCCATGGGGCTTCTCTTCAGGGATGTCTTTCAGGAAGTGAGCCTTGTCAGCTGAAGCAGGGAACTGGCTAAGGCAGCTTCACCCTGCTTTGACCATCAGAGACCTGAGAACTAGAAAGGAGAGGCTCACTGGGCCATCTATCCTTCTGCCCTTCAATTAAACCTACATGTGTTTATCAGCCAGGTTGGCAAAATAAACGTTAACTACCTCAATCTACATATTGAAAATTGCTAAGAAACTCTCCTCTGATCGTGATGATGAATTTGTCTCTATATAATCCAGTTTCTCAGATTATTTGGTCACACACACCCTATAGCCCTGATTTTACCTTCAGAATGTGTTTTGCTCCTAATACCCAAATAACATTGAAAAGAATGGCGAGAATCCCTCCAGGATGTCACAATTGACATTTTGATGTCATGTCAGCCAGAGAGCATGATGTTTTTTAGGAAAGGCTAAAGAGATGAAACTCCACCTTAAAGACATAACAGTTTCATATTTTAACTTTTAGTTTGATTTGTGATTCTTTGATTTTGTAGCAACACTTTTTACTTAAATTCATAAAAGAAATGCGGCCAGTGGTTTTCAGTTATGTGATAAAGTTACACAAGGAAAGGCTGATTCATGCAATATGAATTTACCCGAACCTAGGAAAATGTAGGTTATAGCCTACAGGCTGAAGAACCTAACACAAAACACTAAAATATTTTGTTCTCCAATTGCAATACTGAATCTTAAATTTTCTCTTTAACATGAATGGATTTTAAAGTGAATTTTATAATCAGTGTGGGCTGTAATCCACAGCTTGGCAGTTTGAAACCAGTGGCAACTCTACAGAAGAAAGTCAAGGCTTTGTGCTCCCTTAACGAGTTTCAGCCTCTGAAACTCACTGGGCAGTTCTCGCTGTCCTCTATGGCTGCCATGAGTCAGTACGGACTAGATGACAGTGTTTTTATATGAATTTGGGAGAAATATTGAAGCATATTTATGCATACAGTTCTTATGGTTTTGAATTTTTAATGCAGAATGACTTATTGTTAAAGCAAGCAGAAATTACCTGCCATAAATCTGATTAAGTGGGAGAACAATGCTGAAGGGCAGGTAGTTGTCTTTCTACAAGGGAATTTCTCAAGCACTCATTGTGTGACCATCAGCACTCACATATGCCTGTCTTCCTTGTCTCAAGCTGCTGGAGCAGAAATATCACAAGCGGGAGGTGTACGTAATCAAAATACCTTCTCTCACAGAAAGCCAGAAGTACTCATTCAAAGTGGGAGTTCTAGGAAAGGCTTTCTTTCTCTATTGGCTACTGGTTTATGAAGAAGATCTCTGACTTCCTTCAGCATCTGTAAGTCTACCATTCCTTGGAGATCTCCATGTGTCTTGGCATCTATCTTCTCCTGGGTCTGGGAGGTTCCCATCACATGAACACGGGGTCCAAAGGATGAGCGCAGCTCCTGTCTCCTCTTTCTTGGTGGTCATATGTCCTTGTGTGTCTGCTTGTTTCCCTAGCCTTTTATTTCATGTCAGATCAACAGCATTGCAAGCCATCCCTAAGGAAACTACCCTTACATGGAGTCCAGGTGATGATGGAATTAAGGTTACTACATTCCACTCTTAAATCCTTTTACTCACGAATGGCTAATAACTTCACAGGGATTTGTTACACAACTGGCATATTTATATGATGGCATAACTGCGGAACCACTGAGAATCATGGCCCAGCCAAGCTGACACCTATTTTGAGGGACACAATTCAAACCATGACACTCTCGGATGGGGGACTGTATGTAAATGATTGGAGCCATTTTTTAATTGCATGTGAAGCCTCTAAGATTTTTACTAACGATAAAATGCACTTAAATTTGAGGGGCAACCTGAATTTCAATAACATAAAATATTACACTGACAGCCATTTATCAGAAATATATTACTAGCTGTGAAAAATAGAATTTTATTTTACTTGTATTTGCTTATAAAATAACATATTCATATGTGTGCAGCTTATAACAATCTACCATTAAATTGTATTAAACACACTTGAGCATATGTTGCCACCATCATTTCCAAAACATTTTCTTTCTACTTGAGCCCTTGGTAGAAGCTCCTCGTTTTTTCCCTCCCTACCCCACCCTTCTACCCTCACGAATCCTGGATCAATCACTTATTATTGTTATTTCATATTTTACACCATCCATTGTCTCCCTTCACCCACATTTTTATTATTCATCCCCCTCGGGTGTGGGCTATATATCCAACCTTGTGATCAGTTCCCTATGTCTCCCCCTTCCTCCACCCACCCTCAAGGAATCACTACTCTCACTACTGTTCCTGAAAGGATTATCTGTCCTGAATTCCATGTGCCAAGAGAGCTCTTATCTGCACCAATGTACATAATCCAGACTAGCCGGAATTATAAGCTAGATTTCGGTCATGATAGGGGTAGGGGGAGAGGGAGGGAAGCATTCAGGGACGAGAGGAATATTAGGTGTTTCATCTGAGTTATACTGCTATATTCAACCTTGGTCGAGTCCTCCCTCCCCTGTGACCCTTTGTTGAGGCAATGTCCAATTTGTCTACACATGGGGCTGGGATATTTTGCATTGTTATAATTGCTTATTTTGGATCATCTGATATCTGATACCTGATTCCATTGACACCTCATGATCATACAGGCTGTTGTGCTTCTTCCATGTGGGCTTTGTTGTTTCCCTACTAGATGGCTGCTTGTTTAACTTCAAGCCTTTAAGACCCCAGACACTATATCTTTTGAAATTCTAGATTGTTTACCAAAGTGGGCAAGATCATTACTTGGGAGCACTGGGGCTATCCAGGGGTGTGGCAAAAGCAGATACCTACACTTTATCCTGGACCATAGGCTATAGTACAAACATTTTTAATATCTGAGGGGATGCTGAGTAATTTATTTTCTCAAAAGGAAGAGGAAGGCCAAATAAATGTGGAAGCACAAGAAGAGGACCAGATGCTTAAGACATTCCTGCAATCACAGTGGGCTATTTAGGTAAGTTATTAAATCTTTGGGAGATTCATTATTTGACATTTGAAGTAATTAATTAGATAAATTTGGAGGAATGTATGACTTTTCATTTTATGGGTAACTGCAGATGCCAACTACAAATTCCACTTTAAAATAAATTGTCTAAAGGATGGCTTAAATAAATGCATGTCCTGTGATACAGAAAATAATTAGTAATGGATTTATGGGAAATGCTCATGGCAGACACCCAATTCATTATTATTTTTTAACTTCTTAATGAGATGAATATTTATTTATAGAGATAGATTTTTCTATGCTATGTAAAATGGAATATCTAAAGCTGAAGAATTCTACCAACTTCTTCCATCTTAAATTGATCAAGCAGGCACTTAGGATACTTTGATAAATACCGGTGGTTGTAATGAGAAACAAAGAAGAATCAATAGTAGAAAACATGGTCTCAATGATACAAAGGAAGCTAGAAATCAAATGAGAAAAACTTATAAGGCCAATGACTTCTTCATCATAAATATCCTTTTTAACAAAATGGAGACTCTTCAGTTGGACATCACCAGACAATATACAGAAATCCAATTGGCTGCAATTGTCAGAAGAGATTATGAAGAAGTTCAATATCATGGGCTAGAACAAAGGCAGTGGCTACCTGTGAGACAGTTGAGAAGTCAAAATACCAGTGTCTGAGGCAAATCTGCTGCACAAGACCTCCTTAAAATGTTGAAGATCAAGGATGACACTTTGAAGACTAATGTGTGCCTGGCCCAAACTATGGTCTTTTCAAAGGTCTCACTGCATGTGTAAGAGAAACAATAAATAAGACTGATTAAGAATTGATTGATTTGAGTTATGGTGTTGGCACTGATTACTGGAAGTACCATGGACTGACAAAAGAAAAAACAAAATGTTTTGGGGAAAGTACAGCCAGGATGATCCTTAGAAGTAAGAATGGTGAGAAATCATTTCATTTACTTTGGACGTGTCATCAGAGGGGACGGGTCCCTGGAAAAGGTCCATATGCTTGGTTAAGTAGAGGGTTAGCAAAGAAGAGGAAGGCCCTCAATGGGATCAATTGACACAGTGGCTTCAACAATGGACTCCAGCCTAACAGCTGGGAGGATGTCTCAAGAAGAGCTGAAGTTTCTTTCACTTGGGCATCCTAACAACGAGAGTGGAAACTAGCTGGTTGGCACTACACAACAACACAGCTAAAGGACATCTTAGATATTGTGCTGGCATCATTATATACTGTCATTGGACAGCAGAAATATTTGATTCCATGTACCTTATGCAGTGAAATATAAAATCAAAAAGCAGTATGCCTTGCAACATTTAAATTTCCTCCATCAGATGTCCTGAACTGTAACTTACTCATTGCAAGTATTCCCTTTTCCTTTGTTGAAGAATTCCAATAGGCCTGCAGTCCCGTCCTCTTAACGGCTCCTATTAGGCATCCTCAAATTACTCCCCATTTACAATAAGTCAATTCCAAACTCGTTGCCATCAAGTCCATTCTGACTCATAGCCATTTTTCACTTATAATGATTCTATCATACAAAGTAGAACTGCCCCATGGTTTTCAGAAACTTTAATTTTTTATGGGAGCAGACAGCCTCATCTCTCTCCCATGGAGTGGTCGGTGGGTTCAAACCACTGACTTTTGAGTTAGAAGCTCATTGTGCAGCCACATATGCCACCAGGTCTCATCCACTCAGAGTACAAGAGAACAAAACCCTGCCCTGTCCTGGGCCATCCTCACAAGCACTGTCATGGTGGAGCTCATTGCTGCACCCAATGTGTCGATCACATTGCTTTCAGGGTTTTTCTCGGGTTTGATAACCCTCTTCTTTACCACCTATGATGTCAGTCTCCTGGGACTGCTCCTTCCTGATCACATGTCTTTGAGAGCCAGTTCTTTGTGTCAGCTTGGTGAGGCAGGCTTCCCAGTCATTTGTCATTGCTCCGAAATCATCCATGGTGAGATGCGGTAAGGTGTGGCCTGTTTCCAATATAATTGAACACCATGGAAAAGCTTGCTTGTTTTTCGGCTGAGTTGGACTGTGCATCTGGCACATCATCTGACTGCTGGTTCCACCGACTTTACCCAGTGGAACCTGCTTGACTGCCTGCTCTTCCTGTGACTCTGCCATCTTCCTTGCCAACCATGGGTTCGTTTGCCTCAGAATTCAGCAGCCTGGTGCCTCACCTAGAAGTCTTGGATTCCTTAGCCTCTGTCGTGATGTGAAGAAGTCTCCAACTCGATATCCGACCCAAGACCAGGAAACCTACTCAGCTCTGCACCTGGGTAAACCATTTGCATGATAAAACCTCCAAAGATAGATGGACACAATCGCTGCATCGATGGGCTCCAACGTAAGAACAGGTGTGAGGCTGTCGTTGGACAAGGAAGTGTCTGGTTCTGTGGTCTACAGGGTTTCCATGGGTTGGAAGTGACTAGTTCACAGCATCTAGCAATGACTACAAACATTTAGATTCTCTGGAGAACCCTGTCTAATACAAACTATGTGAGATGACGTCTCATCACATAACTTCTAAGGAACATTCCGGCTGTGCTTCTTTCAAGGCAGATGTGTTCACTCCTCTGGCAGTCTGGTGTATATTCAGAACTCTTCACCAACACCATCATACTGCAAATGCACCAATTCTCCCCTGGTCTTCTTTGTATGTTGTCTTGCTTCCCCCTTGCACATGAGATGATTGGAAATATGATGGATGGGTGAGATGCATGTTTGTGTTCAAAGAGACCGTGTTTGCTTTTTAACACCTTAAAGACTTCTTTTGAAGCAGATTTCCCCTGTGTAATATGCTGCTTGCTTTCTTGACTGTTTGTTCCAAGGTCATTGATTGTGGATCCAAATATAATGAAATGCATGGACACAGTGACTGACCACACAATGAGCTCAGACAGAACCAGCATTGTGTGGCTGGTGCTGGACTGGGCAGCTTTCCTCTGTCGTACATGGGCTGCTATGAGTAGGAACCAACTGGATGGTACCTGACAGCAGCATCATTTGGAATTTATCTGATAGCAGTGCGGTTTGATTTGGAAGTAAGACTCCACTTCTCTTTTTTCTTAATTATTCAAATGGAAGCTCTTACAGGTATTGTAACAATATGTCCATATTTCAATTAGATCAAGCATGAGTTTTACAAATGCTACCACCATCATGTATTTCGATGCATTTTCTTTCTTCTTGAATTCTTTGGTATCAGCTCCCCTTTCTTTATCCCTTCCCTCTCCTCCCCTATGCCTCAGGACCCCTTACTGTTATTTGCCACATCTAACACTATCCAATGTATTTATTCACCAGCAATTCTGTTATTAATTCCCCTCAAGTGGAGCTGTACAACCATGGGTCCTTTCAGCTCCCCACTCTACCCCCACTCTCTTCCCGTACCCTTAAGCAACCATGAACTTTGGTTGTCACATTTCTGTATGTAAAGTAAAATTAACTCGTTGAAGCCTCCAGGGAACGTCTTAGTCCTGCATAATTCCAAATTGGCCTTCCACAGCTACAGACGTAGGCACTGAATGTATTGCCAGTGCCAGTGGAGGTTAGATTTATGTGGTACCATAATGTTCAAGTCTTTCATTCACAAAAGGAGGTGGAAACAAATGAGTTCTGCACCCCCCCTTGTGCTTCAGCTCTTTACTTTGAGGGCAATTAGAGATGCATTCATGTGTTTGGCTCATGAAAGAACAGTCATGTTTGATAAATCAATACTATGCAAGGTACAACTTAGATCCGGAAGGACTATTAGTTATTTTCTCTGTTGGGGTTGCCCTAGTGGTTGCTTCCATGGTACCAAACCATAAATTGTGTGTGCATACGATCGTAGGTTTGGAGGTATTTCTTAACAAGGGATTTTTTTCACTTTACCATTCATAAAGTAAGGAGACCCAGTTATGCAAAAGGTTAAGAATTGGACTTCTAAAAACAAAGGTTTCTCTCAAACCCATTAGCTGCTTCACAGAAGAAGTATGAGAGTGCCTCTTCTTGTAAATATTACAGTTTCAGAAAACTCAACAGAACAGTTTTTTGGTGTGCTATCGCGGTATTCT
Organism: Tenrec ecaudatus; assembly: GCF_050624435.1. NCBI lineage: Eukaryota > Metazoa > Chordata > Mammalia > Afrosoricida > Tenrecidae > Tenrec > Tenrec ecaudatus. The sequence goes on along the minus strand of NC_134544.1, from coordinate 5,096,146 downwards.
GGGTCAAAACTGACTCTATGAAAGGGGTTTTTATTCATTTATTTGTCAATAATTTTGGTATCAGAAAATGAATTATCATGGACACTTACAAAATAAAATATCATGCACCAATTATGAGAATATGTTCTGATGGTCCTGCTGTGTTTTAAACAGTGGATACAGGGTATGATATAAAATAGTATGAAATGGAAACATGCGATTGATCCATTGACCTTTTTAAAGTTTTTTTTTCTCTTTTGACTATTTCACATAAAGTATTAAAAGTATCCACGAAATTACCTTCAACAATTATATGGGACTGCCGGGCGTTTCCATGCAGTCTCTACCTCTCTAAAACAAGAATAGAATTATATTAGTGAGTTGTATATGTTAAGTACTTTATGATGCTTAAAGTGGTGGTCATTGGCATGGGATTCTACCACTGAGAATCAAGAGTAAGATGAGTTCTTCAGGTTGTGTTTGATTACTTGTCCACTGGGATTAGAATGAAGTTAAAGTGTAGAAAGAGCCAGGAAACGAAGTGAAGGATAAATGGAAGGATCATGATTAACTTCAAGGAAGTCAAAATTTACCTGCAGAAGGAACATGGCTGCACAATGCGCTCAAACATAGCAAAGACTGTGAGGATGGCACAGAGCCGGACACTGCTTTGTGAGCTGGGACTGACATCATGATGCTCAGCAATAGCAAAAGGAGAACAAATCTGTCGGCTACAAGAGGGTTTTCCAACTACTGTTTGACTTTGGAAAGTAATAGGCAACATTAAATGAATGGACGTGTTGGAGTTGCAGGCTGATTGTTTTATCCTTCCCATTTTATCTCCTGCTATGGGTTAGTCTCTTGAGAAGAGATTCTGACAATCTTCCTTTTTACTTTTTCAAAATGCCTTCTAAATTTCCCCGGATAGACTTCATTTATAAATGTTCAACAATATTCCAAGGACCATGTAGGTTGTTTCCAGAAAGGTGGATAATATTATATCTCTGAAAAAAAACCACCAGCACAATCATTTATTGCATATATAGAATCATTGCCGTTTAACCCTTTTGACTGGCTTATTTCAGAAATAGATCACCAAGACTTTCACCCTCATCTGTCTTAGTGAGGAAGGTTCTATGTTGGGCCTGGTTGACTGGAGAAACAAATCTAGATAGATAGATAGATAGATAGATAGATAGATAGATAGATAGATAGAGTGATAGATAGAGTGATAGATACAGATATATATATATAAAACCTGGTTGACTAGAGAACCAAATCCAGATATATGTATATATATAAAGAGCCTTAAAGCAAAGAACAATTGTATATTAAGAAAATATCCCACCTCAGTCCAGATCAAGTCCATAAGTCTGATATTAGTCCATATATCTGATGCTAGTCTATAAATTCATCTTCAGACTCACACAGCACATGCAATGATGCTGAATGCAGGGAGATCACAAGCTGGTGGGTGAAAAGTCTTATGGATCCAATGGCAGTAGAAGCTTCTCAGCACTGGCTTCTCCAGCTCTCTGAGTGTGGCTCTTCAAAAGAAAAAGGCAGAGAGAGAGAGAGAGAGAGGGCTCCCAGAATCCTCTTAAGAAAGCCATGCCCACAAGGAGGCATCATCGGATTGTGACTGATTGACAGGCTAGACTCCATCCCTATACTTATTTATCAAGTTGACATGAAATTACGTAACTACCACCGTCCACTGAAACCTGTCCACCATAGGTGACTGCTGGCTGTGGAAGTGCTAATGGCACAGCTCCCGACACCATATCAACATACAAGCCACCACAGTACAAGTGACTGATAGGTACTGGACAAGTAAAAGAATAGTCATGTTAAAAGCTTGCATGGGGATTTCAAGGCATCATATTATTCATTCATTGATTTAATGAACTTCCATTGAATGCCTATTTTCTTCCACCTACTATACTGGGAGCTGGTGTAAGTCATTGACTTTGACATCCATAAGTGCATAATACCATGAGCAAAAGACAAAAAAAACTGCAGGCTGTCAGATGACTATGGTCCACTAGATCATTTGTTCTTTCTCCTCAACTTTCAATTCATCTTTTATACGGGAGATTGACAGCACTGCTGATGAATGAAATTAAATGTTTTACTCTGAGTAACTCGCACTTAACCAAATTTTTCTTCTATTTTGTATTCTAGGCTGTGCTAATTGGGCATAACTAATATACAGATTAGAGAATGTATCTGTCTCAATTAGAATGAAATTAGAAGACTTGAGTAAGAACAGTCAGTGTTCCCTGTAATGGGCCCACTAGCTGGTATTATAGAGTGCGTGGGCAGGATTAATAAGTTAGCCACTAGGCTGAGAAAAATGGAGATAATATGTGGTGTGCTTTGCGCCACCCCAATGACTCCTTTACTCATGTCATAGAACACCACATGCGGTTAGGGTTCTCATACCCCTAGATTATACTTCAAATGTGATTTATTATTGTGTGAACTTTAGCTCACTGACTGCACGATTGCAGTTAACAGTCGATTGCTTGCTATAACATTAATTTAGACCACAAAAGAATAGTTCTTCTTCTTATGAAATATGTTCTTAATTAGACTCCAATGAATGTCAGAAACAATGGTAACTACTTTTGGAGGTATCGGTGGTTATATACATAAACCATTACATGTACCATACATGATGTTCATAAGCATAACCATCAATGGCTCCCTAAAGTAGACCATGCGTGGCGGTGCTGGGTGAAGGGACAAGGGGTAGCCACCATGCAAACTGGACAAAAAGAAGTCACCTAAAATCAGAATCATTTGTTATAGGTTTAGTGGGTGGTTTATATATTTTTAGTACTTTTTAACATTTATTTACAAATCCATCCAGGTTAAGAGCTATAATAATCAGTGATTTTGCCATAATTCTGCTTCAACAATTTTATTCAAAATGCATTGCGCCTTCATTCCGCACCTTATATCTTCAACTGTAGAGTGTAATGAGACATAAAATGCACTTTTAAAATCTCCAGGACAGTTATAGAAAATAATAAAAGGGGACATAAAGCAGATAAAGATATTGAGAAGGTCAAAAACAGAAAGGCACAGATGTTAGCGTGATGATTTCTCTGGCTCGCTCAGCTCACTCAGTTTAAATGTATTTCCTCCATGAGACAGACACACACTGGATGGGTAACAGCTCTGTGAAGCTTCCGCAGGGCTGCTGGCTGCACAGCTCAGTGACACTTCAGGTGAGTCTGAGTAAGGATATGAAATAAGAACTGCTGATTTCCCAGGAAATCTTAGTTAATCATGGAGCTCATGTGGCTAAATCTAATTACATTTCCTTAAAGTGAAAGTACACTTTAATTCCCCACAATTGTACTTTGGCTCCAGTAGTCTGATAGTACCTTCTATGTATCTTAGTATTTCTAATCTGTGTACTAGGATTTCTGTGGCATAGTATGATTTGCATTGAGCTGATTACAAGGTTAGGCATGAAAGGCACCAGCCACTCCAGGGGGAGGGGGAAAGAATGAGGCTAGGTATTCTTGTAAAGGGTTATAGTCCCGGAAACCCACAAGGGCAGTTGTACCCTGTCCTGTAGGGTCACCAAGAGTAGGCATCAACTCTATGACAGTGAGTTTGGTTTGGTTCCTTGTTTTCAATCTGTATGTCCCTGTCAGCGAATCAACCCTTAGAGATTCTACAAATAGAATCCATGAGATAAAACAAAATGCATATGCATTATTGATCAGTATTGTTGGTCAGAACTGCTCCACGTGGTTTCTGGGGCTGTAAATCTCCATGGGAATGACAGGCTCATGTTTCCCTCGTGGATTGGCTGGTAGGTTTGAAATATGGTCTTTCTGATTAGCAGCCAAATACTTCATACAAGACACCACCAGGCTCACCCAAACCTACTGTCATATAGTCAATTCTCATTCATGTTGACCCTACAGGACAGAGTAGAATTTTCCCCACAGGGTTTCCAAGGCTGTAAATCTTAAAACTTTATTGAGACACATTTTTCCCGTGGAGAACCTAGGACCTTTAGATTAGCAGCCCAATACTTAACCACTATGACATTAAGTTTCCATTCTAATCTGTATAAAACTAAACCAAATTCACTGCCATTGAGTGGGTTCCGAGTCATAGCAACCATATGGTATAGAGTAGAACTTCCCCTTTGGGTTTCTGAGACTGTAATTCTTTACACGAGTAGAAATCCCTATTGTTCTCCCGCAGCGTGTGGTTTCAAACTGCTGACTTTGTGTTTAGCAGTCCACCATGCAACACACCATGCCTCTAAGGATTTTCAACACAAGTTTTCACATTAATGGAAATGCATGGAAAGTGGCAGAGTCTAGATGCCCGACCCTGAGAAAAAGGTAAACCCTTGAGAGACAGCATCTGCAAAGGTGCCCAAAGCTGGGGAATGGACCAGTCATGGGCTCCAGGCTGGTGTATCCAGTCAGTGGGGTAAGAAACGGCTTCTTTGTTGACTTACTAATCTTCAGTGCATACTTCCACATTTTAAGCATAACTTTAGATTAATAATGCAGCGCAAGTAATTCTATACCTTACCTTGCTGACTGGGTAACCACCCCTGCTCGCTGTCAACCAGTGAGAAGCCATAGCTTTGTATGATTCCATCAGACAGCTGATGCTGTGAAGCTACTAAGTAGCCTGGGATTCAAGTTTCAGACTGATCTCTCTGAAGAAACAGCAGGCCTGGAGGAAATAGTGTCAGTGATGCTCTGGCAGTGGGTGGACAGTGGCCACCACACAAGTGAAAAAGAACTCACCTCACATTTGTTGCGGGTTTAGCTGTGGTTGTTTATTTTAATTTTTATTGTCAACTGAGTGAAGATTTACAAAACAATCAGCTTTCTGATCAATAATGCGTGTTCATTTTGTTTTATCTCATGGATTACAACTCCTTCAATGCAGCATCACCTATCCCACATCCTCCCTGCTTCCTGTAACAATGGATCAGGTGCTACCCACTGAGTGTGGGTTACAGAGATGGTACAGAACCATGGAAAACCCCAGCCACCTGGGGAACTCACACTTGCTTTCAGGTCCCGATGTGGTGAAAACATACACACTTAGGACATAAGTCTCTATAAGTATATGTTTGTGCATTCTTGTGTCATGTAGTCTTGGTGGTGCAGTGGTTAAAGGTCTGGTGGATAACAGAGAAATCCACAGTTCAAAGTCACTACTCAGTGGGAAAAAGATGAGAGTGTCTCCTCCCATAAGATTTACTATTCTGAAACCCTAGGGAGCCTTTCTACCCTGTCCTAGAGGGTCACACCATGAGTCACAATCAACTCAATGGCAACGAGTTTGGTTTCAGTTATTCTCTGAATGTGAATTGACATAGAGCAATGTTTGGTTTTGTGTCTACATACACATGTATACACATCTATACATGCATGTATATCTATATGTGTATGTGCATGTGCTTATGTATACTTGCATGCCTCCATAATTGCATGCTTATGGGTACATGCCTCTGTGCATGTATGTATGCATATGTGTTTATACATGAATATTTATATGTGTATATGTATACTTATATAAACATATTCTGTAAATAAGACCCTAGAGGGGTACATACAATGGATTTCTTGACCTCTAGGCAAAGCATTGACAGATTGGACCTGTGCAGAAGCTCCTCAAAATAAAGATCACAGCCTTAAAATCCTGTGGTCCCAGTGTTACTCTGACACACAGTAGGTCAAAGTGAGTCAAAATTGACTTGTCAGCCACTGAATAGATAGAAATAGATACACACACATACAGAAACAGAGACACAGGGATTCAAAAGAAGTTCATGGGAAAATGGAATTGGAAAAACAGAATTTTCACATGAACTTTTTGAGACCCCCTCTTATGTATGTATGTGCATATATAAATATGTTTATTTATATATATTTATAGATATTTGAGAGCTGCCTTTTGGTCCTAGCCAACTTATAGGAACCTTGTGTACAACAACCTTACATGGAAACATTGCCTTGTCTTGCACTAGCCTCACAATGACTGCTATTTTTGAGACTCTTGTTACAATCACTGTGTCCATATATCTTCTTGAGGGTCTTTCCCCTTTTTGCTACCCTTGTACTTTACCAAGCATGATGTTCTATTCCAGTGATTGGTCTCTCCTGACATTATGTCCAAAGAACATGAGACAAATAATCCCCATTATTGCCCTAATAAACACTGTACCTGCACTTCCTTTAAGACAGACCTGCTTGTTCTTCTGTCTTGTCCATATCTGTGACAGCCAGCATTCTTCACCAATAGCACAGCTCAGGTGAATCAATTCCCTAGTTTCACAACACCAAGGTTTGGTATCAGGCATACCTTAGTGCTCAAAATGATGTAATTTTTATTCCCTAGCACTTAAAAATTGTTTTTATTGCCAGATATTTCACATCAATACAAATTGTTAAATTGTGTTAAGATTGCAAGAGTATAACCACAATCAATTTCAGAACCTTTTCTTCTTGCACATGTTGTTAGGTTTCGTGTGTGTTTGTGCCTGATCCTGAAAAAAGCCATGGTATTTTCAATGTTATCAAATATGCATTTGAGAGTTTAACACTGAATAAGTAAGACTCAAGAATATTTGATGAATTTGAATTACGATGCTGGCAAATAATATTCAAAGTATCATGGACTGCCAGAAAACAAAGGAATCTATCTTGGCAGAAGTAAAACCAGAATGTTCTTTAGTATTGTGGCTGATCACATTCTGTTCCCATGCTTTGAAAATGTTATCAGGAGAGACCAATTCAATAGAAGGACACCATGCTTGGTAACGTTGAAGGTCAGTGAAGGAGAGCATCAAGGAGATGGACTGACACAGCGGCTGTAATCATGGGTGCAAACAGGACAATGATGGTGAGGATGGCCCAGCATGAATAGTTGTTTCAGTATTTTGTATACAGGGTCACTGTGAGTTGGAAACCACCTAACAACAACATCCCTGCTAGTATATCTATATATCTGTGTGTATACATATACCTGTATGTATATATACAAATACATGTGTGTTTCTGTGTGTCCAAACCCATTGTCATTAATCAGGTGGATTTGAACTCATAGAAATCCTGTAGGACAGAGTATTACTGCTTTAGAGTGTTTCTAAGGAAGTAGCCCTGACAGAAGCAGTGTCACATCTTCCTTCCACAGAACAGCTGGTGGGATAAAACTGTCGCAGTTCAAATCGTCTCTTTGGTTAGCAGCCAATTGCTTTCCCAAAAAGCTGCCAGAGCTCCAAACATGAAGGAGAGAGCTTCAAAAAGTGCTTTTGGAAATGGACTTACAACATAATGGAACTTGTATCCACTGACTTTTGCACACGCCCTCGTCTAGTCCTGTAGAAAGTTTTCAGTAGATAATGTAATCTGAACATAGAGTAATAAAGATGGCCTTTGGATTCTGTTCTAGCCCTGAGTTTCTTTTACTTAAGCAGCATTCACTTTCAACAGTTTCTTTGGTTATCTTTTAGCACGTTAAATTTTTTCATCATAAAAATGAAAAACACATGGGAATATACATTATAAAAGTATATAAATATATAGTTCCAATTTCACAGTCTTTCATAAACTGTTTAAGAAGCGCAGATTTTGTTTGGAGAGTCAAGAAGGTGTCCAGGTAGACTCACCCGGTCAGTGCTCCTGCTGTCAGACCAGAAAATTAAGAGGTAAAGCGGTCAATACTAGGAGGCTGGGTGCTAAAAATAGATTCAGTGTACTAAGGTCTGATTCAGACTTCCCCCTTTGATTTTTCATGCATGAAGCGCTTTGAGAACTCGCTAAAATGCTCTAAGTTCACTGTTTGCCTGTGAACACTGACCCCTTGCCAGGTCCAGCAGGATGGCGTCTGCCACACCTACTCCCATAGGGAGCAGTATTTTTCCCCAGATTACTGTCTAAAAGTAGTCATAATCCCAGGCTCACAGAGAACCTCTGAGAGTTAGTCACAAGACCTCACAACGGAGTTCACAGAGCTTCTGGTTTCCCTGTGCCTGCAGTCTAGGCCTTTGCAAATCACCTCCCCAGGCAGGAATCCTACATCAGCCAACCCCCTCCTGTCCTGCCCCAGCTCCACACAGGCCAGCGTGGGCAATGATAGCTAATTAGACAAGAAGTTTCAACAACTGAAGAGCCACTGGGATATTTACCTGTGACAGAATTCAATTTTACAGAGCACAACAGGATATGCCAACATAATAGAGGTGGAGGGACAAAGGAGGGCAGACTGGAGGGAATTCAGATCCAGTTGCCCACTCCCGAACAATCCACCAAGCTGATTCCCCTTCTGGGGAGATTGTGATCCCATCCCATAGCATCCCACAAGCCCATTATGAACAGGGAAACTTTTTGTAGTTTTTTAATGTAAAACACTTTAAATTCCAGGCTATGGGCCTTTGAATATAAGCCCACAAAACTCTGTTGACTAGCATTCATTAGCATAACAAGGTAGCCAGATAGCTAATCTCCAGAGCACAGCCCAGGGTTTTTAACATAACAAAAGACAGCCCCAACCATTCTTGGGCTCCACAGAGTGTCTTTTTTTTTTAATTTATTTATTTATGTATTTTAACAATTTATTGGGGCTGATACAATTCTTTTCACAGTTCATACATATACATACATCAATTGTATAAAGCACATCTGTACAGTCTTTGCCCTAATCATTTTTTTTCTCTTTTCTTCTTTTACATTTTATTAGGGACTCATACAACTCTTACCACAATCCATACATATACATACATCAATTGTATAAAGCACATCCATACATTCCCTGCCCCAATCATTCTCAAGGCATTTGCTCTCCACTTAAGCCCCTTGCATCAGGTCCTCTTTTTTTTCCCCCTTCCTCCCCATTCCCCCCTCCCTCATATGCCCTTGATAATTTATACATCGTTATTTTGTCATATCTTGCCCTATCCGGAGTCTCCCTTCCCCCCTTCTCTGCTGTCCCTCTCCCAGGGAAGAGGTCACATGTGGATCCTTGTAATCAGTTCCCCCTTTCCAACCCACTCACCCTCCACTCTTCCAGCATCGTACCTCACACCCTTTGTCCTGAAGGTATCATCCACCCTGGATTCCCTGTACCTCCAACCCTCATTTGTACCAGTGTACAGCCTCTGTCCTATCCAGCCCTGCAAGGTAGAATTCGGATCATGGTAGTTGGGGGGAGGAAGCATCCAGGATCTGGGGGAAAGCTGTGTTCTTCATCGATACTACCTCACACCCTAATTAACCCATCTCCTCTCCTAAACCCCTCTATGAGGGGATCTCCATTGGCCGACACTTGGGCCTTGGGTCTCCACTCTGCACTTCCCCCTTCATTTGATATGATATATATATACATATATACACATACATACACACACTTATATCTTTTTTTTTTTTTGCATGATGCCTTATACCTGGTCCCTTGGGCACCTCGTGATCGCACTGGCCGGTGTGCTTCTTCCATGTGGGCTTATTTGCTTCTGAGCTAGATGGCCGCTTGTTCACCTTCAAGCCTTTAAGACCCCAGACACTATCTCTTTTGATAGCCGGGCACCATCAGCTTTCTTCACCACATTTGCTTATGCACCCATTTGTCTTCAGCGATCCTATCATGGAGGTGTGCAGTCAATGATATGATTTTTTCTTCTTTGATGCCTGGTAACTGATCCCTTTGGGACCACTCGATCACACAGGCTGGTGTGTTCTTCCATGTGGACTTTGTTGCTTCTGAGCTAGTTGGCTGCTTGTTTATCTTCAAGCCTTTAAGACCCCAGTCACTATCTCTTTTGATAGCCGGGCACCATCAGCTTTCTTCACCACATTTACTTGTTCACCCACTTTGGCTCTAGCCGTTGTGTCGGGAGAGTGAGCATCGTAGAGTTCCAATTTAATAAAAGAAGGTATTCATGCATTGAGGGAGTGTTTGAGTAGAGGCCCAAGGTCCTTCTGCCACCTTAATACTTGACCTATAAATATAGACACATAGATCTATTTCCCCATCCTCCTATATATATTTGCATGTACATGTCTTTGTCTAGACCTCCATGAATGCCCTTTGACTCCTAGCTCTTTCTTCCATCTCCCTTGACTTTCCTCCTGCCCTACTACCATGCTTCATCGCCACCTGGGCTAGAGTATACCTCTTCTCTAAGCAACCTTACCCTTGATCATTTCCCACCAGGCCTGCCACTCCCCCTTCTCTACCATTTGGGGTCCCATGTTTTTCCCTTTTCCCTGGGTTTGTTAACACCACTTCCTTACCCCCCCCACCCCCCCCCACCCCAAGTCCCCCTGGAACTGTCGGTCCCGTTGTTTTTCCTCCAGATAGTTCATCAAGCCTGTCCTATTCAGACAGACCTGTGGAGTCACTAACATGCACGAAAACTAGACAGAGGAAAACAAAGCAACAGTATACAACCAGACAACAAAACAACAAAAACAAATCGCTGACAAAGAACAGAACAAAACAGTTCACAAGAGAAAAGCTTATAGTTAGTTCAGGGATCGTTTGCTGGCCCTTAGGAGCGTTTTCCAGTCCAGTCTGTTGGGGCACCATGACCTGGCCCCAAAGTCCACTTTCAGCATTCCCTGGGGACCTTGCCACTCCATTCCCTTGCTGTTCCGCTGCACTCCCCCAGTGATTTGCCTCGGTGTGGTGGGATCAGGTCAGGTGCAATTTCCACAGTGTCTCCGGTGCTGTCCCCTGTATCGCCAAAAGACAGCCCCAAATAATTGGTCTACCAGAACAAGACACAACAAAGAATTAACAGATAAATTAGCGAGGGAATTTCTGGAATCAAATTTCCCCACCTTAAAGAATGACAACCAGACATTCATACAGGAAGTGGAGAGGGCACCAATTAGATCATATCCCAGGAAGAGATTAGAAGGCATATACCACTTAAGTTATCAAACTTCGAGGAAAAGGAGAAAACTTTAAGAGCATCAAGAAAGAAAAAAGGCAGTCACATACAATGATGCTCAAGGAAGAATATGCTTAGACCTATCAGCAGATACCATGAAGAGGAGGAGAGAATGGTGTAACATCTTCTGAGAGCTGAAAGTAAAAAAATGCTAACCTGAGAATCCTCTACCCTACCAAACTATCTATTAAGATAGAGAGGTGAGGGTCTTCCAGGACAAGGAAAAACTCAAATAATAAGCGTTTAGACAACCACCCCTGTGGAAAGCCCTTTCCAATTGCTATAGTCAGAAGACTAACATCCACCAAACACAAGTAGAAGACCACCATATAGCCCAACTCTACCCAGAAGCCAATGCATTATTGACAATTACCCATATTCCATGACCTCAGAGGGAAAAGAAGGCAAGATTGAAGCCATACACGCCAACACTGTCCACTAATATTAAGGGATATAGGAAAAAACCAACACAGAAGGTACAGGATAACAGCAATGAATCCACAAGACATGATGATAATTCTGAATGTCAATGGCCTCAATTCATCCACTAATATTCAAAGACTAGCAGACAGGTTAAGAAAACATAACTCAGCAATCTATTACCTGCAAGAAACACATCTTAAACTTTCAGACAAAAAAATACATTAAGAATAAATGGCTGGCAAAAAATATAACAGGCAAAAAGCACCTTGAAAAAAACAGGGTTGCAATCCTAATCTCTGACAGTATATAATGCTCAAAGATGCAGGAGACCAGAAACCATTGAGCAAAATAAATATATACACCCCTAATGAGAGACACATGAAATTCATCCAAGTATTCAAAAGATGAAAAGAGAAATCACAGATTCACCAATCCTAGTATGTGACTTTAATGCACCACTATCAGAGAAAGATAGATCACTGGGAGAGTAGCTCAAGAAGGCTACAGAGCTAAACACTACAATTGGGCAACTGGACCTGATAGAAATTTATAGAGTTTTCCATTCAACTGCACAAAAAAAAAATCACATTCTTTTCAAGTGCACATGGAAGCTGGAGATCAATAAAAGGACGACCAGAAAAACAAGGACAAACAATTGGAAGATGAATAGCAATCTTCTGTGATATGAATTGGTACTGGCCCATATTAAAGAGGAGTTTAGGAAGTTTCTAGAAACTAATGAGAATGAGAACACAACATACAAAAACCTATGGTATAGAGCTAAAGCAGTTATCAGAGGTACGTTGGTAGCAATACATGCATACATTAAAAAGAAAGATGCGCTAACACAAACCATCCAGCAACTAGAACAGAGTGAACAGAATAATCCCTCCAAAAACAGAAGAAAAGAAATAATAAAAATCAGGGCAGAGTTAAATGAATAGGAAGACAACAGAAAATTGCAAAAAAAAAATCAATACAGTAAAAAGTTGTTTCTTTGAACGGATCAACAGACCACTGGCAAGCCTAAGAAAAAAAGTAAAGGAGCAAGCATCAATATCCAGGAAGAGGGATGAAATGGGGAAAATCGCAGCAGTCACCAAAGAGATCAAAAGGATAATCAATCGCAAAGTACTATGAAAATCTGTATTCTAATGAATTCAACAATGTGGTAAACATGGAAAAATACTTGGAAAAACAATCCCTTCCTCAATTATCCCAGATAGAAGTCAAGAATCTTAACAAACGCATAGAAAAAGAAGAAATAGATAAAGCTATTAAGAAACTGCCAACAAAAAATCTCCCAGACCAGACAGCCTCACAGAAGGATTCTACCTAGCATTCAGGGAAGAGCTGATACCAATCCTCCACAAATTACAGAGCATAGATAAAGATGGTTAACTCCCAAACTCACTTTATGAAACCAGTATAACATTGATACCAAACAGGGTAAAGATCCCACAAGAATAGGGAACTGCAGACTGATATCTCTAATAAACATTGATGTAAAAATCCGTAACAAAGTATTGACCAGTAGAGTCCAAAAGTGTAAAAAACATATCATCCATCATGAACAGGTGGGATTCATTCCAGGGATGCTGGGATGGTTTGACACCTGAAAATTCATCAATATTATATACCACGTTGATTAGAAAAAGTATAAGAATCACACAATAATATGGATAGATTAAAAAAGCATTTGACAACATCCAACACCCATTCATAATTAAGTCACTCAAAAAGATAGGAATGAAAGGAAAATTCTTCATGTCAACATAAGCTATCTACGAAAAGTCAACAGTCAACATCACAGTCAATGGAGAAAAAAACTAAAATGATGCCACTGAAAAAAGGGACCAGACAATAATGGCCCTTGTCCCCAATTCTATGCAACATTGTACTGGAGGTCCTAGCTAACAACAAAAGACCGTGGAAGGAAATTAAAGTTATTCAACTGGGAGGGGAGGAGATAAAACTATCGCTATTTGCAGACGACATGATTCTATACATTGAAAATCCCCAAAGCTCCACAACATGAGTACTGGCAGTGATAGAGGAATATGGAAAAGTGTCAAGATACAAGATCAACAAATAGAAGTCTATTAGTTTGCTATGTACATCATACAAGACCATGGAAGAGGAGATCAAGAAGTCTGTACCCTTCACAATATCCAAGAACAAATGGAAATATCTACGGATATATTTTACAACAACAACAAAAAGACTTTTACCAGGAAAATTACAGGCCCCTACCACAGGAAACCAAAAGTGACCTCCACAAATGGAAAAATATCCCGTGCTCATGAATCAGAAGACTCAATATAGTAAAGATTTCAGTCTTGCCCAAGGCACTATATAAATTTAACGCTATCCTGATTCAAATACCAACAACCTTCTCCAAAGAATTGGAAAAACTGACCACCAATTTCATATTGAGAGGGAAGAAGCCCAGAATTAGTAGCAAACTCCTCAAGAAAGACGGATTCAGAGGACTGGCCTTACCTGACTTTAACACCTACTATGCCGCCACAGTGGTCAAAACAGTGTGGTACCAGAATAATGGCAGATACTCTACTCAGACCAATGGAAAAGAATAGAAATCCCAGAAATTAACCATCAGTATATAGACAACTGATTTTCCACAAAGGCACAAAAAGTATCAAGTGGGAGGTGAATGCCATCTTCAACAAGTGGTACTGGAAACAATGGATATCCACCTGTAGAAAAATGAAACAAGATGCTTACCACACCCCATGCACAAGAACAAATTCAAGGTGAATCACCGACCTCGAAGTAAAACCCCAAATTATCAGGACCATCAATGAAGGACTGGGACAAATCCAAGAACTAAACTGCAATAGGGAAGGGCACACACACACACACACACACACAGAAACCTGTCATCGACAAGTGTGGTATACTAAGGATAAAACAACTGTGTGTATCAAAAGTCTTCACCAAGGGAGTAACAGGAAAACCCACAGATTGTGAGAGGATTTTAGCAATGACACGACAGACAAAGGGCTTATTATTATAATCTACAATACCCTCCTATCTGCAAAAAGAAGAAAACAGTTAGCCCCTGAAGAAGTGGGCAAAGGACCTGAAAAGAAGTTTCACTAGGGAGGAGACCTGAATGACCAATAAACATATGAGAAAATGCTCCTGATGAAGAACCATCAGAGAAATGCAACTTAAAACAACCACGAAATTTCATCTAACACCCTTGAGGATAGCGTAAATCAGAAATTCAGAGGGCAACAAATGTTGGAGGGGATGTGGCAAGATAAGAGCTCTTCTCTACTGCTGGTGGTCTTATAGATATATACAACTTCTGTGAAAAGCGATCTGGTGATATTTAAAGGAAATGGAAATTGAGCTACCTTATGATACAGCAATCCCTCTATGGGGCATATAATCAGAAGAGATAAGAAATAAACCACAACCAGTCATTTGCATTCCAGTGTCTATTACGGTGCAATTCACAATTTCCAACGTCAGCCAATCACAAAAGGGCAAGTACAACGTGTGTTACGAGGTAAGTATAATCAGCACAGTAGGAATAGAAGAAAAGCCACTTATCTCACACTATACAGGTTGATGTACAGGCAGTCGGGTGGGAGCCAGCCTAAACCCAAGGAGCTACATGTTATTCCAACACAAAGCAGGGTAAAGGGGAGACTGAGGAGAGAGAAAAGATGAGATAAAAGGGAGATGATGGCATGTGGTGGGGAGCAGAGCACTAACCCATCCAGAGGGAGACTATTGGTTACTTCTCTACAGAATTGTGAGTGTGCATGCAGATCCCACCATGGCCAACCCAACTTTGAGAACAGCATAGCCACATGGAAGAGCGCATGAAAAGAGTGAGCTATAGGGCAAGCCCCAATGAGAGACAAACTGACCCCCTCCCTGGATGTATGTGCTACAATGGACAACACTAAACGTACAGATTGGGGTGAGGTGTTGGCACGCTACACACACACGGAAGCTAGACCCCTTATAGGTACACCAAGTTCAGAAGATGGCATCCCTGCATGGAGCTGCTAAGGCACAGAGAGGACTGGAGGACCGACACAGCTCAAGACATGATGCCCCCTCTCTGCAGCATGTCACAACAGAGGACAATACTGGGGACACACGGTGGTAACTTAGTCCAATCTGAACACTCCACAGCAATGAGAACCAAAAAGGAAACAAAACAGATCAGCAACGGGAGGGAAGCAATGCCACAAAGTACCCAAGCAACTCCCAAAATAGACTCAGGCTAGGAGGGGCATCTCTCAAAATCCCCTAGGATCAGTTGGGAGATAGTCATGAAGCTCAGCAAACAGACCTGGTATTACGTATGCTTGTTTGTTTGTTTGTTTGCTGGTTATTATTATCTTTTCCCCCCTCTCCTCCATTTAGTCAACCTTTTATTTTCTTCTTGTTTGGTCTGTATTATTGTTGGTTTGTCTACTAGTATAAGATAGGCATGCGAAGCAAGTTTGGGAAAGCAACGGGACCGGCAGTTCTGGAGGATTTGGGGGTAGAAAGAGGCAGGGGAAGGGAGTTGTGAGCAAACAACATTATAGACTGGGGAACAACTAGGGAATTAAAATCAACAACGAGGACAGTGTATATATCCTGGGAGTGTTGGAGCAACAGCAATCTAGCTGAAAGGAATTACTAAGAGGCGGAAGAAGGGTGAGCATTATGGTGGACAGGAGGAAGGTAAAAAGAAACTGGAAAAATCTAAGAAGCAAACCTATGGATAGAGGTATAAGCATAGGTATGAACATATGTAAATGTGTTCATTCATAAAAATAGAAATATGTATAGTTATAAAGCAATACATGAAGTTGTGGATGGACTTTGGGCCTCTGTTCATGCCCTTCCTCTTTGCAAGAAAACTTTGTTCTATCAACCTGTCATTCTGTGATGTTCAACCTCCTAGCACAATTACTAAAGACAATATGGGTGCATAAGGAAATGTAATGAAGAAAGCAGATGGGGCCCAGCTATCAAAATATATAGTGTCTGGGGTCTTAAAGGTTTGAAGTTAAACAAGCGACCATCTAGCAGAGAAGCAACATGCCCACATGGAAGAAGCACAGCAACCTGTGCAATCCTGAGGTGTCAACAGGATCAGGTAACAGGCATCAGAAGACCCAAAATAAAACAAAAAAAATATATATTGTTGAGAATGAGGTTGGTTGGGGCAGAGACCCCAAATCTATGTGCAGACAATGGGACATCTCCTCACAGAAAGGTCACATGGAAGATGTGAGTTAACGAGGGTGCAGTATAGAACTGATGAAACACACAACATTCCCCTGGTCCCATGAGGTTTCCTCAGCCCTCACTATCATGACCCCAGTCCTACCTTTCACTGTGTGCTGGACCAGAGCACGTGCACAGGTACAGATAAAAGCACTCACAACACATGGGATCCAGGAACAAGGATGGGAGTAGCGATACCAGAAGTATAGGGGGAAGGTGGGGACAGAAGGAGAGGAAGAGGGAACCAATTGCACTGATGAACACATAACCAACCACTACCCCCACACTCAGGGGGACAAACAATAGAAACCATGGGGGAAAGGAGAGAGCAGTTGGTGCATGACAAGAAAATAATAATAATTTATAAAAAAGAAAATAATGATAATTTATCAATTGGTCACAAAGGAGGAGGAGGGCAAAAAGAAGAGCTGACACTAAGGCTCAATAGAAAGTAAATGTTTAGAAAATAATGATGGCAAATATGTAAAAATAAATATGCTTGATACAATTGCTATATGTGTTGTCATGAGTTGTAAGAGCCCCAATGAAATGATCTTTCAATAAAAATAATCATAAAAGGATCACAGACCATCTTAAGAAATCGCTGTATTCTTTAAAGGACACCTATTTATAATGGTAAATACACAGTTCAACACAAACATCCAAAGTATCATTTTATAGTAGCTATTTGCTACAGAGGACCTAGGCTGCCTTCAGAAAATGGGTTCTAATCCGGGGTCTCATCTTTGCAACTCTATCTCCTTATATGCATGCCATCAATTCCTTGAATTGATGCTTTAGAATGTGATGTTGAAGAATAATATTAAATAAACCGAGGACAGCAGACAAAAAGGGAAATCAGTGGAAGATGTACAGCTAGAATGCTCTTTAGAAGCCAAAATGCTGAGATTTTTTATGTTGGAGATGTTATTGGAAGGAGAAGGGCATTGTGGCTAGTAAGCAAAGGGTCAGTGAACAACAGGAAGATCCTCTGCTTGTTGGATTTTGAATCAGGGGCTGTAAGAATTAGCTCAAAAATAGGAACCTGGTCAGTTGACATACCCCCACCACCACCCCATACACATTTGGCCTGATCTTGTTTTCAACATTTTCTGTATTGTTTTGTTTTGCTTTTTGTTTGTTCATCTTGGGGTTTCTCTCAGCTGTAGTTGGTCCTTGGGGGGGGGGTCACCTTCTTGAATTTTTGTTGTATGTTTTTCTGTTTTTTAGTATATGTAACACAGGATTGATGAACCCAGAGGGACCCAGCCAACAGACCAAGGGTTTCTGGGGGTACAGTGGCAGGGGATGGAAGGGAGCTGATGTCAAGGAGTTTAAGCAGGAAAAGAAGGTTTTGAAATGGATTATGGTAGCAATTGTCCAATAGTGCTTGATGCGATTGGACGGTGGGATGAAATAGCTGTATTAGCTCCCAATAAATAGTTTTGAAAAAAAATAAAGAGCCGAGGGTGGGGGGAATGGGAGATTTGTGAGGATGGTGCAGGACCAGACAGTGTTCCATCCTGTTGCACATAGGTCCCCCTGTGAGTCTGAGCAGATTTTATGGTCCCTAACTGCAACAACAGCAACACCAACAGGAGTGTCATTGTGACCTAAAAAATATCAGCACTGATATTTGCAGTTGCTTCACAAGTGCCTTAGCGAGCTAATACTCTCAAACACCTTAATACCTTATAAACAACAATTCAAAGAGTCAATATCTCATTTTGGATCATACTACCAAGCAGCAAGTAATTTATGTTTAATCTGATTTTGGCCTTTGTGGCAGCAGACACTTTTTAACCAAAATACCGAGGGTTAGTTTTAAAATTTCATAAACTTTTAAGTTGAGGCATTGTTTCATGAAGCCAATGTCCTGACAGTGCCCATTCTGAAGCTCCTATTTTATCTCCATGAAGAAAATGAGTGGGTAAGTCTACTGGCAATATGAAAAGCCCCAAATTCATTTGTTTTTCACGTAAGTGGCCATTTCATTGAGGGGCGTTTCAGCAGCTGTTTCCGTTCATTTGTCAGTCTTACAGCCGAGCGCACTCAGTGAGGTAGAATGCTCTGCCTTCGTTACCTCTGGGGTGCATGAAAGGGAGGGAGAGAGATGGATTACAACGTGTGTGATCCAATCTGCAGCTTGTTGTGATGTTTGATATCATCAGCGCCTTGAGATTACATTGCCACCCACAATCCATCTTCTTCCCCTGTGCCCATTTTTCCTCATAATGTAGGAGAGAGAACCTCAACGTTCTGCAAGCAACCTCTCAAAGAAAAAAGACCAAAATCTACCCTGCGATTTCTCGAATGATATAGCGTTGTCCTGGGTCATTAAGCAGCTTTTTCTTTAAGGGGACATTGCTGGTCCATTAGTGAAGCACGACATAAGAACCCAAGTGTATCCACTAGAGGGATTTCATTTCATTAAAATGTTCAGCTCTATTGGAAAAATACCAAGATAGATGCAAATAAGAGGTTTAAATCACTCAGCTTGGCTTCTATTATTGAGAAGGGTTTGTTAGTGGTGAGGAACAGACAGTAGTTTCTGCCTTGTGTGGCTCTCTGATGAGCTGGACCTCGTATCTAGAGTCACTGCTGCAACACTTGCAGACACTTGTACTTCTCCAACGGAGACCCAGAAACTGGAGGGATTTGTCGAGGTTATCTTTGAACTCCTAGCTCCATTGCTGCATCTGTCCACATCACAGAGGTCTTTTGCATTGTGTGTGGAGGAAGAATGTTGCTCACATTTTGATGTGTGTAAGAATAAACAGAGGACTTCTGTCAACAAACACACCTAAGTCACCTCTAGCCAGGAGCACAGCTAGCTGCATTTGTAGTGAGTATATCGTACGGCTCCAATGTACGGTGCTCAGAGAAACACAACTCTAGGAATGGGGCACTTATTCAAAAGATCTAAGCAGCCTGCCTCATTCCTAAGAGCCCCCCACCAGTCACTGAGGAAAATAGAACATAGGGTTGAGGAAGACTTATCCTTGCCTTCTGAATCGAAGTAATGTCTCAGAAGTACTCGATACTTTTAGGAATGGTAAAACCTTATTTGTCTTGTGCTGATTATAATTTATGCATAATTATAATCTGGGTTCCTGGTGGGGTTGTCGGGTCTCTCTGAGCTAACTGCACCTAGCAACTGCCGCAGTACAGGGGTTTGGAGTCTAGGGAAGACATACAGAAATGCCCGGAAAAGGGGGTGAGCGTGCATGACAGTTAGTTGCATTTTGGGTAGTTTCCGGAAGGGGCAGTGTGAGCACATGATTGCATATCACAGTCAGAAAGCATGACTATAAAATCATAGAAATCTTTATAAAACAAAAACACCACCTTGCGAATTGTTCCTCAACTCATCCTCCATCTCAGCATTGCTTCCATCCCTCTACCCTTCCTCACAACTTCTGAGCTCTGATCTACACTATGCCAAGATGGCAGTTTTGGAATTTCTGAGGGACTCAAATAATGTTTCTTTTCAAAGTTCTTTGAGTTTGAGGAACAAAACCCCTCTGAGGCACAGGATCAGAGCTATGGAGTAAAAGGGATAAGGTTTTTCAATGGAACTCTCCTCAGACAGTCCTTGTAACCTTTGAAGAAAGAGCAGGTGCATTGTTGTGATAGGGAAAACGAATACACTTGGCTGGCCTATTTCTCCCTAATGCAGTTGTCCATGTTCTTAAAAAGTATCTCCTATGAGAAAAATCTATCAAGATTACTTCTTGAGAATCTGTCCCCCCGCAAACTGCACCTAAAAAAAAAGTCAGCATTCCTCTCTGAACTGATTTCTCTGCCTTAAATCCAACTGGTGCAGCAGATCTCGTCAGAAAACACTGCTTTGATGGGACCTTTTCTTGAAGGGCAGTTTAAGGAGACAAAGACAAGTGTCTTACTAAGAGAACTCACCAGCAGTTATCAACTGTTCAATGATTGCAGAGACATGGTTAAACATATTTGGTATAAAAATAAAATAAAATAAAATAAAAAACACATTTGGTGCAGAGTAGCCTGTGCATGTCTGAACCGAACCCTGGTGGCAGTACATGGCATTATCATTCATTACCATTCTGTATTTGCCAAATGGTCACTCCTTGGACCCGAGTCTTTTAGTGGAATCTGGCAATTAACAGACTGATTGAGAGACTCAAAGAGTTTCTACAGAAATGTCTCTCTCGCTTGACTGTCAGAAGGCTACACGTGGACAAACTCTGGCTCCTAAAACTGAGAGAGAAAGCTTATCGAAATTTCCTTCTTGAAGGAGACTCACGGGGGTGTGCTTTGTTTCATTGAAATGCTTACTTTTCATGGAAAGACCCAGATTTCGGGAAGTAACTGGACACGTGGTTAAATTGAAAAACCAGCTGACATCAAGTCAAATCTGACTTCTTGAGGTCCTAGAGGGCAGAGGGGACTGCTCCCTAGGATTTTGGAGGCTGAACATCTTCACGGGAGGAGATGGCCTCACCTTGCTCCCAAGAAGAGGTATGGGGGTTAGAGCCACCCACCTTGTGGTTGGCCACCAAAAGAATAACACCCGATGTCAAACTGCTCGCCTTGCCCTGTTCTCTCTGGCCTCGGGCTACCATGTATGGGTGTGCAGTCCCATGAGGTTACCCATATGCAGTGATTGTAAAACCTGAAACTTTTTCCTTCCTTTATAAGAATCCACTTGTATCACAAGCCAGGTTTCTTTCTCATGCGAAGCCAAAAACCGAGGTATTTCCCATTGGAGAAATCTAACCGTTTCCCCCTGTAGATGATTGCTATTTCCATATCTGTGTAGTCTAGAGATAATGCTTCAGGAAATAGGAGCGCCAGAAAATCCAGATGTTGCCCTGAAGAAAGGCGCACCATTTCCCAACCCTTGAGAGCCAGGCAGAGCTCCCTTCCTGGATTGAAAATCTATTTTCCCTCATTGGGAGTATCTTATTAAGCAATATCATTATAGCCAACACGCTGAAATTTGCACATTTTACTACAGAGTGCACTACAGCCTCAGCTTGAGTGAGACATGATTGTGTCCTGTGACACAATGGATGATGGATTAATCGATTTGCCACATGGTCATCCCTTTCACTACCTCATAGTAGAGTAGTGGGATTTATATTAAGATGGACCCCACCCTGAATTACCCAGGACCACCTTTTTGCCTCGGATCCAGTCTTGCCACCTGAGACAGCATAGCACTGCCTTTAGAGCAAGTGAGAGGCATGTGAACCCGAGCTCTACCACTTAGTGATGGTCAAAACCTAACCTCTCTGTGTCACGTGTGCCACATGATAAATGTATGATCATAATAATTGTGTCTGATTTTAATATTGCTGTCAGTATGCCTGGATCATAGTACCTGCTGCAAATTATATGTTCTCTGCCATTAGAGTCCAAGTCCAAGTCCTGCCAACCCTGAAAGATGGAGTGCCACTGCTCCATAGACTTTCCAAGGCTGTCATCTTTAGGAACACAGACAATGGCATCTTTGTCTCACAGAATGGCTGGTAGATTCTAATCCGCTTTCTACATGGTTTGTTCCAGTTCCATCCCCTGCTGAGAAGCTGCATTTCCACCAAAGATATTCTGAATCAGAATGCACATTTAACAAGATCTTCTGGAGAGCTTTCAGAACCACCTGAGTATCCTTTTCAAAGGTAAAGTCTGATTCAGGGCATCCTGATCCTGGGATGGAAATGCGAATTCTCAGCAGGCGATTGAACTCCAATGCACCAGTTTGAAGCCCTGGTTTGACTGGCCAACTTTACAGTTAGCACTTACCCACTGGGCCCCGAGGCCTCCTCCAGAAAATACTATGATTATTGTTAACCCCTGGCCACAGTCTCTGATTGTGTACTATGGTTCTGTACACAACAAATCAAACTGTCATGTGGCTCACATTCCCATGTGGAGACTTCTAGTGCATTCCCCTTGAGTCTTCTCTTTGCTGAGTACAAGGCCCAGTGGTCCTCAACACCACTGTCTCGGCTGGGACTAAATCCCAGTCACTCCTTTGCTCCCTCACTTCCAAGGACAATCCAGATTTCTAAATCAAATTTGAAGTAGAACCTGATGCAAGGTGAATACTATAGACTTGGAGGGAGTAATAGCTTCCTTACTTCATTTCAAAGATCAGTGCATATTATTTCCTAAAGTGACATGGAAATAGCCCTCCCAAACCAACCCAACTCCCGGCCATCGAGTCTCTTCTGACATATCACCATCGATAAAAAGTAGTTGAGGAAATTTAGATGAGAGAAGTAAAGGAGGCTCCAGATTCCTGACTTTGGACAGTGTGCTCATCTATAAAATTGGGAAATGATAATCATCCCTGTCTCTTTGCAAATGTGAATTAGAAGAAACACATCTTTATTACCCAATGCTGAGAAGTTTAAGATAACGTTGTGTTGGACAGGGTTCTCTAGAGAGACAAACCAGATTGATAGTAATTATATATAAATATATATAAGCTATCGCAAACGTACTTTTCCTATCTAAAACATACTCTCCAACACAAGTCACTCTCCATATCATTCTCCATTTCATTTCCTGAATTTATCATCTATGTTTATTCCCTTGTCTAAATTAGAACTGCTACTAAATTAGAGGTCATCTCTTGCTGCAAAGGACAAGGCCCTCCGTTGTCTTGTGCACCACTAACATTTCCCACACCTGGCACCTTGTTGGGGATCAACAAATAAGGACCCAGTGGATCAATGTTGGACATGTGGGAGTCAGCAGTAAATGGTCCTTACTTTTCAGACGTTATTGAAGCAAAGAGATGATCTGCTTTAAAACCTCCGTGGCAGGAGGTAATCAAAGGTTTTACATGACGTTCTGCAGACAAGGCAAATGTGAGAGATGGGTATTCTCCAGCAGCTGGTAGCTATGGTTTTGCAGATTGTGACAGAGAATGCTAATTACCCCCCAAAATCTGTTCACTGTTTCTTGCTAAGCAGGGAGAAAATCCTGACTTTCAGCTGAATATTTGATGGCTTGAAATAAACCTTGTTTTTCCCAACTCCCTTTGAAGCTACCTTGGAACACATAACTAAGTTGTAGGCTGATGAGGTACTGCGATTAGAAGTGATACATTCGTGGAAGGGTCACCTCATTGGGACAAGTCCTCGTTCATGACAACTGGAACGGAGACATGATGATGGGCATTTTGAATCGTGTAGATAAGAAACACACACACGCTAGGGCTATGAAGCCTGGTTCTTGATTCATGACAAGTTTACATGGCTGGGTGTCACATCAGCCCAAGAAACACATGTTTTTATTTCACTTAATGATGATTCTTTGGGATCTTCATCATATGCAAGCAAAATGACAACCTAATGAATGCACACCCTGGGTCTTCTTGAAAAAAATCTTTGCTTTCCACTTGCGATTTTAACCATTAAAACAGGGTTTATCGGTCTCATATGATTATTTTCACTGTCCTTATTAAACATAGTCTCATTACCTTCCACTACAACAATGATGAAACTATTTTCCTTAATAGCAGAGATAAATTAGTCTTTACGGAAGACCTGATTTGGCCCTAGACTTCAAATGGTCCTTAGCTAGTGGTTCTAGTGAGAAATAAACTGCCCGCTCAGAAGGAATTTGCCGGAGAGTTGAGGGTAACATAACCAAAAAGGGACAGGGACACACTGGCAACAAGGAAAGCCACTGAGCACCTCGTCCTGGAGACTTGGGAGGAAAGGCGGTCTTTTGAAGACTTGTGGGGGAAAGAACCCAAGATAAACAACCCTTTGGAAGGAATTGTGTCCTCAAATGAAGGTAGAACCATAAAGAAACAGGAAAAGAATGGGTTTCATACATGACCAGGAACTCCCTCTACACTCTATCCAAAGCTGGTCCTTCTCCTTGGCCAAGGACCAAAAGTCAGGGCAGATCCTGTCATAGAACGTGTAGAAATCAGACTTAGAGGTGCAGGGCAGGGTAGAAAGGGACAGATGACCCCTCTGGACCTTTTGATGCATATGAACAACAAATAGCAAGTTTTTATCATTTGAATGGGTAAAGTTTGCTATAATTCAAATGGGTCAATTAGGCATGGGCACACCAAGGGGGATATGTTTGTAAACTTAGGATCCCAAACAGGAGGCATCCAAAATTGATGTAGATAGTGCATAAATCACTGGTAGAAAACACTTCTTGCAAATTATAAATATTTGCAGCTAGTGTATATGTTGTCTAGATTTTTGCACTCTCAATTATAGAATCATAGGAGTAAAGCATGTGATATGTCACTGACAAGTAAGTGGATTTTTTTGGGGGGGGGTATGGCATGAGGAAGACAATAGTCCTAGATTAAACCCTTAGTAGAGTGTTTGAGGGTATTGCTCACTGAATAAAGACTTCTCAAAATGGTGCTCTCAATTCCTGAGAGTATTAAGAAAACACTAGACCCAACAAGCTCTTGTCCAAGGTAGCCTGCTTGAAGAATGCTTTCTACTTTCTTTTAGGGACTATTATCACAACGCAGAGATGAATCTTGCCTGGACAATTCTGAGAGACTCATACTTTGAGTTTCTCAGTGAAATGAAATGAACCGAGGCACGTGCCATGCAAAAGGTGAAATCCCTTCTCCAGCGATATCTTTCAATGCATAACTCAATTTGCCCTGTGTCCAAGCAGCATCTCTGTTCAGATGATCAGGAGAGCAGCGTGTGCCCTGTGAGTGTTAAGCCAAGAGACTATTAATGACGTGAATAATATACAGAATTTGAGTAGAGAGTACTCACAAAGAGATAATTTGGCATAAAGGGATGAGAAAATTAGCCAAATGTTGAAAATGAGAGTAGGCAGCACATTCCCTGATTCCACCAAGTTAAACAGCAAACTCCAGAGTTAGATTCAGCTTTCAGATGTTCCAGAGATGGGGAAAGCCATGGGATGTTTAAAGGTGGGGTCCTTGCCTTCCCTTCTGCTCCTTCTGGGAGGGCCTCAGGAGGTAGACTGTGTGGATCAACTCAATTCCTATGTTCAAGTCACTCGTGGTACTGATGAACCTTCATGGAGGGCCCACTGGAGGGCAGGCACTGGGCAGAATGGAGAGTAAGGCTGAGAGCATAGTTCCTGCTCTGAAGGATCTCTAACCCATGAATGAGCAAAGTCAATGAAGAAAGAATTAAAATGCGTTGACATGTTGTCTAACATCTTCAGAATGATGCATCAAAAGAGGAATGCAACTCAGCTTCAGAAGCCTCGGCATGCAACCCAGAGGAAGCAACAGGAAGAGAAGCTGCATGACCAGTAGGAGCGAAACACGTGGCTATGGGGAGGATGCTGTTGCTGGGAGAGAAATATAGCAGTGTGCACCGAAGCAAAACCCCAAAACAAATGGATAATGATAATTGTGCAAAGAAAAAGCATTTGAAATGTTATTATTTTTAATTCACGTAGAAATAAAACACAGAAACTTGGGCAATGAGTTTCAATGGCTCAGTTGTACTGAGTTGTAGCTCATCTATAGATGGGCTTAAGGGTTCAACCTTAAATTGCATTATCTCTGAAGTTTTCTTGGAGTTCAATTATTGACTCATTACATAATCTCCCTTTTAAGTATTCTAAGGCACTCTTTCTTTTTTTCATTAAATCAGAATTTGATTTTAGCTATGTTTTCAAAAGCAGTGATGCAATCGACATTAGAAGATGCATGAAAGGGGGAGGAGAAAGGCAAAGGAAAGAACGGAGAAGACTAAGAGCATAAGTTAAATATATAATGCTTGGTCATTTTTGCTGTTGCTGCTGCTGGTAGGTGCTGTCAAGTTGTTTCTGACTCACAGCCGCAGATACAACAAAAGGAACCACTGCCCAGTCCTGGCCCGGCTTCACCCTTTGGATGTGAAGACCATTGCCGCAGACACTCTCGTAATCAGTCTCCTCAGAGTCTTCTGCTATTTTGGCCGACCCTCCACTTTCACAAGCAAAATTCCCTTCCCATCTGGAAACACAGCCAAAGTACATGAAATGAAGTCTTGCTATCCACGCTGTCCTGTAACGAACATTCTGGCTCTATTTCATTCAAGATCATCTTTTTTGTGCTTCTGGCAGTCCACGGTACTTTCAGGGTTCTTTACCAACCAAACAATTCAAATACATTGAATCTTCTGTGATCCTCCTTACTCACTGCCCTCCTTTCACATGCGTGTGAGGCATGGAAAATATTCCGGCTTTTGAATCAGGTAACCCTTAGTTCTTCAGTAACACCTTGGCTCTTGAACACTTGGGAAGAGGTCTCCTGCAGCAAAGTTTCCTGTGTGTGCACACAAATGAGGGAGGTCCAGAAAGTTTGGGGGGGGGGGAATGAAATGAAAAAATAATGAATTTCCCCATGAATGTTATGAAGATATAGATGAGAGAGAGAGAGAGAGATGAGAGTACAATCTCAAGCTGCCTAGACGTCCTATTTTCCCTTAACATTGGCTGCAAAAGACAGGAGAGTGCAAGTGTAGCATGTTGTGAGAGCTGTAGAATGGGTTCCTCTCCTGTAAAACGGAGGCGAACACATTTACCTCACAGAGTCATTCTGAGGATTAACGCGTACACTGCCGGTACTGCTCTCCTCACAGTGCTGGCACATTGAATCATTGCGTTCATGAGAGCCGTGGCCACAGCAGGGCTAAGATGAGGACTATGGGTCACAGATGTCAAAGAGGAAGGGGCATCGGGAGGTGAGTGGAAAGAGGAAAAGGGAGAATCCCCTACAGCCCCCGTTGACCTTCTGCCAGCTGCAGCAACTGGAGTCAGGGAGGAGAATTCTGGGTAGAGTAAAATATAACCTGGTCTTTACATGAAGGGAAAACACTAATATTAATATAAATGAACAGTGTGACTTGTCGACCAAAGGCAATGAGGCTCCATCGATTGAAATTTTCTTGAGAATAATCTGCTAGTCTTTTGAATTATAAGACAAAACACATAGCAGCCATTATTTTAGACTCTTTATAAACAGAAGTCATAGATATTCACTGTCATCAAGACACATGGCCTGCAGTAGGAATAAATAATATGCCCCTGCCCTTTCTGTCTTAAAACAGCCCGAGCCTGGGCAAAGCCCTTGGATGACAGAGAGAAAATGAAGTTACATTTTTCACACCTTCTGATTAATTTCCAATGCCTCCCAAACACCAATGGCTGGAAACTAAAATTGCTATATTGAACTAAAACTTTAGTAATAATAGAAATGTTCAAGTAATTGGAAAAGGATACAAATCAAAAATAATGATAAAGAAAAGCTTCTTTGTTCCAATTTCAGCCCAATTCAGTGCACTATCCAAAAGGTTAGGAAATAATAATAGGGGATTTTTTTCTTTTCACACATATCATTCTTACAGCCAATAACGATTTATTATTCCAGTATTTGTGCACATGCCTATGCCACACACACCTATGCCACCTCAATACCATGCCTAATACATGTACGTGCGCAGACACACATACATAACTTCCATATCATATGCACAAATACACACCCAATCTTCATAATCATGCACCGAATACACATATGCAACTCCAATATTACAATGTTCAGCATTGTAACAATGCAGGGATCCAACCCCATCATCCACTAGCTGTGAGGGTGTGAGTGAATCTCCCCCTCTGAACTCAGTTCCCCTCAGGTGCAGCTGGGTTAACAGTCATGTCTAAATCACTCCACTCAACAATGTTGCAAAGATTGGGCAATATTTGTACGTGTGTAACTATTTATCCCTCACTGATTCTTGTATCATACATGATTAACTCATTTTTCTGTTGTTGCTGCAAAGTGCCAGGACACGAGGATAAACCGAAAGAGTTAAATGTTATCTGTGCATCCAGGCACATGTGCAGCCACCCACATGCATGCACACATGCACCCTCACACAGGGCCCACCGTCCAATAGGGGAGGTAGCCAAGAGGGTGAAAAATGCAGACTTGGGCATTGAAAAACAACATATCCTGTGAAAAATTAAAATAGAGATCATTTGTAGTGAATATCAAATATCTTTCCTCTTATCCTCTTTAGCGCATTCAAAGTAACATAGCAATAGAACTTGTGATTAAGAGAAATGACAAAATGCATTATACAGAAGGGAAAAGATATGTCACAAATAAAAGCAAGCATTTTTAAGCTCCACAATCAAGTTAATAGAAAAAAAACAACAATTTTGAGTTTAGCCATTTTCACTCCCAACTGATTTCAGAAACCAGAAATGAGAGAAATGAAAATGCTGTGGTTTCTGAAACTCCTCTGACAGGGGAGGTGGTAGCCCTTATTTAGGCACAGAAACATGCACAATGAACTGCTGTCACCTGCTCCCCAGGTCTTCTCTCCACCTGGCTAATCCCTGATGGAGTCCACCCAGAGAGGAAGAAGAGAGCTTTCCCTACTGGAAAGCCTTCCCCCAAGCTCCTCCCACAGCCCCTCCCATAGCTTCACGGTGAGAACTGCTTCATAGTTGAGATTTCACAGTCCCTTGTGCAGTTGCTTTATCAAATGCCTGGGATTCCTGACAGATCTTGAGCATGCCCTTACAGGTCCTTCTTCCCACCAGCATCTCTCCCCTAAATCATGAGCACGAATGTGTGCGTGAGCACCTGAGGAGACATGGACGTTCTTCTCTCTGTGACATGTGAACTCTTCAGTTGGCTCCAGTCAGTAGTGGGACACACTCATCCAAATGCTCCCTTCATGTGCAGCTATGAATATCTGGAAATTCGTCTTCCTTTCTTAGCTATGGCTAAGGTAGGGAGCAAGTATGGAGTTTGCCTCAACTCATGGTGAGGACCTTGCTCCAGAGGGTCTCGATGGCTGACTTTCCAGAAGCAGGTGACTCCTTTTTCTCGGAGGCACTTCCTCGAGGTG
The DNA here is from genome assembly GCF_050624435.1 of Tenrec ecaudatus. Lineage (NCBI taxonomy): Eukaryota > Metazoa > Chordata > Mammalia > Afrosoricida > Tenrecidae > Tenrec > Tenrec ecaudatus. Next base: position 5,066,668 of record NC_134544.1, on the reverse strand, counting down.
GACTAGGAGCTCCGCCTTTGGTTGGCAGTCATTGGCCCCACTCACTAGTCGTTCTCTTTCAGCCAGAAAAGGTAGGCTCAGTGCAATGGCCTGTCCTCCTGCATCTTGTTTTTGCCTCATCCGCTACTTTGCATGATGCCAGATGTGAACCATGCCTAACCTTTTCCCTTCCTGATGTTCTGACTAGGCTTTAGCTCTTCTTTCACTTGGCTCTCCACTTGGATTCCCCAAAAGGCACAGGAAAGTCAAGAGGTGCAAGTTCAAACTCATCACCTTCTATCTCCTACTTTGTGACCTGAGACCTCGCCTCTGCTACTTGTGTAATCACGCCCCTCTCTAAATACTCACCGAGCCCTGAGAGGCCACAGGGAGGAGTCATCAGAAGAGCTCATTCACAGCTGTATCACCTTTTCCCAATTGTCTTTGTGTCTGCAGGTTTGCCCTTTCCTCCACACCCATCAGTCTCGCAGCTGTTTCTCTAAAGAGATAAAAACAACAGACAAGCAAACAAACCAACAATCCTGACCACACCATCCTCTAGCCCCTCACCTCCAGATGAACACTCAAGCTTCCTAACAAAACAAGCAGGACAACCCTGACCTAGCCTGTGACCCCTGCTCACCCCTTCTCCCTTACCTACGGTAATAGTGAGCGTTCCATGTTCCAGGGCTACCTTCCTGTGTGACGTGGTTTCCCATCACTGTGACCTTGTTCAGGCTGTTGATTCCACCAAGAGCACTGACCCTGATTTCCTTTGCCAGGAAAGCATGTGTCCATCCCTCAGAAGGCCTGTCCAAGATAATTTTCTCTAACAGAATTTCATTCTTCCTCCGTCCTTTGCACACTGCAGCCCTGTATTTAGCAACTGTGCATTGCAATGATGTGTGTGGACCTGCTTCTTCTATTGACCATGAGTTCTTTTAAGTCAGAAAACTCCATGTGTCATATGTACTTTTTAAAAAGACATGTTAAAAAGAGCCACACAAATAGCTCATCAAATTCAATGGAGAGAAAGCACTGTCTCGTGGTTTTCTCTCCTCTCCTCGGGCTTCTTTAGCAGGGCATCCCTGAGACGCCATGCTTACTTGCTCTTCACAGTCTTCCTCGCCCCACCTTCTCCATTTACCTGGATCCCCTTGGTCCAGTCTCCCTCTGCTTGTCTCTCATGGAATCTTCATGTGTGCTTTGAGAGATTAATTGTTAGGACGTATCTAATTTTCAGCTTTAACCCATCTTCTGATCCAATATTCCTCTTTGTATTGAGAGTGATTCAATTGTGCATAAGGATTTTGACAATCTGACTCTTGGTGGCAAGGCCAACAGCCTGTTGATTATTAGGATGCGCTCAACTCCCAGTTAATTTTTGTAATCCCTTCTCTGCTTTTCCTACTCCCCTCCTTCCACATTGGCATTATCTCTGGTGTTGAATTCCCACGCAACGCCCCCCCCCCCTTCAAAACCTGTAAAAGTCTGTACAACAACATATTTTTGAACCCCTCAGCTGGCCAGAATTTCAACCATGCTTCTTTCCCATTGTCTGGAGAACAACAGGATATGCCTATGATTCCCCATAGGACTTCCTCTTTCCTTTCTTTTTTCCCAGAAAACATCTGTTTATCAGCTTGGAGACTACACGTGGGCAGATAATTGTCAAATACCAGATCTCTACCAGAATGAACACTTTACATAAAATAGATTCCTTATGAAAAGAGAGCAGGCACAAAAGAGAATCGAGGTTTACAGTTTAGCAGTCATCAGAAGTATTCTGTTTCAAAGGATAATTGGAACCCAGGGGTAGACAGATGCTCACATTAGAAACAGCATCCTTCTCCAGTGTCTGTGGGGCACGACTCCAAAAGTTTCTATTCAAATCTCTTGTGACTGGTGCCACTATTGTTAGAAGCGATGAATAGAATCGTTTGTCGATGCAGCCCAAAGTCAGAACAAATAAAACCCTTGACTAAGTAGTGACGTGTCTCCAGAAAAAAGACAACCAGGTGAGTCGGAAACATTCTCAGGCACAGGATTCTGCCAACACCCCCACTCCATGGTCTATAAATCACCAGCACTTATTTTTCATGAAGCCCCATTGACAAGAAATCATTTCATCTGCTCTTAAAGATGCAGGTAGCAATACCAAGGTAGATCACTTTCAGTTTCTATGTGGGGAGATAGATTAAAAGAGGATCTCTTTTCTATCTTCTGTTTCTAGTGTAGTTCTCCATCTATTCTGTGTACTCGTTCAAAAGAAACCTTGTCATGAGCTCAGTTCTGATTCCTGTCCAGCCCATTTGGGTCAGTGGGGTAGAGCTATACTATAGAGAACTTCGGTTGCTGTTGTTGATTGCTGTGCTTCCAGCTCATAGCAACCCAATGAGAACAGAACCACACGGCGCCATCCTCTCCATCGTCAATGCACCATGTCCGTCATCTCTTAGAGTGGGCTTCCTTTTTCTTTCTTCTTTTTGGGCTGCCCCTCCATTTTACCAAGAAAAATGTCTTTCTCCAGTGACTGGTCTCTCCTGGCAACATGTCCAAAATACAGTCTTGCCATCCTTGCCTCTAAGGACCATTCTGGCCATGCTTCTTCTAAGACAGATCTGTTTGTCCTTTCAGCAGGTCCTGGTGCCATCAATATTCTGTGTCAGCAATCGCAATTCAGGTGGATTCATTTTCTTCCCATGACCCATTTTCTTCTCATCTCCTTCCCATGACCCTTCCATAAGGGAATGTCCAGTTGCCTACAGATGGGCTTTGGTTCCCCACTCCACCCTCCCCCTCATTCACAATTATATGATTTTTTTTTTGTTCTTTGATGCCTGATACCGGATCCCATCAACACCTCATTGGGATCACAGGTTGGTGTGCTTCTTCCACGTGGGCTTTGTTGCTTCTCAGCTAGATGGTCACTTGTTGATCTAGCCAATGCAAGTTGTCCTTTGCAACTCTTGTTATAAGGTTAAAAACAAACTGTGCTTTATACAATTGATGTATGTATATTTATGGATTGTGATAAGAGTTGTATGATCCCCTAATAAAATGTTCATAAATAAATAAATAAACTCCTCACTGCCATTGAGTCAATTTCAACTCACAGGGACTCTATAGGGTAGATTACAACTGCCCCTCTCTTTACAGGAGCAGAAAGTCTTGTCTTTCTCCCAAGGAGTGGCTGGTGCTTTTGAATTGTTCACTTTTTTATTATCAGCCCAATGTGTAACCACTATATCACCAGGGCTCCTTAGTGGTGATTTTTTAGAAGTAGATCTCCAGACTCTTCCTCCCCGCTAAATTTTAAAATTCTCCCATTCTTACTCCTCTCTTTCCCTCTTATTGTTTTTCATCCAACATGTGCGCCATTCACCTCTGTGCGCCAATCACCTCTGTGCGCCAACCACTCGCTCAATCCCAGGAGAGTCCCAAAAGCACTGTGCAGCGAGATGAAGATCCTTGCCCTGTCTTTTCACCGGGTGCAGTCTGTTCCGCTCTCATCCAATGGCCCATCTTGATGCTCTTTTTCCCCTTCAAAGTTACATAGCCAATATCTGACATCTTACAGTTGATTTCTGTAGCAGCTCTTCACCTCTCCACCTACGCTGCAATGACCTCTTGGACACCGTGTGGTTCAGTGGGCTGCAGCAGGTTCATAGGGCTGTGAAACCAGCAGCACATACAGGCCCTACTAGGCAGACAGTCCACTGGAGGAGAACAGGCATGACATTGGAAAACTAAAGACAAGGTCTTTGCCTAGTAAAAAGAGCCCTGGCATGGCACATTCTGTATCAGCTGCTAACAGGAAGGGGTGCGGTTTGAACCCACCAATGGCTCATAGGAGAAGAGACCTGGCGGGCTGCTCCCATAAACATCCGCAGTCTGGGATGTGTATGCTTTTAAGTTATAGCTATGCTTTTATTCTGGTTAGGAACATACACCACTGTCCCAACGGGTGCAATGCAGGGATCTTGATTACGGCCTTTGAGTTGTGCGACCAGTCCCACCCTCTTTCTTTCTCCCTCATTAACGTCAATTCACTCTCCCTAAAGTTTCTATCCCCTCCTCTGAGCTGCTGTTGTCAATCTGAACCCATATCAATAGATATTAAAGGCTCACGATGCTCAAGGAAGACTCTCTTTGCGCAGAAACCTACAAATCCAAACTCACTATGACTCAGGACAATTGAGAATTGCTCCTGTGGCTTTTCAAGGTTGTCGATCTTTACTGGGCCAGAAGCTTCATCTTCCTCTCTGAGAATGTCTAGCAGGTCAACATGCTGACCTTGTGGCCAGCAGGTGAGTGCATAGCCCACTCCACCACCAGGGCGCAGTAGGTAAACCTGTGTTTGTTTTGAAGGAAATGTAGGGGTAGCTTTGATTTAAGGCTTGAAGGTGATATTGGGGCAATAACTTCAGTGGTTTTTCCAGACTCCATGGCTCCAGAAGTTTGGATTCCAGAGGTTTTTGCCATAGTACCCTGATGATTCTCTCTTACCTTCTGATATTTTTTCCTTCTTTGTTTATATTTACTTGTTTTCTAACTCATATATGATGCCATTTAATTGGGGAGATTTTTGTGAAGTCCTACAAGTTTGGCCTGGGTGAAGAAGGTTTGAGGACAGGGAGGTTCAGTGTTCTCCCCTTCATCTGTTTGAGTCAAAGGTCCTCATTTCACGAGTCAAATTCCAGTCTTTCTCAACCAATGCTTTTAGCTTACCCCATACGACGTCATGGGACTAATCTCATTGTTGATCTTAAAACTCTAGAACACTTACAAACTGCCTTCAGATTTGATTCGCTGCCATTCTAGCTCTGGGCTTATAGGAGATAAAATATTATGCAACATAGACTTTTCTGACTTTATTTTAGCCACACATTGAATCAGGAATATATATATATTTCCAAAGGCAATCATTAACAGCCACTAATTCATAATCCTTGTAGTCAGTCACCTCCTATGATGGTTTCAAACATGTCCACACATTCTAGGACCCTTACTTTCAAGGTTAGGGTCCAATTCCTCTCCCATCCAGCGACTTGGATAAAGAAATGGCAGAGTGTGAGTGCCAGGGCAGCTTGCTATTGGTAGATGTCACCGAGTCAATGACAGCTGATAACCAGCCCCTGTGCAGAGGGAAGGGCCCCGAAGGTCGTCTAGATTGTCATCTCCATGGGCGAGGATGTCTAGGTCTTTTCCCATGGAGCTGCTGAGTGGGTTTCAATAGCTAAGTTTTAGTTGACAGTTTAGTGCTTCCTTCTTCAGTGGCTCTTAGAGCACCTTCCCAGATCCAGCACATTGCAGGAAGTGGCCATGGCATTAGGACACTTGGGTGGTCCTGATGAAGAAGTCTGGGTGGGAAGGAGCTCAACATGCCTGCCAACGCCTAGCAATAAATGGAGCTTCTTACTACAGGTCATGGACCAAAGCATCTTGAAAGCTGATTCTTGAGACCATTAGGCTTTTAGAGGGTTGAAACCCAAATGTATATTTCAATGGCAATCTCTTTAATTCATTGAAGCCATGCCACCCTACTGAAGTTCTGATCCAGAGAAAGTGTGAAGTATGAAATGTCTATTGCATTTAACTACTAATTTTGGACTTATTTCTTTTTCTTTATTTACCATATTAACAGATATGTTTATCGTTACATATCCATCAGTGTGGCTTTCTATACCACTTGAAATATGCATATCTTCCTCAAGAAGATTCAGTTTTCCAGTGCTTCTTATTTGATACATATTACTGCAAAGCCATTATAAAATACTCAGGAGGTATTTGATTAAAAAATAAATACTAAATCAAACTTCGCATATGATTGACTCTTGTTGGCAAACGGTATTTATCTGATAATTCCCGTGTTAACTAGAAAACATCACTGATGTATTGCCACAAATTTATAATTTGGTGCAATCTTTTATACAGAGCCGTCAGGTCATTCATTACTGTAGCGAGTAGTTCGATGCACAGATTGTGCTTAACTTATGAAATTGGACTTACTTCTTGGGGCTAGCTAATACACTCCTTAGTAACCCCATTGCAGGCAAGTTGATTCCAACCCACAGGGCCAAGAACTGCTCCACACCGCCCACAGTCTCCACAGCAGCAGTCTTCCACGTCGCTCTCTTCTGGGGCAGCGGGCGGATCTATTTATTTCTGACCTCTCGCTATCCTAGCCTTCCGTTCATCTCATGTCATCATCTATGGTAATCTGAGCGATCGTGGTATTACTTCTGAGTCCATCAAACACATTCTTGTTAGATGCCACTGAATCCGTTCTGGCCCATGGGGACACTACGTAGGACAGAACAACACACCACGTGGTCCTGAGAGTTCCTCACGATGGTTATGTTTGAGCCCATTGTTGCCGCCATGCCACGGTGTCAATCCATCTCATCAGGGGTCCTCCCCCTTTTTGGAACCCCTTCTACTTTTCCAAACAAGATGTCCATCCAGCAGGAGAGGCCTTCAAACTGTTCCTGAAAAAAGTCTAAATAACTTCTAATTTCATTTTTTTCTATAAGCTTTGTAAAGCTTCCTCATATATGAACAGTGCAATTCCAGAATCTCATTCTGGGGGTCAGATTCCTAGGTCTGCCCTTGGTAACACATTCTGCAGCATTCCTGACAGGGACTAAAGCCAGCAAGTAGCCATTATTTGGGGGGACTCTAGAGAGAGTTCCAGCCATGATATAACAGAGCTGTGGCTCCTGGGAAGGAGAAAGTGAGGACCTTAAATGCTCTCACCCCCTTCTCTGATCATCGAATGGTTGGAGAGAATTCTCCAGTTATCAAATTCATCTGGTCCTTCTCAGTGGGCGAATTCAACCAGAAGCCAGAGGGTCAGGAGCTTAGATGATGGTGACTGTAGGAGACATACATCCACGCACAAAGCAGAGGAGAGAAAAGCGAACAATGGATCTGGAGGGGCAGGTAGAAAAAAGGACGTGGCTGAAGCTCCTCCTAGCATTCCTTATGACCCAGCGATGCGATCCTCAAGAACTCTGTCTCCTTATCAGATACTCGATAATTCATTGAACGGCCAGTTTCTCCAATGATGACCATAACTGAGGAGGATAAAAACAGACTACATAAGCCTCCCCTGGTGAGTACCTAGTAGTAGATAATCTGAATCCTCTGAACTTCATGAGGGCCAGAAGATGTCAGAGATATGAGTTTTGTTTGTATTTCTTATTTGGAGTGAAGTATACCAAGAGCAAGTTTAAAGGAAGCATAAGAAAATGAGTGTCCAAGAAAAAAAATTACTCAGATTTTATTCTTATTTATGAGTTCTTCATAACATCAGGACACACAAAGTTAAAACCCTTGAAATTGATCATTCTTCCATTTTTATAGGAAGTGGAGAAATTAAACTTCATGTCTTATAAAATTCTTTTATTCTCTTAGTTAATAGCCCAAAGATTTCCACCCCCATAGAGAGCTGGAGGTTTCTAGATTGTGTCCTCTGTTGAACTGGCCACAGGTGTGTCCTGGGCAAGAGAGCTGCTTCCTGTTCCCTCCTGCACCGCCCCCATGCCCTACACAATACATAAACCAGTATGAAATCATCCCAAGAGAAAAATGAGATTCTGAAGCATCAAAAGGCTCTTTTGATCTAGAGAATACTTTTGTAGCATGACTCATAGCACATTTAATTGCCGAAGGAATGGGAGGGAAGCAAAGACTAAGCAGAAAGACTTAGAATTGCTCCTCATCAAGTGAAGGGGATGTGAGGTTGCTAATTCTTTTTCCTCTATGCAAAAAAAAAAAACAGATGGCAGGATGAAACGCTCAGAATATCTGAAATCTACAGATCACCAAGGAACAGGCTCACGTTGTAACCGCTGTACACTGTACCTAATAGGAGACCTGAACCCAGGCAAAAATTGAGAAGGCTACTTTTGTATGTGATGCCTTTGCTGTTTTCAGAACCCCATTCTTGCAGAAGTTCCCATTGTGCTTCGACTTGACAGCTGCCCAGGGCTCTCTTCTGCTTTCAGATGTTCACGGTACTCCCGACCGCAGCTCCTCGAACATTCATGAGCACCCGAGCTGTAGTGGGTGTGGGGGCTTCAGGGTTCCCCGAGGTTAAGGTTATCACAGGGCAAAATCAGGCAAGCAATACAATAAACATGCCGCGTGATAAGAACGTCGAAAGGTAGCTAGACGACACCACGAGGCTATAGAAGACAAGAGAAGAGGAATCACAAAACAGATGATCCCCCAACCAAATTCAAAACCAAACTTAAGCCATCCATACGGTGACGACTCAGCAATTTTGTGGGGCAGGAAAGAATTGCTGCTATGAGTTTCCCAGACTGGAACTCTTTAGGAGTGGAAAGCCTGGCCCTTCTCCCGAGGAGTGGCAGGTGGCTGTTAATTGCTGGCCATGGGGATCACAGCCCATTTCATAGCCAATATGCCACCAGGGCTCCTTGATACTCCAACATGGCCTTATGAAATGAATGAGTAATAATTTTCACCATTTTTGATCAGCCAGACACTGTTGAAGTCATTGAATGTGCATAATCATGTGCTCCCACCACCACCTATGAGGTTAAGAATACCCAACTCGCTGCCATCAAGTTCAGTCTGACTCCTAGTGACCTGAAAGGGCAAAGTACAACTACCCCTGTGGGTTCAATCTTCATAAAAGTAGACAACCTCATCTTTTCCCCATGGAAGACCTAGTGGTTTCAAACCACCAAGTTTGTGGTTGGCAGCTCGGTGCCCAGTCCACAGCCTCAGTAAACACGGCAGGTTTAGTTTCCCCCGTGAGATAAGTATTTCTGTTTATTTCATAGCGGAGACCGTAGAGGTTCAAAGAATTGATTGAGGGCCTTGGAATTAGGATGCAAACGGAAGTCGTGGAAAGGGAGGGATGTATTCCAAACCAATGAATCAACGAAAAGGAGGGTGCTTGGAGGTGGTGTCTAAACAGCAGAGATTTTGTACTCCCAAGCTTCAAAAATAATTATGAATTGGGATAAATAAAACCTGATTAGGAGCTCATTCAAATTCTGGATCTTAGAATAACTATTTCCAGGATTCTGTTCTGAATATGTCGCTTAACATTTCTACCTCCTTAGAGAAAATTTTCAGAGCCCTAGTGGTGCAACTCGGTCAGCCTCAGACTGCTCCCTGAGAGTTCACCATTTCGAGCCCACCAGCAGATAGATGAGGTCGTCTGCTCCTGTAAAGGCCAGCAGCCGTAGCAACCCTAGATAGCATTGCCTTGAGTTAGAATTGACTTAATGGCAGTGGTGGGTTTGTTTTATTTTCTGTATGTACATGTGTTGGGGGTGGGGGTGCTAAGTTCTAGAAGATCTGTATTTCATCAGCTTTTGCTGATTCATTTGCTTGGCTATGTAGTATCTTTCATCTAGAATGAGATGTATTCTTCTTTCGCTTTCAAAATATACCACAGACCAGAAAGTTGCTCAGCATCTAACAGTCACTTAATAAATGTCTTTAACTGACTAAAAATTCTAAGAACTCCTAGCGGTGCTGTCTAAAGAGGGCTAACCCGCGAGCTTCAAGGCTAGTGGTTCAAACCGACAACTGCTGACCTTTCCGCTAGAAGTTTATGCCTTAGACAGAAGATGAGAATTTCTTCCCCTAAAGATTGGCAGGCTCAGAAACCCTATCTACGACAATGGGTCGGAATCAACTCCATGACACTGGTTTGTGTGTATGAAAGTGGCATTCTATGATCATACTTCCCGAATTCTTATCAAGAAGAGGAACTAGTCCCCTTCATCTTGCAATTTTTTTTTCTAATTTAAATGCAACTATCTCAATCTCAGAAAATTTGGAATAATAAGATTTCTTAAGAAGGTATTAATATCACCAAATGATTGAAAATATATAAATAAATATAAAATCTTATAAATCTTATCTAAGTAATTACCACAGAGAAATCGTCAACCACCAAGAATGAACTGTGCCCTTTTCTTGGTAAATTGAAGTCGATTGTATGTGAAATGTAGAACCAAAACCAGACCCACGGTCATCGAATCAAAGTGACTCTGTATAGCGTTCGCTGAGACTGTCAAACTTTACGGCAGACAGTAAACAGCTTCATCTTTATCCCGAGTAGTAGTGGATGGGTTTGAACCTCCAACCTTGCATTTAGTAACTGATGGGCAACCCACAGCACCCCCAGGTTTTCTTGGGTAAAATATATGCTGCTCAAAATGAGAAAAAATAAATGATGGCAAGGGGATGTTAACTGTTGCTCTTAAGTTGATTCCTCCTCATGTGTTTGCAGAAGACAGCTATGCTCCATAGGAATTTCCATGGCTGACGCACTAAGCCACTCACTGGTGGGTACCCCAGGGACCTGCCTCACCATGTTAGGCAGCTGGTAGAGAACTTGGGGTCTGAAGTCAATGTCTTTATACTCTTAGAGTGAATTTCTTTAGGTTACCCTGTTTTAACTACTTCTTGAGAAATCCATCTCAAGGATTTGCATCCTGATGGGTGATGGAATGTCTACACTCTAAGCCATCATCCCTCCTAATCCTGATATCTCAGGATGCTCCCTCTTCTAATGGAGAGATGAGAGTCTAGCAAAATTCCAATACTGACTATCCAGTTTCACTTAAGAAAACATGAATGCTTCTGCACTTGCTCTCTAAACCTCATACGGGTATGTATGTCACTACCATACCGTTACTAAGGACAATCACACCTTCTTCCTTTTGTCTTTCAAAGCACGGCCATTTAATAATCAAAAAGTGAACAAACAGGGGTGGGGGTGGGGAGAGGGGAACGTCTGTAGTTTGTATGAAGCTTGAACGTCCAATTCTTTCTTATTGGTCCCCTTTTATCCATAGTGTTTAGTCAAATGCAAAGTGGAGGTTATCTCCAGACACCTGAACTCACTGTCTTCTAATGGATTGTGACTCATAGCGAGCCTGTAGGACAGGATAGAACTGATCCACAGGCTTCCCAGGGCTGGGGCTCTTTACAGCTGCATACTGCATCCCCCCGCCCCCGGAGCAGTGGATTCAAATCACTGACTATTAAAGTGCTACAAATATGACACCCCAGGGCTCTTAGGTGCACAATATTCTCAAAGCAAAATGCATGGCAATTAAGTGAGTTAAGATTCATAGCAATCCTGTGTAGGATTTCTGAAGTGGTACATCTTTATTTTGTTGGAGAAGACAGCCCCATCATAGGCTAATAATAGCCAATCATCATATATAAGAAGGTAAATGAGAGAATAATTGGGAAGTGAATATAAAGTCCTCAACTAATATCTGAGGGATGCTGGTAGCACAAAGATAAAAATTTTAATGGCTAGCCTAAATATCAGCACTTCAACCTCCCCCCCCCCCCCACAAGTCTGTGGTCAAAAGCCCCAGTGATCTGCTTCTGTATAGATTCAGCCTAAAAACCCAGTGGGTCCCTTCTCCTCTGAAACTCTTGGAAATGTCACCAGGTGGCCCTGACTCAGTGGCCCCTACCTAGAAGACTGACAACCAAGCCAAGATGAGAGCAATGACTACATTCTACATCTCAGCACCTGATTCTCTCTTCTAGGATTCTGTTGAAAATTGACATCAGAGTTCATGATAATAAAATTGTGGCAGGATATACCTCAACTGATGTCATCATTTATTTGACCCATGATAGTGCTAGCCTATTTTCAGTCACATATGAAAAAGGCTAAGTTGGCACAGAATCTTCATTTTCATACTAAATGGAGTCTTAAACTGAACAGTGTTGAAGTTCTACACATTTAAATCAATGGACTCACTCCCTTCTTAAACCTTGTGCTAATTATCAAAGAAAAGTATATTTTTTAATTTAATAACTGAAAGTCTATTTCATGTTCAGAACATGACTCTGGATCAAACACTGAGCAATATCATGCATACAATAAAGTAGGTGATGAAAAAGTGTGGCAAGAACAAATTAAGGTTAAAATGACAACTCCTGAGCCAATTCTCTAAACAATGAAAGTGGCAGAGAGCTGGGGACAGTGGGAAGGTGTCAGAAATTGCTGATAGAAGCATTGCTGTTACTTCAAGGCCTTCGGCAAAGTGCCTTCTTGCTGATAGGTGTGATTGCCTTATCGTTTAATGGACCGTGATGTGATTACTCAATGAAGCTTCAGGCATAAGACTAAAAAAAATTAAATCTCCCTGCCAACAAGTTGATGCCTACTCATAGCAAAACCTGTAGCACTGAATAGAACTGCCCCCATGGGTTTCCAAGACTGTAATCCTGTACACAGTAAAAAGCCCAGTCTTTCTCCCACTCAGGCATGCTGTTGATTTAAAACTTATCAATTTACCACCCAATTCCCTCTTTTCCCCTATATCCCTAGCTAAACCTTTATAAATATTTCCTAAAATATTTTTTACCATTTTCATAAGGCCTTATCCATTCAATGATATTTTCTTATCCAAAGGAGCACAGGTAGCATAGGAGTTGTGCATCAGACTGTAACTGCAGGGTAAGCAACGTGAAGTCACTCAAGGGAGAGAGATGAGACTGTCCACTCCTGTAAAGGAGTAACGTCTCAAAAACCCACAGATGCAGTTCTGTCCTGTCCTGCAAGATCAAAGATAGACTGGATGGCAAGGATTTTGGGTTTTGATTTAAGAGAACTAGAGAATTGGGCATCTGGTCATGGATTTTTAAAATCTAAATGCAACATAAAACTGCCTGTATCACATGATCACAGTCTTTCTGGTTATTCTTTCATTGTATGACAAATTTTTGTTCAGGATGTCAGCTACTAACAAAACACTGGAATTTGAAAAATATTTTTTTTTCTTTTTCATGACATTAACAGCATAAACTAAATCTAGGAAGATGTCTTCAATGCCAATCATTGCACACTGTCAAAAAGTGACTGATATCTAAGTTTTTGAAAAGTTGACATTAAAAATATTTCCTTAAAAAGAGAAAATCACAAGTAATTCTCAAATTAACAAGAGAACAATAATTTGCCATAATCTCTCTTAATAAAATAACATGGGTATAGCCTCAAAATATTAACTTGTATATGATATAAAACTTAATGTAGAAATAAGCAAATAAAATCACAATGAAATGAATTTCTATAGAAATCTGAATGTTTCGAATATTATTAAAAGGAATAATTTTCAAGCCTAGAATGTATAATGATAATAAGGGGTATAAATGGATATAGGGAATACAGGGGTGGGTGGAGGGGAGATAAAAAGGGAAAGGGGATTTAGGGAGTAACTAATGAAGGCAGGAAGGGGGCGGAGCACTAGAACACATTGTGATTGCATAAATCATCTTAAAGGGAATTTAACAATGGGGGAGGGGGAATGCGCTAAAATTGATGTGGGGGTCATTGTAAAATTCCCTGGGACAACATTGAATGATTGAACTTTTTAATTATATGACATATAAGCCATTAGCAATAAAAATGGTTGAAAACAAAAATTGGTTCTCTTTCTACTTCCTAGATTGATTATGTGTCCTGATTACATATATTATGTATGTTTAAGGAGCTCAGCTGTTGTCGGCTAATCAATTGGGGAGGGGGGAGCTAACCACAATGTCGGACATTCAAACCAGCCACACCTCAGGTTAAATCGATCTATGCTTAATAGTAAGGTCCCATAAAGATTTAAAATCTCTAACACTCTGTATAGTGTCACCAATGACAGGCTGACGTGATGGCAGGGGAGATATATATATATATATATCACATGACACAAGCGCTTATTGCTGACCTGTCGCATTGTTTGGTGCTGTCAAAGAGCTTCCCACTGAAAATGACTCTATACACAACAGAAGGAACCACCGCCTAGCCCTGAGTCATCATCTCAATTGTTCTTATGTATGAACTCATTGTTGCAGCCTCTGTGCCAATCCATATTGTTGAGGGTCTTCCGAATTCCACTGCCCCTCTAATTTACCAGGCACGATCTTCTTCTCCAGGAACTGGTCTCTCCTGTCCAAACTATGTAAGACGACATATCACTATCCTTGTATCTACGAAGCATTTTGGCCATACTTCTTCCAACGCAGGTTTGTTTGTGCTTTGGGCAGTCCGCGGTTCTTTCAGCAGGTTTCACCAGCACCGTAATTCAAGCATGTTGTTTTTCTTTTCTGTCCTCCTTAGTCAACGTCCAATTTTCACAAGAGGATGAAGCAATGGAAAATACCTTGGCTTGGATCAGGTACATGTTAGTCGTCAAAATAACCCCCTTAATTTTCAATCCTTTAAAGAGACCTTGTGCACCAGATTTATCCAATGCAAGGTGTCTTCTGACCTCTTGGCTGCTGCTTCCATTAATACTGTGGATACAAGTAAGAGAAATCTTTGACAACTTCAGCCTTGTCTCCATTTACCATGATGTTAAATATTGGTCCAGTTGAGAGCGCTTTTGTTTTCTTTACATTGAGTCATATTCCATTCTGAAACTTCAGTCTCTAATCTTCATCAGCATGTACCTCAAGTCCTCATCAGGGTCAGCAAGCCAGGTTGTGTCATCTGCATATCACAGGTTGTTAATAAGCCTTTCTCCAATCCTAATGCCACATTCTTCTTCATAGAATCCAGTTTCTCTGGTTATTTGCTCCACATGCAGACTGGATTAGTATGATGAAAAGATACAACTCTGATTTACAACTTTCTAGATTTAAACCATGAAGCGTTCCTTTGTTCTGTTCCCACAACTCCCTCTTGATCCATATTCAAGTTCCAAATGAGCACAATGAAGCATTCTGGAATTCCCATTATTCTCAAAGCTATCCATAGTTTGTTGTGATTCACATAGTCAAATGTGCTGCTTGGCACACTCAATGAGACACAGTAAACATCTCTGGTAGTCTCTGCTTTCAGCCAATCATCTGACATCAGCAATGATTACCCTTGTTTCAAGTCCTCTTCTGAATGTAGTCTGAACTCTGGTAACTTGCCAATATACTGCCAGGACCGTTGTTGGATGATCTTCAGCAAAAAATTTTACTTACATGCAATATTGTTCTATTATTTGATTGGGGAGTCTCCTTTCTTTGGAATGGGTACAAATATGGATCTCTTTCATCCAGTTGGCCAAGCAGCTGTCTTCCAAATGTCCTGTTATAGATGAGTGAGTGCTCTAGTGCTTCATCAGCTTATTGAAATATTCCAATTGTTATCTCATCAATTCCTGGAGGATTGTTTTTGGCTAAAGCTTTTGAAGCAGCTTGAATTACTTCCTTCAGCACTACTGGTTCTTGCTCATATTCTAACTCTGCAAATGGCTGAATGCTGGCTATTTGAGGGGGGTGAGTTTGTTGTGTTTTTTGGGGGGGTTTACATTGACTCTGTTGTATTCTTTCCATGCTTCCTGCATCATTCAGTATTTTGCATCATTCAGTATTTTGCATCTAGAGTATTTAAATCTTGGCAAGGTTTTTGAGCTCTTTCCGTTTAAGGGATGCTGAGCCTATGCTTCCTCTTTGCGTTTCTAACTCAAGGTCATTATCACATTTCAGGATAATATTTTACTTCGTCTTTTCAATTTGCCTTTTAAACGTTCTGCGATTTCATCAGTTCTTCTGCTTTCTGAGCTTAGCTGCTCCATGATGAAGAGCAAGCTTTAGACATCCACTCTGGTCTCTTCATTCTTTCCTGTCTTTTAGTGACATTTTGCTTTCTTCATGAATGATGTTCTCAATGTTCTCTTTCAGCTCCGCGGGTCTTCTGTCATTAATATTCAATGCAGCAAATATGTTTTTGATAGGTTCTCAAAATCATGTGAGATTGACTCAGTAATATTTTGACTCTTATGGACTTGTTTTAATCTCAGATTTAACCCTAATTTATATATGAGCAATTGATGGTTTGTTCCACAGCCAGCTCCCGGTGCATTAGCCTTAGTTGATGATATTGAACTTCTCCATGGTATCATTCCACAGATGTAGAAAATTTGATTTCTGTGTATTCCACCGGGAGAGGTCCACATGTATAGTCACTGTTTGTATTATTGAAAAAAGGGTATTTTCAAAGAAGTCATTGGTCTTGCAAAATTCTGTCATTCAATCTCTAGCTTCATTTCTATCACCATGAAGTTATTTTCCAAATACTATTCCTTCCTCTTTGTTTTCAACTTTTGAATTCAATTGGACAATTATCAATGCATCTTCATTGTATATTTAAACAATTTCAGACTAAATATGGAAGAATTCTTCTTCTGTATCACTAACTTTCGTGGAGAAGAAAGACAGGCATTCTATTCCTGTTTAGAGTTACAGTCTGGAAAACCCACAGGGGTAGTTCTACCCTGTCCTATAGGGTTGCTATAAATCACAATCGATTCCATGACAGTGAGTGTGAGTTTTTGGGCTGTATTGATTGGTGTGTAAATTTAAATAATAGTTTTGTTTATTTGATTTATTTGTATGTGGACAGACATGATCTTACACATAATATTGTACTTCAAGATAGATCTCCAAATGCCCTTTTTTGGCACTGAATGCAGTGCCATTCCTCCTGAATCTGGCATTCTCACCATAGTGAGCCATAAGATTTTCTGATTCAAGATGGCGATTAACAAACCATTTCAGTGCAACGAATGTATAAGGGTGCTTTGCTCAATTGATGTATGTACAGATTGTGATAAGAGCCTTATGAGCCCCAATAAAAAGATTTAAAAAAACAAACCATTTCAGAACACTAATACTTAAAATATCAATTTTTATGAGTTCCATTTTATATTTGACAACTTTGAATTTTCCAAGGTTCACACTTTGTACATTCTAATTTCTGATTATTGATGCTTGCAACTGGTGTCTTGATAACATGTCCAATGTAAAAGACAAAGTTTTGATTCTGGCTATACTTCTTCCAAGACCATTTGTTTTTTGGCAGTCCGGAAACTTCCAATATTCTTTGCCAACACCATCATTGAAATACACTAATTTTTTTGTGGTCTCCCTTAGTCATTATCCAAAGTTCACATACCTATGAAGCAATTGAAAACACCATGACGTGGGTCAGGAAACCCCGTGTGCGCATGGTGACATCCTTGCCCTTCCACATTTTTAAGAGATCCCGGGACAGCAGATTCCCACAGCACAACATACCATTTCATTTGTTCTCTTGACCACTGTCTTATGAGTTGCAAGTGTTGATCCAGGCAAGATGAAAATCTGAACACTTCCAGCTTTTCCTCCACTTATTATAATGGTGTCTAGTGTTTACTTGCGAAGATTTTTGGTTTCTTACATTGAGTTGTAATCCATATCGAAGGCTGCAGTCTTTAATTTTCATTAGCAAGGGTTTTAAGTCTGCTTTACTTTTAGCAAGCTAGAAGTGTATTGATGACTTAGTGGCTTATTTTTACATCACATCCTACAAAATATTAAGCATCATTATCCTGTATGTAACAAATAGTCTTACATTGGTCTGTCATCATTTGTACATGATTCCAGAATGCCATAGCCACCACTCCATCCCCAATTTGTTCTTTAACCTCTCCGTAAGACTTCTGAATTAATCTGTGTAGTTAATGATATTAAAAATGTGTGTTGTCTGCCATCAAGTAAAACTTACATTTAAAAATATAGATAGGATAAAACATGTAGCTCACTTCATTTATTTTTAATTACTAATGAAAATATTTTATTGAATATTTATGCCATATTTATTTTCCCGTGGCTATAGAGCAGCATCTTCTAATGTCAGGAGTAGAGAATTCATGGCATGGAAGTGTAGGGACTTCTCCACACATCAGGATGCAAACCTTGAAGTGAAATTTCTCAAGAAGTGTGTAGAACCAGGTGATTTTATATGGATTTTCAGGATCTAAAGATTTTTGCTCAGGATCCCAAATTCTTCACCAGCTGCCTAACGTGGTAAAGTCGGGTTCGTGAGCGGTACGCACTGCTGAGAAGAACCACCCACTAAATCAATGCTCATTTTCCAGCTAACGCTGGAGCAAAACCTCCTATTGTCTTTATCTCAAACACCCTCTTGTGCCTCTATTTTAAGAGCTGGGAAGGAAGCAGGTGCAGTTGCCTCTCAAACTCATTTCCCCGAGGTCATATCATCATTAGAATCTTCAGTCCCTTGCTTATCACGCAGACAGTGAAATAAATACAAAACATGAAGCCAAAGGAACGAAAATTCCCCGCCTCAGCAGGGAAAGTTCATCCCATCCACTCTCCATTTCTTTTCCGACTAGACCTCCATCTGACTGTGGACAGTGAGGGGAGAGTTCAGGGGTGATGGAGGAAAAGAAAGGGTGGAAAGCACCTCCAGAATTGACATAACATATAATAAACATGTGTGCATGTGTGTGTGTGTGTGTGTGTGTGTGTGATGGGAAGAGAGCGGAGAGAAACAGACAGGAAGGCCAGAGATTGGGCGAGACAGAGACTAAGGAAAGAGGCTACTCACGGTTGAAAGATGTTAAAGCAGAAAGAAATAGATGGCTCCTGAAAGGGAAATTCTATCTGAACATAATGAAAGATCCACCATGCTATTAGTTACTAAAATGCATATAAGAAAGGACTAGAAAGGGGGAAAGAAAAGGAGAAAGGAAGGAGAAAGGAAGGGATGAGATGAAAGATGAGAGAGGACATTGATTTTAAATTCTCTCATCAACTCAGTCGAAAGAGATAAGTGAAGCCCAATATGCACACATGAAAGCGGAGGTGAAAGGACTGTTTGTTTGTTTCACTATGTCAACATCACTGTTGAACTCAAATAATTTCAAAAATGCTATCCAGTCAAGATTTTCAATATCAACATTGCTACCATTTGTTTCTCTATCGAGTATCCCTGTTTGCTGATCCTTTGTCACCATGTTGTTTTATCCTCTGATCAGTTCCTATTCATTCAAACATACCTAGACTAAGAAATAATGGAGCCCAGTGGCATGCTGCTAAGCACTCACCTGGAAGGCTGGTGTTTCAAACCCACTCCTAGGCTCTGTGAAAGAAGGAACTACAGATAAGTGTTTCCATAAATATCATAGCCATAGTAACCCTACTCGGTCACATGGAGTGCACTATGAGTCAAAATCAATCTGTTGGCACCTAACGTAATTAAGAAACACTTTCCTGAGTTTTAGCACAACCAGAATTTTTGGTTTAAAGCTGGGAATTATGGGTAATATATTGTTGTAACATAATATTTTTGGTTTACAACTGGGAATTGTAGGTAATATATTGTAACGATATTCTTGTCAGTTCCCACTCACAGGCACCCTTTGTAAAATAGAAGAAAACATGGCCAAATCCTGCTCTAGTCTCATGATTATTGCTGTATTTAAGTTCATTGTTGAAGCTACTGTTTCAATCAGCTCATGCACTGTCTTCTTCTGTTTGTTTTTTGGTGACCTCCCATATAACAGGAATGGTGTCATTCTCTAGGGCTTATTCCCTTCTGAAAATATGTACAGATTCTGTGAGGCAATTGTGTTAGTCTGGGTGAACTAGAGAAACAAATTCATTGACTCTTATGTGTATATGTGACTTTATAGCAAAGAGCAATTGTGTATTAAGGAAACAACACAATTCTGTCTAAATCAAGTGCATAAGTTCAATATTAGCTCATATGTCCAATACCAGTCTATAAATTCCTCTTCAGACTCATGCAACACAAGAAATGACGCTGAATGCAGGAAGATCCCAGGCCAGTGGGAGGAAAGTCTTGTGGATCCAATGGCGGTGGAAGCATCTAGAGACCTCTGACTGCCATCGGCGTGGCACCGTGTGGCTTGTCAACAGGAATGTGTTGCAGAGAGAGTGTGAGGTCCTACTTACAGGAAACAACGAACAAGTTCCCAGAATCCTCCTGGTGGGTGTTACCTTGTGACCTGATTGACAGACTAGACTCCACCGCTATAACCTATTTGTCAAGCTGACATGGAATTATGTAACAATCTTGCTATTATCCTCCATCCTACGGAGCATTCTGGCTATAGTTATATGAGATAGATTTTTTTGGTTCATCTAGTCCATGTTACGTTCAATATTCTCCGCCAAAACCAGAATTAAAAATGTCAATCCTTCTGAACCCTTCTTTATTCATTCCCAAGCTTACATATATGCATATGAATTGATTGATAATACGATGGATTCAAGTAAAATTGATTTCATGACAATTTCAATCTTTTCATTATTTATCATGATATTGTCTTTTGGTCCAGTTGTATTTTCATGTTCTTTACACTGAATTGAAATCCATACTGAAAACTGCAATCGTTAAGTTTCATTAGTAAGTGCATCAAAGCATGCTTGCTTTTAGCAAGCTTGTACAAATCACAGCTTCTTAATACACCTTCCTCCAATCCCTGTACCTCATTCTCCTTGATACAGCCCAATTTCCTGGGCTCAGTAAACAAGTTTCTATGTACACATTTGCTTGGTAGACAGGTATCTATGTATGCGTTTGCTAGGTATGCAGGTTTAATAAGTATGGTGGAAGGATACCTCCAGTCACACATACTTTCCATGACTTTAAACCAGTCAACATCATTTGGGATTGCCTCTTAGTCTCTGTACAAGTTCCACATGATCACAATGACATGTTCTGGAATTTCCATTCTTCACAGTTTTCATATTTATTTTTCTGAATTAGTTTCTCCCTCTAAGTAAATTATCTGGACTTAAACTTTGAAATTCACCTCTTTTCTCCAGTATGAGGCCACAGAGAATTCTGTTTAGTCCTTGCTGTACTTTTTATTTTAGTTTATTTTTCCTTCCTTTTTTCTCATAGCTGAGAACTCAGTAACTATTTATCATGTGTTGCTCTCAAACACTTTGGCTCTATAAAATTGGGACCCTGTGCTGATGGATTCCCATGGGTGTCATGGAGTGCATCAATGTTCAGTCGGTTCCCATCTCCTTGGACCTTCATTTTCCAGTAGGCTCTCCAATCTCCCTGTGGGACATGTGAAGAGCTTATCTCATGCTCCCACGTGCCCCATGACCAGCATCTTGTCCTCTATAGAAGGAGCTCTGGTTGCATAATGGTTACCCATTGGGTGGCCAACCAGAAAGTCAGCAGTTCAAAACCACTAGCTCCTGCCCGGGATTTTTACTGCTATAAAGAGTTACATTCTCTGAAGCCCACAGAGGCAGTTCTATCCTGTCTTATAGGGTCACGGTGAGTCAGAATGGACTCAGTGGCAGTGATTTGCTGTTTGAATGAGTCCCTCTATGTTTCTGGCAAGTGCACCATTTATTCCAACCTTTAATGGGACTGAATCTGCAACTGGAGGCAGGCCGAGGTACAAGTTCCCCTGCTTCTCTCTGCAGAGCTCCTGGCTCATGCTTGAGGCAGAGTGCCTTCACCTGCTCCAAAGGGAAGCAACTCCCTTTGTTTGCAAGCTCATTGGCCTTGTGGTCAACGCCTTGTTTGAGAGCTACTCCTCTCACGTACTGATCTGGGCTGGAGCCTGTTGAAAAGGAGCAGTCCGACAGTGCAGGATTGAAGATCACAAAGTCTTGGGATGTCAGCCGCCATCTGGAGATCCAGAGCGGACCTGACCCCCGGGAGCGGGCCTGAGCCCCTGGAGCGGATAGCAAAGATGACTGCACAACCCCGCCTGAGGGGAGTGAACAACAGAACGAAATGTGAATGGATAGAGTGAATGGTGTAACATACGGCAATAAATAAATAGGGGTTCCACGGGGTGGGGGGTTAGATAGGTGGAGGAGATAAAAGGGCACTGATATCAAGGAGTTCAAGAAAGAAAATGTTTTGAAACTGATTGTAGTAGACATTGTATAATACTGCTTGATTTAATTGAACTATAGGATGTTAAGATACCTGTAAGAGCTCTCCGTAAAATGATTTTTTAATTAACTATTTTTTTAGTTTTTGTTTTATTCGTTTACATGTATTATTTTTCTTTTGTTTGTGAAACACACATTTACAAAGAAAATGCATGTTCTCTGTAGCCACAGGGCCCATCTCATCAATCAGCAACAGTCTCCCATCAAGGACCCCTCCCCGTGTGTGTTGTGGGCTTTGTTTTCTTTTCTCCCTGGCCTCCCTCCATAGTTCCTGTCCCTTCCCTGTCTCCCTGCCCACCCATCGCCCTCACCAGTTCCCCAATCTCAGTCTTTACGTCTTATTCTTCAGTGTGAAAGCCATCTTTTCCTTTGTTGGTGACATAAAATAGTTATTTTTATGGGATTGACGGATGTTGTTGGGCATGCTTTTCTTTAATTTTGTCCATGTCTACAAGTGTTTGACAGACTTGTTTTTAAGGATGCATAACGTTCCCTTGTAGGAAAAAAACTGGAGTTTGTTTATTCATTACTCTGTACTTGGGGATTTTGATTGTTTCCATCTGTGAGCTATAATAGAAATTTCTGCGATAAGCATAGTTGTGCATCTATCTGTTCATGGTTTTTTCCTTATTCCTTTCGGGTATATGCCACATAAAGAGATTAGAGGATCATAAGGTGTTTATGTTTGCATTTATTTTAGGAAGATCCATATTAACTTCCATAGTGATTGTATAATTCTACGCTCCCACAAACAATGTCTGAGGATTCCACTTTCTACATGTCCTCTCCATCACTTACTACTTTCCGTTTCTTTGTGTGTTTTTCATTTTGCTGACAGTGTCAGTATGAGGTGGTGTCCCATTACTGCTTCAGTTTGTAGTTCTCTTATGGCAAATGAACATGAATATTGTTTCGTGGGATTGTTGGCCACCTGTATATCATCTTAATAAATTGGCTAGTTATGCCTGTGACTATTTGTTAAATGGGTTACTTATATTATTCTTATTAAGATTTGGTTTGCTATAGATTTTTAAAACCAGCCCTATATCTGATATATCACTGCTAAATATTTTCCCCCCAAACTTTGGGTTCTCAGGTAACTGTTTTGATACAGTCTTTAGATGAGCATCGGGGTCGTATTTTTGAAGTGCTGTGCTCTGTTTTGTCTTCTATGCTGCGGGTACTCCCATTATGTTTGGGAGCCTAGTTATGCCCCATAGGAGACAAAGGATCCCTGGTAGCACTGGAGTTACTGGTTACAATGTCCAGGAGTTCAAAACTGCCATCTGGCAAGATGGACCTTTCTCCTCCCGTGAACAGTTACATCCTCAGAGCTCCCCCACTCCCAGACGGCATTCTACCCTGTCCAATAGGGTAACTCTGAGTCTGCATGGACTCGATGGCAGTGAGGTTGGTTTGGTTTTGGTTTATTAAGGCACAGCTAAAGATTTTGTTTCAAGAGATTGGATATTTTGTCTTTAATATTCATCTAAATCAGGGGTGCTTCATATGTTGACCACGATCTACTAGTCAATCGCAAATGTAGTGTGGGTAGATTGCATGGCATTAAAAAAATAGTCATAAGCTTATCATCAATCCCATCACTTAATTGATACACAGTGCAGCCAATCGGATGTAATCTTAGGTTCAAACACATGTAAAAACAGCTGCACTAAGTGCAGCAAAACTGACAAGCTAAGTTATCGTCAATGTTTATACCTAGTTTTTTTTCTTAAACGTAAAAAGGGGGTATTAAAATGAGTAGGGGAGCTGGACCAAGCAAGAAGACAAAAACGTATCACTTTCATATGTAATGGGAGATTTTGACACTACAAGCCAACATTCAGCTGAAGTCCAGAGCGCATGAACAGTTCTGGAACTTACTCGCAGAGGGAAAGCACCCAAACATGAGAAAATGTGCTACCGCCTTGACTGCATTATTCAGCTCTACTTATTTATGTGAGTCAGCCTTTTCCCACGTACAGATCACTAAGTCCAAGCACCGTTCCACCACGACTGATGATCATTTGGAAGTGTGCTTGAGGGTGGCTGTCAGCAGCTACTGTCCAGACTATGCATCCCTGGCTCATTCCATTCAGTGCAAGTCATCAGAGTAAACTCAGGTCGTGACCAAAAATGTACATAGTTAATTGTGTTGTGTTGTGCAGTATGGACTCATGCGGTTATGCAAGGTACATAAACATGCATTTATGAATAAATGTAATAAATAAAAATATTTGTTTTGCATTTCTGTAGTTGGTAGATCATTTTGATTTGATTGTTTTATAAGTAACTCGCATGCTGAAAAAGTGTGCTCACCCTGATCTAAATATATAGAAAAAGTTCAAGAAACATTCATTACAAATTCTATATTTTGTTTTTGATTGACTGGTTGCAAAAAAAGTAGAATATTGATTTTCAATTTCATTTTTTTCCTGGTCCTTCAACTGCAGACTTCACCTAGTGCACTAGGTTTTGACTCTATCGCAAGAATCTGCCTGATAGTATCTGGGGCTGACACTGGGATTATATCTAAAATCTAAGATCCCTCCTTTAACCTAGTTTCAGCAAGAATGAACCCTGCTAAGATTCATGCATTGTGCATTAGTATAAATAAATGATGGCCCTTCTCAATGAACCCCTTTTTAAAATTTATTGGGTGGCAAGCTAGCCAGAGTGGGGCTCTGACTCGATCTGGTAGATAAATCACCTGTTTCCACATTGAGAGAAAATAGCATCCACTGCTTTCCACAGTCAGTGTCAAAGTCTCATCAATTCTGCCTGCGGCTGAACACTCAATATAAGACAAGTCATCTAGCTGAATGTTTATATTGGCAGAGTTATCTGAACAACTAAATAAACTCTGGAAGTAGTGGTGTGCTTCTTTTGGTTGTTGTTCAAAATATGATATTGTATCTGGAGAGAGAAAAGGGCAAGACTCATTTTTATTTCATAGAAACATATTTGATTCGTTGGGGTTGTTTTGGGCTTGAAACCTTATGATAACTGCATCTTGTTTTTGTGGTGCATTAAAAACATGGCCACCAACTGAGGTGCCGGCCCCAATCCCAGCTACGTGGACACCTGCCCCTCTCCCCAGAAGAAATTATTTCAGAGAACAGCACTGGAGCTGCAGCTCAGGGACAGGGACATGTGTGATCAGAGCACATGGGAGCAAATGAAGAGGAAGGAAGAGAGAGTGGAGCACATCCTGGCCCACCAAATCTTGATGATATTCCCACTCAGAGCAGCCAAACCACAGAAAATAACATGTAGCCGGCCCCAGTATGAGACACGACATCCCTCACTAACCCATAGCCCTACAGGGGACAACACTGGAGATACAGTGTGGGAAATCTGCCTCATCTGATTCTACCACACCAAGGCAAAACACTAAGGGCGTGCAACAAAACAGCAAGGGGAACAGTAACGAAGTCCCAGGAAATACCAAATATAGACTTTGGGGTCAGGGCTTGACACCCCATCAGACTCGACCAGAAAACACTCCTAAAGGCCAACAAACAGTCCTTGAACAAACTACAAGCTTTCCCTTTTTGTTATTGTAACTGTTTTTTTTTTACATTGGTCTTTTGTTGATTTATTTTGTTGCTTGGTTTTGCTCTGTCTTGCTTTTGTACATGTTATTATCTCCACAGGTTTATCTAAATAAGAAAGGCTGGAGGAGAAAACAATGGAACTGAGAGTTCCCAGGTGATATGGGGGAGAGGGAGTTGGGGGAAAGGAGGTGGTGTTAACAAACCCAGGGACAAGGGAACAACAAGTGATCCAAATCAGTGGTAAGGAGAGTTTAGGTGGCCTGCTAGGGCATGACCAAGGGTAATGTAACCGAAAGGAATTACTGAAACCAAAGTGAAGGCTGAGCATAATAGTGGGACAAGAGGAAAGTAAAAGGAAATAGAGAAAGAGCTAGGAGACAAAGGATATTTATGGAGGTCTAAATATAGGCATGTACATATATAAATATATTTATATATGATGATGGAGAAATAGATCTATGTGCATATATTTAGTTTAGCATTGAGGTAGCAAATGGACATTCGGTCTCCACTCAAGTACTCCCTCAGTGCACGAATACTTTGTTCTATTAAACTGGCATTTCATGATGCTCACCTTCTGGACACAATCGCTGAAGACAAATGGGTACGTAAGCACATATGGTGAAGAAAGCTGATGGTACCTGGCTATCAAAGATATAGTGGCTGGGTCTTAAAGGCTTGAAGGTAAACAATCAGCCATCTAGCTCAGAAGCAACAAAAAACACATGGAAGAAGCACACCAGACTGTGTGATCACAAGGTGTCGAAGGGATTCAGGTATCAGGCATCAAAGAACAAAAAAAATCATATCATTGTGAATGATGGGGAGTGTGGAGTGTGGCCCCAAAGCCCATCTGTAGGCAACTGGATACCCCCTTACAGAAGGTAGCTGGGAGGAGACGAGCCAGTCAGGGTGCAGTGTAGCATTGATGAAACATGCAACTTTCCTCTCATTCCTAAATGCTTCCCTCCCCCCACTATCATAATCCAAACTCTACCTTATAAGTCTGGCTAGATCAGAGGATGTACACTGGTACAGATAGGAACTGGAAACACTGGGAATCTAGGATGGATGGTCCCTTCAGGATCAGTGGTGAGAGTGGCGATACCGGGAGGGTAGATGGAAGGTGGGGTAGAAAGGGGGAACTGATTAGAGGGATCTACATATAACCTCTTCCCTGGGGGACAGACAACAGAAAAGTAGGTGATAGGAGACATTGGATAGTGTAAGATGACTAAATAGTAATTTATAAATTATCAGAGCAGACAGAGTCTCCCCACAGGCAGCAAAGAGCAGGATAGGTCAGCAATAGCTAGTAGCTCAGGATCTTAGCCAAGCAGGCCCAGATGGGGTCTTGAACTCAAGCAATACAAGGTGACAGGATCTACCAGCCTCCAGCTCAAGCAATGTACATCTGCACCAGCAGCATGGCGAAGCAGGTCTTGAAGTAACCTCACGCTCTAGCGACATGGTTCAGCGTTTGACTTGGCCCATACAAATTGAGGCCGAGAACTAGACAAAACAGCATGCTGGTCCCATCAGCAGAGAGCAAGAGAGATGGGGACAGGCTGTTGAGAGTCATTTAGCTCTTTTCCCTCTAATCACAATTTGGCCTGATTAATCCCACATGTTCCTATTGGCCTAGTTATCACAACAAACCAAACTATCACAATATAATTATTTGCTTTGGGCCTTCTGATGCCTAATACTTGATCCCATCAACATCTTGCGGTCACACAGGCTGGGGGCAACATGTACTTTCAAGCCTTTGTCTCAAAAGCTCTTTCAAGTACACCCATCCTCTTTTATGTTCCTGACACTTGAGGAGCATGCTAGGCTAATCATGGTCAGGCTGAGACACTGCTGGAGAGAAAACTCCTTGGAAAAGGGTGGTCTAGGTGTCCCAATCACTCCAGACTTCATTGTCAGGTTCCAGGAACCAGGCCCGCTGCAGGGAGCCTACCCACTAACTGACAGCAAGGCAAGGCTCCGTGGAGCAGAAAATATACCTCGCTGAGCTCAGATCAAATGATCTCTTATCAGACCAAATTGACTCCATCATGGCCAAAACGGTGGTCTTCAAATGGTAGATTTTGGAATAGACTGGTGATGGACAATCCATACAAAATGCCAATCCAATCATACTTGTAAAATGCTTCTAACAATTTCCCAATATGCAGATAAGGCAAAATGTATTTGTGCTAAGGTTCCAACTCATACGTGGAGATTTTCCCAAAAAGACATGTTTGAACATGTCTCTGCCATCAGAGAATGGCTACAGACAAGTGCTCTCAGTCTTACTTTCCTTGGGGAACCTTTTTAAAAAGGGGGCCCAATCAAAATAGTGGCTTCCGAGGACATCTGCTGGGCCAGTTAAACTCGTGGCAGAGAAGTCAGATCAGAAGCTTATAGGGACTGCTCTGGGGGTTCCAAAGGGCTAATTTTCACCACGTGTCTGTCAGTTTGTCATCCTGTGGTGGCTTGTGTGTTGTTGTGATGCTGGAGCTATGTCACTGGTAGTCAATATTCTGGGTTTCCCTGAACAATGGATGTTCCGTGGACATCGTGTTCAGTAATGTGGAGGGGCAGCAAAAAAGAGGAAAGCTCTTGAGGAGATGGATTGATACCATGGCTATAACAATGGGTTCAGGCATAGGAATAATTTTGAGGATGGTGCAGGACTGGGTAGTATTTCATTCAGTTGTGCAGAGGGTTGCTATGGGTTGAAGCTGACTTGATGGCACCTAACAACAAAGAGGTAACAGTAATTAGAAGATATAGCATCTGGGGTCTTAGAGGCTTGAAGTTAGACAAGTGGCCATCTAATAGGGAAGCAACAGAGCCCACATGAATGAAGCACACCAGGATCAGGTGTGGACAGGATCATGAGGTGTGGATCATGAGGTGTGATCATGAGGTGTGGACAGGATCAGGCATCAGAAGACCCAACACAAACATGCATATCAATGCAAATGGGGGAGGTCAGAGTGGAGACCCAAAGCTCATCTGTAGACAATTGGAAATCCCCTCACAGAAGGGTCACAAGGAAGGGATGAGCCAGCCAGGGTTCAGTATAGCACCAAAGAAACACACAACATTCCTCGAGTTCTTTAATGCTTCCTCCTCCCACACACTATCATGATCCCAATTCTACCTTATAAATCGGGCTAGACCGGAGTGTGTACACTGCTACAGTTAAGAGCTCTTGACACACGGAGTCCAGGACAGGTAAATCTCTCAGTAACAATAATGGGAGTCCAGCAGAGAGGTCAGCCTTAGAGAGTCCAGCCTGGAAAACCCTGTGGAGCATCGCTATTCTACCCTCTGGGGTCCCCATGAGTTAAAATAAGCATGACAACACACAACCGCAACAACACCTCCTGTAGGAGGCTGAAGGACAGGGAAATGCCTCCCCTAGTGTTTTATAGAAGGACCCAAAGTGGTGATGTCTTTCAGTGTTAGTGTTTGAAATCTGTGTCTCACAATTGTTAATAAACACCCTTAATAACCTGAAAATTACTACAGCCAACAGCTGTTGTGCACACATGACTTATATAATCAGTCTTATTACAAGCATGATATATTTACAAATACTAAACAGTTCTTCTTCAATACAAAATTCCAAAAGTCATAGTTACCTTACTATGCATTTTCACCTAGACAAGTAGACAGCTATTTATGCTAATTTATGCATATTTGGGGATTACAAAACTAATTAGCATGAAAATTGCCATAAATGGGGATGGGAAATATATTTTATAATAGAAATTTAGATATATCACAAGTTGACAAATGTGTTATCCATTTAAACATCCCATTTGAGCACAGAAAGGCCTGCATATATATTACACAATTTACATCTTTAAAACAATTTGTCTATCCAAAATATTGGCTTATACATGATAAATTACCATTTACAAAGAAAGCATATATTTTCCCTGCTGGACTATCAACATATATACAGTAAATGCTTTAGAAGTCATCAGATAGCCATTTATTTTATTCCAACCATTAAGACACACCTATTTACTATTTGTTATTTTTGTTGTTGCCTTTGACATGAGAGAAAATTAAATAGAATCAGGGCATTAATTTTATGGAGTGTGATATTTTAGGATCCTCTCACTGGTTGGAAAACAGGAGCGTGGCACTTACTCAAAGTTGGTGCATGAGGCAAGGTCTTTAATTTTTGTAACTCTCGTAAGACATCTGCCTTGTTCTTTTTCAAACAGGAGTTCCCTATATCATGCAGAGTAGCTACCACTGTGTAGACACATTTAAACTGGAAAGAGAATCAATGCAGCACTACCTTGACTTCAGAAGTGTGAGAAGTGTGTGGCAGATCTTTAATTTAAATGCATGTCATTTCTTCGCTCTGGGCCACCCCAGAAATGACGCTGGATTTCTTCTAGCTAACAAGTACTCATAGAGGAAAGAAAATTTCCAACTCTTCTTTGTAGGTTTGTGATTTGTTCCTTATGCAATATCAGATTGCAAAGAATACGCTGCTATTAGCCAATGAAGTTTAGTGTTTGTACTTTTCAACTTGATTATAAAGTGACTTTTCTGAGACTGCACCCTACTGGAAGGTTGATAACCTAGGCCATCCTCTCCACCTTCTTGATCCTTGGTGGGCTGAGTTTTGCACAGAGAATATTGACACCTAACCCACAAAATTATTGGGAAGATAAAATGATATATTTATGCATAATAGTCTCATATGCATAGATATGCATAAACCCTACAGAAATGTTACTATACATATACATGAAATTAGAAGGTTGAGTTGGATTACCTGTAATCTTTTAAAATTATTTCGAGTAGTTTGCAAACTTAAAGTCAAAAGACTTGAATATTATTACCAGACATGTCATCTGCTAACAGACAACGGTGCTGTGGCCAATGAACATCCTTATGGTTCTCATTGCTAACGACCCCCTTCCTAA
Organism: Tenrec ecaudatus; assembly: GCF_050624435.1. Lineage (NCBI taxonomy): Eukaryota > Metazoa > Chordata > Mammalia > Afrosoricida > Tenrecidae > Tenrec > Tenrec ecaudatus. The sequence continues at coordinate 5,036,442 of NC_134544.1, read as the reverse complement.
ATGACACATGTGTGGTTAGTTATGATAAGGTTCTGATGCATTGCAACTCTGTGGATCAGAGGGAAACACGGTCAGCTCCTGCAACACCTCACCATGGCTGCTATGCTGGAGTCCATGGCTTCAGCCATTGCTTCAATCCAGCTCATAACGGTTCTTCCTCCTTTTCATTGACCTCCTGCATCATGACCCAACATGACATCCTTGTCTGGACTGGACATCTGGTGAGAGAATGAACCAATATGGTTAAAAACAACAACCTCTCGATCTAGTTCTATTAAACAGCCAATGAAAACTCTATAATCACATGACCCAGTCTGTAACTGATGCTGGAGATGGGGCAGGACCAGGAAGTATTTTATTCCTTTGAGCAGTGGCTCTCACACTGTGGGTTGCAACCCCTTTGAGTTTCACAGGGGTTACACGATCCATAACAGTAACAAAATTACAATTATGAAGTAACAACGCATATAATTTTATTGTTGGGAGGGGTCACCACAACACAAAGCACAGTATTAAAGGGTCATGGCATTAGGAAGGTTGAGAACCACGGGACTAGAGGGTGGAGGCAGTTGGGAAGGGAATTGAAGGCATTTTCTTTCCTGCTTCTGAAAATGTTTTAAGAGGAAAGAGATTTGAAAGCACTCTTGAGGTGACATGACTAATTTAAGGGTTGGGAAGATGCTCAGGTTTTTTGGTTTTGTTTTTGGGAATACAAGGTTAGGGGGGTGTCACCCCAGTGTCTAGCTGACTTGATAAGGAAGATCCTGCTGAAGAACAGGCGACGGAACCATAGAGGGCGTGTTGGAGGCAGGCTGAGAGGGGTGCACGCCACACAGCAGGTCTTCAGAGGGAAGGCAGAAGCCCAAGGGCCACCTCATCACGCGGAGATCCGGGCAGAGCACGGAGCTAGCTGAGGCTGGAATGCAGGAGAGTGGAATGTCACACACCTGCTGTTCATGTGACCCAGGCGAAGTCTTTGGGGTGTTGATAGCACAGCTGGTTGCTGATGCGCTGAGGCATGGCGAGTTGAGACACATGAGTGCATATCTGAGGAGATTTACAGGGGCAAGTGCACCAGAAAGTGCACATCCCAGAAGCTGTTGCAGCATCTGGTGAGAGGGATGGGGAAACAGCAGGAACGACCTCCACACATTGTCTTTGTTTCTGTGATGCAGGGATACCCAAGCTGCTGTTCTAAGGAAACCTAATAGAAACATGAACAGCTGGGTTCTGGAGTTAGAGAAAATAAATGCAGACTAATTTGAGTGCTTACATTTTTTCTTCTTCTTCTTTTAAACTCACCTATCAGACCTAGGGGCCCAAGAGGAAAAGTGTCTGGCTTCAACCCAGAATTCACCAGCTGCTCTGCAGAAAAGAGGCACGGCAGGCTACTTCTGTGAGGAGACCAGACTTGGGAACTCTAGGTGGAGAACCACTACATGTCGGCATCAATTCCATGGCAACCGGTATCAGACTCAGAGCAGTGCTCGCCTTTCCTGTAGCAATCTGATGGTGCAAAGTTATTTTCTTTTAATTCGTAAGTGCAAGTGATTGATTTTTCATGATAAGAGCATACAGTTTTGGTTGTGTGCTAAAAATCCAGAGATGAGCTTGTGTGTTTATTTGGGGCTGAGCTACAGCTGGTGATTGGATGGGCCATTAGGTCTCACTCAATTTTTGGGTGGCTTTCTTCATTCTCTATTTAATGGTCCACAGAGAAGTTTGTACCCTAATACTACCTTAATTAAAGAGTCTTTTCCTCTAACTCTTGGGGGTGGGGAGGCCCTTCTGGCAGGAGTCCCAACTTTTTACCTCTACTGCCTATGTGTGTAGAGCGGAGATTGTAACATGCATTATTAATGATGCTAGGATGGTCCACATCTTTCTCTGGCCTCAAATAATACAGACTAATTTTAGCATCATGGAATATTGGCTTCTGAAATAGCAATTCTCTTTTAGAATTAGCACTAATGCAATTTATGAATTTGATGCTGCCTCAGTCTGTCAGAAGCTTTTTCTGAAATATAAATAAAACATGTTCCATGAGAATCAGCTATTTTACTAGACACATTCTATGACTGAAACAAGACACAGAGCTCAGACACATTCGCCTTGTTTTGAGGGAGACAGATTCAAAGGAAAGCTGAGGCGTCATCACAGAAGGATGCAATTAAAACAAAATCAAACTGAAGAGGACAGTGCAAAATAAAGGGGTCTCCTTCCCAAATTCAAAAACTCCGTGGCAGTGGCCGCCTTTTCTGGATCCTGAGAACTCACTCCCTATCTCAGATTCTCTTTCCTCCATGAGTCACTCACGACAAATGCATTGTGTTGGGGTCAACGGAGACCAAATAGTCACTCTCCTTTGTATAGATACAACTCATGGAAAGAAAACCAAAATCCTCACAACTGGACCAGTAGGTGACATCTTTATATATGGAGACAAGACTGACATCGTCACGGACCTCCTCTTGCTTGGTTCCACAAGCAATGCTCATGGAAGAGCAGTCAAGAGATCAAACGACATATTGCATTAGGTAAATTTTCAGCACAAAACTTCTTTAAAGGGATGAAAAACAAGGATGTTACTTTGAAGACTAAGGTGTGCCTAGAATAAGCCATTGCCTTTTCTTTTTTGTATTGATCATTTTATTTGGAGCTCTTACATATATTATAACAATCCATAGCTTAATTAGATCAAGCAAAATGGTATGCTTGCTACACCATTAGTTTCAAAACATTTTCTTTCTTCTTGAACTCTTTGATATCAGCTTCCCTTTATCTCCTCCCTCCCTCCCACCAGAACCCTTATTATTATATTGTTATTATTTTGTATCTTGCACCATCCATTGAATACATTCACCTACAATTCTATTATTTGTTATCTTCAAATGGGGTTATATAGCCATCATTTAATGGGCTGGGGGGAGCGAAGAGCGATGGGGACTTGCAGGAGACGTGCCTTTCGGTTGATCACAAATGCCGAGAGCTCGAAGGATATAAGCGATGTTAGGTAGAGAACAGGGGGTTGGCCGGATGGATTATAACAGGGCCTGTTCGCTAAGCCACGGTCTTTCCAATTGCCTCATAGGTATGTGATGGGCGTGGAAGGAGGAAGGCCAGAGAGAAGTGGAAGCAATCACATGATGGAGTTGGAGAAGAAGGCTGAAAGAACCACAGATTGCCGAAATCTACCTAGAATTAAGAAGCCCACCCAGAAGGCTTCTTAGAATCAAGAATGGAAAGACCTCATCGCATGTACTTCGGACATGTTGTCAGGAGAGATCAGTTCCTAAAGAAGGACATCATGCCTGGTAAAGTAGAGGGGAATGTCATAAATGACCCATTGGCAGCTAACAACAACATCCCCAGGATGAATGTCCTGTGTCTGGGTCCACACTGCAGGTCTGTTGGGGAAATTGGTGGCTTTCACATCGCAGATTATATTTTCCAGCCAAGCTTCATAGTACCTGAGGGAGCATTGTGTTAGCAAAGAATGAGGCAGGAGAGTTCATAGAGAAGCATGCACGTATTCATTCTGGTGATTTGGAATTAGTTGGGATTTAGGTAAACATTTTGGTAGCACATGGGCATATGAAGCATTTATCCAGTAAAAAAATAGCCATTTCTGCCATTTTTTGGGCTGGGCACTGACATATACAAGAACCCTTTCTTCTGAGAAAATAGCTGCCATCCATTATAACAATATTCTCTGAGAATCAAACACTACACGGACTTTGTCATTTACTACACGATGTGTAGCATGGACCATACCACAATGAGAGAAAATAAAATCCTTACAACTGTCCCCATGGGAAGCATCATGATAGACCGAGAAAAGATTGAAGTTGTCAAGGATTTTCATTTTCCTTGGATCCACAATCAACGTCCATGAAAGCTGCAGCCAGGAAATCAAGTAACAGACTGCACTGGGCAAATCTACTGCCAAAGATCTCTTCAACGTGTTGAAAGAAAAGGTGTCACTTTGAATACCAAAGTGACCATGACCCAAGCCAAGATCTTCTAAATCACCTTGCATGCCATACACTATGGGCAGATGATGAACAAAGAAGAAATGATGCCTCTGAATTGCAGTGTGGGTGACAAATATTAACTAGACCCTGGGCTGCTAGCTGGAGGTACAAATCCATGTTGGAAGAAGTAAAGTTTTGATGCTCATGAGGAGCAGAGATGGTGGGACTTCACCTCACGCTCTTTGGAGATGTGCTTGGGAGAACTCAGTCCCTGCCAGAGGACATCGCACTTGCTAAAGTAGAACATCAGTGCACAAGAGGAAGACTCTCAATGGGACAGATTGCTTGACACAGTGTCTGTGACAAGGGGCTCCAACCCAGGAAGAATGGTGAGGGAGACTCAGGAGCAGGCCGTGTCTCGTTCTCTTTTACCCGGGAGTCCTCGGGGTTGGAATCCACTTGATGCCACCGAACAAGAAGAAAAGCAATGAGGAGAATTCATGATTCATGAGCCTAAACAAGTGCTCAGGGAAATGTTTCTTAATGTAACAATGAAAATGACATAGAGATATGTACAATGAATTTGAAAACTGAAACTAGAGAATGTTCAGCAACTTGGAGAATTTATGTATTTATTGCTGTGAGGTGCTATGGCAGTGGTTCTCAACCTGAGGGTCGCAAACCCTTTGCGGGTCGAACAACCTTTTCACAGGGGTTGCTCAATTCATAACAGTAGCAAAATTCCAGTGATGACATAGCAACAAAAACCATTTTATGGTTGGGGGGTCACCACAACATGAGGAACTGTATTAAAGGGTGGAGGCATGAGGAAGTTTGAGAACCACTGTGCTATGGCATTGGCCCCCTGCGAACTGCACAAAGGCAGTGGTTCAGTGAAAGGCGTTGTGACCCAGAGGTTAAGAACTGCTGCTTTAAAGGAACTGAATTCTGATGCTCATTGTCACCTAGCCCCACTTGCCCCATAAAAGGGCAAGACCACATTTCACCAATAATACAGAAAAGCCAAACTCTTGGTGCTAGCTGACCTAGGTCACAGTGTTGATCCTTCTCCCAAGACTACCTTTTCTGGGGACTTGATGCCCAGCATCTTGGGCCCTCCATAGGGTCCTCTGTCAAAGAAGCAAGTCAGCTTCCTAGGTTTGCCGATCGACTCCATAACCCCTCTGCAGGAGACAGGTTGATTTTTACATGATTAGCCAGAAGCTCAAGGAGTCCTGGTGGCAAAGCAGCTAAAGCACTCTGCTGACAAGGTTGTCGTTTCGAACCAACCAGAGGCTCTGTGGGAGAAAGGCCGGGTGATCTGTTCCTATAAAGAATGTCACCTAGGAAACACTTGGGGGGCAGCTCTGCTCTATAACTGGCATTACTATGAGTCAGTATCCGTTGGAAAGCACCCCACAACAGCAACCACAAACGCAGGGATACTCACGCAGGACCAGCCCCCGTGGGCCAGGGAAGACAGGTTGTACCTTGCCCCGACCCAGAGTAAACTCCATCTACCCCAATGAAGGAAGATAATGCCCAGAAAAGCACTGCCTCCTCCTCCTGCATGGTCTTCATGCTTTCTTGGGAGCGTGCTTTCTGAAGCTTCCAGGGGCCAACCCTGGCCTGTGGCTCTCACATTGGTTTGATTAGCAAACATAGCCCATATACTGCATATGGTCGATGACAAGTAGCCTTAAATCCATTGATAGGCTTCCTCCTGAGAGATGTCATCTCTGGGGTAGACTTAGAGACTCATTTGACAAACATGACATGGCAGATGAGACATGACAAGACTCCCTCTCAGACTTCTGGGACATTCGTTGTGGGAACCTGAGCTTCCCTTTAGTCTTTCAGCTGCCCCAAGATGGTTGAGTTGGCAATATGTGTATAAGTTCCAAGGGAGATCTATCACCCTAAGGCCACCTCTATGGAGCAAGACTGAGGCTCTCCAAGTGACACATCCCATCTCAATACACACCAGGGTGTGGATCAGTGTCACCAGGGCCAGAAGAACCATCCAGCGGGGCTGTCTTCGATTCTGGCATTACAAAGTTCTTTGATATTTTAAAGTAGCTCTGATTTTAAGCCATTGGGATATGGAGTAGGTTTCATATTCAACAAAATGGATAGCAAGGGTTGCATATTAGGTTTAATTTTTCTAAAATTGTGTCCCCCAATCAGATCCTAATATCCATCCTTCTCTGGCCTCTTCTTGCATTTCTGGCTGATTCCACAGCTTGTCTGCCATTTTTCCTTGTAACATATGTGGGCTGATCCAGAGAGGCATATAGTCCGATTTCCTACTCCATCCCGACCTCCTCACTCAGTCCCTCAGTGTGCCGCAGAGAGGAGAAGGAAGCGGAAAGAGGAGGAAGAAGCGGGAAGATAACAAGAATGATCCCCACAGTGAGATGACAGCATGTTGCTGAGGCAAGTGACTTCTGTTTATGCGGTTCACGGTGATTCCATCCACTGCTCATGGTTCTGGACCATGGATAGATTCCCAGCAGGTCCCAGTCATGAGCAGAAATGTAAATCCAATACTATTGCTTCTTTTGAGGCAGATATACAGCCAACCGACAGATTGCATCATGCAGTGATAAATCCCGTACTGAGCACTCAAAGCAGGAGCACCAGAAGAGAGCAAAGGGGATTTACAGGCCAGTCAATCTCCCTGTTACATAATCCACAGGATGTGACCTGTTGAAGCAGATGGTTTTCCTCCCTAGGGGGAGTCTGTTATCGCCCTAGAATTAACAGGCAGCTGACAACACTGACTATGGCTTAAATCTTTAGATTTAAGATTAAAAGAATGTCATCCAAAATAGGGTGCGCGAGACAGACATGACATGAGTTTTGAAAAATCAACAGCTGAAGAGCATTCATGCATGCATAATATGCAAGTGTATAAAGAATTCCAAATAGGCACGGTTTAGTTGAAATAGTGAGCAGGAGAGCTGGTTTTTTAAAGCAGATGTGCTTTAAAAAAATTAATAGACTGATCTCCATGAAGAATGACCTCCTTTACCATGAGACCAGAAGAACTGAGTGGTGCCTGGCTATCAAGACTGAATTTTTTGATCAAAGATTCTAGAAAGAATCCTGATCCAAAGGGGAGAAATACAGAACATAATTTTAAATATTATGGGATCTAGACTTCATGGATCCATTGAGATCAGATTAATCCCCAAAACTATTGCCAAGAAGGAACCTTTAAACCTTAAATCATCAATGAAAAATATACACTGAAGTCCTTTTAAAACCATTCAATGGTTTAGTAGTTTAACTAGTCTGCCTTGCGCACTATACTCCTTGGGAGAACTACCTAACTGGGATTAAATTGACAATAATTTGATAATTGGATGGGAAATTTAGGAGGCAGCAATCTTAATGGGGGGAGAGAGGGAATCATGCAGAAAAATCTAAGAGACTCGGAGAGAAATCAAAGAGAATGAATCCACAGTGTGAGGGATGTAACAATGTGAAAAAATGTCATTAATGTCAAAATTGCTGTCTGTTTCATAGTTTTTCAACAGCAACAAAAATAAATAAGACAACGTATTTCTTTATCCTGGATGAATCGGTAGCACATCCTTTTGAGTTACACAGAGTAATCACAAAGAGAACAAGGAGTGCATGACCTCACTTTGATGAAGAGAAAAAAAGTGAATATGCATATGGAAACCACCGTCCATTGAAGGTGCCTAAGAATGGGTGGGAAAGCGATGGGCAAATCCCTCTGGAGAAGAGACACACCTGTCGTTGCTGGTGATGGGAAAAGTGACCCTGAATGGAGGTGATTTGCATACACCTCCTTTTGGCCAAGCTAAATGATCTCACTAAGATGAACATAAAAATCAGAAAAAGATGTTTTTGGTAAATGGTAAGACCTACATACAATTTGACAACAAACAAAAATCCTGCGAGTAGTTACATGGGTATGCATGTTTGTGTGCATGTATAGATATATCTATGTAGCTGTATGTTTGTGCATACAAAAATTTATCTCTATGTGTGTGCACATGTGTGTGAATGCACATATATTCGTGTGTACAATAAAACACACAAGGGACATGCCTTAGGTGTAACCAGACCTCATGGGGTTAGTTTGCTAGGATTGGCGCCTTTGGACCATAACCCTGGGAGATAACTCAGTCATTCAGTCCCATGTAATTTATATTTTATATTTTCTGTAATAGTTTTCTGAGTGGTGTCTGAGGTATAGAAGCTTGTGTTCAGTCAACTGAAATGCAATGCTCAATTTCTCCTCATCTGACAAAAGTGAGAGGAAGAAACCGAAGATTCTGAGAAGAAAGTCGTCCATCTAAACAAACTTTTGCCTGATTTACCCTGAGACCAAAATAACTAGATGGTGCCCAGCTGCTACTAAAGACCATTCTGATCAAGGCCATCATAGACAGATACTGATAGAATGGGAGGAAATGTGGAACAGAATTTTAATTCTGAGAAAGTTCAGACTTAGTGGACTTGTCAAGACTAGAAGACCCTCTGAGACAGTCACCCTGAGAAACTCCCTAAAATTTGAATGAAAACAACCCTCCCAAGACTGCCTTCTAGGTCAATAGCAGATTAGCTCAGAAAATACAGAATATCAGCCATGCACATTTCTATTCTTTTAAAAAGCGCCTGCAGGAAACCAGATGGACAATCATGACTCTAGTACCAAGATGAAGGGAAGTGGGCAGGAAAGCCAGCCAACTGGGAATGAAACATCTAGAACAGAATTAATGAAAGTATCTAGACGTTGTGAAAAGTATAACCAATCTCACTAAACAATTGTTGCAATAATGGTTAAATAGCAACTTCATTTGCTCTAAACTTTTATTAAAAAATTAAAGTAAAATATACGTATATTGTAGTTGATGGATGGGCAATGCACAATCCTCTCTAATGGGTAAAGCTGATTTTGTAATACTCGCTACAAGACTGAGGCTAAAATTCTAATAGTATATATAACTCTAATAGTCGACATCAGTAGATCATCACTGTAGGGTCAGCAAAAGGCTTCTGGTACTCTGGATAAATTGCCTTAATTTAGAAGGAAGGTTAAATGTGTTTTTTCTCTAAGGACTATTATAGGTTTAGCCTTCTTAACCGACATTCGGTGATGTCTGCCAGTGGAAATGGGATTATAGTGGACAATATAACCTGCAGTGCTTAATAAAGCCAGTGGTTTTTTATATTAATGTAATAATTTCTCAATCATGATTACATTCTAAAGCATCATTGATTTATTCACAAAACAATTCTGGGCCAACTCTGCTCTGCCAAGCGTCTCCAAGGTGAGTGTGGTGTACAAAAATAAGTAAGATATGGCGCCCTGTGTCCCCAAAGCACTGGGTGCATGGCAGTGGAGGGTAGAGACAGATATAGAGCTGAGTAGATGACACTACTGCCATGGTGGAGTGCAACTGTCAGAGAACATGGCTGTTTATTATGGAGCAAAATATTAGAAGCTCTTTGCATATCTCTTCCTTGAAACTTTGTCGGTTGAGGCAAGGAGATGGAATCGAGAGCACATATCAGGCCACGAAATGGCTTCAGTAGCATTTTAGGTGGAGAAGATGAAACATGTAAGACAGTGGTTCTCAACTTTCCTAATGCCGCGACCTTTTCATACAGTTCCTCATGTAGTGGTGATCCCCCCCCCAACCAAAAAATTGTATTTGTTGCTACTTCACAACTTTAATTTGCTACTGTCATGAATTGGGAGGCGCCTGTAAAGGGGTCATTCAACCCCCAAAGAGGTCGCGACCCACAGGTTGAGAAATGCTGATGTAAAGGAAACTAAGTCTCAGAGGGAGGGCCTAGCATTATTGAGGTGATAGGGCACAGAAGGAAGGAGATGGGGAGTTTGCCTACAAAGAGGCCGAGCCATGCATCTATAAATAAGTCCCAGAAACTGTGGGAGCTGCTGCCTCCTGGTGTCCAGTGTCTATTGCCTTTGAGGAGCAGCAGGGAGATAGTGGGGTCGGGGAGAGCGCTGGCTTAGCTCAAGGAGACCAGCAGAGGGGATGCAACCATAGAACAGGCTTGAGAGTGGTTGGGAAAGGAGCAGAAGTAGACAGGACGTGGCTCTAAAGCCCTGCGGGCTTTTGTCCTCGTGTTAGAGAACAAAATGGAAATCAAACCCAGACTCGGACTGCTCATGTGAAGAGAATAGTGTTGTCAAATTCACGTGGCCCAGCAGACAGTCCCAGTTCCTTCCTCACCAAGTGCGTCAGTACCATTGAACTCGGATGACTAATGCTGCCTCCTAAACGCATTTTCTTCTTCCATTCCATTCTCACATGCCTTCTTAATCTGCGTTTGCTGACACATGCCCCACCCCACACACCCCAAATCCTAGGTTTCTTGGGAGACCAGTATCGGGAGCGCTTCAGTACACTCTGGCCCTCTGAGATCTCAGCCACTCAAAAAAGCCCTCATCCCTGGATAATGCCAACCGTCCATGCACCATAGATCCTATCTAGTCTGTGAGCTCAGTCGACCCTGCGCATATCTTACAGGCTTCTTGAGGCAAGCATATATTTTGGGGTGGGTGAGGGCTGGGTAATTAAAATGGTATTGGCAAAGAATACCGCATGTACCGTGGACTGACAGGAAGACCAGCACTTTTGTTAGGGAAGAGGTATAGCCGATTGTTCGTTGGAATGAAATGGCAAAACTTTCCTGCATTGCATGTTTCAGAATGATAGACAGGCCCCTGGAGAAGGACATCATACTGGTAAATTAGAAGGGCCATGAAAAAGAGGAAAATCCTCAAAAAACAAACCCTCAAGTAATCTCCGGCTCATGGTGGCCCCTGTGCCCTGGTAGAGCTCTGTGCCATAAAACCTTTCGTGACTGCAATCTCTCTGAAGCAGCCCAGGAGGTGTGTCTTTCAAGACTTCTCTTGGTCAGTGTGAACCTCCCACTTTTCCATCGGCAGCCCAGAACGCCAAAGACTTAAAACGCAGCCAACACCCAAAACGACCTTGCCTTCCAGGACGTTCCTAATCACAGCAACCAAGGTTTTTACTGTCTGACATCCCTTTCAGCCTGAAAGCAGACTGAAAAGCAAGGCTGAACACAAAGGGAATAGAGAGAGTTGGAGAGTAGTATAGTCTGAAGTGTAGACGCTTTAGTGGACTCAGAATCTTGGCTGCTAATGAGGAGTTAGCAGTTAGAATCCACTGGTGATTCCTTTGGAGAAAAGACTTGGTCCTCTGACTCCATAATGATCTCAGCCCAGGAGATACTCTGGAGCGGTTTGCTCGATGCCACCGGGTCGCTAAGAGTTGGATGTGGCTCAATGGCACACAACCACAGCCTCCGATTTGTGATGTTTCCCACCAGTGGATCAATTGTGATGTTTCACATGACACCCCTCGTCTGTTCCATCTCCATAGCCTGTGTGTTCTGACGTGGTTTTATTCCTATTGACGATGTCATCCAGAGTGACAGCTATAAGCGGTCTCTGCCACATTCCAATTCTGATGTCACATTAACATAGAGCTATTATTTATACAGTCACATCTATAATTTTCCCTTCCCCTTAAAGGCAATCTAGGGATCAGGTAAGGGCTGACATTTCAGGCAGATGTGTTCCCCAAAATAAAGTCTGTATGTGGGGGAGTCACTTGTCAGATTGAGTTGGTTCAGGCCATTTCTGTCACCTTGCATGAGAGAAACGCTAAGGTCGAATTCCGCAAAATCGCATGCAAGCTCTTCTTAGACATGGAGTTGCTTGTCATATGAAATATGATATATCTTCAAATTAAAACAAATTTGAAGGAGAGAAAATTGAGATTGAACGTGTTGGGTTCCAGCTTTTCCCTGTGGTTTTAATGAAACGCTGAACTCACTGGCACCCTGCAGCTGACACCCACTCACACATCACTACCAAACGTGTTTTAAGGACACGTTTAAAAAAGCCAAATCTTCAACAACAAAAAATAGCAAATGGAATGATAATCTCTTTAATTCCGTGCTGCTTATAAATAAAACAGTGTTTTGTTTTTAATATCTATAAATATGTTTTAAATAAAAGTACTTTAAAAGCAGAAACAGATTCAGCATGCAAGGTATGAGATCATTTAAGCATGGATTTCACTCCACTCTATGCATGTGTGTGTGACTAAAGAGAAGAAGGAGAAAGAGGTTCAAAGTACATACCTCATTAGATGACCTTCTGATTGGTCCCCAAACTCCACTCAGGGGTGATTTCTCCAGGTAGCAGTCTTGCCATATTGTAAGAAGTGTTTCCAGAATGGTTTTCTTATTTACAATACTTTGTTTGGCTTTTAGGAATTATATTGATTTTTCATTATTCCTGGAAAAGTGTTCTTTGTATTACTCGTAAAATATTTGAGCTCTCATCTTGCTTCTTTGTGATCTAGTGCCACTATAACATAGACACCACAATGAACAGAAATGTCTTCTCTCATGATAGAGGAGGTTCGAAGTGTCAATTCAGGGCTCTGGCCCCAGGAAAGACCTTCACTCTGCATTGGCTAGCTGTTTAGCAGCAAAGTCCCAGTCTTCTGCCAACATCTATGGGCTGGGGGTCAATCTTCTCCTGGTCCAAGGAGTTCCCCTCCAAGGAATCCTGGGCTCAAAGGACACACTTTGCTTCCAATTCTTCCTGGGTGAGGTCTCCCTCTGCTCAGTTCTATCTCCTTTAATCCTTTGTCCTATTTGATTCTATTATTATCAAACCAGTAAGAATTAAAGCCCAGCCAAGTAGAAAGCAGGTCTTGAGAGGACACATTCAGCCCATGACACCATGTTACAACCGCTATGATAAGTTCATGGTGACCCTATGTGCAACAGAAGGCAACATTGCCAGGGCCTGAGCCGTCTTCACAAAGGTTGCTGTGGTTAAGTCCGTCTATGCAGCCACGGTGTCAGCCCATCTCCTCTGAGGTCTTCCTTTCAAATGACCCTCTAATTTACCAAGCATGATGTCCTTCTCCAGGGACTGGTCTCTCCTGACAACATGCCCTAAGTAAGTGAGATGAAATTTCTCCATCCTTGCCTCTACGGAGCATTCTTATTGTACTTTTTCCAGGACAGATTTGTTTGTTCTTTGGGCAGTCTGTAGTACTTTCAATATTTTTATCAGCACCATAATTCAAATGCATCAATTCTTTGATCTTCCTTACTTGGTGTCCAATTTTCACATGCATAAGAGGCATTTGAAATGACCGTTGCTTAGGTCAGGCACACCTCAGTCCTCAAAGTAACATCCTTGCTTTTCAGCAATTTCGAGATCTTGTGCAGCACATTTGCCCGGTGCAATGCTCCCACTGATCTATTGACTGCTGCTTCCGTGAGCATTGATGTGCCCAACCAAGGCAAAATCCTTGACAACTTCAGCCTTTTCTTCATTTATCATGTTCCCTACTGGTCCTGCTGGGAGGTTTGGGTTTTCTTCAAAATGAGTTGTGATCCAGACTGACGGTTATAGTCCTTATCGTCATCAGCAAGTGCTTCAAGTCCTCCCCACTTTCAACGAGCGAGATTGTGTTACCCGAATATACCAGGTTGTTACTAAGCCTTTCTCCAAACCTGATGTCATATTCTTCTTCATATAATCCATCTTCTCTGAGTCTGCAAATATTAGGGAGGAGTCAATTTCTAGAGGCCAGGAGAGAGTACGCATTAGGGGGAGAATGAGAGGGAGACTTCAATAGGAGGTAGATCTCTGATGCTAGAACTGCCATCAAGATAGTGAGCACTCTGCTCCTCTACATCTCTTCTCGTCCCCAACTCACCCCAGTGTCTCACCCTGTGAGATCAGACAGAACCAGCTCGCACAGAGCAGGTAGGAGCCAACTCCTGCACAACACAGAGAAGGGGTATGTTATGCATATTCATCAAGAACATGGCTTGGATTTGGATCACCATCATGAAGGGAATCAGACTCAGTAACTACCTGCGACATTCTGATGACAAATGCTTGCTTCCTGAAAGCAAAGAGGTCTTGAAGCACTTATGGAAGGACAAATGGTGTGAATGACACCACAACGTAAAGAGAACAACAATCCTTATCACGTGACCATTAGGAGAGGCCATGACAAACACAAAAAAGATGGATGTTATCAGGGATTTCAGATTTCATTTTACTTGGAATCAAGAACTCAAATGACTGATTGCATTGGGCAAATCTGCCACAAATGATCTCTTTACAGAGTTCATAAGCAAAGTTATCACTTGGATGACTAAGGGGAACCTGGCCCAAAGCATGGTATTTTCAATTGCCTCTCGTGTATGTGAAAATTGTATATTTAATAAGGAAAATTAAGAATTGATGCATTTGAACTATGAGGTTGGCAAAGAATATTGAGTATACTATGAAGTGCCAAAAGAATAAACAACTCTGTCTTAGAAAAAGTACAGGCAGATTGCTCCTTAGGATAAAGAACTGTGAGACTTTGGCTAACACACTTTGCATATGTTATCAGGAGGGATCAGTCCCGGAAGGACATCATATTTGATAAAGCAGAGTGTCATCAAAACAGAGAAATAAGCTCAGTTATGTAAATTGACAATGTGGTTGCAATAACGAGCTCAGTCATAGCAACACCTGTGAGAATGGTGCAGGACCATGACGGCTGTGTGTCCTTCTGTGGCACACAGGGCCACGCTGAGGGGGAGCCAACTCGATGCCACCTGAAAACAACAGTCGTGCCCACAGTAGGAAGCTCTTCTCTATGCACCAACTGGCTTTGAAATATATATCCATATATATATATATATATATATATATATATATATATATATATATATATATATATATATATATATATATATATATATCAACAAATGCCAAGTTATTGTATTCACAATTACCATACAAGCTAATGATGATATAACACAAACTAATAGACTTTTTGAAAGACAGCAGTAGATTGACCAAAAAACAGTTTTTGAAACAACCAGCAAAATAAATATTTGACAATTCAAAGGAGAAATCACAAATAAACACAATAATGTTCAAAGAACAGAAAAGGGAAGATGCAAAGCAAAGCTTGTCTTAAAAAATGAAAGCCATTGGGTAACTGAGTGCAATATCTATTACAAAAATGTCTCAATACAAGTTGGAAACCTTGATAAGATCAATTGTCATAAACTATATTAAAAATGATTTTCAATTTTTAAAAATTTCCCTCTAAGGATTGTCAAATGTAAAGGTTTTTCTCTTAGCAAGTTCTACCAAACTGTTAAGTAACATACTACTTTTAGATTATGTAAAATATCCCATTGCATATATAAAACAAATATTTCCAATTCATTTTACATCTAAATTAAAAATCAAGATATGACAAATGTAAGTTAAATATCAGTAAATTAACAACAGTCATATAATAAGTTACAAGTGAGAACTGCATCTCAGGTACTTTGGATATGTTATCAGGAGAACTCAGTTCCTGGAGAAGGACATCTTGTTTGGTAAATAAAGGATTAGCAAAAAAGGAACAAAATGAAGACCCTCGACAAGATGGATTGACATAGTGGCTGCAACAAAGGACTTAAACCTATCAACCACTGTGAGGGCAACGCGGGACAGGGAACGTTTCCTTCTGTTGTGCATAGGGTTCCTAGCAGCTGAACTGACCCAAAGGTATCTTGAAAACAATGCAAGAGATTGATGTGAGTAGAATTTAGTTTATAAATGATCGCCCAACATTAAGAAATTATAGCTCTAGGTTTAATGAAAAAGACTGTGTGTATTTGTCCATGGTAGAGAATGGTCTATCTTTAGACGAGGGCAAACACAAGTTTGTACTTGAATAGGGGAAACAAAAGTCCTCAGCCTTTGTCCACTGCATATCTCCTTGTCTTTGGGTTAGATGGCTGCTTGATGTGAGGCTCTTTGCTGGTTCTTGCTCTACTGCCCAAGCCATTTGTCACTGGAGCGAAGACATTTCATTCTGACATAACTTCTGGCTAACTGCTTTAATCTGTTATCGGTTGTTTTCCCGTATCCTTCTCCCCAAATGCCCATACTGCGTTTACCACTCAGAGATGATCGAGATAGTCAGCTGGCACTTTTTGCTATGAAGCAAGGTGCTATCGTGTCTGCTGAAAGGAGTCGAAGGCCATATGATTGAAGATTAAATAGCCTAGCAACAATGGCATTTTCATGAAATATAATTAAAGTTTCACAGTTAAGATAGAATCTAATATTATATTGAACATGTCTTCTCAAAGTGACTGGACTTTTCTCTGTAAAAACTATTGAAGATCAAGGATATTCACCTATTCTTCATCCCGGGAAGCAAACTCTTGACACGGGATTTGGTTTTCTTCAACCTAAAAGCTTAGCACCTTTCAACGTGTGGCTGGTGCAAATCAGAAACACACTCAGCCAATAGCCAAGGTAACTGACCTGTTGGTGTTTTGAACCCCCAACTAGATATGCCTAGAAGGATGTCGACCATTAGCTATGAATCTTAAGAGGATTGTCTATATGGAGCTAAGTTGAGAACAGCAACATGAAAGGCTAGACAGAGACCCCAGTGGGCAGTGAGTTTGTTTGTGGAGAAGGCACAACCCAGGATGTGTTGCAAAGTAAGGAAGGAAGTGAGGGAGGGAAGGATAGTGACACAATTCCAAGAAAGTAACTAATGTCACTAAGTTGTCCAATAGAAACAGTTGAGTTCATGGAAGTTTTGCTGTGCATAATATCAACAATCACAAGATGAAATTAAATTTCAAATGAGAGTGAAAGAAGAGAGCATGGAAAACCTCTCCCTAGAGATACATTGCAGGGGTAGAGGACCTTTTTAAATTTATTTTTTGTTTTTTAATCATTTCTTATAATACTCATCACAATCCATACATGTTTCCATTAGATGTCAAGGACATTTGTACATTTGTTGCCATCATCATTCTCAATTCATTTGCTTTCTATTTGAGTCCTTGGTATCAACTCCTCACTTTCCCCCTCCCTCCCAATGCCCCCTCCCTCATTAACCCTTGATAATTTATAAATTATTATTATTATTATTATTATGTCATGTATTACACTGTCTGACATCTCCATTCACCCACTTTTCTGTTGTCCATCCCCTAGGGAGGGGGTTATATATACATTCATGTAATCGGTTCCCCTTTTCTACCCCACCCTCCCTGAATCACCACTCTCACCACTGGTCCTGAGGGATTCATCTGTCCTGCATTCCCTGTGTTTCCAGTTCTTATATGTACCAATGTACATCTTCTGGTCTAGCCAGATTTGTAAGGTGGAATTGGGATCATGATAGTAGGGCAGGGAGGGGGGAGGAAGAATTTAAGAACTAGAGGAAATTTGTAGGTTTCATCATTGTTACACTGCAACCTGACTGGCTCGTCTCCTGACCATAACCCTTCTGTAAGGGGATGTCCACTTGCCTACAGATGGGCTTTAGAACCCCACTCCACACTCCACCTTATTCACAATGATATGATATTTTGTTCTCTGATGCCTGAAACCTGATCCCTTCGACACTTCATGATCGCACAGGCTGGTGTGCTTCTTCCATGTTAGCTTTGTTGCTTCTGGGCTAGATGTCTCTTGCTTATCTTCAAGCCTTTAAGGTCCCAGATGCTATATCTTTTGATAGCCGGACACCATCAGCTTTCTTCACCCATTTGCTTATGCAACCACTTTGTCTTCAGCGATCATGATGGGAAGGTAAGCATCATGGATTTCCAGTTTAATATAAGAAAGTGTTCTTGCATTGAGGGAGTACTTGAGTGGAGGCCCACTGTCCATCTGCTAAGTAGAGGACCTATTTCCTGCCAAAAGCCATTTGGATATTTATTGAACTATTATCTGGCCATACAACATTATCAACTTAACACTGAGCCTGCTATATTTGATCAAGAAGAGCCCTGGTTGTGTAGTGGGCTATTCGTAGGGTGTTAATTGCAGGGCCAGCCTTTTGAAACTACCAGCCAGCTCCACGGAAAAAAGACAAGGCTTTCTAAGGAGTTACAATCTTGGAAGCTCAGAGGGACAGTCCTACCCTGTCCTATAGGGTCACTATGAATCGGCATCCACTAGATGGCAGTGAGCTATGTGTCAAACATTTAATTAACTCACTCCTAATGTGATGGCTGGAGCTGCTTTTCTTGGGTGAGACCTGTGATGTTAACTGGGATTGATGATTTCTAGGACCTTATCCAGCTCTTGGGCCAGACGTCTACCACATTGAGAGAGTGAAAAGCCCTGTGGATGCTTTGATTTTGAACTTCTAGTCTCCAAACTGTGAGAAGATAAGTTTTTGTGATTTAAATACACATATGTCCATGCACACACAAACCCCCCCCACACACAAACACACACATACACCAACACACACACATACACACACACCAAAAAAACACGATTACTGTGAGTCAGAATTGACTCAGACAACCGGTTTTGTTTTATTTTGTTTTAATACCACAAACTCCCACTCACTCTCATGTTTGTTATCAATTCTCTGCTGCCTTTTTTCTTTTTTCATTTAAGCTCATCATTCATCTTGAAAACTGACAACGTGTTTCCATGACAAAACCCACCTAAGACTATTTAGAGTTATTTATTGTATTTTTTGTTGCTTCTGTTTTCCACAACAATGTTCTTTTCCTAAAACGTGAGCAATAACTTTATCGATGCCATTTTATGGTTGTTTGCTTTTTCTCTTTTTTAAAAATGCAAAATAAATAGAGTTGGATAACTACAGAAATAGACTAGGAGGCATGGTAAGGACACATCAAACTTCTTTCCTGAAAATCAAAAAAGATTTGGACTTTACCTGCTCCCCCCACCCCCTTAAAAATGTCAACTGGTTGGAAGGGAGGTTAAAGTGTCCTGAGAATAAGAAGGGGAGAGGCCTGAAGTTGATATCTCAACAGACCTGTGCAAACCTCACCTTAGGCAAGTATATTAAATGTAAGCGTGCAAATTTACTTGAGCAAAGGCAATTTTGAGCGTGACGGTGTTTAGCTGAGAGGGTACACAGCATGCTTGCTTTCCTCTTACAAGGCCATGGTCCTCTCCATTTCTGTATTTACGGAAGGGGTTGGGGTGAGGCTCAGGCTTAGGGTTCATTGGCTCAAACCCACCAGCGGCTCTTTACCAGGTTGATGGAGCTGTTTCTTCCCGTAGATCTTGCAAAGCATGAGAACGCTTACCTAGCTCACTGTGGGCCGGAATCGGCCTGCTGGCAGTGGGTTGGACTTTGTCCTTCCTTTAACCACCGGTTCCGGGTCCCTGGTTGCATAATGGTTATGCACGGGATGCGAATGGAGCGTCTTCCATTGGAATACATTAAGGGGAGGAAAATGTGACAATCTCTCGCTGTAAAGACTAATCCTCTAGTGGCCCTATGAGTCAGAATTCACTCAGAAGCCAAGGGTTTTATGTTTTCTTTCTTTCAAGCGTTTCCTGAGGTAGACCTAGGCTCCCTCATGCTGCAGTGGCCTAAGTGTTGAGCAGTTAGCCACAGGTCAGCAGTTCAGACTCATCCATGGTTTGCCAGAGAAAAGTGAGGTTCCTCGGCTTGCGTTAGGTGTTTGGGGGTGGTATACCCCAGAATGGTGGTGGCTCTGGAAGGAATTACTGATTTACTATTAGTAGTTCTCAACTTGTGGGTCGAGATCCCTTTGAGGGTGGAACGACCCTTTCACATGGGTTGCCCAATTCATAACAGTAGCAAAATTAAAGTTCTGAAGTATCAACAAAAATAATTTGATGGTTGGTGAGTCACTACAACATGAGGAACTGTAGTAAAGGGTTGCAGCATTAGGAAGGGGGAGAACCACTGCCTTAAAGGAATCTGAGCTTCATTTCTTGTCAATCCTTAACCTGGGAGAGCTTATGCTATATACCTAGTTCACATAGCATTCTAGACCCTACTTAAAAATAAATAAATTGATAGATAGATAGATCACACACAATATCATATTTTATGCTTCTGACACATAACCATACACCCCTCTACAGGGGGGAGAACAACAGAAAGCATGGGGGAAGAGAGACAGTGGTCAGTGTGAGAGATGAAAATAATAGCGATGTACAATCTATCGATCAGGGAGTTACAAGGGGGTGGCATGTGGAGAGGGAAAGAGCTTGTACCAAGGGTTCAATAGAAAGTAAATGTCTAGAAAAGAATAAAGGCAATGTATGTACAAAAAATGTCTGATTCAATTGATGTATGGATTGTAATAAGAGTTGTACAAGCCCCCTGTAAAATGATTTTTATTGTAAAAATTTAGAAAAAAGAACAATTCTCTTTTCCTTGGATTTCCTATTTTCCCTTAAAAGAATCTCATTAACTCTTATTAAGACCACATTTGTATAAGCTATGGAGATTTAAAAAATGTTTTATTTGTTGTTTTTCCATATAGTTATATCATTTTTCACAGATACAAAATGATAGTGAATCTGTAACCTAAAGGAAGAAAACAAATTACCAGTAGCTGTTAATTCCTACTCTCTATGTTGATAGCAACCCTATCAGAATCTATGTACTTCTTTAAACTAGTGAAGTCTATTTTCTTTCTGGGGATCATGTGCATATTCCTCAAATGTTTAATAAGTCACATTCTTAATGATCTAATCACCATCACTATTACCACTATCATAACCACAGCACCAACACAACCACAAGAATCCCCCTTGAGGTAGTGAGTTTATCATCCCCCTGGCTGATAAACACATATGGGGTTAATTGAATGGCAGAGAGATAAATGGCTTGGCGAGCCTCACCTTTCTTGTTCTCGGGTCTCTTGCTTTGTGATGTCGGGTCTCTTGCTTTGTGATGTCAGACATGGGTGCAGCTGCCTTAGCCAGTTCCCTGCTTTAGCTGGCAAGGCTCACTTCCTGCAAGACATTCTTGAGGAGAAGCCACATGGACCTACTCTGATGCAGCCCTGGGCGCAGGAGCAGCCACATGGAGATCCCTGCCAGCACCGAGATGCTTACACATTCACTGATTTGGCTTTCTTCCTGCAGTCAGCATCATTGTGTATGTTTTGTGAGATGGAGGAAGACTTTGTGGATTGGTGTCAGACATATGGGTTAATGTTGAACTTGTGGGCTTGAACAGCACTGGGTTGGAATGTTTTCTTGATGTTCACTTAACCTTTATATAAAACTCTCTCTTATACATAAGTTTCTGTGGATTTGTTTCTTTAATGTACCCACACTAATATACCCCTAAGTTCCCCAACAGCATCTCCTAGGATGTATTCGTTATGGGATCAGGTCACTGGGTCTTTTCTCCTGAGGAGTGGCTGGTAGGTTGTTTTGGATGATCTTTCCCTTAATAGCTGACCATTTGCTTCGAAAAAGCGTAAACTTGGCTAATTCAAATGTATAAATGTCCACCTAAATGTGTAAAGGGACAGAAAGATGTTCCATTCAAGCAGATAATCCGCTCAAGTCAGGAAAGTAATGTGTGTGTGTGTGTGCACTTCGTGCCAGCAATGCAAACTGAGAGTTAGCTAATGCCCTGTCAGGGAAATTGAACGACTCCATCAAGTATGTGTAGAATCAATTAAGGTGGCATCGATGTAAGTGGTAGGCACAGTAGTCGTAAAAGCTTAAGACTGCCTGAGCATCATTAAAGATCTGTAGGCAGGATCGAGAGACACTATTAGCTTGCTCTTCCTAGTCATAGCTGTTATTTTGCTAGACTGTCTCAAAAAGGTGGATAATTCAGAGAAGGCTAATGAGGAATTCACTTCTATGTCCATTACATCATAACCGGGTTAATTAGTAAATAAAGCATGTTTAACACTATAATCATATGACCAAACAAAGCAAAATAAAATATGTATGCTTCATGAAGCAGGGACCGCACTTCATACTGATTCCAGACTAAATTCTCCAGATTCGTTCGCTGCCCTTCCACCATGGAGCTTGCATCCCGGTCTCTCCTTTAGCTGGAAGAGGCTGAAAAATTCAAATAACACTTTAGGGCCAGGTGGCCACATTTCTAAACAGACTTGGAAAGTAGGTTATTCTAGTTGAGGTCAATAGGAATTGATGCTCAGCTAAAGAAGTCAGGAGCTACAGACTAAACACCTGGCTATTGGGGAAAGAGAGGGGAGGACTCCATGAGCTCGGTCCCTGCAGAGGCATCTCCCTGACTGGAGTCGTGTGGATGTTGCTGTCATGAAGAAGAAATGCTATCTCCTTCAAAGCTCTCTTTGCCTGGGTGCGCTGGGATTTTCACACGCAATATACCAGAGAAGACGTGTTGGTCCTGTGCTACTTTCCTCTGCAGCAATTGCAGCCATCGTGCTCTGCACCGTTTTATTGGGGGCTCATGCAACTCATCACAATCCATACATACATCAATTATATAAAGCACAGTTGTACATTCATTACCCTGATCACTCTCAAAACATTTGCTCTCCACTTAAGCCGCTGGCTTCAGCTCCACATTTTTCCCACTCACTCCCCGCTACCCAACACTCATGAACTCCTGATAATTTATAACTTATTATTTTTTTATATATTACACTGTCCAACGTCTCCCTTCACTCACTTTTCTGTTGTCCATCCCCCAGGGAGGAGGTTAGATGTAGATCCTTGTAGCCTGTTCCACCTCTCTACCCTACCCTCCCTCCACCCTCTTGGTATCACCACTCTCACCACTGGTCCTGAAGGGGGATCATCCATCCTGGATTCCTTGTGTTTCCAGCTCCTATCTGTACCCGTGTACATCCTCTGGTCTAGCCAGGTTTGTAGGGTAGAATTGGGATCATGATCGGAGTGGGGGTAATGGTGGTGGTGGAAGCATTTAGGAACTAGAGGAAGTGTTCATTGTTGCTACACTGCAACCTGACTGACTCATCTCCTCCCTGCGTCCCTTCCATAATGGGATGTCTAGTTGCCTACAGATGGGATTTGAGTCCCTATGCCGCACTCCTTCTCATTCACAATGATATGACTTTTTTGTTCTTTGATGCCTGATACCTGATCCCTTCGACACCTCGTGGTCACACAGGCTAGTGTGCTTCTCCCATGTGGGCTTTGTTGCATCTGAACTAGATGGCCACTTGTTTACCTTCAAGCCTTTAAGACCCCATATCTTTTGATAGCCAGGCATCATCAGCTTTCTTCAAATGTTTTGTAAGTGTGTGTGTTTGTGTGTGTGTGTGTGTGTGTGTGTTTAACAAAGAAAGGTCTCGGAAATGTCAGAAATTTAACTCTATTGAAATGATTCTCAACCAGCCCAGGGAATTACATAACTATGGTTATAAATTGGTTCCAAGGGCATCTTAGATCATTCAGAATGTGGTCTCTTCAACATTCTGGAACTGTGCACATGAATCCGAGCACAAAAATGGACTTCCTTGGCTTTCAGTAGTAACTGTGGGATGGAATACCCTATTAGTCCTATAACTGGACCAAGAGATTCCTGCCCGATGCTCACAGAAATCCAATCTCTGGACACCAATATTTGATGAAGAGGAAGTAGTTTTATTGCAAAACACTGAGCAAGAAGACAGGGGGACAGTTCCTAAGAGTTGGTTTTCAAATTGATAGTGACACGACATGTAAATTATATGTACTCATAAATGGGAGCCAGGGTAAGAGTGAGCTGGGGTTGAACTCAAGCATGCTTTGATTTAAAGTGTCATGCACATTTTTATTCCATGAGCGGGCATACAAGTAGTGCTCCAGGAAGCCAGAGAGTTTTGCTGGGGGTTCAATAAATTGGTTTCTTTAACTAAAAGACTCTGGGAGTGTAGGGACGCTCCAACTAGCCAAGTCTCCTTGGGGCTGCTTATCTTCTGTGTGTGGCTGCTGGTTTCTGAGAGACAACTAACAGGGACGTCAGATGGGGCAGTCTTATTCCCTTAAAATTATGCATTAGCAAAGGGCAATTTAGGTAAAATGTTGAGACAGGAAGGCATCTCAAACATCTCTTTGAACATTACTAAGGCAGACTGGCAATAGAAAAGATGCTCACACATTGCCTGAAATATGCCCCCAAATGGCTCAGCATGTTGGATTCCAGGACTGTAAATGGCTTTACATAATTTAATGAAATTCAAAGACTGTGAAAGGGTGAGACTTTGCTTCTCTAATGCCAATTCCAACATTTGAGCTTTTAAGGCAGGGGTTAAAAATTTTACCATGATGTTAGTCAAGGGTTTATTTTACTTTAGTAACATTTTCTGTTAAAGGAACAGTGGCTGTTATTTCTTGACTCTATTAACCCAAACTCAACTTTAAAATATCCCTGGCATTTAAGTGCTTTCCACAGGGAAGACAGAGAGACACTTTATTTACCAAACAAGTCACTAGCCCCTCTTCCCTCTTTTGAATGGTACCATTGGCTCCTTCCTCTTCTCTTACCTGTCGCAACTTCGGCATACATTAGAGTTAGTTGCTCCATGGAGGGTACTCTGGAAAAATAATAGTCCTAATCGGGGAGCCACGATGGCACCAGTTCCCTGCTTGGATGAGCTCTGCTGCTGAGCTATCATTTAAAGACAATGAAGGATGGAAATGGATGAGGTTGCTCTTGTTGAATCATAGAAAACATGTTATTTCAGCTTGGCTCCTTTTTAAAAATCATCTTATTGGGGTTCATACAACTCTTATCACAATCCATATATACATGCATTGTATGTCAAGGACATTTGTACATTTGTTGCCCTCATCATTTTCAAAACCTTTGCTTTCTAATTAAGCCCTTGGTATCAGCTCCTCACTTTTTTTTCCTTCCCTCCCCACTCCCCCATTCATTAGTTAGCATTCAATTATGAAACCAGCATAGGTTTGCTGTTCAAAAGCACAAAACTATAGTTTGAGGGAGGTGCCAAGAGCAGAAGGGAACGGAAGTCACATTGAACACCTACTCTAAGACTACCACTCTACCTGAGAGTCCGGAAGTCCTGTCCTGCTGCTTCCTGGCTTATCTTCCCATGCTGTGGAGAAGACCTGCCCAGGCTGACATTTCATCTCCCTCCCTCCCCTTTAGTGGGCTCACTGTGATACTATCATGATTGCCTGAGCTCTCCGACTATTATGGGACATGGGTTCAGACACAGTTCTTTGCTCTCATACTGTAAATGTTCTCCCCCGAGCTGCTTCATTATATGAGCATCGTCAATCTCTTAGGCCTCAGAAGCACCAATAATACAACCTGGTTGCCATCAAATCAATTCTGACTCAATGCCACTGGGACACAGGAGAACTGCCTCTTAGAATGCCAAAGGCTGGACATCTTCACAGAGCCAATCTCGGAAGCCTCTCTCCTGCTGAATGACTGGGGGCTTCCAACAAGGGACCTTTTGGTGAGCAGCACATCACTTAACCCCTAGACTGCCAGGGCTCTAGCTACTGAGAATGTTATCATTGGGTGCTGGTGAGTCAGGTCCACATCACAAAAATGAAACATGCCTGGTCCCTTTCCACACTCAATGCAGCCATGTCTCGTATTGAAGATCTTTCTCATTTTCCCTGATTCTCTACTTTAACCAGCATCAATGTGCTTTTTGAAGACCAGATCCCTCCTGATAGCATGTCCAAAGTATGTGAAACAAAGCCCCACCACACTCACATCTAAAGGGCATCCTGGTTTTGCCATCTCCATACAAGTGTATTTGTTCTTCTGCAAGTCCACAGTACCTTTAATAGTTTTTGACAACACCCTAATTCTAATGCATCCATTATTTTCCATATGAGACTATTGCAATTAGTGTGTCCTGGGTCAAGAACACCTTAGTTCTCAAAGTGACAGCTTTACTCTTTAATACATTATAGAGGACTTGAATAGTTTCTTAAAAACAGAATTTCTCAGTCAAAGGGTCTTTTAATAAATCTTACCAAATTGTTGTAAGAAAATTGGTGCAAATTTATACACCGATATAAATTATACACAGAAAATTGGTGCAAATTGTAGACTTAAGGTAAAAAAGACTTTCATTTTTCCATTCATTCATTGACTTATTCATGTGCTTATTAATTTACACTATTTTAAGGTAAAAGTGGTTCATCCGTTTGATTTCCACTTGAACAATTGTATATATTTATTAGCCTCTTCATTTAAAAGAATCATGTAGCACAGATTTGTTTTAATAGCGGGGACTATCTCTGGAAACCACTAGAGGTATTCTTTCCCACCAAGGACTAAAAAAAATAGACTACAGTGCAATTAAGTGAGAGAAAAAAATTTACTATCACATAAATATTTTAATTAGGCCCATAAAACGCAGATGCTTCCTACACATGTTTAGTTTCTCCATGTCTTTGGGTTCTAAGAAGAAATCTGTATATAAAGAAGAGAATAATATAGAAATTCTCCTTCATAACGGTATGTGTAAATGGAAATCGACCAAAATATTTACCAAGGTAGCTAGGCCCATCAAGAAGCTGTAAATTTAAATATCATGAAAGAAATCAGTTATTGGTCTGATAGAGACTGGTGGAACCCTGGAGACTAAGGCCCTCAGACACCTTCCCTTGAGGAGGACACGAGGGGACTAAGGGAAAGGAGACATTGGCGCATGAATGGAAAGAATAAATAAACCAATCTACTGCCATCAAGCCAATTCCAACTCAGGGCAGCATGAAACTGCCACCATAGCGTTTCAGAGACAGTAGCTCTTTACTGGAAAGAAAGCCTCATCTTCCCCCTCACAGCAACCCTGAGGTGGTTTGCAAGCCCTGATTCTGTTAGCAACCTGATGCCTCACCCACTGCCTGACCAGCACTACATAGAGGAAGAATAGAACAGGTGAAATGAAGTTCTTTCCCCAAAGGATTCCATCTCCTAGAGACCCTCTGTGTGCCATGGTGTACTAGGATCCATCGTTTTCAATGGCTGATGGTTTAGAAATAGATTTTTAAAAATTAAATTCATGGCCACAGGGGAGAGTGGAACTGCCCCTGTGAGTTTCCCCAGCTGTAACTCTTCATAGAAGGAGGGAGACTAATCTTTCTCTCTCCTAGCGGCTAGTGATTTCAAACTACCAAACCTGTACATCACAGGCAAGTTCATAACCACTACAGCAGCGCTTCTCCTGGAAGGAGATAGCAAGGCCTGCCTTGCAGCCTCTTGATCAATCCAAACCACCAACCATTCCGTCTGCAGCCAAGTATTTCAAACATGTCCACCACCCAAGGGTGCAAGAATAAAGGGGCTAAGTCCATGCAATGATTTCTTTAGAGTTTATGTAACAAATAATGACTTTGTCCTGTAAGTTTTTTGTTTGTTTATTTGTTTTTGATATATATACCTGCAGAAAATATTCCATCAGGGAGTAAAATAAAGACATTATTTCTTACACATTTCCTAGCAGATGTTTGTCATTCATGCATTGCTAGTGAGATTACTAGGACCAAATTGTGGAGATAAGATGACAAAAGGAAATGCATTTCTGCCCTGAGATAAAACTCTGGCTTATAGTCCCGAGGGACAATCATAAACAAAACAGGTTTGCTTTGTTTGCTTGTTTGCTTGCTTGATGTTGTCGGCAATAAGAAAGCGGGGCTTTCATTCATTCCCTGGGCTCCCCCTGGCTATCCAGATGTGGAGTTTCTCATAACAAGAAGCTTGAAAAATGCTAAGCTACTGAATGGAGCCAGATCCAATGATTTTACAGGACAGGAAGCAACAGACATTTAAGGTGAACAGTAGTTTTGAATTTTATAGCCCTGTAATTGCAAACTAGCCTTAGATACCTACATGAATCAGCCAGGAGACCTCCTTTACCTCTGTGCTTTAAGGTGTACAAAACCATGCCATTTCAACTCAGAGTTATTGATGGCTTTCGTCAAATTGATCTCCCCTTGTCTTCTGTTATTTGCCACATTATCCTTCCACCCGTGACAGTGGTAACGTGGTGGGCTGCCAACCACAAGTCAGCAGTTTGAAACCACCAGCTCCTCGGCAAGAAGAAACTGAGGGTTTCCACTCCTATGAAGACTTACAATCCTGGAAACCCACAGTACCTGTCTGCCCTGTCCAATAGGGTTGCAGTGGGTCAGAATTAACTTTATTATCATCGTGAACTTTATCTTCAACTCACTAATCCCTGAGCACCCCATCCAACCTTTCCAGCTGTGGGTCAAAGTGATCTCACTCAGACAGTTACAGGGCAGGGGTGGGTGGGGTGGGCAGGGAATCCACCATGTCAAAAGAAAATGCACTTTACTAATCAAAATAAGCTTATTATAGGTCAAGATAGACTTGAAGGGATTGTGTTAGTTGAAGGTTTAAAGCTTAAAGATAATCTCAGGGCAATAGTTTGGGGGTTCATACTGCCAGACTTTGGGATCATCATGTTTGAGTTGGGGGCACTGAGGCCCAGGTTTGCAGTGTGATTTGTAGATATCATCTTGGAATGAATGTCAGGGCTGGCATGCAAATCCCTGTCTTCTGATTCCTCCAGTGCATCTTGTTTTCAGTATGCCTTAGCCAAGTCACATGCCACGTCTATGTTTTCTCACTAGCTTCCCTTCAATGACCAACACATATTTGTTCACCTTCTCACCTTGCTGGCTGCCTCCAACAAACAACCAAACTCACTGCCATCAAATCAATTCCAAATAACAAAGACTGAGTTTCCGACTATTCACTCTTTGCAGGAATAGAATGCTTCCTCTTCCTCTCATGGAGTGGCTGGTGGTTTTGAACTGCTGACCTTGCATTCAGCAGCCCAACATGTAACCACTGTGCCAAAGGGTGGAATTTGCTTTGTTCCACCCTCAGTTATTGGGAACACACCAATGGATTTGTCTTTCATGATTTTTTAAGCCAAGTACAAGGAACCCCCACATTTCTTTCCTTTTATTTACTCTCCCTGTTGGCAGCCTCCCGAGGGGCAGCAGTGAAGCCATTATAGATGTTAACTTCCTGAGTTCTTTCATCTTAGAAAACCAAAGCATCGAAAAGTTCTTCGCCTATATGCATCATCTCTCATAAAAACTTGCTTCAGAAATGGCGTGAACTTGGAGATACTATTTTAAAAAGGAATGATACTTGGTGAAAAATTCCTGGAAACACGGTAATAGTGAAGTAAAATGAAACGCATTTTGTTAAACATGCCGGAATCCATCTCCTGGGTGGGGGTGGGGGTGGGGGCAGGAGACCCACCTGCAGGATGTCTCTGATTTAACGAGGGCAGTCTTCACCAGGAGCTTCTTGTTTCATTACATACCGATGGACAGGACAGCCATCTACGATAGACTCGACCTTTCAGCAGTGGGAGGGAAGCTGCGTCCAGAAGCTTCGTCGGAATGACGCTGTGAGGAGCCCAGGTTGCATGCTGTCAGCTTAAAGGACTGCGAGGGAAGAAGAACTAGCAGGAGGTTATGGAGCAAATGCCTCCCATCGTTGCTTGAAACATTAATTCTCATAAAGCTGTTGAAAGTGTATACTTTTAATGGTAAGGCTTCGTTGGCCACAACTGACACTAAAAACTGAATATATTGCCTGAATGATCAGGCCAATCCACTCAGTTACCCAAATCTCAGTTTTTTCAGTGGGTGATACTAATTTACAAAATGTTTTTAACTTGATTTAAAATAATCTACAACAACAACGTTTCTCAAAGTGGGACGCAGGGCCCAATGTGGGGTGCTGTGCTAGAATGACCCCAACAAAACTCCCAAACCAAACTCACTGCCTTCCAGCCTGTTCCGACTCCTGGTGGCCTCACAGGGCAGGATAGAGCTGCCCCTGTGGGTTTCTGAGGCCACAGGACTTCACAGCAGCACGGAACCTCAGCTTTCTCCTAACGAGCAGTCAGTGCTTGGGAATGGTGCTGTCTTTGTTTTGAACAGCCGCATGCTGAGCCACTCTATCACCTGGGCACCTGAGGAACCATCCAGGGGGTTGTGAAAGCATGGATCTATATTTTATCCTGGGACATGGGCTGTCGTGCACAAGTTTTTAATTGTCAGAAAGGTGCTTTGTCTATTTTCTTTCCTGAAAAGGAGGCAGTAGGCCAAAGACTAAAAGCTATGAACTAAAGTATTCTGTTAGTGAGTGGAAGTAGAAAGCCGTCATTAGACATTGGCCAGTGTCTTATGTGATCCGTTGATTGGGACCAAAGAGAGAGGCTGCCAGTGAGTCCCTGGATTAATAGGCTGTGAATAAGATAAGCTCTTGTTGAAGCTCTTTTGTGGCATCAACACAGTCTCAAGTTTTCTTATTTTCCAACACAGTTTTAGTTTCAGATTATTTCACTCTTATTTACTTTCCCTAATTTATTCAATATTTAGACGAAACACTATTTCTTTGGCAACTTTCTCACAGTGTTTTGAAATCAGTGTGCTAGGTGATTCAACAAGAATGTGAGAAACGTCATGTTCATTGGCCTGCTTCCAACATTTTCATGCCATTCCGCTCAAGTACAGCGATCTATGTTAGCAAAGTAGCGAATTAAGAAGCAACTGCACAGGCCATATGGCAACTCCAAAATAGTGTCTTGAAATCTTTATTTAAGCACAAAAGGTACTTAAACAAAACTTTTTTAAAAACACAAAAGAATGCAAAAATACTCAATTTTCTATTTGGTTGCCAAAATAAGTTATCAAGCTAGTCTCAGTCAAGTCAATGGATAGATAAAGATGCACGTGGAGAGAAGAACACACATATTTGAGGCACACACAGAATTGATGATTAAGGAAAAACATTGTAAAAATGTCTGTGCCACTGCTTTCCCTGCTGTGTGTCCTGTAGGAAGAATCACACAGCACTGCATCTTTCTGCGCTGTGCAAGTGAATGTGCTGTGGGTATTAATACAATGAATAAAGTATTATAGAATAGAATGCAAAATGCACACCAATATCCTAGGACTCGAAAGTATCTAACAAACATTAAAGGGTTTACTTAGCAAGTCATTCATCTATAGGGTTTTGAGTTTGCTCTGTGAAAGGTCATGATGTAGACAGCCAGTATTCTTGCTCCTCTGCTTCTCAATATTCTATGAGCTAACAACAATTACCCCAAACAGACGTTGTTGAGATGTCTACCATGCAACCAAATACCTTATGAAGGTGGTTACTTTTTTTGGCAGTTTAGGGTCACAGTTTTATAAGACAATCCAGTTCATTGACCTAATTTGATGCTTCTAGTCTACCTCCTCATTCATTGCATGGTGCCTTACATACTAAAAGCTTGCAAGCTGCCACACAAGACAAAAGGTTTCTCCATTTTCCTGCCACAATAGATGAAGGAGAGTCGGGAATAGGAGGAGGACATCGATGGGTGGCTAATTGCCTCCACGAACAGCTGCCTCCTTTGTCGTGAGACCATGGCTACCATCACGGAACGTCTGAGCAAAGACTCTGTAGAATTTTGAGCCAATGGGGGGAAATACAGAATGGAATTTTGCATTCTCATGGCCTCTAGACTTTCTAGAATCTAATGCCGAGTCCATCATGAAAACTTACATGAAAAATATCTCCTTTAGCCTTCTCAAAGTCAAACCATAGTTTGGTTAATGAAGAAAAAGGGCCTTCTTTTAATAACTATATGGGATCAAATTTTCAACAGGAACATAAAATATTAGAGAGAACCCTTAGGGAACATTGAATTTGTGTTATTGGGAGAATGCTGCATAACTCAACAAATGCAATCAATGTCACTAAATGGTAAATGCAGACACTGTTTAATTGGAGTGTGCATTTCTGTGCATAGTCTCAAAAGCACCAACAAAATTAAATTGAGACGCAAACCCAAATTTCTTTCCTGTGTAAGTGAATGTGCTTTTATGGAAATTAAATATAACACAATCACCACTAAAATTTTGCTAGCATTTGAAAGCAGCTAATTTTCATATACTAATTATTAAGTCCTGCTGTTATTATCTACTGGTATGTCAGCTCCATCTCATGGTGACCCTACACACGACAGAACAAGATAATCTTACCTGATCCTGTTCCACCTTCATGATCATTGACCTGCTTTAATTCAGTCCGTTTATTCTGTTGTGAGCTGTACAATTTTCACTGGCTAATTTTTGCAGACTAATGACAGAAGGCCTGATTAGCTGTGAGATGATATCAAGAACCTCAGACATGAAGAAAGCAGAAGGTCATTAAAAAATACAAGAAAGGAAGAAAAGATGAAAGTACATGTCAGAAGAGGAAGAGATGCAGTAACGTGCTCTTTAACATCTTGTGCGTAAGTGAATGGAAGAAATGAGGAAGTGAGAGTGGAACAGAAATGTCAAAGAACAGCTCAAGGAGAAAAAGAAAATATCACTGAAGTCTGCAAACATGGTGAGATAATTAAGGTTTAGTGTGCCAACCTGGCCAATAAACACATGTGGGATTACTTGAAGGGCAGAGAAATAAATGGCTTGGTGAGCCTCACCTTCCTAGTTTCTCGAGTTTCTTGCTTTCTGATGGCCGGACCAGGGGGCAGCTGCTTTACCCAGTTCCCTGCTTCAGCTGGCAAGACTCACTTCCTGAAGGAATTCCTGAGGAGAAGCCACATGGACCTACCCTGATGCAGCCCTGGGTATTGGAGCAGCCATGTGGAGACCCCTGACAGTGCTCAGATGTTAACACACTCACTAATTCCACTTTCCTCCTGCAGTCAGCATCATTGTGTGTCTTTTGTGAGATAGAGGAGGACTTTGTAGATTGGTGCCAGACATATGGGCTAATGTTGGACCTATGGGCTTGGGAAGCACTGGGTTGGGATGCTTTCTTAATTTACACTAGCCATTTATATAAAACTCTTTCTTATACATAAGAGTTTCTGTGGATTTTCCCCCTAGAATCTCATTTAGCCAGACTAATACACATGTGAATTTAGAAAGCCCCCAGAGAAGAATATTCTCAGCAGATGTCAATCTTAAATATCTAATGAAAAAATTCAAAACTCGAGTTCCAATATTGACTCATGCAGGAAGCATTAAAGAAATGGAAAATAATTCACAGGATTACTGTAGCAAAAAGAACTGGTAGATATACAACCATTAGTGAGGGATCATACGTCCAAGAACCAATGGTATTA
Source organism: Tenrec ecaudatus (assembly GCF_050624435.1). Taxonomy (NCBI): domain Eukaryota; kingdom Metazoa; phylum Chordata; class Mammalia; order Afrosoricida; family Tenrecidae; genus Tenrec; species Tenrec ecaudatus. Next base: position 5,003,485 of record NC_134544.1, on the reverse strand, counting down.
AAAGATGTCTATGTCTATGCTTCACTGAGGGCATTAGACAAAAACAAGACGCCAGGAACTGATAGAATACCAATTAAATATTTCAGCAATCTGACACAGCCCTGGAAGTGCTCACTTTTCTATTCCAAGAAATTTGGAAGATAGCTAGCTACCTGGCCAACTGTCTGGAAGAGGTTCATAGTTATGCCCATTCTAAGAAAGGCACCGAAGAAGAACATGCAAGTATTGTCACATGCAAGTATAATTTTGCTGAAGATAATTTTAAAATAGTTGCCCGAAGATATCAACAGAAAGTTGCCAGAAATGCAAGTTTGATTCAGAAAATAATGTCAGATGGATCTTGACAAAAACAGAGAATACCAAAAGGATGCTTCGTTGTTTTGTTTTGTTTTGTTTGTTTGTTTGTTTGTTTGTTTGTTTGTTTTTACAACGCCAAGGCATTTTATGGTATGGAACATTTAAAAAAAACTATGGTAACATTGCAAAGAATGGAATCCCACAGCACCTAATTGTGATGTGGAAGCTGAACTTAGAGCATCCCTTGGCCATCGTCTGACTAGAACAATGGACTACTGCATCGTTGAGGAAAGGAAAGGTGTGTGTCAGGGTCGTACACTCTCACCAGAATTATTCAGTCCTTCTGTTGAGCAAATAACTGGAGAGGCTAGACTATACTAAGAAGAATGCAGCAGCAGGACTGGAGGAAAGCTTTTTAGCAATCTGTGATACGAAGATAACACAACCTTGCTTCCTGGAAGCAATGAGGACTTGAAGCGCTTGCTGATAGACTTGAAGGCTGTAGTCTTCTGCAGTGCAGATTACAATGCAAAGTAAAGAAAACAAAACCCTTACAGCTGGAACGTTAGATGGCATCATGACAAACAAGAGACCAAAATTGTCAAAGATTTCATTTTACTTAGATCCACAAACATGGAAGCAGGAGTCCAAAAATCAAATATTTGGGCAACTCTGTTGAACTCCTTGAAGTATTAAAGAGCAAATATGTCACTTTGAGAACTAAGATGTGTCAGATCAAGACACAGAATTTTCAATCAACCCATATATATGTGAAAGTTGGACAATGAAAAAGGAATACTGTAGAAACATTGATGCCTCTGAATTGTGGTATCAGCAAAGCATATTGAAAGGTCCACGCACTACCAGAGGAACAGAGAAATCTGTCTTCTAAAGAACAGCCAAGGTTTTCTTAAAAGAAAGTTGAGAAGACTATGTCCCACATACTGTGGTCATGTTATCAGAAAAGACGGATCTCAGGAAAAGGACATCATATTTGGTAAAGGAGGAGAGCATGGGAAAAGAGGTGGAGCCATGAGGAAATGATTGGCACAGTGGCTCCAGCAACAGGCTCAAATACAGCAACAATTGTTTCCATCTGTTGTACATAGGCTCACTATGAATCAGAACCAACTTGATGGTTCTGAATGACACCAAAAACAGTAACAAAAATTTTCTGTGGGAAATCAGCAGGTCATTCTTTTTAGTCTGCAGGCTCTAGTGAAAGCGGTCTACCATGGTGCCTTTGCTGGTATTTGAAAGACCAGGGTCGTAGCTTTCAGCACCACAGCAATATACAAGCCTCCTTAGAAGGACACACCGGTGGGGTTAACCCTCCTTGTGTTACTTCCCTAAATCAACGCATTGCGTTCTTACAGTGATCCTTTCAGAAACAGTTGCTAGCCCATTTAGAGAAAGGACATGAGGCTCCCAATGACAGAGAATCTTTTTGTTAGTTTGTTTTTAAATCATTTTATTGGGGGCTAATACAACTCTTATCACAATCCATACATGCATCCATTGTATCAAGCACATTTGTACATTCATTGCCCTCATCATTCTCAAAACATTTTCTCTCTACTTAAGCCCCTGGCATCAGTTCCCCATTTTCCCCCCTCCATCATCGCTCGCCCCCCTCTCTAATGAACCCTTGATAATTTATAGATTATTATTTTGTCATATTTTACACTGTCCGACATCTCCCTTCACCCGCTTTTCTGTTGTCTGTCCCGCAGGGAGGAGGTCACATGTAGATCCTTGTATTCTGTTCCCCCTTTCACCACCCTCCTCTCCACCCTCCTGGTATCACCACCCTCCTCTCCACCCTCCCGGTATCACCACCCACACCACTGGTCCTGAAGGGATCCTCCGCCCTGATTCCCTGTGTTTCCAGTTCCTGTCTGAACCAGTGTACCTCTGACAGAGGATCTTTTTTAACAGCCACTCTGAGCCTGGATTTTAATCATCTGAATTCTGGTCCAGAAACTATTCTAATTTTCAGGCTCCTCATCCTCTCTATGCATAAGTACAAAACGTCTGCTGATTTAAGAAATTATATGCTTATCCCCATCAGATGTCACAGATATCTGTTCTCATTAATTGGCAATTACAACTTGCATCCAGGTTCTTCAGAAATATGTACACTGAGCTAAGTACGTCTCTAAGCTAACTCTTTATTAAGTAGAGGCCACGTCGGATCAGTCGTGACTTAGGACCCAGCTTCTGTGAATAAGCAAAGACACAAACACAGCTTGATGGCCGGACCACGGTTGTGCATCCAGAAATGTCACTGACATGAAATATCAAAACAATACGTGTTCCTATGTAGGGAACTGTACCATATGAGCGGTTAACAACATCAAAATGAAGCCTGGTGAATCGGACTCATCTGTGTCAGAGTAGAGCTTTACTCCTGCAGGTTTGGGTGGAGACTTGTTTCAGCAGTAGTCTGTCAAACCTTTATCCCTAGGTACCGCAGGCCGGACCTAAAGGTCTCGTCTTGCAGAGGTCAGCAGAGTCAGGTAGCCACGTGCGCCTCACATCATCTTTGAATTCCCCTCTCCTTCTATTCCAGGCATCAAGTTGTCTTATCCATGTCCCAAGTTTAGTACAAATAAGATGAGGAAATGTAAGCATAAGTACAAAAAGCAGAATGCACTCAGGTGGTAGCAATGTCTCTGTCATTAGGGTTATGTCTGGAAACAACATAACAAGAAAAGAGAGAGCAGGGCTCCTCCCTTGTCTTGTTGAACTGAATGAGCCTTGAATTGCCAAGAACAAGGTGTCTCCCCAGCCATTTCAACTCAGGTGTGTTAAGCACCAGCAAATGGGTGTTTGGGCTTCTGCAACAAGCCATCTTCCCCTACAGCAATGTTTAATACAGCTTTGGTAGGTAGATTGTTCTTGATAGGCCTCATTCTTTTTTTAATGTACTTTGTGTCTGAGAATATGCTTTCTGCTCCCTGCATTTGGATTCTAGTGCTGATGGATGATACATCTTGAATAAACTGTGGACTGCCAGAAGACATGAACAAATCTGGCTTGGAAGAAGTACAACCAGAATGCTCTTCAGAAATGAGGATGGACAGACTTCATCTGACCTACTTTCAATATGCTATCGGGAAGGGCCGGTCCCCAGAGAAGCACCCTGCTTGGTAAAGTGGAGGGTCAGTGAGAAAGAAGAAGACACCCAGTGAAATGGACTGTCCCCATGGCCGCAATGATGGACTCAAACAGACTACAGAGTTTGAGTAAGGACCAAGGAGTGTCTGTCTCCTTCCATTGGACAGTGTGCCGTGAATCAGACCCCACTCAAGAGCCCCTCACAACAACCTTCTTGATGGAAGGAGGAACTAAGTGAATTTTCAACTATGGTGATTCTTGACAGGACGAACCATGCTGGCTCAGAGACAAACAGGAAACCACAAGTGACAAGATATTCAGCTCGACACAGAAGGCCCTCCACATAGACAGGATGGTGCCACACGACCTCCCCAGAGGGACTTCTCATGGCCTTGCTCTGCCTTGGAGTCATTCTCGTGAGAACATGACCACACCTAGGGGCATCCACAGCGTTCAGGCATCTCCTCTTAGTAACTTAGCACTGGACCTCCCGTGACTTTGAGGATCACTGCTGATTCATCTTGGAGTAATTTTGTATCTGCTCCCCACAAGGCATAACCTACGGAAAATACTCAATAAAAACTATGTACATATCTGCTGAAATCTTGGACTATTGATCAATTTCAAAGTACAAAGGTAAACTTCAATATTTGCAATAGGCAAGTATCCAGCATTTGTTAAGACCTTGACCTTTCTTTTCCAGCTCATGTCCCATCTCTTCCCCCTGAGGCCACATGTCAAGATGGTTGAGTCTCAAATGGCTCCAGTCGCTGCTACTCGCCTGGGCCTTGATGGGGTTTACCTTCTCCACATCCCATCAGTTTCTCTGAGCACCCAGATCACTGAGTCCACGGCAGGAAGGAGTTGGCATAAATAAAACCATAAATTAATAGGATGGTGCTTGCTTTGGATATTAATACACCAAGAAAACCAACTTGCATTACAAAAAGAAAGTCAATTGGCTCATGATGGTAATATAGAAAGTCATAGCTGCTGATTCTTTTTATAAAAAAATAATTTTATTGGGGCTCGTAGAACTCTTTTTTTACATAGTAATTGGTACTAGTTTATTTTATTTTTAATTATTTTATTGGGGGTTCTTACAACTCATCATAATCCATACATACATCAATTGTGTCAAGCACATTTGTGCATTTGTTGCCATGATCATTCTCAAAACATTTGCTTTCGACTTGAGCCCTTGGTGTCCGCTCCTCATTTTTCCCCTTCTTCCCCACCACACCCTCTATCATGAACCTTTGATAATTTATAAATTATTATTATTTTGTAATATCTTACTCTGTCCAATGTCTCTCTTAGCTCAGTTTTCCGTTATCTGTCCCCCAGGGAGTAGGCCATATGTAGATCCTTGCAATCAGTTTCCCTTTCCACCTCACCCTCCCTCTTCCCCCTCTGTGTTGCCACTATCAGCACTGGTCCTGAAGGGATCATCTGTGCTGGATTCCCTGTGTTTCTAGTTCCTATCTGTACCAATGTACATCCTCTGGTCTAGCCAGATTTGTAAGGTAGAATTGGGATCATGATAGTGGGGAGGCGGGGAGGAAGCATTTAGGAACTAGAGGAAAGTTGTATGCTTCATCATTGCTACACTGCACCCTGACTGGCTCATTTCCACCCCGCAACACTTCTGTAATGGGATTCCAGTTGCCTACAGATGGGCTTTGGGTCCTCAATCTGCACTTCCCCTCATTCACAGTGATATGATTTTTTTGTTCTTTCATGCCTGATACCTGATCCCTTCGACACCTTGTGATCACACAAGCTGGTGTGCTTCTTCCATGTTGGCTTTGTTGCTTCTCAGCTAGAGCTCTTACAACTCGTATCATAATCCATACATACATCCATTGTGTCAAGCACATTTGTACATTTGTTACCATCAACAATTTTCAAATGTTTTCAAAATGTTTTCTTTCTACTTGAGCCCTTGGGCCCTTGGTATCAGCTCCTAATTTTCCCCCCCTCCCCCCCTCACAAACCCTTGATAGTTTATAGATTACTATTGTTTTTCATGTCTTCCACTGTTCGATATCTCCCTTCACCCACTTTTCTGTTGTCCATACCCCAGGGAGGGGTTTATATGTAGATCCTTGTGATTGGTTCCCCCTTTCTACTCCACCTTCCCTTTACCCTCCTGGTATCGCTTATCTCATTATTGGTACTGAGGGGTGGGTGGGTATCTGTCCTGGATTCCCTGTGGTCCCAGTTCTTATCTGAACCAGTGCACATCCTCTGGTCTAGCCAGATTTGTAATGTAGAATTGGGATCATGATAGTGAGGGAGAAGGAAGCATAAAAGAGCTAGAGAAAAGCTGTATGCTTCATAATTGCTACACTCCACCCTGACTGGCTCGTCTCCTCCCCACAATCCTTCTGTAAGGGAATGTCCAGTTGCCTACAGATAGGCTTTGGGTCTCTACTCCTAACTCCCCCTCATTCGCAATGATATGATTTTTTTTATTCTTTGATGCCTGATACCTGATCCCTTTGACACCTCGTGATCACAATCTGGTGAGCTTCTTCCATGTGGGCTTTGTTTCTTGTCAGCTAGATGGCCGCTTGTTTGCCTCCAAGCCTTTTAGGCCCCAGATGCTATATCTTTTGATAGCTAGGCACTGTCAGCTGTCTTCACCACATTTGCTTTTGCACCCGCTTTGTCTTCAGAGATTGTGTAGGGAAGGTGAGCATCATGGAATGCCAGTTTAATAGAATAAAGTGTTCTTGCATTGAGGGAATACTTGAGTAGAAACCAGATGTCCATCTGCTACCTTAATACTAAACCTATAAATATATGCACATAGATCTATTTCTCATCCTCATATATAAATATATTTACATATGCACATGCCTGTATTTAGACCTTTATCAATGTCCTTTGCCTCCTAGTCTTTCCTCTATTTCCTTTTACTTTCCTTTTGTCCCACTATCATGCTCAGTCTTCATTTGGGTTTCAGTAATTCCTCTCGGCTACATTGTCCTTGATCAAGCCCTACCAGGCCTCCTATACCCTCCTCACCATAGATTTTGGATCACTTGGTGTTCCCTTATCCCTGGGATTGTTTAAACCCACTTCCTTCCCCCTCCCCCCACCTCTCCCTCTCCCATGTCCCCCTAGTCCCATTGTTTTCTCCTCTGGATTGTTTATCCCACCTATCTTACCTAGCTAGACCTACCGGGATAATAATATGCACACAAAAATAAAAGACAAAAGAAAATAAAATGACAACAACAAAAAATACAAACAAAAGAAGAAAGAAAAGCCTGTAATAGTTTAAGGTCTATTTTTTTTTTTACTTTTAGGAGTGTTTTCCAGTTGATTCTGGTGGGTGCCATGCCCTGGCCCCAAAGTCTATTTTTGGTATTCCCTGGGAAAGTCATTGCTCTGTTCCCCTTGTTGTTCTATTGGAAACACCATTACTGATTAGCCTCAGTTTGAAGGGGTCAGATTGGGTGCAATTCCCGCAGTATGTCTCCAGTGTTGTGCCCCGTAGGACTATGGATCAACAAGGGATGTCATGTCTCTTAGTGGGGCCAGCCTTATGGCGCTGTCTGTGCTTTGGCTGCTGTGACTGGGAATATTGTCCTCAGGGCTCAGTGAGCCAAGATGTACCCCACTCTCTCTTCCTCTCCCTTAATTTGCTCCTGTGTGCTCGAGATAGACATGTCCCTCTCCCCAAGCTGTAGCTTCAGTGCTGTCCTCTGAAGTGAATTCTTCTGTGGGGAGGGATGAGGGGCAGCTGTCCACGTAGTTGGAATTGGGGCCAACCCCTTAGACCTCTCTATTGTTTCCCTGCTTCATGCCAGTATGTTGTATTCACATCTTGGAGCACTGTGTTGAAGTCTAGTCCCTCTTTCCCTGTGAAGGTATAAACAATACCTTCCCCTTGGGTGGATTAGTGCCCTGTTGCCCCACTACCTATGTATCTTTTTTTCTTTTTCCCCCTCCTTTTTGTATCCTGGATTTGGTCTGGGCCCTGCCATACTAGGGGCATAGGGAAAAAGCTACTGTATACAAACATTCCTGGGATGAGATTCACAGCTTCTTAAATCGTTTATCAAGAATTAATAATTGACAATATATTTCAGTAAGTATTCACTTTCAATTTTAATGATAATTTCAAACAGCAACTTCATGTTGTTCTCTTTATTTCTAACAATCCCAAAGCTGTAAACTTCTACAAAGGAAAAAGCCCGTTGTGACGAAACAAGTAGTTATGATCAAATGTCGCGCTTCAACAGGCCTCATGCAGTACAGCTGGTGTCCCCTGGTGAGAAAGTCATGCTTGTCTTACCTCACTCCCTAGTTGATTCAGGGGTGTAAGATGAATTAACGCAGTAAGGCCATTTCAGGACCTTTCCTCTTTGATAACAATTTGTTCAGTGCACGGTGACATGTAAGTCGCTGAGGACACTTGAGTGGTCCTACACGCCAGGTGCTAATACTGGCCGGGAAGCAAACCCAGCTCTCTTACACATGGAGAAGTCTTCTCACACAGACATGCACCAGAATGCCACATCCACAGGCTGGGTGCTCAGCAGCTATGATGCTTTGAGGTGTTGTTCCCCAAGCACATCTTCATTTCTAGATGCAACAAGCTTCTTGGGACATGCCACAAATTGACTTAGCACTATTCCATCTCCTGACTGAACCCGGGGGTTCAGGAGGGCTCTTCTATTGGTGAAGATAATTCAAAGTAGATTACACTAAATAATTTGAGAATATTCAGGAACATCTGGAAGATGAAATAATTTCCCTTATATCCCAGTGGGTGCCCTTATACATAAACTGAAGTTCTCTGAAATTTTTTATCTGAAGTTGATTTATTTACATTCTGAATAAATCTACAAAGGCTGGAAAAAATCAAGACTAATTGATCATTCCTTCTCAAAACTAGAGTTTAGAGACTGCTATAAAGAGGAGGATTCACTTTGCAGTATTTAATTAGGATTTATACTAATTGCTTATATTGAACCCTTTAAGCTTGGGGAACTAAGAACTCAGAAGACACACAAAAAATGTCATGGATATATTGATAAGATTTATAATAGCACAAAGGAGCCCTGGCAGCCCAGGCAGTGGGTATTGCTTTTCAGAGCTGAGGTTGTTAGTTTACATTGTCTTTGTAATTTCACTATGAGTTGGAATCCACTCGATGACTGCACTTGGTTTGGGTGTGGGGGTGTTGAGTTTAGAGGTGGAGCTTATGAGAGGTAAAAACTAAGTCCTTGAAATCTTCTAACCCTATTATAAGAACTTTGCCATTTTTCTTCCCAAGGACTGCGTAATCATGACTGCATATTATGACTGTTAGTAAGGCTGCTATTATTATTGCTGTTGTCATTGCTTATGTTTATTAGACAGAAAGTCAATGTTATGACAGAATTTAAGACCTTAAAACTATGAAAGGTGTACTTAACGATTCTGTTCATGGTGAGTCCTATGCCCCAAAGAGACAGAACAGGTTCATTAAAATCTTTGAGAAACAGCACAAAATAAAACTAAAGGCAGGAGAGAAAATATATTTGATGAGAGTGTGCATTCCAAGTGAGGTTTTTGTTTCTGAGAAATAAGAGACATGGGGTTGTTTTCTGAACATGAGTTGCCCAGGTTGAGTCCCTGGCTGAGAGAAAGGGTGTTGGAAAGGGCATCCCTGGGATCAGAGGGAGCAAGGCAGCATGGGGCATCCCTCCAACCCATCATCTGCTGTGGAAGAGAGGGAACCCAGCCACAGGTTGTGAGGACAAAACTGAGAGCAGAGAGAAGAAAACGGAGTTATCTACTGAGTCCTAAAATGAAATCTGAAGAGCTTCATTAGCTCTTAATGAGATGTGATGGAACTGAGCATCACCCAAATATATACATTAATGAAGTGAAGTTTCAAAGTTGAATAAAAGTGATCAAATAGATATCACCGTTGGAACAACTGGCAGAATTTCCACTCCACATGCTGGAAGTTTTCAAGAAGGTACTGAAGTGTCCCCAGCAACATGAGCCAGAGGAGATACAGTTGTTGTGTGAGCTAGAGAGTAATGTAAACACAAGGCAGGCACGCAATTTAAAAACAGTTTGGAATCATCTTTCATAGAGTTTGAAGCAATATGGAAATGTTATAACCTGTCCTAAGCAGGACATAAAATTTTCTAAAATCAAATGTTACCACTGAAATTGACAAATACTTGTGTCTGACAACTGGCCAACTATAAGGCAACAGGAATAGAAGGTTGTGTACCTGTGTCATCAAGGAACTCTGATGGCACAGAGGTAAAGCACTTGTCCAAAGGATGATGGTTCTAACCCATCCAACAGCTCCAGGAAAGAAAGATCTCGTGAACCACTCCTGTAGATGAGAGCCTTGGCTACCACCTAGGGCAGGTCTATGCTCTTCTTTAGAGGTGCAGAGTCAGAGTGGATTTACAGGGACCATCTACAATCCACTTCTCACAATAGGAACACTTTTCCAGGGAGAGTGAGCCCATCGGTGATGCTTCTCTCTGTCCCAGTGCCTTTTTCCCACTGTCTCCAAAGGGTGTCAGTGAATGTTGGTAAAAGACTGAAAGAATAATACAATGAAATCGGTGAGAGGCTCCCGAGTTTTCCACAATTGAAAGGTCCTTAAGATAAACACTAAATCCTACTACTGCCATCAAGTCATATTTGACCCACAGTGACACTACAGGACACAGTAGAACTGCTTCAAGGGGCTTCTGATACTGTAAATCTTGACAGGAGCATGGTGCTTCATCTTTCTCCCCAAAATAAACTGGTTGTTAGATGCCCTCAATGGTGTTATAACTCACAGCGACTAGAAGTACAAAAGAATAAAACACTGCCCAGCCTTGGGTCATCCTCTCTATTGTTTTAAGGTAGAGCCCATGATTGCAGCCGCTGTGTCAGTCCATCTAGTCCATCTCATCGAAGACCTTCCTCTCCTTTGCTGCCCCTCCAATTCACCAACATGAGGTGCTTCTCCAGGGTCTGGGCTCTCATGAAAACATGTCCAAAATACATGAGACATACTCTCGACATCCTTGCCTCTAAGGGGCGTTCTGCCTGTATTTCTTCCAAGACAGGTCATTTTGTTCTACTGGCAGTCCATAAATCACTGCCACTGAATTGATGCCGATTCAGAGACCCTATAGGAAAGGGTAAAACTTCCCCCTGTGAGTTTCCAAGACTTTCTTTATGGGAGTATAAATCCAGCCTTTCTCCCTCAGAGTGTCTGGTAGTTTTGAACTCTTGACCATATAGTTAGCAGCCCAGTGTATACCCACAATGCCACCAGGGCTTCTTTGGCAGTTCATGATGCTTTCAATATTCTTCACTAACACCGAGGTTCAAATACATTGATTTTTCTTCCATCTTCCTCATGCAATGTCTAACTTTCACATGCATGTGGGGAGATTGAAAATACTGTGGCTTCAATCAGGAGCACCTGAGCCCGAGTTTCCAACACTTTCAAGAGCTCTTATGAAATCAATTTACTCAATGCAATACATTGATTGTGGATCCAAGCAAGATAGTCTTGGGAACTTCAATCTTTTCTCCATATATCATGATGTTACCTATTGGTCCATTTTTGAAGAATTTGTCTTCTATACATGGAGTAGTATTTCATACTGAAGGCTTTAATACTTGGTCGTTATCAGCAAGGGCTTCACGTCCTCCTGACTTTCAGCACGCAATATTGTATTATCTGCATAGCTAGGTTATGAATGAACCTTCCTCCAATCTTGATGCCATATTTTTCTTCATCTAAGTCAGCTTCTCTGATGATTTGCTCAGCATACAGACTGAATAAGTATGAGAAGATACCATCCTGACACACACCTTTGGGACTTTAAACCCTGCAATATTCCCTTGTTCTGTTTGCTTAAATCCCTCTTGATCTAGATAGACATTCTGAATGACCACCATGAAGTGCTCTGAAATTTCCATCCTTCTCAAAGCGGTCCATAGTTCATTCCTTATAATCCACACAGTCACGTGCCTTGGCACAACCAGTGAAACACCGGTAAACATCTTTGTGATATTCTCTACTTTCAGCCATGATCTATCTGACATCAGCAATGACATACTTTGTTCCAAGATAGGAATCCAGCCTGAACCACTGGCTGCTCCCCGTCAATGGACGCCTAGACCATTGTTGGATGATCTTCAGCAATATGCTACTTTCATGTGATACCAGTGATGTTGTTCTATAGTTTTATTCTTATGCTGAGTCACCCATTTTTAAGATAGATTCAAATATGGGTCTCTTCCAGTCAATTGGTCAAGTAACTGTCTAGATGAGTAGATGCTTTCGGTACTTCATCAGCATGTTGAAATCCTTCCATTGATATTCCATCAATTCCTGGAGCCTTGTTTTTGACAAATGCTTTCAGGACAACTTGAACTTCTTCCTTCAAGCACCATTGGTTCTTGCTCATATGCTGCCTCCTGAAATGGTAGGATGTCTACTGCTTCTTTTTGGTATAGGGAGTCTGTGTTTCCTTTCCATCTTCTTTTAATGCTTTCTGCATCATTCACTATTTTGCTTATTGAATCTCTTAATGTTGCATCTCAGGGCTTGAATTTTTTTCTTGAATTCTTTGAGTTTAACATATTGTGGTGGTTACATAATCTGTTGTCAATTTAAGACTTAAGAGTGAAGGGATGGTATTTTGCCTGTCAATCAGGTTGCACCTTGATGATTTCATTTGGAGGTGCTGAGATAAATAGCTCGCTGGAGGTGAGAGACAAAGTCTCCCTTGGAGACATTCCTGTGGACAAGACCCATGGAGCTGAAGGAGCCACGCAGATACCTCTGCAAGTGCTGAGATGCTTCCACCACCACTGGATCTACAAAACTTCCCACCCACTGGCCTGTGATCTTTCTTCCTGAATTCAGCATCATTGCATGTGTTGCATGAATCTAAAGAGCAATTTATACATTGGTATCAGACATATAGGCAAATATCGGACTTATGGTCTTGCTCTCGACTGGATTGGGGTGTTTTCTCAATATTCAATTGCTTTTGTATATAAAGCTCTTTCTTATACGAATATGAGTGTCTATGAATTTATTTCCCTAGTCCACCCAGATAGCATCCATATGCTGAGCCTGTTCTTCCTTTTTGATTTTCTAACTCCAGGTCTTTTCATATTTCATTATAAGAGCTTACTTTGTCTTTTCAATCTACCTTTTGGAATTTTCTTTGACTTCATCATTTCTTCCACTTTCTTCAATTTTGTGACGCTAGCTTAGTGGTTGATACAGATAGATCTTGTAATGCCCTTTTTGATGGTGAATGCAAAACCCTTCCTCTTGATTCCCAGGATAGAAAACCATCTGATTTGAAATGACAAATACCAGTCAATTTTAGCCCACTGAAACCTAGAATCTCAATTTTATGCATCCTGTTTCATTTTTGAGAACTTCTAATTTTCCTAGATTCACACTTTGTACATTCCAAGTTCTAATTATTAACTGATGCTTGTAGCTATTTGTTTGCATTTTGAGTTGTGCCCCATCAGCAAAGGAATGTCACGACGGCTGTCCTCCTGCAGGCTTTACCTCACCAGTGTCATTGTGGCCAAGCTCACTTTGAGAAGGCCATTCTTCATCAGTCCTCATTTCAGTGCCTCCCAACCTGAGAAGCTCATCTTCTGGCACTATTTCTGACTGTGTTCTTCTTCTGTTCATTTGATTCCCAGCAACTGGCAGTGTTGTTCTGGTGCTGCCCATAGGGTTTGCAATGGGAAATTCCTCTGAAGTGGGCAGCCTATCCCTTCTCTGTAGTCTGTTCTTCATCTGGAAGCTCTGCTGAAGCTTGTTCACTTTGGGTGACCTTGCTGACATTTGAAATACCAGTGATATAAGCCTGCAACATCACAGTATGACACAAGCGACCCCAGTATGGCAAACTGACAGACAAGTGGTGGAAGGATAAGCTGGAGGTTTTGAACTGCCAATCTTGCAATTAGCCGACCAATTTGTAACTTACCACACCATGAGATCTGCAAAGGGTATAGATAGAGGGAGGAATAAACTCAATTCTTCTAGATCATTGTTCTTTATCAGATATCAGAGTAGTGAATGAGCGACAATAAATACACAAGAAAGGGTCAGAATAGAACGATAGGACTTTTGCTGGAGTACGTGGGGCAATGTTCTAAGGCTCTCTGTTCTAGAGGAGTTGAAGAGAAGAGCAGGCTTCTAAACTATGTAGAGATAGCTGCAACACACCTGGCTTTAAAGGCCATTTGAAATGGAGGGATACACTGGCTTCAGAGTCTAAAATGGAAATTCAAGCTATTGATTTTGAAATGGTGTGTGTGAGTCAGGCTAGAACAGAGAAATAAAATTCATAGACATTCATATGTGTGTAAGAAAGAGCTTTAACCATATACCCTAACCCATACGAGAGTGATTGAATTTTGAGAAAACATCCCCGTCCAGTCCAGATCAAGTTCATAAGCCTGATATTAGCCCATATGTGTGATACCAATGTATAAATACCTCTTCAGGCTCACACAACACATGCAATGATGGATAAGCCCCCAATAAAATGATTTATATAAAAATTTTTTTTAATGCAGGGTGATCACAGGGGACTGGGTTGGAAGTCTTGTGGATCCAGTAGCATTGAAAGAATCTCAGCACTGGCAGGGGTCTCCATGTGGCTCCCGCACAGCTCCATGTGTCTTATCAGCTGCAATGTTTCCTGGGGTAAGCCTGTGTCCTGCCTCTAGCGAGCTATTTATCCCCTTAGCACCTCCAATTGAGGTCATCAAGCTGCGACCTGATTAACAAGCTAAAGTCTACCACTTCACTCTTCTTTAAAAAATATTTTATTTGATCTTTAATTTACTTTCTTTAGTACATTTTAGAAAGTGAGGTCATATTTGCATTATTTTTCAAATTAACAGATTTCTTTTGCTTTTTAAAAATCATTTTATTGGGGGCTCATACAACTCTTATCACAATCCATACATACATCAATTGTGTAAAACGCATTTGTACATTCATTACCCTCATCATTCTCAAAACATTTGCTCTCCACCTAAGCCCCTGGCATCTGCTCCTCATTCCTCCCCCCTACATCCCTCATGAACACTTGATAAATTATAAATTATTATTTTGTCATATCTTATACTGTCCGATGTGCCCCCTCACCCACTTTTCTGTTGTCCATCCCCCAGGGAGGAGGTTATATGCACATCCCTGTAATCAGTTCCCCCTTTCCATCCCACCCTCCCTCCACCCTCCTGGTATCACCACTCTCACCACTGGTCCTGAAGGGATCATCTGTCCTGGATTCCCCATGTTTCCAGTTCCTATCTGTACCAGTGTACATCCTCTGGTCTAGCCAGATTTGTAAGGTAGAATTGGGATCATGATAGTGGGTCGGGAGTGGAGGGGAGGAAGTATTTAGGAACTAGAGGAAAGTTGTATGTTTCATCACTGCTACACTGCACCCTGACTGGCTCGTCTCCTCCCCGCAACCCTTCTGTAAGGGGATGTCCAGTTCCCTAAAGATGGGCATTGGGTCCCCACTCCACACTCCCCTCATTCACAATGATATGTTTTTTTGTTCTTTGAAGTCTGATACCTCATCCCTTTGACACCTCATGATCACACAGGCTGGTGTGCTTCTGCCATTTGGGCTTTGTTGCTTCTGAGGTAGATGACTGCTTGCTTACCTTCAAACCTTTAAGACCCCAGATGCTATATCTTTTGATAGCCAGGCTCCATAAGCTTTCTTCACCACATTTGCTTATGCACCCATTTGTCTTCAGCAATTGTGTTGGAAAGGTGAGCACACAATGATATGATTTTTTTGTTCTTTGATACCTGATGACTGATCCTATGAATACCTCATGATCACACAGGCTGGTGTGCTTCTTCCGTGTGGGCTTTGTTGTTTCTCAGCTAGATGGATGCTTGTTTACATCCAAGCCTTTAAAACCCCAGATGCTATATCTTTTGACAGCCAGACTCCATGAGCTTTCTTCACCACATTTGCTTATGCACCTGCTTTTTCTTCAGCAATTGTATCGGGAAGGTGAACATCATGGAATGCCAGTTTAATAGAACAAATTATTCTTGCATTGAGGGAGTACTTGAGTTGAGGCCCAATGTCCATCTGCTACCTTAATGCTAAACCTATAAATATACGCACATAGATCTATTCCACCATCCTTATATATAAACATATTTACATATGTACATGCTGTTATTTAGACCTCTATAAATATACTTTGCCTCCTAGTTCTTTCCTCTATTTCCTTTTACTTTCCTCTAGTCTCACTATCATTTTCAGCCTTCATTTGGGTTTCAGTAATTCCTCTTGGTTACATTACCCTTGGTCGCACCCTACCAAGCCTCCTACACCCTCCTCAGCACCGATTTGGATCACTTGTAGTTCTCTTGCCCCTTCACTCTTAAATCTCAAATTGACAACAGATTATGTAACTTCCACACTGTGATTTCACATCCTCTACTGGGTAGTATTGTGAGCAGGCTCAGTGGGGCCACATATGTGAAGCCAGAGTACATGACTGAGTGCCCTAAGGTTGTTCGAAAAGTATCTGTTTACATTGTGATCAGGCATGTGCTTGTGTTTAAAGGTGGCTTGTAAGGAGCAGTGCTATGGGGAATGTCTAACAACCATTAAAATTGATTGGTGGTTTTCACATGTTGCTGAAATACCCCCTGTAGTAGTGGGTCCTGGGTATTCAAACTTCCAGTCAACTGAGCTGGAGCACCATGTGTGTCTGCCACCACAGACTTGGTGGCAACTTCTAAATTGCACATTTGTGTGTCAGGTTAAACAGGACCTAAGGCTACCTATGGTTTCATGGACCTAGTTTAGAAGCTGTGGTGGAAAGAGCACTAGGAACAACCACTTGTCCATATGAAGGGTAGACCCAACCAATGTCACCTGTCATGTGTATGCAGATAATGGACTAGGGATAAAGAAGGCCAGAGAAGAACAGAAGTCGTTGAACTCCAGGGCGTGTGAGGAAGATTGCCTATGCCATGGACTGCCAGAAGAACAAGCAAATTTGTCTGGAAAAATTACCACCAGACTACTCCTGAGAAGAGAAGATGGTGAATAATCAGCTATTTAGGATTAAAGGGGCAGCATTTCCCTGAAGACAACGTTTAGCTGGTTAGGAAAGAGGAGAGACAGAAAACACTGTCAGGAATGGTATCGTCAAGTGATGGCAATGGATGAGTTGATAAAAGTGTGTAGGAACAGTTGGATGTAAAGCTGATACTGATTCTGTCAACTTTCACCTAAGTTCAAATGAGAAGTGAAAAAGAAATTGAGACCAGTGAAACTTCATCTCAACTATTTTGTCATGTGATAACAGGGGCTACAACCTTGAGAAGCACATTGTGTTTGTATAATACAAGGTCATTCTTGTTGACAAGCCACATGAGACAGGCTGATGGCAGCCAGAGCCTTGGAGCTGGAGAAACCACATGGAGAACTGCCAGTGCTGAGATGTTTCCACCACCACTGGGTCCACAAGACTTCTCACCCACTGGCCTGTGATCTTCCTGCATTTGGTGCCATTACATGTGTTTCATGAGTCTGAAGAGGAATTTATAGATTGGTATCAAACATACGATCTAATACCAGACTTATGGACTTGATCTGGACTTGGCTAGGAAGTTTTTTCAATATTCAATTGTTCTTGTATAAAATAAGGCTCTTTCTTATACACATATGAGTGAGTGTCTATGAATTTCTTTCTCTAGTCTACCCAAACTAACACACTGGCTTAGCTGACCACCCAAGGTTTTGTAAAATGTAAACTATGAAGAACTCACCAAATGTCATATGCCGGTGTCCCAGCTCCACAGTCATCCTCTCCATGTATTGTCTAGCCTGGATTGGGTGCTTTGGAAGAGCTCTGAGCTGTTTGAAGCTCTATGGCAGTGACCCAGAGGAGCAAGCTCTTTGCCCTCAAGGAGCTTACAAACCAGTGTGAGGAGGCCAGGAGCTACCTGGAGCAGGAACTTCTAGATGCCATCTCAGGCTGTGGTTTCTAACAGTGTAGGAGAGACTCCCCAGACAGAGCAGTAGGAAAGTCATGGAGCCATTCTCCGCCATCCAGAAAGTCCCTCTCAGGCTCGCATCCCACTGCTGTGGAGCCAAGCGCAACTCCCAGCGACCCTACAGGACAAAGCGGAACTGCCCCATCGGCAGTCATCTTTACAGCACGGAGAGCATCACCTTTCTCCCGCGAGTGGCCGTGGATTCCACCTGATCTTGATTAGCAGCCGGCCACTGACCGCTGTGCCACTAGAGTGCTTTCTGAAGGGGGTAGGCACTTTATATGTGAAAAACATCCCAGCAGAAGGAAAAACGAAGTGTGAATTTTGGCCAGGCGATGGGTCTATCACGTGGGACGGGGTGAGGCCCTTGTCAGCCCAGGCAACATGGTGAGTTGAGAAAAATTCAGAAGAGCTTGGGATATGTTCCCTCTCCAGTCAGGGCATCCAATTTCACTCAGCCAAATGACAAGACCGGGTCCCTGGGGGCTACTGAGACACTGACGGGTTTTCATCCAGTGAGCAAAATGAAGCAATGAATGCATCATTTAAAAGCAGTATGCTTGCATCCAGTTTTCATAATTTGTCTCCCAGTTAAAACTGCAGGGGGAATTCGCCCCAGCCCGTAGGCAGCACTCCAGGACACTGAGGTGCAGAGAGGAGCGCGCCCAGTGAGCGGGCTGCCCCGGAGGCTGCCGGCTTTCCTCCAGCACTCTGTCTGCACCTCCCTGCCTGCCTGGAACCGCACAGTCAAAAGTCCTCTGATGTCCACGTGCCTGGAATGACTTCAGCCTACTTGGGTCTCACTAGGTGGAGGTGCGGGGATGAGGAAAGCCTGGCTGGAAATGCGTTTTGAGATTCGCTCTCACATGAGGAAAATGAAATGGTTTCAATAATAAGACACGGCCTGGCCAGCTTGAATGAGCTGCTCGGACTCAGATGACAAAGCTCCCTTTAAACCACAGACCCCCAACAGCATCGCTTTTCCCTTCTTTATGCAGAGATCACTCCGGAGTGCTCCGCCAGGGCTGCCTTCCACTGAAACCAATCGCCCTGCCTTCCGCGGTCACCCCAGACCTGAGTCACTCACTCTTCTCACTGCCTCTGACGTCTAGACGGCTGCCTACTGAGAGGAAGGACTCGCAAACATTTCTGACTTCAATGTCTGTGCTCAAAATGCATGAAATAGACGGGACGTCATAGTTGTCATCTGGAGAGAGCATTTAGAAATTGCAAAGGTATTGTGGTGCCGGCAAGGAACACTGAGAGTACCAGGGACTTTCGATGCTAAAAGGGCAACTGACCTGCTGCGGAAGAAATAGGACCCGGGTGCTTTGTGAAGATAAGGACGTGAGACTTCCTCTCATGCACTTTGGATGCGTTGTCAGAGAGACCAGTCCCTGGAGGGAAACATCCTGCCTGGCAAAGAGCAGGGGCAGAGAGAGGAGAGGAAGGCCCTCTAAGAGATGCACTGATCCAGGGTCTGCGCTAATGGGGCTCAAGCACGGGAACAATGGTGAGGCTGGATGGGATTTGGCAGTGCCCCCCCCCCCACATTGTGTGTAGGGTTCTTTTGGGGCAAAAGTGACTCGATGGCACCTGACAGCAACAGGGTGTGATCCAGACAAGGCTTAATGGATGGACAGGGAATGGGTGTATGGGCCTACAACCTTGTATCAGGGATTATGTAAAAAGTCTATCAACTGGCATCCGAGGTAAATAAGATTACATACACAATGCTGCAAAAACTATAAAACCAAACCCAAACTCACAGTAATTGAATCAATTATGCCTTATATTCTGTGAACAGAGGCATACTTACATTGAGAGGAGCTTAAATCTCTCCAACTGGGCAGGAATGAGGGGTTGAATGGGACAACAATAAAGAATGTATTTCTGGAAATTTATATGTATTTATATACATACACAAACATGTATATGTTTATATATAAAGGATATTACCCCCCACCTCCACCAGAAAAGAATTATACATGCAGATTCAAGGCAGTCCCTTTGATTTGGGGTTGAAATAGAAAGCTCTGCAATTCCAACACCAGTGTCATCACTCCATCGTTTCAGTCAGTGGGGATGGCTTCCCAAAGTGCAGAGCACAGTATGTACAATGCCAGTGCCTTATCCACTCGCCTCCTCCGTGCTGGCGTTCTGAGGCTCTGACTTTGCGATGGTTCTTCTATTTGCTTCCCCATTGCTATCGTTATCTAGTAACACATCATTGTAAGCACAAAAAGCAGGTTGTAAAACAAAACATAACGTATAACTATGTAATCCCATTTATATATAATTCTAAGCAGGGAACACCAAAATCTCCGTGTCTTAGCCACACATCACACCCAGAAATCAGGGTTTCCATAAACCACAGGCAGGAAATGCTTAGTTCTGAGTGGGAGCAGAGGTGAGAGGACTTGTAAAAGTTTGACCTGAACTACAAAGGCAATGCAAAGGGGGTTGTTTTCCTTAATTAAAGGGAAGATATGTGGATGTCAGTTATAAACCCAATCCACTGAGACATTCCAACCAGAGCTGCCTTATAAAGGGCTAATGAGAGCATGCATCTTCATGGATACATAAAGCCTCATCTTTCTCCCAGAGAGCTACTGATGGGTGTGAACTGCCAACTTTTCAGGTTATCACCCCAAGGCTTAACCCTCATTATTGTATATTCTTACACTTACAAAATTTTTTAAAAGTTCTAGAAACCAGGAGAAGCTATCAATTTGAAATGGTTGTGTGGATGATGACTTGGGATGGCCCCACCATGCAGAAAAGAATGAAAAGTGACTCCATCGAATTTTCAGGGCTGTGGCCTATCAGGATAAAACTGATAATCCAGTTTTCTGAGGTACCACTGGATGAGTTTGAACACCCAACCTTTATGCTAGTAGCCTTTCCTTAACCACTTATGTTACCCAGGTCTGCAAAGGCTCTGTTCTCCTGTTTCATCTCAGTCTAGTGACAAAAGTCTCTAAATTGTTATCATTTTTCCAAATGTGCAGGTGGAGAAATCATGGCTGAAGGAATCCACCTATCCTCTTCACCTGAACCGGAATCTAAGAATGGAGCAGGACTCCCCAGCCGTCACCCCAGTGCCAAAACTGATGCTGGGGGAGCCCAGTCACCGATGGTGCAGCAATAGTGGATCAGTTCCATTGATCATGGCCCGGGGCAGGCTTCCCTAGAGAAGCAAAACAAATGAAGCCTATCTATGGGTAAACATAAATTTATTTCAAAGACATGACTCACGCCATTGTGAAAATGGCAAGTTCCAAGTCTATGGGTCAGGTGTTAGGCTGGAGGAGAGCGGTGGTAGCAGATGAGCTTGGGATTGGCAGGAAGATGACAGGTGTATGGCTGCAGGAGTGAACGAATCCAAGGTTGGCAGTTCAGATGACAGGCCAGTGATGCCTCCCAAGGAAAGCAGGTAATATAGCAGGTTGCGTCCGCAAGTCCAGAGTCAAAGGATGAGCCAGACATAGCATCTGGACACAGAAAGAGCAAGCAAGCTTTTCCACAACATCCACTTGTACTGGAAGCAGGCCAAACCCCAAGGAAATATCCGTCCAACTAATCATTTCAGGGCTGTGACATGAGTAAAGGTGCTGAATCCCACCCTAATCTTACAACGGATTGGTGGCTCATAAAAGATCCCATCATAAAGGGTGTTATATTGTGTTAAACCACATGATGGGGGAATTGCCAGGCTTTAACTGCCAAACCACTGAGAATCCTGGTCCAGCCAAACTGACACAAACCTGTTCTCCTACGCACCTTACAGTTAGAGCCCAACAGCCCAATCAGTGCTCATCTCTTTGATTTTGGGGCATTCCATCATGTTGTACCTTAAACCTGCTTTGTCTAAGGACTGCAAACCAAAGCCAGTTGTCAGCAAGCTGAGGCCAAAACGTGGCGACTCAATGGGTGTCAGAGTCAAACTAGCCTCCGTGGGGTTTCAAATGACTGAGTTTGGGGCAGTAGATGTCCTGATCTGTGCCTACCTCTTGCTTATCACCTGGTCCAGTTGGCTCTTTCTGCCTCTTGGAGAGATGCTGAGAGAGGAGGCTGCCTCATTTTCCACAGGACGTCAATGTGGATGGTTTGCTTCAGCCACAAAGGGAAATGCAGTTATCCTTCCTGGAAAGAGGATTATTAGCAAAACTACTCCAAGTCCCAGGGGCAAGAAAACAAATATAGCTACAACAAAGAGGTCAAGTGTGGTAAAGTTTGAGAATCAGACCCCATGGAGTGTGGTGTCCACAGCAGAGGGCAGACTTGTGTTCCTGTGGTTGGATTTGCTCAGTGACCGCCTCCCCTGGGACCTGCCATTGCCAGGCTACAGCCCCAAGGCCCATCTGCAATCTCATCTACTCAGGGAGCACCCGCTGGGACAGCTTCTCTCCTTTGGAAAGACAGTCTTATTTTACCACCCCAAAACCCACCACCGTCCAGTTGATTCTGACCCATCGTGACCCAACAAGACAGAGTACAACTATCCTTTGAGTTTCTGAGAGGAAATCTTTATTTGGGCAGACTGCGTCCTCTTCCTTCTCCCTCAGACTGGCTGGTGCATTCGAGGGCCACCCATTGGGTTAGTCGCCCAACCCTTAGTCCCTCCACCCCCAGGCATTCTCACCACCCAGCAAGCAGCTTTTCAGAAGTAGTTTCTTGTCAATACTCCAGGAGGTATAAGCTTAAAACATGGCCTTCCGTGAATATATCAGAAAGGCCTCTAACCATCACACTCATGAAGAATCTGCTCCTCAGAACAATCAGCAGGGAGATCCACAGGGCAGTGTTTCTGGAGGGCCAGGAGAGAAGGATGGAGTGGGGATGCTAGGAAAAGAGGGGCCTGCACTGTTCCACGGAGGAGTTTCAGCTAATCTCACGAAACAAAAAGAGTACCATTCATTAAATGGAAAACTCATATACTCTGGAAACTTTCACCCAAACCACGATATATTTGAGAGAGAGAGAGAGAGAGAGAGAGAGAGAGAGAGAGAAGAGGGAGTGGAGGGGAGGGGAGGAGAGAGAACAGAGAGAGAGAAGGCTCGGATGGAGGGAGAGGAGAGGGAGGAAGGGAGGGGAGGGAAGAGCACTAAGGGGGTGTGGTGGAGGAAAGATTTCTTTGAGAGAAAGAATTTCATTGTCCTGGAATTCTTATTACAAAGCCTGGGGGTGTGAGCAGTAATAGAACCTTGGCTCAAGAGCTGGCTCCTCACCTAGTGAGCTGAGTCACTGAGCCTGGCCCATTGGGTAGCCCACCCGCCACTGTAGCTGACATAGAGGGGCACTTGCTTTAGTTGGATGCCTGGAATTCCAGCCCTGCTTCTATTGTTTAGTGATTTAGAAATCATCTAGAATGCTTCATCACTAGCTTTGTAAACAAGGGGTCCATAGTGGGAGATACTTCAGTGCTTGACTATGGGTAATTTACACCTCCCTGAAAGTGGCTTGTAAGAAAGGCCTGATCTGTTTCCCAAAGTCTCTCCTCTGCATATGGGGTCACCCTGAATCAGAATCACTCTAAGGCAACTAATAAAAGCAGCAACTTACTTGTAAACAGAGAGTAAAACTTTCCACCTGGCAAGTTCACGAAGAACACCTTTTCACATTTTCTTGGCCAGCCCGCTGAAATCATGAAGACCTATAAGAAGTCCCTGTCTGGAGCAGATGGTCTGCACTCAGCTACTAGCCATAGTGTCGTTGGGCCAAATCCACCCCAGGAGAAAGGTCTGGGAATCCAGCCTGGTATGATCAATTGGGATCGTGCTGCACCGTGAGGGCACTGCAACCAGACTCACAAAGCAGAACGCCTACCAAGTGTTGATGGAAAATGATCCGCCCAAATCAAAGTGGCTCAAGTTCAGTGGAAAAGTTCTACTCTGACCCCCCAAGAGGTCACCGTGAGTTAGAATTGACTGGCTGGCAATAGACAAAGGAAAAAGGAATGTGCTTGGTGGCACACAAGATAGGTGGAAGGAAAAAAAGTGGGAAATCCATTATCTCTGAACTATACAAGAAACTAAAAAATAATAAAAATAAATTCCGTAAAAGCAGCCTGGCTGGGCAGGAAATGAGAGCCATGTGGAACCCCAGGATGTGCAAGGACCTCACAAAGACTTGAGAAAAGCCAAGCTCCAGTTGACAGCTGAGCACCAGGGCGAGGTGAGCACACTCGGCGTCATCCTGAGAAAACAATGAAGCGCAGCCCCCGGGTTTGCCAAATCCAGTTCAGCTGCTTTGTGGGCCAGTGCCGCACCACTGTGTTTATGTTTGAGCCCAAAGATGCAGCAACTGGGTCAATCCTTCTTCTGCAGGGCCTCCCTCTTTGTCACTGCTCCTTGCTTTACAAAGCATGGTGTCTGTCTCCAGGGACTGTTCTCTCCCGACAACAGGCCCAAAGCGCATGAGATGAAGTCTCTCCATCATTGCCTCTAAGAAGCATTCAGTTTGTACCGAAAGATGATCTTTTTCCTTTTTCTTCTGGCATTCCATGGAAACTTCCACACTCTTCCCCAGGTGGCCGAGTGAGGGCTAACATCTGGTGCCTGACCTGTAGAGATACCCGGGGGAATTGTACACAGACAGCTTCTTTATTTATTCAAGTGATTAGAAGGGAGTGAAGGTGTTTTTATCAAATGCTGAATTGAGATATTTGTAAACATGCATGTAATTCTTAGAGATAACACTCCATGTGAATTTTATCCCAATTTCCCCAAGATTTAAGTGACAGTTCTATTTTTGCATTCATCCATCACTGAAAGGGCATTTTGTGCTCACCTGATAAGGGAGTGGTGCAAGGGCAGGGCTGGAGGTGCAGTTCGGAGCTTTCATTCCTGCAGGAGGTAGCTCTGAAGAAAGTTTTAGCCATCTACTCCCAGCCCTTCCACAAAACTCACCCACGGATAATTCTGCGGAGTCGAATCCTACTCTGACACACTGAGGGTACCAGGGGTCAGACTGGACTTGATGGCACTGGTTTTGTGCTACATCTCACCAGAAAGGGTGAGTCTCGGGGATTTTTGTTTTGTTTTCTAGACATTCTAGAGTCTTGATGGCACAGTAGGTTAAGCATTAGGTTGTTAGCCTCAAGGACAGCAGATCAAAACCATCAGGTATCCCACGGGAGAAACCTGAGGCTTTCTGCTCCCATAAAGACTTAGAGTCATGGAAAACCACAGGGGAAGTTTGACACTGTCCTCCTAGAAGGTGTGTGTGGGAGTTAGCAGCAACTGGATGACCGTGAATTAAGTTTGAGTTATGCAGAGAAAACTCACTGTTGTTTTAATTTGAAATCCCATGATGACAAGTGACTGTGAGTGTCTCTGTAGGAAGCAATGTTGGACATCTAGATGTCATCTTTGGTGAGCTGTCTTTTCAGATCTTTTGGCCATTTAATTTTTTTAATGTTTCTTATTGTTGAGTTTAGAGTTTTTTCGATTTGGAGCACCACCCCTTCATTGGTTCTCACTGCCATCAAGTTAATGCTGACTCACAGTGATTCCCTAAAGGTGTCTGGGCTGGTATCTGTTTATGGGAGTAGAAAAGCCGTCTTTCTCTCTTGGGGTTGAACTGCTAACCATGCAGAGTGCAGTCCCATGCGTAACCACTACACCACCAGGGATCCTGGTCTGTGTCTTGTCTGTCTGTCTGTCTCTCTCTCTTTATAAAGAATAACATTTTATTGTGTTTTCGATTAAAGTTTACATGACAAACTAGGTTTCCATTCAACGGCTTTTATTTGAATGCTTCTGTGGCATTGCTGATAGGTTTCTCCATACCTCAGCGTTCTCACGTTCTTTTCTGCTTGTTCTCTTTGAAGAGACCTTGCTTCCTTCCCTTCCTTTCTCGCTACCCATCGTAGCTTCTGAGTTAATGATGACTATTTGGTCTCCTAGAGTTGACTGTTTAAGAGAGCACATCAATCTCAGGACGCGGCTTAGTTTTTAGGCCTATCTATTATTTAGGTAAAAGTTGACCTCCCAAAGTAGTTTCTTTTCCAAAGTTTCAAGTTCAAAGGGTATCACCTACAATCACAGTCTTGAGATTCCTTGGGTCTCATAAGTCCAGTAGGTCGGGCTTTTTTTGACCCACATTTTTCTCTAGTCCCAGGACCATCTATTATGTCCTGATCAGAACAAGTGGGAGTGATAACCTCTTCCAGTCCCAGGTTAGGAGCAGCTGTGGTTTATATGGGCTATTACTCTCAAGGGCTTGTTTCTTCTCTGGGCCGTTCATTTCCTTCCTTCTTGTGTTATGCCAGTTCACTCGAGAAACAATCCAGTGTCACTCATATATACTTAAGAAAGAACTTCATATCAAGAAGTAATTTTATATCAAGGAAACATCCCATCCCAGTTCAACTCAAGTCCATAAGTCCTATAATAGTCCACAAGTCCCTCTTCAGATGCACACAGTCACATGGAATGGTGCCGAATGCAGGAAGAGCACAGGGTGGTGTGTGCAGAGTCCTGTGGATCAGAGGTCTGTAGGAACATGACAGGGCTCCAGCAGTTCTCAGGGTGGCCAGCAAGCAGGAAGACTAAGGCAGAGAGACAGGGAGGTTCCCTGAGCCATGCCCATCAGGAGGTACCATCCCGGCTGTGACCTAACAGGTTGAATATCATCACCCCTCACTTTTATGTCTTAAATTACACAAAATTATATAACCACCACATTTATCTTTTGTTTCTTAGACTGATAATTGCATCGTAATGGCTTGCAAGACTTTAAAACCATAGACACTACTAATCCAAATTTGAAGGAGGACATCACCTCCGTGAAGTGTAACACGTGGTTTGTCTTTTGCTGCTCTAAGCAGTGCATTTTCCTGAGAAATACTGTTTAGATTTAATAAACTCCAATGTTTCCATTCTTTCTGAATTCCTACTTGTGATGTTTAAATCTGAAAATTTATAGACAAATTCTAGATAATCTAGAATCCCTTGTAGTTTTTCCCCTAGAAATTGTACAATCATGTATTTTACATTGAGCTGGTTTTCTAAGAAAGATGTAAGGTCTGTCTCTAAGTTTCATTATTTCATATATGGATGCCCAATCGTTCCAGCATCCTCCATCAGATGCTCCTCTCTTCATTGATGAGTGTACATTGCTCTTTTGTCAAAGATCAGTTGACTGCATTTGCTTAGGTTTATTTCTGGGTGCTGTCTTTTATTTCCTTGATGTAGGCCTGTTCTTTTGCTAAGCTGGCTTGATATCAGTGAGGATGAGTATTTCCAATTCTGTTCTTTTACAGTATTGTGTGGGCTGCTCCTGGTTAATTTTTATAAAATAGTTTACTTGAATTGATTGGAGTTGCATTTAATTTATACGTTAACTTAGAAGAGTTGACCTTTAGCAATATTAGTCTCTCACGCTCAGTTAATATGATCATGGAATATCTCCCCAACCCTATCTATATAAATCTTTTTTTAACAGAGTTTGGTATTTTTCTGAGTTTACAGCATCTATATAGTTAGATTTATACATCTTTTGTTTTCCCCAAATGATTATAGATGTATGTTTTAAATTTGAATTCTATTTTTCCATTAGTATATAGCAAAGTAATTAGACTTTCTATGTTAACCTTATTTTCTATGACCTTGTTATACTCACTTATTACATATACTGGAGTTTTTACGTCACTTGTTGGTGACTCTCTACATAGACCATCGAGTCAACCTTTAAAAAAACAAAAGCTATTTTATTTGTTTATTTCTAGTCTATATACCTCTTGTTTCCTTGTGCCTAGTGAGGACCTCGCGTCCCCACTCCATATGGGAAGATGGGAAAGAGAGCATCCTTGTCTTGTTCCCAGTCTTAGGAGGAACTAAGCCAGCAGCATACTGTTCATTGGAAGCTGTACGCTTTGTTTTATCAATGTTCTTTATGAGGCTGGGTCTCCCGAAGTAGCAGTTCTACTCTGTCCTACAGAGTCCCTAGGAATCAGAATCAACTCCGTGGCAGTTAGGTTATTGGCAGTTAGGTTATTGGTCTATTCCTAGTTTAACATTTTTTATTTTGAATCCTTGTTAAAACGTGTCGTGTATATTTAATTCATCAACTGATATAATCATATGATTTTTTTCCTCCCTTAACTAGCTGAATTTTTCCATTGACCTGGCTTACATACCAGGAAGAAGCCTCTCTTAGCTGTGGTGTGTAACGTTTTATACACATTCTTGGATGTGGTGTCCTAATATTTGTGGAGGTTGTTTGCTCTGTGTTCGTGTGGGGTATTTTGGATTTTGTTGGTTTTCCTTCATTGCAAGTCTTTGTCTGGTGCTCATACCAGCGTGGTTCTAGTCTCATAGAACAAGTTAAGCAGGTCCATATTTCTTCCATTTTCTAGAAGAGACTCTCTAAAGCGATAGTTGCTATGCTTTTTAATGCTAGATGGAATCTACTGGTGAAACTCTCTGGGCCACATGCTTTCTGTTCCCTGTTGATGGCTATTCTGCTGCTTTAGAACCTATGCAGCTATTTGGATACTATCTCTTTTTGTGAGGTTTGCTGGTTCGTTGATCAACTCCACCAAATTATCAAATTTGTGAGCAGAGGAGTGGATGTAAGATTGCTTTATGATCTTATTGATCTCCATGGATTTCTCATTTTTATAGCAGTCATTTTTGTCCTCTTTTTATTCTCTCTCGCTTTCATTGGTTTGTTAATTCACCCAAAGTTTTATCTTTTTTTTAACCTTTCAAAGAACAGCTTTTGGTTCTGTTGATTTTTCTCCTACTGATTTCATGTTTGCCAATGCAATGGTCTCTGCTTTAATTTTTGTTACTTAGTTTCTTCTGTCTAGTTTAGGATTAAAAGTCTCTTGATTTTCGGGATTTATCAAGAGATTATTGATTTTAGAACTTTCTTCCTACTGATATATGCCTTTCATGCTACAAATTCATTTGGCTGACCTCAGATTCATTTAGCTCTTCATCCACCAGCCTGTGCCCCCACCCCCTGCCCCCTGCTTCACTATCTGACTTCCTGTTCATCAGCTTCCCCAGCTACACAAGTCAGGAGAAGCCTGATTTGAGTTGCACTGGGCTTACCTACTTCTACCACTGTGTAAGCCATTTCTCCATAACTCTCTTTCAAGGAACAAACACATCCAATCATCACTGCTTTACTGCTCTGAAGATCCCAACCCCATACACCTTCCTTCAATGAGGTTAATGGACATGGTGGATGAAACCCTGGGCTCCGATGCAGGATGCTTGTGTGTGGTGCAGGACCGGACAAGGCTTCTTTCTGTCATGTGCGGGGTCCCCAGGAGGAGTAGTCAGCTTGATGGCACCTAAAAGCAAAAACATCCTGGTGTTTAGTCCTATCTCTAAGTTTAAGCCTGGAAGTCAGTCATCATTCCGTCTTCCTTCATGTTCCCTGACTTCTACGTGCTTGATGTGGTGCTGTTGTGAGAGCTGATGTCTTCCAAGAGAACAGGACTTGTCTGTGGAAAATCAGAAATGCCTTGGATAGAAAATTGCTTTGTTTCCTAATGTGGACAAGATGAGCTTAATGGTCTCTGAAAACACCAAATAAAAGGAGCAATAATTGCTTCGTGTTGTTGAGGGTAGTGATCTCTGAAATTGGATAAAATAACACAGAGGACTCAGCTAGTCATAGCACGGCATCCTTTTGTTGAAAATTTGCAAAAGGTAGTAATGCAGGAGTGGAAATTTCAAACCCTGTGGCAGGCATCCTGTGTATATCAATCAAAAATATTCTTTCTCTCTGCTAGATGGATATTAATAATATGTTATTAGTTAATTTGAAATTAACTGTAATGCAACTGGGAGCTACCTAACTTTTACACTGAGCTATTGATTATAGCATGTCTAGGAAACCTAGGGATTTATTATCACAAGAATAAATGAAAATGAAAAAAAAATTACTTCCTTTTGTTAAATATTGCTTTCATACTTGCAATTATATCCTATCACAATGAAGAGACTTAATTATGGTGAACTTAGGATAAATACCTTATTTGGAACTTTGTATGGTTCAATTCTGGGTCTGCTTAATAGTAAATGACTGTAGTGTTGATCTGAAAATAAAATAAAGTAAAAGAAGGCTTTGTTTATACCAACTGAGAGGAAATCCTTGAAAAATTAATAGCAGTGATCATACATCTAGCAAATATTGAACACACTAATTGGGAGACATGACAGGCGGGTTTTAAAAAAATGAAATAACTTGCAAATGTCTGTAGGTTAACAAGAAAACTGGAAAATTCATCAGACAGGCTTAGTGTTTCATTGAATAAACATAATGTTCTTTACGAAGTACAAGTTCAGACGATGCACTATGCTCAGTTGTTTTAGGCATCTTGCAAACTTTCTTAAGAGCACTTTTCTGAGAAGAAAGTCTTCTTTCTCTTTCTCTTCTGAGCATGCCATGCTTGCTGCAATATGCTCTTGCACAATGCTACAGGCATCGGACTGTTCTCAAGCAAAAGCTGAAATTAGGAGTTTGCGATGTATTTTGTGTTTTGTGAGGTTTATGCCCAGAAAGGCCTCCTGAGCTTAGTTCAAATAAACCCGTAAGAAAAAGTAATGAGAACAAATTAGTTTTACAAATGCACATCCAGATTGGACATAAAGTCTGCTGTCTCTGGGGACATCATTTCCACAGACACGTAATTAATTACAGCCATG
Organism: Tenrec ecaudatus; assembly: GCF_050624435.1. Lineage (NCBI taxonomy): Eukaryota > Metazoa > Chordata > Mammalia > Afrosoricida > Tenrecidae > Tenrec > Tenrec ecaudatus. The sequence continues at coordinate 4,973,329 of NC_134544.1, read as the reverse complement.
AACTACAATATAAATAATGCACATTCACAAATTTTTTTTTTGCACAGGGAGAGGAGAGGGCAGACGTGTTTGATTCATTCTACCTGACAAGCCAGGACCGTCCCAATCAAGAACAAGCCCTTTTATTACAGAGCAATGGAGTCTCTAATTAGGGCTGGTGCTCACACACACCATCTCCCTATCACTGCCACTGCAGCTTGTGCTTTTGACAAGCTGGGAGGACAGGCTGGGAGGAAACGTAACAGAGATAAAAAGTGCTATTTTCAAAATAGGGGGTAACAGTGGGAGAACCAAACAAGTTCTAAAAGCCATATTGATTTCTAAAGACAAACTGATTAGAGTTCACGGCCATCAGCTACAGTTTTTGATAGGAGTTGTGGTGGTACAGTGGGTTACATAATGGGTTGCTAACCACAAGGTCAGCAGTTCAAATCCACCAGTTACTCCATGGAATTAAAATGAAAGCCCCTTTTGTAACGATGAACCCACTTGGAACACACAGGGGCAGTTCTACTCTGTCCTAGAGGGTCAGTATGAGTTGGAACTGACTTGATGATCGTAATTTGGTTTGGAATTAAGATTTGTTTGTAAGATAGAATTTGAACCTCCATCAATGTGCTCGGCTGCTAATAAAGAGGGAGCAAGTATGAGCACACAAGTTGGCATCTAGGAAGAAGGGCCGGAAGACCTGCTCCTTACCACAAGCCCAGCCACCGGGAAACCTGGGGAGTCGAAGTCTATTCTGAGGCACGTGAGAGGGAAGCAACTGAACAGACAAGGATTTGAGTCATTGTGCTTACTTCTTTCCCACAATGATCAAAGCTACAAAGCAGTTTAATGATCTTTTTGCCGGGGGGGGGGGGGCAAAACAAAACATAGCCTACAACATCTCAACCTCTGATTTTCCTAATAAGACCTTGCTTCTACACTCTGCCCAGACTTTCCCCCTATTCCCTAAAATATTCCCTTGACGTCTTAAATCCAACCGGACAAAGCTAAAAGGCCAAGCACACACGCACAGTCAATCCCTAGTATTCCATCACCAGAGAAAGGCCCTGGCCATCCTCCCACACAATCTCTCTAGAAACTTTAAACTCAACTATTATTTCTTCTGCTCATGGGTCGGCCTGAGACAGTCCCTTCTTTACAGTATCATTTCCTCTTGACTTTTCTCAGTGTCTGTCCGTGCACACCACCCTATTCTGTGCCTCTGTGATCTGTTCACTGGACACTTTCTGGTCTCTTCACTCCAGGAGACGAGATCCCTTCAGCACTCCACCCTGCTGTTACCTTGATCAGCACTGCCGATGTGTCCCCACGCAGACTAATCATCAAATGAAAACACTGAGGCCGCTGGTTCTGTCATTGTATATTTTATGAAAACCATGGTGAACAAATATCAGTAAGCTACTTTGCTACCCAAATTCCCAGACTTTATTTCGAAGAACCTCTTGGCTTTTGCGTGTAATCGGTTTTGTTTGTCCCCAGGCAGACGTGCAGTGTGGGAAGCTGCGTGGCAGGCCCGTGCTCAGGCCCTCCGTTTCAAGCCTTGTCTTGTCAGTCACAGAGCAGTGGAATTTGAGGTGGGCCTCGCAGAAAGGAAAGGATTTCGAGAAGCAAATTCAGGGAAGAAGCGCCATCGCAGACAGAGAGAAAAATAACAGTTATAAGTAGGAAGAGTGTCTACCACCAGAAATATTGGCAGTAAGTCATTCACGGCCATTGTGCCCAATGTAACTGGTTCTTAATCACAGAACAATATAATAGGACATCAGAAGAAAACAAAGACTTAGGTCAACTCGTTCTGACCAAACTGGGTGCCTGACCATCTAGGGAAACTCCCCACCTCTAGTTCAGCTAGTGGAGCCCTGGTAATGTAGTGGTTTCCCAGGTCAGCAGTTTGAAACCAATAGCTGCTCCACAGAAAACGAGGAGGTTTTCTAGCCCCCATCAAGAGCTACAGTCTCAGAAACCCACAGGGGCAGTTCTTCTCTGTCCCATCGGGTCTCTAAGAATCAATATCGTCACCATGGCAGAGAATTTGGATTTTTTTCCATTTGAGTTCAGCTAGAAACTTTGAGATGGTTTAAGGAAATAAAGGATTTTAGTTTTAGAATAAGGAGCCCTCATTAGAGATCTTAAAGAGCTCAGGTGCTAACTGGAAAACAAGTGTTTCACACCCACACAGCCACTCCACAGGGGCAAGGCCAGGCAACCTGCGTAGGTAATGGTTATAGCCTATGGAACCCTAGGGCGTGGGGCAGTTCCCATCCAACATACAGGGTTGCTAGGAGTCAGTATTGCCTGCATGCTAATCACTGCGGTTAATGCTTCCTTTTGGCACTAAGTGGTATAAATGTCAAACCTAATGTCCATACCAATGGATCCGTTCTACTTCTGCACACGGGGGGGTGGGGTGGGGGGTGCATAAATGAAGTCCATGGGTTTTCGCTAACGTAGAGGTGCATCAAATGTAAGCAGTCTAATAGCCAGCTCATTCTGACATGGCCCTGTGCTGAGAGTTTGTATTTCCACCCCAGATACGCTGGACCCCAATCTACAGTTCCACAAAATCGTCAGGTGGTTTTGATGTCGACAGAATGGCCTCTTACCTGCAGGGGATGAAGTACTGGCACAACGCGCAGTGTCTCCACAGTGTCAGACACAGTTTCCCAGGAAGCTCTTGTTGTCAAGTCTTCAGCCTTCAGAGAGAGGAGGGACTGACAATTTCAGCTATTGTGGTTGCAAGTATTTGGCCTTGGGGTGGGGGGGGGGCAAGGGCTTTAGGGCCAGAACTCAGTTAATGTTCTGGCTGCACCTCACATCCTAGTGAACTGCCCAGAGGGGACTATTCTTCAGCAGAGGTCTCCCCTGATTTGGGGTTGTATTTCCTTTTTCAACCTGGAAGAACCGAACTTCAAGCTCTGAGACATGGAATGTTTTACACTCAAGGTCGATGACCATCGGCATAAGTAGAACGTCGTCCTGTGAAGTTAAATCGAAATGTCTACCATAGAAGAGCAGACCTTTAGGGACATTCAGTAACTTGAGATCAGACACACATTTCTACAAGGGCAAGTAGTCAGAGGACATTTGTGTCATTGGGTAAATCAATGTGAGTTAGCAGGTGGCACTTTGTGGCCATTTGGAGCCCTCAACTTGGTCTTTGTCCTTCCCACCTGCTATCAGGGATGGGCCTGCTTTGGGATGTTGTGACTGTGCCTGCTTATGCTGATCTACTAGCTAAGAGTCATCAGTGAGGGATGCCGTCCACCAGCAAGAAGAGCTAGATGAGGACATGCACAGCCCAGCAGAAGCTGCCATCCCGTCAGCTGTCTGACCAGAGGAGGCCAATCACACTGGCATCTGTGGCTGTTGAGCCCAATCACCCCAAATTTCTTAACCTTCCTTGTCCAGATACCCAAATTTCCTTTTGATGAGGTGGTAAGGGAATCGTTTGATTTCGCTGAGCCATGATTAGGGCCGTTGGCAAAATCCTAGGCATTAGTGCAGAGAGCACTTACAGGGAAGATGGAATTGCATTATTTCCTCATCACTGGTTGGAGTTTCAGATTTCCTGTTGTGCCTATTATTCTCTATCAGCTGTGGTACGCTTCATTACTTCAGACCCTTTCCACACCGCCCCTGACACAAGGTTAAGGCTAGTTGCTCAGGCCACTTCAGACCTTATTTTAAACAGCCTATTGTTAGAAGACATGTGTCCCAAAGACAGTCGGTGCGGCAGGACTGGAGTGAAGGCGGAGGGTTTAGATCTGAGATGGAGCTGCAAACAGGACTTTGGTTTCTGGCTCAGAACTAGAATAAATTTGGAAATGAATATATTTCTGAAGTCTCCAGCTGTTATGACCACATTTATTTGAGTATCTCTCTGTCTATTCCATTGCCTGTGATTATAGCAAGGGAAGAGTGACAAAAGTAGTCTGCCCCTGTTCCTTGGAATGGGATGATGTGGACAGGGCTGTTTGCATTGTTTGCATTGTTGAAGTAACTAACAATGACTTAACTGACTAAATTCTGTCTGCATTTTGTCATCTTTAGGTTCTGGCAATTCTAAACAAGGGTGACAGTGGACTACTACAGATTAAATTGTGTCCCTCCCAAAATGTGTCCACTTCGTGAGGCCTGGATTCTCAGTATGATGTTTATCGTCCTTCTTGTAGTTGGATGTAATTATCCTATGTGTTATAAATCCTATATAGTTGCCATGAGTCCTCCTTGACCCAATAGCTGTGATTTTTTTCTTGTTTTTTAACCTGGTAGTCCTGGTAGCATTGTCAGGTAGGCACTGGACTGTGAACCTGAAAGTTGGAGGTTCAAATCCGCCAGTACTCATATCAGAAAAATATGAGGCTGTTTGATTCTATAAATATGTACAACCTTGGAAACCCTACCAAGGCTCACTGTGAGTCAGGATTCTCTGGATGACAGTGAGTATGAGGTTGAGGAGGTAGGATAAATTGCAATTCTGTTAATGAGGCAGGTTATAAGCCAACGGTTTAAATTGTATTTCTTGTTAATACCTTTTGAGATGAAAAGGGGATTGAACCAGGGAGCAGACATGAATGGGACCTATCACCAAGCAAGAAGAACCAGGAGCAGAGCACTTCCTTTGGATCTGGGGCTCCTGCAACAGGGCTCGCAGAGACCCAGGGGAAAATAGATGTCAAGACACACAGGCACATTCAAGGAATAGTCATCTTCCTACCAGTGAACCCTTTCTCTACAGCTGGCCCCCTAAATTCTAACCTCTGAAACTGTGAGAGAATAAATTACTGTTTGGTCAAGTCATCTACTTTTGATATTTCCGTGAGAGCTGCCCTTGAGGAATGAGGCCCAGACTTTTTTGATCTAAGTTCTAAATCTGTCACACAAGACCTCTTTAGAGTATTGAAAAACAAGGATGTCACTTTGAGGACTAAGGTGCGCCTGACCAGAGCATGGCATTTTCAATCACTTCACATGCATTTGAAATGTGGATATTGAATAAGGAAGATAGAAGAACTGATGCGTTTGAAGTATGGTGCTGGAGAAGAACATTGAAAGTACCCTGAATTGCTAAAAGAACAAAAACATCTGGCCTGGAAGAAGTGAACCCAGAGTGCTCCTCAGAGGCACAGGTGGTGGGACTCTGGTCAGATTGCCAGGAGACCAGTCCCTGGAGAGGATGTGATGCTTGGTAGAGAAGGGGCAAGGATGGTGGGACTCTGGTCAGATTGCCAGGAGACCAGTCCCTGGAGAGGATGTGATGCTTGGTAGAGTAGGGGCAGTGAACCAGAGGAAACCCTGGAGGAGATGGCTTGTCACAGAGGCTGGAACAGTGATCTCCAGCACCGGCATAATTGTGAGGATGGCGCCGGCCAGGCGGGGTTTCATTGAGTTGTGAATAGTTTCCCTATGCGCTGGAACCAACTCAATAGCACCACTGCCACCGCCGAGTTCTAACTGATTGGTGAGGATGCCACTGAGTTGTAAGAATACATATGCATGCTGCAGAGTCCCGGAGTGGTGCAAACAGTTAACATCTGTGGCTGCTAACCAAAGGGTTAGAGGTCCTGGTCCAGGCAGGGTGTATTGAGGAAAGGCCTGGTCATTTGCTCTCAAACCATCAGCCACGGAAAGTCCCAAGAAGCAACACGGTCTGACATGCAGGGAGCACCATGGGACAGGGCTGATTCTATGACAGCTGGTTTTTAAGCTACACGTGAAAGCATTTTTATTTTGCACCTTTAATAAGCATTGCTGTCCACAGGGAGATTTAATTGCTGGTGTGAGGAGTGGGGAGAGAGGGTGAGCAGGAGTCCCATTTTACAGCTGTCTCCTGACACCTATAAAATCCGGTTTGCTCCAGGAATACGTTCTGAAACTCTGGACCGCTCGAGCTTGCTTTGGGGTCTTCGCATGGACCCACCCCAGTGCACAGATACAGACAAAGTGAGTGGCCACGCCCATGAAGGGCCAAGCCTGAGCATCAGACCCCCAGCACCATCCACTCCGCCGTGCTGTGGGCCTGCAGGGACATTTCATTTGGGCTCACAATTGATGACCGTGAAATAGCAGCTGAAGAAGCATGATGCTTTCGCTTGGTTAGTTCAAGCAGGAGACCCACAGCACGCATGGTAGATGTTTGATGGTTGTTTGGGTTGGGTGCTGTCTGGTTGATTTCCAGTCCTAATGACCCCCTGTAACGGAGGAGAGTTGCCTCACGAGGGTCCTAGTGTTGAATGGCTGGCGAGGGCAGTAGGTTGAGCCCTCCAGCTGATCTGAGTGATAAAGCCGGGACAGTCGGTGTCCATGGAGATTTGCAGCCTTGGAAACCCTGTGCAGTCGTTCTGCTAAGACTACAAACGGACTCAACAGCAGTGGGAAGGCTGGGGGTAATCTTCACAGGAACCGATCACTAGATCTTTTCTCCTTGTCACCAATGTAAGGGTTCAACCCACCAATTTGTCAAACCAACACCTACCAGGGCTCTATCTGAATGTGAGGATTGCCTTTAAATATGAAAATGAGTCTTCTTTTATACTTGATTTTAAACAAAAGAATGGGGTCCAAAATAAATGCTTCATCCTGGTACAGGGGTGCTTGATTCTCAGACTAATATCTACAGGAAGTAGGTATTAGAGGGAGATTTGCCCTGCCTGTCAGGCATACCAGGTACAATTTTGTCCTCAATGTTTTTCAAATAATTGAGTTTGACAAGGTGACTCTCTTCCGTTACAGAGGAAAGAAGGCAGAGCCTCCGTGCCAGCCTGTCGCGTTGTGGGGAGCTGGGGAGTCTGAACGATAATGAAAGCTGACCATCGGTGTCCAAGCTGATTCCCGCCAACAAGACACTTCTCCACGGCCAGAAGACCTCTCAACAATGATGGCTGTCTGTGTCACTGGGCGGCTGGAGATGCTGTCTCTTATCTTCTACCTAGAACATTCCCAGGACCCGATTCAGGCTAGGTTTCACTAAGCACCATAACCAGGTTTAATTAAGCCAGGAAACCCAGCCGCCCACTGCTGTTGAGTCCATGTGGCTCCTCCCAACCTTAAAGGACAGAATACAACCGTCCCACAAGGCTTCTTAGGCTTCTCATCTTTATGAATGCAGATGGCAACAGATCCCTTTGTGGAGTAGCTGGGGGTTCAAGACACGGATCTTTTTGTTAAGGGACAAGCTCTTTATCCCCTGCACCCCCGGGTTCCTGAAACACCACTGGAGCTCAGCACAGGGGGTGATGGAACCTTTCCCACGCTCCAGGCCATGTGCAAACACCGGAGCCCTTGGCACCAGCATCTCCATACCAGAAATGGAAGTGATGGTAATTTCTATCTCTGCACTCCAAATAAGAAGTTCTGGAGAATGGCTAAGCCCTTGGCTGCCAACTGAAAGGCTGGCTGCTAAAACCCACCCAGAGGCTTTGTGGGAGAAAGGCCTGGCAACCGGCTTCCGCTCTGTCCTGAGAGATGATCATTGGGTCCCACGACAGCTCCCCAGGCCCAAACAATACTTAGATCCAAAGTAAGAATCAGTGGGTACTTTTCTCTAAACCGTAAGATCTCAAACTTACTTGGCCTACCCTACCCCCTTTTCAGAGGAATATTTACTCAGTGCCCTACTGGAAATTAAAACTATTTGTACTATAGACAATAATCAGGATCAAGTGTCCAAACAAAACAAAAACTATCATGAAGTAGATTCTGACTCATCGCAAATTTACAAGACTGGGCGAAACTATCCCTATGGGTTTCAGAGACCAACTCTTTTATTATTATTACTATTATTATTTCTAATCATTTTATTGGGAGCTCATACAGCTCTTACCACAATCTACCCATTGTGTTGAGTACATTTTTACATGTGTTGCCATCATCCTTCTCAAAACATTTGCTTTCTACTTGAGCCCATGGTATCAACTCCTCATTTTCCCCTCCCTCCCCACCACCGCTCCCTCAAAAACCCTTGATAATTTACAAATTATTATTATTTTGTCATGTCTTACACTGTTCAACGTCTCTCTTCACCCACTTTTCCATTGTCCGTCCCAGGGAGGGGGTTACATGTAGATCCTTGTAATCGGTTCCCCCTTTCTACCCCACCTTCTCCTTACCCTCCTGGTATTGCAACTCTCATTGATAGCCCTGAGGGGTTCATCTGTTCTGGATTTCCTGTGTTTCTAGCGCTTATCTGTATCAGTGTACATTCTCTGGTCTAGCTGGATTTGTAAGGTAGAAATTGGGATCGTGATAGTTGAGGCGGGGAGAAGCATATAAGGACTAGAGGAAAGTTGTATGTTTCACCATTGCTATACTGCACCCTGACTAGCTCGTCTCCTCCCCGGGACCCTTCATTAAGAGGCTACCCAGTTGTCTACAGATGGGCTTTGGGTCTCTACTCCACACTCCCTCTCATTCACTATTATATGTTTTTTTTTTGTTGTTGTTCTTTGATGCCTGATACCTGATCCCATTGACACCTCGTGATCACACAGGCTGGTGTGCTTCTTCCATGTGGGCTGTTTTGCTTCTCAGCTAGACAGATGCTTATTTACCTTCAAGCCTTTAAGATCCCAGATGCTATATCGTTTGATAGCCAGGCACCATCAGCTGTCTTCACCACATTTTCTTTTTCCCCCAGAGTGGCTGGTGGTTTCAAACTTCTGACCTTGTGGTCATTAAACCACAATGCCAACAGTTCATAGGACAACGGGTCGATAACTATTTTTGTAGCCTCTCTAGGTCATTTCAGTGACCTCCCAAGGATAGTATGGCTTAGTTTGGAAAACACTGTTCTAAATTGAAGTCAAGCTCTTAAAACATTCCTGGTCTGTGTGTAAGGATCAAACTATACTGACGATGAACAAAAATGGTCCATTGCAGCTGTGGGGTGGAAATCAATGCAACTCCTTCACCCTTTTGTCTGGTTATCAAAATGGTTACTGTGATTTGCACTAACGGTGAGATTTCACTTTTAGATTGAGGCTTAGAAGTGAATTGCTCTCTTGCGAAGATTAAAACATACAAAAAGCATGAGATAAACTACAAATCAGCTCGACTTCAAAACCCTAAATATTCACCAATCCTTCACAACCACCTCCTGCTGAATCTGACGATTTAAAAATAATGTAAATACACTTTTTAAAATATCTGAGCAATCATACAAACATGAGATAATATTATCTTTCTGGATGGTTTCATAGAAATTAGGCCATTTTTGGTGAGCAGATTCTGGCTCATGGTGGCACTGCTTTTAAGGACTTGGGAGCTACGCATCGTGAGTCCTGATGGTGAAGTGGTTTAGGTGTGGGGCTGCTAACTGAAAGGTCAGAAATTTGAACCCTCGCTTTCCCCACAGGAGAAAGATGACACAGTGTAATTCTGGTGATCTATAGCCATTGAGTCAATTCTGACTCATAGCAACCCTATATTGGATCTCTAAAGAGGTAACTATTTATAGGAGCAGATCACCTCATTCCCATCCCACCCCCAAGCGAGCAATTATTGTGTTTAAGCCAATGGCCGTAAGGTTAGTAGTCCAGATTGACCCAACAGTGCCGCCAGAGCTCCTCTGGAGATTTACAGCCTGACACATCCGATAGGGCAGTCCTACTCTGGCCTGTAGGGTCATTATGTAATTTCTAAGGCCTGGCAAACAGATCTAGAGGTACCAAGGATGACTTAGCATGCTGTGTCTAAAACCTCCCCAAGCAAGCGTGTGCAGGAACCAGGTGTATTTCAAGGACATCCCGGCACTACTTTTGTAAAATGTCCCCTAACAGACCCAGTTTCCTATGTAAAATTAGCCACATGCATGTGCCATGCTTTTTGAGTACTCCCACTGTGTGTGTACTTGTGTGTGTTACTTGAAAAAGATACATTTACATGAAAAAGATAGAAGGAGTGGAATTGCCTTTGTTAAAAGATACCATCACTGGTTGAGCTAAAGTTTCTCTTTTCAGTACACTTCTTGCAGTGATTTCTGATTTAAAAGGCTTAATCGATGGTTTAGAAAACAGTTTTTCCAGTGTTTCACTTTAAGATTCAAAAAACCAAAAAACCCTCACTGCCATTGAGTCGAATCCAACTCCTGGTGTCCATATAAGACAGGGTAGAACTGCTCCTGTGGGTTTCAGAGAATACAGCTCTTCCCAGCAAAGAAAGCCTAGGATACTTCATAAATAAACTTCAACATTTACCGCATGTATCTATGTATATATATGTTTATATGTGTGTGTATATATGCTAATGCTTTGAGACTGTGAGAGCAATTGTACAATACTGCTTGATGTGATTCCACTGTTGAACGATATGCTCATATACTACATATATATACATAGTATATATATCACATACTATGGTGTTTGCAAGTGGCCTGGTGAGTGGTACAGGTTCCATAAACCACCTTTACTAGCTCCTGTGTGGCTGTTACTGTAATCCACACGCACTACACAGACTCCCATCAGACAGCAGCATAAACTAAGAGTGGGATAGGAGCTTCCCATGATGCCTTGGAGGCAGGAAATGCAACTCTGCGTGTCCCATCAGTGACTCGATCTGCGAGACCATTCTTCTACGTTGGGCACGATGGAAGGACAGTCACATGGATCGAGTCACTGATGGGACACGTACAGTTGCGTTTTATGCTTATGGTCTTCCTTTACTTCTTTTTCTCTTTCCAGGTGCCTCTGCTTCTTCCTTCTCCTGGAGGACGTCCCCACAAGGTTCCCCCTTGGACACCTGTCTTTCCACTGCCACTTGACCTGGGCAAGGGCCTCTCGCTCTTACTCACCATCGATGTGTTGGTGATGCTTGCATCTTTGACCCACTCCTGATCTCTCCATTCATCTGGACTCAGAGCCACATGTCTGAGGAGCAGACTCTAGACCAGGTATGAATGCACATGTCTCTCGAGCAGTGGTTCTCAACCTTCCTAATGCTGAGACCCTTTAATACAGTTCCTTATGTTGTGGTGACCCCCAACCATAAAATTATATTCGTTGCTACTTCATAAGTGTAATTTTGCTACTGTTATGAATTGGGAAACCCCTGTGAGAGGGTGATGCACAGGTTGGGAACTGCTGCTGTAGAGCAAAGACTCTAGACCAGGTGTGGACACTCAGAGTAACCCAAAAAAACACATTCATTGCCTTACATTTGCATGTGGTTCTACTGGGGTTTTCTTTCTCAGCTTCCAAGACTAGCCAGCCTGACTAACAAGAAAGAAGTCTGGGACTGACCCAGGCTACAAAGGACCTTCGCCAACCTCATCCACCTGTGACTGTCCTACAGCTTTCTCTCTCCCAGGTTCCCCCAAATCTCTCCATTCATCACAGTCCTCATCCTATGTCCACATAATCTCACCTGTAGTGTGGCAATAGTTCAGTAACAGATCTTCCTGCCTTCTGCTTGATACCCTTGTCTTCAGGTTTTTTCAACATGAAGCTAGTTATAGCAGGCTCCTGGTTAAAACCCATTAAGCTTCATTCTCAACAGAGTACCCACCCTTCTGCGAACCTGCATGCAGAATTTAGGTTGTCACCCCAATGAGGCTGAAGCTTTGGCTTTAAGGGAGCCCAGAGTGCTAGATGATATGCATCAAGAGGGAGAGACTTGCACGTTTACCCCATAAACACCAAATACTGGTTGCAAACCTTTTTAAGGCACCAATTCTTTCAGTAATGCAGCTCTCTTTTAGGACAAGTGGAGCTTTCCTGTTGTTTTATTCTTTAAAGTGCCAAGCATTATTTATCATTTTAGAAAATTCACAACAGCAATGTTCTTGTGGCATTGGAATACACACTGTAATCCACCTATCTCAGTCTACATAGGAAGCTGATGCACTACCAGGTAGCTGTTCCAGATATAACTGAAGTATCTCACTGCTCATCACTGAGGCTGTGCCTCAAATTTCACATCAGTAAATACATGGTATTTCATTAAACATTGTTTGTTTCTTCTTCTCCACATTATAGTAAGAGTAAATATAATACTAAAATAGTAAAAATAATACTACTTTGATAGTAAAGATAAAATTTTTAATTTTATTTGCAGATAGGTTACATGATCAGACAGCCCCAAGACAGTAAAGGGACCAGTATTGGATGTTTGCCTTAGCCCTTTCTTGACTGATGGGACACATAGGGCCTAGTTGCATTTTCTGCCTTTAGGGCATCATGGGAAACTCCTATCCCACTTTTAGGTCATGCTGCCCTCTGATGGGAATCTGTATGACTGCACAAATTGAACGTGCGCGTATAGGTGATGAGTGTCCTCCTGTCTTACAGAGTGTGCTGCTCAGATGCTTGGAGATTTTCCAATGTTATTTCCAATGCCAGTCGGGTAATATTTGTTGAGCAGGTTCTGGAAGAGTTTTCAGACTCAGGCAGACTTGAGAAAAAGTTCTACTAATACACTTTTGAAAATGATCCAATAAAAACCTTACATATCACAGAATATGATTTGCCTTCTTTGGAGAGTCTGTTCCCTGGAGAAAAACATAATGTTCGATAAAGCAGAGGGTCAGCAAAGATGAGGAAAACCTTTAATGAGATCAATTGATGCTATAGCTGCATGATCCAAACTAACCAATTCTAACAAATCAATGATCCCAAAGATGGCTCAGGAACGGGCAGTGCTTTGTTCTGTTGTGTACAATGAGACTGTATGATGAGTCTCATTATAGCATGGATCAGCTAACAATGTGAGTGAATGGAGAGGTGAGCTATTTTCAGGGGAAGTCCACTAACAATGAAGAATCCTTATAAAGGTATGAACTTAGCAGTGTCTCCAATAAAGCTCCAGTGACCAGGACTCCTTCTCAGTGTTTGGTAGGAAAGTTGCAGGAGGGACATGGAACAGAGATCCAACACAAGCAGGAGGCCCATACGGTGAACACAACTTGATTTTCCATTTGTGCAGCCAGGACCTAGCAAAGCGGAAGCATTTATGTAGTGAAGTAATCCTATCATCCTCTTCATCATACTTGGCATTTACTGTCAAGACCAATGTACGCTCAACAGGTGTGTGAAATGGCTGAACGGAATTGACACAGAGGCAGCCGCTTCACAACAAGAGGAATTCTGTTCAGCAGCAAAGATGCAGGATTGTGACCCCAAGGAACTGTCACGTGGCAAAACCAAAAGCCGATAAAAGGAGGAGATCAGAAGAAAGGAGTGAAAGTGAGAAGTACAGCACAGTACAATGAACCTGAATATAAGTTATGGTAAAAACCACCTCCCCTCAAATGAAGTATCTCTTTGTGTAGATCAGTTTGTGAACACTGAAATTTGATAGCTGTTACACATGATGTGCAAATGCAATCAATTCAAAGGGTTAATAAAATAATCAATGTAACGCACTGCTTATATGTCAGTGTGCCAAGCTGTGGGTGCTTGCATGTTTCTTTCGTGCTGGAAGTGATGCCAACAGAATGTCTAATGTCAGCAGGGTAACCCATAGTGAGCAAATCTCAGTAGCGCTTCCAGATGAAGCCAGACTAGGAAGAAGAACCTGACTACTTCTAAACTAGGGGCCAGTGAAAACCTTATGGGTAGCCCCAGGGATGGTCTTCTAATACAGTGCCTAAATATGAGCCTTCTGTTTGGGGATGAGACCTGACTGTCTCATCTTTTCCTTGTGACCCTGCTGTAAAGGGGTGTCCAATTGTCTATAGATGGGCTTTTGGGGGGAAGGAATTGAAAATACAATCAAAGATGTGCTACTGCCTCAAAGTAGACTTGACCAAAATGAGAAGAAACAGCTGAAAACATACAATAACTATAGAATCATGAAAGGTACATGGTATCAATCTAGAAAAACTGGCAATCTACAATATTAGGAATATTCATTGTAATTAAAACTACAATGACTAAAAAGACAACCATGTGAAGTGAATACACACACATCCATACATGCCCTCCCTTATTGTCCATCACCTCTCCCGCATTCAAGAGCTGCACAATGAATAAGAATGACTGAAGAAGAACTAATGTCTCTGAATTACATGTTGGAGAAGAATATTGAGTATGTTGTGAACTTCCAGAAGAATGAACAGATCTGGTTTGGGAAGAAGTACAACCAGGATACTCCTTAGAAGCAAGGATGGTGAGACTTCATCCCATGTATTTTGGACCCGTTACCAGGAGGAACCATTCCCTGGAGAAGTACAGTGTGTTTGGTAAAATAGAGGGTCAATGAAAAGAGGCAGGTCCTTGATGAGATGGATGGATTGGCACAGTGATTGTAACAATGGGCACAAACATGACCCTTATGGGGACAGTGCAGGACCGGGCAGTATTTCCTTCTGTTCTACAGAAGGGACTTATGAGTTGGAACCGATCATAGCCCTTAAAAGCAACATAAATCATCGCCATTGACAGTTGTTGATCTATTTAGAATCTCTGGTAAGCCAATATTTAATTTTAACCTGACCAGTTATAGATGCACTTATCCATAAACGAACAAGTAAACAAACAAAAATCAGTCCTTGACTCAGAGAAACCAAGTATACTATTGTTAATTCTTATTAAAAATAAATACATTAAAATGTTCTCTAACTAGGAAAACATCTAAGGATTTCTTCCCACCCACAGAAATTATGAAACATCTTCATGTAGAATTATTTAATTGAATGTCTTGCATAGGTATCAGATCATACTATGAACAGATAAGAGTGTCTCATATCAGCCCAGCATTTCATATTACCATGATGTAATAGGAAGTAAGAGAAAGGGCTACACGTGATAACTACTGGTCAACTAGTATTGTTGACCCCTCTATAAGTTATCCATTAATACTTTGTCCGTGCACTGTCAATAGGCACATAATCAACAATTGTGCACAACAGAACAAACACCACTCAGTTTTACACCACCCTCGCAATCGTTATCTCTGGGCCCATTGTCGTTGTAGCTGCCATGTCCGTTCATCTCCTTGCAGGTCTTCGTCTTGTGTGCTGGTCCTCTGTTCTACCACCCATAATGCCTTGCTCACCCTCCTGAGAACATGCCCCAAGAATATGAAAGAACATTCATGTAATACATGCCATATGTTGTTTCACAGCAGCAGTTATGATCCGTGTAAATGTCATCAATTGACAATATTTATCATCGCTACCTCTAGTGAGGAAACTGAAGGGCAAGAGGTTGGACCTAGACACAAAGAAGGCAGTGGCATCTCCAGGATCAAGTGGAGAAGTATTGGAATGTTACTTGAATAATTAAAGAGTCGTTCTTACAAAAGTGAATTTGAAGAGACAGGCATAGAGAAATCCCTTTTCAAATTTGAAGATTGAGAATTAAAGTAAAGAACAAATTGTTTCTCAAATAGTCTGTCTGAAAAGTAACACTCAAGAAGCAGGAAAGTAAAGGATACCCATGCATTCCAGCTGCTGAAATTAAATATACAAACAGTGTCGTTGGACATTTGAAAACACTGAGAAAATAAGAGCAGGGTCGGTTTTTGTTTAGTTTTGTTTTTCCCCAAGGGAACTCGGGTTAGAATGATGTGAAAAATCTTCCTCCTAAGTAGAAATTAATTAAAAGACAGTGGCAGAAGGAAAGACCCAGAAGAGTCTCCCAGAATTCTCCGACTAATTAATACAAAATAATAGACTACTTGGATCAATGGTATCAAAGCCACCGAATGGAGATGGATAAAGAGGCTCTCGGAGGCGACTTAGCTTGATAAGTGTGGCCAGATCGAAAGCTAACCAAACTCGTGATATTTTCTTCAAAGTCCTTGTCCTCCAACTGGCAATAAGTTCAGGAAAAAAAGACATATGAATATGATAGAATGTCTACAAGGAATTTAACCCCTTTGTTGCTGTTATGGTTTACCCGTTTAAGATTCCTGAAACTGCTATAATGCTCACCTTTTATTATAAAATGATGTGTATAACTTTGTACAGCCAATTTTCCCTTCATTCCCAGGAGCTCTCTGGTCCTGGAAATCTCCTCCAAAATGAAGCCATTCTGATACCTGCCTGCTCTGCCCAGCCCAGGGCTAAAATGTGCAATGTAGGAAAGGTCTCAAACTGAGACCAGAATAAAGAACAGCTACTACTATGTGGCGGGCAATAACAATATTTAATATAAACGCCACAACAATTCCAAAAATATCAAACCCTCTGGGAACCAATGTCGTAACTTTAGTATAAAGCAAGGCCAGAGTTTCAACCCTCGAAACCCTAAATGTACCCCTCTTCCCAGTTCGCCAAACTGCTGCCAAGGAAAGGAAGTGCATGGCTTGTGGCTGAGTGCCAAGTTGAGCCCATTGGAGAAATGGCAGGAGCAGGGGCAGTAACAGAGGCACGAGGTCTCTCAGCACCAAGACCATAAGACACAGCAGCAGGCTTCTTGGTTCATGAAGTGAGTAAATCTAAGTGCCTACAAGTAGGAAGATGCCTTACAGAGGAACATTCCCTTGGGCCACTTCTTGTATTTCCTGCTGGAGCTGAGAAGAGGTCAAGGGACCATGTGGCCAATAGATCAAAGATACAGGAGGCATACCTGTCAGCCTGGCTGTAAAAAGTTGCTGCTGTGGGCCAATAGACTGTATCCTTGATGTTTGTTTTTTCCCTTGATTTGTAGTAAGCTGATAACTTCCCTAATAAAGCCCTGTAATCATGAGCATTGTCTATGCATTCTCTGTGGCCATGGCGACAGATTATTCAACACAGCAGAGAAGTAGAGTGCCCTGGGAGGGACAGTTGGTCGCTCAACAGAGGATCAAGATGGGTGGAGAGTGGTGGCATGTCTGGTGTCTGCCTCACAGGGGGTGAAGCATCTTTGAGTGGTGAAGGAGTAGATTCTCCTCGCCTCTTGTGTAGCCAGAAAAGCTCAAATGTGCCCCCTGCATAATTTCTTCAGGACTTAAAGAGTATGGAGATTGGTTCTAGATCAATTCTAGATTAATTAAAGCTGGTATGTAATTAATAGTGTGTAGACCCAACAAAGACCCTGCGAGGGGCCTGCTAGTTTACCCAATGACGGGGTAGGTGCCCATCGATCACCCCACATTCACCTGATTGAAGACTTTTCTTGGTTGTCCCAGACACTATTCTGTATTTGGTTCTGACTCACATTCCCCTGCCTATTGGTGCCCAGTGGAGGCTATGATGTCAGCCTCACCCATATCACTGGGAATTCCCAGCAGAAGGGATCCTGGAAAATGGGGCTCAGTGTTCCCACATAACAAGAACCCTTAGCTTTATGAAAAACTATCCTTTATAGAAAGAGTGCTATATGACAACATGGAAATGGTGGGGGAGCGCATGTACTGGCTGAAGATGAGAACTGAGCAGTCAGCAATCCCTAGTCAGCACAAAGGTTAATGAGACGCCAACCCCCACTGATTCGCACTGATTGTTCCATGACTATCAGTTGACGAAACTGAAGAGATGTTCCTGCTGCTCTATGCAGCACCCTCCAAAGTCCAGGGGATAGATTTCAATATTGACCCTTCTCAATTAAATCACCCCTTGAATATTAAAGAGCATGAACTCGCAAACTATAGAGAGCTTGGGGAAAAACAAGGATCCCAAAACCCTGCATTGTGCTCATGCAGAGTCTGTACATGGATCATGAGGCAGTTGTGTGAACAGAACATGGGAATGCCGTATGGTTTAAAATCAGGAAGGTGTACATCAGGGTTGTGTGCTCTCAGCATATTCAATCTATATGCTGAGCAACTAATCAGAGAAGATGGATTATGTATTAAGAAGAATTCTGCACTAGGATTGGAGGAAGGCTTATTGACCACCTGCAATGTGCAGATGACACAAACTTGCTTGCTGAAAGGGAGGAGGACTTGAAGCACTTTCTGAGGAAGATCAAGGATTGCAACCTTCAGGATGGATTACAACTCAATGTAAAGAAGACCCAAATCCTTACAACTGGACCCATAGGGAACATGGTGATAAATGCAGAAAAGGTTGAAGTTGTCAGGGATTTTGTCGAACTCGAATCCACAAGCAATGCTCATGGAAGCAGCAGTCAAGAGATCAAAAGACATTTTGCATGAGGTAAATATGCTGTACAAGATCTTTAGAGCATTGAAAAGCAAGGATGTTGTGTTGAGGACACAGGTGCACATGACCCAGGTAGTGGTATTTTCCATTACCTCCTATATATGGTGGCAGTGGTTATGTGTTGGGCTGCAATCCCCATGGTCGGCTATTCAAAACTACCAGCAGCTCCATGGGAGAAAGACTGGGCTTTCTACTCCCATAAACAGTTACATTCCTAGAAAGTCACAGAGAGTCGCTATGAATCAACATTGACTCTATGGCAGCAAGTTTGTTTTATTGCTTGTTTGTTTTCATATACATGTGAAAGTTGGACATTGAAGAAGGAAGACTGAAGAAGAATGGATGCCTTTGAATTGTGCTGGTGAAGAATCAAGAAAGTACCGTGGACAAACAAATCTCTCATGGAAGAAGTGCGACCAGAGAAGTCCTCCTGAGAGGCATGGATATTGAAAGTTTATCTTCAATATGGGACGTGTCCGGAGAGACCAGTCCCTGGAGAAGGACATCATGCTTGGTAAAGCAGAGAGGCATCGGAAGAGAGGAAGGCCCTCCAGGAGCTGGACGGACACAGTGGCTGCAAAAATGGGGGCTCAAACACAGAAACACTAGTGAGGATGGCACTGCACCAGGCAGTGTGTGGTTCTGTTATACATACGGTTGCTATGCCTTCTAGCCAATTCAGTGGCACCTAAGAAACAAACAAAACGTGCTTATCAGGTCGTGGTGCTTGGTATCCTCCACCAAGCTTATTTCTTTCTCCTCGAGTGCCGTCCATTTCCCTTCTTCAAGGAAGGCCTCTATCTAACCTCTGCGTCTCCTAACTATCCAGATGGAGGCCCACTGTGTACGTGATTCTCCAGAAGTCTGTGTGGAGTTGCGTCACCCTGTGTGGTGACTGTAGTTAGGCACCATCAAGTCACTTCCTGATATGAGCGATCGTCTGTACAACAGAATAAAGGCCTACCTGCTTTTGCACCAAACAACTCAACCTGGTTCCTGAGTTGGAGGTCATTGTCACTGAGCTGTCATGTAGGCAAATCTGCTTCCCAACATGGTCTACAAGTTCAGAAGTCCTACTCCAAGGTCAAGGCCTGCTTCCTAACACTGAGAAGGGGCCCAAAGGAAAGGTCGGAGTCTTTGGGATAATAGAGTAGAGGACAACTTTCAGTCCCTCTACCTCTATAAGTCTTACAAGGAACATTCTCTGTTCTTCAGCTTAAAAACAAAGCCAAAAATTCATCCATTTAGCTAATATTTACTTCATTTGGCACCAAGGTAGCTGAGCACAGGGCCACATGCCCCACCCTCTTCTCCACTCTATGTCACACAGTGAGCATGGTTCAGACATTGGTTTTGAAAACTCTTTATTGGTGGTGGGGGATGGTCACTGATCTGGGCATTGCAGGATGTTCAGCAGCAGCACTGTTTTCTGTAGATTAGACGCCAGTAGCAGCCATAGTTCTGCCCCTCCACCTCCAATCATGCTGACAAAAACATGCCTCTAGGAATTGCCAAAGCCCCCTCCCGCCGTGTTCGAATCATGCCCCAGTTGAAAAGCTGGGTTGTAGAGCAAGTGAGCAGGCTAGGTACAAAGAGGAAGGTGTTATCTTGTACCAGGATCTGGGAAAAAATGACATGAGGTTGTGGGGGAAACAAGCAGGGTCACTAATTCCAGAGGCTTGTTTAAATATTGTGTATTCTTGTTTAAATATTCTGATCTTTAAAACAAATCTATCGAAGCAAGTTAGAGGATTGGAAGAAATGATGACACCATATTGGAGGATCAGTCAAGCAGTTGTTGACCTTGACCCATGTGGGAACTGAGTGCAGAAGGAAGTTTAATGCACCGTGACCAGCTGAGTCATTGTCCTCTCCCAAAGCCAGGTGTCTAAAGATTGAAAGCTCCTAATAGAACAGGCTTAGCACTGCCTGGCTCCTGTTTTGTTATTTTAATGCAACTTAAGGTTCCAAAGACTTCAATGCACAACCAAATTGTTTATAGTAATTTCTTTCAGTGTGGAAACAAACAAAACAAATTACGAATTCTGCTTCTAGTTCAGGACTCTACAGAACTCCAAAAGTTTCAAAATTGGGCAAAAATCTATGGTTTCTGCTGCCGGGGGAGGGGGGGGCGGGGACGGGGGCTTTGTCTTCTGTCTGGTACTTTGTTATCGTGCCTATTGCATGTTTCTCTCCAAAGGAGCTCCTGGAGCATTCAGGCACAATTCACCTGCCTCCGCACAGGTCCTGGCACGGATGCTTTACCGACTTGGCATGCCAATTGGAAATGCTTTAGTATTCTTTACCCCCATTGCACCGTGTTCTTAGTAACATTTATTTGTAAGGTGATTTTATTTAACTACAGTGTGTTATCCATTTACCCTGTGTCATCAGGTTGATTCTGTCCCCTAGAGACCCCGTAGGACAGAGAACTGCTTCGTGGGGGTTCCTAAGGCAGTGACTCCATAGGGGAGCAGAGAGACTTTATCTTTTTGTCATAGAGCGGCTGGTGGGTTTGAACTGCAGACTTTGCAGTTAGCAGCCCAAAGCGTAGCCCACTCTAGTGCCAGAACTCGTTCTCTAGGGCTTTAGAGGGGAAAGACAAAGCTTTCGACCCCTGTAAGGCGTTACAGGCTCTGAAAGCCCCAGGAGCGCTTTCACGTGATCCTATAGGGTCGCTGCAAGTCGGTGTCTGCTGGATGGCTGTGAAAGGGCTGAGGGATGATATCTGATAAAGGCTCAAAGCTTATGATGAAGACTAGCTGCTTAACTTGTGTAGCCAAGTGCAAATTCAAATGCAGTACTCCTTATTCAAATTTTATTCAGAATTTCCAGAGGGTAACAAAAAAAATCTCACTACCATTGAGTTGATTCTGACCCATAGACACTTTATAGGACAGAGCTGAACTGCCCCCTGTGAGTTTCCAAGACTGTAACTGTGTACAGGAGTCAACAGTCTCATCTTTCTCCTGGAGATTTTGAACTGCTAACCATGTGGTAACCCACTATACAGTACTAGAGCAGAGCATTAAACCAGTGTGACACCCTGTGTACAGACTTCACAGGGCAGACACCCACAAATCACGCCCTGCTTATCATGCTGAACCAGCTTCGACAGTGACTTTCTTCATGGACTTGGGGAAGTCTCTTCACCTCTGCACACTGCCACCACCCCCTCTCACCCACAGCTAAATGAAAACACAGAAAAGGATGCCTGCTTAGCCCTAGTTTGAAGGGTATTAAGGCGAATCAGTGACCATAATCCTCACAAATTTAGAAAGCTCAGTCCCAAAGACTGGCCTAGAATATTTATGAATATATTTATTCAAAGCATCACTATTTCTGTCCTAATCCACTTCTACCCAATTGACATCAATTTGCCTTCCAATAATGGGATGTCTGAAAGACCGGGGACATAATATACCTATAAAGTGATGCATGATTTTCCTGGGCCACAAAGGAAATTCGGTGTCATTCTTAGGCAGAACTGCAGACAAAGACATCATTGTGGTTTGTAGTCAAAGACTTCTTTGCCTGAAAGGGGCTTTATTACCAAAGAAAATGAGTCTGAGATTGAGAAGGCCCCTGTCACAAAGCTCTTTGAGAAAGAACCTTCTCTGAAGCAGACATTGTATCCACTGGCCAAAGGGTGTTGCTAAGTGAGCCTCCAAAGTCGATGGGATGTCTGCGGAATCTAGTCTGAAGCATTCCTGGAAGAACAGGTGGAATTGTGGACACCCAGGGCTCTGCAGGGGTCTGGCATATACTCTGTTAGGAGGTCTTAAGACCTAGAGTGTGGTCTGCCATAATGCCTTGTAGATCCCTGGGTTTGGGTATCATGTCTGGGTACCCAAACAGTGGAGATAATTAGGAGGAGTGGTAGACGAGAAGACTGATCGTCTTGGCTTTGCTGATGTACAGATAAATCTCCCTTGACTCAGTCTGCACATAGGGCTCCAGGTCTACACTCCTCACAGCCAGTGTCAATCCCATATGCTCAAAGTCATGCACATCTGACTCTGTCAGTGACTCCACACTAAAACCCGTCAGGGCCCCTGGTTATGCAGCCGTTGCCAAGTGGTTAGCTGCTAACTCACGGACTGGAGGCCCTGTGGGATGAAGATGAGGCTCTCTACTTCTCCAAGGCTTACATGCTCAGAAGCCCTACAGGTGCTCTGGTGTTGCCGTGAGTTGGAATGGGCACAAACACAGCAGGAAAGCAACCAGGGAGGGGTGCCAGACTCTTCCTTCTCTGTGTCCCCAATCACAAGGTTGTGCCAAAGATCTTTCCACTTGTCTCATCCCATGCTCATGGTCTGAGCTGGTTCTCTGTCCACGGTTTCCCAACTCTGTTGCCTCAGGTGTGGTCAAGAGACCCCAGGTGTAGGCCATCAGTGGCCCCTCAGCATGTTGTTTAACTTCCTCCCATCTCAACTCTATATGCCCCTTTCATCTCTGTGATCGCTGCTCACAGGGTCTACCCCAGTGTCAGGTGGGACTCCAAGGCCTCCCGTCCCTCCTGTCCTTCTCGGTCTTGCCCTGTTAGTCTATTGCATTTCAAAAGAAAGCCTCAGGCTGCCTCGGGGCACCCTGCTCGCCCTCACTTCTCACCAATATGCCTCCTGAAGTTCTGGCCTTGCCTCCACCCCCTGACTGCAAGATCTGGTTCTGCGAGGTTGCCCTTTCCGGACACAGACGGCCTAACTTGCCTGCAGGCGGCCATGCTGTGTCCATGCTGTGTCCATGGTGTAACACTAGGACAAGGGCTTGGCTATTCTTCTCTGAGCACCAGCTGTTGCTCCTGGAATTACCCCTGGCACACTGTCGATACTTGATCACGTTCTGTTGAATAGAGGAACAATTAGAAGGCATGTTTTTAAAACTAAATAACCAATATCCCCATCGGTTATTCTAGAAATGTCCTCTATTTAATTCGTTTTGTCAGTGTAGTGTCATGCAAACTGAATGCAAAGCTCAAATCCTGATGCTACGTTCTTCTGCATAAAGCTCAAAACCAAGGCTGGTTGCTATCAAACCGATCCAGACTTGTGACAACCCGGTAGGACAGAGGGGAAGGGTCCTGTGAGGTTTCCAGGTCCTACGTCCTGCTCTTTACCAAGTGGGTGGTCACCTCTTTCTCTCTCAGACGGGCTGGTGGGTTTGAACCAATAATATTTCTGTGAGCAGCCGAGAGCCTAAATGCTATCTTACCAGAGTTCTAGAAAAACACCTAGAAAGTCATATTTTTAAGTTGAAGTTAAAGTTCTCAGTGATTACTAATGAGCTCGTTTGGGGCTCCGTTTATTGTTTCAATTTCTCTTTTATATAGTTACAAATGCAGTTGTAAACTTTCTGCCAGGCATGACCAAGAAATTTCAAGAGGAAATGACAATAGAGCAGCACTTTTAAGGGACTGCCAAGTTCACAGTCTTTACAGTGGCTGCTCGTTCTTCCAGTTCAAGCGACAGAGGAAAGTGATTCTGCCCAGGATAATTATAGAATGAATTTCTGATCAGAGCCCTATGCGTTACTACTTCCAATAATCACATACCCAAAGCTTCTAGTAATAAGACAAAGGTAGAAGGGACAAAAGGTTTCTTGGGCAGGACAATGACTCGTCTAAGTGGTTTATTTTTTTTCCCCAGACTGCAGGCAGTCATCCGATCTTCTCCATCATCTCCATTCAGGTGTCTGAATGGGGAAGGGGAAAAAACTCAGCACAATGGTTAAATAAGGTTCTGTGGCCGTTCTAATGCTCCTTTTTCGTTGGACTTGACACAATATCCTGCACACTCTGGGGATGATGGGAAAAGACTGAATGGAGACAATTGAATAAAAAGGAACTCAGGACGTTCCTAAGAATCAAACCGCAAGAAAAGCGAATATTGTTTAGATGGAGAAACTCCCCACCCCCTGCCCCATATCTAAAAACACCATCCCAGAAATGAAGAAATCGTGAAGAGTGTGCACTCAATAAATGTTTGCCGAATCAATCCATTTGATCAGGTCCGTTTTAAATGGGCTCTCCGTGTTATATTGTCCCAGTGAGTCCTTTAATAACTCAGGGTTGGGGATCAGCCTGTAGAAACTAGAACTGGGTTTGGGGGATAAGTTAGAGCTCCAACAGACATTTTACAGAGCCAAGCTGCAGTACCAAGAGAAGGCACCCAGAGAAGGAAGAGCAACCTCAACTGGGAAAGGCCACTGAGGAACGAACATTGGCAAGAGCGCTGTTCTTCACCTTTCCGTGCCACGCCAGCACACTACGAGGGTGCTTCGGACCGCTCTTGGGAAAATACGCTTCTCTTTTCAGGCCACGTCTCCAGAAACCTGGGGCAGCCCTTCATGGGCAGGGGTCCACGGCGGAAGGGAGGGCATCTGACCTCAGGTCCGACTAAGTGAAAAAGAAAGCTAAGCTCGAGAAATGCTTTTAGTGGCTAGAGTTTCACATTGTAAAGAAGGACTAGCTGACAGAAGGCAGACAGACGCCAAGAAAAACCCGAACACTTTTTAACCTATATGGAAAACAAGCTTGTGGTTGCGAATCACTGTGCTAAGCCAGTCAGCATGCATGAACAGGCTATTGAATTGTATTTTTGTCCTTTTATTTCTTCCACATTTTCCCTGAACATCACATTGTTTTTACAAGTAAAAGTTTTATTTTTATCACTTTCTTTGGCTAGAGCTGTCTTTGTTTCTGTGCCTAATTACTCCACTGTATAAAGTAGGACTTCCATTCCGTCTTGTTTGTTCAAAACTGTTTGCTTTGTGCAATTAAGGAAAGCCCTCATTACCAGAGGATTTTATAGAAATCCAAGAAAATAGACTTGGAGGGTCAAATGGACAGTAATATATCCGTGCCTCATGTTGTGTGTGGAGACATGGGTATGTGTGTGCATGTGTGTGTGGATAAGCATGTGTGTGAGCATGTACATGTGTATGAAAATGTCTTATGGAAGACACATGGATAGTCTGTACATGTGTGTACACATGTGAATAAGCATGTTTGGGCGTGTGAATATGTGAGGAGCATATATGTGGACATGAGTACATGTAAATGAGTGTGTATGTGGACATATGGATAAGTATATGGGTGCCTGTGTGCATGAGCACATGTGGATAAGTGTGTGTAGAACATGTGAATGAATGGTTATGTGCAGATATGTGTGCAGGTGTCAATTGGATGACCATGGGTCTCTGTGGACATGTGGATGAGCAAGTACCTGTGGACATGTGGGTGAGTATGTGTGCATGCGGACATGAAGATATGCGTGAGATCATGTGAATAACTAGGTGTGTGTACATGCATGTGCAACCACTTGCTCACACACACAATTCTCTTTTCATAGGATAAGCTCATCTTCTCTGGCCTTGTTCTTCTTACAAGCAACCTGGCTTGTTCTCCACTCTGCATGGGGTTGTGCATAGCAAGCCAACCAGTGGTGAGATGCTTCTCCTACCTTACAGGCCCACACATGTTAAGTGGGGAGTTTTGGTGGGAGCTATAATTAAGGGAAGACTCTAGTGGGTCCCACAGGGAATACGCTGAGGAGAACTCACTTTGTGTGCATCTTCACCCTGGCTTCAGCCTCAGTCTCCAAAGACACAAGGTCAATCTGGCGTAGAAGGAGCAGCTAAATCCAGCTCTGAGTGAGACCTATGTGGTGGTGCTGTCAATTACGTCTCCTCTCCGAAAATAATTTGCCAAAACTGAAATGAATGCAAATCAGTGTGCCAGCAGCTAACTATTAGACAGTTTCACCGCCCACTCCTGTGCTGCTCCTTGAGAGCTCCGGGGGGGCGGGGGACGGGGGGGGGGAGTTGGGAAGTTGGGGGGGGCAGAGGGAGTGGGTTATATAAGTCTGATTCTGTAGCTAGACTACAATTCCTGAAGTTTCTGAACTCATCCTACAGAAACATAGTCAGACCATCAAAAAGCCATAATTGGTGTTGCTGATGGGTGCATAGAGTCTATTTCAACTCCCGGCGACCCCCTGTGACTTAGTACAATTGCCCCATAGAATGTTTCAGGCTTTCATCTCTATGGATGGAGCCCTGGTGGCAGAGTGGTTAAATATGGAGTCGCAATCTGCATAGTCTGTAGTTCAAAACCACCAGCAGCTCCTCAGAAGAAGACTGGGGCTTTCTGCTCCCATAAACACATCTTGCATAACCCTGGCTCTGTATCGAAGTGAATAAGTTGATGTTGATACAACCCACAGAGTTTATTCATATTGCCTCACTTATACATGTATTCATGCACTCTTGCATCTTTGTGCCATGGTATTGGGAGTGCAGCCTCACATAACTACTACCACAACCAATAAGGGCCCTTTCTTACTACCCCTTTCTCATCTGTCCTCTCCCCTTAACATCTCTGACTCATAGAAAAAGTCTTGCCCTCTTCTTTTGAAATTATGTTACACAACAATGGTTATATCAATTGAATCAGTGCCTGGCTGATTGGATGAAGGAATCATCCTGCATTGATCAAATTTTTACAATTAAAATGATTCTTTGTGCATTGGATATGTTACCAACAGGGAGAAAGACAACATGTTTGGGGAAATAGAGGGTCAGCAAACAAGAGGAAGATGCTCAGAAAGATAGATTGACCTGGTGGCTGTGACAATGGGTCCACACATAGCAACAGTTGCAAGGATGGTGCAGGACCGAGCAGTTTTTCCTTCTGTGGTGCATTGACTTTCTATGAATCTAAGCAAACTCGGTGGGCCCTAACAACTGTAAAGAAGAAGACACTGCGTCTAACAACTTGGGTTGTCTTGTCAAAATAAAGGTTCTTTGGCTATTCTTTCTCCTTTCTGCCACAACTAAACTAACCCATGGTTAAAGCAGTTAGGAGACCGAACATAAAGAGGCTGATAGCTTCTCCTGGTTTCTCAGGGGAATCAAGGGTTCTTTGAATTAAAGGGTTTGGCAGACTACATCCCCAAGTTGAATCAGGAAGATCCACCAAGTTCTGTCATTGCTGTGAGCAGGTGGGCCCTTCCCATATACTGTAGGGCATACCAGCTGTGTACCCTGGAGGTCTAGGCCTGCCCACTGCAGCAGCTGGATGTCAACGAAAGACTTGAATGCCAGAGGTGGGCTTCCTTCCGTGGTTTCTCCACCTCTCCGGAGTTATTTTTAAAGAATAATGAGCCAAGATGACTCACCCACACCCTGCAGGAGCAGAACAAATTTAAGTGGTATTAATGTATGGTACACAGAGCAATGTTGGAGAACATCAACCCACCCTGCTTTTCTGACCTCCTGAAAGACTTCCAACGTCTCTTTGTTTGCTTTAGTTTCACATTTTCATTCTGGATTGGGTGAAAGTTTACATAGAAAATCTGTTTTCCATTCGACACTTTATACCCAGCACACACTGGAGACAGGGCTGCAATTCTTCCTACACCAGCCTCCTCCTCCTCCTCCTCTTCCTCCTCCTCCTCCTCCTTCTTCCCCGGAGCCTCTGTTTCCTTAGGTCCCAATTCCCTGCCTTCTCTGCCTCTGGAGGGTTATTTGGGGGCTAACACTGCCCTTTTGGTCTCGTTTTTTTTATTGTGCTAAGCAGTGTGTACCTCCCATGTTACTGCTAACTTTGTAGCCCTTCCTCTTGTTTGGCTAGAAGTTAATCCTCTAGTGCAATTCTGTATTTGAAGAGTGCCTAAGAGCCATCACTTTAAGGGTGCCACCAGTCTCTACCAAACTACTCTGATATTTTTATGATTTAAAATTTTGTTATATGTTTCCCCCTCCCTCTCTGTCCGTCGTGATGGGGTGATTAGTAGTGGTAGTCGGAAACCACCCAGTCCTTCCCATCGCAGATTAGCTTGAGGGTGTGAGGTTCACATGCCCCAGTCATCCTCTGAGTCTGACCATTTCTTCACTCGCCTTTCCTCCAGACCAGGAGAGCTCTCGGTTGAATCTGACAAGCTTTTAGGACTATACTTACTAGTTAATGAAGTTGACTGTAGAATACTTTCTTGTGGACTATTGTATAGCACTTCAAGGCACCTGGACCTAAATCGAGGACTCTGGAATGAGATAAAGGCAAATACTTGAAACAATTACTGAATGTTGAGAAAATGTGATTGGCAAAGGATTCGTAAGACCAGTTTCTCTGTATAGTTAAAGCCTTACAATAAAACTTTTGACCCTTAAGCCCCCCAAAAATATTCATGTAGATGTACTCATCATCCTCCCCGCAGATATATCCACAGAGAATAAAAAACAAGCTGCATAAAAATTGACAAAGGAATTCCTCAGTAGAGCAAAACAACAGGTCTTTCCACGTGGTCGTCTCCCTCTGCCCAGGATAAGGATCCCACAAGGGTTGTCATGGTTGTTGCATGTACCTCCACCCTTCCTTTTCTGTCTGGGGCTTCATTGTAGTGATACTGCCCTTCCATCCCACATACACTGGGTATAGAGGAGAGCCACACAGCGTCCGAAGGACCTGCACTTGGCACAAGATGTTCTATTTGAGATTTAGGCTTTTGTCCCTTGTAAAATGCTGTATGGTCTATGATGGCTACCAGACTGAAGTGTACGTTTAGAACTGAGAGAGTTTAGGCTGTCACAGGTATAACTGAATGTTCCCCAAAACAATGTCCTTCTCCAGTTGAGCAGATAATGAAACTACAGATCCCAGCATCTGTGCAGTTGTGCAGTCTGAGGTAGGCACTCGGTCGTTCCTGGAAAGAGAGTGTTGACTGAGCCCTACATCTTTCTTCTAGGATAGATCCTTCTCTGCCACCATTCTTGTTTTGTTTTTCACTCCTGTTCTGTCAAAACAGTAGGCTCAGTCTAAGATCCAGGGCTCTGGAAGCTTGAAAGAGGACAGCAGCTGAGTCCCCAAGTCATCAGATGGAAAGTTCATTCTAAATACCCACATTTTACTGTTACAGGGAAGAGAAATAAACTTATATGTGTCACTTTTCTGAGATCGTTTGTTACAACCCTACCAAGTTCTCATTAAAAACAAAACATAAAACAAACAAACAAAAAAACCCTTTTCACCAAATATAAAAGAGGTACCTAAAAGTAAGTTTCTGTAGTTTGACTTTATCCTAAAATTCTTATCCTTATGCAAACTATGGGTGAGCTCAGGGATCTGGAAACCAATAGAACTCAAAAATTGATCTCTTTGAAAGTTGACCCAAAGGACAGCAATCCATGAATAATTTATAGAGCATCCCATGTTGTCAAGTCGATGGCAACGCATAGCTATCAAGTCCATAGCAACTCTGACACAACAGAAGAAAGCAGTGCCTGGTCCTGCCCCATTGCTTCAACCGCTATGTCAATCCTCCTCACTTGAAGGCCTTCCTTTTTCACTGACCGGGTACTTTATTCAGCATGGTGTCCTCCTCCGAAGAATGACCCTTCCTCATGACAATCTCCAAGGTAAGTGAGAAGAAGTTTCATCATCCTTGCTTCTTTTTTTTTTTTCAAATCACTGAGTATTTTGCTTCTGAGAAGCATTTTGGTTTCCTTCCAAGACAAATTTCTTCACTCCTCTGATAGTCCAAGATATTATCAATGTTCACCAAAACCGTAATTCAACTTCATTTTTCTTCCTCATTGTCTGCTTTTCACTGTCCAGCTTTCCGGTGCATATGAAGTAGAAACTCAAAGAAGATAATTACTGTCACATACAAGGAAAGGATCAGTGATGATCAGTCAAAAATGATTGCAGCAATACGTCAATAGATACCTGCCAAAAAGTCAAATCTGATTCAAAAGAGACGGTGGAACCAGGGATAACCTTGCCGAAGTCAAACTGATTTTTACTGAAAGCAATACCTGAAAGATTCAAAAACATGACCAACTAGCAAAATATCATCACTCAAATATCAACCTCTTGCTCAAGGCTCTCAACACCATCCTGTAGGTGCACAAACCATCTACTGCCCAAGAGATGAATACAGAAGGGAGAAGGGAGAGTCTGCACAGAAAAAATACCTCAGTTATGTCTCAATACTCCCTCCAAATAACCTTTCCCAGGAGTCCCTGGGTGGCATAGGCAATTCCTTCTAATGGAAATTTCAAGTCCACCCCGAGGTGCAATGAAAGAAAGATCTGGCTACCTGTAAAGCGTGTTTCTAGCCTAACACATCTGAGAAATAAGCCTTCCCTGGATGTTGTGGTGGTGGTTAGTTGCCATTGAGCTGATTGTAATTCACAGTGATGTCGTGTAGCACCAGGGTGGGACTGCCCCATGAGGTTTTCTTGACTCCGTAATATTTACAGAAGCAGATTGCCCATTCTATCTCAATCAGAGTCACTGGGTGGTTCAAGGTGTAAATCTGTCTGTTAACAGCCAAATGATTAACCATTGGATCACCAAGGCTCCATCCAAGGTCATTGCCCCCCAAAACACAAAATGAATGCACTACAGTACCATCAATTCTGATTCATAGTGATGGAATGGAACCAAGGAGAACTTCCTGCATGGTTTCTGAGACTGTAAATCTTTAATGGAATAACACAGTCTCATTTGTCTCCTTTGGAGAGTGTGGTGAGTTCAAACCAACAATTTTGCAGTTAGCAGCTTCTTGCTTAACCCACTGCACCACTAACTCTTCTTTTATCACTGAACTAACTTACCAAGCGTGTTGTCAGGGACTGGTCTCTCCTGATAACATGACCAAGGTATATAAGTCAAAGTCTCACGGTCTCCATTTCTAAGAAACGTTCTGTGTGAACCCCTTCCCAGGGAGATTTGATTGTTCTTTCGGCACTCAGAGGCACCATCAAATGGCTCCCCAACACCACCATCTGAATACACTGACTTCTCTGGCCATCTTTATGCACTGTTCAATAGTCACATTCAATTGCGGTCATTGAAAATACCATGGCTTGAGTCAAGTGCACCTTAGTAGCATCCTTGATTTCCAGCACTCTAAAGAGCCTCTCGTGCAGCAGAGTTGCCCTCTGAAATGTGTCATTCGCTTTCTTGACTGCTGCTTCCATGAGCATTGATTGAGAATCCAAGTAAAAGAAAATCAATCCTGGACAACCTCATTCTTTTCTCCATTTATGATGATGGTGTCTATTGACCCAGCTGGAGGGCTTTTGCTGTCTGTCTATGCATGGAGTTTCGATCCTTACTGAAGCTGCACCCTGTATCCTCATCAATAAGTACTTCAAGTCCACTTCACTTTAAGCAGGCAAGATGGTTGTTTAATAAGCCGTTTTTCCAATACTGGTGCCACATTCTTCTTCATAGAGTCCAGTTCTGGGATTATTTGCTCAGCATACAAATTGGATAAGTGTGGTGAAAGACTCCCCTATACCTGTTTGGAAAAACGAAGCCGCACTTCAGCCCATCACTCTATGAACATCTTAGTCCATGCAGCATTTTCCTGTCCACTGAGTTCCATGACTCTTAAATCCCCTTCTAAGTATCTTCAAATAGCAAGTAGCAGGGAAATTATTTTGACAGCTAGATTAATCCATGCCACAAATAACGGTCAACAAAATAGCTGAAACCAGAGGAGCTGTAGGAATAGCACAGTGTTCTCACAGAGAGTGACACGCACAGCTGAATGCAGTGGGGAGCGGGGAACTGAGGGGGGAGTCTGGGAGAAGTGTGGGCATATCGGTTTTGCCCTTGAAAGTGAAATGCCTTCGATTGTGGTTGATCAAAAGAACAGAGGATTTGTTAGCAGTAAGAATAAAATTCCAGAACAAAACCAAGACACAGGAACTGCAATGGATTTAAAAGTAAGTGAATTCTGGTCCCTTGAATTGTTAGGGTATAAATCCACAGAGAAGTATCTAGAATTGTTGCTGTTGTTAGCTGCCACTGTCAAGGGTAATACATAGCAACTCCAGGGTACAAGGAAAAACTGCTGAGCAGGATTTCCCAGGCTGTCATTGCAAGGGAGCAGAGCATGTGATCCTTTCTTCCTTGGAGCTATGGGGTGAATGGGAATCACCAGTCTGGGCTAACAGCCCAGATCTTAGCCATTGCACCACCCAGCCTCCCTATAGACTTATTAGCGTAGAGCCCTGGTGCCAGAAGGGTTAGAGGTTGGGCTTCTAGCCATGAAGTTGATGGTTCAAAATCACCAAGTGCTCCATGGGTGAAAGACAATGTTTACTACTCCTGGAAAGAGAACCCACAGGGGACCCGTTTCTATAGGGTCAATAGGCGTTGGCATCGACTTGATGGTAAGGGGCTGATTTGGTGTGGGTTTTAGATTCATATATGGAGCGCAGGTCATATGGTAGACAAAGCGTTGGACTGCTAACCCAGTGTCCAAGGTTCAAGCCCAGTAGGCCCTCTGCAGAGGAAAGATAAGGCTCCTGTAAGTATTTGCAACCTGAACAAGCAATTCTGCTCTGCCCCGAGGGTCATTATGAGTTGTAACCCACTTGATGACAGTGGCTTATTTTCTTTTGCTCTGTTTAATTAATGTGTGTGTGTTATAAGTGACAAAAGACAAGAGTGTCCTGCAGCGTCTATTCCTCTTTGGCAGACAGGCCACAGAGAGTGGCTGGGCATGACTTGCCCAGATGAACCTACCATCTTGCTTAAATAATGACCCTGAACATTAAACTGGGTTCCAAGCCTGGTCTCAGCTTCATTATCCACAGAGATGTGGAGTTGATGTTGGTGGTGAGGGTTCATTTCAGCTTAATGTTCCGTGACTCCCTACACATACATCCTTTCTTAATTCAGCAAGGTACTGCAAGTCAGGGAGTATATGGTTTAGTTACAGGCAGTCCCTGAGCTACACAGGTGCATAGTTATGTACCAACTCCTTCTTAAACTCACAAACTCACTGCCATCAAGTTAATCCTAGCTAAAGGACTGGGTAAAACTGCTCCTTTGGATTTCCAAGGTGTTTTATGTGTACAAGAGAAGATAGCCTCACCTTCCTCCCATGACACGGCTGGTAGGTTCAAACTGCTGACCTTGTGGTGAGCACCTCAATGTATAACCCACTACAACATCACCAATTCCTGAAAAGTCTATTAATTAAACATCTAAGCTACCTGCTAATGATTCCTAGCAACAATAGTTTCTACGTTTCAAATTGCATCGAAACATCATTATTACCAAACCTACTGCCATACAGTTGATCCTTAACTCACAGAGACCCAGGATGGAAAATCTTTACAGGAGAGACAGCCTCATCTTTCTCCAAAGGAGTGGTTAGTGGGTTTGAACTTGTTAGTCTTGTAGTTAACAACCCCACGTCCAATGGCCAAGATGGTTTAATATATATGCAAGTGTTTGTTTATAGTTACTTAGGCATGGGAAGGTACACTCTACACTGTACTAAGATAAGCCTTTGACTAACTGATGTTATAAAGGAACCATACCTAACTATGCTGATTGACATACAAATTCAATTTAAAGACAGATTTCACACAGTATTGTTCCTAACTCAGGGACAGTCTGGACTTGTAGATTTTCTGGAACAGCTCCTCCATAGCTCTTCTTAACTGCTTGCTTGCCCTTGCTTCAATAGAAAACTTCTTCTTTCTTGGGTCTACAATTGTCCTGCCTGCCCATCAGTTTGGGTTCCAGATAGTTATAAACAGGAAGCCAAATTTTTACTCATTGTTTGTAATTATAGATACAGTAGATGTGTACAGTGAAAATGAATCACTCTCCTGCCGTTTTTCCAAACACTAATCCATAAAGATCTCATGCCTTCAGGTTTTAACTCATCCATATCTTTGACAATTCTCACCCCAAATGCTGAAACTCTCCAACTTCCCGTGCCAACACACTCACCATACTCAATTAGTCTCAGCTCTCGGCATACAACCATTCTATCCTGCCTACCCCTACTCTATGATTAACAAAAATAAGAACAAAATGCTTACCTTTCACACTTGTACTGATCTCCCCTTCCACCAGCTTCAGACCTTAACAACTAACATGCAACTTTTCCTATCAAGTTTGTTATTTCCCTCAACACTTCCCCAAATAAGTTACACTCCAATTTCCAAGCCCCAGCCTAAGGAGAGGGTCAGGAATGCTTCTTATTGCCCAAACCATTTGAAGTTTATGATTCTAACAACACCTTCTAATTGAGAGTAAACACCATGCAGCACAACAACCCACTCACTGTCATGAGCTACCTTCCATTCAGAAACCTCCATTCCTGGTCCCCATCCCCCACCCCAAACTCAAAAGAGAGTGTGTGAAAAATCCGAAATAAGTTGCTCTGGTGAAAGGGAAATGTGAAGAGTGTGCACACTGGGTGCTTATATGGATCTTAGGATCAAATGGAAACACAGCTGTGGCCTTTTTTCATAGTCTTAAGAACAGACAGGTTACTATAAGGCACACATCAAATCTCTTAATAACCTCACCAAGACCTACATAGTGAAAATGAGGGGATGTCAACATCTTCTTCTCTACTCTAATGTGGCGATTGATTGTAAACAGCTTAGTACAGTATCTGGTTGTCTACAGGGCCTCCCTCACCTTGGAAGTTCCAAACCAACATCAAGGACCACTGTCAGAATCATCTTCTCAGGTTGGTATTGTAGTCTCAATCTTCTCACCATTCAACACCTCTAGTCTTTGGAGTTCTGTAGGCAGATTCTTCAAAGGCAGACATCAAGATTCTAGAAAGAAGCTGACAAGTGATATAGGGCCGAGTGGTACAGCATAAAGAACTCATGGTTGCTGACTAGAGTTTAAATCATTGGCTTTGCCAATTACAAGGAATTCTGGATACACTACTGACCACGTATATGTCCCACTAACCTCCGCTATAAAATAGTACTTCAAAAACACGCTTCAAAAATGTACTAAAATAAATTGTGAGAACTAAGTCGGTGTTAACATAGTGTGTTGAGCATTGAATAGATAGATCTAGCTGCGTGAATAGGTCAGCTGTAGAGAGAGAGAAAAAGATTTTTTTTTTTTAAGAAAAGAAGAGAAGCAACCTAAAGCAATTGGGGATGTCCTTCCTTTTACCAATCAGGAAGCCTTCAATAGGTCAACAAAATGACTTATGAGAAGAAGATCTGCAGAAAATTAAGAGACCAGGCATTAAGGGAAGTAGAAATTATTTGGAATACTCATGAAATCCAGATATTTCTGGAGTTATCAAGGCTAGATGAACCCCAAAACAATTTCCCTGAACTCACCTTCAACCTCAAATCAAAATTATCCAAAATCTTCTTTAAATGAAATAATAAAAAATACCCCCTCCCCACTACATCCATTCCTATTCATAGGGACCCAAAAGTTTAGCTTAATTCACTTAAAAACTGCCTACCTTGAACTCTGTGCTCTTTGAAATAATTATCTGGGATCAAATGGACACAGCAACTCAAAAGGTCAATAGGCAACTGAGGGGACAATGTGTTTATGTTCGTGGAGGAAGGGTCCCTGAGAAAAGATTCTTGAGAATGGTCCCATGGTTCAAAGAATTTAATCAATGCCACTAAGTGGTAGTCATAGAAATTATCGAATTTTTTGTGTGTGTTCTGCTGTGTACACTCATTAACCACTGACCTGTGCCAGACCAGAGTGCAGGTGACTGACACGGTGAATTTGTGTTCAGCAGTCCCTTCACCCTTCCACCTGGACTACAACTGGGAAGACACCACCATGAACAATAGTAGTCGATTTCTCAGGGAGCCATTTGGCCACCTTGCCTCAGCTGCTTCAGCAGCAGTGTAGACATTGGTGGTCCACTGTAAACTGAGTTTGGATCCTATCTCAACAGCAATGTGTCAGAAGACAGGTATGCAATGAGACTTCTCAAATTGTTAGAAATTGATGTTCCTTCCTGTCAGAGCTCATGTCATAGAGATGGAATACTGAATAGATACTGAGCTGAGTTCACTTCTCTGATACCAGTCAAAACTTATTTTTAGCCACAATGAGTAAGTTATTAATATGCTCTATAAGTAGCAAAAATTCTATGGAAATATCAATGTACATCTCTAATTTTTTGTAAATGTAGCATTTGGATCATAGCTCTATCTAGGTTTCATTGTATTTGCAGTTGAATTAAGAAAAGATAATAATAATGGCAACATAATAAAACCAGTGTCAGATGGGTCAGTGGGTTCTATGTGGAACTGGTAACATAAAGAACAGTGATTCCAGCTCTCTGGCTTCTCTGTGACAGAAAATGAAGTGGTCTCTCGCATAGAGATTGACAGCTTCTAAAACCATAGAGAGTAGCTCTACTCTGTCCACCAGGGTCACAGTGAGTCTGAATGGCCTCAATGATAGTAAGGAGTTTGTATAATTTCATACTAGAGAATAAAGACAATACAAAATTAATTGCAAGTTCATAAGGCTATAGCTACCTGCATCATTAAGGAACTGTTGATTTTACTTTATCAGTTGCTTTTGTAAGAATTTCCAAAATGCCCAAGAGTCCATTAGTTTCTAAATCCCTTACTATATCCTCCATGAGAACAAAATTGAAACTTTGAGTGGTTTAAATCATCTTAGTCCATAAAAAATTATTTCAGGGGCTGCATGGACCACCAGTTTGACACCCCTGACCTAAAGGACAACCAGGCAGACTTCAACAAATGGGAATGGCAGTCAAATAAGAAAATCCGAGATGCTGAAGAAAACCTGAGAGCCAAATCTGAGCTATGAATAGGAACAATCTTAGAAAAAAAATTGGAATACCAGAACAAGACACAACAAAGAAGTCAAGAGCAAAAATAGCAAGGGAATTATTAAAGGAAAACTTCCCCTAGCTTCATAAATTAAAATCAGGCAATCATTCAGAAAGCCGAAAGAACACCAGTTAGACTGAATCCCAAGAAGAAGTCACCAAGACACATCATAGTTAAATTATCCAACTTTGAGGAAAACGAGAAAATCATAAGAGCAACTAGGGAAAAACAAATAATCACTTATAAAGGTACCCAAATAAGAATATGTTTAGACCTAGCAGCAGACATGATGAAGAAGAAGGGAGAATGGAGTAACATATTCCAAAAATTGAAGGAAAATGATGCAAATCCAAGATTACTATACCCAGCCAAATGATCTATTAAGATAGATGGAGGAGAAAGAGTCTTCCTAGATAAGGAAAATCCCAAAGAATAACTTAAGAGAAACCCAGCCCTACAAAAGATCCTTGTTGACCCTGTATGGGCAGAAGATCAACACTCATTCACTGAGCACAAATAAGAAACCCTCACATAGAACAAGTCCATCCAGAAGGCAACAAAGAGAAAACAGCCCCCAAGATAGCATTAGTTCAATAGTTGAATGAAGGCAAGAATGAAACACACACACACACACACACACACACACACCACAAATGGATAAGAGAGGGAGGTAGGAAAATACCCAATAAAAAAGATACAAGATAACATCACAGATGGATGTAATAACACAAAATATCAATGGATTGAAATATGCATTAAAAGGCAGAGGCGAGTAGCCTGGCTTAGAAAACATAACCCATCGATCTGCTGCCTACAGGAGGCTCATCTCAAGATTACAGACAAAAATTAGCAGAGAGCTAAAAGCTGGAGAAAAATATACCAAGCAAATGGAAATTTTTTAAAAAGCAGGGATTGTAATCTTAATCAATTGCAAAATTGACCTCATGGTGCAAACCTTAACAGGAGACAAGGAGGGGCTCTATATAATGTTCTTGGAAACAGTAGAACAACAACCAGTGAGCATAATAAATATATACGCGCCCAAAAAGAGACCCACAAAATTTGTAACTCAAACACTCCAAAAGATGAAAAAAGAAATCACAGGTTCAACAATTATTGAAGGTGACTTTAATATACCACTCTCTTTAAAAGATCACAGGGAAAGAAACTTAACAAGGAGGCTACAGATCTAAACAGTACAATTGGCGACTTGACCTGATAGATATTTTCAGAACTTTCCACCCAAATGCAAATATATTCACATTTTTCCAGCCTCCATGGTGCATACTCATAGATACACCACATGCTGGGACTCAAGTCAAACCTGGGTAAATTCAAGTACATAGAGATCATACAGTCTTCTCTCTCCAACCACTATGCTATAAAGCTGGAAATCAACAAAAGAACGATGAAGAAAACAAGGGCAAACAATAGAGGATGAATAACTCTCTATTTCAAAATGAGTGGGTATTGACCCAGATCAGAGATGAAATCAGGAAGTTTCTAGAAACCAATGAGAATGAAAATACAGTGTACCAAAACCTTTGGGATACAACAAAGGCATTTATCAGAGGAAGGCTGCTAGCAATACATGCATACATTAAAAAAGAAGAGAGACTTGTGGTTGACATGCTGACACAAAATTTACAGAAACTGAAGCAGAGTCGACCAGACAATCCTAATAATAGCAAAATGAAAGAAATAATAAAAATCTGGGCTGAGATTAAAAAGAGGGAAAACTAGAAAACTATGGGGAAAATTAATAGAGCTGAAAGTTGGTTCTTTGAAATGATTAACAGAATTGATAGACTACTGGCAAACCTACCCCACCCCCAAAAAAAGGAACAAATTTCAATAGCAAGGATGAGGGATGAAACAGGGGACATTACAACAGATCCTAAAGAAATCCAAAGGATTCAAATACAGAGGAGTCACAAATTTACAAGTGGGATATACTGAAGATAAAACACCTGTGTATATCAAAAGGATTCACCAAGAGAGTAATAAGAGACCCCACCAACTGGGAAACCATCTTTAGCAATGACACATCAGACAAAGGCCTTATTACTAAAATCTACACTACTCTGCCTGCTTCCAAAAAGAAAAAAAGGTAATTGCCCACAGAGGAGGTGGGCAAAGGCCCTGAACAGAAGTTTCACAGGGGCAGAAATCTGAAAGGGCAACAAACATGAGAAAAATGTTCGTGATCATTAGCCATAAGAGAAATGCAAATTCAAACAACTGTGAGATACCACCTAACACCCTCAAAGATAGCCTAATTAAAAAATCAGAAATTACCATGTGTTGAAGGGGCTGTGGTGTGACAGGAACTTTCATCCACTGCTGGTGGACCTGTACGTATGTACAGCCATTATGGAAATCTATTCAGTGATATCTAAAACAGATGGAAGTTGAGCTACCATATGATTCAGCAATCCCCTACTGGGCATATACCCAGAAGATGCAAGAAACAACCCACAGCCAGACATCTGTGCTCCAATGTTCATCACAGCACAGTTCACAGTTTCAATGAGTTGGAAACAACCCAAATTTCCATCAACGAACTAATGGATCAAAAAACGGTGGTACATGCATACAATGGAGTACTATACATCTCTAAAAAGCAGCGATGAATGCATGAAGCACATTGCCACATGGGAAGAGCTGGAAGAAATTATGCTAAGTGAAGTAAGTCAAGCACAAAAGGACAAGTACAACATGAGTCCACGGAGGGAAACTTAAAAATAGGACATAGAGGAAAAGCTACTATAGACATACATTACTGGGGTGAGGTCCAGGTACTATGGCAAGGGTGAGACCCAATCCAGGGATACATAGAGCTTCCAATTAAATAAAAGGGTGAAAGAAAGGAGAGAAAAAGACATGTGTAGGTGGGGAGCCGGCCAATAACCCACCCAAGGGGAGGGTATTGTTTATACCTCCACAGGAGAGGGAGAGAGAGACCAGGCTTCAACCGGGTGTGCCAAGACATGAATACAGCATTCCAGCGTGTATCAGATAACCAATAGAGAGGTCTGTGGGTCCGGTCCCAATCCCAACTATGTGGACTCCACCCCTAGAAGAATGCTCTTCAGAGGACAGAACTGAAGTCACAGCTTGGGGAGAGGGGCATGTCTGATTAGAGGACACAGGAGAAACTAAGAGGAATGGAGAGTGAGTGGAACACATCCTGGCCCACACGGGAGAAGGGAAGGTGGGAGTAAGGAAGGTCGTGGGGTCAATCAACCCAGGGACAAGGGAACAAGTAAGCTAAAAAACAAGGGAGAAAGGGGCATAAGATGCCTATTGGGGCTTAATCAAGGGCAATGTAACAGCAAGGAATTGCTAAACTTGAATGAGGAAAGTAAAAGAAAATAGAGGAAAGAACTAAGAGGCAAAGAACATTTGCGGAGGTCTAAATACAGGCATGTGCATATGATATACTTATATGTAACAAGAGGGAAATATATCTATGTACTTATATCTATATATTAGAAATTAAGTTAGCAGATAGATATTGGGTTTCCACTCAAGTATCACCCCCCAACACAAGAACACTTTGTTGTAATAATCCAGCATTCTGTGATGCTCACTTTCCTGACAGGATCGCTGAAGACAAAATGGGTGCATAAGCAAATGTGATGAAGAAAGCTGATGGTGCCCAGCTATCAAAATATATAGTGTCTGGGGTCTTCAAGGCTTGAAGTTAAACAAGCAGGCATCTAGTTGAGAAGCAAAAAAGCACACGTGGAAGAGGCACACCAGCCTGTGTGATCATGAGGTGTCAATGGGATCAGGTATCAGGCATCTAAGACCCAGAACAAAATCATACCAAGGTGAAGGGGGCGGGAGAGGGTGTGGAGTGGAGTCCCAATGCTCATCTGTAGAAAATTGGACATCCCTTTACATAAGGGTCACAAGGAAGAAATGAGCCAGTCAGGTGCTGTGTAGCACCAATGAGACATAAAAATTACCTCTAGTTCTTTAGTGCTTCTTTCCCCCACTATCATAACCTCAATTCTACCTTACAAATCAGACTAGACTAGGACATGTACACTGCTACAACACAGAGAATCCAGGATAGATAAATCCCTCAAGATCAACAATGAGAATAGAGATAGCAAAGGATAAGTGGAAGGTGGGGGGAGAAAAGGGGACTCAATCAAAAGGATCAATTTATAACCCCCTCCCAGGGGGATGAACAACAGAAAATTAGGTGAAGGGTAACAGAGGATGACGTAAGATATGAAAATAATAATCTATACCTTATCAAGGGTTCATGAGGGTGCGTAAGGAAGGGGGGGAGTGAGGAGCTGATATCAAGGGCTCAAGTAGAAAGAAAATGCTTTCAAAATTATGATGGCAATATATGTACAAATGTGCTTGACACAGTGGATGAATGTATGGATTATGATAAGAGACGTAAGAGCCCCCAGTAAGAGCATTTAATAAAAAAAAATTTTATTAAATCACAACTGCAACTACAAGGGGGTTTCAGAAGATTCGTGGAAAAACTCTATTACTTTAAATTCCATTTCCCAGGAACTTGTCGATGCCCCCTCACATGCCCTCCTGGATTAAAGTCCACGTGACAGCTCAGCCTGCACTGTGCTGATGAGGCTGAGTGCTGCAAACGCCAGCTCTTCATGTCAATGTCCTTGCTCTTGTTTTAATATCTTAAAGTTCCAGGGGCCAATATTTAGTCCCCTCCCTCAGAACAACTACTATTGTTGGTATCCTTCAAGCCCATTAAAACATAAACAATTAAAAACATTTTATCATATTTGTCCCAAAACACCTTGAACTTAAAAGTATGAACTTTTCATTAAAAGGGCAAAGTATTTTACAGTCTCACTAGCCATGCTACCGCAAACAATCAAACGGTCTGCAGAAGTTTCATCCAAGTTATAACACTACTTCCTATTTGGTCATGGGAGATTCCATTCCCTCCATACTCCCCTTATGTCTATGGTTTCTGCCTAACCTCTTCAGTAAGAAAACCCTGCCTCCTTTTTCAAGTTGACAGAGTAGAACTGCCCCACAGGGTTTCGAAGGCTCTCCGTCCTTACAAAGCAGTGTCCTTCATCCTTCTCCCATGGAGTAGTGGTGGGGTCGAACCAACAACATGTCTGTCGGCAAAAGAGCCCTAAAACCCTGTGCCCGCAGGACTTTTACTAGGCTTAAACTTGAATCATGAACCTGAAAGTCCAAGAATGTCTTTGTTTTTATAGTCACACCCTTCATCCCACGAAGAAGCCTCCCCACCCATGGGGAATGCATGCTTTCTGGCTCTCAAATGAATGATTGCCAAAGCAAGGCAGGTTGGCTGTGAAGATCAGCTGAGTGGATGGATCTGAGGGTTCTTGGAAAGCCATCCATTGTCAAGTGGATAGCCTTTCAAGGGCACTCTTGGGACACAGCAGCAAAGTATGTGGTCTCCCAGCCAGCAGACAGGCTGGCCCACCAAACAGAAGAGTCACTTCCTTTCTCTCCATCGGTGAACATGTCACTTATGTGTTGACAAAGCCCGTGAAAAAGAAGAGATGCCCAGTGACTTCTTTCTGGTTCAGAAGTTTTCCCAATGTTCTTACCTCAAAGGTCAACCATCTCTAAGATGGAATTACAATACTTTTCTCATGAGCATGCACTCGGGGTCTATCAAGGATTAGTGCCAGGTGGGCAGAAATTATTCATTCAGTGAACCCCATGTTAGGCATGTTTTGTAACATTTCCTATATCTGTGGAGACATTGCATTTTAGTGGGCATCTTAAGAATGAATCTTTTATATGTGTACCTCCAAGATCCTAAAATCCTCCAACTTATACTACCCTCAGATCCATTTCATTTCCTAGCAACCCTTTAGAACAGAGTGAACTACAATTTGAAAGTACCAGCTGCTCCTCAGGAGAAAGACGGGCTTTCTATTCCTGTAAAGAGTTGCCATCTCCGAAACTCGCAGGGCCAGTTCTACTCTGTCCTATAGGGTTGCTGTAAGTTGGCATCGACTCGATGGGCAGACAGTATTTTTAGTTATTCTTCAATCAGACTCCTCTCCACTCTTATCTGAACCCAAGTATCCATACAAAAACCAATTGTCATTCAAACAATTCTGATTCATGGTGACCCTACATGTGTCAGGGTACAACTGTGTGCCACCATCGAATTTCCTTCAGCTGCTTGGTCAGAAGTATATCATCTGGCCTTTCTACAAAGGTGCCTGTGGGTACCTCCATCCTTTCAGCTAGCAACTAAGTGCATCACCAAGAACCCCTACTAGCCATAGAAACCCAACCTCCTTGCCATCCAGTGAAGGCTGGCTCATATTAAGACTGTATATAGGACATAATTGACCTGCTCCTTAGGATTTCTGAGAAGATAAATTTGGGAGGGATCACATTGCCTCCACTTTCTCCCCCATAGCAGCTAGTGGGTTTGAACCATCCACCTTATGGTTAGCTAGGCAATGGTTAGCCCACAAGGTCATGAGGACTCCATAGCAACCTCGTGGTTACCCCTAATAAGGATTTACTAAAGTCGAGAGATTGAGCAGATAAACCTCATTCTGGCATTATCTCATTCCATCAGCATGACGGCATAATGAAATTCTGAGGATTGTGCGGGACTG
Source organism: Tenrec ecaudatus (assembly GCF_050624435.1). NCBI lineage: Eukaryota > Metazoa > Chordata > Mammalia > Afrosoricida > Tenrecidae > Tenrec > Tenrec ecaudatus. Next base: position 4,930,039 of record NC_134544.1, on the reverse strand, counting down.
GGCAGTGTTTCGGTCTATTATACACAGGCTCTCTGTGAGTCAAAACTGACACACAACAACAATAGCCAAGTGAAAGGAGTCTGGTGGTGTTGTGGGTTTGTGTAGGGCTACTGACTGCATTTCAAACCCAGCAGCTGCTCCTCAGAGGAAAGGGGGCGGTCTGCTCTCCTAAAGACACATGGTCTCCACGGCCCTCCGTGGGGCTGCTGAGTTGGAATCTACGTGCTGGCAGTGTGTGGGCAGCGTATGGAGACAAGCTTTGCCATCTACTCTGCAGGGTGGTGAGACAAGCTCGCCAGTTTGAGTGTGACATTAACAGTGGCAGAATCCAGATCTGTCCAGCTCCGGGACCCATGCCTGTGCACACTCTAATGACGGCATGTGGTCTCTGTGCTGTACTCCAAGCCCGAGCCAAAAGAAGAACCCACATCTTCTTGATATCATGAAGTAGAAGACCGTAGCTTGTCCTCAGACCCTTCCCATCTCCCACAGGCACATGGCATTGTTACACTGAGTTACAGAGTGGTTAGACCAAGGCTGACTGCTGGGAGATGACATCTACCGCGACTGAAAATGCAAAAGTCACCATTATGACTTCGGTCTTTCCTGTCTCCAACCCATTCTGTTGCCTGCCGACCCAAGTGAGCTGCGGTGCTCAGGACCAGGTTTGATGGAGATGGTTGAGGCAACTCCGGGCTGCTGCTCGCAAGGCCATGTTATAGGATTCCTCTTCTGAAGGTTAAGGGAGACACTCGTGTAGCTGCCCCTGCCAGGCTATGTATTGAGCTGGAAACCAAAAGGTCATCAGTTTGACCCCTACAGCCCCTCGGAAGGAGAAAGATGAGCCTCTCTGTTCCCCCAACAGCTTGGAAACACATAGGGGTGCTGGACCCTGCCCTTCAAGGTTGCTATGATTCGGAATAGTCAATGGCAGTGAGTGCATTTTAGTAACCTGAGGACAGACACTGGTGTTTTCACCCATTGTGTCAAAGTCTACAAATTCCAGTCTCTCCCAAAAGCAGGGGGTAAACTCACTGTGGAATCTGGTCTTCCAATGAGAACTAATCTCTTTCTCATGAGTCACTTCCAACTCACAGTGACCCTGTAGGACAGAGAAGAACTATCCTTTGGGGGAAGCCTTATTTTTCTCCCATGGAGTTGCTGGTGGGTTTGAACTGCTGACCTTGTGGTTAGCAGCCCAACACATAACCCACTATGTCACTAGGACTCATCATGAGAACTTAAAAGGTGAAGTTTTTCTCATCTTTTCTGGTTGAGTAGGAAAACCTTTGTCCTTCTGGTGGGCATGACCCACTCTGAGTCAGTTCTCCCTCACTCCTGACCCCTGTAGGAACCCAGCATTCCTGGAAGAGTTTTGTTTTTGTGTTGTTGTTGTTGTTTTGTGTGTGGGGTGGGACCTATTTTTGGTTGTTGTTTTCTTTTGTTGCTGGGGGTTTAGCTTTTTGTGAATTTGGTGGTTTACAGAGCAGATCAGTTTTCTATTCAACAATTAAACATTCTAATTTCCCCAAGGTAGCCTCATGAATCCCTGTTCCTCCCTGGGGTTTCTGTTTGCATTCTCCCTCCTTCCCTAGCCCTCTGATCTTCATCCTTGGGTAACTGCTGCCCTTTTGAGCTCAAATGGTTGATGGTTCTAAGGTGTGCGTACCTTCCTGGTACTTCCCCTTAGAGAGCTGTCTATTGTTTGGTGAAAACTGAGTTCAGTTGCATGGTGACTAAAGGCCATCGGCTGGAGGTTCCATCTGTCACCATCCAATCAGTAAGCTCCACAGAGCTCTTTTCAGAATCTGGGAGGCTAGCCGTGCACGTGCTAACGAGCTGGGAGAGCAGTTTGAAGTCAGTGCGCTTCTCTGAAACAGACGCTATGTATAGTTGGCACCACACATTCTTCACACACCACTCTCACAGTGGCCTCTGAGCTCCACAAGTCTAAGGCTGTTCCCTCTGCCTGAATGTGCTTCCATACTGGAAAATGTGGTCTCAAACCTAGGGGCTACCATAGAGAAAAAAGAAGAGTCCAATTCAAAACCTCCAGCTGCTCTGAGCAGGAAAAATGAGGCTCTCGATTCCCATCAAGCCCTGCGGTCTTGGCCTCCCCAGGCGCAGGTCCACCCTGTCCTGGAGGCTCTCCATGAGTCAGAAGGGACTCGCCGGCAGGGAGTCTGGTTTGGGTTTTCTACTCCTCGCTTAGGCCTGCTCCCTGTGGCCTGTGATTATCTGACTTGTGGACATCTTTCTGGAGGCAAAGGTGTCCTCCATCCAGCTCCATGGCCTCCGTGCTCAGCAGAAGGCTTGTCACACGAAAATGAAGCAGAGTAAAAACCCAGGCCCATCGCCAGCCAGTCCACTTCAACTCATCATGACCTTACCCTGGGTTTGGACCTGTACATCCATCCTGAAGCAGACCGTCTCAGCATTCTGCTACGAAGCAGCTGGCGAGCAGCCAGATGCATAGTACGCAGCGCCTGCCACCGGGATCCTTAGATCCCAGCTAAACTTTATGGAATGCGTTGGGATGGAATGTTTTCTGAAAGCAACTGCACAGGCTGAAAGACTCATTTTCTGCTTGGACACAGCCCATTTCCCCTCCGATGTTATTAAGGTAAAGACAGGACAGAACTCCAGTCTTTCACAAACAAAAGGCCAACCTCTGCCCCAGGGTCCTTTAATCAGCCAGCAAAATGGATGAAACCTTCTTAACATTAAGGATGGGAGAAACCTTTGAAGAAGATCATCAGCAGGAGGCGCCATTAGGCCTCTGAGCAACCCGCGTCCATCCACACAGCATCTGATCAGTCATTCTGTCTGTCTTTCTTCACTTGGAGATGCAGGCGGCCCTGGACTAGCTCACAGCAGCCTTGCTTTCATTTGCTCCTTTGCCTCTGAAGGGTGAAGCATCTTCTTTGAGGGAGAGGCGCCATCTAATCCACAGACAGTGGCAGGAAGCCTCAGCCAGGAAACAACTATAAAGAGAAAGCAGTGCCTTCAATTCCCTAGCCTGGTGCATGAACGGAGAGGTACAGGCCACGATTCATTCTGATACATGTGGCGTGGCCTCAGCGAACCCCCCAGCACACCAAGGTCTGCACCCCAGCTGGATGCCTTTTGGGAGGCTCTCACAGCTGACCAGCAAGAAGGCAGGGGAAAGGCGCAGACACACTCCCTGTGGAAGCAGCTCCTGGGAGGAGAAGTCAGGGACCCTCCAAACCACAGTCCTTGGGTTCTGTTCTATGACTTTTTTTCCTGGGTTCTTGCAAAAACAGCTTGAAAGATTCTTCCTGCCTCACAGGCCTTATGCCCTTGTTTTGTTTTCTTTTGTTGACTCAGGGGGTTTGGGTACATTTTCTAGGTAAGTAGCAAACAACTTGAGGTTTGGTCCTTTTGTCTGGTCCAGTGCTTGCAATGGAGGGGTCTTGGTGGCAGAGTGGGTATTGCATTGGGCTTCAAACCCCAGTCAGGACTTCCAAACCACCAGCCACTCCTCACGAGAAAGATAGGGCTTCCTGCTCTCATAAAGAGTTACATCCTCAGAAGCTTTAAGGGACAATTCTACTCTGTCGTAGAAGGTCACTATGAGTCGGAATCCACTCAATGGCAGTGAGCTTCGTTTTTGGTTTGATGCTTGTGACGATTTTTCGGTTGCCTATGCAAACAAAGAATGTGTAGCCAATTATGTAAATGAAGTGTCTGTGGCATACTTAAAGGGGATTGGCCAGTTTGTGGACCGACTGGTAGGGGGGCACACCTTGAAATTGAGCAGGGGTGTTAAACATATGGCAGTGGGGTTGGAGGATATGTATGCAGCCAAACCTGAAGAAGTTTTTCAGACAGAAAGAAGCAGGAAGACGAGAAGAGAGAAGAAGCAGAGAGGTTACAGGCAAGGAACCTCCTCAAAGAGTGTTGCCATGGGTCAAAGAATGCAATGCTGAAGACAGAGAGACACCAGGAGGGGCCCAGTGGCCGAGGCCACTCAGAAGAGCCAGCCCCAAGAGGACCCTGTCCTCGGGGTTCTGAGAGGATCTCTGCATGGCAGAGCAGAAGAAGGTCAAAAGCCAGATGAAGGATAGAAGCATGCCTGCCTCTGACATGTAGTGATATGCCTTGAGACCTAGAGAGTCAGGTGTGGCCCCACATGCTGTCTTCTCACCCCCAGAAAGGGTTTATTAATACCCAGAAGGAAAAGTATGTGGGCAGAGCTGTTCTGAGAAGCTTGGGTTTTCTCATGTGGAAATAAGATCCACATCCAACCTTGAAGGCCACACAATAGTGGTATGACAATCCGGACATCCACACCACAGATTCAGCTGCAAGAACACAGAGGAGGAAGGGGAGGCCCCAGCCCCAAGAAGTAGCTTGAAACCCCCCACCAAAAATAACCCCTCCCACAGCATTAGTCATTCCCAACATCTGAAGAAATTTTGCCTCTGGACCCAAGGACCACCTCCTCTCAGATCAGGGACAATGGATGGCACCCAGTGCAGCCTGGTTTCCTCTGTGTGACAACCCCAAGCTTCCTTTCTTCCACATCTGAGGAATTTCCAGATGTTCCCCACGTCCCTCCCCTGAGCACCACTCGGAAGAGTGGGACGCTTCTGCATGTCCACAGGCTCCTGGGTAGCACAAAAGGAGCAGGCCATCTGGGTAAGGAACCCTATTTCACCCCAAGCCTGTCCTTCTAGGCGAGAAGCACTGCACTCAGAATCCACGGTCTGTCAGGTTTTAGAGGAAAGAAGTTCTATGCATGCTCGGAGATACATTGGAGATAGCCTGGGAAAAGGAAAACTAGCTAAATAAATCGCAAGTCCATAATGATGGTTGACCTACTAAGTAAGCTTCATGGATTTCTTGTCAAGGACTCCTGGCTGCATTTTTTTCCAATGCCACCACCCCAGTCCTCCGCTCCAGCTCCAGAAGTGAGGCCGTGGGATTTCTGGGTTTCTCTCTCCTGCTTATTGACTTCTTGTCTTCTACAGAATGCCCAACAGACGAGGCATCAGGGAGATGAACGGGCTTCTGAGCAGAGCAGCTGGCAGAGACACAGAGAGGCAGATGGTGAGACATGTGACCGGGTGAGGGGAACCTGACTGAACTCCATCACCCCCACTAGACCAGCTCGGTTCCAAACACCCTGGGGGACAGCCTCTGGGGCAGGGCTCAGGGAGACAAGACCTGCTGTGCCTGGAACACTCTGTCATAACCCAGCTCTAATCACTGCAGCCCCTGGGGACACCAGGGGCATTGTTCAGGGTCTGCCTGAGGGTAACAGCTCTTGCTTGAGAAAGAGCAAGGAGTAGGTAGTGAGTTTCACACACAGCCACAATTCTCCTCCTACCCGCCACACATGAGTGTCATCGTGGCTTTCATGGGTCAGGAGCAAAATGCAAGGAGGTACCCCCTCCCCTCCCCAAAATGCAAATAAACTCAATGGACAGAGTTTTCATAGAACACATTTTTCTCTGCTAGGTAAGCATCGAGCAACTGGCTCTGAATAGGTGCACCTAGTGGCGTCGACTGAGAAGATTCTCTCTGGTCACAGTGAATTTTTTCATAAAAGCTGTTTTGCTCCAACCTCATTTTTTGTGATGACCATTTTAAAAGAATGGCATGTAGCTGTGAAATTTATTTCCTGCTCAGGAAAACTACTGCAGAAATGTTTTGATGTTGAGCACAGCTTACAAGGACAATATTATGGGAAAAAGCACAAGCATAGGAACGGTTTTCTCATTTCCAAAAAGGTGAAATATCGATTGATGACTAACCTCATTCTGGACGTCAGTCAACTTCCTGAACAGACGAAAATTTCAGCTCGTAGTGCATTGAAAGTTTGTTCCACTAGGTCAGACTGTTCATCAAGCTTTCTATTTAGAGCGGTGGTTCTCAATCTTCCTTTAATACAGTTCCTCATGTTACGGTGACCCCCTAACCAAAAAATTATTTTCTTTGCTACTTCATAATTGTCATTTTACTACTGTTATGAATCAGGCAAACCTTGTGAAAGGGTCGTTTGACTCACAAAGGGTCGTGACCCACAGGATCCAAACCACTGATTTAGAGGTTCTGAGAAGATTCTAATAATGTTGTGTGACAAATGAGGCCTGGTTTGTAACAGATGGGGAATGGTATTGCCACCATAACAGTACACCTGCTCACGTGGCCATCTCAGTGTGACAGCTTTTGGTAAAACCCAGCATGCCTATCTTGTCTCACATGTACCTTACTCTCCTGACTTCACTCTATGGGGCTTCTTTTTGTTTCCCTAAATGCAAAGGGACATGAAAGGACAGCGATTTAACAACATAGAAGAAGCAAAGAAAAAAAGAAGTAAAGTGCTGTCATCCTTCTAAACAGTCTGAGTTTGAAAAATGTTCCGAGAATGGAATCACAGATTAAACAAATGTATTAAGTGTAAAGGAGAATGCTTTGAAGGTGATAAGGTTGTTTTATTAAAAAATTAAATATATAGTTTTGAAAAAAAGCCAGTTGGTGGGATACCCCTCATATAGGCACAGGAACACACATACACACGCTTCTACATGGACATGTATCTTCTCTAAGGACAATGAATAACTAAGACAAAGAATGCTGCATTTGAGTGATGGATGGAGTTGGGGAAGAATGTTGACTATACGATGCACCTCCAAAAGAAGGAGCAAATCTTTCTTGGTGAAGAACAGTCAGCATGCTCCTTAGAAGGGAGCATGGCTAGACTTTGTTCATGTCCGTTGGACACACTATAGGGGAAGCCAGTCCCTGGGGAAGAACATCATGCTTGGTGAAATATAGGGTCAGTGGAAAAGAGGAATGCCCTTGATGGACTGACACTGTATTCATGACAATGGTCACATGATGACAATTGTGAGCGTGGCAAGTGACCGGGCAATGTTTCCTTCTGTCATTTGCAGGCTTGCTTTGCTTAGGGCCTCCTCGAGAGCACCTAACAGAAATGTCATGTTCCTGTAAAAAGCGCTGATGGAGCCCTGATGATTAAATGCTCAGTAGCATTCTGAACTCACCAAGCAGCTCCTGAGAGCCAGATGAAGATGCTTGCTTTGGCAATTATGGCAGCATTGGGAACCTTGTGGGTCTGGTCTCTCTGTCCTGTAGGGTCACTGTCACTCAAAGTGGACTCCCTGGAGTGGAGCAACTACCACCGCCACCACCGCTTCCCCTTCCTCCACTTTCTGGCTAAACCCACTCTGAGTTCCAACCCCTTGCAATTTCTAAGTTCAGTTATACAGTGAAGAGCCAAGTATCAGTAAGGATTCTCTTTTATTTCCAAAATTTCCATTAAAAATGCTAGAACCTGGCCCGCAAGGCTGTTTCCCCTCTCATCCTGGTTGGTCAGTAAGGCTCTTTGGTTCTCATCTTTCTTTCTGGACGTGCTGTCTACAGAGAGGCTTCAGATGTAGTAAGAGGTCACGCTGATGCTTATTGTTGTCAAGTTGTCTCAGATTCAGGGCAGCCTCATGTCAATGCAGAATGAAACTCTGTTTAGTCCTCTCTCATCTTCTTGAACTCCAGCGTTTGAGTCCATTGTGTGAACCGACTACATCAAAAGGCAGGAGGGAGAAACGGGAATCCAATCACAATGATCAACATATAACCCCCTCTCAGGGAGACGAACAACAGAAAAGTGGGTGAAGGGAGACAGCAGTCATTAAGGCATAAAAAATAATAATAATTTATAAATTAGCAAGGGTTCATGAGGGAGGAAGGGGTGGGGGATGAGCCTATACCAAGGGCTCAAGTAGAAAGAACATGTTTTGGAAATGATGATGGCATCATGTGTACAAATGTGCTTGACACAATGGGTGGATGGGTGGATTGCGATAAGAGCTGAAGCCCTCAATAAAATGATTTTTTAATAAATAAGTGTGACGCTCCTTTGTCCCTCTATTTCAGTGATTCTCAACCTTCCTAATGCCACGACCCTTTAATAGAGTTCCTCATGTAGTGGTCATCCACCAACCATAAAATTATTTTTGTTGCCACTTCATAACTGTAATTTTGCTACTGTTATGAATCGGGTGACCCCTGTGAAAGGGTTGTTCAACCCCGAGAGGGTTTGGGACCCACAGGTTGAGAATCGCTGTTCTACTTGACACTCTGTTTCCATAAATTGGCCCTTCAGTGTCTCTGTGATCATTGGTGTGTGTGAGCTCATTATCATAGCTATTGTATCGATCCAGTTGTTGTGTCAAACAGGGTTTCTCTCCTATGGCTGACCCTCTACTTCATGGGCTCTGATGTCTTCTTCTAGTGATTGCTCTATCCTCATGACCCACCCTAAGTAAGGTAGCCCCAAACTGTCCATTCTCATTTCTGAGGGCCATTCTGGTTGTATGTCTTCTAATACTGGTTTGTTGTTTTTCTGAAAGTCCACCACTGCAACATATTGAGGCACACCTGTGCTTGGCTGTTATATGCTTGGCTTTCAATTTTCCCAACAATCTTTCGAGTGAAAGTCCACCAGAGACAGGACAATGGTGTTAATGATGGAGCATACGGAATGGCTTTGGAGACACTAAGGTTTCATAACCCACCACACTATGTTGTGCTCACCTGCACAGTCACACAACTCTGTTATGAATTGTACAATTCACATATTGCCAGAGTTCTCTTGCTGATCAGACACACCCAAAACTAAGTCTCCCACTGACACTTTTGCTTTTGGAGTGTCTCTTTTACCTGGGAAGGTTGATTTAATTGGAAGAGAGTGTAAAGAATTAAGAAAAGCATCAATGCCGGCAGAAACAATAAAAACGTAGGATGATCGAATATATCTTAGCTTAATAAAAATACTTTAAGAATGCATATATTACTTTATACATGGTTTAAAATAAAGTATTTATCTAGTAAGTGCATATTTATACGTCAATTTAACAACTGAATAATTCAGCTGCCATAAATGAATTAAATCTTTGCTTGTAAGCAGTTTCTTACAACTGAGGACATTGAGGTTTTATGCCACTTACCTTTCACATGTAATCAGGCAGCACAAAGGAAGACCGCCAACAAGCTAGACTGGGACAGACAGTGGCTGCAAGAATAGGCTCCAATGTAGCAATAGGAATGAGGGTGACACAAACTCGGACAAAGTTCCATTCTGCAATATAAGGTCACCATGCGTCAGAGCCATCTCAGTGGTGGCCTAAGGACAACCATAAACCAAAATGTTTAGATGTGGGATTATAGTTTTTTTCTATAAAAATACACAATTTTTGTAATTTCTGAACTACTTTAAACTTGAAAATTAGACTGTATGACTTGATCATTGAATACAATAATTAATTTTACACAGAAAAGTTACACTTAATTGTAACTACATTCTGTGTAGAGTGATGTTTCTTTAACATGTGCTTTGGAACTCTACTAAACTAAATATATTGATTCCTGAGTTGAGGCTAAATATTCCAAGTTCACAATGCATTGTTAACCCACGCTGTATTTGTGGGTGCCAGAGCCTTTGTTGGTGTTGTATTTGATCCTTTGTGAAGCCAACAGAAGAGGTAGTTACCATTCCCACATGACAGAGTAAAAGTGTATCCTCATGGTGACTAGTCTGATGTCACAGGGGATTTAATTATTGTGTTTATCTGCCCTCCAACCAAGTCCCGACTCATGGCATCCCCATGCACAATGGGATCAGCCCCTTGTGCACCACAGGATTCTCACCAGAAGATTGTCAGAAGTAGCTTCATTCCTAGTCTGTGTCAGGTTTGGAGCTCCATTGAAATCTGCCCAGCCTCCCAATGGCATGAAAACCTCCACTCACAGATGGGTGTCACTTTGCATGGGATGCACTGGATGAGAATCAAATCCTGATCTTTCTCATGAGAAGTTAGTACTCTTGCACTGCATATGGAGACCAGCCATTTGAAAATTTACTCTGGATTAATAACACGCCATCATTGAGCACAGACAGGGTACTAGAAGCTATTATAATTCGTTTACATACATAAACAGGTAGGCTTTTCATTTTATCAATGGAAAAGTTAATGGTGGAAGACAGGGGAGGATGAGGACAGGGAAAACTTATGAAACCATTATCATGCTGTGTGAGGAGGGTCATCAAGGGACCATACCACTTCAGTGGTCCTCCAGAAACTGAGAGGCCTGAAAAGCTGACAGGAAACTGGAGATGACAGATAGATCTCTTCAGAAGGGCAGAGATAGGATAGTCCAGAAGTTGCAGGTCTTGAAGCTGATGCTGATCCTGCACAATGTTCTAGTAATTTCTTCTGATAGATTGTGGTTTTTAATGGCAACCGAGTTGATTCTGGCTATTGGTGACCCATGTGTGTAGAGTAAAAGTGTTGTATGAGGCATTCTAGGCTGTGATATTGTGAAAGCAACCACTGGGCCTATTTTCTCAGGTGCCTCTGTTTGGATTTGAACCACCCAGCTTTCAGTCAAGTACTAATATGTTTCTACAGGCTATAAGGTGGTCACTAGGAACCAAAAAATTGTAGTGTGAGCAGGTTACCCAGATGACATGCAACAGTTGATGCTGTAATCATGAGGTCTAATTCCTTGTCCTCAGTTTTTTCTGATGGGCTTGTGACCATTAAGATTTTTTGTGCCAACGTGGCACCTGTAAAAAGATATGAATGGAGTTTAGGCTGTCAATCCGGTCACATCTTAATGACCTCTGTTAGAGGTGCAACTGAGATAAATGGCTCTCTGGAGGCCAGCTCCTCTCTTTCTCCCTGGTGGCAGGCATAGAGGTTATGCATGGTCTCAGCAAAATGGACTTCCACTCACCAAAGCTGACTTGGCCACTGTCACTGCTGAGTGCCCCATCTGCCAGCAGCAGAAGCCAACATTCAGTCCAAGACATGGGACCATTCCTTGGGGAGATCAACCAGCAACCTTGTGGCAGGTTCATTAGGACCATTTCTGCATCATGGAGCGAGTAGTGTTTGTTCTTACTGGAATAAACACCTACTCTGGATACGGATTTGCCTTCCCTGCACACAATGATTCTTCGAAAACTACCATTTGTGGACTTACAGAATGCCTTATCTACCAGCATGACATCCTATACAGCATTGCTTCAGATCAAGCAACTCACTTCACAGCAAATAAAGTGCAGAAATGGGCCCATGACCAAGGAATCTACTGGCCGTACCATGTTCCTAATCATCTTGAAGCAGCTGGCTTGATAGAACGATGGAATGGCCTCATAAAGACACAACTACTGTGTCAGCTAGGTGGCAACAACTAACAGGGCTGGAGTATTGTTCTCCTGTTCTCCAGGAGTCTGTATATGTTCTAAACCAGAGGCCAGTATATAGTGCTGTGTCTCCAATATCCAAGATTCACAGGTCCAGGAACAAGGAGTGGTAGTCAGAGTGGCACCACTCACTATTACTCCTAGTGATCCACTTGCGGCATTCTTGCTTCCTGTCCCAGCAACCCTGTGGTATTTAGGCCCAGAGGTCCTAGTTCTGAAGTAAAGACTTCTCCCACTTGGACACACAGCATCAAGTCCATTGAACTGGCAGCTAGAATGACCACTGGCCATTCGGGATCCTTATGCCTTTGAATCAACAGGCAAAGAAGGGTGACAATATACTGAGTACTAAGTGGTGTGATTGATCCTTATTATCAAGGGGAAATTGGATTGGTGTTACTACATAATTGAGGTGAAGAAGAATATGTCTGGAATCCAGGAGATTCCTTAGGTTTTCCCTTAGTACTACGATCCCCTGTGGTTGAAGTAAATGCTAAACTACAGCAACCCAATCCTGACAATCCCCTCAGAAATGAAGGTCTGTGTCGCCCCACCGGAAAAAGAACCACAACCAGCTGAGGTGCACATCAAGAAAACATCTCAAACCAGTGCTGCCCAAGTCCACAAAAGTACAACATATCCGACACCAATGCACAAAGTCCTCCTCCATCTCACAAAACAGACGCAATGATGCCGACTCTAGGAGGAAAGCAGAGTCAGTGAATGTGTAAGCATCTCAGCACCGGCAGGGGTCTCTAAATGGGTGCTCCATCACCCAGGGCTACATCAGGGTAGGTCCACGTGGCTTCTTCTCAGGGATGTCTTACAGGTAGTAAGCCTTGCAAGCTGAAGCAGGGAACTGGCTAAGGCAGCTGCACCCTGGTCTGACCATCACAAAGCAAGAGACCCGTGAACTAGAAAGGAGAGGCTCACTGACCCATTTATCCCTCCACCCTTCAATTAACCCCACATGTGTTTGTCGGCCAGGTTGGCACAATAAACTAAGTACTTCAACCCACCCCTTGCCAACTTGGCACATGTACATAATTCTTTAGCCTCACAATTGCAATTAAGTAACACCTACACCTCAATCCTATATTCCTGTGAATATATTCCCACACCTATGAAAGTTTGTAAGCCAACCACTTCATGCCTTTATCCCCCTAATTTTGGGTATCCAATTTATATACTGAACTTACATCAACCCAGGGCACTGAGGAGATAATCATATTTCACCTTGTGAAGTCCGCATCCATAAGCAAAGTCAAATCCGGAAAGGCCATCCATGAAATCAGCAACAATATGCACCAGTTCACAGGCTCAAAATTCTCTATCTGGGCAGGTCCTGGTCAACTCAATGTGGGCTGCCTCACTCAGCTTCCACATGGTGCTCATTGGTCGCCTGGCCTTTAGACCATGGACTCTCACCAATACTCAACAAGCCTACCCCCCTTGTGCTAGGTCATGAACTTTAGACCAGTCAACCTGCTCTCATCTTTTTTTCCCTGTAAACCGAGTCCACAGGTATTAGTGGCCAAACTCAACCTGTCTCTTTATTGCTGCATTTCTCCCACTTCCACTCAACAAGCACATCCAGTTGGTCACCTAGTAAACATTTCAGCTTGCTCACAGGCTCCCTTTAACATTCAGTCCTAGAGAGGAGTTTTCTTCATGGTTCCAGATTTTTTCCAGCTTTTGACAAAGACTACTGGTTGCTGAGTACTCCAAAGCACTGGGTGGGGCATATCTTTCTTTGCATAGCTTTCTTTGTATTCATGGCCTAAACCCATCTAAAGATCAAGTTTTAATGACTCAAAGTAAATGGGCTTACAAACTTTCTATTTTCCTATTTCCTATAAATTTCCCCAGAAAAAAAATGAGTAAATAGTGTGACTTTATCTGACCTCTAGCTAGACAAGAAAAACTACCATGAGGGAGAGGTCAAACAAATATCTACTCTCTATCTTATGGTTTGCTTCTCCAGTACACCACTCCTGGTAACATAATGTATCAGTCAGGGTGCTTTAGAGAAACAAATACACAGAAACTCATGTATGAGAGAAAATTTTGTATAAAGGGTAAATGCACATCAAAAAAAACATCCCAACCCAGTGCTGCCCAAGCCCAAAAGTCCAACATTAACCCATATGTCTGACAGCAATCCACAAAGTCCTCCTCCACCTCACAAGACAAACTATGACACCGACTGCAGGGGGAAAGCCAAATCAGTGAACATGTAAGCATCTCAGCGTTGACAGGTGTCTCCACATGGGTGCTCCAGCACCCAGGGCTGCATCAGGGTAGGTCCACGTGGCTTCTCCTCAGGGATGTCTTCCAAGAAGTGAGCCTTGCCAGGTGAAGCAGGGAACTCTATAAGGCAGCTGTACCCTGGTCCGACCATCACAAAGCAAGAGACCTGAGAACTAGAAAGGTGAGGCTCACTGAGCCATTTATCTCTCTGCCCTTCAATTAACCCCACATTTGTTTATCGGCCAGGTTGGCACAATAAACTAACTACCTCCTCATATTTAATTTACCGGATACCAATAGGGTCAGTGTGTTTTCATTTATGTGTGTGATAGTTATATGATGTTAGGTACAAGAATGATTTCATTTATGTCTCAAGTTTATGTATATGTAAAAGTATTGTGTACAACTGCCAAGGTGGCAAGGGGTGGACTGTGATAATTAGCTTTGGTGTGTGTGTCAAGGTGGCACCTGTAAGAAAATATGGATGGAGTTTAGCCTGTAAATCAGGTTGCAGCTTGATGACCTCCTTTATATGTGTGACCAAGATAAATGGATCTCTGGAGACCAGCACCTCTATCACTCTCTCTCTCCCTGCTGGTCAGACCAGCATGCTACCTAATCTAGCTGTCCTACGTTATCACGTGTGCTGTTCTACCTGTGGGCCATGCAGTACTCTGCTCCGCCTGGCTGAACCAACAAATGGACCATGGTGGACCTCATCGCTGTACCATGCATGCTGCGACACCATCCCCACCTTGTCATGTCTTGCCTGTGGGCCGACTCCACTCATCTTGCCACCAATCCAGGTGGCACCATCCCTCCAGACAGCCACGTTTCATAACTGCACCATGAGGCTCCAACGTAACCTGATTGCCCACACTGTACTGCTGGCCTCTGATACACCTCACCACTTCACCTTTCTACTCTCTGCTTCCTTGGCCTTGGGCTAGCAGCCACATGAGTCGGAAGGACCTTCAGTATATAAATGTCCCACAAAAGTGAATTGGACTGAGCTCTCTATACTGCTGTGTGGACTGATCTGATGTTATATTCCTTTTGGCTATAACTTTTCATATATGTATAATCAGAAGTGCCCTGGTTTTGCTTCTCCAGAGAACCCTGCCTAATACCTAGCTCTAACTGATGGGACAAAGTGTACCGCATTATGGAGGGCGATCTCTTAAAGTCACAGAAGGTAGATGTTGACCACCTCTACTAAATACCTTCAGAACAGCACCAAGATTTGTGTTTGATAAAAAGGCGGGATATTGTTGTCCAGTCAAGTTGACAACAGGAAAGTGGCACATTGTCTCACTTGCTGAATGAAGGAAATTGTGACAGAGGCCTTTCATGTTATTCACAGATGATACAGATCGCACATTAAAATGAGAACATTTTTCTGTCGAATCAAGGTAGGGTTCCCCAGGCTGTCAGTCTTTAGGGTGACGGGCAGCCTCATTGTTCTCCTGAAGAGCTGCTTCTGGGTTTGACACACTGACCTAGAGGCTAGCCGCTCAACACCTAACCTACAGCATCTCCAGGATTCTGTATCGACTCCACCGTCAGGACGAGAAGGAGTGACCAGTTAAAGCTCAGTTCCACCCTCTTCTCCTCCGCTAACCTTTCCCTGCTCCCATTGCCCCACAGGCACATCTTCTCACTTCTCTTGTAAAAGCTCTGCAGGTCTAGTCCCACTTTCTCTAAGCCTGTTTCCCTGTACTTCTTTCTGACCCAAGTCAGTATACCTACCTGATCAGCCCCAATTTATTCCAAGCTCCAACTACATAGAAAGTCACTCAGTGCTCAAAGACAAGTTCTCTGTTACTGCCAGGCTTTGTACTGTGGTTCCCTCTCCTGGGAACACCCGTCCTTGCTCCCTTTGCTGAGCTGCCTTCTTGTGTCCTTAATGACTCCCTCTAGAAATCTTGGGTCCCCTCATCCTTAGATGCAACAGAAGGCACGTGCCTCTCACAGGTGCTGCCAGAGTACAATGCCCTCCCCCAGGAAGGACTCAGAACTCTGTTGATCTGAAATCTTCTCAAACACACACAACCCTCTACACTCTAGGAAGACTGGGGTCTAGCTGTCTTCTTGTCACTGATCCCCGATTCTAGTGCCTCCGTGAGATTCCACAAATGAATTCATAGTCTGCATTCATGCAGGCTCCAAGTTGGAAACAGAATATTTTTTTGCTCAAATTAAGCAAGTGCTTACCTGTCCTTCACGTTGACCTCCCACGTTTGGCACCTGTCTTCCCCTGGGCCCTGGGGCCCATCTCTTTCCAGACCCGGATACACACACCTCTAAATAGAAACAGCCACATGCATGACTCTCCAGAACCCCTCCCAAGCAGGCCTCAGCCCTCCAACTGCTTTGTGCACTGTGGATCATTTAAAAATTGATGGAACAAGTTTCCTTTTATTCTTGGGGCAAATCCTTAGAGAAATAGGTGTTCTGTCAGAAAGATTGGCACTTTCCTTTCTCTGACTAAATCATCACCGGGTATAGGCATTTAAAGAGATTAGTAAATCCGCTTACAATAAGCTATATTTAGCTGAGCCAAAAAATTAAAGAATACATTTTCTAAAAGCTAATAGCTTCTTTTCTAAAGTATAAACCTTGAAGGGTCACAAGAACCCTAATTAATGTGTGGTCCTGAGCATTTTACACCCAGGTCTTTCCCCGTCTTTTAAAAAGCAAGACACCACATGCCAAAATCAATAGTGTAATAATTTGTTGTAAATCAATACTTTGCTGTTGTTGTTGTTAGTCTGGTCTGACTCATAACAACCCCCTAGACAGAGCACAAATGCTCTACCCAGTGCAGGTGGCAGGCGACATCTTTATGGGAACAGCTTACCAGATCTTTCTTCCGTGGCACCACTGGTGGGATTAAACCATTGACCTTTAGATTAGCAGCCATTGTGTCACCAACACTCCTTCAATAGTAAGCTACTAAACTGTTTTGGCACATTGATCAGCATGTGCTTATGTATAGTTGATGCACTCTGGAGCCCTGGTGGTTACACATTGAGCTGCTAGCCAAGACATCTTCAGTTCGAAACGCCCAGACACTCCTTGGGAGAATGATAGGCTTTCTATTCCTGTAGAGTTACAGTCTTGGAAGCCCGCAGGGCAGTTCTACCTTGTCTTATGGGTCGCTATGAGTCTGATTCAATTCAATGGCAGTGAGTTTGGTTTTGTGGCTGTGCCCTCCATCCATGCAGAGAAAAAGATATGGGCGAGTTCTTTTCCAAAATCAACATGCAAAAAAGTATGTTTGCATGTGTGTCATTTACACATACCAATATCAGTCAGGAATTTCATGTTGATACAATCTTTTCTTGTCTATGTATTCCAAATTACAGGATTGCTGGGGCACAATCAAGCCAGGGGGCCTGGGTGCGCAGGGGACCCACATACTGAGGGAGCCATCCGGGGAGGGCTCAATAGCAGCTGGCCAGCTTCTCCTCAGAGGTCACTTGGACCGGGGATTGAGAGGCATCAGAGAGCTTAAGAGGAGGACACGATCATTACCAAATGCTCAGTCCTTTCTACAAGAGCTTAGCAAATTCTAATAAGAAAATCTCTAGATTATAGACTGTGGGGCTATTTCTTAGTGCAAACTGTTCTGCAAACAATCTTGGGAAAATGAACCGCTTTATCTGCACTAAATCACACCTCTTCCTCTCTCATGAAAGTCAGCTGGCTGGTTCTCTCTCGGTCCCTCCATCATTCCCTTCCACTCCCCACCTTCCTTTTCCTCCTCCTGCTTTTCCTCTTCCTCCTCCTTCTTTCTCTCCTCTCTCCCTTCCCTAAAGAACATTCGGTACATTAAAAATGTCCATAAATTTCTGTTAGCTGTTGAGTCTAAAAATGTTATGTCAAACTGCCTTAACTCCTTAATATCTGAGAACCTGAGGAATTCCTATATCCTATCATTAAATCAAGATGTCTTCGTGGTATGATGGTGTAAGAGTTGGCTTGCTAACCTAAAAGTCAACAGTTTGAAGCTACCAGTCACTTCAAGGGCAAAAGACAAAGCTGTCTGTTCCTGTTAAGATTTAAAGTCTTGGAAACCCAAAAGGTTAGCTCCACTCTGCCTAGTAGAGTCATTATGAGTCAGAATTGACTACATGGTTCAGCAACAACATCATTACAACAGAGAATTGTGACATTGTGATCAACTCAGGATAACATCAGTGCATTTGACCACGGCCAGCCTCTCGGTGCAACCCTGGTAGAGACTCAGAAGTGGTCCTGCTGGCCAGATTACATGTGGTCAGAAATCCAAAGGGCATTTGAATGGTCTCTTCCCAATGTCATAGTTTTTATTTTCCACATTCAGAAATCATTCAAAAGTTTAGAAGGGAGATTGGTACCAGAGTTGACTTCTGTGAGGTGCTTACTCACAGCATGTGCAGAATTCAGTTGAAACTACATGGACACCATGAAAGCCACCCAAGAGGAAAATTCTTGTCAAGAAACAAAGAATAGGCTCACACACACCCCAAGCCCCAAACCTACTGCCATTGAGGCAATTCAATATCGGTTTTTGAGGCTGTAAATCTCTAAAGGAACAGACAATTTCCCTTCTCTCCCCTAGAAGGGCTGGTGGGCTTGATCTGCTGACCTTGTGGTTAGCAGACACTGTCTAACCCACACTGCCACCGAGGCTGCTTGACTTATTCACTCCTGGCTCACCATAATTCTGGTTTGCTGCAGCCTCCCAGCACACAGGATCGTACCACAAGAACCTTTTCTCATAAGTCATGTGTGCGGATAGGCGTTACTCTCCAGAGTACTCATTATAGAGGGGACACAGTTATTCAGGTGAGGGTGGGATTACTCCAAGCCTATTGAGGAATTCCGTGAGGATCATGTCTTTATGGCACAGCGCACACACCGAGCAAACCCATCGGTCTCATCACTTGCGCTGTCTGCATCTTAATAACCAAATCTGATGCTGTGAGGCTGGGTTGTCCTCAGGGTCCTTAGGGTTGGTTTCGAGGTTAATCCTCCTGAGTCCTGCTAGACCTCAAAAGCACTCCCTAATGAGGTCTTGTCACATCCCCTGGGAATACCAGTTAGAGGGAATAATTAAGAAACTGATTCTTCCAGACATATAAAGGTAACGGAGTTCCTATGTTAAATAAGAGAGTCTGGAAGTTCCAGTACGTTTTTAAGTCCTTCAGCATAGTTTAAACCCATCTCTTCATGGGATTGTTTGCATCATGATAAAGGGGAGGTCCAGCCCAACCACAGGGTCATGCTTATGAACTTGAATACGGATGTCTAAGTCAGTACTTGGCTGGGCAGAAAATTACAGTTGAAGAATCCACTCTTGTCCAATGTCCAATGTCAGAGTGATGAGTCAAAGCAAGTTAAAGAAGGAGAAAACTCTCTTTTCACATAAACCACTTGTGTTGGTTAATTTTTTGGGTCATCTGGACGAGGCTGTCATCCGCAATAGTTTTGACAAAGACTAGAGACAAGTGGCTATCCCATCATACAATGTCATGACTTTCCCCAATGTGATCTAATATAATACAAGTCAATAAAAAATGATGTTTCTTAGGTTGCAGTCTGCCTCCATATTATTAATTGCTGTTTTGACATAGCTTTGTCTCCCCTCCTGTGTTAGATGGGGTTCACTTGAGAAACAAAACCCGTGTTGCCCACATATGTCTAACACAGAGCTCCATCGCACGAGGTCGTCTTGTACCAAGAAAGGCAGCCCCGCCTGCCCCTGCCCCCACCCCCAACCCAGTTCAACTTCAGTGCAGGGGCCCTCTTCAGACTCACGCAGCTGGAGGCCCAGGATCTGGAAAAATCAAGCAGGAGGTAGGAAGATCACAGGCTGGTGGAGAAAGAGTCACTTGGGTCCAGGGTCAGTGAGCTTATTTCTCTAGTCCAGCTGGACATCACAGGTGCTACCATTTAGGAGAGCAGAGCTCCCGGACTTGCGCTCCTGCAGAGGGCCTGCTGAGCTTAACCTGATGACCCTGCCTCGGGCAACAGAGACCTCAAGGCACTAGACTTGTTTCACGAGAAAACCCTAAGTCATCCCATGAACTAGAAAATAGGTGTTTGTTCTTGCATGTCAACCATCTGTCCTTCTGATTTGAGGTGCCAGTAGCCCCCAACTTATGATGAGTTTGCGTTATGATGAAACACATTTATAACCACCTTTTTTTGTGGAGAGAGGGACAGTATCTTATTGTTAGTAATAAGTATCAGAATCAGTGTTAATCTCTCTGTAAATGTATATGTAAGGTTTTCAACTGTTAAACACATATAAAGCTCAGATTTATAGAGATTCAAATGATTCAAGGCAGCAAGAATGAAAATGGAAAAGAAACTCAGGTGCATGACTTACATAAGAACAGACTTAGAGTGCAGTCACCCCAGTGGAACCTTGTCCTAAGTCAGGAGCTACCTATAAAGAATAATTAGATTGGAAGTGAAGGAATAATTAGGTTTGAACCAGGGTTGTACAAAGCAAGTAAAGAGAGAGAGGGAGGGAGGAGAGAGAGAGAGAGAGAGAGAGAGAGAGAGAGAGAGAGAGAGAGAGAGAGAGAGAGAGAGAGAGAGAGTTTGAAGAGGTGACATGATTGAGAGGTGGAGGGGAGCCAGGGCACAGCTCAGCCTGTGGCCCTCCCTGCCTGTCTCCACCCACTGCGCCATCTGATGCAATGCCCTCAGCTGGCTCTGCGTGTTCCTGGCCCAGCCGCCTGCAAAGTCAGGGGACGTTCCTGTACAGCGATCCATCCCCATCGGCCCCAGATGCTGCTGTGTTGGCATGTCGCACCAGCCTTGGCAGTCCTACCACAGGACTATTTTTGTATGCCACAGACATTTCTGTGAGTTTGTTTTGAGGAGTACCTACCCAGTGCCGAAGTGTGACCTAGTCAATAAATCATGTTGCCTATATGTGGGAACTTGGCACGAGGCCTCTGGAAAAGGTACTAACGGTGCCGGGGAGGAATCCAGGAGAGTAACGGAATGGGCCTCATGGGCCAGAGCCAAGTAATTTTCTGGGCGAGATGTTAATCTTCTCACAATCAGAAGGAAAATGGGCCAAGGAGGCACCATGAAGAGGGCATGGAGGAAGAGAAGGGGGAGGAGGAAGAGGAATTGGCCAAGAAGGAAGAGGGAAAATTCTTTATTTTTTAAATAGTATTGTTTTGTTTTGTTTTGTTTTGGTGAAGGCTTTCACACCAAATTTGTTCCTAATTTGACCATTTCCAAAGCATTAGCTGTATTTTCCAAGATGTGTTGGCCTCTTCCTCCCTCGTGTTCTAGTTGTCTTATTTCTGGTGGTCTAGTTTCCCAGCCTCCAGCCCCACCTCTTGTTGCCTTTGCTTTAGAGTCGAGGTTAACTGTTCAGTCTCTATAAACAGTTTCTTAATGAAGCAGGCAATATCTGTTATTTTATTTGTCACTTTTTTCACTGAGAAATACCTCGGGAGATACTTTTGATTCAAACTGTAAAAACGACCCCTGGGTAAAAGTCTCAGGAATGTCTCTAGTCCTCTCGGGGCCAGTGTGTGTGGACTGTGTAAGATTTTGAGTTCTTGTCTTGCTCCCCTCTCTTCCAGTCTGATCAGAAAAAATGAAGCACTCTCACTCCTAAACAGATTAATCAACAACAACAAAAACGGAAGAGGCAAAATAAGTAAGGAGGCGAGATGGAAAAGCCCATCCTGTCTTAGTCACATCAGTAGCAGGAGAAGAGATCAAAAGAAACAGCCAGTCCATGACCAGCTACACTCTTGAGGGTGCACGAATTCTCTGGGAGAGCAGGTGCTGATGTGGAGCCCTGTGTAGTTGTCACGTTCCTTTCCCGATCACGGAGTCCCGCCGTTGTCAGGAGCTGTTGCATTGGTTCTGACTCTTCGTGACCCTGTGACCAAGGGAAGGAAATTCCGCCCAGCCCGGGGCTGTTTTCACTCTCATTGCTGCCAGAGTCTATTGTTGCAGCCACATGTCAGTCTATCTTATGCAAGGTCTTCCTCGAATCCACTGACTTAGCAAGCATGATGGGACTGGTCCCTCCTTATGGCATGTCCTAAGTCCCTGATACAGAGTACTACGAACCTAGAAAGGAGGCTCAGCATAAAGGATGCCCCACGAGGAGACCCCTGTTCCTTCAATGACTGACCCAACCTCATTGCCCTCCAGGTCCCAGGAGAAGCAGAGACCACTAGTCCCACGACCGACATGGCATGGCTAAGCTCTCCCAGTAATCACGTTCTTCATTTCCACTCAGGAACCAGTAAGATCAAAAAGAACCCCAGTTCCACGCAGCAAACCAGTTCTATGGGCTCTCTGGAGTGTATCTTCCAGCATCACTGTAGGGAACACTATTTCCTGAGCTAATCTGCAGTAGACACTACACTCCAACGTCAGCACCAGCTCTCCCAGCGAGCTCCAGCACAGTTCAGAACGTGACTGGTCATGGCACCGACTGTGCCCTCTGTCTTTTACTAGTGATGTGGCTAAGACATGCGACTACCTTTTCAATCGCACCGTCCGTGAACGGTGAATGGTACATTATTTTGCCTGTTCTGTATTTGTTTGTTTGTGTGTTTTTTCATCTACTGCCTGCGGAACAGAGAACTTGAAGGTCCAGAGCAAGGAATCGGGCTCTTAGCAAATGCAGGGAGCTGCTGAGGTTGCTCTTTAAAAACCTATCATCTCTTATGCATATTTCAAAGGCAAAGGGGGAAGAAAGGCAATCTTCATCTGTATTGGAGTTATCTCTGTGGAGCCAGACTTTCTTCCTTTTGGTATATCGTTAAGTCTATAATAACTACAAACAAGGCATGAGGAGGGTTAGTCAGATAGTATTGTTATAAAATCATAGACCCTTTTATTAAACAAAGCTATCCAAATGTGAAGTTATTGTTTCTCCACGCGTCTCCCCCCCTCCCCACAGATAGGTGTATGTACACTGCTGAAGGGGAGGCTGCTGTCTCTCTCATCCTTCCAGAAGCATCCTGGGTTCTCCCAGAAACACCTTGTCATGGCAGCAGATTGAGTTTGGTGTGTGGATGAGAAGAGAAGTGAATTAGTAATAAGGAAGCCTCATCACTGGGATTCCACAGATCAGATATAACACATCGATAATATCAGATGGAATTGATATTATCATTGACTTTATGGAAGGCCAAAGAATACTATTTGTTTACCATGAGCATGTTCTGAGAAAGTCAGGCAAAACTCTCACATAAAAACAACCAGGAAAGTCTCCCTGGAGCCTCTCTCTACCACGACAACAACCTGCTCATTTCTCTCTTCAAGGGAGGGCGATTTTCCAAGACACATGACGGGAAATCATTAGGTGTCCACTTTCCTGTCCTGATGTGGCTCCTTCTGACTTCTTTGGCTTTCCTGATCTCAAAAAAGAAAGAAAGGAAATCTTTAAAGGGCACCCATTTTTCTTCAGCTAACAATGTAAAAACTACTTGCCTTAACATGATTTTATTCCCAGGAGTCTCCAGTCTCTAAATGGCTGGGATCATCACTTATTAGTGTCTTGAACTTGATGGAGTTTATGCTGAGAATAAAATTTCTGCTTTTGATTTCTATGTTTTATTCAATTTTTCCACGAAATTTTTAAAGACCCTTCGTATTCAAAGAGATTCTTAGATTTGTTCACATGATCACAGTTCCGTGATAGAGGAAAACACAAAATTCAATGAGAAATGGTTGATTTGTTATTTATTTTAAAGTATCTCCAGAGTATAGACATTCAATCTTTCAGCTTATTTAGGGGGACAAATGCTTTCCTGAAATGCTGCATGTTGGGAGGCAGTTCCCCTACAAACGAAAACACAAGATCATGACGCACATTCCTTGAGGGGTTTTCCACTTCAAATCTACGGGTTTCTATCTGGTTTCTTCTCCCAGCAACGCATGGTGTCTCCCTAGAGACGTTGGATTATGTTCATTGTCATCCTTTAGAAATGCAAAGACTCAGTAGAAAATAAATGTCTAGAAAAGAATGATGGCAACATGAGTACAAATATGATTAATACAATAGAAGTATGGGTTGTTACACGATTTGTAAGAGCCCCCAATAAAATGATCTTTTAACTAAAAAGAAAAGGAAATGCAATGGGTGAGGCAAAACTTCTGAGTGAAAAGTCAGGTAAGACGGAGGATGATGCTGGAACTTGATGTCCAACCAACTTGGTTAATGCCAGAGAAGGACTGTGGAAGAAATGGTTTGAAGAAGAATCAAAGATGGTCAGAGTTAGGCTAACATTTTATTTCAGTTCCTGTAGCATGCGTCATGGGGGAACAGTTTTCTATGATATTCATGGCGCCCTTGCCCTTGTCCATGCCCTTAATTGCTTTCTCAGCAAGACCATAAGCTTTTGAGTTCTTTTAAGGTCAATTGTTTGTCTTTCTTTTGTGTCTCACCCATCTTGTCCACATAAATTTAAAACAGCAACAACCAAAAGCTCAAGTACAATTAGGCACGGGAAATCCACACGTGGGCTCATTCCCTCACGAAGGAAGCTTTGAATCTTGTGCTGGTGCAGTTTTCCTCCGTGTGCCTTTGCGTAGGAATTCTATTCCTATTACAATTATATTTTAATTCGAGCATAAGAGAGCTACCACAGAGCTCCTCAAACTGTAGTGAGCATCAGAAAAGTTCAGAAAACACATCAGAGAGGATGCCGAGCCCCTCTCCCAGAGTTCGTGATTCAGTGGATCTGGGTGGGGTCTGAGAATGGACACATTTCATAAGTTTCTAGGTGCTGCAGGGTGCTGCAAAGAGCGCTGGTGGTTTATTGAGTTATACGTTGGGCTGCTAACCACAAGATCAGTGGTTCCGGCCCACCAGCACCTCCAAGGAAGACAGCTGAGGCTTTCTGCTCCTGTAAAGACTGACAGTCTTGGAAACCCACAGTGGAAGCTCTACTTTGTCCTATAGGGTCATTGGAACTGATCTGATGGCAGTGAAGCTTTTGTTGTTTTGTTTTGTCATTTGTAGGGTGCTGCTGGTCCTGGAGCAACACTTTTGAAACCACTGGTCTACCATATTGGTGGCAGTAGGTATACGCCAATGCATCACACGGCTATTGGTGGAGACCACACCGAAATGTAGGGGAATGGGAAGCATATACAGGTGAGAAAGTGCACTGTGCATGCTGTTCTCTGAGAACACTAACTTGGATCCTAGAGTCTCTGTTTAGAATGATTTTTTTTGTTTTAAATATTCACTCTATTGCTTCAATTCTGGAAGACGAATCAGTCTACCTGGCCTCTCTATGGGAAAAAGACCACCTGGTATGGCATAGTCCCAATACTGTAAGAACACACGCACCCTCACCACCAGTGACAATGAGTGGAAGTGTCCATCTGCCTGTGAACTGCTGCTGAGAAGAGGCACTCTGTCTGGGAGTTTTACTACTAAACCGTGATAAGGGGGCTGAGCATAAACCTACCCGCCTGCAACATTAGTAACCTTGGATGAAGACTCAGAGTGCCCTTGCTTGCCAGTCATCTGCTGTGTCACCTTGGGCCAACTCCCCCTTCCTTATACATTATATATCATATCTATGAATATGAAAATGTGCATGTACACGTGTACATTATATATTAATGCATATGCAGGGAGCACACATACCATGGTAGTGTTTGCTACTGATTTCAAATACCTTGCAGCAGCAAAGAAGCACCCCAGCTGGTTTCATGCAGAAGACAGCTCAGGAAAAGTATGAGACCTCACAGAGCCATCTGAGAGCATGGAGAAACAGAACTGAGACTGACCATCCAGCGACCATTCCCAGAATCGCATCACAACACTGGTCACAAAACGGATCACCCAGGCCAGCACCCCCACTCAAAGCACAGCCACAGATGTGGTCAGCTGTCCCGCCCTGGCCCAGGTGTGCCTTACACCAATCTCTCCTGTAACCAGGGCTTCACACCATCCTTTCTATCCATTCCAGTTCACCAATCTTTTAAATTTGGTTTTCTCCTGGTTTGGCTTCATTAACCAAGACCAATCCAGTTTGAACCTGTTAGGACCTGTATTTCACCCCTTGGTCCAAAATTTATATTCTGCAGATGACTGACCTAGAGAAATTTCATCTGAAGAAACATGGCAACCAAATCTATTCCTTTATTGTAAACAATATTACATTTTATATCAACTCCAAGTTTGTTCATCCCAAGGCTTTTCAAATAGGTTTCAAAGTAACTATGTTAAATGATTTCTTTCTACGCGTTCATTAATAGTTAAATCTAAAGTAAGAGTGAGGCTCTGTCTTAATTACGGTCTCAAAACATTTTGATACAAAGGAAGATGAATGAAATATATATTATTTTTAACTTGTTTTTTTAAAACCGTTCTAGAATTCACTTCAGCACTGAGTCCTTTTAAAAACTGTATCATGACAGAACTACTCCTAACCTGGTGTCTTCAGACCCCTCCTCCAATGTGGCTGGCCATTATTGCCCTGTCTTCCAGGGCATGCTAAATGTGCACAGAGGGATCCCTGATGACATTGTGGATGAGCCCTCCCCTGCCAATGAACGAGGTCGGAGGTTCAAACCCACCAGCCACTTCATAGGAGACAAGGCCTGGTAATCTGCTCCCAGAATGATTTGCCACCTAGGAAATCCTGGGGCAGTTCTAATATGTGCTGTGTGGTGGATAAGATCTGAGGATATCACTTTGGCAAGTCTTTGTTTGATGCTTGTGGTTATATAATCTGGTGTCAACTTGAGATGATTAAGAGCATGTGGGTGGAGGTTTGCCTGTCAATTGGGTGGTAGCTTGATGACCTCATTCCGAGGCGCTAAGATGATAAATAGCTCACTGGAGGCAGAATGCAGGCTCACTCCCTGCAAGACATCCCTGCTGAGGAGACATATGGAGAGAGGCTGATAGAGCCAGAGTTCTGGAGCTGAAGAAGCCACTGCCAGCACTGAGATGCTTACACTGCCACTGGATCCACAAGACTTCCCATCCACTGGTCTGTTATCTTCCTGCTTTTGACTTCATTGCATGTGTTTCATGAAGAGGACTTTATAGATTGGTATCAGGGATATGGGCTAATATTGGCTTTATGGATTTGAGCTGGACTGGGCTGGGATGTTTTCTCAATATTCAACTGCTCTTGTCTATAAAACTCTTTCTTATACACAGATGAGTGCCTATGAATTTGTTTCTCTAATCTACCTGGATTAACACATTCCTGGCTGGAGAATTGTAGAGCTTTGAGTCAAACATGCACCAAAAAAAGGTTTATACTTCTTTGGCCAGCCTGCTGATCAAGGCCCTGGACAATTCAGAGGCAACCACACACTCTGCCTACCATCTTGGCTATGAAAGGAGTGTGTGTGTGTGTGTGTGTGTGTGTGTGTGTGTGTGTCCAAGAACCTTAGTGTGTGTCTACCCAGTCCAGCCCTCCCTAGTCATCTGCAGGGTCACCCAAAGGTGCCTACAAACCTACCCACTGAGAGGCAGTCCCTCTGCCAGCCCTTGGAGAGTAACAGGCATGCGTGTGTGCAACAGAAAACATGATTTCTTTCAACTCTCAATCAGGGCTTCATAGAATGTGCACCACAGGATCCAGAATGGAACCGTGCTCATCCAGTACTAGTGGGAGAGAGGGAGGGAGCATTCTCCAAGTTCTCCCAGACCCCCCAGAAGTTGAACCATCTTACCCACGTGCACCCTCTGCTGGCTGTTGTGTGAAGGAAACAAATACCAGTGTTTTCCTTCTGTCTGGTAGTCAGGTAGTCGGGCCACTTCCAAGGGCTCCCAGCACCCCAGATGAGGGGGGAAAAGTGCCAGATGGGGAAAGTGAGAGCTTCGTGTCCCAAGCATGCCCTGCCTGGATTGTATAGGGAAATTAAAGAGCCAGTCTAATGTAGTAAAGCCAATGCTTTCTGGAAGCTCTAAATGCATCAAGGGAAGAGAGAAGACTATTCTTGCTGAGGGAATTTTTTAAAGACAATGGAACCAGTCGTAAAAGCGGTGCCACCAAATATCTTTGTCAATGACGCATTCTTTAGACAATAGAATTTGCTTCCAACCACAGAGTCTTGGAGGTGCCCTGGGGACACCATGGGTTCCTTGTTGAGTTGCTCACCAGAAGCCCCTCTTCCAGTCCGCAGGAGAAAGGGGAGGCCGGCTGTCTCTGTAATGAGGCTGGCTCAGGGAGCCCTGGGTGCAGTCTGAGCCCATCCTGGTGGGTGCGGTCTGTTGGAAACAACAGCAGGGTGCCATTGTTTTCATGTTTTGAGGATGTTTGGGTTTGGTTTTTGACTCAGGAACTCTTGCAGACATTGCAGTGACCATCAACACCAAACAAACTCACGGCCGTGGAGTCCATTCCACCCTCCTCACCTTCCAGGAGGTCAGAGCATTTGCCAGGTCCTCCCACAGAGTGGCCAGGGGGTTGGAATCACCAATTTGGCACCTCTCCCCCAGCGCCACAGGGCGCCTTTCAGGGATCTTAGGGAATTTTAATCCCAATCTCTCTCCTTGTTCTCAGGGAGCCCTGTCCTGGCCCCTCCCATGCCTACATCCCACTGAATACTCAAGGCCCGCCTCTGCTCTCAGATGGCACCCACCTGAAAACCTTCCTCGCCTGGCCTGTCTTTGCCCCTTCATGCCCCCTGTTCCAGGACTAGAACCAAACACCAAAGTGGTTCCCAGTAAATTATTCCTGATGGATTAATCCTTTCAGCCTGATCAATTTGCCTATTCATTGGACATTGATAGCCACGGAGCTGATAACCACAAGGTCAGCAGTTTGAAACCACCAGCCACTCCGCAGGGGACAGTTGAGGCTTTCTACTCCAGTAAGGAGTTTCAGTCTCAGAAACCCATGGGGGCAGTTAGCCCCTGCTCTATATGGCCACCATGAGTCAGAATGGACACAGTGGCAGTGAGTTTGGACCTGGAACATTTCAACATGGTGGTGATGTCGCAAAAATATTAGACTGCTAACCACAAGGTCAGCAGTTCAAAGCCAGCTGCCTCCCAGCAGAAAGCTGAGGCTCTCTACTCCTTTGAACATTGACAGCCTTGGAAACCCTGTAAGAGGTGGCTCTGAGTTGGAGCTGACTTGGTGGCAGTGGGTTTTGAATGAGAGTCCAATCTGAAGAAGTCCCTCGGTCTGGTTTCAGATTCCCCGGGAGACATGCGTTCCATGTTTTATCAGGTTTTATCTGCCCACAACGCCATTCCCTGTTCTTTATCGTGAAGTCTTAGAAATGTTCGGTTGATTTTAAAATATTTTTAATTTTATAAATTAGTTTTGTTAATGCATGTTTTAGAATATTATTTGCATTTATTTGTTGTGCTTTTGCATAGAGGTCTATTTTAGTAAAAATATGACTTGAAAATGGCCTTTCTTTACTTTTGCATTAAAGTTTAAAGTATTATTTTTAAATGGCTTTAAAAGACACGCAGGTAAATATTTGTACAAAGCTTAAAACAAAAACAAGAACTCCTTGTCTCCTAATATTGAGCTTCCTGTTTTTGTCCCAGAAGCAGCAGCGTCCGATCTTTTTCACTGTCATTGCCTCGCCAAGACTTTTAAACGACACAACTACACGAACATACTTCACCTCAGGCTCCACCATGTTCTACAGCATTAATCCAAGACGACAAGAACTGAGGACTTTAGCCCACTTTCATGCTCCCCCCCCCTCAGTCTCCAGTACAATTTTTAATACATATATTTGGTTTAACTCAATATTAGTATGTAGATTTTTGCATAATTGCTTATTTCTAACCAAGATATATATTGTGATTATAGTTTCACAATAATCCAGCCTTATATCTAGAGTTAATAGGGGCATTTTCCCCTTTTCTTTAATTTCCTTTGAATATCTAGCATTATTTTTCCAGCCTTTGACAGTTTTGCAAAATCTCCACGATGCTGTTTTCTCTTACAACCAAATGCATGAGAAGATCCACCAATCCCACTCAGGAGTCTCTCCACACTGGCCATCCTCCTGGAATTAGCTCTGCCGTCTCTGGGGATTCCCCACTCCCTCACCTGCATTGCTTCCTCCCTTCCCAGGATCCCAGGACTTCCTCTCTCTTATTCTGTTTGTTTTCCTGTTTTATTGAATTATGTCTTCCATGGTTTCCAGAGAAAAGCCTTTTGGGAGGCAAACGTGGACACTCTTTACACCTCAACACATCATTGCTCTACCCTAACCAGGTTAAAAGTAAGAATTCTGACAGTGTGGCTTCTTCCTTTACAGGCTTTGGCGGGGCCGCTAAGTCAGGTGTCACCTTTTCCCTAGGTGCTTAGGCCTGTTTTTCCCTCTGGACTTTTTGTGGGTTTTTTTTTCAGTGTTCTGAAATTTTGGACACTAAGTCCTGGAGTGAGTCTAGTTTTAATTGATTTTGTGGACATAAACTGAGTAATTCTGCCATGTAGACTGGTGTTTTTTATCCTGGAGACTTTTATTTTAATTTGACATTTTCTCCAGACATTTACTTTTGCCAGAGTTCCTACTGTTACATCCTGGATTTGTTGATCCTCGAAAGTGATTCTCCTTTCTCTCAGGTGTGCTTTTGTCACAAAACTTCAGCCCTTGTTAAATGCTATATCTCTGCTCTTAGCAGTGTTCGTAATGGTTGCAGCAGTTCATAAACAGGGAGCTGCCAGAACTTCTGGAGATGTCGAATGCCTGATATTGCTGCTGCTGTCACATGGATCTTGGCTGAAAGTAGAGATGCCAGGAAGAAGTTCACTGGCATTTTATTAACTGTGCGAAGGCATTTGACTGTGTAGGCCATAGCAAACTGTGTGAGATGAAGAAGAATGGCAACTCCAAAGCACTCCATGTTGCTCGTGCAGAACCTATGCATGGACCAAGAGGCAGCATTTGAGCAAAACATTTAAAATCCAGAGAGACGTGTCACAAGGTTGCACCCTTGAACTGTGTTTATTCAATCCGTATGCCGAGCAAATCACCCAAGAAGCTGGCCTATAAGAAGAACGTGGCATCCGAATTAGACAAAGACTCGTGAGCAACCTGCGGTAACGCCCATGACATCGCCCTGATGGCTGAGAGTAAGGACTTGAGGCACTTGCCAATGAAGATCGAAGACACCAGACTTCCAGGTACATTGTAGCTCATCATCAAGCAAATAAAAATCCTCACAACTGGCCCCATCGCAGTGGGATGATAGGTCGAGAAGGGTTGGAGGTGGTCATGTATTTCATTTTACAAGAATCCACAATCAACGCTCATGAAAGCAACCCTGGTAAATAAAAACCATCTTGCATAGGTCAGATCTGCAGTACAAGCCCCCTTTGAAGTCTTACAGAGTAAAGCTATCACTTTGAGAGGTAAGGTGCACCCCATAAGCATGTGAAAATTAGAAACACATAAAGAAGGCAGCAGAAGAATTGATCTCTTTGAATTATGCTATTGGCAAAGAAATCGTGACTATATCATGCAGTATCAGAAGAACTAGCAAGACAGTCTAGGAAGATGTACAGCTGAGTGTTCATTATAAGGAAGATTGCCTATTCTTTGGGCATGCCATCAGAAGGCTCGTTCTCTGAAGAAAGACATCATGATACCTGAGTGGATTGTCTGCTTGCCCTGGCTCAAGGATGGTAAGTATGGCTTCTTTAAAATACCGCTTCCCTTTGCTAGTTTCTCTGAGCTTCTTTGTGCACTAGTTATTGATTTAGCCCCTTTCTTCCATCCCTCTTACCATGTCTGCTGATCCTGTCTCCCTCTTGATATCTAAGACAAAACCTCAAAATGCTGCTTGGGGGTTGCCGGGGCAGGCGGAGCTACTGAGAACTGGCTGGGGGAGAGCAAGCCGGGTTGATGTGGGTGGAGGAGCCCGTTATCACTATCTGCAGAGCTTTTTCTTCTCTGGGCTGTTTCTCATTCTTCAGGGAGAGCTTCTCCCATTTCGTATCTGGAAAGAATTCCTTCAGGCTGTATTCTGGACCCAGGGGAGGTTTGCCAGGTAAAACTGAAGGCTTGAATGAATGCCCTAGTTACCACCCAGTTGTACTCACCTGCCCTCCTCTGAGCCATGGCCTCTCTCTAGAACATCGTTCCCCATTCTCTCCTATAACCTAGAAGGCCAGCACTGACCCTCCCTGAGTCTCTCCAAAATCAGCATGGAAAACCAGCTGTTTCCTTATCATTAAACCCACCACCATCCCTAACCCCCCCCCCCCCCCCATATTCTGCTGTCTGACTCAGGCCGTTGCTTCTTTGGGGCTGTTCAGTGCAGTTGACGGTGCACCTGGTGCCGGCCCCTTTTCTCCTGGCATTTGGGAGGTCACTTTTGAGGAAAGAAAGGGACATGGACATCTTTTGTGTGTGTGCTATATTGAAACCTTAAGAAATGTAATTTGGGGGGTTTTTGCCCTTTGTAACCAGTATAAAAGTCATTACTTGTTATTTTCTAGGTTTATTTATTCTCTAAAAATAGCAGACATGTTCCAATCTTAGGTAAAGTTTGTTTGTATCCAGGTACATGCAGGTTTTGAACTGTAAGTCACTTAGTAAATGGAATTCCTAACCATGCAAACCGAATTAAACCTGATGACATGCCGTCCATTCCAGCGCATCATGTCTCTGTACCACCCAGCTGAACTGCTTCTGTGTGGTTTCCAGAACGCATCTCTATGCAATCAGACTGCCGCCTCTTTCTCCCATGGAGTAGCAGGTGGGTTGAGGACAATGACCTTTTATTAACAGCTGGACACTTAAGTACTGTGCCATATGGGTTTCTTAATGGAGTTAAAGATATATATACACACACACACACACACACACACACACATACACATATGACACCTGGTCTCTTAAGCCAACTTGTTACCTTTTTTTTTACCCTGGAGAATTTGTCTAGAATAAATATCATAACTTGCATCTTTTCAAACTGACCTCTAAACCTCATGTGAGTAATTGGGATTTAACTTTGCTGGAAGGTATATTTTGTTCTATTTTTGACTTCTTATTATAATCTGAGGACACATTTACAGAGCAAAGTGGGGTCTCACTGAGCCACTCATGAACATATTGTCTCCTGGCATAGATTCCCATCAAAACAATAGAGCCCCTCTCTCCCCACTTCGTCCCTGTGTCCACATTTGCACTCCTATTTCTCCCTGCCCTCTGAGCTGCAGCCTTCAGCAAGTGCTGCTCTTTAGATCTCCTAAGGTTGGTTGTCCACGGAGTACATCCCTCCCCATTTCACTTAGTTGAAAGTTGATCATTTGGTTTAAAGTTGAGCCAAAGGGAAGATAAAATTCTAAGCTCATGTGTGTGGAAGGCTAAGGGTCAGGAACTAGGGAAAGGAGGCATATATTTTCAAAGGAATCATTTTTATGGCAGTAACGCCATCTTCCCCCTCTATTGTGTTGCCCTATGAAGTCTGCTCTTTCTGCCTATTAAGTTCTGGGAAGTAAGGCTCTGCAGACTTCAGGCATCAGCTGTCCAAACAGGGCATGAAATGGGGGCATGCCCAAACAGCTGACCATATCCAAAGCTGCCACTCCAGATTTGTGTTTGTTTCTGTTGGGATTATCAGATTAATAACAAATATCTTTTCATCGTGTGTTTTATTTGAAAGCCTGGGATACACTCAGAGATTGAGACTTCAGATGACAAATACATTTTATGCTAAATCCTAAATCTCCCACTGCCCTTAAGGTTCTGTCATAGTAATGCATGCTATCTGCTTGGGAAAGGTGGGGGAGGGGACACAAATCATTCAAATGTAGGTGATGTGGGACCAAGACTGACTCACGACCACAGGAAGGTAAGTGGAGCTTTTTGAGCTTTGCTGAAAGAATTTTGGCAAAACAATCTCCATTTCAGAATTCCTCTATTTTTTAACCATCAAAATATTTTTTTTAATTTCTTTTTAACATTTCACAGAGAAGAACGTTTTCCCCAGTTCCTGTTTGGGGGGCTCTATGTATGCAGTTACAAACACTGAGAGGTTCTTTGATTGAGAATCAGTTTCCTTTTCCGTCTTGTTTCCACATAAATTCATATACTGTGGAAATGATGCAATGATTTTTGAGATTTTATTTTATTATGGGGGGAGCAATATTTAGTTAAAGCGGTAACACACAGGCATTGCATCATTACTTATTCAATATCTCTATCCATTAGTTGGTCTCCTGGAAGTTGGGCATGTCCTCAGGCGGCTTCAGCCCCTGGAAAGGACCTCCTACTGTTAGAGCAGAGGGTCCGGGAAGGGAAGCTGCTGTGTGCCTGGGGGGGAAGAGTGAGGATAGAGGAATGGAAGTGGGCTCACATTTGATGTAGAAGCAACAACAAAACCGAGAGAAAAGATGAAGCTGTAATAATGGAAATACACACAATTAAATAAGCCACAATATTTTCTGCAGCTGTTCATTTATTATGCAATATTTTGACCTTAGCATTTCATTACTGACCTCAAAGATATTACATTCTAATGATTAACCACACGAAGGCTTGACCCAACACCAACCTTCAAGCACTATTTTCCCATGTGATAATCTTCTCTCCCAAAGTATAAACAGTCCGTTTAATCTTGTGGAATCAATGGTAACTGAATGAGACAAACATTAAATTATAAAAATAAAGCAAACTATCCCCAACACTGTGTTGTGTAACAAATGGCAAAAAAAAGACCTGGATCCAGATCTTGCGAGCTGAACTTTCTGCATGAACTTTAGCACATCCTAGTCATTCCTAGGGACCACGGATGTCAGAGTTGAACATGACGGATCCTGTCAGAGGGGCCCAGCCTGCTCACAGCAGCTTGAAAGCACAGCTGGAGCGCCTCCAACTGCGATGAGCATCTCTGAGACCTTCAAGCCTCTGCCTGGTCTGCCAGCATTTCCAACGTGGTTGATTGTTGCTGTCTAGCTAATTCTGACTCTTGGCGACCTCCAACTGCTGCGCTCAGAGATTCCGGAGCAGAGACTATGGTTTCCAACTCTTAATTTCTCTGTTCACCCACCGAGCATCCCCCACCTAACCTCTGTCCCAGATTTGGTAGTAAACATTGCGTTCAGCACTCAAACTATGGCCCCTGAGTTTTTATTCCTGGGGAGCAAAAGGGAGACTAGAGCTGATCAAATCCAGGCCGTTAATCTATATTTGAAGGAACTGCCCCCTGCCCGGAGTTGCACTATTATGCTGTAGGAAGGCTTCTTACTCTTCTGAGTACTCCTGAGAACAGGGAGGCATGGAGTTAATCAGACTGATGTTTCAGATATTGGGTCACCAATCTTACTTGATGATAGACGATGGCTTGTGGGAGGCATGGAGGAGAGAAGGATTGCTTCTCAGCGCTTCCCAAAGAACAAAGGCTACTTTCCAAGGTTCCAGGCAGGGACGTAGACAGAGAGGAAACAAAATAATAATAATAAGCATTCAGTCTAACAGATTTCTTGTATGTACTTGGCACTGTTGCTGTAGTGGATTATTTTCTTCCTTACCAATCTGAAAATCCTCATCTGATTCTTGGTATAAGTACTATAATTTGAAAGTGTAAAACTCTTTATCAATATCAGACAATTTCCTGGACATAACATAAGGGGGCAAAAAACCCTTCCTGAGTAATTTTGACTCATTAGCGAATCCTGAGTGTGGCTTTCCTGGTTCTTTGTCATTCGGATAAATAGAATTTGAAAATTGCATCATTATATTGCAGTTGAGGAGGAAAACGGGGCAATTCTACTCTGGGAGTTAAGCTAGTTGACAGCTCTGAGTCGCTTTTGGCAGGCTCCACACCCACCCTTGAAGGACATGAAATGCAGACACTTGTGAAACCCAGAAATAATCACCAGACAATGGGCAGAGCAAAAGTGGCAAAGAAAAGCCTGCCACCAGACAGTGCTTGCTGCTGAGAATCAAAATAAGAGCAGGCTGTCAAAGGAAGAGTGAAGAAGATGCGGGGACCTTGTGCTCTGCCAGGAGCAGCCGTGTCTCCTGACCTGGAACATCAGAGAGGGCTGTGGGACATGGCACTCATTGTAAGAAAGTCTCTTTCATTCTCCTTTTAAAAATATGATCAAATATTTTAACTGGCGGCACAATAGTGCAGCCCGGGGTTGCTGAGTGGAAGATCAGTGGCTTGGGCCTACAGTGCGACTCCAGGGGTGAACAGGGTTGAAGATGGGCTCTCACCAAAGGAGGATCTGAAGGGCCCCGCAGGACGGTCATCTCTGTTAACTGGGGTTTCAGTAAGCCCACAGCTTCCATACCTTCACGCCCTTGTCCTTTCATGCAAACAGCCCACAAGCATCAACAAAAGAATAAGCAACAAGAGGAATTCCAAGAAAAGTCATCAAACAAAGGAAGCTCCTCACCTACCCCAGCTCCCTTGCTGGGCCTTTCAACACAGGTTGCCTCCTCACCCCACAGATCTTTTCCAGGTCTTTCCCACTCACTTCCTTATCAGAACCTTGTTATAGGACACAAGACGGTTTAATGGGCTCAGCCTCTTGAATCCATGCGCATGAAGACTATGGAAGGAGAGCCATGGGTAGTGGCATGTTCACCAAGTTAAAACCTGAAGCAAAAGTCCAGCAGGATGGCAAGATTTTAGAGGGGGGAGACCTGGAATCAGAGGTGGCATGCATGGGCCACTCTTGAAGATATATAACACACATCCATGTAGCCATTGCCTGTCCGACAACAACAACAATAGTCACCGTGGACTCCGTCTCAATGTATGGCCACCCATGGGTAGTGGCGTAGAACTGTAGTCCACATGGGCTTCAACAGCTGGTTCTTCGTGGGTAGCTCTCCAGGCCTTCATCCCAAAGCTCCTCTAAGAGGATGTAAGCATCAGTCTTGGAGGTTAGCAGTATTGGCACTACCCAGGGCTTCCCTATGTAAACCATACTGTGTGAGACACGTTTCCTTAACTGAAGATGCCCTAAAGGTTAAAAAAATAACTCAGGTATGAAACTTGTGATTATTCACCCACGTGAATTGCTCCTCTTCTGAAATGAGCATCACAAATAATAGCCTCACTCCGACCCCCAGTAGCCACTGAAAGGTGTTCCGGGCCTGATGGGAGCATCTGCAATCAATTGGGTGCAGATATTCTGTGATGTGAATGTGGCCAGAAATAAAGAAAAGCCCTGTAAACAGATGAAAACGTGTGATTTTTCAACTAGAAAAAAAAAAGGTCTAAATCTCGACAAACAATTCATAACACCACCACTACCAACAACCCATCCCCATTGGACCCATTATGGACCCATCTGGAGGCATTGAGAAATGAAAATAACTGCGCATCCATAGTTGCAAGTAGTCCTCTTCTGAGAGGGTGGGTAATGGCTGGGGAGAGAAGAACAGTGAACTGGCATTCCGTATCCACTTTAAAGTAACGATCACCTCTCCCCTTCAAAGGCTTCAACTCAATGTCATAAAAGCCTATTGAAATTCCACCTCGCCATGCCAGGCTTTGAGTAATATCCCTTTTAACCTTCGCAGGATTGATGGATCAAGGGGATGATGTATGGGGATAAAGGTACAGAAGTCATGAGAAATCACCTCACCTTGCAAACAGTGGCAATCCTGGGAGATCCACCTGGCCCTGAGCAGTTCATCACAGCATCATACAATACCTGGCTGGATTTCTAATGGCGGTTGTCTACTAGAGTTCAGTCCTCCCCTGTTTCTCCCCCCGTCAATTTCTTTATCGAGATTCATATTTTCACCTGATTTAAGAGTTATGGAATAAGTCACTAGAAAGGATAGGATGGTTGAAGTTTAATGCAATATATTTGATAAGTTGTTGCTCTAAAACTTCACCCTAATCCAAACAGCAGTAGGACAGTGGAAAAGGAGAAAGAGCCAACATTCAGCACCTACCCTATTTTTCTTAGTTACCACCTTTCCAGGGAGTGCTGTCCAAAATTGAGGAAAATCAATGATTATTAAAACGTCCTTACACAATTGATATATGGATTATTATAAGAGCAGTAATAGCCACCAATAAAATGATTTATTAATTTTTTTAAGTTGCAAGACCAAAAAAATAAAGCAAAATTTCCTGACAACTAAACAACAATTAACCCAATAAATTGGATTATCTATATGATCTGTTAGAATCGTTACATGATTCTGGATTGAATGAGAGCAATCATGCCCTCCCTGTTGATGTTCCTGTCTGCTTACTTCTTTAACTAAAAATGTAAGAAGCTTGGCGATGTGTATGCAGGGAATTCAAAATGTTTATGGAAAAAATAGAATGAAAAGATAATGGAATGTTGCTACAAACTTTTTGAAGCCCCTTAATTTATCAAGAACAGCCTTTTATTAGTAAAGGTCATTTCTAGTTACTCCCTCAGGTACCCACACACATGAGTGCTCCACAGTACTGTCTTTCACTCCTCCTGGGCAGAGGCCACCCCAGATCAAGAGCCCAACCTCTTGATCACCTTCACGTGTCAGATGTACCACCTTGTATTTGACTCGACTGTAAATGAAGCAAAAGAAAGTGAAAGGAAGGGTTTCATGCTGTGACCCGCCATGACTCTGATAAGAAACAGAGATGTAAAAATCCCCAGCAAAACATGAACAGAAAAAATACACATCTTGACCAAGCAAGGCTTATCCTTGGAATGCAACAATGTTTTAACATCCTAAAGTCAATCAATGGAACTCCACATCTGGGATGGCAGCCAGGCCGCTCCATGGACCTCTTCCCCAGGAAAACAAGCAGAGCTCGAAAAATCTTTTACAAAAAGAAAAAAACACCGATGTCCCTGGAAGCTTTCCGGAGGGCAAGCAGCAAATAAAGAAACAGTTATCCAACTTGTTATTGTTGTTTTATCCCAACTCCTAGGGGGTTGTGTATAGCAGTGCCAGGCCCCAGGCCATTCTCACCCCCATGGCTACGTCGCAGCCCACAGTCACAGTTGCTGTGCCAGGGCATCTCGTCAAGGGCATGCCTTTTTTTATGCTGATCCTCTGTTTTACCAACCAGGATGTCCTTCTCCAAGGACGGGTCTCTCCTCACGACACATCCACAGTAAGTGAGACTGAATCTCACCATCTTTGTTTTGTTTGTTTGTTTTAATCATTTTATTGGAGGCTCGTACAATTCTTATCACAACCCATACATATATCCATTCATTTTGTCAAGCACATTTGTACATTTGTTGCCATCATCATCCTCAAAAAATTGCTTTCTACTTGAGCCCTTGATATCAGCTCCTCAGTTCCCCCCTCCCTCCCTGCTCCCCCATCCCTCATGAACTCTTGATAATTTATAAATTATTATTTTTTATATCTTACACTGTCCGATGTCTCCCTTCGCCCATTTTTCTGTTGTCCATCCCCCAGGGAGGAGGTTCTATGTAGATCCTTGTAGTCGGTTCTCCCTTTCTGCCCCACCCTCCTTGTTTTTAAGGGCTATTCTGATTGTCACTTCTTCCACATCAGAGTTGGTCATTCTTCCAGAAGCCCATGGGATGCTTCATGTTTATCAGCCAAGGTATCAAGCAAAGGCGCTGATTCTTTTCCAGCCTTCCTTATTGATTAACTGGCTTTCACACTTTGATTTCTTGATTTTACTCCCGCAGCTTCCAAGGGTGTTGATTTTGGATCCACGTAAAATGAACACCTTTATTCAAGAAAACCTTCTCAAACTCCTGAAGAGCAGTAAGAATCTGTAATACTTACACCATGGAGCCTCTTCCCATTTCTTCCTGTGGTACGCTGATGTTTCTGGAGAAACAAAACCAGTGATGCTCATAAATGGAAAAGAAAGAACTTTCCATCCAGAAAGAAGAACATCCTCGTCCAGTTCAAGTCCATGGGTCCAGTGGTAGCAGGAGCCCTGCTCAGGTCCACACAGCTCCTGGTGAATGAAAAATCCCATTATCTTTTCATTCAAATATCCCACGAATTTTTTAAAGCCCCCGGTATAATTGTCTACATAACAAACAACAACAAAAGGGAGCTGTTATGACAGCCAAGCAAACCTATAAACTCGCCTGAGTTTGTACTACTACTTTCAGAATGGATCTGACTCAAACAACTGAGCAATTTATGCCCATGGGTGTTACTGAACAGACTCATGGAATTATGAAATAATTAGTAGATTTTAACAGGCTGCGTATGACACCAAATGAAGCAGATGGCTTAGCAAGGAGATCAGGAAAAGGGACAGACAAAGAAACTCTGCTAAAACCAGGGTCGTCACAAGGTAGCTGAGCACACCTCCAAGTCACACACTCCAGGGAGCAGTGACAAGATTTCACAGTATATGGGTGACAGCACATACCCAATAGCACAGTCAAGTCAGAAAACAAGTACACCAGCAAAGAGCAAGCAAAGGAAGGCATGAGGTGGTGAGAAGCATGTAATCAGACACGACCGGAAATGTCCGGTTGGGTAAAAACCTATGACCAAGCAAAATATCAGTAGAGATATAATTCACAAGAAAAGGAATTCTAAAATAAAATATTATAATAATCTCTAGGAATTTTTTAATTAGGTACTCAATAGATTTCAAATGACATAAGAAGCAGCAAATTTGTAGATCAATACAAGTTATACAATACCAAACAACAGAAAATATTAAGGAAAAAAGTGAACTCTTTCCGAGAAATAAGGGATACCTTTAAGCACAACAACTTTTATGTCATAGGTGTGCCAAAAGGAAAACAAAATCATTTGATGAAATAATTGCTGCGAAACATTAAGACACACATCCTAGAAGCCTTCAGATATCCATGTGAGATAAATGGAAAGAATTACAGACACAAACATATCAGACTAAAAATGCCGATCAGCTGAATAGAAAATCATGAAAGTGGTCAGAAAAAGAAAATTCATTACTTGAAAGCAACTCCACTACGATGAGTAGCAGACATGTTACCCAAAACAATGGAGACCAGCAGGCAATGGGATATACTTAAAGTGTTGATAGAAAAGAGAAAGGAAACACAGCAAAACTGGGTGAGCGGGGAGGTGACGGTTAATCTGAAACATATCCTGGAAAACTGTTTTTCAAAAATGAAAATTAAATAAAGACAGTAGTATAGACAAAATATCTGGAAATTTTTATTAGGAAATTCCAAACAATGGAGATGATTACACACCTATTACAATGGCTAAACCTTGTTTTTGAAATTTGGATACCGAAAGCTAGTAAACATGCACACAATCAATAGCACTCATTCCTTGCTGATGGAAATGAAAAATGACACAATTTTATAGTTTGAAAGGGCGCAGTTTGAGGATAGCTTGAGTATTTCTTACAAAGCTAAACATAGTCTTAGCATATGATACAAAATCTAGTGTCTAGATATTTTTCCAAATGATTTTGTACCCTATGTCCACAAAAAAATTACATTAAAATATGTATATAACATGTATTAATATTAAATAAAACCGAGAAATAATTCAAATAGTTCCCAATAAACTAAAGGGTAAGCAAAATGCAGTATAACCATACAAGGTAATGCTACTCAGGAACAAAAATAAATATTAACTATGTATGCATGCTGCTTTGTGGAAGAATAGCAAAATTATTATACTGGGATTAGAAAAAAACAGACTTATGAAAAGCATATGGCTCTCTTTATAGGTAGTTTTATAAGAGGCAAAAAAAACCAGCAACAACAAAAAAACACCTCACTGAAATCAGTCAATTCTGACTCATAGTTAGACTGTAGGGAGGGATGGAACTGCCCCGGTGGGTGGGTTTCTGAGACTAACTCTTCACTAGAGAAGAAAGCCTCCTCTGTTTCGCACTGAGCGACTGATGATTACAAACGGCTGACTTAGCAATTAGCAGCCCTTCAAAAAACTCACTCTCAAAACCTCCAAGGCTCATAAATCACTGACAGTCAAGGTGGAGGTTGTGGACTGGGACAGGCGGCTGTTTGCGAATTCTCACAGGAAACATGGGGTGGCATTCACCTAACCACCACCCCAATGAAAGTATCAATATCGCTTTTATTGGGTTGATAATTACATGAATTCACATATTTTTCAAGATGAATCCAACTGTACCCTGAAATGAAAATGGTTAGTTTATATAAATTTGGCTTCAACAAAATGGAGGGAAATGGAGTTACCTGATTGTTACTCAAAAGCCTGGTGACTTAACCCAACCCAGAGATAGAAAAGGAAATGCCTGTTTGGGGACTTCTGAAAAGGAGCTGTTGGAAGCCACAGTGACACACAGGTCACCATGAATCAGAATCAACGCATTACCAACTAGGCTTTCTTTTTATTTTCTTCAGTTAACTTGGGATAAACCACCAACAAAACAAAAATTGACTGCAGATTAAAACGAACGGAGGGTGAAGAATTTTGAATTTTCGGTCCTCTTTTAGTACTCCCAAAAGTTTGAACTTGGTTGGCAATGTGACCGTCGGGTTGGTCTGCCCTGGGGGACACGCTATCTTCCTGTACCCAAGACCTTTTCTCCCTGGTTTGTAAACACAGTGACCTAATTAAATTCCAGTTGTTAATATTGACTTTCTCTAAAAGTTTGGGGTTTATCATCATTGTTTTCTGGATGGAGTTTCTTCTTAATTTTTACTGGTGCTCAATGGGTATTTTAAAATTTTTGTGACCTTCCTAACAATATTCCAAATACAATCTGTAGCACTAGTGCCCATAGAAAATATAGTGCAAGCTACAAATGCAAGTTAAAAGGTTTTGGCCTCTACATTATAAAACTAATCAGACAAAACTAGTAACAACAGCATGTCCATATATTATTCTTTATCATGCAATCGGTAGAACAATAATCGCATATTTCCCACTCTTTTTCATAGTTAATAATGGCAATCAAGTGCATATTGAATACTTTAAGCCCATCTCATATGGATTAGCCATATTTCAAACTCTCCAGAGCAGTATCTAGCTATACCTCAAACCAATGAGGGACTTCAAACTCCTTGGTGAGCTCATCTTTCTCCCATGGAGTGGCTGGTGAGTTTGTACCACTAACCTTGGTGGGCAGCACCACGCTTCACCCACTGCACCACCAGAGCCCCTAACATGTGAAGCGTGTTCCCACATCAGACACAGCAGCTCTGGAGCAAAGGGGTTCTCTAAATAAAGTTTAAGAAGAAAGACATCTGCAGGGACTGTCTTGGTGGCTGCACAGTAAGAGTGATGGGGTCTAAGACAGAGTCTCAGCAGTGTGTGCCAAAGAAGCATCTTCCCTTGTTTTAGAAGGAACCATGGTGGCACAATGGCTAGGTGCTCAGCTGCTCATCAAAAAGACCAGTGGGTTCAAGGTCACTGGCAGCTCCTCGAGAGAAACTCCCCCGGGTAGTTAGACATTTGCCTCCAGGGTCACCATGAGTCAGAGTCTGTCACTGACAGCAGATTGATATCCAATTCCATTTCCCGAGAGAACCTTGAGTTTTTGTAAATACTCTGCTCGTGGTGAGTACAATCTAAAGTTTTGACACCCAAATTTCAGATATGCAAATGTTTTTATGTTTCTAGGGAAGCGGTTTGGGAAATAGAAACTTGCAAAGTAGAAGAGACAGAGGGAACTAAAAATAGTTAAAGATCATGGTTGGTGATGCAATTCAAGACAATTGTTGAGCTTGAGAGCAAGACATAACGCTTTTGAGTTTCATTAACCCTGTTGCTTCTGACCTTGCCAAAGATGATCAAATAGTCTTAGGGAAACACGATTTGCATGATGTTCATCTATGGAATGAGAATCATTTTTAACCACCTTCACTTTCCACTCCAAACTCAATACCCAGCCAAATCCCAACGAGGCCTGAAGACGTGGAGAAGCTGTCACTGTGAAGCTCCGCACATGGGCATTGAGTACAGACTAGTGGATGCTGAATGCCTTCTGCTGACTAGGGACTTGCTTCCTGCTGCTTTTTTGCACAGCTGCTGGGAGCTCTAGTATTTGCTGATGAGGAAGAAACAGAAAGGTCAGTTCCAGAAGCCCCAACTGGTACAGAAGGCCACCTGGCTCAAACAGTGGATGCAGGATACACCTCAGAAGACAGCACAAAGAGAAGGGACAGCATGTGTGGCCCAAGTCCCCTCGTGCAGAGGAACTCTAGCTCCACTGCAACATTCAGGGCATTCTGCTGCTCGAAGGTCAATATCACCTTCAACCGTGCCTGTTCCCTGACTTTTTTTGGCTAGTTCACAAGTCCCTGCAGCATGCTGTACAAAGCCCATTTATAACAGCAGGGGTAGGGCAAACAGTTCAAGTGTTATGACTAAGCAAAAGACTGGTTGGTGGGGCGTCCCTCCCACGTGATCCTGTGGAAGAAGAAAACCAGGTGATCGGCCTCCACGCAGGTTGTTGCTTATGCTGCCATGATTAGGTGCCACCTGGTGGGTACCAGCTCCTGGTGACAAGACATTGTTCAGTATGATGGCATTCTCACAGCTGTCTCCTACTGTTTCAGTCACTATGTCAATCTCATTAAGGGTGTCTTTCTATTTTGCTGACTCTTTGCCAAACAGCATGTCCTTCTCCAGGGGCTGCTCCCTCCTAATAGCATGTTCAAAGTAT
The DNA here is from genome assembly GCF_050624435.1 of Tenrec ecaudatus. NCBI lineage: Eukaryota > Metazoa > Chordata > Mammalia > Afrosoricida > Tenrecidae > Tenrec > Tenrec ecaudatus. Next base: position 4,886,015 of record NC_134544.1, on the reverse strand, counting down.
GTGAGATTGGTCTTATCATTAGTGATAGTCACATATTTTCATGTCAACTTGCAGTTTTATAGAAGTATATGGGGTGGTGCTCAACCTGTCCATCAGGCCACAGCCTGGTGGTGCCCCATTATGGGCTGAGAACCTCCTCCCCTCTCTCTCTCTGCCTCACTTTCCGGCTGACTGACCCTGGTTGCTTCCAGAGCCCTGGAGATCTGCCCACTGCCATTGAATCCACAAAGCTTTGTACCCACTGACCTGTGACCTTCCTGCCTTCTGCATCATTGCATGTGATTGCTTAAGTCTGAGGAGGGATTTGGGGCTAGTATCAGATTTATGGACTTGAATTTGATTGGGCTGGGATGTTTTCTCTATATATAATTACTTCTTGATATAAAGCTCTTTCTTATACATATATGAGTGTCACTGGGTTTGTTTCTCTAGTCCACCCAGCTTCACTCATCCTCTAATTTTAAGGAACCTTCTGACTATACTTCTTCTAACACATGCTCATTTGTTCTTCTGGAAGCCCACGGTCTCTTTCATATTCTATGCCAGCACCGTAAGTCGAAGGCATCACGTTTTCCCTGGTCTTCTTTACTCATTGTCTGGCTTTCACATACATATGAATCAACTGAAAATCCAAGAAAGCCCTATGAAGTGGTGCTACTCTGTAGCATGCAGTGGTCCCGTGAGTCAGAATTGACTCAAAGGCAGCAGACTTTGTTTTAGGTTAAATGCTTTTAATTAGCACCTCTGCTATGGTGTATAACACTGTATGAATCTAATTACACATTCTATAAGATAGTCGTTATCACACACACAAAAAATCTGTGAAGATATGAGAGAGATCTTACTCAGGCAAATAAATTGGGGGTCACATATCATCATTAGTCAGTTGATAAGACTAAGGTTCCAGGTCATCTAACTTTCGCTATATTGTTGGATTTTCTGAACATCACCTGAATCTTCTTTCTTATCTCACCTATCCAAGTCTCCAAGACTAGAAATATACTAATGTCATCTCAGATTATCCTTACACATTTCCAATTGACAACTTAGTAGTTGATTTATTTCAAATCCTTCCTGGATATCAAACAAGGCCTATTTATCATCTAAAATATGTTCTAAAATTCGATGTGTGTTTTCCAAACCCAGTAGAGTTCAGCTCAGCATACAGTTAGACCCCTTGCTTTCCCCAGGCCCCTGGAAGGACAGTGATGGAGAGGAGAAAAGCAGTAGGAAGGAGTAGACTCACTTCCGTGACCCTGCTGTGGATCTGCCAACTACAAATGCAGACCTAAGGATCTGGGAAGTCACTTAAAATAAATTGTCTCAAGGTCTTGGATCCTAGACAATGTAGACAAAATGAAAATGGCCACTTTGCCAATTACCTCTTCTATATCTCGGCCTGAAATGCTGATGACACAAGATCTGAATTGAATAGTGACAGTAATCATCTAATTAAACAAGGAGAATGTAGCGATCGTGAGCATCATTATGACGCTGTGGTGAGGCACGGACTCATCCCTAGACCTTGCCAAACATTTCTCCTTCCCACACACTCTATTCAGGCAGACACTTGGCTAAAAAAAAAAAAAAAAAAACCTTCATTTTTCCTTTTAAAAATGCTCCCAGATCCAGAAACCCCTCACCCTCAAACATCTAATGTCCATAAACTAAATCCTGAACCCTGTCCCCCTCATCATCACAAATGAATCCAAGACCCTTGAAACTGCAGTCTCATTGTCATCTTAATGAAAGTCTATATATTTTTTCATTGTTCATTCTATTTCATTGTGCCTGATAGACGCAGAAAAAAGTTGGATTGAACGGTTGCTACACATACAATTAAGTGATGCTGTTTAAAGACTTCAAACTGTGCAGTAGTTCCCACCCTCCCTTTCTGAGTTGCTCTTCCCCCATTAACATAATTCAATGTCCCCTACATTTCCTACAGAGTCCTTTAAGTTGTTTCTGTCATTTGATCCCATATATTCAAATCTTAAAGGTGCCTATTACTTTGAAGTCGTTGAGAAGATGACTTTCTAGACCAGCGGTTCTCAACCTTTGGGTCGCAACCCTTTTGGGGGTCAAGTGACCCTTTCACAGGGGTTGCCTGATTCATAACAGCAGCAAAATTGCAGGTATGAAGAAGCAACAAAAATAATTTTATGGTTGGGGGAGGATCACCGTAACATGACTGTATTAAAGGGTCATGGCATTAGGAAGGTTGAGAACAACTGTTCTAGACCCATCTACCTCCTGGAGACAGAGCCAGCCCACTCCCATTACACTGTACATTCTTCTGGGCTCTATTAACTCATGTTACATTTGCAAACTTTTAACAGTCAACTTCCATTTCCATTGACAGAGTGCAATGTCTTAGGACCTTGCCCCCTGGCATTGTCTATGATTCCTGTATGAAATTTGATTTGCAACATCAATTTAACTGACCAGGTAAAGAGTGAAAGAAAGCCCAGGAAACTCAGCAGAGAAGAAGGAAGGACTGTTCATGGACTTCTAACAAGTTGGTGCCATGTTATCTAAATACACTCAGGAACACATTTCAGGAGCTTGACAAAGGAAAAGGCTCAGTTCTTGAGATGGCAAAAGAATAGGATGGTAGAAGGGCTGGTCCTAGTGCAGTTCTTAAACTCATAGCTGTCTTGACTCCTTTTCTAGGTCCTGTGGTCCCTGTATGTGTTGATAAATGGTGCTTGCATTAAATGAAGATATGGACCCCCAGGGTGGGGGGAGGGACACTGCTCTAAAGTCAATTCCAATTCTGGGATAGTCCATGACTGAGTAAAACTACCCTCGTCAGTTTCCTGGGTTGTAATCCTGATGGAAAACATACTGCTGCATCTTCATTCCAAGAAGTGGCTGATGATGGGTTTGAACTTCCAACTTTCTGGCCAATAGTCAAGAACTTAACCATGGTATTCCCCATTGCCCACTAGTTGAACATATAAGCGTTCAGTGAGATTATCTACATAGGAAAGTATAGTAATAATAGCTAATCTCTAATGAGTGATTACTATATGGATATAAATGAAGTTATTCTCTATTAAGTTATGTGTCTCACCATTCACTGTGACCAAATGATTTGCCTACATCATGAACTTAATTTTACTAAATCACTTACTCCCACGAAAACGTTTTTTGTTTTGTTTTTTAATGAAATCTGAATGCTTTTAGGCAAATTATGCTCTAATCAGTTTCTGGTATAATCATTCACTCTGACCAAATGATTTGCCCACTTCATGAACTTACTTTTACTAAATAATTACTCCCACAAAAATACATATTATTATCATCCCCCCTTTTACAAGGTAAAGAGTTAAGTCAATTGCTCAGTATCACCCACTGGAGATACGTAGAATGGAGCCAGGTTTGAAACCTGGCAGTCTGCCTCAAGACGTGAAGTAGAAATGAAATCATTTACTGCCAATGTTGCTAATGGCCTCGTGGGACCAGGTGCTGGATGAACTCTCCACATATCATGAACCCCATTCTGCCTTCCAAATCCGGTTGGACCAGAGGATGGACACTGGCAGAGATAGGAACTGGAAATGCAGGAATTCCAGGACAGATGATCCTTTGAGGACAAGTGGTGAGAGTAGAAATACCAGGAGGTTGGAGGGAAGGTGGGGTAGAAAGGGGGAGCCAATTATAAGAATCTACATATAACCTCCTCCCTGGGGGATGGACAACAGAAACGTTGGTGAAGGGAGACGCCGGACAGTGTAAGACATGACAAAATATTAATAATTTATATAGTATCAAGGGTTCAGGAGGGAGGGGGAACAAGGAGGAAGGGTGAAAATGAGGAGCTGATACCAAGGGCTTAAGTAGAAAGCAAATATTTTGAGAATGATGTGGGCAAAAAATGTACAAATGTCCTTGACACAATGGATGGATGTATGGATTGTGATAAGAATTGTACGAGCCCCCAATAAGATGATTTTTTATACGAAAAGAAAAGAGTGATGTTTGTGAAGTAAAGGCAGCAGCCAGAAGAAGAAGCGTGGAAGTCACCAGGGGAAGTGTACCCAGTCTTCCCTGAGGGCCCTTCCTGCTGATGGGCCATCGTCTGCTAGTCTCCTCTCTGCCCCCAGAGCGGCACCCACTCAACTGCTCCCGAAGATCTATTGAAGGAATAACTATCTTGTTTGGAAATTCGGCAACACAGTTCTAAGCCTCGATCTCTAAACAATAGTCTTAACCTAATCTCGCTCTTTGTTTGCAGGTATAAAAGTGTACTTAAAATCACATAATTATGCTCTATGATCTCTTGACATTTTGAAATTCTCTCTGCTATTCAGCCAATTTTCCTTTGTACCCAAGTCTACAAAATTGAGGCAGTAAATAGATTTTTTTTAACTTTCAAGGTGTCTTTAGAATGCATTGTTTACCCAATAATGAATCATGATGCTTTCCATGAGATTGGAGAAAACACTCTGATTGCAAAAAGTCTGGTGTTACTAGTAAATTATTCATTTCCACCATAAATATTTTATGTCATATATATAAAGATTAATATATTGCCTCAACAAATTCCCTCTGAAGTTCTACGCCCGTACCTTGAATGAAAGACCCCCGCGCCCCTCAGTTTGCTGTACTGCAGCGGCTTGCGTGTGGCTGAGCCTGAAAGCTACACCATCAACACAGCACAGGCCAACACAGCCACCCAAGATCGACTGGCTTCAGTGGAGTTTCTATACTGAGACAGACTAGGAAGAAAAGTGGTGTAATTTCAAAAATGAGTCACCAAGCTCTTCGTGAACCATAAGAGAACATTGTCCAACTCATTTGTATTGGACACATCCTCAGGAGGTCTCAGTTACTAGAAGTCACCATGTTTGGTGAACAGAGGACCCGCAAGGGCAAGGAAGACCCTCAGTGAAATGGATGGCACAAGAGCCACAACGCTGGATTTGGACGTGCTCGAGGTCTGGAGGGCACCCAAGACTCGGCGGCATTCCACGTCATTGTGCATCAGATTGCCAGGAGACAGATCAGCTCAGTGGCAGCTGTCTACCTATAAATATTAGAGTGGGCACAACCTCACTCTCTTTCCCCCTCCCTTTCTCCCTCCCTCTCCATTTCCCTCTGTTTATCTGTTTCTCTTCTCCTCTCCTTCCCTCCACTCCTTGCGTGCACACACACACACACACACACACACTTGCATAACTAGTATAATCATTGCTGTTTATTGTACAGATGAAGATGAAATACTCTCACCACTTCTACAAATATTAACAATATGCAGAAAATCGCCAAAAAAAAAGCTCTTTCCCCAGAACCCTCCTGTTAGAAGAGGGAAGGAGGAGGCGGATCAGGCCTCCCGAGTATTTCTCTCCCAGAGAAGGGCCTGGAGCCCTGAGTCTAAGCATGCTGCACTTGCACACTCACCCGGGACCCCACTAGGAATTCCAGGAGAGAAACCCCCAACCTCACCCCAACTTCAAGGACACAGACAGCAAACCCTGCCTCCCCAGGACTTTGGGATACACCATGAGGATGTGGCCAAATTTCTACACTGACCTATTTATTTATTAGAGAAACAATCAGATCCCTTGATTACTTTTTCCCTTCACAATTATAGCATTATTCAAAATGATGGCACTAGATAGATTTTTGTTTGAAATGTTGTCATTCATAATCTATACCCTACGTGGATTAGAAAAAAACAATAGAAACGTTGACTGATGACCTCTTCTGCATGTGGGCTTTCACACCAGTGTTGCTGAGCCAGCACAGCGATTGTTTTAGTTTTGGTTTGTTTATAATAAAATCTGAATATTTTAGACAAATCATTCTCCAATCAGTTCCCTATTTCATCATTCACTACAACCAATTGATTTGCCCAGTATTTATGAGCAACCTTGTCTGGCTAGACCTCTACAGACCCAGGAAATTTCTTTCATTATTAGAACACTTCTTAGACAAACTTTAGGTCATATGGACATTTTTTCATTTTAATTCAAGATGTAAAACCTTTTTGACAAAGATTACACGTTAGGTTCTGGAACTGAAATTATCAATGGGTTGAACCCTTTGCTGTCTATCTAGTCAGTTCTGACGGTGCTAAACTATGTACAGCAGAATAAATCATCACTCAGTCGTGCCCCCTCCGTGTAACCATTGCTATGCGTGAGCCCATCATCGTGACAGACCCTGGGAAAATCCATCCCCCTGAGGGTCTCCTTCCATACTGGCCATCTACTAAGCATGCAGCACTTCTCCAGGAAGTGGTCCCTCTTGGTTACATGTTCAAGGCACCTATAACAAAGTCTCACCATCCTCACTTCCAAGGAACATGTTGGCTGCACTACTTCCAAGATCTGCTTCCGGATCTGATCATTCTCCTATTGTCGCTGTCAGGTGCCCTCCAGTCAGTTCTGACCCATGAAGTTGTTCTCAAAATGCACCAATCATTTTGAGATTGGTTCCCGAGTCATCATCCCAGTTGTTCTTAGGTTTGAACCCATTGTTTCGGCCACTGTGCCAATATACCTTGTCTAGGGTCTTGTTCTTTTTTGATGGCCCTCTATTTAACCAAGTCTGACCATCTCTCCTGAGAACATGTTAGAAATAAATGAGATGAAGGTGCGACATTTTGCTGCTGAGGAGCACTCTGACTGTACTTTGTCCAAATATCTTTAGCAGTTCTTTTGGCTGCCCGTGGTGCTCTCAATGCTTGTCTCCAGTGCCGCAATTAAAATGCGTCCATTCTTATTCTGCCTTCCATACTCAAGGTCCAACTTTCCCATGTACGTGAGGAACTTAGTCAAGTGCATCACCGTCCTCGTTAACCTTCTTGCTTTTCAATGCTTTAAAGGGATCTTGTGCAGCAGACTTAACCAATGCGATGTGTCAGTGGATCTCTTGGCTGCTGCTTCTGGAGAAAATGATTGAAGAATCAAGCAAGACCCTTGGCAATCTCAGTTTGGTCTCCATTTATCAATTGACGACCTATTGGTCAAGTCGTGGAGATTTGGGTCTTCTTTGCATTGAGTTGTAATCATCCTGAAGGCTGCAATCTTCATCAGCAAGTGCTTCAAGTCCTCCTCGTTGTCAGCCAGTCCAGTTGTGTCAACTGCATATCATAATAAACCTTCCTTCAGCCTTGATGCTGCATTCTTCTTCACAGAATGCAGCTTCTCGGATTATTTTCTCAATTTACACATTGAATGAGTATGAGGATAGAAGACAACCCTGATGAGCATCTTTTCTAATTTTAGACCAGTCAGTACCCATTGGTTCTGTATGAATGGTTGCCTCTCTCTCAGTTTATGTACAGATTCCCCTAGAGCACAATTCGGTGTCCTGAAATTCTATTATCCAAAATGTTATCCATATTTACATTTTTGTGGTCAGTCCATCAAATGCCTTTGTATGTCTAATAAGACACAACGTCTTTCTAGTATTCTCCGGTTTCAGCTACAATACACTGACATCAGTGATGCTCTCCCTGTTCCCAGAGCCTCTTCTAAATCCAGCTCGATTTTCTGACAGTTCTTTGTTCAAGTACTCATGCAATCATTTTCTTTTAAAATTGTCTTCGGTTAGATTCCATATGCCTATAACGTGAATGATGCCGTTTGATAATTTCCACATGACATTGCATCATCTTTTTTGGAATGGGCACAGATATGGACCTCTCTCGGGTGATTGGGCAGGTAGCTGTCTTTTTGATGTCTTGGATGAGACTCATGATCATTTTTAGCATTGCATCCATTTGTAGAAGCACGTCAACCCCGCAGTCCTTGTGTTGTTTCTTACCAATGCTTTCATGGCAGCGTAGACCTCTTCTTTCAATGCCATCAGGCCTTCATCCTATGTTACCTCTTGAAGCAGTTGAACACCAAGTAATTGTTTTGGGTACAGTGGCTCTGTGTGTTCCATTCATCTTTCCTTGGTGCTTCCTGTGTCCTTTGCTATCTTGTCCACAGACTCCCCCAGTGTTGCTATTCTAGGCTGGGGATTGTGTCAGTCCTTTCAGCATGAGCAGTGCAGAACGTTGCCTTCCTTTTTAGTTTTTTCACTCCAAGTCTTTTCATATTTCATTCTGTTTTACTTTGTTTATTTTTCTATGTATATATTTTACTTAATAATATCTTCCATTGCCTTTAGTTACTCTTTGTTCAAGAGCAAGTTTCATAATTTCTTTTGATGTCCATTTTGACCTCCTCTCTCTTTCTTGGCTTTTTAAAAAATGCTGGCTGCTTTGTGTTTGAGGCTTGCGATGTTATGCAGACATTAGCCTTCAAGGTACCAAACCTATTCTTGAATTGGTATCTAAATTCAGACTGGATATGCTCAGGGTCATACTTTGTCTCTCACAGAATCATTTGAATTTTCTTCAGCTTCAACTTACACTTACATGCGCAAGCAAAGGTCTGGTCCCCAGTCGGGCCCAATGTTTGCTCTACCTGATGATGCTGACTTATTGTTGCCTCTTTCAAAAATCATAAGCAAAGTGCACTGCATGTGTATTGCATCTGGCAAAGTCCTGTGTATCTCAGAAGCCTCACTCCTATCGAGTCCATGCCAACTCACAATGATGCTCTAGGACAGAGCAGAACTCCCCCTAAGGGGTTCTGACACGGTACACTGTTACAGGAGTAGAAAGCCTCTTCTTTCTCCCACAAAGTGGCCGGTCATTTCAAAATGCTGGGCTTGTAGTTAGCAGTCCAACCCACAACCCATCACACCACCTGTTTAGTTCCCACTTATGTTGTTGAAAACAATTCTTTCCAATGATTAGGTTATTATCTTTAAAAGTTCTGTGATCAAGGTCATATTTTCCCAACTAAAAATGGATTGGACTAGATTATTATTTAGTACTCTCAGCTTAAAATGGAATGGAATGTCCACATTAAAGTATTTTTATTAAGAACTAGGCTTCAAGTGTTAGGTGTTTCCTTTAGGAATTATGACAAATATACATTCACCAACTTATGATTTTCTTCACTGTTTGGCACATTCTAAATTTTTAGATGCATAATTCTTCTGGCTTTTATGTCTATACTTAAAGTCATCAAGTCAGCAAATGTTTAGCCACAGAGAAAGAATGCATTATAAGAGAAGATGAAGCATTTATTCACAAGATTTAATGCTTCTGGATTAGACCTGTTCTAAATTCGAAGTATTTAAAGTAGACAGACAACTTTTTCATTTCCAATGTGCAGTAGCTGTATTTGAATCTGACCAGACAAAACTGAACCCTCCCTCCTCCACTGTGAGAGAGAACTTTATTCCCGCCGGCACTGTGGACACAATGCCCTGGTTCACTGAGCAACAGGAGCCAGGTGGCAGCAGGTTGCAGCTACTGAAGTCAGAGCTAATGAAGAGAGCCTGGCAGGGGATGAAAGGGAGGAGAAATCTCTGCAGGGGAGTCCAGTACAGAGATGGATAAAATTGCGGATCCAGTACCCTAGAGCCAGCTGATCCGCATGACATGAAAGTGAGATCAACATCGGTTCATTCAACAATAAACATGAGCCTGTGGGCACCAGGGACTTGGCAGTGGTTATCACAGTTTCCTTTGAGAGCCAGATCAGGTATTCTAGACGTGATGGACATCTGAGCAAATCACAGCCAGCCAGCCGACAGATACACTGGCCAGTCAAAGGGAAATGCCCAGAAAATGACCCAAAAGTTAAAAAGCTGTCTTCAAGAGTCAAGGTGACCAGTTTTAATTGGAATGTGTGCCCATAAGACCCAGGGGCAATGTATCACCTGAGAGGGGCCACTGGGAGTGGGGAAGGTTGCATTCCTCAGGTCAAAGGTTTTCTCCAGCAAGGTGATGCTGGCTGGAGAGTGTGTATTGTGATGATTAGTTTTGTGTCCAATTGGCTAGGCAGTTTATGGTGGAGTGCAAGACCCATACTGGTAGCTTACCATGGAGTGTAATGCTCATATTAAAACATTTAAATTAAGAACTAGGCTTAATAGTTGTACACACAAATTATCCTACAAATACCCCAGTGATGTGTTAATATTCTTTAAAGTGTGCATCAAAAGAGAGCATTCTACTGCTGTGATTCAGATATCCCAGTGTTCTTTCAGTTTGTCTAAGTTGTTGATAAAATAAATTTGAAGTACAAAAAGATTCATGGTTTTGTCACATTCAGGTTAGTACATAACACACTGATGCTGGTTGTCAGGTGCTATCGAGCTGGTTCTGAGCCATAGTGACCTTATGCACAACACAACGAATGACATGCATTTGTAGAAATAATCAACGACACTTATGTAAAAGTGGCACAATTGTGCTCTACATAGAATATGTTTTTCAATCTGAGACACCATGTCCCACACCCTTCTTGTTTTAAAAATATATATCATAGTAAGCATTGGGGTCCAGACTAGCAGGTTTTCATTTGCAAAGGGACTGCTGTGTTGCCTCATCTGTTGGCACTCTTCACTTTCACCAAAGGGAACACAACAAGCAAACCACGCTTCTTCTGGCTAATCATCACTCGAGGCCAGTTTTGAGGTGCAAAGCAGTTAAGATGCTGGTGTTAGACCCGGCTGAGTAGAGAAACAAACCAGTGACACTCAGAGATGTATACAAAGAACTTTATATCAAGAAGTCATTGTAGATCAGGAAAACATCCCAGCCCGGTCCAACTCTAGCCCATACTAGTCCATAAGTCCGATACTGATACTAGTCCATAAGTCCAATTCTAGTCCAAAAGTCCCTCCAGACTCATGAAGCCACATGCAATGATGCAGGAAGATCATACATAGGCTGGTGGGTGCACAGTCTCGTGGTTTCAAGGGTGGTGGACACATCTCCAGGACTCACACAGGTCTCAGCCTGGCTCACTGGCATGAAGGTGAAGCCAGAGAGAGAGAGAGAGAGACTTAGTTCCCAGGATCCTCCTTATGAAAAGGCCACACCCACAAGGAGATACTATCAGGTTGTGACCTAATTGACATGCCTGGCTCCACCCATTCAGTTTTTTTTAATCTGCAAGTTGACATGAAATTATGTGATGACCACATTGACCTCTGAGGCAGTAGTAAACTGTACCTTGACCCACATCACTCAGTATGTGAAGACTGTGCCCTTTCCTTTCACTGGAGCGATTGCCCAACGGGGCCATCAGGACTACGACAGGCTGCAGAAAGCTACCGCCCTGGACAGGGACTGGAGCCTCAGAGAAAGCATCAGGATGCTTCCCTGTGGAGGTGACATTTGCACCATGACCTGAATGGTGAGAGGAAACAGCCATGTGAAATGACACAAAGTACAGAGACAGGACGAGGAGTCAGCAGGCGAATGGCAAAGGGAGGTGGGGGCGTGGAGGGGGGTCGGAAAAAAGCAAGGAACAGAATGAGCACAGGACATCTTCAGCTGAGATGAAGCTAGCGACAATGCATGCAAAATGACCAAAATTGGAGAGTTTCCCCCTCTGAGGAATAGGAAGTGGATTCCTGAGAACTTGCTGATCTAAGAGACTCTAAATGCTTTAAAAAAAAAACCTGGAATCTAGAAGCAATACTTTAGACTTACCCTTGTAAGGCCAATACATTTAGGAAGATAATTGAAAGGATAATTCCAGAAAAATAGTTATAATATTATTCTTTATCAAATGACAGACAAGCTGATAGGAAAGAAAACCTTTCCTTGGTATTTGATTGGATCGCCCAGCTTTGATTTTTATTCCTTGTAAGCCACAGAAGCCATCGCTTGAAAGTGAATTTACATAAAAATATTCACAATGATTACTTCAATCCTAAAGGAAAGGAAAGCTTTGGCTCCTAAGAGCAAGAAAATCACTGTGCCATTTTTTAAAAATCATTTTATTGGGGGCTTATACACTCTTATCACAATCCATACATACATCAATTGTGTCGAGCACATTTGTACATATGATGCCATCATCATTCTCAAAACACCTGCTTTCTACTTGAGCCCTTGGTATCAGCTCCACATTTCCCCCTCCCTCCCTGCTTCCCTCGCCTCCCTGAACCCATGATAATTTATAAATTATTATTTTTTCATATCTTATACCATCAGATGTCTCCCTCACCCACATCTCCACTGTCCATCCCCTATGGAGGAGGCTATATGTAGACCTTGTAATCTGTTTCCCCTTTCTCCCTCACCTTTCCCCCCCACTTCCCAATATTGCCACTCTCTCCACTGGTCCTAAGGGGTTCATCTGTCCTGGATTCCCTGTATTTCCAGTTTCTATCTGTGCCAGTGTACATCCTCGGGTCCAGTCGGATATGTAAGGTAGAATTGGGATCAGGGAAGCATTCAAGAACTAGAGGGATATTGTATATTTCATTGTTGCTACACTGCACCCTGACTGGCTTGACTCCTCCCCATGGTCCTTCTGCAAGGGGGTGTCCATTTTCCCACAGATGGGCCCTGGGTCCCCACTCCGCACTATGATTTTTTTTGTTTGTTTCTATTTTTTTGGTCTTTGATGCCTGATACCTGATCCCTTCGACACCTTGTGATCTCACAGACTGGTGTGTTTCTTCCATGTGGGCTTTGTTGTTTCTCGGTTATATGGCCCCTTGTTTATCTTCCAGGCTATAGGACCCCAGATTCTATATATTTTCACAGCCGGGCACCGTCAGCTTTCTTCACCACATTTGCCTATGCACCCGCTTTGTCTTCAGCGTTCGTGTCGGGGTAGGCTGGTGTGCTTCTTGCATATGGGCTTTGTTGTTCCTTAGTTAGATGGCCTCCTGTTTATCTTCAAGATTTCAAGACCCCAGACGCTATACCATTTGATAACAGGCACCATCAGCTTTCTTCACCACTTTACTTATGCACCCACTTTGTCCTCAGCGATTGAGTCAGGAAGCAAAGGGTAGTCATGGAGATTTAAGTACAGGCATATAACTATGTAAATATATTTATATATGATGAGGAGGAAATAGATTTATGTACATATGTTTATAGGTTGAGTATTAAGAAAACAGATGGACAGTAGGCCCCGGCACAAGTACTCCCTCAAAACAAAACACTTTGTTCTAACAACGCAGCAGTCTGAGATGCTCATCTTCCTGGCACGATCGCTGAAGACAACGGGTGCATAAGCAAATGTGGTGAAGAAAGCTGATGGTGCATGGCTACCAAAAGATATAGCATCTGAAGTCTTAAAGACCTGAAGATAAACAAGCAGTCATCTAGCTGAAAGACAGCAAAACCTACATGGAAGAAGCACACTGCGCCTTTTAACGTCACAATAACTAACGTAATGGCCCGAGTCTGCCTTTGGGAGCTTCAGATTTGGGCACTCGCAGAATGCATTCCTCACAGCCCCACGCTGGGTCAGAGCATGCCCTGCAGTATTCCATGGAGACTGCCCTGCGTGGCGATTGCAAATGTGCTGCCCATCTCAATTTGCTCACTCTCCACCTGCAGGTCTGGCTGAAATTATTTTACTATGAGCTGCAAGTTTGCACTGTTTCCTTCCTAACAAGATACAAAGCGTCAACTGCTGCTTCCCGAGGAGCTGAGGACGAAGAACAAGTGGTCAATTTCTACTCACGCAGGGAAGCCTTTGCATAATGCCCCAAGCTCTGAAGGGAAGGAAAGGTGTCGAAGGAAGGGAATCTTGTTACCCTAATTCCAGGGAACTGAGAGGATGAAGACCCTACTTCATAGGACTCTTACAATCATGCTGATTATTAAGAATCCAGTAAGCCATATAAACATATTTTGTCTTACTACCCACTACACTTTCATAGACTGCCAAATGTATGTAAGAAATCCATAGAAAGAAATACCTGGCAAGGTAATGTAAGTATTATGCTCCAGTTATGTAGTTATTTCTCTTTCCTCTAGTATATAGTAGACCACAAAGTGTGTTCATGCCCAGACATGGATGTAGCATAGAATGCTCTAGCATTTGATTATTATCTGAGCTCGATTTAGATATTTGATGGTTTGGTTGTATTTGTCAAGCTATTTACATACTAGATATTTTTAAACACATAGGGAATTTCTGTTTTCCCTGCCTAGTTTCAGTTTACACCACTTGCCCCAGCAAATTTATTTGTATACATGCTTCTGTTAGGCTGAGAAATGACTGATTACATTCGTGAATAGTAACACACGTAAGGATGACAAGGGACTGTGCAGGTCCTGTTCTAGTCCACATAGAGTCGTTATTGGTTGGAGCTAACTTGACCACACATAACAACAACAATCAATACTTATGATCTAAGATTATATAGAAAAATCTTGATTGAAAGGTGGAAATGTGAAAAGAAGTGTCAAATTCTCTTTGAATCCAGATCTTATGGCACTATTAAGGCTGGATGAACCCCTAAAACTAAAAGGACCCTGAGATCATTTTCATTGTACCTTAACCCAAACTTACCCCTGTGGTCATCTTTAATCCAAACAACCTCAACCAAACACACTATCAACATCTGTACTGAACTCAAACAACTGAACTTAATTAGTAAAGAAGGTCTTCCTTGAGCATTATGCTCTTCTACGAAACTGTCCGCATGGGCTCAAACTCAAAGGCCGTATGGGACAAGAACTTAGGGAACCATAAGTCCATGCTAACAGTGGTGGAATCGTTTGGAAAAGAACAGCAAGAATGCCTCACAACAGGAATGGTAACCAGTGTCACTGCGTGGTACGGGTAGAAACTGTTGGCTTGGGGTGTGTTTTGCTGAGTACATTTTCACCAAAACATTAAAATACTTTTCAAATATGACAATAAATGATATAATTGTGCTGGTTATGAGAGATGAATCTAAATTTGCTCCAACTTGAACCTCTTTTATCAAGACTTTCCAAGAATCCCCAAACCTAGAAGGGGGATTCTTACCTTCAATAACCCTGAAACTCCATATTGGTGTCTCCTCTGGGGCTGGAAAGGATCTCGGGCCTCTGGCTACAAGAGATGTGTGCATCCCCTTGATGTAGCAGGGTCTTCCACAGCAATGGGTTTTGAGGGAAGGTTGCATCATCCCGCACATCTTACTAGACTATCTGTGCCTTAGGGAGGCTGCGGTAGTAGACATTTGTATTCATGGATGTAACCATTACAATCCACCATGGCTTCTCTACTGAATAAACAATGCAATACCTCTTCATATGGCTGTGTTCATTTTTCAAACCAGTAGTGAAAATCAACAGTCTAAGAACTAAAACAGGTCTGGATGCTTATTTGGTAAATAGAATATTAGGTTAGAAATGAAATCAAAGTACTCTCAACCTATCAACCTGTTCTTTCTTGGAGAAAGTGAAATGTTGTCAAATATTAGCTGCCACACGAATGTTGTGTGGTTTTGTCTTTATAAGATAAAGTGTTATTAAGAAGGTGCACGCCAAAGAAAGAGGATCCTGACCTGCCCTTTCACACTCAGCATGTACTGTTGCTCATGGAAATGTGCTTATAATAATGTTGCTTTCATTCATTGATGCATTTACATATTCCCATAAATCATCCCTCATAGTTTTGCTTCACACGAGAACAATGTAACGGCAACTATGATGAACATTTAAATAATACCTACTGATCGTCAAGCCCTGGGCTGAGCACATCAAAGTATTATCATTGACACTAACATTCTGAGCACTTGGTGCCAAGATACAAGGGAGTACCCCCAAAAGCGGAATTGTTTTTCAAGGACATGTATCTACATTTTTTTACAAAATAACCTTATCACCTTGAAAGCGCTCTCCACTACACTTAATACATTTGTCAAATCTGCCATTCCATTCTTGGAAACACTTTTCAAACTCATCTGTTTGGATGACTGACAGCACCTCCGTTTGTTTGGGTTTTTTTTCTTCGCCTCTTCTATGCCTTCAAATCGCTGTCCTTTCATGTCCCTGTTAATTCTTGGAAACAAAAAGAAGTACCATGGAGCAAAGTCCGGTGAGTAAGGTGTGTGGGGGCAAGAGAGGTATGCTGGTTTCCTGCCTAAAATTGGCGCACTGAGATGGCTGTGTGAGCAGACACATTGTCATGGTGGTAAAACCAGTCCAGTCTGCCACAAATCAGGCCTTTTTTTGTGGCACACTGTTATGCAATCTTTTCAGAACCTCTAAATAGGAAGCTTGATTAACAGTCTGGTTCATTGCAGAACTGGTGCAATGAACTCCAAATGCACTATCCCCCTCACATTAAAAAAGAGAGAGAGAGCATTGTCGGGATCTTTGGTTTCACTTAATGAGCCTTTTGGGGTAGGGGGGCAGAGGCAAGGTGACAATGGCATCTTCCGCTGGCTTGATTGGTGTTTGCTTTCCAGGTCATAAGAATAGCACCATATCTTGTCACCAGTAATGACCTTGGGGGAATTGTTTGGGTCACTCCAGAGCTGTTCTTTCAAAGCACAGCATGTTTCCACTCTTTTTCGTGGTCAGTCAGAACCTGAGGAACAAATTTTTCAGCTACCCTTTTCATTCACAAATCTTCTAATTAAAATTCACTGAAATGGTTTAGGTGGAGAGCAAATGTTTTGAGAATGATGAGGGCAGTGAATGCACAAATGTGCTTTACATAATTGATGTATGTATGGATTGTGATAAGAGTTGTATGAGCCCCTAATAAAATGATTTTTAAAATTCCCTGAAATGTATGTATATGTATGGACTGTGATAAGAGTTGTATGAGCCCCTAATAAAATGTTTAAAAATTCACTGAAATGAGCTCTAAGTCTTAGTCCAGATAACTTCCCCATGTCTTCGATGATCTGCCGTTAGTCTTTGAGCACAAGTGCACAGATTTTGTTGACATTTTAGTCCGTTTGGGAAGCTGATGTAGATCCAGAATGAGGTTTGTCATCAATCGACACTTGACCTTTTTTGAAATGAGAAAACCACTTGTACACTTGAGTTTTCCCATAGCACAGTTCTTGCAACTTTGTTCAACAGCACAACAGTTTCTGCAGCATTTTTCCTGAGCAGGAAACAAAATTTCACACCTGCATGCTGTTCTCTTAAATTGGCCACCCCCCCACCCCCCAAAAAAGAAGAAGTTCGAGTGAAACTGCTTTCAAGAAAAAATTCACTGTTACCAGATAGAACCTTCCCAGGTGACACCACTGGGTGCACCAACTCAGAGTGAGTTGCTGGATACTCACTTAGCAGGAGAAATTCTGACTATGAAAACCCCAACCAGTGGAGCTTTTTTCCAGTTTTAGGGGGAAGGTACCCCCTCATAATCTCCAAACTAGAGATGAGGAAGCAGAGGTTTAGGCATTAAGTGATCTCGGCCAGTACTCACAGAGCTAATAAACTAAGTCATGCAATGTCCTCAAGTCAGTTCCAAATCGTAGCAACCCTATGGGACAGAATAGAACTGCCTGCCCCATAGTGGTTCACAAATGTAAATCTTTATAGGAGCAGACAGCCTCGTCTTTCTTCCCCGGGGCGACTGGAGGGCTTGAACCTCTGGACGTGGTGCTATAAGGCCACTATTTAACGTACTGCCCCACCAGGACTTCTTCACAGCTACCAGGTGGTCAAAATGGGATCCAAACCCAATAGCCCTTCACAAAGTGCCCCTGTGTAACCGTCATGCCATTCAGCCGCTGCATCATTCTGAGTCACTGCTCTCTTCTCCCTCCTCTCTATTCCATATAACGTACACTTTAGGGAGTAACTAACAACCACAGCAAATCAAGCTGAGCTGAGGTGCCCTTGTGGCCCGATCGGCACAGGGGCCACCTCAGAGATGTTGCGGAATGGACAGTGCTGTGTCCTGAGATTCAGGGGGTCACTAGGGGCCAAGCTGATTGAGAAAACTAAGGACCCCCACTCTCAGCCCCTGGAGATGGTTATTTCAGGACCTTTGACCCACGGAGAGCACACACTCCATGCCCATAGTCCTCACTGAGATCTTTTTCTTGCCTCTGAGTCTGTAAATCTGCAAACTTGGAGAGTAACAGCAGAGCGCTGCTCGGGGCATTGCCTGCGGGCAGTGTGTGTACTCACTGAATTGTAGAGAAGCACGCTCCAGGAATCCCCACTCTGCTCACCCGGGCAAGCAGGGCAATCACAGCTCCCTGATATGGTAATGGACTTTTCTGCCTTCAGAGGGAGAATCAATGAAATGAAAGACAGGAAATAGAGTTGGTCTCCTGATGATATTTTCCTAAGCCAATATTATAAGGGGGGGCAGATAAATTATATTATTGGAAACAGAATTTTATAAAGACTCTGAATCAAGCCTTCAGAGTCCATGGGGGCAGTGGGAGGCAGAATAGCTTAACAAAGCTGCAATCATCTGGCTCTTGACAGAGAGCTTTGAAGGAAGGATGAAGAAATTAATTTCAGAATCCATACAGTATGGTATAAATTGCTGGGCTTTTCCAAAATCTGTAGAATATATATGTGTCAAACTTATGAATCAATGAATATGAGACTCAGCTCCTTGAAGGTGTGTAAGCTTGACAGACCAACTTAGGTCATGTGGCTGGTTTGCTTCTAGACCAACAACCAAGCGAATGGTGAAAAAAATCTAAAAGTGAGTAAGTTCTTATTTCTTCCAGCCCTGGTGCTATAGTGTTTAGCCATTGGGTTGCTAACCACAAGGTTAGCAATTCAAAACCACCAGCTTCTCCAAAGGAGAAAGATGAGGCTTTCTGCTCCCCTAAACAGTTATAGTCTCACGTACCCCCCCGGGACAGTTTTACCCTGTTGGAGGGTCACTACAAATCAGTATTGACTCAATGAGTTTGTTTGTTTGTTTGTTTTTAATAGTCTATTAAGTGTGCAATTTCCACTCATTACTTTTGATTTGATTCAATAAGATGACCTTCTAGGACCGACTAGAACTGTGGGTTTCTGAGACAGTAGCTCTCTACAGGAGTAGAAAGCCCAATCTTTCTGAAAAAGTGAGAAGTATCGTGAGGGTTACCAAAATATAACACAGAGATGCCAAGCAAGCATGGGCTATCAGAAAAATGGCAGCTGTAGCCTGCTTGGCACAGGGTTGCCCCGAACTTTCCATTTGCAAAAAAGGACTTTACCGGTGAGTGCCATCCAACAAAGTCTGCTGGGGCCTTCTGCCGGCCACAGACAGAGCTCTCAGCCACTGTCCTTTCTTCACAGCTGAGAGATGACGGAACCTGAGGACGTCAGGAAAACACACCAGTGAAAACAGCACCCATTCCCTTCTCCAAAGGGCGATGCCTCTTCGCCCACCAGAACCACCTGGGAATGGCCAGCGCTGGAAGTACACCTTCAGATGAGGTGCTCAGGGTATTCATCTTGCTAGCTGACTCCCTATAATGGCAACCCCCCGAAAGAGCCATATTTTTAAGTGGTGAATGTATTCACAGCTAAGTGTATACGGCCAGAGATGCAGTGCGCTTTAATAATGCATTGTCTCAGAGTCCTGGACTCCCAGCGGTTCAGTGGTTAAAATGCTCAGCTGCTAACCTAAAGGTCCGATATTCAAACCCACCAGCGGCACCATGGAGAAAGATGCGGCTTTCTGCTTTAGTAAAGGTGACGGCCTTGAAAACCATATGGGGCGGTTCGATTCTGTCTTACAGGGTCATCACTGATCAGACAGCAATAGGTTTAGCTCTGGAATCTTGGTTCCAGATCCATGAACACAATAATGCCAATGATGCGACAGAAGCTATAAGGAAAATCGATATTGTAATTTCACTTGCTCAAGAGATGTGTCTTTTTAAAGAGCAATGGCAGCATTTCCCTTCCATTAAAAGAAGGACATTTAGTAGTCCCTAACCCTAGTAAAATAAGAATGGAGGTCCTTCCTCTTTTTGACACAAATTTCTTAGAAAACAATTTCAACAAATACACTCAACTAGCACTACTTACTATGGGGTGGAAAATGGTCCAGCCCCTCCTCGTCCCGGGGACTTGAATCCAAAGACACAGGAGAGCGCCATGGCTTCTGAACCAAGACACCACTAGGTCAGGGCCACAAGGAAGGAGCCCTGGATGTCTCATAAGTAATGCTGGGGGCACTGTGAGCTCAGTGCCGGGCTGGTCATCCAAAGGTGACAATTCAAAAGAAGCTGGAGACATATTATGTAATCTGCTCATATAAAGATTGTTCACTTTTCTGGAATTGCACCATAGGAGAACCTACTCTGTCTTCCGGGGTTGCTGTTAGTGAGCTATCAACTTGAGGATAGTCGTTCGGTTGACTGTTACAGAGAAGACCTGGGCAGGGACCCTCAGTGCTCATCATCTATCAGTAAGCACATAAACAACCAAACCCAAACCCCCAAGCCCCACTGCTATTGAGACAATTCTAACTCATAGTGACACTGTAAAACAGAATAGGATTGCCCCATATGGTTCCTAAGCTGAAATCTTTGCTGGAGCTAACCTCCCGGGATTTTCTCCCTTGGAGAGCCTGGCGGGTGCAAATCACTCATTTGGGGGGTCAGCCTTAACCACTGCAACACCAGGGATCTTCAGAAAAATACTTCAGGAGCCTAAGTTTCCCACCACACAAAACGCAGCTAAACGTCTCCTCCATACTTCAAGGCTTTGCTGAGGGTAGGTGATATTTGGGTGTTTGGGTGAATGGAAAAAGGGAGAGAGAGAGAAAGAGCCCGACTCCAACCCATGGCAACCTTGGGGACAACCGAATGAGATGTTCCCTGACCTTGCAGCATCCTCCTCAGCATGTGGCCCTCTCACCAAGTATCTCCCACACTGACTCCTTATTTCACAAAAACATGAATCCTCCTCCACAACTGATGCCTCCAGTTGATATATTCACAGTAAAGAAGTCGGGAAATGTACTCTATTGTTGTCCAGTGCTAGTGTGACACTTCCAGCTTCTAGAGACCCAAGGACGACAGAGCAGAACACAGCCAAGTCCTGGGCTTGGGCCCATTGTTGCAACCACATCAATCCATCTCATCTCTTCCTCTTCTCTGTTGACCATCAACTTTACCAAACATGATGTCCTTCTCCTGGGATTGGTTCCTCCGGATGGCGTGTCCAAAATATTGGAGAGCAGGTCTAGGCATGAGGTTATCATCGGTTAATATTTGAAGGTAGACCTCCAGCTCTCTGACACCTGGCGGGCAGCGGGTTGCTCTGCGGTGGTTCGCCCGCTGTTGATTTGCTGGGAACTTATTCCAACCCTGTGTTCTGCTGTCCAGAGAATTTCTAGGAACTGCGGCCATCACAATAGCACCAAACAACAAGAACAGCAGCTTTATCAATGACAATAGTACATTTTCCAACATGCTTATGATGAACACAGCATCAGAGAGATCTCTTGTGGAGGAAGATTTGGATTCATGTTTCATGAAATAAATAGTTGGTGAGGGATATTCTTAGTAAGATGGCCACATGCTGGTATTTCAAATACCAATGGGTTCCCCCCTGTAGCAGACACATTTCAGTGGAACTCCCAGACTAAAGCATACTGCAAAGAAGGCCTAGAAATCTACTGTCCAAAAGTTGAATGCTCTAAGATTGATGTGGTGGTGATTGTACAATTCCCCTGCACATGATTGAATGATTGAACTATTCAATGATATGACATGTAAATTATATTTCAGTAAAACTTTTGGGGGGGTATTTGACAATGACATAAAGTAATCTTTAAATTAGAAAACACCAAGCACTGTTTGTACACCTAGTGGTGGTTACATAATCTGATATCAATTTGGGACTTGAGAGAATTAAGAGTGAAAGGGTGGAGTCTAGTCTGTCAATCAGATCATAGCCAATGAGGCTTCTGTGTGGGCATGACCTTCTCCTGAGAAATCTGGGAACTTTGGTATTTTCCTCCTTGGAAGCAGGAGACACACTCTCTCTGCTCACTCCCTTGGAGACACTCAACTGACAAGGCTGACTCCTGTGGAGACACCCCTGAGGAGAAGCCACAGGGACCTTCCCTGATGCAGGGACCTTCCCTGAAGAAGCCACATGGAACCCCTGCCAGTGCTGAGATGCTTACACCGCCACTGGATTCACAAGACTTCCCACCCACTGGCCTGTGATCTTCCAGCATTCACATCATTGCATGTGTTTCATGAGTCGGAAGAGGACTTTATAGATTGCTACTGGTCATGTGGGTAAATATTGGACTATTGGACTTGATCTGGCCTGGGCTGGGATGTTTCCTTAATGTACAATTACCCTTTATATAAAACTCTTCGTACACACAAGTGAGTTTCAATGGACTTGTTTCTCTAGTCTACCCGGACTAACACTCCTGTTAACACCCACTTCACGGAATGTTTGGATCAACTTAATTCGGGGCTTTATTTAATAACGATGATGAAGATGATTGTGATCAAAGAGTTGTGGTTTCAAAGTACTTTCAAAGACAGCTCATTTCCCCAAACAGTAGCCTATCCCCAAAAGGACCATCCAGAGTTAATTATCATAAATATTGTTGTTGTTATTATTAGATACTATCAATTCTGCTCCAACTCATAGCTACCCTATGTGCACCGAACAAAACATCCCCCGGGCCAGCACCAACCTCGCCACTATCCTTGTGCTTGAACCCATTGTTGCAGCCACTGTATCAATCCATTAGCTCAGGGTCTTCCTCCTTTTTGATTCCCTTCCACTTACCAAGCATGATGCTCCTCTCCCGACATGTCCCCAAGTGCGTGAGAGGAAGTCTAGCCACTCTTGCCTCTAAGGCGCTTTCTTAGAGGCTGTATTTCTTCCAAGCAGCATGTCATTAGCATTT
Source organism: Tenrec ecaudatus (assembly GCF_050624435.1). Taxonomy (NCBI): domain Eukaryota; kingdom Metazoa; phylum Chordata; class Mammalia; order Afrosoricida; family Tenrecidae; genus Tenrec; species Tenrec ecaudatus. The sequence continues at coordinate 4,863,369 of NC_134544.1, read as the reverse complement.
CATTTTACAGATAGGAGCGCTCAGATGGATCAGGTTTTAAAAATTTGCTTTAAAAAAGTTGATTGGAATGGGAAATACATTCCTTGCAAAATGTAGCCCATATCACACATTCAATTTGGACTCAGCAAGCGCACAAGGAACTATTGCTTGGTCATTTTCAACGTGCTTGAGCACATCGTGTCCATCCTGGTCCTGTGGGAGTCTCCGACATGTGAGTCGATGATAAGTCGAAGCATTGCCCCGCTGACAGCGGACCTGGGTCCGCTTGGCGGAGGAGGAAGTGGAAGTGGAGGTGTAGAGCAGGTGCTGGTGGAGGTGGGATTGGAGGCAGGGTGAAAGCAGAGATCCTGGAGGAAGTGGTGAGGGGCAGCACTGTGCTATGGGCCACGGGGCTGCTTCTAAGGTCTTAAAGGAATGTGCAGAGCTGCTTCTGAATTCTCATAGGAGTGACATACTTCTTCTGAGTTCTTATAAAAGTGTTCATGCAGAACTTAGTAGGCACTCGGTAAATGTGGGTTGCATCAATATGGCATTTAGTGACTAGGCATAACTTAAAACACGATTCTCTGTGACTTTGATGTACCTGAAAAAAAATTAATTGCTAAAAGGAAAACGAATGAGTGCGGCTTATTTGTGACTTTGACACTAATTGCTCAGGAACCAAGTAAGGATAATAGGACTCGATGGAGGCTTCGCACAGCGCGAGCTAAGATGAGTCAGGCGTCATCGCCAGTGTTCTCTGAGCTTGTCTTATTTCACAGCAGCTCGGCGGGTCGTTCCTCAGGAAAATAGAGGACGACGTCTTCAAATTGCCAAGACATACATAATCCATTCACTTAGGCCTTGTTATTGAGGAATGTACTTTTGATTCACATTATCCAGAAAAAAGCGCACAAAAAAACCAAAAGGTGTTCTTTAATCATTCGATTCATTCTAGCATTCCCTCAAAGGAAGGGGAGAAAAGCTGATAAGAACACTTAAATGCGGCAACTACACAGAAGGAAAACACAAAAGCTCCTGGCTTCCACTTCATCATTTAACTGGAGTGTTCACATTTTCTTCTGAAAAACAAGCTCCACTTCCCAAAATTTACTTTCTGAAGCCCCTGCAATATTGACAGCAGAATGGGCGTGAGCATCCAGAACTCCGTTTTCAAACCTCTCCTTGATGATAGTAGATGGTTACTTTCGGGTATGAGGTGGGTGTGGAAAAGCACTGATGATGAATTGGAAACATAAGACAAACTCATGTAAAGGCTTATATAGAAAGATGGTTTTATTTGAATAGCTATGAAAATATACAGGGAGAATTTTATTCAAATAGAAAATCTGAAGAAAAAAAAGTTTCCAGGTCATTCTCAGAGTGAGATATATAGCTGCATCTGCCTATCTTACCCATCTCACTAATATACAGACATAGATATCTTGTTACTGTTACGTGACATTGAATCCGTTCTGACTGACAGGCAGAGTCAGAACAGCAGAACAAAACACTGTCCAATCCTTAGCCAACCACACATTCACCCTCTTTTGTCTTCCTCTGTTGCAGTCACTGGGTCGACCCTGCTCACTGACGCATTCCTCGATTGTGCCTTCCCCGGACATGCTATCCTTCTCCATCCCCATGATTAAAAACACCCTGGCTTCGGTCAGACCCCTGTGAGTCCTCCAGGGACATCTTTGCTTTTTAACATATTTAAGATCTTTTGCAAAGATTTGTCCAAGGAGTATATCCAGACATACCCATTGCCACTGGACCCATTATGACTCACAAAGATATGACATAGGAGCAGGTACTCTCAACTTTCTCCTATAGAGCTGATGTGGGGTTGGAACCACCGACCTTGCAGTTAGAAGCCAATCTGTAAGCCCGCCAGGGACTTTAAATATTTGCGGAGACTTAAAATTGTTTGTGGTAAAAATGGAATTATAAGCTAATAAAATGTTTTCACAAATTTTCAGTCCCCCTCATACATTGCAAATACTCATCAAAGCAGGAATGAGGGTGTATAAATTGGCTCTGATATGTCTTGATTCTTGTGTTTATTGACACTTGTTCAAAGTTCAAGGCAGAGACAGGCACTTTGAACTATCCTCACCACTAGTTCCTATCTTCACCACTAGTTCCAGTCCTGGTTCCAGTCCTGGTGTTGTAGAAGCATTAGCTGTTATGACAATGATTATGGTGATGAAGATGATGGCGTTCCCCTTGTCTATTATGTATCTGTTAGTCTCCCAAACCTAACACATGTTTTGAGAGGAGTGCTCAAGCCCTACTTAGCAGTGGTTAACACGCATCTTCTCTACTTCAAAACAGCATCAAAAAATATTTTTTAAATGTTTAACTATTCCCAACTAATTCTATATAATTATTAAATGGTCTAAAGGAAATAGGCTTCTATATCATTTATACATTTTTGTTTCATAGGCTTTAAGAGCGAGGTGTCTAGTTGTTCCAAGTTAGATGCACACAAAACAATATTTTTATTTGGAATGGCTAAGGTTTTTAAATACAGGAAGCCAAACCTGGACAAAGCGTTTAGTCACGGTAAAATGCAAACTCTATTTGGCTAATTGACTGAAGTATGAAGTGCTGGGTAGTAGAAATAAAATAGTCCTTTAGAAGTATTTGAAAATGATTTTGTATGATTTGTGCACATTATTAAAAGACTGTATTCCTTGTTATCCCTCAATTGTGCTATACAGATAATAATAGTAGCTAAAATAGGTAAGAGGTCTACATTTGTAAATTTTGGAATATAAATCTCTTGGGGGAACATAGGTCACCCATCCGTTTTTATCATTGATTACAATTTTTTTCTTTTATGCCAATAAGACAATTTACACATTGAACATATGCAGAAGGAAGCCTACCCTAGCAGGCTGCCTGATAATAATATAGTTACAAAACACCTGAGGGGGAAATGTGTCTTCGACCACAGTCCTTACCCCCTGTGCCGTCTGAGCTTCCTTCACCAGGGTTCGGGTGCCTGTTTGAATTCTGAATAAACAGGACACTTCTTTTGCTGTTCTTTCTCTCCTCTCCCTCCACCCCCACCCCTGTCGACCTCACCCAACAAGGGACCAATAACCAAACCCTTTCTTAGGGGGAAGGACGGAAATGGGGGGAAATTCTGTGAGAAAGACCACACCAAATAATGTCTGTGTAAAATAAATTGTAATGTGTCTTTCTGGAGAAAATCTTTAGAAACAAATTTCCCATCAAATGGGCCATCAAAAATGCCACTAAGCTTCCAGGTAAATTGGCAGATGTCTTGAGCAAATGGCAGCAATTATCATTAAAAATATGATCAGATGACTATGGGGCAGTGTGGCCTATTGTAACGCCAAATGGCTTTTGCTGTTTGTTATTTATGAACAGTAAGCAGGGATGTGTGGCCTCGGATGGCTTGAAATGCCAGGCGGGTTCCAATTAACAAGGAACGACGGATCTAAATGATGCCCATGGCCCTCAATGCAGAGAATGCAAAAGATCAATGGCATATTAATTAGAAAGTAAATCTAGTTACGCCCTTCTGGCTTTAGCAAGCATATCTCTATGTTGTATAAGGTCAAGCTAGTTAATGCAAAAACGCTCCCTCTTCCTCCCTTGCAGTCGGTTTAAGGAAGCTATTTCTCTTCAGTGTGATTTCGAGTGCTCGGGAGTTGAGGCTGAATGCCTGCGCTTACAGAAGCTCTAGCTCAAGGCTAAGAACAGGGGATTTCTGAGACTGAGTGCATGGAAATCCCTCTCCTGGGGCATCTGTTATTCCAGCTCCTCCGTCAGCTCACCTTCGTAGAAGTTTCATGGAACATTTGATTTCAGACTTGAGGAAACTTTAACCATCCAGCTTTTGAAATATTGCTGCCATTGTAAGTAGAATACCATCATCCTCTAACATATGAAGGCGTGGAGACTAGAAACAAGGATGTGGCTCATTTGTAGTGACAAAGGTTTAGGATGATAACATTTAACACTCGGTGTTTTCTACAGAACTCTGCTCAACCCAAGGATGATAGTATTTTAGGCAGTCCTTTTCTCCTGCTGCCCTGTCCTTACTTGATTAGGATCTCTATCCTGATGAGCCATCAGCGTTGTCCTTGAATCTAACAACAAGTGAGAATTGTGGAAATGTTACTTAGCCTGGAAGGACCTTCCATAGAACGAGGCCATGATATCCGATGCTGTATCCTCTCGTGGTTTCCATGTGAACACATCTTCACAGCTTAGAGACGGGATAGCGGTTGGATGCTTCTCTCTGGATTTAAAATATGAAATGGAACCATTTAACTGAGACTTGAGAAAGATGGCTCCATTTTTTAATGCAGCCTCTTGTCACTGGTTTCTGAAAAATTGATTGCAATTCATGGTGATCTGGTTTGTATCCGATTAGACCTGCACTGTAAGGTTTGCAAGACTTACCTCTTCAAAGTAAAGTTTCCATTTTTGCATCCACAGTACCTCTTGGTGGGTTTGAATCATCAACCTATGGGTTAGTGGTCCAGTGCCTAACCCTGCGTGCCACGCCAGGCAGGATTTCTTTAATGCAATTGGCCAATGTCCATATTTAATGGTGCAGGACCAAGCAGAGTTTCGTTTCGTTGTGCACAGGGTTGGAGTCAACAGTATGGAAGCATCTCCCAGGAGTGGCAGTGCAGCTTTCTTGAATGTCCGAGAAAATGTAATGGGAATACAGCTGGGTCTCTAGGTTAAGAGAGAAAGCAGCAAGGAGCTATAGCTTACTTTCAGCCAATCTTCCTTTTAACTGGTTTGTTAAGATGGCTCATTCCTGGTCAAAGGAAACAAGGGCAGCAAATGCACTGCTGCACCGTGACTCTGTCTCTTCTCGACTTTGATCTGAGTGGGCAGCAGGCAGAGAGCCCTGATCCGGTAGTTCTTCCCCATCAGCTCTTGTTTCCCTCAGTCGTGAGTGAGCTTGGGCACGCCCATGCCAAGGCCTCTTTGAACACTGGGAACCTCATGCCTGTAATATAAATATGTAAAGATTATAAAAGTACCCATAAGTATAAACATATAAAAACTAAGCTGTAAAACCACCACATTATCCAAATAAAAGGAGAAAATTGTAGTTATCTCATCAATACAAAGAATTTGACCAAATTTAACACTCATTCATTGTGGGGTTGGGGGAGTCAACACACTAGAAATAAACAGGAATTTTATCTCAATTTGAGTCTATCTGTGAAACCTCAGTTATTTGGAAGTATCTGAAACCTTCTCTTTAAGTTCAAGAACAAGGTAAAGATGCAAAACACCTCCGTCGACTCAATACTGTAGCGGAGACCCTGCAAAGTGCCTTAAGGTAACAAGAAACCGAAAGACCAACACATAGAGGAGCATAAAACTATCACTTATGAAGTCCTACGTGATCTTATAAATGGAAAAATAAAAAGATTCTACAAACTATCAAAAATACAAGTCAGTTTATAAAAATGGTTGAATATAAGATCATTATACAAGAGCATTTTACTTTTATATGCTAAAAACCAACATATTAAAAACAAAGCTTAAACACAACTTGATTTATAGTCACACACACACATATAATACCTAAGAATACGTCTAATAAAACTTGTGCAAGATGGCTACACTGAAAGTGAAATCATGTCAAAGAGAGCACTTAGGGGAGATAGAAATAAATACAAGGGTTTACCATATTTAAAGTCTAATCTCCAAAAACTCAGCAGTAGATTCAGTATAACAAAAACCAGAATCTAGGCAAGTGTCATTCAGAAATCAATTAGCTGGTATTTAATGATAGATGAACATGGAAAGGACTTAGGACGGTTGAATGAATACTGAAAGGAGAAGAACATCAAAGGCAGGAAATGTAAAGCCCTGGTGAATAGAGGGACAACAGACCAGTGGAAATCATACCACAGCCAAACCAAGCCCACTACCGTCAAGTTCATGCCAGTTCATAGCAACTTTATGTAGGCTTTTGAGGCTGTAAATCTTTACAGGATCAGACAACATCGCCTTTCTCCCACAGGGTGGCTGGTGGAACGGCCAACCTTGAGGTCAGCAGTCCAATACTTACCTGTCAGTGTCAACAGGACCCCTGGTTGGGGGGGATTCATACATATTCAGTTACCTGAAATGCATCAAAGGCTTCACAGCCCTTCAGTAGGTACAGGATAATTTTTTCAAAACTAGTATGGAGTTCAACTGAATGTTGACTCGGAGGTAAAGGACCTTGATCCATATCTTCCATCGCAAACAAAAGTTAATTTTCAGTGACCCATAATCCTCAGTGCAAAAGCCACAACAGCCACGTGTCTAGAGGAGAAGACAGAGGAGCGCCATGATTTGAGGTTAGAAAGAGATTGACTAAGCAGTGTAAGTGGTGGGGGTTGTTAGGTGCCATCAAATCAGTTCCAACCCTTAGGAACCTCAGGCACAACAGAATCAAGCACTGCCCTGTCCTCACAATAGTTCCTGTGCGTGAGCCCATTGTTGAAGCCACTGTGTCCACCCATCTCACTGAGGGCCTTCCTCTTTTCCATTGCCCCTCTCCTTTACCGTGCATGATGTCCTTCTCCAGGGACCGGTCTCGCCTAACAACGTGTCCAAAGTGTGTAAGAAGAAGCCCTGCCCTCCTGGCCTCTGAGGAACATTCTGGCCACACTTCTCCTTTGGTCCATGGTACTTTCAATATTCTTCTCCGCATCAGAATTCAAATGCATCGCTTCTTCGTCAGTGTCCTTTATACAACGTCCAACTTTCACATACAGAGGAGGCAACTGAAAGTACCAGGGCCTGCCTCAAGCGAAGCTTATTCCCTTGCTCTCCAGTACTCATTCTAAAGAGGTCTTGTGCAGCAGATGGATCTAACAAATTGTATCTTTTGATCTCTAGACTGCTGCTTCCAGGACATTGATTGTGGATCCAAGCAAGGCAAAACCCTTGACAATGTCAACCTTTTCACCATTTTTCATGATGTTCACTATTGGTCATATAATAACATATAAAATCGCTGACTATAGAAGGAGGGAAATGTGATGACATAAGGAGCCCAGTGGCATAGCAGATTACTCATTGGGCTGCTAACCAGAAGGTTAACAGTTTGAAATCTCTAGTTGTTCCAAAGAAGAAAATATGAGGTTTCCTACTCCTATCAAGAGTTAAAGTCTGGAAATCCATAGGGGCCATTCTACCCTGTTCTGTCATGTCACTCTGAGTCAAAATCAACTTGATGGCAGTGAGTTTGGTTGGTGTTGTTTATTTAATTTGATTTTTGTTTGTTTGTTTGTTGTTGTTGTTTTTAGTTAACCTCCATTATATTAAGAATTTCTGCTCATCACAAAGATGAGCTCTGTTGGTAAATAATTTGGTTGCTAACCGACAAGTCAGATGTTCGAGCCCACCCACTGCTCTGTCAGAGAATCATGTGACAGCCAGATTCTGCAAAGATCACAGACCTGGACGACCCTTATTCACAAGGTTAGCCACCTGCCATTGAGGAGGCTGCAAGGAGAGGGAGCCACAGAATGAGGCATCAGTGGGGGGGGGCACATGGTCAGTATCTGTCATAATGACAATTCAGATGCAGATGCCCTTTGACCCAGCAGCCCCACGTCTGGCAACTTACCATATCTGCAGTGATGTGTGCATGAAGTCATCTATGGCAGCCTTGTTAATAATAACTAGAAAAAGTCCAGAGACAACCCACATGTCCTCTGTTAGACACTGGTTAAACATGCAGTGAAGCCCCATGCATTGAGATCTCATTGAGCTGCGGAAGAGGGTGGAAAACCTCGGGTGCACCCCCGGGGAAGATGTCCAGGAATGGCAACCCACTCTCACCGATTCCAACTCGTAGCATCCTTACCTTGCAGAGCAGAACTCCCCCTCCGGGTTTCTGAGGCCGCCCATCCTCACAGGAACAGGAAGTGACTTCCAACTGCTGGCCTTGCAGTTAGGAGCCCAGCGAGTAACCAAGCGGGGCCCATTTGCGGATAAATATTTAAATGAGAAAGTAAGGTAGGGAGCAGTCTGTAGAAGGTGCTAATCTTGTATATGAACTGGAGGTGTGTCTGATTTGCACAGGGAGGCATGGAAAAGCATCTAAGAACTGGGAGAAGGTGAGAGGGCAGGTGGAGCAGTAAGAAGTTTAGGCAGAATGTGCTCTGTCGTCTTCTGACCTCCACTCCCTGGGATGGTCTTCCATCACTAGGAAGACATCAAAGTAAAAAACAGAACTGACATGAGCAGCTGTTTGGATGAGAAGTCAAAGAAAGCACAGCCATACCTCCTGCCGTCCCGAGACAGAGCAACAGCAGCAGCACCCCTCTGGGGGAAGGAAATCTCAGACTGTAAAAGAACATGTTTACAACAGCAGAGAACGGGAGGCTTTCTTTAAAATATCTCAGAAATGAAACAAACACGAAGGGAAAATGTTGCATTCAATTGAAGACACGTGTAGAAAGTGCAAAAGCCACCATAAATAAATTGAACAGAAAACCAAAGCCGGGGAGGTGGTATTTGCAATGCAAATACAGCAGCAAGTGTGTTCAGAGAGAGTTCATAATGTATGACTTCAAACCAGCAGGATATTGACAAACAGCCCAAAAGGAAAAGACACAAGACAATGAAGAAGCCATTTATTCTCAAGGAAAGGAACAGGGACAAACCAAGAGCCATGCGGTGGAAACAGCAGTGATCGTGCAGGAAGTGCAATCAGACAGAAACCCGCACCATGATGACCGTCAGTATCGTTGTCCATGAAGAAAGGAAGAATTCTGTTTGCGAAAGCTCACTGCCATCGAGCTGATTCTGACTGAGCGCTGTCCCCATAGGACAGGGTAGAACTGCCCTTGGGGGTTGCTGAGACTCTAACTCTTTAAGGGGGTACAATGCCTCATCTTTCTCCTGCAAGCATCTAGCGGGTTTGAACTGATGACCTTATGTTAGCAGCCCAATTATACAATGTACAATCTTGAACAAAAGGATGTCCTCATATCTGGCAGAAGTGAAGTCTGGATCTATGGCCCAGCAACCCCACTTGCAAAGGGAAACCCTAAAAACCCTCGTGCAAAAAGAGAACTACCCATTCCTATCACCTTGGGACCAAAAACACAAAACAATACACAACTCGCTGCTAGGAGTGCATGTCCAACTCATGGTGACATGTAGGACAGGGGAGAACTGCCCCTGGGACTTTCCATGACTGCAATGCTTCATGGGGAGCAGGCAGTCCGGTCACTCTGCTACAGAGCGACTGGTGGTTACAAACTGATGTGCTTTCAGATCCTGGCCCAGTGGTTAACACTGTCCACCAGTGCCCCTAATCACCTTAGACCAGACAAAGTAAAGTCTACTTAACTCTAACTCTGTAGGGACTCCGTAAATAAAACCTGGTTATTGTTTCCTTCAACACAATACTGCGCAGCAGTTTAACTAATGAACTGTAAGTAAAAGTGCCAATGTGGGTAAACGTGAGAGCCATCTGGGGACCAAAAGAGAAAAGCAAGTTGCAGAAAGCAAGCATACAATACGGTATACTTGACGGGAGCAATTCAAACGCCCTTCGTTCCATGAGATCTAGATGTGCGCTCTAAAGACTGACAGAATAGCAAAGTAGAACTTACATGAATACACATCAGCTTCAGAATAATCACTCACTCGCTGTCATTGAGTCAATTCTGGTTCAAAATAGTACACTCAGACAAACGGGTCCCCATTCAACCAACATGAACTGCGCACGGATTTCAGTTGACGTGCTAAGCGTGGAGGATGCTTTAGTAAATGAGACACTCACCGAGTTTATCTTTCAGGACAGGGCATGTGGAGAAGGCCGGTGGAGAGTGTCGGATCGGTCGTTTACAAAGGCAGACAGATCTCAGATCTTGCAGGTTCAGCTCCACAGAGCAGCAATCAAGCGAGGGTCACAGGAAAGCCAGTGACAGGGACCTTTTGGTTTCCCGGTACATGTAAAACCCACGTGTACATGTGACTCCCATCTATAAAGAGTGCTGGAGTATGGTGAAAATGTGTGGGACAGAAATCAAACAAATGTAGGAAAAACGACACCAATGGACTTGCTTGTTGCAAGTTTGCCGCAAACCTTGTCGGACAGACAACCAGGTTTGTATAAACCTGCATTGCAAAAACTGCACTGTCTGTGAAGCACAGTAAATACAGGCCCAATAACATGAGTCCTGGAAGAAATCGGCTCAAGAGAATGCTGGACAGTGGTGCCACAAATTAGGGTGTCTCATAAATAGGGGGTCCCTGTAGGGAAGAGTGCTTTGAGCTGGGGTGGGAGGAAGAGAGGAGCGAGGCAAGGTACACGTGCTGAGCATGTGGGATTGGGGTGGGTCTGTCTTTTCTGGATGGGCTCCTGTGCAGTGAGTGTGTTGAACGGAGACCAAGAGTGGAGTGTCACAGAGTGGAGTGGTCTGGACTGGGGGGTGGTCACAATCGTATCAGGAAATGACACACTATATCTCTAGGGTAACAAAACCAAGTTCCATAGAAGAGAAAAAAGAAGAGCTGGCAGGTCCTAAACATGGCACAAATGAGTCTGGAGAAAAAAAGAAACTGGGAGGTAAGGGGGATGGTCATGTAATCATGTTTTTAGAGCAGAAATATTCCTGAACTTGGGTGCTTGATACTGCTCAAAGCCTCTTGCCACCTTCTATAACCTAGGGTCAATCTCTTCTTTAGGTTACATTGTGTATTTCTGAGAACATTTTGTTATAGACCACAATGACAAACCCATGCATACCCACCAGGGTGGCTCAAATTAAAGAGATTGGTAATAACAAGTGTTGACAGTGATAAGGGGCAACTGGGACATTTCTAAGTACAAATTGATTCAACTGTATTCTCAGGAGAAGTATTGGTGAATATCAACTTTTGTCAGTTTATCCTTCTATTCATCCATTTCATTGTCCTCTACATTTTTAAAATAAATAATTTTATTGGGGACTCATACAACTCATCACAATACATACATACATACATACATGTGTCAAGCATATTTGTACATTTGTTTCCAACATCATTCTCAAAACATTTGCTTTCTACTTGAGCCCTTAATGTCAGTTCCTCATTTCCCCCCTCCCACTCCACTTCCCCTCCCTCATGAACCTTTGATAATTTATCAATTATTATTGTTTTGTCATATCTTACACTGTCAGCGGTCTCCCCTCACCCACTTTTCTGTTGTCCATCCCCCAGGGAGGAAGTTATATGTAGATCCTTGTAATCGATTCCCCATTTCTACCCCACCTTCCCACCACCCTACCGGTATCACCATTCTCACCACTGGTCCTGAAGGGATCATCTGTCCTGGATTGCCTGTGTTTCCAGTTCCTATCTGTACCAGTTTACATCCTCTGGTCTAGCCAGATTTGTAAGGTACATTGGGATCATGATAGTGGGGGGGGGGGGCGGGGCGGTGATGAAGCATTGAAGAACTAGAGGAAAGTTGTGCTTCATCATTGCTACACTGCACCCTGACTGGCTGGTCTCCTCCCCACAACTCTTCTGTAAGGAGGTGTCCAGTTGCCTATAGATGTGCTTTAGGTCTCCACTCTGCACTTACCCTCATTTACAATGGTATGATTGTTTGTTTTTGATACCTGATCCCTTCGACACTTCGGGGTCACACGAGGTATGGCTTGGATGAAGAGGTGTAAGGGATGAAGTTTGGGATTTTCAGGGCATGAGAAACAAGTGCCTTCAGACTGAAGAAAAGAGGTAAGTGAGCTACAGATAAGGAAATACCAGGTAAAGAAAATCTAGGTAGTCTTTTCGGTATTTCTGGCAAGAAATGAAGGTGAGAGAAATAGAAATAACAGGAGCAGATATAAACACAGTCATCAAAGGGCAAGGGATGAAACCTACAAAAGAAAGCATCATCTATAAGTCTGAAGATCCATGGCTGCAGGTCCAGATACCATCTTACTTCATGGGCTATCGTGGTTGTCTCTATACCTACTTTCCCGTGCTGAAACTAGTTTCTCTGGGCAACGCTTAAGATCTCAGTTCTGTCAAGTGCATTTGGGAAGCCTCCTGTGACACATACAGTGCAGGTCGATCGACTTCAGCACCAGCCACATTTGGGGCTGGATCATTCTTCGTGGTGGGAAGGGCCTGGTTCTTCCTTGCCCTTTCAGGGTCTCGCCTCAGCCGATGGCAAAGCCATACCCCTGCCTTCTCTCTGTCCTCTGGGCCTCTAAGTTCCCACTTCTGCTCCACATGACAAACACTCAATTGGAGGAAGAATTTGCAACATCAGCCCAGGCCATTGTGCCGCCATGTCCGGTCCCTAGAGAGGGGCCTCAGAGTCTCCTGGCATTGCTGTTTAAAAGCCAGAGCACGTCTAAGAGACCCCCTGCTCCCGTGGCTATTTCAGATCTTGCACAACTAGCAAACTGAGTGCGCCAGGAAGCAGCCCCAGGTGAACGATCAGCTTCCTCTGGATGCATCAGAAATGAGTGCCAAGCAGCATCTGCCTGTTGTTCACAGGAAGTTGGTGGTCAAAAGTGACCATCTCAGCACCGGTACCCAACAAGCAGGAAGGTCCCTGCGGATGGTGTGACAACAATGTTGTTTGAAGCCAAGACGTAGGAGAAGCACCGTTCCCCATACATTTGCAAGTCATGACTTGCGTCTGGAAGACGTGCCCTCCTTGAGTCCTGGCCAGCTACTCAGCAGCTGTGTGTGTGCCCCATTCTGCCGGACACGTCGTTTAGAATTCCTGAATCGATAAAGGCTGGCTACATAGGTTCTTTTTCAGCACACTGTCAGAGGTTCGTGGCCACCGTCACCCTGACTGAGGAATGGAAGAGGGCATCTTGGCAAAGGAGACCGACAAAATGAGCCTGTGGTTCCCTCAGACCTGCTCCTATGGGCATGCTCCATGGTTGTCTGGCTCCAGGTGGAAATGATGTGTCCTGTACCCTCGGCTTCATTACAAGAACAGCAGAGACAGAGGCATGAGAGGGTTCCGGGTGGTCCTGGGTGAGAGAGAGGGTCTCCGTGAGGACTGCTTCCAGAGCAAGCAGGGGGCGTGGGAAAGAGATCTGCGGCTGCAAACGGAGGGCCCTGTGGCATCCGGAGTCATTTCATGAGCCAAGAGCAGGCCCACGGTCCCTCTCTGACCGGGCAGACTGGGTGGATGGCAGCAGCAGACAACGATGACACGGCCTCATCAGGAACAAAGGTAGCTTGTGAGGGAGGCCTGAGGCTGCACTGCACGGATCTGCGAACACACCCTCCTTATGCAGCCTTGGGAGCCGACCGCAAGCTCGTCAAAGGGGGGACTGGGGAGTGGGGAGGCAGGGAAAGCAGAGCTTCCAGACTACTTGGTAAGAATATATCAACCAATTTAGTCAAGGCTGTCTGAGCTACCTCCACTGAAGGGCCCTTCTCCCCGGTGCCACTGTTGCCTGTCCCAAAATGCAGAGAAGACAAAGCAGGAGCACGTGGACAGGATTCACCTGCCACAGAGGGACCCCCAGTGCCAAGGGCCATCAAAGTCACCCGGGGCCAATCAAAAGAGAGCAGGAGGAGCCCAGGAATCAGACAGACTGGTCATCGCTGTCACTACTCACAAATAAAAGTAACAAGGACAAACAAGGTCATTCCGGGAAGGAACCTTTCTTTTCATTGCATCCGGGCTACAACCTGAGTAAGGATGTTGCATTCCACCCTAATCTTATCCCACTCTGGAGACATATCATTGACTTACTTTAATTTCATTGGGTTGGTAAGGTCTGAAGGGATCACTAGATGTTAACTTCCAAAAACCTTAGCTAACACACTGGTAAAAATCCTTGCCTCTGCACCTCGTATTCAGCCACCATCCCTACATCAGTGGAGGTGTGCAAGTGCCTAGTAGCCATTACTGAACAGTTTCAATGGACCTTCCAGACTGAGATGGACTAGGAAGAAAGGTTTGGTGATTTACTTCTGAAATTCCACCAATGGAAACCCTATGGATCAAATGGTCTTGGGGATGGTGCAGGAATGGGTTTTCCATTTTGCCTGGGGTCAAAAGAGTTGGAGGACAACTTGCCAGTAGCTAACAACAATGACAATTGGGTGACTTGGCTGCCAGGACAATTATTGGAGTAAAGATGGGTAATCAGACAGAAGGTGGGACATAAAAGGAATCTGCAGCAGATTCCACAGAAGTTTAAAAAATGAGTCCTGGGTGCTAGAAGTGCACAAAGTGTTTGGGGCCACAGATCTGTAGCCCAGTGATATAGTTAAAGTTTATTGTGACAACCTGACTGGTAAACACATGTGGGGTTAATTGAAGAGCGGAGAGATAAATGGTTTGGTGAGCCTTGCCTTTCTAGTTCTCGAGTCTCTTGCTTTCTGATGGTCAAACCAAGATGCAGCTGCCTTAGCCAGTTCCCTACTTCAACTTGTAAGGTTCATTTCCTGCAAGATATCCATGAGTAGGAGCCGCATGGACTTGCCCCAATGCAGCCCTGGATGCTGGAGCAGCTGCCTGGAGACCCCTGCCAGCGCTGCTGAGATGCTTACACGTTCACTAATTCATCTTTCCTCCTGCAGTCAGCATCATTGCGTGTGTTTTGGGGGATGGAGGAGGGCTTTGTGGATTGGTGTCGGACATATGGGCTAATATTGGACTTGTAGGCTTGGGCAGCATTGGGTTGGGATGCTTTCTTGATGTGCACTTAGCCTTTATATAAAACTCTCTCTTATACATGAGTTTCTGTGAGTTTGTTTCTCTAATGTACCGACTAACACATCCCAGAGACATGCAATGTGATGGTCCATCCTCCTGTTCTATGGGGCAGCTGGGTCATGGATCTGACCCCCCTGGTCTCAGTCCCACGCTCACCAGGAAGCCACCTGAATGTCACTTGGTGCCCATGTTCCTTGGATTTGAGAGGATAGTACTCCTTGTGGCAAGTACAGTCTTCGTTTAAAATTAACCAGGGCAATGGGACTTTATACGTTAGTCTCTTATGAACTGTAAGGCTGAGTCAGCAGTCGGATGCTAAAAAGCACTAACAAGATTGAGCTTTGAGAATGAAAACATTTTTCTTAGAGGCTAAAAGAAATAAAGTGCGCCCTGGTGGGATACTGGTTAAAATACTCAACTGTTAACTGAAAGGTCCATGGCTCAAACCTGCCTGGTGATTTCAGAGGAGAAAGACCTGGAAAATTTCTCCCCTAAAGAGAATCGCCTCAAAACCCAATGGGGCAGCTTTCCTTGGTTGCGTAGTGTCACTCTGAGTTCCAATTAATGCGATGGCACAAAACAAGCACCAGCCCCACAGGGGAGGAGAGAGTGATTCAGGGGCCAGGCTACTGGAGTTTGGGTGATGTGTGGAGAAGGAACTCGCACAATTGCATCATTGGACCTAACTTGTATCAATGAACTGTAAAGTTCGGGAAAAGGTCAGATCACAAAAGCTGTACACAGTGACTTTGCTTAATGCAATAATTAAGGCCTCCTCTGAGCTCCCTATGCCAAGGACTCTCACAGGCGCCTTCTGAGAACTCTTGATGGCTAGAGCACTGGCCCCTCACCCCTGGGTGCAAGCCCTTTACTAAGTATGTGGTCCATCTGAGCACATACAACACTAAAACCAAGAAAGAGCTGCTCCATGCACCACACTGCACATGAGAGATAGAGGGAGGTAAAGACAAACAGACCGCCCCCAACCACGTGAGCATGTGAGCTCTGGAACCAAGCAGAACAGTGGGCCATCCGTTGATAATCTCCCAGCCCCAGCACGCCTGCCTGTATCTGCATTCCAAAGACAGTTTGCAGTTCATATAAGAGCCCAGAGTTGCTGCATATCCTGTGCTTTGGGGTTCCCTCCTGTCCCCCACCTGCAGACAGAAGCAGCAAACAGGTCTGACGCCCCAGCCATGACAAGTGTGCTGTTGTCAGACAGCTTCAGGTCTGTTCAGACTCTTCTAGATCCCGTGTGTCAGGTACAACTGAACCTACAGTTTCTTAGCATACATTCCTCATGGGAGCAAATCACCCATTTTTTCTCCCTCTGAGGGTATGAACTGTCAGCTGTTAGCAGCTGTGTTGTTATCCATTGTGACACCAGTGCTGCTAAGTCAGTAGATCAAGTGGGGTCTCAGGTAAGAGAAGATATTTCAGCTCTATTGCACTAGTGGGTCTCTCTGCTGGGAGAATATCTGGACCCCCTCACCACCTACAAACCAGGGCTTCAAACCAGTCCTACCCTGTGCAGTCAAGGCCAATGTAGTGGCATTGCAACAGACATGGATTGGCAAAATGTGGTGTTACCTTGAAGCAGGTAAAATTAGAGGTTGACACCCTGATAGAACTTCATCTCTTTCTGATAACACAAGGACAGTGTGTGCATTGCATAGCAACCACAGCTCTTGGTTGGTAGAGTCAGATACTGATGGCCCCCTCTAAGAGGGTGGCCCACGGTGTCAATTTGAATGTCTGGAGCTCTCCATGGTCCTGGCAGCAATCCCATCTCCTGAGTTAGGATCCTGAAATACCTCAGTCTGACTCTTCCAATCTCCCACTCCAGGGCTCCAACCTGTAACGCTTCCCATTCTTGTAGTTCTTCCAGTACACTCATATTTTACACAGTAGAATCTGTTCTGATGCCACTGCATCAGCCATGACCGAACAATCCGAATGCGTTCGAAGCCCTCTAATGAAAACCGTACACCCTCGGCTGTTTGGGAGTAAAAGCATAGTTACCCAAGCACTTCGATTGCTTTTACAATGGGAAGTGATGAGCAGGAGCTGTGATTATTGGAAAGCTGAGGTGGAACCGAAGCTATTAATCACCAAAGATATTTGCTGCAAGTAAGCCACAAAAGCAAAGAGAGGGTAGCGACCATGCCAAACAAGGGCAGTCAGAGACGGTGTTCTGAACATCTTTGGCTAGAAAACACAAAGACAGCTACACTTCTCACTTGCCCTAGTAATTTACAGCACGTCACCGGCATGGGCTGCAAGTCATTAATGCTCTTAGCTAGGCAGAGTTGGGAGCAAACCATAGGGATTTGGGGCAAGGTTCGGGTTTTCTTCCGCCAGAATTTCACATGAAGATGTGGGATGAGTCGTCCTGAGGAGGGGATTGATGCTGGTTTTTGTTAAGCTGATAGGTGTGGTTGAAGAGAGAGAGAGTCATTCACTACATAGAAAGTTGACAGAGAAAGCATCTCACAGGAAGAGCTGTGTTGCCGGTGGCCTCAGAGGTGGAATTGCTGCATAACTTTTGGAAACAGATCACTGTCTACTTGAAATTCAATTGATTGATTCTTGGCTGCATTTGACAACCTTACTTACAGGCCATTGACTCTACTAGAACATCTCTGCGGATTAAAGGTCACATCTCTGAAAGAACTGGTATCATGTTTACGTGTTTCCACGAGTTCCTAAAGTGCTACTGACTGAAGAATAGGATATGTCCTAGCTGAAGAGAGGACATCTGGTAAGGCGTTTGAATGGAAAGGCCTGCTGGGTCCCCTCACCACCAAAAGCCTCTCTTGGCAGGGACACCTCGTGGCTATGTTCACATCCTTAAAGGTGTAGGAACACAGCGACTCTTCTGCATTTACCAAAGTGCCATAGAACCAGTAGCTGTCAAGGTGACACTGATGCACGGAGACCCCTGGGTAGACCTGAACTCCACAGGATTCCCACAAGCTGATTTTTCAGAAATGGACTCTCCTCTGAGGCACATCTGGGTGGACTCGAACTTCCAACCTTCTGGTTATCTGCGGAGTGTGTTGACCCTTTAAACAACCCAACCTCCATAACATACCACCCAATTGCAAAAGGCTGGACCCAGAGAATTGAGCTGCGTGTTCCGTTGGGAAGCCGCCAGAGAAAGCCTGAGAAACTCCAGGTGCTGCTCATACTCAGAGAGAAAATCCAGGTGCAATCAGAAATGCACCAACCGTGACATTTTCAGGAAAGGGCATATCTTTCTAGGAGTGTGGAAGCACCACTTCCCCGACCCCCGCCCCACTTCCCAGTTGAGGGGGAGTGGACAGCTTACAGTCGGAGCATGGGCAGGGCACCACTTGATCCCCAATCCTCTCAGCTTTGAGAGGCAGAGAGAGGACTCTGATTGGTCTTCACACCTCCCTCAGAGCTTTGCAGGGAGCCCCTGTGAGCTCCCCTTGAGAGTCACACCTATAGCCTGGAAGAACAACTATCAACTAGGGAGATGGCAAGAAGAAGGTGACAACATATTCTCATGGGCCCCCACCAGACTTAGCCATACGATCAGGGACTGCAGTAGTA
Organism: Tenrec ecaudatus; assembly: GCF_050624435.1. NCBI lineage: Eukaryota > Metazoa > Chordata > Mammalia > Afrosoricida > Tenrecidae > Tenrec > Tenrec ecaudatus. The sequence goes on along the minus strand of NC_134544.1, from coordinate 4,845,098 downwards.
TGGTTGCCATATTGTGATTGCTGCTACTGGGTGATGTGGAGTTGGCCCCGACACATCGTGACCACATATGACAGAGTGCAATTAGCCCATTGGGTTTGCAGGCTCTCCTCTTGGGGACAAGTGATCAGATGTCTTCTGGAATGCTGCCCGATGGGTTCTGGTCACCAGCCTTGGCTAAGTCATCACATGCTTGTTGCCCTTGCACCACCCAGGAAGGCCCCACAATGGACTGTCCTTGTCCCCTTTGCTGCCATTGTCCGTCGGTTCTGATGCCTACTGGCCCCGGTGGGCAGGGCAGAGCTGCTCCATGGGGTTTTCCAGGTTCTCATCTTTGTGGAAGTGGATCTCCAGGCCTCTCTTCCATAGCACCCATGGGTGGGCCTGAACCTCGGCCCTTTGGTCAATGGTCTCACTCTTCACCAGGATGCACCAGGGCTCCTCTATGTTGGAGGGAGGCTGCTGGCACTCACAACACCAGCGTCCCTGCTGATGGTTCTGCTTGTTTGACTGAACCAGCTCTGCTACAGGCAAGTGCTGAGCAGACGTTCAAAATAGCTGGCCTCCCCACAATGTAAGCCCCCCCCTCCCCCATTTTAGGTTGAGAAATAAGGCAGTCATTGAACTCAGACCCTGTCCCTCCCTTATCCCTACTGGACAAGCAAGAGGCAGGCTCCCTCTGGCCACATTCACTACAGCTCATTTCACCCCAATATTGCCCATAACCCTGGGCAGAGCAGAAGGCGATCCAACCCGACCCTCCAGAGCCTCCCTCCCTCCACATCTGGAAAACTCAGGCCCTGGGCCTACAGGATGTTCCCATTAGCCACTCTGCAGACAGCCCTCCACCCACAGTGACCCCACATATCACAGAATCAGACCACTGTGGTCCATAGGGAGGGTCTTTATGTCGCCTCCACAGAAGTCTTTACAGCATTACAGCAACAAACAGGCTGTCACTGGCAGACAGGTGGTGGCTATAGAGGGCATACACGGGCTGGGAATTGAACCCTTCTCCCCAGGAACGCTCAAACTTCTATCACCAGATGTTCACTGCACTTACACCAGGTCATCCAGGGAGGTTAGACAGTTCGTCTTAATGGAGTTTCAGCGGGGCACGTTAAAAAGAACACGGGCTATCTAAAGTTGTACAGCTCAACTCTGTCTAATGAAAGAAGGAGGGCGGAAAGCCCGGCCCGTGGTCCTCCCGCAGAAAAAATCGGGGATGGTTGCACGCTGAGTCTGTTCGTCCTGCGTGGGTTGTAGCACGAAGAGCATCTCGACTGGGCTGAGCTTCTTCGGCCGTGCGCTCCATAAAGGGATAAGCCACGGGCTCTGCCTCCATCCCCCACCCACCCACGCTGGCGGCCGCCCCCCAATGAGACAGACAAGCTTCTGGGGCTCTCAGACAGTGACCTCTGCAATGCTCTTTGTCCCCCCAGCGTGACCCGCTGGCCTGGCGCTTTGAAGAAGCCCCAGGCCAAGTCACTCGTGTGCAGACTGCTTGTGAAGAAGCAGGGATCCTCTCTCTAGAATGCTGCCAGGAATCCAATCTCCCACCTCAGACTCCAGAAATTTCCAGGAGCAAGGACGGTCACAGGACTTACGGAGAGCCGCATTCTTAGCAGGACCCTGGAGAGCTACATGCGCCCGCAGCGGACACAGAGGACACTGTCCTACAGCTGACCTTGTAAGATGCCAGGGGTAACAGATTTGGTTGCTGTGTAATGCGCGCCAGGCCCTTGTTGACCAGGGCAATTACTGAACCGGTTCACAGCCCTATGAGGAGCAAACAAATCAGGCCAGAGACGACTCCTGCAGGAGCCCCAAGGGTGCTACTGCAGATAATGGGGCACAGCGAGAAGAGAGCCCCAAGAAAGGTTGCAATCTGACTAGGAGAGTAAGAATGCAGGGTGCGCGATTCCCTTGCACACTCACGCCCCCACCCCCAATATCCCCCACAGCAGTGTGCAGGCCCAGCAGACTGCTCCCTTGTGTGGGGAAAATGGCTGCGTGTTTCCGGGGTCTAGCACAAGGCCCAGTGTGGGGCGGGAAGGAGTAGCAGGGGAGTCTCGAAGGTAACTCAGAGCGCCGAATGCACTTCCATAACTATTCTGGTAACCTTGGCGCCATCAGTGAGTCCCCGTTCCCACACGCCATATTGCAGCAGGGTCTGGAGTCAGTAAGCAATGAAGTTAGGGACGCGTGCTCCCTGGGAGGTGGTGATGGGTACATCCATCATGTCTGCTCTGCAAGCCTGTCCCAAGGAGAGAACCTAGGGGAGTGCTGGCCGCGGGCCCATTACCCTCCACCCCACGGAGAGAGCAGCTGCTGTGCTGGTGCTGGGTGGGGGCCATGGTCACGGCCCCCATGCTGGCTGAGGAAGGGCTGGGGGCTCCTGGGCTGGAAACAGAAACGGGCACAAGGCCTGCAAGGCTGGCAGAGGAAAGGCGGGCTCCCAGGTACTCCCAGTCTGAATTGACGCAGTGGCTGCAACAAGGGGCTCTAACACAGCAATTGGGAGGGTGAGGATGCACCGGGCAGGGGTTCCTTCCCTCGTGCATGTGGTCACTATGAGAGAGCACATCACAACAATAACAAGTACCCACAGGAGAAGCAGGGCCTGGAGTCTTTCTGAGCTTCCAGAGCAAAGCGTCCACCTGAGCTCCGTAGAACTCAAACGGAAGTCACAGGGGAGCAGTGGCGGCGGCGGGCATCCGGGAGGAGATCCATGGTGGTCATGCTGGGCTGGAGAGCAGCCCAGCTGCCGAACCCTTTGTAGCAGGATCAACATCGAGCCTGACACCACGGAGGAGGAGAATAGGAAGAACAGATATCACCTCTCCCCCGCAGAGAGCTGCACCACCCTCAAGTCCTTTCCGACTCACCGCCACCCCCGAGCAGAGGAGAACTGACCGCCCCAGAGCACGTCCAAGCCACCATCTTCACTGCCGCTGGCTGCCACCTCTTCCCGGCAGAGCAGCTGTGGGTTTGCCCTGCAGACCTCTGCCAGCAGCCCAGCACTTGACCACTGCCCTGCCAGCACTCCTGCACGAAAGATATAGTTCAGCAAAACCGATAGGTCTTGGAAGAAGAATGGCCCTGAGGCTCCTGAAAGGCCAGCATGGCCAGGCTTGGTCTCAGGGACTTTGGACCTGTGATCAGGAGAGACTAGTCCCTGGAGAAGAACATCATGTTTGCTAAGATCCAGGGGCAGCACAAAGGAAGAAGGTCCTGGACTAGCTGGATAGGCACAGCGGATGCAGCAACAGGCTCACACATGACAACCCTTGGGAGGACGGTGCAGGGCCAGGCAGTGTTTCCTTCCAGTGGACCTCGGGTTGGCAGAAGTCAGAACCACTCAGCCCCAAACAGCTACATTCCATAGTGTAGCTCTCGCCCTCGGTCACCAACCCATGCCCAGTGGTGACCGCATAGGAGGCTATGCTAGGCTTGTGTTCTTACCACACATAAACATAGCCAATAGGATCCCTGGTGTTGCAGTGGGTTAGGCGCTGGGCTGCTAACCATAAGGTTGGCAGTTTGACACCACAGCCGCTCCTTGGGAGAAAGACAAGGTTTTCTACTCCCGTAAAGAGTTTCAGCCTTGGAAATCCACAGGGTCAGCTCTCCCCTGTCCTAGGGAACTACTATGAGTCAGAACCAACTCGATGGGTGTCTTGTTGTTGTTGCTGTTGTTGTCGTTGTATGTGCCCAAAGGAGCCCTAGTCTTGTGCCTGGGTTAGTCCATCCACCACTCTGTACAAAAAAGAGGAGGCCTTCAGCTCCTGTGCGGATTCGCAACTCAGAATGCTCTACAGGGCAATTGGAGGTCAGAATCAACCCAGTGGCAGTAGCTTTGGTTTGGTTTTGCAACTGGCTTGTCTTTTTTGTTTGCCACAGAAAGCCCCAGAGAGGCCACATCTCTTCACACTAATGACTACTTCCTACTCTCCCGCGGACAGGGGTGGGGAACCCTTCTTTGCCAAAGATCATTTGGACATTCATAGCATCATTCACAGGCTGTACGAAACTATGAACCTAAAAACTAACCGCCGACATTTGGTGGGACATTTGATTAACTCGCCCCTCACCTGGTGACTGGAACTGCTACTCTCAGGTGAGTCGGGTGAGGTGGGGGATGTTAGCTGGCCTAGATGATGTCGCGGGCTGTTTGCGACCCCGGCGGCCAGAGGCTCCCCACCCCTGCTCGCAGGTGTGTCCGTGCCTCAGCTAGTGTGAAGGGCTGCATCCAAGGGGAGGCGAAGTCTTTCAGAAAGTGCATTTTCACCAAGAACTCCTTTCTCGATCCTTGAACCATAATATAGATCAGCCAAGCCCCAACCAGCAGTCATCCCACGCAAAGTGTGGTCACCTGTCAGCTGGGCCTTGGGGGATGGGGGGAGAAAGCTGGGCCACTACGAGGGGTCCGGTGGTTTCATCTCAGTGTGGGTTCGTCCCTTGGCTCCTGTGGAGAGCCTGCATTTGGTGTGGTGCTCCTTCACCCCTGGCTGGGTGACTGGGAGTTTCTACAAAGGTAGGGGCTCCTTAATGAGGGAGGGAGGCTGCACTCTGACAACAAATTGAGTGAGCATGTTAGCAAACAGACCTGAGATGCTCTGGCTTCTTCTATTACAAGGAGCTAATACCTCACGTGAAAAGTTTCACGACCTTGAGTTCAGAGCAGAGTCCTGTGGGGAAAACGTGCTCCCTGCGTGTGAATGAAGAAAACACAGAATTGTTTGGGGGTCCCCCACCCCCATTCTCGTAATTATTTGTTTGATTTCAGAAAGGTAGGGATGCTCATAAATTGTGGAATACACTAAAAACTCACTGCCAACAAGTTGGTTCCAACTCTTAGTGACCCTATGGACAAGGTTGGCTGCCCCTGCGGATTTCTGAGTCTGTAACTCTTTATAGGAATAGAAAGCCTTATCTTTCTCCCTCAGAGCCACTGGTAGCTTCAAACTGCTGGACTTGAGGTTAGTTGCCCAACACATAACCCATTATGTGTTGTTAAAAATTAATGCAATACAATATAAAGTAAACAAACTCAGGCCTACATTTGAATTTGAACTATATCTGTCTCCTAATGTACTTCAGTAGAAACGGAATTGAGCCGGGGTTGAGCTCCCAGGAGGCTGCCAAGTTGATATTTTCATTCCCAAGCTTTCTGCCAACTTGAAAAGTTGTCTTGAAAGACAAACAGTTCTGTTTTTATCCACAGACCCCTGAAAGACACAAAGCCCCTAATTCCATCCAGTCCTAAACTGAAGGCCCATTCTTTCTCCCGCTGCGCCACCTTGTGGGCAGAGTGAGCAACTGTGGCTTGCGGTGGTGTAGGCGACCTGGAGCAGCTGGGCAGATGTCTCAGTGTGATGCTTCATAACATCACAAATAGTGGATAATAAAATCTGCAAGCTCGGATTGAAACAAAACTCGGGATGAAGATGCAACTGTATTTCCTTTGGCGGTGGGAGGGAGAGAAAGGTGTTGTCAAGATAGCAAGATCACACACACCCTTTCCTAAGCCCAGGTGGTAACCAAAGTTCCCCTAAGGACTCAACCCGCAATGCCATCAGAAAGAGACAGTGCAATGGTTGGCATGGTGACTGGGGTGTCGAGGCGGGCCTTGCCCTTGTTATCTGTGATCTTGTTCCCTCAGGAAGCAGGCAGCGTCTTTCCAATCGAGCAGGGAAGATACTCGTTAGTGAAATGCGGCCCAAGTCAGATCCATTCTGTAACCCCCATCACTCACACCTGCCCCACAGGCCGCCAAGGTGTCTAGCTGCTCTGGTTTCTAAGGGCAAGTTCTCCTTGCCGCTGTTCCCAGGGCAAGCCGGTTCACCATTGTTGTCAGAGAACCTAACAAAATGGGGCTTGGGTAAACTCAAGTGACATGGCGGGAACTACAGGCTGCATGGCCACTTACAACCCAGGCCAGAGCAGGTCTCAATGAGGCTGCGGCTTTAAGCACACAGGCAATCAACCGCACTCAGCAGGGGGTTAACGAGGCCCATCATTGGCAGTTTAATCAAATGCTTCATTCCTGCCTGGAGAGAGGCTTCATCCAGGATTCACAAATCAAACTTCCTTCTCCCAGAGGTTTTCCTCCTCCTGAGCCAAGCCCTCCCTCCCCTCCACCCAAGACAAACTCTCCTGGGGCCACAGGAATGCAGTCCACCCTGAGGAGCAGGGTTTTCAACAGCTGGGGTCAAGCCCCCAAACCAACACAAGGAGGGCAGGCCAAAAACCACTCCAGGTACGAAGCAGATGAAACCCAGCTTCTCGGGCTTGTTTTCTGGCCTGGGTGGAAATCAGTATCTGTCATAGTCACATTTGCTCAGGATCAGTTCTGGCAGGTCCCATCCAAAAACAGCCACGCTCTAAGTGAAAGGATGTTGAAAATCTAAACAGACTTGGAGTCTGCCCAGACGGTTCCGACTCAGAGTGGCACCGGGGGACAACAGAAGGAAACGCAGCCTGATCCTGTGCCACCCTGAGGACCTCTGGGGTGTGGGGGCTCATGGTAGCTGCCACACAGTGTCCGTTCGTTTAAGAGTTTCTCCCTGTTTTACACTGTTTTCTCCCTGTTTTACACTGACTTCCCGTGTTACCAAGCGTGGTGCCCTTCTCCAGGGACTGCTCCCTGGAGAGTGTACCCAAAGGACAAGAGACCAAGTCTCACTCCCTCATTTGCAGGGAGCATTCTGGCTGTTCCTCCTCCAGAACAGTTATTTGTTCTTCTGGTGCCTGTGATACGTTCCCTGCTCTTTGCCAACATCATAATTCAACATCCATTTTTCTTAGGTCTTCTTTATTTATTGTCCAGCTTCCGTTTGCATATAAGGTACTTGGAGGTACTACGACTTGAATGAAGGTACTACACCTGAATCCTCAAGGTGCCGCCTTTCCTTGTAACCCTGGAAATAGGGCTTTCTCAGCAGATTGGACTAGGTAATACATCATCCTTTGGGTTGTTGGGTGCTGCTCTCCTGGGCACTGGTTGTGGACCCAAGTAAACGGAAATGTGTGACATCGTCACTAGTCTCTTCGGTTGTCATGGTGTCATCTACTGACCCCAGTGTGGACTCTTTGTATCCTGATGTTGAGGTGTAGTCCGTACTGAGGGCTTCCGTCTTCAATCTTCAACAGCAAGTGTTTCCAATCCTCCTCACTTTCAGCAGGCACAGCCGCGTCATCTGAGTAGCGCAGGTGGTTAAGTGCTGTGTTCCCTTCATAGAGCCCAGCTCCTCGGGTTAGTTGCTCAGCACACAGATTGAGGAAGTGTGGGAAAAACAACCCTGACACACACGCTCCTGATGTTAAGCCTTGCACTGTCCCTTTGCTCTGTTCTCGGACTACCTATGAGCAGTCTCCATGACTGTGAAAGAACCAACGAGCCTGTATTGGAGGAAGTAAGGACAGAGCGCTCTTTTAGAAGCAAGGACAGCAAGATCTCATCTTACGTACTTTAGACATGTTGTCATGGAGAAGGACATCATGTTTGCTAAAGTGGAGGGGCGGCACCAAACAGAAGGCCCTCGGTGAGATGGAATGACGCAGGGGCTGCATCCACGGGCTCAGGCCTGGAGATAATTGTGAGGCTGGTGCAGGACCAGGCACTGTTCCGTTCCATTGTGCCTCGGTGGGCTGTTGTGCAGAGCCTCCTCGATGACCCCTCACTACCACAACCAGGACCACCAGCTAGACTGTGGAAGTGTTCCAAATGAGTACTATTAAGTGTTTGGGAATTCCTGTTCTTCCCAATGTTGTCCATAATTAGCTACAGTCCACTCAGTCAAATGGTTTTTCATGGGCAATAAAGCTCAAGTAATCCACGTTCTGGTATGGTCCTCTTTTAGCCAAGATTTATGTGACATCAGCAATGTTATTCCGTGCACCTGGTTCTCTTCTTAACCCAGCTTGGATGCAGCTCCCTGTCAAAGGATGTCTACAATCTCTTTGTGGATTTTCTTTATTGCGAGGTGCCACCCAGTCAGCTCCCACCCAGGGCGACCCGGTGTTCAACAGACAGAAACACGACCTGGCCCCCACCTCCCTCACAACTGTTGAGCCTGAGCTCATGGCTGTAACCCCAATGCCGATCCAGCTATGGTACAGGGCAGGCAACATCCTATTCTGTCACCTATAAGGTCACTGTGCATTGGAACCAACTTCGTGGAAGCCAACAGTTGGGAAAGTCTCAGCAAACACGGGGACGGTGACAATGCGGGAGGCAGGGGGGATGAGTTCTGGAGAAGGTACATTCGGCAAGGAGCCCTGATTGGACCAGTGGCTGAAAGAAGGCATTGATCTGGGTGGTGGCACTCATCACCACCCGGTAGCTCGCTGAGGATGGAAGATGTCAACTGGTCACCTGGTTCTGCTCAGCAAGCTCGTTGGCAGGATGTATTCCAGCCCCATAGGATCCCCATTTTCCTTGCCTGACTCCAATGGATTGATTTAGCCATGGTCAGCCAGGTCATGCCTTTGAACATGGAGATTTGGGGGTATTTTCCCCACTTTGCGAAGACTAAAATTGTACAAGGAACATTGTCCTATCTGTTTGCTGTGCTGTTTGTTGCCTTACCCCCAGCTATAATTCAATCCCATCATTCATTTGTCAATCTGTCATACGGTGATGACTTGCACATTGCTGTGGTGTTGAAAGCTGGGCTGCTGGGATTCGATGTACCAACAGGACCACCCAGGCTGGACAGGTTCCAGCAGAGCTTCTAGACTAAAACACACTAGAAAAGACTTGGTAATCAACTTCCAGAAAATATAACCAATTAAAAAAGGGCCCAGTGAAAAATATATGGACGAGAGCAAGACATCTTCTGACCTAGTGCCAGGGGAGGAGCCCTGCGGGTTGGAAGGCACTTCCCAATGAAGTGTGACCTCCTCAACATAAAAGTTGACCGTAATTGTGTGGATGGAGCCAGAGCTTCCATTTATTGACACAGCATGACTCTAAATGACAGGACTCAGCTGCAAATGCCCATTCATCATCAAAACAAGGAACATACCAAGTAAAATCTAGGAATATTGGAAGCCGTTAAAAACTAAAAGGAACACTTAGAAACCAATTTCTAGACAGTTCCAAACCCATTACTATCGAGTAGACTCCAAGGCTACAAACCTTGGTGGAAGCCAACCCGCCTCATCTTCCTCCCACAGAGCGGCTGGTGGGTGTGAACTCCTGACCTTGTGATTAGCAGTCCCATACTAGCCCTCTAGGGCTCCATGTTGTCGAGCTGAGTGTGATGAAATAGAGGGATGGTCGATCATACTGGTATGACAGATTGAAGTGGAATAGTGGTATCATACTTATTGTCAACAAGCGCATTTCAAGAGCTGTTCTGAAGTACAGCGCTGCCAGTGGTAGGCTAATATCCACACAGACCTGCAAGGAAGACTTGTCAAAATGACTATTATTCAAATGTATTCACTGTCCACTAATGAAAATGATGAAGAGGAAGACATTGAAATAATTTACCAACTTTTTCAGTTGGAAATTGATCAAGCAGGCACTCAAGATGCAGAGATAATTACTGATTATTTGGGAGGGAGACAAAGAAGGATCAATAGTAGAAAACATGGCCTTTGTGATGGAAATGACCCAAGGATATATGATAGAATTTTGCAAGGCCAGGAAGATGTTTGTCTGTATTTAATTTATTCATTGTAATTCATCTTTTTTCCCAGTAATATTGATGGTGACTATATACAAGGTCTGCAGTTTGAAACCACCAGCTGTTCCTCGGGAGAAATGGCTTTTTACTGCCACAAACAGTTGCCATCTCAGAAGCTCATGGGGGCACCTCCACCCTGTCCTACAGGGTTGCTCTGAGTTGGCATCGACTCGATGGCAGTGAGTTCATATACATGGATCTTGCCATATGAAATCAAATATGCAGTATCTATGGAAAGAGATGGTAGTAAAACTCAGTGTCGTTAGTTAGACTAAGGCTAAGGACTGAGTACAACTAATCACCCATTGCTTATTTACAAGTTCAGGTCGAAGCTGAAGAAAAAATATATAAGTCCACCAGAGCCAAAATATGACCTGGAGTATAGCTGACCTGAATTTGGAGATCATCTCCAAAATAAAGCTGATGCATTGAACATTAATTGCCAAAGACCATATGAGCTATGAGACATCAAGGGCTTCATAGTGAAGAAAGTAAAAGATTATTTTTAAATGATAGGAAAGGAAAAAATACAAAAATGGAGGTCTGAAGAGACTGTAAAACTTGCTGTGAGCATAGAGTGGCTGAAGTGAATCTAAGAAATTATTAAGTAAAAGAGCTGAACAGAAAATTTCAAAGGATGGTTTGAGAAGGCAAAGTAATGTATTATAATAAAATGTGTAAAATCCTGAAGTCATAAAACGAAAATGCAAGAACATGCCCAGCACCCCTCAAGCTAAAAGACCTGAAGAGAAATTCAAGCCTGGAGTTTCAATAATAAAGAATTCTATGTACAAAATATTGACTGAACCAGGACACATTAAAAGATGGAAGAAATGCTCAAAGTCTCCTAAAATTGGTTGAAACCCAACTCTTTCAAGAGGTAGCATATGACCAACAAGGTATGTGTTAAAGAAAGAATCCCCATTGGGTGCCAAGCACATTTTCACACAATGGATGTATGCATGGATTGTGATAAGAGTTGTATGAGTCCCCAATAAAATGATAAAAAGAACGTATCCCCAAACCCATCGAAGGTCTTCGTGAAAGGCGAGGAGGTTCTCAGAGGTGATGGAATGCCCCTGGAAACATTTCAACAATCACAGATGCAATGGTGGAAGTGCTTGCTCAGTTTTGCCAAGAAATTTGGAAGATGACAGCCATCTGGTCAAGCAATTGGAGGAGATCCTTATCGATTTCCATTCCAAAGGTAACCCAACAGAGTGCAGAAATGATCAAATACCATTAATGCCATACAAGAAAACGTTGCTAGAGATAATTCAAAACTGCTTGCTGCAGTACTTCCGCGGGATTCAAGCCAGATTCAGATGAGGATGTGGCACATGGCTGCTGCCAGATGAAACTTGACTGAAATCAAAGGATGCAAGGAAGATGTTTACCTGTGTTTAATTAACTCTGCGAAGTCATTCAGGTGTGTGAATCATGACAAATTGTGGCTAACACTGGAAAGAATGGAAGTGAGAGAGTCCTCAGGCAGAGCCCGCCTGCACAGAGACCAAAAGGCGGTCTTCAAACAGAATGAGGGTGTGACGCATGGCTTAAAATCAAGAAAGTTTGGATTAAAGTGGAGTCTTTTCATCATCCTCATTTAATCTATTGGCTCATGAAATAATCTGAGAAGCTGAATTATATGAAGAAGAACTCAGCATCAGGATGGGAAGAAAACTCATTAACAACCTGTGATATGAAAATGACCCCCCCCCCCCTTGCTTCTAGATTATGAGGAGGACTTGAAGCACTAGATAAAAGTCTACCGCCTTCAGTATGGATGATACTTCAACATAAAAGAAAGACAACAATCCTCACAATGGAAACAAGCAGCAGTCTCGTGATGTTGCCGTTGTGAAGGGCCACCGAGTCAGTTCCAATGCTGAGCAGCCCCGTGAAAACCAGAAAGAATCTCTGCCCACTCCTGTGCCCCCTCGCAATGGCTCCTCTGTGTGAGCCCCTCGCTGCCGTCCTGATGTCGCACCGTCTCAGGGAGAGCCTTCCTCTTTTCCACTGCCCCTCTACTTGACCAAGAACCATGTCCTTCTTCAGGAGTTGGTCTCTCCTGACAGCATATCCAAAGCACATGAGATGAAGTCTTGCCATCTTGCTTCTAAGGAGCGTTCTCAATGTTCTACCAAGACAGATGGGTTTGTTTCTTTGGCAGTCCATGATGCTTCAATAGTCTTCGCTGGCACCACGATTCACATGCAATGATTGGTCTTTGGTCTTTCTTTATTCACTGCCCGATTTTCACATGCACATGAGATGATGGAGAACAGCCTGAATTGCGGAGGATTGATTTTGCTCGGATACATAACCATGCCCACAGAAGGAGCAGTCAAGAAATCAAAGGATGTGTTGCATTGGGCAACTCCACTACAAAAGATGCCTTCACCGGGCAAGGATGTCACATGGAGGACTAAGAGGCACCAGATCAAGCCGTGGTACTTTTGACTGCCTCACGTCCATGCCAAGCTGGACAGGGAGAGAAAAAGGAAGACAAAAGAAAAGTGACACCTGTGGATGATACCGATGGTGAAGAGTACTGGATAGATCATGGCTACAGGAATCCAAACAAATCTGTCTTGAAAGAAATACAGCCAGAAACACACTGTGGAAGGGTGACCGGCCAGACATCCGCTCATGTACTTTGGGTACATGTGAAAGGATCGGCATATCAGAAAGGATGCGGCACTGGAGAAGGGCATGCTGCTTGGTGCATAAGAGGGTCCGCCAAAGCGGAGCAAGCTTCTGATTGACATGGATGGACACCATGTGGCAACCATGGGCTCAAACACAGCAAGAGCATCAAGGTGAGGATGGTGCAGGACCAGGCCATTTCATTCTGATGTTGTTGTGCACAGGGTCAGAACAGAGCATCATGTAACATAATTTAATTTGGTCATGTCTTTTAAGTCACGCGAGAAAGAGAAAAATCCTAATGACCCTGCTAAGATTACTTTATCACTTAGGGAGAGTCAACTTTTACCACATGGACTGTAAGTTCCTATATGGCACAGATGGCTGAGCTCAGAATTGCTAAGGGGAAGACGCATGCTTTCCACTGGCCCAGAAGTCCGCCAGAAGAGCAGCCCGGCGATGGGCTTCTGAAAGGCCCGGGGCTGGAAAACCCTGCCGATCATAGTTCAGACACGGAGTACACATGAGTCAGAAGTGACCTGACAGCAACTAGTCTTTTTTTTTCTTTTTATTGGGGCTCATACAATTCTTATCACAGTTCATACATATACATACATCAATTTTATAAAGCACTTCTGTACAGTCTTTGCCCTAATCATTTTTTTCTCTTTTCTTTTTTTACATTTTATTAGGGACTCATACAACTCTTATCACCATCCATACATATACATACATCAATTGTATAAAGCACATCCATACATTCCCTGCCCCAATCATTCTCAAGGCATTTGCTCTCCACTTAAGCCCCTCGCATCAGGTCCTCTTTTTTTCCCCTCCCTCCCCTTTCCCCCCTCCCTCATGTGCCCTTGGTAATTTATACATCGTTATTTTGTCATATCTTGCCCTATCCGGAGTCTCCCTTCCCCCCTTCTCTCCTGTCCCTCTCCCAGGGAAGAGGTCACATGTGGATCCTTGTAATCAGTTCCCCCTTTCCAACCCACTCACCCTCCACTCTCCCAGCATCGTCCCTCACACCCTTGGTCCTGAAGGTATCATCCACCCTGGATTCCCTGTACCTCCAGCCCTCATATGTACCAGTGTACAGCCTCTGTCCTATCCAGGCCTGCAAGGTAGAATTCGGATCATGGTAGTTGGGGGGAGGAAGCATCCAGGATCTGGGGGAAAGCTGTGTTCTTCATCGGTACTACCTCGCACCCTAATTAACCCATCTCCTCTCCTAAACCCCTCTATGAGGGGATCTCCATTGGCCGACACTTGGGCCTTGGGTCTCCACTCTGCACTTCCCCCTTCATTTAATATGGTATATATATATATACATATACATATACACATATATACACATACATACACACACTTATATCGTTGTTGTTTTTTTGCATGATGCCTTATACCTGGTCCCTTGGGCACCTCGTGATCGCACTGGCTGGTGTGCTTCTTCCATGTGGGCTTATTTGCTTCTGAGCTAGATGGCCGCTTGTTCACCTTCAAGCCTTTAAGACCCCAGACACTATCTCTTTTGATAGCCGGGCACCATCAGCTTTCTTCACCACATTGACAGCAACTAGTCTTTGTTGTTTGGTTTCATTTTGTTTTTCATGAAAATGTAATCCTAAAACCAGTCGGTATAGCTAAAGAAAAGCCTCACACCAGTTTTGACAGTGGGACAAAAGTCATTAACCATCACAAGACACTGGCCTTTCACCTTGGGACCTACCATGCGCAGCCTTTTTAGGCTGCTCCCGGCTTGTTTGGGGTACAGGGCTCCTCCAGAGCCACGGAGCCCACCTATGGGAGCCGTAGGCAAGTGCCCTTGATACCGGGTGTGTTAGGCCGGGTTGGCTAGAGAAACAAATCCAGTGGCACTCATATATGTTCAAGAAAGTGCTTTATAGCAGGAAGTAATTGTATAATGTCAGGAAAACATCCCAGCCCAGGCCAACTCAAGTCCATAAGTCCAACACTAGTCCATAAGCCCCTTTTTCGGACTCATGATGTCAGGAGCAATGATGCAGAACGCAGGAATACCACAGGTCAGTGGGTGCAAAGTCACATGGATCTAATGGGAGTGGACACATCTCCAGAGCTCTGGCAGGTCCCAGAGTAGCTCACCAGCAGGAAGGTGAAGGGGTGGGGGTGGGGGGACTCTCGTTATGAGAATGCCACGCCCACAAGGAGGCACCATCAGGCTGTCACCTGATTGACAGGTTAGACTCTACCGCTACAATTTTATTTCATCTTCAAGTTGACATTAAATGTTGTGGCTACCATACCTTGGCAGCCATGACACATTCTTGGGATGATTAGGGAGGCACTGTAAAGAAAAAGGCCACTGAGTCAAGTGATTAGGAGTATTGGTAATGTAATGGTGAAGTGCTTTTTTGCTAACTGAAAAGTCAGTGACTCGAGGCCTCTCAATGGCTTCACGTGCAGATGACCAGGCAATCTGTCCCCCTGAAAAAGACAGGAAACCTTGCAGGGCAGTTCCACTCTGTCACGTGAGGTCACTGGGAGACAGAATCGACCCTGGGCCCCAAGAACAACGGGCTAAACGATGTTGTGCATTTCTCTCTGCAGAAGCTGCTTCCGAAGAGGCAAGGGGGGTTACAGCGAGAGTGTAATGAGCCTTCAGCTTCGAGGCTGAGAGTCCATGCTTGTGCTTCATACTGTCACTCTCTGACTGGAAGTGTCAGCTGGTCATTCATGGAGCCATCGCAGACCAGAGGGGCGTGCGGATTCGTTGTTCACAAAGGAAACCCTTTTTGAAATTTGAGTAATTGCAAATTGATTAATGTGTTATCCCTGACACATTTTTCTTACCATTAATTCTCCTTGGATCTTCCCCTCTGCAATTAGGTTTCAAAGGGCTGCTAACTCTCCCAGATCCATGCATCTTCCATTCTGGACCAGCTATCCATCTGCCAGAAAGCTGACATTTCAGGATATGGAAATTTCTCCTCAAAATGTTGAATTCTGGGCAAACATCTCCCACCATGGAGAGCCATGAAGCATGCCCACTGAGATGAACAGCACACAGAGAACAGGACCTGGAGCTCTGTTGGGAATGGGATCGGTGTTCGGCCATGGCCCAAACCAAGTGCAGCTCTGAGAGCGAGGGAGCCACGTTTAGTAACTCTCGCTGTCCCACCAGGATGGACATAGCTAAGAGTGGCGGTGAGTCATATAAAGTGTAGGCTTCTCAGAATTCACGGGGGTTATTTATTTTCAAGGCTCTCAACAAAAGCACATTGGGTTTCAGACATTGCAGGAATTGTAATATTAATCAGAGATGAAAGGCCAGCATGGGTTTCCCAGGGAAATTTGGAGGCAGCTCAAGCAGGCTGACATTTAACTCCACACACAAAGCCCTCATTCCACGTGTGCTAAGCTCGTGGCTATATGCGTGCTCAAGGAAGTAGGGGAGACACCCAGGCTGAGGGTGAAGACACAAGGTGTGTGGGAGCTATGGATGGGCTACAAATGCCTACATGTTTGTGTGTCAGGTCACTGGTGGAGTTTTAGTGTCAGCTGATCATGTTACAGATGCAGACAACTTCTAACCCAGTGGAAAGGGTCTTGTAACTGATGTGAGTGGCCAAGTTGTCCACCCTGTTCTGCTCAGAGCACCATGTTAAGGTACGAGGAGACTGGTCACCTTCCCTGCCTGAGTTGCTGTAATGTAAAGCTGCTAGAAAGTTGTAGTGCAGGATACAGACCACAGAGTCACCATCGACCAGCACCAACACAAGGCCCATGGCTAGCCTCTGAGTGCTGAGGGGTCCTCTGCTCCAGGGTAGGAGTGATAGATGCCAGGTACCAGGGACACAGAGAACATGGACCCTGGAAAAGAGGCCACAATGTGTTAACACAACACTCACATTCCTCAGGGTGTTGGCATGAGGCACTGAAAGAAGCAAGGGGTCCTTTGACAAAGACCCTTCCTCCAACCATAGGTCCCAAATGAAGGTAGTCAATGAACTTCCCAAATGAGAAAGGTGAGACAGACATTGTGTTAAGAACTTGTCCAGGACACACAAGTTGAAGTGGAAAAGGCAGAGTCAGACCAAGGTGGCTGACTCCAGAGCCCAAGTTCTTGAACATAAGACCCAGCAAATGGTATCACCTTTCTTGACAGCCATTCATATCCCGACATGCCTTACTAGTTCATTATGAAGGTCTTTAGAAAAACTAAATGGAGCTTTAGAAACAATTAATAGGGAAGAAATAGAAGGAATTTTGTTGGGAAGTGAATGAGAGAACTCTTCAGGTATGATTAGGCATCAGGGTCTTTGACTAAGTAGTTACTCAGTGGAATCCTTTGAACCCACCAGGTGTGATATGAAAGAAATACTTGGTGGCGGCCTTCCATAAAGTCTCCACAACCCTATGGGGCGGTTCTATTCTGTCACCCAGAGTCATTTGAAATCCACCCGATGACCCTCAACCACACATCAACAGCAGTATGAGCAATTGCCTGCCTTCATTTACTATGCAAATCTGGGAAGCAGAGGCTGCCAGGGCAGAGAGGGCAGCTGTGGAGGACTGGCAATGAAGGGCATCAGCCCCGGGCACCAGGCTCCTGGCCCCACTGGTCCATCCATGGTCCACATGAGGACATGACCCTCCTTTCACACCCACAACGCACAACCTGCACTTGTGGCCACTGACACTAGATCCTCTGGAGTCCATTTTAGCTCTCAGTGCCCCTGTGGGACAGCGCAGCACAGTGCTGCCCCGGGGCTTTCTAGACGGTAATCTACCTCACAGGGCCTTTCTCCCCTGGAGCCGCTGAGTGGATTCCAACAGCCAGCCAAGTGCTACCCAGACTTCCTTCCCACCCGGATCCATCTGGAGCGGGACGTTAGAACACGCCTTCATTAACTGCAAATCCTAACTGAGAATCGGGGCTCCAGGAGAGGTGGATAAGCATGTGACATTGTCCGTTATCCATTGTTTTGTTTTGTTTTTACACACAGAAAGGCAGTGTCATAAGGTTCAACTTGAGTGAGCTTCTTTATGAAATTGACCTTCAGGTAGAGTGGATATCTCCCCTGAGAGCAGATGTCCAGGCTCATTCAGTCTTGGCAAGAGTCTCACCTGACCTGCAGCCACCCAGAAACCCGCCCTCTGCTCCAGTCACCACACTCTCCTGGCAGCCCCACCCTGCCCACCCAGCCTAGGAGCTAATCCACAACCGAGAGGAAAGCTTGCCAGCGCCAGTTTTAGAGGAAAAGCAATTTTCTATCCACATGCCTTAAAAAAAATCAATTCATTTCATTTGGGATAGAGTCACTCGTTATCTCGGAGCCCTGTCAAGAAATCCAATGTCATTTATATAGCAGAGCTTTGCAGAAATGCCAGGTGGAAATATGAGTGGGTGAAACCTGTCCCTTCACTGTCGAGCATTCAGTTTCCTTCAGATCCTGGATTCATTTCCTCCAGCGTCCAGACACCCTATTTCACCACTGTGTGCACAGACAGCCCCCACAAGGACGTGCCATTCTGAGAGACATGCACACCCTCTGCACCCACTTGTCTCCACTTGGCTGGTGTCTCCGGTTATCCAAGGTCTCCTTCCTGCAGGTGTGGACCGGAAAGTGATGGGCTAGGAAAGACTTGTGGAGAAAGAACTCCTTTTTCCTGAGTACATCCTCCATACTCCCTCTTGTCAAGGAGACATGGGTTCAATGCCCTAGTGGAATGGCACTGCCCGGAAAGCATCTGGCCCTCTGGCCTTCCATGTGGACACACAGCCGTGGTGCTCGCAGCAGATGGAATGGCTTGTCCTGTCCTGCCCTGCCTGCAAACAATCTCCTGGCCTACCTATGAAATTGGTATTGATCCGATGCCATTGAACTTGTGTCTGCCATTTACAAAAGAGCCTCTGTTCCGTGTGGGGGGTGAGAGTCTCTGCTCCCCGTCGATGAGAGAGCAGAGCCCAGCTTGCACGGCTACAGGTGTGGCCAAGGGTCATGCGGTCTCTTTCTGTTTTCTACGTGAAAACAGCCATAGCAGGGAAGCCTCCAGTTCCTTCCAGAACCATCTCTAATGGGCAAACAAGAGGACTTTGTGGATATGGACCCACAGGTACTCCCTGAGGTCACTTGGATGGACAGCAGAACCACAGGAGACTTGACCCACCTGAAGCCAGCAGAGAGGATGTGTCCACAGAAAGCTGTCATGCCTTACATTGGCCCTTTCTGTATTCCAACTCCAGGTGGCTCTGCTGTGTCTCATTCAATGAATGGCTATGGCAGGGCAGGTTCTTTGTTTCCTTTGTCCCATAGCCAAACCTGACAAAGTCACTCTGCAGCTGGTGGGTCAGGCAGTCCCCTAGAGGAATGAGAGGAGTTGGAGACAGTAACGCTGTCTGTCATAGACATGCTGGTCTTGTCATTTCTCTCCGGGCTAGCTTTCCTTCTCTCCCACATTGCTGGCAGTCCCCATGAATGGCCTTCCCCACCATCGGCACTTACCACCTTCAGCTTCACCACGTTCTGCTCTACCAAGCTCTTCTGGGTTTAGAATGTGCAATATTAACTCCTGTGAGTTTCCCAGTGCTTGGTCCTGCCCTTCCTCATCTGTAGGCTTCTCTGGCTTCCTGGGATCAATGAGAAAAAACAAGGAGAATGTAGGACTATGTTGGTATAGCCTCCGTCTCCTAAATACCTATTGAACTCTAGCAGTAATCAAAATGGGCAAGATAAAGAAAGACAAACTATCTCCGTGTGAACATAAAGGGAAGTTTGGTGCATTTCCAAAGAGTTTGGGAGTCCTGGCTGGCCTGGGCCTCGATCTTTGCTTGATTTCTTTATTCAAACGCTTGGTGCATCTGGGCCAGGCACACTGAGATGTAGTCATTTGATATGGCAATTCTCGTCCCACTTCCTTGTGGGATGCATTGTCCTTCTGAGCTCTGTGTCTGTAGTTATAATGCTGTGTTGGAGGGAGCTCTCTGTTTAAAGTGGAAAGTGTCATTAGACGCTACTACAAGGTGTAACGTAAACCATCATCCTTTGTTTTCCGGGGGTATGGTCTGCCAAAAGACAAAAGCTACACCTCCACCAAAGTCATTGCTTCGTGTGTAAGAGCCTTCTCGGCTCAGGACTACTAGAAGGGTGGTTCTAAGTCTGCGTCTGACCTGGGAGAGGCCAGAGGGATCTAAGCCTGTGGCATAGAGACGAAGCCATGGGGTAGAACAGAAGTGCCATCCCAAGACTAGGAGACTGTGAGGCAGAGGGCAGGTGGGCTTCCTGGCCCATGGAGGCAGAAGCCACAGAACCACGTAGCTGAGGACCAGAGGCTTGGTTGCTGGCTGAAGAGAGGTGCTGCTGGACCAATGATTGGATCCTTACTGTTTACTGATCCTGATTTGTGGTGACTGCTTAACTCCCTTAATAAACCTCCTTAATGTCAGTATTGTCTGTGCGTTTTCCATGGCCATGACAATGAACTATCAAATCCAGAATCAATGTAGAATGCTGTGGGAGGGAACACTGAGTGTCAACATAGAGAAAATGAGGGTGGAGGGCAAATGCACGTCTGACCCCCTGCCTCGTGGCAATAGGATAGCCAGAGGAGGTCATCCCGAATGCCATTTTCTGTGCAGTAAGAAAGGCATAGGCCCTCCCCTTGGTCCACTCACAGCCTGGCCCACGAAGAGCCTGGGCAATGGCAATGGCCTGTGGAACAGGGAATGGTGAGTGATGCATGAAGTAGGGGACACCATGCTAGAGGAGGAAAGAAAAGACTGCCTTCCACACCAGCCTGTACAGGAAAGTGTGCCAAAACCAAGACTTGGAGACAGGAGAAAGCCTACCATCAGAGACAAGAGATGTTGGGAGTCCGCCAAACCACAGTGGGCATTCAGCAGGACCACAGGCATCTTCAAGTCTTCACTCCTGTGGTTTCTCATTGGCTTCTTCCATCTAAGATGTCTTTCTTCTCCACCGTCAGTCACAGTCTTCTTCTGGGGCCCAACACAAATGTTCATATCAGGACTTGGCAAGCATTCACATGGAGAACCTAGTATTTCAAGTTTCCTCAAACTGAAATCCATTAAAAACCATCCTGTTTTCTGACAGTCTCCACATGTCATCCCTTCGGGTGTCCTACACCAGTGATTCTGCTGATGAGGTCATCACAGGAGGCGGAAGCTCTCACTGTTCCAAACAACCTGCCACGGGCTAGTCAATCTCGACTCATGGGAGTCCACGCGTGACAGTGTAGAAATGCTCTACACTGCGGCTCTTATCCCAATGGTAGCAGACCACCAGGCTCTCAGCCATCATCTTTTAGGTGAGGCATAGATTGCAAAGAATGGGGGTGGTGGTGGTGGTGGTGGTGGTTTTGGTGGAGGTGATAGTGGAGTTGGTGATGGTGATGGTGGTGGTGGTGGTAGAGTTGGTGGTGGTGGTGTTGGTGGTGGTGGTGGTGGTGGTGGTGGTGGTGGTGGATGTGGTGTTGATGGTGGAGGTGGTGTTGATGGTGGAGGTGGTGGTGGTGGTAATGGTGGGGGGGTGGGGAGGTGGTAAAAGTGGTAGAGGTGGTGATGGCAATGGTGGTGGTGGTGGTGGAGGTGGTGGTGGTGATGGTGGTGGTGGTTTTGGTGGAGATGTTGGTGTTGGTGGTGGTGGTGATGGTGGTGGTGGTTTTGGTGGAGGTGGTGGTGGTAATGGTGGTGATGGTGGTGGTGGTGGTGGTGGTGATGGTGATGGTGGTGGTGATGGTGGTGGTGGTGGTGGTTTTGGTGGAGGTGGTGGTGGTGGTGGTGGTGGTGGTGGTGGTGATGATGGTGGTGTGTGCCATCAAGCCAATCCTGGCTCATGTGGAGTCCTTATGAGGTCTTTCAATTCTCCCCAGTGACTTCTAGAGTGTCATCAGTTAAAACCCAAAAAGGCAGATGAGGAAGTGTGACATCCTGCTCCACCCCTGTCCCCATCAGGAGTTATTTTCAACACTTACCAGCCATCCTAGGAGCAGTTGAATGCATGACGTTTCCAGATTCCCTGCATCTGCCTTGAATATGAAAAATGGAGATGATTATTTCAGGCTTCCGAGTATGATTCTCCTCAGGAGCATATGCCAGTCACTCTGTAGACCCATAATTTCAAGCAATTGAAAGATATAATTAAGTGTCTGCACTTCCACTTCCAAGGGAGAGAAGTACATCGGGCTCTGGGGTAGCTGTGGAAGCAGTTAAAGGAGCCTTCGGGTTGCGTGCAGAGCAGCTGAGCGGTGCGGCCGGGAGAGCACTGGCCTGGGAAAGGACGGGCAGATGATCCCTCCTGCACCCACTTTCAAAGCGTGGCCATACATCTTCAGGGGCCTCTGTCTCCTGTGCGTGCGTGGACACTTGCATAGAGAAACGCAGGAGTTTGGGGGTCTTTACATCAACATCTGCAGGCTCCCACCCAGGCTTGATTTTGCTCAGATCTTAAAACCACGGTGAACATCCTTAGAGCCACTGCCTGGTCAGCCTTGGGGGTACCAGCCCACAAACTCCACTCCGCCGGAGAACGGGCAATCAGATGAATGAAGTGGCTCACCCAGTGTCAACCCGGTGGCAGAGAGTGGAAAACGGTCTCTACATACTTCTACTGCAGTGCCAGGCTGTGGGTCCTCTGCACGGTCCAGAGGGCCTCCATGGTCCCTGGCAACAACAGATTGCTTCTCGTGCAACTAAGCACTTTGTGTTCTTGTCACGAATACCCAGGTGACATTCAACCTCTGGAAGCTTTTGGCCACAATAAGAAGCTGAGTGTGTTAACAGGGACTGACCTGTGGGGACCCGCCCCCTCCAAACAGAGGAAGCTTGAGTGAAAGGCTGCTGATCAGAGCTGAGGAGCTCGCGGGGGGGAGGGGGGCAAGAATGAGTGAGCAAGAAGCCCCCAGACAATATTATTGAGAGACTTACTCACGGCTACCTCAGGGGTGTCCCGGGACAATGGTGTCCCGAATGTTGTCCTGACTGAGATCTCATTAAAAGGAACACATCTCAAGGCCTGGTTTCCAAGGCCCCTCTGGATAGACTTAAACCACCAACCTGGACATTAGCAGCCCATCGCCCAGGAAAGCCTGAGCTAATGAGGAACAGGTGTGGCTCTTGGAGACAGGTGTGTGATGAGGCTGTGACCGTGTGGGTCGGGGAGGCAGGGCTGTTCTGAAGGGGGATGCTCTTGGGGCTGAGCAGAGTTTTTTTGTGTGAGATGAATCCACTCTTTAGCCAGAACTGGCCTGAGAGTGTACACAGAGAGGCCATCTAGCTGGCCTACTTAAAGTAGTGGGCCACATCCTCAGATCTCCAGCGCCCTTCTCCAATTTTCTGCTCATCAAGCACTCTTCAGATCTGTAATTTGGTCTCTTGAGTGAGTCCTAGAATTTGGGGCCTGGAAATTGCTGGCGATCATTTCATTCCTGATTAAAGCTCTTTGCATGCCCCCTCGGCCCTCAGGATAAAAGAGCTTCATCCTACTCTATGAGCGAGAAACTAAGAAAGTCCTCCCATACTTCCCAGCCTTGTCTGCACCCCTCCCCTGATTCCTGAGCCCCAGACCCTGGATTCCCCCGGAACTCGCTCCATTCCTGAAGACACAGCGTGCTCTCCGGGCCTTCTAGTACCCCCTTCCTCCAACCAGACACCTCCCCATTTCCTTTCCCCAGCTGTTCACAACTGGGTGTGTCCCACCCCTCCAGAAAAATAGACCAACCTTTCCTGAGTACCCGCTCCTCCAATGGTTGGTCCAGGTCCCTCACACAGGCCCCCTTGTCCTACCTCAACTGAACCTTTGAGCAAAGAAGCTATGGAGAGGCGGGCTTCATTAGTTGGTGCCACATCTGCCACAAACTGGGAACCAGGAGCAGAGCAGCCTCTTCAGATTTGAGGATATGATAGTGTTGCCGCAGGCCCTAGACCAGTCACCTCATCCCCTATGGCTTCACAAGCCAATCTCAGACACAGTCAGCTTCCCAACTGACATCTCTCTGGAGTCAGAAAAAGCATAACAGGGGACACGGAGCCCCATGGCAATGCTCCCCTAGGACAACTGTCACAGGAAGGAACAAGCTCACCTCCCTGCCCCAGGTCCACGCTGACACATGCCAACCCTACAGGACAAGAGAGAACTGCCCTGTGGATTTCCAAGGCAAAAAGCCCCATCTTTCTCCTAAGGAGCAGCTGGTGGTTTCTAATTTCCATGAACAGCCCAGTGTGTGACCCCCTCTGGCACCGGAGCTCTCTGCAGCAAGACCATCTCCAACCTGCTAGTGTCCTCAGGAAGCAGCGGCCAGCAGGGAGGTCCCTGAGTATGAGCCGTGGGATTGGTAGATAGCAGTGTGCTCAGACTGGGCTCAGGTGCCCGAGGACCCGCAGGGTACTTATGGTGATCTGCCCCTATAGGGACAGAGAACAGCTTCCACTCAGAAGGGCTGGGGCCTGACCAAGTAGATATTCTCCCCACAAAGCGCTGTCCTTCTCAGAGCAAGATGGAAGGTGGCAAACAGCACTGGCCGCGTAAGTGTCCAGTCAACACACACACACACGCGCATGCACGCACACACACAGGGAAAGATGAATAGGCTGTTCTGCTACCAAGTAGTGAGGGATGTGGTCCGTGGGACAACTGGGTCTGCAGTCTGTAAGCTTCTTTTTAGAGGAAGTTGTGGCCTGATGAAGCTGCTTCACAGTGTAGTGGTTATGCATTGGGCTGCTAACTACAACATCAGCAGTTCAAACCCTTCAGCTGCTCTGTGGGAGAAAGATGAGGCTTTCTGCTCCCATCAAGAGTGACAGTTTCAGAAACCCACAGGGGCAGTTCTACCTTGTCCAACCGGGTTGCTATGCATTCGTTGCTATGGATGACCGTGAGTTTGGAGCTTTGAGAATGGTCTAGGGCAACATTTCCCCAAGTGAGTGACCCTGCCCCTCTGAAGGGTTCCGGAACAATCCAGGGGAGATACCAACACGTTATCCTGGAATATGGGCTAGAGTACAAAAGTTTTTAATTCCCAGGGGGCAGAGAGGTGGGCTTTAAATCTTTGCCACCTCCCTGCCCCAAAAAGGGGGCAGTAGGTCAAATACATTGGGGAACTTCAGCTCTAGTGCAATGCAGTGAGTTAAGAATTGGGCTGCTAACAAGGTCGCTGGTTCAAACCCACCAGCAGCTCTGTGAGAGACTGGCTGCTTCTGTGAAGAAAAAAAAAGTACAAACATGGTAAGCCTGGGGAGCAGTTCTCCTCTGCCCTGTAAGGTCGCTACGAGTCAGAATCGATCAGATGGCAGTGGGCTTGCGGGGGAGCAGTGTAATTATCCTTGGTCTAGAGTAAAAATCTATAGCCCCGATGACACGTTTTGGGTGAAGAGGACAAATCATAACCATATAAAACCAACTATCCAAACACTTTCTACTTATTTAACACATTCTTTGGCCCTGGGTAAGGCCAGAAGCAATATTAGAGATGGGAGAATGATCAGGATTGCCTGCGCTTGTGAACAAGAACCAAGGCTGAGCTAGTGCTGAGCTGGCACTTGGCAGAGAGCAGGCCCCTTACAGACCTTGTTCTGGAAGACCCACACACACACTGAGGACAGCAGGGTTGGTTTCTCACTGAGGAAGGCAGGTTAGAGAGCTCAGGTGTCTTCTCAAGGTCACACATCTCCACCTAGGGAAACAGTTCTCAACCTGTGGGTCATGACCCCTGTGTGTTGAACGACTCTTTCACAGGGGCCACCCAATTCATAACAGTAGCAAAATGACAGTGATGAAGTAGCAATGAGAATAATGTTATGCTTGAGGGGTCGCCACCACATGAGGAAGGAACTGGTTAAAGGGTCTCAGCATTAGGTCTCACCCTGCCCCTCTGCTATGTGTGCCTACTGCATCTCTTCTCCCTCAAGGAAGATGCCCTCCCACCTCCCAGAGAGCAGCCTGAGTGGGAGATGTTGGCTCAGGTGCCCCACTCCATGCAGCATGGAAGTGGCTGAAGCTGGATCCAACCGGGGTCTGCTCATCCAAGCCCTCCCCCTTCCAGTGTCAGGAGAGTTCAGTCAGGACTCATGGCACCAGGCTCACTCTCTCCAAGTGTCGTCCTCCCCTCAGCTCCGCCCCACTCCTCCTCTCTCCAGCTAACCAGTGCTCTTATGCCATCCTGTGGGCTGACTCTGCCAGGTTCCTGCTCTGCTCCGCATCCTCCTCTCAGAGACCCAAATCCCACCCCTCTCCTTCCTTCTCTCTGTGAAGTGTATACCTCTCCATGGACATACATGTACATGCATATGTGCACACATCCCTACCTCGTATGGACACACGTAGGCATCACTCCCTTATTGTATCTGGCTGGCTGGTGCTTCCGCCTTTTTACAAACTGAAGGCTTGCACCAATCCTCCACACAACAAGGCTGTCAGCACCCTTCCTCCAACAGCACAGGCACAGTCATGGCTCTGTGTCCCATTTCGATCACTCTCACAATATTTCCAACCTGTTCATGCCGCAGCTGCATAGGGCACCAACTCCAGGATGGCCGCCTATGCACTGGAAAGTCCAGCAAGGTGTACGACTCACATCATGGCACAACCCACTTCACTGCAATGGCCTGGAACCAGGTCCCCATATCTCAGAGGAGCGTGTGTATGCAAGCATGTGTACACATATCTGTACACATAGACATGCATACATGCATTACACACGTGCACGTGTGGGAGGGTGTGCACATGTGTGGAGATGGCTGCATTTTGTTCTATTTCTTTTTACCTGTGTATGTAAGTGCCTGGCACAGGCAGGAAGTCGACTAAACAGAATGCCAAGCGCCAAGTCTGGCTCCCAGGATTCAAATTCCTCTAAAAGGAGAAGACGTGACTAAGAAGAGATGCATATGAAGATGTCTGAGCCTTCTCGTCACCCACCTGCACCAGAGGGGCCCACAACACAATGATGTGGTTGACAAGTAACTCTGCACCTGAATTCAATGATGGGAAGATCACGTCCCAGCCCAGGGGTGCAGACTGTTCCCACAGAGCTGGTCCATCCCTACCCATCCTGAGAACCGAGAGGTCCCGGATGCCACGGCATGATCGAGAGAGGGCCGTGCACACAGAGGCATGTCCAAGGGCAGTCGCCAGGGCTTAGAACTGTCTAAGAAGTGCTCAAGCACCTGTCAGCCATCATGAAAATTCTATGTCAAGAAGTCAGCAGGCACATTGTGAAAATACAGAATGAAGAGGGAACTTTGTGTCTAGATTCATGGGAGGCAAAAAAAAATGTGTTAGTGGAAGTTTACCAAACTGTCAAAAAGCCAGTCAGCTGAAAAATAATTTCAACTGAGCTCCCTATTTTGTAGGCTCTCCTTCCAGAAGGGGCTGATCTCATGTCAGACCTCGTAAGAACAATGACTTCAGCAAGACATCCTGTGCCTACTGTTCATTGAGGCTGGGACAGGAAAGTAGGGATGTCAACAGCAGACCGATGAAATTACTCACCCAAAAAAAACCTGCGGGCACTAGATAGAGCATCCCCACATGCCAGGAAATGTGTGGGCCTTCCAGATGGTGCAGGGAAGAGCCCTTTAAAGATGAAAAGCAAGTTTTCTCAAGCACCTGTGACTAAAGCTATAACTGAGGTTGATTTTTGTTCTTCTCAAGGAAGAGCATGATGCAGTGTGTGTGTGTGTGTGTGTGTGTGTGTGTGTGAGAGAGAGAGAGAGAGAGAGAGGATTCTTATATTCATACCTATTGGCATAGAGTGTCTGGTCTAGAGATGGGGCTTTGTTGAGAATGCTCTGAATCCACCATCATTTCCTCAAACCCACCTCCTTTATGCATCCATTTTTGGTGTAAGAGGTTTCACCATCTCAGTGACCCTAGTCAGAATTCTGGTGGTCTCCCTCCCTGATCCCTCCCTCTCTTTTGCCACCCAGACCCAGTGGACTGTAAGCTCCCCCCTACTCCCACCCCCTTAAAGTCACTCTCCTAAACACCACCCTGAAGTGACCGCATTTCACTCAAGGGTTTCAGCACTTAACACCCAGGTCCCTGCACTGTTCCCTGACTCCAATATGAGCCCACCCCTCTCTCTGTCCCTGAAGCGATTCTGCAGAATGCACCGTGTTTTGTGCTGCCGGTTGCCAAGAATCGATTCTGACTCACACCACCCGATGGGTGCAGAGGAAACCTGATTCATAGGATTTTCAAGGTGTGACCTCTGGAAAGCGGATGGCCAAGTCCGTCTTGCAAGCCATCTCACGCGGGGGGGGGGGGTGTCTTTCCGGCCTTCGAGCTGGAACACCAGCTCCTCACTTACCAGCATGATTTGCATCTAAAGACCAGGTTGTCGTGTCAAAACTGGCATTTAGTGAAATCCAATCGCAGTGACTACACGATTACATAGCTGCCAGATCACATGGTTACATAACTGTAAAATGACCTCGTTGGCCCAACCCATCTCCATCCAGCGGATTCCAACTCGCAGGGACCATGTAGGACAGCACAGAACTGCCTCATCGTGTTTCCAAGGCTGTAAGCTTTGGAGAGAGCTGACTCTCATGCCTCTCTACCATGGAGAAGCTGGTGGGCCCTTGCCACCAACCGTCCAGTTAGCGAATGAGCACTTTAACCACTGTGCCACCAGGGCTCCTACAGCATTGCATAAGTGCCAAATCACAAGACTACATAATTGCCAAACCACTCATAACCAGCGCCCAGCACATTGACACATAACTTTAACCACCATAGTCTCTGTTCTTGCCTCACATGTCAGAGCTCACTGAAGCCAGATGCACACCATTCGTGAGCAAAGGAGTCTGATGGTAGATTGTTTCCAGTGCTGGTAAATGCAGTGTTAGCTCACTAGTAGTCAACATGTGAGGAGTGGGTACAGTCAAGCATTTAACCATTTGTACCACTGGGAACCCCGTAAGCACATCCTAGCTAATATCCTGCAACTTTTAGGTCAGAAACCTGGTTCCTTACAGAGACATATCAGGCTCATACATAGTCCCCAGCTACCTCTAGATTGATTTCCTCATCCTCTTCCAGAGCCTTCCATCCTACTGCTCTGCAGCCTGCCTCACTCCACACAGCAGGGAGTCTAGGCCTGGGTTTTACCTGGCTCGCCCTTCTATCACCTACGCCCTTACCTAAGATCTTTTCGCACTTTAATCAACCCATTCTCGAACGTGGCACACTCTAACTAAAGACTTGTGTCTGATCCTTGGTACGGAGTCTATAACTAGCAGTTCGGGTTCTGGAGTGATGGAGAGAGAGAAACTGAAGCAAAAGGGATGCCATCTCAAGAAGAATAGGGAGACAGTCAGAGCCTGAGCCTGGAAAATGCCGGCATTCCGCACTCAAACGCATCAGACACCTCAAAAGTCAGGTCGGATGTTCGATTCAGCAGCTAGGAGCTTCTTAGCATCCTGTGAGAAACTAACTTCTGAGAGTGTTGGATTCAGGAGTTTGCCAGCATTTCCTTGGCTCCCTGCAATCATCATTAATGCCCCTGGTGTCTCTCACCTGCCCATCCCTGCTGTCTACCCTAGGCTCCGCTGTGGGGTACGGTGCAGGGAAGTCCAACTCCCAGGGACCCTGCAGAACAGAGGGGAATGGCCCCTCTGGTTCCTAGGCTGAAATCTACCCTGGAGTCGACCACAAGTCTGTTCTCTTACAGTGACAGGTGAGTTTGAACCATCAAACTTTTGTCTCGTTGCCTAACCTTTTAACCAGCCTGCCACTAGGACTTCGTTTGAAATCTTCTAATCAACCATACACTTTTTCATACCTCTTCATTGTAAATTGTGTGAAGGTTTACAAAGCAAAGAAGTTTAGCATCCAGCTATTCACACACACGTTGTTTCAGCTCACCCTTTGCTGTCCATCAATGAACCAGCACAGAAGCAGATGGCCACTGGCCACTGAGGTGCCTCCGGGTGGTTCAAACTGCCAACCTTTCAGTTCATTCGGGACCATTTCACCGCCACGCAAAGATGCCTGCACACAAACCACAGGTCTGGTGGTGGAGCCTCACGTCTGGCCACCACTCACCATCTCTGCTGTTCCCTGTGCTCGGTGCCTCTTCCCGCCACCATCCTTATGTCTTCCCACCTCTCCAGATTTCCCATGCTTCCATGTTGGTCCAGGCTGGTCACACAGGAGTCCCCTCCTCCCATCCATCGACTGGCTTTTGGTCAGCCGACAGGATGGCCGTTCCCACCCTGAGGTCTCCCCTCTTAAGGGAAATATTCTCCTCTGACTGACTTCAGGGATTCACGGCCCAGTTTACTTGAGCTCCGGAGGGTGGGCTTCTGCCAAGAGGCTGCCGAGCTTGCCTGGAGAAATGAGTCTTTTTGAAAACTGCTTTAAATTCAGAATTTTCTCCATATTGTTGTTTATGGCCTCAAACTATCTTCCAGCAAAGGCATTTTTCTTATGTGAATAAAAATTTCAAACCCTTTAATGGGAACATTAAATTCGGCTTCACTTGGTTTTCACAAGCACCACACGGTCTGTCGTCCAGAACCCTAGTTGGCACATGGCTTTTTTTTGATAAACAATATTTTTCTAGAAGTTTGCAAAAATAAAAGTCGTATTTTCCCCATTGGTTCGTGTAGCCAAGGGATATTTCTATTCAGCCACCTTGTTAAAGCAAAGATGGTGAGGCTCCATCTCATGTACTTTGGACGTGTTGTCCAAGGGTCCAGTCCCTGGTGAAGGACAGGTTGCTTGATGAAGTAGAGGGGCGACCAAAGAGAGGAAGACCCCCAATGAGCGGGAGCCTGCCATGGTTGTGAGGAAGGGGCAGGCCGGGCAGTGCTTCCTCCTGGCATACATAAGGGTACTGTGCATCAGAGCCGGCTCAACGGCACTAACAACATCAATCCATGGTGTTTCGGGTCCAAAGACAGGTGACTCGGGACTCATTTGAGTTTCACTAGGTGAATAAGCAGTTGCTCACTGCATCCAAGATGGACGCAGATCAAACCAACTCAGAAGTGCCTTGGAAGGAAGGCCTACTGGTCTACCCCACCCCCAGGAAGTCAGTCCCTGGAAGTTTCTTGGCACTCAGTCTTACTCTGACGCACAAGGGGTCAACCTGAGTCAGAACTGAGTGGAGAGCACCTGGCTCTGGTTTTAGCAGATGTCAATATGAATTCTGCAGTGAGTGTTCGGGGGTGGGGGTGAAAGTGGGGGAGGGTAACCCACATATTGTTTTTTTCTACAGTTTCTATTGTTTGTAATTCTAGAAAATGAATGTTTTTCTCATTTTCTTTAGGAGTGAGAAGATCATCACTTCTCCTCTGGAATTTACACTATGACCAATGAACTTTCTTTTAATCCCAACATAGTCATTGTATTGTTGTCAGTTCAATACAAGCAGGCTTCCAAGAAACCTCATGGAAAAAATCCATTTTTTTATAATCCCGTTTTACATGGATCTTCTGAAACCCCCCTTGCATTAAGTGAAAACTCACAGTCAAAAGAGAGGAAAAATAAAACCAACCACCTGAACGCCTTATGAGATTGTCAATGGTACAAAAACCCAAAGGCAGTCAAACTCACTGCCATCGAGTCCGTGCTGGCTCAGAGCAGCCCAATAGGACAGAGGAGAGCTACTGCCTGCCGGTTTCAGAGGAGGTCCATCTCGGTGTGGGCAGGCGGCCTCATCTTTCACTTGCAGAACAGCTGGCATATTCCAAGAGCTGACCTTTCAGAACCAGTCCATCTCTGCACTCACTGCTCTGTGAGGTCTCCTGAAAGCTACAAGACCCACCAACATCACCCACTGCCATCTGTTAGTCTGGTTCTAGGGATGCTCTATGGGGGTCTGGGATAGTCTATCTTTACAGGAGCAGACAGCCTCATCTTTCTCCTTTGGAGTGGCAGGTAGGTTTGAACCACCAGCCAACAAGTTTAGGGACCAATGCCTAGCCCACAGAATCTCTTTAAAACCAGTTTGAAGTAAATGGCTGTGGTTCACCCTCATAGAGGCCCAGCATAGAAGATCACAAAATCACACGTGGCACCTTTTCATGCACCCCTCCCCCCGCCTGCCAATGTCCAAGGAGCCCCTTTACTGGGCACTCAGGACACCCAGCAGTCAGCTCCCTTTTCCCAAGGGACAATGGTTTTGACCCCTGGGACTCCAGTCCTAAAGAAAAGCCCCAAACGAGCAGATGGAGAGTGGGGTCTTGCTTGCTGCAGGCTGGTGTTGCTCTCTCTGTCTCCTTCTCAGTCCATGTCGGTCTGCCTCTTGTGTTCCACTCCATTCCCACTTCTTCTCACTGGCGCCGGGACTTCATCAGCTCTGGACACACATTCCCTTGGTGCAATGCACCCTGGGCAGCACTGGCCGTAGCTCCCGCCAAGTCTGTGTCCTTGGGACAATCAGCTTCTAGAAGAGTATCCCAAAAGGCCTCTGCAGGACAGCCAGGACTTGCACAGCTCAGCCGTGCGCTCGCCAGGCCAATATCAGTATAACACATGCAGCCGCACTGCCTGTGCACCATGGGAAGGAGGAAAGGTGGCCACTGGACCTCATCCTTGAAGCCATGACATTGCAAGGTATGGAAGTGGTAAGCATGCTCCCCTCCCTCTCCCCCCCCCCATCTCTTACTTTGCCAGCTCCGCATGGTGGCTGGTAAACCTGTCCACTAAGTCTTGATGGGAGAGAAGAATGAATATGTGTGACTTGTACAGCTGTCAAAGCTGGGGACAGCTCAGAAAGCACAACGTGGCTTCTTCAGGTGAAGCGGTGATGACAGATACTCTTGAAAGCCTTTCTCTTCTTTCCCTGTGAAATTGCTACCTCCACCAAGCCTGCTCTTCTGCTGCAGCCTCTCAGAGACTTTGCTGGATAACCACACACCCTCACATGCAACATCCTACAGTCTACCAGCAAAGACGGTGACCACGGCGGCCCGCCCAGACACGAGAGGCATGTCATTCCCATCTACAGGACACTCCATAACTACAAAGAGCACTGCTTCTAGATCAGAATGCACCAATGTGTTTCCACTGCACGCAGATAAATGGCCTGGCCGTTTTAAAGAATTTCCCAGAGACGCATCATTGCTGGAGAAGAGATCATATCACCACTGAGCTGGAATCTTGTTTGAGATGCATGTTCAGAGCACAGTGACAACAGGTCCACTCACACTGTGACATCACTTGGTGTAGGAATGGTGGATGCTAGTTCATTGGTTCTGGATAGGTAACAGTCAGTAAACTGTTCTCAATGGTTTCTCTATTCACAGTTTGGGGGTGGGGCCATCAATCCTTATTCCAGTTGGTATTCAAATGGCCTCTTGTGTGTCAACATTGAACTTACATCAGGGAAAGCTGGAGAGAGGGGTACCTTCTTCACCTCAGAGATGGGTATGGGGGTTGTTCTGGGCAAAGAACCAGCCATTATTTGCAGGGGGTATGTAGTCAAGGTCACCAACTCATTCCTTGGCTGGCAGCTGACAGTGATGAGAAGAGAGGAGGGTGGTGGGGGTGATGAAGCTGTGGGAGCTCCCACTCTCTGGATCGTTGTGCAAATCACAGGAGATATTGAATGAAGTGCCTCCAGGGTCCCTGATAGCTGATGACACAAACTTCACTCTTGCCAAGCCCCCACTTAGCACGAGGCACAGGGAACATGGCTTTGGAGTGCAATTTTCAAACCCACTCTAACCACTTTCAAATGGAGGCCTCTGCCTCCTAGATGCCTCCTCCCCCCCCCCCCCCCACAGGGAGCAGGACTGTGTGACATGGGAGGATCGAATGTGACTGGAAAATCTAGAGGGTGTAGCTCGTTGGGGCTGGGACAGTGGGCTGAGAGCCATACGGCTCAAGTTTAAGTTTGAATGTGCCCAGTTACATGTCAAATGACCTTGGGTCACTTGGACTCTCCAGGGTCTCTACTTCTTTTCTGCATAAGAGGATGGTACTTATGCTACTGCAGACCCACGAACTGTTACGAGGATCCAAATGTAACGCTTCAACTGTGAATACTCTACTGCAGGCCACTAAGTGCTCTGAAATGCACGGGCTTGTTATGCTTGCTGTACCAGCACACAGACTGTGCACACGCTCATCTACACACAAGATGCCCACTGATAGGCACATGCATACACACACATGTGCATGCACACGTGGACACACACTCATATACACATGCACATGCGTGCAGGCATCATTCTACTTCCATTGCGTCTTTGTTGTTGTTAGGCATCATTGTGTCCATTTTGACTCCCAGTGGCCCTGTGTTCAAGAGGCACATGGACACGCTGTTGGGTCCTTCGCCCTCTTTCCCGTTGTTGTTGTGCGTGAGTCCCTCGATGTGGCCACTGTGTTGGCTCAAGGAGGAGCTTCCTCATTGTCACCGACCTGCTTCTTCATCCAGCAGAACATTTCCCCCCAGGATTACTCCCTCCTCATAACACATCCAACGTATATGAGATGAAATTGCACTGTCTTCTCTTCTAGGGAGCATTCTGGCTCTACTTCCTGACAGCTGCTTTTGTTCTTCTGGAAGCTCACAGTGTTCCCTATCTTCTTAGCCCACATAATAAGTAAACCACAACTCTTCCCGGGTCTTCCTGACTCGCTGTCCAGCTCTCGCCTTCATCAGGTAGAAGTGAACCATCGACCTCAGAGTGATGTCTTGCCCTGCGGTGCTCCACAGCCGTCTTGCACAGTAGTGTTGCTCCCTGCAGGGCTTGACCGCTTCTTTCACGAGCTCCAGGAAGCCAAGTAAAAGGAAATCCTTAACAGCTTCCATTGCTTTCCCGTTTATTGTGATGCTGTTTATTGGTCTAGCCTCAGGTTCTTATTTTCCCAAACATAAAGTTTTATTGACAAATAATTTGCATATCATCAATTCAATAGTTCACCCATCAAGAAGGGTGGTACTCTCGGCCTTGGAACATTGTCTTCCTTCATGTACTCATCGCTATGAGCTCCCCATGCCCTGTACCCATCCCTGCCAGACCCTCAAGGATCCACGAATCTCTTTTACGTACCCTGGATTTCAGATACAGGAAAACATTGCAAAACAAAAGCGAACAAGAATAACAAAGTAAAATAGATAAAAAACCTTACTCAGAAAAGATTTTAAAACTAGAGTAAAGGTAAATGAATCATTAAACAAAAACTCACTGCCATCAAGTCAATGGGTCACTGACTCACAGCGACCTCCCCATGGGTTTCTGCGACTGCACCTGTTTAGGGGAGTGGAAAGCCCAGTCTTTATGCCACGGTGAAGTGAGTGGTTTTGATCTGCCAACCATGAGGATCGCAACTCAACATGCAACCACTATACCACCTATGCTTCCCCTTCAGTTTTAAAAATAATGAAACAGCTTAAAAAAGGATCAAAGGGGAGATCAAATGTGCCACAATACATGTTACAATGCTGTATTTATAGTGTACTTGTGTGTGTACAGCCATGTATATGACTATATAGCTGCTTTAACATCTTTGGGGTAAATAAAGAATCCCTGGAGGTGGGGTGGTACTTCAATGGGCTGCTAGCCACAAAGCCAGCAGATCAAAACCCCCAGAGGCTCTGAGGGAGAAAGAGGAAGATCTCTATGCCCACCGAGTTGCAGTCTTGAAGCCCACAGGGGCAGTTCTGCCCTGGCCTGTAAGCTCACCATGACTCATAACTGACCCGATGGCAGTGAGTTTGGTTTGGTTTGGGCAAATAAAATGCATAGTGTTGTGCCATTTTCCTGATGATACCAAACTAGAAACCTGCAAGTAAGGTGACTTGCTCAAAGTCATATCTCAGGTCTGGCAGAGACACCGCGCCGACCCAGCATGCCTTGCTTGGCCTTCTGACCAAATCATGTTGTCTGGCAACAGTGAATGGGAAACAGAAGGAAAACATAGTTAGGGAGGTAAGATGTTTTTATGTTTACACCCACCCCTTTACACACACACACACACACACACACACACACACACGAATACTAAAACCTCTAACAGCTAAAATATATTCCTCTCAATAAAGGACAGTTGACACCAGAACCTGAAACAGAAATGGAAAGACAAGGGGAAAAGAAAGTTTTTAGAATTATTTTTGTTTCTAAATTATTGATGCAGGTACATTTCTTAGTTAGCGACGGAGAAGTCACCTGTTGGTAAAGCGCGTTAAATATGCTAAGTACCTGCCTATGCATAATAGCTCTGAGTAATCCGCCAGGGCGCAAATGAGCTGTTGAATAATGAGAGCCCATCTTCCCGGGCAGCGCTGCTGAAAATAAATCACCATGCACCCTCCCAATCAGAGGGGTGTCAGACAAGGTTTTGACAAAACAGCATTGGCTCGCATAATTGGGACTCCATAAGTAAACGTGAGCACATCAGAAGTACTCGACTGCAGTTGAGGAGGAAGATAGTTTGTACTTTTAGGGTTCCTGAAATACACCCATCCTGTGCTCCTCTCTGATTTGAAACCAGTATCATGATGCTTAATTCTGTGTGGCTTCACAATCATAAAATCCCATACAACAGGTAGAATCCATCATCCAACCTCCTTCTGGTGGGTTTATTAATGTTTCTGATCTGAAGACTCTTTGGGGGGGGTGGTCCTTGTCTGGAGTCACTAGTACAGGAAACTTGATTGGCATGTTCTTGGGTCGTGCATTTTATACCCGAGACAAGGCCCAGAGAGTAGACGTAGGTGCTGAGACTTCTAATCAAGGAACTATCCTCACCTGTAAAAGTTACATGTCTGAAGGGACCAACTACCCCCAAGAAAGAAAAGCCCGAGTGGAGTGCCTCTTTCGGGGGCGCCTGCACTGGAAAAATTCTAGATCCTGGGAAGGGCTGTACCGAGTTCCAAGGGAATGTCTAAGGAATGCCATACCCACCGATACTGAAAGGAGATGAGGAGCCAAAGCCTTCCACAGGAGCCTGCAGTCTGAATTGGGACTTACAGCCTCTCAAGATGTGAGCGAACTTTCAATCCAGGAGACTCATCCTCCAGCATGACAGCAGGCATAGTGCACTGTGACGCCTAAGAGGGGTTGGGAGTTGGTTGCCAGACCTTTCTGACTAGTCCATCTTGATCTGGAAGCTCTGCTCAAACATGTCCACCACAGGGACACACTGAAAGTTGTCCTTTATCCCCATAGTTTAAGCACCCAAGATGTTTGCTAGTAGACTTTCTTTTGATTTTCACTGTTTCTCCTTCTTGGTGCTAGGCTGTGGGGTAGAATACCAGAACTCCCTCTTCCTAGATGACCCCAACTAAGCACACGGCATTGATGTGCTTAGAAGTCCAACAGGGACTCCCTGCCATTGAGCCAATAGCGACTCATAGCGCTCCTGTAGAACAGGGTCAAACTGCTCCCTGTGAGTTCCGAGACTGTGACTCTTTATGGGACTAGACTCATCTTTCTCCTGAGAAGCCTAACAGCAAAAGGATAAAAAATGGACAATCCTTTAGCTACCTCCCTTGGGAAACCCTGCCCTTTATCTACACAATAGAATGTGCCAAATGGCAATCATCTATCTAACTTTGACCGAACAGCAAATTTATGAAATCATCTAAGCCACAACCAAACATCTTGAGAGAATGAGTCGCTTAACCTGGGGACTCCGGACCATAGAAAATCACAGGGACTAGTCAATCGGCATAATATTGGTCCACAAAGATAATGTTCAACATCATACTGTGATGAGCAGGGGTCTTGAAAGCCTGCAGTCACCACATAAGACAACTGTTGGTCTCTCCCGCTTTGAAGGAGAAAAGAAGAAAATAAAGATACAGGGAACCATCCGTCCAAAGGACGAATGGACCACATGAACCTCCGTCTCCACAACCTTGAGCCCAGAAGATGGTGGCTGGCTTCTACTACCAACTGTGCTGGATAGTAACACAATGGGACATTCTTGAGTGGGAGGCATTTATGGAACAAAACTCAAAATAATAAAATAGACCAAATGTACTGTTCCAAGAGGGATTGGTGGAACCCTTGAGTCTGTGCCCCTTAGTCCCTCTTTAGGCTAGAAACTGAACTCACCCCGTGACTCAATGTTCATTTCAACAAAAGACAGGCCTAAAAGGCGACAGGTAACACTAGGAAGGTTGTGCTCCTTAGAACAATCAACCATCTGGGGTCCAATGGGCATTTGCCCACACAGCAAACCCAAGAGCCATGAAGGGGCAGAAAAGTAGGTCAGATGGAAACAGGAAATCCAGGGAGGATGTAGGAAGAGTGCTGTTGCACTGTGTGTGGGGGGAGGGTCAATCGATGTTAAAGAACAACAGTGCAAGTATCTTCTAATGGAAAACCAATTTTCTCTTCTTATTGTGGTTCCCTCAAGCCACAATAAAAAGTCTTTAAAAAAAAAAAAAAAGGATGGGACATCTGTATTCTTCTTACTTTGGCAGCACCGGAGCGAGGAGCCTCAGCCTTGTCAGTGATGCAGATAGAACATTGTGACTTGAAGCCTCCCCTGGCTCTGTAGCTATCAGCAATCTAGATGGCACTTGAGGAATTAAGGGGTCTGCTGGGAGCTGAGATACTACAAGTGCCTGTGACAATCAGGGACCCCCTGCCGTGCTCACTGGGTGTGCCTTTCACAAATGTCAAGAGCTAGAGGAAGGAGACAAGAGCCCATCTGGGACCTCAACCGAAAGTAGTGAAAGCCCTTGGGAACTCTATGTTGGTGTAGGGAAAGTGACCAAAAGTTAATATTTAAAAAGACAGCATACCGTGGAAAATCGACCCCTCTACACAAGTTCTGGGACCTTTGGGTCATAGAAGGGAGGGGCAGTGTTGCAGGTCTTCTGATGCTGTGATACAACATGAGGCCAGAAAGAGCCCTGAACAGTCTGCTGTCTATCCTGACTCCCATCTACCCCATGCCCCCCAAGAATGAACAGCAGGCATGGCACCAGAGGGGACAGGAGAAGGGGAGCTTGGAAACTAATCCCTGGTGTGTCAATAATTTTGTCCTAGGAGGGTCAGAAGGAGGCCTAGCAGTGCCATGAACAAAGCACTCAACTCCTAACCGAAAGTCGGAGGTTCAAACCTATCAGCCACAAGCGTGAGAGAAAGATGTGGCCATGTGCTTCCAGAAAGATTACAGCCTTGGAACACCGGTGGGGCAGTGCTGCTCTTCAGAGTCACTGTGAGTTGGAATGAACTCAATAGCAATGGATTGGGAGCTTGGGGAAGAGGGAGGGGCAGCCTGTCTCCAGCTTGCTAGCACTTTCACGGGCTGTTCCCAGAGCCTGACTGAGTTTGAAACCATCCAGCGTTTGGAGGACAATCAAAGACACTTGGGAAAGACTTGGCACCATCCCTAATTTCCATTTCCCAGGAGCAGAACCTGGTCTCAACCTAATTTGGAAACTTCACTGCTAATTACACACCAGATCAACCCTCCCCTTCCAAGTGGCAGCTATAAATGCACACAGTGGCCATCTGCCTGAACAAGGGTACCTGGTGACCACTTCATGATGGGGACTGACCCCAAACACTGGTCCTAGAAGAAAGGATTCTGCGTGTGAGCATTCCATTCTGTGGCCCGTTCTCATGCTTCCGCTATCAAGTATCACCTGCTGATCGCTGAGGAATGGCTGCTTTGTCTCTCATACCACCAGTGAAGAAAGTCTGTATTGTTTAACTGGATAGTAAGCACATGGGCACAGTCTCTCATGATGGTCAGCTGGACTCCAGCATGATTAGTTGTTGGTGTGCCATTGTAGGCTGGCCTC
Organism: Tenrec ecaudatus; assembly: GCF_050624435.1. NCBI lineage: Eukaryota > Metazoa > Chordata > Mammalia > Afrosoricida > Tenrecidae > Tenrec > Tenrec ecaudatus. The sequence continues at coordinate 4,806,030 of NC_134544.1, read as the reverse complement.
GAACTGTAGGCTCAGTATTGGTATTTCACTAACTTGTAGGGGCTTAGAGAATTAAGGACTTTTGAATTCCACCCCTGCCCCAAGCTTTGATCACCCAGGTGCCATTCCGAGGCAGGAAGCAGCTTCCTGGAGTTCTCTAGAAATGGCCAGTCGGCCATCTTTACAGCTCTGAGCCTCCAATTGGCTTTCTGTACAAAAGAAAACAAGGGGCACCGAGGAGAAAGGCAGAAGCAAATTCATGGGAAACAAAATAAACCGTGACTTCCATGAAATGGGCTTCACAAGGATTTATCCAAGCTGCTTGCAGGTGAAACCCACAAGTTCTCAAAGATTTGGATTTGATTTGGGATACAGTAAAGTGATAACAGAGAAAACCTCTGGTGTGAACAGAGCACAGCTCTCCATGACTACCAGGCAGCTCAGCTCACAGTGCATTGCAGTGACGCAGATCCAGGTCCACAGAATGAATGAGGCTCCGTCGATCATTCCATCCTTCAGTGGTCTGTGCACCATGCCCATCGTCCCCAAGAGGCCTGTGGAATCAGCTCCACCGAGACGGATTTGCCTCCAGTCCTACAAGGCTGAGTGAAAGTCTTTCCTGAAGGCAGCCTGAGGCTGTACATGCAGGGCTTTGTGTCCTGCTGCCACTATGGTTCCCAGGGTGACCTGTAAAGTGACACAGAAGGAACTCACTTTATCCTCAATTGTACAATTGCTGTGCCATATCTTTCATGATTTTGAAAAGTCTTCATCTCCTGCACACAACACCAACCCAAGAGCCTAGTGAAAACATAAACTTTGATTGGGAGCTTATTGCCGTAAAGTCATGTACCCTGTGTTAGCCTGGGTTGACTAGAGAAACAAATCCAGGGAGACTCATATATGTATAAGAAAGAACTTTATCAGATGAACATGGGGCCTCTACTCAAGTACTCCCTCAACACAGGAACACTTTGCTCTATGATACTGGCATTCCATGATGCCCACCTTCCCCACACGATTGCTGAAGACAAAGAGGGTGCATAAGCAAATGTGGTGAAGAAAGCTGGTGGTGCCCAGCCATCAAAAGATATAGCATATTGGGTCTTAAAGGTTTGAAGATAAACAAGCAGCCATCTAGCTGAGAAGCAACAAAGCCCACATGGAAGAAGCACACCAACCTGTGTCAATGGGATCAGGTGTTAAGCATCAAACGCCCAGAGCAAAAACTCATAATGTGAATGAGGGGGGAGTGCGTAGTGGAAGCCCAAAGCCCATCTGTAAGCAATTGGACATCCCCTTACAGAAGGGTCATGGGGAGAAGATGGGCCAGTCAGGAAGCAGTATATCACCGATGAAACATACAACTTTCCACTAGTTCTTTAATGCTTCCTCCCTCCCCCACCCCCACTATCATGACCCTAATTCTACCTTACAAATCTGGCTAGACCAGAGCATATACAGGGGTACAGATAAGAGCTGGAAATACAGGACAGATAAACTCCTCAGGACCAATATTGACAGTAGCCATACCAGGAGGGGAAGGGGAAAGTGGGGGGAGAAAGAAGGAACCAATCACAATGACCTACCTATAACCCCCTCACAGGGGGACGGACAGTAGACAAGGGGGGAAAGGGAGACATCAGCAGTGCAAGACATGAAAAACTAATAATAATTTATAATTTTCAGGGGTTCATGAGGGAGGGAGGGAAGGAAGGGAAAAAATGAGGAGATGATTCCAAGGGCTCAAGTAGAAAAAAACTACTTTGAAAATGTTGATGACAACATATGTACAAATGTGCTTGACACAATGGATGCATGGATGGATTGGGATAAGAGGTGTACAAGCCTCCAATAAAATGATTTATAAATACCACATATACTCAAATATAAGCTGACCCGAGTATAAGCCGAGGTACCTAATTATTACCTGGGAAACCAGAAAAACTGATGGACTCGAGTATAAGCCTAGGGTGGGAAATGCAGAAACTATTGGTGAGTTTCAATAATCAAAGCAAATGAAAATAAAATTACTGAAATTTGAGACATCAGTGGGGTAATGTATTTAAATATTTATTTTAAATAAAAACATAAATAAAAGGACAACAAGTCATTTAACATTAGTAAGCCAGCACAGTAAGTGGAAAATAGGTTCAACAAAAACAATAAGGTATCAACAATGATACCTTAAGAGTACTATTCCCTAAGCTCAATCAGCAACCAAGCTAAAATGTAAAGAGTTAAAATCCTTCAAAACTGGATTCCTCATGCAGAGCTTCAGCTGGTATGAGGTCATCACAGATGCTGTCCTCACTGAGATCGCCATCATCACCATCACTGCTGTCATTTTCATACAAAGTGCAGTCTTCACTGCCATCTGTAGCATTACTAATACTACATTTCTGGAAGGCATGTCACACCATGTCTTCTGGAATGTCTTCCCATGCATCTCAAGCCCACTTTGCTATTAACTCTATATCAGGCTTCATGAAATTTCTTCCTTTTGTTAGTCAGGCTTGACCAGATGACATCCATTCATGCCACTGACCCATGTATAAGCCAAACCCCAGTTTTTCGGCGCATTTTTGCGCTGAAAAACTCGGCTTATACATGAGTATAAAATAAATAAAGGGCTAAACTACCAAAAAAAACAACCAAGAAAACATTTTATGTACAAGAGCAATAGAATATTGAGAAAACATCCTAACCCAGTCCAGATCAACTCTGTAAGTTTGCTTTTAGCCCATATGCCTGATACCAATCTATAAAGCCCTCTTCACAAAACACATGCAATGATGTCAAATGCAGGAAGATCACAGGCCAGTGGGTGGAAAGCCTTGTGGAGCCAGTGGTGGTATAAGCCTCTGAGCACTGGTGTGGGTCTCCATGTGAATTCTCCAGCTCCAGGCATCTAGCATAGCTCCATGTGTCTTGTTGACAGGAATCTCGCAGGGAGTGAGTGAGTGCCCGGCTTCCAGCGAGCTATCTCCTTAGCGCCTCCAAATGAGGTCTCTACCCCTTCACTCTTAAGTCTCAAAGTGACAGCAGATTATGTAACTACCATATACCCCAAAGTGTGCATCAAGAAGTCCTGCCTATGGATATCAATAGCTATTACTTGGGGGTGGGGTGGGGTAGATAAGGAGTGCCTGGAAAGAGCCAAGGTCTTATCTCTCTCCTCCACGAGCGTATACCTAAGTCTCCACGACTGATTGTTGTTGCTGCTGTCAGCCTCCTACTCCTAGTGAGCTCGCCTACAAGCAGTGAAGCGCTGCCCAGTCCTGTACCAAGCTCACGTCTTTAGTTAGGTTTGCAGGAAAGGATTAGAGACCCTCCGCAAAATAGATGTCAAATTAATAAGAAACGTTTTCGTAATCAAAAGAAGGGAAAGATGCTACAATACAATTATGTAATATTAACCAGACTGCTTTACTCTAAAAGTCTCTCTGAGCCCATTAACATGCTAAGAAAACTGCAAGAGGTAGTCTTGCTGACAGGTTTCCCAACTGGAATGTATCATAAAGACATTTCCTCTTGGCTTATCTGAAGGGACATGTCTTAAACAGAACACACTAGATTACAGTGCTGTAATCTGAGGCGCCACTCCGCTCTAGGAAAGAAGAAGTATGCAGAATATACAAACTTGTCAAAATCACACCTCCCACCAATGCTGACTGGCTTGAATGCTACATGTTTCTGAAATAATATGCTAAAAATATTTTCTTAAATAAATATATATATATATATAACAGTTCACTTTAGTACTCTACAATATACATGTGTGTATACATATAGTATATAAACTATAGATGTGTACATATATAGGAACAGATATACAGAGACATCTATGTAGCAAATATATGTGTCTATGTACATAAACATATACAAGTATATCTAGAGAAAGATAATGAACTCTATGTGTATGCTACCAGTGATGATGACATATATACATTGAACTGTAACGGCCCCAGCAAAGAAATCACCAGCCTATGGCCACAGACTAATCTGTTACAAACTCTTTAAACTGTCCAAAAGCAAAGATGTCACCCAGAAGAGGAAAGTGCTCCTGACCCAGTCATGGTACTTTCAATGTGAAAGCTGAGCAATGCATACTAAGGCAAACCAAAGCAGAATTGGTGCCTTTGTACGATGGTGTTGGCAATGACAATGAAACCTGGATTCCAGAAGACCCACAAATCAGTCGTGGAGGAAATTCTGCCAGAAGGCTCTTCGAAGAGAGGATGATGAGACTCCAGGAAAGGAAGTCCTCTCACTTTCTCTTCTCCAGTCAGCTCTGGCTGAGTCCACTCAACAGCCACGGGTTGGCCTTGGCTTTGGCTTGGGTTCACATGGAAGAGAGCCTCTGTGCTCGAGTCAGCTCACAGAGCAGTGCTACTGGGAGCTTGTTCTCGCTTTCCGTGGACCGAAGGGTCAAGTCGTGGAGCTTCACTTCCTCTGAAACTTTGCCGCCAGCTGAAATATCAGTGTTGCATACACCTAATTTTATATTTCTTTTTTGCCAGGACTACATTTTTCTGTTAGGGCGATAATCAAGCTAAGTGTTTAACATGAGTAAAGATGAGAAATTAAATGTTAGATCAAACTGTATCTTCAGGATTAAAGAGCGGGAAGGAGAGCTCATCTCTTTTCATGAACCTGTCTCATGCCAGAGTGACTTGACTTTCGCTCAGTTATGGAAGCCAATATTACCCCTATGTAACTGACAGCAGCAGCAATAGCAAGACGTTGTCTCACATCCTGGGCCCATGTTATCAGGAGAGCCCGGTCCCTGGAAACGAATATCATGCTGGCTAAGACAGAAAGTCGGTGAGAAAGACTGACCTTCAACAAGGTGTGAAGGGCAATACTAGGAGAGTAGAGGGTGAGTGGGTTGGAAAGGGGGAACCAATTACAAGGATCTACATGTGACCTCCTCCCTGGGGGACAGACAACAGAGAAGGGGGTGAAGGGAGACACCGGATAGGGCAAGATATGACAAAATAATAACCTAAAATTATCAAGGGATTATGAGGGAGGGGGGAGCGGGGAGAGAGGGGATAAAAAAAAGAGGACCTGATGCAAAGGGCTTAAGTAGAGATCAAATGCTTTGAAAATGATTAGGGCAAAGAATGTACAGATGTGCTTTAAACAATTGATGTATGTATATGTATGGATTGTGATAAGAGTTGTATGAGCCCCTAATAAATGTTTTTAAAAAATATATTCGCTGAGCAAAGACACTCAGATGAAAGAAAAGGTCGTGTGCATCCTGTTGGGCAAGTTCCATGCAACCTGAGCATGGCGCCTAGGGTCATATTGTACAGGCAAAGATCGGAGGCTGGGTATGAAACACAGCTGCAGGGGGAGCTGAGAAACTGAATACTGACTGCATGCTGCGAACCCATTGGCACCTCTTTGCTTCCATCTCTTCATTATTAGGATGAAAGTATTAGCTGTAATTCCTCTGTTCATAAAGTAAATGAGAAAGACTCACATGCTCTGTCTTGAGCAAGGTTTCTGGTCTATTAAAAGGCTACATGATCAACATTAAATAAAGTGTAAACACAACGTCTTGTTAAATGCCTATTTGAAAGTCAATATTGGAAAGCATGTCCGTTTAAAGGGCAATGGCATTCTCTGTGCCTGATGAAGATTTAAGGGAATTGAATTAGCAATTAAGCATTTGTTAAAGTCTAGAAAATACTGGCTGGAGATTTATTATGAGAGAGAAAGCAAAGCCTGAAGGAGGGGCATGGTGGAAGACAAAACCAGGAGCCGGGACAATGTCTGTGGGGGCCATGGGAGATGAAAGCCAGTGGAGAAGCAGGTTGGCCTGCAGGATGGCTGTCTCCATGAATCAAAGCAGAACATGGCGGCCCCCAAGTGGCAGAACATTCCCAATCAGTGGCAGGATGGATGCCTTGCTCCAGGAAAGAAAAAATATGAAAACTCTCTGACACCCTCAGAAAGCCTCATCCCCAAGCCACCCACCCACCTGCCAAGGGCAGTTCAGAGCAGCTCTCGGGTCCCATGGAGACACTCATTATTCCTCTCGAACCTCCCGCCCATTCCTGTTCCCAAGGGCAGCTTGCCAATATGGCAGCAATATCTGTTTCTCTCAACTTGGGCAGGGTGTCGTGGACATTAGGAGGGTTGTGATCAGACTGATAGGCGGGCATACATTAAGATGACCTTCCTGGTGTGTGAGCTACATTTCTGCCACCCAATCTGCTTTGCCAGAAAGGCAATGTCTTCCTAGCACTAAGAGCTTAAATTTCACCTTGTCGGCACCTGAAAGGTTCTTGGCTGATGGCCACACCTCCACTACAATTAGGCCTGCTATTGTGGAAGCAAGAACCGTGGCCTCTTCGTTGTATCCCCAAGAACACACGATCAGACCTAACAAAAATCAAACAAGCCAGCAAGCAAACCCACTACCCTTAAGCTCATTCGGACTCATGACCTCCGAGTGTAACCAAACGCAACTGCATTCCACGGCGTTCTCTGGGTGACGGTCTTAATTTGGAAGTCATTGGTTTTATTCTTGTTACTACCGTGGTTGGGAATAGCTGCCGCAGAGCATAGAACTCATTGAACGATTTCTACAGGCCCCATTCGGGGACGAGGGGTCCACTGCAAGCTGTGCGACCTTTCTCCTCATCCTCACGGATCGGCCGCCATCCGCCAGCGTGGGGTGACCACATAACCAGGTCTTTTCTCTAAGCCACTGCTGGGGGCGCTCAAACTGGCCAACCTGCAGGTGAGTCGGCCAGCACAAACCATTTTTACCACCCTGGGTCCATCTATAACGCATGCCCAAGAAATACAGGCTACGTAGCCTGCACACTAAAATAGTCGATGTTCACTGATGAGTGACCAAAGATTTCAGAACATTTGCCTGCAAGACATGGACCAAAGGGTGGCGGTGTGGAGCCCTGGGTCAGATGGGATGAACTCTGGACTGGATGGAAATTGGGTCCAAGCTAGCTCTGACATTAACCCCCAGCGTCACCCAAGAACGCCGTCGGTAGAGCACCCCATGCTCCCACGTGAGACAGAGTAGGTGGAACAGGTGATACTGGGCTGCACCTTTCCGTGGGCCTGGTCTCTCCACCCCGCATGAGCAGCCACATTTGGTGCTGAGCTACCAGCAGGCTGCCCAGACCTCCTGGATGACGGCTCTCAGACACGGAGAATGTGACACAGGACACGTTCCCAACAAAGTGTACCTGCCTGGGGACACAGGCTTTACCGTGCTTTCAAGTCCTGCTTGACCTCCTTCAAAGTGGTCTAACTGAAGAAAAGAGAGAAGTATGTCTTTGATGGGAAGCATTTTTTAAGTGGAGTCTATCTCGAGAGGATCTTTTTTTGAAATCCTGGCAACGCTGGTCCTTGTTTCCTGCCAAACCCAAATGCCACTCTGGAGAAAGGGAAAAGAGTACCAGCTGAGTCATAAAATTCACTTTTCCCTATGAAAAGCCACTTACACAAAATTCAGGAGTATCTTCAACTAATTCAAGTTTACAGGACCTGCAAAGTTCACATTTAAAAAATAATAAGCTACAAAGGGAAGTCTATTTCTAATTCACACTTACATTGGCATCTTTATACATATACACATACACACACAATTTATTTTACTTCTGCTGTTGTTGAGAATGCATACAACAGAATATGCACCAACTCAACAGTTTGCCCGATCCAGATCAGTGACCTTGGTTACAGCCCACCGAGTTGTGTGACAGTTCTCACCCTCCTTTGCTGCGCTGTTTCGCCAACATTAGCATAAACTCGCAGCCTCCAAGGTACCTAGCGAAGCTTTCCAGTTGTTGTTGCCAATTTGGTGGCATACAGAGAGCGCTTCAAAGAGTACAGTGCTCAAGAAAGACATTCTTGCCTAGTTAAGCTAAACTACTCTTGGTTTTCAAGAAGATCCAGGGGCTATTTTGAGTTGAAGGATTGAAGGTGATCTCGGGACTGCATGAGAGTTTTAATGACCATGACTGATAACCATCCATGGACTTATGCCCAAATCCTTGAGTCCCCCACTAGCTGAAAGTTGAAAGACACAGCCAGCTCCATCTATCTGAATGAGTCAATGCTCCCACTCCACTCAGCAGTCAAGGCCATTAGCAGAGACTTTCCAGGACTCCAGCTATACCGCCCTACCTTACCTGTGCCTCACTGGATTGTCCTGACCTTATGCACCCTGTGCTGACCTTGACTTTCCATGTGAATTCCCAGCCCCACCTCGATCCTGGACTCTCTGGTGTTTGAGCTTGAGTCCTCACAAAAACTCTGATGTGGCCTCCGGGGTCTACTGCCAAAATCCCATTCTCTCTGAGATACCAGCCCTCCACTCTAGCTTGAGTCCTAAAAGCCATCCTTTGAGTCCAGTTATATCAGTCCTTGAGCATCAGAGATCTGGTCTCTATTCCTTTTCCCTGTTCGCCACCAGCCTTGTGGGCTTTGGTGAATCACAATGGCCCTGGCCTTTCATATTCTCGTCTGTGAAGTGGGAACAGGGACACATAGAATGGGGACAAAAATTGAACTGTATTTAAAGGATACAGTGACTTGCAGTATGCACAGAGATATACAAATGCAAGCGATTGGTGGTTTTTTCCTTCATTACAAATGATGTCCAGGCTGACTTATCCTGTAGTCCTACAACAGATGTTTTAATACCCTCAAGTCTCATCCTCAGAGTTGGACAGCACGGCCTTCTTTCTGTGTGACAGGTGTGATAGGTAATCCCTTCCCTGTGCCACAAATACTTCCTGGGTAGAGGGCAGGGAATGTCGCCCTGAAAGCCAAGGGATGTGTTGAAAGTTGGTCTGGATGGCCTTGGTCACTGGGCCCTTGCAGACAGCCCTCTAGCAAGGTAGAGACTCAAGGTGGACAGGCTCCTACCTTGACCACGTTGCTGGGGCCCCCAAGGGATTTCAGCCCAGTAATGAGGTCTCTTCACACTAGATAGTCACCAGGCTGGGAACTGAAGATGCAGTAGCCCCAGAAAAGTCCACCACTGGGAGAAGCATCCTTGCCACAGGCCTATACTGCCTGATGAAGAGAAGACGGCTCAGTCTGCACCAGAGGAGATCGCTTCCCTCAGGGAGCTACTACAGGGTCAGCTGTTCCTACTATTGCCACTGACTGCGAGGCCACGGGGAAGGAAGTCTCTCATGCTCTCTGTCCATGTCTGTCTTTGCGCACCAGGACCATGAGATGAGGGAATCATAGAACATGGTCTCTGTTCCTAGCTCCAAGTGCTATTGGAAAAGAAAGCATGAGCTGGTTACATCACAGAGCTGGGCTTAGAAGCCTAATGGAGGATCTGCAGGAACATCTGGCCCCTGGGGCACATCTAGAAAGGGCAGAGCTCAGACTTCAGAGAAACTACAGTGCACCTGGAAACCTTGTACCACTTATCCCAAAATATACGATGGATTCAAACCATGCCAGTACCATCAGCTGGTGCCCATGCCACCTTTGCCCCAGAGAAACTGGTCCGTCAAAGCTTTGCACAGTGTTTGTCATGCCTATAGTTTGAAAGGAAATTATGGGGTCAAAACATACAGCAAATATCTTAGTTATATGCAGCAACTATAAGAGAAATCACAAATTGATGGCTTTAATAAACGGAAACTTATTTTTTCATAGTGTAGGGGGCTACAAATACCAAATTAAGGGTCCTTGCTCTGGGGATGAACTTTTATATATTGGTTCTACGGAAAGGGCCTTGTCGCCTTTCGAAATGTGTGGGCTGGATTTCTATGGAGTTCTCCATGTGTCTTGGCATCTCTATTCCCCTGAGTCTAGGAAGTTCTCAGCGCAAGAGACCCGGATCCAAAAGACATGTTCTGCTCTTGGCTCAGCTTTCTTGCTACTAAGGAGGTCTGCTCGATTACCTCTCCTGTTATCTCTTGTAAGTTAAAAGATAATGCAGGACGCACCCCAGGGAAATCCCCCTTACATTGGATTATTGTTATGACATAAGTAAGGATATTGCACCCACGCTAATCCCCTCAAAATTGATTGGCTGATGATACCACATCACAGGGGAAGAGGTGCATACATCATTACATAACTGGCAAATTACATCAGTGCATAACTGCCAAACCGCTAGGAATTATGACCCAAGCAAGTCAACGTTCCTAATGCCACAACCCTTCAATACAGTTCCTCATGTTGTGGTGACCCCCACCACCACCATAAAATTATTTTTGTTGCTACTTCATAACTATAATTTTACTACTGTTATGAATCAGGCGACCCCTGTGAAAGGGTCATTTGACCGCCACAAGTTGAGAACCACTGATGTAATCCATGACCACAAGAATACCATCATTTGCCTCTAAACTTCTGAACGAAAAAAAAAGAGTGAGCTCAGAAACAGGAGAATATTCTCTGAGCCCTGATGATGGGCAGCACCAAACTGCAGTGTGACCTTCATGTGCTCATTTCCCAACGTAGAAAGAATACCTCAGAGTTCAGGCTGGGTTTGCTTGGGAGTGACCTTGCTCCTTCTCCCAGGTCCAACACCAAGGTTTCCAACCCAGCATTCCCATGGACAACCCTTGATGACTTAGTCAGGCTGGGTGTCTGAGGTTGACCACGCAGATGGAGCTTCACTTCCTGACAGTGAGTGTGCTCCTTGTCCATCATTTCCACTTCCCTCCATGAGCAGAAGGTGGCTGCTGACTCTGCATGGCCATCCTGTCCAGAAAGCCATGGGCCCTACTTCCCAGTTGGATTCAGACCAGTCCTGGAACTCAGTCTCAATGAGAGTCAGGCACCACGTTGAGTACCTCAACAAAGGATTGTCACCTGGAGAAAGGACGCAATTTCAATCAGAGGGCAAGGTCTGGCAGAATTCTAGAAATGACATGTTCCAAACCTTGCATCTCATTCATCCCCACACCCTGGATGAAATAGGTACCCAGAACCAGTGGAAAGATGCACAGATTTATTCTTAGAACAGGTGGTGGGTTTGCTCTGCACTGTCAACATATCCTTGTCTCTTGTAATGAACAGCAGCATGGTGAGGGCACTGGGTGAGGAAAACTGGTAACTGCACACCCCCATGACAGATGTCCAGAGAAGACAGGATCCCAGGGACCTTGTCCCCATAGCCCCCCTGCCACCACATTTCCCTCACAAGCAGCATCCCTCTTGATAGCCAGATGACCCAAGAAGCTCTGTTGCCAGGCTCCCAAGGAACTAGTCCCCCCCCCCATCACCTCCACCCACTCACATTTCTTTCTCACCCAAAAATAAATGTTTGATAATAGGGGAAGATAGAACATATTTTAGGCACTGTGAGGACAAAGAAAGGATGGAAAGGAACCCTGTAATTTTAACCCAAGCTATAAGGAGAAACAAAAATGCATGTTGATTTTTCAGGCGTTACAAGACACTCCTGTATTTGGGAGACATGAGTAAGAATTTATGGTAATTGTTTTATTCGAAGTCAGTTGGGGGTTACAATCCACATCTGCACACCAGAATCCCTCTCCACAACTTTCCAAGAACCACACACCTCCAGCTCTGTGCAGTGATTTACAGCCCAGCGCGAGGCTGCCTCAGCTCCAGGCAGAGCTTTCCAATGAGGAGGCTGACACGGCCACACGCACACTCCCGGGAACACAATCAAAATGGAGATCTCAGAATCCTCTGCTTCTCGGGGCTCTGATGCCGTTTATTCAGTGGCGGTTGATGTGTTCGTTGTCTAAGCCTTCCTAAGGAGACATCCATTACGGTGTCACCCAAAAGGGGTGTTGAAGTTCCAGCCCCAGCACCCATCATCGTGACCTAGTTTGGAAACGGGGGCTTTGAGGGTGTTATTAGTTAACATGAGGCCCTACTTGAGGACTACTTGTATTTGTTAGTTATTGCTGTCACGGTTCACCAAGTAAATTCCAACAGTGATCCTTTAGGTTTTGTGTCAACTCAGCAGGGTCATGATCAGTGGTTCGTCAGTTAACACCTAGTAATCCCTCGTGACTTGACCTAACACTAGGTCATCATAGCCAGTAGTTGCTTACTACCATAGAGGAATAAGATTCCCCCAGAATGACACACCTTTCCTCAGGTCACAGCTGTGATGCAATTAATTACCTGGAGAGTGTGGACTGCTTCCAATATAAGAGGAAAACAGGAAAATTGTTTGCCTTTCGCTGGTCTGGATCCTGCTTTTGGAAACTGTCTGCCTTTTGCTGGGTCTGGATCCTGTATCTGGCTCTTTGACCTCTGGTTCTTTGGGCATGAGCTAGCAGCCTGCCATACTGCCTGCCAATCCTAGCAGTCATCAGTGACCTGTCATCTGAACCACTGAGACGTATCTGACTGTGCTGCCAGAAACCCTTCCTTCTGACCTTGGGTTCAGTCCTTTGCAGGAAGCACCAGCTTGTGGGTTTCCTGTCTATCATTAGCCCCTGCAGTTTTGAGAGCCAGAAGCCTCCAGCCTAATATCTGACACATGGACATAGAACCTGCCTGGACTTGGACACGCCTGCTTCTGTAACCAGGTGAGCCATTTTCTTAATATAAATGTACATGTGTTGCTAGGTGCCATTGAGTCCATTCCAACCCATAGAGACCTTATGGACAACAGAACAAAACTCCACCTAATTCCAGGCCATCCGCATAACTGTTCCTGTGCTTGGGCCCACCTCTCTTTTGCTGCCCTCTAATTTACCAAGAATGATGTCTTTCTCCGAAGATTGGTCTCTCCTGACAACACGTCCAAGTCTCACCACCCTGGCTTCTAAAGAGTATTCTGACTGAACTTCATCCAAGACACATCTGTGTGTTCTCTTGACAATTCATGACACTTTCAATCTTCTTAGCCAGCACTGTAATTTAAAAGCATTAATTCTTCTTTGGTCTTGCTTACTCAATATCCAACTATTATAATTATAATATAACACATAATATAATGTATTGTATAATATACAAAGATATATTTATATATATACATATATACCAGTGGGACATCAAATATATGTACTATATATGTATATAGAGAGAGAAAGTTAAATTTAACCCATTTGGTTTCCTTCAAGTGCTGCTATTCTTAGGGCTGTGGAGACTCTTCTTGTCCAAGTCCTTTGTTGACTTTCTCCATGACACTGGAAAACATGTGCTTCAAGCCTGGAGAATTAAAGATCAATGAAGACTTAGAAGACTAAAATCACATCAGATTCAGGATAGAAATATAATTTTTCCCCTAACCCCAAGACACAGACTCATAGAGATCCTATAGGACTAACAAGACTCTCCCATAAGGTTTCCTGCCCTCTCTTCTTTCTGACAGGGTGACCTGGTCTCTTTGATCATGGATTCTGGTCTTTCACTCAGCGTCCAGGTGCTTACACTGTCATGACTGGGCTCCTTACTGGACCCAGGTGTCTTCACCCCATCTGAGTGGGGTCCTCTAGAAGTAAAGAAAGATGCTGACAGGAGGCAGACAATGACATAACAGCCTGAAGATGGAGTTATGCTGTAACTGTAAGCCAAGAATCACTCAGGGCTACTGCAAGCCAGGAAAGACAAGAATATGTGCCCCTCTTGACCTTTCAGAAGTAACAAGGCCATGCTGTCCCTCAGAACTTGTGCTATCAGCCACCAGAACTGGGAGTCAATGCATTGCTGTGGTTTAAAGCCGTTCACCTGGTGGTACTTGTCCAGCAGCCCTAGAAAACCAATGCCCAGCTAATACACGCACTCCAGCTTCCTGTTTCCAAGCTTGTCTTAAGAGCCTGCTGGTCTACTACGTAAAGCAGTGACACCTAATAGATAAGGCCATTTGCCAGGTTTACCTGCAGCTTTGCAAATCAGAAAGGGGGGAGGGATCATGAAAAATAGATGAGGTGGGAACTCAGACTTAATCAATATGGGTAGATGTAAATTAAATTAGACCATAGCTTGAGTAGATTATAGATACAACCGAACAACAGAGCAAAGGAGTCGATTCTTATTATTAATTTATTTGAAAGTATTTCAGGAATCACATTTGCTGTGATCCAAATGTAGAAAACAATGGTAATGGGAGGAATGAACCCAGAGTTCCGGAGCAGAGGGACAAGACACTGAAATAGCAAACGGACTTTGTGCGCCCAGCACACCCCTCTCCTCAGCGTGAAACTCTCTACAGAGGCACGGACCACAAGGAAGCAGATGCTGATGGAAAAGCAACCCCATCAGACTGAGCTGGCAGGTCCTCACTCCTCCCTAGGTGCTTAGCTGGAAGGAGTGCACAGTGCTCAAAACCTCTGATGAGCACCGAGGATGTGCTAGTTTGTTGTGACTTTTATTTCTCCAAGAGATGGTCATCCTTCTGTAAATTCACACAAATATCCCAGCCGCTGCTATCCACTGAGTCAGTACTGACTAATTTGCCCCCTTGCGTGCCACAGAGAACTGCCCCGTGGACATCTCGAGGTGGTGAACCTTCAGAATCAGATCACCACATTGCCTTCTGAAGCTCTTCTGAGTGAAGGTAAACCAGCAAGCCCTCAACTCGCAGTCAAACACTTCACCCAGATCCCTCAATCCACTCGCCGTCCTTGCCTCTGAGGACCTGACTTCGTCCATGTGGACACGTTGTCAGGAGAAACCAGTCCCTGGAGAAGGTCCTCACGTTTGGTAGAGAGGCAGCGACAAAGGAGAAGGTCTTGACCAGATGTAGTGTGACACGGTGGCTGCATCACTGGGTTCAAGCACAGGAACAGACAGGGCAGTGCTTCATTCTGTTGGTATCTCTTTGTGTCGGAGAAGACTCATGGCACCAAATGACAACAACCTGTCCCCACAGGCCCTGGTGGTCATGCACTGGGCTGCTAACCGCAAGATCGGCAGTTTGATTTGAAACTGCCAGTCTCTCGAAGAGAGAAAGGTGGGGTTTTCTGCTCTTGTAAACAGTCTCAGAAGGCCCCCGGGCAGTTCTAGCCAGCATTACAGGGTCACTACGAGTCAGAATTGACTCAAGGGGGTTGAGTGAGTGACATGCGTACACATGCACATACACACACCACTACAATTATACCTAAGAGAACAACAAACATCTGAGTGTCTCTCTCATTGTACACTGCTGGCCCTGTTGCTCGAGACTATTTGTTCGGTTCTGTAATGTCACCAGGCCAGGAATCTCCTCTCTGCTCCGTTTTAGCCATTTGGTTCCCTGGAAGCGCTGCTATTCTTAGGACTGTGGAGAGCCCAGGTCTCTCTCTCTCTGACTTTCCCTGTGACCTTGGAAAAACATGCGCTTCAAGCCTGGTGAATAAAAGATCAATGAAGACTTAAAAGACTAAAATCACCTCAGATGAAGGATAGGAACCATCTGACCAAAAGTCATCCCCACACTCATCACCAGAAATTGTGGGATGTGATAGAATTGCCGTCACATTTTAGCTAAAGCAGAGAATGCACACAATCATCCACTTTCTTCCTCAGGGGTTATTGGTTTTCTGGAGGGCAGCTGCTGCCTTTCAACAGAAAAACAATGACAGGGTACTTGTGCTGCTGCTCGTTGTCCCTTTGTCCTGTGATGCTTGTATTGGCAAGACAGGACCCCCAGGAAGCCCACAGCCTCGGCTGGGGAACAATGCTGCAGCCGATGGCTCATCAAGAATTGAAGATACACTTGAGAATCTCAAAGCCCTAAGACCCAGGACGACACTCGCTGCAAGGTGCCAAGGAACCGGAGATTCTTGTGCACAAATCGACTCTACATTGTTGACGGAGTGCAAGCAGGAGGGTGTCGTCAGAGATGACAGGTACATCTTCGTTTTTGAACCAGAGCCAGTCTCAGGCAAATATCAGAGGACCAGAGGCTTCTGGGGTCCCGTGCCCATGATGGTCTTCCCCATAGATTCACACTCCATATTTTACTTCTTTCCAAAATGAAAAAGCTTCTTGCTTGATAAATTGAACACAATCATGACGAAATACATGAGTAGTGCAAGGTGTAAGGAAGCAAAAGTCGCCGGCCTAAAAGAAGCAGCATTAACATTTGATGCATATCCTTCATACACCTGCCTTTAAATGCACACACACACACACACACACACACACACGCACACACACACACACACCGGGACAGGGAATGTTATGTGTCAATTCCGCCTATGGGTCTCAGCAGATTGGCAGACAATGGACTGAATGTTCTTCTGTAATATAACACAATGTTCCTACTTTCCATGGTGTGATCTGATCGGAGCAGCCAATCATTTAAAAGGAGGTGTGGCCTCCCCTCCACCTATAAATGAATATTTCAGGACGTTTCATTCTCTCTCAGCCCTGCACTTGTCTTGTTGCCTGACCTATGGTTCTTGGGGTGTATGCCTGCAGAAGCCTCCAGCCTACCACCTAACCTGCAGGTTTTAGATTTGTCAGTCCCTACAACTACATAGGCAGGAGAAATCTTCATTCTGGATCCAACCCACACCTTGCAGACTTGCCACACAATTATGTGAACCCTTTATATATGTGTATGCCATTTATATATTTTCTTATACACTTCACTGATTTTTTCTCCTCTAGAGAACCCACACTAACACACACACACACACACACACACACACACCCTGCGCTGCTTTATTGCTTTGCTTCCTCTCTTGGGTTGTGGGTTACACCTTGCACTGCCAACTGCAAAGTCAGCAGTTTGAAACCACCAGCTCTTCCTTAGGTAAGACAAGACTTTCTGCCCTATAAAGAGTCACAGTCTGAGAAACCCAGAGGGCAGTTCTACTCTGTTTTATAGGGTAGCTGTAACTCCTATAAGTGATGAGTCAGGATTGACTCAGAAGTTTGAGCTTTCTTAATGATCAGTACATTACCAATTTTTAAATGTTTCTTTATATATAAAGAGAAAGCAAAAAGAACTGAATTCATCATGCAAAAATATGAAGTATTTGTTCATTATATTATACAGTTGTCCTCTCTCCTTATTTTCTTTCTTATCTCTTAGATCTGATCCTGAGAGAATTACATTAACATCTTTCCACTATCTTAAGCAAGGTCTCCTTGTATTTCTAATATTTTTGCACACATATATCTTTACTTAGTATGCTGATTGGTACATGTAAGTCTACGGTCGTTCTTCTTCGTGGACGGATATTTTGTCATGGTATAATGCCTTTATATATGTAGTGCTTTCACCCTTAAACTCCTGCTTGTTTAGTGTTGCCACTCATGCTTCCTTACTGCTTCTCTTGCGTGTCTAGGATTATTTTCATACCTTGTACTTCCTCTTCGGAACCTTAGGTTTTCCTTGCACTGGTTTGACTATCCCAGTCTCCTGGTCTTAATTTTACTGCTCCCCTGTCTGCTATGACTTCCCTCCTGGGTACCTCTCAAAGAACTTACAGCCCAATACATGTTTCTGCAGTGTTCTGCAAAGCCAGCCAGCAAATATTTCCCTCCATGGAGAAGTGTATTTTCCCACCTTGCTCCCCTTCCCACTATGGCTCTACGAGATCGATCTTGGGGATGTTTTTACTTCGTTCTTTGTCTCCTTACTGTGTGTGCTGCTGTTGGCCACCATCAAGTGCCTCTGAGTCCTGATGACCCTCTGTACACGGGAAGAAACATGCGGGCCTGCATTATCCTCACGATTAACAGCATGCTCGAGGCCAGCCTGGCAGCCATTGTGCCGGAGCTTCTTCCTCCCCCGTGCTGGCCGCCCACCTCCCCAAACACTATGCCTTCCTCCAGCATCCGAAACCCCCTGGAGACGCTTGCAAGGCAAGTGAATTCAGTTCCTAAGACTGGCACTGGCTCACGTTGGGGAAGTGGGTTCCCAGACCTTTCTTGCCAGTCTGCCTCAGGCAAGAAGCTCCTCTGAAATCAGGTCACCATGCGTGACCCAACGCACAAATCAGAGAATGACTGATACACTGGCATTTGGATGGTGACTCTCCTAAATGACAACTTCAAAATATCCCTTTTATCCTACTCAAAGCAAACTCTTAAGTTTGATGATTTAATTTTATATTTTAACACTTTTTTCCTGCAGAATCATGAGATTATTTTTAATTGAGTCTTTCTTTTGTTTCGGTACCTTTGTGTTGCATGTCCACTGTCCGGATCCAGGGACTCTTTGTAATACACTTAGGTTTAACTCGTGTCACTGCTGCAGGATTTAATGCCAACTTCTCCGTTTCCTCATCTGTTGATCTCCACACCGAAGTCTCTGCAGTGATTCATGCATTGTTTGGTGAGAGTCTATTTTTAAGGGCTGTCTACAGATGGGGTTTATGGATGATATAATCTCTGAATCCTGAATATTTGCACATTTCTTTCACCCTGGCAGGTGATGATATCTTGGCTGGGAAAGGGTTTCTTGAAATAGGAACTTCTTGAAAATATACAGTTCTTATCTGAGGTGCCTCCAGGGTTTCAGATAAGCAGATCCTAGTCTCTCTCTCTCTCTTTCTCTCTCTCTCTCTCTCTCTCTCTCTCTCTCTCTCTCTCTCTCTCTCTCTTTCTCTCTCTCTCTCTCCTTCTCTCTCTCTCCCTCTCTCTCTCTCTCTCTCTCCCTCCCTCCCTCCCTCCATCCATCCATCCATCCATCCTCCCTCCCTTTTAAGTACCCTCTTCATTCAGTCAAGAAAATATGAAGATTTCTCTTCAACCTGGAGCGTGAGAAATTCCACTTGTGATTGTCAGGGCACACTCCAATGTTGCCAAGGCTTTGAGGGTGGCCAGGGACATTCTCATTGCTATGACTCAGAACTGACTCACTAGCCACCACTAACAATAGCATGTGTAAGCATGTGTCCTTTCCATCAGCCCGGAATGGCTCTCAGGAAGACGTCTGACTCGCAGGCTCAACCCTCATTCTGTCTCAGGTGCAGGTTTGTTGTGGTTGAATCATTGCATCTTCTCCAGGGGGTCCTTCTGTAACTGGTCCTGTTAGCGGGTGACATGTCCAGAGTCAGTCTTCATCTCTCTTAGTGTTTCTGTTTGGTGTTTTGAGATATTTTTCCTCATACTCTTGCAGGCACTAGTTCCACCATCAACAGTTATTTATTCATTGTGTGTATTGATGTGATCCATAAGAAATGTTTGAAACCAAAGGACAATTTTTGGGTATAATTTATTCAAAAGTTAGTAAAAACGGAAGAAGGTCCTCTGTGAGATGGTGTGGTAGTTACATCATCTGTTGTCAATTTGAGACTTAAGAATGGAGGGGTGGAGTTTAGCCTGGCAAACAGGTTGCAGCTTGATGACCTCATTTGGAGGCGCCAAGGAGATGAATATCTCACTGGAGACGGGACACAGGTTCACTCCCTGCAAGACATGCTTGCTGACAAGACACATGGAGCTACACTAGAGCCCTGGAGCTGCAGGAGTCGCTTAGAGACCACTGCCAGTGCTGAGATGTCTCTACCGTCATTGGATCCATAAGATTTTCCACCCACGGCCTGTGATCTCCCTGCATTCAGCGTCATTGTATGTGTTCCATGAATCTGCAGAGGACTTTATAGATTGATATCAGACCTATGGGCTAATATAGGACTTATGGACTTGATCCGGGCTGGGCTGGGATGTTTCTTAATGTACAGTTACTCTTTATGTAAAGCTCTCTCTTATGCACATGAGTCTCCGGGGTTTGTTTCTCTAGTCTTCTGAGACTCACACAGTAGCCTCAAGCACAGCAGCACTTGCATGGCTGTCCCTGGGCCAGGCAGTGTTCGGTGCTCGTGTGCTGTTGCTTTGTTCTGTGGGTCAGCAAGAGTTGGATCCAACTGGACCACACCTAAGAGCAACCACAACACTGCCTTTCCCAATGTCTTGAGAACTTTATCAAGAAACATGTTAAACCTATGAAAATATTAACATTTTCATGTATTCAGTACACTCTTACAACATCAATTCAATACATTCATAACATTTGTAGAAATTCCTCTTCTAATGATGCAAGAATGCTTCTTGTTGTCTCTGGTAAGGGGATATACTGTCTCTAGTTATAAAGTCTTCTGTGATAGATTAAAATATCCTCCAAGCTTTAATTAATTTGCTAACTCATCTTCTCTTCTTGCCCTCCCTGGTTACTCCTTGTTTACTAGTTTGCTAGTTTCCTAATACTGTAAGAAGATGTGTTGTTTGCGTGCATGTGTGTGTGTGTGTGCGTGTGTGTGCGTGTGTGTGCGTGTGCACACTGAAACCTATGTCTCTATGGACAACCTCAGTTAAAAAAAACAAAGAGGACCTATAACAAGAGAGAGGCAAGGACAAAATAATCACTTGTGATTTTCAGAGAACAAACAAAAGGATAAAATGAAGGTTTTGCTTTATTAGCTTTTATTTTATTTGCTTTAGACTCTCCAAGAAGCCATCTTTAATCTCCAGATATGACAGAGCTTTCCCCAATGGAACATGCCTCCAATTTGTAGAATGTTTTATTCAGGGCTTTTTATATGTGATTTCTCGTTTACACCTTAATGCCATTGAATTTCCTAGGAGGTTAAAATCTGGCTAAGAGTTGCTAATACAACCCTTCTAAATTACCTATTTCTAAAGAGACAGAAAAATCTGGACTATTCTGATTTTTCATCCTTTAATCCCTCCCATTATGTCTAAGTGCCTTTTTATGAGTTAGAAGAATAAACATTTACCTGGCATTGTACCACACTCTTATTGTAACAAAAAAAATCCAAAGAGAAGTCATTTGTCATGAGTAAAATGCAGGAAGTTAAATAATTTGAGATTCCACACATTTTTCATGCTTGAACTGATACTGTTAGTGCCTATCTGTGGACAACACCCCGGATACACTGGTCACAGATGATGGGTTTGACTTTGCATCAAGTGTGCTGCAGCCCTAGAGGAAGGCAGGTGGGAGCGTGGCCTATCCCAGCTTGTTTCAGAAGCTCACTTAAACTTGAAAAAGCTGAGAGCATTTTAATTGTTGTCAACAAAATAGTGTTCCCTCTCACTAGAGGAGCAATCTGAGGGCATTCAGGGAAGTCCAAGCAGAACGGCCCTGCCATTCTGTGATCTCACAGTGTGGCACTGTATTCAGACAGAGGAGGGAAAAGGGTGTCAGTGAAGTAAAGACTTGAGGAGAACACGCTTACAATTTAACCAGCAGCACCAGTGTGGCAGGGCCACAGTGAGGGAGATGACACCAGCGTGGTGGCGGAACCCAAGTCTGAGGAGGCAGGGGGAACAAGGTGGGCAAAGGGGCTAGAACCATGGACAGCGCCCTTCCATTGAGCCTTCCTTTCAGACTGGTGGAAGCTGTGTTGGTTGGTGATGTCCTTCCCAGAAAGGCCATTGAGCGCTCCTTCTGAGGGCTCTCAGGAGCAGATCGGTCCAACAGTGATGGCTGTCCTCCTGATGTACCAGGGCTCCTGAAAGAGCAGGCTGGCTGGCCCATTCCAGGGCTGAGAGTTGATAGCAGTGGGTGTGGTTTCCCTGGTCAATGCCAACTTCCTCTGGGGCTTCTCCTCCACTAGAGCCATGTCAGAGGTCTTTTACAATGTCCCTGCTTCTTGGTCTTTGTTGAATAGTTAAGGTGAGTATTCAAGCCACAAATGCAGTGAAATCCTGATAAACTACAGAAAGTGCACACCCTCACTCCTCACTTCTTAGCATGGCTGGGTTCCAAACCAGTTAGTTAGATGAAAATGGAGGATGAACAGCTCATGATGAACATCTGCCAGAAGTCATCATTATATAACTGCTAAATTACATCATCACATAACTGCTAGATTGCATCATTAAACAGCAGCCAAAGTACAGCAATCCTTAACTGCCAAACCACTGAGAACCATGGCCCAGCCAAGTTGACCCATGACCTTAACCTCACGGCCAGCCTTGATCTTGCCTCACCCCTCAATATTGCAGCCAGATGGACTTTGTTAAAGAGCAGATCATTCATATAATAGTTGTTCTTTTGTACTATTGTCATAAATGCAAACTGGCAGACAACAAAATAGTCAAGATGTATGAGTTGGGCTGCCATCTGTCAGGTCAGCAGTTCAAAACCACCAGCCATGCTGAGTGGGAAAGACAGGGCTTTCTCCTGAAAAGAGTACAGTCTCAAAAACTCACAGGACAGTTATACCCTATCCTATAGGGGCACCAAGAGCGGGCATCAACTCAATGGCAATGAGGTTGGGTTTGGAGGGAGCAGATATGAGATTAAAGGAGTCACAATCATGAAGGACAAACAAAAGAGAACCAGAAAAAAATTCCACAATATCTTTTCTCCTTTAAAATGTAATCTCTAGAGAAAAGGGGTGTCATCTTCTAACTCATTTGACTCTAGGGCCTTCTTGAGTGTGTGGTTTTGTGTGAAGAAGCGGAATGGCTGCAACTCCTAGAGGCCCAGGAGCACGAGGAGCCCAAGGTGGCATCCAGGGAGGTGCCAGCCCCAGCCTGTGGGCTGATTGGCCTCAGGGCCAGCCTGCTTCATCCAGGACAGCATGAGAAGTGCATGTCCCTGTGGGTAGGTTCCAGATTAATTGTCCTGATCTAAACCCTCATCTCGGCACTGTAGTGAGCATTTATCACTTCCCACATATCACTACGCACAAGTCTTTGTACATGCTGTTTTCTCTACTTGGCTGACGCCCGCATCACCCTCCTACCCACCTTTCCCTGGGTGACTCTTACTCAGCGTAAAAGTCGGGGCCCAGGCAGGCTGACATGGTCAGTGCTCCCTCTCTGGGTTCTGTAGTTGAACATAGTGCAGTTTTCATCAGATCCATCCTACAGGCTGTCTCTGATTGAGCTACAAACTCCTTGGAAGTAAGAGCTGTGCCTTGTTCAATGCTAACTTCCCAGCTCCTTGCATTGTGCCTGGTCAATGGTTGTTCATATTGACTGAAGGCATAAATCTTCCTGTCCATCAAATGTAGCTTTCCCTTCTATTATAACCAGAATGTTACTACTTTCATACCCTACACATAATCGAAAGGCAGAAAACGCTGACTCATTTGGGTTATAATTTTAGTCAAAAGGAGATCAGGAATTGTGAGTATGGTAGATAGGATATATTCAGTAATATGGTACAGCACATGCTATTGCTGTAAAATCTCTTATCCCAAGCCCATGCCCTCAATTCACCTTAATCCCTATAAACGGTCTCAAAGCAATCATTAGAAACATTATATGCCTTAAGAAAAGCTAATGAAGCCTGGAAAACCTGTTGACTTCATAGATTATTTGAGAATCATTGATTTTTAAGTGTGATACCTTATATTCATAAGGTTTAAATTTTTTTCAATTTTGGTTTATTATAATATGAATAAATGTCCTCATTTGATGCTATTTGTTACTTAAAGCATACTAGTAGATTAAATTTTTCAGAAAAAAATCCTTCATGATATGTTCATCCAAGGATTGTTTTCATTTTTAAATGTACTTTTAGGTAACTTTGGTGAAAACTTCATGGTACACACGTCATAAGACCCTGATTATATGCTGTTTGACACTTTAGTCTCAAACACTGCCTTACAATTGCATAGACTCTCTAGGATTTGTGTAGATACACGTTATTAAAAATAGACATTCTGGTGGTACCTTGTAGGTTACTTCTTTTGTAGGTTACCTGAGACAACTGAAAAGTGAAGTATCAAGATAAGAGAGAAAAGACACATAGCAAGTGGACTTATTTCTACTAACTGACCTTAGTGGAAAGAATACAGAAGACAGATGGGGCTCTCCACTCTAATAAAGCGTTAGAGTCTCAGAAACTCCCTGTCCCATTGGGTCGCACTGAGGTGAAATTGAGTCTATGGCAGTGAGTGAGTAAGCAAACGACTGAGTGTGAGTGAGTGAAAGAAGAGAGTTTCAACCTTATAAACTTGATTTAGAAGAATCATTGCCATAAACACATGTCTATGATGAGATCAAACTGCATGAATAATGGATGTGTTAATCATATGAATTATTTGTCCTAAAGTTGACACAAGCATCATACATCAGTGTTAACTGATGCAACTGCATCCACATTTTCCTTCTACAGAGTTCCTGCTTTTGTCAGCTACCGGGCAATCCCATTACGAGTAACAGTTGACTTCTCATCCAAAACAATGGAGGCCTGAAGGCAATAGATGACATATTCAAAATTCTAGAAGATAAAACAAGATCAAACATCTTATATACATCAAAGCTTCATCTCAAATGTAAAGACAAAGTAAGAAAGCGATTCCCCCCAGATAAGGAAAAGCTTAATGTGTTCCTAGATGAGGCAATTTAAGACAATTACTAAAGGAAGTACAAGTTGAAAGCATTATTTTCTCTTTACTGATTTCAGGGAGAAAGGACATAAAGAATATGAGCCCTATAGAAAACAAAAAACCAAATGAAATATATAAATCCAACCCTATCAATATGAACATCAAATATAAATGGATTAAGCAAGCAAATAAAAAGGAAGAGATTGTCAGCTTAGGGTTTTTTTGTTTTGTTACTGTTTGTTGTTTTTTTTTCAAACCTAACTCTGCAAATCTAATCTACCTACAGGCTGCTCACTTTAGATTCAGCAATAAAAATAGGCTGCACATAAAGAAATGAAAAATGATATATCATCATGTCTCTATACCATCAGAAAAATTAGACCTTGAAACAAAACCAAAAAAGTTACTGAAGAAAGAGGCACCCTTTTCCGTGATGGAAGAGTCAGTTTATCCAGTTTATAGAACACCTGTAAGCATATATGCAAGAACAGAACCCCAAAACACCTGAAACAAAAACTGCCAGAATTGCAGGTCTCCCTCAGTGACTGCCCTGGAGTCAATGCCATCTCATAGTGACCCTAAAGGAAAGGGTAGAACTGCTTCTCTGGGTCACTGAGACTGTAAATCTTTTCAGGAATAGAAAGCCCTGTTTTTCTCCCATAGAGTGGCTGGTGGTTTTAAAGTGTTAACCTTACGGTTAGCAGCCCAATGCATAACCTCTATGCCACCAGGGCTTTGGGAATTGAAGGTAGAAATAGACCATTCAACAATCATTTTTCAAAATGTCATTCCACCAACTTTCAATAACAGCCAGATTAACTAGGCAGAAAATCAATTAGAAAACCGAAGATTTGAACAATGCTGTAAATCAAAGATAGCAAGCAGACTTGACCCCCGAGCAACATAACTCATCTTCTCAAGAGCACATGGAACATTCTCCACCACATCCAGACAGAGCATAGGGAAGAAACCTGACACAAAATGTGCTCTCTCGCCAGCATGGAATACAATCAGAAATGAATAAAAGAAAGAACTTTGGGAGTCCACACGTGTGTGTGGAAATCAAACAACATATTTCAGGTATGACAAAATGCTCTAAAATTGATTATAGTAATTTTTACCTACTCTGAATTATACAATTTAAGTGATGAATTGTATGGTACGTGACTTATCTCTCAGTAAGGCTGTTTAAATTTCAATACTTCAACACACACATGCATTCACACACTCACATAAATACACACACCACCCACTTCCATATTAGTAAACATGTGAAAGAAGCATTTTTGGAGGAAAAAAAGGAATAGTTAGACCTAATTTGCATCAAAATATTCATTTAGGTAGTAAGCTCCTTGGTGTACTGAACAATGACTCTAGTCATAAAGTATCTCAAACATCTCTGCCCAAGGTGTCCCAAGGTGTCCTGCCCAGATTCCAGAAATCCTAAATCAGATTGCTACTCACGAATTCTTTTTGATTTTCATCCCTTTCCAAATAGGAAGGTAATTTTGAAAAAGCCTCTAGATGCAGCTATGATTCAGAATGGTGTCCTCAGTTGCTTGAAAATAAAGAAATTGTTTTCGGGTTGCATAAGTCAAGGCTTTCTCTATATCCTCCACCAAAGTGTGTAGTCTCAGAACCTGTTGGTATGTGGTTGCGATAGTAATAAGACAGGACGTGGAGGCACCATTTTTGCACGTTCTCCCATCTACCCACATCTTTAAATTTACCACAAAGCCTAGGCTGAAATCGGCATACAAATAAACTCTAACTAGCAAGATCAGGGTTCTGTCGGGCATAGGCCGGAAAAGAGTGCAATGCATGCCAAGCAGTTTCCATTAAAACTGGCCAGCCACCAGGGGCAAATGGAACACAACCATGAGAGCCTGACCGCTGCCCTCCCTTGACTATGTTCTGCTTGCCAGGCACACAGCAGGGAATCTTTCATGCAGTTGCTCATGTCGTGCTCAGGGGAATGTCACAGGAAGTTGCTAACATTCCTGTTTTCCAGAAGAAGCAACTCTAAGTGAAGGGGTTCAGGTGATGTCTCCACAAGCCAGGCACCCACCAGCTAAGAGGAGGGCCA
Source organism: Tenrec ecaudatus (assembly GCF_050624435.1). Lineage (NCBI taxonomy): Eukaryota > Metazoa > Chordata > Mammalia > Afrosoricida > Tenrecidae > Tenrec > Tenrec ecaudatus. The sequence continues at coordinate 4,779,768 of NC_134544.1, read as the reverse complement.
GGCCTTTCTTCTGATCAAGCAGCCTGTGTGCACACAGTCCCACACTTTACTGAAACATTGACATGGTTTTGTTAGTATTGGGAAAGGCCACATTGCCACCCTCTTCTGCATCTTTTCCCCACATCCCACCATACACACACAGTCCTTCTCCCCATTACCCCCTTGGACACCCCTGCACCTCTCCTTGACTCTCTCACTGTCCCACAATCCAACATGAACATCCTGTCCCCTGGTCCAGTCTCCATTCCGACTGGTTGTACCTGCACTAGCCGTCCTGGTTGTTAGGTATTTCAGTATCACCTAGGCCTGTCCACTCTCCAATCTGCCATGTGCAAGGTCGGCACTATTCTCTCTCCTCGCTCTCGAGACAGAGCCCAGTGGATGACTCAGCTGAGACTGCTTCCCGTCCAAGCCGCCTACCTCTGGGCATACTCTCAAAGGTCAGCGGTGCTAATTGCTATTGCAGAATGATCCCAGCCCGCAGGAGTGCACACGCTCAGAGTGTTCCTACGGCAGCAGCCGGCACTGCTGCAGTGCCGAGACCCGCATGAGCACAGCAAGCCTGGGGAAGAAGTCAAATGGAAGGATCAGGAAAACCGATATTTGTCACTAATGTGTTTCCTTCTTTTTAAACTTCTTTTTTTAATTAAAATATCATTTTATCAGGGCGATTACCGCTCTTATAACAATCTACACATCAATTGCATCGAGCATATTTATACATATGTTGCCATCATTGTTTTCTCGACATTTACTTTCTATTGAGCCCTTGGTATCAGCTCTTCTTTTTGCTGCTTCCTTCCGCACCCCCACCGGGTGATCCCTTGATAAATTATATATATATATATATATAATCTTACATCGACTACTGTCTCCCTTCCCCCGTGGTTTCTGTCTTTAAACAGCTTATTGTAAATTGAGTGAAGGTTTAGAGAGATTGTCCGTTTCCATTCAACAATTCACATGCATTTTGTTTCATCTCATTGACTGTAATCCCTTCACATGTCCCACTTGCTTCCCGTTTCCTGTTTCCACTCATCCTTCATTCTTACCCCTTCTGAACTTAGTCCTTCCTACCCTTTTGGTCTCAACTAGGTGATTATTCTAATATTCTTGCTCCCCTTAAGGCCTGTCTATTGTTGGCTAACCATTGAAATGTGTGTGTGTGTGTGTGTGTGAGTGATGTTCAAATCTGAAAAATGACTAAGGGTCTCAGACCAATAAAATCTTTCTTGTGCTTTTGAATTGCATTCCACATATTTCTCCCACCCTACCTAGGACCTTCTGATGCAATTTAATGCATTTCCTCTTCAGCTGTTATCAAAATTGCCATTGTAGCCAAGGCACTGAGGAATCTGTCACCTTTAACAAAGCAACAGAGATGCTTAATAACTTTCTTACAGAAGTCTCTGTTGTGAGGTGAAGGGTCTGAATACCATGCAGGTTAAGTACCATCCACAAGGCAGGGAGGCAAGTGAGAAAGAATTAATGAACTAATCCTGAGGGGACAGGATAGTCTGTTAAGCCGCTGCCTCTCTGACTTGATCTACAATCATGAAGTGAAATTGTGGTTGCTTCAAATATCCTGACCCAAGCAATGCTTTCTCTTGAAAAAATACCTGAAGGGCAAAAAGGAAGTTCATCTTATTACTCTAGTTATGACTTCTCTATTGCCATTCTTCTTTTCCTCCTGTTTGCGATCCTGGGCGTCATCAAAGAATGAGGACACATCCTTATTCTTTTTGACTTTGAGGTTTGCAAAAGTCAAAACCTCAACAGCTTGGTGGAGCACAAACCTACCCTGCACACCTGGAATTGGCATGACACCCATCCAACTTGACCACGACTCTCAAATAACCTTCAAATAACAACTATGGTGAGTTTGTTACAACTCTCGTGGTGCGTGTCCTACTGTGTGGTGTTCGTGTGGCTGAGATGCTGGAAGTGATGCCACCAGGATTTCAAGCACCAGCAGGGTCACCCGTGGCAACCTCCAGGCTGAAAAAGAAAAGCCTGGAATTCTGCTTCCAAAATCAGCACATGAAAGCCTGATGTATCGTAGTCAACACTGTCCGTTTGAGCTCTGGAAGAGGAGTTCCCTGGGTGGAAGGCATTCAAAACACACAGTGGCTGCAACAGTGGGCTCAAGCAGGTCCATCATCATGAAAATGATGCAGGACCAGGCAAGGTTGTCTTGTGTTACAGATGGGGTGGCCCTCCATGGTAGCCACCAAACAGCCCCTGACTACCACAACAGGAGCAGATAACAATACAGGACGGTTGAAAACCACTCTCTCACACAGCTCAATATGGCTCACAGTAATTAAGGGCATTCCTGGGCATACATGGCTTACTATGACAATGACTCCCTAGCAACACCAGCAGTTGGGTGAAGTACATTTGGTTCCTTCCCGTGGAGAACGGAGAATGCTGAGGCCTGAGAGGCAAAGACTTTCGCAAGAACTCACCAACTGGCAAAGATGGAGCAAGGACTGGTAGGGTCTCCAGTGGGGAGCTGCTGGAAGAGAAAGAAGGGGGCCAACACCATGACCTTCAGGTGTCCCCTCCCCTTCCAATAAGATGACCACCCATTGCTCCTCTGCTAAGAGTTCTGCTGGGATCAGTCAAACCAAGTATCCTGTTCTCTCCATTACACAGGACTCCACCCTTCTAACTCAAAGGCCAAGAGTGAGTATTGTAGACTCCATACTGACCACACCAAGAAGCATGGTGAGTCCATCTCAGCGCTGGACCTGAGCATCTCTTCCACGGTGTTTGACAGTATCTCATCTGCACAAAATCACATCCACCGAAGGTAGTATCTCGCTACCAATAACACGGTGGTACTACCCACCAGAACAAGCAGCACTCTTTGGTGTGCCTGCCCTGTGCTGCCTTGTTCACAACCCAGCAGCCAGTGGAAGGCATGTGGGTTATTTGGGTCCAAGGCCACAAAGATAGGCACAGGTTGAGCTTATTCAACAACGTAGATTAATTGCCAATCTCTGCCTTTGATCTCCACACAGACTTAAAGACTAATTTAAACATCAGAGGAAGGTGACGTGGAAAGAATGATGCTATCCAACTTCTGCCAACTATTACGATTTCCTTAAAAGATGCCATCAGACTTTTCAACTAAATTCAATCTAGGATTAACTGGCCTAGCCCTCCTGAAATTCCTTAAATCTCTGCGAGAGAATGCTAAGCTTTTTAAAGCTTTAAATCAAAACACTGTTGACTTTTAAATACCTGAAGCTAAAATAAGCTCTGGAGAATGATTTTTTTTTAATTGTAAAACTCTGACAGCATGTAGTTTAAGCTTAGCTTTCATTGAATTGCCCAAGTTTTCCCTTTCTTTCTTTAAAAAAATAATTGTTTTATTGGGGCTCTTACAGCCCTTGTAACAATCCATACATCAATTGTATCTAGCACATTTGTACGTATGTTGCCATCATTTTCAAAATACTTTCTTTTTATTTGAGCCCTTGGTATCAGCTCTTCTTTTTGCCCTCCCTCGTAGACCCTATATAAATTATAATTATTTTCACATCTTACACTGTCAGCTGTCTCCCTTCACCCATGTTTCTGTTACTCGTCCCCAGAAGCCAGAGTGGTGGGGGAAATATCCGTCAGTCATTGCAATTGGCACCCCCTTCCTCCTGCTTCTCTCCCCACCTTCACCTTCCCCTCCTGGGATCGCTACTCCCATGGTTGCTCCTGAGGGATCTATGTGTCCTGGATTCTGTGTGTCGAGAGCTCTCATCTGTACCAGTGTGCATGCTCTGGTCTAGCCAGATTTGTAAGAGAGAACTGGGGTCAGGATAGTAGGGGCGGAGGGAAGCATTAAAGAACCAGCAGCATGTTGTGTGTCTCATCACTGCTCTACTGCAGCCTAGCTGACATGTCTCTTCCTTGTGAGCTTTCTGTGAGGGGATGTCCAATTGTCTACAGATGGACTTTGGGTTTCCACTCCAACCCCTCTTGCTCACATCAAAATAAATGTTTGTTTTGGGTCTTCTGATACATGATACCTGATCCCATTGTCACCTCATGATCACACAGGCTGGTGTGCTTCTTCCATGTGGGCTTTGTTGCTTCCCTGCTAGATGGCTGCTTGTTTAATTTCAAGCCTTTAAGACCCCAGATGCTATACCTTGTAATAGCTCAGCACTATCATTTTTCTTCACCACATTTGATTATGCACCTATTTTGACTTCAGTGATCGTGTCAGGAAGGTGAGCATCACAGAATTCCAGGTTATTAGAACAAAGTGTTCTTGCATTAAGGGAGGACTTGAATAGATGTCCAATGTCTATCTGCTACCTTGATACTTAACATTTAAATATAGGTACATAGACCTATATCACTACTGTTATATATTAATGTTTACATATATGCATGCCTATATTTATACCTCTATAAATGTCTTTTTCCCCCTAGCTCTTTCCTCTATTTCCTTTTACTTTCCTCCTGTCCCAATATCTTGTTCCACCTTCATTCAGCTCTCAGTAATTCCTTTCAGCTACATTGCACTTAATTACCCCCCCCAACCAGTCATCTACACCCTCCTCACCATCAAGTTCAGATCTCTAGTCATTCCCTTGTCCCTGAGGTTACTGGCTCCCTCATCCTTTCCCCCACTCCCATGTCCCCCCAGAACCATCAGTCCCATTATTTTCTCCTTGGGATTGTTTATCTTGCCTATCTTCTATAGGTAGACATGAAAAAAAAAAAAAGAAAGGTTACCTATATGTAGCTCCAGGTATGTCTGCTGACTTTTGTGTATGTTTTCCAATCGATTCTGATGAGGGCTCAAGCCCCACCATCTGAGTCTGAAGTCTACTTTGGGGATCCCTCGGGGACTTTGTTGCTTTGATCCCCTGGCTTCTCTGTGGAACTCTGCTCATGTTTTTTGCTGTTGTGGAGTGGCCAGACTGCTGCTTGAGTTTTTCTTAAAGTTTCTCTTTTTTTAATCATTTTATTGGGGGTTCATACAACTCTAATCACAATCCATACATACATCCATTGTGTCAAGCACATTTGTACATTTGTTGCTATCATCATTCTCAAAACATTTGCTTTCTGCTTGAGCCTTTGATATCAGCTCCTCATTTTCCCCCTCCCTCCCCACTCCCCTTTCCCTCATGAACCCTTAATAATTTATAAATTAATACTATTATTTCATGCCTTACACTGTCTGATGTCTCTCTTCACCCACTTTTCTGTTGTCCATCCCCCAGGGAGGAGGTTATATGTAGATCCTTGTAATCGGTTTCCCCTTTCCACCCCACCCTCCTGGTATCACCACTCTCAGCACTGGTCCTAAAGGGATCATCGTCCTGGATTCCCTGCGTTCCCAGTTCCCATCTGTACCAGTTTTTCATTAAGATCTCCGCTTGTTTTTTCTCCAGAGAGCTGGTGACATGTTACCAGAATGAAAGTCTACATGTTTCTCTGAAGCCTGGACACCAGTCTCCAGCAAGTACTTGTAGAGGGAGGGAGGGAGGGAGGGAGGGAGGGAGGGAGGGAGAGAGAGAGAGAGAGAGAGAGAGAGAGAGAGAGAGAGAGAGAGAGAGAGAGAATAACACTGAGCTATCCATAACCATGTTCAAATTCTTAGCCTGTTATTTTGATGAAAAATGTCTACCTTGATTTTCTCACACTGTGAAACCTGCAAGAGTCAGAACTCAATGAGAAGGCTCTGTGTTTCTGGTTTTATCTGGATCAACCAACATTTCTGCGCTGGTCAGGTGCAGCCTTACCACTTGTCTGCCGCTCCTTCCAAGGGAAAGAGTTGCATTTGCCTTCTCTGTCAGGCTTCTGCCGGACATTGGTCCTGGCTTTCCTAAGTTTTACTGTACTTATGTATACATGCAAGACTCTAAAATCAGTGCAACAAGTAGTACTTTAAGTTTACCTTCAATCATCTTGTCTAAATAAGATTATGACACAATTTCTAAGAATTTTGTGTGCTCTTCCCTCAGATATCTCTTAGGGATAGCTAGGTTATTTAATATTGTATTTTAATCTTCTTTTCCACCTGAGCATCCAGAGTACAATATTTCTTTGCTAACAGAAATCATGTGCTTCTTCTGTTCTCAAAAGCAGGAGTCTATCAAGCATGCCTGTATCTAAATGCCTACAGAGTATGCCTGCCGCAGGGTCAATGCTTAATAAATAAGAATCGGTTAAGTTAATGCAAATTGTAAAGGTCAATGTGTGTGTGTGTGTGTGTGTGTGTGTGTGTGTGTGTAAAATAAGAAACTTCTTAACCAAATCCGTATAATAGAAAGTCTTTCAAGCCGCTTGTCTGATGCAAATGAAGTTGTATCTTCAATAAGAAGTAAGAGAAGCTTTAAGAAATTCAGGGAGGGGAGAAATGGATTGGAAAGGTAGTAGAAACCTCAACAGACCCATAGCCATGGGAGAAATAGACAAGGTAATCAAGAGATTAACAACAACAACAACAAAAAACAGGACCAGATGGCTTCACTGGAGAATTCTACCAAGCATTCAGGGAAGATCTGACACCAATCCTGCACAAACTTTTCCAGAACATAGAAAAGGACAGAAAACTCCCAAACTCTTTCTGTGAAGGTAGTATAACTCTGATACCTAAAGCGGGCAAAGACACCACAAGAAAAGAGAGCTACAGACCAATATCCCTAATGAACATTGATGCAAAACACCTTAGCAAAATATTGACCAATAGAATGCAAAAGCATATTTTTTTTTAAATTCAACATAACCAAGTGGGATTCATACCAGGGATGCAGGGATGGTTCAACATACGAAAGACCATCAGCATTATTTACCACATTGGCAGGAAAAATGATAAGAACCACATGATAACATCAATCGATGTGGAAAAAGCATTCAACATCATCTAACACGCATTCCTATTTAAGACAGTCAAGAAGATGGGAACAGAAGGGAAATTTCTCAATATTATACAAGCCATATATGAAAAAACAACAACCAATGTGGTAGTTAACAGAGAAAAAGACAAAAACAATTCCACTGAAAAGGGGGGGGCAGACAAGGATGCCCCTTGTCCCCACTCCTATTTAACATCGTACTGGAGGGCCTAGCTAACAATATAAGCCAAAGAAAAGATATTAAAGGTAATCATCTGGGGAAGGAAGACGAGAAATTATCATTATTCACAGATGATATGATTCTATACATCAAAGAGCCTCTAAACTCCACAAGTGGAGTGTTGGGAGCAATAGAGGAATATGGTAGAGTGACAGGATACAAAATCAACAAACAGAACTCTACTGGACTATTCTACACATCAGACAAAATCACAGAAGGGACTATGAAAAAGGTAGTACCCTTTACAATAGCCAAGCAGGTTATTTAGTTAGGGATATACCTAACTAAAAAAATGAAAGATTTGTATGAGGAAAATTATTAAACACTACTACAAGAAATCAAGAGTGACCTCAACAAATGGAATAATATCCCATGCTTGTGGATTGACTGACTCGATATAGTAAAGGTGTCAGTTCTGCCCAAAGCACTATATAAGTTCGATACTATCCTAATAAAAATACCACCATCCTTCTTCAAAAAACTGGAAAAACTGATGACCAACTTTATATGGAAGGGGAAGAAGCCCAGAAATAGCAGAAACTCCTGACTTTAGCAAGTACTATATGGCCACAGTAGTCAAAACACTGTGGTACTGACATAATATTCAGACCAATGGGAAAGAGCTAGAGACCCAGAAATAAAAAGATCAGCTTACAGGCAACTGACCTTTGATAAGGGCCAAAAAAATATTAAATGGGAAGCACATGCCATTTTCAATAAATGGTGCTGGGAAAATGAATATCTACCTGCAAGATCCTTACCTCCCTGCATGCACAAGAATAAACTTAAGGTGGATCACAGACCTTGAGATAAAACCCCAAACAATTAGAGCCATTAATGAGGAGATTGGGACAAACCTGAGAACCTTGGCACAGGGAATACATAAGCTATAGGAAATAGGGAAAGATACAAATACAGAGGAGTCACAAATAGATAAGAGGGATATACTGAAGATAAGACACTGTGTACATCGAAAGAATTCACCGAGAGTAATAAGAGAGCCCACTGACTGGGAAAACATCATTAGCAATGACACATCAGACAAAGGCTTTATTACTAAACGCTACAATACTTTGCAAGCTTATAGTAAGTAAAAACTAATTGCCCACTAAGGAGGTGAGCAAAGAACCTGAATAGAAATTTCACCGAGTCTAAAATCTGAATGGTCAATAAACCTATAAGAAAATGTTCCCAATCATTAGCCATAAGAGAAATGCAAATCAAAACAACAATGAGGTACCACCTAACACCCTCAAGATAGCCCAGTTCAAAAAATCAGAAATCAACAAGTGTTGGAGGGGCTGTGGTGAGATAGAAACTGTCATCCACTGCTGGTGGACCTGTAGGTATGTACAGCCACTATGGAAATCGATTTAGCGATTTCTAAAACAAATGTAAATTGAGCTACCATATGAGCTAGGAATCCCCCTACTGGGAATATACTCAGAAGAAGCAAGAAACAAACCATGGCCAGACATCTGTACTCCAATGTTCATTGCGGCACAGTTCACAACTGCAAGGAGTTGGAAACAACCCAAATTTCCATCAACAGACAAATGGATCAAAAAAACTGTGGTACATACATGCAATAGAGTACTATATATTGCTAAAAAGCAGTGATGAACACATGAGGCATATCGCCGAGATGTGTGGCACGAGAATAAGGCACTGACCCACCCAAGGGGAGAGCATTGTTTTCATCTCCTCAAGGAAAGAGAGACCAGACTTAAACCCAGTGTCCCGAGATGTGCAGCATGCCTGCATGGAGTAGTGAGCCAGTGGAAGGGCCTGAGGGCTTGGCCCTGATACCAGCTACGTGGGCAAACTGCCCCTCCCCCCAGAAGAATTTACTTTAGAGGATCACACTAAAGCTGCAGCTAGGAGAGAGGGACATGTCTAATCAGAGCACATGGGAGCAAATGAAGCGGGAGGAAGAGCCAGTGGAGCACATTCAGGCCCACCAGGCCTGGAGGACGATATCACCCAGCCAATGCATAGAGTGGGCCATATGGCTGCTCCCACTATGAGACACTCCGTCCCTCACTGGCCCAGGGCCCTATGGGGGAACAACACTGGAGACTCAGTGTCAGGACTGGCCTGGACTGACCTCGCGACACCGAGGCAAACCACTAAAAGCATGAGGAAGAGCAACTGTAGGAGCAGAGAAGGGAGCCCCTGGGGAAGTACAAAGGACAGATTCTGGGGCCAGAGCATGGCACCCAGCAGACCTGACTGAAGGACACGCCTAGAGATCAAAAATCAGACCTTGATCTATTTACAGGTGTTTCTTTTTAAATTTTTTTTCTTTGAATTAATTTATTCCTTTATATGTTGAGATAGTTTATTGTGCCAGCCTGGCCAATAAAGATGTATGGGATTAATTGAAGGGTGGAGAGATAAATGGCCGGGTGAGTCTCACCTTTCTTGTCTCTCACTCTTTGATCATCAGACCAGTATGCGGCTGCCTTGCTTGTTCTGTGCCTCAATTTGCAAGCTACACTACCTGTGGGACACTACCTGTGAACTGTGTCACTGTAATTTGGGGTCCCTTTAAGACTTGCCTCACCAGAGATTTGGAAAGTACATCTCTAGAGCTGGGGACTGACGGTTGGTGACCTGGCTGACGGTTGGTGACTTGCCTTGCTGTTTGCTGCCTGTTCTGGGATAGCCTAGCTCTCTCTACAGAGGACTACCTGGAGGCCCTCAAGACTTGAAGGACTGCCAATGTCTCACAACTGTCACGGGAGTGTGTTGCACTGAGCCATTTGCACTGCTTTATAATTTAACTGTTCATTTCTTGTGTTATAAATCTATCTATCTTTATAAATATGTATATAAACTTATCAGCAATCTGGTTTTATCTCTCTAGAGAACCCTGTCTAACACATATGTCATTGGTTTTCTTTTTTGTTGTCAGCACTGTGTTCTCATCCAACGCCTGTTGTGCTATGCCTTGTTTTTTGGTGCAAATTATTATCTCTACAGATCTAGCTGGATGAACAGTCTGGAGGAGAAAACAACAGGACCAATGGTTCCAGGGGGACATGGGAGAGGGAGAAGCTGGGGTAAGGAGGTGGTGTTGATCAACCAAAGTACAGGGGAGCAAAAAGTGATCCAAAATAAGTGATAAGAAGGGTGTGAGAGGCCTGGTAGGGATTCAGCAAGGACAATGTAACTGAAAAAAATTACTGAAACCCAAATGAAAGCTGAGCATGTGGTAAATAAAGCTGATGGTGCCTGGCTATCAAAAGATATAGCATCGGCTAGAAGATAAACAAGCGGCCATGTAGCTCAGAAGCAACAAAGCCCACATGGAAGAAGCACACCAGCCTGTGTGGCCACGAGGTGTCAAAGGGATCAGGTATCAGGCATCAAAGAACAAAAAATCATATCATTGTAAATAAGTGTGAGAGCAGAGTGGAGACTCAAAGCCCATCAGTAGACAACTGAACACTCCCTTACTGAAGGGTTGTGGGGAGGAGATGAGCCAGTCAGGATGCAGGATAGCAACGGTGAAACATATAACTTTCCTCTAGTTCTTAAATACTTCCTCCCCCCCCCCACACACACACACATACTATCATGATCCCAATTCTACCCTACAAATCTGTCTAGATCAGAGGATGTACATTGTTACAGATAGAAACTGGAAACGCAGGGAATCCAGGACAGATGACCCCTTCAGGACCAGTGGTGAGAGTGGCGATGCCTGGAGGGTGAAGGGAGTGTGGGTTGGAAAGGGGGAACTTATTATAAGAATCTACACATAACCTCCTCACTGGGGGATGGACAACAGAGAATGGGTGAGAGGAGACGTCAGAGAGTGTACAATATAACAAAATAACAATTTATGAATTATGAAGAGTTCATGAGAGAGGAGGGTGTGGGAAGGGAGGGAGGAAAATGAGGAACTGATAAGGGCTCAAGTAGAAGGCAAATGTTTTGAGAATGATGATGGCAACAAATATACAAATGTGCTTGACACAATGGATGGATGTATGGATTGTGATAAGAATTGTATGAACCCCCGATAAAATTGATTTTTTTAAAGGAAAGGTAATAGAACCTTCCCACGAACTCTCTTGAAGCCCCCTCATATGTAGATATAAAACACGTGTCAATGTACCTAGCTTGGCACACTCTGAGAAGTAGTAAGATGGAGCTTTGTGTCTGCATGCGTGAATCTTGGGTAGATTATCTCCTGCTTCAACATTTTCTAATGTCAAACAAGCTGAGAGCCCACTACCTGGTGATTACGGGGCTGGAAGTATTAGCTATTTTAAATCTCTGAGCATGAGGAGTTAGTGACTTGGAGTGGTGAAAGGAGGTTGCTTTTTCAGTAAGTCAAATAGAATCTCCCTTAAGAGAATGGCCACATTAATTTTCTAAAAGTGGAGTTTGCTTGCACATTTTGAATTTTGTGTTTCCCCTTTTGTACCAGGAAGCTAAACACACAATTGCTTTTCTTCCCGGTTGGTGTCCACTTGTCCCCCTGTCTGTCCCTCCATGAAAAGGGTGTGACCTTTCTAAGAATGCTGTCCCTGAATCTGTAGAACTCCCCCTGTCCTCCTAGGGAGAAGCATCCCACTCCATGGTGACAGCACAAATGCCCCCTCCCCCCTTGGTCCCTGGCTGCTAGGACTCTGTGTGAGCTGCAGTGTGTCTTCAGAAGAGGCCACTCGCTGTCAAGGCGGACATGAAATTGTCAATGAGCACTGGAGGTTCAATATATTCTTTGCAGTGTGCAATTGATCCATGATTGCTCTCCCATTTCCCACGTGTTGGGCTCAGAGCCCTGAAGGGAGCAGGTGTCAAATTCCACTCCTGCATGATTTCGGGAGTCCTCCATTCACTGATGGTCTGGGGAAGAGTCGAGCTGGCCTTCTCGGAAGACAGAATGAAGGTCTACCCAGGGACATCCAGGACTCCATGCTCCTTAGAACACCCAGGCAGACCTCCTTCAGAACCCCAGTCCCAGCTAGGGAAGCATGTGAAATAAGCACCCAGCTCTCTATGGCACCCTGTGGACCACACCAATCAAGCCAGATCTGCACCCAGCAAAGTCAGCCATTCACCTGCTCTCACTCTCTACTCCTCTATACCTCCCACTTTCACACAGCCTTGGACCTGCCCTCCAGGAGCTGCCAGTGGACTTGAACTTTCAACCTTCTCAGTAGCAGCCAAACAAGTCAAGCAGGGACTCTAGATCTTCTATCCAAAACCCAAACCAAGCATGGCCTTAGAGTCAACAGCGACTCATTATGACCCCATGAGTACAGGGTAGAATGGCCCCTGTGGGGTTTTGAGACTAAATATTTACAGGAGTATAAATCCTTGTCTTTCTCCCAAAGAAGTGATTTGGAACTTCTGGTTTGGAGTGTTGGTGATTTATAACTGCTGACCTTGTGGTTAGAAGTGAAATGCATAACAACTACACCACCAGGGCTCCTCATCCGCTGGGGTCTGTCACTCAGGGTAGGGGAGGCATAGTGACCCAGAGGTTGCTAATGGAGAGGCTGCAGCCTGACCTCACCAGTGCCTGGTCATCAGGGCCTGTCTTTGTCACCAAGAGAACTCAGTCAGGTTCTATTCTGCAGTGTCTACTGAAAATGCTATTGACTTTCATCACGATTTCTCAGCTACCATCATGGTTGATGCATGAGCAGATGTTGTCATTTAATTTATTAATAAAGTGCATATGTCAGGATACCACAGACTTATTCCTTTGGTAGTTAGGTCATTTGCATTTCAAGATAATTGGCTTCCTTTAGGGTTCTCGAGTTTGCTACCCTCTAAAGCAGTGCTTGGAGCAGAGCCTGTGGACTTGAACACATGCACAGAAGAGTCTGGGATGCAAGAAGGTCAAGCCGCCCAGGTTGGTACTACAGGGGGGGCGGCAAAGGAGGCAAGCATGAATGTTACACATGGCACGGTGGGCTAAACATCGGGCTGCTGACCAAGAGGTGTTTGAGTGGTTTGTACCCAACAGGCACTCCATGGGAGAAAGATGAGGCCGTCTACTTGCATAAAGATCACAGCCTGGCACCCCATGGCACAGTTCTGCTCTGTTCCGTGGGCTCATGAATAGTTGGAATAGACCCAATTAAGTGTCATCTAGTTGGTCCCCACCCATAGCGACCCTGTACACAAGCGAATGAAACACAGCCCATTTCCAGCCCATCGTCACCAAGCGTCCTAGCTTAAGCCCGTTGTTGCAGCTATGGTGTCAATCCCTCTCCTAGGGGCCTTTCTTTTCCTTTTCTGCCCTTTGAATTTCCCAAACACGATGTCTTCTCCCAGGATGGGTCTCTCCTGACAGCATGTCCAAAGGATGCAAGATGAAGTATCACCATCCCTGCCTCTCAGGAGCACTGTGGACTTCCTTCTTCCCAGGCAGATTGGTCTGTCCTGTTAGCAGTCCATGGTCCTTTCAATATTCTCCTCCAGCACCTCTATTCAAAGGCATCTCTTCTTCTACGGTCTTCCTTATTCAATGTTGTGTTAGTCTGGGTACATTAAAGAAACAAATCCACAGAAGTCATATGTAAAAGACAGAGTTTTATATAAAGGGTAAGTGTACATTAAGAAAACATCCCAACCCAGTGTTCCCCAAGCCCGTAAGTCCAACATCAGCCCATATGTATGACACCAATCTACAAAGTCCTCCATCTCACAAAAGACACTCAATGATGCCAACTGCAAGAAGAAAGCTGAATCAGCAAATGTGTAAGCATCTCAGCGCTGGCAGGGGTCTCCACACAGCTGCTCCAGCACCCAGAGCTGCATAAGGGTAGGTCCATGTGTCTTCTCCTCAGAGATGTCTTGTAGGAATTGAGCCTTGCAAGCTGAAGCAGGGAACTGGCTGAGGCAGCTGAACCCTGGTCTGACCATCAGAGAGCAAGAGATCCAAGAACTAAAAAGGCCAGGATCACTGAACCATCTATCGTTCCACCCTTCAATTAACCCCACATGTATTTATCGGCCAGGTTGGCACAACAAACTTTAGTTATCTCAATGTCAACTTCCACCTGTATATGTGGTGACAGAGAATACCATGACTTGGTATTTATAATGTTGATAGCAGTGGATCTATTTTCTGAGGGAAGAGAAAGCCTGCTGGTATGTGGCGGGCAGTTCCAGTCCACCCAGAACAAAGACCTGATCATCTTAGTCCCAAAACATAGCCATTGGAAACTCAAGGGACCCTATTCTATCTTGATGCCCAAAGTTGGGGTCATCTCAACAGCAACTGGTTTGGTTTCATTGTTTTAAAACCCTGTACTTTCATCAAAAGTGATGTGTGGAAGCCTAAGGCAAGAAAATGAGGCAGAGCAGCCGCAGCTGGGGACACCAGCAGGACAGGGCCAACCATTCCCAGGTCTCACCGTCACAAGCTGAGACTCCACAACTCAACTGCCACAACCTTCATACAAACAAAAAGCCACCATAATGTAAGAGGGCCAGGTCCCCCTCTCACACACACGCGATGGACTCGAGGTTCAAGAGGTCACAGGCGCCTCCTGGATCACCAGAGAACACCCACTGAAAAATACAAGATCACAGCAGCAAGGCCCAAGAACAGCAGTCAAGCCTGGTGCCCTGTGACCTGGCCAAGGCCTACCTTCAGAGAGTAAGCAGTCCCCTCTGCCTCCTGGAGTGGTGGGGAGAGCAGGGTCCTGAGGGCGCTCAGTGAGGCTCACGTGTCCCCCTAACACTGGAAGACCCCACTTCCTGCCACATTATGCCTGAGGATGACACTGCCATGAGTGAGACCAAGGAGCCTTTAACCTTGCATACAGGGGGGAGCACCAGCCGAGGGGTGCACTGAAACCAAGACAAGCCACTGCAGCAAAGTCACTGGCCAAAGTCACCTTCCTGAAACTCTGCAGATAGTAGCGCCCAGGCGATTGAACTGAAGACACTGCCTGGAGAAAGGAAAGCCCATGCTGCCCCCCAAGCCCATGCTGCCCCTTCTGAAACAGCTGCTCCAAAAAACCACTGATGCCCCAGAAAGAAACACTTGAATGGGAATCCCTGAGTTCAGGGCTCTACTGTGCTGTGGATTCTTTGGTTATCTTAATGGGTAGCCAAAAATTAGGCTTTCTACTCCCCAAACAGTTTACTAGCTCAGAAATCCACCAGGACTATTCTACCCTGTCCTAGAGGGATGCTAGGAGTCGGAATTGACTAGATAGCAGTGAAAAAGTTAAAGGGGATTTCAGGAATAAAACACACAGATGGGAGGAGGGGAAGTAACACTAGAACTGACTGATTGCACAACTCATTTTAAAGGCAATTTCACCGTGTTGCGGGGGGGGGGGTGATGTTCTTAAATTGACATAGTACTGATTGCACAATTCTCCTTGATGGGATTGCATGATTTAGCCATTGAATTGTATGATATATATCTTATGTGCCAATAAAACTGTTAGTAAAAGAACAAACCACAGGCCTGCATTGGCTGTTAGCTCAACTGACCATGGGGCTGTGGAGTTTCCTGTCCTGCGGAGCTCTAAATAATGAATGCAGACACACCACTAGTCCAGCTAGTGCTCACCCCAGGGACCGTCAGCAATCCGATCATCTTTGGTCATAGGATAAGCTCATCAAACCACTCCCAACTGAGCAGACCCAGGACAGGGATTCCAAGGGCTGCGTTCCTTATGACGCCATAGCCCAACACAACCGCGGGCAACTGCGGTGAAAGGGATAACATTAGGAGGTGCTGCATAGAGTGGAAACAAAATGTGGAACAAAACTCAAAATCATTTAAAAAACAAAGGCCTGGTTTATTTGTTGAATAGAGACCAGTGGACCTCCTGGGACTCTGGTTCTTCATCTCGCTTCAGGCCTGGAACTGAGCGTCCCTATGACTCCATTTTCAGCCAAACAATAGCCAGGCAATAAAAGGAGCGATAACTCTATTGAGGCCTGCACATCTGAGAACACTCAACAAATTGAGATCAAACTGGTGGCATTTGGCCAAAGACAAAGTTTCAGGGTCAAGAAAGAAAACGAGATGGAAATAGGAACAATAGGGAGGACTGTGCTGTGTGCTGTGACATTGAAGGAACTGCGATCAATCACAGGAAACAAAAAGTCTCTGAATTGTTGAGTGGAACACTAATCTGCCCCATACACCTTCGCTCAATTGACAACTCAAAGATTAAGAAGCAGAAAACAAAGAATTTGTACGTATGTCAGAATAGGTGTGGACCGTTCTTATTTCGCCTTAGATTCCAACCAAAAATACTCATTGCCAAAGAATGGACTGCGACACACAATGACACTATAGGACAAGGTAGAGCTGCCCATGTGGGTTTCCAAGCCTATAACTGTTTACAGGAGTAGAAAGCCTCGACTTCCTCCAATGGAGCAGCTAGTGGTATTGAACCACATAACATGCTGTTAACTCGCCAATGCATAACCACTATGCTGCCATGGCAAAAGGAGCACTGGCACCACCGTGTGTAAAGAGAGGAGCTGCTAGCTGTTAGGTGGCTGGCAGTCAGCTTCCCTAAAGGTGTGCCCATCGGGACCCCCTGGGACAGTACTGCTTAGCTCTACGAGGAGGGGTTGGGCAGAACAGAATCTGCAGGAGTGAATTCCTTAGGTTTGCAGTTTGGTGACAGAAAAGGCTCGAAGATTTTCTTTTTTTTTTCTTATACTTTTTTTTAGTCATTTAATTGGGGGCTCATACAACTCCCATCAAAATATACACATACATCAACTGTGTAAAACACACTTGCACATTCATTGCCATCATTCTCAAAACATCTGCTCTCCACCCAAGCCCCTGGCATCAGCTCCTCATTTTTCCCCTCCCTCTCTGCTCCCCTCTCCCTCATGAACCCTTGATAATTTACAAATTATTATTTTGGTACATCTTGCAATGTTTGACGTCTCCCTTATCCCACTTTTCTGTTGTCCATCGCCCAGGGAGGAGGTTATATGTAGATTTTTGTAATCAGTTCCCCCTTTCCAACCCACTCTCCCTCCACCCTCCTGGTATCACCACTCACACAACTGATCCTGAAGGGATCATCCGCCCTGGATTCCCTGAGTTTCTAGTTTCTATCTGTACCGGTATATGTACTCTGGTCTAAGCATATTTGTAAGGTATAATTGGGATCATGATAGTGGGGGGGCAGATGGGGGTGGGGTGGAAGCATTTAGGAACTAGAAGAAAGTATGTTTCATTGTTGCTACATCGTACCCTGACTGGCTTGTCTCCTCCCAGAGACCCTTCTATAAAGGATGTCCATTGACCTACAGATGGGCTTTGGGTCTCCACTCCTCACTGGCCTCCTCATTCACAATGTGATATGATTTTTTTTTCTGATGATGCCTGTTACCTGATCCCTTCGAAACCCTATGGTCTCACAGGCTGGTGTGCTTCGTTCTTGTGGGCTTTGTTGCTTCTCAGCTAGATGGCTGCTTTTTTACCTTCAAGCCTTTAAGAACCCAGACACTATATCTTTTGATAGCCAGGCACCATCAGTTTCCTTGCCATATTTGCTTATGCACCCATTTGTCTTTAGTGATTACATCAGGGAGGCGGGCACACATGATATGATTTTTGTTCTTTGGTGCCCGATAACTGATCCCTTTGACACCTCATGATCATGCTGGCTAGTGTGCTTCTTCCATGTGGGCTTTGCTGCTTTTGAGCTAGATGGCCTCTTGTTTACCTTCAAATCTCTAAGACTCCAGACACTATATCTTTTGATAGCTGGGCACCATCAGCTTTCTTCACCACATTTGCTTATTCACCCACATTGTCTTCAGCGATTGTGTTGGGAAGGTGAGCATCATAGAATGCCAATTTAATAGAACAAGTATTCTTGGGTTGAGGGGGTACTTGAATGGAGACCCAATGCCCATCTGCTACCTTAATACTAAAGCTATAAATGTATGCACACAGATCTATTTCCCAATCCTCATTTATAAATATATTTACATATGTACATACCTTTATTTAGACTTCTATAAATGCCCTTTGCCTCCTAGCTCTTTCCTCTATTTCCTTTGACTTTCCTCTTGTCCCACTACCATCCTCAGTCTTCATTTGGGTTTCAGTAATTCCTCTTGGTTATATTACCCTGGATCACGCCCGACCAGGCCTCCAACACCCTCCTCACCACCGATTTGGATCACTTGTTGCTCCCTTGTCCCAGGGTTTGTTAACACCACTACATTTCACCCCACCTACCCCTCTCCCATGTCCCCCCAGAACTGTCTGTCCAGTTGTTTTCTCCCCCAGATTGTTCATCCAGCCTATCTTATTTAGACAGACCTGTGGAGATAATAAAATGCACAAAAACAAGACAGAGCAAAACCAAGCAACAGTATACAACAAAACAATGAAAACAAAACACAACAAGAAAGAAAAGCTTGTAGCTAGTTCAAGGACTGTTGGACTTCAGGAGTGTTTTCCAGTCCAGTGTGTTGGGGCATCAAGCCCTGGTCCAAAAATCTACCTTCGGCATATTCTGGGACCTCGCCGCTCCGTTCCCTTGCTGTTCTGTTGCAACCCCTTCGTGTTTTGCCTCTGAATGGCGGGATCAGATCAGGCACAATTCCCACACTGCGTATCCGGTGTTGTCCCCTGTAGGGCTATGAATCAGTGAGGGACGTCATGTCTCATAGTGGGGCCCGCCATGTGGTCCTCTCTGTGGAATGGCTGCTCTGAGCAGGAACATTGTCCTCAAGGCCTGGTGGGCCAGAATGTGCTCCACTCTCTCCTCCTCCCCCTTAATCTGCTCCCATGTGCTCTGATCAGATATGTCCCTCTCCGAAAGCTGCAGATTCAGTGCCATCCTCTGAAATAAATTATTCTCGGGGAGGGGCAGGTGTCTACGTAGTTGGGATTGGACCAGCCCCTCAGACCTCTCCATTGGTTCCCTACTCTGTGCCAGCATGTTGCATTCACATCTTGGAGCACTGGGTTAAAGTCTGCGCTCTCTTTCACTGTTGAGATATATACAATACTGTCCCCTTGGGTGGGTTAGTGGCCTGTGCCCCCGCTATCCATTTCTGTTTTTTTTTCCTTTCCCCACTTCCTTTTTAGTTGGCTATCATATGTATCTCTGGATTTAGTCTGATCCCTGCCATACTACATGGTCCTCACCCCAGGAATGTTTGTATACAGTAGCTTTTGCCCTATACCCCTTTTAAAACTTACCTCAGCGGACTCATGTTGTACTTGTCCTTTTGTGCTTGGATTATTTCGCTTAGCATGATTTCCTCCAGTTCTTCCCATGCCGCTATCTGCTTCATACGTTCATCACTGCTTTTTAGCGATGCATAGTATTCCATTGTATGGATGTACCACAGCTTTTTAATCCACTCATCAGTTGATGGAAAATTGGGTTGTTTCACTCCTTGCAATTGTGAACTGTGCCGCAATGAACATTGGAGCATGGATGTCTGGCCTTGGTTTGTTTCTTGGCTCTTCTGGGTATATGCCGAGTAGGGTGATTGCTGTGTCATATGGTAACTTGATTTCCACCTCTTTTAGGCATTGTCAGATCGATTTCCATAGTAGCTGTACATACTTACAGATCCACCAGCAGTGGATGAGACTTCCTGTCTCCCCACAGCCCCTCAAACAATTGTTGCTTTCTG
Organism: Tenrec ecaudatus; assembly: GCF_050624435.1. NCBI lineage: Eukaryota > Metazoa > Chordata > Mammalia > Afrosoricida > Tenrecidae > Tenrec > Tenrec ecaudatus. Next base: position 4,760,043 of record NC_134544.1, on the reverse strand, counting down.
ATTTTTTGAGTTGGGCTATCTTTGATGGTGTTAGGTGGTACCTCATTGTTGTTTTCATTTGCATTTCTCTTATGGCTAATGATCAGAAATATTTTCTCATATGTTTGTTGGGCATTCGGGTTTCTGCCCCTATGAAACTTCTGTTCAGGTCCTTTGCCAACCTCCTCAGGGGGCAATTATTTTTTTCTTTTTGGAAGCTAGCAGAGTAGTGTAGATTTCACTGATCAGGACTTTGTCTGATGTGGCATTACTAAAGATGTTTTCCCAGTCCGTGGGCTCTTATTACTCTCTTGGTGAAATCTTTTGAGGGAACACAGGTGTTTTGCCTTCAGTATATCCCATTTGTCAATTTGTGCCTCCTCTGTGTTTGTGTCCTTCTCTATTTCTGATAGCCTATATATTCCCTCTGCCAAAGTTCTCAAATTAGTCCCAATTCCCTCATTGATGGCATTAGAAATTTGGGGTTTAACTTTAAGGTCTGTGGTCCACCTTGACTTTATTCTTGTACATGGAGTGAGATAAGGTTCTTGCTTCATTTTTCTGCAGATAAATATCCATTTTTCCAGCACCACTTGTTAAAGAGGGCATCTGCTTCCCATTGGATATTTTTTGGGCCCTTATCAAAGATCAGTTGTCTGTATGCTGATGCCTTTATTTCTGGGTTTTCAGATCTTTTCCATTGGTCTGAGTATCTGCCATTTTACCAATAACATGTGGTTTTGACATCTATGGCTGCATAGTATGTGCTAAAGTCAGGTAAAGCAAACCCTCCCACTGCATCCTTATTCTTGAGGAGTTCTCTGCTAATTTTGGGCTTCTTCTCTCTCCATAGGAAGTTGATAATCAGTTTTTCCATTTCTTTGAAGAAAGATGAGGGTAATTGTTTCAGGACTACATTAAATTTATCTTTACCATATTGACTTTTCCAATCCACGAGCATGGGATATCCTTCCATTTGTCGAGATCACTCTTGGTTTCTTGTAATAGTGTTCGGTAATTTTCCCCATCTAGATCTTTTGTTCTTTTAGTCAGATGTATCTCTAGATACTTCAATTTGTGTTTGGCTATTGTGAAGGATACTACCTTTTGATCTACTCTTCTGTGGTCTTATCCAATGCGTATAGCAGTCCGATGGACTTCTCTTTGTTGATCTTGTGTCCTGCCACTCTGCCAAACTCTTCTATTGCATCCAGTCCTACTCTTGTGGAGCTTTGGGGATTTTCCATATATAAAATCATATCATCTGCATATTATGATAGTTTCACCTCTTCCTTCCCCAGATGAATACCTTTGATTTCTCTTCTTTGCCTTATGCTGTTAGCTAAAACCTCCAGCAGGATATTAAATAAGAGTGGGAACAAGGGGTCCCCTTTTTTCAGTGAGGTTGTGTTAGTCTTTTCTCCATTAACTACCACGTTGGCTGTTGGTTTTTTTATATAGCATGTATTGTCTTGAGTTATTTTCCTTCCATTCCTATCTTCTCTCGTGTCTTAAACAGAAATTGGTGTTGGGTGTTGTCGAATGCTTTTTCTGCATCGATAGATATTATCATGTGGTTCTTATAGATTTTCATGTCAATGTGGTGAATGATACTAATAGTCTTTCGTATGTTGAGCCATCCCTGTATCCCTGGTATGAATCCCACTTGGACATGGTGAATTTTTTGTTTTATATACTTTTGTAATCTATTGGCTAGTATTTTGTTGAGGATTTTTGCGTCGATGTTCATTAGGGATAGTGGTCTGTAGTTCTTAATTCTTGTGGGATCCTTGCCCGGTTTTGGTGTCAGAGGTATACTAGCTTCATAGAAGGAGTTCGGGAGTTTGCCATCTTTTCTATGTTCTGGAAGACTTTATGTAGGATTGGTGTTAGTTCTACTCTAAATGCTTGGTAGAATTTTCCAGTGAAGCCATCTAGTCCAGGGGATTTTTTGTTGGTAATCCCTTGATAACCTTGTCTATTTCTTCTACTGCTATGGGTCTGTTGAGATTCTTGATGTACATCGAAGATAGCCTAGGGAGGGATTATTTTATCCAAGAATTTGTCCATGTCTTCCAAGTTGTTGAATTCATTGGAGTACAATGCTTCATATTACTGTGTAATTATCCTTTTGATTTCATTAGGGTCTCTTTCATCCCTCACACTTGCTATTGAAATTTGTTCCCTGCTTCGTTTGGTTAGGTTTGCCAGTGGTCTGTAAATTCTGTTTATCCTTTCAAAGAACTAACTTTTGGCAGCATTAATTTTTCTATAGTTTTCTTATTTTCCTTCTCCTGAATCTCAGCACTGATTCTTATTATTTCTTTTCTTTTGCTATTAGTAGGATTGTCCTGCTGACTCTGCTCTAGTTGTTGTAAATTTTGTGTCAGCATATCAATCATGAGTCTCTCTTCCTTTCTCAGGGGTGCAAGTATTGCTATGAAACTTCCTCTGATGACTGCCTTTTCTTTGTCCCATAAGTTTTGGTATGTTGTGCTCGCATTCTCGTTGGTTTCTAGAAATTTACTAATTTCATCTCTGATCTGCACCACTATGCACTCCTTTTGCAGTAGAGAGTTATTCATCCTCCAATTGTTTGCTCTTGTTTTCTTTGTCTTCCTTTTGTTTATTTCCAGCCTTGTGGCACAGTGGTCAGAGACAGAGGTCTGTGTGATTTCAATGTGTTTAAATTTATGGAGATTCACCTTATGCCCCAGCATGTCAGCTTGAAAAGGATGTGAATTTTTTATATTTGGATGCAAAGCTCTGTAAATATCAATCAGGTCAAATTGTCTAAGTGCAGTGTTTAGATCTCTAGCCTCCTTGTTGAGGAGGCGTATTGAAGTCACCCACTATAATTGTTAAGGCTGTGATTTCTTTTTTCATCTTTTGGAGTGTTTGGTTGACGTATTCAACATGTCTCTCATTAGGGGAACATGTGTTTACAATGCTTAGTGTTTCTTTGTCTACCATTCCCTTGAACATTATATAGTGTCCCTCCATATCTTTTTGTGGTTTGCACTTTGGGGTCAATTTTATCCAAGATTAGGATTGAAACCCCTGCTTTTTTTTTAATTGCTGTTTGCTTGGTATACCTTTCTCCAGCCTTTGATTCTCATCCTATTGTCTGTAAACTTGAGATGTGTCTCCTGGAGGCAGCAGATTGGTGGGTTGTGTTTTCTAAGATAGTCTGCTAGCCTCAGTCTTTTAATGACTGAGTTCAGGCCATTGATATTCAGGGCTATTATCTCCATCTGTGGACTCGGTGATGTCATCTTATACCTTTTGTGTTGAGCATTTTTCTATTTTCCTTTCTTATTATTGTGTTGTGCATGTGTGCGTGCATCATTGTTGACTTCTTTCCATCCTTAATCCAATGCTGTCTTGGAGTCTGCTTTTTCTTTATTGCCCTCTGGGTGAGATTGTTCTATGTGGTGGTTTCTTATTTATGCTTGGTGAGTGTTGTTCTTCTGCTCATATTGGGTTGGCAAGGATCTTTTGTAGGACCGGGTTTCTTCTAACGTTTCTTTGAGTTTTTCCTTGTCTGGAAAGACTCTTACTTCTCCATCTATCTTGATCGATAATTTGGCTTGGTAGAGTATTCTTGGTTTGCGTTGTTTTCCTTCCATTTTTCGAATATGCTACTCCACTCCCTCCTCTTCTTCATAGTTTCTGCTGATAAGTCTGAACATATTCTTATTTGGGAGCCTTTATATGTGATTGCTTGTTTTTCCCTAGCTGCTCTCATGATTTTCTCCTTTTCCTCAAAGTTGGATAGTTTGACTATTATTTGCCTTGGTGACTTCTACTTGGGATTCAGTCTAGTTGGTGTTCTTTCAGCCTCCTGAATGGTTGCCTGGTTTTTATTCATTACGCTGGGGAAGTTTTCCTCCAAGAATTCTTCATTATTATTGCATATGACTTCTTTGTTGTGTATTCCTCTGGTAAGCCAATAATTCTAATGTTGTTCCTCTTCATAGCATCAGACATAGCTCTTAAGTTTTCTTCAGCTTCTCTGATTATGTTATTTGATTTTTGTTCGTGTGTGTTAAAGTCTGCTTGGCTGTCCTCCAAGTCACTGATGCGGTTCTCTGCTTCCTTCAGTCAATTCTCGAGGTCCGTGAGTGTGCTACTGGCTTTTGTTATATCTTCCCTAAAATCTTGTATCACCCTTTGGTGTATAGACTTTCTCTCCCCTATCGTTTCATCCTTTCTCTGTATTTTTTCCCTCATATCCTGTATGACAACAAGCAGCATTCTGAAAATTTCTTTCTGAGGCAGCTCAATGTCTGCTTCTTCTACACATGTTGTTATTTTCATTATCGCTTCTGCCATTGCCTTTTGTTTCTCCTGTTTTTTTGTTTAGGTCATTGGGGGCTGATGGCTGTTTGTGTTGTTTTAGAGGAGCCATTGCCATTTTCCAGGGAGTCAAAGAGCACTGGATCTCTCATGGAGACTTTCTTGAATCCTTCTTTGAACTGCATACAGCTAATTTCACTATGGAATTAGCCTACTACTTTATCCTTCTTTGGCTTCCCTCTCAGGAGAGTCCCCAAGAAGGCTGGTGCGTTGTCTCCTTTGGTGTTACATAGGTTGGGCAGAAGTTCCTGCAGCAGCTTGGAATGCTGACAAGTGTTGACCAAGCTGCCATAGGCTTTGTAAGGCACTAAGGTAGGCTGGAGGAAGTTCTCCCAGTCACGTGGGACAACACAGGAAAACTAGGAGCTCCTAACACACAGGCAGAACTTCCCTGGTAAGAAGTTGGGCAGAGCATCCCCTGGTGGAGGTCGGCAGGGCTTTACCCAGCCTTGAGAGAGCTGCACAGGATGGAGCTCACCTAACTGGGTGTGGTGCAGGCATAAATGCCTTAGGTTAAGGAGAGTGGTCTGGGGGTTGGCATTGGAGTGTGAGAAAACAGGAAAGAGACAAAGAGGAGGAAAAAATTTAAAAGTAAGTCCACTGAGACTGTGGGGAGCTAGAGAGAAGAGAGGGAAACAGAAATAACAATGTAGCTGAGCTCTGATCCCTGCCTGTGGGGCTGCAAGGGTTTAGTTCCTGCCCTGAGGCTGTGGAAAACTGTGGCTGTGTTGAAATAAAGCCCCTGCACTGGCTCTAAATGGTCCTGGCTCTGGCTGAGACAGTGGCAGGGCTAAGCTCATGCCCTAGCCAGCCTCCACTGTGGTACGTCAACTGTCCCATCCCCTCAAAACCTTGTGGGTCTGTGCCTACTTATCTTTATGATGCTCCTCCTGCAATCCAGCAGTGTTGTATTTCCCTCTAAGTAACTCTCCTGGGCTGATTTCTGCTGAGTCCCTCTGGTATATGTTACTCAGTCGCCATCTTCCCGGAAACAAGGCTCAAAGCTTTTGAATGATTTCAAAGCTGTTCATATGGCAAAAGAGAAAGTTGTGATGAAGAATTTATTATAAGTTAGGGTTGGATCAAAGCTTTCAAAGTGAGGACATGTATCTAACATCGAAAGGCAAGCGAAAGTTGTCAATAAGTCAGGTGTTCATAACTCCAATGCTTGCTGGACACAAACAGCCGACAGGTGTTTAGTCCAAAAGAGAGCCGTTCCAGCCAGAAGCACGTCCCCACCAACGGTTGTCTTTTCTTCCAGCTTTCTAATCGAAGCCAACTCTAATGTCATTTCCATTTGCTGAAAAAATGAGACTGTCTCAACCTCACCCTCTAAAATGGTCTGAGTCAAGGCCTGATGGATTATGGATTATCCTCCAGAAGGGGCCCCTGAGAACCCAGGCTGGCTTGTGGCTCTCTGAAGGCCCCAGCCAGATCATTTTCTTTAATTCAACATCTCTCACAGGGAACTCCCAAATGGACTTTCATCTTGATTTCATTTTCATTTATTGTTCTATGTCTGCACAGATAGTTCTGGTGTAATATAACAGGGTTCCTCACTAGAATTACTCCATTTAGAAGGAAAAATAAAATATGAAAGTGGTGTTGAAAAGACATAGTTTCATATCCTTTGTATATTTCATTTTTCCTAATTACATTCACTTACTGACTTAGAACAAACCAATTCCCTTAGCAAAAAAGACTTTTCCTTTAACTATATCTATATGCAACGAGAATAGAGTAAAAATAAATGTTCTTCTCTAATTTATTCTATTATTACCAAATGCTAATTGGAAAAGATATAATTTGCATATTTTAGATGGCTGTTAAATGAATTAGCTTTTGAATTGAAAAGCTAAATAATATTAGTACAAAAGGAAAAGCACTTCAATAATTCTCAACTCCACATTGTCAACCAAATGAAAGAACAACAAATGAAAGATTCGCTTGAAGAATCTAGGCTAGAAACAGGTTAATCATAGTGTCATCGAGTTTCTAAAGAGGATATGGCCTTTGCTTATGGAGATTCTGCCAACAGTCTACACCAGTGATGTATCCATGGTCAATAATTGATTATTCAATCCACTTATCTTCCAAAATAAGCTTTGTCCAGGTATCCATAGTCAGAAGGACAAGCCGATCAGTATTTGGAGAAATAGGGCCAGATGCTCCTGAGAAGAGAGGATGGCAAGACTGAAGTTCACTTGCATTGCAGACATCATCAAGAAAGCCAGCTGCTGACACAGTGGCATTGTGGGTAATAGAGTGTCAACAGAAACAAGGGGAGCCCTCAAGAAGCTGATTGACATAGTGACCATGAAAAATGGGTTCAGACACACCAGCTGTCCTGAAGGGAAATCAAAAAGATGGGTCAATGGTGACCAGATAGGCAGATCATGCTGGGAGCTTCCTGGAGATCAGAGAGGGAGAGAGGGACCAGACCTCAACCCTATGTGCCAAGATGTGAATACAACATATCAGCATGGAGCAGTGAACCAATATAGAGTTCTGCAGGGCTGGTCCCAATTCTAGCTTTGTGGACATCACCCCACCCCTGTCCCCCTGCCCCAAATCCCAGAAGAATACACTACAGATGACAGCACTAATGCTACAACTCAGGGTGAGGGGTGCACACACAGAAACAAACTAAGAAACACACAGAAACAAACTAAGAACACACAAAAACAAACTAAGAAGGAAGGAGAGAGTGAACACATCCTGGACCATCAAGTGCCAAGGATGATATTTCTGCTCAGAGCATCCAATGCAGAAAGGACCATAGGGTTGGGCCCACCATGAGACAAGACGTCCCTCACTGACCCATAGCACTACTGGGGAAAACACTGGAGACACAGTGCGAGAATTGTGCCCAAACTGACCCCACCATACCTGGGTGAAACACTAAGGTCATGCAACAGAGCAGCAAGGGGAGCAAAGCAACTAAGTCCACAAGGAATCCCAAAAATAGATTTGGGGGGCAGGGCATGGTACCCCATCAGACTCAACTGGAAAATACTCATAAAGGTCAACAAACAGTCCTGGAACTATTTACAGGCTTTTCTATGTTGTTGTTTTGTTGCTTGGTTGGTTGGTTATTTGGCTTTTGGTTTTTTGTTGTTTTGCTTTGCTTTGTTTTGATTTTGTGCTTATTACTGTTCTTGCATGTCCATCTAAGTAAGATAGGTGGGATAAAAAAAATCCTGAGGAGAAAACAATGGGAATGATGGTTCCAGGGGGAAACAAGAGAGGGGAGGCATGGGGAAAGGAAGGGGCTAGCCAATAAACTCAAGGACAAGGAAAAATTGATGGTGAGGAGGGCATAGGATGTCTGGTGAAGCTTGATCAAGTGAAATGTAGCCGAGAGGAATTAACAAAAGCTGAATGAAGGTTGAACATGATAGTGGGACAAGAGGAAAGTAAAAGGAAATAGAGGAACGACCTAGGAGTCAAAGAACATTTATAAAGGTCTAAATGCAGGGATGCACATATGTAAATGTATGCATATATAATTATAGGAATATAAATCTATGATCTTTATACATAAATTTATATGTTAAGTGTTAAGATAGCAGATAGACATTGGGACTCTACTCAAGTACTCCCTCAATGCAAGAACACTTTTGTTCTAATAACCCAGCATTCTGTGATGCTCACCTTTCAGAGACGATCGCTGAAGACAAAATGGGCGCATAAGCAAATATGGTAAGCTGATGGTTCCCAGCTATCAAAAGATATACCATCTGGGGTCTTAAAGGCTTGAAGTTAAACAAGCAGCCATCTAGCAGGAAAGCAACAAAGTCCACAAGGAAGAAGCACACCAGCCTGTGTGATCACAAGGTGTCCATAGGATCAGGATCAGGCTTCAAAGAACAAAAAAACATATCAATGTGAATGAGAGGGAGTGAGGAGTGGAGACCCAAAGCACGTCTGCAGGCAATTGGACATACTCCTAACAGAAGGTTCACAAGGAAGAGACCAGCCAATCAGGGTGCAGTGTAACACCAACAAAACATACAACTTTCCTCTAGTTCTTTAATGCTACCTTCCCCCAACTATCATGACCCCAATTCTACCTTACAAATCCAGCTAGACCAGAGCATGTACACTGGTACAGATAAGAGCATGCAACACAGGGAATCCAGGACCGATAAACCACTCAGGTTCAATGATGAGAGTAGTGATACCACGAGGGGAAGGGGAAGGTGGGGGGAGAAATGGGGAACCAACCATAATGATCTACACATAACACTCCCCCCAGAGGACTGACAACAGAAGTGGGTGAAGGGAGACAGCAGTCGGTATGTGACATGAAAAAATAATAATTTATATAATTTGCAAATTATCAAGGAGTCATGTGGCAGGGAGGGGAAAACGTGGACCAAGGGCTCCAGAAAATGTTTTTAAAACGATGATGGCAACATATGTACAAATGTGCTTGACACAATGGATGGATGTATGGTTTGTGATGAGAGCTGTAAGAGCCCCCGATAAAATGATTAGGAAAAAAAATTCAATAACTAAGAGGGAAAAAAGATCACCATGGCCCAAAGTTGACTCAGTGGCCGCTAGCAACAGTAATATACATAAAAAATAATATACTTAAAACTCAAACTAGAGAAAATGCATAAAGGGTGTGTTACATAAATGGTCAATACACTGGAGATTTTTTAACTCTTAGAAACGCGTTACTAAATAGAAGATCATCCTGATAAAAACGCACATAGAAAATATAAACAGACTAATTATTTTTGAAATTATAGTGAACATATGAAAAATGTCTTTCAGAATTAGCAAAAGAGATATCTAATGCTCATGTAAAACCTATGACTAGACCAAGAGTCAGGCATTCAAACAAAAATAAGCTCCGAAACTTATTTAGCCTACCACCTCCTTTTCAGAAGAAAAAATACCCCGAAACCTCAGTGCCTCCTGGCAATCAAGAATGTTTATGCTAGACCCCATCATCCAGGATAAAGATGAAATGTCTGCTTTTGAAGACTCCCAGGATATTCTAGCACCCACTAGGATATGTATTACCCACTTTGTTAATTGCATGGCTTTAAATCAGGAAAGATGTGTGTCAGGATGTGATCTAACCACCATACTTATTCAATCTGTATGATGAACATTGTGTTAGGCTGGTTGACTAGAGAAACAAATCAAAGGACACTCAAGAAAGAGCTTCATATCAAAGAGTAGTTGTATATCAAGAAAACATCCCAGGCTAGGCCAGATCAAGGTCATAAGTTTGCTATTATCCCACATATGCCATGCTAGTCAATAAATCCCTCTTCAGACTCATGCAACCACATGCAATGATGCAGAATTCAGGAAGATCACAAGCCGGTGGATTTAAAAGTCAGAGTGGCTATGCCTTGTCTTATTAACAGAAAGGTGAGAGTAAGTTCCCGGGATCCTGAGAAGGTCATGCCCACAAGGAGGTATCATCAGGCTGTGACCTGATTGATAGGTAAACTCCACTCCTTCATTCTTTATATGAAATTATGTAACTACCACAAACATATACTCCAAGAAGCTGAGCTATGTGAAGAAGAATGTGAAATCAGGACTACAGGAAACCACCTTAACAACCTGGGACACACAAATGACACAAACTTGCTTCCTTGAAGGAGACTTGAAGCATTACCAATAAAGATAGAAGACTCCAGTCTTCAGGATGGAAAACTCAAAATTTTTAAAAAGCATTACAACTGGGCCCATCTGGAGCATCATGCTAAACTGAGATAGGATTGAAGTTATCAAGGATTTCATATCACATGGATCTACAATCAATGCCCATGGAAGCAGAAGTCAAGAAAACAACCCATTTATTGCCTTGGGAAAGTTTGCTGCAAACGTTCTTTGGAAAGAACTAAAAGCAGAGATGTCCTTTTAAGAACTAAAGTGCACCTGACCCAGGCCATAATGTTTTCAATCATCTCATAGGCATGCCAAAGCCAGAAGATGAGTGAGGAACACCAAAAACAGCGATTGTGTTGGACTTGTGGTGATGGCAAGGTTGAGTAAATATACCATCGACTTCCTGAAGAATGAACAAATCTGTCTTGGCAGAAGTACAGTAAGAATGCTCCTTAGATACAAGTGAGGATGGAAAGGCTCTGTGTCATGTAATTAGAATATGTTCTCAAGCAGGTCCAGCCCCTGGAAAAGGACATCAGGCTTGGTAAGTAAAGGGTCTGTGAAGCAAAGAGGGCCCTGAATGCGATTCGCTGACGCAGCGGCTGCACCAGCAGCAATGATTCCCAGGACGGCCGTGGACTCCGCAGCAGTCACATGTGCTGTAGGTAGGCTGGCTGTGAGGTGGGACTCACTGTCAGGCACACCCAGCAACAGCATACGAGAAAAAACAATGAAATGCCATTCGTGCTTGTCAGGTTGGCAAAAATGAGGAAGATGTATAGGATGAAAGTTGTTGGAATAATTATTTTAGGGAAATCTAACAAAAGCTTTATAATATACAAAAAGTTCGGCTCAAAATTTACACTTTGAGAAGTCTGTACTGACTCATGAACCAAGAACATGGGGAAAGAGGTTTGTCAAGCTGCGGGCAATAAGGAAAATGTGGCAATGAATTAAACAAATGATGAACAATAGAGGCCACGGGACATTTTTGCCTATAATATTAGAGACGTGTGTGAGTGTGGATGTGGAAAGATATTTGAGGAGAATGTTGCCGTTGTGACATGTCATCAAGTCCCTTTCAATGCAGAGCAACCCAACCCCAAACCGAGGGACACACTGCCCAGAGCGGCCCCATCCTCATCATCGTCATCCTGTTTGAACCCATTGACGCAGTCACTGTGTCCAGCTGTCCCATGGAGGGTCTTCCTCCTTTGATGGACCCTCTACGTTACCAAGCACGATGTCCTCTCCCAGGGACTGAACCTCCTGATCACACCTCCAAAACCCAGTAGGCAACGTCTCAAAGCTTTGCTTCTGAAGAGCATGCTGGCCGTACTTCTTATAAAAGAGATCGATTTGTTCTTCAGCCAGCCAATCCGTGGTCATTTCAATGTTCCTCTCCAAGACCTCAATTCTTCTTTACACGCATTGAAAAGTGTAAAATACAGAGAAGTGTGTCGGGTGATGTTTTGTTCCAAAGTGACAGCTGAAGAGAGAATCTGAAGTCTGTAAAATCCAGAACCTTAATGATGGGCTTCTCTGAAGGACTGGCTGCGACAACGAGAGATCTTTTTCTTAATAGTTTCATTGGCATATTTAAAGAAACACTGGTGATGAAGTTACATATTCACTACTAACTTAAAAGTCAGCAGTTCAATACCACCAGCCACTCCAAGGGAGAAAGAAGGCTTGCTACTCCCATAAAGAGTTACAATCTTGGAACCTCACAGGGGCATTCTATCCTGTCCTATAGAGTCATTGTGAGTTGGCTTCAACTAGATGGCAGCAAATTGTGTTTGTGTTTTATTGGCATATACTTCATATCATACAATGTAATCACTTAATCATATTAAGAATATTTGTGCAATCATCACCACAATCAAATTCAGAGCATTTTCTTCTCATCTCATCATTATTAGCTTCCCATTTCCCCCCGTCCTCCCTTGGACAGTTACTATCTTTATAGATCTACCTGTATTGTATATACTATGGAAAATTCTATAAAACAAAACACACTAGTACAAAATCATACAGAGCATACAAACAAGCCAAAATAGAACAACAGTAACTAGACAAAACATAGAGAAACCACAACCAAAGAGAAAGCAGAAAATATTAAAAACTGAAACAACTTTAGAATGAGTCGAGGGGGAGATCAATGGTAGGGTATTATTACATCTGAAGCTAACTGCATCTGCCATAATCAAGTTTACAGTGCTCTCTGATAGCAAGGTTGTTCACATCCCTCTCCTGGGGTCAGATGGGAGTCATTGGAGATCCATTGTATGGATCTTGCAAATGGATTTTGGGATTCCTTCTGCAAACTGGGTGCTCAGAATTAAGCTCTGATACCATTCCTCCTCCAGCTATAGATTTTATCATTTACAATTGTTGGGTCACGCCGGTTGAGATGCTTCTTCCATGTGGACTGAATTGATGCCTCACTTAGAAGGCTGCTTATTTGAAGACCAGCCTTAAAGATCTCAGACACTGTTCATTCTGATCGCTGGGCATCATCTAGTTTCCACACCACACATTGCTACAGCGTCCATCTCTACAAAAGGAAGATGATTGCTTCCCTAAATCTTCTTGAATATTAAGACGCCCTAGTGACATGGAAAGAATTAAAAACTTTAGAATAAAAAGAAGATAGTAAATCCTGATTTGGGAGTCAGATGGAAGCAGATGTGTGTTCAGATTCTAAGTATAGACAGGAAACAGATAGGAGATAAGAGCATGCAATTGTCTATGGTGCCTCTTCTTCCTTGAAGAAGCCAAGAGCAGGACTCCATGTGGATTCCCTCGGTGGAGTCCACAGACGCTGATAATTGAACAGTGGGAGGTTTGAATCCACCGGTGTCTCCAAAGGCCTGCCTGGAAGTCAGCCTTCAAAACATCACCCTCGAAGACCCTCTGGACACTGCTCACTCGGACACATAGAGGATTGTCTTGAGTCAGAAGTGGCTCTATAGCAACTGGATCCCCCTGCCCCCTGCCGAGCTCATTTGAAACACCCATTAGTTGTCTGCACCCCAACTCCTTTCAGAAAAATTACCTACTGAAGATGAGTGCTGACTTTTACCGTTTGAGGACCCATTCAGTCAAAACCATGATCCCCAAAATAAACATTTGTTCTTGGCAACCTCAGGTTTCGATGGATCTTTAGTGTTTTTTAAGTTACGTGCAAGAAGAAATGATCAGTTACTGCCTCTAAGGACATGCTAGAAAGATAGCAAAGCAAACAGAGAACTTTTATATCCTGTCTTCAGAGGGTGTTTGCACAATTTCCTTAATTTGAAACTTCTGCCACAATTTACTTATCATCATGTATGGCACCATTTTGATTACTCAATGGGGATCAGATGACCTCCTTTTCTGCACAAAGATCTTAATAAAAAACTAAATAAAATTTACATTTCAATAGCAGTAAGGGCATAACATCAGAAAATAATGTTGTTCTGCATAAATAATCCATCTGGGTATTTGGGGGCATTAATTTCTAATTAGACACAATATGTAAGAACTCATTTTTCCATTACCTCCAAAAATCTGAAAGTTTTGTTAAATAATTGAAATGAGTCATGTGCTCTTTCTCCTGAGAAGTCATACTGCCTCGCTGATAGGTGAGTGAGATGGGAAGTAGGAGCCAGTCAGAGCTTCCTCACAGAATCCATGGGAGAGTCCTACCTCCACTCTAGCTTTATGTCTGCTCCATTTGAAGAAGGGGGGAAATGGTTGCCACCCCTTTCCCTCATCAGGATTAATTGGATAATCAGTCAACAGCAGAAATTGAGAGCACTGAGCTTCCTAGAGACGACTTTCTATACAGATTAAATGGGAAAATTGAGTTAAAAGCACGCTTTTATGTGCAGTGGAGTCTCAAGTCCTTTCAGAGGTCATTGCTGCAGACATCCATGGGCTTGGGCAGGCCCTCTGCATTGTCAAAGCCTGGCCAAGGCTGTGGAGACCGTGAGTACCAGGAGAGTGACACCAGTGTCCCTCTGAACACCGAGGCTTTGACTCCAAGTTGTGCCTCACAATCAGCCAGGTGCCACTTTTGAAAATTACCATTGACTTCGCTGTTGGTTATCTGCTGACTCCCGTGAGCCAGGATCCCATCTCCAAGACGGTGACCATGACAAGAATGCCCAAGCTGGAGAGGCTTTAACAAAGATGAAGCTGAGGGGAAGGCAACTTCCTGCAAGCTCAAATTAAATGTGCTTGGAAAGGAGTTATTAGATGCTCTGGACACGCGTGTCTAGGAGCCCTGTGGGTGCAGTGGTTTACACACTGGACTGCTAACCACACAGTCAGCAGTTCAAATCCACCCTATGGGACAGGGTAGAACAGCCCCTGTGGGGTTTCTCAAGCTGAGGTAGCCATTAAAGGAAAAAGAAAGGAGTAGATACAGAAGTGGACTCCCCAATATCGATACCAGATATGAAGAAGCCCTCCTGGCTGTGGGTTAGACATGAGGCTGCTAACTACAGGTCAATAGTTCAAATCCACCAATTCCTTCTTGGGATAAAGATGAAATTTGTTGCTGCCATCAAGATGCACAGTCTCAGAAACCATATATAAAGTTGCTGTCGCTTGGCAGTGGGTTTGGTTTGAGTTACACCAGATAAGAGACCCTCCACCTTCTCCTCCTCAGCGACCCAGGGCCATCAAAGGAAAGTAGATTGGAAGTCCTGGCCACCAAGATACAATCTGCACCCCTTTGTGTTCAACCTTTTCCTCCAAGAAACACTTTCCACTGAACAATTGACTAGCCAACCCACAGCATACATACACACATTCACTCATACACACACATATACTCATGCATACATACACACATTCACTCATACACACATACCCACATGCATACATACACACATTCGCTCATACACACACATATACTCATGCATACATACACACATTCACTCACACACACATACCCACATGCATACATACACACATTCACTCATGCACACACATATACTCAGAGATACACAACTGAGCAGGTACTTATATACAGATACTCATATAAACACACACACAGTCATACACTCATCTACACAGAGTCGTCATGCACATTAACACAAAAAAATCATACATCCGTACACACACATTGACAAAAATTCATTCATACACACATATACTCAGAGATGCACAAACGGACAGCAGGTACTTATACACACATATACATATACACTCACACACATATGCATGCATACACAGCCATACACTCATACACAGTCATCATACACATTAACACACAAAATCATGCACACGCATGCATAGACACATAGCTCGACACACACACACACACTCATACCCATGTGAACACATATTCATATACACACTCATATGCACATACACCCACAGATGTATACATGCATGCGTCCACACCTACATAATCACATGCACCTTAATACACACTGACACACACTGAGTCACACATGCACATATACTCACCCTCAGACTCATGCTCTTGGCACTACATGGCAGGCCTAAAGGAAAGAACAGAAGCTATGTGGCTTTTAGGTTCTGAATTCATGGCTTGTCTTGTTTCACCAATGCTTTGTCAGCACAGTGGTTTGCTGAATGCAAATATGAGGGAGATTCGAAGTGTCCGTAGACAACTTCCACTGTTTGGGCATGAACTTTTTGACCACCGCTTGTGTATGAGGGAGACACTCCTGTTACGGAGCGCCTTTTCAAAGCATGGCCAGTTCAAAGCCACGGGGGCTGCAGTCTCTCATTTGGTGCACTTGAAAAACCAGGAGAAACATGGAGCCTTTGCCATTTGAATACATGTCATGGCCTCTTTATACATTCTGGGTGTATGCTTCATACTTATATAACATAATCAACTACCCACCTGAACCAGATTCTTCCATTGCCTAGTTAGGAGACCAGCTGGGTAGAATTGGAGCAGCTGCTATAAATCCAAATGCATTTTTATAGGAAAAGAGACAAATGGCACACTGGGTCATTGACTGTGCTGTTCACTGCACACCTGGGGACTGCGTCCCATCACCTGCCCACTGGCCAGGAATCAACTAACGTGGCCCCACATTATACGTGAGGGAGGCATGTAATTTGTATCTCGATTAGGGATGTTCCAGTGACTTGTAAGATTCATTCATTTCAAATAAGGAGACAAATGTACAGCTGAAGTAGATATGAACACTAATCAAGTCAGACCAGTTTGCCCGAGCAAGACCACTGAATGCCTCAGCATCTCAGTCTCCCCATCTTACTTGGAAAACCGGTGCAGGGGAAGGGGTTTCACTGAGCTCCAGAGCTGCAGGTTGGGGCCTCGCAGAAAAGCTGGTGTGTGGTCCAATAATAGAAAGAGACTGAAGCTCTCTCCCAGGCTTACAGTTGCAATTCCTGGAAACATGCGAGTGGAGGTTCTCACGCCCCCGGAGATTATTTTAAGATCTCCTGAGAACTAAGGGCTGCAGCAGTAGCAGGTCAAGGACACTCAGAAGGTCACTAAAGATCCTGGCTAAGCAACCCCTCATGTCCGCAAGGGGCACCCTCACTTTGAGAAAGCCAGTGAGAGGATGCAGTGTGCCTCCGCCTGGAGGATGAGCACTGCCACACTTCATCAAAGCCAGGAGTTGATCTCTCCATTGCTCCCAAGCCATTCTCACGATGGGGGTTCATTGGCCCCCTGTGGTAGCTACATCATTTCATGTCAACTTGATAAACAGAATGTAAGGGTAGTCTAGCCTGTCAATCAGATCACAAGGTCACACCCACCAGGAGGATTCTAGGAACTTCTTCTCTCTCTGCCCTGATCTCCCTGTTGGCTGACAAGCCACAGGGAGATTTGTTGAGGTTGGCCCTCCCCTTGGGGATAAGCAATCTGGCACATCCTCCCTGGTCATTTTAGTCACAATCTGAGCAGCACATCACAGTTTGGGAAACACTCTCCACATGCATTTCATCTCCATCATGCTGCCAGTGGCCCAATCCCACTTTGAGGGAAATGGATGGCCCGGGGAAGCCATTACAAAGTGGTAGTCAGGGCGGGGAACTCCGTCCGCCCTCAAGGGATGACTGCCTTGGAAACCTCTGGGTCCTGCACTCTGTCCTGCAGGTCACTGTGAGTCGGCATCACTTCCACAGCACTGGGATGGTTCATTGTTTGGGGTCAGGGCCAGGCTGCCTCACTCTCCCTGGCATTGGCACACGTCGCCCCCTCCTGATGGTGCCCTGGGCAGCTGTGTAACATCAGCACACTCAGAGCAACCACAGATGCCCAGAGGGGAGGTTGCATCGCTCAGACCTGCTTGACAAGCAGACACTGAGCTCGCCAGCGTGGCCCCGTTTGTCTTTCTCTGTTGTCATTGATTTCTGAGCGCACCCTTCACAAAATCTCTGGGTTAAAGGCCAAGCAGGGGTAGATGCCCCCCTGCTCTCTCACGCAATCTGTCTCTGGACAAATCCAACTGTCTGTCTGTCTGTTCATACTACTATGGTGGCTTGTGTGTTCTGTGATGCTGCTAGAAATCTCATCTTGAAAAAGATGATGACAACATACGCACAGATGTGTTTGACACAATGGATCTATGTATGGATTGTGATGAGATCTGTCAGAACCCCCAATAAAATAAAATTTAAAAAAAATAAACTTGAAATACTGAAGAAAAAAATCCCAGCAGGCTCACCCACGGGGGACAGGTTCCAGGCAGAGGCCAAGAAAGAAGAAAGCCCTGACCACGCGTTCTCTGTCTCCTCTGTTCTCACTCCTCTACGGGCACTGCCCCACCCTTGCCTGATGGCTGTCCACTCGTGACAGCCCCTGTGTTTCAGAGACGCATCGCTCTCAGGTGGCTCTCAAGCACTAGAAAGGGACGGAGGAAGGAAGCCCCTGCCCACGACATGAACTCGCATGAGGGCTGCACCAATGAGCTCCAGCACGCTCACGTCTCGTGACGTTGGCTCAGGCCCCAACAGTGTTTCCATCCGAGGTGGAGCCAACTCCCCGGCTCCAAACAGCACAACAGCCTGACGGGAGGAGACCCCTAGTCAGTCTTCACCAAACCTGTCTTTGGCTGAAGCAACGCATGGATTTGAACTGCCAACCTTTGAGGCAAACTGTTGGATCACTCAGCTTCATCTCGTTGGGGATAAGTTCATCGCTAATGACATGAAGAGCACTGGCCACTCAGATGGCCACTCACACAACAGACTTGGAAACACGCTCCCCTGCGGCAGCCTGTGGTGCCCACCCTGGGTTCCAGGAGGTCCTTGTTTACTGCCTTGTGCTGGGGGCTTATCCCCACTTCTATCTATCTATCTATCTATCTATCTATCTATCTATCTATCTATCTATCTATCTATATATATATATATCTCCCCACCCCTTCTGAAAAGACACTGTCATGGATTGAACTGCCTCTCCTCAAATTAAGTGCCAGTTTGCCTGGCCCATGACCCTCGGTGGCTTGGCAGCTGTGTAATCCTTTATTGCGGGGGTCATGCAGGGATCCTCTCCATGTCAGCGGCTGTGATGAGCCAGGTTATTATAGAAAGGATTCAGGATGGGATGCACTATGTTCAACCATGTCTAATGTAGGAGGAGGTCCCTGGGTGGTGACCAGCAACAGCCTTCATCTTATAAGAAGGAAGAAGGCAGAGGAGGAGGAGGAAACTGACTACCACCAAAAAAGAAGGTCTGGGAGCTGAACATGCCCTTTGGATCCAGGGTCCTGTGCTTAGAACCTCCTAGACCCCAGGGAAGATAGATCTCAGGGAAACACCAGGACTGCAGATGCCGAAGGAAGGCTAGAGAGAAAGCCTTCCTCTCAACCAGGCATCCAGATTCAGACTTCTAGCCTCCTGAATGCTGAGATTCGCTTTCTGTTTGTCCCAGCTGCCCACCGGTGGTATTTCTGTCAGCCCTGAGCCATTTGGGTGTGAACGGGGCTTTCTGACTTCCCGGGATGGAACCTGCTCCCAGATACCCCCTGGCATTCCCAAGGGTCACCCACAGAAATGCTCACCCCAAAGGCATCTGCCTTCAGCTCCAGGAGACGTGTGCGTGTGCGGAGAGGATGACATTTGGGAAGAGCAAAATAGCACACCATGTAGGAAGCTGTGAGCGAGGAGTATTCAGCCCTCTCCAGGCCTGGCGGGGCTCCAGCAGCGGGAGGCAGGCAGAGGCTCCTGGTTTAGAAACGTGAAGACGAAGCTGAATTATGCTGAGTTTGCCCATGGCAGTACTCGGCCCATAGGCTCACTCAGCCCCCTGTACCCAGGGACCATGGAACATTCCTGGGAACGTGGACCTGCTGCCTCAGAGAAACAGCGTGGGTCCCTGTCACCGAGCTGGCCACAGCCACTCGTGGGGATGATGCCCAGCCCCCCTGGAGAGGACTAGCACACTATCAGAGGGAAGTCCCCACCGGGCTTCACAGGCAGACGGACCACATTCAATTCCACCCCATGTCTCACCTTTGGAGTCCGTGCCCATATTGAGCAGCCCCCGGGGAGGTGCCTTCCTCAAAACCAGCGTCATTCGTTCAACGGTTGTCCAGAAAGCTGTCTTCCAGGGAATGGGCTAGACGTGTCTTCTCCTGAGCCGCCCTGGTGGCACAGTGGTGAAGTGCTCAACTGCGAGCCCAAAAGTCAG
Organism: Tenrec ecaudatus; assembly: GCF_050624435.1. Lineage (NCBI taxonomy): Eukaryota > Metazoa > Chordata > Mammalia > Afrosoricida > Tenrecidae > Tenrec > Tenrec ecaudatus. The sequence goes on along the minus strand of NC_134544.1, from coordinate 4,740,428 downwards.
TGGTTCAAACCCACAGCCATTCACTCCATGGGCGACAGAGGAGGCAATCTGCTTCGGTGAAGATGGTAAAGATGGCCACCCTGGGAACCCTATGGGGCAGCTCAACTCTATCTATAGGGTAGCTGTGAGTCCGAACTGGCTCAATGGCAGTGGGTGTGGGCTGTTGAGGGTCCCTCACTAGATGGCTCTGTAGCACAGTGGTGCAAGTGATCACTGCTGGACGACGGATCCGCAGTTCAAACCCATCCCTACCACTGCTCCATGGGAGAAAGACGAGACTGTCTGCTTCAGGGAAGAGTACAGTCTAGGAGCCCCTTTGGGGCAGGACCGCTCTGTCTGGCAGGGTCACTGTGGGTCATAATCCACTCAGTGGCCGTGAGATCTTGAGATCCCTCACTAAGGAGCCCTGGTGCTGTGGTGATTAAGCGCTTGGCTGCTAACCAGAGTCCTGAGCGAGAGGTGTGCCCGTCTGCTCCCTGTGTGGAACACAGCCATGGAGACCACATGGAGCAGGCCTGCTCTGTGCTTCGGAGACACACTGTGAGTCAGGACTGGCTCCCCAGCACCGTGCCCAGGCTTGGAGTATACCATCTCCTGCAGCGGGACCTTCCAGACCCTTCCTGCCTCACTTCTAAATGGAGGGGCATGGGGTCCCAGGGTTCTTCTGGAAGCTGGGACAAATCCTAAGAAGGAGCTGGAGGGGGGTCTGTGCTGGAAGTGCCCCCATGCTGCATGAGAGACGGACCTGGGCCACCCCACCCCGACAGCTTATGTTCGGGAAGGGCGCAGACTACTGGGAGCTGCCCTAAGTGAAGAGGCCAGACTGGTCTCTAGCGCAGGGGGCGCGCTCGCTCCCCTCTAGAACAAATGTACTGTTTCTCCAGAACTGATAGAGCTCACTTGTCTCGGCACCCGACCCCCCGAATAAACCAGCAGGTGCAGTGTCAATAAAACACACAGAAATCATTTGTGACCAGAGAAAGTTGAAAACCTGCCCACTGAAAAGAAATGCCAGGAGATAAGGGCTTGGATGAGAGGGTCTGGCAGGGCCCTGGTTAAAGCACTCCGCTGCTGTCCAAAGGTTGGCAGTTCAAAGCCACTGGCTGCTCTTGGGCAGAAAGCCGAAGCAGTCTGCTTCCCTAAAGAAGACAGCTCTACTCTGTCCCACAGGGTCACTCTGAGTATGAACCCACTCAGCCGCAACCACCAACACCGACAATGACATCAGACCTGGGTGCTAGCCCGCACGGGTTAGTTGTCAGTGTCTGGTGATAACATCACCCCAAATGTTTGTTCTCTGGGCTTCTCATGGTCCCGGCCCCCTGAGCCTGGCCACCTCACCCAGGGGAGAGGACGGCACTGCCCCGGGCTGGAGGCATCCTATTTTAGTCAGGGCACACAGCAGGCCAACGCCACATCTAGACAGGATGCCAGGAGACGAGAGAGCAGAGGAGGCTAGAGCCCAGGTCTGCAGTGGCCTTAGCATGTGCTCAGCCACGAGGACCTCCAGAAATGGCACCAGCACCATGACAGTCAGACAGAGGCGGCCATGGGTGCTCTGAAGTGGGCTTGTGTCTGATGAGGAGGCCGAGACCCAGCGAGGTGACAGTGACCGCTATGGACACCTGGGCACCGTGGTTCCTGTGGTTACAGCTGTCCCCAGGGCTCAGCCCTCCTGCCTGCACCACCAGGTAACACGCATGTGGTACACTCATGCCCCACTGCTAGTAGGCATGATCATGTGTGCACATGCAGTCACGTGTGTCTACATGTGTAGACATATGTGCAGATGCACATCAGAAGTAGACAGTCGCACATGGGTCCCTGCCTACCTGTCCCACATGCACACACGTGTACCTGTGCACACACAACAAAAACATACAGAGAGCACACCTGCATATACAGGTGTGCATGTTTTTATATGTTCCTTATGCACGGCCCAGATCCACACGTGTGTATGCATCTGTGTACATACAGGGAATGCATGCCTGTGTATGAGCAAGCTGGAGAGCAAGCTGGCAGGCTGATGTTCCTCTTGAGGCCTGATGCATTTCGGTGCTGTTTGGACTCAGGTCTGGGGTTTGCCCTGAAACCAGGGACTTTCATTCTCAGAATGCTGTATTGAACCCCCACCTCATGCAACACACTGAGATCCCTCTGCCGACCCATAATGCTCAGTCAGGACAAATGCCACTCCCACAGTGCTCAGTGGTGCCAACTCCCATCAATGAAGCCTTCCAGGCACCTTGACAATCAGTGTGTAGAACAAGGTGGTCAACGTAGACCGGGCAGTCAGAGAAGGTGGTGGAAGCAGAGATCTGGCCGTTCAGAAGGAGTTGATTCAGGGAAAGGCAGTCCCCAAGATGGAGGGGGACATGAGGCCCCCAGCCAGAAATCCCTGCACTTGATGCCACTGGACTTTGGGGCAGCAACTGTGGTCAGGGGGGCAGGACAAGGGCTCCCGGGACATAGAGAAGGTTGTTCTTCCATGTCCGACGAGCCTTGGGAATGGGCACGTTTTCAGCAAAGCTGTGACTGCTTGCCTGCGCAGAGGGGAGGAGATCAGGAAGCTCATGTGGGAGGAACAAGGACTAAGCACACCAGATGTGGCGGGTGACACATTATTTCATTTAAAGCTGCCTCCTGACAGAGAGAGCTCTCCCAGTTTCGTGTCACATCCATCACTCTCCCTGGTACTTCAACACACCCTCTGAAGGTCAGCACAGCATGCAAAACCCAAGTCCACGAGCCACCTCTTGGGAATGGACCCACATCCAATTCAACTCACCTGACTACCTTCTGCATCCACTTCCTGCATCAGCTATTCCCATCGGGTCTGTCACCTGTTTCTCACTGTGGAGACCACCTCTGACCACAGGCAGGTCAGGAATACACGTTACAGAACTCTCACCTGCAAGCGATCACTCTGCCTGTTGCTTCTTTGTTCCTATGACTCCCCAACACCTGGTGGCATCCGTGCTTTCCCCACTTCCTGTCGCTGATAATGGCTCCATTGCAGGTTAAGGCCAGCTGCTTTCTTGTTTTCTCCAGAAGACACCTGGGGACAGATGAAGGGGTGGATGGTGACGGAGCAGGGGACAATACTTTCATACTATTATATTACGCTATACCAGTGGTTCTCAACCTTCCTAATACCATGATCCTTTCAAATAGTTCATGTTGTGGTAACCCCTCAACCATGAAATTATTTTCGTTGCTACTTCATAACTGTCATTTTGCTACTTTTATGAATCAGGCAACCCCTGTGAAAGGATTGTTCGACCCCCAAAGGGGTTGCGACCCACAGGTTGAGTGCCACTGCTCTATACCATTTGTGGCAGTTAGTTCTTATGTCAACGTGCACTTGTGTTGGGGCGGGGGTGGTGTCACAGCCTGATGATGCCTCCTGGGAGGTATGGCCTTTTCATAAGAGAGACTCTTGGGACCCATCTTCTCTCTCTGCCCCGTTGCCTTCTTGCCTGCAGGGATTCTGTGCCTGCCTCCAGGGACAGCCCCATGTGGGCAATCAGCCCTGAGAGCTATCGGTGTCCTGCCAAGTTACCAATGTCCTTGCAGCCTTGCAACTCTGTACCCACCAGCCTGGGGGCTCCCTGCACCCCATCTCACCTTTCTGTGTCATCGGCCTGCAGCTGTGTGAGTCTGAAGAGGGCATCAGACCTTTAGGTTTTGGTTAAACTGGTCTGTGAAGCCTTTTTGATGTAAGTTTACTTCTTGATAAAAGAAAAATCTTTCTGATACATCGATAAATGTCACTGTGTTTTGTTTCTCTAGACAACCCAGATGCTGACACACCACTCTAATACCTTCTAGACCATAATAATATCTTCTAGATCGTTATAATTCTTCCTATGCCGTTATAGTACCTTCTACATCATTACAGCACTGTCTACACCATCATAATACCTTCTGCACCATTTTAATACTTTCTACACAGTCCTGCCTACTCAATCAAAAGACCTTCCATACCATTACCATGCCTTTGACACCATTACCATCCCCATGGCCATGGGCAGACTGCCCAAAGAACAAATCCATCTGCCTTCACAGAAATGTGGCTAGAGTGATGATGAGACTTCATCTCCTTTCCTTGGACAGGTTGTCAGAAGACAGTGGTCCCTGAGAAGGACATGATGCTTGGTAAAGTAGAGGGCGGTGAACGAGAGGAAGGCCCTCGAGGGGATGGGCAGACACAGTGGCTGCAACAATGGGTTCAAGCGTAGGAAAAATTGGGAGGAGGGCACAGGAGCAGTCTGTGTCTTGTTCTGTTGTGGACAGGGTTGCTGTGGGCCGGAACCAACTCAGTGGATCCTCACAACAACAACGACCTCATCACAGTACCTTCAATACCACTATACTACCCTCTACACAATGACAATATCTTCTGCACCAAGATACCACTTTCCACCCCGTTACAGTTTCCATTGGACCGTGGTTTTCCTGTCCTCCCTATATTCATCACTAATTCCTGGTGTCCAATTTCCCAACAGGAAAGTTAAACAGCAGCTTGCTGGGCCTGCTTACCAATTCTCATAGCGGCCCTGTGGCAACAGAACGAAACACCCCCTGGTCCTGCATCATCCTCACAACCGTTCTTATGTCGGAGAGCATCATTGCAGCCATGGTGTGGATCCATCTGTCGAGGGTCCCCCTCTTTCTCGATCCCCCTCTCCTTGACCAAGTGTCTCCAGACACAGGTGTCTCCTGATCACATGTCCAACATACATGCGATGAAGTCCGCCATCCTCATTTCTAAGGAGCGCCTGGCTGCGCTTCTTCTGAGACAGATTTGTCTGTTCTTTTGGTAGTCCAGAAATGCATGTAGTGATGGAGATCTACATATGTGTACAGACACACACATGTGGGCACACACGGCTGCTTTTCAGGGCAAAACCCAGGCCTGAGTCCAAACAGCAGTGAGAGGCATCCACCGCAAAAGGAACACTAGAGAAAACCAAGCTAAGACACATAACATATTGTGAGGATGGTCACCAAGCTGAGAAGCAATTTCAAACAAACAGAAATGAAGATGATCTTCTCCAAATGGAAAGACCCAACGGAGAGGCTATAAACACCACATGACGGTTGCTGCATATTCATATGACTGTCAGCACATCAAGACAGACATGCAAGAAGCCATGGATTTTGTACATATGGAGACCATATGTCCCAGGTTTTCTGAGAAAGAAATATTATGTTCTTGGTTTCCATATGCCTGTGCGACCAGACTGGGCAGGATGTGGGTATCACATTTTGACTAGAAAACTCTGGCCACTCTCTCTAACATCCACAGTTATGCTGAAGCCCAAGCCCTGGAGGGGTGAAAAATGTTGTCTCTCACCTCGGGGGCTCGGCAGGGATGGGGGTGCTGCTCCTGATGGGATAGGTCCAGGAAGCAGCTCTGGGGCAGGGGAGCGGACACAGGACATGGGAGAAGCGACGAGACCTTTCCAGCCACTGCTGTGCAGAGAGAAACTCTCTGAATCCCTGATGGGCATTTTGCAACAATAATCTGTTTTGTAGCAAGCATTTTTGCATGTGATTGCACTGGAAGAACCTTCATGCAGGCTTCCTGCAATTGGCCATCAAGGTGGGAAAAGGGCTAGAACACTGGAAACAAGCAGCAAAGCCTGGGAAGGCAGAGCCCTGAGCAGGGGCTGACCTGGCGGTGGCAGAGGACATGCAGCCATCAGACTGGGTCAGCACGGAGGCTCTCTGTGAGCGTGGCTCCCAGACTAGCAATTTCAATGATCCCCGCCAGCTGCCAGGGCCACCGAGGCCAAGATGCAGCAATACCAGAATCGGGCTGCAAGTTCATCTGACTATAGCTTATAACTTGGTCTCATGTCTATTTTCATTACCTGTCTGTCCGTCTATCACCCTGTGGTGGTTTGCATGTGGCTGTGATGCTGGACACTAAGCCACCATTATGTCAATCACCAGTAGGGTCACCTAGGGTGGACAGGCTCTGGTGGAGCTAAAACAGACTGGGAAGGAAGGCCCGGAAAGCTACTTCTAAAAATTCACCAGTGAAAGGTAATGGATCCCAATAGCACATTGCTCATGAAATGCCGAGATGGCAGCTTAGTCTGCAGCCAGGGTCAGAGAAACCGTGGGAAACAGACACACCTCAAGCCTGGAAGCTGGAGTATACAATGGGAGGATGAAGAATGAGATCAGACTTTGACTGGAAGGAAAAACTGAGTTGAGGGGGCGGGGTAGAGCAAAGGAAGAGGGTTTCCAGGTAGCGATGTCCCCAGCGGGCCTGACAGGGTGCCCATCATGAAGCAAAGTGAGCAGTGGGCTGAGTGAGGAGCCCGGGAAGGCATCACCCGGAGCCCCCAGTTAGACGTGTAGACCAGTGATCCTCAACCTGTGGGCCCAGCCCCCTTTCACAGGGGTTGCCCAACTCAAGACAATAGCAAAATGACAGTGATGATGTAGAAACAAAAATAATTTGATGGTTGGGGGGTCACCACCACATGAGGGTCGCGGCATGAGCAAGGCTGAGGGCCACTGATGCAGACCAACCCAGAGAGGAGCACAGTGTAGGATCAGGACACGAATCGGAGCTAAGAAGGAGAATAGGAAGGTGGACAGAGTGCCTGCATGCTGGGAGTGCCCCTACACTCACACAGAGCGACCAGATCACACTCCCCATCCCATCCGTGACCCCCCACTTGCCTTTGCTGCCCTGCCCACCCAAGAAGCCTGCTCTGAGCCCTCCATTCCCCATGACACTCACAGCGTGCAGGCTGAGAGGAAGCTCTAAGACCACAGAGCGTCATGTCTGATGAAAGTGCATCTTGTTTTTCACCTTGGGACTTTTGGGACTTGGGACTTACAGATAGTCCACTGATATGGCGAAGCTTTGGGTCAAACAATATCAGTTCCAGAAGAGATAGAGGCCTAGGGCAGTCCTACAGCACTGACCACGTCCACATGACAGAGCCCAGGGCCCAGCCAGGGCACCAAGCTCACCCTGGTTGGATGCTCCATGCATGTTGTCACAACGGCTGCTAGAAGAATCATCTGTCTATGACTCCACGCGGAGAGGACAGCTGGACACCCCGCCTTTCCTGCTCTCCTGGACATGCTGTGCACCTCCGACTGGTTCGTGTCAGCATAGTTTCTGTTGTAACAAACTGAAACCATGAGCACAACAGCTCTCAGAAATCTCTGGGAGGCTTTCTGCTGGATTTTGAGCAAAGGGTGGTCTTGGGAAACCCCAAACTCTGCTGTTGTCAGGAATGAGTCCTGGGTCCGTGAGCCCTGCAATGGGCGTCAGAAGAGAAAGTTTTCTTGGGGGTTACTCTATAGCTTAACCCCACCAGTGTGTTTCAAAGATGAAATGAGAGAACCTAGATTCCTGAGTGCAGTGTGTGCCACCTCGCAAGCACCTGATAAACATTATTGTTAACATTAAAGTCACGGACTGGGAAATCGCTGGATATTGTTCAAGAAAGTTGTCTTAAAGGGCTTAGACTCCTGGAGCCCCTGTGAGGACCACTGTCCTTAAGTAAACAGATGAGGGTGATTCCACAGAGCCCCCTCATAAACATCATACCAGGATCTCCATGTACTCGATCCCTTTCCACCATCAGCCACTCTGACTGTTAGATGCGGGCATTCCGCTCAGAGGAAGCATCATATACTGGGCAGCGTGGCTATCCAGACCATTCTCCCCAGGACCTGCCTGGTTTCACATAAATGCAGCAACCAAGTATCAATCATTCGCTGAATTACCACGTGTGGCTTTGCTTTCAGAAACTCAAACTGCTTGGACAGAGGCACACCAGTTCCACCTGGTGACTCTCTCCACTCCAGACGAAAGTTCCTGGCTGCAGTTTGAGGGCCTGGCTTGATAGTCCGGGCTGTCTCTCTCAAGGGTTCTGTATCTGTCTGTCTGTCTATCTATCTATCTATCTATCTTTATCTGTCTATCTCTCTTGCCCATTACCTGCAGAGCATGGAGAGTCCTTCAAATATGAGAGGAAGTGAGGTTGAAAGCCGGCACTAGCCTTGCTGAATCAACAAACCCAGGACATAACAGAACCAAGGAACTTTTTAATGCTTTTGTGATTATGTACCACTGATTCTCTCCAAAATCAAGAATTGGGGAAAAGTACACACATATATACACGATGAACAGAATGACGCAGACCCTCACTGTGAGACGCCTCTTGTCACCAGGGCTTGAGCAGCTCAGTGTGAAGGTAGGGGTCTGAACAGCAGGTGAGGACACTGCAGGCAGGCAACTTCCTGTGGAATTCCAGATGTTCGGTAAAATGCTGAGTGGAGCCATCCCGCCTGAAGATGGCACAGCCCCGCAGCTCCTGGGACAGGGAAGTCTGGAGGATGCACGGGGAAGGCGCACAAGGCTGAGATGCCTGCATCTGTAGCAGATCAGGAGATGCAACTGATGACATACGTGCATTGGGGACAAAAGTGCTGCCTGGTGCAAAGACTAAACTTGCAGAATTGCTGGTGGATGTAATGACCATTCTGAATGCAGACTACGAGTCACAAGGAATATTCAACAGACAGTTCCATTGGTAAATCTACTTGGGAAATACCCCATCGAATATAATCCTCCTGGAAGGCCATGTGTCCATGGGCATATCAAAGACCCTGAGAACTCCTATAGTAAAGAAATGTCTTTAGACAGACATTTGATGACACCATTGAACAATAGCACACTTTTGCTATGTGACACTCTACTAACAATCTTCTTTGTGAAGGTTGTAATTTTTCATGTAATCCCTGAGATAAGGAAATGGCTATTCCATACAACACTGAAGGCAAACCCAGGCCACACAGAGACCCGGAATGAGAAGAAGCACATTCCAGGGAAGAATGACTCCCCAGGACACCGCTGGCTGTGCGTTCCAGGAGTGATCTTGAAATGCTGGATTCTAAATGCCAGAGTCCTGATGAATCTGACAATCCCTGCGCAAGACTGTAAGTGGCTCTATCCGAGCGTGCACTGCCAGAGGACTGTGGAGTTGGTGGCATTGTGTGGGTTAGAATGTAGGGCTGGGTGTATTAAATCCTGAACCAAAGAACTCCTGCACATTCTGAAGTAGACCTAACTAGTCCTAGCATAAGCTAACGAGTGATTAGTGATGAGGTTGATTAAACAGATCAGCTGCTCCCTTATGGAGTGTGGAAGCAACGAGGGGTGGGGGCTCCGTGGAGTTGGGCCATCAGCCCCTGTGGACAGTTGCCTCTGAGCCCGCTCTAACTCATGAGGACCCCATTTGTACCAGCAGAGAAAAGTGCTCTGGAGAGCCTTTTCCAAAGCTAGATTGGTGGGCTTTTCTTCTAAGCCACCTTTGGGGGGGGGGGTTGAACCCCCAACCTTCAGGTCGGTAGACAAGAGCATTGCCCATGTGCTCCACCCAAGGAGATGGATTATCTCCTGAGAGTGATTCCGGGAAGCACTCCCTGAGGCCTGCATGCTCTCGCCTTGAAATAGAGGCCGGTGTCTACCAGGTGACTCCCTGGTCCTGCTGCCCGTGCTGCTGGTCACCGTGTTTCCTTATAGTCACGGCCCTTCTCCACAAACAATGAAGACTCCTGGGCTCACAATCGCTTCACTGAGGAGACGCCCAAACACTTCAAGCTGCCAGGTGGGCAGGTCACACACTGGCTTAAGCAAAGAAGATGGATATCGCTGTGTTTCTGAGGGGGACTGGGCAGAGTGGACTTGGGTGGGTGTAGCCCAAGTGGCCTCCTCTGGGCCCGTGTCCCAGGGTGAAGTGAGAAGATAAGGGTTAAAGCACACTCTTTCAGTAAGCGTCCAGCTGTCCCGTTTGCACAGCGACAGGGTACTGAGAATACTTGGAAGAGAGGCATTAAAAAGACAGCGGAGGAGATTAGTAGCCAGCACATAAAAAAGCACTCAGCGTTTATTGAGCCCACTACGGTTCATGGTGGGAAGAGACAGGAGGCCCACGTGCCTGAGTGAAGTGGAGCTTCTCCCAAGGCCGAGGGCAGCGAATCACCCTTTCTCACTGGCTGAGAGCCAATGGCGTGTGGGGGTCTGCAGAGGCTTTCTTCCAAGGATGGGGTGTGGGGACACTGGCAGGACTCGAGAAGGACGTGGTGCCATAGGGAAGACGGTGCTCAGCCCCCTTCCACAGTATCTGGGACATGAAGGGCTGGGGCTGCGTGTGACTGCGGGGTGGTGGGGGTAGCATTTTCACATGGCACCGAGCCATGGAGAATGAGCAGGAAACCCACAGCAGTGTGACCACACTGTGTCCCCAGGAATTCCATGAACCATGATAAATAACCCATTCCACCACAGTTCTAGCCGGACTCTACAGGCAAGCCTGGTTCTGCTGCGCTTTGCCTGTTGCACTTGACAAACAAGGTCTGTGTCGGCCCTGTCTCGAGCACACCGTCTCGAGCACACCTGTCTCAAGCACTCCCTGTCTCGAGCACACCTGTCTCGAGCACACCTGTCTCAAGCACACCTGTCTCAAGCACACCTGTCTCAAGCACACCCTGTCTCGAGCACACCCTGTCTCGAGCACACCCTGTCTGGAGCACACCCTGTCTCGAGCACACCCTGTCTCAAGCACACCCTGTCTCGAGCACACCCTGTCTGGAGCACACCCTGTCTCGAGCATACCCTGTCTCGAGCACACCTGTCTCGCGCACACCCTGTCTCGAGCACACCTGTCTCGAGCACACACTGTCTCGAGCACACCTACACGCTCCATTTTCCCAACAGTGGGAGCTCACGTGGTGTCTCACAATTGTGCACAGTCTCACAATTTATTTGACCCTTTGTCACTTTCATGCCAGAGCACACTTACTAAACTACCAAACTAGAAACCAAAGTCACTGCCATCAACTTGCTGCCACTCATCGTGACTTGATAGGAAAGGGCAGAACTGCCCCTGCGGGTTTCCAAGACGGTGGTTCTTTATAGGAGTGGAGAGCGTCTGCGTTCTCTTTCGGAGCAGCTGGTGGTTTCAACCTGCTGACTTTCTGGTTAGCAGCCTAAGGCATCACCAGTGTGCCTCAGTCGAGTGCCAGCATAGCTCTTATGTGCACTGGGAAGCCAAAGTATCCATGTGGCTCACTTCATGATGATCATCACTTCCTCGTAGTCACCTAGGACTGCGTCTGTTACTCCTTAGGGGTGTGCCTGTGTGTGCCCGTGCGTGCACGTTTGTGTGCACATGTGTGTGTATACCAGGGCAGTTCAGAAAGTTGGTGGAAAGATGTAATTAAAAGATAATGGATTGCCAATTTTTTAATCGTTTCAAAAAAAAACAACGTCTTGTCTGGTTGATTATTTTCATTGTTTTTCTGTTTTGTAACATTTATTTCCACTCTGGTCTTTATTATTTCTTTTTTTATTGTGGCTGGAGGTTTATTTTGCTACCCTGTCTCTAATTGGCAGAGATGGTGGATGTTGGGTTAAGGTGTTGATTTAGGTCTAAACAGACTTTACACTGATCAGGGTCGGGCGGGCAAGGGACTGCAGAAGGAATAGACAAGAGAGGAGGCAGGCATGAGCTCAGATGACGGGGAGGCTCTGAGCCAGCAAGAGGGAGATGTGAGGATGGGGAGGAGGGATGTGATGAAACAGAGCACACCCTTGGAGGTTTTTTAAATATAGAAAACATTTTATTGGAGGCTCTTACCACTCTTATATAAATCTCTACATCAGTTGCATTAAGCACATTTGTACATATGTTGCTATCATCATTTTCAAAACATTTTCTTTCGACTTGAGCCCTTGGTATCAGTTCCTCTTTTCTCCCCTCCCTCCCCATCTTCCTACCCTTGTGAACCCTTGATAAATTATAAATTACTATTATGTTCACATTTTACACCATCCACTGTCTCCCTTCACCCATGTTTCTGTTGTTCATCCTCCTGGTGTGTGTGTGTGTGTGTGTGTGTGTGTGTGTGTGTGTGTGTGTGTGTTCGGGTGGTGGGATGTCAGGGGGTTTATATATCAATCATTGCAATCAGTTCCCCCTTCTCCCTTCACCTTCCCTCTACCAGAAGTTTTAATAAACTGTAAAGCACAAACCATTTTATCTATAAGCCCTCATCTAAGTCATCATAAAAAGTTTAGGGAAAAAGATCATGGAATTTTTCTACAACTTTTTGAAGCCTAAATATGTACTTCTTTATGTGCATGAGGTCTCTCCAGGTTGCAGTGAAGGTGGCAGCAGAGCTGCCTTCCTTCTGGAGAGCCTGGGGCAAGATTTATGTCCTTCCCTTTCCATCTGGAGTCTAGGGGTGAGACAGAGGTTGAAAGTTCAAGTCCACCAGAGATACTTAGAAGAAAGCCCAGGACTCACTTCTGGAAAAGGAGCCACCTGTGGCAGTTACATAATCTGGTGTCAAGTTGTGAAGGGGAGGAGTCTAGCCTGTCAAGCACTTCGCAGCTTGATGACCTCATTTGGAGGGGCCATGAAGATAAATAGTTCGCTCAAGGCCAGATACACACAGACTCTCTGCTTTTGTATTCCTGCTGACAAGACACATGGAGCAATAGCCCTGGAGCTGGAAGAGCCACATGGAGACCTGACAGCACTGAAATGCTTCCACTGTCACTGGATCCACAAAAATTTACACCCACTGACCTGTGGTTTTCGTGCATTCATTGTCATTGCATGTGTTCATGAGTCTGAAGAGGAATTTATAGACTGGAATAGTCGGACATGTGGACTTAATCTGGACTAGACTGAGATGTTTTCTCAATGTCCAATTGCTCTTGTATCTAAAGCTATTTCTAATACACATATGACTGCCTCTGGATTTGTTTATCTAGTCAACCTAAACTAGCACCATTGAAACCCCCAGGGTTCATGGTTAGGGTCAGGGTTAGGCTACTCTTATACACATGGGCTCCCATGAGTTAGAGTCTGCTCTAGACATCCTCTTGCCTGAACTAGGGTCTCCTCCTACCCTTCCAAAGCCAGCTTCCATGGGCAGGTCCTCCACAAAGCATCAACCCCCATCCCTCTTCTGCCTGCCTACCCCCCTCACATTTCACCCCTTGTGAAAATGTGGGTCCAGCTTGAAGGTGAACAAGTGGCCATCTAGCTCAGAAGCAACAAAGCCCACATGGAAGAAGCACACCAGCCAGTGTGATCACGAGATGTCAAAGGGATCAGGTATAAGGCATCATCAAAAAAAAACCTTACCATAGTGAAGGAAGGGGGAAGTGCAGAGTGGAGATCCAAAGCCCATTTGTCAGCCACTGGAGATCCTCTCACAGAGGGGTTTAGGGGAGGCGATGAGTCAGTCAGGGTGTGACGTAGCACCGATGAAGAATACAGCTTTCCTCCAGTTCCTAAATGCTTCCTCCATCCCCCCCCCCCTGACCCCAACTACCATGATCCGAATTCTACTTTGCAAGTCTGGATAGAGCAGAGGTTGTGCACTGGGGCATATAGGAGCTGGAGGCACAGGGAATCCAGGGTGGATGATACCTTCAGGACCAGGGGTGTGAGGGGCAATACTGGTAGAGTAGAGGGTGAGTGGGTTGGAAAGGGGGAATCGATTACAAGGATCTACATGTGACCTCCTCCCTGGGGGACGGACAACAGAAAAGGGGGTGAAGGGAGACACCGGATAGAGCAAGATATGACAAAATAATAATTTATAAATTATCAAGGGCTCATGAGGGATGGGGGAGCAGGGAGGGAGGGGAAAAAAGAGGACCTGATGCAAAGGACTTAAGTGGAGAGCAAATGCTTCGAAAATTATTAGGGCAAGGAATGTACAGATGTGCTTTATACAATTGATGTATGTATATGTATGGATTGTGATAAGAGTTGTATGAGCCCCTAATAAAAAAAATTTTTTTAAAGAAAATGTGGGTCCACTCAGAAAATCCAGTATGACCTCCCCATCTCAAGGTCATTGATTTAGTCACATTCGCAAAGTCCCTTTAGCCATCCATGTAAGATGACATATTCACAATGCCTGGGGGCATCTTTGTGAGAACATTATTCCGACTACCACATCTGCCCTGAATGCACTTCATGTTAGAGGTAGACGCTGATGCTCAGTGTGTCTAGACTGGCTTTTCCATTCTTCGGATGCCACAAGAAGCCACTTGGACCTTCCTGTGGGCACCATTTGTCATCCCCACATGGAGGCCCGCCATCCCTTTCAGGAGGAGAAGGGGGAGCATTGCTGTTTGTTCTACTGATATGAATGATCACATATGTTGGCTAAGAAGAGACAACAGTAAATTAAAGCCAAATCCTGCATCATTACTCTTTATCTACTTAATTGCTTAGCATAAACTGACTTCCTAGCACACCAAAATTTAACCTCAGGATTCTAATTATCATTCATGAATAAGTCTTGCATAGTTAATTCCTTCCATAAAATATTTACTCCTTGAGGTGTTCTTGTTACTTTAATTGTCATCATGAATAAATAATGTTTTTGCAAATTTATTAGTGAATCACTCTTAGCCCTACTGGTGGAGTCAAAGCAATTACCATACGCTACTCTGTGGTCCTCAAGTCAAAGCACTGGAGTTGTCACTTTGCACAACAGTGAATGTCTATAGTTATGCCAGCCCCGACTGTCTCGTATTTCACAATCAACAAATGAATTTTTTTAAAAGAAAGAAAGAAAATCAAGCATTATTTGATCCCAAATTTCAGTAGGTAGGGCCATTCTTCAGTGCTGTAGAGTCTGCTCTCCCTGATAGCAACCTTGTGGATAAGAGAACAAAGCGTCGCTTCGTTTGGGGCCATCCTCACAATTGAGGGTATGTTTGATTCTATTGTTACAGTCGCTGTGTCAATCTACCTTAATCCACTTTAAATAAAGTCTAGTTTGGAATGAAATGATCAAATCATGAGTGAGGGTGTGGCTCTAGAGGGCAGTGATGTTAGCTACAGCAGAAAGAGAAGGAAATGCTGTTTGGTCCTGGAATCTGGAATGGCGCCTTTCCTGATTGGGTTGAAGATTGTACTAAAGCAACCGTGTTCCCTACCTGGGTGCAGGCAGGAAGGATTGCATGAGTGTGGGAGTTAGAGTCTTCAGTCAGAAGGGTCTACATTGAAAATGCAGCCAAGCTCGGGGCTTACATGTTCTCCACATGTTTTGTCACCGAGCGGTAGACTGACCTCTAAGCCAAGAGGGTTAGGCAGATAGTCTTAGAAGGCCTATCCAGCTCTCATTTCCGGATATTGTTCTCCAAAATATGTAAATGAGAGGCTGTCTTTCTGGTCTAACTCCTTTACAGAATGAGCAGCACCATTTCTCAGGTGGTAGCTAAGCAGATCTCCTTGTGAAAGCACATCCTGGCTGCTTGTTAGCCTATCTTTTCTCCTCTCAATCATACTTTGAACCCGTGACCCAGTTTACTGAAAATCTTATACATACTCCAAATCTTAGCCTAAGTTAAGGGTCCCTGTGGCATAGGGTTACAAGTTGGGCTATGAGCCACAAGGTCTGCAGTTCAAAACCACAAGGCCTCTGAGGGAAAAGGTAGGATTTCTACTCGTGTATAGAGTCACAGCCTCAGACACTCACCAGGGCAGTTCTACCCTGTCCTATGGGGTCACCGTGAGTCAGAATGAACTCGATGGCAGTGAGCTTAATGTAAGTTGGTTTTTTGAGTCCCACCGAGATTATTAGTAAGGGACTCCAGAGCATCTCTCCATGAGGTCGTTCAGGGGTTCAGGTGGATCTGCTTCAGCATGTGACCTCCTAGGTTGTTCCAACAGGGAGGAAAGAACTCGAGAAATACACAAAGACTCCAAAGTCCACTCTAAGCTCCCTAGGCCACCCCCACCCCTATCCCCGGTATTTCATGAATGAGAACTGGTCACATAGCTGAGCCGAACTATGCAAGGCCAGGACATAACATCTCTCAGGAATGTGCTATCAATAACCTATCATTACATTGATGGAAAAGGTGGTGGTCCTGTCAGGAGGGAGCAGCAATCCTCACGCAGGTCCCTAACCCACTCCCCACCCCCCTCCAATACCTTGAGCTATGACTTGGTGTTTTCTGAGTGAGCAGTGGCTGAAAATATAAATCAAGAAGTCTGCCACCCAAAGACAAAATGCCAACCCAGATTCTGTGAGCCACTCTGGGCTGAGCTCTGTGAGAGGAGCTGAGGGGCGGTCCCAGAGCAAGGAAGGCACAGAGCACAGTCTCAGAGGACAGACAGACAGTGAGCAAAGGCCAGCACAGGAAAGTTCTCTGCTTGCACATCACAGAACAATGTGAGAACATTCCAGATGGAACATTGGGAGTAAGACTATCCAACTTTCAAATGCCATCTACTGGAGGGATATAGCACTGTTATGTACGGGCGGGCCCCAGCTTGCAGATCTCAGATTCCTTGAGGTGCGAGAAAGGGTAGTGGTACACAGGATGGGCTTCTCAGAAAGGAGATCTTGGGAATAGTCTTTCCACCAGTGAACTTGCCACCGGGATCAGAAGAAGGTTTTCTCAACAGGTATGCCTCCTTCAGACCAGTGGCTTAGCAGGTCATCACCATTGGGTTCTGGCAAGTCTGCACATCCTGAGGCTCTGTGACACCCTGCAACTTCCTGCTGAGCCACAGTAGGGTTTGGAACTCCGGCTTCCTGTATGGCCTTATTGAGGCCCCAAATTCACTGCCATGGAGACGATACTGACTCAAAGGACCCCTCTGTGGATTTTGAAGAGTGAAACTGTTATGGGAATATAAAGCCCAGTCTGCCAGTGGTTTCAAACTGCCAAACTTGCAGATTGATGCCCAAGGCACAACCACTATACCACCGGGGCTCTATTAACAGCATCAGGGACAATTTTTAAGATCTCTGTTCTCCTACACCTCCTGGTTTGAGAGTTTCTCATTAGAAGATAGCTAAGTGCTCGTTAGGATATTCCTCACTCCATCAAGGAATAAACTAAGGAAGTGGTGGAGGCAATACAAAAACACATGCCATCTGGTCCTTGGGTAAGTGCCACTCAAGTACGTCAAAGTTAGAAGGCTCAACCTATACAGGTCTGTGCAGCAAATGGGGATTTTTCTACTGTCCCCTTAGAATCCTGCTTCTGTCATCAGTATCAGGCACTGGGTTGCACTGGCTAGCTGTCCTGGGGTTTAAAGTCCCTCTAGGGAAGAATGTGGTGGAGGGGGCGGGGAGGAAGTCCTGGTCTTCTCTGTTGCTTCATATCTAGGTGAAAGCCAAACAATGAAAATAGCAGACAAAGGAAGTCTAGTCAATCTTCAAAGAAATACAACCAAAATGCTCCTTAGACACACTGATGGTAGGTACAGCAGGGCACAGAGGTCGGTGGGGAGCCAATGCAAAGGGCTCAACTAGAAATAGTTTAGGAAATGATGATGGTAACATATGTACAAATACGCTTGATACAATTGATGCATGGAATGTCATAAGAGGCCCCAATAAAATGATTAAAGAAACGAAGAAGAAGAAAAACTGATGTTGAGACTTCAGCTGGTTAACTTTCCCTAGTGTGTCACCAGGAAAGATCCATGTCTGGAAAAGGACATCCTGTTTGGGACATCGAGTGTCCACGGAAACAAAGAAAGCCCTTTTGAGATGGGTTGACAGAGACACCACAACGATGAACCCAGGAACCCCCAGGATCAGCAAGGTGGCATCAGATCAGGCAATGGTTAACTCTGCTGTAAAAGGGGGCTCTGAGAGCTGGCAATGCCACCGCACCTGTGAACAACAGGGCAGAGTTTGGAAACAACCTGAGAGTGGAGCCCGCGGGATCCATTCTGGTTTATGCAACAATTTCAAGCAATCAACCATGGCAGCACTGGAAGCTGGGTTTGCCTATCTACTGAACCAATAATTACAAAACAGCAACCAAAGATAAAGGAAAAGATTGGTGGCTAATAAAAAGCCAATGGGCAAGTGGTTGGCTCTGAAGCCTGATGGATTAAACATTGGTCCCCCCAGCAGTATAATGTGCTTGGTGCCTTGGCACTGACCAGCATCCAGCTAGCTTAGCCCCTGCCCTCAGGGAGCCCTGAATCCTGACTTAAATGGCCAAATGATTTTTGTGTATTAATGAGATGAGACGGCTATAAATCCACACCATCAGCATTCCTAAGTGGGAAACCTACCAACAGCATGCTTATTAAAATCATCTGTCTCCATTTGTGTCAGAGTACATTAAAGTTGTAATTAATCTTACCAGTATCAGTTCTCAGATAATGTCCTAACAAAGGACATATTACTACTTCTGACAAGACACGATTTCTTGCTGCCTAAACGTCCTTCTCTATGCTTCCGCATAGACCCATCCTCCAAAGCCCACCTCCCTATGCAGTTCTCCCAGATGTTGTCTCTCTCTGAACACTTGGATGATGACTTGGACTTCTTGGGTAACTCGCCTACTAGTCACTTTGTTGTTGTTTGTGTTGTTGTTAGCTCCCCTTGAGTCAGCTGTAAAACTTGCATACAACATGATCAGAGCAGAGCAACATCCAAGCTTCCACTGACTGATAGGTGCTGGCTGCAAGCATTGACCAGGAACTGCACCCAGGTTTCCCACATGGAAGGCATGAATGCTACCACGGAAGTCCTGCTGCCTTCTTATCATGCCTACTGGAGTATAAGATACTTAATGACAAAGATCATCAACTGTACCCATCGATGGCACAACGAGGACGAAATGTGTGTCGGAATCGTCTCAATGTCAGTGTATTTGGAGTTTTGATACTCAAAGCACAGTTGTTCGTTGATTGAATTAATTAAGAAGCACATAAGATCATTAGTAATGTGTATTTTATCATTAGCATTAACAGGATGGAGCTAGACGGACTCGCCTTAGCTCTGCAACTCACCAGCTGTGTGACCTGGGACAACTTAATTAACTGGCAGGTGAATGGAGGTCTGGTGTTTGAGAAAACAAATCAATGAGACAGCAGCTGGAGGGATAATGAAGTTGGGAGAATGTTGTGGGGTTTTTTTATTACTTTAAGGATGAATAAATAGCATCATTTGTGATTTGATATAAATGATCATATACAGAAGGGAAATCAGATAGCCCAAGAAAATCTCTAAGTATGGATGCTGTAAATGAATGAGGGAGGTGGAATCAAAAGAGGGTTGAATGTCACTAAGAGCATGACCAGTCATCTCTGGCAGTTGTCCACATCCTTCTTCCAGCAGCGGGATCACCTAGGGCCTTGTTGAAGCGCAGGTGGCTTGCTCCAGCACTAAGGTTTCGGATTCAGTGGATCTGAGGTGGGACCCGAAATTTTGCATTTCTAATTAGATTCCTTTAACGAAGGAAGACCACAGAAGAATCAGTGTATTTGACTTTTGAAAATGCCACGGACTGCCAGAGAACAAACAAATCTGTCTTGGACAAAATACAGCCAGACTGCGTCTTAGAAACGAAGCTGGCAAGACTTGGCCTCACGTGCTTTGGACCGAACAGTCCCTGGGAAAGGACCTGGCACTGGGTAAAGTAGAAGAGCCGCATAGAAGAACTTGACACGGTGGCTATGACAATGGGTTCACACATGACAGCAATCGCGAGGATGGCTTGGACCCGGTAAGATTTCACTCTGCTGTGCAGAGGGGACTGTGGGTTGGAGCTGACTGGATGACACCTAACAATGAGGTTCCTGGAGCTGCTGACGTAGGTGGTCCCAGAGCCACCCTGATAAGGACAGACAGTGGCAAGGCACGTGGCTATTCCTGGACAGCAACAGCTGGCTGGCCGACAGAGCGCAGCCTGTGTAGTTCTCGGTGCCCATCCATCTCCTCGGTGGAGTGAGAAGCAGCTTATTAGTTAACGGTGGGCAGGGGAGGAGGTGCCTGGGGGTGAAAGAGCGGCTAGGAAACATGACATAAACCAAAGCCACATGTTAAGGGAGGTAGCACAAAAGGTTACACAAAGTCAGGGCACTCAATGACACCCCAATACCTCCAGCCTGACTACACTTACACCCCCCCTCATCTGAGTTAGCCACTCAGCTTCCATTGCAGACAGTCCAGTGGCATCCCAACCTGAGACAAGCAGACCCACGATGTTGTCTGTTGGCGTTTGGCTCTCTTTATACTGAGTTATAATCCAGACTGAAGGCTGCAGCCCTTGATCTTCATCAGCATACCCTTACTTTCAGCAAGCAGGGTGGTGCCTCTGCAGAGCACAGGCTAGTAAGCCTTCCTCAGTCTTGACACTGCAGTCTTCCTCGTGGAATCCAGTTTCTCTGATTGTTTGCCCAGCATGCAGATTGAATGTGCACAGTGAGAGGATACAACCCTGACACACCTTTCCTGGTGCTGAACCAGGCAGTGAACCTGGTTCTCACCCCACAGCTGCCTCTTGGTCCGAGTACAGGTTCTGCATGAGCACAATGAAGTGTTCTAGAATTCTCCTTCTTCTCAGATTTATCCATAGTCTATTATAATCCACACAGTCGAATGCTTTGAAACAGCTCAGAAAACACATTAGACACATGTTTTTCTGGTGTCCCTTACTTTCAGGAAGCTCCATGCCAGCTATTCCTCATGCCACATCCTCCTGGGAACCCAGCTGGAAGTTCTGGCCGCTCCCTGTTGCCATATTGCTATATCCGTTATTGAATGATCTTCACAACATTTTATTTGCATGTGATATTAATGATATTGTTTGGTAGTGTCTGCCACAATTAGTGGTGTTTATATTGGCAGATCCAGAAAAGGGAAAAGATTAGGCTGTCAGCTCCAGTTAAGTCTTACAGCCCCAGAAACTCTGTAGAGCAACTCTACCTTACCCTCTGTGTCCATGGAAGTCACAATCAACTCCGTGGCAGTAAGAGTAAGATATCATCCACTTAGGAGTCTGGAGACACAGTAAACACTCGGCTGCTAACCACAAAGCTAGGGGTGCAAACCCACCCGCTGTTTCACAGTAGAAAGAGGTGGCAGTTTGCTCCTGCCAAGATTTATAGACCTGTCGACCTTAAGGGGCAGTTCTACTCTGTCATAGAGGGTCATCATGAGTCAAAATTGACTTGAGGGTGAGAGTGTGGATGCAGCAAGTGAACCTGTGATGATCCCATGAGTTCTGGTAGAAGATACGAGACTCTTGGATCGGAGACAAAGGGCTGCGTCAATCCTGGTAGCAGCAGTGGCCAGAGCTCAGAGCTTCCTGTCCTCTTTGGTCATGGGATGTGGGTAGACACAGGTAGTCTTGATGAATCCTTGCATAACTAAGGGTTATGTTGTGGACCAAGAGCCCAGTTCTTTCTGAAGAAGCAGCAGACAATGTAGTTGTTGCTACTGCTGTGTGTCCGCCAACCAGTCTGATTCACCACCCCTCGGGTGCAGAGTAGACTGCCCCAAAGGAGCCCTGGTGGCTCAGGGCTTAAGCACTCAGCTGCTAACTAAAATGTAGCTGATTCAACCCCATAATCAGCCCTGCAGAGAAAGATGCAGCAGTCTGGTTCAGAAAGGCTATGACCTTGGAAGCCCGGTGTGGCAGTTCTGCTCTGCCCAACAGCATCATCGTGAGTCAGAACATGCCCAGCAACAATGGATGTGGTTTGGGTTCATCTTACAGGAGCAGACCACCAAGTTTTTCTCCTACAGGGTAGTTTGGGCCGGTTTGAACTGCTCATCTTTCTGTTAGCAGCTGAGTGCTTACTTGTTTGTGCTACCAGGGTTCCTGGCCAATAACATAGCCAGCAGCAAACACCCCAGTCCCCTTCTTCCTGGCAAGCATGCAATGGTAGGACTGTGATGCTCTGGTCCCTGTCCCCCTCCTATGAGACCAGCTTTGGAGATGCAGGCAGCAAGATTAGGCCGTGACACCCTGTAGTAGACTCCCTCTCCAGGGTCTGCTCGAGTATAAAGTTCTTGTGGTACGACCAGATTAAATATGCCAGAAAGCTCTGGAGAGTGGGCCACCACTAGCCAAAGGGCAATAATGGAATTGACTCACAGCACCAAGCTTGGAAGTATAGCATGGGGAAGACAGTGACCAACGATTCATACTTTTTTCAAGACATGGAGCTATCACCAATGATTTTTGCCTGTGACCCGGCTCAAGCCCTGACATTGAATTATCTGAACCATTCCTGCCTTGCGGTCCAGCCAAGTGCTTGCCTTTTAGAAAAGACGGCAGTCCTTCTGCTGAGTCAAGGCATCTAAGGATGTCTTCAGAGCCTCCTGAGGTATAACTTGCATCTAGTGCTTTATTAAGCTTTCTGATGAAAGCACATAATGCTAGGGGATATTCTCACCAGTGTGAAGTGCTGGTGAGGCTTGGAAATGCAATACCCAGTCAGCTTTAAAACTGAGGGCAAGTCTTTTTTTGTGTGTCTTTTTCTTTCTTTCTTTCTTTCTTTTTTGAGGGCAAGTCTTAACAGGGTTGGCAGAGAAGCAGACTAAGAATTTTTTCCAACACATTCCCCACACTACGTTGTACTGAATTGGCTAGAAATATAGCCTAAGCCCTATAGGAGGGCACCCGGCTCATTTCCACTCTGAGGTGAAGAATATCAATGAGAAGCTTGAACAATGCCTTTAGACAGGCACAGCCGAGCTGTTAGAAAGCATTCTCTTTCATTCTTGCCCATGCTTTGTGGAAAAAATGTCATTAAAAACATGAAATATAATAAGGTGTGGTAATAGAAAATGAGAAGACAGCATTTGAAGCAAGATTTGAAGAAATATAAATATGAATATATAATAGTGGGGGGTGTGAAGTGGCTTTGACCAGACAGCAGAGCCAACAGAAATGGCCTTATGGAATGGTGGGAGCTGGCTAAGAAAGTCTGAATTCCACAGGCAGGCGGTTAGGATGAGAAATTCCCCCAGGGGCTGACACTTAAATGGAGCGTGCATGGGAAGCAGGTGGGAAGGGAAGATCGCTGTCTCTGAGTGTCTGGTTCTGCTACAAGGGAAGCACCTCAAGAGGTGGCTTTAAGGAACAGACTGCTTTCCCATAGTTCAGGAGGCTAGAAGTTCCAATTCAGGGCAATGGCTTCCAATTCAGGGCAGCGGTTCGCAACCTGTGGGCTCACACCCCTTTGGGGGTCGAATGATCCTTTCACAGGGGTTGCCCAATTCATAACAGTAGCAAAATGACAGTGATGAAGTAGCAACAAAAATAGTCTTATGGTTGGGGGGGTCACCATACCACGAGGAAGTGTATGAAAGGGCCGCGGCATTTGGAAGGTTGAGAATGGCGGCTCCAGGGGAAGACTTGTTCTCTGTTGGCTCTGGAGGAAGGACTTTGTCTCTTCTGTTTCTACTTCCTGGTTCCTAGGGATCTCCATGTGCCTTGACATGATCTTATCGCATCTCTGCTTTCTATCCCAAAGAGATTGGCTCGCGTCTCACTCTACACTAATCCTACCTCAGTTCCCTAACAGAAGACTATTCTCATTCCCAAATGGGATCACAACCAACAGGTAGAGGGGTTTGGATTTACAACACATGGATTTGGGGAACACAGTTAAACACGTAAGGATCAGCCATGGATGGAGACACTATACACAGCATCTGAGGCTTGGAGTCCATGGGCATACAGGGACCAATAGTACAGTCTGCAGACGCCAATGCACATGCAAGCTGAAGTTCGGTATCTCTGATAACTTGAAGGGCATGGGCCTCTTGCAAAGGATTCCCTGTGATTAGCTCAGGCACGCACAGGACCATCTCTGATCTCCCCTTTGACTAATGCCAAAGCTGATGAGTCAGGGACTTTGAGTATACCTGTGATGACCCTTTACAATAGGACCCGGCATGAAGGTTGAGTAACTGAAAGAAAGTGAATCTTTCACAAAACAGCTGCTGTGACCTTCAATACATCCAGGGCTACACTAGAGAGGGGATCCCAGAAGAATTGCTCAGCCAAGTTCAGGTCTCACAGAGTCATCACAGCATGGAGGATTTTAAAACAAAAACCATGACCAACAAGTACATGCCAACCCAGTATGGCTTTAGGTGGCACACTGATTTGGTTTGCCCCTGGCTTAAGAAACTCACTTCTGTCAAGTCAATTCCAACTCTTATCAACCCTGCAAGACCACTTTCAAGCATTGAAGAGCAAGGATCTCACTTTGAGATTGAAGGTGTGCCTATCCAAAGCCATGGTATTCTGAGCTGCTTCATGTGCATGTAAAAATTAGGCAATGAATAAGGAAGAGGAGTTGAGGCATTCGAAGTGTGGCGTTGGTGAACAGTACTGACCACACCATGAGCTTTCAGAAGAGCAAACAATCTGCCTGGAAGGATGTGCAGTCAAGAGCTCCTTAGAAGCAAGGATGGAAAGAGTTTGTCTTAGGTGCTTTGGACATGCTATCAGTCCCTGGAAAGGAGCATCACACTTGGTAAAACAGAGGGCCAGTGAGCAAGATGGATTGGCACGGTGGCTGCAGCAATGGGCTCCAACATAGCCGTTGTGAGGATGGGCAGGGCCAGGCGGTGCTTCCTTCTGCTGCACAGAGAACCACTGTGAGTCAGAACCAACTCAATGGCACCTAAGAACAACTATCCAAAAGTTGAAAATTCATACCTACCCAGCAACATCACAGGAGAAAATTCTGACAATCTGCTTCTTTTAAAACCATAGTCAAAATAACCCTATGGAGTTCAGGTCTCCTCTGTGACACCTGGGTCCCCAAGAGGGTGGGAAATGCTGCTTCATACCCCAGTTCTATACTACTGTATGAATTGGGGGGCATTTGAGTCCAGTCATTTCATCCATCAACAGGGAACCATCACATACATGTGATGTATTTCAGGGTTGTGTGTGAGGGCTGAAGGTATTCTATGTCAAGTATTTAGTTAGTGAACATGTTTGATCAAACATGTAGCTGCTAATTAAAAGGTTGGCAGATCCAAGCCACCAGCCTAGCACCTTACCTGGTGAAAAGCCGGTTGATCTACTCCCCAAAAGATTACAGCCTAGGAACATTTGGGGGACGTTCTTCTCTGCCGTAGGGGGTCATAGGGAAGTTCCTCTCTGTCAACACAGTCACGGAGGAAGTGCTCCATGAGCCATTGTGTGTGCACATACATGTGAGGGTGCACAAGACTAAGCACCTTGCTCTCAACTTCCGGTTGGTTTCCTCTCCTTCTGAGATAATGTCCTGAAATGCCCAAGCATTAGCTTTCCCAGAATACTCTATAACAACACTAAAATAAAGCATGAAAGCCTTTCCTCAACATTTTCATTGTACCTTGGGCTGAACTCCCAGACTAAGATAGGAATGAAGGGCTGGCCATCTACTATTGAGAATTAGTTCATGAACAGCCTAGGCCTCACAGCAGATCAGTGTCTGATAGAACGCTGGAAGACAAGCCCCTCGATAAAAGGCACTGCAGCACACTGCATCACACCCATGATCACGGAGACATGACTGGGAAGCATTGCCTCTGTTATGCGAGGTCATCACGTACCAGAGCCAATTCACCTGCAGTGAACAACTGCAAAGAATATCCTTTCACTTACATGGTCTCTATAGAAAGGTCCAGGCAAGTTAGGAGCTGTTCTACAACCAGCACTATAACAATTGACAATAATTATTTCTTAACTCACTGCCATTGAGTTGATGCCAACTCATAGCAACCCTATAGAATCCTGTGAATTTCTGAAACGGCAACTCTTTATGGAAGTAAAGAGCCTCATCTTTCTCCAACGGAGGCACTGGTCATTTCAAACTGCAGAACCAATGCCTAACCGCTTCACCACCCGGCCT
Source organism: Tenrec ecaudatus (assembly GCF_050624435.1). Taxonomy (NCBI): domain Eukaryota; kingdom Metazoa; phylum Chordata; class Mammalia; order Afrosoricida; family Tenrecidae; genus Tenrec; species Tenrec ecaudatus. The sequence continues at coordinate 4,714,725 of NC_134544.1, read as the reverse complement.
CCCAACAACAGACAATAGACAGGCCTAGAAAGCCAACAGTCCTACCTCTGAGGACAAGCTGCTCAGCACCGTCAACCACACAGAACTGAAAGGGCAGCATTTTCCCAAAGATAAAGCTCAGAAGGAGGCGGGAGGGCAAGAAGGAACCATAACCATATGCCCAGAAAGGAGGAGGAAGTGGGAATTGTGCTGCTGCACTGAGGGAATGCCAACCACTAGAATGAAACATAATGCATATGTGTGTATATATGTATGTGTGTATATATATAATATATATGATTGAATGGGAGACTAATCTGCTCTATAAACTTCCAATCACACCACAATAAATGGTAAAAACCACGTAGTCACATAGCAATCTGTAAGAATCACTTGGATCATTGGATCTTATTTGAGTGTAGAGATTCTGATTCAATCTATGTAATGTGGGAACGCAAATTCTCAACTCGGGGGTGGGCTGAGAGTGGGAAGGGGTCAAGCCAGAATGAACCAGTTCCCAAACCTATCTAAAAGTCATCTTCCAATCAGATTGTATACCCAAATCAATACTCTACTAACAGAGGATATTTCTACTCATCCCCTCCTGTGCGAATTTTTGCCAGCTATATTGAGATACCATAAAGTGTTTGGGTTTTTTAATTGCTCTGTGATATTCACTAAGATTTTATTTTATTTATTAGTGATTGCACCAAAGAATCATTCCAATTTAAAAACAGGAGCTTTTTGGTTTTCCTCTTCAAAGTCTAAGATGAAATCCTTCAGTGTTCAATTGACTGAGAACAATCTGCTGTTTCCCTTTTTTCTCTAAGAAAAGGGCCCGTTGATGGATTGAGAGCAGTCCTGGTATATCCAGCGAGTGCTCCCGACTTCCCAGACAGCCCAACTGCAGCACCTCCACTCACTGCTGAGCACCAGCAGCCAACATGCGTCCTCACTGCTGCCTCCTGTCCGCGTTTAATAATGCAGCTCCCAGCGAGGACCCCATTCCTAGCACAGCCAAGCTCTAAACACCCCAGGAGAAGGCTCTTTCTGCCCCATTTGCTTAACCGGCTTACCAAAGACACCCTACCATACAGGAATGAATTCCATATTTTCAGACATTTTTCACCACAACTTTTCTTTTATTCATGTCCCCTTGGAGGTCCGAGGCTGGAAAATGAGATTGGAGTAATGAAGCAGCATCTTTCTTCTTTCAAATCAATTCCAAGCCAGAGAATGAGAGGCCCTTACACTTTAGTATTCATGTACATACTTTTCTGAAAGTTCTCGGTTAGTAACACTTAACTTTACTCTTCTTTAATGGTGTAACTCAATAAAAATGTTCAACATGGAGAGTCTTTAAAACCATAATGTAGTATCTTTGCAAGCTTGGGGTAGACAAAAACTTCATAAGGCAAGAAAAAAACTCTGATCATAAAGAAAAACATTAAGTTGACTTAATTAAAATACAACCTGCTCGTCAAAAGATGCCTTTAAGAAGACACCAAGGCATGCTGCAGAATGGGGGGAAATATTCTATGTATGTATATTCAAATCAAAATTCCTCTCATCTTGGAATTGATTTTTGTATGTCAAGTGACACAGTGACTGCATAAGTGGGTTCATGCATAGGGAGCCTAGGCCTCTAAGGCATGTCCAACTTTCACATGCATATGACGCAGTGGAGAACGCCATGGCTCAGGTCAGGCACACCTTAGTCCTCAAAGGAGCATGCTTGCTCTTCAATACTCGAAAGAAGTCTTGGGCAGCAGACTTACGTGATGCAATAAGTCTTTTGACCTCTTGACTGCTACTTCTGTGAGCATTGATTATGAATCTGCGTAAAACAAGATCCTTGACTTCAGTGTTTTCTCCTTTTATCATGATAAATGGGAAATTTCACGTTGTATAAAGAAACGCATAGAAAATGCAATGCATTTGAATTGTGGTACTGAAGAAGAATTTTGAAAGTACCGTGGACTACTATAAGGGCAAATGAATCTGAACTGGGAAAAAGTACCGCCAGAGTGCTCCTTAGAGGCAAGGATGGCAAGGCTTCACCTTCCATACTTTGGACATGCTGTCGGAGAGACCAGTCCCTGGAGAAGGACATCGTGTTTGGTAAAGCTGAAGGGCAGTGAAAAGAGGAAGGCCCTCCACGACATGAATGGACCCAGTGGCTGTATCAACGGGCTCAGGCGTGCGAGCAACTGGAGGAGGGTGCAGGACCGTGCAGTGTTGGTCTCAGCTATGCTTACAGTTGCTGTGGGCTGGAGTCAACTCCATGGCGCCTAACAATAACAACAAGGCTTGAATGTGTTATACAGCAAGATATATAAATCCCTAATCAATGAATAGATCGTCTTTCATTGTTCAGTCAATGCACATTAGAACCACAACGAGAGAGCATTGCCTTGGACTATTGGGGCAAAATTGAAAGGTCTAACATCATTAAGTACTGGCAAGAAGATGAAGCGATCCTGCTCTCATCCACACAACTGAGCATATTGCCCAACAATTTAATATTTCAAAATTTAAAAATTTTATACATGAATATCCAGTCATTTTATTCAAAACAGCCCCAACCTGACTCCAAATCAAATGTTCATCAGGAGTCCAATGGTAAGTAAAAGGTGTTTTCTTGCCATGGAATATTACACAATGGAAAAAAAGAGAATGCATTATTGATACAAGCAAGACTTTGAGTGGATTTAACTGTGTCTGCAAAAACTGTGGAAGTCCTAACTCTTGGCAGATCCTCTCTGCATGGGGTCTTTGAAGGTATTCGCTTTTAGGTTAGCGTGTGGTCCTACTGGACTAAGCTGGGCCCTAACCCTGCATGACCAGTCTCCCTAGGAAGGAGAAGCTGGAACTCCGAGGCAGGGTGAGAGATGGGAGGACACAGCTGTAAACCAGGGACCCCAAGAGTCACAGCCATCACCAGAAGCCCGGAGAGAGACATAGGTTTACTCTCACAGCCTCAGAGGGAGGCAAGGTTGCCAACAGCCCATCTTAGAATTAGATTTGTTCTAGACACTAGACCGGGGATCTGAAATTCAGAGGTTGGCTGTGTTGATTCCTATTCCAGGTCTCTCTCCTCGATTCTGGTGTCTTGTTCTGTTGTACAGAGAGGGTCGCTACGAATCGTAGCTGGCGGGACAGCACCTAACAACCACAACAACAGCCTCTAGAAATGAGGCCTGGGAGTGCACCTGGCTCCGAAGCAAAGGATTCATGGTGAGAGCCTACCAGCCACTTCCTGCACTGGAGGAAGATGCAGTTACGAGGCTTCTGTAAAAGCTTGGACATCCTCTGGGCAGGTCTCCTGGGTCTCTGAGTCAGAATAGATGCGATGACGATGGGTTTCAGCCTCCAGATGTAAGACCTCGCATCTTGACCCTGTAAGACAGTTCGCCTCACGGGGGCAGCCACAGGAAGCCAGATACACTTTGGGGCGTACAGTCAGACACAAACAAGGCATACCACAACATCTATGTTTATAAACATCTAGACGATGAGGGGGGGCTTCAAAACGTCGGTGGGAAATTCTATTCCCCTTTCAATGACTCTCCCTCGTATGAGAAACTAAGGGATGGGGACCAAAATCAGGCTGTATTAGAGTGAAGGTGTCTACTCAGGAATGAATTTTGAGAGGACTCTCTGGGGAGGGGAAACCTTCTACAGACCCATCCATGGGGGAGAAAACTCCTCAAGCTTACATTTCACGTGTGCACATTTGACTTGCGGGCAAATTACAAACCAAGGATGGTGAGACTTCTTCTTACCTACTTTGGACGGGTTGTCAAGAAAGACCGGTCCCTGGAAAAGGGCATTGTGCTGGGTAAAGTAGAAAAGCAACAAAAGAGAGGAAGGCCCTCGCGGACATGGACTGACAGTCCCTGCAGCAATGGGCTCAAATGGGAGAACAATTCTAGGACACTGCAGCAAGAGGGGGGCTTCATTCCGCCAGGCACAGGGCCGCTAAGAGTCGGAAGTGACTCAATGGCGCCTAATCCAACAAACAACACACCAACAACCAATCCAGCAACAACACACCAACCAAGAGCCTTTGAGCAGATTCCTCTTAGAGGTTCCTGGCAGAGCAGGACTGCACTCCATGGACCTGTGGGAGGCCAGTTTCCAGGTCTTTCTTCCTGAGCATCTCTGGGTGGGTTTGGACCACCAGGGTTTCTGTTAGCAGCTGAGCACTTCACCTCTCCAGGGACATGGGAGAAAGGGCAAATGTTCCTCAGTGAAAATACATATTGCTGCAGCATGCTGGCATTTTGCATGTCGGTTAATGATCTTAAACTTGCGCACAGCTTGATTTAAAAGTAAGTAATCACATACAAAATCAACATTTATAAGCCCTCAGAGAAGGAACTTTATTAGTATTTATAAATTCCTTTCTCACCCTAACTGCTTTTTTTGGAGGGGGTGGGGGCTGGCGAGGGCTGCTAGTCACATAAGCAGGAACATGTATTATTGCTAAATTTATTCAGAGGCTGACTTTATATTAATATGATACACCAATTATTTTTAGAACCCATATGTGGCTATATAAAATGTCGGCTTGTAAAATGATGGTGCCATTAATCTACTGTCAGTAGAACATGCCATGTCAGGAATACAAAGCCCAAACTCAACCCCAATGTTGTCACATTGAGTCCACCTCATAGCTCCCCTACTGGACAGAAAGGAACTGCTCCTTCGGAGGCTGTAAACCTTTATGGAGCCAGCAGTTTCATCTTCCACCCGACCCCCCAACCCCGTCCCTCCCCTGGAGCGGCTGGTGTTAAACCACTGACCTTCTCTGCTTAGCAGCTCAAAGCATAACCCAGCCCATTGCCATCATGATAACCACAACTCTCAGCGACTACATAAAGACAGGTTTTCTGAGACTTACGTTTTTAAAGAAGCAGACAGCCTCTTCTTTCTCCCGCAGTACAGCAAGTGGATTTGAACTGTCAACCTTGAATTCCTTACTTCAATATAGCTTACAACAGTACGTATTATATATAAAGTTGCAAAAAGCCATATTGCATATCCAGCAAAGAAGAAGTTATCAAACATATATGTTTGGTTCTTTTTTCTGCCTCAGGCAGAAATGCAAGTTTCCTTTAAAGGTAGGTAGTTATTTGTTTGTTTGTTGTTTGTTTGTTTTTTCCCTTATACCTTTAGTTGCTTAGGATGTCGAGGCTGTGTCAAGTAATCATTTTCCCTGGAAACCCACACTTCTCAACCACTAGATACAAAGACACAAGGATGTCACTGGAATACTGAATGCCCTTCATACCCCAGCCGAATCCTCTTACCTGTGCCAGGAGGCAGAGTTGTCTTTTCTTACAAGTATGAGCATTGATGTAACACTGAGCAGTTGGAACCCACAAACTGCTCCTGGGGGGGTGTCTGCTTCTGCACAGATCACAGCCTTAGACACCCTCTAAAAAAGTTGTCCTCTGTCCTGCAGGCTTTCTGAGAGTCAGATTAACTGGTCATTTTTGTAGGCATGTGGATATTATCCTATCACTGACAGTGTTGTGCACCATGGTAAGTCTTTAAATGTCTTTTTGGACCATGGGTGTGAAGCCCTTCCTCTCCAGGATCACCCTCTGTGTAGTAGACCGCATGACTTTCGGGGTCAAAATGGTTCAATCCAATTCATTTAAGCCCACTAATACCTAGGACTTTAGTCTTTGTGCATTGCATGTCTTTGCTGATGGCTTCCTGTTTTCCTAGATTCATACATTTCACCTTCTGGTTATTGATGTCTACCTGTAGCTGTGTCCTATCATGTTTGAGTTAGGCCACACCAGCAAATGAAGGTTCTACAAGCTTTGCTCCATTTACAATGGTGAAGGTCAGATGCACCTTGAGGAGGCAGCTCTTCCCCATTGGTATTTTTCAATTCCTTCCAGTGTGAGGGGCTCCTGTTCTGGCACTGTGTCCAGCCATCTTCCACTGGTATTCAGACAGATTCACTGGACAGTGTTTTCAGAAATAGCTCCTTGTGTTAAGTTAGAGGTGACGGTAGGGGTTTGTATCAAGTAAATGTCTCACACGTTGTAGAAGTGTTAAGTTCAGTCCAGGTTTAATGGGCTAGATGTTAAGCTGGAGGCTGCTCCTGACTCAAGTAGCTTTGGGGACTGATAAAGCCAAGATGGGCAGAAACACCACAGGCAGTAAAGGCTGATGAATCAAAGTCAGCAAGTCAGATGGAAGGCTGCTGATAGCTCCCAGGGTCACCAGGCAATGTGGCATACCATTAGCTGAAGTCCAAAAACCTGTAGGCCAACAAGCCAAATGCAAGACCCAAACCCAGCAAAAAAGCAGATAAGCTTTCCCACCGTATCCTTGTATAGCAAGAAAACCGTATGCCCAAGGAAAGGTCCCTTTTATGCCACCTGAGCTCTGATCTGAGTCAGAGTCGCACTCCACCCTCATCTTTTTCTAACTGTTCGGCTACTCACAGTAGATCCTGTTGTGGAGTTGATTACATTGTATTAAGTCACATCATGGGGAAGTACAGGCCTCTACTGCCAAACCTCCCAGAATGCTAGCCCAAGTTGACAAAAACCTCACGATCACAATTGTCGAGTCCTGTTTCCTATTCTTCATTGGTCTGGAAGCTCCTCTGAAACCTGTCCACAATGAGTGACCCTACTGGTGTTTGGAATACCAGTGTCCTATCTTCCAACATCAAAGCAACACACAGCCACCACAATACAACTGAAAAACAAATTGTGGTATCTTTTATTAGGAGGTCCACTCATCAAATTAATTAATAAAAAGGTTTATTAATTAATAAAAAGAACAGTCCTCCTAACTATTTTGCTTCTCATTCCTGACTTAATCCATTGGCTATAGTATTACTTTATTTTAGTCCACACAGCAGTACAAAGAGCTCAGTTCAACTCTCCCATGGAACAGTTAATATACTGGAAGTCCTTCAACTCACATGGGCTGCCAGGTTCAAGGTCAAGGAAGCAGAATCCTGCCTCAGGCAAAGCAGGTAGAATCTGCCCACTAGCAGCAAGGGTGGGTCAGCAACAGTCAGTAGCTTGGGAGCTTAGTAAAGCAGGTCCAGATGTGATAATGAACACAAGCAATGCAAGGCAACAGAATCTACCAGCCTCAAGTTCAAGTGATGTGTGTACCAGCAGCATAGCTAAGCAGGTCTCAAAGGAGCCTCAAGCTCTAGTGACACGATCACGGGTTGGCTTGGCCCACAGGTAGTGTAGCTCACAGGTTGAGGCAGAGAACTAGCTAAGGCAGCAGCACACTGGTTCGATCATCAGAGAGCAAGGGAGAAGGGGGCCAGCCTTGCAGAGCCATTTATTTCTTTTCCTTCTAATCAAACTGCAACTTGATTAATCACACATGTTCCTATTAGCCAGGTTGACACAATAAACTCTAATGCTCAACATTCAATGGTTCAAAATCAAACTCACCTCCCTCTACTCCCGAGCCCTAATTTCTCTTCTCCCTCTTACAGGCCTCCATCCTCCCTTTAACCCAGGGTAACGTCTGCCAAGCTTCTAGTCAATTCCTACCCTTCCCTCACTCCTTGCAAACCTCCCAAGTCTGTTCCCTTTGGTATGAAAGTCTTTGTTTTGATTTTTATAGCTCTGTTTATATTATAGATATAGTTTTGCTTATATTATATATTATATTATATCTGCTTTAGTATAATGCATGTGCTATTGCTTTTTAGTCTGGTTTATTTCTGTTCACTTAAAAAAAATAAATGCCAGTAATGGGAACAAAGCATTTTCCACTGGTACTACTTCACTTGCATTTCCTTCAGTGTTGAGAGATAATGGTTGGTTTTCCATGATGTTTAAATGTCTTGCTGTTGTATTCCTGATCACTTGAACGTGTTGGATTGGGGAAAGGAATGCGAGCTCACCTTGGGCACACGGAAGAATTACGACCAGTTGAGATGCAAATACGGCAAAAAGGAGTTTATTTCTGGACTAGCTCGAGCTAGGGCTTTCTTCCCTTCACTGCCCAGCGCAGCGGGACCCAGCGTCCAAAATGGAATCAGCGCCGAGTTCTTTGTTCCCTGGGCTTTTATGGGGCCAGGCACGGGGGGCAGTCCAGTGTTGCTGTTCTTTAAATTTATTGGAGAAAACTTCTGGCATCAGCGTTGTCCAGCGGTGGTTGGCGAGTAGTTCCGCGTGTATTCTCTTGACTGGTCAATTGGAGGGGGGGGGGGGGTGGTCGTTGCTCCCTACTGGTCAGTCTGGGATAGTTGATGCCTCTCTGACAGAATTACCTCAGTGTCCAGGAATCTGAAATTAGAGCTTAAGCCTGCCCCAGACTTTGGTTTTATACAGCCTGTCATGGTGCTGGTGCTGGCAGTTGTAAACCAGGACCCCACAAATGCCCTAGCCTTTTTTGAAAATTGTACCATATTCTGTAGAACAGAGTACCCTTGAATTTCATTGTTATGCCTTCTCCTTTAAGTAATTAACCTTTTGTTTATGTCTTGTCATCATTATTTCTTAAATAGTTAACATGTACAAATCTCTTGTCTCCATGGGTACTCATTGACTATAGGGACCACTAGGAAAATTTGGGCTTCTCTGAGTGTGAGAAATGCTATCTCTCGGTCTCCAAAATGAAGAACCATTTGACTCCATCTAGCCATTCTTTCTTTGCTTTTCATGACCTGGACCCTTTTGAAGATGAAAGACCTGGCATCTTGTGTTTAAAAAAAAAAAAAAAAGGTAAACTAAACCCAAGGCCATTGAGTTGTTTCCAACTCGTAGGATAGGGACCCATAGTGACTCTCTCTATGGGATAGAGTCAAACTTCCCATCTAGGGTTTCCAGAGTCGTTTAGAAGCAGGTGCCAGATCTTCAAGGAAACAGACAGCCACATCTTCCTCCTACGAATCTTCTGGTAGATTCCACCCAGTGACCTTTCAATTAACAGGCAAGAACTCAACCACTGTGCTACTAGGCCTAACTTTCTTAGCTTCCCAGGTCATTCAAGCTTGGAGATGTTCAGGGTAGAATAGGCATAGAGATGGTGTGCCATGTTCTTCTAGATGGGTAGGTGCCTTGGGTTTACTCAAAATTACATTTTGGTTCTAGGTCTCGGTGGGGATGTCTCCAACATCACATTATGCTCTTCTTCCTGCATCCTCCCAGGGGTCCAACATCTCAGTGTTCCGAGACTGGTGACATTCGCCGTCACCTCACCACTCTGGTGTCTCTGCTGGCCTCCTCTGCTAGGCAGTTACTCTTCCCTCTGAATTACTAAGCACTTTGAATGGATACTCTATCATAATAAGTCAATGGAAAGAAGAAAGTGGAACTGTCCCTGTGTGTTTCTGAGACTGTAACTCTTTATGGGAGTAGAAAGCCTAACCTTTCTCCTGAGGAGTGGCTGGTGGTTTTGAACTGCCAACTTTTATGTTAGTAGCCCAACTCTTAACCACTACACCACCAGGGCTCCATATGAATCAGCATCAGCTCTATAGCAGTGAGTCCGTAAGAGATAGGTTCGGGCTACTTAAATAAACAGCATCTCATCAAATTTTTATTTGTTCACTTATTTGTTTATAGAAGGACCCAAGGTGACTTCGCAGTGAAGTTCTTGGTTGCTGACCGAAAGGACAGTTGTTGGAATCCACCCAGCAATGTCACAGAAAGAAGTCCAGGTGAGCTATCCCTGTACAGATTAGTGTGGGAAATCCTGGTCTTTTGGTCCTCCTGTGCTAGAATCCGTAACGCTTCATAGCAACACAGCATCTCTTCCTATGCACAGGCCTCCAGTGAAGATGAAGAAGGCACCAAGTCGGAAGGACAGCTACCTGTCGCATGCCTCTAAACTGGGCCTCTGGCCCATAAAGGCCTGATTGGGCATCTGATGAAACGTGAACGAGGTGGCCGTAACATCTCAATGCAAACTTCCTGATTATGATGACTGCATTATAAAGAAGTAAAGTTTGGGGGGATGAGGAGGCATGGTGGTGGCAGTGTACTCTCCAATATGGAATAAAATGTCTTTTCCCAGTGTTTGTGATTTTTTTCATGACACTGAGATAGTTACAATTTTTTTAAATAAAAAGAAAGATTAAAGCGGGAGTATATCGCAATGCATTTTTGTGTCACTGGCTGTTTCTGAAACCCTTCTTCCCTGACTCTCATTATCTTTTCCTTTTCCCTGCTTGTCCCCGGAATTCTCAGCGTGTTCCCTCTTTCAGGCCATAAAGTATTTCCCTCTTGAAAACTGAAGTAAAATTCCCTGTCAGTCAAAATCCCTCAGCCCAAGATCTCCCGAAGATTATGTTCTTCTGGGAGACAGAAAGGGAAGAAGATTCCTGTCTACCAAAAAAAGAAAAAGAGTCCCCGCGCTCAACACGGGGTGTTCTGCAGATAACAGATGCCAAGTGGCTGAAAAGTGCTTTGACAAGGAAATTGGAAACTGTCTTTTCCTCACCAAACATTTCCTGCTGACCCCCACCCCTTCGTCTGGAAGAGACGTGCCGTAGACACTGGCCCACTCCTCTCGGAGGCTGCCTACAAAGCAGAGACGCCGGAGGAAAGAGAAGAGGAAAGCCATGGGTCTGATTGATCGTCCTCGGGGATTTATCATGGCACAGCCAGTGTCAACTCAGACTTGATGCATGCTGAAATAAATGATCTTGTCTTATTTTCAGGCACCTGTACGTCTTCTGCAATAAAGTTCTGTTTACCTGAGCTGTACACATAATCCAAAATAATAAAATAAAGCTGCAAAGATCAGGAAAGCAACAATTTTTCATCTCAAGCAGTAGTCCTGTTGCATTATTCAATAAGGGCTGTGTCTGCCTCATGCTAATTGACTATTGTAGACATGCACACAAAACACATTCCATCCTTTCAATATTCCACCAAGATATATTATATGTGCATAGTTCACTACCCGATGAAAAATGAGAATATTAGAAACGCATTGCAAATGAGGACATCATTCTTGCAGCCAGACTCGGACTTTGGAGTTGGTTGGCTGGTGGTAAATCTTCCCATGTGGCCCGTCAGTCCTTCCATCATCACCTTCTTATGGGTAGGACCCTTGGCATGGTCAAGGCCAGCCTTCTTCATGGCCACAAGACATCAATGCCCTGCCCCCAAGGGACAGAAGGGCACTTAAAGTAAAATATTTTCTCAATGGTGAACAAAAGTAAATAAATCAAACAAGAAGTGTGTGGTGTCCTTCAGAAAATGGATGACTAGAATTGTGTACTGACCTTGGGAGGAAAGAGTAATTTTTTACTTGCACTCCACATTGCAGGTGTTGTAAAAGCATAATTTTCTGAATGCTAAAATGTGGCTACCATGCCGGATTATTGGTTGGTTTCGTTGTTATTGTTTTTAGGACTGTCAAGCCAGTTCCTGCTCTGAGTGGCATGGTGGGATTGAGTAGAACTCCCCTAAGGTTTCCAAGGCTGTAAATCTTGACAGAAGCAGGCTGTCTGGCTTTCATCCTGGGGCATGTCACAAATGATCTAACAGATATACTGGGGTGAAGAGGCAATACCGTCAGTCCTTAGACTCACATGTCGCCCTGCCTGTGAATGCAGGAGTGTCTGAAGCAAACTCAGAAAGACAGGGAAGGCAACAGCATCCACTCAGGTCCAGCGATGACCAGGCGGCATGTTTACGGAACAACATGCAATTCATAGCAGCTGAGATTGTGGTTCTGGGGTGCACAGTGGGGTGGAGGTGGTGCAATAGGAAAGAGCATCCACCGTACCCATATGTCGTGACTTCAGGCCCCTGTTGGTTTGAAGGGCTCAGAGATGACAGGCTGGCCTGCGGGGCATGACTCGGGGATATAAAGATCGTGGGCTTGAGCAGATAAGGATTAAATGTGTACAGGCTGCATCTGAGGCAGTCATAATGCCTCAGCTGGAGATATCCCACTGGCAACTGAACACAGAGACTGGGAAAGCAATGTGGGCTGAGAACGTCAGTGTGTCCCTGTGGTTGGGCATCCAAGGACTGGCAACAGGTAGGACCAGGTCCCAACGAGGGACAAGAATGATGGGCACTGCACTTCACCTCGCCCAGCCTCAGTCTGTTCACCTATGGAATGGAGATGCACCGCGAAGTGAAATTACTCAGCGGCCCTTCTATCCACAGTCATTGTCCCTCCACTAAATGCTCGGGCAGGAGGATGCTAACCCAGTGTAGAGGGCTCTGACTCTGGGTTTGATGGATCTCACCATTCTGCTGGGGATAAAGCGAGCCATCTCAGATGCAAGAACAAAGAATCCAAGGAACAGCGAGGAAGAAGAGCTAGGAGCAGAGCACATCCAAGATCCCAGTGCTACGTGGTGGAGGTGCCAGAGACCCTGCGGCATAGAAGTGGGCTTCCTAGCCTGGAAAGAGTAAAGATGCGTGCCTTTGGCTAGGGGGCTGGCCAACAGGCTACCACAAGTCAAGACCAGGAAATATTAAGGATAGAGTTATTTCGTCTGCAGTGCCTGCTCTCGTCGTGTTGGCAGGCATCTCTCTCTCTCTCCTTTCTCCCCACTCCCCCCGCCCCCCCCCCGGCCTATCTGGCATTTGCCACTCTGCCTCTGCCCTGCTCGTGCAAGTATTACAAAACCTCTCTCACTCACTGCCATTAAGTCGATACTGGTTCCATAGGGTAGAACTGCCCCTGTGAGTTTCTGAGACGGTGCCTCTCTATGAGGGCAGCAATCCCCATCTTTCTCCCACAAAACAGCTGGTGATTTCCAACCTCTGACCTTGAGTTTAGGAGCGCAACAAAAACCACTACGTCACCACAGCCCCACGTAGGGTCACTATGAGTCAGCACAAAGGCAGTGAGTTTGGTGGTTTGTCTCTGTTTGTGTAATTGAACCATACAAAGATATTGCCTGTTGTGGGAGGGGCGGTTGGTGGCACCTGGGGAGAGTAAAGGAGGTGTGAGGGCAGCAGCGTGTCTGACCTCTGCTGCAGAGGAACTGGCCTGGGCCCGGGGTTGGGACTGTATACTCCTCCTCCCTCAGGGAGACCGAGGAGGGCAGACATGGTGCCCATGTTACGTCACCATATGGAGCAGACTGAGCCTCTGAGCTCCCCGGGGAAGAAACCAACAGCGAGCCCAGTCGGGTTGGGCACAATTTTAGTCCTTCTTTCTGCATGGGGAGCCCCCAAAATAAGCTCGCCAGCACTTAGTACTGGGGCCAGTGTGTCTCCTTTTTCACTGTGGCAATTTCCTTACCAGTGGGGACGACCGAAGGTTGTGTTAAACCGAACATTCCGCACATCCGTGGCTCTCCTCTCTCTACTTTCCAGGTCGTTCTGACGTTCTCAAATACCACTTGTAATACGAAATTGTCTCAAATGCTTTTTCTTTTCTTTGTTTTTTCCTCTTTTTCTTTCTTTCTTTTTGGAAACAAATGTATTGTAAATGTAAACAATTAAATTCACTGGAGGGAAATTTGTGATCTAAAAATAAAAAGTGGGATTGGGGGAACTTCTGTGATAAATAAAATCCATCGGGAGGGAAATAACCTTAAAAACATAAATTCTCTCTCCAACGCTGGTGAGAAATGATGTGGGTGAAAAGCAATCCCTTATTTTTAAGGCCACTCTCTAGATACCAAGCACAAGCGCTTTTCTCCAGGCTGAACACCGCCCTCACCTGTGCTCCCACCAGCTGGCCTGGCCCTCTGTTCCCAGACCCTGTGACGAGCCACTCCTCTGCCTAAATGCTGGGTGTCCCCTCACCCCTTTTCTCTGGCTACACTCGCCTCCTGGTCACATGTTTTCCCAAGAGCTTTCCTCGGAAGGCGACTTCTCAGGAGGAGGACGGCTAGTCTTCCACGCTCACTAGCCCATCTGGTTCTCAGGGAACATTTGCCAAGGGATGGGCTTAAATGAGTCCAAGGGCCCTGCGAACAGAAGAGTGTGTGCACTCCCTCATTGCTCCTAAGATACCCGGGTGGATTGCAAAGAAAGATGCCAATGTGTATTTAAATTCAGCTGAAAGTAAGATATTTTAAAAACAAATAAGTTTTGAAAGGCTTCTGAGATAGTAAGGAAATGGATGCCAAGACCCAAAGCTATCTCTCTCTGATTCATCCATGTGAACTGGGGCCAACAGCACCCAAGAGAAATGCTGACTCTGGTGGCCGGGATGTCTAACAGTTGTCGGGCACAAGGCCATGCTCTGTGCGCTGCAAGGCCCTGGGTGAAGCCAGGCCCTGGAGGCGCAGTGGAGGGGCCAGGCTGAGGGCCACAGGGCCCCTGGACTCATCTCTGAGGACCATCACACCCCCTAGGGCATCTCCTCCCATTCTGAGCAGAGAGGAGGGCCAGGCCAGCATCAAGGTGAGCCCTTCCAGCCCAGTGACAGTCGGGTACCAGTGAGAGAGAGAGACTTCCTCCCAACCTCCCAGCAGGCACATGTCCCACGGCTTCTCACCCTGAAGCTACACTCTTCTCACTCACGGAGTGAGACGATGCCCACTGCCCCTCCTGGTCTGACTCAGTGGCAGTGAGAGTAAGAGTGGCCAGGGCTCCAGGGTGCCAGCCGACTCCTGGCCACTCCACTGCACAGCAGAGAAAACACTGGCTGGTCCCGCTCCAGGTCGTAATTGGATTGGGATGGCAGCAGCATTGTGATCCATAGGGCTTTACTGACTGATTTTCACAAGAAGCTCACACTTCCTAGTCCGCCTCAGTCTGGATCCCCACTGGAGCTCATTCAACATGGTGGCAGGGTGCAAGTCTCCACGGACAGGAGGTGCATTGGGCAGGAGTCAAACCTGGGTCTCAAGCATAGAAGACAAAAATAGGGAGGGTCCAGAAACCCACAGCCTGGAAAGCAAAGCTGCAGGAGCTGGAGCAGCTCAGGACACAGGAGGCCTTGTGCGCTGCTCCTCATCTGACCCCGTGTGACCTGGAGAGCCCGGTGTGTCCCTGCCATCGGTCCTAACTTCCGCGCTTGCCAAATCATGGAACCTGACGTTGACGGTCCCAAGATCATCCCTCCACTTCCAAGTCTGCACTGAATCTTTGCTTCCTGTCAAGTTGTCATGTAATTGACAAAGTTCTCTAGGAACAGAAAAATAAGTCACTAAAGTCTCTTACCCTTTTAGGAAAGGGGGTGGGGGAAACAGCACTTCCAAAAATAAGGCGCTCCCTTAAATAGGTATCCTGCCTGGCTCCGACAGAGCTACGATTGTCACTTGGGAATAAATGTGAAAGAGTCAATCAAGAAGTCTCAGAAATATGCCAACCGTCGCCTCCCATGGCCTCTAACTGGCTCCTGGTGCTGTGGAACCCCAGGTACAGGGAGTCCTTCTACTCGGAGCGGGGGATGACGGTGGAACTTCTTGGCCGTCCTGGGGTCAACAGCTTCCAGAGCACATTCTGGACTGAAGGGTGCAGAGGTTGCATGCAACCTGTGTGTGGCTTTGAACTCAAAAGCTTGTCCCTGACAGGGGCACTGAAGGGGACACCGGAGAGGGGGTCCCTCCTGCCATGGCTGAAAAGGCTGGATGGCTGCTTACACGCCACCCAGGTGAATTCCAAAGAAGAACACAGTCCTGGGCCCAGGGAAAGATGCCCCGAAAAGTATTTTTAAAGACATAATGGGTTATGTGTTGGACTGCTAACCTGAGGTCAGCAGTTCAAAACCACCAGTCACTCCAAAGGAGAAAGATGAAGCTTTCTACTCCTGTAAATAGTTACAGTCTCAGAAACCCACAGGGGCAGTTCTACTCTTTCCTTTAAGGTGGCTGTGAGGTGGAATCAACTTGATGACTTAGAGTTTAGGGTTTCGTTTTTGGCTTTTGGTTAATCTATTTGATGACCACTAACAGCAGCAGCGGCAGCAGCAATGTTGGACCAAGACATGTTCTTTCCAATCACCCCAGTGCCGGCTGAAGCTGGGCAGTGATGCAGAACAGGGGAAGAGAATCGAGGCATAGGGGAAAGGTATGAAATATACACCACGGACTGCCAGAAGAAATCTGTCTTGGAAGAAACACAACTAAAATGTTCCTTAGAAGAGAAGGTGGTGAGAATTTGTACTGGAGCCATGTGATCAGGAGGGAGGGACCAGGCCCTGGAAGAGACACTCATGCTTGGCAAAGCAGAGGGTCAGAGAAAACGAGGGATTAACACAACACCTGGAACAATGGGTGTAAGCAAGGGTTGTGAGGGTGGTGCAGGACCAGGCGAGGTTTCGTTCTTGGGGCGCAGGGTCACTAGGATGGGAACCCACTAGATGCAACCGGGTGGCAGAAACCTGCTGATCCTGGGGAAATCTGTGGTGGATGGTTCATCTGCAATCTGTGCAGGTTTACACACACGAGCTTCTTTATCTGGACTCTGCCTACATTAGGGAACAGAACTGGGAGCCATTGTTGTAACCTTTAGTGAAGCGTCACAGCCTGCCCTCCTGCTCAGCCGTTCTGACAGGTGCCGTGTCCGGGCCCAGCGTCCAGTGAGGTTGTCTCAGAAGCCTTCCGGCTACATCAGTGGCACCACCTCTCCTGTAGACACACACCGCTGTCCTCCCAGCACAGGTGGTGACAGGGGCGCGCCCACTCCCACCATCCCTGTTCCCTTTCCTAGAAAGCAACCCTGTGGAGCTGCTGGCTCTCAGGACCTAACTCTGCTCCAGGAGGTTCCATCAGGAGAAACAGACCACGGCGCACCTGGTGCTCACAGGAGGGGATGAGGAACTGTCCACGGATACCATACAGGGATGGGGTGAGCGGAACTGGGCAGCAGGTAGAGAGGTTGCTAGGCACTCACCCCACTTCCAGGCTGACCTTTCTGTGGGACTCACCCCCCCGAACTGAAGCTCAGTGCTGCGGAGAGCAGCAGCGCCCTGGCTGCCTGGCAAGGACATCTCAGATGATCGGTCTGGGCTCTGCCCGCGCCACCCTCTTCAGAGTGTGCACTTGTTCTCAGAGGGCATGGGACTCCGCTGAATCTTTCAACAGCGATGATTGGGTGCCTGTGATCTTTGCTGCTGGAGGCCACTGAGGGAGAAGTAAGAAAATAGAGAACAACAGTGAGGCCTGGTGGCCGGTGGCCCCGGGGCCAGGAGGCCACACAAGATGCTCAGGGACCCATTATTGTCAGCCAGCTAATTGCACTAAGATATACTGCATCATCACTTTCCCCCCCCCCCCAAAAAAATACACAGCCAGCAGGACTCGGAAGTTGACAAAGTGTGACTCCAAATATTACCCACCCTCATCATGGCAGAATGAGAAAGCAAACCACCCTGGTTTGTACCTCAGGTCACAGAATGGTGTTAATAGTGTCACACGCCTGCACCCACTCACACTGTCATATGCACACATTTTCAGGCAGACATGTACATGAATTAAACAAGAGCCCACGGAAGCTGGTTGGTATACATGCACACATACACCTGTATGCCCAGACATGTCTGCATGAATATGAAAATGCACCTACACATACACATGCAGGCACATATACACACACAAAGATTCACATGCACATGTGCAAACACTCTCATGCTCACTCAGACATGCACATGTATCTGCGTACTTAAGTGCACTCAAAGGTGCATACTCACACACATATACATTTACACGTGTGCATGCAGCATACACATGTGTACACATACAAATACACAGTCCCAGAAATAGAACCGTCAGGGTCACAGCCTGCCTCCCCTGAGTCTACAGCCTCCCCACCCTCCATCCTCTCCCCAAATGAGACCCTCCCTCAAGGGGCTCCTTCCCCAAGGCGAGAGCGAGGAGACTCACCACGAACAGACACGTTTACACTTTAGCTGGAAGTGTGCTTTGTCAGAGAGTGTCATGCCATCGTTCCAGTCACAGGGACGTCCCTTCCCAGCACTCCCCAAAATGCCCTGAACCGCACTGGTCTCCACCTGAGGACTCACTCCGGAGTGACTGCCCTGCTCCCACGAGTCCCAGCCACATGGCCCCTTCCTGGGAGTTTAACCAAATTCCCTCAGGAAGTGAGCATGTGTTGCAGGGTAGCAGCAGTCAGTCGGGCGGGCAGGAATACTGATGTCTCAGGGACGGTCTCAGGCACGGGTGTTGATAAATGGTAGAAAGTGGAATCCACCCAAATGCAATCGTTATGAAGTGCGGTAGGATTCCAAAAGGTGTCTGACTTCTGTGAATGGAGGGAGCATGTGTCCCATTCCATTGAAAGCATCCGGCTAATGTATTTACCGTCTTTCCAAGAGCAATTATGAGGGAGCGAAACAATTCAGGGAAGCCGAGGGGTTGGATCCAGGGGTAATTTATTCAGCCCTCATCGTCTCTGTGGATAATAAAAGGTAGTAAATCCCAAACTAAACAGAGCCAGCAGCAGGAAACCTTGCAAAATTTATTCAGTTCCAGATGAGCAACGATTAAATCATACAGGGATTTGTTTTAAAATATAACGTCTTTCAGTACTGCATATGTTTAAAACATCAGTTTGCTCCTTCAGCTTAAAACAAAGAATACAATGCCTTCGATTTTTTTCCCGAAGCAATAGTGCTTAGATTTTTCTTCTCCTCCAAAGCTGGAGGGAAGGAAGGAGTGGGAGGGGGTTTCTTGTCTGAAATACTGTGCCTGCATCCATCAAGCAAGGAAATTTATCATCTAACCTGACTGGGTTAGAAGGCAGGAGGTCTTGCCAACTTGAAATGTTGCAGGAATTGGATAAGCCTGCCAGAGCCCAGGAGTATGTCATGCACACACACACACACACACACACACACACACAAGTGCGTGTGCGCACACAGTATGACGCTGAGAGAGAAACTGGTAAAAGCAGAGGCAAGTCTGAGGAAGGCTGTAGCCACCCCTGCCCCCATGCACTCTTACTGTTGTATTACCCTGAACGTTTCTCCGGGGTGGCACAACTGGGTCAAGCTCAACTGCAAACCAAAAGTCTGAGATCAACAGAAAGGGCGACAGAATAAAGACCGGCCGATCACATCCTTCTGACCACATCCATTGATGGCCCTGTGGTGTGTAGTTCTTCTGAGACAACTGCTTACAGTGACAATAAAGTACAGATGGTTCCTATTTCAGATGCTTAGTCATTGTCAACAAATCTTTGCTCCCTTCATTTATAAAGTCCCAGTGTAAGGCGTGCAAAGATCAGTATTGCTGACACGTATTGGCCCCTGACTACCAACCGTGTGGTCGGCTGCGTTGCTGGACGCTACACCACTGGTATTTAAGGTGCCAACACAGTCACCGTGATAGACAAGTTTCAGGGAAGAAACCTGGACATCTACTTGTGAGAGGTAGTCATGGAAACCCCAGAGATGCCAACAGAACCCTGTGTGATGGAGTTCTCAAGGATGAGCCTCTGATGTGGGAGACCCTCAAACACACAGAAGTGACCGCAGAGGAGTTGAGCACTGCAGCCAGGGAGAAGATGGCACCAGGCTGGGGAGTGTTCCACTGTGGTGCACATTGTATGGAGATGACAGACCCTTGAACTGTGGGACTTTCGACGTACCCATGATCATGGAGACTTCCAGGTCTGAAGCCTGACAAGCAGCCCATCGTAGAACACACTGCCCATGACTGGTCCTCACTGTATGTGATACTCATGCTATGGACCCCAGCCAATGGCCTGAAAGGCCCTTATGTGGGGGGATTTGGTGGGAAGTTTGTCGTCCATATAAGGACCCTGTTGTTACCTTGGACATCCCCTTATGTCCAGAAATACAGAGATCTAAAAAAAAAAATGGTAGTGATAAAGTACCTACTAGCGGATAGTTTTTCATGTGAAGTTGGGCCATTGTGTTTTCAATCCTGATTTAAATACATTTCCTCTTAAAGACAAATGATTTGTAAAAGTAACTCCTTCACAATAAATATGTATGTCACCCCAAACCAAAGAACTCTGTTAACTTATGCCCTACTCATGAGAGTCCACATGCTTTTCCTTGCAAATTTCTACAGCACTGGGCAATGCTTCCTGGTAGGCATCCTATGTTTCATCTGCCACTAGTCCTTCACTGGTTTTGAAGGTCATTGGCCTTATTGGAAATCTTGAGAGAGACATGCGTACGCTTCACAGCCTGAGGAACGTATCTATATGCGTAGTTTAATTAAATAAGTATTAGCAAGTGGTCATCAGTGGATAGTAAAATGCAAAGAGGAGTAGTAAAAGGAATGCTTATGTGCACACCACCTGTACCAAGATTCAGAACACGGGAGCTCCCGGAATTTCCCAGGCCATCATCTGTCCCTGCTTTCCTTTCTGTTTTCCTGTATCCCTAATCACATGCTTCATTGCATCTTCTTATTGATCCTTACTCACAAGGGGAAGTCCAACGGAATTGCTTCTAGGCCTCTAGGTCACACACACAGAGATTCATTCGACCAAGGCGTGTTTCAACGCGTCTCTGTGATCAGTGAGTGATGCAAGCACATCCTCTCAGAACACACGATTGTCTCGGTCTCAGGAGGGAGCCTGCCAACAGAACGTGTCCGCTTTCCACGGAGATCTGCAGGGCCAGTTACGTTCACGGCAGAGGGCTCAGCTCAGAAGGGTATAGCGACCATTTCCCTGTGTTCAAAAAAGGTCGACTTGATAGGTCTTCTTAAAGGACTCAGGATAACTATGGGGCTTATTAAGAAGAGACTTAGAGAAAATGGATAACTGCCACCAAGAAAATGCCCTCACACCAGTGCTGTTTCATAGCAACCCTGCGGGACAGGGTGGAATACTCCTGAGGGTTTGTGGAGTGGTGGGTGGGTTTGAATGAATGGCCTTGGAATGAGCAACCCAGTGCTTAACCCACAGGGCCACCAGGAAAAAGGCCAGGAAGATGCATTCAAGATTTGATTTTATTTGTTTATTTATTTACTTTTGCATCATGACAATCCACCTGCTCATTCTTCTAGGGTAGGAAGTTTTCCCACGAGAACTTTATTGGAAATCCTTATCCCATCCATTCTGTGGCCCTGACCTTGCCTCTTCGCACTGGTTCTTGTTTCCCAAACTTAAAGAACATTGAAAAGGAACACGATTTGGGTAAACTCCCCAAGGAGGTCAGATTGTTCAGGGAAGGGTTGTTGTTGTTGTTGTTGTTGTGTGCCATCAACTTAGGTCCAAATCATAGCCACCCTGTATCCAACAGAACCAAACACCACCCAGCCCTGCACCAGCTGCACAGTGATGTCTGAGCCATCGTTGCAGCCCCTGTGATCATCTATGTCCTTGATGGTCTTCCTCCTTTTCACTGACCTTCCACTTTGCCAAGCATGATGTCCCGTTTGAGGTGGGGGGGCTGCTCCCTCCTGACCACGGGCTACAGTACCCGAGATGAAGTCTCACCTTCCTCACTTCCAAGGAGCCGCTGGCTGTGCTTCTTCCAAGATGGATTTTCTTATTCTTCTGGAAGTCCATTGTACTGCCAGTATTCTTCACCAAGACCATCGTTCAAAGTCCTCGATTCCGCTTCAGTTTTCTTTATTCATTGTTCAATTTTCACACGCAGGTGAGGAGCTTGAAAACACCATGGCTTGGATCAGGCGCACCTTAGTCCTCAAAGAGACATCCTTGCTCTTCAACGCTTTAAAGATGCCTTGTGCAGCAAACTTGCCCAATGCAATGCATCATTTGATTTCTTGACTGATGCTCCAATGAGCATTGATTAGGGATGAAAGCAAAATGCATTCCTTAAATTCTATCCTCTCTCTGTTTCCATGATGCTGTCTGCTGGTCCAGTTTCACCCAGGATTCCTTTGTTCTATTCAAGCAACTGCCCTTTGATCTATGATGCACAGGTTCTGCATGAGCACAATGAAATCTTCTGGAATTCTCACTCTTCTGAATGGCAGAGATCTAAAATTCCACCTTCAGGAGGGTGTAGACCTAGATGGAGGATACGTTGAGAAGCCAGAGCTTCATGGTTTGATATTTTTGGTTTGATGAAAGCATCTATGGTTTTATAGCAACACATTTGGACTTACGCCGGTGAAGTGGGGTGTTCACACTGGATGGAGTTGGTGGCACCTTGATTTCAGTCGACATTATTTCTGTGAGGTTTCTGCGTGTTGACAGGTGTACTTACAGTTCCCGTGTTGACATGTGTACCTACAGTTCCTTTGATTAAGATCTATGTGTGCATTCTGTTGCCGGTGCATTTTCCCCCCAAAGTTTTGACGTGGTAAATAATGCTGGTAAACACATAGTAATACTTGCCTCAAGGGCGTGCCTATGAGAGTATCTCTAGGATTTCCAGGACTGAAATTGCTGGATCTGGCAAAATATGTCTCCCCCATGCCAAATTGTCTGGAAAGTGCTTGCACCATTTTATAGTCCCACCACTTGCTTGCACCATTTTATAGTCCCACCACCAGAGCATAAAGAGCTCCCTCTGCTTCACAATCTTGCCAAAGTGTGGTATTATCTGGATATTTAACAGTCTCCAATCAGTTGAGCATGAAATTAAATCTATTTGTATGGATAAATTCTAGTAGATAGATAAATCTATGGATGGTCTTCCATCTGGTATGATCAGTATCATTGTGTATATCCCTTGCTGGTGGGCTTATCAACTTGTAAGTAAATCTCATGATCTCATTTGGTGTTGACACTTTAGATTCAAAAATGGTCCATTTAGGGGGTGAGCTTGGCTCCATATGAAATAACTTATTAGCAGTCCTTCCAACATGGTTCACTCCCAGCGGCCCCATCCCACCCCAAACTCTTTATTCCTATACAAATGTGTGAGTTCAGATTAGTTGCTAGAACGACAATATGCAGCCCTGGGTTGGAGATGTGTTTCTGATGTGTTACTAGATTGGTGCCTTGTGTGGAAAATCAAGTTTATGACTAATTTTTGGTCCTTTCTCTAGAGATCCTTCATTAGGAGCAAAATAATAGCACACAAGCATCAGAATGTCTTGTTGGGAATTCCATTCTCATAATGCCCTCTTAAGGTGAGAAGACAAATTGCTCTTGGGTCCAGAAGGAACCTAATTTCCTAAAAGCCAACCTAGAGGTCAGCAGCAGCATTGAAAAGAGAGTACAAAGTGTCCAAAGCTCTGTCATTGCCTGTCCGCTGGAAGATCCCAGTTCCCTGGGTTAGCATTTGACTTCAATTCTCTCCAAAGAGAGTTCTTACACACTTCATCTAGTCTTCTTGACATGAACTGAAACTGAAACCCCAAACTAAGAGAGACCCAAATAGTGCAACTATTTATTTACAGAGCCCAAAGAGAACCGACCCCATCTGAGACCCAGTTCTGAATTGCTTCCATGCAGGGGCCACCTGAATGGCTCACACTGCGCCTTAAGCAGCCAGCATCTTGCAATTCGCAGTCCTAAGAGTAAATGTTGGCAAAAGGACCAATACTCTAGAAGCGCCCTTGCATGAAATAAAATGGACATAAACCAAAGGCTACAATGGTTATTGAGGGGCTGGGGGAGCCAGGAGACTTTCTGTTTGGAGGGTATCATGTGTACTTGAACGGTGGTGAAATATCTTGGAAAAGGACCGTGATAATCATGCCACAGCATGAAAGATGCGTCATTGTCAGTAAACTGTGACTGTGGGAATGCTGTTGGCGAGTGTTTTCATGTATATTATTTTTCCACAATTTTTTAAAAAGAAAATAAGTATTCCCAACAAGGGACATATGAGGGGGAAGAAATGTTGAAATGAAAGTTGGGAACATGTTTTAGAGTAACCTTGGTTCTCCGGGAAGGTCTATATAGAATTTAATAATCAGCAGTCAATGGTGAAGATCACGCAAGCCTGGTGACTGTCTGGGTTAAATGTTGGGCAACTAATCCTCAAATCGGCTGCAAGTGAAACCCGCCACAGGGAGGAACACGCGGCTGTCTGCTCCCATAAAGTTCCGCAGCCTCAGAAACTCTCTATAGGGCCTGCAGCGCATTGGCACCTACTCCCGGCAGCAGATGGGTGGTGGCAGGAGATTGAAGCCTGCGGGGCCTCGTCTGCAGGCTAGGGGTTCCAGTCATGTTCCAGGAGAAAGATGTGGCCCTCTGCGACCTCGGAGACCCCAGGGAGCAGTTCTACTCTAGCCTGTAGAGCCCAGATAAGGTTGCTCTGAAGCAGAATGGAGTGGAAGGCAAAGGGTTTCCTTTTGGTTTTTGGCTAATGATGAAAATTGAAGAATTGCTCTTCAGCCAAGGCATACTACAGTTTTCCATTTGAGAAAAAAAAATCTCCTGAGTCTGCAGTAGTTCTGCAATATCATGAAGGGAAGAGCACGCATTGTCATGGGGCTGAAATGAGCAGAGACATGGACACCCTGAGGCTCAGGAGAGATTTCATGGGAGGAAGAAGGAAAGGCGCAAAGAGTGCCGTCACATCATCTTTCAGAAGAAGTGACACCAGACTAGTTAGTCAAAAATGTCCAACTCTTTCATGATGCTGTTCAACTCCCTTCCCCCACCCCCACTGGCTCCCTCACGTCCCGGAGTTCTGCAATCCATTGCGACATCCCAAGGAAACTCACACAACTCTGAGGCAATGCCTCGTGTGGTGGTGGGTGCTGCTCAGTCCCAAAGCCGAGGGTCAGGCAGAGGGGAGCCCAGTGCAGGGGCCACAGCCAGAACCCAAAATGTCCAAAAGTCACTGCGGGTTTTCTAGCTCCTTGTCCAAGCTCAGTCAGGAAAATGCAGGTGTGGCTTTGCAGGTGAAACAATGAATGAAGGTGTGGAATCATGTGGCTGCACCATTTTATACCCAAGGAAAACGAAGAGAGCAGTCTGATTCACTCCTGTTTCTAAGGTGGAATCTTAAAGAGGGCACCTGGAAAACAAAGGGTGTGGCTCCATTCACATCCCCCACTCAGGGAAGGTCTTAACTCCATCCTATTCCTATTCCTTGGCAGAGAATGGCCTCCAACATGGGACCACAGCCACAGGCGTGTGAAAGTTAGGAAGGTGGCGGCCGCCAGTTCCTCTTCTGGGAATATGTGTAGTCCTCGCCCCTCCCCTGAGCCAAGCAGAATGTGGCCAAGGTAGGGTGGTGCTGGGCTAACTTCAGGTCCAGGCCTGCAGAGCTCTGTTGGGGAATCTGGTGCCCTCTCATGAGGGAGCCTCGGTGGCCAGTGGCAGGGTCACTGGAGAAGAAGGCAGATGCCTGCAGCCCTGACATCCCACGGAGAGTTGAAAGAGAGCCCCTTCCCAAGCCCAGCATCAACGTGCCCCTCCCACAGCTGGGCCTGCCAGCTACAGGGCCCAGAGAACTGACCCTCGGTTGCCGTTTCACAAAGAGACCCTGGAACCCAGCGGTTAAGTACACGTAGGTGAATGGAGACATCAGCAGGCTGAATCCCCCAGGGGCTCCTTTGGAGAAAGGGCCTGAGGTGCTCCTGGGAAGAGCATAGCCTCAGGGACCCTGTGGGGAGTTCTGCTCTGACCCAGAGCGAGTCAGAATGGATTCATCTGTTGTCTGATGTCACACAACAGCAGGGTTCTGAGAGCCCTGCCTCCTCCCAGTCCTCTGTCTCGGAAGCAGCATTGGCTGCAGGGTAGAATTCCTTCCTGCCTCCCAGGTGACCCGGGGCTGTTCCCGCCAAGCCACCTATGCACAGCCGCCACATCCTCAGTGAAGACTCGCTGACTGCCAGGTTGCTCCACAGGGTTCAATAGAACTTTCAGACTAAGATGGACCAGGGCACAAGGCCCAGCAAGGGATCTAGGTCCAGAAATTAGCTAAGGAACGCCCTGTGGGTCACACTGCCTCCACAGACACAAGGGCACAAATGACACAGACACTAACATGTAACTCTGTACGCCCTGGAAAGGACCACCCTGCAGCCAGGGGGCAAATATTCCTCAGGTCTTGGCCAAATGGCTGTTGGGGAGAAATGCCCCAATGGGCGACCCCACAGCCGTGAGTAGGATGCTCATTCTGCCCACCTGTTCACAC
This sequence comes from Tenrec ecaudatus, assembly GCF_050624435.1. Lineage (NCBI taxonomy): Eukaryota > Metazoa > Chordata > Mammalia > Afrosoricida > Tenrecidae > Tenrec > Tenrec ecaudatus. Next base: position 4,688,850 of record NC_134544.1, on the reverse strand, counting down.
AACACAGCACATCTTATTACCACTATGCCTCTCTTCCAACTACGTAGGCGAAAAATAGCTTGGGGGTAGGTGGTGTTTGGAGGGGTTGGTTGCCATTGTGTCGATGGACCTCTTCCCAACAGAAAGCTGGACCTTTCTCTGGGAGTGCAAGATGCCCCGCCGTCATTACACCACTCGGTGTTGCTTCAGCGATAGGAGAATGTCGTCCATAATGGCGCCTGACAGCCAAGGTTAAATAGACAATGCTACTGCACCAGCTACATGATGGAAAGAGTGTTTCTAATATGTGGATGGCAGGGATAATTTGAGAGCGGGAGCTAAAGAGTCATAATCAATTTTTCTGACAGGAGAATTTCACAATCCATTGATCTAAGATCACATGGATGGATGATGACATTTCTAGAACATTTGTACCTGTCACTTACATTTGTTACCTATGTGTATGGGAAGCTGTGAATCACTCCTTAGGGAAGCCATTAATTGAGAAAATAGATTTCAACCTGATCGGCTTCTGAAACGATTGATTTGTACCATAAACGTGCAGCGATGGGAACTCATTTTCCAGGTCCTCTTCTGAATGGTCTGATTTTGGATTGCTGGTACAGGCCTGGCCCCCAACACTCATCAAAGGTGTAAAGGTGCTCTCTGCACCAAAGATCCTCAAATGTCATCCGCTTGAGAACGGGTCTGAGATGTCTTTCATTTTGCCCATTGGAGGCTTGGACGTTTGAAATACTTAACTGCCAAGGGAAGTTACTAATGACCCGAAGCCACAAAGAACATCATAGAATAGAGATGCGTTTTCACATTCTTCTTAAGGGTAGGGGGAAGGTAGGGGTAGAAGGGGGCTAAAGGGGGGAACTGATCACTGTGATCAACTTATAACCCCCACCTCCTCATGGGCGATGGACAACAGAAATATAGATGAAGGGTGACAGCAGATGATGTAAGATATAAAAATAACAATCATGTATCAAGGGTTCAAGATGTTGGGAGAATGGGGGAAAGGAGGGGGGTGGGGGGAGAGGAGCTAATACCAAGGGCTCAAGTAGAAATAAAATGCTTTGAAAATGATAATGGCAACATATGCACAAATGTGATTGATGCAACTGATGCATGGATTATTGTAAGAGCCTCCAATAAAATGAGTTTTAGAAGAAGAAGAAGAAGAAGGAGGAGGAGGAGGAGGAGGAGGAGGAGGAGAGCAACTACCAGGTTCCCTCTTGCCCTCTGCTTTGGACATGAGTTTTGCTGTCTGCTGTCCTAGAGGGAGCCTCTGGTTCACCCTCGTGGCTGCTAAGGGCGGAGGTTGGAATCCTCCCCGAGTTCACTTAGAAGGCAATCCCGGCTGTTGGATTCTCCAGCAGCCATGGCAACCCTGCTGGGGCATGCTGGTCTGGTCTTCTGCCATACATGCATGGGCATGAGCGGGAGTCTGTGGGGAGACATCCAAGTTGTGTGCTTTCTTGCTTTGGGCTTTCATATCCTGGAGACCAGGCAAGGAGCTCTGGGATACCAGTTAAGTGATGGGCTTCAAGGTGAAGAGTTGACTGTGCCAAGCCCCCCGAAGCTCCTCAGGAGGAAGACTTGGTGATCCACTTCTAGAGGGGTGACAGCCCAGGACGCCCTCTGGAAGCAAGGCGTTACCGTGAACTGTATCGGACTGAGCAACATGCACATGTCTGTGTTTGTGTGCCTGAGTCTGGTGTCCTTGGCTGGGCAAATGGCTATATGCTGGACTATTAACCAGGGCTGAGGCTGGAAGCCACCTAGAAGTGCCTGGGGAGAGCAGCCTGTGGGACTGCTTCCACATGGTCCCAGCCGTGACAGCCCCAGGGAGCAGCTCTACTCTGCACACAGGCATGGCTGTGAGTTAGACTTGACCTCAGGGCTTCTGGCAATGGTAGCAGACACTGAGTTAAGTGCCTTGTAGATGTCAGTCCTCACAGCGCCACGGCCAATGCCTACTGCTTGCTCTCTAGAGAGAGAAGGGCAATAGCCACTTTGGTGCTCTCTGAGCCAAGCACCCCTCTGGCCCTGCTGGGCCAGCTCTCAGAGCCGTGGCCCTGGCGGTGTCCAAAAGGGTGCAGGCAGGGCAGGACCTCCTCTGTAAACCCAGGGGGCAACCTCAGAGGCTTCTGAGAATGTGGGACTCAGCAGTTGTCCTGCCTACTTCCTTTGCCCCCTTCCCAGGAAGGCAGGTTCCCCAAGCTCCAGGGTGAATGCAGGAGGAGCTGACCTGTTTCTCTACTTAGAGAGAGTGCCATGTCCCAGAGAACCACAGCGTCAGGACAACATCATAGGCTGATCCCAGCTGCCTGCTTGAGACCAGAGGTTCCCCTGCAACCCTGTCCCTGCAGCCACCAATACATGACAGCTCAGACTAAGTAAGAAAAAGAACATTTTGTCGTTGAGGATATAAAGGCTACTGAGTCAGAAACTTACATGGTAGGAGTGACATGTGGCACCATAAGGGAAAGATGAGAAGTGTAGATTTCTTTGGATCTCCTTCCATACACTCACTCACTGCCATCGAGTGGGTGACCACACAGAGCGACCCTGTAGAACAGGACAGAGCTGCCTCTGTCGGTTTCTAGACTGTAATTCTTGAAGGGAGTAGACAGCCCATCTTTCTCCTGAGCAGCAATTGATGGTTTCGAATTACTAACCTTGTAGGTCACAGCCCAACACGGAACCACTATGCAACCAGGGATCCTTCACATACACACTTACACTGACAAAGTCACTCACCTACCTACACACATATTTTTACATAGGTATATGAAGCCCAAAGAGTCCCTCCTTAGCCCCCAGTGGGCAGGGAGGGAGGGTCCGGGGTGTGTGGGCTAAGCAGTTCACTGCTAACTGAAAGGTTAAAGGTAGTGGTGGTGGTGGCAGAGATGGTGATGATGGTGGTAAAGATGGTGATGGTGGTGGTGGTGGTGATGGCGGTGGTTGACCTGAGTGGATTTTTACTCCCTACATGGTGCAGTTGGTTAACCGGTGGACTCACCGAGAGGTTGATGGTTCAAACTCACTCAGAGGCAACTACGAAGGAAGTTCCTGTGATGTGATTCTGAAAGGTCCCAGCCGAGCGTGGTTCTGCTCAGCACACGTGAGGCCTTCATGAGTCAGAATAGACTTGACAGCGTCTGAAACTACTGTCTTCCTCCAAATGCCAGCTCACTGCCATCGAGGCAGTGCCGACTCCTCATGACCCTGTAGGACACGGTAGAATAGCCCCGTGGGTTTCTGAGGCAGCAAATCTTCATGGAGAAGAAAGCCGTGTTTTCTTCCTCAGAGTGGCTGGAAGTCATAGCACAATGCATCACCACCAGACCACCAGTGTTTTTATTTTCCTGAGGGTGCAAACGGCTAATGCTCTTGCCAGCAAACCAAAAGATTGGTGGTTGAAACCCACCGAGAGGTGCCTGAGAAGTCAGACTTAGCAATCAACTTCTGAAAGGTCCCGGCTTTGACTTCTCTGTGCAGCACGGTTCTTCTGTAAATACCTGGGCTCACTGGGACCCGCCACCTATGGAGCACAGTTCTACCATAGGGCGAGGTTCCATCTGTGAAGACCCAGTTCCCATAGAAAAATGGGTCTTGAGTACCTGTTCTCTGTTGAATTGATGTGAGCGCCTTTCCTCCCATCTAAAATAGCGTATCTGCTCAGTCACCTTTTACAGCCCAGTCCAAACCTCCTCAGGGCATTTATCTGGCTCTGACACGCATTACCGTTTTTGAGGATCATGCTTTATTGTTCCATCTGGATTATCATGTCCTTGGGAAAACACATTATATTATTCAACTACAACTTCCCTGGAGTCCAGTGCCAAATGTTGTTCAATGAGTGTCGGTGGAGCGGATGAAGTTGATGAATAAAGAAATGATCCAACAAGTACCATGAAGCTGGCAAGACGTGTTCCCTATCGACCTACTTCAACTGTCTCTGCAGGCCCTCTACGTCTTAGACACAGTCATCACCCGATGGAATCTGGGAATAGGCAACGGTCACAGAAGTTCGGGCCATTTATTTTTACCAAGACTAGTCAATTCTGTGATGATTCCGAAAACTGCATTTCAGGTTTACCAACAAGCTATTCACAGGGAGGGGAGAGATAGCTTTTATGGTTTTTTTGTCGTTGTCGTCATTGTTGTTGTTGTTACTGTTTTTGAACAGAAGCTCTAAGTTGTGTTGTTGTTGTTGTTGTTTTCTTAAGTCTGGTGTTTATAGGCATGCCCCAAACATAGTTCAGGTTTGGTTCCAGAGCACTGCAATAAAGCAAGGCACACTGGTTTGTTGTTGCCCAGAGCACATGAACATTATGTTGACATTATACTACAGTCCATGAAGAGGGCAGTCCAAACAAAACTTACCGCCATCGAGTTGATTTTGACTCGTGGGACAGGGGAGTCCTGCCTCTGGGAGCTTCAAGACTGTAACTCTCTACAGGCATGGAAAGTCTCGTCTTTCTCCCACTAAGGGGCTGGGGTTTGAACTGCTGACCTTGCTATTAGCAGCCCACCGCATAGCCACTGCACCATGTGAGCTTCTGAAGAGCGCAATAGCATTATGAAAATGTTTGAGAATAAACTAAATGGGACAGCGAGACACAAAGTGATCTCTTGAATTGGAAGAACAGCACCAAAAGTCTTGCTCCATGCGGGATTGGCACAAACCTCTTGTTCGTACTTTTTAAAATGCACTTTCCATAGAGTGAAACCAAGTAAGGTGTGATAAAACATGGTGTGCCTTGAGGACACAATGTCTGGGCTCCCAGTCCTGGCAGTAGGACACCAGCCTCTGAGGTCAACACACTGGGGCGGGGGGGGTCCCCCAGCCCTCTCTGAGTGCCCAGAGGCCTGGTCGAGCAAGAGGTGCAGTGAAGCTCTGCTGACAGATCATCTTTGCAGGAGCGCTTTCCAGTAGGCCCCTGCCCCGCTGCTCATCTTGAGATGCAAACTAAGCAAGCGCCCACATCCATTTTGCACCTGGCATGATAACAAATGGCTTGTTTATCTGGAGTAGTTTCTATCCCACGGCTGGAGAGCATGCAACGTTTCATTTAAAACCAAGTGAGGAAAAAGCCTCCAGCGGTCGGTGAATACAGGTGCTTCTAAGAGCCAGGAAACGTCTCCTCCATGCTCCATCTGCTCAGAAAGGTGAGTCAGATGGATGTGGTCATAGAGCTTTGGTGGCATGGTGGTTAAGTGTTAGGCTGTTAATTACAACATTAGCAGTTCAAAACCGCCAGCCCACTCTGCAGGAGAAAGATGGGGCTTTCTACTCCCATAAAGAGTTACTGCCTGGGAACCACCCAAAGACAGTTCTACCCTGTTCTGTAGGGTCGCCATGAAGCGGCATAGAGTCAGTGGTAGTAGATCTGGTTTGCTTTGGGGGTTCACACACACACACACACACACACACACACACACACACACACACACGATGGCCTGGCCATGGAGGGGAATTGGTGACCTATCTTGATGTGTCAAGCAGAGTGTCAAATATGCTAACTCCTGACGAGGAGCATCTCTGCAGATCCATCTTCAGAAATGTACATTTTCCACACCAAGGTTTACAAGTTCTTGTTCTACGGACACAATACAAGCCAGGCCCTCAGGATTCTTGATGGTAACTTCCTTCACAATTTGAAGACTAAGATCTGCCTGGCCCAGCCACGATGTTTCAATCACTTCATACGCATGTGGAAGTGAGGCAATGCACAAGAAATACTGGAGAAAAGTTGAAGCCTTTGAATTCTAGTGCTGGTGAGGAATATTAAATATACCCTAGGCTGCCAGAAGAACGGAGAAAGATGTCTTGGAAGAAATACAGTCAGAACGCTTTTGAGATACAAGGGTGATGACATCTCACCTACTGTGAACATGCTACTAGCAGGGACCAGCCCCTGGAAGGACTTCATGCTTCCTAAAGCAGTTCAGCCAAAAAGAGGCGCCTCCACAGGACGACTGCTCTGCCGGCGGCACAGTGGATCCCACCGCGGCCACAGTCAGGAGGCCCGCGCAGGGCCGAGCAGCTGGTTCCGTTGTACGTAAGGTTTTGATGCGTCAGAGCCAACTCGAAGGCACCTAACAACAATTCAAATGGGCAAACTCGAAGCCTCCGGGAGAAAGTAAGGATGGGGCTGTCACAGTCCCCACCCAGGGTGGGCTCCTCATGGGACTGGAGCGGGAACCACACCAACCCCCAGGGGCAAAGGGCAGGCTGAGGGGGCAGGTGGGAGGAGGGGAGTGTGATCGGAACAGGAACAGCAGCAGCGCCCGGTGCGGTCCTTGGAGGACTGGCAGGATGCTGATGGCAAGACAAGAGGGCAGCAAAGCAAGAGCACCAGCCAACACCTGGGTTGAGCCAGGGCTGGGGGAGGAGGTGGATGTTGGAGGCTGGGCTGCTGCTTGGGCTCCCCAGTGTGGCGGTAGCAGCAATGCCAGTGGGTGGCCTTTTCCCCACACCTGTTAGAGCCCAACCCCAGAAGCAGGCTTTCTCTCCCTGTCAGCTCTGGGAAAGGCCTACGAGCAGCGGTCACCTGGGTCTGCAAGTTCACAAGACGCGGCACTGGATGCTCAGGACTTGCTCCCCTCCCGCTCTTCTTTCTGGGTGACACCAAAGGCCCTTCTTTCGTCTCTGCTCGTTTCTCCTGTTCGTTCTTATAAGCTAAGAGGTGTTGCAGGCCACAACTCAGGGAAACACCTCACCCACCGGATCTGGGATGTGCCCTGAGCACAGATGTTGTAAACCACTGTAATCACCTTACATCAGATCAGGGCTGATCACATCAGAGCCGGTCTGGTGGGTTGATGACATGGTTACGTAACTGCCACGTGGCTCTATTACATAACTGCTGAGCCACTGGGGATCATGGCCCAGGCAAGTGGACATATGTTTCAAGAGATACAATTCGATCCATGACAGCTGGGCTTAAAAAGCAGAGACCAGTCGTTTCACATGAAGGAAGTGCAGACGTATTTCACAATGATGGGCAAAAAACAACAAACCAGGCCACCGTGTCCATTCTGACTCAGAACGGCTTTGCATCAGGAGGCTGCATATTCCTCCTGGGGCAGACTAGGGCTTGAACCATCTACCTTGTGGATGACAGTCTAATGATTACCCAACAGTGCCTCCAGGGCTCCTTACCAACACACTGCTCAGCACGGACACATGTGGAGCTGTATGAGCTGAGCATCTGAAGTGGGCCAGGGACCCGATGTCTCGTGAGGCTTTCACAGCAATCTAAGGAATCTAAGCAGCGGACATTTTACAAATGACAAAAGTGAGCCCCAGCAAACTGAAGCACAGACCTCAGATTACTCAGTGAGTGAGTGGCAGCTGGTAGAATTGATACAAGATGATCAAAGGCCAAATGCCTCTGAGGCCTCAAGTCAATGGAAACCAACCTTGAAAGGCCATTGGTGATTTCTCTCCCCAATGAAGCAAAGCCTCGAACTCTTCCAGCCATCTCATCGCTCTCCGGCCCTTCATGTATTTCTCCACTCTGTTCCATGGATGTCATGACACAAAAGCTTCAGAATAAGCATTTATCACAAAGACCATTGAACAAAATAACATGTGTGAATATGTAAAGGGGAAATGTTTGGTGACAAGGCTAGATTAACGTTGTTCCACGTTGCTGTGTTGTCTTTTCTCACACCATGACTCTCCCTCCCTCCTCTTCCCAAGGTGTCAACATGGCCTCTGCTCTCTCTCTCTCTCTTTCTCTCTCTCGCTCACTCATGCACACACACACACACACACACACACACACAGAACCGCCCACATGACTTGTCACCTGAGGTCTTCTCCTTCATGACCATAGCCGAGGGCCCCACACTGTCACTCTGTCTGTCTTGTGTCCAATAAAGAGCCTTTGCGCTAAATTACGACAGCAGATTACGCCAAATCACCCCATAGATCCAACCACCCGCTGCCACGTGGATTCCTACTCCCAGTGACCCCGCAGGAACGAGTAGAACTGGCCTCCTACATTTCTGAAACTGTGCCTTTTGAGGAAATCCAACTGCCACTCTCCATCCCATAGAGAGGGTGATGGGTTTGCATCCCCGATGTGCAGTTTCAGCAACCCAATGCTTAACCTCTGGGGTGCCCGCAGGCCTTTCCCAGGTGAACCACCGCTAGGAAGCATATTTAGGAGATGTGTTGTCAGGGGGGTCCCTGGCAGAGGTGGGGATGGGATAAAGCCAGGAGTGACTCTTCCCTCCACCCCACAGATGGGGGCAGATGGGCTTGCATGAGTGTTAGTCTGGGTACATTAGAGAAACAAATCCACAGAAACTCATATGTATATGACAGATTTTTAAATAAAGAGTAAGTGCACATCAAGAAAACATTACCACGTCTTAAAGACTTTAAGGTAAACAGGCGGCCATCTAGCTGAGAAGCAACAAAGCCCACATGGAAGAAGCACACCAGCCTGTGTGATCATGAGGTGCCAAAGGGATCAGTTATCAGGCATCAAAGAACAAAAAACCATATCTTTGTGTGCTCACCTCCCTAATACAATCACTGAAGACAAATGGGTGCATAAGCAACTGTGGTGAAGAAAGCTGATGGTGCCCAACTATCAAAATATAAGTGTCTGGGGTCTTCAAGGCTTGAAGGTAAAAAAGCGGCCATCTAGCTGAGAAGAAACAAAGCCCACATGGAAGAAGCAAACCAGCATGTGTGATCTCGAGGTGCTGAAGGGATCAATTATCAGGTATCAAAGAACAAAAAAATCATATGATTGTGAATGAGGGGGAATGCAGAGAGGGGACCCAAAGTCCATCTGTAGGCAACTGGACATTCCCTTACAGAAGGGTTGCAGGGAGGAGATGAGCTAGTCAGGGTGCAGTGTAGTGACAATGAAACATACAACTTTCCTCTAGTTCCTAAATGTTTCCCCTCCTCACCCCCCACTATCATGATCCCAATTCTACCTTGCAAATCTGGCTAGACCAGAGGATGTACACTGGTACAGATAGGAACTGGAAACACAGGGAATCCAGGGCAGATGATCCCTTCAGGACCAGTGGTGAGAGTGGCAATACTGGGAGGGTGAAGGGAGGGTGGAGTACAGAGGGGGAAACAATTATAAGGATCTACATATAACCTCCTCCCTGGGGGATGGACAACAGAAAAGTGGGTGAAGGGAGACATCGGACAGTGTCAGATATGACAAAATAATAATTTATAAATTATCAAGGGTTCATGAGGGAGCAGGGAGCGGGGATGAGAGAGGGGGAAATGAGGAGCTGAAGCCAGGGGCTTACATGGAGAGCAAATGTTTTGAGAATGATGAGGGTAACGAATGTACAAATGTGCTTCATACAATTGATGTATGTATGGATTGTGATAAGAGTTGTACGAGCCCCCAATAAAATTATTTTTAAAAAGAAAGAAAACATCCCAACCTAGTGCTGTCCAAGCCCACAGGTCCTACCTTAGCTCATTTGTCCAACACCAATCCACAAAGTCCTCCTTCATCTCACAAAACACACACAAGGATGCCGACTTCAGGAGGAAAGCCAAATCAGTGAACGTGTAAGCATCTCCGCGCTAGCAGGGGTCTCCACACGGGTGCTCCAGCACCCAGGACTGCATCGGGGTAGGTCCATGTGGCTTTTCCTAAGGGGTGTCCTGCAGGAAGTGAGCCTTGCCAGCTGAAGCAGGGAACTGGCTAAAACAGCTGCACCTGGTCCGACCATCAGAAAGCAAAAGACCCGAGAATTAGAAAGGCGAGGCTCACCCAGCCATTTATCTCTCTGCCCTTCAATTAACCCCACATGTGTTTATTGGCCAGCTTGGCACAATAAACTTTAACTATCTCACCACGTGTAAGTCACTCCACAGTGGCCTGGGAGCCCTCATCACACAAACATGATGGAAGGTGCTGCCCCTGACAGAATTCGTACTTTCAACCTTTGGAGACTCACTCTTTGGATCAGGGGAAGGAAAATAGGGACCCTCCCCTCCAGAGTGGTGGCCACAGGTAAGCACTCCCTAGCAGGGGCAGTAGGCATGACTTGGAATCGGCTCCACAGCAACTGAACAACAGAAGGTGGGTAGAGGAGGAGACTCTGGGTGTATTTGCATACTCCTAAGGAACATAGTGTTGCAAGTTAGACTGCTAACCACAAGGTCAGCAGTTCAAAACCACCAGCCAGCTCTCGGGGAGAAAGACAGTTTCTGTCATGTGAATTCTGATCACGGGGACCTCAATGAGTGCACATCTAGAAACGTGCCCATACGATCTTCAATGGCTGAACTTTTAGAAGTAGGCCATTGTGCCTTTGTCCAAAGTGCCTCTGGGTGGGCCCGAACCCACCACTTTTCAGTTAGTAGCCAAACATATTGACAGTTTACAACACGCAGGGACCCCAATGTTGAACTAGGAGTCACAAGATGACTCAGGGCCAACCACAAGGCAGATGACACCACTACCTCATTAGGCACCATGCTAATGTCACTGAACACAAAGGTACGGGTTCAGAAGCCCACCCGTTTAGCCAAATTCTACTGCAGAGATGGGGACCCACAGCTCATCTGGATGAACAGCTCTGGGCTCAGGACTCCGCCAACAGTGGGGCACCTACAACTTTCCTTCTGTGGTTTCTTGGACCCCATCCGTTCAGATGTCCCACTCCTCCGGGAGACAGAAGATGAGCACCGACACGAGGAGGAGCCACATGCAGTTCTCTCCTTCCCTCCCTTCTTGGGGTGATCAGGGAAGTGAGAGGGCTGGGAGCAGAGTTGAAGAAGCTTTCCTTTGGGCTCTCAAACTTCTTCCACAGATGCTGCTGCTGTTCAGTACTCTCTGTGACCCCCCTGATTGAGCGTGAAATGATCCCCTGGGGCTCCCAGTCTGTCTTCCATGGTGGGGGCAGGGGGTGGAGATCACCGAGGTCTGCTCTCCCATGGAGCCACCAGTGCGCTCAAAGGACTGACCTGAAGTGAGTGGCTGAGCACTCTGCTGTTGTGCACCCTAAGTTATTCCTTTGACATCCCCCCCCTGCTGTGGCGCTGAGCTGACTCGCAGCAACCATGGGGGCAGAGGAGACCTGCCCCTCAGGGGCCTGAGACTGCAGCTCTTAAAGGGAGCAGTTCATCTTCCTTCCATGGACCTGCTGGTGGGCTTGAACCGCTGTGCTTGTGGTTAGCAGCCAAGTGCTTAACCATGGTGGCACCACCAGGGTCCCTTAATTCTCCATGTCATGCCTTTGAGTCTTAATCCAACCCTTGCTAAGAGCACTGGGTCCCTGCTCCCAGGATTGACTTCTCTCCCTCCCAGTTGCTACCTCGCAGACCCTGGCCACCACAACCCCCTGCTGGGGCTTCCCGCTCTCCATGCCTCATTCCTGCTCATCCGAACTGGGACAGAGTGACAAGAGGCCAGCCTCTCATTTATGAAATGTGCTTCTTTTCCCAAACACTTGGACCCTGGAAACATCCTGGTTTTATTTATTCTATCCAAGTTCTGTAAGGTCCTTTGATTCACATTGACCAAAGAATAGTAGCCTTAGGCCAAGGCAAAGGCTGAAATGAGGACATCGGATAACGGGGCTATCAACCCCATGCTTTGGGACTGTCCTTCACGATCCAAGGCACCCATTTGCTTTTCAGAGACTGAAAAGGAATTACCTCGGTGACCCTGCAGAGACACAAGAGTGTGGAGTAACTTGTCCGAGTGAGAAAACAAGCACTGATGGCGTGAGAAATAAAAGCCATTAATTATCGCGCTGGTGTGATGGCTATGCTTTGGGCTGCAATACCGGAGGGCAGTTCAAAACCGCCAGCAGCTCTGAAGGAAAAAGATGGGGCTTTCTACTCATGTAAATAGTTACAGTCTCAGAAACCCACAGGGGGTTCACTGTGCATCAGTATTGACTCAAAAGCAGTGAGTTTGGTTTTATTTTAGTTGGAATTCACGTGCTACTCAATAATTCAGATGGGCTGTTGTGGTGAACTAATAACAGATCGCGTTCACATGTTCGTGAAGTGAACTTCACTTTCATTGAGGATTTGGTGGGCCTCAGATACTACATTTTATCACCAATCCAGGAGCAAACAAGAGGCTTGGGGTAATTAGTTTATTGTGCCAACCTGGCCGATAAACACATGTGGGGTTAATTGAAGGGCAGAGAGATAAATGGCTCAGTGAGCCTCACCTTTCTAGTTCTCCGGTCTCTTGCTTTCTGATGGTCAGGTCAGAATGCAGCTGCCTTAGCCAGTTCCCTGCTTTAGCTGGCAAGGCTCACTTCCTGCAAGACATCCTTGAGGAGAAGCCACATGGACCTACCCGGATGCTGGAGTGCTGGAGTCCTGGGTGCTGGCACTGAAATGCTTACACATTCACTGACTCAGCTTTCCTCCTGCAGTCAGCATCATTGCATCTGTTTTGTGAGATGGAGGAAGACTTTGTGGATTGGTGTTGGACATATGGGTTAATGGGTTAATGTTGAACGTGTGGGCTTGGGCAGCACTGTGTTGGGATGTTTTCTTGATGCGCACTTAACCTTTATATAAAACTCTCTCTTATACATGAGTTTCTGTGGATTTGTTTCTTTAAAGTACCGAGACTAACACAAGGCTCAAATATCCAATCAGCTCTTCTCTTGAGCGACATCCTCATCCCACAGTTAGACTGACCACGCAGCTGTGCCACAAAGCAGCAGCAAACAACATTCATAGGGATGACAAAAGCCCTAGCTCCGTGTCAGCTGAGACTGTGCACGCGTTAGAACACTGGACTCACTCACGGCCATCAAGTGGATCCCGACTCTTGGTGACCCTGGTGGACTAGGGGAGTCAGTTTGAGGAGTGTTCAAACACTAACATTCATTATGAAGTTGGATGTTTTCCAACAAGCTCATCTAAATTCCCACCATTCGGCTTTAAGGTAACACAGCCTGATCATCTTGGGAGGCAGGCTGGGCCCACGGCTGAGGTCTGTGAGGCGCGAGCAAGTCTTATAATGAGAGGGGCGGGAAGTGAGAGCGTCACAACAGAGCCCATTGGTCTATCCATTACCCAAGATGGCTTCAAAAATCAGAACACAATCACAATGGGCCCCCAGGAGGCTCGCGGGCACTCACACCTCAGTGGAATTGGACAGCTCTTCCCAGTCAAGATGGGGAGTGAAGGCTGTGCTCAGGGGACCAAAACTAAGGACTGGGTCACTGGCTGCATGACTTGGCCTTCTTTTTCATCCATCACCAGAGCTGCCCAGAGTCATTCTCCTGCCACCAAGGAAAAAGTGACCACAGGCCACCAGATGCATGGGGAAGGAGGGCATGGAAGGCAGTGATGACATCTGATTGGCTGGCTGGCCTGGTCAATGAATACTTGAACAATTAATATGTTAATAGTCTAAAGAGCAGACCACACACACTTCCTAAATCCAGAGTCATACTGGCAGTCTCGCTGGTACTCAGGGCAGCCTTGACTCTGGCCCCACGTATCCTGGATGGGCATGGAAGGACTGGACTAGGAAGGAGCTGGAGGAAGGTCATCGCTATTAAGGAATCACTTTCTTTTACAATATCCTTGAGCACTGATGGCTGATTTGGTCCCTGAGATTATGGATGCATGTACATCTTCATACTGCAAATGGTTTCCAAACATTTAGATAGCCCCAAACTTGACAATTATTAAAGATTGATCAGGACGTCACTATTCGATGTCAGTCTACAAAAATGGTATGTCTTTGCTAAGGAGCAGAAGTCTTTTATACCTATATTAAAATAATTATCAGTGTTTATCATTCCCATGTTTTCAGTGTTTTTACTATGAATCCATTATATATATGTATATATTTTTTTCACTGCTATCATGCTGATAGGACAGTCAACTGTCTCTCTGAGTGTTTCAGAGATTTTAAATCTTTATGGGACTAGACAGCCTTATCTTTCCACCACAGAGGGACTGGTGGGAGCTTAGAGTTAGCCGAGCTTAGAGTTACTGCCGAGCTTAGAGTTAGCCGCTGAGTGCAGAGCTCACCATGTCACCAGGGCTTCTATGATAGATAGATAGATAGATAGATAGATAGATAGATAGATAGATAGATAGATAGATAGATAGATAGAAATCATTTTGAAAATGTTTATACTTTATGCATTGATCCATCTCCATACTGGTAGCTCTAGGTCATTCACATTAGCTGTTCTATAGTATTACACTCTGTGAAATTATCACAATTTCTTTATTCATGTTCCTATTTGACACACACACACCCAGGACATATTTTGCTGCTACAAACAATAGAGCTGTTCTCAGGCATCTCCATTTGTGTACACAAGCAAGAGTCTCCCTATAGTACACACTCAGAGGAGGAATGGCGAGGTGGTATGAGAATGTCAAATAAAGATGCAGGAAGAAGAAAGAGAAGAAGCAGAGAAAGAGAGTATCAGTCAAGGAACCTCTAAAGGGGCTGGAATCCAGGTCAAGAACTATAACCCTGAAGCCAGCAGGAGATCCACTGGGGGTCAGCCCTATGGAAGAGCCCGAGATGACAGGCCTGGAAGGGTCCACCAACAGAACCAGTGGTGACAGGTAGCAGGGCAAGAGGAGCCTGTCCTCCAAATGCTAAGCAAAGGCCTGCACCGCAAAGAACCACTGAGAGAGCCTCCTGCACTGACCAAGGGAGACTTTGCTGCAGGCTTCATGATCCTGGTCCCAAGTTGTACCCTGTTCCTTAATTAACCGTTGGACTCTAAGTGTCGTCTGTGAGTTCGGTGTGCCTGTTAACAGTGGATTGTTGAACCAGCAAGAAATTGAGTGTCGTGGGGCAGAGGGGTGGTAGGAGCATGGACCAAAAGCCCTGAGAGTGAAGCTAAGTCTGACCTTCCCTTCATGGGGGTCAGCTTTGTGCTGACAGAGATGCACATAGCCCCCCAGGGAGTAAGACAGGTGCTGCTGCTGCTGCTGCTGCTGCTGCTACGGCCATTTCCAGCCGTGACGTTCCACATCCTGGATGGTACTTAGAAATGTCAGGTTTGGGTCTTTTCTCCCCTGGACGCATGTGAGTGGGGCCTCGGTTTGATTTTGAGCTTTTCTGATGACAAGGTTTGTTTTTTGTTTTTGTTTTTTTGGGTGGGGGGTTGTCCAACCCCGGGGTCCACACAGAGCTCCTCCTCTGTGGCTTGGGGGTTCAGATCCTTTGCCCTCCTCCTATTGAATTTCTGGTCTTCAGTGCCTTGTTTTTAAAAGAATACACACAAACCCGTATAAGTAAGCATTCAGTGATGGTATGTTTGGTAAATTTCGCAATCAGCGGCTTTTCTTCTCCCTTTCGTAATATATGGAAGCTTGTGTTTTAATGTACTCCATTTAATCCACATCTTCCTCCATGGCTTTCTTTTTCAGGGCAAATCTTTCTGAGGTCACTTCTGTTTCTTCCTATGTCCGTGAGATGGAAGTTTTCTTACCCTCTGTACGCATTTGTGCAAAGGTCTGAAAAGAAAGTGCCACATAAATAAATTATTTGGCAACTGATTGTGACCACTTCGCCTCAAGCTCTGTGCTGCTTTACATTACATTACAGAACATAAAAACAAAACTAACGGGGTGTGGGGAGATCATTCTTCTGAAACTAAAGATGAAATGTTTCCTTTTATAAAAACCTACACACCAACTAATAATATTTCATTTCATTTAAAAAATAATAAGTAAAATCAGGAACGTCTTTATACTTGGAAGTCTGTTGGAGGTGGGGTGGGGGATAATAAATAAATCCCTCTGAGGTTAGATACTCTGATATTTTCAGCTCAAATTTGAAGTCTGGCTTGTGTCTTTTGTCTACTGGATGATTTAGGGTCTGTAGTGTGAAACAGTCGTTGCTTGCTGTCTAGTGCACTCCGCCTCACAGTGATTCTAGGATGGAGAAGGACCGCCCATAGGCTATTTGAGGCTTTCGAGAAGAAGGTCTCTAAGTCTGCTCCACACAGACACTGCCGGGCTCAATCGATGACCTTGGGTTCCCCACAAAGAACCACGGCTCCTACTGTGAAGTAGGAAAACTAATTTTAATGCATTGTCTATGGATATCCAACTTTCCAGGTCACCTATTGAATCATTCATCAATCCCCATCTGATTTAGCAATGCCACCCGATCACTAAAATGCATGATTTTGTTTCTGGGGTTCTGAGTCTTATTTGTCTATAAATCAGGGTTTCCCCCTTAAGCTAATTTCACACTCTCTGAATGACTGTAACTATAATAAATCCTGAAAGTCCTACCACTAAGCTCTTCTTCAAGTTGTCTTCAACATTTTTAGCCACGTAGTTTTCCATTAGCTTGCTACATGAAAAAAACAACTCTTCTGCGATTTCGATTGCATTGGCATAGAATTTGCAGATTAATTTAGTGGATATGACGGTGATTAGAGTAAGCTTCTCATATAAGAATATGATCCCTCCCTCCACCTATTTGGGGTTGTCTCCGTGTCCTCCTGAGAAACTGGTATGCTTCTCTGTTAAAGTTCGTCTTTATTGTGTTGGTTCTCAAGTCCCATGGAAATGATTGGTTTTGAAAATAGAAACGTGCTATAATTAGAAAGGGGAACGTTGGGCTTTGAGGGTAACGGCAATGTTTTTGTTGGGCGAGCGAGAGTTCTGCGTGTTTCTGAGTTACATTTCACTATACACTTTTGTTTATGCAATTTCCTGTTTAGTTTACCATTTTTTTAAATTCATCAGTGAACTGGGGAGACTTCCTGTTTTTGCATATTCTGGAACATTTTAAGGCAAACTGGTATTAACTGGTCTTTGAATACAAAGTGAAAAACTAGCTTCAAACTCTTTGAGCTCAGTGATTTCTTTTTAATTTGTGGGGTTCGATTATTGATTCTAGTTTTCTAATGGGTAAAATCTGTTCACAATTTCCCTTTTTTTATTTAATCAATTTTTCTAACATATTTTTCTTTTTAAAAATGTCCATTTGGCTTGCATTTTTTATTTTACTGGCAGAAAGTGGTCCATGATTCTGTTGTATTTTAAATCCCCATCACATGCACATTTTTGTTAGTCTCTAAAATAAAAATGGAGAGGCCACCAAGCTGCATGACAGACGCAAAGCCAAATAACCAGGTAGGTCCTCCATCCAAAACAAGTGAAACCTGATTGCTACTGTGTTGTGTATTCCAGACCCAGTCTCACAGAAGATTGGGGGGTTGGAGCGAGTGATAAAATCCAGCTTCTTTCCATTGGGGGACGTTGTAGATAACTTAAGAATCAAAGCCAAAAGGCCACCCACTGCCATTGAGTGGATGCCAACGCATAACGACGGAGCAGGAGCAGCTGGCTATATTTGTATTTTCCCCCGGTAGCTGGGGGAGGTCTCCAGGAGCACCTCTGTCTCTCCAGCTGTCGTTTGCACTGTGGTGTCAATGCAGGTGGAAGCACAGCATCTTCAGAGGTCAAAGTGAGCCATCAGTGGTGGGGTTTTCTTTGTTAACCTTTCTTGCAACGCAGCTAAGACCCATCACTCATGATTGTGTCTCTCCTGTTCCACATTGCAGAGTCGCCAGGTTGGAAGGTGATTCTGCAAAGGATGGACATGCTGATTCAGCCTCATTAAGGTTTGCAGATGAATAAAATAGCTCTTCTTCCAATCAATCTTGGGCAAGTTTCTTCCCACTTAGAGAGATCTTTCCAGCCAGGGAATTTCAGAGATGTTCTGTTTCCAAACACCAAAGCACCATCTTCCCAGCACCCAGGTAGCTCTGAAATGCCCACCCCCAGGTACTGCTTTTCGAATGGACAAGAGAGGTCATCTCTGGCAGCCAGGAAAGATGTGCAATTGCATTCACTCCAACATACTCATTCTGGGCCCACGAGTATGGACCACCCACTATGTAAAGGATTATTGCACCAGCTGATGAGTGTGATTTCTTTCCCTCACAAGTCAACACATCCTCTTTGGGGGCTTGGTGTAGCATACTAGCT
The DNA here is from genome assembly GCF_050624435.1 of Tenrec ecaudatus. Lineage (NCBI taxonomy): Eukaryota > Metazoa > Chordata > Mammalia > Afrosoricida > Tenrecidae > Tenrec > Tenrec ecaudatus. The sequence goes on along the minus strand of NC_134544.1, from coordinate 4,670,885 downwards.
TAGTCAGCGAGATCCTCATCACACGGGCATTCTAGAGGCGATGCTCAAAGTGAAGTGCCAAGCCAGAACCAGGACACAGCTTCCTCCACTCTCCCTCCCGAGCCCACGCAGCCTCAATGCCATCATGATGCTGTCAACTTTTAAAAATGGAATGCCTTCAGCTGCGTCCTGCCTTTACAGTCACATGTCCAGTGCCTTCCTCTAGAGCAGCGGTCACGTCCAGTGCCTTCCTCTAGAGCAGCGGTCACGTCCAGTGCCTTCCTCTAGAGCAGCGGTCACGTCCAGTGCCTTCCTCTAGAGCAGCGGTCACGTCCAGTGCCTTCCTCGAGAGCAGCGGTCACGTCCAGTGCCTTCCTCTAGAGCAGCGGTCATGTCCAGTGCCTTCCTCGAGAGCAGCGGTCACGTCCAGTGCCTTCCTCGAGAGCAGCGGTCACGTCCAGTGCCTTCCTCGAGAGCAGCGGTCACGTCCAGTGCCTTCCTCGAGAGCAGCGGTCACGTCCAGTGCCTTCCTCTAGAACAGCAGTTCTCCACCTTCCTGATGCCACAGTCCTTAATACAGCTCCTCATGTGGTGGTGACCCCCAACCATAAAATTAGTTTTGTTGCTACTTCATCACTGTAATTTTGCTACTGTTATGAATCGGGCAACCCCTGTGAATGGGTCGTTTGACCTCAAAGGGGTCTGGACCCACAGGTTGAGAACCGCTGCACGCGGAGTTTACTTGCTGAGAGGAAAGGGAAAATTAAACTGCAGCATTCGATACCATCTGCAGCTGGTTGTTACATAGAACCGGATTTCCAATCCCAGAGTGGGCATAAATGCCTTCCTTTCAGACAGAACAACGTCTCTAAGATTTCCATACCGGGGAAAAAATGAAAAGCAGAGCTGGGAGCCCATTCTCAGCTCTGGGAGGTGTTGATTTCCTCACTGAATACTACACAGCAACTTTAATTTGGGCTCTGAAGTTGTAGGCATGTCTTCACCTTGAATTGACATTGAAGAAGGAAACAGAGGAACTCTGGCTGAATCAGTCGCAGAGAAGTTGGTCTAGAGTGTGATAGAACACATGCTGCCATGAGACAAAGAATAGCTTTTACTTGCTGGGTAGTAAGAGCATCATTTGTGTTTGTCACTGCAAGCTGCCACCTCCTCCCTTCAGTCAACCCCCTGGCACATTTAATGCAGGGGTGACCTCGGTGGTTTCCCAGCGAGCCCTCACAGGCCCAGACTCTGCCTCCGTTGTTCATGCGTAAGGTCACTCAACATCTTAAAACATGTAGGAGGGAGCTTCAAAAAGTTCCCGGAGATGTCGATTTGGAAGTTGGTGGGCTGAGTGAAGGCAGCAGTCACAGGAGGACAAAGGCTGTAAGAGACCACCGTCCGAAAACGAAAACATCAAGGAAAAGATTGTCCATGCCCAAAGAAATAGCTCAGGTATCAGGCATCAAAGAGCAAAAATAGCATATCATTGTGAATGAGGGGGAGTGCAGATAGGGGACCCAAAGCCCATCTGTAGGCAACTGGACATTCCCTTACGGAAGTGTCCTGGGGAGGAAACAAGCCAGTCAGGGTAGCAGCGATGAAATACAACTTTCCTCTAGTTCCTGAATGCTTCCTCCCCACCCCCCATGCCCTGCCTCTATCATGATCCCAGTTCTACCTTACAAATTCAGCTAAACTGGAGGATGTACTCTGGTACAGATAGGAACTGGAAATACAGGGAATCTAGGATGGATGATCCCTTCAGGACCAGTGGTGAGAACAGCGATAATGGGAGGGTGGAGGGAAGGTGGGGTAGAAAGGGGGAACCAATTACAAGGATCTGCATATAACCTCCTCCCTGGGGGGCAGACAACAGAAGAGTGGGTGAGGGGAGACATCAGATGGTGTAAGACATGACAAAATAATAATAATTTATAAATTATCAAGGGTTCATGAGGGAGTGGGGACCAGGGAGAGAGAGTAAAAAATGAACTGATCTAAGGGGCTCAAGTAGAAAGCAAATATTTTGAGAATGACGATGGCAACAAATGTACAAATGTGCTTGATACAATGGATGGACGTGTGGATTGTGATAAGAGTTGTACGAGCCCCCAATAAAATGATTTTTTAAAAGAAAGAAATAGAGGTCGATGGTGGGGGGGGAGGGGAGAGGAAGAACAAATACATAACTAAAAGTGTAATTCAGAGGTCGCAGACTAGCTCTATGAACTTTATGAGTGCCGCCTGAGGAGAGTCCATGCGGTTAAGCAAGAATCAGTCGCACACATACACAGGCGTTGGCCGCTTGGTCTTGGCACCTACAATATTCACTTCCAGCCCCTCTGCCCAGCTGGGCAGCACATCCCAAAGTCCATGTAGAAGAGATCTTCTCAGCCATGTCTACTGCTCTCTCGGACTCCCAACTCTAGGGGGTATCTAGCAGGAAGGAAGGGCAATGTCCCCAGACACGAGGAGTGATGCAACCCGTGCACAACAATAAAACCACTCTCTCAGAGCAGATTCAGACCCCTAATGCCCCACCCCACCCCCGCCCCCTGCCTAGTGTGCAGGGACTGACTCCACGAGGCTTTCAAGCCTGGGGCCTTTCCAATTCAGGTCATGAGGTTCATCTTCTGAGGGAGCCACTGAGCAGGACTGAACCACCAACCTTTTGGCTCATCATCCGTCAAGCACTTCACTGTTACAAATCACCTGCCGTGTGGATTATCTCTGAGGCCCCTTCACTTGGCTCCCTTCCCCAAGGCGCATGCTCCTCCTGCCCAGCCGCTGTCCTCCACCGCTAGCCCTCTTCTGTCTTCTACTTTTTTTTGCTTCTTAGCTGCTGCCCCTGCCACCCCTAGCCTGCTCCTCACCACCCAGTCCCCAGGCCAAGAAGTGGGTTGCCCCTTCCAGCCTAACGGTCCAATCAGAAAGGAGAGGGCAAGCTTGGGAGGGGCCTTAGCTGTGTCCATTCCAGTCATGCTGGCCTGAGCCCCAGCGTAAGGGGCCAGGTTGACCCTGTGGTGGGCTAGTCAGCCCAGAGAGGTCCCCACTCTACCTGACCCCTAACCTCCTTGGGCCCCTCTGTGTGTGTGTTCTAAATGAATGAATGAAAACCAGCTTCGGTGAGCTGCCACTTTTCCATGGGAAAGGTACAAACATCAACGGGTTGCTGCAGGGCAGGTAAGAGAAAGAAAGGTCGCCATCCTGACCAGGTCTCTGCGTGGCATGGAGTGCAACAGCCAGCGTGGCTTGCAAGAGGCCCGTGATGGGTGTGGTTGGTTGGGAACTGACTTCCTGGGTATGTCTATGAGCTGGGACAGTGCTAAGGTGTTGGCTGTGATCATGAACCAGGAAGGTCACCAGGCCTGGGAAAGCCTCTGCTGTCGACCCAGGCCATCTTTGCGCCAGTCCATCCTGGGGGTCCTCAGGGCTTTGCTTGTGCCTCCTACCCTGCCGTCCTTGGATGCCCCCCCCCTACACACACACACAAACACACACACACACACACACACACACACCTATGAGGCTCTAGTTGCTTTAACAAAGAGTTCTTCCCTAAAGGTAGTGGGTCACATTTGCCTGTCTCTCGTCTAATTTCTAGGAAACGTGAGTCAGCTGTGAGTGGCCGACGGGGAGGGACCCAGGATCCTCACAGGCAAGTCCCGACACCAACAACATCAGCATAACTTGGGGGCCTGCTAAAAATGCAAAGTCCATGGGTCCATTCATGCCTGGCACTCGCAGTCAGAAACTCCAGGGATTGGGGCCCAGTGATCTTTGGACAAGTGCTCCAAGTGCGTCTGCTGCCAGCTCGAATTTGAACACTTGCCTCATCAAGCCTCTACTCAATCATGAATCTAACACCTCTCCTGACAATTGCCCGGGCCCAGCGTGGTTGGGAGAAATGGGTTCTGACGAAGAAGGGCAGGTCTAGAACGTGGAACAACCCCGGGAGGGAGGTGTATGAGAAGGAAATGGGCATGGGCACCAAGCTCCAGGGCCATCAAGTGGGCACTGGGCCCCCAAGGGAAGGAGAGGGAGCAGCAAGAGGAGGGAAACACCAAAGACAAATGCCACCTGGGTAGAAACTTGAAGCTCCCGGCGCTGGACCCTGACAGCAAGGGTCAGCACGGACAGAAAAGCTGGGTTATACAGCGACAGTGTTCTCACAGCTTCTAGCTTATCTCAGATCAAGCAGCCCTGCCGCCCAGATCAGTCATTCACAGCAGCAGGCATGTATTGACCAACTCAGGTTCTGGGACACAAAATCCAGCCCTGCTGTGTCCAGTGACTTAGACAGAATCCCTGACTGGAAGGCTGCATTAGGCTGGGTTCTCTTGTGCTGCCCTAACAGAAGTACCACAGGGGAAGGAGTTCAACAGGCATACATCGATTCTCTGACTATCGGGGAGTCGACAGGTCTGAATGGAGGCACCAGCTCCAAGGGCAGCTCATTCCCTCACTGCGTCTTCCAGTTCCAGGAGGGTCCCAGCACAGGAACCCTGGAGCCAAAGGATGAGTTTCACCCGTCTTCTCGGTGGTAGGAGATCCCTCTTTTACCAATTTTCAAGACTGGCTCAAAATGCACCCTTACCCAGCAGACTGCATCCTCCCTTATTAAGATAATTGCCACAAATCCTGCTTCATTAATATTATAGAGGTTAGAATTTACAACAGGATGATGACATCAATCCAACAGGAAGATGACATCAATACAATAGGATGATGACATCAGTGAACTTGACACATATTTGCAGGAACACAACTCAGCTCCTAGCACACCTCAAAATTGTGCTCAGACACCTAGCTGTCAGAAAACGACACAGTACAAGCCGGAATACGAAGTGTGGATCTCTGCTGCCTAACATGACTTAGGCTGACGGTTGCCTGCCTCTCTCCCAGTGCCCTGAGGCCACATCCCTGTCAGGAGTGCGAACAGCAGGGTCTGAAGCACGTTTCCTGACTGCACCAGCCTCCTCCGGGGCTTGTTAGAAACACGGACTGTCCACTCCCACCCCAGCCCCACTGACAAATGTGCATGCTAACAAGGTCTGCGGGTGAGTCCTAAACACATGTTCATGTAAGAAGCCGAGGAGGTCAGTGGGGCGGAACTCCTGACTCCTTCCCAGCACGCCCTCTCCATTTGTTCCGTCTTTGAAACCATCAAGTCTAACAACATGGCAATGCTGCTACTCAGAGCAGCACCTCAGGGAGCTCTCTGGACCCTTCTTTCTCCTGCAGCATAACCCTGCAGCCAACCAATCCCTTTGGATTCACAGCACCCACACACAGGATGGAGCAGAATTGACCCCAGAGATGATCCAGAACTCTAATTGCATACATCAGACTGCCACTCTTTCTCCAGTGGGGCACCTGGTGGCCTTGGACTGTTGACTTTTCAATTAGCAGCCAAACCAGTAAGGCACTGAGCTATAGGGCTCCTTTACTTGGCTTGTCATTGTTGTTGTTGTTGTTGTTAGGTGCCATCAGGTCAGCTCCAACTTAGAGCAGCCCTGTGTGAAGCCTCTGCTGGACAGAACCAAACAAGATCCGGGCTTGCATTCTCCCCCACTTGTTCTTATGTCTGAGCCCACTGCTGTAGCCACTGTGTCGGTCCATCCATCGTTTGGGGGATTGCTCACTCCTGATAGCATGTCCACAGTATGTGAGGCAAGGCTGGTAAACACGCAAGGGCAGCCTTGCCTCTAAGGTCTATTCTGGCTATACTTTTTCTAAGTCAGGTTTGTTCAATATCCTTTACCAACATCATAACCCAAATGTGTGCTTTTCCTTCAGTCTCCCTTATTCAATGACTAACTTTCATATGCACATGAGATCGATCGAAAACGCCATGGCTTGGATCAGGCTAACCTTGGTTCTCAAATTAACACTCTTGCTTCTCAGGCCGCTAAAGTCTGCTTCGTGGCATAGACCAGTATTCCCAGTGCTGCGTTGGAGAAACACTTCACTTGGTGTTCCATCACTTCCTGGAGGCCTGTTTTGTGCAAATGATTTCAGTGCAGCTTGAACTTCTTCCTTCGGCACCACTGGTTCTTGATCATATGCTGCCTCTTGGAATAGTTGAATGCTGACCAATTCTTTTTGGGTACAGTGACTCTATATATCCTTTCCACCTGCTTTTGATGGTTCCTGCATCATTCAATATTTTGCCCATAGAATCTTTCAATATTGTAACTCCAGGCTTCAATTCTTTTCTTAAGTTCTTTCAGTGTAAGATATGCTGATCAAGTTCTTCCCTTTTGGTTTTCTAACTCGAGGAATTTGTACATTTCGTTATAATATTCCATTTTCTCTTCTTCAGCTGTCCTTTGATATTTACAATTCAGCTCTCTGACTTCATTACTTTTTTCCATTTGCCTTGGCTCCTCTAAGACTGAGAGCAAGTTTCAGCATCTCTCCTGACATTCACTTTGACCTCTTCTCTCTTCTATCTTTTCAATACCTTTTTTCTACATGAATGATGCTCTTGATGTCTTCCTGCAGCTTAACACATCCTCTGTCATTAGTGTTCATTGCAGCAAATCTACTCTTGGGATGTTCTCAAAATTTGGGTGGGAGATATTTGTGGTAGCTACATGATTTCATGCCATCTGGAAGACAGATGAAAGTGTAGGGTGGCATTCAACCTGCCAATCAGGTCACAGCCTGATGGTGCCTCCTTGTGGGCGTGGCCTTCTCCTAAGGAGGGCCCTGGGAACCGCCCCTCTCTCTCAGCCTTCACCTTGCTGCTGGCTGACCTTGGTTACTGCCAGGACCCTGGAGATGCCTCCACTGCCATTAGATTCGTGGGACTTTGCACCCACCAGCCTGTGATCTCCCTGCATTCTGCATCATTGCACGTGGCTTTGTGAGTCAGAAGAGGGACTTATGGACTAGTATCAGACTTACGGACTGGGCTGGGATGATTTCTTGATATGCAAGGCTCCACATATGGAAGGCTCCACAGTCTGCTACATTTAGCAGAATCCCCCTACTGTTGAGTCCATTCCACTTTCTGTCAACGCCTTTTCTTTTTCATTAAATACTTTCATTCGGGGCTTGTACATCTCTTATCACAATCCATACATTCATCCATTATGTCAAGCACCTTTGTACATATGTTGCCATCACCATTCTCAAAAAGCATTTTCTACTTGAGCCCTTGATATCAGCTTCTTATTTTCCCTTTCCCACCCCCCTCCCTCCCTCACGAACCCTTGATAAGTTATAGATTATTATTTTCATATCTTAAATCGTCCGCTGTCACCCTTCATTCACTTTTTCTGTTGTTTAGGCCCTTGGGAGGAAGTTATATGTTGATCCTTGTGATGGAGTCCCCCTTTCTCCCCACACCTTTCCCTTATCATCCTGGTATCTTTGTTGGCCCTAAGGGGTTTATCTATCCTGGATTACCTGTGTTTTGGGCTCTTATCTGTAGCAGTGTGCATGCTCTGGCCTGATCTGTTTTGTAAGGTAGAATTGAGGTCATGATAGTGGGGAGGGAGCATTAAAGAACTAGAGGGAAGTTACTGTTTCATAGGTGCTGTACTGCACCCTGACTGGCTCGTCTCCTCCCCAAGACCCTTGGGTAAGGGGATGTCCAGTGCCTACAGATGGGCTTTGGGTCTCCACTCCACACTCCCCCTCATTCACAATGATATGATTTTTTTTGTTCTTTGATGCTTGACACCTGATCCTTTGGACATTTCGTGTTCACACAGGCTGGTGTGCTTCTTCTATGTAGGCTTTGTTGCTTCTCAGCTAGATGGCCATTTGTTTACCTTCAAGCTTTTAAGACCCCAGACACTATATCTCTTTTGATAGCTGGGCACCATCAGCTTTCTTCACCACATTTGCTTATGCACCCCCTTTGTCTTCAACAATCATGTCGAGAAGGTAAGCAGCACAGAATGCTGGATTAGTAGAACAAAGTGTTCTTATGTTGAGGGAGTACTTGAGTCGAGGCCCAAGGTCCATCTGCTACCTTAATTCTTAACATATAGATATAAGTACATAGATCTAATTTCCCATCGATATATATAAATATATTTACATATGTACATGCCTGTATTTAGACCTCTATAAACGTCCTTTGCCTCCTAGTTCTTTCCTCTATTTCCTTTTACTTTCCTCTTGTCCCACCATCATTCAGGTTTACTAATTCCTTGCTGTTACGAAGCCTCTTGTCACATTGACCATCCCCAGCAGGAATGGGGTAGCCAGTCGGCAAGGTCGGCACAGGCCTACTTGTCCATTGAATGCCAAACCCACTGTCATCAAGGCGATTATAACACGGAGAGGCCTCCCCACCATCTGCAGGGTTTCTGAGGCTGTAAGTGTAAACTTGGGTTTCACCGCAAGGATGCGGTGAAAACATAAAACTGCTCAGAGCACTAAATACGCACAAGTACACCCACGCTGACCTTCTCTATTGAGTGATCTGCCTTGACCACCAACGATGGGAGGGTGTGTGTCAATTAAAGATGATAGAGATTTTATTGCAGGCTTTGTGATATAGCTACATCGGTATTTAATAGTAAAATTAATGTAACCTTGAAGTAAAAGAGGTTTTATTGCATTCCAGTAGCATTAATGCAATTGCAATTAAAATGTATTTATAATCCCATGACTTCAACAAATCAAAGTGCCTGTATTTGTCCATTTGTCTTTCTAGGCCTTCCTCTAAAAATATATTATTGCAGCACAGGGTAAAATACATCACAGTTAAAAGGACTTGACGTTTTAAACAAATACAGAAGGCTCCCAATGCTGACAAAACGGAGGGTTTTATCAACCTGATGCTCCAAGACCTTTCTCCACCATTTTGACCCTTCGGATGTTCGACCTTCAGTGGCCACACGAAGAATGTTCCTGAGAACGACTCCAACGGGAAGTGTCATGAGAGAAATACTGTCCTTGGATCCGTTCTCTGTACCACATGATATTGCAATATTTCACTCCTTGCTATTTCACTTCTCATCCTGACCGTGTTTCCATGTAAATGTCACAAGAGACAGCTGATGAGTTGGGCTTTTGTCCCTATCCAATTTTTCTTTCAATAAATACAGAGTATCTTCTGACGACAACCACTATTGTATGAGGTTTTCAAATGAACACTTCTAGTCATTCTGACTCACAGTGACCCTGTGGGACAAAACAGAACTGTCCCATCGGGTTCCCAAGGATACAAATAAATTCTAGGGAAGTAGTTCCTGCAGGATGGCTAGTAAGTTCAAACCTTTCTGCTTGCAGTCGAGTGTTTAACCACTACACTATACGCTGTTTTCCCTGTCGGTCTGGTGATGGTGGCTCTTGGTGGTGTTGTTGGGTACTGTCAAGTGGGCCCGCGGGTTCTGACTAGCAGAAATCCTATGTACAGCAGAGTGAAACACTGTGCCATCTTGCACCATCCTCACGATGGGACCTAAGTGAGAGCCCACTGCCCAGCCAGTGTCAATCAGATTGTCGAGCCTCTCCCTCTGCGGACCGACCCGCAGTTTAATCAGCTTTGTCCTTCTCCAGATAACCTACTCAAATTCCATGAGACAACGTCTCACCATCCTCGACAGTAAGGAGCATTCTGGCTACAGTTCTTCCAAGAAAAACTGGCTAGTTCTTCTGGCAGTCCATGGCATATTCTACCAGCACCATAATTTAAATGCGTCAATCTTTCTGTGGTCTTCATTATTCATTTTCCAGCTTTCAGATGCATACGCTAGTTTTAAAATTACAGCTTAGGTCAGGCCCACCTTAGCCCTGAAAGGGATCTCTTTGCTACTGAACACTTCCCAAGGGAGGCCTTTCACAGCTGGGTTGCCCGATCCAATCCATCCTTTGATGTCTTCACTGAAACTACCTCGGGCACTGGTTGTGAAGCCAAGGGAAGAAGTTCTTGACGACTCCAGTCCCTCCTCCCTTGACAGATGTGGCTTCTTGGTTCCGTTGTGCGGATGTCTGTTTCCTTTTTGTTGAAGTGTAACCCACATTTTGACGTCTGTGGTGTTTTTATCTTTATCAGCAACCCCTTCGAGTCCTCCTGGACTTCGGCCAGGGAGGTTGTGCCCTCCGCATGCATAGTCCAAGGCCAACGGGTCGTACTCAATCTTCCTCAGGCAGTCTAGCTTCTCAGGTCATTGAGTCAGCATGCCGACACACACCATTCCTGATCTCACACCACGCACTGTCCCCTCACCCTGCTACAATGACTGGACCTTGAACTACGTATCAGTTCTACATGAGCACAATGAAGTGTTTTGGAATCTCCATCCTCACAGTGTTATCTATACTTTGTTATGATCCTCACAGTCCAATCCCTTGGCAGAGTCAATAAAAAACAATTTAACATCTTTCAGCCAAGGGATATCAACAATGGTATCTGTTGTAGTTACATAATTTCATGTCAAGTTGATCAATAGGTTATAGGAGTGGAGTCTAACCTGTCAATCAGGTCACAGCCTGATTGATGCCTCCTTGTGGGCGTGGCCTTATGAGAATTCTGGGGCTTCCTTCTGATCTTCCTCCCTGGAGGCGGGACACTCACTCTTTCCGCCTCACTTTCCTGTGGACAAACCAGATGGAATCACACAGATGGCAGCCAAAGCCCTGGAAATGCTTTCTCCACCACTGGATCTACCAGACTTTTCACCCACTGGCCTGTGATTTTCTTGCATCCCGTGTCATGGCATGTGCTACATAAGTCCAACGAGGAATTAATGGGCTAGTATCAGACATATGGACTAATATTGAGCTTACAAACTTGGGCTGGGCTGAGATGTTTTATTGATGCATAATTACTTCTTGATATAAAGCTCTCTTACACATATATGAGTGTCTCTGGATGTTTCTCTAGTCAACCTGGCCTAACACAATATCCCTCACTTGATAGCTCCTTCTGATCAGATTGGAATTTCTGGCAGTTCCCTCAGTATGCTCTACTGTAAATTTTTTTGGATGTTCTTCAGCAAAAATTCCACTTGTGATGGTTTTTGATGATTTTCACTTTTCTTTTGGAGTACAAAGAAAGTTGCCCAGGGAGATGTCTTCCACATTTCTTGGCATGAGCAAGTGAACTTTCTAGCATTGCATCTACTGAAACACAGAGCCTTGTTTTCCCCCATGCCTTCAGTGAAGCTTGGACTTCTTTCAATATCATTATTTTTACATAAATCATTTTAGGGGGCTCTTACAGTTTTTATAACAATCCATACATCAATTGTATGGAGCAAATTTTTCCCTGTGTTGCCATCATCATTTACAAAACATTTTCTTTCCACTTGAGCCTTTGGTATCAGCTTCTCTTTTGTCCTTGCCTCCCTCCTTCCTCCTTTGCATGTGTGGTCTGGCTGCCACTCTCCAGGGCTGCAAATTCAGTGCTGTCCTCTGTAGTGCAATCTCTGGGGAGCGGGTCCACGTCACTGGGATTGGGGCAGGCCTGTGGACCTGTTAGTTCGCTGCTTTGTGCTGGTATGTTGCCCTCAGGCTTGGTGCACCAGGTTGAGGTCTGGTCCCTCTCGCCCTTTCCCGTGGAGACATACCAACAATACCCTACCCCGGGATGGGTTAGTACCCTGTTCGCCCACTATCCATGTCCTTTTTTTCCCCCCTCCCTTTTAGCTGGCTGCCACGTACATCCCTGCATTAGGTCTGACCCCTGCCACAGTGCCCGGGTCTCGCCCCGGACTTTATGCATTTAGTGGCTTTCCCCCTACGTTCCTTGTGCTTTTTAAGTTTACCTCAGCGGACTCATGTTGTACTTGTCCTTTTGTTTGGCTTACTTCGCTTACTATGATGTCGGCCAACTCTTGCCATGCAACGATGCGCTTCATGTGTTTAATTCCTTCCGACATGGTTGAACACTGATGGACTCTGTGGGCACAGGGACTCTGTGTACTCCTCACTGCTTCTTTTGATGCCTCCTGTAGCGTGCTCTTTTTCTTTTTTTTTTTTTTGGCCCATAAGTCTTTCCAGCTTGCAGCCATGGCTTGAATGTTTTCCTCAGTTCTTCCAGCATGAGAAAGGGCCAGTGTGTTTATTTAAAACACTCTTGGCTTTCCGACTCCAGGCCTGGCACCTTTCATTCTACTGGGTCTTCTCATGGCGCCCTTTGAAAAGGTTCATTCAGCTCTTTCATCTCTTAGTTTGGGGTCCATTTGCTTGAGCTACTCTGTGTTCAACACCAACTTTCAGAATCTCTTCTGACATTCACTTTAATCTTTTCGTCCATGTCTTTCAATGACTGTTTGCCTTCTCCAAAGGAGACTTCGTGATCTAGTGCTTACATGTTGGGCTGCTAAATGCAAGGTCAGCAGTTCAAAACCACTAGTTGCTATAGGGAAGAAAGGCAGGTCTTTCTATTCCTATAAAGAGTTACAGTCTCAGAAGCACAGAAGGGAAGTTCGACTCTGCTCTGCTGGGTTGCTGTGTGTCAGAATTGGCTTGACAGCCATGAGTTTGGTTTTGGTTTGGTTGGGTTTTTTTTGGGGGGGTGTTTGTTTTGCTTTGCTTTGTTCTTGTCATGTATGGTACTCCACCGTCATTTGGCCTTTCTTCATTAGTGTTCAATGCCTCCAATGTATTCTTGAGAGGATCTGGAAATCCAGGTGAGATACATGAACACTCAGGGCTATACTTCGGCTCTGGTGCACTTGCTCTCATTTTCCTCAGCTTCAGCTGGGACCTGCCTGTAAGCAGCCGATGGTCGTTCTGCAGCCAGCCCCTGGAGTGTTTGGCGGAATATTAGCTTCTCCGTTTTCTTTTCACATATGTAACTGGTTTGACTTCTGTGCATCCTATGTGGTTCACAGGTACACTCACTATGTTGTTGGGGGAAAATATATCTAGTGGGTAGGTCGTTGGTCTCACAAAATCCTATCATGCTCTCTGGCGTCATTTCTATCGCTCGATCCATTATTTCCTAACTACTAATCCTTCTTTCCTGCTTCCAATTTTCACGTTCCTGTTACCAGTAATTACCAAGGTATCTTGGTTGTGTGTTCAATCAATTTAATACTGCAGAACTTGCTAAAAATCTTCCATTTCTTCATCTCAGCATTAGGAATAATGCATACATCTGGAAAAATCATAGCATTAACTGGTCTTTCTTTTTTGTTTGTTTGTTTTGTTCTTGTTTGTTTTTTGCTATTGGAAAATCTATGCTTTTATTTGTCAAGTATTCATCATTAGTATATAAAGGCATGATTAATTTGTTTCTATGTTGATCATTTTGCCTTATAAAGTTCAGTTATTTTAGTGAGAGCCTTTTAGGATTTGTTAGCTTTGCTAGGATTTTCCGGGAGTCCCCGGGTGTTAGAATGGTCAATGTACTCAGCTACTCACTGAAAGGTTGGCTCTTTGAGTATACGCAAGAGGTGCATCAAATGAAAGGCCAGGCAATCTGCTTCTATAGGAATTATAGCCTTTGAAACCCTATGGAACACAGTTCCACTCTGACACATGTAAGGGCTCCAAGAGGTCAAATCTATTCTACAATTTTGTTTGCCTCTTTGGTTTTTTTCAGCATTTTATTAGGGGCTCATATAACTCTTATCACAATACATACATACATCAATTGTGCAAAGCACATTTGTACGTTCGTTACCCTCATCATTCTCAAAACATTTGCTCTCCACCTAAGCCCCTGGCACCAGCTCATTTTCCCCCTCCCTCCCTGCTTCCCCCTCCATCGTGAACCCTTGATAATTTATAAATTATTATTTTGTCATCTCTTGCCCTGTCTGACATCTCCCCTCAGTCACTTTTCTTTTGTCCGTCCCCCAGGGAGGAGGTCACATGTAGATCCTAGTAATCGGGTTCCCCTTTCCAACCCACACTCTCTTCACCCTCCCAGTATCGCCACTCAACCACTGGTTCGGAAGGGATCATCCTCCCTGGATTCCCTGTGTTTCCAGCTCCTGTCTGTATCAGTGTACATCCTCTGGTCTTGTCAGATTTGTAAGATATAATTGGGATCATGATAGTGGGTGGGGAGGAAGCATTTAGGAACTAGCAGAAAGCTGTATTTTTCATCGTTGCTACATCACACCCTGAGTGGCTCATCTCCTCCCTGAGACTCTTCGGTAGGGGGATGTCCAGTGGCCTACAAATGGGCTTTGGGTCTCCACTCCACACTGCCCCCCTCATTCACTATGATTTTTTGTTCTGATGATGCCTGATCCCTGATCCCTTCGACACCTCGTGATTGCACAGGCTGGTGTGCTTCTTCCATGTGGGCTTTGTTGCTTCTGAGCTAGATGGCCGCTTGCTTACCTTCAAGGTTTTAAAACCCCAGATGCTATCTCTTGATAGCCGGGCACCATCAACTTTCTTCACCACATTTGCTTATTCACCCGCTCTGTCTTCAGCGGTTGTGTCGGGAAGATGAGCATCATAGAATGTCAATTTAATAAAAGAAAGTATTCTTGCATTGAGGGAGTACTTGAGTGGAGGCCCAATGTCCATCCGCCACCTCAATACTAAACCTAGAAATATGTGCACCTAGATCCATTTCCTCATCCTCATATATATATTTGCATTTGTATATGCCTTTATTTAGACTTCTATAAATTCCCTTTGTCTCCTAGCTCTTTCCTCTATTTCCTTTGACTTTCCTCTTGCCCCACTATCATGCTCAGTCTTCATTTGCGTTTCAGTAATTCCTCTTGGTTACATTACCCTTGATCACGCCCTACCAGGCCTCCTACACCCTCCTGACCACCAATTTGGATCACTTGTTCCCTTGTCCCTGGGTTGGTTAACACCACTTCCTTTCCCCCACCTCCCCCTCTCCCATGTCCCCCCAGAACTGTTGGGTCCCATTGTTTTCTCCTCCAAATTGTTCATCCAACCTATCTTATTTAGACAGACCTGCGGAGATAATAACATGCACAAAAACAAGACAGAGCAAAACCAAGCAACAATATACAACAAAAGAAGAAGAAAAAGCCAATGACAAAAAAAACACACAAGAAAAGCTTGTAGTTAGTTCAAGAACTGTTTGTTAGCCTTCAGGAGTATTTTCCAGTCGTCTGTTGGGGCACCATGCCCTGGCCCCAAAGTCCACCTTCAGCATTCCCTGGGGACCTCACCGTTCTGTTCCCTTCCTGTTCTGTTGCACCCCCTTCATGCTTTGCCTTGGTGTGGCGGGATCAGATCGGGTGCAATTCCCACACTGCATATCCAGTGTTGTTCCCTGTAGGGCTATGGGTCAGTGAGGGACATCGTGTCTCATAGTGGGGCCGCCATGTGGTCCTCTCTGTAGTCTGGCTGCTCTAATTGGGGAACATCATCCTCAAGGCCTGGTGAGCCAGGATGTGCTCCACTCTCTCCTCCTCCTCCTTCATCTGCTCCCGTGTGCTCCAATCAAATATGTCCCTGTCCCAGAGTTTCAGATTAAATGCTGTCTTTTGAAATAAATTCTTCTGAGGGGAGGGGCAGGTGTCCACTTAGTATTTGGGATTGGGGCCGACCCCTCAGACCTCTCCACTGGTTCCCTACTCCACACCGGCATCTTGCATTCACATCTTGGAGCACTGGGTTCAACTCTGGTCCCTCTTTCCCTGGGGAGATATAAACAGTACCCTCCCCGTGAGTGGGTTAGTGCCCTGTGCCTCCGCTACCCATTTCTTTATTATTTTTCCTTTCCCTACCTCCTTTTTAGTTGTCTACCTTATGTATTCCTGTATTTGGTCTGGTCCCTGCCATATTACCTGGTCTTTCTTACAGATGTGTGGACATTATCCTATCACTACCAGCATTGTTGTTCATGATAAATCTTCAAATGTTCTTTTGATAGCAAATGTGACTCCATTCCTCTTCAATCTGTCATCCCTTGCTTAGCAAAATCATGATTATTTGATTAAAAATGGCCATAGCAGTGCAATTCAGGCCACTAATACCTACAATATCCTTCAAGCATTGCATTCAGTTTTGACAACTTCCAACTTTCTTAGATTCACATTTTGTATGTTCCATACTAATGGATGCTGGCAGGTGTTTTGTCTCATTTTGAGAAGCGCTTCATCAGTCAACAGAGGTCTTGAAAGCTTTATTCAGTTCCACACACTAAGGTGGACTGTAATTTGGAGAAGCCAGCTCTTCCCCAGACTGCCACTCTCAGGGGTTACCTTCTGGCACTGTATCAGGCAATGGCTCACGGCTACTCATAATAGTTTAACTGGCTAATTTCTCCTGGAAATTGATCACTAGGCCCGTCTTCCTAGTCTGTCTGGTGGTGGGTTTTTTATATCCACTAACTTTAAATTCTCCTAATAAAATATGCCATCAAACGATCCCTGCTACAGGCAAGTCAAGATGCCCTACTTTCTTCGTAAGGTTGTTGCATAATTAAGACTTTCACTTTATTCTGCATAGAGCTAACTCTCAGAGGTGGACTAAGCTCTAAAGATGCATGGCCTTAGAAGACCCACCAAAGAACATCAGCCCCCAAGCAGAGTCCTGTGAGGCCACCGTTTGCTTAACAATGGCTCTGAGATAGGAATTTCCCCTCACCACGTGAGAAGGTTTGCATGATACATGATACACAGGTCTGCAGAGAGTTCTGCTCCACGCAGAACACAGGACGGGGAGTTAAGAGCTTGTGCTGAGCCAGGATGTCTCTTCTGGATTTTCCAGATAGCACTAGAGCCAGTAGACGAGGCCAATCCCTTACTTCTCACTAATCCATCATTTCCCTAAGCACTGGCATGCCCCAGGAAAAGTCCCAACTGTTTCACATGCCCCTCTGCATGCACTGACCACCATTTTCAGCACTGGCCAGAGCAGTAACCACCAGTTTCTGTTTGGCAAAAATGTTTGCTGATGGGCTTCCCGCCCCTGTCCACACACACTTGTCCCTCATGTTTTGCTGGCTTGCTTCATGTCAACAGGATGGCACTTGGTCCCTCAACAGCCTTCCCATCTCTGCCTCCCCAGCAGCCAGGAGCTCCCAGATAGCTGTGGGCATGCCAGCTGCAACCCTCAGCCACACCTGGCATCTTCACAGCACCTCCCGACTTCTGTGGAGGTTCTTCTTTAAGAGAATCTCCTCCAGCTTACCCGATTCTCCCTCCGGGAAGACCTGCATGTCTGACCTTCAGCTCAGTCCTTGCTCAGCCAAGATCCACTTCATGTGCCTGGCAGCGAACAGAAAATCTAATGGCTTCCCTCTTACATGCCACACCACTCCACAAATGTTTACGCTGGAGGTTGCCAGAAGGCCCTGACTCAACATCAACCAGCCCCTCCAAACCCTTGGTACCACTTGTCTCTTCAACCTTCCTTCCCTGTGGATTTCCTTGGACTTGGTTCTATTTCACATTTTCTCTCTCTTTAAGCCAGCTGTAAGGCAAATGCTGGAATGCTTACCACAATGTCAGCAGCTCCAACCTCCCGGCCTCTGTGGAAGGAAGATGAAGTTATCCACCCCTGTGAGGAGTCAAGCCTATAAAAGGAGAAACCTGACATGGGTTCCCTGAGTCTGAAGATTCGATGGCAGTGGGTTTGGAGAGTTCTCTTTCTTCCAGGGCTTTCAATCAGCTGATTCTAACTCAACCCTGTTCAAGATTTGCCGGTCTACCTAATATACTGAATCAGAATCTACTTTTCCATGGGATCCCCAAGTGAGTTTCCATGTAAACCTAAGAACCAAGAATCGCCTGAAGGTCTTGTTATCCTGTGGTTCCTGATAACGCCTCTGTGAGGTGGGGGGATGCATCTCCACAGGAGGCCCAAATGCAATGGGCATGTGTGCAGGCCTGCTTTGTCCAGATCCTCTAGTTGATGCTATCTTGTTGCTTGCCTTCCCCTCCCGGGCCCCTTCACCATTGGTCTTCGCCCCGTGGTCGCTTCCAGATGGCTTCTATTGCCTGCATATGAGTCATACCTCTATTTCCTTCTTTTATTGCCTTGTAATTTTTTGCTAGAAACCGGACGTTCTAGGAACTATATTGTAGCAACTCTAAATCATGCCCCCAAAACACACACACTTCATTCTCGCTGTCTGTTTCTCTGGCCTAGATGACTTGGGGGTGGTCTTCACACACACAGGCACACACAGTTGTAAGCCTCGGGCACTGCTCAACGGATTCCAGGCGTGCTGACTACTAGGGCGCTTCTCCTGGATGGCCGCCCAACTGCCCCCAGCTGTTAAACTCCACTAAATTCCAGCTGGCTGCCCTACTGTCCTCCACAGTGCCTGTGCCTAAATTGCTCTGCAAGCCAATCCAGTCATCTGAGGTCAGTGTTTGAACTGTATGCTGTATTCAGGAAGGCACCTCCTTTCACCTTTTACAGCTTCCACTGCTCCTGAGAAACCCCCGCCCCCTTAGCCTCAGCACATCCTAATGAAAGGGAAGACCGCTGCCAAGTACGAAAGGATTCCTGGTGATGTGGTGGGCTGTGCAAGGTCAGTGGTTCGGACCTGCCAGTCAACTCTGCTGGAAAAAGATGAAGCTGCCTGCTGCCGAAAGGACTGAAAGCCTCAGGAAACCCTAAGGAGCAGTTCCAGCCTGCCCCACAGGGTTGATATAGGAGTCAGAATCAACATAAACATTCTGTCCTGATTTTGAATCGGGTTTGATATTACATCTGGAGCTGGTCTGAAAGTACAGCATTTCCCTCTGGGTGTCTGATCAGCACGTTTTTTGCGTATAACTCACACTCGCTCCCTTTTCCAACTGCATCAAGAGTCTGCACCTGTTTCTCATCTTGAATTGATTCCTCTCAATGCACCCTGCTTCGAGGCCCCACGTTGTATTTAAAATAGTGCAGCATAATCGCTCCTCTTGCTTTGCGAACCAAAGGCTTCCTCTCTGACAAAGGGGTATGATTCGGTGAATGCTTTTGTTTCTCAGTGCCTGACAGCTTAATTTCAGTATAGGCAACACTGAGATGGCCAGTCCCCCCCTCCCACTGCCACCACCACCACCACCCTGCCCCAAAGAGCTATTGCTCACAGTAAGCATAGTCTGTATTTATGATACAGAGTTAATAAGAAATATCTCCCCTTCCCTAACTCTCAATTCCTAAATCCACTGAGGAGTAGGACCAGGGAGTGGTGGGGTGAGGGAGTCACAGTGGTGGAGTGGGGTGTTAGGGGCCAGGTGGGTTGAGGAAGCTTTGGGCAAGGCCTGAGGAAGGGGTGGCATCCTTGCAGAGGGTTAGCCTTCCACAGGGTTTGAGTCCCAGAGCATGAGGAGGGCTCACAGGCACGATGCAGGGCTCTGGCGGGATGAGAGGTGTTTCCACGTGACAGAGCTCCTCTTGTGGGTATGTGCGTGGACGTGTGCCCAGGGCCAGGAGACCCCCGCAGAGAGGTGGCAGTGGAGCCCCCAGGGCAGGCCTGTCCATGCAACGATCAGCCTGGCAAGTATGTGTGCTCAGTATGTGGGGTGAGGCAGAGCTATAGAGAGAGGTGACTATTTCATTTACTGCTGCCACACTGTGTGCAGCTTCGTTCCGCACTCTCCTCCAATGAGGACGCTGATGCAGGTCAACAGGCACGGGGCTCACACTACACGCTCATCCTGACTCAGAGCGGTCGGAGGCCAGAGCCAAGCGGCTCCCCAGTTTCCAAGATGACATCATTACAGGTACTGACTGCCTTGCAGCTCTCCCTCAGAGTGGCCAGTGGGTTCGAACCACTGACCTTGCAGTCAGCAGCCCAACTCATGGTCCACTTCCCCCACAAGGCTGCCAAGTGGCCTATAAATGGGAAAGCCTTCGCCGTGCATGCCTAGGTGGGAGAGACTGCACAGGAGATACCAAGAGCCACTTCTGAGAGGAATTTCAGTGGGAGATCAAAGTAAGTTATGGCCAAAATGCAGGCGATGTGAGGTGAACGATGTGCTATGAAACATAAATTTAGAAACAAACCCCCTTACGAACTTCGATGCATGGTGCCCGGTGAGCCCTGGGCGCCTCATTTCTTAGGCTGCAGTGTTGAGTCTCCCCTCCCCAGGCTCCTCCCCGCACGAGGGAAGTGGGCTTCTCGTTGCACCCGCACTCTGCCTTGCTCTCGGAAGTGATTCCACCTTCTTCTGATGACTCCAGCAGCTTCTTTCCTGGTGAATTAGGCCATTTATCTATTTTCACTGGGGCTAGTAAATACTGATGTCACTGTGAATGCTGTGAGCAGAGCGCTTCCTAAGTCTACCGATACATCCGCTTGTATCTCACTACATCCTCTCTTGTGGGGTTCACACCCGTTTAAAAGATCTGATCTGCATGCAGGTTCGGAAACCGCACATGCAGATTAAATGCGTGGGGGGGGGGGGTCTTCAGTACTGAGGGGAGGAGAGGACTACGGGTCTTCACTGCTACTCTGGCATGATTGCTCACAAAGAAGCGCTAATTCTAACGTCTTGAAAGTTAACTGCATCCTCTAAGGCTGCTCTTGATCATGACCCAAAATCACAGTTTCTAATGAGAAATAAGATGGCGCTCAAGGGCTACTAAAGATAAACTTTATTCTCACTTCCTACACCATGACCCAAACCAGCAAGTCACCAAAACTCAGGTGAATGGCCATCGCCAGCTGGTGGTCAGTCCTCTGCCCCAAGCAAGTGGCTGATCCTGGTCACGCTGAGGTACAGGGCCAGGCTGACGACAAAGAACTCCTGCGTCTTCTCCATCCACACCAAGTCCACGTGCACTCGGCCCTCCTCGTCCCCGCAGTCCATGCAGTACCTCTGCCCCGGGGACTCGCAGCTGTCACAGGGGCTGCGCGAGGGGGCCATGGAAACCGGGGAACTCAAGCACCAGAAGGGCTTTCCAGAACCTTCCTGGAGCGTCATGTCCATGATGCAGCAGCTCTAAGGAACAAGCAGAGTGAACTAGCCATCGAGGTCTGAGGGAGGGTGGGCACACTGGTTCCCCAGAGTAATAAAGCTGAGAGTCTGAAAGAAGCATCGGCGCCGACCCACGTCTCCATGGTGATTAGCACAGAGGACAGGGATGCTCAGGGCGCAGGGCTTGCAAGGTGAGCAGTATGAAACCACCAGCCCCTCCTCAGACAAGGCGGAGGGTAAAGAGTCAGTCTCAGAAGCTCTCAGGGGAAACTCTCCCCAGGCCTACAGGGCCCTGAGGAGTCAGCATCGACTCAATGGCAGCATGTTTTAGTTGACTATTATACAAAAGCCAGGTTATTTTAAGAAAAAAAAAAAAGATTACCTCTACACAGCCCTCAAAAGTATTGCTTCTCCAGGCGAGGCCAACTTTTCCAATGAGAGGTATGTGCTGTGTGCTGTTCTCAAAGCTGAGCACGGGGATCTTCAAATATCCGTTTTCAATGTGTCCTGGAGAGATTTAAGATCACATTAAATTACCACAAGGTCTTTCGGCTGAGTGCTCACACAGGGCACCGAGCCTCCCTGGTGGAGGGGAATTCAGGGCTCTGTCAGACCATGTCGGAGTTGGGGGGGGGGGGGGGACAGCGGGTTGGACACCCATGTCACAGTGGCACAGGGCAGTGCTACAAGGTCAAGTTCCTTAGGACTTGAGTCAAGAGCCATGAAGACAACGAACCATAAACAGAAGCTAGAACTAGTCAAGGGTGTGAAATGCTCGGGACATATGGGAGAAGCACCCAAAGAGACGAGGGGTGCAAGTAGGTAAGCCGAGTCCAAGGACATCCGAGAAGGACAACAGCACGCAGGACAGAGGGATGGATGAGGAGGTAGAGCTGGGAAGAAGGAGAGGTGGGGCGATGGATGAAGAGATCATGAGAGGTGGCAGAGATGGGTGGACAGGTAAGTACAAGGAAAGGAGGAGGTAAGGGAAAAGGACAGGGGTGGGCAGCTACATCAGAGAAGGAAAGAGAGGCCAGTGAGTAAATGGAGGGGTGGACAGATGGGTGAAAGGATGGGTGCATGGGCAGGTAATAGATGAGTGGGTGGGTACACCAAGGGAAGGGCAGGTGTGTAGAAAGAGGAAGGGATGGAGGATGAATGGATGGATGGAAGAGTGCATAGGTGGGTAGACAGTGAGGAGAGAGGGAGGAGTTGGGTGCATGGACAGACGCATGCATGGATGAAAAGAAGCATTGCACAGGTTTCCACAGCCCGGGCTCAAAGTCTCTGCCACTTCTCAGCCAGCTGAGAGCTGACTAGCACAGACCTTGCCATGACAAAGGGAGCCTCACAGCAAACAAAGTGCTCACGTCCTGAGTTCGTGGCCCCATGGCGGGCGACACTCAGGACTGATGTACTTCCCTCCTGAAGATGATCTTCACCTGCCCTTTCTGAATGTACCCAGGCCCAAGAGCAAAAAATGGGCTCTCCACCCCCACCCCCCCAGGACATTCCCTCGAGACTCTGGAAAAGGAGAAAAGTGGGCTTCAAGGAATGCTAGTTTAAAATCAGGGAAGGTCTGTGTCAAGGCTGTATGCCCTTACCTACTTATTCAAACTGTATGCCGAGCAAATCATCAGAGAAGCTGGCTTATCGGAAGAAGAATTTGCCATCAGGCTTAGAGGCAAGCGTTTTAGCAACAACCTGCAAAGTGCAGATGATGCAACCCAGAAAACAAAATCCTCACACCTCAACCACTAGGTAGAGCCAGGAGAAGCAAACACTGAAGGTGCCAAGGATCCACAATCGATACTCATGGCAGCAGCAGTGCCACGGTCGTTTCAATGGTCTCTGACGCATGTGAAAACTGGACAACGAAAACGGAGACCAAAGAAACAGCTGTGCATCTGAATTATGCTGGTGAGCAATACGGAAAGCGCCCTGGACTGCCAAAAGAACAAACACGCCGTCTTGGAACAGGGACAGCTAGAGCGCTCCTTAGAGGCAAGGATGGCGAGACCTCATATCGTGAACTTTAGACGTGTCATCAGGAGAGGCCAGTCCACAGAGAAGGACACCATGTTTGGTAAAGCAGAGGGGTAGCAAAAGAGGAAGGCTCTTGGCAAGATGGCTTCACACAGTAACTACAACAATGTGCCCAAATCTAAGAACAACTGTGAGGATGGCACAGATCCGGGCAGTGTTTCCTTCTGGGGTACACAGGGTCGCTGTGAGTCAGAAGGGGCTTAAGACACCTACCCACCTCAGGCTTCGGGACAGTGAAGGAGAAGGAAGCCTGTAACTACTCGGCGAACCTCAGCAGTTTACCTGCCAGGATAAAATACAACCAAACGAAGCTGCCCTGGGAGCCAAAGCCCTGTTCCACAGCGCATGCGAGGCTGTCTCCTAGGAGGCAGAGAGGAGGCCCTGTGGGCAGCCAGCTGCCGTCCCCTTGCTTTGTTCCAAGGACAGAGCAGGCCCTTCTTCATCCTGGCTGCTGAGTAATCAGTGGGGCCGTGTGGCTTCAGGGACAGAGGTGGAAAGAATGCCAAGCCACACTGACCCTACCAGGCAACAGCCAGGCTGCCGGCTCGGTGCTGGGCAGGGGCTTGGGCAGATCTGTGCACCAGGCCAAGGAACCTGGGAATGACTCTGTGATGCCCAATGCAGCTCTGCCCGAGCGGTCAAGAGGCTCTTGGCTGGCCAAAGAGGAGGTGGGTCAGTCTGGAAACCCACAAAGGACCCTGGACACAGTTGCATGGTCTGAGTTAATGAGTGTGCTGCATGCCCCTGCATGAGACAAAGGCTGCTGCCACATTGCTGTTGCCAGAGCGCCTCCTGCTGGAGGCCACGGTGGCAGCTGGCAGGCAAAGTAACTCCTCAGATGGCACATGAGAAAAAACGTTAGCGCTGCTGCCACGTCACTGAGTTGTGCACAGAGAACTGGGGATAGGCCTGTGCACGAGGCACAGGCCAGTCAATACCCTGCATGCGTCTCTGCAGCTCAAGCACTCCGTGCACAGCAGCCTGAGAGACAGGTTCAGGGCTCTCCTTTACAAGAACACTCTGGTGCACAATGCACTCTCTCACGATTGAGATCATGTAGATTTGAATTCTCAGGAAGCACTGCTTTCACATGTTGCCAATGCAGAAAAGCTTTCCAACATCACCCCACTGCACCCACCCACCACAAAAAAAGAGACATTTATATCCAATATAGAAGTGGTTTGATATTTTTTAAATAATTTTTTGACACAGAAAATGTGGAGAGAAGTCGAAGGGAATGATTAGAAACATAGAGGTAAAGGGTGAATGGCTACTTACTTCAGGGCAGGCTAAAGGAGACGTACTTAGGGAGACAAAATGAGAAGTGTCTCTGGAAAGAAGTGAAGTCTCTCGTCTCTGAACTAGAGGAAAAGGCACAAGGAGACTCCGATGCAGTAAGGAAGTGGAGGCATTTCAGAGAGAAACCTCAGGAACAACAGAGGTTCGAGATGAGTTTTGAGCTCAGGGGTGGGGAGTCAAAGGACATGAATATTGGACGACAGACAGTAAGCCGTCTGTAGTGACATGCAGGAGGGAAGGGACAAGAGAGTGACAGAGCATTCGGAGGATGGGGGAACAGGAGAAAGCCAGCATGTGTGGAAGGCAGAAACCTGTTGGAAAAGGCAGTCTCAACTATCTTGCACTGGCAGAGGGGGGCAGGCAGTGGATAGACTGACGTCCAAGGTGGAAACCCTTCAAGACCAGGTGGCGTAGGCACCCCGCATAGGTCCAGCTGTCCTAGGTTCACTGCAGCAGCGAGGACGTGGAGCAGTCGGATCACCTGACAGCTGTGGGTGCAGGTATCATTTTCCCGAGGAACTGCGGAGCATTCAAGCAGCAGCAGCCAGGTGAAGCGGTGCTTTGGGTTGTTAGTTGAAGGAAACACGGGGTTTGGGAATTTATCGGTACGTGTTGCACAAGAAAGAAGGGCTGGCAGCAGGATCCAGGCTGCCCTGAACGTCCAGCCAGAGGAAGTCAGGAAGGAATCTGCCGGCTACGAACAAAAAAGAACGGGGGCAACCAACAACTTGATAGAAGGCAGGAGAACGTGTGGGTTCCAAAAGAGACTCAAAGCTCAAGGGCTTGAGAAGGCTAGTTGCCATGGTGGCCGGTGTCACAGAGTCCATTCTGACCCACGGCAGCCCGACAGATGACAGAACACTGCCGGGTCGGCTCACTGGTGCAGCCCTGCGTGGATGCATTTCCTTGAAGGTCTTCTTCCTCCTCAATGACCCTCTACTTTACCAAGCATGCTGTCTGCCTTCTCCACGGTCTGGTCTCTCCTGATGCCCAAAGGACCAAAGCGCCACCTTGTCCGTCTTCACTACGGAAGAGCATTCTGGCTGTACTTCTTCCAGAGGCATTGTTCATTTCACCGGCAGGCCACTGCGGTCTTCACCAACACCCTAATTCAGACGCATCGGTTCTTCTGCGGTCTGCCTCGTTCCATCCGCAGTCACATGCAGAGGTGGTGAGCAAAAGTGGCACGGCTTGGATGGGGTGCACTGAGGTCTTCAGAGACATCTTGGCCTTGAAGTCCTTAATAGCATCTGCGCGCATGCGGGGGGTGGGGGGGACTGCTTCAGTTGCACATTGTACTTACCCTGCCCAAACTGCTGCTGGTGTGAAGGCAGCAGACAGGTCTAAACAAGTGTTTTTATCTCCACAGCAGCTTTAATATCCCAGGGTAGGAGTAGGGGTTTGGGGGGGGAGGGGATGCATTATCTTATTTCAACATATTTTTTCAAAACACAAACCAAAGGAAGAACTCACACCCATTTTTGAATGGGTAAAAGAATTCGAAACACCACAGATAAAGAACAAACCAAAATGGGAGGTCACACCTCACGCAGAAAGGGAGGAGGAAGGAGGGCTCCCATGAAAACCTCCCATCTGGGCCACCCACAGAGAACGCTACAGGGAGCAAGCAGGGCCAGCAGCATCACACGAGGTCCCAAGCTTGGCTTAGCTCGCTCAGGTGCCACTGTGGAATCCGTCCTCCCGTGCCGCACAAGCCCTGCCTCCTGCCCTGCTCACAGGGAAAGCACCCCTCACCCCTGGTGAACCCGGCATTTATCAACACAATGACTGTAAGGCACTCCCTTTCCTCGGAGCCCTGGTGGTAAGGTGGGTTATGCATTACGGGTTGGGCTGGTAACCACAAGGCCAGCAGTTTGAAACCAGCAGCCACCCCACCGGAGAAAGATGAAGCTGTGTCCTCCTATAAAGAGTTAGGGTCTTGGACGCCCAAAGGGGAAGTTCTACTCTGTTCTACAAGGTTGTCGTGAGTCAAAATTTACTTGATGACAGCAAGCTTCTGTCTTAATTTTAGTCACCAGATATGCAAAATGACATGTGGACCAACACCACCAGTGCAAATGCTACCACACATGCTCTGCTCTAGGGCCTGTGGGTGACCTCCACCCAAAAAAGGATCACCCACCTCTAATGCCACGCACGCCACGCCTCATGATAAATGCCTACAGATGATCACCTGACCCAGGAGCACACGAAGTCATTAATTTTACGGAACAGGAAGGGACACAAGTGTCATCTGTTTATATAACCACAGCAAGAAAAATGAGATAAAGTGAAATATACCCAAAAAAATAAAGACTAAAAAAAGATAAACAATAAAAATTTTAAAGGGGGTATGTCATAAAGAGAGGTTATCTGAGTTCATCAGGTTGTGTGGCCAAGGAGCTGAGCAACTCCACTGGGGAAGAGGAGGAAAAAGCAGTTCAGTTTCTAAGGCCTGTAACTTCTATGGCAGTATTTCCTAATGTATCTCATAGAGGGATTGGTATTTTAATGACAAGCATATTGCAAAAGCTTCGTAGGACTGGGAGAATATCTAAAAGAGAGATGATGGAAATGTCTGTGCATGAGGGCAGCGCACAGTCAGAGGGCAGCACACAGAGGGCAGCGCAGTTAGGGGGCAGCACACAGTCAGGGGGCAGCGCACAGTCAGGGGACAGCACACAGTCAGAGGGTAGCACACAGTCAGGGGACAGCACACAGGGGACAGCACAGTCAGAGGACAGCACACAGAGGGCAGCATAGTCAGGGGACAGCACACAGTTTTGGACAGAACACAGTCAGAGGGCAGCACACAGTCAGAGGGCAGCACACAATCAGGGGACAGCACACAGTCAGAGGGCAGCATATAGTCAGAGAACACCACACAGTCAGAGGGCAGCACACAGGGGACAGCACACAGTCAGAGGGCAGCACACAGTCAGGGAACAGCACACAGAGGGCAGCACACAGAGGGCAGCACACAGAGGGCAGCACACAGTCAGGGGACAGCACACAATCAGAGGGCAGCGCACAGTCAGAGGGCAGCACAGTCAGGGGACAGCACAGTCAGAGGGCAGCAGTCAGGGGACAGCACACAGTCAGAGGGCAGCACACAGTCAGAGGGCAGCACACAGTCAGGGGCAGCACACAGTCAGGGAACTGCACGGCGAGGGGGCAGCACCCAGTGAGGGGGGCAGGCACAGCGCAGGGAACTCCTCTGTCGGGGGGGGTGGGGTGAACTCACTCACTGCCATCGCATCAACCCCGACTCCCAGCAACCTGACAGGACAGGGCAGGAGGGTAGAACTGCCCCCCATGGATTTCAGAGACTGCAACTCCCCACGGGAGTAGAAAGCCCTTACTTTTCTCCCTCAGAGCGGCAGGTGATTTTGAACTGCTGACCTTGGGGTTAGCAGCTTGACACATAAAGTGGAAGGAAACTGAACGAAGAAGGGAGATGTCTCAAACCCCAGCGTCAAACAGGCCGGTGCCTTCTGAATTCCTGTGCAGTTTCATCAGAGCGCAAGCAAGGTAGGGGCAGTCCCTAAGTTCCCAACACCCACTCTACTCACACCCTGCGGCGCGGACTCTTCATCTTGTCATAGATGCTGTGTGTTCGACAAGGAGGCCATGGCCAGCCCACGTGGAACACGGTCAGTGGCGCCATTGTTCCAACAGCCCACGCTCACTCTGGTGTCAGTCACATGTTGGTCCAGTCTCACAATCTCTCTCGCGTTTGCACACGGCTGTTGCACACTGCAGACTGCGGCAGTGTCAGCATCGCTGTAATGCGCTGGGAACCCAGACAAGTGGTGTGGCTCGCTTTGCTGTGACTGTCGCAGCGTTGGGGAGGTCTGGAACGCATCCACCCTATCTCCGTGAAATGACAACACGGTGTCAGAAAGGACAAGGGAGGAGGGTCCAAGGAAGCGCTGAGCATGCAACAAGCTAGAGAGCTGGTGCTCATGGGCGAGGGGCAGGGCCTGTCAGGGACACGTTGGCACCCAACGCCCAGAGCCTCTGTGAGCAGAGGACACAGCACTGGCCAACCTCTATGCTCTTGCCGGTAGCAGACCGACCAAGGCCTGAGTCCGCCTGAGTATTGGTGAGGCAGGACCTGTAGACAGCGCAGATCCAGTCCCAGGACGGAGGAAAGGCCCGCCTGTGTTGAGAGTCAGGCCTTGGGGACAGGGCCGGTCCATCCCAGATGGAGGTATCCCAACACTGTCAAGGCTGTGTCTGCCCTCCAGGGTGTCCGGCCACAGCTTGAGGAGAAAGTCTGAAGGGCAGTGGGGACGGCGACAGGAAGTGAGCACATACTGTTGAGAATGGCACGGACGCACGGGTGGCCACAGACCTTCAGCATGTAGACACGGTGTCTGTGGGGCAATCCGACAGCTGTGCTGTGTCTACCCCGTCATCGGCCGGAGGACCTCTGGGTGCCTCGGCCAGCCCTGGAGGCTCGAGGAGCTCGCCAGGGGCTTTCCTCATTTGATAGTGGTAACATAGGATGTTTTTAAAATGCAGAAGCAAAGGAACTCAAAGGACCTTGTAGCCAAGTCCATGGGACCGAGTTGAGCAAAAAGAACAGAGATGCTCTGTTGAGAGAAAACCAGGTGGCATCGCCGGCTTTGCTGTAGAATCATTGTCCACATTTGGAAATAATTAGGCAAGGAATGTAGAGCATCCTGCTCTGCATGTCTGTCTCTTCCTGTGTCTCGGCGGTTCTGCAGTGTGTGGGGCACTGGGCAGGGGCACTGTCACAGTTCCATGGGTGGGGGTAGAAAGGCATGTGTTTGCTGCGTTCCCCCTGTTGTCCTGTCACGAGACCAGGATGTTTCCTGGCAGGGTCGAAGAGGGGCACAGAGCAGAAGGCCCGTGCAGCAGTCCACAGTCATTGAGAGAACACTCTGTTTCTTGGAATGCGTTGGGGGGGGGGGGGGCAGGGGAGACGGGAATTTTAGCTGCATTGATTTTCTGTAACCTGCGCATCTATCAAACACAGAAATGTCATTAACACTCTGAAACAAAAATCTCATCCGCCTTTGCATGCTTACATGTACACAGCTGACTCCTGAACAACAGGGATTTGAAATGCACGGGACCACTCCACGTGACCCTGGGCACCTCCTCCGTGCATCACGCGTGGCAGTACAGCCTGCGTGGTGCCCGCCACACTGCCCAGCTTGTTCCTGAGGGAGGTCTACAGCCAGGGCCACTGCCATTTCAGGGTAAAGCTCAGAAGGAGGACTGTTGTACAACAAGAGGAGGATCGGTGAGGCCACTCGCCAACAGGTGTGAAAACCTCGCCCTTTTTGTGAAACACCCATCGACCGCACAGTGAGGCTGTAGAACCACGGCCATCGAGTTGTCCCGACTCAGCAGGCCTCTGCAGCGAGCGCCACAGACTCTAAGGGCTTGCGGAGCGGAGCGCCTCATCTTTCTCCGTGGAGCGTCTGATACATTTAAACCGTTGTTCCTGGTCCGACACTGGCCTGACAGCACCACGTGGGTCCTTCCCGTGGAACACAGATACCTAGTGCCTGGGACGTGGTGCTTAGCAACACCCTTGACAGGGAGAAGGTGCTTTTGAATATCGGGGGCAACGAGCTGGACTCCTCACAGCAATGACAGACGGGCACGTCCTCAGTGTGCCGCCTGGCACCTCAGCAGAGCTTCTTGGAAACCAGGGGACATTCTATCCCCATCCTCAAGGTGACTCTAGGAGACCGAT
Source organism: Tenrec ecaudatus (assembly GCF_050624435.1). NCBI lineage: Eukaryota > Metazoa > Chordata > Mammalia > Afrosoricida > Tenrecidae > Tenrec > Tenrec ecaudatus. The sequence goes on along the minus strand of NC_134544.1, from coordinate 4,641,038 downwards.
GGCAGCAGCGCCCTCTGCTGGGCCTCTGGAAGCAGAGCCACAGAGGACCCGAATCCCAGTGCCTGTTTCCTGCCTTGTGGGCAAAGGTTAGGAAAAGAGGAAGATAAAAGGCTCCTGCCTGTTTCTCAGGCTCTCTCTCCTTCATCTCAGAGAGGCTTCTGCAGGTTCTCGGAAGCACCTGACCATCTAAGGACTTGGTTAAGCATGAACACAGAACTGGTACGGTGCTACCTTGGAGAGGGTCCGGCCCTGACTGCAACACTTTGAACAGACTCAAGTCACACACAACAGAAGATAAACTGCATGCTCTCTCTACTCTTCGTCCCACTCACTTGGGACGTGTTGTCAGGACAGACCAGTGCCTGAAGGAGGACACCATGCTTGGGCAAGTGGAGGAAGGCCCTCCAGAAGATGGATGAGCACAGTGGCTCTAACAAGGACTCAGGCATGACAACAGCGCGAGGACGGCCCAGGACTGGGCGGTGGTTCCTCCTGCTGTGCACGGGGCCGCTGTGAGACAGAACCTATTCGACGGCCCTAAAACAATGGTAACTCTATATTCCACCCACCCACCTGCCTGTCTTATACCAGCACAGAAAGAAAAGATAACCCAACCTGAAGGCCGACGGGCCTGGTCGAGGGTGGGGCTTTCCAATGGCCAGTCATATTCAAGGGGCCTTGGTGAAGCACAGGTGATGTACCTGATGCCAACATGTTTTTATTCCAAACAAAACAGCTAAAGCCTGTCTCTGATCAGTGGCGGCTGCAGACGAGCTCTCCATCAAACTCCCGTCTTAGTCTCCACAGAGGCCCTCACAAACGATGCGGTCAAGCAGGGGCCTTCACTCTGGGGCTCTGGCAGAGCAGCCACTCAGAAGGGGATGAGGACTGTCTCTTGGGATTCTAAAGGGTTTGTCTGGAAAGAGGACAATCACAAGGCTTCTTAGGAAGAAGTTCTAAGAAAAGCGGACACTGCACTGAACGTTGCACAGAAGAGTTCTGAGACGTGTTTCATTTTGCTTTGTTTTTCCATCCTGGGGCAGTGCGCCTGCTCATTTTTAGAAGGGAGCAAGAGCTGTCCTACAAGAATCTCACCAGGAAATCTTACTCCAACTACCCTGTTGCCCTCATCTCATGCCTTCAGATGTCTTCTTGCTCCCAGAACCCAAACACATTGAAAAGGAAGGCAACTTAGCCCCTCAAGGATGCCAGGACTGCCGTTTGACGTGCTGTAATCAGAGCGCGCGGCATTCTTGGTGGAGGAGTCAGAGATGGAAACTCGGCCGTGTGCAGCGTACAGCTGGGATACAGGGTAGGCTGAAAAGCAGGAGCTTCGCACGCCGGTGGGCTGGCTTAATGAAGGTGTCTATGATTCTGTAGCAGTGCTTTCCTTACCCGAATATGCTACCCTGTGGGGAAAAGATGAGGAAACGAAAAGGGAATCGAGGGTTTCTCGCTGTATAGTTCTTAAAAATCAGAAGCTATAAATACACGTGTGTGTGCCCTCACAGTTTCAAGGAGAAACATGACGTTCCAAGCCAGACACCCATCAGGAGGGCTCCGTGGAAGGAGATGAAGAGAACGGAGGCAGGAAGGACAGCAGGGACAACCGCTCGGAATGCACCTGGCTCTGTCGTTTGGTTCAACTTTGGGGACGTGAATGGTGAATGGGAGAGGGGGGAATTACTTTTTTAGGAAGCCCTCTCGGCTCAAACATGCTCAAAGTGGCAGAAAAAAACACTCCAAAACAAAAGTAAAATTTTAGGTGCCTTAACGTGACCTCTCTAGACGGGCACAAACAGAATCGCAGTGAAAAGGGCAGGCTACGAGCACGCGGTGAAGGGTGGCAGCAGGCTGTGATGCCCTGTGAAACTACCCAGTCCCAGGAGGTAGCCACAAGGAGAGAGACACGAGCGTGTCAGCAGAGTAGTTCGCAGACGCCTTAGGGGCCTTCACTTACACAAGTGGGGATCTATTTCTGCACACGACGAAATCAACAGCCCTCTAGCTGGGCCCGCAGAAACCCCTGGAAGCAGTGAAAGCCAAAGACAGCAAGGGGTATCCCGAGGACCCCGGGCTCTGTGGGGAAAAGTGGCGCCGGCTCCAGGTTTGGGGAGGGGACAGGCAAGGTGAGCCTGCGGCACCCTGTCAGGTTGTTGGGACACAAGCTGACCATGTAAGATGACTGGGGACCAGAAAACACAGAAGCCAGTGGCCAAAGACAAGCCAGTGTGAGCATCAAAATGACTAAGAATAATCACTAAGTAGAACAAAATGCAGCAAATCCAGTTTTAGTCTAGAAGACATATGAAGAATGAAAACAAAACCAGCCGACCCTGTTGCTAGCAAGTCAGTTCTGAGACCGGGCCTGAGAGGCCCGAGCAGCACTGCCCCACAGGGCTCCCAAAGCCGGGCTCTTGACAGAATCAGACCCTCTACATCGCTCATCCACGGAGATGCTAGGGGGTCCAAGTGACCGGCCTCTCAGATAGCAGCCAAGCGCTTTACCTCTGTGCCACCAGGGCCCGTTTCATTCATACACCAAAAAAAACCCACCATGAACAGAGCTCACTGACACCGAGTGCTTTGGACTCACAGTGATGCTATACAGGGTGTCTCGGACTACACATCTTCCCCAGCAGCGGCTGGTGGGTTTGAACCATCGAACTGCAGGCAGCACTGCAGCACTTGTCCCACAGCACCACAAGGACTCCGTTTCATCCACAACAGGTACCACTCAAATGAGTCATACCGCATCGGTGAGCCTGGAAGGCCACCAGGGCACAGTTCACTGGTGAGTGAGTCAGAAACGGGGAAAAACAAGAGTGGAGAACCATGCCAGGCCAGCGGACCTGGTTCCTTGGGCCTGTGAATGGCATGAGAGAGAGGATGGGCTGCCCGAGGTCACAGCAGAAGTCAGTGCGACACAAAGAGGTTCCAAGTCCAGGATGGGAGAGGGTGCACGGGCTGACAATACTGGTCGCAGGAAGGCTGAAGGGCTTGTTACCACATCAGACAAACAGACGAGGTCCGAACAGAGACTACTACTGGCCATGAAGGTGGTCACTGCACTTTGCTAAGTGGGTGAACTAGCCCAGGAGGAATATCCATCTTCGACATTTACCAATATAACAAGAGGCTCGCATTACACGAGATGAAGCTGGCCAGAGGATCAGAGAGAAGCAGGCAACCATGATTCCAGCTGGATTGCCAACACAAAGAGGTGGGACCCCAGAAGAGTTGAACACACCATCCACGAGCTTGGTCCGGCCAGCGTTTACACACGCTCAACACACTCTTCTCAAGAACACATGGGAACGTTGCTAGACAGCCACTCCTCAGTCAACACTCATCTCGCTAAGTGAGAAAGGAGTCACATTATGCGCAGAAAATGCTTTCTCTGTAATAAGATCAAATTCAGTAAGAGAGGTCCCTACGAAATTCCCAAGTCCCAGAAACTAAATAACACAGCCCTATCTGACCCACAGAACAAAGGAAAAGCCTAAGGGAAATTAGAAAGTATCAAAAACCAGACATGTGATCCGAGTGTGGGGGATGTTGTTGAAGCGTCCTTGAGAGATGTTTATAGGGCTGAATGCCTCTCTACTGGGGGGTGGGGGGTGGGAGAAAGTTCTCAAACCCAGGACTTCAACTTCTCCATTAACACACTAGGAAAAGGACAGGGGATTGTGCCTCTCTGTTCTTATCCTAGTCAGGTCCTGCACCAGCCCCGCTGGCTGGGGTGCCACAGTCTTCAACTCACAAGTCTGATGAGGGGGTGGGAGGAGGTGGGGAGAATAGGACGGAAGGAGTCTGTAGAAAAGAGGAGCAGAGTGTGTCCAAGAGGTGGGAGGGGGGTGGAGACCGAAGAGAAAGACAGAAGTTGGGGAAAAAATCTGGCCTAGATATTGGTGCTGCTGCCTATGGGTCTGCTAACTACAAGGTCTGTGGTTCAAACCCACAAGCTGCTCCTTGGAATAAAACGGAGGCCACCTACTCCTAAAAACAAGTGAAGCCTCGGGCCTCCAATGCAGGGTCACTGTGAGTCAGAAGCCACTTGGGGCAGCGGGTTTGAGACTTGAGTTTCTCAGAATGACACTTGAGTCTAGAGGACAGACACACCCAAGGACCAGTGATGTGGCAAGATTCAAGCTCAGACATCGAAGCAGGCTCCCTGCTCTCTCAATGTGACATAGCAACAAAGATATAACTACCTTCACCTTTCTTGGAAAAGACATTGCGGAACGTGCTGCACAGGTAGGAGACTCGGCCACTGTGTAGTTCCAGGTGGAGCTGGTGGCCGTGCAGGCCGTACTCAGAGGTGTCATCCCCAAAAGAGCTGTGAGACGGTGGCTCATACGGACTACGGAACAAAACGCACACAGAGTGTGTGTTTCAACAGCAAGAGAAGCCAACCCCGCAGGGGCGCTGACAAATCTTTTGAAACCCAGCACCCTTTCCAGGAGCCCCGCCCTACAGGATTCCCACCAACCTCAGGACCAAGGGAGCAGAGTGCCTGCTCCCCAACCCCCCACCCACTTCCATGAGGTCTGTGGGCAGTTTCTGAGCTCCGCTGGGCATCAAGAGGACAGAAGTGCATGGCAGGAACTCTCTGCACAGGCACATAGGCGGGCCAGGCCTGAGTCGCAATGCACCAGGCCCACTCCAGGAGGAAAACCTTACTTTGGGCGCATTGGGAGCTTCTCACAAGATGGTACTCTAAGGGGAAATGCGACCAACAGGGGAGCAGAAGTGACAGTAGCTGCCCACCTAAAGACACCTGAAAGCATCACCACACACAGTGGCCCAAACTGGGCACCTGTGCAGACCGGTCAGCCAGTGGCCCCAGCCTGCCGTGTGCCTTGCTACGGAAGCCCCAGCAAGACAGGAGAACAGGCTCATGTGGGGAGAAGCCTGGAGACACGTGATGGAGCTAGCCTACCTATAAACCATTCTACTGCACACGACAGCTTCCCGGGAAGATACAAGACCGCCTGACTCATGAAGAATCCAGCTCAGTGGTGCTGCCTGTTGGCGGTGTCTGCTGCCTGCAGACAGACATACTGTCTCCCTAACTGTTTTCAGGTGCTGGTGCAGCGTGCAGCTCACACCCTGCCTGGCAGCTGCAGGAATACCAGGGTGCACGCATGCAGCGCTGCGTACGTACGTGGTGGCCGAGCCCAGCGTGATCCGCTCCATGAGCTGGTGGAGATGAAGGCTCATCGTCACAAAAGCCAGCTCCTCCTTCTCCTGAAAGGGCATTGGAAAGAGCACACAATTCAGAGGCAGTGTCCTGTCACAAAGACACGGGGTCTGCTGGCTGCACAGCTGGTGCAGGGCAGCAGAACCAGAACCTGCCTGGATATGGTGGTGCCGAGGGGAGGGTCATCCTGGGCCCACCGGGAGAGCAAAACACAAACACACTATGTCTGGTGGTGATGGAAACGGGCACCGTCAGTCCGGCCGCTTCCTGCTCTTTCCAGAGATAGGCAGTGCTGGTGAGAGGCTCACAGACAGAATCCTTCTGCAATGTTTGACCACCAAACCAATCAAGCCCACCTCGTGGAGTCCACTGTGGCTATGGATGACCCTCCTTTAGGGAAGGGAAGAATTGCCCCCAAGGGTTTCCCAGGCTGCGGTCGTTACAGAAGGGCACTGACCCATCTTTCCTGATGGGTGCCCGGTGGGGTCAAACAAACCATCTTCCCCTTACAGCCAAGCACCTGGCCACTGCTCGAGGAGCGAGAGGAGTGCTCATGCCTGAGCCCAAGGGACCGCCTGCCCTAACACCATGAGTGTGGGGTCAGAGGCACATGGTGTAAGGCAGGTGGGATGGCTAGCAGGGAAAGTGGACACCCCAGGAGAGGAGAGGGGTAACAAGAACAGAAGCCTCCAGGCACTCTGGGCCCTGGGTGTGTGGTCAGAAAGATGAGGTGGTAAGATTGGCAAAGGGAAGTCTCAGGGTGGGGATGTGTGTGCATAAGGCCAGGCCGTACCTTCCAGAGGCCCACCAGGAGGCCGGGGCGCAGGTGAACGACCCGGACGAGGTTGTCGCAGCCCATCAGGGCAGCCTCAGTCAGGTTGCTGAGACAGTACTTGGCGATTACAGAACGCCACCGGGGTCTGCGCATGTCCCTGAGGAGGAAAGAAGGCGGGGGGAGCTCTGGAGTGGCAGTTTCTGAAGAGCGTGTCCGTCAGGAGCCTGGCTGCGGGGCCAGTACAGAGGGGACACGGGAGTGGCTCACAGCACCCACACAGAAAGAACTGAGTAGATGGGTCCACACTTCTCACCACCTGTGCTCACTGCCCTCCTCGGGCCGGCACAGCATGACAATAAAGGGGAGTCTGTTTGTGCTCTGGCCCAGGATGCAGGATGTGTGCAAACAGGCATGGGCCAGCAGTCTGGCAATTGAGACTTAGTAACCCCCCACGATGAGATCTCCTCAGAGGTTCGGCCTACTTCCAATATACGGAGGCACTGTGGAAAAGCTGGCGGGCTTTTTTGCAGGGTCTGCAACCTGAATCTGGCTCCTCATCTGACCTCTGGTTCTGTGCACGTGAGCCAGTGCAGTGGCCTGCCATATTGCCTGCCAATCCTGGGAGTTGTCAGCAGCCGACCTTGGATTCGTTCACCTCTGCAGCCAGAAGCCAGAAGCCATCCGACATGCTGACCTGGTGTTCATCAGTCCTTGCAGCCACGTTAGTCAGCGGAAACCTCTGGTTTGAAACCTGACCCATGGACTTGGGACTTGCCCACCACTACTAGTCCATGGGCCAGCTCCTTGAGATAAACCTCTCTGTATAGCAACATAAAGAGCCCTGGTGTCATAGGGGTTATGCATTGGGCTGCTAACAAGATTGGCAATTCAAGGTCACCAGAGGTTCCTCAGAAAAAGAATGAGACTGTTTCCCCCCCACAAGGTCTCTGAAACCCAGAGGGACAGGTCTATGCTGTCCTATGGGGTTGCTAGGAGTCAGAACCAACTCAACAGCAGTGGACATGTTTGCTGTCAGCGGATAGGTATCTGATCAATCTGTGAAGCACAACGTGAGTTGGGGGGAAGGGCAGGCAGGAAGGCGCCCTGGTCACACTGTGGTTAAACCTCCTGACTGCTGACAAGAATGCCGACAGTTCAAACCCACCAGTCCTAGACACCTCAGGGGCAGTCCAACTGCTCCTCCAGGGAGGCTCTGAGTGGGAAGTGACCGGCGGCTGTGGGCGCAGGATAGCATTTCTGAGCTACAACACATCCACACGTCAGGTTTGCTTGTCCACCGGGTGGGTTGAAGTGATGCTTACCGGTGCGAGGCACGGGGTGGATAGAGGTTCGTGAAAACTGGAGTCACGCTGCACAGTTCCATGGAGGACAGCGTGGCCAGAGGTGGCCAGCTTTGGCTGTGCCACACAAGGGTAAGTGACGAGTCCCTTATGGAAAGGTCCACGCACTCCTTGACGTGCTCTTGGCTGCTTCTGTCCCTCAGAATAATCACCCAGTCCAAGCCCAACGCCCTGGGGAGGCAATTAAGAGGACAAAGTCAAAGACATTTGCCTCAGTGGGAGGCAGGGGAGATGCCACCAATCATCTCTAACCCACCAGTGCCCCTCCCACCACCCAGCGATTCCCCACTCACGGCGACCTTACAGCACAGAGCACATTAAAGGACAGGAGCAGAGCACCTCGATTTTCTTCCTCGTAGCAGCTGGTATCTTGGAAGCTCTGTCCTGGTGTGTGGTACATTGTACCACCAGGGCACCGTCAATGCTGAAAGCCAAGTCCCTTCTCCTGCCTGCTGACAAGCCCTCACTCCACTCTGAGTACCAGCGGCACATCGGCCCAACTGGAGGCCCAGGTTCCACTCAAGAGGGGCGACCCTGGGAGCCCTCTCACTCCGCTGGACTGGGTCATGTTGAGCCTTCTGTTTCACAGACAAGTCTCAGACTGTGTACACAGGACAGAACGACAGGACACACAGGACAAAGCCCCACCTCAGACTGTGCACCCAGGACAGGACACGGAAGGATAAACCTCCTTCAATGCATGCACACCGACGGGCAGTCCAACTGTCAACTGTCTGCTCGGATCCCAGTAGGATGGCTCACCTGAACGCCTCCTTGACCCTGGCGGGGAGGCCCTTGTAAGGGTTCACGGGCCGCAGCAGCCGGGTCAGGGTGGCTTTCCCAGACGACACGCGCTGGGACAGGCACGCTTTCTTCCAGTGTCCAGCTGGCTGCTCTCCCAGCGACGTGGGGTCCAGGGTCAGGGCTGTCCTCTGCAGTGAGCTGGCTCCCCAGTGCAGGCACTCCCGAGGGACAGTCGCCGAGTAGATCCTGACCCAAATGAGACTGGGGAGGGGGCAGGGTGAGTCACAGACACAGTCCTGCGCCAGAGTCTTGGTGGTGCCATGGTTACAGCGCTCACGACAAAGGGGCCATTAGATCCCACCCGCTGCGCAACTCCCTAAAGATGGTAAGCCTTGGAGAGGCCACGGCAGCTCCACTCAGTCCAAGGGTCCCTCTGAGTCGAGGTTCACGCGTCAGCAGGGGTCCCCCCACCCAGGTGCACATGGCTGTGGGTCTGAGGATCCGGGTACCAGTAACGAAACCTCCCCACGATGTCCTGGGATTTGCTTAATTCCACATTGCTTAGACCAGCGGTTCTTAACCTGGAGGACTCGACTCCTTTGGGAGTCGAACGACCCTTCACAGGGGTCGTCCGATTCATAACAGTAGCAAAATGACAGTGATGAAGTAGCAATGAAAACAACATACGGTTGGGGTGGTGTGGTGGTAACCACAACATAAGGAACTGTATTAAAGGGCTGAGGCATTAGGAAAGTTGAAAACCACTGGCTTAGACACAACCAGCACAAGGGCAGGATGCTCTTTTATCCTGGCAGGTTCCCTGGTTGACAAGGGGTCTCTGAGGGGTCAGGACCCCCATCCCTTCCCCAGGACAGAGAGCAAGGCCCAGTTCTGAGTTCATGGCATGACAGAAGGAGAGGGCCCCGCCTGTTTCCCAAGGAGGCCAAAGGGCCTATTAACACAGGAGGGCAGGGAATGGGGTGGGGGAAACCCAGTGTGGGGAGACACCTTAGTGGTCTGGGCAGCTGGAGACAGGCAGCAGTTGGTGCAAGTCCTCTCAGCCGACAGACCTATAACCTGACAGCCACGCTGTGTCATCCTTTTCAAAAAGTGCCAAGAACGCTCCTTTCCACCAGCAGACCAGTGCTGGAAAAGGAACAGGAGCTGAGGCCAGTCCACCGTGTGCACAGCAGAGCCGCCCGAGAGCAGGAGGCACCTCAGTGCACCTCCGAGGTCTGACAGCATGCCTGCCAAAGCATAGGGGCGTGGAAAATAGGAAGGCCCTCAACAAGATGGACTGACACAGTGGCTGCAACCAGGGGCTCCTGCCTGGCAACAGTTGAGGGTGGCTCGGGGCCAGGCGGTGTTTCCTTCTGTCATGCGTTGGGCCACTATGGGTCAGAACCGACCCGATGGCACCTAGCAGAAACAACCTGTCTGTCTAAAACACTCTTCAAATTCTTTCTTTGACATTTTCAACCCTGGTGACATGCCAGGTAAGCACTGGGCTGCCAACCCCAACGTTGTCGGTTCAAATCCACCAACCACTCCTTGGGAGAAAGTTGAAGCCGACAGCTTCAGAAACCCCGAATCAGGTCACCGTAAGTCAGAAGTGACTCGGCGGAAGAGGGGGTGGTTTAAAAGCTCTGACTGGTCTTCATGATTGACACTAGTGTCATCAAGAATCAACAGAGGTCGGCTGGCCCCCTTACTTGTCACTGGCCAGGTGGTAGAAGCGCCTGTTCACACAGCCGATGCACAGCAGGTTCCCAGCATCCAGGTACGACAGGATCTTCAGCAAGATCTCTGAAGGCATGCTGCAGGAGGAGAGAAGAGTCAGAGAAGTGGGCGACTGTCCACCCGACACACTGCACTGCCAAACCACTGGCCAGGAGAGGAGCCAATGGGGACAGAGTGGTTGCATCTGCACTGCCAACAGCAAGGTCATCCGTTCAACACATAGGAAACCCAGAGGGGCCATTCTACCGTGTCCTAAAGAGTCACTGTCAGTCAGAAGCAACTCAATGACAGTCATGTGAGGGCTTTCTGGTTTGGTTTGTTTTGGGCTTTTTTGGGGGGTGGGGGTTGGTCACTAGGAGAATACTATAAGTATCATGGACTGCCAAAAGAACATGCAACTCTGTCTTGGGAGAAGTACAGCCAGAATGTTCCTTAGAAGAGGGGCAGAGAACCAGAGGAAGGCCCTTGAAGCAATGACGGACGCCATGGCTTCAACCAGGAGGTTGTGCGAGGATGGTGCAGGAAGGGGCAAGCTTTCTTTCTGCTGAGCATAGGGTCCCTACAGGGCAGCACCAACTCAAAGGCATCTAACTACAGCCACCACCACAGGAATGTCCTGGTTGCTCCATCCCCGTGGCGGGCCCTAGGAAAGGAGCCCAGGGGACTGAGGATGGCTCACGCTCACAGGAGGAGAGACGGCCCTCTCCAGGCTGTGTTACTCTTAGGTGAGACACGGGGCACTCAAGAAGAACATGAAGTGCATCCTTAGCTGTGGGCAAGAGACACTCAGAACCCCTCCCCCACAAAAAAATACCCAGAAGACATGCCTCCCACCTACCTGCCTCTACCCTCCTCAGTCCTCCCACATTCGCTAGCTCCCCCAGGGGCTTCGAGGAGACGGCTGGCAGGCTGGTTTTGATGTTCACTGTGGGGCCTACCTAAGTGCAGCACTGGCACTGTGTGCTCAGAGCGTCCGTCTTCCCCCTGGATCCTGGGACTCTGGGAAGCACACCCAGAAGCAGCTGAGTGAGAGCAGGGCCAGAGGGCAAGGCCATCCCGTCAGGAGCCCACCTGGCAGCCTGGGATCAAGCACAACCCTGGCCGATCTAAAGGGCTCCCCAAGTTCTTGACTGATGACGATGGTGGTGAGCTGTGAGCCATTGCTCGGCATCACCCGTCCCAGGGACCAGTCAGCACTAGCCTCTGGAAGCACTGAGGATGACCAGAAGGCCCTCAAAGGGGCGCTCACTCACGGGTCTGTCCCCAGGGCCAAAGGCCTTGCCCAAGAGCGTTCTGACCACAGCGACCCTGCAGGACAGAGCAAGGACACCCCGAGGAGTCTCACAGGCTGTCCACCGTCACAGAGACTAATGGATGGGTCTTTCTCTCACAGAGCTGGGGGGTTCGAACCATCTACCCTTCAGACCACAGTGGAGTGCCTTAATTACTGTACCTCCCGAGCACATCCTTAAAGGATCCCCAGAGGACTGCCCACATCTGGGCCCTGCATCAGGTCCCGCAGGGCAGGGCAGAGTGGCTCGCAGTGTCCCCAGGCTGTCATCATCACAGAACTGAGGGCCAGTCTTCCACTGACCGCACCAGGGAGCTAGCTAGCAGGCCTCCTCCGTTAACATCACCAAAACCAAAACCCTGTGCCATTGAAACAATTCCAACTCATAGCCACCCCACACGGGGTTTCTGAGGCTGCAAACTTCCACAGCGGCACTCGGTCACCTCGTCTTCCTCCTGGGGAGCAGCTAGTGGGTTTGAACTGCCAACCTGGCAGTTAGCTGTCCAACACTTTACCAGGACCCCCACCATAAACGTGAGAATCATGCAAACCCACACGCTGATAAACAGGAAGGATTCCAGGGGCTTGGTGTGAGGGTCCCAGCGTAGAACTCCAAATCCTGAGAGCTCCAAGGCTCCAAGCACGGGAGTTTTGGGGAGCACTTATGAAAGGAGGGAATAGGTTTAGAGGACTCGTTAACAAAGGGAAATGTAAATTTAGTGTCACTTTGAGACGTTCAGTTCAGACACTGACAGCGGTGACAGGCAATGACTCATGTCAAACTCTGGTGTCGCCGGCTCTTCCTACGCCCTTCTATTCTGAGTGCACCCAGAATAGCAACCGGGTACATACAGCACCATGACCTTCCCTGAGGACCCACTGTTACAGCCCCGACGTGGCGGGTCGTAGACTCACCCCTCGAGGGGCACAGGACATCCCGGGGTGACTCCTGGACAGTCCTCCAGATACCTGGCACACTGCAGCTGGTCGGCACTGGGCTGGACACCTGGCTCCCTTCGGAAAATAAGCACAGAGCTACAGTTACAGGACTGCCCAGTGAGAGAGCCGTACGCCCCCCTCCCAAAGGTCATAAGCTTTGAAGATTGGGAAACCTCACCTCTGCTGAGAGGAAAGGGGGGGAGGAAGGACAGAATGCAATGAAGATGGGAGAAAAGAAGAGGAAAGGGGAGAGGTGGAGGGAGCCAGGGAGAAGGAGAGGAAGGAAGAGAGGAGGGGAGGGCAGTGGGCAGGGAGGGAGGGATCAAAGGAGGGAGAGGAGAGCCCGGAAGCAGGCTGGATGTGCTGTGCCTGCAGCTGCCCCTGCGCCATACGGCACTCTGTTCCTGGTGGCCCCGTCTCAGAGGTGCCATGAGCCCTTCATGAGGCCTGTTCAGTAAGGCGCCAGGAAGGTAGGACGGGCGGCAGCCTGCACGTACATGCAGCGTAGGGAAGCCGCGCTGTGGGCGAGGCGCAGGCCTGAGGGGATGTCCACCCAGAGCCCACGACACAGACCCGGCCTCAGGAGCCAGGTAGGCTGCCCAGGCTTTGACACTATGCTGCCCCAGCGAATGCCCCATGTTCCCGGGAGTAAGCAGCCTTGGCCACTTGGGCACTGGGCTTCTCACTGCAAGGCTGGTGGTTCAAACCTACAGGCCAATTCCCCAGGAGAAAGACAAGCCTGTCTACTCCCAAGAAAGGTACGATAGCCTCAGAAACCCAAAATAGGGTCGAGATGAGTTGGAATCCATCGATGGTAGTGGGGTTTTCATGAGAATCTATTTCAATATATGAGCGGGCTTCAGACTACCCGGGGACAAAATGGAATTAAAAGAACATGGAATCTTCCCATGAACTTTCTGAAGTCCCTTTATCAGAAACCAGGGACTTCCTGATGTCAGAGGGGACAACTCACCAAGGCAGGCAGTGGGGCTGAGACTGGCTCTCACAGAACAAGACGCATGTCGACTGGAGGAATGGGGTCCAGAAATAAACCCTGACAGAGCAGATCTTGAACATACTTTTCCTAAGTGTCCTCTCTCTCCCCTGCCCTCTCCTCCCTCTCTCCTGCTTCAAGGATGGCTCACCCTTACAGCCAGGGGTGGTAATGAAAAGTGGCCAACACACTCCCTTGGTGTTACACCCTCTCTATGTGCGTAGTCCCACCTTGAAGAGCTTTCACACAGCCACAACCCAGAGGGTGGAGGTTCACATCGACCCACAGCAGTACCACGAAGAAAGGCCTGGGGATATGCCTACCCAGACACCAGTAGAGCTCAGCCCCACTCCTCGCTCACTGGCTGGTGTCCACGCAGATAGGCTCCTCGCTCTCACCCTGGGGCTGCCCACTCAGGCATGGTTCCAAAATGCAGTAGAACAGGAAGGCCGTGTGTGGGAGTAATCTTTTTTTTGTCAAGTCCCAAAGACCAAGATTTCTCTCCAATGTAAGTCCCTACTCCATAAGCAAAGGGTCATGCCTGTGTTTGAATAAAACTTAGTGTTTAGTTGGTTCAATTCTACTGGCATTTCTTAACTTCCTAGTCTGTGCGGGGTAATACACTGAGTGTTTCAAACTTATGCAAGCCCCCTTTAGCTGCAATGTGAAGGGTACTTATGGTGACAAACATGCTTTCACATTTTAAAAACATGAAAGTCACCCTCCAGTCACCTTTCCCATCCAGTCGAAGCACTGCCTGGGAAGGATGTGAGAAGAGGGGAGGAAGGAAGGGAAGGGAGGGAGGGAGGAGAGGGGGGAGGGGGGAGAGGGAGAAGGGGGGAGAGAGAGAGAGGGAGAGAGAGAGAGAGAGAACAAGAAACATTGAGACTGGCCCTCAGGGCGTCCTCTTGCAGCTCAGGACTAATTACAGGTTCAGATCAGAGTGTTCCAAGGGCTGAGTAAATGAGAACTCTGAGCACCTGGTGCAGCAGGAGCCAGGACTAGTACTGTTTTGTGTGGAGGAGTCTCCTGTCCAGCTTTCCTGTCCTTTGACTAATGGAAGTGTTCTTTTAAAAGAGAAACAAACAAACGAAAAATGAAGTTCCATTCTGTGCTTTGCATTCCCACAATTTAGAAAGGGCTCGGACTCCCTCACCTACAGACTCCAGCTCTAACTCAACTGAGTGGCTGGCAGGTTATAACCTAGGGACCCCCTGCCCTGACTCTCCTGTCAAACCTGTTTCTATCACTACCTTATCCTGTGGTTCTGCTGGCGTTTGTGGGGAGGCAAATAACCAGGCCTTTCTTCGTGGTACTGCTGCGGGTCGATGTGAACCTCCACCCTCTGGGTTGTGGCTGTGTGAAAGCTCTTCGTGGTGGGACTACGCACATAGAGCGGATGTAACACCAAGGGAGTGTGTTGGCCACTTTTCATTACCACCCCTGGCTGTAAGGGTGAGTCATCTTTGAAGCAGGAGAAAGTTAAACTTTGTACAGGAAAAAAAAAAACTTAAATGGTACGTAATAAAGTTGGAAAAAATTGGAGTCAAATCAATCAGATGAAATGAAAAACTACCTGGCCTCAAAAACAAAACAAAAAAACATACTGCTGGCTCTGGGGACTATCCCCACCATGTAAGCAGAGACGGACCATGGCTGCAGAGAGAGCTTAGACTAGAGGAACAGATAAGGCGGTATGTTCCATTGCTGGTCCCCTAGGCGTTTGACTTCTTTGCTGAAGGCCCTGTCACGCTCCTAAGTTGGGCTCAGAACTCTCTGAGAAAGCAGCGCAAGCCCTCTGAGCCCTACTCCTACCCCCAGCCCCTTCTTGGAAGATGCCTTTCGCTGTGCAGGTGGAGAAACCCTCCCGCAGGGCGAGCCCCAGACCCAGCCCTTGGAGTGGAACAGTTAGAGAGCTCTAAGTAGGGACCCCCAGTTTGCGCGATGTAGACTTGGACTGAGTCCAAGTCCCGTCCCCCCAGCCCAGTCCTGGACAAAGAGGACAGAAACTACAACATCACTTGTCAGAGAGTTCCCTGGGGCAGATAGTACCGCCCCGCGGTGGAGTCACGGAGCCCACCATCGCACCAGCGTGCACAGCAACCGTTGGCCCTCCAAGGCAGGTGACGTCGGGCGCGCGTGGATCCCCCAGGAGCCCCACCCCCATCTCGCTGCGCGCGCGGGGAGTTATCGAACGAACGAGGCCCCCCAGATGAACGCGGGCCGCGGGCGCGGCGGGAGGGTGCCCTCGAGCCCCCCGGGCGCTCACCCACCGCGCCCTGACTGTCACCTGAGCCCGACGGCGTCCGCGGAAGGCCGCAGGCCCGAGCCAAGCTGGAGCTCCCACTCGGCCCATCCGCGCCCGGTCGCCATGGTGATCGCTTTGCCGGCTGGCTGGTGCCGACTCGGAGGCGGGGCTGACGCTGACCCCGCCCCGCTTGCGTCCGCCGCGTTGCTCTCCGCCTTTGGGGGCGGACTTTTCTCGAACTCATCTCGATCTGGGACGGGCGGGCGCGACGCCGCGAGCATCCCCGCGGACGGTTCCCGCGCGCCGCAAGACATGGACGCAGTAACAAGACCCTGCGACAGTCACTCGGCTATGCTGTCTGGGATGGCTAGCTTGATTTGCGTAAAGCTTTGATTACGCGCGAAGTCAAGAGCGAGATTTCTCCTTAGCGCGGCACCACCTTCCGGCAGCGTCCAATGCGTAAGCGCGAACGCCCGCTCGAAGGCCCATAGGAGTGTCTGAAGGCCGGTGCCACCGCGCGGCCCCAGTGCATTTTGGGCGATGTAGTCCCTTGTATTTCCCGCAGCGGTTACTGCACTGGGAGGTCGTGGACTAGAACTACTATTCCCAGAATTCCAATCGGATCCCAGCCTGCTTTGCGAATGCAAGGTGGGGAGGGTGGGAGAGTCTGCATGTAAGGAAGCGGGATAGTTTCAGTTCAAGTACAAAGGGGGCACAGGAGAAAAGAGTGGGCCCTCGGCGCCTCTTCCCGTGGGGAGCGGGCGTGTTTGCGGGCACACCGGCTGAGGTCGGGGTGGATGTGTCCGCGGGGCGTGCAGTGGGCGGCGAGGCTCTTCGGGTTGTGGTCCGCTGCATCCCCGAGGCCATGATTTGCGCTCTTCTACGAGCCGTACAGCACGCGGAAAGGCGGCACCGCGCGGCGGGGGTGCGGGTCTTGCTGCCCCGCGCGGCGCCTAGCACCGCCTTTCTCCACGCCGGGCCCGGCGGGAGGTGCTCGCCGCCGGAGTGTCCAAAACCCGCCTGGACGCCCCGCGTCCTTGCGGTCACCCCGAGAACCATCTGGACGCAGGGATGGAGCCCCCGCAGGGCGAAGGAGGACAACAGCAAGCAGGTGTCTGTGCACAGAAGCCCTGGAGGGGAGCCTGCGGTCTCCACGACCCAGAAAGGTGAAAGGAAACGCCCCCCGGGCTAGAGGAGGGCGGAGCCGGTGCACTCAAGTTAAAGCCTCACCCAGACCCCTGGCTGCAGGTTCCAACGCAGACCTGAACTGGGTTTGGTTTAACTTGGTGCGTTGAAACTTTCCCGATACGTGGTCATCCTGGTGGAAAAGAAGTTCCATAAAATGTAACCGTTTGTCGCATGTTCTGCTTAGTAAGGGTCTTCCCACCCAGATTCGAACCCTTCTTTTGCTTACTGTGTATGAGGCATACTTCCCCAAGGCCACACAACTGGAAAATAAACCTGGATGCCCAGGCGGCAGGTACTCACTCCCATCTGCTTGTTAAGTGGGCATTCAGTTCCTGGGCAGGTGCTGGTGCTCACGCTGATGGTGGGTCAGAGGACTGCCACCACAACTTCTCACTTGATTAGGAAGGAGATAGACAAAAAGGGAGGTGGGGGGACACGGTGCTGCAAAGTACCAGTACTCTTGTGGTTGGGTATCCTCCTGTCCATCCTTGCTTGCCAAGCCCACCGGATAGCCTAGGCTGTAATCTTTAGGGGCCTTGTGGCACGGTTGTTATCAGTACTGCAAGGTCTGCAGTTCAAAACCACTCCCCAGGAGAAAGATGGGGCATTCTACTCCCAAAAGAGTTAGTCTCAGAAGTTCTACCCTGTCCTGTGGGGACTCTGTGAGTCGCTATGTGTTGCATCTTTACGAAGCAGATCCTCAGGCATTTGCTCCTGGGGAGCTGCAGGTGGATTCAAACCACTGACCTCTCAGTGAGCCAAGCACGTAACCACTGCTCCTGGGACAAGTGCCAGAGTGCATCTGGGTAGAATAAACGAAGAAGTGACTGGATCATTATCATGTGGAACAGGCGTGTGTTTCCACTCAGTCTCAGAGTTCCACTGAGTCTTGCAGTTCTTGTGCCCAGATGCCGAGGTCGATTGGTTGAAGATGTGCCATCAGCATTCCCCAAAGTGTGGAGGGCAAGAAGGGCGGGGCTTGTTAGGAGGAGAGGGTTTCTGTTCGATCTGATTGTTCGGCATATGCGGGACTCAGTCACTGTCACCTTCATCTTCTCTGCAGTGAAGGAAGCTGGACGAGACCTCACCTACTTCCTGGTGGTGCTTGCTGGAATCGGCATTACAGGTTGGCAGCGCAGCCCCATGGTGCCTAGTTTCCCCCTCACCCTGCCTCATCTCCATTTCCTATGATTTCCAGGTGGTTTGCTCTACGTCATTTTCAGCGAGCTTTTTTCTTCGACCAGCCCTAACCAGATATATGGGAAAGCCTTAGAGAGATGCCGGTCCCATCCCGAGGTTAGTTCTCAAGAGTGAGCTACACAGGTGCCGGTGCTGCGAGACCCCATCAGGGAGGAGGCGGGCAGCGTTCCAGGTCGCTCCCAACACTGGTGAGAGCCCCCCACCAGTACCTATAGTATTGAGGCAGTTTGCTCTCAGACCTTCAGGCCAGCGTGTGTTTGTCCCTGCTAGCAGTTGTTGGTAGACTTTAAACATACTGAATATAAAATGCCAAACTCAGGGCCACGTTCAGTTCAGGATCATATGGCCACTGTTGGTGTGTCCTGGAAGCAGGGTGGACACCAGGCACAAGGCTTAGGGCTCTGGCAAGGTGCCATTGCTCAGTCCCCACACCACCACTGGGCAGGGCCATGTCCCCACCTCCTCCAATCCACAGTAGGGGAACTCTCTAGGGAGCAGGCAGGCCAGAACTTAAAAATTCACATTTTGCCAATTCTGAACCTTCTACTCTTGCACTACCCCCTTGCCCATGCTGTGCCCTGCAAGGACACATATGAAGCCCCACATTTAGAGGCTCTTGTGCAGATGGCAGGGCTCGTGAGACCATTTGGCATGTTAAAGCTCACCGGCGGAGGATATCACTCGCTCAATTCTCATTGGGAGCGTGTCAGTGAAATGTGAACCTGGCGCCCTGGTTGATGCAGAGGAGCCCTGTGGGTGCTGCAGGTTCAGCTAACAAGGGCCTCAGTTCAACCCCACCAGTTCCCCCCACACACACACACCCCATGAAGATGGACAGCCTCACAAACCTTCCAGAGTAAAGTCAACTGTCCCTGGGAGACAGGATCCACTGGGGGTGGGGGGGGTCACATAACACTCAAACCCACACACGTCTTAGCCCCCAGTGGGATGCTCTGCCCTGTCATTAAGCAACGAAAGCCACTGTCGGTGGCATCTTCTAATAGCTACCACTTGTCATTGGATGATGGGGTGGTGAGGGGCCCAGGTGCAGAAGTAGTCTGATCAGCCAGGAGTCAAGACAGTCCCCATCACAGCATCGCAGTGGTCAGGGAGCCAAACTGCCCAGCATCCCAGGAGTCTAGGGGGCAGCAAGGGAGCCCTGTGGAGCACTTCTGCTCTCTCACGTGGGGCTACCACTTCACTATTACGGGTGGCCCCACTCAAAGGGAGTGGTAACACTGCCCATGACCTAAAGGAGTCCCATCCCCCTCCTCCAGGTGACGGGTGTATTGGGGGAGCCCATCAAAGGCTATGGGGAGACAACCCGCCGAGGGCGGCGGCAGCACGTCAGGTAGGCCTAGGGTGGGCAGGGAGGCTGGGCCCCTTCCCTTCTGCCTGGAGGTGCTGAGCGAGGCCTCGCCTGTTCTCCCTGCAGCTACATCAAGTACACCCAGGATGGGCTGCAGCACATGCGCCTCAAGTTCTACATCGAGGGCTCGGAGCCAGGCAAGCAGGGCACCGTGCACCTGGAAGTGAAAGAGGTGGGGGCCGAGGCAGGGGAGATCCTGGGCACCTGGAAGGAGCGGGCTCGGGGCTCCCCAGGGCACTGTCTCCCACCCTGAGCAGGACACCGCTGCCTGCGGCCCCTTCCTTTCAGAACCCAGAGAGTGGCCAGTATGAGTTCCACTACATCCTCGTGGAGGTGGACTCCTACCCGAGACGCGTGATCATCGTGGAAGACCATCGCGCCTGAGCTCGGGCAGATCGTGGCCCTGTGCGGGGCACACGAGGAACAGGTGAACAGTCACGCGGAGACCACGGAGCACAGCTGCGTCAGGCCTAGCTGCCCGGCTCCCCGTGTGGTGAGGGGCAGCCCCAGACAGGGCCTGCTTCCCAGGCTGGCACCACCCACACTGAGCAGCCTGGCCTTGCCGCTTAATTGCCATAGGTTAAGAATAAAGTGCACTTCCCGCTCTGTCTGCGCCAGGTAACTGCGGGTGTGGCACCTGAGCCAAGCCAAGGGACCCTCGGGCCCAGGCCGTGCCTGTCATACTCGGCTGGAGGGGCCTGCACACACCACACTGCCCCCGGCCACATACACACCTTCCAGGTATGCTGGCCTCCTGGGGTCTGACTGGCCCCCATGTCTGAGGATGGATCTGCCCCCGGGGCTGGACGCTGGGTCTTCACTCATACAGGCTGTCAGAACGCACTTGGCAGAGCCCCCGTGCGGACAAGTGCGGCTGTACCCTCGGCCGTCTCTGCCATCAGAAGACTCCGTGCAGTTCTCTCGGCAGCACCCGCCTTATCCTCCTGAAGGGCCAGCACGTAAAAGCTCCGGTCAGGGCAGCAGCCTAGCTGCCAGGGGCTCTCCTGGGCCAGTTGGGTGCAGAGCAGGGCTCCACTTGGAAGGTTGTGGCACCGGCCTGCCGAACGCCCAGGGGTGGTTTGGACAGGTTTTCCCAGAGGCCCCAGGGCCAAAGGGGACCTGGTGGTGATGCGGGTTTAGGAGAATGTTGGGCACAGATGTGCTTCAGAGGAATCATTTTCCATCCCAACTACACATCTGCTTCATTCCCAACCTGCCCTTGTGTTCCCAGTGCTGGCCAGGAACAGTGAGAATACGCACAGCCCTCCCCCAGGAGGTGCCCGCCCTGCCCTGGGGAAGGGCCTCGGGGGAGGAGGACCTGTGAATTAGGAATGGATTCACGTTTGAGATTTGTGTTCAGTGAAGGTGTCTGTGACCTTGTCGCTGCACTTTCTGACTTAGTGGAGTTTTCTAATGTACTGGAAGGCCTGGAGCCAGCCCTCTGTGTTTCATCTGGGGCCCCAGCCTCAAATCTCCCACAGAGGGCTGTCAGGCCACAAGGTCCCAGCAGTCTACCCGCCTAATTCAGTTCCTTTGTCTTAGTTTGAAGTTTCTCACCCTGGGGAGCTACAGAAAATACTACAGCGAAGGGCCTTCCTCTACTTTTCGCAGCCAGCTGGGGTATTCAAGCGTACAGGCCCCACCTGTGGTACCCACACACCTAGGAGCATGTTAAACATGCTGCTTGGGTGTCCCTGCCACCAGTCTGGGTGGGGGGACGGGTGTGTTATGGTGCAGGCACACTTGAGGGGACAATATGTGACACTAGTAGACACAGTAGTCAACCCACTGGCCACATTAGGAGCCCTGAGATGAACTTTTTCCAACAAGATGAGTAAGTGGACCATCCCATAGGGCAGGCTTTCTACACACGACGTGTCCAATTCACTGAATCTACAAGATCAACAACTGACAAATACCGGCCTGTCTTGTCCATGGTCACGCATCTCAGACACAGTGATAGAGACAGTCATAGAGACCTCTTCCCATGCTGGAGCCTCAACAGGTTGGATGGTTTGGGGGCAGAAATACAGCAACCTACTTACAGATTCCCTCATCTGTCTGGTGAGAAAATGCACAGTAGCATTGAACAACGAGTATGTTTAGCATGGGCAGCAAGCATGGCTGAGACAACTGGAATTCCTTCACCTCCTTAAGTCCAAAGCCCCAATGTTAGCAGGCCCTGCCTTTGTGGCTCTGGGGAAGGCCATCCTTGTCTCCATTCTCACCCTGCAACTTCCCATCTTGTCTCTGGGATGTGTGTGAGGCCTCTCGGGATCCCTCAGGTCATCGTTTGCCATATTACGGTCACATTCACAGCCTCCAGGGACCAGGTCATGGGCGTAGAGGATAATGCCCACAGGCTCATGTCTAGGACTGATTCGTCGCCAAGGGAGTCTGCAATCCATTCTGGTCCACGAGGCCCTTGAATTTGGGTTTTCAAGTGATCGAATTCAGCATATCCCCACTTATGGGGATGTGTCTCGTGGGCAATTCCCTAAAAGCTTCCACTTTCATGGACCTTTCAAGTAGGTGAAGGATTACTGAAGTAAAAGAATCTGAGAAGTGAAACGAGCCTGGTCAGTGAGTACTGAGCTGTTTTTTTAGATTTTGTTAATACATCTGGCTTAGAAAATCTGAGCAACATTTGGAATTCCCACAAATTGGATAGAAGCCAGTGTGCATATATTTATATGCTGAGTATTAAGATGGCAGATGAACTTGGAGCCTCAGGGCCTTAAGACAAGAACACTTTGTTCTCGTAAGCTGGCATTCTTTGATGCCTTCCTGACATGATTGCTGAAGGCGGAATGGGTGCAGAAGCAAATGTGAAGAGTGAAGTTAAATAGCTAGCTAGCAGGGAAGCAAATGGGATCCGGTATCAAAAGATCTAAAACAACTATATTCAAACGAGGGGGTTGGAGTGGAGATGCAAAGCCCATCTGTAGACAATTGTATGTCCCCTGTAGAAGGGTCATGAAGGAAGGGATGATTCAACCAAGGTGATGAAGCACTTCATTCTTCCAGTTCCTGAATGCTTCCCACCACTGCCATGACCCAGTTCTACCTTACAAATCTGGATAGACCAGAGAACAAACTGGTACAGATAAAAAGCTCTCGACGCGTGACAACAGCGGGGGTAATGATAACATGAGGGGAGGGGGACCTATCACAAGGTTGGATATATAACCCTCCGCTCCAGAAGGGGACGAATAACAGAAATGTGGGTACAGGGAAACAACAGTGTAAGATACAAAATCAAAGGATTCACGGGAGTTTATACCAAAGGCTCAAGTAGAAGATATTTTTGAGACGATGGCAACTTAAGTGCAAATATGCTTGATTCAGTTGATGAAATAAGATCAGTAAGAGCCCCTAATAAAATATATTTTTAATTGCAGGAAAAGTCAGTTAAAAGGTTGTTTTGCCACACAGTCTTAATTGCTCAATTATAAGTTGCAGGGGGGTTTTCTCATCAGTTTTTCAAAATTATTTTGTGTCCTTATATTAGTGATAATCTGTATTTTAATCAGCATTTCTAGCCTATCATTTTCTAGTAATGATTTGCTAGATGAGTGTGTTGGAGACCCTATTTTAATTGCTAATGGAGGCATACAGAGTGCTCCCCATAGTTCCTTGCACAGCCTGTCAGCGAAGGTGCTTTCAGTTGTGAGAAAAAGCCCAAATCTAACTGGCTTATTCAAGGGCAGCTCCTGGCTCACAGCACTGAAAAGACATGGAGGTAACGGTCAAGCTCCACCGCCCAAGTCTCAACAGCAGCCATGGTTTTCCACCTCTCCCCTCTGCCTCCGGGGAGTCAGCTCCATCTCAACCTCGCCCTCCTTTTCCTAGAGACCCTGCCCCCCCCCCCTGTGTGTGCAAAGAGAAAAGGACATCTTTCTTCCAACCTGCAAAGCTTCCTTACTGAACAAGTGTAGGTCATGTGACCCCTGAATTGCCAGGTTGAGCATAAGCACTACACAGGACAGAGTGTCACTTCTTGTTATGAGCTAGCCTCTGCATAAGTGGTGGCTCCCTGAGTTCAGACATCCTGGCTACGAGTGAGGGGGGGGTCACATGAGTGTTAGGGGGGGCAGACATTACTGTGTTCCCAGCAAGGTGTTGTCGATAAATGCGGTGTGTTGGGATCTACAGTCCTTTATCCTACTTCTACCTGGGCTACCAAAGGAAGACGGGGTGCGGGGATGGGGGTAAGGGCTGCCTAAAAATTAATGGTGTTTGTGAAGACTACCTATTAGATGGATGACCAAAAGGAGGAACAGATCTGTCTTGGCAGAAGAATGGAAAGACTTCATCACAAGTGCTTTAAACCCATTATTGGGAAAGACCAGTCCCAGAGAAGGAACAGGTAGAGGATCAGCAAAAAAGGAGGAAAGGCCTCAATGAAATGGATTGGTAACAGTGGCTGCAGCAAGGCGGACACACAGCAGCGACAATAAGGATGGCTCAGGACCAGGCAGTGGTCCGTTGTGCATAGGAGTGCTGAGCCAGGGCCAGCTGCAGAATCCCATCATAGGAGTAAAATGCACCACAATCCAAAAAAGCTTAAGTCACAGGGATATTTTATCACCTAGAATTTCTTTTCATCTGCAAGTAGCCAAAAGCCAAGCTCATTGCTGACTCACAGAGATCCTACAAGACAGTGTAGGTAGGACTAACTCAGGAGGATTCCTAAGGCGGGAGTAGAAAGCTTGGTCCTTCCACCCCACCCCAGAGCCCTGGTGGCTTTGAACTGCTGACCCTAAAGTTAGCAGCTCAGCGCATAATGCCACCAGGGCTCCTGAGAGTCTTAAAGAGACATTTTTCTCAGATAACAAGAGTTGAAAGGTACACAAAGACAATTTCAGTCTTTGCAGGGTGGCAAGCTGACTGCAAAGGGCATGGAGTTTTCTTTGGGGACATGGAAATTGACTGCAGTAATCCTTGCCACTGTCTGTGGCAGGAAAAAAAACTATAGAATTGTACACTTTAAACGTGTGAATACTAGGATGTTTAGATTATATCTCAAAGTTGTTATAAGAATGAAAGAGTATGTGGCGGGGCTTCAACATGCGTTAGGAAGAAATCCACCATATTTGCATTGCATTTTCCACAACCTGTGCACCCCTCCACACATTCTGCCCAGCCCAGCTGGGAGTTTCCTCATCCTTCCATCCTTCGTGGACATGCTCTGGGTTCCGAGGAAGGAGCCTGGACCAGGAGTTCTCCCCGTGCTGGAGCCTGGCCAGGGAAAAGGGGATGAGCCGCCCCTTCTGCAGCTATTAGTGCTCTACAGCTGCATAACTAATGATCTCAGACCCAGCAGCCTAATGGTGCACAACAGGGGTTATCACCTGAAACCTGTTCAGGCAAACAAGGGTTAAAGGTGGCCGGCTGTGAGAGAAATTGCCTACCAGTTCACTCACTGCGCTGAGTTATGTGGGCTCACAGCGACCCCCATAGGGCAGGGCAGAAAGCTCTCTTGGGTTTCTGAGAGTGCAGCTCTTGATAGGAGCAGGAAGGCTCATCTTTCTCCCTTGAAACAGCTGGTAGTTTCAAACTGCCCACCTTGTGGTTAACAGCCAATGCATGCTCATTACCGTCATGTAGGCATTAACAGTGTTGCTATGCACAGGGCATCACTGTTTCAGGAATTGTAAGAGTTTATAACAAAACAAAGATTCCTGCCACGCCTTAAAAAACATACACTAGCCTTTCAGTATTCGATATCTGTATTTTTACCAAGAGAAAAGATATAAAAGAAAGGACTATGCACTTCATACTCCTGGTTGAGAAGATATGATTGTAACGATTGATGTTGTTACGTTCATCTGCAGCCTTTTGACATGGGGGAGATGGTGAGCCACCCTGGAGGAGCACTGGAAGAGGGTAGGAATAAACAGGAAGAAAAGACCTCACTCCAGTCCATATCAGAATCGTCAGCAACTCAGAAAGGAACACGGTGCCAGCTGCCTTTACACGGACGTCACCGGTTCATCTCATACGCACCGTGCTAAGGAGGACAATCTAGACCAGTGGTGCTCAACCTTGCTACTGCCACGACCCTTCAATACAGTGCCTCATGTTGTGGTGACCTCCTCCCCCCAACCATAACATTATTTTCGTTGCTACTCCGTAACTGTAATTTTGCTACTGTTATGAATCAGGCGACCTCTATGAAAGAGTCGTTGGACCTCCAAGGGGATCGTGATCCACAGGTTGAGAACCGCTGGTCTAGACTCAGTCTTTTGGGCAGTGACCTAAACTGACCTTTGAAGGCACCAAACAAAGCAAAGACAAAGCCCCAGCCTTGGAGTTAATGCTAAAAGAGTGACCCTAGAGACCAGAGCTGCCCCCAAACGTTTCCAAGGCAGTGATGTGTGTGGACGCGGGCTGCCCCACGTCCCCCGCCCCCGCTGCACACCTGCTGCTTGGAAGCCCTGTCTTGGGTCTGCAGAGCAACCAGGAGCAGCTGTGCGTCCTGCGCTCAGAACCCATGCTTCAACCCTGCAAGGCCAGTAGAGGGCGCCTGGCACCCGTGCAATATGTCACCCACCCCTTCACGCATTGGATTACTGGCTCTAAAAAGGCACTGGCAACACAAGTGTTTCTTCGTATGGTATTGCTTTCAGGTGCCCTCGAGTTGCTTCTGACCCCTAGCGCCCATGTGCTCAAGAAGGAAACAGTGCTCCATCCTGCACCATCCGCACCATGGTGCTTGTGTCGATCCATCTCCTTGAGGGCCTCCTCCTTTTACCAAACAGGATGCCCTTCTCCAGGGGCTGGTCTCTCCTGACAGCATGTCCAAAGTATTATTTTGCATAGCATTCCTTTAAACCCCAAGATCCCCTAAAAGGTCCAATTAAATGTAAAGAATTCTTTGTTTCCAGAGCAAACTGGAAGCACAGGTGATGGAGATACGCATGGTGGAGAGGGCCCAGCTGTGCGCAGAAGGGGTGGGTCCCACAGGTGGAGGCAGAATCGGCTCTTCGGGGGTGGGGAGAGGGCACGTCAGGCACTTAACCCATCAGTCACCTCTAACAGTATCACTCAAGGAATATGAACGATATGTAGAAGAAAGCACACACTAGGTTACTTTTTTGTTAAGGTTAAACTCTTAATGCGTTGATTACTTGAGATTTAAGACTCATCCACCACACCCCCAAAAGGACTCATCCTGTTCACTGTTGGATTCAGAGAGAGGAAAGAGCAGGGCAGTTACCAACACCTGGATGCTTAAGTCTAAAGTGACCCGCCACTCAGACACCACCTGCCACCCTTCACCCGCAGAAGAAATTTAATTTTAAAACCCTTTCCAACGTTGTTTTTAATTTAAGATGGGGTTGTGATTGTGGTATGTTGTAAATCCTAACCTCTGTGACATTAACAAGTCAAGATTAAACGCAGGTCGTGTTAAGAAGGAGGCATCCACCGCACAGGATTTGGCTGTAAAGAGTTACAGGGCGGGAAACCCACAGGGGCAGGTGACATGGGCAGGTCTACCCTGTCTTTGAGAGGCACCATGAGCTCCCATGACTCCATGGCAGGGAGTCGGGTTTGCTTTCATCTAAGTACAAAGACCTTGCAGTTAGCAGCAGGTAGGATGGGGGGGGGGGAGCACCGGGGCTCCTCTAATTAGACTGATTGAGATCATTAACCCATACCTTCCAGGCTGTAATAAAGAGCACAGCCCAGTACTTGCTATATGTTCTCTGTGCTTTTAATGTTCACGTGCATTCTCTCTGCCATGGCGATTCTGACTCCTGGCCACCCTACAGAACAGGATCGAATTCTCCCTGTGGGTCTCTGAGGCTGTAAACCTTGACAGGAGTAGAGGGCCTCGTCTTTCTTCCTCAGAGCTGCTGGTGGTTTCAAACTGCTGACCTTGTGGTTAGCAGCCCAAGGGTAACCCACTACACCACCAGGGCTCTGCAACATGTACTACTCTGCTATAATTCAATTGAGTTTTAGAAATCAATTGTAGTATACAGCTACCTTCAGTTTATCACAAGACTAAATCTATGCCAACAATAATAATATCTGACATTTGAATCACGATGAACCGTTTCAGGCGCTGTCAAAATCTAATGAAATTGACTGACAGTAAGTAATCAGAAAGACCATCCCCCTCTACTCTGAAAAATGGAAGGTTTGTCTGTGCAGACGGTTGGTGGGCATGGCTGCTCAGCAAAAGGTCAGAGGTTGGAGTCCAGGCAAAGGGGCCTCAGCAGTATGGCCTGGCAGCCTGCCTTTGAAACCTCAGCCGTTGACAGCCTTCTGGAACACACACCTTGGGGGTCAGGAGCCAGGCGGGCACAAGGGTAACTTGGTGTGTTGTATGATAGTAAGGGCAGAAGGAAAATCAAGCCCTTGGAAGTGAAGTTAGTGAAAGAAGGGGGGGATTCTAAAATCATATTTGAAACACTTTCAAATTTTTGTAGGAGCCCTGGTGGTGTAGTGGTGAAGCCCTGGGCTGGGGTCTGCATGGTTGGCAGTTCAAAACCACCAGCAGCTCCCCAGGAGAAAGACTGGGCTTTCTACTCTGATAAAACAGTTACAGTCTCGGAAACCCAGGGGGTGGGGGGTGGCTGTGAGTCAGCACTGACTCGATGGCAGCCAGTGAGCTTGTGAGGGAAAGTGACTCAAGGATAGAAAAACCTACATGGAGGACAAGGCGGCAGACGGTGACCTCATTGGGTCTGTTTTTCATTTGTAGTCCACACTCAGTCAGAAGGAACTGCTTGCTTGCTTTAGGTCTGGAGGGTGCTTTGAATTTCCAGAGACTAGAAGCTGCCACACTGCCTCTCCCATATGAGAGACTAGCAAGGACTTTGTCTTTCATTGGCGACTGGGCACTGCTTCTAGAACATTCCCTTGGGGCACCCGGAGTAGTAGAGTCTCATGCAGAGGTAGGCACAGGGATCATGCCAACAGGCCTCAAGCCGTGGGGCGATCAATCGTGTTTGCTTTTCCAACACGCACCTGTATGCTAATCTTCTGGGGGCGGTGAAAGCTCATAGAGCAAAAAACATTTATCAGGGTAGAGGGAACCCCAACCAGAACGGGTCTGCTCAGAACTAGCACCTTCCAAGGGAGGGATCCGAAGACCTGTCTGCCGTCCACACACCCAGCTGCTTCTCCAAAACATTGTCTTTCTGATTTCCATTCAAACATTTCCAGGATGAGAGGTACTAAATATTTGCCTAATTGTCGGGCTGCTGATTGCAAGGTCAGCAGTTCGAATGCACCAGCTGCTCTGTGGGAGAAAGGCGAGGCATTCTGCTCCCGCAAAGAGTTACCGTCCCAGAACCCCACAGGGGCAGCTCTACCCTGTCCTCAGAGTCAGCATCCACCCAACAGCCCCAGTTACCTGCCTTCCACGTTCCCGCCCCCGGCAACCCGCACTCAGCCTCTGAAGCTGCTCTGTTACCAAAAACGCAAACAAACAAAGTTTGAAGTACCGCTCCACAAAGTAAAAAGCGCAGGGGAGCAGAGGGCTTGAACTTGCGAGACCTGCATCTGAGGTTGCTCCTGTATTGGCACCCCTCCACCCAGAAGGAAAGGACTGTGCTGCCAGCTGGGGGGTGGGGTACTCGCACTCCTGTGGGGAGTGGCCCAGCACAGAGCTAGCTCTTTGGCGTTTACCAACATGCAGGTCTCGCTGTCGCTTCCAGGGACCGTGCTTTTCAGAAGCCAGCACAACTGTTTTCCTGTCAGGTCAACAGGACAGAAGCTCTGCCTTGTCTTGGTGTTTCCCTCTCTTCCATCCGGTGAGATTGTCACCTCTCCTCCTGGACTGACCCCACTGCCACCGAGTCCATTCT
The DNA here is from genome assembly GCF_050624435.1 of Tenrec ecaudatus. Taxonomy (NCBI): domain Eukaryota; kingdom Metazoa; phylum Chordata; class Mammalia; order Afrosoricida; family Tenrecidae; genus Tenrec; species Tenrec ecaudatus. The sequence goes on along the minus strand of NC_134544.1, from coordinate 4,612,162 downwards.
GACTTATGGCGACCCTCTACAGTTTCCAAAGCGACCAGTCTTTATGGGAGCAGACAGCCTCGTCTTCCTCCCGCAGAGAGGTTGATGGGCTTCAACTACCAACCTTGTGGTTGGCAGCCCAGTGCTTACCCAACAGCTCCACTCTTCCGTGAGTGATGCAATTGTAAAGTCTTGACTTAGGCCTGTTTATTTGGCCATTCAACGGATCTGACCATGACATGGCACAGAAGAAATCCATGTAGAGTCGTCTGACTTCGCAAATGTCACAGGCCAAGCAGTGGGCAAAACAGAGTCAAAAGAGAGCCATTCCAAAGGAGGGCATTGGCTCCTGCCACCAGTTTTGCTAAAAGCCATGCTTGGTGAAGAACTGGTAAGTCTATCAAACAGTGAGTGGCTAGGAGTCATTTTTGTTAGTGAAAGTACAGCCTGCTGGATTCGGCTTGAGTCTCAGTTATGCCACGATGGCACATTGGCATGAGGACGTCCCAGGTACGGGACGACACATGCATGTGTGCTAGTGGCTCCCTTGTCTTGCTGATCCACTCATCAGATGTCACTTGAAGACCTGAGACACGTGCGAAATCATACGAGTCTGCATGGATTAATGCTGAGCTGTGTCACCGTCCCAACGGGCTCTTGGAGAGTAAATCAAAAGAACAACAGGATTTTCCTTTTTTATTATTATTCCCTGTTTGCAACAGTTTGAAAGGCTTAAGCACTGAAAACTCTCACATGAGAGGTTTGTAAAAGATAAATGAGTTGCTCTGAGTTCCAGACACACAGGTAGACAAGCAAGACTGCGCTGGGAAGGTTAAGATCTGGGAACAAACCCCACAAGTGCTCCTGAGCTTGCTCAACGTGTAGGTGAAACGCACTGGGGAGATAGACTAGTATGTTTGAAAAACTAGTGGTTAAGTGAAATAGATTCGACCTTGAACTCTGGGGGAGCAGGTGGAGACGCTGCAAACTAGACATGCTTCTCAGGGGAGCTTCTGGGTGTGGGCAAGGCTTCTAGGGTTTTCTCTCAAGACTGCCCTCTGGACCTCGAGTGGCCGTTTGTGTGGGACCAAGGCTGGGTCATCATCTTCTGTAGCGATCCATCCCAGGAAAGCCTACGGGGCACTAGCCACTGGTCAACATGGACTCGGCAGCACCTTGCAGGAGGCGCTGCTCATAATTGTAATACTGTAAACTCTCGACGAGCAAGAGAGCATTTTGGAAAGGAGAAGGGGTAGGAAGAGGGAGCAGGGGAGAGAAGGGGCTTACGGTCCAGTGAGGAAAGAGCCTGAGATCTAAGTGAGGTGAGAGGCTCCCGATGGGAAAAGTGCACGGGATGAGCCTGTTTCCCAGCAGAGGAGGGGACCTCCCCGAGGAAGGGGAAGGAGGAAATGAGGGAAACTCCAGAGTTTCATGATGTCTCATAGGCCCGTGGTCGTCATTGTCCCCACAACCTTTTCAAAAAGATTCGCTCAAAGCAGAGCTTTACTGATAACGAGGGTATGTAAGAGTACGTCAGAAAATGTTGCTACAACATCACAGGAAACTTTGTGAAACAAAAATATCAAAATGCAAATCTATTGTTTCCGGACACATTCCCCCCACTCTGACCCCACCCCCACCCCAGGCCAGCACACTCCTGAGGGTTGGGGTTCCCTCTCGCTAGCCCTTCCCTGCAGTTGCCAGCGCTCTTTGAGGTGCCCCACAGTGGTAGTGTTTGCTGTCTCCAAGGGACTCGGATTGTGTTTCTGTACAGGGTTCTTCGAGTTTGGGGAACCAGACGTCTTAAGGGATGGGTAAGATCGGGCCCACAGGGTGCATGGGGTAAACTTCCCCCATGGAATCCTCACAGGACAGCCCTTGGTACCCTCAATGAATGAGCAGCTGCTTTGTCCTGACAGAAAACAAGCCGGCAACTTTCCTGGCCTCTTTCTCACCAATGCAAGTTTCCGTCTTCTAAAAGCTTCTTCGTGATCACCCCTTCATCCTTCTGTGTCTTTTGAGAACATCTCTCCTGCTGGCCCTTTGGGGATCCCAAAACACAGTCACCTTAACCTGCTGCGCCGGCCTCTCTGCCTCACAGTTGTCTTCCACGCCGTCCCAGCCGTCTGTAGAATGCTTGGTCCGTCCGCAAGCTGCTGTTCCATGTGGGGACAGCATCCCATAGACTGGCTGCAAATCTTCTCTGATTTAGGAAGATGTCGACATGAGTTCTGCTCCAAATGTGATATTAGTCTTGATCTCAAAATCACAGGGCACAAAGCTTTCCTCCCTCCCCCTTTCCTTTATTTCTTTTTTCAGGCCCTCGAACGAGACCCACGAGTATAACATTGAGGGAACTTGTGTGCGGCTACCCACAGACACAGAGACATATTAATCACCTTTTGTGCCGAGACCACTTCCAAGCCTGGGCCTTGACAAAGTCAGTGCATGGAGGAGGAGCATTCAAGAAGGCTCCACCAAGGAAGTCTCTCCCGTGGACCCTTTGGAATTATTGGCCTGATATCATTATTGATCATTGTAGCTGCTCTCTAGTTCCTGATCATTTTGATCACTTCCCCTTTTAGGAAACAACTGATGTCAACTGAGGAATATCCCCCAGAAGTTGAGGTTACTCCCCTTCCTATGGCTTTGAAAGATCCATGTCCTGACTGCGTGCAAAGTGTGTTGTTTAAAAAACCTAGAAACTGGAAGCCAGAAGCCCCCCTTGAGGAATTTATGTTAAATCTTGAGCAGGCTGAGCTATTGCGACCGAAACCCACAGAAACCTCAGAGGCTCGTTTGGAAGCCTTTGTGCAAAACCCTAAAAAAGTTTATCATCCTCTTCTTTTCGCCCTCCTTACATTGGTTACTGCATAGTGGGTAGAATATGGTATCCCCCTCCAGGAAATAACCCAAAGAGAAATAGAGTTCCTGGCCCTGATTTACCTTATACAGGGACTTGTAATGAAAATGGCATAGAATAGTTAACAAAGAAGGTGGACAAGTTCCTTTTAGCAGTTTCAGTTTTATGGAAAGGTTAGCAAGAGGAGGGCTCCCGTGGTGTTTGAAGTCCACTGAAGCAAAGCTACCTATTGTGAGGCAACTCACACCTTGGTACAGAAAGACTTTAGGGAGTTTAATTTATGGGAAGTTAGTGGAAAAGAAAAAACAAGAAATGAAGGCCCTAGTGGAACAGCTTAAAAAGGAACAGAAAAACAGCCAAAGCCTTTCCAAGTAATTTTTGTGTTTGATAATAAAATGCATCAATGCTTTATTAATTTCATAGTTAGAACAATGCGCCCTAGTTGGATAAAGTGTGTTTAGTTATTGTTAGAAGGTTTATGTCTATCACCCTTGTGGTTGAAACAGTTTTAGTTTCAAGATGTACTAATTTTTTAAAAATATTTTATTATTGGCTCATACAACTCTTATCACAATCCATACATACAGCAAGTGTGTAAAGCACATCCGAAGGTGTACTAATTTTTAACCAAGAGTAAAGATATGTGATTATGTAATTTGTTACGGTTTTGTGGCCTGAGAATTTCCTGATGTATGACCTCAGACCATGAGCTTTAAGCCAAGAAAAAAAAAATATATATATATATATATAAAGTTGAAGCTTTGCATGAATAAAATCGGAACAGTCACCCGCAAACTTTGAGTCGTGTGGCTTCTGTCTCCCATTCACTGACGCCGTGACCCACCTTGAGGGACGCCTGAACCTTGCTGCAGCTGGACTACGGCACTTTTGTTTGATGAACCTGAGCTCTGGTGGCATAGTGGGTCACTTGTTAGGCTGCTAACCACAAGCCCAGCAGTTCCATAGCCCACCAGCTACTCTGAGAGAGGACGATGGGGCTTTCTGCCCCCAGAAGCAGGTACAGTCTCAGAAGCCCACAGGGACAAAGTTCCTCCCCTGTCCGGCAAGTGCACTCTGAGTTGGAATCACCTCCATGGGAGCATGTGTGAACTAGACTACTTTGAGGCTGTGGTGGGTAAAGACTTCTCACCAGGCGTGGCCTACGGGCCGCAGGAGACTGAGAGCAAGTCAGCGTTGATCTCTAGATCTGCCTGTGTCCTGACCTGGCACTCACAGCTCTGAACTCACCACCTGGGACGCTATAACCACAGTCCATGTGCTTGATATTTCTACATGCCACCTGAAGACGGCCTCTAGCTCGTCTTCCAAAACCAGGGCACCAGGGTAAGGAACAACAGGTGGCAGTTTTCACATGCATGATGCAGGTGACCAGGAACACGTTATCAGAGTCCCTGTTCAGGCTTCTCCCAAAAAAGTGTGGGTCACCACCGGATGATGTTTTCTTCGGAGTGAGGTCTATTTCGTATCTGTAAACAGGATGGAGAGCGCTGGCACTCTCTCTCCTTGCCGGCCTGGATCCTGTATCTGGTTTCCTGGGACTTGCGACTGGCAGCCTGCCATGTGGTCTGCCAATCCTGGGAGCTGTTGGTAGTCCGCCATATTGCCTGCCTTCCAAAACCAAACTCATCACCACCAAGTCAGTTCTGACTCCTAATGACCCTGGAGGACGAGGTGGAACTTCCCCCTGTGGGTTTCCAAGACTGTAAATCTTTGCAGGAGTAGAAAATCTCATCTTTCTCCCATGGAGCTCCTGGTGGTTTCAAACTGCTGACCTCACGATTACCAGCCTACCTCATAACCACTCTGCCACCAGAGCTCTGTTAGCACCACTCAACTCTGTCTGCACTGGCCTGTGGTCATCCTGTTTCCTGCCTCCTGGTTCCCAGTACCTGCAGCAGCATGAGTCAGTAAGGGCATCTGCCCCCGTGGTCTTGAATAGGACTGATCCTGCCACTCTGCCACAGTGTGGGCCACTTTCCTGATATGAGTGTCTTTATTACACATATTTTCTTGTAACTGGACTTGTTTCCCTAGAAAACCCAGCCTAACCCACTACCTCTGCAAGGAGTCTGCCCTAGTGGGTTCAAACTGCTAAGCAGCCCAATCCCAGAACTTTGGCTGGAAGATCTGACTGGAGGCATTACTTCGGGTCTCAAGAACTTTAAAGACAGGGCCCAACTGGGAAAGCAGAAGTGTTTACAACAGGAGAATTCTAAGGGTGGGCATTGATTGGAGAGGTGATGGGGGCAGGGGGTGGGAGAAGCCAAACAAAAGATGAGGGGACTCAGAAAATAGCAACACAAGCAGCCACTGAGGTGCCTGGGAGGGAGGGGGTGGAGACGAGGAAGAGTTGGTTACTAGAGCCCAGGGGTCAGGGTGCCCTGCAGTGGATGCAGCCCCTTCCATGGACACCACAAGAAAGGGAGCGAGGAGACCCCTGTCTTTCTTTCTTTTTTTTTTTTTAACTGTTGTCGAGTCGTTTATTGAGAGGGAATGTCCATTTCAATCTTCCTGGGCTGGTTTTTAAATTTTTTTCTTTTTCTTCGTGCTGTTGCTCTTGCTGCTAGCAGCTGCCTCCTCGGGTCCACTGCTGGCGGGCTCCCCCTTCGCAGGGAGCTTCTGCTTCTTCTTTGGGATGCTCCTGCCATTTGCTGCCTCCTGAGGGTCACGTGCAGGCTCCTTTCTGGGGAGAGGTTTCAGTTTCTTCCTCTTGGGGAGAGGTGTCCCTTCTGGATCCCTGCTGACCAGCTCCTCCTTCGATCTCTTCTTCTTGGGTTTGGGGAGAGCAGAGGGAGCTGGGTCTTCAAATCCATTTTCCTGCGCAGCCTCCTGGGCCCTCTGCTTTTTCTTCTTTTTGGGCCTTTCCCCATTGGAGACCCTTGTCTTTCCCTCCCCGAACTTCCTGCTATTCCCTGCACTGGCCCAATCAACTGTCCCAGGGGCTTGTCCTCCAGGAAGTCCACCCCCCTTCCCAGTTGTGGGCCGTCCTCCGAGCCCAGCCGAGCAGGAGAACAGGTCTCACAACGCGAGGTGCAGAGGACCAGCTGGCCTGCCTTGCAGGGCAGCAATGGCCATGGGTTGTACAGTGTGCACCAGGCCCAGCTGTATAACGTGCATGCAGCCTGAGTTATGCAAGGTGCCTAAATTGCAGGTCACAATGGCCCATAGAGCCCAGGTTACAAAGCCCACAGACATGCACAAAGCCCAGCTGTTATCATGTGCAGACAGACTGTTATATAATACACACCGATCCCAGGCCACAGTGGCTATCAAGTCCTGCTATAGGACATAACAGACAGCCCAGCGCTCCTGATGGGCCGATAGCACGGGTCATGCGATGTGCCGGAATCCCGGGCACCGTGTCCATCCAGCTGCTAGGATATGCAGACAGCACAGGGTGTGAGGAGCCTGCCTGAGTTATACCATGTGTACAAGCCCACGTCACAGTGGGCACACTCTTTAGACCTGGCTGGGTGGCTCCTTACAGCTCGGTGATCGTCTTAAATGAACTCTCGTGACGTATAACTGAATAAACAAGAGGAAGGAGTCCTGAGACAAAGGACAATCACACGAGCAGACGTTTGGGTCCGATAAGGACCTCACCATCTACACCGCCACACGAAGGACAAGGCCCAGCCCTTTCGCCTGACACCAAACTCTGCACGCACCTGCTCAGTGAGAAGTTGGGATGTGGACACCACACGGCCACCTTCCCCGGGCTGCCTCTGAGCGTCACGGATGTGCCCCGGCGCCCGGTGGCACATCAGCTAAGGGCTTGGGCGCCGGCTGGATGGCAGCCTTCCAGGAGCCCGGCCGACGCCCTGAGGGAGAGAGAGCAGCTTGCGGGACGCAGGCAGCCTGTGGCCGTGGAAAGCCAGTGGGGCAGCGGTGCTCGGCCCCACAGGCCGCTCGGAGAGGAAAGCAGCCACCGGTTTGGGTTTGAGTTTGAGCAAACACACCCTTTTGTGACATTGTCAGGACATACTAAACACCTCAAGAGATTTACCCCGATCCCAGTTTCTCCCTCGGGTTAGAAAGGTGCGAGCCAGACTTTTAAAGGTGGAGAGAAACTGCTCTGATAGGGTCCTGAGCAGTCACCCTGGTGGTGTAATGGGTTATACTCTGGGCTGCTAGCCGCCAGGCCAGCAGTTTGAATCCACCAGCTGCCCCGAGGGTGAATGGTGAGCCTCTCTGCTCCCATGCAAAGTCCCAGAAATCCAGTGTACAGGTCGAGCTGTCCTAGAGGGTCCCTCCGCGATACACGGGACTCGGGGCAGTGAGTTTGGATTTTGAGCAGAGGGTCACGATCAGTCAGAGTCTATGGCGGTGAATTGAGAGTTTCAGTCCCGACGCATCTGAATCCAACACACTAGCCTTGGGAGCAAGAAGTCACAAACATGACCCTCTTTGGCAGAGGCCATATTGTAAGTCATGAGCTTAAAAGTTACCACGTGTTTGCTTTTTTTAAGGAGATGTATGAACATTATTTTTCTAAACCTGGCTCTTGTGCCACTGCAGGCTGCCCATGAGAAAAGGAGCGGGCCCGGGACGGGACCCCGAATGACGTGCTGCCCAGGCCCCCGGGTGCATGAAAGACAAAGCCCAAACCTAGAGGCCACGTATCCCGGTTCCTAGGCTGGGCACACACCCTGCCCCCACCCCACCCTGCTTGACCAGTGGTGGTGGCTGAGACCAGATGCGCTGGCACTGGTAAACAACAGTGTAACGTGAGGTGACCGAGTTCTCCCTTCCAAGGTCCACCCCTAGGTCAGTCCTGTTGACAATGGTACCGATCAAACTGGTGTCGCAAGATGGCATGATTAGGACAGAGGGCTGGGCTGGACGCAACTTAAAACGAACAGTGTGAGCACACAAAGGCCCCACCAGCCTTCTGTAACACTAGCTCCCACTTGGAAAGAAAGCACGCCATCCTATGTCCAGGGCGGGCAGTCCCCAGGGAACAAACGAGGTCCAGCCCCTACTGTGTCTTGAAGAAGGTGGCGGCTGGACAGCACAGGTGGGCATGGTGTGTGTGGAGGCCCCTCCCGAGGCTCTGCGATGCCCTCCGTCCGGGCAGGCGCGCAGGCAAAGGGGATTGTGATGGAGCCTTCATGATGAGCAGGGATGGTCCTGCGAGGAAGAAGCGGCTTTCTGCTCCCGCAAACCTTCACCTCCTCCGAAACCCCCGTGGCAGTTCCACCCTGTCCTTCAGGGCCGCCGTGGGTCAGGTTCGACTGGTTGGTTTGGGAGGGATTGGTTCAAACCGTTTCAGAGTGAGGATTCATTGAGGCCGCGTGAAAGGACTACTTCAAACTGTCCCTACGTCTGCCTTTCAAGTACTCCGCCACGGCGTCTCTCACTGCCTCGCCCACAGGGCCTCCAAGTTCAACCATGGCTCTCACCCCAGTCAGTCATCAGTCCTGCATTCAACTGCCTTCCTTCCCCCTGCCCGAGTGCAGCCCTGCTCTCAGGACACCAGCAGTACGGGGCCCAACACCCACTGAGAAACCAGCTGCCATCAGTCGACGCCAGGGACACTGGCTTCTGCAGGGTTTTCCGTGGTGGGTGTTTTCAAGCAGCTCCGCAGGTCTTCCGACCTTCCTCTCAGTTGACAATCAGGTACATTGTCTGTTTGCACTACCCAGGGGCCCCCACCCAACACCCTCGGCCCTCCACTGGGTTCTGGCTCCCAGAAAGTCTCTAGGACAGAGTAGGACTGCCCCCGTGGGTCTCTAAGGTTATGATCTTTATGGGAGCAGACAGCACCGTCTTTCTCCCTCAGAGTGGTCATGGGCATTGAACTATTATCCCTGTGGTTAGCAGACCAGTGCACAACCCACTTCATCACGTGCGCTCCCGACATACAGGTGCATTCAATAAATACATGCTTACAAGGTGAATGAATGCAGGAAGGAGTGAAAACGAATGAGCAGTACACCAAAGTCCAACCACATCACCCCTCACAGCAAAAGGGTGTCGACAGCTCAAGAGTTCATCACTGGGTGAATGGGCACATGTCACGTGGACCACGGGGTGTGTCCATGCCCACCAACATGAGTGGTTGCTGTGAGGTGCCATTGAATCAGTCCCGACTCCTAGAACCCTCGGTGTGACAGACGAAACGCAGCCAGTCCTGCCGCATCAGCCTGAGCTGCTGCGGGGTTGGATTCTCCCTCTGCCTCCTGGAGCTGGAGCAGGTTGGATGAAGCCACGGCATGTCTCAGCCACGTACCTCCAGAGAGGCGATGACAGAGGGAAGCAGGAGCAGCATCAGGCGGTCAAAGCCACCGAGGTACACAGCGTTACATGCACAGTGCCGCCACAACTGCAGTCTACGAGTAGATGCCCAGATAGACATGGGAATACACCCGCAGATATATGTAGGTTGGACAATGGATATTTGTTTGTCCATGGGGTATTGAGTTTTCCTGGAAATATATCCACAAATGTGACAGAGCAGACAGTGAGCATGTTTGTGAAAATGTCTTAGACAGAACCAAATACCTTGAGGCAACGAGGTGCTGGACCTGGGAGGTGGGGACCAAAGTCTCAGGAGACACCACAGTCAAGTGGCAAAACAAAGCTCACAAAGACAGTCTTCTTCATCCTACTCTGGTGAGCAGAAGCTGGGTTTTAAAAGCTCATGAGGGGTCAGCTAGGAGGTAACCGCTGGTCTTTCCTGTCTGGAGAAAAGAAAATGGGTGAAAAGTGGAAGATCGTGGAAGCAATGAGTCCCATGGACTAATGGACCATGAGAACATCAGTCTCCACCATCCTGAGACCAGAAACACTAGATGGTCCCCTGCCGCCCACTCGGAAAGGGAACACGCTAGGTCTTGGACAGAGAGGGAGCAAAGCGTGGCACAAACCCAGTCTCATCAAAGGAGGCAGGCGTGCTGTTCAGAGAGAGACTGGTGGGACCCCAGAGGCCATGGCCCTTCTGAAGCTGAACTCACCCCCACGCCTCAATTTCCAGCCAAACCATAGACAGGACTGGGGGTGGGGGGAGCTCGGGATAACACTAGTGAGGCAGGCATGCCTTAAAAGACCATCTGAGATCCAAAGGGCAGCATTTACCCAAGGTCAAAGTTCGGAGGGTTAGGGAAGAATAGAAAGTGGCAGCAGGAAGGAAGCGGGATCCTGGTTGGCACATGGAGGGGCTGCGGTGGGTTAAGCCAAACAAAAGGCGTACGAATGGTTGGATGTAAAACTGACCATCTGCTCCAAAAACCTTCATCCAATTCACAGTAGAAAGTGCTTTGTGGGTTTTCTTTTTAAGCCGAGAGATCCAGACACCATGTGGGGCAGACTCCTGTCTGAAAAAGAAAAGTCAAATTGTTCCCTGTAACAGAGAGAGAAAGTGAGAGAGCTGAGAGAGAAAAAGCAGTCAGGCTGTTCCCCATCAAAGGTGGAAAAGCTTTGTGAAACCCTAAAAGTGTAGGCAGTCCGTCCAGTCCCACCTCTCACAGCTTTTGCATGGTATATTTTACCAAAATAGTTTTAAAACCAATAGCTGACGATTGCACTCTTTAGAAAGTCATGATTACTATTACAATAGCCTACCCACTGCTCTCCAGTCACCTCGGACACACTGCGACCCCGTAGAGGGGTTTCTGAGGCTGTAAATCTTTGTCGGAGCAGATAGCCTCATCTCTCTCCCTCGGAACAGCTGGTGGGTTTGAACCATTACCCTTCAGTTAGCAGTCTAGCACTTCCTGATCAGGGCGCACGTGCCTCCTAGGTTTGTGAAATAAGTGAATATTTCACATTTCACTTATTCCATCAACCAGGCAATAACGAATTAGAGAAGCAGTCCTTAATACAGATTTCTAATAAACTAAAAGTTAGTGATTATGCAATCTGCCTGGTGGGCAGTTCCTTGGGAGAAAGACTGGGCTCTCTGCCCCCACAGGGCATTGCTATGAGTCAGCATTGGCGCCATGGCCGTGAGTTTGGCTGCTTGGTTTTGGACGTGTTGCTGACAAGCATCATTCCCCAAATATCTGCTGGAAGAATAGTGAGCCACGCAGTAGGCTGCCGGGCTGTCATAGGTGCCCACCGATGGACAAGATGTTCATCCTCACTACATGCGCTGGTGCCTGTGACTGCAAAGCAAATGTCCCACGAGTAGTCAGAAACTGGGTGACAAGAGGTGGTTCCAGAAGATTGAATTCTCCCCTGGTCCCCTGGAAGCTGCTCTGCTCACCAGCCAGGTGCAGGGACTGTGTCCTGGAGGTTACACTGCCACGTGGCCCAAGATTGCTCAAAGGTTTAATTAAGCTAGAGGGCAGAGTCCAGAGCAGATACACCACCACTCTGACAAGGAGCAGCGGGAGGTAGCCAGAGGGCACAGGTCCTCACCCAATGTGCCCGCCAGCCCTGCTTGACCCCAGCAATCAGGCTGACCCCCCAGCTCCTCTGGGCTTAGCATGGCCCACCAGCCACCAGTCCGCAGCACACCCTAGGGTGGCAGCCTCACGAATGCTGAGCATTTGGGCCAACCCCTGAGACATGCATGGGTCCACATGAGAGCAGTCTTTGGAAGCAAGGAATTTGTGTCTGTGAGCACACGTTCTCTGCCCTATCATTCCCCATGCCCATTCTTTTTTTAAAAATCATTTTATTGAGGGCTCGTACAATTCTTATCACAATCCATACATCCATTGTGTCAAGAACATACGTACATTGTTTCCATCATCATTCTCAAAACATTTGCCTTCTACTTGAGCCCTTAATGTCTGCTGCTCCCTCCGGGAGAGGGTCATGTCTGATCGGAGGACACGGGAGCAGATGAAGGGGGAGGAGGAGAGAGTGGAGCACAGCCTGGCCCATCAGGCCCTGAGGATGATGTTCCTGATTAGAGCAGCCAGTCCACAGAGAGGACACATGGCTGGCCCCACTATGGGACATTATGCCCCTCACTGACCCATGGCGCTACAGGGGACAGCACCGGAGACACAGTGTGGGAATTGCACCTGACCTGATCCCACCACACCGAGGCGAAGCGCTGGGGGAGTGCAGTGGAACAGCAAGGGAATGGAGCAGCAAGGTTCCCAGGGAATGCTGAAAGTGGACTTTGGGGCCAGGGCGTGGTGCCCCAACAGACTGGACTGGAAAACACTCCTAAAGGCCAACAAACGATCCTTGAACTACAAACTTTTCTTTCTTGATGTGTTTTGTTTTGTTCTTTGTCAGTGGTTTGTTGTTGTTGTTTTGTTGTATATTGTTGCTTTGTTTTCCTCTGTCTTGTTTTTTTGCATGTTATTATCTCCACAGGTCTGTCTAGATAAGACAGGCTGGATGAACTATCTGGAGGAAAAACAACAGGACCCACAGTTCGGGGGGACTTGGGATAGGGGGTGATGGGGGGTAAGGAAGTGGTGTTAACTAACCCAGGGACAAGGGAACAACATGGGATCCAAATTGATGGTGAGGGAGGAGTGGCAGGCCTGGTAGGGAATGATCAAGGATAAGGTAACATAATGAAGAGGTATAGCTGTAACCCAGGTGGGGACGGAGCATGGTAGTAGGGCAGGAGGAAAGTCAAGGGAGATGGAGGAAAGAGCTAGGAGGCAAAGGGCATTTATAGAGGTCTAGACAAAGACATGTATATGCAAATATATGCATGAGGATGGGGAAATAGATCTATGTGCCTATATTTATAGGTTTAGTATTAAGGTGGCCGAAGGACCTTGGGCCTCTACTCAAGCACTCCCTCAATGCATAAACACTTTCTTCTATTAAATTGGCATTCTATGATGCTCACCCTCCCGACACAACTGCTGAAGTCAAAGCGGGTGAACAAGTAAATGTGGTGAAGAAAGCTGATGGTGCCCAGCTATCAAAAGAGATAGCATCTGGGGTCTTAAAGGCTTGAAGATAAACAAGCGGCCATCTAGCTCAGAAGCAACAAAAGCCACATGGAAGAACACACCAGCCTGTGTGATCACGTGGTTCCGAAGGGATCAGTTATCAGGCATCAAAGAACAAAAAATCATATCATTGGCTGCACACCTCCATGATATGATCGCTGAGGACAAATGGGTGCATAAGCAAATGTGGCGAAGAAAGCGGATGGTGTCCCGCTATCAAAAGAGATAGTGTCTGGGGTCTTAAAGGCTTGAAGCTGAACAAGCGGCTATCTAGCTCAGAAACAACAAAGCCCACATGTAAGAAGCACACCAGCCTGTGCAATCAGGAGGTGTCGAAGGGATCAGGTATAAGGCATCATCAAAAAAAAATATCTTACCATAGTGAATGAAGGGGGAAGTGCAGAGTGGAGGCCCAAAGCCCATTTGTTGGCCACTGGAGATCCCCTTGCAGAGGGGTCTAGGGGAGGAGATGAGTCAGTCAGGGTGCGACGTAGCACCGATGAAGAATACAGCTTTCCTCCAGTTCCTAAATGCTTCCTCCCCGCCCACTACCATAATCCAAATTCTACCTTGCAGGGCTGGATAGAGCAGAGGATGTACACTGGTGCAGATAGGAGCTGGAGGCACAGGGAATCCAGGGTGGATGATACCTTCAGGACCAGGGGTATGAGGGGTGATACTGGGAGGGTAGAGGGTGAGTGGGTTAGAAAGAGGGAACCGATTACAAGGATCTACATGTGACCTCCTCCCTGGGGGACGGACAACAGAGAAGGGGGTGAAGGGAGACGCCGGATAGGGCAAGATATGACAAAATAATAATTTATAAATGATCAAGGGCTCATGAGGGAGAGGGGAGCAGGGAGGGAGGGGAAAAAAGATGACCTGATGCAAAGGGCTTAAGTGGAGAGCAAATGCTTTGAAAATGATTAGGGCAAAGAATGTACAGATGTGCTTTATACAATTGATGTATGTATATGTAAGGATTGTGATAAGAGTTGTATGAATCCCTAATAAAATGTTTAAAAAAAGAATAATCGACCATTTAAGGGAAATGATGAGCTAATAGCAATGAATACAAGAAAGAAGAAAATGGTCTAAAATTGATTGTGAATATGATTGTATAACTCTTCTTAATATGATTGAACTATTGAATTGCATGATGTATGAATTATATGCCAATAAAACTGTTTAAAATATATCTGCTGCTCACTTTCCCCCTCCCTTCCCACTCCCCCCTACCTCATGAACCCTTCATCATTCATAAATTATTATTATTTTGTCAAATATTACACTGTCCAATGTCTCCCCCCGCCTTCTTCTCTGCTGTCCCTCTCCCAGGGAGGAGGCTATACATAGATTCTTGTAATCAGTTCCCCCTTTCTACCCCACATTCTCTCCACCCTCCAGGTATCACCACTCTCACCACTGGTCCTGGAGGGGTCATCTGTCCTGGATTCCCTGTGTTTCCAGTTGCTATCTGTGCCTATGTACATCATCTGGTCTAGCCAGATTTGTAAGGTAGAATTGGGATCATGTTAGTGGTGGGGAGGAAGTATTTAAGAACTGGAGGAAAGTTATATGTTTCATCGTTGCTACCCTGCACCCTGACTGGTTCATCTCCTCCCCCATACCCATTCTTTTGAAAGAGATACCTTATATTGTCACTGCTAAAGACTGGTGTAATAGAATTATGTCATTATGGATTGCTTATGGAAGCATCAGTCAAGAGATCAAGTGATGCATTCCACTGGGTGAATCAGCTGCACGAGACGTCTTTAGACTATTGAAAAGCAAAGGCGTTACCTTGAGGACTAAGGTGCCCCTGACCCGAGTCGTGGTATTTTCAGTTGCCTCATATGCATGTGAAAGTTGAACATTGAATAAAGAAGACTGAAGAAGAATTGATGCATTTGAACTGCTGCAGAAGAATATTTAAATTAACCTGGACTGCTAAAAGGACAAACCGATCTGTCCTGGAAGAAGTACAACCAGAGTGCTCCTTACAGGCAAGACATCTCTCACACTCTGGACATGTCTTCGGAAGAGGCCCATCCGTGCAGAAGGGCATCATGCTGGGTAAAGCAGAGAAACAGTGAAGAAGAGGAAGGCTCTCAGTGAGATGGATGGACACCATGGCGGCAACAATGGCTCAAGCACAGGAACAATTGTGAGGATGGCACAGGACCAGGCAGTGTTTCAGTCTATTGTGCATAGCGTGGCTATGGGTCGGATCTGACTTGGTGGCACTTTACAACAACAATAACAATGGACTGACATATGCCACACACACCCCAAATGTGTGTGTGTGTGTGTGTGTGTGTGTGAACCTGAGGCTATAATCCCATTTGGGAATAGGATTTTCTGTGTTGTGAACAAGGCAGCAATAGTGGAGGGTGTGTCTTCAATCTCACTTGAGATAGGAGAGCAGAGCAAGCAAACAGCAAAGCAAGGAACCAGAGAAGGGAAAGCTATCAGCCAGTGCTTGCCAGGCAGTTTAGGACGAAAGGCTGAAAGGAAATAAGGACCTTCCCCAGGCGGTCTCCCCACCCACGCCCAGAACAGCGTTTCCAAGGGGCAGGTGCTAGAATGATCCAGGGGCTGCAAAGGCAGATACTGACAGTTCCTCCTGGATAGTGAGCTAGTATAGTGCAAAGATTTTTAATTGTCGGGGGGGCACTGAATACATTTTTGTTTTTTTCTGAAAAGGGGGTGATAGGCCAAATAAGTTTGGGGATCTATGTGCCTATAGCCAGCACCCTGACTTCAGACACCTAGCTCCTAAACTGTGAGAAAATTCATTTCTCTTCCACAAAGCACCCCCCCGCCCCCCACCCCCAGCTGTGGCATGATCATTGTGGAACACTGGAGAACCAGACCCGGCCCACAGCTGCTGGGATTAACATATATTGAAATACAATCCTCTACCTGACCTAGGTCTCCAGCCCCTCTGTGCCGTGACCCTCCGTGGGGGCATCTGGCTGGCTTTCAGTCAGACAGGCTTCCCACAGGATTAGTCCTGGAGAACCAGCTCCCAGCTGGACTCCATGATATTGCTCCACCAACACCAAGGCCAGGCTGCCTTGCTCACCCCACCCCCCTCACCCCATGGGCAGCGTGACAAACTTCTCACACAGCACTGTTCTGCTGTACAAGCTTGGTGTAAAATATGTTCCAGGCATAGCTGATCCACTATCACTGTTTCAGTGAGGCTTCCCAGCCAGTACGAGAGAGCTAGATAATGGATCGATTGACTGATAGAGGTAGCTAGCTAGGTAAATAGTGTAGTTAGGTAAATCTTGTGTTTGTTGTTAAGTGCTGTCAACCCACCTTTGATTCATAGCAACCTTGTGCACAACAGAAGGAAACAATGCCTGATTCTGCAACATCTTCACAATCATTGTTAAAATGATCCCATTGTTGTAGCCACTGTGGCAATCTGTGTCATGAACAGTTTTCCTCTTTTTCTCTAGATAGATAGATAGATAATTATTAGATGATAGATGGATGAATGAGTAGATAGATAGAGAGATGGTGAGTTGATAGATGATAGTAGATGGATAGATGATAGATAATATGATAGGCAGATGATTCATTGATAGATGATAATAGAGTGGATGGATGGATGGAAGGTGGATAGATCAATAGATGTCAGATGATAGATAGATGATCAGTTTCTAGATGATAGTGAATTGATAGATTATAGATGATAGTAGATGGATGGATGGATGGATGGAAGGTTGATGGATAGATAGATGATCGATTACTAGATGATATTAGATGGGTGGGTGGATAGATTATAGGTAATATGAGAAATGTTTAATTTCTAGATGGTAGTAAGTGGATGGATGAATGGAAGATAGATAGATGAATAGACAGATGACCATTTTCCAGATGAAAGTAGATGGATGGGTGGATAGATGGTAGAAAGACAACATGATTGATAATAGTAGGTAGATGAATGAATGGATACATAGAGAGAGATGGGGGTGGTGTAGGTGGGGTTTCATGGAGTCTATTCCAGTTCGTAGCAGCCCAGGGCACAGAGCAGAGTGGACCGGCGGGGTTTTCCTGACTGTCACCTCCACAGGAGCAGAGCCCTAGCTCTTTCCTCTGTGGACCATCTGGGTGAATTTATACAGCCGACTTTTCAGTTAGCAGCCTAGTTCTTAACCACCATGCTACATCTATTTGGTGGCATAGCGTCCAAAGGACATGAGATGAAGTCTGGCCATCCTTGCTTCTCAGGGTCCATCTGGCTGCACATCTTCCAAAACTAATTTGTTCTTCAGGTGGTCCATGAATGTTCAATATTAAGTAATTCAATACTGGATATTGCATATAATATCTCTCAGATAAATTGATTGATTTTTAAATAATTGGCTCATGAGATCATGGGGACTGATGGATGGGGACCATTACAGAGGGTAATTCCCTTTACTTAAAGACAGCTCATTGTAAACATTAGTCACATCTACAAAATACTTTCCCAGAAACAGTTAGACTGGGTTTCACCAAACAACTGGTCACCATGGCCTAGTCACGGTGGTGCAGACATCTAACGTAACCATTAGGTTCAGTTAGATTGATTTTTAAATGTAATGCTGATCATACACTAAAGGACAACACACCATTGGTCTTTAAATCCACCAGTGAGGTCTTCTCTCATCTAATACTTTCTTTTAATGAAACAATACAGAATTCTACTGTCTCCCCCACAATGCACTCTTAGGTCCTTCTTCTTACCTCAGCCTTTCCCAGAAATGCCTCTGGTACCCGCAGCGTGGCAGAGCCCTCATGGCATAGTAGGTTCTGAGTTGGACTGCTAACTGCAAGTTCAGCAGTTTGAACCCACCAGCCACTCAGTGGGAGAAAGACGAGGCTTTCTGCTCCCATAAAGACTTGCAGCCTTGGAAACCCAACCCTGTCCTAGAGGGTTGCTGAGTTGGAATTGACATGATGGCAGGATCACCAAGTCCTTCAGTGACCTGATGACCCCTCAACGCCTCCAACAGCAGACCCTGCCTCCCACCCTCTGTCCCTGTACTTCCCCAGGACAAGGACGGTCAGCCTCACCCAGCTCCCAGAGCTTCCTCTCCCTCTAGGCCACTTGGTTTGACGGCCTGTTGGTTGTTCTCCCGTCATGTGCTGTGTGACAGTGGGGACTGAGCCCTGTAAAGTTAGGCTCCAGCTGCCATTCTGACCGACACACCCAGGGCAAGTGAGGTCCAGACGGGCTGGCCAGCAAGCACCTTGCCTTGAAGAGCAGCCCACAGCAGCCCTTCCTGGAAACCCCAGTGCGGATGCCCCATGGCGGGGATGGTGTCCATCTCTGAGGGTGCCGTGCACATGGGAAAGCAGGAAGCATGCTCAGGCCGGTGCATTGTGGTCATGTGCAGGCAGTCCACCTTCTCTCCTCCCTCACACCCACAGGAGAATGAGGGCCAGGTTGGTGGCCCTGCAAAGACTTCCCACCTGAAGAGCAAACATTCCCCCACCCCACCCCACCCCACACACATGTGCATACAGAAAATGGGGGAAGCCAGCTCTGCTCAGGAAGGAGGGACAGGAAAGCACTGGGCACCTGACTCCCCAGGAATGACCCTGCAGTTATTCCCACTGCACCCCACAGAGCTGGTGGGTGCAGGCTTACAGCTCCTTGACCTCTGCCCTGTCCTGTGAGCCCTTGCCTGGCTGGCATCGCATCAGCCAAGGAAGCTAGACTTGGCACGCTTTGGCTCAGATGCCAGGTGTGGGTGGCTTCAGGTGAGAGTTCCTCTGCAGACAAGGCTGGTGGCTGGCACAGCAGAGACTCTGAGGAACAAGCAGAGTTTTGTTGAGACCCTTGCCTGGAGACCGAAACCTGGACAGGCTCCGAGGGGTTGACAGGAACCTGGGGCTGAGAGGCCTCGTTGGTGACCAGGAAAGCCCAAAGCACTGGGCCTCTGCTCCCCTTTGTGGTTGAGCGAGCCTGGGTGGTCTTCCACAAATGGGCAAAGAAGACCATCCGACATACTCTGTCGGTGCTGGGCCTGCCCTGACTGAACACCTGCCCCAATGAGCAAAATGCTGATGTGCCTGTGACAAAGTCCTGGTTGGGCTTCTTCCCCTCCCACCTGTCCAGAGGTCTGGGGATGCAGACAATAGCCCAGGGGACCCTGTGGGGCACGTCAGCCCCATCCTGTGGGCTCACTACGAGTCCGAATTAACTCCTTGGCACCCGGCAACAGCATTCCATTACAACACCCGGTTAAACGGCTCCAACTCATAGCAACCACACATACACCAGAACAAAGCGTAGCTCAGCCCTGCAGCTGCCTCACACGTGTTCGTAAGTTTGAGCACTGTGTGGATCTATCTTGTCAAGGGCCTTCCTCGTTTTCACTGCCCTTCCACTTAACCAAGCATGGGGTCCTTCTCCAAGGACTGGCATCTCCTGATCACTTGTCTGCAGTCCGTGAGAGGAAGTCTCAGGAGCCTGGCCTCTATGGAGACATCCCGGCTGTACTTCCCCCACAATAGAGCTGTCCGCTCTCTGGCAGTCCACGGTGCTTTCAAAGTTCTTCCCCAATGCCACGATTCTTCCCCAGCCTTCCTTCTTGGTAGGCCAGTTTGCACATGCATATGAGGCGATTGAAAATACCACGGCTTCGGTCAGGCGCACCTTAGTCCTCAAAGGACGACATTTTTTGTTCTTTAACATGTGAAGAAACTTGAAGACCTTGTGCAAGAGATGTGCCCGGTGCAAGCCATGCCAGGCAGACTAAGACTGCTTAACTCTGGCCTCACCTTCAGCCTGAAATATACTGAAAGAAACCAGTTGAACAACCTGAGCCGGAAAAACCAACAGCTTAACGCTTGTGAATTCTAGCCTAAGAAAACCACCCTCGGTGAGTGGGGCTGGCCGCACCCAGATCCCTCCAGGCTGTTCCAAGTGCTGGTGGGAAGTGGAGGAATGCAACCAACCAGCTGCCACCTGAGTTCCTTCTGCCGGTCCTCTGATCCATTTTATGGATGCAAATGAGGACCCCCTCCCCACCATCTAGCATCTGGCCAGCAGACGAGCTGAGAAGACCACGGGGAAATGCAGGGGCCTGAGCTGCCCTCTGTGTGGAACTCTGACCAGTGACAGTCCATCGCAATGAAAACAGGGAGTGAAATCCTGGCACTCCTGATTGAAAGCTGCATGATGGGCCAAATGCAGGCTGGAGATGTCTGCCTGTCTATCTGACTGACAGGTCAAGGGGACTTCCAAACGTTCATGGAAAAATTGAGTGAAAATGTCCCATGAAGTTCTGGATGCTCCCTCCCTAGTACATAGGATGCGGTCAACTGGCATCTACTCCAGCTGGATTTCTGCTCATCTCTGACATGAGTGGGTCGGAGCCATGAGTCCCACTTCCAACTTGTAACCAGCTGGCACTCATCTGTGGGGTGAAGAGAACCCAGCCCCCCAGGGGAGTTCACACGGGTAGCGCACACCCACCCACACAAATGCTCCTGGCTGCAAGCTGTTCCCTCGGGGACACCTGGTCTCCACGCCAACAGCCAGCTCCTCAGAAAACCAGATGGGCTGTACAAGTGATGCCAGCTCCTGGTGCCCTGGGTCACAAAGCCCATCTCCTCGAAGGGTTTCCTCAGCGGCCATCTTTGCGGAAGCAAATCATGAGGCCTTCCTTTAGAGAGGCAAACTAAGCTCTTATAGCAAGCTCACCTGTCATAGGTGAGGAATCTGACCCCTAGAAGGAGGTTCTCAGGGCAACAGGGACTAGGAGACGCTCTGGGATCTGTCCCAGGAAGCAGAGGTGGGCAGAGGGGAAGTGAGGCAGCAAATCCCATGTGATGGCCCCTCAGTCAACGCTGCTGGGACTGTGGAGCTGGCCTGGCTTCCTGCTGCCCCGAGGGAAGACCTGGAGAATCCCACCCCACGTCAGCCCAAGGTCGATTGCCCAAGGTAGAGAGGTCAGACAGGCTTCCATCCTCCAGCTTCTGTGACCCTATTCTGACCCCCACTGCCCCTCCCACAGTGCTCCTCTTCTCCACTAGGTTCAGTAATCAGTTACAATGGCCACACAGAGCTCACAGACAATACTCAATGTCATGGGGGGGTAGGGTTATTAGAGAACTTAGGAGGTTACCATAAGTCGGGGTCCGAAAGCTTTAAGGATATAGTCCTTCGCCCACACAAGTGTTAGCCATAAGCCATGCATAGTCTTAGCCAGCAGCCATGTCTCTGTCTGGTCCTCAGCCACTGGAGCCCTTGGCCTTGGTCTTGGTCGGCAGGACAGGAAGCCTGATGCTCTGCCTGGTGGGCTCAGCACAGCTCCCCTCGCTGCCTTATCGTCTTGATGCTGCAGTCTCTGGAGCTTGCGCCACTTCAGTCAGGACTCTCACACAGTCCGAGGGTCGCCCTGCTGTCTCCACGCCGGCAGGAATATTCTCCCTGCTTCTGAGATGGCTCTCTTATACCCAGCCCATGGACAAAACTGACCAATCGCTGCTGTTGGTGCATCCCACTAGAGGAGATGGTTTGGCAGCATTGTTAATGTGCTATGAAATGGCTCATTTTATAGAATAATTCATTTTCCTCGGTGAATTTTACAAACAAAACAATTAAGCAATACGTTTTCATCGACTCTGTCTGGGGGACACATTCAGTCTGAATCTCGGTATACTGGTGGAGAGAGGACAGAGTCAGAGGAGCTGGATCCCAGCTGTCACTCACTGGTTTGGGGACCTTGTGAGAGTCACCTAGCCCCTCTGTGCCTCCATTTCCCCCCTTTAAAATGGAGATAGTATGCTTCCCAAAGGGGGCAAACTCATCACCACTGAGTCGATTCTGACTCCTAGTGACCCTGTAGGGCAGGGTGAAACTGCTCCTTGGGTATCTGTGACTGCAACTCTTTTTTAAAAATAATTTTATTGGGGGCTCTTACAGCTCTTATAATAATCCATACATAAATTGTATCAAGCACATTTGTAATATGTTGCCATCACCCTTTTCAAAACATTTTCTTTCTGCTTGAGCCCTTGGTATTGGATCCTAATGTTTTTTTCTCCCTCCCTCCCCCACCCTCCCACCCCTGTGGGAGGTAAATTATAAATTATTATTATTTTCATACTTTACACTGTCTGCTGTGTCCCTTCACCCATGTTTCTGTTATTTCCCCCACCCTGTGGGGTGGTATCCATCAATCATTGCATTTTGTTCCCCCTTTCTACCCCTGCTCCTCCCACCTTTCCCTCCTGGTTCCTGAGGGATTTATTTGTCCTAGATTCTGTGTGTCAAGCGCTCTCATCTATACCAGTGTACATGTTCTAGTCTAGCCAGATTTGTAAGATAGAACTGGGGTCATGATAGTAGGGGGTGGATGGGGAGGAAGCATTAAAGAACTAGAGGAATGTTGTGTGTTTCATCACTGCTATACTACACCCTGACTGGCTTGTCTCTTCCTTGTGACCTTTCTGTGAGGGGATGTCCAATAGTCTACAAATAGGCTTTGGGTTTCCCCTCCAACCCCTCTTGCTCACATCAACCTAATTGTTTGTTTTGGGTCTTCTGATACCTGATCCCGTTGACACCTCATGATCACACAGGCTGGTGTGCTTCTTCCATGTGGACTTTGTTGATTCCTGCTAAATGCCTGCTTGCTTAATTTCAAGCCTTTAAGACCCAGATGCTATATCTTGTAATAACTGGGCACCATCAACTTTCTTCACCACATTTGCTTATGCACCCATTTTGTCTTCAGTGATCATGCCAGAAAGGCGAGCATCACAGAATGCCACGTTATTAGAACAAAATGTTCTTGTGTTGAGGGTGTACTAATGTCGAGGCCAATGTCCATCTTCTACCTTCATAATTAAATATATGTACATAGATCCCATGTCCCTATCATTATATACAAATATATTTACATATGTATGTGCCTGTATTTATATCTCTATGAATGTCTTTGGCCTCCTAGTTCTTTCCTCTATTTCCTTTTACTTCCCTCCCGTCCCACTATCATGTTCGACCTTCAATCAGCTTTCAGTAATTACTCTTGGCTACATTGCACTTGATCAAACTCCACTAGGCATTCTATGCCCTCCTTGTCATCGATTTTAGATCACTTATTCCCTTCTCCTTGAGTTTGTTGACTCCCCACTTCCTTTCCCCACCTTCCCCTCTCCCATGTCCTCTAGAACCATTGGTCCCATTGTTTTCTCCTTGGGATTGTTTATCCTCCCTATTTTGTATAGAGAGAGGAGAAAGAAAAGTGGGGGCGGGGGAAGCCTATAGACTGTAACTCTTTATGGGAGAGGAAAGCCTCATCTGTCTCCCATAGAGTGGCTGGTGGTTTCAAACTGCTGACCTTATGGCTCACAGCTCAACTGGTAACCACTATGCCACTCCTTCCTCACTTAGTGGCATGGTTTGGTTCCAAGGCATTATGAGGAAATGGGGGTTGACAATAGATCACAAATAGAAGGATAACTCCATGAAATGACTGGTAATCATGGGTCAGCCACCTTGACACATACTCTGAACTCTCACCTCAGACTTCAGAGTTCTCTGATGCCAGGTGTAGTTCATAATGCTCAATGTGGCTGGAAAGTGGATTTTTCACTCTAGTCATAAATGTGAAGTGTCAGCTGTGGTAAACTGAGGGCATGGGTGAGTGTATTTGGTCTTATTTTTACACTCACAAACACAGGCATGGAAACTTGCCCCATTTTGAGAAAGATCTCAGTTGTTCTGAGATAGAAATGTTTTCAAATACACGTTGTGTTAGTCTGGGTAGACTAGAGAAACAAATCCACAGAAACTCATATATGTAAGAGAGAGTTTTATATAAAGGATAAGTGTACATTCAGAAAGCATACTAACCCAGTCCAGGCCAAGCCCA
This sequence comes from Tenrec ecaudatus, assembly GCF_050624435.1. Lineage (NCBI taxonomy): Eukaryota > Metazoa > Chordata > Mammalia > Afrosoricida > Tenrecidae > Tenrec > Tenrec ecaudatus. The sequence continues at coordinate 4,588,538 of NC_134544.1, read as the reverse complement.
TAAGTCTGACTTAGCCCTATGTCCGACACCTATCTACAAAGTCCTCCTCAAACTCACAAAATGCACACAATGACGCCAAATGCAGGACATCACAGATCAGTGGGTAGAAAGTCTTTGGATCCAGTGGCAGTGTAAGCATCTCAGCAATGGCAGGGGTCTCCATGCGGCTTCTCCAGCATCCAGGGCTGCATCAGGGTAAGTCCATGTGGCTTCTCTTCAGGGTTGTCTCACAGGAAGTGAGCCTTGCCAGCTGAGCCAGAGAACTAGCCAAGGCAGCTGCACACAGGCCCAACCATCAGAGAGGAAGAAACCAGAGAAACAGAAAAGAGAGGCTGGCGGAGCCATTTATCTCTCTGCCCTTCAATTAAACTGCCTTCAATTAATCCCACATGGGTTTTTCAGCAGGTTAGCACAACAAACCTTAACTATCACAATGTCTCCAGGCCGGATAATGTGCCTCCCACAATAGCCCTCCATTGAGGAATTGCCTTAAAGGAGCTACCATATAAGATTAATCATTAGTGCATCTGGCTACTTCACAAAGTCTGGAGGTTCTCTGTAGATTAGAGCAATCGGGTTCTAGAGCCAACCCACCACAAAATGTAGCAAACTCTGTTTTGACATCTCTTGCTGATACTGATCAGAGATAGCTGCTCTCTGGGGAGGACTCAGGGGGGATTGAGGTCAACTAGCACCAGTTCAAAACTCACTTCATTGCTTGTCTATTATGTTATTCATTTATGATATCACCCATTGACTATGTAATATGTTAGCTGTATGACATGCATGCCTTATGAAAGATCGGTAAGCCCCATTATATATACCCACTGGAAAATACATTCACTCTCTCTCAGTCATAGAGACAGAGACGAGGAGCCCCTGTGCCCCACTGTCTGTCTGTCTGTGATATCTCTATTATTTTCTACAATCACAAAGTTGCTCCGGAGGACCCATTCCAATGTTGGGGACTCCCCTTCACCCAAATAGTCAGCTAACAAGAATATTATCTTTTTATCATTTAAAAGTTACATGTGTAAATGACAAAACATATATAACATACAAATGCTATTATTTACATAAATGTAAATGTCAGACAGTCAAGAAGGGAGGTGTAGGCATGATCGATTTCTACCACGTGTATGAGTGCTATAAATGGGGGAGGGGAGACCCAAAGAGTTGACTGTCATCAAGTTGATTCTGATTTTAGTGACTCTTTTAGAACTGCCCAGTAGGTTTTCAAGACTGCAATCTTTATGGAAACAGACTACCTCACTTTCTCCCTCAGAGCAGCTTGTGAATTAGAACTGCTGATCTTTCTCTTGGTATTGTCCTAGACATGCATGGGTTTAACCTGAACAAAACACGCTCAAACGTGTCTGCCATTTGGTGGGTGGCTCAATCTCTGCATTCTCAGTAGTATACTTGGCTTGTTAGGCGCTGTGTTAGTCCAGGTTGACTAGAGAAACAAATCCAGGGACATTCATATGTGTATAAGAAAAAGTTTTATATCAAAGAGCAATTGTATATTGAGAAAACATCCCAGCCCAGTCGAGATCAAGTCCATGAGCCCAATATTAGCCCTTATGTCTGATACTAGTCCATAAATTCCTCTTTAGACTCACATGTCACATGCAATGATGCTGAATGCAGGAACACCACAGGCTGGTGAATAGAAAATCTTGTGGATCCAGTGGCAGTGGAAGCACTTCAGTGCTGGTGTGGGTCTGCACGTGGCTCCTCCAGCTCTCTGAGGGTCTCAACAGCAAGCAAGGGAATGCATAGCGAGAGTGTGTCCTGCCCCCAGGGAACTCTTGATCTCTGTAGTGCCTCCAAATGAGGTCATAAAGCTGCGACCTGATTAACAGGCTAAACCCCACCCCTTCACTTTTAATACCCTCAAGATGACAGGAGATGATGTAACTAACACAGGTACCTTCTTAAATAATGGTTCCATCAATCAAGTGGCTTCCAAGGGGATCTGCAGAGAGATCAGCTCAGAAGGTGATGATGACTGAGTTTAGGGACCCCAAAGGGATCAACTTGATACATTCTCTCAAAGGACATGGATGCGCAGGAAGGTGTATTAGGAAGAAGTCTTGAGGAAATGGAGAACTTGGATTGGTGAAGAAAAGAAGGAAATTGTGCTGAAAGTTGATAGGATTTTTTTCCATCATGAAAATGTACCTGCTCATTCTTTAAGGTCACAAGGGTGGTACTAGGAGAATTTCACTGGGGAACCTCATTCCACCCACCTTCTGGCCCTGATCTTGTCTCTTCGTGGTTCTTTTGGTTACCCAAAATAAAGAAACATTGAAAAGGAACACGATTTGAATCGTGAGGGGAAGCCCAAACTGCCATTTTGACTCGGTGTAAATTGGAAACTGCAGAATTCTTTGGGAAAGGCTATTGAGAGAGAAGCAATAGACGTAGGGTGATGTCTGCCTTCACGTTTTGATATTTTGTCTGATAAAGGGTTCTATGATTTTGTGAGGAAGACTTGCAGTCCTTGCTGATGCAGATCAAGGATTGCAGTCTTTAGTATAGAGTACAGCTCAATGGAGCGAAAACAAAGACCCGCCCAAGTGGGCCAACTTTTAACATCATGATAAGCAGAGAAAAGGGGAAGGCCAGCCCCAACTAATCGTGGGCTCGGTAGGCGCACTTGTCAGTTAAAATATAGATAAAGATTATAATACAGTCATAGAGAATGAGAGATAGGAGAGAGAGTAAAATAAAGAAGTCAGACACATTATGCTCACCTCCTGAATGGCCATGATCTTACCAGTCAGGGCCGCGCTCAGCGTGGGCGGGCGGAAGTCAGGAGAGTGAGGTGAGGTGGTTTATTGCTAACCAAGGCTTTTATCTACTTAGGGGGTGTGATTTACAGGTATCCACACATGTCACAGGAAGGGATTGTACAAAAGGCAATGCAAGCAATAGGAGGGGGATATAAAAAAGTGTAACAAGAAGGGGATGAGCTAGGGGTGTACACACGATAGGAAGGGGAGGGGCTAGGAGTATACATGTGATGGGAAGGGCGGACCCTAGATTCATGATGGCGGCCCAACCTTGGTCACCCGTGAGTGGGCTTGACCTCCCTGGGCTCTCCTTCAGGGAAACAATCTACTACTATCCTTATCAGAAGCAAGTGAGCCCTACTTATTGTGGAATAAACAATGGTGTCTGCTTTCTCTGGATGGCTATCCCTTAGGGGGAATAACCCCTGACCTACCTCTGTTGGCCTCCAAGTGTATAGTCATTTGCCACGTGTAGCAAGCAGCTAAGTTTGGGATATATTTTCGGGAGACAACTTGGGAGAAATCTTTGTTTCCCACAGCCATGTAGTTTATCTTGCACATCCACAACCAAATACTCATGGAAGCAGCAGTGAAGAGATCAAACAACACATTACATTGGGTAAACCTTCTGCACAAGACTTCTTTAAAGTGTTGCAGAGCAAGGATATCTCTTTGAGGACTAAAGTTTGTTGGACACGAGCCATGATATTTTCAACCACCTCATGAGCAGGTGAAAATCGGACATTGCATAAGGAAGACCAAAGAAGAATCAATGCATTTGAATTATGGTGCTGGCGAAAAATACTGATGTACCATGTACGCCAAAAGAACAAACAGCTCTGTCTTGTAGAAAAGACAGCCTGAGGAGAGTAGGTGGTGAGATTCCCTCTCATGTATTTTGGACATGTTCTCAGGAGACATCAGTCCCTGGAAAAGCATAGCATGCTTCCTAAAGTAGAAGGGCACTGAAAAAGAGGAGGACCTGCAAGGAAATAGATGGACACATTTCTTGCAACCATGGGCTCAGATAGGAATATTGTGAGGCCGGCACAGGACCAGGTCGCTTGGCTATGACTTGGAACCAATTCGACACCACCCAACAGCAACATGACGTAGTAATAGTACTTTTGACTTAGCCTCCTCTCGGTCCTCTAACTGGCTCCCAATCTACTTACGTGAGATATGTGTACATATCTCTGTATTACACATCTGTGTACGTGCAATTAATCATGGAATAGAATAGTACATGATCTGAAAAAAAGATGAGTGGAAAGGAAAGATGTCCCCACAAAGCCTCACTTGGATGATTTTTAAAGCTTTGATAATCGACTCTGGCCGAGTCAATGCTGACTTGCTACAGGGAAAAGGGACCTTGAGGGTGACCCTATAGGGCCAAGAAAAACAGCTCCTTATGCTTTCTAAGTTTGTCCGTCTTGACGGGAGCAGACGGCACTACCTCTCTCCCGCAGAGCCCAATCCTTATCCCACAGGGATCTATGACGTTTGATAGTGGTGTTGTTAAAATGATGAATTAGGGAAGACAGCTCTAATCTACCAGACAGACAGTCCTGAAAATGTGGCTGCTTTAATCTGGGGCACCTCCTGAGAACACGCCTCTAAGTCAGGCAGCATCCGGGGTTAAGGCAGTGAGGCAGAAGACAGGGCTTGTTCTGGTCACTGCTTGTGGTCAATGCAATGACAGCAAGTTCTCATTACAAGGCATTTAGGCAAAAGGCTTTAGGCATTCGCTTATTGCCAAGAACACAGAATTGACCCACAGGAGCTGTCCACAAAGCCAGTGTTTGGGGGTGCATTCACTGCAATTAGGAGATGCTGTACCTCCAAGATAGAGGGCCTTGCAGACAGTGAATGGGCTATCAGTCAGGCCCAGGAGCACAGGGGCTTTCTGAGTCTCTTAGGACAAGGCAGCCCTGCCCTCTCTCGTGGTTGCTACTGATAAAGTTCCACCCTCCCTGGGCTGACTCCCAGTTCTAGGCACAAACTGAGCCTTCAGCAAGTCCTCCCACACTACCAGGACCTACGTGTGCTGAACAAACAGGACGTGGGTGTTGGTCAGCATCTCTCTCGGCCCCTTGCCAAGCTCAGTGTCATCATTGGTCAGGAACTCACAGACCTTCAACCTGTTATAGACAAGAGTTTCCCTGCCCCCCTGTTTTTGGTATGTTCATGATACGGACTCGTGGATTGCATTTTATTTTTCAGCTGTCATTGTCTCAAGGCCCTTTCTGTGGCTAGAGCCATGGAAAATTCACACGCTGCCATCAAGTTGGTTCCAACTCATCGAGACCCTGTAGGACAGAGCAGGACTGTCTCATTGGGTGTCCATGGCTTTACTCTTTATGAAAGCCAGCGGGTTTGCACCATCATTAACTTAGAAGTCAGCTGCTGAACCGACCAATCAAGCACCAGAGCTCCTTATTAAATAATACAAAAAACAAACAATTCACTGCCAATGGGTTGGTGTCGACTCATAGGGGCTCCATAGGATAGGGTAGAACTTGCCCCTGAGAGTTTCTGAGCTCCAGCTCTTGTAGGAGTAGGAAGTACAGTCTCCCCCTCAGAGCTGGATAGTAGTTTGAACTGCTGACCTTGGGAATAAGAGCCCACTGTGGAGCAAGCAGTTCAGTGCAGGGTTACTAACCAAAAGTTTAGAGCTTAGAAGACACCAGAAGGACCTCAGAAGAAAGCAGCCACTGGACACCCCAGGGATGACACCTCTAGCCTGCAATCCCCAAACAGGATCGCCAGGATGCCAGCTGGTCTCAGTGGTTTGGATTGAAAGGACCCATGACGCTGTTGGGTCAACAAGAGATGCTCCGTATAGGCTTCTCCCTCATGGTCCATCACTGCCTTCCTGCTTCTGCGCTCACCCTCCTCCAACAAAATGTCCTGCTTCTTCATCAGGTATTGAATTGATGAGCTAAGCAAAGGAATGTGAAGGTTAGGCTATGGCCCTTACGATGGCCTTAAATCTTCCATCTGAAACTTCTCAAATGATTGCCCTCTATATAAAGTGTTCACCTTAAAATATGACAAGCCTATAAATATAGGCACATAGATCTACTTCCCCATCCTCATATATAAATATATTTGCATATATACATGTCTTTGTCTAGACCTCTATAAATGCCCTCTGCCTCCCACCTCTTTCCTTTATTTCCCTTGACTTTCCTCCTGTCCCACCATCATGCTCAGTCCCCACCAGGGTTTCAGCAATTCCTCTTGGTTACATTACCCTTGATCATGCCCTACCAGGCCTCCCACACCCTCCTCACCACCAATTTGGATCACTTGTTGTTCCCTTGTCCCTGGGTGTGATAACACCACTTCCTTTCCCCCCACCTCCCCCTCTCCCATGTCCCCCTGGAACTGTCGATCCCGTTGTTTTCTCCTCCAGATTATTCATCCAGCCTATATTATTTAGACAGCCCTGCAGAGATAATAACATGCACAAAAACAAGACAGAGCAAAACCAAGCAACAATATACTACAACAGCAACAAACCAATGATTAAAAAAAACCACAAGAAAGAAAAGCTTGTAGTTCAAGGATCGTTTGTTGGCCTTTAGGAGTATTTTCCAATTCAGTCTGTTGGGGCACCACACCCTGGCCCCAAAGTCCACCTTCAGCATTCCTTGGGGACCTTGCCGCTCCATTCCCTTGCTGCTCTGTTGCACCCCCTTAGTGTTTTGCCTCAGTGTGGCAGGATCAGATCGGGTGCAATTCCCATACTGTGTCTCCGGTGTTGTCCTCTGTAGAGCTATGAGTCAGTGAGGGGCGTTGTCTCATAGTGGGGCTGTCCATGTGGTCCTCTCTGTGAACTGGCTGCTCTAATTGGGGTCATCGTCCTCAAGGCCTGGTGGGCCAGGATATGCTCCACTTTCTGCTCCTCCCCCTTCATCAGCACCCTTGTACTCCGATCATATATGTCCCTCTCCTGGAGCTGCAGATTCAATGCAGTCTTTTGAAATAAATTCTTCTGAGGGGAGGTGGCAGGTGTTCACTTAGTAGTTGGGATTGGGGGAGGCCCCCCAGACCTCTCCACTGGTTCCTTACTCCACGCTGGCATGTTGCATTCACACCTTGGAGCACTGGGTTGAGTCTGGTTCCCCTTTTCCCTTGGAGATATAAACAATACCCTCCCCTTGGGTGGGTTAGTGTCCTGTGCCCCCGCTACCCATTTCTTTTTTATTATTATTTTTCCTTCCCGCACTTCCTGTTTCAGTTGTGTACCATGTGTATCCCTGTCTTCGATCTGGTCCATGCCATATTACCTGGTCCTCACCCCCAGAAATGTTTGTATATAGATTTTTCCCTATGCCCCTTTTGCATTTTTTTTTATATGCTTACCTCAGCGGACTCATGTTGTCCTTGTCCTTTTGTGCTCGAGTTACTTCGCTTAGTATGATTTCCTCCAGTTCTTCCCATGCAGTGATGTGCTTCATACGTTCATCACTGCTTTTTAGCGATATGTAGTACTCCATTGTATGTATGTACCACAGCTTCTTAATCCACTCGCCAGTCGATGGAAATTTGGGTTGCTTCCAACTCCTTGCAATTGTGAACTGTGCCACAATAGTTGTATGGTAACTCAATTTCCATCTGTTTTAGATATTGCCAGATAGATTTCCACAGTGGTTGTACATACTTACAAGTCCACCAGCACTGGATGAGATTTCCTGTCTCCCCACAGCTCCTCCAACACTTGTTGCCTTCTGATTTTTTTATTAGGCTAACTTTGAGGGTGTTAGGTGGTCCCTCATTGTAGTTTTAATTTGCATTTCTCTTATGTCTAAAGATCAGGAACATTTTCTCATGTTTATTGGCCTTTAGGATTTCTGCCCCTGTGAAACTTCTGTTCAGGTCCTTTGCCCACCTCTCAAATGAGCAATTAGTTTTTTTTCTTTTTGGAAGCTAGCAGAGTATTATAGATTTTAGTAATAAGGCCTTTGTCTGATGTGTCATTGCTAAAGATGTTTTCCCTGTCCATGGGCTATCTTACTCTCTTGGTGAAGTCTTTGCATGTACACAGGTGTTCTAGCTTCAGTATATCCCATTTGTCAATTTGTGCTTCCTCTGTGTTTGTGTCCTTCCCTATTTCTGATAGCTTATGTATTTGTAGGCTTAGCATTAAGGTAGGCCTCCACTCAAGTACTCCCTCAATGCAAGAATACTTTCTTCTATTAAATTGGCACTCTATGATGCTCATCTTCCAGACACAACCGCTGTAGACAAAGCGGGTGCATAAGCAAATATGGTGAAGAAAGCTGATGGTGCCTGTCTGTCAAAAGAGATAGCGTCTGGGGTCTTAAAGGCATGAAGGTAAACAAATGGTCATCTAGCTCAGAAGCAACAACATCCACATGGAAGAAGCACACCAGTACTATCATGAGGTGTTGAAGGGATCAGGTATCAGGCATCATCAGAACAAAACATCTTGTCATAGTGAATGAGGGAGTGCGGAGTGGAGACCCAAAGCCCATTTGTAGGCCACTGGAGATCCCCTTGCAGAAGGGTCTTGGGGAGGACAGGAGTCAGACATGGTGCGATGTAGCAATGATGAAAAATACAACTTTCCTCTAGTTCCTAAATGCTTCCTCCCTCCCCGCTGTCATGATCCCAATTCTACCTTGCAAGTCTGGCTAGACCAGAGGATGCACACTGGTACAGATAGGAACCAGAAACATAGGGAATCCAGGGTGGATGATCTCTTCAGGACCAGTGGTATGAGTGGCGATACTGGGAACATAGAGGGAGGGGGTGCTGGAAAGGGGGACCCGATTAGAAGAATCTATATGTGACCTCCTCCCTGGGGGATGGACAACAGAAAAGTGGATGAAGGGAGATGTCAGACAGGGCAAGATATGACAAAATAATAATTTATAAATTATCAAGTGTTCATGAGGGAGGAGTAGGGAGGGAGGGGAAAAATGAGGAGCTGATTCCAGGTGCTTAAGTGTAGAGCAAATGTTTTGAGAATAATGAGGGCAATGAGTGTACGAAAGTGCTTTACACAATTGATGTATGTATGGATTGTGATAAGTTGTATGAGGCCCTAATAAAACGACTAAAAAAATATGATGAGCATCTCCAAAAATTGTTTTTAACATCAAGTTCACAATACAGGATTCTAGTAAGAAAACAAGAGTTTTCAAAGTTCGTGAATGTTTGACATGGAATGAATGTCACTTAAGGTTATTTTGCAACTTTGAAACTCTTGCTTCGGTAATGTTCACGTGTTCAGTGATTCTCAGAGTTGCCCTGGGAATCATGGGTATCAAAACAAATAAAAATGTCCCATGGAAACCAGAAGTTTTACTAGTTTCTTATTTGGACCGAAGTGAAAATGTTGCCATTGTGTGTGTTACAGCTGTTGTGTGCATGACCTAAGCTGTCCACACAAGCAAATGTACTCCGTTTGCTTTTCTTCTTCAAAGGGAAAGGTGACGATGTACGACACAAAACCCACCTGTGGGTGTCTGACTGGTCCTATGCCAACCCTGGGCACAGGCTTTGGTTGAGTTCAGCAGCTTCTGAAGTTTCCAACTACTACTAGACTCGGATCTGGCTGCAGGCCATGGAGACCGCCTATGTGCTGCCCACAAAACACAAATCACCAACAGACCCGTGGTCGCCTGGTCAATCCTGATTCCGCTCATAGGCAGCCTGGAGGACAGGGTAGCGCCCTCCTATAGGGTTTCAACGGCTGAGGATCTTTATGGAAGCAGACTGCCTCATCTTGCTCCTGTGGAATGGCTGACCTTTGGGTCCAAAGGTGAGCACTTTAACCTCTGTGCCATGAGGGATCCTCCCACCATCCCCACCCTCCTGAAAACAACTGCCCTTTACCCTTGACGTGAGGCAGATGGTGGGTGGACTCTCAGACTTGGGTCCCTGCTGAACTTCAGGACGCCCTGGATGCCTTGGGTCATCTGCTTCCATCGAGGGAGGAGTGAGTGAGGAAGCACTGGTCTGAAGGATCTGCAGTCAGAGAAAGCAGGAAGACAACCTTTGCTTCCCTCTCCATTTTCCAGAACGTTCATTGACAGATGCCGCCTCCCCACTGGCGACTGGGTTTTATTTTCCACCTCGATGGAAAGGTTCTAACAGTCAAAAATCAAGTCAAACTGTGGTTTGTCTCAGAGTTTACACAATAGATGCATTCTCCTCAAATTCTCAAGCATTCTGTGTATCTACTTATGTCTTGATGCAGTGTGTGCATGTACCTGTATTGAGCTGGTCGCCCCCATTTTTTGGCCTCTACCCACAATCCCTTGTCTGTTGTTCCTGAGATTGACCCTTCAGTCTTGCAAGCACAAAGGCTCTTTCCTCCTCTGACCTTCTGCCTGACCCACAGGACCCTGAGCAGCTGAACATGGCAGATAGGAAGCCCCGCCTCGGCCTCCTGCTTATCTGTCCACCCTTCCCAGTCGCTTACAAGGCTCTCTTGGGAACAGGAACCTTCTCCCACCTGCAGCCTTTGAGGTCAGCTGGCTGCTTAACATACAACAGCAGAATGGGCCCTGATCTCAAACACAAGAACCCAGTTCCCTTCCCCGGCACACACCCAACTCACAGCCCCTTCGCACACAGTGACAGCGTAAAGGACTATGCCAAAGGAGAGCAGGAAGTCCCAAAGAAGCCCCCAGGGCCTTGAAGATTATATGTGAAAGGGCTGAGGCACAGGCAACAAGCCTCCACCTCTCCACGCCCACCCACCAGGGGTCAAACGAAGTGGAGAGGACTGGCACCCAGTGAGAATGGTTGTCGTGGGGAGAAGAGAAGGGCTGCAGGGCTCAAGGTGCTGGACTTCCTACTTGGTTCTGGAATGACTCAGCACTTGAAGCAGAGTGAAACTATGCTTTGATTTCAAAGTAAACACCAAACAATCAACAGAGAGCTAGCGGGAAGAAGTGTTGTGCAAACGATGCCGGCCCGTCTTGCACGCACGGTCCGGGGTCTTGTTGAGAACTCATTTTGCTTTGCTCGGATTTCACCCACCAAGTCCTGCAGGTGACAAGAGGCGGGGTGAGTGTGAAGAGGCAAGCCTGACGCTCAATTTGCAACCGGGTCTAAGTGTTTCGAGTGTGAGGAATGAAATGACAAGTGTGTGCAATAGCTTATGTCCGAGCCTCTGACCTTGGCAAACGCGCTTCCCTGATGACCTTAAAGGCCCCGTTTGCAGTAAGGCTTGTCAGATTCCTCACAGTTCTCTGCCAGGACGGGGTGGGACCCAGTGAATCAGCTCTCAGACTGGACCCCGGACCACGCTGCAACACCACCAAGTACCTGTGGGTGGGCCCCACGTACAGCCGTCTTGAGTCTGCTCCCCCAAAGGGTGGTCCTTCCTGAAGCCCCCACCCCTCCACCCTCCAGACCTACCGCCTGGCAGGCCCTGGAAGAATGTGCTGGCAATGACGCAAGGGCTGTTTGTGCGGGGTGGGGCTGGTCTCAGGTCACATGGGGAGGGCACAACCAGGGTTTAGGTGGGGGCCCCTCTTGTGGAACTCCAAGGGCAGCCCTGCTCAGGAGGCATGTGCACAGGGCAGGGATTCAACAAGGACAGGGAGCTCCAAGTCCGGCATCGAGGAAGGGGTAGAACGGGGACCCTAACTTCTGCTGTGCCCCGCCACCCCCATCGCACTGGAAGATGCTAACACAGCCAAAGAGCTCCTGCAGAGCGGGCGGTTTGTTTCCATTTATTCCTGAATTATGCCGTGTCCAAGGGGCAGTATTGTTTGCTTGAGTTTCAGTTTTGGTATTTAGTAGCCACTCACAGGTCTGTCTACCCGTCAGGAGCGAAGATCTCACCGTTAGACCTCCAAGCACAGGAAATGCTTCAGGAAGGTTGTGAGAGACTTCTATGATCTTTTCATTTCCCCCATTTTCCCACAAGGGTTCACAAGTTCCCGCCTATCAGGTGCAGCACAATCTAGCTTCAGCTCAGACTTGGGAGTGTTTCCTGTGTGCAGCTTAGGAGCAGAATCTTTTTGCCTACCACGTTTAAACCCCCAAGCAAAAGCCATTTTCATTTTGTATCTTGAGAGAAACAGAAAATGGCAGGTGTCCTGCTGTTAAAATCTGGCACACAGGGCCCAGCTCCCTGTCCCGGACACACAGCCTCGCTGTAGCACACGCACAGCATGGATTCAGCGTGTTCCAGCAGCTACAGAATGGTGGCGGGTAACGGGAATGAAAAGTTCCTGGAATTTTCCACGGATATTTTTGAAGCCCTCTCAGAGACTCGTTTCAGGGGTCAGTTTCTCAGCGTCTTTTACCGAGAGAAGAAATCCTCTGGTCAGACGTCGAGGCCACGCTGGGGAGATTCATGAAGGTTAGTGAGGCTGAGCAGGTGGCTTCCCCGAGCACTGGTGCTCAGGGCACTCAAGGACATCTTAGGGGATGTGAAGGAGCTCTGCTGGTGGAGCGGTGATCTGTGGGTGGCTACCTGAACGGTCAGCAGTTCAAAACCATCTGTAGTTCTGTGGGAAAACCACAAAGCTTTCTACTTTCTATTGTAAGATTTAGTCTCAGAAACCCACAGGCGAAGTTCTACCCAGTCCTATAGGGTCGCTATGAGTCGGAAATAACTGGACGGCAGCGAGTACCCCCCACCCCCACCCCCCCATCCCCAGGGCAGAAGGGTGTATGAGGAATTCTGGGAATTTCTGTTCCTTGCACGTTTTGTTCCCACAAGACGGGGTCCAGTACAAAGGGTTCTGGGAACTGTAGTCCCAAGAACATAGCGCCGAGCAGCAAACAACTTCCATGTGTGTCCTCCCACTGCCCTGTGTCATTGTGAGCCCAGGCAGGGAGCTGTCAGTGTTCTGGATTATAAGCTGACTTCATCTTGTGGCCACGCGATGCGAAGGGTTGGGGAAGGAAAGCTCAACAAGGGAAACAAGAGAAGGCGGGGAAGGAGGAGAGCAGAGCCCAGTCCTGCCATGGAGTCTGTGGCCATCTGCCTGTCCGTAAAGCAGCTTTCCAGAGCATGCCCACTCAACTTCTGCACTCTCTGTCACGCGTTTCAGTGTTTGCAGAGGGCATATTTTATATGCAGACATTTTACAATGAAGCGGAAGCAACACTGAGGAACATATCCGATGGCTGAGCAATGTGTCACCATTAATTATTGTTATTAAAGGATCCTTGATGGCCCAGGGGCTAAGCTCTCAGCTACATCCAGGGCCTCAGGCTGAGAGCCTCTGTGAGGGAGGAGACTGAGGCAGCCAGCCCCTGTAAGGTAGGTGACAGCCTCTGAGACCCTGCAGGGCAATTATGAGTCGGCGTTGACCCCATGGCCATGGGTCTTTTGATTTTCTCAGAAGCGCTCCAGCACTCTTCACAAACAGACAGGAAGGTTACGTTACCGCTTTCTCTCCTTGTTCTCGCTCCAGGATGTCGACCTAATTGTTTGGCGCGGGTCCAGACGAGGCAGCCCCTATCTCCTCTCTAGCCCCTCAGGAAGATAAAACTTCAAGGCCCCCACTTCCAGCCTCTCCGGAAGATAAGTGACCTATTGAAGTATGCAACTTCTGCCCCAACATTCCAAGGAGCTTATCTCCCCAGACTAAGGTTGTGCAACCCCTTCCCCGGGATCCCAGGAAGCAACTTCTCTTCCCAGGTCAGTTTGTAGAGTCCCTGTCCCAGCACTCCAGGGAGTAGGTTGGCAAACAACAAAGGCGCTTCCCACAGATTGGATCCTGACTCAAGGTCCCGCAGCTGCAAGCAAAAAAAAATCTCCCTTTCTGTTGTCAACATACACCTCCTTAGCGGGACCCCTATATATCTCTCACCGACAAGCTGCGATTTCCCTGGCCTGACTCTTTCGGAATCCACCCAGGAGCTCAAGATGCTCCTGTCCCTTTCCTCCTGCTCTCCCTTCCCTCCAGGAGCTCTTTCCCTCCCCTAAGAAAGCCACTCTTAACCTCACGTTGTCTCAATTCTATCTCCGTTCAGTGTCTCAGTGTTGACCTCTCACTAATCAGAGTTATCACTGCTCCTCATTTATCCCCGCCACACTTCTCAGCGGCAGAAGCATGTCGGTAAAACATTTTAAAAAACCCTTACTCTGGACACATGGCTCTGATGGTTAAAAGTATTTTGAGGAGGGGTGGAGTTGAATTATTATCTCCCATTAGTAGTACATACCTGAGAAAAATACATAAATATGGTAGAGATTTTGGTAGACTCTTAAACCCCAAAATAAACTATTATTGGAAATTGCATTGTTGAAGAGATGTAAACACAAAAGAAAACCCACTCTCATCGAGAGGACTCCAGCTCACGGTGACCCTATAGGCAGAGGAGAACTGCTTCGGATGGTTTCCCAGGCTAGAAAGCTTTAGGGGAGTAGCCAGCCTCGCCCTTTTCACACGGAGCGGTTCATGGGTTTGAACTGTCCACCTTGTGGTCAGCAGTCTAGCTTTCCCGTGTCACCAGTCTCCGATGAGATGGAGCTTTTACAAATGTAGTCCAAACACTCTGGGTGAGCTCTGTGGTGCTAGAAGGCAGACGGGCTAGACAAAGGCAGTGTCCGGTCTGACCACTGCGCTCTCCAGGTGCTCAGCACCCGTGCACAGAAAGGCCGGGCCTCTTGGAGGGACTGTTCAATACATCCACTTTCATTTCGTGGGAAGCAAAGTCTAGAAGCTACTTGTGCTTTCGGAGAATTGGCTGTCCTGCTATTTGAGTCACTTTACCTCCTGGCTGTCTGGGGAGTTTTTACCTTATCTCAACACATTGTGATGAAACTGGGACAATTTAGAATTATCTCACGTACTGTATGAATCATGTCTTCTATTGGCAAGGCCGGGCCTGTCCCATCACTCATGAGAATCAGACCCATTTTCTTTCAGAAACAGTGTAGTTTCGGTCTGAATGGGAGGCAAACCGTTTTGTTGCTCTTCTTGATATGCCATCAAAGCAATTCCGACCGACAGGCCCATGTGAGGGGGCAGCAGCCTCACAGGGTTCCCCGGCTGAGTCTTCACGGGCACGGGCTGCCAGGGCATCCGCTTGAGGAGTGGCTGTCGGGCTCAAAACCACTGAGCTTTCTATTGGCTGCGAAGCTCACAAAACCAGGGATCCTGGAGACCATTTTACCGGGGTGCAACACCGGGTGAATGTTGGCTTTTAAAAACTCTGATCAGGGGGCTTCAGAAAGTCTTTGGGAAACGGCAGTATCTTTTCATTCTATTTTGCCACATACCGTCCGAAACCCCTCATGCTTGCACCCGGATGGCAACACCCGATGCTTTGTGGGAAGAGGACCATCGTTTATCAGAACTGAAACTCACTGATGAATGGACAAGCTTCCGGACTTAGGGTGGTTTAAGGAGCAACATGCAAGCTGGCTCAGCCTGCCAGGGCCGGTGGCAGACGGGTCTGCAGAATCCCAGGGTTTGATACTTTCAGTGAAATCTCCTAACATTTCCTGTTCCCTACCACTTGAATGTTGGTGTTGGCAAAGGCTAGTCGACACGTTTGGCTGCCAGAACCAACAGACCTGTCCTGGAAGAACAGGCAGTACGTCAAGCATGTTAATAGGGGAGATTAGGCCCTGGTGAAGGACATCATGCTTGGCAGGCAAAGCAGAATGGCGGCAAAATAAGGAAGACACTCAACAAGGTGCCAGGCACAGTGACTGCCACAGTGGGCTCTACCCACTTTGAGGGCAGCTCAGGGCTGGGCAGTTTCCTCCTGACATACCCGGAGTCAGCGTTGAGTATGGTGACAGCTCACTGTAAAGACCACAGTCCTCGCAACAGGACCAACAGGTCACATCACGATAAGTGGAGAAAACAGTGACGGTGTCAGGGATTTCGTCTTGCTTGGATCCACCATCAATAATCACAGCGGTAGGAGATCAAACCCTTAAGATCCCCTGAAGGCTGCTGTCTTTTGATCCTCAACAGTTTCGAGTCCTCAGCTCATTAAACAAAGCTGTGTTGTATCTGCCTTTAGCAGGTTGTTAGCCTTTCTCCAACCTTGACGCCACGTTCTTCACATAGGCCAGTCTCTCAAGGTGCTGTCATCTGCATGCTAACGAGGGAAAGGATACAACCCTTGTGCACACACTGCCTAATTTCAAACCATGAAACAGCCCATTTTGTTCAAACTGCCATCTGGACTTTAGACCCGCTCCACAAGAGCACAAGGAAAGGCTCTCAAGTTGCCTCCGTTCCCCATGGTTTCCCTAACTCGGATGATCCTCACCGGTTAATGGCCTCGCGATGTCAATCAAACAGCAGTCTTGCTATTCTCTGCTTCCAGCCCAGGTCCCTCTGACACCGGCAACGCTATCCCTTGAGTCCACAACCTTCTGGATTTGGCTTAGGCCTCCCAGTTCCCTGCCGGTGTCTTCTTGGCAATTGTTCATGATCTCTGCACAGCAAAACTGCCTGGGCGAGATGTTAGTGACACATTGTGTGGAGTCCTTTCTTTAGAATGGGCATAAACAGGAGGAACTGATGCTCTGATGAGTGCTCCCACATAGCTGAACTGGGAAAGCCTTCCCACTGCTCCTGGGTCCATTCAGACTCACAGCAACCCTACAGGGCCGAGAACCGCCCCTTTGGGATTCTACACGTCCTAATGGGCAAGGCATGCTGCCCTCCTTCTCCATAAGTGGAAGAAACGCTAGTCAGGCAAAGGACAACTCTTGTAGGATCCACTCACATGAAATATCTGCAACAGGCCCATGGCTAGAGACTAAACTTGACTTTGGGGAGGAGGGGTAGGTTGAGAGGCACGGCTGGTCATGGGGAAGTCTGCGGGGGCCCACCCAGAGGGCCCACCCACCCAGAGGGCCCACCCACCCATCATTCCGTGGTGGCCAGACCTGGCCATCCCGTGGACCGGGAATGGCCTGGGAAACCCTACGGGACCTTCTCCCCTCTGTCTGACTCCACTGCACCTAATGGGCAGGCGCCACTTGCAGAGCTTCTCCCCCCGAGGGGGAGAAGGCCGGGCTGGGCCAGTGGTGGGGTTGCCCGACACGGCGAAGGCAAAGATGACTGAACTGCCAGGGTCAAACACGCTGGAATGGCAAGTGCGCAAGCGCACGGTTGTTTACTCGCCCCCGCCCCGCCCTCCAAGAAAAGCCCAAGCCAAGCATGTTCCTTTGGGGGTGATGAAAGGTTTTTGAACTGGGTAGCGATGGTAGCTGCACATCACTGGACGTGGAACTAAGAGGAACTGAGCTGTTCCTAAGGACACCATTATGGGAGGTGACGTTCACCTCCATGAAAGCCACCCACCGTGGGAAGCTGTGTCATCTTTCCGTGGAGCTGCAGTTCCGGTCAGAGTAGTAGCATGTATGCACATAGTCAGAGCCTACTGATGCTTCAAGCCTATGAGTGGACGTCTGCTCCAGAGAACCCCATTTCAAATCCACCAGGAGAGGCACGGTTTTGTTCAGGCACAAGTTTATTAAAAGAAAAGTAAAGGGGTCTCCTGCAAGGTCATCTCCCCTATGTGCCCACGCCCTTTTATTACATTTGAGGGAGTAGGGTTCAGTGACAAAGATGGCAGAGGAAGGGGGTGCTTGCCGCTGGTGATAAAAATCCACCCTCTGTCATAATACAAACCCAGCCCCAAAGGGGCTCCCAGGCTGACATGGCTGGTGTGCACTGGGCACTGAGAGGCTAAGTAACGTACCTCACCCCCTCGAGGATCCCCGTGTCAAAGAGTAGCAGGATGGGGTCAAGAACAGTGACCACATCCAGCTGCCCCCAGGAGAGGTGGGCGCGCCCAGGGGACTCCAGGGGTGGCAGAGGCGAGTCTTCCAAGATCAGATTCCCAGGGAACTGTGGCTCCTTCACCTCGGCATTCGCCCATCAGGGAGGTGCTGCTCCCTTTCCGGAGGAAGGAGGGACTTGGACCACTTAGGGCTCTGAGGACGGGCATTGGGAAGCCGGTGGACGGCAGTTAGAACTTCCTCAACACCCTCCCAGGTGTTCAGGTCACTGGGGCCCCTGTCAGAGACAGGACGTTTCTCTCCTGTAGGCCATCTTTCCCAGATCCCTAAGGGGTGCTGCTCAGTAAGCAGGGATTCTGAATGCCAGAGACCAGGGCATGGCGAGCTTGCAGGAGAGTGTGGTGGGGACCGTCCGAGGATCCTAAGACTGAGTTTTGTCGTGAGACACATCAAATGGAAGGCACTCTCTGAAGGGAAGTTCAGGAGAAGGGACAGGACGGTGCATTTTGCTTTGCTCTGTTTTTTGTCTAATGCAGGAGAGGGAGGGAGACAGAGACATCACAGGCCTGTGGTCCCCGAGACCGTTGTGCTGGCTTCTCAGCCTGTCCCTTGGTGGGCGTCCGAGGGTGTCGCTAGTCTTCTGCTGTGTAATAGCGGTACATCAGGGCCACCATCAGGGCGGAGATGGCGGGGATCACCCAGTTGGTCCACCAACTGCAAAGACACAGCAGGCAGTGAGGACTTGAGATGGGACATTCCCAAAACCGCTTCCCTCTTGCCTGATGAAAAGACCACACTGAGCTTCCAAAAGCCATTTGTGCGGGCGCATGCCCTCCTATCCTGGCAACAGCGCGGTCCTGCTGCCAGAACGAGAAAGCAAAGGAGCTACCCAGTCTGTCCTGAAGGAGTCCCACTAGTTCCACCAACTTTCCACCAACCCACGAGTCATTCTCGATACCACCTATGAGAACTGGCTTATCCAACGATCACACACTCTCGGTAAAATCTTAAGCAAAGATTTCTTCCCTCCAACCCGAGACCAGAAGGGCTGGATGCTGCCCAGCCCCACTACCAACCACTGTACCAGAAGGTCCTGATAGAGTAGGAGGAAATGTGTAATAAAACTCAGAATCATGAAAGAAGACCAGGCTTACGGGTTGGAGAGACTGGTGAGCCCTCAAGACTGCCCCTTAAACACCCTTCAAGCCTGAAACGGACCTCTCGTCCCAGTGGTTCAGAGTTCAGCTGAAGGAGCAGACAGCAGCTTCAGGGAGGTGTGTGTTATCAACAACAACCAGCCCTGAGAGACTAAAGGGTAGTGTTTGCTGGGGTGGGGCTGGGGGCTCAGTGGGAGGGCAGGGGAGGGGAGAATGATGAATGGAAATGGGAAACCCAGGGAGGGCATGGCAGAGTGCTGCTTTCTCCTGGTGACTACGATCTATGTCACTGAACAAAAGGGCCTGAGTTCCTGAAAGGAAAACCAAGTCACAATTTAAGAAACGTGACTATCCCGCATTGTACGCTAGTAGCATACAGGGACTGAGGAATGAACAGGACCACGGGGTGAGAGTCTCAGGAGTCAAGTGGGGCTCAGAGGCGAGGTGTGTGTGCCGGGCTGTACATCCAGGAGCCAGAGGCAGGTGTCTCCAAGCACGTCCTCCATTCCACAGCACCAGCTTCCCCAAGCTTGGCTGTCACGGTCCCTGTCAATCCACCCTCAGTGCACACTGCTCAGCCCCTGGGCATGGGACTGAGATCTCCTACAAATTGTGGCTGCGTCAGGGACAGAGCTGGGATAGAATGCCTCTGGTTTACATGCAAACCTATACTGCCTTACAAAGGAGAAACCGATGCATAGGTTTTAGAATCTGAATAAAGGCAGATGCACACATATGCACACATATTTAGTCCCACCAACTTTCTATTCTTTATTACTCTTCCTGTGATATCCCAAGTGAACAGTCGAGCTTACTCTGCAGGTTTAAGTTTCACAAGGATTGCAGGTATCTTTTCCAGGCAGCGGGAGTCTATAGGAAATCCCTTCCAACCTCTATTTAGGAGAAACCTCTGGGGTCAGAAAGCAATGGGGAGTCCAGGGGGTTGGTCCTGCCTGGAGGCAGGGGAGGCAGCAAACGGAGGTCTGGGAGACAGCACAGAACAGGCACCCGTGGAACACACCTTGGAGCTGAGATCCACATCAAGGGCCAATGGCTGTTACATAAGCCCACACAGGGAGCGGCCAGAATGGGAGAAACCCAACACCCACAACACTGGGATTACCGGCTCGGATTTAGGATCAATTTACAAAGGGACAAAGGAAAATAGGCCCAGTGAGGGAAATGCAATCCCGCCAATTACAGAAACCAGACACACATCATGTGAGGCAGGAGGTTGCTGGCCTGGAGATTAAGAGAGTGAGCAGGCCAAGGAGTGACCCCCTGAAGGGCACCATGGGACAGGAGGCAGGCTTTGTCCTAAGGAACATTTGTGTAGGGTGTGGGGGGAGGAAGATGGATTGAGCTCACGATGGCCCAGCACACGGAGGTGAGGTGCCCCTACTGGGCCAGCACCCAGGCTGCGGCGTGGCCCTATGTGGTGTGTACACAGGACTTACCTGGATTCGGAGTCGATAGTGGTGATAAGACTCTCCTGAAACACAAAACCAGGGCAGTGTCACGTCAAAGGGCAGTGTGACGGTGCTCCAGCTGCCACTGAGCACAGGCCTGCACCACCCACGATGGCAGGTCATCTGAAGAAGGGGGCCTGGCTGGGCAAAGTTCCTCTCAATAAAATGCCCAACTTGACAACTTCATTTTCTAGAAGAAACGTTTCTTCAAATACCCAGATTTAAGTTACCTAACCACATGACTTAACCTTGATATTTGAAAGAAAATGTTAGAAAACAAACTGTCTAACGTATACTGCATATAATATAACCCACAGCCATGGAGTTGATTCTGTCTCAGAGACGCTAATATATTCTAGCATAATAGTTTCTGTGGTTTTTAACACTGAAACTGAAAATATAAATGCATTAAAACACACACACAAAATCATTATCCTCTTCAAATGCATGGATGGAATGTTCTAGAAAAACCTTCTAAGAAGCAAAAGTGTGCAGGACTCGTATTCAGAGACATCAGCCAAAAAAGAGACAAATAAGGCTGCTGGTCAGTGGCGACCCTCCAGGCCCCCTGCCCTTTTACTAGGTGCTGCAGTCCTGGTGGGGGCTCATCCCATGCCTTACCTGTCAGAGCCCCCTTCAGAAGGTCGCTTTACCTCCAGGGCCTTCTCAGAGAGACCCTTCTCGGGAACCACACACACTTCCACACACAGCTGAGCAAAGGTCTGTGCAGCATGTTAGGAAGCGTGTTTGTGAGGTGCCACACCAGCCCGAGTATTAGCAGCCCCCCACACGGAGGAGGCCAGAAGAAGGTAGCATAGAGGCTTCCAGCCCCCTCTCTGCTGCATCCAAAGGGAGGTTACAAATGCAAAGCCATCAGCTGTTAGGTGGGAGCCAAGCTACACTCTGCAAAGCCAGATTCCAGAGCCCCCTGGAAGGGCGGCCCCTCTCAGGGAAGAGCCAGCCAAGCAGCCTGAGGCCACCGACCTGGGAGCTTGTTCCTCTAGGGTTCCTGATTGGTGGGGAGAGAAAGGGGTCGTTTAAAGTAAGTACCATTTTTACCGAGGTTAAAGCTTACAGGCTAGAGAAAAAATCCATCACTTACAAGACTGTGGTTTCAAATTTTGCACTGTGCATAGTATAAGAATTACTAGAAATAACCAAAATATTCACAATTTTGATTTAGCTACTAGGAGGTGTGGTCAGTTGTGAAACAGAAGAGAAACAGCTCCCTTCAGTGAGGCACCACGACTGCCAGATAGAGGTAAAGGCCCTGGGTAGACAGGCAGTGAACATGCTCAGCCACTAACACAGCGGGTCTCAACCTGGGGGTAGAACGACCCTCTCACAGGGGTCGCCTAAAACCATATTTCTGATGGTCTTAGGAACTGAGACATCGCTCCTCTATCCATCTCCAGGAGGGTCCACCCTCATGCAGATACACCCACATACAGGGTACCCCAACATGAGGAACTGCATTCAAGGGTCGCGGCATGAGGAAAGTGGGGAACCACTGTGCTAACAGAAGGTTGGAAGTCCGAGGACACCAGCTGTGTCTCAGAAGAAAGGCCTGGCGCTCCCCACCCTAAAGGCTGAGAACTTGCTCCGACAGGTGAGCGAGCAGCCGCATGGTCGGGGTTGGCTCCACAGAACTGGTGTTTCAGGGCATAAAGCTCCAACAGTTAATGGGGCAGACCAAGCATGCATCCCATTACCAGGCTGAAGCAGGCGCCCACACGCCCCATCACACAGGTCACAACCCCCTACGGGCACTCCGTGGGTTCGCCTCCCTGCTCTTTGTAGTTACCTAAAACACTGCTGGCATGCCACCAACACCAACAATGACCACCAGCACAGTGTGCACAACCACGATCCTCACCACTGTCACCAACACCATCACTAAGAGCACCATTGCCACCAACATTCGCACCGCCATCACCAACGCCACCAGTATCACCACTGCCATTGCCAACACCATTACTGACATCACCGAAGTCACCCACATCATCACCACCACCACCAGTGGCATGACCACCATCACTAAGAGCACCACTGCCACCATCACCATCACCTTCACTAACACCACTACTGTCATCACTGCCAACACCGATGATCTAAACAACTGAGCTTTAAGTGCATGTACGCGCATGCGCATGCACACACTTTTCACAGATGCTTATCCACTAGGCTCCAGTGTGAATCTGCTCAAGGAGAGAGAGAGGGCACGGTCCTTAGGGGCTAGCAGTGAAGGGGCCTCAGCTGGCTTCATGCAGCTAAGTTGCCAACCTGCAACCATGAACAAGGAGAAGAAGGCTGGTCTGCCCCACAGGCTGCATCACCTGCTGTCTCTCGCGCCTCGAGGTGTGCGATTTCTATCAGGAGAGACTCATCTAGAAAAGGGTCATTTACTGGCCCGTGGTAGTTTACTGGCATCCTCCTGTCCCACGTTCCGCCCACCACAGCAGAGGATGACGATCCACATCTGAGCGAAACACTCAGAGGTCGGTCCATCGGCAGCATCCTAGAGCGAAAACCATCCACGCTAGAAAGGTAGTCTGATGCCTACAGTTCACGGAGGCCTGCCCTCCCCAGCAAGGGGGCCCAGTGTCTAGTGCAACAAGGGAAGCAGATACAGCAGCGTCTTAGGACACACACGGCATTCCTTGAAGGGGAAGCTAAAGCCCCAGCACGGACCTGGCTCTACGCCACAGGCTCCAAGTATGAACACAGTTAAGTAAGTACCTGGTGTACACGGTCTCAGAGAGGCAGGGTCTGGCCCACGGAACACTGCCACGATGCTCAGAGACAGCTGAACAGACCAGTGGGCTGACCGCACCCACAGGGCCCTTGCTGCTCTCCGATGCTGGCCTTTGCAGTTATGAGACAAGTCAGACCGACAATAGCTCTAAATTTGTGCAGGAGCCTTGCCTTCTGGACACTGCAGGATGATGTGCACCACGGTTGCTCCTGCACTCAGCACCTGCCTCCTGCAGGGCGGACTTGAGGGGAAAGCAACACGCCGCCTCCCTCACAGCTTTCCCTCAGTCGCCTTGGAAAGATCCTATCAGCAAGGATGCCGAGCAGCGGCAGCTGAGGCCATGGCATGATAAAGTCCACTTTCTCTCTCCCTCGAGTGCTGACAGCACCAGTGCTGACCTCAATCCTTCTTGCACAGGGAACGCTGCATGCAAGGTTTTCTCCGCACTGTCTGGCTACGTGGCCTTCATGCTGGGATGCCTAGATTAACTGCTTAGACCAACCGCTACTCCACTGAACTGGTGGCTCTCGCGCAGCCAGCTCAGGGAGGCTTGAGGCAGAACATAAAAATCACCTGTTCTTCCTGCTGTGCATTCTAAGCCAGCCCCTGCCTGCCCAGTCTCTTCATTGCAGCCAGGGGCAGGTGCATCTGCTTGTCCTTGTCCGACTCTCTGGCTCACCACGCCTCATGCCGTCCTCGTCAATCCAGACCAGGACTTTTACCTTCAAGCCTAGGTGTGCCGACCAGTGCACAGAGACGAGCTGGTGAGGCAGAGTTGAAAACCAGGGTTTTCCAATTGATGTTCTGATCCTAGGGAAGAGCACACCCCAAAGTTCTAACTTCTTTTAGTCACCATTAGAGCCACTTATTGAGTATCTGCCATGCTCCAGACAGAGAAAGAGATGCAGAGGACCCGGGTAGTATCCTCGAAGAACTGAGCAGTCAGATGTCAACACAAAGTAAGGGCTGTCTCCTACTTCCTATCCCCGGGTAATGACAAGCCCTCCTTGGGGTGTCCTCGCAGGGCAGCGCACTGCCTGTCCTAACAGAGTGCCCTGCTGCTCAGTCCCACTCAGTGATCATGCTGAGACAGCAGAGCAAACCTAGTCACCCTACCAGGGAGGAACTGGGTGGGCTGCAGGTAGGCTGGCCGGAGCCCTTCGCCTTCAGCTGGATAGTCACACAGTCCACTGATGGCACCTACACCCACACCCAGGGGGGGCATCTGAAATGGTTACTCACCGAAGGCTTCTCTAGCTTTGATCTGTCATCCTGTAATAGAAAAATACGGTGCATTAAAGAACCAAAAACCACCCACAGAGCCGGTTGCTTCTGAAGTACTTGTGGTCAAAGTAGGATGAAAATACTACTCAGTAGCAGGCAACTTGGGGTTCAACTATCTAGGGTACTAAACCCAAAAATCTGTCCAACTAACTGAGCTGCAGAAGTAATGGCAGCCAGAGTGCTGAGAGGTACCGTCCACGCGGAGCCCTGGTCCTGGTGGGGTGGCTGGAGCACACGAGCGCTGCACACACATGACATGAGTGTACGAGGGCTGGGCTCGGAGGGGACCTGCACACCCACCAGTCGCTTTGAGATGTGTCTGTCCAGGCTAATTTTTGTGATCTCCTTGGGGAAGTCAAGTTTAAGGTCCTGAGCTGCCGAAACCTCCCTCGAGCTCAGGCTTCCCACAATCAAAGAAGTCAAAGTTTGAAGCACAAGTAAGCACAGCAGGAAGGCAGCAGGCCGGCAAAATGCCACAGCACCGAGCATCCTACAGGGTAGGCCTCTGGTTCCCTGGAGCCGCTTCTGCAGCACAGAGGGAAACAGAAACGTTTGGGGGAATGAAGTTTACAGATAAATGATTCCTGCCTCCAAACACCAGCCCCTCCCCTCTTCCCAATGGAAGTCATCCTGCAGAATCCCTACTCACACCCGCCCCCACCCCTTCTCACTAAGAGGGGTTCTAGGTGGGGGCAGCCTAGCCTGCCCTTCATTAGTGGCCCCTGAAAGCAGCAGTGTTGCAGGCAGGAAGAAGTCTGCTGGGGCTTGTTTGCTAACACTCTCAGGTTGCTCACTCAGATGAGTCTTTCTGCCTGGGTTTCTCTCTTGCTTTCTCTCCAGCAGGCCCTCAGGACCTAGAGCTTGTTCCTCATAATGGGGAGGGGAAAGGGGCCCCAAGGAGAAATGAAGCTCTTGTAGGTGAAAGGGACAGCTGGTCTCAGGGCCCACCCCTCCACTCTGCATACTTGCAGGACTTGGCTACTTTCTTCCAACTGTCAGTCATACACTACTCCTCACTTACTGTCCTACTATCTCAATATCTAGGGCTTCACTTAATGACAATAGTGAAAAATCTATCCAGCCAGACTACACATGGACGTACACCTGGCCATAAAGGACACTGAGCTGCAAGGCCAGAGGCCTGCTGGCTGTGAAGGTCAAGGTTCTATGTCAACTTGGCTGGGTTGGCAGTTATGTAATGATGTAACTTAGCAATTGGGTGATGACGCAATCTGGCAGTTTATGCAACGATGTAGTCATCCTCCACTTTCACAAAGCAGATTTTTACTCGTGGTTTGGTCCGTGGAGCTTTACCATGTAGCTATGTGGGCAGTGGGCACAGGCCTGATGAACTCTGGTGACAGACAAGTGAAGTTCAACAGAGCCACAGATGGGCCTCCGGTCGGAGTACAGCTCTGAATTCACAGAAAAGTGACATTACGCCGGTGTTTCCCAAAAGCCGGCTCAGGGGCTGGGTGAAGCTGATGTTCTCGGAGGTCTGAGGTGAAGAAGAAAACTGTTGTGCTAGGTTTTGTCCACAGCAGAGCTCACTCACCAACAAAGGTTATTTTTTAAATTTATGATCAGTTTTAGTATCCAAATATCCTCAAACTGATGAAAGCGGAAGATGGTCGCTTAGGGAAAATACGATCAGTTAAAAGTCAGAAGGATAAAGCTATGAAGATCAATATCCCCAGCTTTGGGGAATTTGCTGCCACAAAGCCTGCCCTCGGCACAGCTGTGGCGCGCCCTGCCAGTGAGAAGACAAGGAGCGAGGCATGCTAAGAAGCTTCTGGTCACTTTATTTATGCAAAAGTGGGGCTCCAATTTCAGGAGGAGTTACTTTGACTCTTCTTTTTAAAATCTACCGACTTGGGAAAAAGTCAATCAAGTAAAAAAATTCAGTAAAAAGAGGTCCCCAAAAGCATACTTACTGGATGCAGCTCACCAATGATGTATTCTTTGGACATTTCTCTAGCATCGGTAGAATGCCCAACATCCTCGAAATTCTCAGTAGCATCACCACCAGCTTGTTCCCGTAAGACTTCTTCTCCACCGGGATGCTGCTCGAAGGAGGGCAGAAAATGATGCTTCAGAGGCAAAAGCAGTCACAAGGAAATCGCTAGTTTCCTTACCAAACACGTCAGCTACTGCCTGCACCACACACACAACAGGTGAAGGCAAACCGTCTATACTGCGGATGTGAAGCTCGTGGAAAACAGAACTAAGAGGACACAGAGAACTTTCAGTTGCCTTTCGATGCACAGGAAAGCTGGGTAACGGGCACAGAAGAGCAAAGAACTGAAGGTGCCCTGAACCATGGCGCTGACAGAGATACCCCCGTGCCATCATCGGCTGCCAGGAACAACGACATCTGTGTTGGGAGCACAGCCGGACGCCCCTCAGAGGCGAGACGACGGGGACTTTGGTCTCATGTGTACTTCAGGCTTGTGATCAGCACCTGGACAAGGTCATCGTGCTGGGTAAAGTAAAAGGTCAGTGACAAAGAAGGTGGTCTTCAATGAGATGGATGGACACAAAAGCTGTGGCAAGGGATTCCAACACAGCCACGGCTGCAGGGACCAACAGGCTGGCAGGGCTTCATCCTGCTGTGCATGGGCTGCTCTGGCCCAGAGCCAACAGGAACCCACCCTGGCATAACACACGCTGGAAGTGAACCATGCAGACAGCGCACTGAGTAAGAGAAGCCAGACGCAGAAGGACGCAATACCACGAGACCCCATACATCTAGAACTGCCAGAATCGCCAACACAGAGGTGCTCACTTTGCTCGTGGCTCCCAGGGAGAAATGAGGAGTGTGGTCCTGGGGGTGCTGACGGTCTCCAGCACCTGGGCAAGCTGGAGGGTGGGAAAGGCAGACAGAAGAAGCGAGGTGTTGGCAGAGAATCTGAAATGGACTGACCAGTCTGAGGAGAAATACCAGCAGGATGCTCTGTAGAAGAAAGTATGGCGAGGCCTGAGCCCACTTCCTTTGGCCAGGTCAGCAGGGAAGGCCCATGTCTGACAAGGGCATCACGTGAGGCCAACGAGCCATGAGGGGAACCTGCGACTGACACACGCGCTCCCACAGTGGACTCAAACACACTACCCGTGCGTGGACACCGGGCCAGGCCACGTTTTGTCCCATTACGCAGGTTGAGGCCAAAAGTCAAAGCCAACTTGAGAATAAGTGACTTTCTGTCTGAGAACAACGGGGGCCGGTCCGCGGTGACGCCTGCCCAGCGTGGCAGGCAGGACAGCGGCACTGGGCTGTACTGCTGAAAATGACGACAGTGGCAAATGCTTTCCTGTGCGTTTTCTTTACCAATGAAGTCTGGCATAGACAAAAACACTAACCTAAAACGTTGTATTCCATTTCTTTCTCAAAAATTCAAGAGCACCCTTCTCCAATAACCAGGCGCTGGTGACCCCCACCTGTTATTCCCCCACCTCTATTTCTACTCCGCGGCTGTCAGGTAGATTCTAAACATGGAAGGAGACTGCCACCAGTTCCCCCATGGACCTGCTGATGGCTCGGAATTGTCACCTCGGTGTGCACGTTGTATCCACTGTGTCACCTGGCTCCTTCTCTTTTTCATAAAGCTCTCAAATTAACTCTTCTTAATCTTCACCCCAACCCATCTTCCCTTGAGGCTGGTGCCCAGAGAGTGAGAGACAGGTCACTCTGGGCAGTAATCTGAAGAGACTGTGAAGACAACACTGACGTGGGACACTGACAGTCATTTAAGGCCCTGATGCAATGACTGAAGGAAGCCTCAGTAAGTAAGCAATGGAACATCAATAGCCGGGCACTCTCCAGCTGATGCCCGGTCTCTCCCAGGCTGAGGAGGCTCACGGTCAATGCCAGAACAAGAGTTGAGCACAAACCAAATTGTTTGGGAAGAAAAAGTTGGCTCATTCAAAAAGGTGAACCCAATGTCTAGTTGGAGATGGCCAAGCACCCAAGGCTCTCCTCCAAAATTTGAGGATCAGATCAGACCTGTTTTACCAGCTTGTCAACCCAGAGGCAGTAAGGGAAATTCTTAATGTAACGAAGGGTGCATAATACAGTTTGTCTTAGCAGTTTGTTGTCGCTTTTGATTTCACTTATATTAACTTAATATAAATGAATAGTTGTATGGCTTTAGTCACTGTCTTACAATCACTAAAGCTCTGAAGTGGTCACAGCTCCACATCAGTCCAGGTGAGAAATGTGAGAGACTCGGAGTTAGGATTCTTGTGACTTTGAGGACTCATGGGTCTACTGAGTGCGCACCCGAGTGAGAGGGACACAAACAAGATATGACAAATGAATTATGTCACAGAATTCTAGGAGGAACAAGTCCCTTCTGGGAGTGCCGAGTGGCACCGGAGGAACCCTAACATAATGAACCAGCAAGGAAGCCTTGGTCCTCAGCCACCCCCCCTCCCCGAGTCTGAACCCCAATACCATAACCAGCAAGGAAGCTTCAGTCCTTGGCCATCCCACTTCCTGAGTCTGCTCTGAACGCCACATTCTGAAGTGTTTACCCTTCTACAGAAATAAAATAAAATAAAAATTTTAAAAGCATGGGCTCTAAAAAGAACATGGTAAATTAAGCTTTGCTGGGCACCACATAAAGACGCCCTGGTGGTACAGGCCGCATTCCGTTGCCAACTGCACGGGCAGCAGTGTGAACCCCAGCACCTCCAAGGGAGGAGGTGAGGCTGTCTGCTTCTGTAAAGACTGTCTTGAAAACCCTCAGGGGCAGTGTTTACGCTGTCCTGCAGGTTTGCAGTGAGCTGCAATCAGTGAACAGCAGTGGGTTTCGTTTGGGAGCACCAAATGAAGAGTCCTGGTGGCGCAGAGGGTTGCTGGGCTGCTCACCACAGGGTCGGATGTTCGAACTCATTAACCACCCCGAGGGAAGATGCCGCTGTCTGCTCCCTGGGAAAATGTAAGGCGCAGTTCTGTCCTGTGCGCTGAGGTCACTGTGAATGGGAGACGGAGTCAGCTTACAGACAGTGGGTTTGGGCTTGGGGCACTACATCTCCAAAATGACTTCAGTGGCAACCACAGTCCTCCACACAATCATCTTGCTTCGCCTTTGGTTGCTAGGAAAATAGTCCCGCTTCACCTCTGTTGCTAGTGCCATGCGGTCTTCCCGGAAACGTGGTGTTGCTGGTTGTGCACAATTAAAATGAGTTGGAATTGACTTGACAGCTGTGGGTTTTTAAGGAACAAACACACGACAGCAATCATTTCAATGAAACTCACACCACCTCCTTAGATGAACAGCCATCAAGTTTCAGGAAAGGCCGCATGTGGGTTTGATGCCCACCTGTCTATCTACTCAACAGGTATCTACCTACCTGGCCTTCTTTGTAGCTTCCTTTTCAACCCGGGTCAGAAAGTATTAACAGTTCCCAGTACAAAATACAGAAGCCACAAAGAGGCACAGAAAAAGAAAATGGAAATCACATGTAACCCTTTTCAAACGAAAACACAAGACACACACGCCTGGGCAGAAGGAAAGAGCCGATGGTGTTTTGTCAGCACACACGCATGTAAACACACCCAGTGCCAGCTACAGTCCGTCCTGTCCACAAAGGCGTGGGCCGACTGTGAGAGGCCAAGAGTTAGGCAACACGCACAATGAGAACGCTGCCTCCGGGCCTTTTGGAGGCAGAGCAAAGAAACGCAATCTGCAAAGGGCCAAACTTGGGTTGGGAAATTCCACTTATCCAGGGTTCTCCTGGAAGCATCTACTTTTTATTGGCTAGTGTGCACGCAACGTGAATCTCTAAGCGCTGGGAAGCAGAAATAGCAGCATCCGATGTTGCACGGCACAGGTGATTTCAGGGAGCATAAACCCTAGCAGGGAGGCCAGATGTGGAGACGGAAAAGGGCTGTTCCTAACACCCCAGTGGCTGCAGGCTGCTCACGGGCTGCAGAGAAAGCAGTTTTCCAGGCCCCTTCCTTACTCCCAGGTTGGGTTCCAGGGCCACTTTTCTGCCCTTAGGCTCTTGGCCCCAAACAGAAGAAAAAAAAAGACACACAAAACCTATTTTTGGAATGATCTTTGCCAGCTAATGTTCTTTGTACTTGGTCCAATGAGTTAAGTGTCCAATGAGATAGGGACTAGCACATAGTTTTTCTCAGTTGTGCTCCTCAGCACCTATAAATCCCTGTGGGTTGGTGGATTTGGAAATACAAGCTACAATATGTCAAGGCCTACAGTGACAGTTCTTAGAAATACAAAGAGGGAGGTCCTTTTATCTGACTCATGACCTTGACCAGCCAAAGCCTGGAGTTCTTCTCTCCACCCTATCATCGGCTGTCTGTCATCTTTCACACATCACTGTGGGGAGATGCCTCGGGGGGGGGGGGGGGTTCCGTCCCACAGTGAACCTGTATTCAAATCAAATGCCTCACGAATTTCTCAACCAAGAGGTGTCCTCAGCTGAACCACCCACCACATCTAGCACAAAGCCTGTTCTCTGGCCCAGTGTCAGCGCCTCCTTAATGCTTACACTTGCGGTGGAAGGAGCCTGTTGGGAAACATAAACACGGCCGTCCTTGCAGCTGGCATGCTACGTGATTAAATGCTGGCAAACACATGGGGCATAAAAGGGAAGCGTCAGGAGCGCCTTCCAGAGGCTTCTTTAAAAGTGGTGCGATCTCTTGGCCCCTTTTCGGGTTCTGCTCCTCCTGCTGCCAGGGCAATGGAGAGGAGAGCCATGCCTGGGGACACAGCAGAGACCCCGGCAGGTGGGGGCCTCGATGGAGCCCAGGAACCATAGCAGCCCTGCACTGCAGAGCTGGCATAGTTAGGAAAGACAAACTTCCATCTTGTCTGAACAGGTTGCTCAAGGATTTCCAAGCCTATTCTAACTAACGGATGGGAAATGAATGTGCAGACCAAGACTGGTGCTGTAGAATCGTGGTGTTAGCAAAGAGTGCACACCAGTCCACGAACTGCCCAAAGAAGAACCAGGTTTATCATGGAACACGCATAGCCAGGAGTGGCTGCCAGACTTTACCCCATGCACAGGACCTGGCAATGTTTCATTCTGTTGGACATGGGGTCCCACCTGGCAAAAATTTTAATGAATATATCAGCCATATAATCACATAGTTATGAGCCTCCACGACCTTACAATCAGACCAGAACAAATGTCCTCAAGTCCCTCCAATCGGAGGGGGTGTCCCCAACTTCTACTCGCTCAGCCCAGAGTCACGGTCCAAGGTAACCAATTCTTCCTCCTTACCTTAGGGGACTAGCTTGCAGATTCTCCCCTTCCAGTCTGTGATGGGAACGGTCCAGGGAGACAATGACACCTGAGGCCTAACTTGTGCTGCCTGTGACCAGCAACCAATCTGGATGCTGGGCAGCAGTTAGTCCACGTCAGCCGGCCAATAATCTTAAGACTCAGGGACTGTCGCATTCCTGTTTTAAAGATAAAAAGCTGGTGCCCCCAGCAGAACCAAAAGCCAGAGTGTGAGACAGAGTGGTGGGGTTCCAGTCCCACAAAACGAGTAAAGCTACATGCCATCAGGCAGGAGGCCTGTTTGCAGGATGGGGTGTGTCCCGAGTCTTAGCCAGGTGTGCTGACCCTCTAAGCTAGAGCTACTCTCCTGCAGGTCGAGGTGCTCTCTGGAAAGGCATGTCCTATGGCATGCATTGGCAGCACTGCCAACGCTCTGTAACATTGCCTGAGCAGAGGGGAAGTGTGCTTGTGTGCACAGCCGAGAAGAGGTTTCCCTGATTGGAAGAACCACATCCTGAACATTTCTGATCCTCAATTGTAATTATGTTAGTTTCCCTAATAAACCCTATAATTTTTATTACCAAAAAAAAAAATGCTGGTGTCCCAGAGAAGCCAAAAGCTGGCCCAATATCGCACAGCTAGTTAGGGAGGTGTGGGCTGTGGACTCGGATGGTCTTCCCCTCCCCCATGCAAATGAGGAGAGTCACTTCCCTTCGACCTGCTGACTGGGACAAATGCAGATCATCATGTGTGTCCCTCGGACAGAGTCCACCTGGCTGTATCAGGCCATAGCCAACACCACCCCAGATGCAGCAAGTGGCCTCTGGGCTTCAAGGCTGCCCTTGAGATTCTGCTTGGCCAGATGACACTGGTAAAGAACAAGGGCAGCTAGTGACAGTTTGTTCACTTGGCTGTGGCTTTGAGGGGCAGGCAGTTAGAAAGGATGATCAGGCATGTATTCCCTCCCAACCACTTTATCTCATTGAGGGTCTTCCTCTTTTTTCAATGACCCACAACGTTTACCAAGTATGATGTCCAGATCCACAGACTGGTCCCTCAAAGAGAAGGACTGACACTGTGGCTGCAACAATGGCGCAGACGAAACAATTTTGAGGCTGGTGCAGGGCCAGGCCGTGTTTCGTTCCGCCGTGCACAGGACCACTAAGAGTCAGGACTGACCTCACAGTACCAAACAGCAGCAGAGCCACTTCATCAACTCTCCCCTATACCACTTACTAAGTGTTAGATTACATTTCTTATCAGAAACCTGACTCAGGTATTCAGTCCAAGGCCTTTCACCCTCGGGAAGCCTCCACCGTGTAGCGTAAGGCTCCTTTGAGCTCCCTGGCGTCCCCGTCTTACTTTGTATTCTACCAGCGATAGTTTCTTCTCCAATTGTCACAACCTCTTTGCCCAGGTAGGCAGTGACCAGCTACGAAAAAGACACCAGCTCAGAGTCAGAGGGACACAGATCCCAGCGCCAGCTCTGCCGGGAACTTAGAGAGGGATGCAGAGTGCAGGGATCCTTCGGTTTCAATTCCCACCGCCCACCCCGCTCCAGTAACTAGCTCCCTCATAATTCCAGTGAGGATTAAATGATATAATTAGGAAACACCTGGCATGTCCCACGTTTTTCTGTAACATCAATTCCATTTCTCCATCTCGTTCTTACTCCCATTTCACACCTCCACCAAGAACTGCCTATCACACCTGGCTCGTGCCTGGTCCTTGTCAACTGTGGAGGCCAATTCCACAGCACCAGACCTAAGGGGACAACTTCTCCTCTTCCTCCAATCCATCTTCAGGGAATGTCAGCCTTTTAACCAACTAAGCTGATCCTACCAGCCACCAAACCAAATGAGAGAGCCACTCGAGAGCCACTCCACTTCTGAAGGACAGCGCAGGTGGGGCAGGCATCGTGCCTAGTGACCCAACTCAACTCAATGAACTTCAACAGAATAGGCCAAGCCACCAAAAAATGGGGGGTCCGGTGGCAGGCCAGTTATGACCTTAGTGGAGTGGTAACTTCATATACTACCACAAGCCATTGAATGAGCTGATAGGGACCCACCCACCCATCCACCCTTGAGGCCAAGACTGAATGGAGGGCCAATAGTGGTACCAGCTCCACCTGGACTCCCCATCGCTAGTGCCCAAGGCTCCTTCTGGGCTTCCCATTCCCTTTGGGTCTTAGGTTGTTAGGTGCCGTTGTGTCGGCTCTGACTCATAGTGATTCCGTGTACAACAGGATGAAACATCGCACAGTCCCGCACCATCCTCAGAATTGGTTGTATGTCCGGGTCGAGTGTCAACAGTTCAAACAAGCAGAAGGGGTGAGGGAGAGATAACATGGTTGTCAGCTAGTCCAAAAGGCTTGCTGTATCCATTTTCTAATATTTTACTTATAAACTTGGAGTGATTCAGCATTAAATAAGCATTAACTGGACTCTTCTCTGGGCCAAACCACACATGACCTTGGAACCCCTGAACAGATTTTGGCACTGACCATGAACAAGATGGGGAACCATTGTCAATGTGGTTTGACTCTTCTTAGTAGAAAATTATAGACTCAACAAGTTGCAAATGTCTCGGGTGGCATTCCACCTAACAATCGGGCATATCAAAACCTGGACACTGTCAGACTACAGAGCTGGCCAGCTTTCACCCCATCATTCTGTTTGCTTTGGTAGGCCACTGTGTAGGGATGTAGCCTTTGTCAGGTAAGACAGACCTGTAGCCATGCCGCAGGAGTACTTTCAGTGGTCTGGCTTCTGCCTTGTTTTCTGCCGTGGCTCATGCTTGTGGTGCCTGCCATAAACTCCACCTAGCCCCAGCCTCCTTTAAAAGGTTTTCCATGTATACTTAGCTGTATGGTCCCTTCGGACTTTGCCTCTGAACAAGGTAGGGTCTGGGCCGGGGGCAGGTTAGGGGGTCAGTGGAAGCCATACTGGGGCTACTAGAAGGACAGTGGCCTCCCCAGTTCCCCAATGCCTCCAAAGGCAGATATTAAAGAAGGTTTTTCCAAAACAGCAGCGGAGTCTTGTTTCCAAGCAGGCTCAAGACAGAGTTGCAACATGTACACAATCTCTCCAGGGATGGATTCCCAAGGCCAGGCCAGACAGTTCTACAGTATGGGAATAGCTCCTGGCCTGAAGGCCCCGGGGAAGGATGCTCTCTCGGCCTTGCAGAGAACGTTTCCAGGAAGCAACGTGGCACCTCTCCGCTCCTTTTCCTTCCCAGGACTTCCGTGCTGTTCAAAGCGCCCCATGCACAGCAGCCCTGTTCTCCCTGGCATGGGGATGTTAGGAGGGACCAGGTAGCCCAGAACTGCCCCGCGGTACTGGGCATTCCCAAGAGGACAGAGTGCAAAGGTGACAGGCAAGCAGCCTTTGCCCCTGCAATGTACAGTCTCATCTATGCCATGCCACGTTCCTGAAGGTTCTAAACCTTGGACACCTGAGTGGGTCCATGTTGTGGCCGAGGGGGGGGTGTTACCTGCACAACAGCTACACGCTGATGAGAGTTCACAGGCTAACAAGGCTGGAAGTCATTATATCCCATTCGCTGTCCTGCTAAGAAGCAGGCAGGCCCACAAAGTGGGAGAGGCAGGTGTGCACAATCAGGTTTCAGTTACGCACACGAGCAACAGGCCAGGGAAGCAGCACGCAAGAGTGCGTCAGCGTCTGCACAGAGCCTGACGCTGTCAGAAACACGACCCACAGCGACCCCTTAGCAGAACAGCACCACCACGGACGGTACCACGGCTGTTGTCTGTATGGGAGAACACCACCAGGCAGTCCCTCCCAGAGCAGCTGGGAGATTTGAACAAGGAAAACTGCCTCCATGAACTGAGCCCCACTCCTAGATCCGTTCTTTATTTCTTATGCTAACGCTTCAGTCCCCAGGGAGGTATAAACAATGGCAGGCCAGGCAAGGGGACAGACAGATAGACAGTACCTGCTAGGCACTTCTCCCCGCTTTAAAAGTAGGCGTGAGATAAACTGTGCTGTTTCACAAACCAATGGAACCTTGCTTCGGGGAGCCGGGTAAGAAGTACATCAGACCACGCCTTGCTGGTGACCTCTCAATCAGGTGTGTGTTTATGTAAGCTACAACACACCTGGGCAGGAGGCCGCCCATGGGGAAGCCACATGAGCTGCCTGCCTGGGGGGTGGGTAATGGATGAGCCTGAGATAGACACAGAGTGAAGGCCAAAGGCAATGGCAAAGGCAGCGTGACCAGAACGAGGTTCAGGTGCAGAGACCATACCACCTGGGTGCTCTGCCTCCCCCACACTGTCCACCAGCTCTGAGAGCACCACCTCTCCCCACTCCTGAAGACACCCCCAGGCTGCCACTGTTGTGACCCACAGCCTACAGGAAGCCACTGCCCGCTCCTGCACCATCCTCACACCGCTGAGCCCCCTGTCGTAGCCACCATGTCACCCCACCTCCTTGAGGGTCCTCTCTTTCCATGCACCTCTGCTTTACCAAGGCGCATGTCCTTTCTCCAGGTGTTGGTCCCTCCTGATGACATGTCCAAAGGCATGGAACTAGGTACCATTTCAGTATCCTTTCAGACAATGAAAGGTATTCTCTCCAAAGAAGGGGTATGGAAAACCTCGTGGGAGAAAACCAGCAGGCAAGAAAGCCTCGTCTTTGGGAATCCTACCCACTGAACAGCTTCTCTGTTCCATCCCAGTTCTTCTCAGAAAACGTTTACACAGTCCCGCCTCACCCCTTCCAACCTCATCAAGGAGAAATGGCAAAAGCACAGGGTTTATAACGGAATTTAAAAATAATCTTCCATTTCTATATCACAAAGGGCAGTGGCTGTCAAACAGGCGCCATTTTGGAACTCCCTCTGGAGGGGCATTTGGCAGTGGCTGGTAAGCTAACCACAGGTCAGTGACTCAAAGCCACCAGCTGCTCTGAAAGAGAAAGATGAGGCTGTTTGCTCTCACAAAGGTTTAAAGCCCCAGAACCCCCAAAGAGTAGCTCTACTCTGTCCTAAGGATCAGGATGAGTCAGAACTGTCTCAATAGCAGAATTTTTGAGGGAAATAGACTTGATGGCAGTGTTTGGAGGCAAATTTGGTTATCACAAGGGGGAGGGGGAGGTAGAGGTCCAGCGATGGGGCTGGCCATTCTCGTTATCCAGGCCAGCTTTCAGCACACATTCATCCCAAATCCCAGCAGTGCTCAATGTGAGAAACCCCAGTCTAGGAGTGGGTGTGAGGTAAGCCACTCAGAGTTGGAATCAACTCTATGGCAGTGGGTTTAATCTTATTTTGGGGGGTAGGGAGTGGTTATGAAGCATATTCGGATGGTTTAAAACAAGAGGAGGCAAGGGATTCATAAGAATACTGTTCTAGTATAAATGTTACTCTTCTATCATAGCCACCATCACACACAGCACACACACTACCAGAGGCCATGGTGTCAATTCTGACTTACAGTGACTTATGGACAGAGGAGGGTTTCCCATGACATCTACAGTGGAGGGGGCTGTTTGTAAGTAGATATTTAGAGCTGATTAGGCTAGAAGTTATCTTTCAGGACAATTAAGCTCATTGATGGCATGGGACAGTGGGATGTGCTTGCGTGCGCGCACACGCGCACACACACACACGCACAAAATGACATTATCAGTACAGCCAAAGTGGGCACGCAAGGCAAATCTGCTTCCAGACTTTGAACCACCTGCCACAAACCAAAACAGGTTTATCTCCTGGCACTCAATCAAAAGATAATGTGAGAGCAAATTCTCTTACATCAACTCTGACTTACTGAAAAATGGTTGCTGACCTTTGTCCCTCAAAGTCTCAAACACAGGTCTCTGGATGTCCATCCAGGCTAAGGCCAGACCTCTGCTTCCCCAACCCCCAGAAAAAAAACAAGGCACACCATTCCCATCAGCAAACATTCCCAATGGGGTAGTGGGCAGGGATGAGTGTCCACCAAGGGTTATGATTCAAAACCGGTCGCAGAAGTGACAAAACACATCTACAGGCAGCAAAGACGCTTCTAGAAAAGCCCTTTGGAACTCAGCAAAAAGGATCACTACAGCGTAGACCCCCGTCCAAGAAGTGTCCTCCAGGGACTTTGCTTTTCCACCTGCAAAGTTGCTGAAGACCCAGTCTGCGCCCTTGCCGCGCGCTCCGAGGGGCTAGACTGCCCGCAGAGCCCCTCGTGCCCACGGGGCCAGCGTTGTGTCCGCGGCCAGACCCCCCAGCCGCTCGGCTCAGCTTCTCCAGGCCGGGGTCTTGGGTTCAGGCCAAGGGGCACCAGGGCAGAGAGTCTTTCTGCGGCACCACGTTGCTTCCCACCCAAGGGACGCAGCACCCGCCCCCCGGCCCCAGCCCGGGCGGTGCACCCCCATCTGCCCTCTAGTCCATCCACATGGCCCCGCGTTCCCACCCCACCCCGCCCCGCCCGTGCGCCCCTAGCCCAGCCCGGCGGTGCGCCCCAGATCTTCAGTCCGTGCGCCCCAGTCCTTAAGTCCGCACCCCCGTCCCGTGACTCCCTCCACCGCCCCGAAGATGTCTGGCCCCCGTCCAGCCCAGGATGTGCGACCCAGGAGGACCCACCGCCGACCCTGCGAACCCGCCCTTTTTCCCGGCGCCCGACCCCGGGCCCGCTGGCTCCCCGGCTCGCACCTCCTCCAGGAACTTGGTCAGGTCGTAGACTTTGTGGTGCAGGATGAGCCAGGTGCTCTTGCTGTGGTTGTGCTTCTGGATCTCCTCTAGGGTGTAGTACGTCACGGACTTCTGCGACGCCTCGGCCATCTCGGAACCGCCAGCCCACCTCACCGCACACTCCGGCGTCCCGCACGAACAGAGCAGCGAGAGGCAGCGGCCCACACCTCACGCCCGGCCAGGGTAGGGCGCCGCGGCCGCGAGGGGCGGGGCAGCCGGGGCAGAGCGCGCTTCGATTGGCCGTGGTGCTTGCCATTCGAGGGAGCCCCGCCCATCCGGCACGCCCTGCCTCTCCCCAGAATCCCCACCCAGCGCGCGGGAGTTTGATTGGCTGCGGGAGGAGGCGGGGCGTGCGTTCCCACCCCCGCCTTGGGTGCTGCGGGTGAAAGGGCGAAGCGCGTACCCGACCCTAAGGGCCGGGACGCGCATGCGCACTGACGGACCCGGAGGAGCAGGGCGGGGTGAGTTGCGTATGCCCCGTGCGTGGGGCTGCAGACCATTTGCTCAGTGCAGACCCCCTCGTGTACCCGAGGCGACGTGCCCACGCCACTGTGCCATTCAAGGACCCGAGCCGGGCACTCACGGAAAGCCCAGCGCATCCGGAGCTAGAAAAAAAGCGTCCTGACTCCAACTCGACAAATCAAACGGGCTGCCCCCCAAAAATGTAGTATCTAAACTGACTGCCTCCCACCCGAGATGCAACTGCCCAGTGCTCACACACAACAAAAGAACAAACAGAAGGACATTTGGGGAGAAGGTTAATTAAAAAACATTTGGGTCTCCACTGTTTACTAATTCCTAGGCAAGCATCTTTATTAGCTATTCCTTATCGGCAACAATTTAAAATTAGGGTAAATCATTAATTATCTCCATCTTCTCACTGCTCTGTTAATAGCAGTTGGGATAGAGTCAGGAAGATATCTTTCCTGTTGGCACCCTGCTCCTCTGCAAACAAAAGATAAAACAGCACATATAACAAATGACAAATGTTTAGGAGAAATCAGGAAAGATGCCAGCCTACTTGGAAAAAAGCAAAGAAAGAAAACATCAGAGAAGCACTTATGGACATCTGAACACCTCATGGAATGTGGCTTCTTGGTTTGGAGGATTAGGGTCATGCATTTGTGGAATATCCCAGATAATTGACCTAATAATGTGTTTAGTGCTTCTGTTCTGCTTCTTAGTTCCCTGCATTGTGCCTGGGAGCTCAAAAGCTCACTAGTGGCCAGCCAAGTTTCAATGGGTCTTCATGCATCTGAGGAAGAAAAAGGGTCAGGAATAAGCGGAGGAGCTGGAATGTGAGGCTAAGCACCTCCATGAACAACTGCCTCTTTGCCATGAGATCAAAAGAGCTGGACAGTGCTTGGCTACCATTACCGAACACTTCGATCAAAGATCCACATAAGATTACTGATCAAGAGGGGGGAAATGTTGACCAGAATTTCAAATTATCAGACCCCACACTTTCTGGTCCCATGGAGGCTGGGTGAACCCTTTAAGCCAGTGGTCCTCAACCTTCCTAAGGCCGCAATCCTTTAATACAGTTCTTCATATTGTGGTGACTCAACAACCATAATATTACTTTTGTTGCTACTTCATCACTGTAATTTTGCTACTGTTATAAATCAGGTGACCCCTGTGAAAGGGTCATTTGACACCCCCCCAAAGGGGCCACGACCCACAGGTTGAGAACCTATTCCTCTAAGATGACCTTAAATCAAAATTGTCCCCTGAAGTCTTCTTAAAACCAAGCAGCAATTTAGCTTATTCTATCAGCCCTTAGTTTAAGCTCTTTTAAGGATTATCCCTTGGTGGGATCAAATTGACAATCACTACTGGGAAGATCAGACAGAAACTTTTTAAGGATAGAGGAACAACCCAGAAAAGGGGGCAAGAACCACTGCAGATGTCAGAAGAACGTAGTCAGTGTCTCTAAACCGTACATGCAGAGACTGTACATGTTGAATGGGTGTATGCTTTGCTGTGTACATTGTCGTCAATAAAATAAAGTTGGAGGACAAAGAAACTGAGGCTATTACACACAGTACTGTTCGGATGTTCAGCAGGAGCATGTAACTCCTGCACCGCAGGTTAGTTACACATGGGTCCCGCCCTCTGGGTGACTCAGCACAATCCCAGCACAGGTGAGGTGCATGGGTAGTGTGAGTTCCTCCATCTTCCTGCCTACTTCCTCCCTGGGAGGAATGGCCACGCAGAAGAACGCAGCTTTGCAGGCATTCCAGCTTTTTCTTTTTGATATCATTTCCTCTGTTTTTTTAT
Organism: Tenrec ecaudatus; assembly: GCF_050624435.1. NCBI lineage: Eukaryota > Metazoa > Chordata > Mammalia > Afrosoricida > Tenrecidae > Tenrec > Tenrec ecaudatus. The sequence continues at coordinate 4,548,126 of NC_134544.1, read as the reverse complement.
GGCACACCCACATTTTCAGAGGCAGCACTGCTTTGAGAGCCATGGCCACGGACAAAGTCCTGTTTCCAGCGAAAGGTGGGAGGTTTTTTGTACTGTAATCACAGGTGGGCTCGGGCGCGTGTGTACTATACAAATACCTGAACACGCATCAATCTACGAAAATAGTTTGACATGGTTTTTAAGAAGTCCTGTACTTGCTAAAACTTCAAATTTTTGAACTCATTGTATTGCAGATCCCACTCCTTCCAGACCAGGGCCAGTTTTCCTGCTGACAACATCTTACATAACAGCCACATCCTAAGCAACCAGGAAGCTGACATCATTCCACTGAGTGGGGGTGCGGGGGCGGGAGGGTAATGATGTCATTTTGTTATATATGTAGATCTGGGCGACTTCACACAATCAAGATATAGAGCTTCCCTGTACAAATAGCTCTCCCTTGAGCGGCTGCCTCTTCATGGTCTCCTCACCATGATCCCTAATCCCTGACAAACACTACCCTTCCACCACCTAATTTCTGACAACTAGTCATCGCCCACCACCATGATCTCTCCAATGGTTAGATAATTTCATGTCAACTTGAAGATGTAGAGTGTGGGGATGGTATCCAACCTGTCAACTGGGTCACAGCCTGATGGTGCCCCCTTGTGGAGGTGACCTTCTTATAAGGAAGGCAATGGGAACCTCCATCTCTCTGCTACTGACGCTGAGCTCTACCATGCTTCCACCAACCTTGGATCCAAGAAACGTTGCACCCACTGGCCTGTGGTCTTCCTGCCTTCTGCATCATTGTGCGTGGCTGTGTGAGTCTGAAGAGGGACTTATGGACTATGGGACTCATAAACTTGAGGTGAACTGGACTGGGATACTTTGACACTACTTGATATAAAGCTCTTCCTTACACATCTAAGTGTGTCTATGGATTTGTTTCTCTAATCATGCTGGCCTAAAATTATCCTTAACCCTTAGCAACCACTAATCTCCCACCACCATGATCCCAAACTCCTTGAAAGCACTAATCTCTTCCATCTCTGAAATGTTCTCATTTTGAGAACTTTATATAAATCAGTGTCTTCATTATGTAGTACTGTTATAGCAGAAATACACATAGATGTCTTTGACAACTTCGTTTCCTCACAAGGTAGTAGGCTAGCAGTGAAATTCAGGTCAATGGCTCCAGGGAAGGGCTTTTCTCTCTGTCAGCTCTGGGAGAAAATCCTTGTGTCTTCCACTTGTTTTCTGGTTCATCAAGATGTCCATTCCGCTTGGCAACAATCTTCTCCCATCTCTGCTTGTGTTGTTGTTGCTGTTATTAGGAGCCAACAAGTCCGACGTGACTCACAGTGACCCTATGTACATCAGAATAAAACACTGCCCAGTTCTGTGCAAGTCTCACAACTGTCGTTATGTTTGAACTCACTGTGGCAGCCACCATGTCAATCCATCTCATTGATGGTCTTCCTCTTTTTCACTGCCCTTCTACTTTGTCACGCATGATGTTCTGCTCTAGGGACTAGTCTCTCCTCATAACATGGTTGCTCTTAACATGTGCAAAGGATGGGAGACAAAGTCTTGCTATCCTTGCCTCTGAGGATCATTCTGGCTGTACTTCCTCCAACATAGATTTTTTGGTTCTTCTGGAAATCCTTGGTACTGCCCATACACTTCTCCAGCACAGTTCAAATGGATCGATTCTTCTTCGCTCTGCTCTATTTAACGCCCAACTTTTACATGCATATGAGGTCATTGAAAGTATCCTGGCTTGGGCCAGGTGCCTCTTTGTCTTCAAAGTAAGATTCTTGCTTTTCAACATAAAAAGAGCTTGTGCAGCAGACTTTCCCAATGGGATGTGCCATTTGATTTCTTGACTGACTGCTGCTCCCAAGAGCATTGATTGTGGATCCAAGCAAGGTGAAAACTTGAACTTCAATCTTTTTCCATTAATCATGATGTGGAGAGGCCCTTTGTTTTCTTTGCATTGAGCTGTAATTCCTACTAAAGGCTGCAGTCCTTGATCTTCAGCAGCAAGAGCTTCCAGTCCTCCTCACTGTCAGCAAGAAGGTTGTATCATTTGCATATGGCTGGTGGTACTTAAGCTTTCCTCCAATCCTGTTGCCACATTCTCCCGCATCTAGTCCAGCTTCTCAGATGATTTGCTCTGCATACAGACTGAATAAGTATGGTGAGAGGAGACAACCCTGACGCACATCTTTCCTGTTGGTAACCATGCAGTATTTCCTTAGGAATCCTCTTGATCCATGTACAGGTCTGTGTGAGCACAATATGCATGATATGGTATCCTCATTCTTCTCAAGGCTATCGAGAGGTTGTTATAACCCACACAATCGAATGTCTTTGCATCGTCAATAAAATACAAGTAAACATCTTTCTGGTATTTGCTGAATTTGGCCAAGATCCATCCCATGTCAGCAATGACATCCCTTGTTCCACACCCTCTTCTGCATCTGGCCTGAATCTCTGGCATCTCCCTGTCAATGTACGATTGCAACCATTGTGGGATGATCTTCAGCAAAATTTACTTGCATGTGGTAGTAGGGATATTTTGGGGTGATTTCCACCACCCCCACCCCGACTAGTATCAAGTTGATTTTGACTCGGAGACCTAAGACAGAGAGTAGAACTGCTTCATAGGGCTTTAAAGACTGCAAGTGACTGGTAGTTTGAACTTGCAGTTAGCTGCCCAGTGGTTAACCCACTGCACCACCCGGCTTCCTAATATACAAGAAGGAGTCTTTCTTATCTTACATGGCTGTCTCTTCAAAGGAAAATTGCAGCAAATGTCCATTCGAATTTTTAAAAAACAATATAGAAACTCAAAACATAAACCGGTCATGGAAAATTCATCAAGCTTAAATAGCACCACAGAAAGCAAGCAACCCAGTTCATAAGTGTATCAGTAATTCTTAGCAGAAATAATTAGGTCATAGATAAACTTGATTCTTTCCCAGGTTGTTAAATGGATTTTATTCAGACCCTCAGACTAAAACTGAATATTAAAGAAAAAATTCTTAAAGAGAAAAATGATCTTTTAAAAAAGTGATCGCGAAAGCCTAAATTGTTTTAACTTGATTTATTTTGCTAGCTCCCAATTTAGATTTTAAACATATTAGTTTCTTTGATTGCCAAATATTTTGAAACAGCTGCTAATTTTTCAGACTATCTGTTGTCAGACCATGCCGTGACGTCATCTCAAACAAAAGCAGGACTATAGTGCTTGTTTAGAATCTGTGTGGGAGTCCCAGAATGGACTCTCCAGATGGAAAACACTACTTTGTTACTGTTTGGGGAACAAAATCCAAAAGGGCTGGAGATTCTTTGGACTACAAGAGTATCGTTTTAAACCCAAGCTTGCAAGTGAAAATTATTACCTAGATTTGCAAACAGAAAACCTTAGGACAGTTTGCCCTGATGGCGTCCCAATTAAGGGAGCTCAAAGCTCGCCAACCATCAGAGTCCTCCTCTCATTTCCGCAGTCACAGCAATGTCCGTGGGGTCGGGATTGGAATGAGGGGAAGAATCCAGTTTGTTTGGAAGATCTTTTGCTTTTTTTTAGTCCCCAAACTTTTGTGGCTCATGCTGACCCTGAGCAATTTGACAGCAGACTTATCAGTAACCCCAAGGCCCAAGGAATAAAATCGCCTGCAATAAATTCAAAACAGGGCGAAAAGGGGAAACAAACCCAGGGTGAACAAAGCGAAAGTCAGTTATAATGATGAAAATTGGCCAGTAGTAAAGCTTGGTAGACCTCAAACGCAGCAAGGCAGCATTTCAGGGGTCCCGAAGACCAGCACCCCGGTAGCTCCCATGGAAAAATGAGCCCAAACAGCTTCCAAAGGGCTTCCTGCGCCTCCCAAGTTGCCAGCAGAAGAGTGCAGACCTCACTTCTGACTCCAAATTCATTGTAGGGAAAATAGGCTGCAAAACTGTTTCTAGTCAAAGAGTTAACAAGGGTAGGAAAGCATTCAGTACAGAAGAACACAAGGGAGGCATGCCTGGCTGTGTGCCATCAACCCCGCCGCCCGGAATTCCCAGATGTTCCCAAGGCCAAGAACCATCCTCAATGGCATACACGTGGGGTCTTTTCTGGCCAAATAACATTTGCAAAGTTGCAGGTGGCGGATCTTGGTGGTTACCCTTGGAAAAGAGGGGTTTTGGTGACTAGATGTCCCTGATTGATTACATATTTCTTAGAACATGTTTTTCCCATAGAATGAGAAGTATTTCCCAAGCAGAAAGCTTATATATACATTTTTTGAAAGTGAAGAAAAAAACCCTTTAAATTGCATGTTTCTAAAAGATATAGAGTAACCACTGGAATAATGTTTAACACTGTATCTGAACACATTGAATGATCTCCTGGAGGTTCCTTTTAAAGTGGCTTATCTTCTGAGTGAGTTTTAGCAGGAGATAGGGGGAAACGTAAATTAAAAGACAAATAGTGATTTTAACAGAATGGAATCACATACGTCTGGAATTAAAAAAAATCCAAATAGGACTTCTGTCAGGGATTTCTCAGTCACGTCAGCACCTTCATTTCAAAGTGCTCTTCCATGTGCTTCATGGTGGGTGAGCTGTGCTGTATGTACTTATTAAGGAATTGATCCATTTCATCTAACTTGTCAACCTCGTGTGTATAGGATTGTTGCCAGCATTCCCTATTACCGTTTTGACGACCCACAAGGTCTACCTTGCTAGAGATATGTCCGTTTTACCCATCTTTGCAAAGAACCAGCTTTTTGTTTCATAGGTTTTGGTCTGTTATACCCGGCTGTTTACTTTTTCCCCTCACAGTGATGTCTGCTGTTGTCCTGCTGATTCCCTTCCCCCGGCTTGCTTTGAGTTTGTGTTCCTCTTTTTATCCCGAACTGCTTGAGACACCAGTCCAAACGAAAGACCCTCCTTGGCTCTGCTTGCACTCCCGCGCGGTAAATGTCCTGTCCTTACAAACACACAACCACCGGAAGGTACTTCCCTCCCAGTTGTCAGGGTGCTGAAACCATCCCCAGACCTGGCAGAGCATCAGCCTCCCGGCGGGCTGCCTCCACGAACACACAATGGCAAGATGGCCACAGGTTTCCGTGTCGGTGCCAAGCAACTGCAGGAGTGGATAAAATCAAATCGGGTGCCAGCATCCTTGACCCTCACCCTGGTCTTGTGACATCACATGCCTGACTCTGAGCTCGTCAGCTAACTGTTCTAAGTCCCTGGTGTAGTCAACATGCTCTTACCATTCTTGTGGTCAGCCAGGCTTCCTTATTCCAAAGCCCAGGTGTGAGGGAGAATGATCCTCTCTGGCAGGTGTCCTAAGGCAAACTAGTAAATACAAGAAAATTTAGAGACAAAGGGGTCTGAGAAATGGAACACAAATATTTACACCTTTTTTCCTGGTTTCCTTACAGCAAAGAGTTGTACTTAAACATTTAGAAAGCCAGTTCTACTAAAGTGACTCAGGCAAAAATCTTCTGTAAAACTCAACCCAGTTAAAGGGGGAACCGATGACAAGGATCTACATATAACTCCTCCCTGGGGGATGGACAACAGAAAAGTGGGTGAAGGGAGATGTCGGACAGTGTAAGACATGACAAAATAATAATAATTTATAAATTATCAAGGGTTCATGAGGGAGAGGGGAGCAGGGAGGGAGGGGAAATGAGGAGCTGATACCAAGGGTTCAAGTAGAAAGCAAATGTTTTGAGAATGAAGATGGCTACAAATGTGCTTGACATGTTGGATGGATGTATGGATTGTGATAAGAGTTGCACGAGCCCCAATAAAATGATTTAAAAAAAAAAGAATTGTAGGGTCACTTGTAGTGACCCTCTAGGTCACTGTCCTACAGGGTCAGCACAAGTTGGAATTGAGTCAATGGCAGTGAGGCTTTGGCCACAAAACTAGAATTAAATATTAGAAAAGAAATGGATTTGAAGTATCATGTACCGACCAAGGGAAACAATGACAGATCTGGTTAAAATGGTTTGGTTTGGTTATGGTTTATGAAAAGTCAAACAAAAGCAGTATTTTCCATTCAGTTAAAGATACAATAATGAAAATGATTCCGGTAGCAATAATGTTTGGCTTTATGTTTACTTATATTAGTAAATATAAAGATCATTGTAAATACTCATGACAGTAAGTACCACGATTAGAAGAGGAGACTGAGGGCATGGTGGCTACAAGTTGAGCTGCTAACCAATATGGTCAACAGTTCAAAACCACCAGCCACCGTACGGGAGACACACTAGGCTTTCTACTCCTGTAAAGAGCGCCAGTCTCAGAAACCCACGGGGACAATTCTACCCTGTCATATAGGACTGCTGATTTACCAAAACCTTGAGAAACAAATTCGGGAAGGAAACTCCGGTATTTTTGAAGACTGCTGTGATTGCCGTTTAAAGGCGACCAGACTTCCCGATTTGAGACTAAGTCTTCCCATCAATACTTGACTATTTCTCTGCATCCCCACCTCCAGAAAGATGGAAACTCTGAAAGAGCCCAGACGCCGTTTTGTCACCGAGACTATGTCCGTATCCTCATTGGCAGTCTTTGCCCGGAGCCGCCGCCCTCGCCTTGGTTGGCCAGTAATTGGGTCACTCCCAGGGCCACCGGGTCAGCGAGTTGGGGGCGGGGCCAGGCAGGGTTGACACGTGCTGCGATGCTGGCTGGAGGGGATGTGGGGCCACAGGCATACTGGGGGTGTGGGGCATGTACGCCTCCCACCCCCCACCAAACCTGGTGCCAACGGACAGACGAGTGGAGCTGGAAGGGCAGGCTGAGAGGAACAGAGCTGAGCAGGGTGGGCGCGCAGTACCAGGCGCCTGAGACCTGGGGACCGTGCTGGGAGCACGTGCCTCGCTGGGAGCACGTGGCTCGCTGGGAACGTGCGAGGGCACGCAAGTCGCGCGGGGCACGCTGGGAAGGCGCGTCGCGGGAGCCGCGCTCTGAGGAGAACCCAAGGGGAACACGGTGCAGGTTCGCGTCCCGGAGCGGCCAGCCGCGGCGAGGGCGCGCGCTGTAGGGGGACTGGGACCCTGGCGGCCGTCCACGCGGCCCTCGGCCCGGCGGGAGCAGCCTGGCGTCGCGCGTGCGCGGTTTCCGGGTGGGAGTAGCCCAGCCGAGGGGCCTGCGGGGGCGTGCTCAGGCCCGCCCGGCATGATGGACGGCTCGCCTGAGGGCCGGTTCCTCCCGGGGGCGGGCGGCGTGGATGGGACCGGCCTGGGGTCGGGCGTGAGGAGGGAGCCGGGGTGCCCCAGGTGAAAGCGGAGGGCGGCAGGGCGGAGGAAAGGCCTTGGCCCACCGCGAACACCCTCACCCTCACCGTGGGGCTGCCGTGCGTCGGAGGCCGGCCCCCGGATGCCCTCCCCGGGCCACCAAGCTCCGGAAGGCTCGGGGCGCCTGTTGTCCCCTGAGCCGTGGACAGCAGCCAGTGAGCTGGCTGGGCCCAGCTTCCGTCCCTGCGGCCATGCGGGGAGGGAGCTTCTTTTGTTGGCGGTGATGGTTTATTGTAAATCTGTAGGGGGAGTTGCCAATTCATATTTATTTTATGACCCTTTCCGGGTCATTCTAAATGTAACAATGAATTCTTGCCGGTTCCTGCAGCTCGCTCTCCCCCACGCACCATTTTCAGATCGCTGAGCCTTCGAAGACTGACAAACAGGTGAGGGCCCTGCACAGGATTTGCTTGGTGACCTGGACTTTCCACCGCGCCTGTGAGATATTTAAAGGGAAAATGAGATAGGAAGGAACTTTAATGAAAAGGTGTTTTCTTTCTTTCCTTTTTAAAAATGAAATGAATGGATTGTAAGCGTGTATCCTTGTCTCTGAGCAATTGACCTTAAAATGTGGCCCCATGTCCTGCTGGACCTAAGCCTTAATCTTTGCTTTGGCTCATGCTACCTGGTTTATTATTGATACTTTCTGGCAAAAAGGGGGAAAAAACCCAACAGATTAAGTACATTTTACACAGAAATGTGAAGTCAGTTTTCACGGTGGAACTTTCTACTTGATTTTCAGCCCCTTCCCACTTTTCCACCATAGCAAGCATTTATGGAGGGCAGAACAGCAGAATTTTTACGTTAGAAATGGTCTTGATTAAGTCATTAACACCTTGTGTGAGCACCAAAGCATGGTGCCGGCATCCCTCAAATGGCTCCACTTAGATTACTTTGGTATTTGTTTACCCCCACTAGATTTAAGGCCAATCACAATTTAGATTCCCGAGTTAACATGTGCTTACTTATAGAGTGAAAATGTGTTCTTGTTGAAAGGTTTAAAGTCTATTACCATCCCCTGAAGTATTTGTGTATGTTGGAGAACTTAGTAAGTTGCTCTATTTTCACACTCCTGTTTCACTGTCTGTAATATGAAATAGAGACTTCAAAGGGAAGCATTTGGGAATTATCAACTGTAAAATGGGCCCCAAATAGGAGTTTTAAAACCAGATAATTTAGCAGAAAGTGAAAGCTGGTTTCAAGTTAGCGAGTTCTGTGAACTTTTTTCCCTTGTAACATGTATGCATCAACTTTGAAGTGCTTAACAAAGATAACCAGAAACAATAGAAAACCTCATATGCAGTTTGATTTTTAAAATGTATTCCTGACATAGAAATAGCTTTGTGTTCCTAAGTACAGAATGAAATTTCAAAATAACCAGGAGAATTATCAAATTCATTTTGACCTATAGGGTAGAATAGAACTTCTCCATTGGGCTTTCAAAACTGTAACTCTTTACAGGACACATAACTTCATCTTTCTCCTGTGATGTGGCTGATGGGTTCGAGTGGCAGACCTTTAGATTAACAGCCAAGTTCTTAAACACCGCTAGACTAGGACTCCTTCACCAGGAACTTCAAAAAATAACACCACTGCCAAGTTGATTCTGACTCATGGTGACTCGCTAGGACAGAGTAGAACTACTCCCCAGGGTTCCGAGATTGTAAACCAGCCCCTTTGCAGGAAGAAGAGAAGGCTATCTGCTCCCATAAAGAGTTGCAGTTTCAAACCCCAAAGGTGAAGGTCCATCCTGTCCTGTAGGACTGTAAGGCTATAAGGCAGAATTGACTCAGTGGCACTAAGTTGGGTTGGACTGGAGAGCCAGAGTACTGCTGTTAGTTACCATTGGTTTGTCCCCAACTTACGGTGACTAGCCCTATGCCATTTTATGCTCTAGTATTTTCATTGTTAGGGCAGTTGTGTCCCTCACGTTGAGGGTTCCTCTTTATTTTCCTCCATTCCTCCACTTTGCCAACAAAGCAGTCATTCTCTAATAATTTGTCTTTCTTGGTGGTGTATACAAAGCAAGTGTGCTAAAGTCTCATCATTCTCACTTCCCAGTAGTATTTTAGTTGTATTTCTTCTAAGATGGGTTTGTGCATGCTTTGTCCACTACTCTATTTATGTTGCCTTCACCAATAGCACAATAGCTACTTTTATATTAACTTTACTCAGATTACTGTATTTTGGGTGTAGAAGAACTGGTTTAAAATTCTCCATTATCATTAGAAAACCTTAAAGGTGAAATAGTGTTATGTAACACCAGGCTCTCTACTCCCATAAAGAGTGACAATCTGTGGAGCCCGCGAGGCAACTCTACCCTGTCTTGTAGGGTTGCTGTGAGTTGAAATCGGCTCGATGGCTCTGAGTTTGGAGTTTTTTAATCTACTGATATTTGCTATTTTTTGAGTTATATTATTCTAAAATACTATTGATACGTCATTCTGAAACACTATCAGTATGTTGTGTGCAGCTTGTTGAAACCCTACTGGTAAGACAACTTATCATTTGGTGTTGATGTTTGTTTTTAAAGGCCTGATTGCTGAGATAACCCATCAACCTCAAAATGAGCTCTTCTAGACATCAGTCACTGTTCTTCATCACTCTCCCAGACTTACAAAAACTCTGTGCCCTCAGGGTAATACTGAGTAACAGTGGGGCGGACGCTGAGATTAGGAGTACACAAATGAAGATATGCAGGTAAAACATTTTATAGTATGGCATATGTTTTTTGAAAGACCTCTTAAAAGCTGTTTTAGAAAGATCTCCTTTAGTGGATCCTGATGGAGTGAGAGAGAAATATGGAACCAAATTCAGATGTTTAGAAAAGTACTGGATTAGTTGATGTGAGAGTCACCAAGACTGTCACCCTGAGATTTCCCATACACCTGAATTCTAAATTAGCCTCAGAGGTAACTTTACAGCAGTAAAATAAAATAAAGACATGAATTCTTTTAAAAATCATCGCTGGGAACCCAATGGTCAGCAATTACTCCAAAACAAAGATGAGAAGGAAAGGCAGTGGGGAAGCTAGAGTTCTGGAAATGGTGCAAGGAGAATGTGATCAATACAAATCATAACACATGGTGGAAAATGTTACCAATATCACTAAATGATTTGTATGGGAATTGTTAAGTGGGAATCTAATATGTTGTATAAACTTTCATCCTAAACACAATAAAAACGCTTTTAAAAGTATCTCTTTTAAAGGAAAATTTAAAAGTGGCTTATTGCAGTTAGGTTAAAATTTAACACCTTATCATTTGATCTTCCTTGTGACCCATTTTTTTATTTGTTCCAGGTTTTAATATTTTCTGCTTTCTTTTTGATTGAAGATTTTCTCAGTTTTACTTTATTGGGTGTTCTCTGTTTACTTTGTTGTTAGTTTTTTGGTTGATTTCTTAAAATATTTTTTTCTGAGGGAGAATTGATGGCAATGATTGACATATTTACACCCCCCCAAAAGGGGGATGAAAAACAAATGTGGTGAAGGGAGGCAGCAGGTGGTGTAAAATATGAAAAATAATACATTATAATTTATCAAGGGTTCACCAGGGTGGGGGGAGAGCTGACACATATATACATATATATTTATATGTACCTATATATTTTTTTCTATATATATGTTCCAGGAGATAAATCTATAGAGATTCCTGTGGGAAGAGGCTGGAGGGGGAATAGAAAGATAACAGCAATGAGTACAAGAAGGAAGAATATAAATGTTCTAAATATAAATGTTCTAAAACATACTGATAACTGTTGCAACTCTTAACATAATTGAACTATTGAATTATATGATTTGTGAATTATGCTAATAAAATTGTCTAAAAATTACTCAATCTGTATAAGCAATGTAAATTGAAGGACTTAAATTTTGTTCTTTTTTGGTAAAACTTTTTTTTTTTTAACAATTTATTGGGGCCGATACAATTCTTTTCACAGTTCATACATATACATACATCAATTGTATAAAGCACATCTGTACAGTCTTTGCCCTAATCATTTTTTTCTCCTCTTTTCTTACATTTTATTAGGGACTCAAACAACTCTTACCACAATCCATACATATACATACATCAATTGTATAAAGCACATCCATACATTCCCTGCCCCAATCATTCTCGAGGCATTTGCTCTCCACTTAAGCCCCTTGCATCAGGTCCTCTTTTTTTTCCCCCTCCCTCCCCATTCCCCCCTCCCTCATATGCCCTTGGTAATTTATACATCATTATTTTGTCATATCTTGCCCTATCCGGAGTCTCCCTTCCCCCCTTCTCTGCTGTCCCTCTCCCAGGGAAGAGGTCACATGTGGATCCTTGTAATCAGTTCCCCCTTTCCAACCCACTCACCCTCCACTCTCCCAGCATCGTCCCTCACACCCTTGGTCCTGAAGGTATCATCCCCCCTGGATTCCCTGTACCTCCAACCCTCATATGTACCAGTGTACAGCCTCTGTCCTATCTAGCCCTGCAAGGTAGAATTCGGATCATGGTAGTTGGGGGGAGGAAGCATCCAGGATCTGGGGGAAAGCTGTGTTCTTCATCGATACTACCTCACACCCTAATTAACCCATATCCTCTCCTAAACCCCTCTATGAGGGGATCTCCATTGGCCGACACTTGGGCCTTGGGTCTCCACTCTGCACTTCCCCCTTCATTTAATATAATATATATATACATATATACACATACATATATACATATACACATATATACACATACATACACACACTTTTATCTTTTTTTTTTGCATGATGCCTTATACCTGGTCCCTTGGGCACCTCGTGATCGCACTGGCCGGTGTGCTTCTTCCATGTGGGCTTAGTTGCTTCTGAGCTAGATGGCCGCTTGTTCACCTTCAAGCCTTTAAGACCCCAGACACTATCTCTTTTGATAGCCGGGCACCATCAGCTTTCTTCACCACATTTGCTTATGCACCCATTTGTCTTCAGCGATCCTATCATGGAGGTGTGCAGTCAATGATATGATTTTTTTGTTCTTTGATGCCTGATAACTGATCCCTTTGGGACCACTCGATCACACAGGCTGGTGTGTTCTTCCATGTGGACTTTGTTGCTTCTAAGCTAGATGGCCGCTTGTTTATCTTCAAGCCTTTAAGACCCCAGTCACTGTCTCTTTTGATAGCCGGGCACCATCAGCTTTCTTTACCACATTTACTTGTTCACCCACTCTTAAATTTTGTTCTTAATGGGTTTTTTCATATTTTTTATTCATGTTTTTAAATCATGTTATTGGGGGCTCATACAACTCATCACAATCCATACATCCATCCATTGTGTCAAGCACATCTGTACATTTGTTGTCAGCATCATTCTCAAAACATTTGCTTTCTGCTTGAGCCCTTGGAATCAATTTCTGATCATTTTTCACCTACCTGCCCACCACCCCCATGAACCCTTGATAATTTATAAATTATTGTTTTGTCATACCTTACACTGCCTGATGTCTCCCTTCACCCACTTTTCTGTTGTCCATTCCCCAAGGAGGAGGTTATATGTAGATCCTTGTAATCTGTATCCCCCTTTCTACCCCACCTTCCCTCCACCCTCCCGGTATCACCACTCTTACCACTGGTCCTGAAGGGATCATCTGTCCTGGGTTCCCTGTTTCCAGTTCCTATCTGCACCAGTGTACATCCTCTGTAGCCATATTTGTAAAGTCGAATTAGGATCATGATAGTGGGTGGGGGGAAGCATTTAAGAACTAGAGGAAAGTTGTATGTTTCATCGTTGCTACACTGCACCCTGACTGGTTTGTCTCCTTCCCGCAGCCCTTCTGTAAGGGGATGTCCAGTTGCCTATAGATGGGCTTTGGGTTCCCAATCTACACTCGCCCTCATTCACAATGATATGATTTTTTGTTCTTTGATGCCTGATACCTGATCCCTTCAACACCTCGTGATCATACAGGCTGATGTGTGTCTTCAATGTGGGCTTTGTTGCTTCAGAGCTAGATGGCTGCTTGTTTACCTTCAAGCCTTTAAGACCCCAGATGTTAACAGGTACATTTTATTAAACTAGGGAGGAACTTAAAATGCTTGAGATGCACATGTCTCTGGGTTGAGTTGTTTTATTTGTGACTGTTAGTGTGAATTTTTAAATTAGAAATATCTCCAGATATTGATTAATTAAATCCATTTCCCCAAAACTTATCAATAACAAATGGTGTTTAAGTACCTATTGTTTATGGTGGTGTTTTGATTAAGTGTTGGGCTACTAACTGAAAGGTCAGTTAGTACCAGTCAAACTACCAGTCAAAACTACCAGTGGCTTCTTCAGAGAAAGAAGAGGCTTTCTACTATTGTAAAGAGGTACAGTCTTGGAAATCCATAGGGGCAGTTCGACCTGGAGTCACAATGAATTGGAAACTACTTGATAGTGTGAGTTGAATTGAGTATTGTTTCTGGGACTCTACAGGAAATTCTATAAACATTTTCCACTTGAATTTAGAGACAATAGATTTCACACATTGAACATGGATGAGTGAAAACCTGAAGAATTGTGGGATAATATCAAGGACATCCATGAAGAAAGCAAGAGACCATTAAAAGGACAGGACAGAAGAAAAAGAACAAAATGTCTCTCAGAAGAGACGCTAAAACTTGTTCTTGATCAGAGTAAGCTGAAGCGCATGGGGGAGGGGGGGTTGGAATGATGAAGTTAAGAAAGAGCAAACCTTACCCTTGATCATTTCCCACCAGGCCTGCCACTCCCCCTCTCTACCATTTGGGGTCCCATGTTTTTCCCTTGTCCCTGTGTTTGTTAACACCACTTCCTTACCCCCCCTACCCCCCCCAACTACCATGATCCGAATTCTACCTTGCAGGGATGGATAGGGCAGAGGTTGTACACTGGTGCATATGGGGGCTGGAGGCACAGGGAATCCAGGGTGGATGATACCTTCAGGACCAGGGGTGTGAGGGGCGATGCTGGGAGAGTGGAGGGTGAGTGGGTTGGAAAGGGGGAACTGATTACAAGGATCCACATGTGACCTCCTCCCTGGGAGATGGACAGCAGAGAAGGAGGGGAAGGGAGACTCCGGATAGGGCAAGATATGACAAAATAACGATGTATAAATTACCAGGGGCACATGAGGGAGGGGGGAGAGGGGAGGGAGGGGAAAAAAAAAGAGGACCTGATGCAAGGGGCTTGAGTGGAGAGCAAATGCTTTGAGAATGATTGGGGCAGGGAATGTATGGATGTGCTTTTTACAATTGATGTATGTATATGTATGGATTGGGATAAGAGTTCTATGAGTCCCTAATAAAATGTAAAAAAAGAAAAGAGAAAAAAAATGATTAGGGCAAAGAATGTACAGATGTGCTTTATACAATTGATGTATGTATATGTATGAACTGTGATAAGAGTTGTATGAGCCCCTAATAAATTGTTTAAAAAAAAGAAAAAATAATAAAATTAATAAAAATAAAAAAGAGCAAACAAGATTTTAAAGGGCAAATCACAAAGACAAAAATATAGTAACGGAATATGCACAGACCTAGAATTGTAAAACCAAAGGGGAAAAACACGTTTGGCATTTCTCAAGTTGAAAGAGTGATGGGAAAATCTATTAGCTAAATATGGAGTGATGCTGGAAGCATCAAAGGAAGAAGGGCGAAGTACACTGTCACTGCAGCTACGAGAATTGGTCAGTGTTCAGTCATTTCAGGAAGTAGCACACGATCAAGAAACACTTGGGTTGACAGAAGAAATCCAACCAAGCTTCAGGGAAGGTATTGGGAACATTCCAGGAACTGACAGAATATCAGTTGAGATGCTTGGATACAATTCTGGAAGTGCTTGCTTGTCTATTCCAAGGAATTGGAAGGCAGCTACCTGGTTAATTAAAGATATCTCTATTCATGCCCATTCCAAAGGAAGGTGATACAATAGAATGCAAAGAGTACCAGATAATGTTAATATCACATGCAAGTAAAATTTTGCTGAAACTATTAAAAAATGGGTGCTACAGTACATTGACGAGAAATGCCAGAAATTCAAGCAGGATTCAGAAGTGGATGTAGAATGAAGGCGAGCGCTGCTTACGTTAGATTGATCTTAGCTGAACGCAAAAATTCCCAGAATTTTATTGAGTGTGCCAAGGCATTTGACTATGTGAACTATGGATACCATTGTGAAAAATGAGAATTCTGTAACATTTAACAGTGCTTATGTGGAACCTGAACAAGGGAGCCCTGGTGTTGTGGGATATGACCTAGGCTACTAACTGCAAGTCCAGCAGTTCGAAACAACCACTGCTTCTCAGGAGAAAGAGGAAGCTGTCTACTGCCATAAAGATTTACAGTCTTGGAAGTCTGTTGAGGTGGTTCTACTCTGTCCTATAGGATCACTCTGAGTCAGAATCAACTTAAAGGCAGTGATTTGGTTTTTGTGTTGAAACTTGTACGCAGGCCAAGAGGCATTATTCAAACAGAACCAAACTTAAGAACTTAGGTTTGAAACCAGGAACTGTATATTTGTCAAGGATATACCATTTCATCATACTTATTTAATTTATATGCTGAGAAAATAATTCAAGAAGCTAGACTACATGAAATATGCAGCATCAGGTTTGGAGGAAGGCTCATTAACAGCCTGCAATATGCACACACAAAATCACACAATTGTGTTTTCTGAAAGCCAAAAGAGACTTGAAGCACTTTCTGATGAAGACCAAAGACAATAGTCTTCAGTCTGAGCCCCAACATAAAACCAAACTCTTCACAACTGGCCCAATAAACATTATGATAAACCAAGGGAATACTGAAGTTGTCAAGAATTCCATTTTACATTTCATTTTCAAATGAAACCCCATGGAAGCAGCCGTCAGAAAATCAAGTGATGTATTTAATTGAGCAGATTTTCTGCAAAAGACTTCTAAACTAAAGTATTAAAAAGTAAAAATGTCATATTGAGGACAGTTATGTATCTGACCTAAGTCATGGTACTTTCAATTTCCTCAGCCATACAAGAGCTGGATAATGAATAAGGAAGACCAAAAAGGAGTTGCTGCCTTTTAACTAGGGTGTTGGTGATGAATACTAACTGTACAGTGAACTGCCAGAAGAATGAACAAATATGTCTAAGAAGAAGTACAGCCAGTATGCTCCTTAGGAGAAAGGATAGTGAAACTTCATCTTACATATTTTAGAAATCTTATCAGGATAGTGTGATCCCCAGTGACAGGCTATCATGTGTGGTGAAAGAGAGGGCCAGAAAAAACGGGGTCTATAGACTAAGCCCATTGAAACCATGGCCCAAACATGATTATGAGGATGATGCAAGACTGGAAAGGGCCTCATTCTGTTTTTCTTGACATCTCTGTGATCCAGAACTAGCTGGATGCAATCTTAACAGCAGAAACATTTTAGATTAGTATGCTCAAATATTTTTTAATCTTCAGTCCATATGACTTACTGGAGAGTGGGTCTCCAAGAACTATCTCAAAATAACTTTCCTGAATTAATTTGAAAGATTGCTAATTGAAGCCTAAAATGTAACTATGATTGATGTGGAATGCCTTTATATTACCCTTAAATTGTTTGAGGCACTCAGGGAAGTGCTCTACTAGAATACAGGAAAGGTTAAATCTGACTGAATTTCTTGGAGAACAAAAGAATGCTAGGGGTCTGAAAGGGAACAGATACATTATTAAAGTGTCCTCCATTTTCTTAAGACACCTTTCTTCTCATTGTATGGGTGGCAGCCAAGTCCAACACTTTATTCAGGAGTTCACCCTTTCTACTAAGGTATAATTTGTATAATTGTGAAGATTTAACTTTACACTGCTTTGGAAATAGTCAAATAGTTAAGAAATAGCAATGGCCCCACAGACAACAGAATGATAAGTAGTGAATTTTATTATTCCTGATCTTATTTATACCTTTTAAGTCACATCATGGTTGGATCTTTAAAAATCATTCTCAGCGGTCTGTAGCATTGTTTTCTATTCCTTGCCCTGGATCCCTTCTTTCCTCTCACTTAAAAAAATTTTAATGAAAACTTAGGATATTTTCAAGGCAGAGAAAAAAATCAACACACCATGATTTTTTTTTTTTAAACATTTTATTAGGGGCTCATACAACACTTATCACAATCCATACATAGACATACATCAATTGTATAAAGCACATCTGTACATATTTTGCCCTAATCATTTTTTTTTTTTCTTCTTTTACATTTTATTAGGGACTCCAACAACTCTTACCACAATCCATACATATACATACATCAATTGTACAAAGCACACCCATACACTCCCTGTCCCAATCACTCTCAAGGCATTTGCTCTTCACCTAAGCCCCTTGCATCAGGTCCTCCTTTTTTTCCCCCCATCCCTCCCTTTTCCCCCCTCCCTCATATGCCCTTGGTAATTTATACCTCGTTATTTTGTCATATCTTGCCCTATTCGGGATCTCCCTTCCCCCCTTCTCTGCTGTCCCTCTCCCAGGGAAGAGGTCACATGTGGCTCCTTGTAATCAGTTTCCCCTTTCCAACCCACTCACCCTCCACTCTCCCAGCATCGTCCCTCACTCCCTTGGTCCTGGAGGTATCATCCACCCTGGATTCCCTGTATCTCCAACCCTCCTATGTACCAGTGTACAGCCTCTGTCCTATCCAGCCCTGCAAGGTAGAATTCGGATCATGGTAGTTGGGGGGAGGAAGCATCCAGGATCTGGGGGAAAGCTGTGTTCTTCATCGATACTACCTCACACCCTAATTAACCCATCTCCTCTCCTAAGCCCCTCTATGAGGGGATCTCCATTGGCTGACACTTGGGCCTTGGGTCTCCACTCTGCACTTCCCCCTTCATTTAATATAATATATATATACACATACATATATACATATACACATAAATACACATACATACACACACTTATATCTTTTTTTTTTTTTGCATGATGCCTTATATCTGGTCCCTTGGGCACCTCGTGATCGCACTTGCCGGTGTGCTTCTTCCATGTGGGCTTATTTGTTTCTGAGCGAGATGGCCGCTTGTTCACCTTCAAGCCTTTAAGACCCCAGACACTATCTCTTTTGATAGCCGGGCACCATCAGCTTTCTTCACCACATTTGCTTATGCACCCATTTGTCTTCAGCGATCCTATCATGGAGGACACACCATGATTTAACACAATAACAGCATTAGAATATAATTTCTTAAGTTCTTTATTTTTACATAATTGTAAACATATACTTGGGGTATTATTTTAATCTCTTAATATTCAAAGCTTTATCTCATGAGGAACCTTCTCTTCTTAATAGTCCATTAAATTTACATTAATCATTTTTTCAAAATCACAAAGGTAACACATGGTCATATGCAAATTCCAAAAATATCATAAAGCCCACTAAAAAAAGTCACTTCTGATCCCCCATACCAAGAGGTAGCCATTTTCTAAAATTTTGATCAGTTCCTGGAAGTTTAAAAAATATGTAAATGGAGGTTCTGCTGTGTTTGTGATTTTTTTTAGTATTTTAGTTATTTAAAATCATTTTATTGGGGGCTCATATAACTTTTATCACAGTCCATACATACATCAATTGTGTAAAGCACATTTGTAAATTCGTTGCCCTCATCCTCAGTGTTTGTGATTTTTTTTACACATTTTCCACTTGACATTTGTCTGTGTTAGCAAAAATTCTTTATAAATGCCACTCTGTTACTCCATTACTTTCTGTTTATCTCCACAGGAAATTGCTGCATTTATATCAAGATCTTCTTACGTCACCTGTGCCTGGAATTCTAAACCAGTTTTGGGTGGTGATGTCGGTTAGTATTATTTTTAGTATTTCATGAAATACTGTGATTATTGGGAGAAATGTCAACACACTAAATCGCTAACACACGATCCTAAATTGAAGATGGTTCAGAAGGAGAAATCAACATCTGTTAGCCATGATCATAAGCCATCTACAGCCTTCAGTTATTTTATTTTTCTTCTAGGTCTTTACTATTCATCTGTCTTTTATTATTTTATCCTTACTATTACATTTTTAGAAGACAAGTTTTTGGTGAACAAGTAGACACTATAATGTAATATCTCCTATTTGTGTCCTGTTTCACCTTAAAATTCCTTTTGGAGAAAACAGGGTATCACTGTAGAATTCTAGTAAACAGAAGTATCCTAATCTTAGCAAGAATGTGAAGAAAAGGGAAATAGCCCTCTGTTTAAAACTTTGTTTTTCTTTACAAAGATAATGGCTGAAAATAGGGAAATATAGAAAGTAGAAAATGGGGTTACTATATGAGTCTACCATCTTGACACATGCTTGTTGTCTCTCCTTTACTGACCTTACTGAACAGCTTCCCATGCCTACACATCTCTCTCACTCACACTTGGAGGCTGCAGAATGTTTCATTTATTTAGTTAGCACTCTCCTAGAGCACATTTTTATAAGTGGAATGGCATTGTGTTTTAAACGGTAATCCAGATAGCACTCCATTGTTCTTTGAGAACAGCATATTAGATGGTATTTTAACAAATGGTGTCTGAAAGAATCTGGTTTTCCACCCTCACAAACTCTGGGCATTAATAGCCTGGAAATACTTAGCAGTCTGTCAGGTGGAGAATGATACCTTGCTTTTCATTCACATTTCTTTAATTAGTGCTGGTCTGTTGGGCTTCCTTTTGCTCTCTCCATTTATGTTGCTTTTCCTTTTTCATGTGAAGAATTCCCTCTATGTTAATTCCCTCTGTTATTTATGTATTGACCTTTTACCATTACATGATTTGGGGAACCATAGAGAGTGGGAACCATTGAAGTAGAACCATGGAACCCACTTCAAGAAGGAAATGATCATCACTTGCTTCTTTAAGGCACAGAAGCTTTTAGGGAGATGGCCTGGAGCCTCGGGCTGTGCTCTCTGCTGTATCATGTTTAACTGTGTTAGTACTGCATTGTTTAATCATATATTTACGTTAAGTGATTTTTATAACCTTTCATTTATAAGTGTTTTTGTTACAGATACCATTTTATAAGACTGGAAAACTGAATGGTTATATCGAAAAGTGTGGCGCTAAGGTAAGTTTTTTTAAAGGATACTTGCTTTAGATGGTGCTTGTTTTGTGTTTGTGTTCATCTTAGATTGTCATGAACTGAAAATGGGAGTATGTGTCTCCTAACTTATTGATGGACATGTGAAAGAAAATAACCCAACATTTTCCCCCAGTCATTTTATACACATTTTGTAAAGGAAAAAGGCTTGAACTTAGTTTGTCAGCATTGTTTATGATAGACTTCTTCAACTATGTGACTCTCCCCATTTTCAGAGAAGAAAGTGAATCCAGAGAGGTGCAATTATGGTGTACAATCATATAGTTACAAGTAAAAGAATAAAACATCATAGATTGTATTCTGTTTAGTAATAAGCATCTGTGTCTTTACAAGGACAAAAATGTGGCATATCTCTTCTCTGTTGAACAAGCCATGGAGTTTTGAGTAATGCATGTAGCTTTGAGGCTCTGTGTCTCTCATTTCAACCATCGCCAGGCATCCCTGCTAACCTGTCCTAGTTCTCACTGTGCAAGGCAATAAGGTTTCTACTCATTTACAAGAGAGATACCTTTTGGGGGGCTGGAGGAGATGTTGGGTTTCAGTAATAACTAGAGGTACTTTGTCGTTCCCTGAGAAATCTTTGAATAACTTGCGTTGTTTCCATGGGTCAGAATCGGTGGTGAAACAGTATTCTTCAGGAGCAACAAGAAAGGAGTCTGGCTCAATTCCCTTTTGGTCAATTAGCTAGAACTAGTATGTTTCAGTTTTTTAATATTTGGGAATTTTCTAGGGATCTTTCTTTCTAGGATCTTTTCTTTGGGATTGAAGGAACCCTGGTGGCATAGTGGTTACAAGTTGAGCTGAGATCAGCAAGGTCACCTGTTCGAATCCACCAGCCACTCGTGGGAGAAAGATGGAGCTTTCTATTCCTGTAAAGAGTTACAGTCTCAGAAACTCATAGGGGCAGTTTGTACACTGTCCTATGGGGTCACTGTGAGTCAGAATGGACTCAATGGCAGTGAGTTTGTTTGTTTTTTTCCTGTTATTAATTTTTAATTCCATGTGGTTAAAGACTATGTTTTATATAATTTGAATCTATTAAAATTTATTAAGATGTGCTTCATGCCCCCAATATGGTTGTAGTAACTGTTCTTCATTCACTTGAAAAATATGTAATCTGATATTGTTGGGTTGAATGTTGTACAGATGTTAAATGAAGTCTCACTTTCTACTTGTATCAATTCTTGAGAGCAGGGTATTACGCTATCAACCTAGAATCTGGACTTGCTTGTTTCTCCTTGTAGTCTTATCAGTAGCCCTCAGAGGACTGCAAAGAGATCTCCAAGCTGCCCTTGGTTCCTTGGGGAGTTTCCTGCAGGAATGCCTGATTTGTTTTCTATGCACACCTTGCAGGAAGTTCTTCCAATAGTGGGAGCCATCCAGATATAAAAAGAAGTGGTGCGGAATTTGTATCTGATTTAACTGAAGTGGTCATTGATACCACCTTGGCCCTCAAAGCACTCGGGCTAGTAGTGGTCAGTATTGTGAAGGATGATAGATTCCCCCAGACTGCTTCATTGTTTGCATGACCGAGTCTGTGCTACATTATCTAATGACCTGGCCATGAGGGAAAGTCAGTGCAGAGACTGAAAGTAAAAGCCACCCAGTTTTATAAGATAGACCTTGATAATTTAGGGCAGGTGTGTCAAACTGGCGGCCCGTGGGCCCCATGCAACCCCCAAGGTGATTTTTTTGTGGCCCACAATGCTCTGAAATAAAATGAAAATAGAATAAAACATGTTATGAATAAAATAGCACTTAGGGGAGATTGAGGCAATACTGTACACACAATTCCCTCATTGCATTTTATTTCAGAGCATTGTGGACCACAAAAAAATATTTCAGGGGTCACATGTGGCACACCAGTTTGACACCCCCGATTTAGAGGAGAGGCTCCACTGGTTGGGTCTGAGACCTGGGAGGTGTGTTTGAGGTCAACACTGCAGGTTGACCTCATATTGCCACTTGGAAGTCTTATTGATAGTAGCCGTAATTAAATTCCATATGCGGTGGATTGCATAGATTTGGATTCAACTTCTGCTGGACAGAGTAATCAGTGTGAAGGATGGTATGTCCTGAGAAGACTCACCAGAAGCCATAACAGTACAAAAGTGAGGGTGGGTAATGTTGATGACAATTCTCCATAGATTGCTCCCTTGTCTGCTAATAGAAGTGAGCAGAAGCAACTGCAGCCTTTTTTTCTAGACTGTATTTTCAAGGATGTTTGTACAGGGAACAGTCTTGGAAGATACAGTGTCTGCCAACAAAGGGGCAAGCAGGTGAGTTCCCCATCCAAGACAATAAAGATAATGACTCTCTCTGGGATGTTCGTTTTAGAGTTGCCCACTTGCTTGGGGTTCTTCAGGTAAAAGCACAGATATGGCTTATCTTAGTAACTTCTTTTTCCACCTGTATCTACTTCGCATCACTCCTGTGCGATTAAGGGATCAAAGACAACTGGTTCAAACATGAAACACGTGCTTTCTGCTGTGTAATGACCATTAACAAAGTCTTCATCTCTGGCCCAGGAATCTTGTGGTTTCTGCTTGAATCACTGAAATGGTCAGACCATTTAGCACAATGTCCTCCAGGTTCATCCATATTATGAAGTGCGTGATAGATTATTGTTATTCTTTAATGTTTGTAGTATTCCATTGTGTGTACCATAGCTTGTTTATTCATCTGTTATTGGCATTTAGGTTGCTTCCGTCATTTTGCTATTTGTGTTAGTCTGGGTAAACTAGAGAAACAAATCCACAGAAATTCATATATGTATGAGAGACTTTTATTTATAGGGTAAGTGTACATTCAGAAAGCATCCCAACCCAATCCAGTCCAAGCACATAAGTCTGACTTAGCCCATATGTCCAACACCGATCTACAAAGTCCTCCTCAAACTCATGAAACACACACAATGACACCGAATGCAGGCAGATCACAGACCAGTGAGCAGAAAGTCTTTGAATCCAGTGGCAGTGTAAGCATCTTGACACTTGGCAGGGGTCTCCACGTGGCGTCTCCAGCTCCCAGGGTTGCATCAGGGTAAGTCCATGAGGCTTCTCCTCAGGGATGTCTTGTAGGAAGTGAGCCTTGCCAGCTAAGGCAGCCGCACACTGGTCCAACCGTCAGAGAACAAGAGACCAGAGAACCATTGGAAACATTTTTTCTCACATTTTGAGGCAACCTAAATGTCTTCTTTGGTGAGGTGTCTGTTCATGTCCTCTACCCATTTTCAGATTGTATTATTTGCCTTTTTCTGGTTTAGCTATTGGAATTATATATAAATATCAGAGATTAGTAATTTACATAGTCTGCCATTGCTAGAAATGCTCCCCAATTCTGTAGATTCTCTCAGAACTCTTTTGGTGAAATCTTTAGATCCAGGTAAGTGTCTACATTTAGGAAGTCCTCAGCAGCTAGTTTGTCCGGTGCTGCTTGTGTGTTTTCCATTTGGTAGTGTATTTGTGCCAGGTATTAAGGCTCCTAAGTTTGTTCCTAATTTTCCAGTGATGAATTCTTTAATTCTAGATTTTACACTTAGGTGTTTCAGAAGAGGAAGGCCCTCAGTAAAATGGATTGATAAGAGTGGCTGGTCAGTGGGCTCGGGCATAGGAACATTTGTGAGGATGACACCGGACATTGTGGTGCTTCATTCTGTTCTGCATAGGGTCCCTATGGGTTAGAGCCAACTTGATGGCACCCAACAACAACAACAACACATTCAAGTTGTTGATCCATCTTGACTGCATTTTTGTATGTGGTGCAAGATACAAGTCTTGTTCTGCTTTTCCAAAAATGGCTCTTTGTAGAAAATGTTTTGCCAGCACCATTTGTTAGAGATGACCTTGGCCCTTTTTAGTGCATTTCATCCCTTTGTCAAGGATCAGCTGGCCATAGGTGGATGGATTCCTCAGGGTTCACGATTTCATTCCATTACTCTCCATGTCAGCCTTTGTACCAGGATCAGACTGTTTTGATGACGAAGACTGTATAATATGTTTTGAGATCTGGAACTATGAGACCTCCTACTTTTTCTTTATTAGTATTTTCTTATCTTGGGTCTCTTTCCTTTCCATATAAGGTTTATGAGTAGTTTATCCATCTTTTAAAAGAATTGCGTGGGATTCTAGATCAGGGTTACATTATATTTATAAATCACTTTGGGTAACCCTATTTTTATTGTTCAGAAGTGAATTTGTATTTAATGGTTATCTAATGTTGAATTATGTCACCATAAAAATAATCTAAGAGGCTCTGCTCTGATTCCCTCTGTGTAATGCAGAGCACGAAGTAAAGCTGTGTGCTCAGCACAGAGTATCAGGGGAGACGGCTTACTGGCCAAGTACTGTCATGGCACGAGGGCATGACAGTACTCATGGGTCCACATGTAAGTGTCTGTCAGCTTCTTTAACTTTAGAATTTACAGGGGTTTGCTGGTGGTGAGTCTGTATGAGTGATGACTAATTTATATCCTGAGTAACCTAGCTGGTTAGATAGCGATCTAAGTTTGTGGACATTTTTGTTATTATTCTAGGGACACACCAATCACTACAATTTCCCAGTGTTTTTGCCCTTTGATGTTTTTAGATGGAGGCTCCAGAAAGAGTAATCCCTGTAATTCTTCAAAACTGCCTCTCCTATTCACTCATGGTGAGACTTGCCCCCACCTGGAATCAAACCGGCCACCTTCTGGTACAAGGTAACTCTCACTCCCTGTCATCAAGGCCTTATGCCCTAGACTGCTTCAATTATGGCCGACACTCTTAATTTCAACATGCACAATGTTAGAGAGCATAGTGCCAGCGGGGCCGCTATGCTCTCAAGTAAGCATTAGACTCCATGGGCTATCTGTTCTGTAAAAGATGCACAGCCTTGGAAACTCTATACAGGGTTGCTATGGGTCGGAAACAACTCCATGTCAATGGATTTAGGTTTTTTTGAGTTGGTATTTAAGCATAGCCCCAACCAAGTATTCTCAAGCAAGCCCACAACAATGTCAATACCCTCTCCTGATTAAGGGATTAATTACATTCAGCTGTAATGTAGATGTTCCTTTGTATTTCTAATAGTTTATTATGTGATTGTTAGGAAGAAAGGAATGAAGGTCCGAAGTGTCAGAGTGAAACTATTACAACTAATTCCAGTTGCAATATTGTTGGATCCTAAAGGATATCCTGAATTTTCTTTTGATAGCTGTTTAAATATTTTATATAGCATCATTTAAGAATCTTGCAGCCTTCAGTAAGCATTTAAGAGAGGCGTTAAGTATTTCTGTCCTTTCAATTGAAGGGATACTTGCTGCGTGATCATACCTATTCTCTGCACTATCACCAGATAAACCTCGTGTACAACTACATTTTAACATTTTACATTAGCTTTGATAAGTCCAAAGCAATAATTACCGTATATACTTGAGTATAAGCTGAGTTTTTCAGCACATTTTTAATGCCGTTTTGTGGAAAATTTGGGTGCCTCAGCTGTTATTTGGGTCAGCTTATACTCTAGTATATATGGTATATTTTAAGCGCAATTTACAAATTATAATAATCTGGTATATCCTATAAATTTATAAAAAATCATTTCATTTGGGGCTCGTACAACTCTTAGCACAATCCATTCATCCATCTACTGTGTGAAGCATATTTGTACATTTGTTGCCATCACCATTCTCAAAACATTTGCTTTCTATTTGAGCCCTTAGTGTCATCAGCACCTCATTTTGTCCCCTTCCTCCCCACCCCCCTCCTTCATGAGCCCCTGATAATTTATAAATTACTATTATTTTGTCATGTCTTACACTGTCCGAAGTCTCCCTTCACCCACTTTTCTGTTGTTTGTTCCCAGGGAGGGGGTTATATGTAGATCGTCATAATCAGTTCCCCCTTTCTATTAATTTTTAAGGGCAAGATTTTCTTTCTCAGATGGGAAAGCAAAGTGCTATTGGTAAGTAAATGTACATATATGTCAATAGATGAAATATTAATATAAATTAACAATCACTTAAAAACACTATAAGGTTATTGGAGTGTTATGATTTTGAGGTTACAGCAGAATTATTGGATATTACTCAATTGTTATTGGGAAATCACATGTACTTCAAAATGTGTATTCTATCTCACCAAGGAAAAATAGTGCTCATATTATTGGGGAAGCACATGATATTTCATTTTTTTCTGCTTAAAGAGAAGTATGCACATAGAAGAGTTTAATTCTGTAAGCATTTGCAACATTTACAGAGCCCTATCATTAAAATTCTATAATGTATTCCTGTAAGTAAAAACTTTATTTCTTTTTTTTAACATTTTATTAAGGACTCATACAACTCTTATCACAATCCATACATATACATACATCAATTGTATAAAGCACATCTGTACATTCTTTGCCATAATCATTTTCGAAGCATTTGCTCTCCACTTAAGTCCTTTGCATCAGGTCCTCTTTTTTTCCCCTCCCTTCCCGCTCCCCCCTCCCTCATGAGCCCTTGATAATTTATAAATTATCGTTTTGTCATATCTTGCCCTGTCTCCTGTCTCCCTTCACCCTTTTTCTGTTGTCCGTCCCCCAGAGAGGAGGTCACATGTAGATCCTTGTAATCGATTCTCCCTTTCCAACCCACTCACCCTCTACTCTCCCAGTATCACCCCTCACACCCCTGGTCCTGAAGGTATCATTCACCCTGGATTCCCTGTGCCTCCAGCTCCTATCTGCACCAGTGTACATCCTCTGCTCTATCCAGACTTGCAAGGTAGAATTTGGATTATGGTAGTGGGCGGGGAGGAAGCATTTAGGAACTGGAGGAAAGCTGTATTCTTCATCGGTGCTACGTCGCACCCTGACTGACTCATCTCCTCCCCTAGACCCCTCTGCAAGGGGATCTCCAGTGGCCAACAAATGGGCTTTGGGCCTCCACTCTGCACTTCCCCCTTCATTCACTATGGTAAGATATTTTTTTTGATGATGCCTTATACCTGATCCCTTCGACACCTCCTGATTGCACAGGCTGGTGTGCTTCTTCCATGTGGGCTTTGTTGTTTCTGAGCTAGATAGCCGCTTGTTCAGCTTCAAGCCTTTAAGACCCCAGACACTATCTCTTTTGATAGCGGGACACCATCAGCTTTCTTCGCCACATTTGCTTATGCACCCATTTGTCCTCAGCGATCATATCATGGAGGTGTGCAGCCAATGATATGATTTTTTGTTCTTTGATGCCTGATAACTGATCCCTTCGGAACCACGTGATCACACAGGCTGGTGTGTTCTTCCATGTGGCTTTTGTTGCTTCTGAGCTAGATGGCCGCTTGTTTATCTTCAAGCCTTTAAGACCCCAGATGCTATCTCTTTTGATAGCCGGGCACCATCAGCTTTCTTCACCACATTTACTTGTTCACCCGCTTTGACTTCAGCAGTTGTGTCGGGAGGGTGAGCATCATAGAATGCCAATTTAATAGAAGAAAGTGTTTATGCATTGAGGGAGTGCTTGAGTAGAGGCCCAAGGTCCTTCGGCCACCTTAATACTAAACCTATAAATATAGGCACATAGATCTATTTCCCCATCCTCATGCATATATTTGCATATACATGTCTTTGTCTAGACCTCTATAAATGCCCTTTGCCTCCTAGCTCTTTCCTCCATCTCCCTTGACTTTCCTCCTGCCCTACTACCATGCTCCGTCCCCACCTGGGTTACAGCTATACCTCTTCATTATGTTACCTTATCCTTGATCATTCCCTACCAGGCCTGCCACTCCTCCCTCACCATCAATTTGGATCCCATGTTGTTCCCTTGTCCCTGGGTTAGTTAACACCCCCCACTACCCCCTATCCCAAGTCCCCCCGAACTGTGCGTCCTGTTGTTTTTCCTCCAGATAGTTCATCCAGCCTGTCTTATTTAGACAGACCTGTGGAGATAATAACATGCAAAAAAACAAGACAGAGGAAAACAAAGCAACAATATACAACAAAACAACAACAACAAACCACTGACAAAGAACAAAACAAAACACATCAAGAAAGAAAAGCTTGTAGTTCAAGGATCGTTTGTTGGCCTTTAGGAGTGTTTTCCAGTCCAGTCTGTTGGGGCACCACGCCCTGGCCCCAAAGTCCACTTTCAGCATTCCCTGGGAACCTTGCTGCTCCATTCCCTTGCTGTTCCACTGCACTCCCCCAGCGCTTCGCCTCGGTGTGGTGGGATCAGGTCAGGTGCAATTCCCACACTGTGTCTCCGGTGCTGTCCCCTGTAGCGCCATGGGTCAGTGAGGGGCATAATGTCCCATAGTGGGGCCAGCCATGTGTCCTCTCTGTGGACTGGCTGCTCTAATCAGGAACATCATCCCTGGATTCCCTGTGCCTCCAGCTCCCATATGCACCAAAACTTTATTTCTTATAAAAAGAACATGACTCTTTTTCTTCTTAAAAAAGAAAGAAACAATGTGTGTTAGATAGGGTTCTCTAGAGAAACAAAACCAGAATGCTAATAATTATACATATTTATGCAGATGGATAGATGTATAGCTTAAGAAATAAACAGTTAATTAAATTATAAAGCAGTACAAATGGCTCAGTACAACTCACTCCTGTAAGACAGTAGTGAGACGCTGGCAGTCCATCAAGTCTTGAGGGCCACCAGGTAGTCCTCTGTAGAGCAATTCAGGCTATCCAGGCACACGCAGCAAACATCAAGGCAAGTCACCAACAGTCAGCTAGATGACAGGGTCCAACAGTACCCTGCCCAAGAGATGTAAATTCCAGTGGTGTGGTGAAACAGGTCTTGAAGGAATCTCAAATTACAGCGTCACAGTCAATGGGCTAGGTGTCCCACAGGTAGTGTAGCTTGCAAATTTAGGCACAGAACAAGCAAGGCAGCTGCACACTGGTCTGATGATCAAAGAGCAAGAGACAAGAAGGGCGAGGCTCACCAAGCCATTTAGCTCTCTGCCCTTCAATTAATCTCACATGTGTTTATCGGCCAGGTTGACACAATAAACTACCTGCCTCACAATGTTTACCTCAAGGAACAGAGAAAATCTCATTTTACCCTTTCTGGTTTGGCCTAGTCTACTTTCATTGATGTGCATGGTAGCCTGTGTTGAAGTCCAACAGTTTTTCTGAACAAAAGCCCAGAGATAATGGGTGTAGGGAAATCTTGAGCTCACAGTAAGGGTTATTTCCTTCACCCTTTAAGGGTAGCCTAACTCAGGAACTAGCCTGTGTGGATGCAGATACACCACTGACCTTGGAGATGGAGACCTGGTCACCATCCTCACCCTGGATTGGTTTAGTGCAGTGGCCATCGCTGTACCCTGCTCTGGCCCAGAGGCGCCTAACTCAGTCTCATTCCCCAGCAGTGACTTTAGACTATAGCCGTCTGAGATGGAAGATAATAGCTTGAGAGCAGAATTACTCACTCTTGGTTTGAATTTATTATTGTACTTTAGAAATACATGCAATTCATAAGAGTATGGATCACTGGATTTTCACTGAACATGTTCTGGCAATCAGTTCTCAGAAAAATAAAGAGATCCTCATTGTACCCAGAATCCCCTCAAGCTTTCTTCCCAGTAAGGCCCCTTACCAAGAAAACCATGTTTCTGACTTATTACAAGTCTCTCTTAATTATGTAGAGTGCGGTATTGTAATACGTCAGGACTGTGTCTGCCAGAGTATTTGAGGACGTGTGCCAGTTAAAGGACTACTCGAGTCAAGACCCAGGAGTTTCGAAAAGGGCCATCTGTACATGTCCACATGTAAGATGCCAAACTTGTAGAAAATGTTCGCTAGGTTTTCCGTCATAGCTGTGGGCTGTCTCCTTTTTCTTATTTTAACCCTGCCCTGTGAGTCCCACTTTCAAGACACACACACACACACACACACACACACACACACACACACACACACACACACCTGCTATTTGTACCTTTGTTGTCTTTGCAATGTCTCGGCTGCAGACTGCCAATATGGTATATGGTGATAAGTGGAATTTTAACATGTAGAGAAAATAATATACTCTTAGTTTCTGATTTGAATAAATGGCATTAATAATACTTTTGTGATTAAAATAATTAGATAAGATGGACTAATAATTCACAATTAACTCTTTTATTTTCAGTATTAGACATTAATGTAACGGAAACGCAAGTTTGTCTAAGTATAGAGGCCTGCACAATTAGACTGCCACCACCAAAGGTACCAGATAGTTTGTTTACTACAATTTATTGTATATGCTATACTTAATACTATACACTGTCTTTGCTGTACTTACTGTGCACTGTGTTTACTCTTTTTACTGTATACTGATGGAGCCCTGGTGGCATGGTGCTTATGAGTTAAGCTGCTAACCTTACGATCAGCACTTAGAAACTACCAGCTGCTCCATGGGAGAAAGATGGAGTTTTCTATCTAGTAGGGATTTATAGCCTCAGAACTCACAGGGGCAGTTCCAACCTATATCCTCTAGGGTTGGAGTGGACCCGATGGGAGTTCCTGAGTACCAGTATACTTCCATATACTAAATTTACTATATTTATGATACACAGTACTACCTATTGTGTACTATATGGACTGTACTTTCCTTATACAGTGTTTGCAGTATTTACAGTAAGGAGCCCTGGGGATGCTGCTGGGTCCGACTGCTAACCACAAGGTCAGGCACCCAAATCCAGCGGTTGCTCCCCAGTTGCTGAAAAGATAAGTCTGCTTTGTCCCCTATAGATGTAGTCTTAGAAACCCTGTTAAGGTCACTGTGAATCAGAATGGACTCCATGCCAATAGCTGCGGGGGGGGGGGGGGTGTCTCTGTATCTCCGACTTACTGATCTGCCTCCAGGAGACTCCCAGGCAACAATAAACAGTCATCTGTCTTTGGAACCCAGGATCCCACAGGTTTGCGTTGAAGACACTTGGGGAGAAGGGAAGGACCTCAGGAGGTGGGTCGGGGGCTCTCCCCACCAAAAGACACAGGTCAAGGAGAGCTCCCCACTCCCTCTTCTGTAGGGAAATTGATCTGTAGGATCCATGCCAACCACTGTCGGTTGAACTCTCTTTCCTGCATGTGAACACACTCACAGAAACTGACCAATGGTCCACCTCAGCTCAGTGTAGGCCTTTGAGATGGGCAACTAAGAGGAAGAGCGCAAGACCTAGGTGCACTGGAGGGGCCCCAGATGGTCTGGAACATTGATGGCATTGTACAGTGGTTCCACGGGGATCACTCTATTTTAAATTGCATTCTGACTGATTTGTGTTGTGTCTATCAATATATATGTAATACAAATATGTAAAACAAAGCCACATGTTAATGTTGATTTTCTTGACCACATTCTTTTGAAGACATTTGAATTAACATCTCTATTACTATTGAAAGCTGCAAGAATTCAACATTCCTGAGAGGGTTATAAAGGACTTTGAAGCCAACGAGAGTGCCATCATTGAGAGTCAGTCCATTATAAGCAACTGGTGCTACGTGTTGCCAAGGTAGCGTTTTGATCTGCAGTGCACTGGGCAAGTGCACGCCACAGCCACTCTTCTCATGAGCCTCCTGAAAGGGGCTTGGGCGACAGTACCGATCATCAATGAAGTTCTAAAACTAAACTATGACTTAAAGAAAAAAACAGTAAAATGATAGTATCATCCTTAGGTGCTCTATCCATTCTCTTCATCAACTTACTAAAAAAGTTCATTATGTTTGCATTTTGTTTTAGATCTAGTTTGGGGAAGCAGAGTTCTAGATTTCTCCTTATGAAAAGACAGTTAATGTACTAATGGCAATAAGACCTCATAAACCTGAATCTAAGAGTTGGTGATTCAATATAATTTGAAATTAATTGAGTTTTAAGTATGTCTGGTCTTCAGGGGAACAGACTTATTACTAATATAAAGGGACTATTGGGATAGAAGTTTGAACTGCCTAGGCAAAAAGTTTAATTAACTGGCAGCAGGTACATATGATTTAGGTACTGAAGCTGAAACAGGTGGGTGGGAACATGAACTTGGCTGATTAAATCAACCCTATAGGCCTTGATCAACAGTCTGGCAGTTACCACGTAATCCCTTGTGTGGCATTATCTTTGTGGTTATTGTGTGTTTCTTTTCATAGTTACAGGGTTTTTTTTCCTGCATTTTACATTTTCTAACTCAATTTGGATTTCCCTAAATGTTGTTGAGGTTTCCTCAAATTTATCCTTGGCACTCAGAAAAAGATCTGTTCACATTGGGGTGGTTTGATGGTGTGACATGTCTTTACCAGGCTGTGTTAACACCACTGAGTTGAATGATCAAGCAATTTTTCGGCAGTGGCTTGTGATACTGACTGGCTCTTTTTTGTTCACAGTATGAAAATGGGGCAGATAATCAGTATCCTTCACACTGTCCCTCTTGACTGCCCTTTCCAGTCATACAGAGATTTCCAGATACACTGGAATGCCCTGGTAAGCCAGAAACATGTGCAATCAATCACACATGTTATTCAGATTTGTTTCTTGTAAGTTAGCCTGTGCACCCCTTCCTCTTAGGATGGTTTCCACCTTGTGCTTCCTTTCCAGTATGGCTATAAACTTCCAGAACCTCGTGGAGACAGCCACGTCTTCTGCAGTGTATACTTCAAAATGATAGGAGAGAAGATCTTCACGTATCCTTCACACGCCGGTGGTAGCCGCGAACCGCTGTGTGCTGCTCACTGCCCTGCCCAGGCTCCCTGCCCCCATTGTATTATTACTTTCAACCTCCTCGGTATCTGAAGCAGCTTGTGTTGATGCTGTGGGTTAAGCATTGGGCTGTTGCATTTCAAACCCACCAATCAGTCCTTGGGAGAAGATGAGGCCGTCAGCATCGGTAAAGACTTACAGTCTTGAAAACTGTAGGGAGCAGTTCTGCTTGTGCTATAGGGTCACAGGGAGGTGGATTCCACTGGACAGACATGGTTCTATATCAAGCAATTTCTTGACTTTCTGTTCTCTGAATGTTTTTTCTCATTTATTTTAAATTTTGCTCAAGGTCAGTTTGAGGATGAGTTTCATAAGGATTTTTCTTTCTGTAAACATCATTTCAACAATTCATACTGCAAAACAAAGTGTGGCTACAGTACAGTGCTGTTTCCTAGCAGAGAACTTATCATGGCTGTTGCCTTAGGTGAGAGCTCCCTCTAGTGGTAAGGTGAATATTACTGAAAGCTTTTCATGAAATAGCCAGTTAACAAAACAAAACAAAAAATTGGAAGGTAATTTAATGTTATAGGCAGAATTAGGGAATCGCACTTGTTTTTCATTTAGGTAAGAAAATATCTCTCCATATGGGGTTGAATGATTCAACTATTAAATTACATGATATGTACATTCCTTGCCAGTAAAACTGTTAGGGAAAAAATATATAAAACATTCCAAAAAAGGAAAGAAAATATCTCTCCACACAAAGAAAGCCCAAAGTCTCAGGTGAAGCCCTGACTGATGCTGACGGAGCCATTACCCCCTCTCCCCGGTCTTCCTGGAAGAGGAGCCCCGCCTCTCTTTCCACAGGCTGCATGTCTAGCACAGGCACTGAGAGGAAAGTGAGGCTGACTTGTATCAGTGCACTCTTTAATTAAATGCCAACACCTTGTCCCAAGTCTTCAAAAGAGTTTCCATCCAAACAGGTAACTGCTCTTCTCCAAACACTGCTTCTGGAGTGTGAGCAAGCACTGACTAGATGTGCTGCTGCTTGGTGCCGGAGATTCTGCCTGCATATTGTGCAAACCTTCTGAGGATAGTGTCGCCAAGGCTCGTAGCAGCCCTGGTGGCCCAGTGGTTAAGTGCTCGACTGTTGGCCAAAAGGCCAGCAGTTACTCCCAACCCCCAACAGCTGCTTTATGGGAGCAAGACGGGACTAGCTGGCTGCATAAAGAGGCTTACCCGCCAGGGCCAGCCTCTGCCCTCCAAGGGCACTCTTGGCCAGGCTTGGCCCAACAGTAGTGGGTTATAAGGATCATCGTGCCACCTGTACCGTTTGGGGCACATCTTAGATTGCTAGCCCAATTAGAAAACCATAGGTATGTCAGGAGTAGCCTTGATTGTGAGTATGAAAGTGGAAGGAAATGCAGTCTCCCATGAAAAATGCCTTTTAGCTCTGGAATAAAAAAATTAAGAAGATTTTCTTTATGTATCTTTAACATTAAAGTTTCCCTTACGTTAAAAAAAAAAGATGCTGCTTTGTTCTTTAACGTTGCTAGGTATCCTCTCAGCTGCATCAGAAGCCAGCCCTTCCAGTTCTTTCCCAGGGTGGATTTGGAAGGTGTGCTGAAAAGTTTCGTTACAGATTTGAAGTACAGCCTCCCTCATATTTGTGGATTTTCCATAAAGATGACAAATAAGCCATGCTACTACACATATGAACTAGTGAGAGCTCCTATCCAGGTAAGGGACTACACTCTCCTGTATCCACTTCTTGCCTTTTATGGTAAGAGTACCCGACCCCAGACTGCTGATGGTTTGTTTTTTTTTTCAGTTCCTCTTTTTTAATTAAAAGATCATTTTATTGGGGGCTCTAAGGAAAACAAAAGGATGAATATAAGGAAGAAAAGGGGAGCGGGAGCATGGGGCATTAATCCACCCAAGGGGAGGGTATTGTTTATATCTCCACAGGGAAAGTGGGACCAGACTTCAACCCAGTGCCGCAAGGTGTGAATGCAATATCCCGGCGTGGAGTAGGGAACCAGTGGAGAGGTCTGGGAGGCTGGCCCCAGCACCATAAATTAAGTGGATTCCTGCCCCTCCCCCAAAAAGAATTTGTTCCAAAGGACGACATTGACTTTGCAGCTCCGGGAGATGAACATATCTGATCAGAGCACACAGGAGCAGATGAAGGGGCAGGAAGAGAGAGTGGAGCACAGCCTGGCCCACCAGGCCGTGAGGATGATGTTCCTGAGTAGAGCAGCCAGTCCACAGAGAGAACAACATGGCTGGCCCCACTATGAGAAATGATGCCAATCAGTGACTAAGGGTGATACAGGGGACTGCACCGGAGACACAGTGTGGGAATTGCACCTGACCTGATCCCAACACACCGAGGCAAATCACTGGGGGAGTGCAGCAGAACAGGAAGGGAATGGAGTGGCAAGGTCCCCAGGGAATGCTGAAAGTGGACTTTGGGGCCAGGGCGTGATGCCCCAACAGACTGGACTGGAAAACGCTCCGAAGGGCTAGCAAACAATCCCTGTACTAACTACAAGCTTTTCTCTTGTGAACTGTTTTGTTCTGTTCTTTGTCAGTGGTTTGTTTTTGTTGTTTTATTGTCTGGTTGTATACTGTTGCTTTGTTTTCCTCTGTCTTGTTTTCGTGCATGTTAGTGTCTCCACAGGTCTGTCTGAATAGGACAGGCTGGATGAACTATCTGGAGGAAAAACAACGGGACTGACAGTTCCGGGGGGACTTGGGGTGGGGGGGTAGGGGGGTAAGGAAGTGGTGTTAACAAACACAGGGACAAGGGAAAAACATGGGACCCAAAATGGTAGAAGGGGGGAGTGGCAGGCCTGGTGGGGAATGATCAAGGGTAAGGTTGCGTAGAGAAGAGGTATACTCTAGCTCAGGTGGCAATGAAGCATGGTAGTGGGGCAGGAGGAAAGTCAAGGGAGATGGAGGAAAGAGCTAGGAGTCAAAGGGCATTTATGAAGGTCTAGACAAAGACATGTACATGCAAATATATATAGGAGGATGGGGAAATAGATCGATGTGTCTATCTTTATAGGTTAAGCATTAACGTGGCGGAAGGACCTTGGGCCTCTACTCAAACACTCCCTCAATGTATGAATACTTTCTTTTATTAAATTGGAACTCTATGATGCTCACTCTCCCGACACAACGGCTGGAGCCAAAGTGGGTGAACAAGTAAATGTGGTGAAGAAAGCTGATGGTGCCCGGCTATCAAAAGAGATAGTGACTGGGGTCTTAAAGGCTTGAAGATAAACAAGCGGCCATCTAGCTCAGAAGCAACAAAGTCCACATGGAAGAACACACCAGCCTGTGTGATCGAGTGGTCCCGAAGGGATCAGTTACCAGGCATCAAAGAACAAAAAATCATATCATTGACTACACATCTCCATGATAGGATCGCTGAAGACAAATGGGTGCATAAGCAAATGTGAAGAAAGCTGATGGTGCCCGGCTATCAAAAGAGATAGTGTCTGGGGTCTTTAGGCTTGAAGGTGAACAAGCGGC
Organism: Tenrec ecaudatus; assembly: GCF_050624435.1. NCBI lineage: Eukaryota > Metazoa > Chordata > Mammalia > Afrosoricida > Tenrecidae > Tenrec > Tenrec ecaudatus. The sequence goes on along the minus strand of NC_134544.1, from coordinate 4,511,576 downwards.
CATCTAGCTCAGAAGCAAAGAAGCCCACATGGAAGAAGCACACCGGCCAGTGCGATCACGAGGTGCCAAGGGACCAGGTATAAGGCATCATGCAAAAAAAAAAAAAAAAGGTGTGTGTGTGTGTGTATATATATATATACCATATTAAATGAAGGGGGAAGTGCAGAGTGGAGACCCAAGGCCCAAGTGTCGGCCAATGGAGATCCCCTCATAGAGGGGTTTAGGAGAGGAGATGGGTTAATTAGGGTGCGAGGTAATACTGATGAAGCACACAGCTTTCCCCCAGATCCTGGATGCTTCCTCCCCCCAACTACCATGATCCGAATTCTACCTTGCAGGGCTGGATAGGGCAGAGGCTGTACACTGGTACATATGAGGGCTGGAGACACAGGGAATCTAGGGTGGATGATACCTTCAGGACCAAGGGGATGAGGGACGATGCTGGGAGAGTGGAGGGTGAGTGGGTTGGAAAGGGGGAACTGATTACAAGGATTCACATGTGACCTCTTCCCTGGGAGAGGGACAGCAGAGAAGGGGGGGAGGGGAGACTCCGGATAGGGCAAGATATGACAAAATAATGATGTATAAATTACCAAGGGCACATGAGGGAGGGGGGAGAGGGGAGGGAGGGGGAAAAAAAAGAGGACCTGATGCAAGGGGCTTAAGTGGAGAGCAAATGCTTTGAGAATGATTGGGGCAGGGAATGTATGGATGTGCTTTATACAATTGATGTATGTATATGTATGGATTGTGATAAGAGTTCTATGAGTCCCTAATAAAATGTAAAAAAAGAAAAGAGAAGAAAAAAATGATTAGGGAAAAGAATGTACAGATGTGCTTTATACAATTGATGTATGTATATGTATGGACTGTGATGAGTTGTATGAGCCCCTAATAGTTTTTAAAAAATCATTTTATTAGGGGCTCATACAACTCTTATCACAGTCATACATCAGTTGTGTAAAGCATATTTGTACATTCATTGCCCACATCATTCTCAAAACATTTGCTCCCACCTAAGCCCCTGGCTCCTCATTTTTTACCCTCACTCCCCACTCCCTCCTGAACCCTTGATAATTTATAAATTATTATTTTGTCCTCTCTTAGCCTGTCCAACATCTCTCTTCACCCACTTTTCTGTTGTCCATCCCCCAGGGAGGTCACATGTAGATCCTTGTAATCGGTTCCCCCTTTCCAACCTCCCCTCCCAGTATCGCCACTCACACCACTGGTCCTGAAGGGATAATCCTTCCTGGATTCCCTGCGATTCCAGTTCCTATCTGTACCAGGGTACATCCTCTGGTCTAGCCAGATTTGTAAGGTAGAATTGGGATTATGATAGTGGGAGAGGTGGAAGCATTTAGGAACTAAAGGAAAGTTGTATGTTTTATCATTGCTACATTGCGCCTGAGTAGCTGGTCTCCTCCCCAAGACCCTTCTGTAAGGGGATGTCCAGGGGCCTACAAATGGGCTGTGGGTCTCAACTCCGCACACACCCCCCCTCATTCACTATGATGAGATTTTTTTTCTGATGATGCCTGATCACACAGGCTGGTGTGTTTCTTCCCTGGGGGCTTTGTTGCTTCTGAGCTAGATGGCCGCTTGTTTACCTTCAAGCCTTTGAGAACCCAGACACTATATCTTTTGATAGCCGGGCACCATCATCTTTCTTCACTACATTTGCATATTCATCCATTTGTCTTCAGCGAGCGTATCATGGAGGTGAGCACAAGATGATATGATTTTTTGTTCTTTGATGCCTGATAACTGAGCGTTTAGGCACCTCGTGGTCACACAGACTGGTGTGCTTCTTCCATATGGACTTTGTTGCTTCTGAGCTAGATGGCCGTTTGTTTACCTTCAAGCCTTTAAGGCCCCAGACGCTATATCTTTTGATAGCCGGGCACCATCAGCTTTTCACCACATTTACTTATGCACCCTCTTTGTCTTCAGTGGTTGTGTCAGGAAGGTGAGCATCATAGAATGCCAATTTAATAGAAGAAAGTATTCTTGCATTGAGGGAGTACTTGAGTGGAGGCCCAATGTCCTTCTGCTACCTTAATACTAAACCTATAAATATATGCACATAGATTTATTTCCCCATCCTCATATAAATATATTTGCATATGTACATGCCTTTATTTAGACCTCTATAAATGCCCTTTGCCTCTTAGCTCTTTTCTCTATTTCTTTTGACTTTCCTTTTGTCCTACTATCATGCTCAGTCTTCATTTGGGTTTCATTAATTCTTCTTGGTTAAATTACCCTTGATCACGCCCTAACAGGCATCCTATATCCTCCTAACCACATATTTGGATCATTTGCTGTTCCCTTGTCCCTAGGTTTGTTATTACCACTACCTTTCCCCCCACCTCCTCCTCTCCCATGTCCCCCCAGAACTGTTGGTCCCATTGTTTTCTCCTCCAGATTGTTCATGCAGCCTATCTTATTTAGACAGACCTGTGGAGATAATAACATGCATAAAAACAAGACAGCGCAAAACCAAACAACAATATACAACAAAACAAGAACAAACCAATGAAGGGAAAAAACACAACAAGAAAGAAAAGCTTGTAGTTTAGTTCAAGGACTGTTTGTTGGCCTTTAGGAGTGTTTTCCAATCCAGTCTGTTGGGACACCAAGCCCTGGCCCCAAAGTCCACCTTCAGCATTCCCTGGGGACCTCACCGCTCCATTCCCTTACTGTTCTGTTGCACCCCCTTAAGTGTTTTGCCTCAGTGTGGCGGGTTCAGATTGGGCGCAAGTCCCACACTGTGTCTCCAGTGCTGTCCCTTGTAGGGTTATGGATCAGTGAGGGACGTCATGTCTCATAGTGGGGCTGGCCATGTGGTCCTCTCTGTGGACTGGCTACTCTAATCGGGAACATCATCCTCAAGGCCTGGTGGGTCAGGATGTTCTCCACTCTCTCCTCCTCCCCCTTCATCTGCTCCCGGAGCTGCAGATTCAATGCCGTCGTTTGAAATAAATTCTTCTGTGGGGAGGAGCAGGTGTCCACAAGTAGTTGGAATTGGGGCCAGCCCCTCAGACCTCTCCACTGGTTCCCTACTCCACACCGGCATGTTGCATTCACATCTTGGAGGACTGGGTTGACGTCTGGTCCCTCTTTCCCTGGGGAGATATAAACAGTACCCTCCACTTGGATGGGTTAGTGCCCTGTGCCCCCGCTACGCATTTCTTTTTTATTATTTTTTTTTCTTTCCCCACCTCCTTTTTAGTTGTTTACCTTATGTATCCCTTTTTGGTCTGCTCCCTGCCATGTTATCTGGTCTTCACCCCAAGAATGTTTGTATATAGTAGCTTTATCCCTATGCCCCTTTTGTATTTTTTTTTAAAAGCTTACCATAGTGGACTCATGTTGTACTTGTACTTTTGTGCTTGGCTAACTTCACTTAGCATGATTTCCTCCAGTTCTTCCCATGCAGCAATGTGCTTCATATGTTCATCACTGCTTTTTAGCGATGTGTAGTACTCCATTGTATGTATATACCACAGCTTCTTAATCCACTCGTCAGTTGATGGAAATTTGGGTTGCTTCCAACTCCTTGTAATTGTGAACTGTGCTGCAATGAACATTGGAGCACAGATGTCTGGCCTTGGTTTATTTCTTGTCTCTTCTGGATATATGCCCAGTAAGGGGATTGCTGGCCCATATGGTAACTCAATTTCCATCTGTTTTAGATATCACCAGATTGATTTCCATAGTGGCTGTACATACTTACAGGCCCACCAGCAGTGGATGAGAGTTCCTGTCTCCCTCCAACACTTGTTGCTTTCTGATTTTTTTAAATTGGGCTATCTTTGAGAGTGTTAGGTGGTACCTCATTGTTGTTTTAATTTGCATTTCTCTTATGGCTAAAGATCGGGAACATTTTCTCCTATGTTTGTTGGCCATTCGGATTTCTGCCCCTGTGAAACTTCTGTTCAAGGTCCTTTGTCCACCTCCTCAGTGGAAATTAGTTTTTTTCTTTTTGGAAACTAGCAGAGTATTGTAGATTTTAGTAATAAGACCTTTGTCTGATGTGTCATTGCTAAAGATGTTTCCCAGTCCATGGACTGTCTTATTACTCTCTTGGTGAATTCTTTCATTGTACACAGGTGTTTTATCTTCAGTATATCCCATTTGTCAATTTATGCCTCCTCTGTGTTTGTGTCCTTCCCTATTTCTGATAGCCTGTGTGTTTCCCTGTGCCAAAGTTCTCAAGTTGGTGCCACTTCCCTCGTTGATGGCCCTAATAGTTTTGGGATTAACTTCAAGGTCTGTGATCCACCTTGAGTTTATTCTTGTGCATGGAGTGAGATAAGTGTCTTGCTTCATTTTTCTGCAGGTAAATATCCATTTTTTTCCAGCACCACTTGTTAAAGAGAGCCTCTGCTTCCCATTGGTTATTTTTTTGCCCATTACCAAAGATCAGTTGTCTGTATGTTGATGATTTTATTTCTGGGTTTTCAGTTCTTTTCCATTGGTCTGAGTATCTATCATTGTACCAGTACCATGCGGTTTTGACAACTGTGGCTGTATAGTATGTGCTAAAGTCAGGTAAAGGAAGCCTTCCCACTGTGTCCTTCTTCTTGAGGAGTTCTCTGCTCATTCTGGGCTTCTTCCCTCTCCATATGAAGTTAGTAATCATTTTTCCATTTCATTGAAGAAACATGAGGGTAATTGTATCAGGATTGCATTAAACTTATATAGTGTCTTTGGCATAAATGACATCTTAACTATATTGAGTCTGCCAGTCCGTGAGCATGGGATATTCTTCCATTTGTTGAGGTCGCTCTTGGTTTCTTGTAATAGTGGTCCTGGTTCCGGCAGAGACAGTGGCAGGGCTAAGGTCAAGCCCTATCCGGCCTCCACTGTGGTAAGCCAAAAGCCCCCAGCCCCTCACAACCTTGTGGGTCTGTGCCTACTTATCTCTATGTTGCTGCTCCTGCGTTCAGCAGTGTTGAATTTCCCTCTAAGCACCTCTCCTGGGCTGAATTCTGCGGAGTCCCTCTGATGTTTGTTTTTTAGAGTACTTCCCTAAGGCTATTTGTTGTTGTCATAACAGGAGGGTGAGACCATAAGTATTGCTACTAGGGTTCCCATTCATGCACAACAATTTGCTTTTTCCAAAGAAAACATGTGTGTTTCTCTGCAATTGGTGGCTGGCTACAAGCAATGGTATTACTCTCATTAGGGTACCTTCAAGAAAAGATCCAAGCAGAACAGTGCCTCCAAAAGAGCATCTGCTGGGCTAGTTCAGTTCAAGGTGTCAACTCAGAGGGTTATGGCAACTGTTTCTTGGGATTATTCCCAAGGGTTAACCTTGATAGATGTTTCTTGAAGGACATAGGATGATCACAGGAGCTTATTGGGAAAATGTTTGAAGAAGGTTGAAAATTGCATTGGTGAGTAAAAGGCCAGAAAAGCTGAAGAGGAATTTTTCTCTCTCACAGCATTTCACCTCTTCACTCCTCAAGAACAGCAAGGACTATCCTCTGACGCCTCCATCAATAAATCTTACCCTAGTCACGCTGTGTCCCTGATCCTTTCCCTTTAGCCTTGTCCTCTCTCACAGCTCAAAGAACATTTAAAAGGGGCCATTTGAATCCCCACAAAACTACCTGTTCTGACATGATGTAAATCAAAGAAGGCAGAATACTTCAGGGAAGAGTTGTCATTGTTGTTAGGTGCCATTGAGTATGTCCCCACCCATAGTGATCCCTGGACACAATAGAACAAAACAGTTCCTGGTCCTCTGCCCTCCTTACAATTGTTCTATGCCTGAGCCTATTGTTGCAGCCACTGTCAATCTCGTTGAAGGCCTTCCTCTCTATGGCTGCTCCCCTACTTTACCAAGCCTGATGCCCTTTTCCAGGGGCCAGTATTAGTCTCTCCTGACATGGTCTATGCCCCAAGTACATGGGAGGAAGTCTTGCCCTCTTTGCCTCTAAGGAGCATTCTGGCCATACTTATTCCAATGTAGGAAAGGGCTGGCGAGATGGAAGCACCACAGTCAGAAGTGTACAGACCCAGGTGGAGGACTGATTGAGTAACAACAGGTTCATATTTTTATAATTTTGTTCAGTAAAGGTTTGTATGATCTTGTAACAATACTTTTGGATTTAGTCTCTATTTCACCATTTGCCATTGCTATTTATTATTACTAGGGTTAATATGGTGCGATCATAGTGGTGGTCTGTCTTTTCTAATTTATTGGGTGCTACTTCGTGCTTTGCACCTTACCAAAGTCCCCTGACTATTTTCTCAGTGGGAACTCTTTGCCCGTACAGATCCAAGCTAGCCTGGGATGTCTGCCTCTTCGTATGTGTCTGATTGGTTAGAAGGGCCGTTAATATTTGCTTTTCTAGCAATGGAGTTGCTTCTGTGATGTGTTCATTTGAAGATGTCAAATGAAATCCAGGCATCTCTGATGATGGCATGGTGGCTAATGCATTGGTCTGCTCACCACAAGCAAGGGGGAAAGATGAGGCTTTCTGCTCCCCTTAAGGGTTACAGCCTTGAAACCCTGAAAGGGCAATTCAACTCTGCCTTTAGGTAGGCCCACTATGAATCAAATAGATGGTAATGAGGTTTGTTGAGATGTGAAATCTAGTTTTCAAAAGAGAACCCATGTAACAAAGCAAAGCTGAGGATAAAAATAGAGTGCCCTAGCTTCACACTCAGTAGAATGAGGTTTCATTGTCATAAGAACACAAAAGAAAGCCTCTTTTATTCTGTTACAGTCTATCCTCCGCTTTTATTTATTCCAGCTTTATGCTGGAATAACTGGATTATTTACTCTGAAAATATCCAGTATTCTGCATTTGACTGACTGTTTCCTTGTGGCATTATGTCTTAAACTTAACATAGACTTCTGAAGCCCATATTCCATGTCAACCTGAAGCTAGAGCTTAGCTTAATTGAATTCTGGTTTGATTTTTAAGGAAGATCTCCAAGGTGGTGAGAAGCACAGAGTCACAATTGCAATTGCTAAAGACACATTTGATCCATCATTTTGGTCACTCTTCAGGTTTTATGTAATCATTACCTTAGTTCCAGGCCTCCATTAATTGCCCTTTTATCTCTAAATACAAATCAAAGCCTGTGGTTTTCCTCTCTAGTTCTATGTCAATGTTGAGAGTTATATAAATCGTATGTAAAGTCTAGAAATTAAAAGTCAACCAAGCTACATTTACCAGTGACATCTAGCAAATAAAATGAGGTCAGAAAACATGTTAACTTCTAGGCTCTGACTTCATAACGCTTTGGGTTTTTTATTCCTATTAGGGTCTGTGAATTATTTATGATCTCACCTGCTGTTTACGTGGGCCCTTTTTGTCAACTGTTAGTACATTTTGAATAAGCCTAGAGGTTCCCCCCTTTGGGCTGTTTACGCTTAGAAATGGAAAGATTGAGTAAATAATGTGCTGCCAGGCTAGCAGACTCTGACTCCAAGGCATGACTGACATCTTCTTCTGTTTATTTCTGAAAGTCCAGGGAGCAAGGAACAGGTGCAGTAGTCACACACCTCAGACTTAAAGACATTTTATGTCAAATGATACTTTATGAATCTCTCGAATGAACATTTCTGTTGGTGTCTCAGGGAGTGGGACTGTCGTATCAAACGTCTTCTTCTAGCACAGGAAACCCTGGGGTCCAAAATAAGGAGCTCCTCTTTGCTTTCCTGTCATTGATTGCAGCAGCATCCTTGAGCCCTTTCATCAATGAGTGGGAGGAACTCTGTCATTGGCCACCTCATGGTTGTTCCATCATTCTGATGAAGCATCTCTAAGGTCAAATTTCTCTAGGGTTTACTAGTTGCCCCTCTCCCCAGGGGAGCATCTAGTGGTGGGGAGTGCCTTCCTCTGAATGGTGGGGAGGCAGCAGGCAGTGCGCATGGTTTCTTGTGCTCCCCACGGTCCATGCATATCACCAGAGCAGCCCCACACTCGGCTCTGGACATCGGCACAGTGAATGAGTGCACAGGTGGGCTTGTACTGAAGATATCAACAGTGGACCTTTCAGCAAAAGCAACACAAGTGAGGCTTTACCTCATTCCCTTTTTTCAGTTACGATAGGCGTGTGTCTAGTTAGCTGACCTTCAGTCACATTCTGAACCTAGCTGTGAAGAAAATGTCCGTGCATGGTGTCCAGGCTCTAGATCAGGAGACTGGTGGGGTGCGTGTGGAGGTGGCTCAGGCTCCTAGGTTACCACACCAAACTACCCACAGCTTAAACCAACTGGACCCATCCTCACATGATCTGGAGATCCGAAGTCTGCATGCAGAGCCACATTTCCTCCGGAGCTCTAGGGGAGACCCTTCTTTGCCTCCGCCAGTGTCTGGTGGTGCTGGGCTTGCGGCAACATCACTCAGCCTTGCTTCCATCTTGTCCTGGCCTTCCTTCTGCACATCTGTCTTCCTCTTCTTTCTCTTATACGGGCACTGGTCATTAGAGCTCCTTGCAATCAGGATGACCTCATCTTGAGATCCTGCACTATTCAGACCTCTCTTTCCAGTCAGATCACCCCAGGTACTAACGGGGGTCAGACAAAGACAGTTTGACTAACTGAAATGCCAGTTCACCATGGCTCTGCATGCTTCAGCCAGGCAGTGGAGGGTGTAAGGACCCATTTGGATACTGCTGTGAACTGGTCTGTGGTTGTGGGCACTGAGTCCTGTTGGCAGAGTGGTTTGTGAGACTTTCTCAGAATTTCCCTGTACCATGGCACCTCGGTGCAGCTGCCTGTTCCCTGTCTCCAGAGGTGTGTGCCACATCCTTCTTGGTGCATCTTTGCACTCAGCTGAGCTTCCCCAGAGGTCACCAGCCAGCTTCTGTTCCTCAGGTGACCTGTGGGGTGCCCTTTGGCACCCCGAAAAGTTGTGGGAAACTGAAGAGGGGCACCATCTTTCCCTACTGACTTGGGTCAGCTCCAGCTTGAGAGATCTTCAGATAGGAAGGGAGCCCTACTCACCTCCAGACCTCATCCAAAAGTTTCTTCAGCACTTCCCTTCAAAGTGGCAAAGACTGCCGCTGTCTGGTTCCTCTATCATTCCCTCACTCACTGCCATTGAGTCTATGCTCGCTCATAGCCACTTCTGGGGGTTTCTGACACTGTAACTGTTCTACAGGAGTAGAAAGCCCAGTCTTTCTCCAGCTGAGTTGCTGGTAGTTTTGAACTGATGACCTTGTGGAACACAGCTCAAAGTATAACCACTAATGACCCGGGTTCCAGCTGGTCCCTATATTAGTCATAAAACATGCAGCCCACTGCCATCATGTCTATTCCTACTCACAGGGAGCTTGTAGGACAGAGCAGAACTGCCCCTGTGGGTTTCCAAGACCACTGTCTTTATGGAGGCAGACTGTCAGGTCACACTGATCCTTAACCCACTGCATCACTGGGGCTCCTCATATTACCTGCAACCATTGCCATCAAGTGGATTCCAACTGATAGCCACCCTCTGTAGGGTTTCAGAGACTAAATCGTTATGGGGACAGTCAGCCTCATTCTTGTCCCCATGAGTGGCTGATGGGTTGGAGCCACAAACCTGGCAGATAGTCCCAGATTCAATCCCCATTGCCACCACATTGCTAAACTGTCATTTCAAGCTGTGCATCTATGTGTATTTGGTGCATGTATGGGGTGGGGGCAGGGAAGAGTCTCTTACCCAGGGTTCCAGAGAATCCCTAAACCGTGTTTGTGCAGGTATAAGAACCCTAAGAGAAGGTTGTCTAAAGACTGTAAGCAGTTGGTCTCTTAGATGGATCTGACATGTCAACTTGACAAAGAAGTGCTGAATTCTAACCCCATGCATTGGTATGGGTGCCGCAGCACCATGGGTTTTCTGTTCAGCATTTTGGTCTGACATGGCTCTGTGGTCTGCACTGCGGTCACAAAGATGCCTAAAGCACAGCCCCTCCTGCCACTCAGTCCCGCTGCTGCTGACTCCATGGTTCACGTGACCTGGTCAGTGTTTCTGATGGCTTAAGACTGAGAAGGTTACATAGCACAGGTGCAGGCAGGCTGCACATCCTCACACTTCACTGGTTTTGTTGTGCTCTGCGGATGGTGCACATTTTGCAAGATTTGCAAAGTTGAAGGTTTGTGGTAGCCCTATACTGAGCAAGTCTCTTTTTTCATTGTGTTGCATTTTCATTCTCACAGTATTTCATATTTTTATAGTGCTATATTACACGCTGAAGAGACTACAGTATAGTGCCAACATAGCTTTTATATTAACAGGGAAATTAAAAATGCTCCTATGACTCGCTTTCCCAGAGTATCTGCTTTATTGCGGTGGTTTGAAACCTGAACAGCGACCCCTGAATGGTTGTGCTTCCTGCGCAGGGAGCTGAGACAGGTGTGCCAAAGACAACAGCACCTCTGGCCTCACCTTGGTGCCAGGTCAGCAGTAGCCCAGATTGCTCGGCAGTTGAGGGGATGCTTGGCGGATGTGGCTACAAAGCGGGAGGGAGCTGCAGAGCAGTCAGTGGTGGGCAGCTGGCACGTGCCATGGGCAGTGGGTACTGTGTGTACCAGCTCCCTCCAGCGTTTAACAAAACAGAGAGCAGCCCTCATCTTAGACTGCCTCCTCGAAAGGGTGGTGTATGAAGAAAAACAAGACCCCAAAGAAATGTCCCTATTGCCTCAAGAAGGTGCATTTATTTGTTGTTTTGCTCCACTTGTCTTGTATTTTGTCGTCATCATTATTGCTGTTTGATGTTGTCCTGTCAGTCTTGACTCCTAGCGGCCCTGGCCACACAAGAATGAAACCCTGTCTGATCCTGTGCTCTGGTAGTGTTACATTAATGGAAAAGAAATAAGATGATATTAATAATATAAAGGCTTGCTACATTTAATTTTTCCCCTTCATCTCTTCCCTTTCAGGAAAACAAAATCAAGACATCCAATCTAAGCATTAAAAAGCCCCCCTGGGCTCTTCTGACAAGGGCTACTTCTGCAAACCCTACCTTGACACAAAACCTCCCTGCCCATTCAGTAGCAGCTGACCACAAGGTGGCGACCTCTGCCAGCCAGCCCAAGCCACACAGCCTCCCAACTCCACACCTGCAGCCAAGATCCTCTGTTCCAGGGGCACCACAAGCACACCTGGATGTTGCAAAGCCCAGCAGAAGCAGCACTCATGGTCAAGACACACATCCTGCCTCCCAAAGTGAAAGGGCCCCTACATTCAGGCCAGTTTTCAAAGCTCGGTTGGTTCAGATGAACAAACAGATCTCTGAACCTAACCATCTGAAAAGAAAGCAGCTAGTCACTACCGAAATGAAGTCATTCCCACCAAAAACTAGTGCGAGGCTGGGTGACAGGCCGAATTTAAGTTCGACTGCAAAGAAAAGACCTCATAGTCACAACCAGATGCATGCTGGCCACTTCAGTCAGATTTCCAGACCTCCTCCAGAAAGAGACCCTGAGGCCTGTGTAAATAGGATCAAGCATCCTCTTCCTAGAAGAAATGTACAGGCTGAGGATGGGAAAGAAAGGAAGCAAGGATCTGAGAACTGGGCATTCCAAAAGCCAGGCACTGGTTCTCAGGCAGTAGGAAGTGTCGCCACCCTACAAGTGAATGGGAAAGAAAATGTCACAGGTACCTCTAAGCCACAAGTTTTAGGGCAAGGCCACAGGCCAGGAAAAATGAAGAGAAAGCTGTACATTTTTGAATCAGACATAGACATGGAAAACCAGCAGCTGCATCAGCAACGCTCAGTAAGTAAGATGAAAGAAGTTGATGCCAGTGTCCACCAATCAATACTGAGCCAAATGGTCCACAAATCTAAAAGAAAGTTATGTCAAGAAACGTCAAGAACTTCAAACAAGCATCACTCCAATGCTGACCTCTCTGAGCCACCCAATTGTATTAGGAACCAGGTAAAAATAGTCTTTGTCCATCTGAGGATGTACTGGAAAGAGTCATCAAATGCTTAACACCACACATTGCCATGAGCCCATTCTGACTCACAGCCTCCCTATATATAGGGTTTCCGGGGCTATAACTCATTATGGGAACAGACAGCCTCATCTTTCTCCCAGGGAGCAACTGGCGGCTTCCAATTACTGACCTCGAGATTAGCAGTCCAGTTCTTACCTGGCAGCTCCACCAGAACTCCTGTCGTCATCATTCCCTAAATTCATATAATCCAAAACTAAATAAGGATCTACATGCTTTTCCCATGATCATCTGAGAAGCACAAAAATTAAGAAATGAAATTTCCACTATAGTAAAATTGTACTAGGAGCCCTGGTAGCATAGTGGGTTATATGTTGGACTGCTAACCACAAGGTCAGTGGTTCAAAATCACCAGCAGATCCATGGGAGAAAAGGGAGGCTTTCTACTCCTGTAAAGATTGACAGTCTCGGGAGGGGGGAGTGGGGAGGGAGGGGAAAAAAAAGAGGACCTGATGCAAAGGGCTTAAGTGGAGAGCAAATGCTTTGAGAATGATTGGGGCGGGGAATGTATGGATGTGCTTTATACAATTGATGTATGTATATGTATGGATTGTGATAAGAGTTCTATGAGTCCCTAATAAAATGTAAAAAAAAAAGAAAAGGGGGATAAAAAGAAAGAAAAGAAAATGATAAGGGCAAAGAATGTACAGATATGCTTTATACAATTGATGTATGTATATGTATGGACTGTGATAAGAGTTGTATGAGCCCCTAATAAAACGTTTTTTTAAAAAAAAGATTGACAGTCTCAGAAACCCACGGGGGCAGTTTTACTTTGTCCTACTAGGGTCACTATGAGGCAGACTCCGCTCCATGGCTGTGAGTGAGTAAAATTATGAGACAATTTCGTATAATAAAATGTCATTCTTTAATCTTATTACAGGTACATGATTTGGAAAACCCAAAACATAAGAAATTGATTGTCCTTTCTAAAGCTTAGAAAATGGATTTAGAAGAAGAAACTGCTCACCAGGTAACTTAGATGGTGTCTGTAAGGGTTTTTTTGGTACAGTATCCAAACTGAGATGCCATAGAGAGGGATTCCCCACCTCTCTGTCAGAGGGAGAAACTTCAGGTGCCTTGAAGCCTTCAAATCAGTTCACAAAAGAGCAGGCTAAAAGGAATAGAGACCCTTGAAGAGCGTCAACCAGGAGGCCATTGTGTGTTACCAGGCGCCCAGAGAGGGCAGGCAGACAGGAAGGGGTGGCAGGTAGATTTGACTGCCTCTACAGCATTTACTTTGCGGACTCTTGCCGAAGATACTACTCCTTAACTGATGTTTCAGAGATCAGCCCTTACATCAAAATGCCCTCCTCCATGTGCTGCTAGGGCATGCCTAGGGACTTGAGGCTGAGCTGACAGTGTAGGCCCTGGAGCTGTGTCTTCCTGCTGCCATCTGCTTGGTTCCCAGGATGGCCATTGCTCACAGGCCCACAAATGCGCTGGCCACTCCGACTGCCCAATGCTGCCCATTCTGACACCTGATATTCAGGCTGCTGCCTCCTGAGACTAAAAGTGTTTTCAGCCTGCTTTGAGGCAACAGAGAGCTACTTAGATCTGATCTTGCATATCTTCTCACAGACTTGCTGTGCTCTTCAGTTTAATGCACTCGGTGGGTGGCCAAGAACAAAATGATATGCTGGCCTCTCATGAGACATTTCATTAGCATCTTAAAAAACAGAATGAAATCAATCCCAGATCTCATGTCTAAAAGTTGATCTCTTTCCCACTTAAAATCACTCCATTGTCTAAGAGGAATAACGCAAGGAGAAAAATTACATGTTGTTTTGGAAAAAAGTTCTCCCCAAATTTAAAATCAGTGTATTGTAAACATAATATGACTGACATAATATGAAACAGCTTAAAGAGGAAAGTGAAAAATCACCTGTAATTCTGCTTGCCTGAGGAATCAAACCATTTAGCATTCAGTGTACCCGCATTGCAAATTTAACTATTACAAGAACATTGGGAAGGGGCCCTTGTGGTAAGAGATGGGTTAGGGGTTCAGTGTAGCAATAATGAAACTCACAACCTTTCTCTAGTTCTGAAACGCTTCCTCCACCCCAACCCTCCCACTGTCATGATCCCAATTCTACCTTGCAAACCTGGTTAGACCAGAGGATGCACAGCGGTACAGATGGGAACTGGAAACACAGGGAATCCAGGACAGATGAACTCCTCAAGACCAGTGCTGAGAGTGGCCATATCTGGAGGGAAGGGGGGTAAAAAGGGGGAACTGATCACAAGGGTCTACATATAACCTCCTCCCTGGGGGATGGGCAACAGAAAAGTGGGTGGAAGGAGACGCAGGGTAGTGTTACATAAGATAAAATAATAATTTATAAATTATCATGGGTTCATGAAGGGGGGGTGGGGGTGGGGGGAAGGAAAATGAGCTGATTCCAGGAGCCCAAATGGAAAGCAAGTTTTGAGAAAGATGAGGGCAATGAATGTATAAGTGTGCTTTACATTATTGATGTATGTGTGGATTGTGATAAGAGTTGTATGAGCCCCAATAAAATGATTTTAAAAATTAAAAAATACAAAAAGATATGGTTAGGTGTTGGGTTGCTAACTGCAGGGTCAGTGGTAAAAACCCACCAGTGCTCAAGGGAGAAAGTTGAGGCTATCTGCTCCTGTAAAGGTTTGCAGATCGGTATGAGTCAGACTGATTCATGGCAGCTGGCTGTTTTTTAAGAATGTTGGGAGTAAATAGTCTTGTTTCCCTATGTAGTTGTTTTGACAGCAGAAAATATACTTATTTTTCTCTCAGATTTTTGATTATTGACATTAACTTGCACTAATTTCTTGCTGAAAATTTTAACCCTCACAAAGTACAGATAATAGTATAAAGCACCTCCAGGGACCTATCACCCAATGTCTATAATTGTTAATATTCTGTTATTCTGTTTCATCGATTCCTCATAGCATGGTTTTTTGTTATATTATTTAAAATCAATTTGAGCTGTCTTATATTTTCAATAAATACGAATATGTGCATAAATAATAAATGCTTCGGTATGTATTTCTAACAGTGTCTTTAAAGGAAAAAATAAACTAATCAGTCTCTCACTATATATCAAACACACATATATGTACATATCATACATACATACAAGGGAAGCTTCAAAAACTCTTGAGAAAATTCCATTATCTTTTCTTTCTATTATTCCACGAACTTTTTAAAGCCTCCTTGTGTATACACATAAAACAGCTACTGCCGTCGAGCCAATTCTGACTCTTGGGTTTTTAATACATATCATAAAAAGTAAACTTTAGGGTATTTGCTTGTATCCTTACATTTGCTTGTATCCTTACACTACATTTCCCATGGGTTTAACATGTAAAACCTCATTCACCGCAGAACTGTGGCCATATTCACATCACCAAAACCCTGGGGGAGGCACTGGCTGCAACAGTGCGCATTGCACGTCGGCATCAGCGAGGCAGGCGCCCTCAGTTACTGGGCCAGACAAGAGCGACACAGCCGTGTGCCTGCGAGTTTATAGTCTAGACTCTTACCACGTGCACTTTGGTTCCTAGAAAAGACTTGGTGATATATATGTACTAAAGCAACTGTCACAAATTTCCTTTGCATCCTGCTACAGATATATTATCTGATGTTTTAAAAGAGAGAAGAACTTCATACCCAAGAAATACTCTTTTTTCCCAAACTTTTAGATGTCTGTTTTACAAAGTGTGATGTCATTGTTGTGGCACTATATTTAAGAGACTCCACAAATGTTCATGGAATATTCTAGTGAACAATCCTTCATTCAGTGAAAAAGAGTCAGCAGTGAGCCAAGTAGGAGTGGAGGGCTGAGTTTTTAATGTGATTCACTACCTTTACCACATCACAAAAGCACTGCAATTAGAAGCCAACGTGAGCACGAACTCTACTTCAACACTAAACAGAACGTCTGGTGCTGAAATGATTCCCAGTTAATCAACCTGCTCTATATTTTGACTGTCAGCATTTGCTTTCCATAATTGCTTTCAAATTATTTTACCATTTTCATAGGGAACATTTGGTTTAAAACCCACAGTGAGTGTGCTTTGCTAATCTAAAATGTGTATTATAGATGACCTGTCGCCTGCAGCCCCGAGCAGCAGACCGTTCTGTTAGCAAGGCTGTGGTGAAATACGGTTAAGGAAAGCAGTATGTATGAGTAAGTGCGCACGTTTGGTCAGCTCAGCCATCCTGGCCCCAGAGTCATCCTGAAAGCCAGCCCTCCCCACTGTTGCCCAGTCATTGTGCCTTAGGGAATGGAAACCGACTTTATTATTAGACTAAGCAAACTAATTAAAAAGATAAATCTACTGTGGAAGTGATTGTATCGTATATGCCAGTTCTTTATATAAGTAATCTTGATAGCCCCTGCTCCACTCCATTAGTGTCTACGATTTAGAATTTAAAGTATTCTATTTAAATAAATGTTATCCTCCATGGCAAAACCTGCTGAGGTTAAGACCACTCTTTTGCCTTGTGTAAAGAAGGTGCATTGTTTTTGTTTGTTTTATACTTACTTTGCTGAAAGTAGACAGTACCAAGAAGCCTCAAAATGTTCATGGAGAAAAAGGAATGAAAAGATAATGAAAATTTTCCACATATTTTTGAAGTGCCTCATCTGTGTGTGTGTTTAAAAGTTGCTGTAGACAGACTGACTGACTGCTTATTTGACATTCCAGGGCCAGAGATGGTGTTCCATAGTGCCGCTCTCAAAGTCGCTGGAGAAATCAATGGAGAGTTTTGTTCATTTTAAGGATCACAATTTTTGAAAAGCAGCGTCATTCCAAACCTAACGAGGGAAAGCTAAGTTGTACTTCTTTGTTTAAATGTGCGGTGATTCATATGCAGTGTGGGTTCCAAAAATATCATTCTTACAGTCCAAATGGGCTTGCTTATTAGCTCTATGTTTGTTTTAGAGCCATTACAAGTTTAAAACCATAACTAAATGACTTTATGTTTGTGTCTATCCAGAGGCCGGAAAGAACCAGTAATTGCACTTAACACACGTGGCAATGAACCTCAATCAATGCCAAGAATCTTAGTTATAGGAATGTAGAAATACCGCTCATGTTCTCTGCTTTAATACTTTCAAGTTTCACAGTATTTATTGCTTGCTATATTTTCACTTCTTTATAGTCTTGCTTTATCAGAATAAGTACATATTTTACATAAATAATCTTAACCCTAACGGTTGCACTTAGGTGAAAGTGCGGGCTTGTCAGAGATCTCTTTTGTTTGAGTATGCAAATTTCACTCTTCCCATTGTAGAATGCTGAAACTGACAATTGGATATTGACAGATACTGCACAAATGGTCCCTATTTAATAGATATTTAAGGATGTTAAGGTCATTATTTCTTAATGCTCAGAAATTTTCATATTGTAGCTTATTTTATCATAAACTAATAAAGGTGTTTCAAAGGTGTGTGTAGGTGTGTGTGTTTTAGGTGAGAGTGACTATAAAGTATTGGGAAAGTTCAGATAAATTGGATGTTCCTTTACTTGTTCCATTTTCTCCACACCCACGGCTGGCGGCCCATGTGCACTGCTGCAGCAAGTCCTTTCCCTCACAGAACTCCCCCAATCAGTCATCTGCAGATTCAGGGGGTGCTGGGGCAGTAGCAGCATCATGATAAGCAGAGAAGATTGAAGCTGCCAGTGGTTTCATTTGACTTGGCTCTCCAATTAATGCCTGTGGAAGCTGCAGTCCAGAAATCAAACCATGCATTGCATTTGGTAGATATGTTCCCAAGACCTCTTTAAAGTAATAAAGGACAAAGATGTCACCTTGAGGACTCAGGTTAGCCTGACCCAAGCTATGGTAGTTTCAGTAGCCTCATCTGCAGGTGAAAGCTGGACAATGAATAAGGATGACCAGGGAAGAATGGGTGTCTTTGCATGATGGTGCTTTAGAAGAATATTGAATATACTATGAACTTCCAGAAGAACAAACAGATCTTTCTTGAACGAGGTACAGCCGGGGGGGGGGGGGAAGTACTCTTAAGACGTTATCTGACATACTTTGGCCATGTTAACAGGGAAATGACAGCATATTTGGTAAAGGTCACCCAAAAAGGAAGATAGGCTGACACAGTGGCTGCAACAATGGGTTAAAGCCTGGCAGCAGATGTGCGGAAGAAGCAGTCTTCATTCTTTTTGCACCTAGGATGCTTATGAGTCAGAACCGACCCAACAGCAGCACCAGCAACGTGTACCAAGCGCTGTTGTGGATGATTGGGATACATCACTGAACAGTGAGTTTATATTCTAGCTGTGAGAGACAGACAATATACATAACAATTAACAATAGCAAAAAGAGATTCAGAAATAAAAAGTAGAACAAGTCAAAGAGATGCTTGGGATAGGCTCATTGGCAAAGACTTGGAGGTGAAAAACGAGCCCCACAGAGATCTAAACGATAGACTTTCCTGGCACTGGACACACAGGCCTTAATGTGGATTGTGCTTTATGTGATCAGGAACCTCAGGGGCCCCCAAAGGGGTATAATGAGTGGAGCCAAAATGGGGCATTCTGGAGTAAGATCTGGTCACATCAGACTTTAACACCAAAAGAGATGACAGTGGGACAAGGAGTGACATGACCGGGCTTAGGTTTTTACAGGGTCAATTTGGCTGCTGCATTGGGCATAAAGTGGGGGTCTAGGGGAGTGCAAGAGAAGAACCAGGGAGACCAGTTAAGACTAATTGATGGCACCTTTGTGGAAGTGACAAAGGAGAGGAAAAGTACTGGCTCAGAAGCTATTTTGAAAGGTAGAATTCACTGGATGAGGAATTGGAGAGAAAGGGGCATTGGAAGATGACCACAAGGACATTGGCTTCATCACTATGTAACCTGATATTCAAAGAGCAGGTTTTAGAGTAGGTGATAGCCCATGACTTGATAACAATGTGAAGGTCATTAACGAAGGGCAGTTCTCTATAGTGATGAGGGTACCATCCAAACTTGACTGGGTTTCAGAGGGAAGAGAAGAGGAGGAAATGAGTCATGACTGAAGATGACTCCTGTGAGAAGATCTTCACCTTCCTGCATCCTTACTTTCATTTACCTCTTAACAGCATTGCTTCTTGGTGGCTTCCAGGGTTTCAGAGTGGTTCAGTCATTGCTGATGTTGCAAAATTAGAATAGACCTAGATTTTAAAGTGGAACAGTAACTTGACGGGGAAAATTATGGGTTGAAGGTCTGAAATTGGAGATTCAGCAGAGGGAGGCACAATGAAACCTTTGAGGAGCTGGATTTGGAAGACTGGGTTCTTGCCAGGGCTGTGAAGCATCACACACATTCAATTTGGTGAGGTTTGAGCCTGGCACAGTTGTTTCTGACTCTGCTGATCAGGATATTTGGTTGCTATGCAACATATGTACCGCCCATTTTCTAAAAGGGAAATGAACTTTTTTGGGTTTTTTATGAAATACTTTTATTGGGTCTCTTACAACTCTTATCACAATCCATACATTCATCCATTGTGTCAAGCACATTTGTACATATGTTGCTATTATCATTTCTTCCCTTTTTTTCTTTTTCCTGCTTCTTTTTTTCT
Source organism: Tenrec ecaudatus (assembly GCF_050624435.1). Lineage (NCBI taxonomy): Eukaryota > Metazoa > Chordata > Mammalia > Afrosoricida > Tenrecidae > Tenrec > Tenrec ecaudatus. The sequence continues at coordinate 4,492,039 of NC_134544.1, read as the reverse complement.
TTTTTAAAATCATTTTATTGGGGGCTCGTACAACTCTTACCACAATCCATACATGCATCCATTGTGTCAAGCACATTTGTTACCATCATCATTTTCAAAGCATTCTCTTTGTACTTGAGCCCTTGGTATCAGCTTCTTATTTTTTTAATCCTCCCTCCCTCGGTAACTTAAGGTTCTAGTGGGACATCCACCCATATGTTTTCCGTTCTTGTATATCCACATTTACACATTTGGGTTCATTTTATTTTCACTTCATCAGCCATGACTGGACTAGGGAAAACAGGTTTGACACCTGGTTATTTCCTTCTTGCACATGTCTACCCACAGTCTCTGTAACCCTGTATGTCTCGGCTATATTTTCGGTCTCTCTTACAGACTAGCATCGAGTACTTTAAGAGCCTGGAAGGGGGACCAGCAGTTATGCCAGACACAACTGAGGTACTGGAGGGGATAGAAAGGAGGGATTCTCAGTAGAGAAACTAGAACAGAGGGAGAAAGGCAAGAAGATAGAACTGTGTTGGAAAACACATGTGCTACTCGTCCTGGTGTGGTTCATGTGTGCTTCATCCAGGATCACAATAGCTGGAGATGAAAGGTGATCCTGGAGTTCAGTGGCAAGGGAGCATTTTAATTAGGGAGCGAATCCCCTGAAGGCAGAAAGAAGCATAATCCAGGGAGCTGACAATGGAAAAACAAGAGTGCTGACAGCCCTAGAAATGGCCGGTCATGGAAACTGGCTGCAGGTGATCAGACTGGAGAGGCAGGACCAGATATGAAATTACATTTTCAAGCTTGAACTTGTAGAAGGAATATGTGCAGCCTCTTGAAAATACAAAAAAATGGGGAAGTGAGGGGAAAAATATAAAGGGGCTTCAAAAAGTTTATACCAGGAGGTTTGGGAAACTCTTTTATATAACAGGAAGATGCTTGGTTTTATCTGCCACAACCTGATTCGAAGGCAGTGGTGGGAGTCAGCCAGTCCGCACTGGTTTGGCAGAACTGATAGTTATATTTTCTGTTGAGTTCCGTGAACTGGTTGTGAAAATGGCAACCAGAGAATCAGGGTTCTCTCTAAGGTGAGCAGCTGAGCAGCCATCCAATGTGGAATCACAAGCTTGCATTCCTTATTCCTTTTCAATGTGCATCTGTGCAACAGCATATTCTAAGCACCCCAATAATGTTCACTACATCCAGAGGTGCGCAAAATTAGACGGAACTATGCTTGTAATATGTATTTATTCATTTCATTAAAATCATTATACGTTTGATGAAACTTCTTTTATTCCCTTGCATTTGTTGTTCAGTAAACAAACATATAAAAACATATAAAATGTGCCATACGACCAGAGGGTGACACGCTGTCATTTGTTTCAGCTTTGTGTTACGCACCAATTCCCAGGAGATGTTATGAGTGAGTCATGAAATTCCTGAAACTGCTCAAAGAGCCAAAGCATTGTCAGAACAATTGCTGTGAGCTCCACAGAAGCAGAAAGGGCTTTTCCTAGGTGAACATGATCATGTTCACAGAAGAAAATTTGCCTGTTTCTAATATATCAAGCACAATGACTCTTGTCTAATTGGCCTACCTCTAAAGGAATGGGATCCTTCTGCATGAAAAGATGGTTAAGGATATACCACACAGCCAAAGAAGTTCAGATAAAAGCAAAGGATATTGCAAGTGAGGATACCAACCAAGAAACATTATGGAAATATCTTAACAGTTGTATTGGTTTGGGGTCAGATTTTGTTGATATTTTTATTATATTTTAAAAGCCTTATAATCTAGTTTTGTGTAACACTTTTCTTTTTCTCATTTAAATAGTAACTCATGAAGTGATGGTTCTACTTAAACCAGTTGGTACATTATTTGAATCCCATGACTAGTTGAAGAAGGATCCAGGTAAGGAAAGTTGGTACAAGATTGGACTGAGCCTCCAGAGGTCACATGGCTGGGGACTACCCACTCAGGGACAGGACTTGCAGACGCGCCTACGGGTGTTGGGACTGAAGAGAAGAACACCGCGGACGATGCTGCGGACCCGGAGAGGAGAAGCAGCGCAGCCAGGATGGAGACAGGAACCCTGCCTTCTGCTCACGGTAACAAATGCCCACGCATAGTCCAGTAGAAAGCAGACTCAGAAGAAACAATAGACACTGCCTAAGAAGTGGACACTATGAGTCCAACAGGAAGACCAAGTGGTAGAAGGAACAAGATTAGGCAGCACTACCAGAAGTAACCCTGTGCGGGGAAGGACCGTTGAACTCTAGAAGGGATGGTAAGACAAAGGAGCTTTTGTAATTGGAAATAAAAGCAAGAAGCACGTAAATAAAGCCAGGAAAAACAACCCCTAGGTGAGACTACCAAATTAATAACAACAACAAAAAATAACTAACTTCATTCCATTGAGTGGTTCTGACTCATAACAACACTACAGGACCAGGCAGACGTGCCCCTGAGGGTTTCCAAGATTATAACTGTTTATGGGAGAGAAATAGCTCTTCTTTCTCCCTTGCAATGACTGGTGGCTTTGAACTGTTGCCCTTGCAGTTAGCCAGCCAACATGTAACCACTTTGCCACTAGAGCCAATTTAAAGCTTTCCCTCTATGATTAAAAAGAAACTTTCTGGAACATGCTAGCATCACATGTTAACAGGAAGAAAATAGCAATGTAGAAACAGTATATCATCTTAGTTTGGTTTTCTAACAAATGTGTGCTTGATTTTTGTCTATTCCATAATTATGTTTCCTACCAGTTAACAGTTTTCCTAATTCCCACCTAAAATACATGTCTTACTGTTTGGTTGTATTTCACAAAGATCATCTCGACTACCACAATTCATTCATGAGACTTCAGAATTTAAATATCCAAGGAATATCTTATTAGATATTGAATGAAATTTTGTATGATACATGCATAATTATTTTTATTTTGTTCCAAGAGCATCAATATGAATCACTCCTATGATGGTGCTTGTATTCCTGTATAAAGTCCACAGTCACATTCTAGGGGAAATCTGGCAAGGCAGATTGGTGCTTGGTTGATTATGTGTTTACTGTTGCACCACTTAAAAAAATTTAGAGTAAAATCATTATATCTTGGAAGAGCATGAGTTAAGCTGCCTGAAATTAAAACCTCTGACCTGCACTTAGATGGAACATACAAGCATCATATGTCAGTATGATCACTTAGTGGAAACTAGGAATATTTGGAATTTTAGAAATATTGTGTTTTAAGCCACTATAGGATTTTCTCTTTGAGAATGAGTTTTATATGAATTGCCTTTTAAAAATTCATTCCTAGTTCTGTACCTTGCCAACAGTGCCATCTTGAAATACAAATATTTATATCTGTACACACAAGACTCCTCTTCAGCAAAGAAAGCCTGACTGTTCTCTTTTTGCATCCTGGGTCTGCTTATCTCTTGTTCTGGTTTTAATCAGGATTCAGAATCTAGCTGTCTGGTTGAAGTTCATGTTTCTGATAATGCTTCCATGCATTTTTATTCAACTTAAAGATTTGTATTTGGAACTTGATACATTTTTCCTAAAATTAATAGGGAAAGGCCAAAGTCAATAACAAATACAGAGCTCTTTTTTAAGAAAATTTTTTTATACAGAGCTCTTAAGAACAACCAGAAGGAAGACTTTTCTCTTTCAGACATGGAGATTTATATGAAGCTATGATGACCATGACTCATGTAGCTTTGCAGAAGGACAAGCTATTGGAACAGAATAGAGCCCAGAAAGAGAATCATGCATATATGGATGTTTGGCATATATGTTAGTACAGGCTGACGATAGAAACAAATCCAGAGTCATTCCTATATATGTAAAAGAGAACTTTATATCAAAAAGCAATTATGCATCAATAAAATATCCCAGCCCAGTCCATAAGTTTGATATTAGCCCATAAGTCCGATATTAGCCCAGGAATTCCTCTTGAGACTCACCTAGCACATGCAATGATAAGAATGCAGGAAGATCACTGGTCACTGGGTAGAAAGCCTTGTGGATCCAGTGGTGGTGGCAGCATCTTCATGTGTCTCCTCCAGCTCCTGCGTGTGTCTCCCGAGCAGGAAAGGGAATGCAGAGAGAGTGGGTCTGTCCTCCAGTGTACTATTTATCTCTGTTGTACCTTCAAATGAGGTCATCAAACTGATTGACAGGCTAAACTCCACCTCTTCACTCTTACTACCCTCAAGTTGACAGGAGATTATGTAACTACCACAGCTTTTGTTAGGGAACATTAATATAGAAATGACAGGATAAACATCAATAAATAGAACCTGGATAACAGATGGATAAATGATGTAAATATTAAATGAAAAAGTATAAATATATTTGAAGAGATTGGCTTTATGACTTCAAGATGAGGAGTATTTCTTAAGCATAAAAGGCATCAATTCAACATTAAGAAAAATATCTTGCAAGGAGCCCTGTTGGTGTAGTGGTTACGCACTGGGTTGCAATCCACAAGAAAAATACCTTGCATAGGTCTGAAACCCAAAAAGAGATAGAGAAGACAAGCCACAGTGGGAGAAAATAATTGTAACAGATAATTGACAAAGTACTTGTCACTACAATAGGTAAAGCATTCTTTCAAATTGCTAAGAAAAATGTACACAACCTCATCCTCCAAAAGCTAGTCAACATTTCTATTGGTGTCAATGGTCTCTCATGATCTATTTTCAAATTAGTTGTGCTCCCATCTTTCCTCTCCTTCACTCTTTCTGGTAGTAACATCCCTCATTTCTCAGGGACTCTCTCAATGGTATGACTTGGAAGTGGTCCCTGGGAACTTGTTGACTCTCCTCTGCTTCCCTGATATTTTGTTCTGAATTAGAGTGGGGCACCTCCCAAGATCCCTTCCCAGCATACAGTTCAAAGACCTTCTGGAAAAGCAAGTCTAACCTCAGTCTCCGTTGTCAGGGAAAGGCCTGACCTCCAGAGTCTGTGTGGTTCGAGGTTCCTGCCAACCTGGCAGTCTTCCCCAGCCCATGCTGTAGGCCATCAGGGCACACTAGCCCATGTGGTCAGCATCTCAGGAGACCACTGTGAAATTCCACACACTTGCTGTGGTCCCAGTAGAAATGGCAGTTAATGATTATGACCAAGATTTTTATAGTCTATCTATTAAGCAAAGAACTTTTTTATGTTGTAAAAGTGAGCTAGACCCTTGTTTCCTGGAGCCATAAATCCAGCCTCCCTTTTCCTCCTAAGCACCAGTGTTTGGACTTTCTCAGCTGCAGTGAGCACACCACATGCGAAAGGGGCTCCTGAGATGGAGCAAAGGAAAGCATTTTTCATCCGATTGCTCTCTAACCAGATTTACCACATTTCATTACTGTGCTGCCTACCATTGCCCTGTGGGCCCTAAGGAAATAGCTAGATGAAATTGAGAATAAAAGCAACAGAAAATAGGATATCCAATACACCAGGCTGCAGCTACCCGATCAGGTCACACAAGGATTCGATTTAGCTCTCGTTAAGCTGATTGTCAAGTGCCGTTCAGTCCTGGGGGTTGGAGAAACTAAAACACCCAAGTCCACATTTATCAGAAAATAATCATGTGGAGACATAGGGTCTTGAGTTTCCCTGGCATTAAGGGAGGTTCACATACAGGAGGCAGCTTGGCTTCCAGCGAGGGCTCCCTGTGACATTGGCACTGTCAACATGACAGGGTTTATGTGGCCAAGGAGAGCACTCACCAACACCCCACCCTACACACACATCCTACCCCCACCCCAGTGCTAACTGCCTTCAGAGCTCCAGGAAAGAGCAGGGTGTCCCTCTTTTCTCAGGAACAGAGACATTCCGACCAGCAACTCCAAGGAGGCTTAATTCTCAAAAAAGTTGCCAACCTTGTACGACGTGCCCGCCTACTTGAAAAGCCCAAAGCAGGGAGGACCCAGAAAAGTCAGAGCAAGGTTTTCGTGACTTTTAAAGTTGATCCTATGGCAGGACTGGGTCGCCTCTTCCTGGCACTGGATGGAGGACGGCTCCAAATCAAATCAGATCCGTTTTGCCTGGACTGGTTTCAATCAGTGGCTAATTCTGCAGAAAAGGATGGAGACAGACCAGGACCTTCTGAGGGCCTTTTGAGCCTGTTATTTACAGACTGGCAGAAGGTTAGAACAGTAAGAGGATCCGGTCGACATGGAGCCTGTTCCTCTACTTAACGAGGGACTGAGCAGCCTGCACTGTCAGCCAAGCAATGAGAGATGTGCTGTTGCTTCATGGTCCCATTTTGCTCTTAACAAAACAGAAAAGATCGTCCTGAAAAACAGCGTAGATTCCTAAGAGGCTGTGATGTGTATTTGTGCAGTGTCACGAATAACATGGAATACTAAGGAAACAAAGACCTCATACTGCCATCCAGGTTAAGACACAAACACAAGTACCTTGGACACAGCCTAAGAGTCCCTTCCTGAGCTCATAAACTCCCCGTGCCCACCCTAAGTACCACCTTAAATTTCACAGTAACAATCTCTTTAAAGCTTTGTTTTTATATATGAGGATAAGTAAAAAATATATCGCTACAAAGTCACAGAAAAAAATTTCAAAGTGTGTCATTATTGTTCTTCAGCAGATCTTCTTTGTAGTCTCTGCACTTCTGAAGGTACTACTTCTGTCTCTCTAACCTTTCCCCCAGAGAACTCTGCAGTCTCTGGTTTGCAGTCTTCAAGCGCTTCAGATCATGCTCCTTTTCAATGTTCAGTTTGGGGATCAAAAGGAAGGCTGGAAGGGAAAGAGTAGGATTGTAGGATCGATAGGGAAAGGTTTCTCAGCAAAATTCTCATAGGATAGCCCGCCCTACCTTTGTTAGGCTGGGTTTTCTAGAGAAGTAAAACTCAGTAAAGTGACATTTATATGTGCATATAAAAGTGACATATATGCACATATATTAAAGTGACAGATATATAAAGTGTTATATATATATATATATATATATTCGCAAGGAAGTGTCTCACGCAGTTCTTGAAATGTCTGGTTCAATTCCATAGGTCAAGTGTTAAACTGGAGGCTTTTCCTGACCCACTTGGCTCATGAACCAGGAAGCAAAGAGACAAAGCAGTAAGACCATGGCTGGCGGATGCAGAGACAGAGGAAGACAACGTCAGTAGGTCAGATAGTAGACTGATCACTCCCAACATCAGTAGACAATATGATGGGCCATTGGCTCAGATCTCAAGAATCAGAGGTGGTTGAGCCAGATGCAGGATCCAGCCCAGCCCAAGGGAGGATTTCTCCATAGCCTCTACGTATTTATACAAAGTAGTCTATAAGCCGAGGAAGCGGTTGCACTTCACCCTAACCTTTACACGATGGCTTGGCTGCTCATGACAGATTCCATCGTGTAGTTGTTTATATATGATAAGTCCTTTCATGGGGGAGTCCTCAACTGCCAAACACCTGAGGACCCTCGTGCAGCCAGGTTGACACAAAACCTATCTACCACACTTCCCTGGACGATTGGTGCATTGGCATGGTGGGAAAATATTCATTGACAAATTATCCTGGCCTTTCTTTTAACCAATGCCGCTTTAAATTTTCTTGAAACTTCTTCCTAATAAGCCTCCATGATTGTTTTGTGCCCTTTAAGAAAATCTATCAAGCCCCTTGGATCACAGGACCACAGAAAGCAGTGACCATGATGTCGGCTTCTCTGTCTGGAATATAACTGGCCCAGCACATCCTTCTCTTAGAAGCCTCTGCTTTCATTGGGACTTTTTTTTTTAAATGGATCTTAACAAAACTCAGGGGCTGCTAAGTAAAAGGTCAGCAGTTTGAAACCATCAGCCGCTCCATGGAAGAAAGATGAGGCTTTCTAATCCCATGAAGAGTTAAGTCTTCTGAAATGCTGGATAGGTAAATATGTAGAAATAGTAACTGGTTAATGTTTTCTTGTGGGTCTGGCAGGGGAGGTTGGGAGGAAATGAGCTACTAATGATGAATAGAAAAATGAAAAAAGTTCTAAAACTGACTGGTGAGGATTGAGCCATTCTTCCTTATATGGTTGACCTATTGAAGTGTATGCTATGTGAATTCTATGCCAATAAAACTGTTGGAGGAAAAAAATAGTTAGTCTCAGAAACCCATGGGGGCAGTGTACCTTGTCATGTAGGGACTCTGTGAATCAGTATCAACTCAACGGCAGTAAGTTTGTTTTAAATAAGACTAAGACGAGTGTATTACTAAATGAGCAGGTCTGCAGCCACCCACCAATTGCAGAGGCATGTGTAGGCATTTTTGTTTGGAGCAGACCTGTGCCTGTGTGAACTGGAACCCCCGACTCTAGAGTTGATGGTCAAATGGAAGGGCTGGAGGAAGGCACTAAAGTGACGACAGGGCAGAGGCTCTCAAGCAGAAGGTAGCACAGTATGAGGGCTCTCACAATAAAAAGGCTTGGGGTGTGCAATGGTTTTGAGTTGTGCTCCCCCAAAATACATCTTGTAATTCCTTATCCCTGTGCTGCTGGGGCGACCTGGTGGCAGAGTGGCCAAGCATTTCCCTGGCTGCTTAAGGTTGGTGGTTCAAAGGAGGAAATGTGGCTGTCTCCCCTGTAAAGATGGATGACCTTTGAAATCTGAGGGGGCAGTGCCCTGTGTGAATTGAAATCAAGGACTTTAACTGTTTTGGTTCTAGTTTGAACCCCTGCTAAAAATTTACATTTCCAATCCAGATATACTGAATCAGATCTGTATTTGAATAAGATCCCTAAATATACCTAAGAGTCACCTAAGGATCTATCAGACTTTCCTGGGGAGCTAGCTAAAATGTAGGTTCTGTTCTCCTATCTTAGAGCCCTGGTGGCATAGTGGTTATGCAGTGGACTAATTCACAAGGTCAGCAGTCTAAAACTAGGTCAAAACAAGGTCAGCAGTTCAAAATATTAGGCTTTCTACTCTTGCAGAGAGTTACAGTCTCGGAAACTCACAGGGCCAGTTCTGCCCTGTCCCCAGAGTCACGGTGAGTCTGCATTGACTCCATGGCAGTGAGTTTGGCTTTTTTGTTCTAGTACAGCCAGGGTGGGAGCGCACATTCTCCGCAGGAGGTAGAATCCTTGGAATCGGCTAGGGTGAGGGGTGGACACATCACCCAGGGCTCGAGTCGGAACCCACATGACCCAATGGGTTTGGCTGTCTGCGTTTTTCTGCTTGTGGATGTCATCCCACTTGTTACATTAAGGAGGCCATGTCAGGGTGACTTGTACCTTAAACTGATCACTCTTAGGATGTAAACCAAGCTGATCAGTCAAGGAGGAGAAAGCAGAGATGAGGGAGATAGATGCCACAGCACAGGAAGACCAACAGGGAAGCAAGAGCCCAGAGAGAGAGAGAGAGAGAGAGAGAGACTTCCCCAAGAGCTAAAATCCCCACCCCCTCTCTGCCATCAAGTCAATTCCAACTCATTGCACCTATAAGAGAGAGTAGAAAGAAAAAAGAGAGAGAGAGAGAGAGAGAGCGTAGAATTGCCCCTGTGGATGTCTGAGTCTGTAACTATACACAGCAGAAACCATCTTTCTCCTGAGGAGCAAGCTGGTGGTTTCAAACTGCTGACCTTGCAGTTAGCAGCACAATTTGTAACCCACTACACCATGCGGCTTCCTGTCCTTAAAGCAGATGCTCTGGTGTTGGACTTCTGACCTCCTATGCTGGGAGAGAGAAACTTCTCTTGATGGTGGTATTTCCATTAAATCAGCAATAGAGAATGGAGGCAGGGTGTTGGAGGAAGAGCCGGAGGCCCATGTGTTAGAACAGAACTAACCCACGAGAGAAAGTGAGGAGCCAGAACATGGAAAGGCATGCACAGGTGGCTCACCTGTGAGCCAAAGCCAGATGCAATGTGCTGTCATGAGAGAGGCTATGTGACCCTGTAGAGAGATGGGGTATTCTTGTCATGTGGTTCCCCCAAATATTACATTGTGTGGCCAAACAAGCACATGTCTTACAGTCTGAATTATGCCTTTAAAATACAACAAATGAAACACCCCAAATCTAGCCCAGGCTCTGAGATGCCAAGTCCAGCTCATTCCTTCCCCTTCTTACCTGGCCTGATCTACCTCAGCTGGCCTCACCCCCCCTCTCTCAGCCTCATTTGACTTCTCCTGACCTCACCTAATCTTTTCTGTCTTTTTCTTTCCCTCAATGGCCTCTTCTCCGGAGGAGATAAGCCCCGGTCAGGCTGCATGAATCCTTGGGGGAATCTTTGGTGAGAAACTATGCACAACTCCACAAAAATAAGCAATAGAATATTGGCACATTGTGGTGTAGCCCTTATTTGGGAAAGAACACAACTCTGAAGACTTGCTCTAAAAAGCTGTAGTCTGCAGAAATGCAACTCTGACCATGATAATTACAACCTTTATATTATTATGCAAAGGAGCTTAGCTCCTGGGAGCCACTGTGTCTGGAAGATATCCTTCCCAGAAGAGGGTCTTCCTCAGAGGGGTGGGAATTCCTCACTGGGGTGGCCTGCCACCCGAAGAAAGGCAGTCTGACCCAGAGAGAAAGCCAAGCTCCTCTCTCCTATGAGGCAAGAAATTGTGGGGACTTTTAGATTACCCCATTTTATCCTGCCCTCTCCTCTGCAAGGCTCAAATAAATCAGAAAGATAAAAGTGTTGAGACCTGTTCTGGCATGACTGCTCCTGCCCACTGAAGAAGGGCATCCTCTATGCAGAGAAGGGCAGTGGGGAGCTCTGGGTCCCACTCTGCTTTTCTGAGCAGTTAGAACCTATAAATAACCTCGGAGTCCCATGGGGCCTGTTGGTGTCCAATGCCAACTACTAGCCCCTCTCCTGCTGCCCTAGTCCTAGTTTGAATAGCATCTGGCAAACCACTGTTTAACTTGGCACGTCATACTAGAACCCTGTCCCTTTTGAGAACGTGTGGCCATTCTTCGTGCTGGTGCTGGCCGGAGCCTTAGCTGACCACCGTTATGGGCCTGCCCTTGGAGCACTGAGTTAGTTCCAACACATGGCGACCTGTGTGTCACAGAAGAACCAGCCCCTTAGGTTTTCTTGACCATGATCTTTTTCAATTTTTATTTTTAACTTTTAAAATTATTATTAAATGGTCATTTTATTGGGGGGCTCTTACAAGTCTATATTACATATTTTTAACTTTTGGAAACGAGCCCATGTACCACAAAAGCATTACGGTCCATGTCAGGGTTACTTCTCCTCCAGGAGTCACCACTCAGATCAGTGTTCAGAGCTGACGGGGAAGGAACTCGGAGGGCGGTCAAGGCTATGACCTTTTAGGCTCTTTGTCTCTCTCTGCCTCACTCTTTTCCCCTTTATTTGTGGAGTAAACACGCACGGGGAAACATAACAAAACACAGTTGCACATTGGCTGCAATCTTTATGGAAGATTACGAAGAAAAAAAAACCCATTACAAACTGCCAACCTTTCAGGTAGCAGCTTAGTGCTTAACCTTTGCGCCACCAGGGCTCCTTAGCCTGGCTATCCCCCACTGTCACCTAGTCGATTCTGACTCATCGCTGCCCGGTGTAGGGTTCCCACGACTATCATCTTTGTTTGGAACCAACGTGTGTGTCGCAAGGGAACCCAGGTCCGTCTCAGTTTGGCTTTTCCTCTTTTTCTTATTTGTAAAAGAAAGAGCTTTATATCAAAGAGCAATTACATATTGAGAAAATATCACAGCCAAGTCCAGATCAAGTCCATATGTCCAATACTAGTCTATAAATTCCTCTTCAGACTCACACACACATGTAATGATGCTGAGTGCAGGAAGATCACAGGCTGGTGGGTGAAACCTCTTGTGGATCCAGTGGCAGTGGAAGCATCATAGGGCTGTCTCCACAGGTCTCCATTACATGGCTCACTCAGGTCTCAGCATAGCTCCACATGGCTTGTTCACTTCTACTTTACCGAGCACACTGTCCTTTTGCAGAGACCAGATCATGAGACACAGTCTCAGCATCCTTGCTTCTAAGGAGCCTCGAAGCTGTGCTTCTGGCAGCTCATGGCACTTTCAATACTCCTCACAAGCATGATGTGCTCCAGAAACTGGTCCCTCTGGATAGCTTGTCCAAACTCAGTGGAGGCAGGCTGGGGTTTGACCTTGGCCCTGCCACCGTCTCTGCCAGAACCGGGACCATTTGGAGCCTGTAGGGCGGCTTGGTCTCAACACAGCCACAGTTTGCCACCACCCGCAGTTCCCTTGCAGTTCTATGGGCAGGTATCCGGGATCAGCTACACTGTTGCTCTTGTTTCTATCTTTTCTCTCTGTCCCCTCCTGGGTCCTGGAGGGCTGTGCAGGGGCTTTTTCTCAACACAGCCACAGCTTGTGGCTGCCACCTCGGAGCAGGGACTAAACCCTTGCAGCTCCACTGCCGGAGATCAGGACTCAGCTACATTGTTCCTTTTCCTCCTTTTATAGCCACTCAGACCAGCGGTTACAACTGATGGGTGACTCTCTCTAACTTTATGTATTTATTTGTTTTTATTTATTATTTATATCTTTATTTTCCCCCCTTTGTGTGTGGAATATAATACATACAAAGAAACACAGTCTAGAGAGCTGCACAGCCCATTCATCAAATCAGACAAACAGTGATAGTTACCAAATTTCATGTCAACTTGATAACTAAGGGTGAAGGGTGGAGTCTAGCTTGTCAATTGGGAGACAGTCAGATGATGACTCTTTGTAGGCATAGCCTTCTCATGAGGATTCTGGGAACTTCCTCTCTTACTCCCAGGAAGTGGGCCCCACACATGCTCTCTCTCTGCTTCACCTCCCTGTTGAGGAGCCACGTGCAGACCCTCACACGTGCTGAGATGCCTCCATCACCATTGGATCCACCAGCCTGTGATCTGCCTGACATCAGCATAATTTCATGTGCTGCGTGAGTCTGAAGATGAATTTATAGACTAGTATTAAGACATGTGCTAAGGTTGGACTTAAGGACTTGATCTGGTTTGGGCTGGGTTGCTTTCTCAATATGAAATTTCTCTTTGATATAAAGCTCCTCTTACACATATATGAGTGTTTGGATTTGTTTCTCTAGCCAAGCTGAACTATCATAGTAACCAATTAAAATGGTTTTTATACTAAAGGTTAAGACTTTAAAGATTACGATAAGGCTAGGGTTAGGTGGTGTAAAAAGTATTTTTCTTTTTCCTTTATAACTAGGGTGACATAGAATATTTCTCTTTATGAGATTGACTAACTATGCTGGGAATAATATTCTCTTGACAGGCTCATCACTGTTTTTTAAGGATGCATAATATTCCATTGTATGACTAAAATGGGATTTGTTTATCCATTCTTCTGTAGTCAGGGTATTTTGTTGTTTACATCATTTTGTTATTATAGAAATTGCTGCAATAAACATAAGTGTGTATATGTCCATTTGTGCTTTGCCCTATATTTCTTTGGGGTATATGCCAAGTAGAGAGATTGCAGGATTGTCTGGTATTTGCATTTGTTTAAGGAAGTGCCTGCCATACTGATTCCATAGTGGTTGTACAATTCTAAAATCCCACCAGTAATGTATGAGCATTCCAATCTCTTCAGCATTTATTATTTTCTGTGCTTTTGAATTTTGCTAAGTGTGTCAGTGTAGGTGATATCTCATTGTGTTTTAATTTGTGTTTCTCTTATCGCTAGTGAATGTGAACATGTCTTCATATGTTTGTTGGCCACCCGCATGTCTTCTTTAGTAAATTGTCTATTCATGTCTCGTGCCATTTTTGATTGGGTTATTTGTATTTTTCTTATTATGCGGTTGTTGTTTTCTATAGGAGCCTTGATGGCATAATGGTTGCACACTGGTCTGTGATTCCCAAGGTCAACACTTCAAGGCCACTAGCTGCATCCCTGAAGCTGAAGGAGCCACGTGGAGACCCCTGCCAGCTCTGAGATGCCTCTACCACCACTGGATGCACTGGCCTGTGATCTTCTGCATTCAGCGTCATTGCGTGTGTTTCATGAGTCTGAAGAGGATTTTGTAGATCGGACATATGGGCTAATATCGGACTTCTGGATTTGATCTGGACTGGGCTGGGATGTTTCCTCAATATTCAGCTGTTCTTGCATATAAAGCTCTTTTTTACACATATATGAGTGTCTATGAATTTGTTTCTCTAGTCAACCCAGACTAATACGCTGACATTTTCACTACATTTAGTCTTCCTATCCAGGAGCACAAATTCTCTCCTCTATGAGAGCAAACAGCCTCACCTATCTCCTGAGGAGCAGTTGGTGGGGTTGACATGCCAGCTTTGTGATTGGCAGCCTAACACTGACCGATGGCACCACCAGGGCACCTTAACGAGATTGTAGGTACCCTCAAGGACCCAATGTAATTAATCTATATAAAAGATGAAAAGATCACGAGGAAGTAGATAAATTAGAGTGCTAGAACTGGGACAGGCAGACACAATGAAAGAGAATGGTAGCCATGATGGAAAATGCAATTAATGCCACTGAATAATTTGTATAGAAATTGTCAAATGGAAACCTCATCTACAAGATAAACTTTCACTGAAAACATAATAAAATATTTTTTAAATATAGTTGGGCAGAAACACAGCACAATCAAAGGCACAGTAGGTCCAAAGCTGGGAAGAAGTTAAAGAGTATAGAAAAAAAAGCAACCCACTACCCTCAAGTCTATTCCAACTCATAGTAACCTTATAGGACAGAATAAAACTTCCCTGGCATTTCCGAGACTGCAGCTCTTTATGGAGCCGCTAGCCTCTCCTGGTGTCTAAACAACTGACCTGTGGATTAGCAGCCCTGCACTAAGTAACCCACATTGCCACCAGGACTCCTGGAAGATAAGAGATAAACACGTTCGCTCATTTTAGGGAGTCTGGTTGGATGTAAAAAAAACACGGAACTCACTATTTTTCTCCTGTCACTCAAATTCCTTACTTTGAAAGAGGAAGTGGGATAAAGAAAGGCTGTAAAGCAGGTTAAGAAGTCATGTGGTCGCTTGTGGCAACTGTAATGTAAACCAGCTCAAGGGCCCTTTTTAGTCTCTTTTGAAGGCCATTCCTTCCTCTGTTACTGAAAACCACGATCCCTACCCCCACTCCATGGCTGCACATTTTTAGCCACATCTGTACCACATTTGAGATCCCATCCAAGTTGCTGTTAGGAAATTCTTTGAGAACAGTCATTCTGGGCTTTATTTGATTTCTCCACCGAGCTCCAGTTGTGAATTCCCCAAGTTTCGAGTGAACCGACCTGATGAGGGAGCTCATGTGAGTCCTTAGATTCTAATGAGTCCCGAAAGCCTCCACCTGCCAATTGGTCGCCAGGGCAGGGCACAGGTTCTTCACACAGTGTCTGTCCTCTTCCCCGGAAGGACATCAAGAAGAGGAACACAGGTGCACCTCCGAGCTCTTGCCTTCTCCCGGGGATGGGCAGAGGGAGGTGATTTCTCCGTGAGCTGCAGACTTGAGGGTATCCTGGAGAAGCAGCAGAAAGAGGACCCTTGCAGACTTCAATACTGGAAAGGCACAGATGGTGGGGGGCAGTGAACAGACATATTTGACTGGAGCAGAGGGTTGGGGATGAGACATTGTAGGGGTTAAAGTTTCATGTTCAAAAACAACACAAAAACCCCTCATTGCCATCGAGTAGTCTGCCTCATAGCAACCCTATAGGACAAACTAGAACTGCCCTGTGGGTTTCTGCAACGTCAGCTCTTTACAGAGGTACGTAGTCTCCTCTTTCTCCCCCAGAGCCGCTGGTGGCGCTTGTGGTTACCCCTTATCTGTTTTATCCTCTTCTGTCAGTGAACTGCCAATTTGGATTCTTTCTGCTGGCCTTGCGTTCGTTCATCTGTGTATCACCAGCCTGTGTCCCTCCTCTGTGGTTATTGCTTATGACAATCAGGAACTCACTAGGAGACATAGCTAAATCATATGACGATATGCACAACAGAAGGAACCAAAACCAAAAACACTACTCAGCCCTACACCATCCTCACAATGTTACTGTGTTGGAGTCCAGAGTTGCAGGCCCTGTGTCAGTCCATCTCAAAGGTCTTCCTCTCTTGATGATCCTCTATTTTACCGAGCATGGTGTTGTTATCCATGACCTGGCCCTACCAATAACATGTCTGTGATGGTAAGATTTCATTAAAAATCATTTAAACTCATTTAATCACAATCCATGCATCTATCCATTGTGTCATGCACATTTGTACATTTGTTGCCATCATTGTCTTTCCACTTGAGTCCTTGATATCAGCTTCTCATTTTTATCCCTCCTTCCTTCTCCCTCCCTCCCTCATGAACAATTGACAATTAATAAATTAATATTTTTTTCATGTCTTACACTGACCGATGTCTCCCTTCACCCACTTTTCTGTTGTCCATCCCCCTGGGTGGAGTTTAAATGTAGATCATTGTGATGTGATGGTTAGATTTTGTGTCAACTCAAATGTACCTGGGTGAAGGTCGGGCTGGAACCCAAGCTTTCAGTGATGCCACAGCTTCATGACACTTACTTGGGGGTGTGGCCCTTTGTAGAAGAAAGACTTTGAGCAGAACCAAGCCTTTTCTTACCGCTCGCCTTCTACTTTAATCTTGATCCTATGTCCATTCATCAATCTCTTGCTATGTCGCCTGCCAATCCCAAGAGTCATCAGTGAACTGCCAACCTTGGATTCTGTCTTCTGGCCCCAGATTCATTCGGCTCTGCACTTACCAGCCTGTGGCCCTCCTACTCAATCTTCCTCCTTCCTATTCATCTGCTTCTACAGCTGCACAAGTCAGGAGAAGCCTCTAGCTTACATCTGACCTACAGACTTAAACCCAACTGGACTTACTTACTTCTATAACTGTGAATGCCATTTCTTGATACAAACCTCCTTCTCTGCACATACACATATGAACATCACTGGTCGAGCTTCTCTAGAGAAACCAACCAAACACAGCATCCCAAGAATGAGACAGTGTCTCAGCATCCTTAGAGCATTCTGGCCATACTTCTTCCAAGACGGACCTCTTAGTTCTGGCAGTCGGTGATATTATCAATATCAAAATCCACCACTGTCAACTATGACTCCCAGCAACCCTCTCTAGCGTTTCTAAGGCTTTGAAAATATATGAGCAGGGAGCCTCATCTCCCTTCCATAGGGAAGCTAGCAGATTTGAACCACCAATGTTGGCAGTTCAACACTTTACCTGACAGCAACACCAGAGTTTATTGTTCATACTAAACCCACACCACCAAACCAAGTTCACTGCCATCGAGTCAATTCCAACTCTTACACTAGGGGACAGAATAGAACTGCTCCTGTGGGAGCCAAAGCTGTAAAGCTTTATGAGAGCAGACAGTCTCGTTTTTCTCCTGTGGAGTGGCTGGTGGGTTTGAACTTACAGCCTTATGGTGAGCAGTTCCACATTTACCCAGCAGTGCCACCAGGGCTCCTTTTTTATACCATTGAAAAGACAGCAAACCAAACTCACTGCCTTGGCATCAAGGCTGGTTCATAGGGACCCTGTAGGACAGGGTAGAAGTGCCCTGTGGTTTTCTGAGGCTGTAACTCTCTAGGGGAGAACTAAGCTCCACCTTTCTCCCTTATTGGGCTTTAAACGTGTCAAGTCTGTCACCATCAGAGGGCATTTGGTTCATATTTAGGTAAATGATGAAGAAAAGAGGATGCCGTGTATTTTGAGTCTCCCTCAACCCAACACACACATGCTCATGCATGCGCACGCGCACACACACACACACAGAGTTCCCTGCAGCCACTGAAAAGGAAGATTTGGTGGAGATGGAAGGAATGAACACAGACCAGCTTGAGCAGATTGTCAGAAATGGGAGTCCCCAGCAGGGAACTGTGCCATGCCCTGTGGTCACATCAGGCACCCCTCATATTAAGTCTCCTGTAACAGCAGGTGCTCACATCACGTTTGAGTCCGTCTGGCCATTCTCACCGTGGGAGCCTGCCCATCAGGCACACGTAGTGTCATCATCCCTTTTGCACACTCAGGGAAGCCAATAAGCACCATGTAGGGCTAGGGGCATTGTGATACTGGCGCCATTGTGATGGTCTGGAACCAAAGCCATACAGACTTACAGTCTTGGAAGCTCGCCAGGGCAGTACCACCTTAGCCTTTAGTCACCGTGAATCAGAATCGACTTCATGGCAGTGAGTTGGGTGTGGCAGCTTTTTAAGACCATTTTATGATTTTCTTTTTTCCCACATTATGATTTTCAGTTGCAGAGAAATGGCAGCGTGAAGTTTAGGTTTCCCAGCAAAAGTCCGTGTCCTCGCAAAGGCTGACGTGCTTGGGTGTCTTCAGCCCCTCGGTCACTGGCTGCTGCTAACCAAGCGGCAGCCTGGCTCTTCGGAACTGAGAGAGGACATAAGAGGATGGAAGGAATGGGGTGGTCGCGAGGCTTCTAAAGGGAAAATGTTGCCTCTGTTGAAATACTGGGAGCAAGTGAGCAGGCCCCCTGGGCTGTGGGCGTCCAGTCCGCTTCTCCGCCCCGATTCTCCAACAGGAGGCCCACTGAGGGCCTAGGGATGCTTGTGACAAAGAAAACCGTGGCGTTTACAGGGGACGGTCAACAGCAACTGTGCAAAGAGGAAGCCCACTGGTACCATTCTGTGCAAAGAGCCAAGGGACATAACTGTGAACTGGAACATGACACTGCTTTTAAAGATGGGAGGATTGCATCCGAGCTAAAATTCTGTTCACAGGGTCTACGGCAGGTCACGGCTTACGGTGGGAGTGCCGCATCCATCCTGAGTCTTCAGCCTTCAATGGGTTCTTGCTAACCATTGACCAGCACTAGAAAAAACTGGACCTCGGCAGAGTATTTTGCTACCACTCCCTGGTTCAGGGACGTGCCTGGGTGTGGCCTGGATGGGAACTGAGGGGCCAAATCCCTACCCATAGTCCTAGGTCATCCCCAAGCCAAGGTGCTCTGAAGGCCCCAAACCAATATGTACAGTTTTTTAATCTGCAGTTGTATATGCATGCCAATCATGGCCTGCCTCCAGGTTCTGTACACCCGCCTGCAGCCGTGCTGGTGAATGTCACAGTGGCCACTCCAGATCCTCAGTACCCAGGATGGAGGCTCTCACCCCTTGGTGTGCACCAGAATGGACTCAGGTCTGGGGCTGGGCCTGAGAACTCACCTGTCTCGTGCTGCCTCTGCCTGTGGGGAGAGGTCAGATGTTTACAAACATCCCTGAAGGCAAAGCTGTCAGACTGCTGTCTCCCCCCACCACAGGGGTGGGCCTGCTCCCTGCTGCTGGAGACAATGGATTACTTCTCCCTAATTTCTCTCTCTTTTTTTTAACAATTTATTGGGGCTCAAACAATTCTTATCACAGTTCATACATGTACATACATCAATTGTATAAAGCACATCTGTACAGTCTTTGCCCTAATCATTTTTTTCTCCTCTTTTCTTTTTTTACATTTTATTAGGGACTCATACAACTCTTATCACAATCCATACATATACATACATCAATTGTATAAAGCACCTCCATACATTCCCTGCCCCAATCATTCTCAAAGCATTTGCTCTCCACTTAAGCCCCTTGCATCAGGTCCTCTTTTTTTCCCCCTCCCTCCCCTTTAACCCCTCCCTCATGTGCCCTTGGTAATTTATACATCATTATTTTGTCATATCTTGCCCTATCCGGAGTCTCCCCTCCCCCCCCCTTCTCTGCCGTCCCTCTCCCAGGGAAGAGGTCACATGTGGATCCTTGTAATCAGTTCCCCCTTTCCAATCCACTCACCCTCCACTCTCCCAGCATCGTCCCTCACACCCTTGGTCCTGAAGGTATCATCCACCCTGGATTCCCTGTACCTCCAGCCCTCATATGTACCAGTGTACAGCCTCTGCCCTATCCAGCCCTGCAAGGTAGAATTCGGATCATGGTAGTTGGGGGGAGGAAGCATCCAGGATCTGGGGGAAAGCTGTGTGCTTCATCAGTACTACCTCGCACCCTAATTAACCCATCTCCTCTCCTAAACCCCTCCATGAGGGAATCTCCATTGGCCGACACTTGGGCCTTGGGTCTCCACTCTGCACTTCCCCCTTCATTTAATATGGTATATATATACATATATACATATACATATACATGTATACACACATGTACACATACATACACACACATATATCTTTTTTTTTTTTTGCATGATGCCTTATACCTGGTCCCTTGGCACCTCATGATCGCACTGGCCGGTGTGCTTCTTCCATGTGGGCTTTTTTGCTTCTGAGCTAGATGGCCGCTTGCTCGCCTTCAAGCCTTTAAGACCCCAGACACTATCTCTTTTGATAGCCGGGCACCATCAGCTTTCTTCACCATATTTGCTTATGCACCCATTTTTCTTCAGCGATCCTTTCATGGAGGTGTGCAGTCAATGATATTCTAAGGCTTGGACCATTAGCTTGGTTCCTGTGGGTGGAGTTCACACCCTACTGTTAATGGCCTCTATCAGTTGAGCCAGGGAACAGGCCAAACTGGTCTGTGACATCCAACGTTAGGCTGCCATCCTATATCTAGGATGGATCCCTCATCTTGCCACATGTATACCCCAATCCCTCCTCTTCCTATTGCGTGGATACCCCTAGATCACCCCGTCCCATTACTGCATTACCTATAGCACAACCCCTTCCTGTGACGTAGGTCCTCACCTGCAATTAGGGGACTTGCATGTCCCCAGAGAATATAAACACTTTGGTCAGCATTAAAGTTTCTCTCTCCCTCCACGTGGACCAACAAGCAGGACTGTGTGAGCATGTTACCATGAACTGTGTCTGACTCCATTTATTTCAATATTTCTCTTCTTTCTCTCATGCTCTCTATGACTACTATAATCTTTACTTATTATCGCTGTACAATCGCACCTACCGGACCCGTAATGATGTGTTAGGGGCTGGCATCGCCTGGCAGCTGCCAGTGCAGACAGCTCCTCTGTAGTTGAGAAGGAGCCTTGGCAAGGAAGGAGCCCTGGTGGCACAGTGGCTAAGTACTCGGTTGCTGCTCAGAAGGTCAGCGGTTTGAGCCCTCAGCCCCTCCCTGGGAGAAAGTGCCAGTCTGTTCCTGTGAGGATCACAGCTGTGGGAACTGGAGCAGACTGCACCCCTCTGCCCTTGAAGGCCACTAAAGATTGCCAGGGCTCAGTGACTGGGCTTCAGCTATGGCGGGGGCTGCTTCCCTCCGACTGTCTTATTTCCTGTTAACTGTCTTTTATGAATAAGCAAAATCGTTTCTTTTAAAGTGAGAGAGACTAGGGACAGCTCTTGGTTTTGTTTCCGAAGAGCTCATAGCTTGGAAGCCGCCAGCTTTCCAGGAGAACGGTGCCCACACAGTCTGGTGGCAAAGCCCTAGCTGCCAAGGGCCAGCGCTATTTTCTTTCTGCCTTCCCAATCTGAAAACTCTCGTTTTCAGAGCGACCACTGAGCTTGTCTTGTCTCTGCAGCCCCAGAGGGCTGTTCGGAGTACTAGTAAAGAGGCCAATCCAAAAGAGGAAGCACCAACAGCTGTAAGCATGATGGAAAGTTCTAGCACACAGCTGTGCTTAAAATAAGCTGGTTCCAGACTGCCCCTGTGCCACTCCCTCGCTGCTGACTGCCGACATCCACAGGGCTGATGTGGGAA
Organism: Tenrec ecaudatus; assembly: GCF_050624435.1. NCBI lineage: Eukaryota > Metazoa > Chordata > Mammalia > Afrosoricida > Tenrecidae > Tenrec > Tenrec ecaudatus. The sequence continues at coordinate 4,470,417 of NC_134544.1, read as the reverse complement.
GTGGGCAAGAAGAAACTTTGCCCTGAGTCTGGGGTTCTCTCTGCCCTTCCCTCCCATCAGTCCGAAGGTTTCCCAGGCAACCAAAGACCCCAAAAAGGAATCAGGAGGAGACCGGAAGGTGAAAGAAGCAAAGAAGATACATGAGTAAAAAAAAGAAGGGCTGAGGCCCAAGGGGATCTCGGAGAACAGTGGAACTTCCATTTTGTGGGAAAATGGGAAAAATGAACAGTGCGATCCATAGGGGCTTTTCCTGCAGGTGCATCCAATGGAATACTGGCCGGCCCTTGAACACAGGAGACCCCAGTCCCTGGAGAAGGACGTCATGCTTGGGGAAGCGGAGGGACAGCGAAAAAGAGGGGGGTCTTCAAAGTGATGGATTGGCACAGCAGCCTCCAGTGCGGGAGCAGGGTAGAGGAGGCTGCCGACTGGGCAGTGGGCGTTTCTGTGGGGCATGGGCTTGCTGTGGGTCAGAATGGACTCCACGGGATCGGGTAGTAATAATGGTCATCATCATCATCGTAGAATCGAACACAGTTCAAAACCAAAAAATCAAACTCATGACCATGCAGTCAATTCCAACTCATAGGGACACTCCAGACCAGGCTAGGACAGCCCCTTGGCAGGTTTCAGCCACTCTTCACAGGACTAGAAAGCCACCTCTTTCTCCCTGGCAGCACCTGGGGGCTTAAAACTGCAGGCCTTGTGCTTATCAGCTCAGCAGGTAACACCACCACCAGACCTTGTGGTTATCAGCTCAGCTCATAACAATGGCCCCACCTGCCTCCTGGGGACAGTTAGGTGGCACGCAGACAAGAAGGGGCAGCACAGGTCTTACCTTACCTTCAGGTGGGTGGGGGGTGCTCACAGTGCACAGGGAATGGTATTGCACAGACTGGTGGGCATTCTAGTGTCCATGCCTTATAGCCCAGGACCTGTGACAATGGCGCCTTCCATGACAATGAGAAATCCAGGAGGGGACTGAGTTAAGGACCTTGAGGCGGCCAGGACACCATCCTGGAATATGCCAGTGGGTCCAATGTACAAAGGTCTTTATACAGAAAACATGGCAGATGATTAAAGTGTAACAAGAGAACCGAGGTAAGAATGATTTGAAGGCGGTACACATGTGGCACTGAAGATGGAGGAAGGGGCCACGAGCCAAGGAACGCAGGCAGATCTTGGAAGAGCCAACAGTCAAAGCCAAGGGAACACCTCATTTGCTTGTAGACGAGAGGAACCGAATGGGGCCTGGCTATAATTACTGAATATTCTGATCAAAGACTCTACAGAATTCTTATCAAAAGGGGGATAGCGTGCGGAAAAAAATCAAACTCTTATGGTGTCCATATTTCAGAAACCACCATGACTGGGTGAACCCTGGAAATGATTGCTCTGGGATCATCTTCAACCTCAAGTATTCTTCAGAGTGTTCTCAGACTTACACAGCTGGGGAGTTTAACCAAAGACTGTCTGCTTTGCCCCTTGTGCTCTTTCAAGAGCCCTCCTTGTAGGCTCACATCACACCAGCAGCTTGAAGAACGGACTCGTTGGCTCTGCATGATACCGGCTGAAGCTACTGAGTTGTATATGTTGTCAACGACAAGTAAGACAAAATATAAAAAGAACAAGTTGATCATTGCAAATGTAATTCACAATTTGAAATTTCATCAAAAGAAAGAAATGAATAAAGGCTTACTTTGCTAAGGGGCCCAGATCAACACAAAGGAGCGAGCGCCCAGGCTGCTCCTTGTCCTGTGACCTTGCAGACGAACGACTTTCTGTGGCACATCCGGAGGGTACTGCTGTCCTTTCAAGTTGCCAGGAACGCCGCTGAGAAACTGGGAAAGGACGGGCTCACTTATAGCATGTTTTGCTTTATTTAAGGATGTCAGGGTTGAATTAACCCTCCTTTACCTGGAATAGGTAGGCAGGAATTGAGAATTTAGAGGGGCAAATTGTTTTAATAAGTTAAAAATGGGGAAAAGAGAGAAGACAGGGAACTAGATCCTGCTGTGGAGCCGGCCGCAGGAATGCAGGCCCCAGCCCCCTTCAGATTCCTGACCCGCTCACCCTCAGGTAATAAAAGCGTGTTGCTTGAAGCCAGTGTGTGTGGTGACAGGTCCCTGAAGCTGCAGGAAACTCATACAGAGAGAAAGTGCAGACTCGGAGCTCCCTCACCCTGTGCTCAGGAGAGCCGAGGCCTGTCCCCAGCTCTGTGGCGAGGTCCCATCTTGGTGCATGGTTCTCCACAAACCTTCAGGGACCCTGCAGGAGGCTGTAGGAGTGGGGGTGAAAGTCTAATGACATCTTTTACAGGTTCTCCCTCTCCATGAAGGGACCATGTGAGGGGTCTTCCTGCACCCACCACCATGGGACCGACAGACTAGGGGTATTCCCAGCCACGGCACACGGGTCAGTCAGACCACAGAGCTCTTGGAGCAGAGGAGGAGATTCAAAGCCTGAGCCAGCTCCCCGGGAGGCCTGGGCAGCACCAGGAGAGCACAAGGCAAGACCAGAGGCTCCTGTGCTGCTGCCACGCGTGCAGCGGACAGAGCCACGTAGAGTGACCCTCCTGGTCCTGTACCCTGTTGAGAAGGAATCCCAAAGTTACACACCCCAAGGGCAAGCCAAGAGGAGCCCGGCCTGGACCAGTCTTGTAGGGAATGGACTTTGAGCTCTAACTTAATCGTGATCCTAATATAAAAACAGTGAGTTCTTGGGACATGGCCCTACTGGACACTCACCCTCTGAAAGCAGCGACTGATGATATGGGCGTGGTGAAGAAATCAGACGGTGCCTGCCTATCAGAAAGAATTGTGGCTGGGGTCTTAAAGGCTTATCTTAAAACAAGGGGACATCTAAGTAAGGTGTCAGCTAAGTTCAGACAAAGAAGCCCACCAGCCTATGTGATCCAAGAATTTCAAATAACAAAATCCGGTTCCGGAGGAGGGAATGGTATTAGAACTTACATTCTGAACACCTGTTTTGCAGAAGACTATGGATGACAGTGGAAGACCCAGATCCACTCGCAGGGTCCCCACGTGGATTGGTGGGCTGAAGACTCCAGTCACCCCTCTGTCCACAGTCCAGGGATGAGAGAGCCTTGTTATCGGACAGAGATCATTGCAGTTAGGCCCAAATGTAACACCTGATTATTTGAGCTCCCTTTTGACCCATTTTAAATTTGCACTAGTTTTTAATATTTTCTTCTTTTGAATATTGTTTTTCTGCTTCCTTTTCTTACTGTTGTAGGGGGAGAGGGTTGTCTTTTAGGGGGTATGTTACCAGGACAAGTAACTCTATAGAGACAAGAAGTGGATTAATCATTTCCTAGGGGCCTGCAGGAGAGACCGAGGGAAGGAGGGAGGCAACAACAACAATGGGTACAAGAAAGGAGGAAACATCCTAAAATGGACTCAATAACTCAATGCGATTGAACAATTAAGATTGTATGATTTGTAAATTTTATTTTTTAGTTTCTTTCAGGTTTTTAATTTTTTTTCCCCTAATTTTAAAAAATCATTTTATTGGGGACACGTACAACTTCTATCACAATCCATACATACATCCATTGTGTCAAGCACATTCATACATTTGTTGCCATCATCATGCTAAAAACATTTTCTTTCTACTTGAGCCCTTGGTATCAGCCCCTCATTTTCCCCCTCCCTCCCTGGTCCCCACTCCCTCATGAACCCTTGATAATTTTATAAATTATTATTGTTTGGTCATGTCTTACACTTGCTGATGTCTCTCTTCACCCACTTTTCTGTTGTCCGTCCCCCGGGGAGGGGGTTACATGGAGATCTTGTAATCGGTTATATGCCAGCAAAACTGTTTAAAGAGAAAGAAAGCCCATGCTCATCTGGAGTATTGGGCATCCTGCCCCTGAGATGGTGTATTGCAAACAAAAGCCACCCCAGAGGACAGATGGGGCCCAGAGGGCTTCCAGAGACTCCAGTGTCTGGGGCTGGCACCTGCCTGGAGACCGAGGTCTATCAATGAGGAGCTGGAATTTCTTTTGTCTCTATGGTTTTTCTAGAATACACTCCTCCCTGTGGACAGTTGGCAAGCACCTGTCCTATCCCTTAGACCCTCGGGATAGCATGGGTGACAAAGCAGGGTTTCGGCGAGGGCTGAGGGGCTGGGCTAGGGGGCGGTCCCTGCTGCCCCTGGCTGGCACAGACTTGCGTTGTTCACCAAGAGCTGCGTGCTGTTGGTGCAGAAGGGACACAGTGAGCTGGTTCGTGGCTCTCCCCCCAAGAGCAGCCCCCGGAGAAACATCAGAAAGGGTTTGAAGTGCTAAGTAAACTCCTTCCGCAACCGGACTCAATCAGATGTCTGGCAGGGTCCCAGGCCTTGGGCAGGACGGCTAGAATATCTAACACGTCCTGTTCCTGCTGGCTGACAGCTCCCGCTGGAGACAGCCTGCCTGCTCTGTGACCCGCAATGCCCCACGCAGAGCAGACCAAGAGGGTGCACAAGAGGAATGTGCTAGCACTTGGCCTCAGCGTGAGGGGCCCCTCTCGCAGGCTCAGGTTGGGCCCTCTGGTTTGGGGGAGAAGGAAGAGAACAGTGACCCCATCCTCCTCATCGTCCTGCTAGTGCACAACCAAAGGAGAGCCTCTGCTCCGGAGCTAGGCCAGACCGGTGGAGGGGATGCCATTCGGGAGCCACAGCTTTTCCTGAAAGAGAAGACTCAGCTCCCCTCGCTACACCATGAGGTCCTTGAGGTCCTCCAGGTTTGAATGATGTTTCCCCAAACATGTTGCAGTCCTAACATTCGGTGGGTGTGACCTTGTTTGGGAATAGGGTCTTTGAAGAAGTTACCAGCTAACAGTTGTCCCTATAGCAGAGGAGGTGCTGATCCTATATGACAGTTGTCCCTATAGCAGAGGAGGCCCTGATCCTATATGGCCGCTGTCCCTATAGCAGAGGAGGCCCTGATTCTATATGACTGGTGTCCCTATAGCAGAGGAGGTCCTGATCCTATATAACCGCTGTTCCTATAACAGAGGAGGTACTGATCCTATATGGCTGCTGTCCCTATAGCAGAGGAGGTCCTGATCCTATACGACTGTTGTCCCTATAGCAGAGGAGGTCCTGGTCCTATATGACCGCTGTCCCTGTAGCAGAGGAGGTCCTGGTCCTATATGACCACTGTCCCTATAGCACAGGAGGTCCTGGTCCTATATGACCACTATCCCTAAAGCAGAGGAGGTCCTGATCCTATATTACCACTGTCCCTATAACAGAGGAGGTACTGATCCTATATGACTGGTATCCCTATAGCAGAGGAGGTGCTGATACTATATGACTGCTGTCCCTATAACAGAGTAGGGCACAGAGACAGGGACACAGAGGAAAGACCCCTTGTCATCCTACAGCTGTCTGTGAATCCAGGTAGGGTGACATCTTTGATATGGTCCACATCAACTTTTCTCTGTTTGTCATGATGTGACCTGTTGGTCTCATTGGGTGGATTTGAGTTCTCTTTATATTGAGCTGGCACCCAGCCTCAGAGCTGTACTCCTTGATCTTGCTTCTTCCTCTGATTAAGAAAAATATCATTCATATCACATCCAAGGAAAATTTTGCCAAAGATGATCCAACAATGTCACAGTAGTATATTGACCGGGAGCAGCCGGGAATTCAAGCCCGATCCAGAGGAAGCCATGCAATGAAGGATGCCATTGCTGATGTCACCTAGATCTTGGCTGAAAGAAATGTCTACTAGTGCTTCACTGACTATGTTAATCCAGGTTGACTAGAGAAACAAATTCATCGACACTTATGGGTATAAGAAAGAGCTTCATATACAAGAGCAATGTACATGAAGAAAACATCCCAGCCCAATCCAGATCAAGTCCCTAAGTCTGATATTAGCCCATATGTCTGATATGATACCAATCTACAAAGTCCTCTTCAGACTCATGAAATGCATGCAATGACGCCGAATGCAGGAAGATCACAGGCCAGTTGGTGGGAAGTCTTGTGGATTCAGTGGTGTTGTAAGCATCTCAGTGCTGGCAGAGGTCTCCACGTGGTTTCTCCAGCTCCCAGGGCTGCTTCAGGGTAAGCCCATGTGCCTTCTCCTCAGGGATGTCCCACAGGAAGTCAGCAGAGAGAGAATGTGTCTCCCACCTTCAAGGAGGAAATTCAGGAGTTCCCCAAATCTCAGAAGGCCATGGCCACACAGAGGCTTCATTGGCTATATCCTGATTTACAGGCTGGACTCCACCCCTTCACTCTTAATGCTCAAATTGACAACAGATTGTGCAGCTATCACACTGACTTCGCAAAAGCATTTAACTGTGTGGATTGTAACCAACTGTGTACAAACAACACTGCGAAGAATGGGAATTCCAGAAGGCTTCTCTGTGTTCATGTAGAACCTGTGTATCACCAGGAGGCAGCCATTCAAACAGAACAAGGAACCATGACTGGTTTAAAATCAGAAAAGGTGTGTATCAGGGTTGTCTCCTTTCCCATACTTATTCATCTGGAATAAGCAAAAAAAATTGGGATGCTTGACTGCATGAAGAAGAACATGACAACCAGACTGGAAGAAGGCTCATTATAAGCCCGCAAGAAGCAGATGACAAGCTCGCTTGCTGAAAACGAGGAGGACTCAACACACTTGCTGATGTAGATCCAGGACAGCAGCCTCAGGACAGATTGCAGCTCGATATAAAGAAAGCCAACATCGTCACAATGAGCCCAACAGGTCACATCACAACAAACCAAGAAAGATCGCCCTTGTCCAAGATTTCATCCTACCTGTGTCCACAACCCGTGCTCATGGAGGCAGCAGCTGGGAAACCAAAGGGCAGGTCGCATTTGGCACGAGAGCAGCACAAGGTGTCTTTACAGTGTTGAGGAGCTACAAAGGCGTTCCTTGAGGACCGAGGTGCACCTGATCCAGGCCATGTCACTTTCGATCACCTCCTACGTCTGTGGGACAGGTGGGAGGAGGACAGGGAATGAGGAAGCCTGCAGAAGGACTGACACCTGAGGATGGCCTGCTGGCGAGGAGAGTGCAGCAAGTCCCAGGACAGCCGGGAGAGCAGTCCGACCTGGCCTGCAGCAGACACGGCGCGTGCTCCTCAGAACGAGCACGGCAAGCCTTCTCTCGTGTACTTTGGACGAGAGATCGATCGGGGAGAGCAGTCCCCGGGGAAGGACATACTTCGTGGTAAAGTAGAAGGGCGTCGAAAAAGAGGCAGCCCCTTAATGAAAGGGTGGACACAGCGACGGCTACAGCAGGCGCCCCAGAGCACTTGGGAGATGAGTCAGGAGCGGCAGGGCCGCCGTCCTGCTGTGTGGAGGGCCCTCCGAGTTGGAACTGGCTTGATGGCACCTAGCGGCAGAGCACACCGAGACACTGATTCACTCCCTAGAAACCTGGTTCCTTGTGTCAGGTCACCTGATGGGGGAGCGTGACATCACTGCCACATCCGATCATTACTTAACCATCAAAGAGGCACAGTGACCCCATGACAGGGCGGAACTGCCCGTGTCCTCAGGCCGCCATCCTTACAGAGCACTTTGCAGGGCAGGGCTTTCTCCCTCTGCCAGGGCTTGCGGTGTCCCAGGAATCACCGACAGCCAGGCCTCCAGGGCTCCTTTCTTCCTCATCCTTCAGAGCCTGAACAGCCTGCAGCCGAGTCAGCGTCCCTGCTACCTTCTATCCAGAGCGCTTCGTCAGGGACAGTGCTGCCCTCAGCCACTGGTGAGTTCTGATTTCCACCACGTGCCCAGCACTGTGGGCGGGGCTGGGGGACAAGAAGTAAACAGGCACCGGCCCAACCTGGATGGAAATATAGGCTCCATGCTAGGTGCCCTCCTAGATGACAGCATGAATCCAAACTGCCCTGTTTTATAGGTGGGGAAACTGAGGCACTCGGGTAGTCCATGGTGACCAGAGAAGTTGCACTGGACACCTCTGCCATGGACACCCACACGGTGGCCATCCACTCGATGAGGCTGCAACCATCTCAGAAATCGACTGTCAGACCTTTCTCCTGCGGGGCCTGTAGGTGAGCTTGCACCTCCAGCCTTCCAGTGAGCGGCTGGACGCTGAACTGTTGGCCCATCCTGGGAGGCCAAGGGAAGAGAGACAAAGGTGAGTTTAAATAACCAAGTCCAGCACCATGTGGTCCATCCTGCTGCTTAGCGACCCTGGAGGACAGAGCAGGGCTTCTGAGGTCCTCATCTGTCAGCCAATGGCCTCCTCTTTCTCCGGGATGGTGGTTGGTGGGTTTGCAGCTGAGCACTTAACCACTGTGCCACCAGGGTGACTTCTGGGGTGAGGTGGGGACCTTAGTCCCTGCTGTATAAAGCAGAACAAGAGACAGACCAAGAACAGAGCTCACAAAGGTTCAGGTTTGGCCTCACAGAGTCTGCGTCTGGGGCCCCTGTCTCTGGCTGTGAGCATCAGTTCAGGTTGGGGGAACCCAAGCCCCCAGAGTCATTCAGGGCATAAGCCAGGAGTGCAGGGCAGGCAGCAGACACCCACTGGAAGTGCCTTCCAGGGACAAATACCACCTCCCCCACTCCCCACCCCCCCACCCCCCAGGATACAAACACAATGTTTCTGGAGACACCCTGGCAACCCCAGGGGCCCCATTGGCACCTCCTCAGACCATCACCACCCCTCCTGAGCTGACTGCCTTTCCCAAGCATCCCTCCACCCCACCCCGCCTTGAGAGCCGGCCAGGAGCGAGCTGCTTCCCATGAGCTGCTTCCCACCGTGCCCACAAAGGCTGCCTTGTGAGCCAGCGCCCCCCCCCCCCTCAGGGTTAACCACCGGGCCATTCAGCACAGCTTCCAGAGAAGAATGTCTCCCTTTCACACACACAGCTATTTAAGCTCAGCAACTCTCTGTTCATGTTCCGGGTGAGGGATGGGTGTTGTTTTGTGTGAGCTTGGGTTTGTTTGGTTTGGTTTTTTTCTCTGAATTCTCTTCCCATCAGCCTCACCAGAAAGGCCTTTTCCAAGGCACTGGGTGATGTGTGGCCTGTGAGCCTCCGTCTTAATGTTTGTGGTGGAAAATCTCCTAACGTGAGAGAATGGATTTCCGTTTGCTGAAGCCATGCCCTCGTGAATTACTGTTTCAGCAACACGATGACAGGGGCCTGTGAAGTGCCTGCGTTTGTTCACTCCTAAGGTGATGTAAGAGACCACGGCATGTCCCCAAAGATGCCTCACCCTCATACTGACGGCTGAGAACATGGCCTTACTAGGGAAAGGGCTTAGGGGGGGGGGGTGCGATATTAAGGCTCCTTGAGTGGAGAGGTGACCCTCAATACAACCCCAGTGTCCTTGTAAGACGGGGCTGAGGGGGCATGGTCGAAAGAGGAGCCCATGTGTCGGGCCATCATTTACTGGAAGTGGCTCTTTCTGTCACAGTCTGTGTAACTGCCTCCCAACCACCTCTCCCCATAGGTCTGCAGAAGAGAAGGTGTGGAAGAGGCTGACAAGACAGGAGTCTGTTGAGAGCAATCGGATTGTTCGACAGGTTTAGGGAATCTAAAGAGGCGATTGGTTGGTTTCGCCACCCCACCGGCTTTACAATGAGCCATTGCAGCTTTGGAGGCTGGGGTGGGGACTGTCACTACCAGTAAGGAAGAAGAGCCCGGAGCCGAGGATATCCTTTGGGCCAGGAGATTCCTGCACATTGAACTGCCTCGGTCCAGGGACAGAGCGGTGCTCCAGGGACAGAGCGCCATGACACCGGAGGAGCAGGAGCCATGGGCTGCCCCACCAATCCCCAGAGAAAGTAATGTTGGGAGCTGTCAAGGGGGAGACTTACCTCCAGAGAGGGGTGCCTCCAGACAACTGATGCGTGAGCTAGGTTTGCTGAGTCCTGGACTGGGGCTCATGGTGGCGTGCAGTGCCCTTTGGCCATTGATCAGCAGTTCTAAAAGCAGGGATGACAAACCAAAGACCAGGTTCCCATGTGAACCTGATGAGCAGGTGGGCCCTGGTGCCTCCGGAAGGTGCCAACCCAACTGGCACCCTGGTGGTCACCATGTAAGACTCAGAAGGGACTTCTTACCTGCAGGAATTTGAGATGTTTGTGTTGTTTTAAGTCCCAGCTGGGTGCCGGTGACCCTGGGGCTGTGTTTGACAGTACAGCTGTGTCTTGCACAGCATGGGTTTGAGCTGCTTCAAAGACCCCGTAGGGTTTACCTCTTCTGCCTGAGCCCTTCCCGGACACCTGGAGCCCAGGGCACAGCAGTGAGGGAAGAGATCCCGTGTCTACCAAGTTCCAACCCATGTTGTTCCACCAAGTTATGCCGGGATCTTAGACTGAACGGGAGGTTGCCCGCCCTCCCCCCTCCCCTGCTCCAGTCCTTGTGCTCCAGTCCAGCATCAAACTGTTGTCGTTAGACTCAGGAGCGGTGTGTATCCTCTCCCACACTGACTCAGTCTCTGTGCAGAGCACATAACCCGAGGGGCTGCGCTCTGGGAAGAAGAGTGGGCGTCAGGACTGGAGGATGGCTCATCAGCAGGCTGTGATGGACAGGTGACACAGCTGGCTTGCTGAAGGTCAAAGACTGCCGCCTGCCCTACGGATTACAGTTCACCATCACGAGTACAAAGGTGCCACAACTGGAGCAAGATGCCACGTCAAGGACGCAGATCGCGTCATGCTGCCCAAGACCTCCTGGCGGTGTTCCAAAGCCCGAGCCCCTGAATCGCCAGGACACACAGAGAGCAGGGAAGCCTTGCTCTGGAATGACACTGTGGTGTGGGGCTGTTTGGGAATGCTCAGCATGAGCTCCGCCCCCCTCCGCTTCCAGCACACACCCTGCTGCAGGTGGCCCCGACCCCTGGGGAGAGTGACCACAAAGTCCCTTGACTGGGTTAAGGTTAACCTGTTTGTAAAGCTCTTGCTGACTTTCCTGAACTCGCATTCCGCAAGCCCACCCAGCTGTCATCAGGTTCGCATGGGAAGCAGATTCCAGAGACACCCCAGCCCCGGATTGAGGGGGTTTGGGCTGCAGCCTGCACACTGTGTTTTTACAAGGCCCCCTCACGAAGGCCCCTGCTAAGCCAGTTTGGGGAAACTGCTCCCCCACACCTCCAAGGAAAGCATTCTCCTCTCTTGGGAATCACCTCGCTCTGTTTGCATAGATCAGTGGTTCCCAACCTTCCTCTCACCACCACCCTTTCATACAGTTCCTCGTGTGATGGTGACCGCCCCCCACAACCAGAACACGATTTTCATTGCTGCTGTCATTTTGCTACTGTTATGAATCAAGCGACCCCTGTGAAAGAGTCGTTCGACACCACCACCACCCCCCGCTGCCTGCCCAAAGGAGTCACGACTCAGGTTGAGAAGTGCTGACATATATATAATTGTTTGCCTGCCTCTTCCCGGGCTCCCGCAGTACTCAAGAGACTGCATTTGATTGGCTTCTGAAGGAAGCACTCAAGAAATGTTCATTGAAATGTACTTACCTCCCAAGACAGGAATTCCATAATCAATCCCAGAGCCTGGTAACCATCCGGGAAGAAACCCTCGGCCAGGCTCCTCAGTCCAGGTTTGTCCACACTCGAAGTCTGTGAACACCAATGTTTACATGTGCCAGGCCCAGAGGCTCCGGCTGTGGACCAGAGCAAGTCCATTCTGGCTCGGCAAGCTCACAGGACAGAGCCCAACTGCCCCGCAGAGTTTCCAGACCATCCAGGCGCTTCCCGCCCATAGCAACCCTGTGTGCGACAAAGCAAACCGCTGCCTGGCCCTGGGCCATGCTCACAGTAGCTCTTAGGTCCGAGTCCGCTGTAGCCACGGTGTCCATTCAACTTGTCAAGGGCCTTACTCTCTTTGCCCGCCCCTCCACTTCACCAAGCACAATGCCCGTCTCCAGGGACTGCCTCTCCTGACGGCATGCCCGAGTGCACGAGACGAAGGCTTGCCATGCTTCCCTTGAAGGGCCATTCCACTTGTCGTCCTTCCGAGATGGATTTGTTGGTTCTATTGGTGGTCCATGACATGCATTTTCAATATACAGATATATCTCCATCTCTATCCAGTCAATTCTGAGTCAGAGAGAGCTGATAGGACAGTGGATCGCTACCCCTTGGGTTCCCAAAGCTGTCATCTTTCTGGGAGTGAACTGCCATGTCTTGCTCTCCCTTGAAGCAGCGGGTGAGTTCAGACCACCAACCTTTCCATTGGAAGCCCCTTGGGGTCACAGCAGGCACCGTGCCCTGTTGCTGGTCCTTCCTCTGGCAGGCACACTCTTGCCCAGCCAGACAGGTGCCGCCACCAGTTTTCAGTTCTTCCTTTCCAAAGCAGTTTCTTGGTTCAAGCTCCAATGAGCCTTCTCTTATTGATATCCATTTATTCCTTCCAAGGAATTAGGAGGCATAATGTCAATTTCAATTTCCAAAACTGGTAGCAATTGGGAAAAGTGCTTTCTTCAGATCAATACTTCTTCCTGACTTGATGCTGAGTATGAATTATGATGTGGTGTGTGGTTTCACTGGGCAAGACAACACAGGGGCCAGGAGAACAACAACACATGGATATAAATAAAGTCAGTGTGGTCTCCTGGCGTGGCCACAAAGCCAAAAGAAGCAGGAAGATACTATTAAGATCACTGTATTCCCATCACCACAAATCTTATGATCATATCACCAAGAAATTAGATCCACTGGGCGAGAGTCACCCAGATGACTTGCTCTTCCAACTGAGCACTGGCAGCCACCTCATCTTCCTTGAAGTGATTCCAAACGGACTGCTTTGCTGGTGTTCCAGCAATTTGCCCAGCACCATAAATTACTGACTGTGTTAGGCTGGGTTGTCTGGAGAAACAAATCCGGTGTCACTCGCATGGGTAGAAAAAAGACCTTATCTCAGGAACTATTGACGTATGAAGAAGGCATTCCAGCCCAGCTCAACTCAAGTTCCTAAGTCTGAAGCCAGCTTGTAAGCCCCTCTTCAGACTCATGTGACCACGTGCCAATGATGCAGAGCAGTGAATTGGAAGCAGGAAGATTACGGGTCAGTGGGTGCAGAGTCTGCGGGTCCAAGGTTGGTGGGAACAAGCTGGGTGTTGGCCGCACACAGGGTCAGGCAAGCACCCTCTGAGGCAGGCGGACTTCTACTAAGCAGGAACACAGAGGGGCAGGGAAAGAGAGAGATCCTCTCTGTTCATCTTGCTCTTCTGCAAAAGGCTTATGACATCAAGGAAGTAGCATCAGGCTGCGACCTGATAGGTTGGACTCCACCCCTAGCCAATTGACCTCATCCCTAACCACCACACTCAGTCACTCCATGATCCATCAGGGTCCCTTCTTACTTGACCACACAGGTTTTAAGTTTGCCCCACCCTCCCCTGAAGCGCCGGTGACCTTAACCTTTCATTAAGGAACCAGTGGCTTCTTGCACTTGCCAGTGAACTCCCTAGAACCTGGAACACAGTCTGTGGGTCGGATTTGGTCCTACTGACGCACTCTTCTTTTTATGCCCCCGCTCCTCATTCTCCGCAACACCACGCAAGCTGAAGCCGATTCTGCTACAGGACCTCACTCAGGGAGTGAGAGGGCCTCCGGGGCCCCTTTCCCTTCTTTCTGCTTGGCCAAGAGCTCATCAGGATTGACTGGAACAATCACTAGCACCCCGCGATAAGTAAATGACACAACCTTGCTTTCTAAGAGAAACGAAGTGCTTCCTGATGAGGATCCAAAGGCAACACCCTTCTGTATGGATTACACCTCAGCCTAAAACAAAAACCCTCACAGCTAGGCCAGGAAGCAGCATCATGATAAGTGGAGGAAATGTTGATGCTGTCAGGGATTTCACCTGACTTGAGCCCACACTCAACCCCCATGGAAGCAAGCCAGGAACTCAAATGATGGATTACATACACTGGAAGATTGCTTGTAAAACCCATCGTCAAAGTAGAGATAGATAGATAGATAGATAGATAGATAGATAGATAGATAGATAGATAGATAGTTAGATAGATAGATAGATGATAGCTATCATCTCCAGGACCAAGGTGCACCTGACCCAAGCCGTGGTGTTTTTGATAACTTCATATGCATACCAAAAGTTGGACAATGATGAAGAAAGACCAAAGGAGAACGGACACATTGACATCATAGTGTGAAAAACAGCTGCCAGAAGAACAAGCACACCTGTCCCGGAGGATGCACAGCCAGAATGCTCCTTGGAAACGAGCTGGCGCATCTTCCTCTCAGGTGCTTTGGACGTGCTGCCAGAAAGGAGAGTTCTCCCGGAGAAGAACCTGCTTGAGCAGGAAGAGGGTCAGCACAAGAGAGGGATTTGGTGGCTAGAAAAATAGGCGCAAACAGGGATCTTTGTAGAACTGGCACAGGATTGGGCAGTGATCTGTTTGTTGTACAGAGGGCCACCGTGTGCTGGAGACGATTTGGTGGTGCCTCCCAATGAGGGAAGGCACTCAAAATAGCCTGACCCTCCTCTTTCCCCAAAAGTCGTCCTGGCGGGAGAGCCTCACTCCTACCTAGCAGAACCTGCTCCCACGTGAGCTTCCCAGCTTCACTCTGAGCTTGGGTGTTGGAGGAACCGTCTAGCCGTGTATGAAGTCAACTTCTCTTGTGTTCTTCCAAATAGGAGAAGAGAACACATTCTCAGACACATACTCTCATATGTCACATACACACACAAGCACTTCTCAGCCTTTTGGCTAAGATCAAGTGTAGGCACGCACGTTTTTACTCACACTCCTTCTAAATTCAATCCTCACTGAGATTAAAACCCTGGGGAGGAATATACACACATTCCTGGAAAGCCCATAATGTGTAAACTCATGGCTTCCCACAATGCTGTTAGTACATCTCTCCACCCTCACCCCACCCCCCAACACCACCACCACGTTGAAACTCATCAAGACCACTTCCTTAGGCTTACAGACATAAGCAGAGGGCTCTCCTGAACCTCACCAAGACCCTAGTGAAAGCTTAAAACGACTGGTGTGAAAGATCCAGCAGACTATGCCATCCTCAGCTGGGGTGGGAGAGGGAGGTGGAAAACTGTGAGAACCAGGACGATTCCCACGATCGTCCGCCAGGGGGACGCCTGGGACAGCGAGAGGCCAGAGGGAGGACTTTCCTTCTCTTCCCTGACCCTTTGCTTTCCCAGCCACCAGGACCGCGAGTGCTTGACCGCGAGTGCTTGACCGCGAGTGCTTGACCGCGAGTGCTTGACCGCGTGCTTGACAGCTGGTTCTGTGGGCACGTATCTGGGGACTGCACTGGGCTAATCTGTGTCATTTATGCTTAGCGTTTATTCCAAATGGTAGCAAGTTGCCTCTCGTGCAAGCTGTTTCCTCTTTAAGGAAATACTCTTGAACAGAGACGGATGGATGGATGGATGGATGGATGGATGGATGGATGGATGGATGGATGGATGGATGGATGGACAGATGAGAGTATTTGTTCTTGTTGCTTGCCAGTGAGCTGGCTTCAGCTCATGCTGACCTCACGTAACAAGTTGAAGTGCTGTCGGTCCTCCGCCATGTCCACCATTAATCTTTGAGTCCACAGTGGAAGCTTTTCTGTCCTTCCACCTCATTGAGGGGTTTCCTCATTTTCATTGCCGGCTTTACCCGTCAGCGCGTCCTTTTCTCATGACTGGTGTTTCCTGGGGACATGTTCAAAGTTAGTGGGCCAGAGCCTCACCAGCCGTCATTCTGGGTCTGTTTCCTTTAAAACTGATTTATTCGTTCAGTAATTTCACATGCATGCAAAAGCTGGCTCATGAAACCATGGAAAGGGAAGGCAGAAAGAGAATCAATGTTTTTGAACTTTGAGGTTGGTGAAGAATATTGAATCTACCACAAACTGCCAAAAGAACGAACAAATCCATCTTACAAGGCAGATTGATGGTCGAGAGCTGAGATGACAGCGTCTCTCTCCAAACCTAGCACATCCCACCTACTTGCATAGAAGAGGAACCCAACCTTTCTGGCTGTTCCTTAGTTCAAAATGGACCTCCTATTTTAATGTCCAGGCCCAGCTGCTAGAGGACACTGTACAAGAGATGGCCATCTTGGCAGGTTACCGTATATATTTGTGTCTAAGCTGAGTCTTTCAGCACATTTCTAATGCAATTTTGGTGGTAAAATTAGGTGCCTCGGCTGATAGTCAGTTCAACTTATGCTAGAGTATATACGGTATTCAGGATTCTCAGACCTGCGTGTTCCAGTAAGATCCACTTGGGAATTCACTGCGAGCCCACGTGGATCCTTGGAAGCAGAGCAGGAACAGCTAGCTGCCTTCTGAGAGCTGCACCTTTGACCTTGAGTAGAAAAATCCTCCCTCCCCCACGCTGAGCTTCCCAAGCACAACGTGGTGCTTCCTGCTCTGCAGCGAGCCCCACCCTGATGGTCCCACTGTGGGAAGGTTACAGTCCCTGGAAGCATTAGAGAACAGGGCCACAGAGAACGATCCAGGAGCAGGAGGAATGGCCAGGACACAGCTGTGTTGTGCACAAGTCCAAGAGGCTCCTTCACAGCCACAGTCCTGGACCTGGCGACAAGGAGCTAGTCAGAGCTCTCCTGGTCCAGAAAGGACGTACGCCGACAGATGGCTGGGTTACAGTCTCTTCTCACAATTAGGGAGCAAATCTATGTTCTCCAGAAAGAAACTGGAAACATAAAGCAAAGCAGAGTACCCCCGAGCCCACAGATACTTTGGGTGGAGCACCCTCTCACATCTGACAAGCCCGTTTCTCTCGCCTGCGGTGCCTGCTTCTCCACGCGCATTTCTGAGAGGCTTAAGGAAAGGCTTCATAAATCCAATGTTCTCTTGATCGATTATGCCATTACGGTAGCCAGAAACATCCCCCATCACTCTGCCTAGAGAGGGGATTTTAAAGACACATCGTTTTTTCCGATTTACCTTGCAGTGTCGAGCCTGCTGATCCTTAGTACCTGGTTTTCCTTCCCTCATAAAAAATAAACTAGGAGGGGACTTGAAAAAACATATAAAGTAAAGAAAGAAAGCATCATCAGAAGAAAATTCCAATTCCCTTAGGTCAACATATTTGGGTAAATAGTGCCCTGAATTTTAAGATGTTTCCAGAATGAGCAGTCAGTAGGCTCCAACGGTGGGGTTTTGTCTCAGATGAGGAATATGTTGTAGAAATTGTGTCCGGGAAGGTAATAGTCATGAACCGAAGTTCTCTGTCCCCCAAAGCATGAAATCAAGCCCCTTGCCTGCCCACGAATGCCACTCTGCCAGGGTGCCGCCCAAAGACGGTCGACACACATTCTGAACAAGAAGGCAGACTTCCTCAGCGTCCCCACTCACACGACAGTTCTATACGGAGGGTCTGAGCAAAAATAACCTTGGATTTTATAGGCTTGTATTTTTTCCTGAAGACCTTGACCCACAAGCTTATTAAATTTGACAGCTCAAAATAAAGTATCCCTGGGAAACGGGAAACTTTGAAAGCGTTGCATTTACCAATGCGTATTTTGATTAATCTCTGACTACTAAAAAGTGAGGATTGCAAAAAAAAAGGGAAATGTAAAATGCCAAATCCAAGACCCCTTGGCATCGTCTCCGTTCCAACTCCTGTGGAGCCCACGGAGAAGAGGGGGACACTATGTGACAAATGGGCCCCTGCCAGGGAGTGGAGGCGCTGCTGCAGGTCCTGGTCTGGGTACTTTGTCTGCACCATGGCCTTCCTGGGGGCCACAGCCCTGTTCGTGGAGCCGGCACGGCACCTGGCTTGCACGACACAGGCACGGCACTCCCTGAATGGCACCATGGAGGCGCAGGCCGTGAGGCCGGAGGTAGAGTGGGGACAGCAGCAGCTGCAGGCTGAAACATTCAAACCATGACTGAGCTAGGGGGGTGGGGCCCCCAGAAGCCCATTCTCCTGCAGCCATCTATGTCTGTGCTTGTCTTCCTACCAGATGATGGGACGGAAAGCCAGAGCTTCCAAATAAGGGTTGTCCATCCTTGATTCCCACGAGGCAGCAAGCATCTGTGTGACCCTGAGCAAGTCACAGCTTCTGGGGGCCCCCATCTTTGTTTTCAGATAAGAAGTCTGAACCAGACTGTCTCGGGGGTGATCTCTGTCACTGAGGCCTACTCTGCCCCCTGATAGTAGTTACTCGGAGGCTTCCGCCCGGGGTCAGGCACCAGCGCCATCACGGACAAGCTGGGTGACTCCGGGCCCGTTACAGGCCTTTCTGTCCTCTGGATCCCTCCCCTTGGCTCTGAGCAGGCTGATCCCTTCCCAGGAGCCTCGTGATGACTGGATCAGCTCCTGTGTATGAGGTGCTCGGCAGGGCGCCTGACCCACATGGTAGTCACCTCCTCCAAGTCTTTGTTGTTGTTGTTGTTGTTCATTGACTCCCACTCGCAACGACTCAGTGGACAACAGAATGAAACACGTGATCAGAACGATCACCATTGTGGTCGCCAGGCCCATCATTGCTGCCCCTTTGCCAGCCCATCTGGAGTTTATTCCTCTTGTTGCTGCAGCTCTGTGAGCCCACGGAGCCGCTCCGAGGGCGCAGTGGTTACACAGTCAGCTGCTCACCAGAAACGCCGCCGTTTGAACCCACCAGCCACTGCATAGACCGCGGTTCTCAACCTGTGTGTCGAGACCCTTGCACAGGGATCGCCCGATTCATAACAGTAGCAAAATGACAGTGATGAAGTAGCAACGGAAATAATGTTATGGTTGGGGGGTCACTACAACAGGAGGAACTGTATGAGAGGGTTGCGGCACTAGGAAGGTTGAGAACCACTGGCAGAGGAGAAAAGGTGGCCCGCTACCATAAAGGTTACAGTCCACGAAACCCTGGGCTGGGGATCGGGGGCACCACAGAACCCAGGATTCTGTGAACTGCTGAGAACTTGGAGGATGCAAAGAAAAGGACGTGCTCTTGGAAGATCCTGCTGACTACGCCAAGTCTGGGCCATAGCACACAGGGGTGCCGAGTTATCACCGATGCCCTCTAAGACAAGCCTGTCTCCCGTGTCTTTGGCTCGCGAAGGCACAGCTCTGTGAGTGGGTCCCTGCCCTTGGCTGTAGGAGGGCCTGGCCCTTTGCCAACCCCCCCCCCATAAAGGTCTGCCCCTGCCCTGAGCTTGCACCCACCGCCCTATCTCCTGGTTCAGCCTTATGACCACGCTTTGATTTCCCCCCTCCCGCCTAAGCAAAGCACACGCTTCTGTTTTTCACCTCTTATTTTTCCACTCCTGCTGCAGGCCCTTTACAATGGGCTGTGAGGCAGCGTGTGCACCTCTACTTACCCCGCCCACCCCCCAAACAAGATCCCAGAAGAAGTGCTAAAGAAACACACGCAGCACAAACTGCTCTGGAAGCTTTCCTGGTTTGTCTTCCTAGACTAGCAAGCCCCCATGCACACACTTGGAACACGATGCTCCCTAAGAAAGGAGCCGCTCTGGTGACCCTCCCCAGACAGCCCCTGGCAGGGGACCACGGGCGTGGGGCAGAAACACTGCGTGTGGTGGCTTTGCTTCTAGCCCACAAGGATGCACATGAGCACCCATGGCCCACACAGAGAGGTGTGGGCATGCTGGGGACAGCTTGACCCTTCTAACTGTCCAGGTGCCGTGGGTGAGTCACACAGCCTGCTCTCGAGAGAAATGAGAAGGGGAACTCGTTCCGCCTGGAATAACTCTGGGACTTGCGGAAGGCTTGACTTTCATGTGATTCCACCCGACATTTCCAGACAAAACAGCAAACATTGGGCTGGGGCAGGCGGAGAAGGGAAGCAGGAATCCTTACAGGCGGTGATGCTGACTCGGTCAGCTGGCTGCGCTGTGGGCGGGGTGGCTTCCTCAGAATCCTGCCACTCCTTAGAGCCACTCAGGGCTCATCTACCTACCGCCTGGGAATGCTGGGAGTCAAGGGGCAAGAAAAGGCCTGGAGTAAGGAAAAGAGGGGTGGGACCGCAGAAGGATGGTTGGAAGACTTGAGAGACTCCTGTGAGAACCTGAAGAAAAAGAAGACCAGGGATCCGTACATACACCGGCTCATGAACCCTTGTGGTTGGAGGTTGTCCGTGGAGAGAATCTAGCATATAAATGCTCCGTACTTGGAACCTGAGCCCCTTGAAGAAGGTGAGGTCATGGCTCTGGGTACCCACGTCACCCAATGTACCTAATGGAGGTCATCCAGGCGTGCCCAGGTGTGTTCCATTTAGAAGTGGGCGCAGACAGGAGAATAGGCATGGCTTAGCATTGGTCATCATTGCTGTTGGAAGATCAGATCGAAACACCAGCATTCCGCAGGAGCCAGCAGAGTGGGCTTCAGTGCTGCTGATGGGAATGGGATGGAGCCTTCAGAAGTAGCCCTCTGTGTTGTTACCGCCATTCGGCACCATCGATTCTGTTCCACCTGACAATACAACCGAGCCAACCCTGCGCCATCCTCACCATCGCGCCCATTGTTGCAGACACTGTGTCCCTGTCTCCTAAACAACTCTGTCGCCATGGGAAATTGGACTCTAGTTTTACTGAGCTGTGTTTTCAATGCGACAGCTTGCAAATGCTCCTGGAATTCTGCTTCGTTCAGACCACAGAATTCTCTGCCTATAAATCAAGCTTTGGCAACAGAGGGTGAGGGTGGGGAGAGAGCAAGTGGGTGGGAATGATTCTGAGTGCATTGTCCCGGCAGCCTCACCCAGTTACAGACAAAGGCATCCCCATCCCCGGTGGGTAGTGGATGGCTTTTGTCTTTCCCACTAGCTTGGGGATGTCTTCTCCAGGATGTGAAGAACCGCCATGGGAAAGCACCTCCTGGCCAAAGAGAGACAGAGTGACCTTTTTCCTGATGAAGACAGAGAGGGGTGCTGGGCCAAGCAAGGTGGAGCCAGGGCCATCGCTAAGGAAGAGGACCAAGGGAAATGTGGGCTTGTACCCGAACCAGGGTTGTCAGCAGATGGAGCTGATGAAGAGGTGGCCTCAGGGTGCAGAGTAGAAGTTGAACTTCCACACGCATTGAAGGACACACTGGTCAGCGAGCCTTCACTTTACCCAAAGAGATGCTTTATAACCATGTGTGAAATGCCCCTGAGACCCTCAAGGAGTGGCAGGCTTAAGCAGGACTTTCAGCTCTGGCCCGATGCCCCCAGGCCACCATGAACCCCCTCTTTGATGACAGACATCACACAAAGTCATTCTCAAACCTTGGAGGGCCCCCCAAATTGCCTTAGGCCTCAGCAAATACACACATGTATCCAGCTAAATGTGTGTGTTTTTGGTTAAATAGACATGTATATTAAATCTAACTATGTACACATATAGTTCATTAGATACGTAAACAGCTAACAGGCCTGTACACAGTTAAACATGCATGTGTTTAGATAGTTAAATAGTAACTATAGAACATAGTTACTTATACGCAGACACAACTAAGTTGTTGTGGTTAGGTGGCCACACAACAAAACCTGCCTGGCACTACGCCATCCTCACAATTGTAGCTGTGCTGAGTGCACACGGCAGCCATGGGGTCCACCCATCCCAGTGAGGCCCTTCCTGTCTCTCGCTGCCCCTCTCCTTACCAGGCGTGGCGTCCGTCCTTCTGCAGGGTCCTGAGCGAGTCAATGTATATCATTAACTCACGCTTCTTTGCCAGCATATTTTCAAGGCTGCACATTGGCCCACCGACTGGAAGAAATCCACGTTTGCACCCGGTGCAAGGAAAGGTGACCTAAGGGAACACTCCAGTTCTAGAACAAGGTCATTACTATCCCACGCAAGTCCATGTTTGCTGAAGACCGTCCAGCAACAGCTGCAGCAGAACACTGCCAGGGAGCTGCCAGGGGCTCAGGCCAGATCCAGAAGAGGACGTGGAATTGCGATCAGAGGGATCTGGACTCAAAGCAGAGAAGACCTGAAAGATGTTCGTGAGTGTGTGTGTGTGTGTGTGTGTGTGTGTGTGTGTGTGTGTGTGTGATGCCAAGGCATTCAACAATGTGGACCATAACAAACTACAGAAAGCCTGGGGAAGAATGGGAATTCCAGAACACTTCAATGCGCTCGTGCAGGACTCCTCCATGAATCAAGCGGCAGTGGTGCGAACAGAGCAAAGGAATGAATGCAGAGTGTCTTCAAATCAGAAAAGACATGTCAGGATGATCATTTCTCACCCTACTGTGAACTCTGTAGGATGAGCCTATCCGAGAAGCTGAATTATAGAAAGAAGTTATATGCAGCTTCAGCATGGGAAGAAAGCTTGTTGCCTTGGGGAGCAAACCTGAGCCCCTCCCACTGGACACGGTCTGTCCTGGACCCAGTAGCCTCGCCCACAGCCCCAGTCATCCATGCCCACCCAGGCGGAACACTGCCCAGCCAGCCCCAGCTGAAGATGGAGCCTTCTGGCCGGTGCCCTTGCAGAGCTCACGAGCCTCAGGCGGACGGTTCTGAACCTGACAGGCATCCTGGACCCTGGTGACAGCCCATGCCCAGTCCTTTGTTCCTTCATCTCATCAAGTCCACCCAGGGGGCGGTGGCCTCCCTCTGGGGGGTAAAAGGACTTGGAGTGGTGGGGTTTAAAATAACCATCGGTGCTCAGACCTGTCAGCATCAGTCAGTCTAAGGCACAGGGTGCCTTTTCAAAGGTCCAGAGACTGGGGCTTAATTCACAGACTACAGTGGGCAGGGGTTAGGGTGGGGAGATCTTGTGGCTGGCTGTGCTTTCTGAGGGCCACCCGGTCCCCAGCCCAGCGGCCCCAAGCCAAGGTGAGAAAGCAGCTGCTCTCTTCCAGTCACTGTAGTCAATCTCCAGGGCTGCATCGCAGGGCTATGGAAGCAAGCCCAGCTGCCTCCCTGCAGGCAGAGTTCCCCCCCCTACCCCCCCACCTCCCCCTGCTGCAGGTTACCCCACCCCCACCCCCCAGAGCAGACAAGGGGTACTGAGAGAAAAGGCTTTGGAACTTCTCAGAGAGCAGGAGTGGGGGTGGAGAGGTGGGCTGAGTCTGTCAGGGACCAGAGGGTCCTTCCCACCCGGGTGAGAGCTGTCAGCTGAAACCAGCCATCACAGTCCAAGGTATGTTTTTAGAGCAAGAAACAGATGCGTCCAGGTAAACCGTGAGCTTGACTTCAGAGGTTGGGATGGACGTGAGTGTGGCACCACTTGATCTGAGAAGAGCAGGGCCTTCCTGCAATTGCTTTATCTTCATGCCCCACCCCCCACCCGCCCTGGCTCCCGCCCCCAGAGCAGCTGCCCACCCAGACTCAGCCAGGTCAAAAGCAAGACGCAGTACTGCACGTCAGACAGTGTGACTGCTCTCCGTGTTTAGGAAACATCACTGCAAGCGTTGGAGAATTTCTAAAAAGATGATTCACACCGATCCCTGGAAAGGCATGATTCATCACTGACTCCTGGAAAGGCATTGCTTTAAAGGGACTTCTCCAGCAGTGCGTGTGTGTGACTGTATGTGACTGTGTGTCTGTGACTGTGTGTGTCTGTGTGTATAAGTATGCGTGTCTGTGTGTCTCTGTGTGTGACCGTGTGTATGCGACTGTGTGTGTCTATGTAGCTGATTGTGTATGTATGTATGTGTGAGACTGTGTGTCTGTGTGATTGTGTGTGTCATTGTATCTGTGTGTGACCGGGTGTCTCTGTGAGTGTGTATGTGTGGGTCCTCACACAGGGGTGAGAGCGTGTGTGCACACAGACATTACAAGACACATACGAGCACAGGGCTGTGAGGGTTTACGTGCACACAGGTGAGATGCCTGTGAATGTGTGGGTCTGAGCGTGTGCCATTACACGGGTAACAGGGAACCCATCGCAGAGGGGAGTCAGCAGACCCGCAGCATGTTGGTTTCATGAAATGACGAGCTCTCCCTCCTCTGAGCTGTTTGCTGCTGGTCACTCGGCTCCCGGGGCACTCAGCAGGGCTGTCATCCGGCCTGTCTGCGTCTGACCAACTCACCCTGGAAACAGCAGAACCTCCCCCGCCCGCCCCTCATCCCACCGGTGCTACCGCGGGCCTGGCCGGGGACAGTGGGGTGCAGCGGACACATCGCCATCTGCAAAAAGAGCAAGTGCATCAGAACGTGTAGGAGGCACTTCTATCCCCGAAAATCCTACTGTCCTAGGTCTGTCCACTGGACTCCAGTTTCGGCCTGTACCTGTCCAGTCACCGCGTCGAACTGCCCTTCTGAGGGATGAGAGGGGCGCTTTCAGGGGCAGCTGGGACCACCCTGTGGTGCGGGTGGCGGTGAGGCCAGCAGGTAATGATTGGGGACTCTGCACAGAGGTCGTCACGCAGGGTGGACATCAGAGCTGGTGGGGCCTTGACCGTGCGACGGTCCCTCTCAGGCATGTTATAGCCGACTGGGCCAGAGACGTGGCCTCCAAATGCAGAAGAAATGCGGCCTGTGCTCCTATAAAGCGCCTCCGCTTTTACATCACCCGGAGCTCCCCTGCCCTCGCCTAAAGCTGAGCCAGTCCCGGCAGGGCCCCTGAGACACAGCTTCTGAGGCAGCTTGAAGGTGGGCAGTGCACTGGGCCCCACTGCTTACTGGCTGAGTAAGCGCCTGTCCCTGTGGGTGAAACTCACGCTGACTCAGCACACCCCCCAGGCTCGGCCCCTGGCATGTTCTCATAGGCAGAGGGGCTCCAAGGCCCGGATGTGTCCCCCTTCTGCACACAGATGGTACAGTTTCCTTCTGGATGCAGACCTCTGGAGCTGGGTCTACCCACCCCACTCACCACCACCACCACCACCCCCACTCACCCCTGTGTGCAAAGGGAGGCGAGTCGCAGTGAGCGTCTAAGTCTCAGCTTCAGGCTGAGCCGGGGGGAGTGGATGGGTGCTGAAAAGTGGGAGATCCTCTGTATGTGAATTTTCACTTTTATTGTATTAAATTTCCAAAAGAAAGAAAACTTTCCTTTTCTTTGTTGGCGGCGAGAAAGGTCCCAGAGGATGTGCTGGAGACACCACTGCCCCCACCCAACTCACCTGTCACACACACCTGTCGCCCTCACATCCACGGATGCTCAGTCATGCTCATGCACATGTATGTGTGCACTCACACACAAGTAATCACATATACACACTCACACACTCACCTTACCCACACACTTGTGCACGCTTGCATGTTCACACTCACCTGTCACAGTACTCACACATCCAGACGCACACATGCTGTCACGCTCACCCAAGCACCCACTCACACGTGCACGCTCAGCCACTTAGATACACACACATGACACCCACCCATACCCACAAACCCTTGTACACACACGTATACACTCACTCATGCCCACGGTCTCCCAATCACCTTTGTGCACATTTACATTCACACATACCCGGCATGCACACACACTCACGCTCACACGCACACGGGAAGATGTGGGGACGCTGTACAGAAATGTGTCAGCCCAGGGCCAGAATAAATGCACTTCGGGGTCAAGGCTGTTTCTGATGAGAACCCTGCAAAGGGGACCCACCGGGTGCCCCTCCCTCGTCTTCCCCAGAGGCCATCCCGCCAGGCAGGGCTGGGCCCAGCGAGCTGAGCAGTTCCCCACAGTGAGACCAACAGGAGTCTCATTGTTAGAGCAAATGCCAAAGTCAGTCCATGGCCACCTCTAGGCAGTGAGTGACCAGAGCCTGGGACCCAGCTACAGCTTGGCCACCTGCAGTTCCTGCTGCACGGCCTGCAGCAGGCCCTGGAGCTTCCAGAAGATGCCTCGGGCTGCTCTCTGGGGGACCTTGGGGGCTCCAGGGGCCGCACACTCCTGCACCACCTCCTGTAACTTCTGCTGGAGCTGGAAGGAGATCCCCAAGCCTTCCCGGGGTGAGGAGAACCAGTGGCGGAAGATCTTATCACAGATGACCTGAGGGAGAGAGCAGGCAGGTCAGCCGGGCACACCCTCAGCCGGGGTGTGGGGAGGGGTGTGTGTGCGTAGGGGGCTCCACTTTGGTGCCTTGTCCTATTGTGGTGGTGTTGGTTGAGAATACCCAGGGCAGTGCACCACCCATGCATATGACAGGTCTTCCTCCTGCGGGGCAGCCATCCTCCCCTCCCCCACTAACATGAGCTCGCTGCCCCTCCCTGACCACATGTGGTATCCGAGTGAGCCCACCTAGACAGCCCTGAAACCAGCACCACCTCCTGGCAGGCCTGCTTCACTAGTTACGCTTGACCACTGTTTGGTTTCCAGACGGCCTCACCGGATGCTTGTGGTTTTAAGGCAACACTTTCAAGGGTCCGTTCAGCTTCCATGGATCTGGAAAGTCCGGATTACGTGAACATGTGGAATTCTGTTGTGTGTTTCTCCCCTGCTGATGGGGCTTGTGCTATAGAATCACTGATCCAATGTAGACTGTGGAGCTCCCTGCCCCCCCCCCCCCCGGTACACAGAGAGGCTGGATTCTGAACAGTGCCTCACATGCCAGGAAGAGATGGCACTGAAAGAGGAGGGCAGCCCTGCGTGTGCCTCAGAAGAAAGACGCGGTGGTCTGAGGCCGAAAAATCTGTCTCTGTTGTGACTGGTTCTTTAGAGGGTGAGGGGCTGCCTATGTGAGAAAGAGGGTAGCCCCCACCCCCAGCCTCAGCAGCGATGGGGAAAACTTGGGGACACCCCCAAAGAGGATCAGCAATTTCCAAGTAGACAAGGGACATGAGTCCAGGACAGGGACAGCCAGCCTCCCTCTGCCACCGCAGTGCGGCCTTGGCTGAGCCCAGTTCTCGAAACGCCCAGTTGGCCCCAGGGACCAACAGCATGGTAGAAAGGAAGCCCACACAAGGTGGGTGGTGAAGGGGGGAAGCAAGGCTGTGGGGGAGGCTCTTCTGAGAGCATGTTTCAGAAGCAGAAATACAAAGGAAGCCTCTGTCTCCATCTTTCACTCGAAGCAGGATGCTTTGAACTCTCGGCTGCTGAGACCTCTTTGTGGGAGCCCTGGTGGGTTACAGATTGGGCTGCTGACCGGTGGGTCATTGGAAATTGTCAGCCGCTCCCCAAGAGAAAGACGAGGCTTTCTGTTCCTGGACAGCTACTCTCAGAAACTCCCAGGGCTGGTAGACCAGCCCTGTCAGGTCACTGTGAGCTGGGACGGGCTCGCTGGCAGTGCATTAGGGTTGGATTTTGAGTGCATGGGTGGGATGGTTACCTGGAGCTCGCCTGTTGTCAGGGAGCTGGAAGTGTCCCGTACCAGGACTGGCCACGTGTCTGACCGCTGCCACCAGGTCTGCCTGCAGGCGTATGCTGCATTCTTCCCATGCTCAGGACACGGGCTGCCCCACAGACCGGTCCCTGCGCCTCCCAGAGGAGGGCCGCTCTTGGGATTCACAGCTCTGTGGACAGGAGGAGGGGTGGTCCCTGCTGCCCCACGAGGAGGGCTGGGAGCCTGGGAGCTGAGTGGGAGGTCCTGCTCTCACCGATACGGGAGGTCAGTTGTGGCTGTGTCACCTGCTCATGTGATAAGTGACCACACTTGAGGGGGGCGCCCAGTCCAATGTGAGTGGTGTCTTCAGAGAAGAGGAGGGCCACCACGGGATGACATGGGAAGGCGTGGGTCTACGGCCACAGCCTTGGAGCACAGGGAGCCACTAGGACCAGGTGAGACAGACTTTCCCTAGAGCCCTCAGTGACACACAGGCACAGGCCCCCAGCTGACCACCCAGAGCGGCCAGGATGGCATGTGCAGGCTCAACACAGACTGCACCCACGTGGTGCCTCCTTCACCCTCATCCTGTGGCTGCTGGTCAGATTGCAGGCAACTGCACAAGGCACACTCACTCGACCACTAACCAGGTCAGTGGTTCGAAGCCACCCAGGGTCTCTGAGGGAGAAAGCACCTGGAAGTCCACCCCTGTGAAGCTGACCATCTCGGAAACCATGTGGGGCTGCTCTCCCCTGTGCTGTGGGGTCGCGGTCAAAATAGGAACGTTTGAGTTGAGGTGGGAATGCGCAACATGGGACACAGAGAGGGCGAGTTAGCATCACACAAGGACTCACTGCCCCGAGCCCATTCTGAGGGGCCCTGGGACACCGTGGCTGTCACACTGGACAAGGTCGCCAGCTGCAACACACAGGCCTGTTCACAGGAGAGCAGCAGAAGCCGGCAGGGCAGCTCTACGCTGTCCCTTAGAGTGGCTGTGAGACAGTGAGCGTACCTGCAGGAGGATGACACTCACCGACAGGTGTGCTCGCCCTCAGGTTTCCCCGAACCACACCCCTCTGTAAGAAGCACGTGTCTGTAGGTGAGACATGGTGGACACAAATAGGTGAGGTGAGTCTGCCTGCACCTGTGACACCTGTCTGCAGTGGGCCACTGGGAGACGTTGATCTGGACAACAGCTTGTGTCGGGAAGCCACAGCACTGCCATACTGAAGGGACAAGGTGGCCGGGCCGGCACACCAGCCCACCCACCACCCACCCCACTCACCTGCAGGTTGCTGTTCACACGCTGGGCCCCACACCTGTGCGCGCGCAGATCACACTTGGAGAAACAGTCGAAGAAATTGCAGTCTTCATCCACCGTGCAGTTCTGCTCAAGAATTTCCCTCATCTTGGGTTCGAAAAACGCCATGTCCACATCGATGGCCACCACCTGAAATGGACACCGCACATGGCTACTCCAGGTCAGAGAGTTCGCTCCTGGGGAGGGAGCCCCACTAGCAAGGGCTTTGTGCACCCCGGCAGACAGCTCTGTCCCTGAGAGCTCGGTGAGGGAGGCAGGGCAGATGCTGATGGGACGATGGCATTCTCTGATCCCAGTTGGATGGCTGTGAGCAGAGTTCATTGTGACTGCAAACCCTTGGGATGCCAATGTGGGGACTGGTCCGTTTTGCGATCCTGCCACATCAGAAAGGAACCATCTCGGCAGGAGGGATGTTGCTGCCAGGAAAGAAGGGCCAGGAGCCCCTGCATCCTTTGGCTCTGAATCCCGGCTCGTGGAGATGCCTGCTTAAGCCACCCAGGGTCTCTGAGGCAGAAAAGACCTGGCGGTCCACCTTTGTGAAGCTGACCGCCTCAGAAGCCATATGGGGCAGCTCTCCCCTGTGCTGTGGGGTCACTGGGAATCTGAATCCACTGAGCATGACACGGTCACCATGCACCTAAGCTGGCCCCAAGGACGTGACCCGGGCGGCACCAGAGAATGGCTGTTTCCCCTAATGTGCAATTCTTCCACCGCAGGCAGTTGTCAGGGGTCAGAGCCCAAAGCTTTGGCTTTGTCACTGATAGAGCTTGGAGTGTGGGACCTGTAATCAAAGTGTCATGGTCATCTTTAAGCATATCCTCAGCTCTGCAAGTAGAATTGCTGACAGGTCCTAAAAACTACTTCCTCCTCTGAGCCTCTATCCTCAGTCTCTGTCCTTCAGGGCCAGGGTTATAAAGACCGAGGCTATAATCCACCTGTCCCCAATAACTCAGACATAAGGAGACTGTGTTCCCCAGATGGGTCTGAGGATAGGAGGGGGGGGCAGGAGAGGAGTACAGTCCGAAACCCATTGCCTCACCGCTGCCCTGCAGTTTCCGAGACCGTCAGTCTTTATGGGAGCATACAGCCTCAGTTTGGCTCCTGTCGGTTGGCTGGTGGGTTCGAACTGCTACCTTGCAGTTGGCAGCACAATGCTGAAACTTCTTACCCCCCACCCCCCAACACACACACCCAGGGGCCCCAGGGCCCCCGGCTCTCTATGGATGGCAGGTCTGTTACCTGAGCATCAGGGAGGCAGTGGAGGCAGGTTCCCGAGTTGGGATGGGTTCGGCCCCTGAACCAACAAGTTTCCTGTCAGCATGAGAAGGGGACCCCTCTTCCCCCACCCTGAGGATTTCAGATTTTACCCCCTGGCTTCCTACCAAAAACACCTTGACAACCGAAAGAAGAAATCATCTCTAAATGACAGTGGGTGGTTTTTTCTTAATCTACCACCTGGATTTTTAAAAAAAACCCAGCAACCTAAAAGACGAGCTCAGCCCATGAAAACCTAGAGTCGGCCCAAACTGCAACAGAGTGGCTTGTAGCTCGGAGGGATGACAAGGCTGCTAAGCAAGAGCCTGCGTCTGGGCAGGCAGGCCACGAGCCCACACAAGTCAGCAGCCCAGCGCCCCCACCACCACCAGCACCCTGCCCCCACCCAAGTCAGCGAGCTCATCACCCTCCCTCCGGTTCCAGGAGGCCAAGGGCCTGATTCAAGCTTGATTCCCAGTCCAGCTGCAGGCACAGCGGTGGGAGTGGGGTGATGGTGGTGCAGTGGTGGCATGTGCCGTTGGATGGGGTGGGCTGGGGCTGACATGGTGGCACCTGCTTTCTGCTCCCTTAGTTCTCATCCATCGAGAGAAGGTCATCCATCACAAGCCCATTGCTACAATGACTGGCAAGCTGGGGGCATGGAGCATAGCCTTCTGCCCAGGTCCCGGCCACACCCAACGTCACCACCTGCCCTGGCATCATACCTCCAAGCAATGACACCTGTGTCAGGGCACCTAGACCCATGAGCCTTCATCTGCACATTGGCTTCATCCTGTGAGTGTGTGTGTGTGGGGGGGGTGATTTTATAATGAAACATCAAAGGCCCCCACCCTCGTGGTGCAAACAGTTAACTGGCGGCTTCCAGTGCACCCAGGAATGCCGTGTAGGAAAGGCCAGGCAACCACTGCAGGAAGTCACAGGCAGAAAACCCCCATGGTCAGTGCTCCTTTATCATGGGGCCAGCCGGGCAGCCAAGGCTCAGGCACTCGACTGTGCACCGAAAGGTCAAAAGCTGGAGACCCCAGGGGCACCTCAGAGGAGAGGCCTGGGTGACTGGCTACTGGAGAAATATTGGAATCTCCAAAAAAGCTTTTAAAACTCTGGTGCAGGGCCTGGAATGGGTCAGGGCCGGACCCTCTGCAGAAGTAGTGGAAAGGGTCTCTCGTAATCCAAGTTCAAAGGTCCTCTCCCTGGGGCCAGATTCTTATTCCCTGGTGTTCTGACCACCCGGGAGAAACGGGGGTCCCTGGAGCCCACTTTCAGTCTCCAGGCTAACAGAGCACAGGGAGCCTACCTTCTCTGAGCTGGGGACTGGAGTTGCCCTTGGGCATGTTTTGGGGTTCACACCTGAGTGGGAGAAGGCTGTGTGTCCCAGCTATCCATTCCGTAGCACCCCAAATGAAGGTGGTGGGTAAATGAGGTGCCAGGGCTGGCAGATGGCACCCTGTACCAGGAAGACCACCAGAGTCACTAGATCCAGCCGCCCAGCCCCCTTAGGGCGCCCAGCCCCGGGCCTCACCGTGAGGTCACTGCGGATGGCGAAGTTCTCGGGCTTGACATCACAGAGGTGCAAGCGGTGGGCAAAGTCCTGCTCAAAGTGCCGCACCATGTCCAGGAAGCTGAGCGCCATGGTGCCCACGGCTGCGGCCTGGCCCCCTCGTGCCCCAACGTCAGGGCCTAGCGGGAAGAGCGCGCCCAGGCTTGGGCTCCCGGCCGCCAGCAGCTCCACGGCGTAGAAGTGGCCACAGGAGCCTAGCACAGGGGGCACGTGGCGGCTCAGGCCCTGCAGCAGGCTCAGGTGGAGGAACTCCTCCTGCTGCAGCAGCGCCCACAGGCTGGCCACCTGCCCACGCCAGCCGGGGCCCCAGCCCGGCCACAACCGCCCCAGACTGCCATTGGCCAGCTGCAGGCCCAGGGCGCTCTTGACCTCGCTGGCCACGAGCAGCAGCAGCTCGGCCTCGGGCAGGTCCTGGGCCTCATCAGCCACCGCCTCCAGCAGGCCCGGGCGCTGGAAGCTGGAGAAGGCCTCCTCCGTGGACTTGAGGATGACTGGCCGGCCCCGCCAGTCGGCCTGCAGCACCTTCTTGCCCCGCTCGTAGTATAGGCAGCGCCGGTACACCAGCCGGCCGGCCGCGCACAGGTCTTCACACAGGTCCCCCACGAGCGCTCCGCCCCGGTAGTCCTGGCACTGCAAGGAAGGGAAGGGCCGGTCACCGCGGGAGCCCTGGCCAGGGACAAGCAAGCCCCCAGAGCCGGCACCAGCCAGGGAGAGCTCAAAGGGCCCTGGGCAGTGCCCACGGTTGGCACACTCGGTCGGCGGTACAGCAAAAGAAAGGCCAGCAATCTGCCGCGGTTACAGGAAGAGCCCAGAAAACCTTAGGGCGCGGTGCGACCCTGTAACACACAGGTTGCCACAAGTCTGAACTAACCCAGAGGTAACGAGTTCGGGTTTTGTAAAACAGACTATTTCTGTTGGTCCAGTTACGTTACTCATTGAGGCCTCTAGGACCAAGTCTGCAGAAGCGGGGGAAGGGAAGGCCAAACATGGAACCAGCCATCTGTGGGTTGGACCTCACCACCCTCAGGTTCCCTTTGCCCAAAGCCAACCTCTTAGACTGGAAGGTTGCCCAAGACCTGTCCACCATGGGTGACCCTGGGCTGGGCCGGGCAAGGGCGGAGTAGCAAGTGAGGAGAGTAAGCATAGGTTCTGTTGTGCTTACTCATCTGCAGCAAACACCTTCTGAGGAGTCCCACATGCCTTTGATCTGTGTCTGTCTGGTGGGAGTGGGGACGGGGACTAGATGGGAACTGAGTGGCTGAGGCGGCCGTCGTTGGCAGGGTGTGACTATGTGAAAGTGCTCGCTGCAGCTGGATCAGGAAGCACAAGCAAGCCCGTGTGTACCTTGACCTCGCAGCCTGGGGCCCCTGTCCCTGTCAGGTCCTGTCGATGTGAAAAGAGAATCTGACTCTGTAGGCAGGTGCTGTGGGGCCGGCAGAGGCAGGTGGCAGCCAAGCCCAGAATCGGGGCTGTGAGGTGGCAAGAACACCTGACGGTGTTGACTACAGAGGAGCGAGGAGGCACCAGTGAGCCCGTGCGCCTCCTGCTTATTGCGGCATCTGCCATGAGGCTGGGCAAGTGGTTCTCAATGCTGTCCACACCAAGAACCTCCGGGGAGCTTGCACCTGTCACGGGGGGGGGGGGGCTGTGTGGCCAGCTCCTTGAACCCCAGTGTTTGCAGAGAAGGAACCGTGTTGCCTGTAGTGCCACCCCACCTCACCCCTCCCCTCCATGGCAGCCTGGGTGGTGACATGCGTGTTGCCAAGATGCTGGAAACTATGCCTCCAGTTTTTCAAAAGGCCACCCATGGTGGGCAGGCATCTTGGGCGACCTTCCAGTCCAAAGCTGAATAGGGAGAAATTAACCAGTGGAAACGCCGAGGGTCACCACAGAGCAGGCTCGGCTGCGACACCGCACGCCGTCTGGGAAGGCCCATCTCTCGAGCGGGGCACTGTGCTTGGTCAAGGGGCGGCCCGGCAAACCTGAGGGAGCCCTCTAGGAGGTGGACTGACCTAGTGATCCTGATGACAGTGAGACGTGGGGTGGCTGGTGGTTGGAGCAGGCTCCACAGCCCCTGCAAAGGACAAGGTCCCAGACAGCCCCTTACAGGCACAGATGTCCCTCTGGTCAGTGCCTGGTGACACAGTCGGGTAAGTGCTGGGCTGCTAACCATAAAGTCAGTAGTTTAAACCTATCAGCCGTTCTGAAAAAGCTGATGACGTCTGCTCCCATCAATATTGACCGCCTCTGACACCCTCTCTAGCAGGATTGCTGGAGTCAGAAGGTGTGGTGTAGTTTTTTTTTTTGGGGGGGGGGGGAGTAGTGCAGGGATTTGTAAATAATTCAAAAATCCAGGAAGTTGTGAAAGACACGAGTTCTCTGTAACTGCCTGAAGAGCCTGACCTGGCTTGGTGTCAAGACCCCACTGAGAAGGTAGGGAGCTATTTATAGCTTTCTGCATTCTGCTTCGAATGTATTTGCATATATCGGGCTGCCGGATCGTTAGCTGCTGCCCCTGTCCCTGCTGGCAGTGTGGTGAAATCTATGGGGTAGGCACCACATCATCTTCTGAAACTCAGGTCTTGGTATTCCGCAGCACTCTGGCCCCCAGGAGTTTCACACGGGCCCGTGGGCCTGCAGAAAGGCTGCTGCAGGCGAGTTGGTCCCAGTAAGGAGGACCAGGGACACAAACTACACCCAGTGGGCTGCTGCCCAGTCCAGTCCAACTCCTGGCAAGTCTGGGAGTGCCCCAGGGGGATTGCCATGTGCTGGGCTGCCAACAGAAAGGGCCACTGTGGGAGAAAGACCTGCGAGGGGCTCTTATGAAGATCAGAACCCAGGGACCCTGGGGGCAGTCCTCCTTGGCCCCATGGGGTCCCTACGTGGTGCGAGTCCAACAACTACGTATCAAGGCTCTTCTCAGCAGACAATTTCAGGAGAAACACTTGAGCTCCTTAAACATGGACCTGGGATTCAGGTGTCCAGAAAGAATCCCCATAAGTGCCTGCGAGATCAAGACCATGTCATCTGATCTGAGACTGGGGTGTTGGGGAGGGGCCCCGGGAGCTCACCTCGGGCTGCTTTAGAGCTCTGTGCAGCCGATTGGAGGTGGTGCTGTAGCCCTTGCCCCCAGCAGCCTGGCAGGAAGATAGGGATCTGCAGAGACAAAGTCCTGAACCTGATCCCAGAGCTACTTGATGCCACGGAGGCCGCCTGGGGCTGGCCTTTGTCTTGGGAAACCACTGCCCTGAGAAGCTGCACTGATCTCCTCACCCACGCAGTCGCAGCCCTGGTGGCACACTCACAGCCGCTGGGGACTCTGCAGGGACCAGTGGAGGGCGGTTTGGGTGAAACCCTCTTCTCTTTGTAATCCTGCGTCCTCGTCCTAGTTCCAAGGCTGGGATCCACTGAGTGAGGGAGTACTGAGATGACCAGGGAGGGACCAGGGTCAGTAGGTGTCTAAGTGCTTCCTTATCCCCTTGTGGAAGAACAGCCGCTGGTGCCAGCCCCCGCCTGCCAGGTAATCTTGGGAGGTGAGGTAAGACCCCTCACCCGGGGATCGTCTCAACCTGGGGTGAGCAGATGCCATGGGGCGGGGGGGATGTATTGGTGTGTCATTCATTTATTTTCCTCTCTGCTTGATCTGGTATTTTACAGACTCTCCCATTTAGAAGGTGTCCTTGTTGGGTAGTGGATTCCATGTTGGGCTTCTCACCACAAGGTCAGCATTTCGAAACCACCAACCCCTCTGTAGAAGAAAGATGAGGCTCTCTACTACCATAAAGAATCACAGTCTTGGAAACCCACAGAGGCAGTTTTACCCTATCCTACTCGATGGCCTCGAGTTTGTGTTTTGGTGGTGTAGAGCAGGGGTCCTCAAACTTTTTAAACAGGGGGCCAGTTCACTGTCCCTCAGACCGTTGGAGGGCCGGACTATAGTTTAAAAAACAACAACAACTATGAACAAATTCCTATGCACACTGTACTTTTTTTAAAGGTGGAGACAGACCCAGTCATGGACAAGGCAGCCTGCTGGGCCTCCTTGCTTTATTAGTTTCCAGCCCATCAGTTCAGAAAGTTGGAGAGGGTGAAGCGGGAGAGGGTGGGGCTGCCACCAGCAGCTCTGGATGGACTCTCCTGGGGCAGGCTTGGCAGGTACAGACTGTGGGACAAGACCTCCCAGGCCCCACCAGGGACTGGTAGGAAGACCATGGATCAGTGGCTGCTCTTCCACACAGATGGAGACCTGGGACTCAGGGGTGGTGCCATGGGCCTGCATGCCCCAGCAGGTCACAGACCATCAGTGCCCTGGTGAGCCTGGAAGGATTTGACCAGCGTGATTCATGCAGTGACCGGGCTGGAGCCACCGACTGGGACATGGTCTTGTAGTGGTTGCATCTGTTCACACAACTTAGGGGGTCAGCATGGGCCCTGGTGAGAGCTGAAACCCCTTGGGAATTGGGGCTCATAGGGTGAGACCAGATAGACAGGGAGTGGCTGCCAGGCTGAGGAGAGAAAGCAAGAGTGTTATGTCTTTCAAGACAGACACCCTAAGGTCAGAGTCCCAGCATCGAGCCTCAGAGGTCAAGATGAACCAGCCCTCGGCCTCATCCTGGCACAGGGGGTAGGGTTGTCAGGAAACACTGAAACCCCCCCCCCCCCGCCCTCATCCAGCCCTCCCTGCCTGAAGGTCAGCAGGCTGCATTTCTAAAGCGGGGGTGACCAGTGCCTGTGACTGCTTGGGGTTGGACTGCCCGCTTACTTCCCCTGGGAGGCAGATTTGTTGCCTTTAGGGATGAACTTCAGGGAACTGCTGAATATTCAGAAGCGGGACTGCCCCCGCTTGGGGCCAGCATTGAGGAACTCGTGGCCAAGCCGGTGGCCAGCCACATTTACCGCAGGACACCTTAAAGGCATCAGGCTGGTTGGGCTCTGGCCGCTTGGCCACGCTGTCATCATGGATCGTCTCTGTGAAGGCTGGCCGTGGCGTCGAGTGCTCGTACTTGGAGCGGCTGGAGAACAGCTCATAGTCGCACTTGGCACACGCGTAGACAGCGGGTTCAAAGTGATTCTGGAAAACCTCGCCCCGGAGAAGCTGCAGAAAGACATAGTGCTACCAGGTTCCCGTTCTGCTCTCACACTCCGGCAGCTCCAAGAGCACCGACCCCACCGCACTATCTTATTTTGAAGTAAAAACCAAATGGGCAAATACACCCAGCGGGCTGGATAAGTGTCCTCGGCAGGCCGTGAGCCTGTAGTTTGAGGACCCCTGGTATAGACGGTTGAGAGTTGGTCAGCTAACTGCAAGATCAGTGGTTCAAACCCACCAGCTGCTCTAAGGGAGAAAGAACCCTGGTGAGAAATGCAACATTCCCCACCTTGGTTTCTTTATAAAGCCACAGAGCCCTGCACAGCATCCCAGACAGCACGACTCCATCGAGTACGCAGGAACCTTAGCGTAGTGTTAGTAGCTTCACCAGAGGGGCCAGTCTACGACTTGCAAAGCCCAACCAACAGGAGGGATGGCGGGGGTCGTGACTGACAGGAAGGTGCTGAGCTGGAGGGGACTCGGGATCGCTGCCCCGCTGCGCAGGGAGATGGGAGATGGAGGGACATCCAGGGCCATGCTGATGCCCACACTGCCGACAAGCAGGAAAGTACTGGGCACCTACGCCAACAGCCTGTCCTCTCCCTTTGGCCTGGACACGGGCCATGCAGAGGCTGTCTCTTGGGTGGCTCATCTGTTTGTTACTGGGGGCTGTGGTCACCAGGATTGGAAGGGCCATGGCTTCAGCCCTTTCTCAGAAACATACGCCACACCAACTGCCACGGGGGTAATGATGACTCGTGGTGGCCTGTGTGTGCAGAGTGGAACTGCCACCAGTTTTCCTGATATCTTTCGCCAGGCCTTTCTTCAGAGGTCCCATCTGGTAAATGTGAGCCTCACCCCATCAACTGCAGGCCATCAAGGCCAATGTTGGCCTTTAGCAGCCACCAAAACCACGCTCCCTGCCATCGAGACGACGCTAACTCATGGCGAGCCTAGAGGACAGAGTCCAGTTGCCCCTTTGGATTTCCAAGGTCTTAAACAGGAGTCCTGGTGGCTATTAACCACAAGGGCCGCTGTTTGAAGCCAATCTCTCACAGAGCTGTCCTGTGGGTTTCTGAGACGGAAAAGCTTTAAAGGAGTAGCAAGCCCCATCTTTCTCCTGAGAAGCAGCTGGTGGTTTCGATCTGTCGACCTTACAGATTGCAGCCCAACTCGTAACCACTACATCACCAGGGGTCCTAAAGATGCCAACTTTGGCTCTCCTAAACATCAAATACTGAAATGAAGCTCGTCACAAGACTTTCCCAACACAGCAAAAAGAGAAGCTGCAGACTGGGGGAATCTGGCAGCATCTAGCTGACAAGGGTCTAATATCTGAACATGTAGAAACCTTCACCCCCCAGCAACAAACAGATAAGCCAACCCCAGACACTCACACAGGGGACATCAAGACAGCCCACAACACACACAACGGTGGCTGTAAACATTAGCCATTTTCCCCCACTGCCACCTAGTCCTAGCTTTGAGTCTGATCAAAAGCTACCCCCAGGGCAGGCGGCTAAGCTCCCTAGGATTTCCAAGAGAGCGACCTTTACAGAAGCACGCTGCCTCATCCATCTCCAGAGGAGTGGTTGGTGGGTCTGGACCTCTGACCAACACCTAACCTACTGCCCGCCAAGGCTCCTCATTAGCCATTCAACCAAAACCCAAGCCAGCGAGTCACTTCTGTTCACAGTGACCCCATATAGCGTTCCCAAGACTGCAAATCTTTCTTCCAAGGAGCAGCTGGTGAGTTCCACTCAGAAACCACTCCACCACTGACTGGCTCCCTCACTCCCTGCATTTGAGTCGTTTCCATCTCACAGAGACTCTACAGGATAGGGTAAAGCCGCCCCTGGGAGCTTCAGAGACTGCGACTCCTTATGGGAGCAGAAATCCCCTCTCCCCTGCAGAGCGGCTGGTGATTTCAAACTGCTGACCTTGCAGTTAGTGGCCCTGTGGGTAACCACTACACCACCAGAGTTCTTTTCTTATGTTGGGCATAAGTGCTTCCCTGACTGAGAGCCATGCTGGAACAGAGATTAAAGAGGGAAAGATAAGGTTGTCGGTTCCTGGAAACATGAAGAAACCAACTCACTGTCATTGAGTCAGTTCTGACTCAGGGCGACCCAATAGGACAGTGTGGAACTGCAGAGAGACTGGCTTTAAACTGCTACCCTCGTGCTTAGTAGCCACCAGGGCTCCTGTTTCAGGCCTTGGAAATGCAAAGGGACAACCTGACTCTGTCCTCTAGGGTCGCCAGGAGTCAGGATTGATTCCTGGCAGTGGGTTTGGGTTTGGATGAGGACTGATTAATTATCAAAACCAAACTTACTGCCATCAAAGCAATTCAGACTAACAGCAACCATATAGGACAATAGAACTACCCCCTGTGAGTTTCCAAGGCTAGACATCTTTTTATTAAATGGATTTTCATACTTTATTTCTCATTATTAACTGGGTGTTAATACATCTACCATTCCACAATCCAGTCACACCAAGCAGAACCGTACAATTGCTACCCCAGTCAGTTTCCTTAAAACGTTACGGAAGCAGACAGCCTTGTGTTCCTTGCAGGGAGCAAGTGGTGGCGTGGGATGCTGACTGCATTCAGCAGTCCAGAGTTTAACCTGCTGCCCCGCCAGGCACCTTTGGCTTAATCGTAGGGAATAAAAAGGGATAGTTTGCCATTTTAAACTTTTAGCTTAAAACGAAAAGCTGACATCATCCTTCAGCTGTTTGCCCTGGTTATGTGGGAAAAGGCTTCGTGGAATTAAGTATGCCCTGGTGGTGCTGAGGGTGAGGCACTGGGCTGTTCACTGCTAAGTCAGCAGTCAAAACACATCAGCCACTTCTCAAGGGAAACATGAGGCTTTCTGCACCCATAAAGATTTACCAGCTCAGAGACCCTATACTACCCTAGACCCTACGTATATGAGCCAGAATCAATCTTGTGGCAGCGGATTTCAGTTTAATACAGCGGTTCTCAACCTTCCTAATGCTGTGACCCTTTAATACCTTTCCTCATGTTGTAGGGCCTCCCAACCACAAAATTATTTTTGTTGCTACTTCATCACTGTAATTTTGCTACTGTTATGAATCAAAATGTAAATATCTGATAGGCAGAGTGTATTTTCATTTTAAAAAATTGAA
Organism: Tenrec ecaudatus; assembly: GCF_050624435.1. Classification (NCBI taxonomy): domain Eukaryota; kingdom Metazoa; phylum Chordata; class Mammalia; order Afrosoricida; family Tenrecidae; genus Tenrec; species Tenrec ecaudatus. The sequence continues at coordinate 4,430,911 of NC_134544.1, read as the reverse complement.
CATAATGAAAGCATAGTGATTAATCACAAAAACAATGTTGTATATTGTGAAATATTTATTTCTAATGACAAATAAATGAAATTTTGTCTTGAAGCATAAGTCTTAATATAACAGTAAACTACATTGCTACATTTTGCAACAGCATGTGTAAAAAGGCAAAAAGCCAAAGTCAGTGCGAAGGTTGAGATAGCTTCTTCCTCACCAGATCAGCATATCTGCATGTAGGTGGACCCACCTGGAGACAGATAGAGGACGTGTCTTGGTTCCTAAGACCATCAGAAATCTGTGTTTTCCAATGGTCTTACATGACCCGTGAAAGGGTCGTTTGACCCCCAAAGGGGCCGCGACCCACAGGTTGAGAACTGCTGGTTTAAGGAAAAGCCATCTGCTTCAGTAAGGTCGTCAGAGCTGGAAAGCCCACGAGTCAGTTATACTCTGCCCTGTTGCTAGTGCCATGGAGTCGGTTCTGACTCATAGGGACCCGATGTATAGCAGCACAAAACACTGCCCGGTCCTGCACCATCCTCACAATTGGTCTTATGTGTGAGCCCATTGTTGCAGCCACCATGTCTGTCAATTTTATCGAGGGTCTTCCTCATTTTTGCTGACCCTCTACGTTACCTAGCAGGATGTCCTTTTCCAGAAAAGGGTCTCTCTGACCTCATGTTCTGAGTATGTGAGATGAAGTCTCGCCATCCCGGCTCCTAAGGAACCTTCTAGCGGTTCTTCTTCCAGCCAGGTCTGTCTGTTCTTCGGGCAATCCGTGGGACATTCAGTGTTCATCACCAGCGCCATCATGCAAAGACATCCTAGAGCGTGGCTGAGTCCGAGTCGCATGGTGGCAGTGGGTGACAGTCATGGCTCGGCGGCGGGAGTGGATGGGGGGTAGGACTGGGAGGACCTTTATGCACTCTGGGCTGCTACAGCAGAGGAAGACTCCCCGAGGCCCTTAGCCAGCAGTGATCAAAAAGTCTGGATCCTTGTCTTGAAGCTAAACATTGTCGCAGGGTTAGAGATGATTTAAAAGTATTTCATTAGCCAGATGACCCTTTGAAGGAGCTGGGGTTTTTTTGTGGTGTGTGCTTTTTGACTCAGTAGGAGTGATGTCTCTATCTCCTTATCTTAAAAGGGGGATAAGTGTGGACACCTGCCCCTCCCCGCTGTATAATTTATTTCAAAGGACAGCCCTGAATATGCAGCAGCTCTGGGAGAGGGACATATCTGACCGGACCATGTGGGAACAGATGAAGGGGGAGGATGAGAGAGTGGAGAACTTCCTGGCCCACCAGGCCTTGAGGATGATGTTCTCACTCAGAGCAGCCAGTCCACAGAGAGGACCACATGGCTTGCCTCACTATGAGACACAATGTCCCTCACTGACCCATAGCCCTACAGGGAACAACACCAGAGACACCGTGTGGGAATTGCACCCGATCTGATCCCGCCACACTGAGGCAAAACACTAAGGGGGTGCAACAGAACAGCAAGGGAACGGAGCGGTGAGGTCCCCAGGGAATGCTGAAGGTGGACTTTGGGGCCAGGGCTTGGTGCCCCAACAGACTGGACTGGATAACACTCCTAAAGGCCAACAAACAGTCCTTGAACTAACTATAAGTTTTTCTTTCTTGTTGTGTTTTGTTTTTTGTCATTGGTTTTTTGTTATTGTTTTGTTGTATATTGTTGTTTAAATTTTCTCTGTCTTGTTTTTGTGCATGCTATTATATCTACAGGTCTGTCTAAATAAGATAGGCTGGATGAACAATCTGGTGGAGAAAACAACAGGACCTACAGTTCCTGGGGGACATGAGAGAGCGGGAGGTGGGGGGAAAGGTAGTGGTGTTAACAAACCCAGGGACAAGGGAACAAGTGATCCAAATCGGTGGTGAGGAGAGTGTAGGGGGCCTGGTAAGGCATGATCAAGGGAAATGTAACCAAAAGGAATTACTGAAACGCAAATGAAGACTGAGCATCATAGTGGGACAAGATGAAAGTCAAAGGAAATAGAGGAAAGAGCTAGGAGGCAAAGGGCATTTATAGAGTTCTAAATAAAGGCATGTACAAATGTAAATATATTTATATATGAAGATGGGGAAATAGGTAGCAGAAGGACATTGGGCCTCCATTCAAGTACTCCCTCAATCCAAGAATACTTTCTTCTATTAAATTGGTATTCTATGATGCTCACCTTCCTGACACAACCACTGAAGATAAAGCAGGTGCATAAGCAAATGTGCTGAAGAAAGCTGATTGTGCCGGCTGTCGAAGGATGTAGCATCTGGGGTCTTAAGGGCTTGAACAAGCATCCATTAGCTCAGAAGCAACAAAGCCCACATGGAAGAAGCACACCAGCCTGTGTGATCACAAGGTGTCGAAGGGATCAGGTATCAGGCATCATCAGAACAAAAAAATCATATCATTGTGAATGGGGGGGAGGGGCAGTATGGCGTGGAGACCAAAAGCCCATTTGTAGGCCACTGGGCATCCCCTTACAGAAAGGTCTCGGGGAGGAGATGAGCCAGTGCAATGTAGCAATGATGAAACATACAACTTTTCTCTAGCTCCCAAATGCTTCCTCCGCCCCCCACTTATCATGATCCCAATTCTACCTTACAAATATGGCTAGACCAGAGAATGTACACTGATACAGATAGGAACTGGAAACAGGGAATCCAGGGCGGATGATCCCTTCAGGACCAATGGTGTGAGTGGCAATACTGGAAGGGTGAAGGGAGGTTGGGTTGAAAGAGAGAACCGATTACAAGGATCTACCTGTGACCTCCTCCCTGGGGGACACAACAGAACAAGTGGGTGAAGGGAGATGTCAGACAGGGCAAGATATGACAAAATATAATTTATAAATTATCAAGGGTTCATGAGGGTGGGGGGAGTGGGAAGGGAGGGGAAAATGAGGGGCTGATGTCAGGGGCTTAGGTGGAAAGCAAATGTTTGAAAATGATGAGGGCAATGAATGTACAAATATGCTTTACACAATTGATATATGTGTGGATTGTGATAAAAGTTGTATGAACTCCTAATAAAATGATAAAAAAATTACAAACTTCAAAATTTTAAAAAAGGGGGTGGGGGAATAAGGGTCAGATTGGACTTTTGTCTGCACAGAGGGAAATCCCAACTGGCGCCTGAAGACGGGGGCATTTCTGGAAGGTTCCCTGGGTTCACACGGATGTCTTTGCATGGTCACTTGGTTTTCACTCCAGCTTTTGTTCCGGTTCACAGTTCTTGGGCACCAACAAAGCCTGTTCACCGGGGGGCCTGGAAACCGTTACCAGGGCTGCCAGGGTCCGGCCTAGGGGCTGGTGTTCTTTGTTCTGGTCTTTAAGGAGCAGTGGGTTCCTCATAGGGAGAGCCCATGTGTTTCATGACGGGAGTTCTTCCCAAGGTCCTGGTCCTGGAGCAATGCTCTGGCCGGGCCACAGGCAGGTTAGGCGACTCTGAATGGGAAGAGCCCTCGGGACATGGTCCATCATCCTGGGGACCCTGTCTGTCCTCCATGCAGAGCTCCTGGTGGGGCCTGGGCAGCTTCTATGCAGCAAAGAACCATGAGACCACCTGTTCAAATGAACCCTAATGTAGACACCAAGTGAAACCATATTCACACTTCCTAGACTGAGCATTAGGACTTATTAGACTGGCATCGTGGTTACATGTTGGGCTGCTAACTGCAAGGTCAGTAGTTTGAAACCACCACCCGCTCCATGGGGGAGATAGCAGTGAGTGAGTGGGTGAGTGAGTCAGTAAGTGAGTGACTGAGTGAGTGAATCAGTCAGTCAGTGAGAATGAGTGAGTGAGTGAGTGAGTGAGTGAGTGGTCAGTGAGTGAAAGAGTAGTCAGTGAGTGAGTGAATCAGTCAGTCCATGAGAATGAGTGAATGAGTGGTCAGTGAGTGAATGAGTGAGTGAGCCAATCTTTAGAAGAAAGACCAGGCTGGCTCCCCAGTGCAAGCAGCAGCCTAGGAACCCACTGACACACAGTTCTCTCCTCCAGAGTCTCAGTCAGCCAGATGCACTCAACTGCACACCACACTCACAGCACTCAAAAGAGTGGGAAGTTATGGGTGAGGCTCCTAACCGCAAAGTCTGCGGTTCAAGTCCACCAGCCATTCTTTGGGACAAAGAGGAGGCTGCGTGCTCCTGTAAATAATTACAGCCTCGGAAACCCCAGGGTACAGTTCTATTATGACCACAGAGCTGCTCTGAGTCAGCATCTCCTTGATGGCAGTGGTTTGGGTTTGAGGGTTTGGGGAGTACCCAGACAGCAGCTGCTGGTCAGTGAGTGTAGAGTCCACTGTACTCCCCAGAGTGGGTATTTCATGGCTGGTTTTCAGAGGGGAGGCTCCTGGCCGGTGAGTGAGGGCCAGCTGGTTCTGCTCCATGGGGCTCAGGCCCCCACCTGTAAAAAGTGTACCCATCCAGGGAGTTGGGTAAATCTGCTGCACAAGACCTCTTTAAGGTGTTGATGATCGAGGGACCACTTAGAAGACTAAAGTACTCCTGCCCCAGGCCATGGTGTTGGACGCCATGTAAAAGTTGGACACTGAATAAGGAAGACCTAGGAAGAATCAATGCATTTAAATTATTTAAAGTGCGAGGGACTGCCAGAAGAGCACACAGATCTGTCCTGAAGAACTGGTCAGAATGCTCTTTGGAAGCAAGGAAGGCAAGACTTTGTCCCATATACTTTGGACATGTTATCAGCAAGGACCAGTCCCTGGGAAAGGACATCCTGGTTGGTAAATGGAAAAGAGGAAGACCCTCGGTGAGATGGGTTGACACAGTGGCTGCAATAATGGGCTCACACAGAGATTGTGGGACTGCAGGAATGAGCAGTGCATTGCTCTGTTGTACACCAGGTGAGAGCCAACTCCACAGCATCTAAAAGCCACCACCTATCAGGGGTATGGAGGGGATAAATGGGGTGGCCCTGAGCGCAGTGCCACCCATCTCCCTGATGCGCCCGTGTGGGCTTTGCCCACCGCACTAGAAGTCTAGCCACACTGCCTGGGCCAGCACGCCTGCAGCCTGGCCAGGTTTCCTGACACTGATCCCAGGACAGCGGGCTCCAGGCCCTGGCAGCCAGGACCAAGAGAGCATCCAGCTCTGCTGAGGGTGGTGGGTGCTCTCAGGGAAGGGAGCTCCCCAGCTGGGAGGCCTGGCCTGATGCTCCCTCATAGCTGAACTGGCTCTGCAGGTTTTCCTTCTTCCAGGCCCAGCTTCTGCAAGGGGGGTGGTCTCTGACACCTGCTTTAGCCCACTGCTAAAGCTGCTCACCACCCTGTGCCAAGGCGTCACCTCCCTCAGGCCAGAGGAGTGAAAGCCAATGAAGGCCTGGGGCCCACTTCTACCAGCAAGACAAAAGCCGGCCAAGGAAGAGGAACATGCTCACAGAGGCAGCAGTCAGCCCGGCTCCCAGTGCCCACTGGGCAGGAGGGCTCAGGGTATCCAGGTCACACAGGGACAAACACACAGGAGAAACAGGGGAGCAGGACAGAGCTGAGACAGCATCCCTGGCCGTTTGGGAAGGCCTTTAAATGGCTGGAAGGCATAGGGTCTTCCAAAGTTCAACAACTCGCTCAAGCTCCAGGACTGGCTGTAGCAGACAATAAGGCCACCACTAGAGGGCCTGGTGGCTTCCAAACTGGACTATAACCTCAAAGTCAACAGTTTGAATCCACCAGCCGCTCCTCAGGAGGAAGATGAGGCTTTCTATTCCCATAAAGAGTTACAGTCTCAGAGATCCACAGGGGCAGTTCAGCCTGGTCCTAGGGGGGGCTATCTGTCAGCACTGATTCAATAGCAGTGCCTTTGGAGGGCTGGGGAATGCTCTCAGTAGACTTGTCGTTTAAAAGCTGATTAGCAATGACTTCAGATCTCAAGGCCCAGAATCCCAAGCCACTTGCAGCACTGCCCCACATGGACAGTCTCTAAGGCTGTCATCCTTACAGAAGGAAGCTGAGACACATCTTTCTCCCAGAGTGCTTGGAGGTTCCAACAGCAGGCCTTCCAATTAGCAGCCTAATTCGCTGCATGCAGCCTGCTGTGCCTTTTCACAGGCTCCTGGATTTCCACCGGCCTTTCCCACTTAGCCAGGGTAAATAAATGAACCATAACCAAAACCGAGCCAGCACCATCAAGGGGATTCCAACTGCCCTTGTGGTAGAGACTAACTCTACAGAAATAGAAAGCACTGTCTCTCTGGAAAATGAACCAAGGTATTGGCCTTTTCTTTTAACTGAAGGATTATATTATGGTTGTAAATAGTTATACTCGGGCATGGCCAACGATGCGTTTTTGTTCACTTAATTACTCCATCCAAAGCAAAAGCCAAACATACTGCCGTCCCAATTCGATTCGTAGTGACCCTAGGGGACAGAACAGAACTGCCCCATAGGGTTCCCCAGGCTCCCAATCTTGAGGTAAGCAGACTGTCACAGCTTTCTCTGTGGAGCATCCAGTAGACTCAGTCCAGCTGCCAAACTTCTGGCCAGAGCAGCTGGGTGCTTTAACCCAGGGAAAGGGCATTTTAGACTGGCTCCTGAGAAATCCCAGCTCCTGTGTAGGGCGTCAATTTGACAGGGAAGAGGGGTTCCTAATTCTTCCCTGCAGATCCTATGCCCAATCCGAGTGCTGGAGCTAACTACTTGCTTCATTTTCCCAACCTCGCCGTTTAAAGAAGAGTCCATCCTTTGCTTTAAAGAAGAGTTCATCCTTTGCTCGAACCAAAGTGTCCTGACCCACGATCTGAAACCCTTCCATCTCCAAAAGCCACCCATATGGAAGCCATTGACTGAAAATGGTCACACGAGTTTCTTAAAGATTTCTCAAAATAGATCACTTTGCAAACCGCTGCTCAAATAACCACTATTTTAGGAAGAGAGTAGTAATCGGGTACCCTCACGTTTCTCTGGGGACCTTTTAAAGATTTCCACGTGTATTTCGGAAGTGTGGGATTTTCCGAACCGAACCGAGTGAGCAGGCTAAGAAAGGCTGGCCTTTCTTAGAACAGTGTTTGCCGGCCTCGGAGAGCAATCTCCGCTGCTTCGCGGCCAGGTGCCAAAGCATCCCTTTTCTCCCCAATTGTTCCCCTGCCCCCCACCCCCCAAACACTTCGGCTCCACCTTCGGGCACCGCAGGCTCACAAGGTCCTGTGAGAGGACTAGGAGGGCTCTGCGCAGAGTCGGATGCCCCTGCCCCAGCTCCCTCCCTCAACCCCGGAGCAGCCCCAGGCCTGCAGCCCTGGGGCAACGGCTGCAGAGTCCTCGCTAGCGCGAGGTACGCGGGAGGTGGGGAGGGGGCTGGGACCCTCCCCGCCTTTCTGCAGTGGTTGGGGCTGGGGAAGGGCATGGCAGCCCAGCTGATATCCCAGAAGCGGCGGGCCGGTGGGCGCCGAGGACGGGAGAGGGATGGAGGCTTGGTGCCCAACTCCTGTGTGCCCTCTGAGAACGCAGCCACCCGCGGAGGCTGGCGGTTTCTGGTTCCAGGGGATGGGGCCGCTCTGAGTCCTGCACCCGCAAAGTTTCTGTCGGAAGGTGGTGGGGGCAGCGGGACAGGGAAATTGTCTTGGGGCAAAGGCCAATCACGGCGAAATGGGATAGACGTGCAGCACACCCGCAGGGACCCGGTTCTGGAGAGCAGGGCGCGCAGATAGGGGATCCGCGCGCAGGCGGGACCCACGTGGAGGCTCCCTGGTCCCCGGGGGTGGCGTGCGCGCCGGGACAGAGGGGTCCCACGAGAACCGGAGTTCGGGAGGGGGGGCGCGGGGTGCCCGGCCCGGGGCTCCCGCGGGCGGCAGCGGGGAACCTACCAGCGCGGCCAGGATGCGCCGGCTCCTCTGGTCGCTGCAGTGCTCGGGGAGACCCGGCGGGCGCGCCCGGAGCAGCAACGCGGCCGCCAGCACCCAGCCGGCGGTCCAAGCGGCGGCGGCCAGCAGCGCTCGGCGCCCCCAGAGCGCTCGGCCCCGCGCGCCCGCCGCTCGCGCCATCAGCCCGCCCCGCCCGGCCCAGCAACGCGCGGCAGGAGGGGCGACACGGCCGGAGCCCGCCCCGCCGCCGCCCCGCAGGGATTCGCGCGCGCCGCTCCGCGCCCTGCCCACGTGCTCAGAGCCCCGGAATCGCCCCCACCCCCAGGTCTCCGCTCCTAGCCCCCGGCCCCTGGGACTCTCTGGGCTCAGGGCCCGGGTTACCTCTCCGCGAGATGACCGCTCTTCTCCTCTTCTTCCCCCGAGGGGGCCCCCTCCCCGTCCTCCGAGCCCCGGGAGGTGCAGGCGTTGCAGGGTGACGGCGAGGCGACAGTCAGGGAACTGCCTCCGCAAGCCAGTCCCAGGGCGCCTTCTCCCTCCCCGCACCCTCCACCCGGGAACCACCAGGCGCCCTCCCCCACGGATGCCCTGTGCCTACAGACGCCCTCTCCAAGGGTCGCCTCCACTCTGCGCCCTGCCTCCCCCACCCCATCTTTCTCTCACCTCCCCCGCCCCCACCCCCACGTCCCTCCCAAGGGCTGCCTACCCACAGCGCCCTCTGGAACTGTAACCGCCCCAACCGCCTTCTATTAGGTGGGCGCCCAGGGCTCTCTGTAAAAGTGCGCCGGCAGGGGAAGTGTCCGGCAAGTGCGTCTCAACGAGTCTTTCCAGAAGTCCGTGCTGGCGACCAAACCCCAGACTGTCTCTGAAGTGCTGGCGCCTCCCAACAGAGCTCTCTCTGGTTCTTGCCAGCCCTCTGCACTCCGCCCATGCTGCCCCTCCTCACCGTGGAGGCAGCTCGGGTGGGGAGTGGAGGAGGCCGAGGTGAGCACAGCTCAAGAGCTGCAAGGCTCTTGGGTCCAAGGGCTCACTCTCGAATTCTTCAAAGTTTGCTCAGACGGTGCGGATTCCCACCAGCTTCCTAGCTGAGTTCGTTCTGGGCCAAAGTAGAAAGAAGTATGTGGTACTGAGCGAGCATCTATCCTCACGTCGCAGGCCAGTGGCACACTCCCCCCTCATCCGGAACTCCCTTTGGATTTCTGAGATGCTAACTGTTTATGGGAGTAGAAAGCCCCGTCTTTGACCTGAGGAGGAGCCGGTGGTTTCAAACTGCCTATCATTCAGATCACAGCCCAACCCATAACCACCGTGTGAGGTTGATTTGGTGAAGGAAAGAAAATAAAGGTAGAAAACCGTTTCAGGGGGTTATTTCAGTGCTCCTGGGAGGGAAGGGAGAGCAGAGAAAGGGACTGGAGCATCCTGAGCTCCAGGGTGAGGTTCACCAGGCCCCCCTCCCAGTTGGGCCCCCAGAAGTCACACTGCCCAGGTGAGAGGTGGAGAGTGTTATAGCCCAGGTCTGGAGGGAGGGAGTAGCTGGGGAGTTTTCCACTGTAACTTTGTTGTCTGTAGGTCCCCAAGCTAAGTGACATCATTCAAAGTTATCTGTAAAGGTTAGTCTTCTGCACCTGGGCCTGAAGGTCACCTAAGGGGAGGGGAGGGGGAGGAGGTGTGAAGTCCTTGGAATGTTTTCACCTGCTCTATCTCTTAGCCCACCTGCCCTGCTAACGCTCACTTCTGCCCGCCACACTACACAGCCAAGGCTCCTAAGATAAACTCAGAGGACCTGAAAGCAGAGTCTCTGAGGCTTTTGCATCAGGACTCTCTGCAGCATGACACAAAACAGCCAGAAGATGGGCACCACCTACCCAGCTGCCAGCGGAGGAGCGAAGAACCTGCAGAGGAGCACCACCAGAGCAGCAGGAGACAAGAAGTCTGGTTGCATGCTGCAGTCTGGATGGACATTATGCTGCATACAATAAATCAATCACAAAAGAAGAGATATTGTATGACCTCATTTATATAAAAAAGGCAGACAGACTAAAATTTATTGGTGGTTCACAGGGAGGAGAGAGGGGATGGAGGGGAAATGGTAATGGAAGTCTCACATTGATTAAAGTACAGTTGTGCAGGAAATTATTTTAATTGCTGCCAATAAGTTGTACACCTGCACGAAGCTGAATTGCCCAAAGTTGTGTGACAGGTTTATTAAGTTGCTGGGGCTGCTTTGTACAACTGAGCACCTCAGGGGATTTGATTCCTTGATTCAGAGTTTGAGGGTCATGGTTTCAAGAAGCATCCCGGGGATTGACCTAAGAACATACTGAGTGCTGTGGGTTGGTGGCATGGTCACTGGGATCTTAAAAGTGTGCAAGCAGCCATCCAAGACACAATTCATTTAGATTTACCAGGAGCAACAGAGGAAGGAGGAGGGTCAAACATGGGAGGAGGATGTGTAATGGGAGGCTGCCTGCCCCCACGCCCTTCTTCTGTCATTGAGTTCTTTGTTCCAAGAGTCTGAAGAAGAATCTTCATCAAAAGGTGGAAATTGTACAACAGAATGTTATTGTGTCTTAGGCTCCAGACATTCCAGAGCCATAAAAGATGGAGCAATCCATGACAATTACCACCCTGAGATCAATTTTAAATCGTAAAGACTACATACATATGCCCTGAAGTCTCCTAGAAACCACACAATAATGTAACTGTTAAGGAAGGTCTGCTTGAGCATTGTACTCTTTCAAGAGTACATGGGACCAAGAGGCAACCACTGGAAAGGTTAGACGGGAAACTTAGGAGTTTAGGGAAAACAAGGAGTTTAGGTCTGTGGGGCAGGAAAACTCAGAAAAGCTCTAAGAATATCACCCGGGAGACCTGTTGTGCTGGGCTATGTTTTGCTGTGTCTTTTCTCAGCAATAAGTCCCCCTTTTTTTTTAATGGTTATTTCTGCAGTAGAGCACTACCCCAGGCCACTGGCTTGGGCATCCTGGCCTGCGTGGTGGTGAGGTTTAAGGGTGTGGGGACTAGGTGGGGAGGCGATGGAAAGGATGAAGATGTGGCAGGAGAACTTGATCAGGCATACAGATCAGCAGGGGACAGAGCAGACCAGGGCCCCTCGGAAACACATAGGCACATTAAAATTAAAGAGTGGGACTTGGGCTTAAGGACCAAGGAAGGGCAAGTTTGGCTTCTTCTCCAGTGAACCCTTGTATTGCCTGGGGACCTCTCTATGGTGATGAATAGAATGATTGGCAGCCAGGGGAGCCCACCCCCACACTCACCCCTCGGTCTGGGTTAGGAGTACTGGCAGGGTGTGGCAGCGACTTGGCTCTGTGCCTGTTTTCCATCACGTTGATTTGAATGGGCTTCTACTTGTTAAAAACACATAGAAAAATCCAAGAGCTACTTTTCCCTGCTCCCTAGCCCCAAACTCTGAAGCATGAGTGTCGGGGTACAGGGTCATGCAGTCAAACCAGACCCGCTTCTCTCTTGGGTCCAGTTGGGGCTGGAGCGAGGTGCCAGGAACTGAATTGTGGCCCCTCCCACCTCTATGAAAATAAGTATTGAAATCTCACCTTAAAGCCTGGGATTTGTTTGGAGGTAGGGTTTTCTTTGTTATGGTCATTGATTGGCCTTGCCTGCAGGGTGAGCTCCAAACCACTCCCTTCCGAATTACAAAGGAGGGAGCCCTGCTTGTTCTGCTGCCCCAAAGTCAGCAGTTCAAAACCAGCAGGCACTTTCCTGCAGACAGAGCTTTCTACACCTGCAAAGACTTACAATTCAGCAACCCACAGGGCTGTCCAACCCTGTCCTAGAGCGTTGCTGAGCTGGGATTGACTCAATGGCAGTGAGTTTTTCTCTCACCATGTCCCCAGGAGTTTGTTCATTTTACGACTGCAGTTAAACTAGTGGTTCCTTGGGGTGAGGGGTGGGTCTTATTTTATCCTGTAGTCCCAGGCCCTCAGGGCAGTCCTAGACACCATCCCTCCCAGGGGCAAAGGGCTTATGTAATGATGCCAGTGAGGAAACCCATTGGGATTTCTTTCTCTCCCTGGCACCTAACTGCCAGCCTCGAAGGCATGGCCCTGCAAACCGTCCTGAGTTTGCTGGGGAAGAGAGCGGATCACCTATGTTTCCCAGCATTTCCTCTGAAAGATCACAAAACGCCCAGCGCCTGTGGAATGCCTCCAGAGAAAATGCCTTGAACACGTGAATGTTCCTCTCTGGTTTCCTGAGGCTGAATCGAGCAATCCCAACACATAACAGTGCTGGGATATGCCCGGACCCACCCTTTGCGTTCTGAACACAGGTCTCTGACTACAGCTGACATATCGTGTATCAGCTGTTCTTCGGTGGTGGTGGTGGTGGTGGTGGCGGCGGCGGTGGTGTTAGTTATGTACCTTAGCGTTAGTTTCCGCCCACAGCGGCCTTGGGCACAACAGAACGAAACACTGCCCAGTCCTGCGCCATCCTCACATTTGTTCCCATGCTTGAGCCCTCGGCTCAGCCACACTGTCAGTCCATTTCCTGGAGGGCCTTCCTCTTCTTTGCTGCCCTTCCATTTTACCTAGCATGAGGGTGCCCTTCTGCAGGGACTGGTCGCTCCTGGTAACATGTGCAAACTACGGAAGACTAAGTCTCACATCCCTGTATCCCAGGAGCACTCTGGTCATTCTTTTTCCAACACAGATCAATTTTCCTTTTAGCAGTCCATGGGACCGTCCATATTCTTCTCCAGCACCACAATTCGTCTTCTTTAGTCAAGGTTCAACTTTTATATCCTTATGAAGCGATGGAAAATACCATGGCTTGGGTCAGGCGCACCTTAGTCCTCAAAGTAACATCCTGGCACTTCAATATTTTAGAGAGGTCTTGTGCAGCAGATATACCCAAGCAGACGTCCTTTGAGCTCTTCACTGCTGCTTCCATGAGCATTAATTATGGATCCAAAAAAACAAAATCCTTGACAACTTCAACCTTTTCTCCATTGATCGTGATGTTCCCTACTGGGTCAGTTGTGAAGATTTGGGTCTTCTTTATATTGAGTTGTAATCATCCTGAAGGCTGCAATCCCTGATCTTCATCAGCAAGTGCTTCAAGTCCTCCTCACTTTCACCCACAAGGCGGTGTCATCTGCACATCACAGGTTGTTAGTAGGCCTTCCTCGAGTCTGACTGTGGGTATTCTACTTTGAGCATATGAGAACATTTCCTTCCCCCCAAAACTGGGACAAGGACAAACACAGCCAATGTGTGTGCTTTGTTCTCATTTGTGGTTGAGCTGGGCCCTTGTATGATGCTCCCCACCTGAGGTAGTTAGTTTATTGTGCCAACCTGGCTGACAAACACATGTGGGGTTAATTGAAGGCTGGAGGGATAAATGGCTGTGAGCCTCACCTTTTTGGTTCTCAGATCACTTGCTTTCTGATGGTCATGCCAGGGCGCAGTTCCCTGCTTCAATTCGCAAAGCGCACTTCCTGCAAGACATCCCTGAGGAAAAGCCACATAGATCTACCCCCATGCAGCCCTGGGTGCTGGAGCACCCGTGTGGAGAACCCCTGCCAGCGCTGAGATGTTACACGTTCACTGACTCGGCTTTCCTCCTGTAGTCAGCATCACTGCGTGTGTTTTGTGAGCTGGAGGAGGACTTTGTGGATTGGTGTCAGACATGTGGGTTAATGGGTTAATGTTGGACTTGTGGGCTTGGGCAGCACTGGGTTGGGATGTTTTCTAGATGTACACTTAACCTTTATATAAAATTCTATCTTATACATGAGTTTCTGTGGATTTGTTTCTCTAAAGTACCCAGACTAACACACCACCCTACCCCCTCCACCCCCCATGTTTCTAGGCTTCGATCTTAACCAAAAACCAAGCCAAACTCTGCCTTGGAGCCGATGCTGACTCATAGCAACCCTATAGGACAGGGTGGAATTTCCCCCCACCCGTGTGGGTTCCCAAGACTTTACAGCTTTAGAGGGGTAGAAAAGCCTCATCTTTCACAGAGTGACTAGTGGTTTAGAACTGCTGATCTTGTGGTTAGTAGTCCAGTGCGTAACCCACCGGGCCACAAGGATTCCTTGCAGCCCTTAGGAAACTGCCATCCTGGCCCTTTCTCTCAAGGAGCTGCTGGCTGGCTTCACACCCCCAGCCTTCAGTGAACAAATCCAAACCAGACTCACTGCCACTGAGTCAACTTCAACTCACAGTGAGCTTGACGGTTCCGGGACTGTAAACCTTTACAGGGACAGACTTCTTTTTCCCCACAGGCTGGTGCTCTACAATCACCCAGACCCTAGCGCAGTGCGCCCATTGCTTATGCCATGTGGACTCCTGTCACTCCTTGCGGCTGGCTCTCCCGGGGGGCACTGCAGCGGATAATCCCTAGAGCAGAGGCCCAGCCTGGTATCTGATAAGGGTCTGTGAGTTTACCCCCGAGTCCTAGCCTGGTATCGCTGATGAGGGTCTGTGAGTTTACCCCCGAGTCCCAGCCTGGTATCTCTGATGAGGGTCTGTGAGTTTACCCCCGAGTCCCAGCCATGCAGCACACCACCCCTCCAGAGTGTGCCCCCCAATCCCAGAGTCTAGTCTGCCTTGGGGATGCCGGTGCTGTTTGCGGAGGGCTACCAGAAACCCCAACTCAGAACGGATCGCCGTGCCGGATGGGTGACAACCGTCTAGGGGCTCTCTGACATCCACGCTTGGACATTTGGAAAGAAATCTTAAGGAATGTCTCTCCTAGTTTCAGCCATCCCACTTGTGTGCTCACTTCGGCTCAAGATGCAGCTGCTTGTTTGAATCATTCTCAGTGCAGGTGGAGGGCCTGGGGCTCTCTTGTGGGTGCCGAAGTCCCCTCTCCTACCATCATCGGCAATTTGCACCCAGGGCCCAGCCTTCTGCCTCTTTGAGCACGTGGAAGGATTGGAGGCAAACCCGGTCCGTTCACAGGCAAGCACCTCATTGAGGGAAACACACAACCAGACTACTGAGCGCTGAAGCTCTCCCACCGGTGTCTTTAGGAAAAGGTGACACTCTGGAAGTTGCCATTTCTCTTGGCGAATGGCATGCCAGCTTTCCTGTCCTTGCAGCAGAGCCTGCCTTGGAGTCCGCTTCGTTACCTGCTCATCTAAATGGAATGAGGCCGGTCCCTGGTCTCTCCTTTCCAAGCATCTTCCCCCTTTGATAAGTCTGGGATCTGAAGATTTGAAAAAAACAAACAAACAATACTTTGGCAGCTGCTTTTGCAAATACAAGCCCTGCAAACCCGGATAGTCCCACATGAGGCTTTCCTTACAAGGGGGCCTACTGCTGGTGTTCTTATGCATCACTGCGTAGGCTCCAACTCATAGCGACCTGATGCCCTAAAAAGGAAACACTGTCTGGTCTTCGGCCATCCTCCCAATCTTGCTATGTTTGAGCCCATTGTTGCAGCCACTGTGTCCATCCATTTCATCAAAGGTCTTCCTCTTTGTACCAGCCTTTGGCTTTACCAAGCATGAAGCCCTGATTGTAGATCTAAGTAACTTCATCTCACCTAGTCTGGACAGGTAGTCAGGAGAGATTGTTAGGGAGCTAGAGGTAGAACCTGGAGCTGTCCCTCTACCTGCCAAGGCCTCCCCCACCCCCTTTACAGGAAGTTGGAAGCCGATCAAGGCTAGAGGGCATGCACAAATTCAGGTCTTTGAGACAGGAAGCCAGTATACTTGGGAGGACCCCAATCTAGGACAGGTGAGCTTAATTCAGCCAAAGGGATC
Source organism: Tenrec ecaudatus (assembly GCF_050624435.1). Taxonomy (NCBI): domain Eukaryota; kingdom Metazoa; phylum Chordata; class Mammalia; order Afrosoricida; family Tenrecidae; genus Tenrec; species Tenrec ecaudatus. The sequence goes on along the minus strand of NC_134544.1, from coordinate 4,415,346 downwards.
AACCAGCACCATCAACCATGCCTCCCAGTGGAGGACCCTGAAAAGCCAGAAACTTCAAAACCACACTCTCTGTTTCTCCAGCAGCTCATCGGCTGGCCTGCTGGGGTTTCTCTGGCCGCAGGTTTCCATGTGTGGGTGTGCAGTGCCCTGAGGTGCCTGTGTAAAACCGGAAGCTTCTTCTGTCCTTTATGAAAACTCACTTGGATCATAAACCAGGCTTGGGAGTGAATTCTTTCTCCCGGGAAGGCCAGGACCGAGGTCTTTCCACTGGAAGAATCTAATAAGACCAGTTCCTGGAGCAGGATACCAGACTTGTGCCACAGAGAGGAAGGCCCTCAATGAGGTGGACGGACACAGCAGCTACAGTGATGGGCTCAGACACGGGAGGCTGGTGGTTGACCGGACAGCGCTGAACAGAGGATGCCTTTGAGTGGGAGCAATGTGCTTACATGGGGAGGCAGCAGGAAATGAGTTTGGTTGGTTCTCTCCTTCAATGAGGAGGTTCTTGAGGCCAAGAACCTTGTGTCGCCCTCCAAGACGCCTCAGCATCCAACCTGCCTCCCTCCCACTCACCACTCACACCACTCTGAATCTGTGAAGGTCCTGCAGCGTCGACCCTGTGACCACACGCACATGTGGTAAGCCTGTGGACAAAACACCCCAGAAGGTGACAAATGGATGTAACAGTGGCTTTCTGAGACATTGACAACTGAAAACACAATTCTGCTTCTCCAAAATGACACAAAACATGAAGAGGCCTCTTTCACCACCTAGCACTAGTTTCAAGTTTTACATAAGGGACGCACCCTCTCTGAAGGGCGAGAGACAGAGCCACACGGGTCCTTCCTAAATTAACATGCATGCTGGAAAGTTTTATGGATAATTTTGGCGCACGCGAAGGCGGAGAGAATGGCTCATAAATAGATGGATGGTCTTGAATATTTTTTCTTTATTGGTATTAAATTTTAATCATAGAGCAAGTGGCTGAAAGATCTATGGCTCCTCATTAGGAAGCAGGACTTTTAATAAAGGGGAAGGCCACATGGGAAGGAATGATGGCCGTTCACAAGGCATGGTTTCTCTGTAAAATCTGAAAACGGGCCCTCGATAAAAATGGAACTTGGCTGTCTAGCTGGCCTCTACCATATGCTAAGTGACACTCAAAAGAGGTACACATCTGTCCAATGGAGACCCCAGTCAGGTTCTGGAGGCCGAAGCTCTACAAGCTACATGATGGATGGGGAGGCCCACTCTGGGATGCACGGGCCACGGGGTGCAGATCGGCCTCTGGTTTGGGTCTGGGTTTTATGGGCACGTGTGTTGCTGTGTGCCCCTGAGCCCATACTGGCTCACAGCAACCCCAGAGGACAGAATGGGGCTAACTGTCCCACCATTCCCAAGGCTGACATTGCAGTGAAAGCAGGTCACCAAGACTGTCCCTTGGAGTGGTTTGCAGTCACTGGTCAGCAGATGAGTGCTGAACCAGTGTGCCACCAGGACTGCATGGTGTATATTTATGCACAGGTACCAAGCGACTCCTGATTGCATCTTTTCCAAAATGCTGTAAAGCCCTTTCGTGTACACACATCTGTCACCTGCTTGACAAGGCTTTGCGTTACCCAAGAAGAAACCCTCTGACAGCGAATGCCATTTGATCCAGTCAACAAGGGCCTGTAGCCAAGGAAGCGCTGTTTTCCGTCCCTGAAGGCCAGCTCACTGCACACCCTCTTTGGCTGCCCCAGCACACACCAGGTCTCTCTCTCTCTCTCATTCTCTCTCTCTAGCCTTGTAGCCCTGGCGTCTCGTCTGCCAGATAATTTTTTCCCAACCCACCCATCCGCTGCTTCTGCCAATGGCCTCATCCCTGTCCTTCACAGATGGAACTGGGGACATGTGTGAGGTGGTCTGTACCTTCCCGGCCCCTTCACATCGCTGATCTCTTGGATCGTGAGTCCCACGATGGCAGGGTGTGCTGTGTTGGGTGGGCTTTGGCCCGGGAGCTTGGCTGCTCAGTCTCCAGCCCTCTCGGTGGAGGTGGCTGTGTGGATTGTGTCAGGAAGCGGACCTCGAGCAGGGAGCCGAGTGGCAGGTCTCAGTCCGGAGACCCTCGATTCTGCTTCGGTCATGTCATCAGCACCGCTGGCTCCCTGGGATTGCTTTGATGCCATCAGAAGGCAGGCTTGTTATTTTTCTTGAGTTTTTGCTATTCCTGGCTCCTGCTCTTTGGGGCCGTTCTCGAAGCTCAGTCACTCTCCGTGGTTCAACAAGAACCGAGTCACCGTGTGAGAGGAGGGGTGCAGGATCGAGGAGGAGCTGCCCTCGCTCTTCCCTTCAGAGGAGCCTTGGGGGCACGATGAAGCCAAATCAAAGATGATGGAGACAATCTGCTATGCTTTCTCTCAAATATTTATAGATTGAGTTTTGATACTTAAGTCCCCTCTCAAGGTGGCTGCCTGGTTCCTTTCTTCAGGGTCCCCAGAAAAGTCTGGAAACATCAACTGGAAACGGTCACTTCCTTTCTTTTCTCCCAGACAGCCAGTGCCTGGAGTCAGTCATAAGCTGCCTACCATGATGGAGTGAATTGCAACCTCCCCCCAACCCACCGAGAAAAAGTCTAATGTAAGTATCTTGTGCTGTAAATCCTCAGTCCAGCGGTGTTAATGAGACAGGATGAAATCTGGAGAGATCAGCTCAATTTCTTTTGAGATATAAAAGAGATCGAACACGCAAGCAGAGATCAGCAGGACCTACTACCAAGAGAAGGACCTAGGAGTGCAGGGTCCTTGTAAAGGTGAAACGAAGGTACAAGGAGACAGACAGACATAACTGACAGGACAAGGGAGAGCAGAAACAGAAATAGCTTTATCAGGAGGAGCTCCTGGACGAGGTTCCGCGACCCAGGTCAATATGTCAGGGAAGTGGTGCTCAGCAGGTGGAGGCATGGGTTCTCAAAGGGGTGCTGAGGAATGTATGGCAATTTGTACATGGAGTGTGGATGCTCCGAGCATTGCTTGCGGACTCCCTGAGGCCTTCTTCAAACCCTGAGCATCTGGTCTCACTGGTTGGTTATCTGGTGCCATCTCTTTTGGCTTGCTTTTGGTCTTGAGGATGTTCAGCCCTTGCTGTCCTGTTCCCATACAGACAGTCCTCAGGACTCAAGTCCAGGAACCTCTTAAAATCAGGGAAGATTGATGCCGAGACATGTGAGATCACCAAGGAACACTTCCAGGAGACAAGGGCCTTTCTCCTGAACTGTTCATTAACAGAGATGCCCCGAATGCTGGAAACTTGACCATGGACGGAGAGAATATAGCCCTACTTGTGATATTTCTGGCATAGCAGCATCCAGAAACAGAGCCACTGACTTCTCCTGCCTCCATGGGATAACACGTTAGGAAGTGTGGGCCAAGCTTCTCATGGGCTGGACATCCACAAGTGCCCTCCTCCTAGAGAAAATATTTGGGAGCCTATCTACCTGCCCCCAGAAGCTTCTCATCACTGCCTTGCCAACCTTTCCAAGCTGGCTTGTGCTTTCAGAGAGAGCAAGGTGGAGATTCAGGCCAGCAGGACCCAACAGGATGTCTCCCTTGCGAGTCAGCCCTCTGGGAAAGTCAGGACACCTGGAGTTTCTCAGTCTTAGGGGTTTCTGTCCAAAGTGCATGGGGGAAAGCAGGCATCCTGTTAACATGAAAATGTGGCCATGACTTGTGGGATACAGAAAGGTTATTCTCCAGGTTGCCCCCCCCCATATTATTTGTCAAACCTAAGATGCTGCTTGCTAACACATGAGCAATGACCATACACTTGGAGGTCAACTGCTTAAAGGTTATCTCCCTGAGGGTTATCAGCCACCTAGAGCAATCAGACCCTATAGTCTGTCCAACCTTAGGTGAGACCCACTCACTGCTCATAAAGATAGTGTATTATTTCCAAGAAGGAGAGTCCAAAGACAAGGTCAAGCCAACTCACAGAGGATCAAGGTTAGGCTGCCATCTTGGCTTTAGCGTCTGTCCATCTTGTCACGTGTGTACCACTAGTTCCTCCCTTCCCTTTTGCATGTACACCCCTAGCTTGCCCCCCTCCTATTGCACGTATGCCTATGGTACAACCCCTTCCTATGATGATGTAATCAGGGAGGTTTGCATGTCGCCTAAGTGCACATAAGTTTTGATTGGATATATATTCACTCTGTACAGACCTGGCTCCTGAGGTCACAGCCATCCAGGTGTTGAACAATTGCATGCTTTATCTTGTCTGAACTGTCAGTCTAGTCTCTTTAATTTTACCCTTCAACTACACAACTTCCCCTTGGACCCATTCGACTGTGGGGGCTGGTACCCCACAATTTGGCGCCCCTACAGGGTCAAGGGAAGGTCTCCCAGAGGAGAAATTACCCCATGCAACAGTTGTGTAAGCCCATCAGGCATGGAGTGAACCAGGGAAATTGTTTGAAGTGAGGATCTGGTTGTGGGGTTGGCAGATGAGTAGTAGAAATAGTAATAATAATAGAATAAATATTTTAACAGGGCAATGGAGCCAGGTAAAAGTAAATCCAAAACTTACGGCATTACACTCATCCACCTACTGAAAAACAAGGTGTAAAAGTAACAAAGAGATGAAAGGCTCTATACAAGTAGTACAAAAGTATATCTATGGTTCCCAGAGGAAGGGACTTTAGAGCTAGGGACTTGGGAGGAAGTCGGTACAAACTTCAAAGAAAGAGCACAGAGAGGGGCTGTGTATCCCATGGAGACCTGGTCTCTGGGGGCTCTGGTGAGGATGGCTTAGAAGCCCTGCGGACAGAGCAGGCGAGGAAAGAGGAACATCAATGTAAGGAAAGGCCTGAAATAAACTATCCAACCTTACAGAAGCAGGTAAAAGTGAACCAACATGAGTATGCGATAGTTGAGAAGGTCTTAGAGAAAACTGAAGAAATTAAGTCTAATTCAAAAGATAGTCTCCTGGCCCATGCCTAGGCCCCACCTGAGGAATTCAAGTCAGAGAGTCCAGAAAGCCATAACCAAAGGGAGCAGATAAGAGCACGGAAGATACTAATAGGCATGACAAAGCACCTTTACTTTCAACTTTCAAGGGCAGAAAGAGGTATGAATGGGGATTTGGAAGCCAGCCTAGTGTTGGGAGTTTGAATAAATGACAGTCACTACAATGTCGAGATAACTTCTAAGACTCTTTATTTGTTTATAAAGGTGCTGCTAGACTCTAAAAGCGAGTCTTTGATTGCAGTCCTGGCTACTGTGGTATTACATAATCTGGTGTCGATTTGGGATTTGAGAAGATTAAGAGTGAGTGGGGTGGAGTCTAGTCTGTCAATCAGGTCATAGCCAATAAGGCCTCTCTGTGGGAATGGCCTTTCCCTGAGGATTCTGGGAATTCCTGTATTGTCCTCCTGGGGGGCTGTAGACACACTCTCACTACTCACTCCCTGAGAGATGCTCTACTGACAAGACACAGGCACTACGTTGATAGAGCCCCGTACCCTGGAACTGGAAGAGCCACGTGGAGACCCCTGCCAGCACTGTTACTTCTACCGCCACTGGATCCAAAGACTTTGCACCCGCTGGCCTGTGATCCTCCTGCATTCGGCGCCACTGCATGTGTTTAAGAGTCTGAAGAGGACTTTATAGACTGGCCTATAACTTGGACATATGGGCTAATATAGAACTTATGGATTTGATCTGGACTGGGCTGGGATGTTTTCTCAATATTCAACTGCTCTTGTACATAAAACTCTTTCTTATACACATATGAATGTCTATGGATTTGTTTCTCTAGTCTACCCGGAGTAACACAAGTCCACAACTCAGTTCATCTTTAAAGACAAAAACTCACTTATCATTTGTCTAGGACTAAAGCAAGCATGGACAGAAGCAGAAATCAAAACTAATGTTACTTACTATTCTTTACATTTAGTGAGTGTTATAGGGTACTGCATTGATTTCAGCAACCTGGTTACCGTAACAAGATGATCATAAAAGAAATAGTACCAAAATTGATCGTCACATCCTGGTCATCATGACAAGATTACAACATCAAAGGGAGCACTTGAAAAATAATCAGAAGAAATGATATATTGAAGAATAGTCTAAACTAATTGTAATGTCCAGAACCTGGGAACATGGGACAACATTCTAAAACTAATCACCAGCAGAGACTTTCCCATAGGGGAGGGAGGGAGAACAGGCAGGTGAACTACCAGTCAACTTTCTGAGATGGACGAGCAGCTAAAAATGGAATTTCTTCTGCTAGTCTGCCTCATTCCCTACTCTTTTTGGAGGGGGGAATCAAATCATTGATTCATCAATAACTTCTTCTGAACTCACGTTGGTAGACTGGTTTCTCAATAGCGTAAGCTTAACAGCTTCTGTACGGTTTTGGATGAACTCTCCGAATGTATTTGTTCTGACAATTTTTAAATGATGGCCTTTAATCCATTAATATTCATGTTAATTTTACCAGAGAGGTCTTTCAAGCCAGGACTCTGGGTGATGAGTGCAGAGACAGCTGTGGCTGCAGAACCTGCAATATCTGGTTGTTAAACAGACAGGTAGATAAGCAGGTGGTGAGGCAAAAGGAGCAAGAAATCTACATTTTTGGGAAAGCCTTAAAATAAATTTAACACATTTTAATAGTTTAATTACAATTTGCAGAAAGCCTAGAGTAAGTTAACAGTATTAAGAAACCTGAGATAATCTTACTTTAAAGGGTCTTTTACAGAAGAGTGAACCTTTCATTCTGCATTGGACAGGGCAGCCTTGTGATGCCAGTGATGAGCTCAGGCAACAAGTCTGTTCACCTTGACCGTGGCTGGAGTTGTGAGCAGGATGCTTAAGGCCTCCATCCACGTGGTGTCACTTCAGCGGACACACACTGCTTTACGAGGGCCCGGTCACCGGTTGGAACGGGTGCACAGGTAGGCTGTTTGCTCGTGGCTGGGGTCTGACTTCCTCAGTAATGTGTGGAGTTGGCGCTGACAATCTGCAGGGTTTGCAGGGACTTAAACAAATTACGATGATGAATTTTTGCTTGCCGGTGTCAACAATTGGTGTTGGATTAACAGGAAACCCTTAAACAGCTTGTTAGCCACATACAACTGTCCAAACAAGGACAGTAGTTCTAACAAAATAAAACTAAAATACACACAGTTTGAAATGTACCAGCCTTATCTAAACATAATATTTTATAGGTGAGCAAAACAAAAAAATATTTTATACTTTTATCTATGAAAGTTTGTAAGCCAGTTAGTTACCTTATGCCTTTATCCCCCCTCCACCCCAATTTTGGGCATCCAATTTCTATACTGCCTACTTATATTAACCTAGTGCCTTGAGGAGACAAGCAAGTTCTTCGATGTGAAGAATCTTCATTCCTGTTGGGACCTTGTGAGTCTGCATCCAGAAGCAAAGTCAAATCAGGACAGGCTGACCGTAAAGTCGCAGCAACGTGCACAAATTTACTGGTTGAGAAATATTGTCTTCATCTGGTCAGTTTTGGTCAACTCACTGTGGGCAGCCTCACTTGACCCAGCCAGGGTGCCAATTGGCAGCCTTGACTTTTGGCCATGGGCCCAGTTACAACTTCTAAATAATTTTAGCCCCCTTGGGCTAGGCCATAAGCTTCTGCCAATCTGCTCTCATCTTCTTTAGTTCCTAAGAAGCAGGTTCTCAGGTGCTAGCACCAGACTGAACCCGTTTTCTCATTGCTGCACCTCTACGTCTATCCACTTCTACACAAGTGGACCCAGTGGTCATCTAGCAAGCCTATCAGACTGCATACAGGCTCCTTTTAACATTTAGTCCTGGAGAGGAGAGTTTCTTCCTGGCCTGATTGATTTATCTATCTGTTTATCTGTCTGTCTATCTATCTATCTATCCATCCATCCATCCATCTATCTATCTATCCATCCATCCATCTACCTATCCATCTATCTATCTTCAGCCTTAGGCACAAACCACTAGTTGAAAGTTTTGTTAAAAAGGCTTAAAGGGCCTCTTTTTCTTCTTCCAACAGCAATCTTCACCATTGTCTGCAAAGGTTGAGATCACACAAAGCACCTGGTGAGGCTTACCTTTTCAGAGCCTTTTAAAAAAAATTGTTTTATTAGGGGCTCATACAACTCTTATCACAATCCATACATACATCAATTGTGTAAAGCACATCTATACATTCATTGCCCTCATCATTCTCAAAACATTTGCTCTCCACTTAAGCCCCTGGCATCAGGTCCTCATTTTTCCCCTCCCTTCCTGCTCCCCCCTCCCTCATGAACCCTTGATAATTTATAAATTATTATTTTGTCATATCTTTCCCTGTCCGATGTCTCCTTTCACCCACTTTTCTGTTGTCCGTTCCCCAGGGAGGAAGTCACAGTATCGCTACTCACACCACTGGTCCTGAAGGGATCCTCCGCCCTGGATTCCCTGTGTTTCTGGTTCAGAGCCTTTTCTGCAGGCATGGCCTCTGCATCAATTTTAAAGACCCAAATTCATGGCTAAAAGCCAGTAGACTTACAAATTTTCTTATTTTTTAACTTTTCAATTATTTTTATAAATTACTGTATTAACAATAGTTAAAAGAAAACAGTATAGACCAAGTAAAGCTGGATTTTAAATTCAATTTTTAAACAAATTTAATTTTAACTTTTAATCATTTTATTTTAACTTTTTAATTTAATTTTAACTTTTACTCAAACACTTTTATTGACATGAAATATGATGTCAGGCTTTTGACTGATTTAAGCCCAGGCAGGACCCTCTGTCAGCCACTTTCATCAAGCAACAAGGTTTCTTCCTGAGAGGTTTAAGGGGTCTTTTTGACCCCTTAGTTTAAACTTACATTTATTTATTTAGCTCTCTTAGACAGGATTAACCAAAGATAACTTTTAGGCATTAACACTTTAACTTGTTAATGCCTAACAATTGAACACAATTGAGTAAACAGTGTGGCCTTATCTGATCTCTGGCTGTGTAGCTGCAAGCAATTTTTCTAAATCTCACTCTTAAGGGGAACAAAAGATGGAGTGTTAGCCCAATAAAAAAATTCTGTATAATTTCAAATAGCATTGTTTACATAATTACAGATAGTTTCATTTATACTTTTAGAATAAGGTGACCAGATTTTAACATTGCAAAGCAGGACACCATTGAAGGGGGTGGGGGTGGGTAGGAGGAGGGGTGGGATGGGTGAGGGGGGGTAGGGTGGGAGGGGGGTTCTTGAGTAAAAATTTGGTCTATATGGAGCAACAAAAATGTTCATAGAATGCAAAAATAGTAGTATAACATATTTTTAAATTTCAACGTAAGTACAATTTATAAATATAATACATTAAAATTATGTATAGTATTATTTTATTCTTTGGCATATTTCTCATTTGAGTGAATTTTTTAGTAGATTGCTGTCATTGTTTAAAAGGTCATGAAAATTTTCACAAGAATTTTAAAAATTATATTTCACACATAAAATAGCTTTCAAAGTCTCAACACTTAATTGTGATTTTTCTGATGTCCACACTTTATTTACTGTAGAAAACAATGCGTTCAGTCGCAGCATTAGTAAGGACAGCACATATTTCACAATTTTTAGTGCATTATTGTATAGAACATGATTTGTTTCAAAATGGTGAAATATTTCTAACCATTTGTTCTCTATTGTGATTTTTGCTGATGCCCAAGATTTAACCTTTTCCTTATCAATATATTTTTTAATAATGATACCTCATTAAAAGATCATTTTCAGAAATATTTACTATATGGGAAATTTTGAGTAATATGATCAAACTATTTTTGCACATCATTCCAATTAAGTTCTTGTTTTAATGTAATCCAATGAAAATGTTCAATATCATTGTAATGTACCGTTCACTCTTCTAAATAATCTATACAGTTACTATAGAACTTTTTAACGTGATTCATGATATCTGCACAATTTATTGCACCTTGTTCTTCTATATGGCTTATACTATTATGGATAGTTAACGGGAGAAAATTATTTTCTAACCGCTCTTGACACTGAAATTTTAAATTATTAACTTCATTTGCTACTTCAATTACCGAAATGTTGTCACCTTCAATAAGTTTTATAGCATTTTGAAAAAGAGCTGCTTGATTGTGTACAAACTCTAGCCAAATTTTTAAAGATTCTTTTTCAAAAAAACTCATAAAATTCTACGACATTTATCCTGTGATAGACAGTAGGTTTTTTTTCCTCTTTTTTTGACAGTAGGATTTCAAAGGATCGTATATTTTCAAAATTCTTTTGACAGCTGACAAAAGACCTAACCAGTGCATTTTACTGTATCCAGTTTCACAAAATTCTCTAAGCATTTCAACGTGCACAGTGTATATATAGAAATAAGAATATATTTTAATAACAATATTTTCCACATCTACGGGCAACAAATCAGCAACAGTTTGAATGGCCTTATGTATTATGTATATTCCCTTCCAGTTCTCCAACAGTTCCCTAGCTTGTCGTGCATTCTTTCCAAAAATCAGACTTTTTAAAAATACTGCGGAACAAGGGACAAATTGTTAAAAAGCAGGATGTCTGGTCACCTTATTTTAGAACAATTTTGAGGACTCCAATGAACAATAAGAACAGAATTGTGAATTATATATATTTTAATCTGAACTTTGACAGCATAATGTTTAAAATATATATATAAAGACCAGGCAATTAGGGCAGCAATCAGGAGCCAAACCTAATTCAGTAAGGTTGGCAGTAGGCACCCCAAAGGACCGTCCTTAGGCGCCTAGGACAGAAGACTTCCCATTGTGCCTCAAACTGCAGGGCATATGGACAGAGGAGAAGGGCATCCCCTGGTTCAGGTTGGGACCCATCAGTGAGGAGGTAGGAGGTGGCCCGGTAACCCTGAGAGGTGTCTGGGTCAGAGCTCCGGGCCCAGTGGAGAGTCCCAGGCTTTCTGTAACAGGAAGGTTCCCTGGCCCAGAGTAGTGGCTTTAACTGGCACACAGGGACCTGAGATCAGAGAGACACAATGGAAGCCAAGGAGGAGGGAGAGGGGACCAGGCTTTATGGCCAAAAAAAAAAAAGGAATTTAGTTAGGCCTTTTGTTCAGGGCGAGAGTTAGGGGAAGCAGGAAAGTTTAGAGAAAGCGCTGTGGGCTGCAGAAGCAGAGCACACACAGGGAGAACTGCTCAGACACCCTCTGGTTCCAGTGCAGGCAGAAGGTGCAGGGACTGCTCCGCCTCCTGCTAGGAGTCCTGTGATCAGGAGTCCCAGGAGGTAAACACAGAGGCAGAAGGCTGGAGGCCCCAGGACAGAAGACGGACACAGCAAAGATGGACAGGAGAAACTGGCCTAATGGGCGCACCGCTTTCGGGGAAGGGCAGTTCTTTGCAGCTTCTCTTGGTACTGGGTTGCAGATTAAACCCCCCAGCGGAGCCAGGGTCAGCGTCCTAGCATACTTGCTTTACAGGACTTTCAGCTAGTTAGCCTCCCGTGGACCCCATGTTCCTGCATGAGCTTGCTGGTCCTCCGTGTCAGAGCGACGAGTGAGACAGAACGCGCATTCACAGAGAAGTTCTGACCAGAAGTCGCTCCTTCAGACAGGAACTGGAGGCTCAGAGGAGGGGAAGGGTGACCTGCGTCCCAGCCTAAGCAGGGCTGGGGCAGCACGGAGCCCATGTCCCCATCTCTCCCAGGTTTTAGTGCAACAAATGTAAAGGCAAAACTGAGGTACCAGGAGGAAGAAGGGCATAAAAGACAGGACAAGAAGAACAGAAACAGAAATAGCTTTATTGGGGGGTTGGGGAGGTCCCACATGAGGTTCCATGACATAGGACCATGGGTCAGGGAGGAGGTTCAGTGACCCAGGGCCTCAGGTCCAGGAAGAGGTTCTGTGACCCAGGTCCACAGGTCTGGGAAGAAGTTCCATGACACAGGTCCACAGGTCATGGAGGAGGTTCCGTGACCCAGGCCCACAGGTCAGGGAAGAGGATCTGTCACCTAGGCCAAGAGGTCAGGCAGAGGTTGTCTGACCTAGGCCAAGAGGTCAGGGAAGCCATGCTCAGCTTTTGGGGGCTGTGGTTTTCCAAGGGGGGGGGGGTGAGGACAGTATGGAAATTAAGTCAATTAGCATATGGGGTGTGGACAGGGAGGGAATTGCTTGCTGACTCCTCCTGGCTTTCTGAACCCAGAACCTCCAGTTTCGCTGCTTGTCTCCTCTGGCGCCTTCTGCTGTGGACCTTTCTGGTGTGCAGGGGAGAAGGAGCAGGGCCGGACCTGCTGCAGGTTGGTCCAAACGGGGGCTGGCGAGTTTGGAAACGGGCCCAAACAATAAGTAACATTGGCCCACGGGTCAGGGAGGAAGTTTCATCACCCGGGCCAACAGGTCAGGAGGAGGTTCCGTGAACCAATCCCATGGGTCATGGAGGAGGTTCTGTGACAAAGGCCTTAAGGTCCAGGAAGACATTCTGTGACCCAGGCCCACAGTTCAGGGAGGAGCTTCCATTACCCAGGTCCTCAGGTCTGGGAAGAGGTTCTGTGATTGACGCCCACAGGTCAGGGAAGAGGTTCCGTGACCCAGGCCCTCAGGTCCTGGAGGAGGTTCCGTGACCCAGGCCTACAGGTCAGGGGAGAGGTTCTGCGACCCAGGCCCACAGGTCAGGGAAGAGGTTCTGTGACCCAGGCCCTCAGGTCCGGGAAGAGGTTCCGTGACCCAGGCCCACAGGTCAGGGGAGAGGTTCCGCGACCCAGGCCCACAGGTCAGGGAAGAGGTTCTGTGACCCAGGCCCTCAGATCCTGGAAGAGGTTCCGTGACCCAGGCCTACAGGTCAGGGAAGAGGTTCCATGACCCAGGCGCACAGGTCAGGGAAGAGGTTCTGTGACCCAGGCCCACAGGTCCGGGAAGAGGTTCCGTGACCAAGGCCTACAGGTCAGGGAAGAGGTTCCGTGACCCAGGTCCACAGGTCTGGAAAGTGAATCCGTCACCTAGGCCAAGAGGTCAGGAAGAGGTTGCCTGAACTAGGCCAAGAGGTCAGGGAAGCCATGCTCAGCTCTTGGGGGCTGTGGTTTTCTTAGGGGTGCTGAGGACAGTTTGGAAATTGAGGCAATTAGCAAATGGGGTGTGGACGTGGAGCAAATTAATTGCTGACTCCTCCTGGCTCTTTGAACCCAGAATCTCGGGTTTCGCTGCTTGTCTCATCTGGCGCCTTCTGCTGCGGACCTTGCTGGTGTGCAGGGGAGGCCAAGCAGGGCCGGACCTGCTGCAGGTTGGTCCAAACGGGGGCTGGCGAGTTTGGAAACGGGCCCAAACAATAAGTGACATCGGCTCTTGGGTCAGGGAGGAGGTTTCATGACCCAGGTCCAAAGGTCAGGGAGGAGGTTCCGTGAACCAATCCCATGGTTCATGGAGGAGGTTCTGTGACCCAGGTCTTCAGGTCCAGGAAGACATTCTGTGACCCAGGCCCAAAGGTCAGGAAAGACCTTCCATTACGCAGGTCCTCAGGTCCGGGAGGAGGTTCCTTGACCCAGGCCCACAGGTCAGGGAAGAGGTTCCGTGAACCAATCCCATGGGTCAGGGAAGAGGTTCTGTGACCCAGGCTCACAGATCAGGGTAGATGTTCCGTGACCCAGACCCTCAAGTCCTGGAAGAGGTTCCGTGACCAAGGCCTACAGGTCAGGGAAGAGGTTCTGTGACCCAGGCCCACAGGTCAGGGAAGAGGTTCCGTGACACAGGCCCACAGGTCAGGGAAGAGGTTCCGTGACCCAGGCCCACAGGTGTGTGAAGAAGTTCCGTGACCCAGGTCCACAGGTCTGGAAAGAGGATCTGTCACCTAGGCCAAGAGGTCAGGAAGAGGTTGCCTGACCTAGGCCAAGAGGTCAGGGAAGCCATGGTCAGCTCTTTGGGGCTGTGGTTTTCCAAGGGGGAGGGTGAGGACAGTATGGAAATTAAGTCAATTAGCATATGGGGTGTGGACAGGGAGGGAATTGCTTGCTGACTCCTGGCTTTCTGAACCCAGAACCTCGGGCTTCGCTGCTTGTCTCATCTGGCACCTTCTGTTGCGGACCTTTCTGATGTGCAGGGGAGACCGAGCAGGGCCGGACCTGTTGCAGGTTGGTCCAAACGGGGGCTGGCGAGTTTGGAAACGGGCCCAAACAATAAGTGACATCCGCCCACGGGTCAGGGAGGAGGTTTCATGACCTGGGCCCACAGGTCAGGAGGAGGTTCCGTGAACCAATCCCATGGGTCATGGAGGAGGTTCTGTGACCCAGGCCCACAGTTCAGGGAGGAGCTGCCATTACCCAGGTCCTCAGGTCTGGGAAGAGGTTCTGTGACTGACGCCCACAAGTCAGGGAAGAGGTTCCGTGACAAAGGCCCACAGGTCAGGGAAGAGGTTCCGTGACCCAGGCCCTCAAGTCCTGGAAGAGGTTCCGTGATCCAGGCCCACAGATCAGGGGAGAGGTTCCGTGACCCAGGCCCACAGATAAGGGAAAAGGTTCTGTGACCCAGGCCCTCAGGTCCTGGAAGAGGTTCCGTGACCCAGGACTACAGATTAGGGAAGAGGTTCCGTGACCCAGGCCCACAGATCAGGGAGGAGGTTCCGTGACCCAGGCCAACATGTCAGGGAAGAGGTTCCGTGACCCAGTCCCACATGTCAGGGAAGAGGTTCCATGACCCAAGCCCACAGGTCAGGGAAGAGGTTCCGTGACCCAGGCCCACAGGTGCGTGAAGTTCCGTGACCCAGGTCCACAGGTCTGGAAAGAGGATCTGTCACCTAGGCCAAGAGGTCAGGAAGAAGTTGCCTGACATAGGCCGAGAGGTCAGGGAAGCCATGCTCAGCCCCTGGGTGCTGTGGTTTTTCTAAGGGGGGGGGGGTTAGGACAGTTTGGAAATTGAGGCAATTAGCAAATGGGGTGTGGACAGGGAGAGAATTTCTTGCTGACTCCTCCTGGCTCTCTGAACCCATAACCTCTGGTTTCGCTGCTTGTCTCATCTGGCGCCTTCTGCTGCGGACCTTGCTGGTGTGCAGGGGAGACCGAGCAGGGCCAGACCTGCTGCAGGTTGGTCCAAATGGGGGCTGGCGAGTTTGGAACCGGGCCCAAACAATAAGTGACTTCGGCCCACGGGTCAGGGAGGAGGTTTCATGACCCAGGTCAACAGGTCAGGGAGGAGGTTCCGTGAACCAATCCCATGGTTCATGGAGGAGTTTCTGTGACCCAGGCCTTCAGGTCCAGGAAGACATTCTGTGACCCAGGCCCAAAGTTCAGGAAGGACCTTCCATTACCCAGGTCCTCAGGTCAGGAAGAGGTTCCTTGACCCAGGCCCACAGGTCAGGGAAGAGGTTCCGTGACCCAGGCCTCAGGTCCTGGAAGAAGTTCTGTGACCCAGGCCCACAGGTCAGGGGAGAGGTTCCGTGACCCAGGTCCTCAGGTCATGGAAGAGGTTCCGTGACCCAGGCCTACCGGTCAGGGAAGAGGTTCCGTGACCAAGGCCCACAGATCAGGGAAGAGGTTCCGTGACCCAAGCCCACAGGTCAGGGAAGAGGTTCCGTGACCCAGGTCCACAGGTCAGGGAAGAGGATCCGTGACCCAGGCCCACAGGTGCGTGAAGAAGTTCCGTGACCCAGGTCCACAGGTCCAGAAAGAGGATCCTTCAGCTAGGCCAAGAGGTCAGGAAGAGGTTGCCTGACCTAGGCCAAGAGGTCAGGGAAGCCATGCTCAGCGCCTGGGGGCTGTGGTTTTCCAAGGGGCGGTGAGGACAGTATGGAAATTAAGTCAATTAGCATATTGGATGTGGACAGGGAGGGAATTGCTTGCTGACTCCTCCTGGCTTTCTGAACCCAGAACCTCCGGTTTCGCTGCTTGTCTCCTCTGGCGCCTTCTGCTGCGGACCTTTCTGGTGTGCAGGGGAGACCAAGCAGGGCCGGACCTGCTGCAGGTTGGTCCAAACGGGGGCTGGCGAGTTTGGAAACGGGCCCAAACAATAAGTGACATCCGCCCACTGGTCAGGGAGGAGGTTTCATGACCCGGGCCCACAGGTCAGGAGGAGGTTCCGTGAACCAATCCCATGGGTCATGGAGGAGGTTCTGTTATCCCGGCCCACAGTTCAGGGAGGAGCTTCCATTACCCAGGTCCTCAGGTTCGGGAAGAGGTTCTGTGACTGATGCCCAAAGGTCAGGGAAGAGGTTCCGTGACAAAGGACCACAGGTCAGGGAAGAGGTTCCGTGACCCAGGCCCTCAGGTCCTGGAAGAGATTCCGTGACCCCGGCCCAGAGGTCAGGGGAGAGGTTCCGCGACCCACGCCCACAGGTCAGGGAAGAGGTTCTGTGACCCAGGCCCTCAGGTCCTGGAAGAGGTTCCGTGACCCAGGCCTACAGGTTAGGGAAGACAATCCGTGACCCAGGCCCATAGCTCAGGGAAGAGGTTCTGTGACCCAGGCCCACAGGTCAGGGAAGAGGTTCCGTGACCCAGGCCCACAGGTGAGTGAAGAAGTTCCGTGACCCAGGTCCACAGGTCTGGAAAGAGGATCTGTCACCTAGGCCAAGAGGTCAGGAAGAAGTTGCCTGACATAGGCCGAGAGGTCGGGGAAGCCATGCTCAGCCCCTGGGTGCTGTGGTTTTTCTAAGGGGGGGGGGTGAGGACAGTTTGGAAATTGAGGCAATTAGCAAATGGGGTGTGGACAGGGAGAGAATTTCTTGCTGACTCCTCCTGGCTCTCTGAACCCATAACCTCTGGTTTCGCTGCTTGTCTCATCTGGCGCCTTCTGCTGCGGACCTTGCTGGTGTGCAGGGGAGACCGAGCAGGGCCGGACCTGCTGCAGGTTGGTCCAAATGGGGGCTGGCGAGTTTGGAACCGGGCCCAAACAATAAGTGACTTCGGCCCACGGGTCAGGGAGGAGGTTTCATGACCCAGGTCAACAGGTCAGGGAGGAGGTTCCGTGAACCAATCCCATGGTTCATGGAGGAGTTTCTGTGACCCAGGCCTTCAGGTCCAGGAAGACATTCTGTGACCCAGGCCCAAAGTTCAGGAAGGACCTTCCATTACCCAGGTCCTCAGGTCAGGAAGAGGTTCCTTGACCCAGGCCCACAGGTCAGGGAAGAGGTTCCGTGACCCAGGCCTCAGGTCCTAGAAGAAGTTCTGTGACCCAGGCCCACAGGTCAGGGGAGAGGTTCCGTGACCCAGGTCCTCAGGTCATGGAAGAGGTTCCGTGACCCAGGCCTACCGGTCAGGGAAGAGGTTCCGTGACCAAGGCCCACAAATCAGGGAAGAGGTTCCGTGACCCAAGCCCACAGGTCAGGGAAGAGGTTCCGTGACCCAGGCCCACAGGTCAGGGAAGAGGTTCCGTGACCCAGGCCCACAGGTGCGTGAAGAAGTTCCGTGACCCAGGTCCACAGGTCCAGAAAGAGGATCCTTCAGCTAGGCCAAGAGGTCAGGAAGAGGTTGCCTGACCTAGGCCAAGAGGTCAGGGAGGCAATTCTCAGCCCCTGGTGCTGTGGTTTTCCAAGGGGGGGGGGTGAGGACAGTATGGAAATTAAGTCAATTAGCAAATGGAGTGTGGACTGGGCGGGAATTGCTTGCTGACTCCTCCTGGCTGTCTGAACCCAGAACCTCCGGTTTCGCTGCTTGTTTCATCTGGTGCCTTCTGCTGCGGACCTTTCTGGTGTGCAGGGGAGACCGAGCAGGGTCGGACCTGCTGCAGGTTGGTCCAAACGGGGGCTGGCGATTTTGGAACCGGGCCCAAACAATAAGTGACTTCGGCCCACGGGTCAGGGAGGAGGTTTCATGACCCAGGTCAACAGGTCCGGGAGGAGGTTCCGTGAACCAATCCCATGGTTCATGGAGGAGTTTCTGTGACCAAGGCCTTCAGGTCCAGGAAGACATTCTGTGACCCAGGCCCAAAGTTCAGGAAGGACCTTCAATTACCCAGGTCCTCAGGTCAGGGAAGAGGTTCCTTGACCCAGGCCCACAGGACAGGGAAGAGTTTCCGTGACCCAGGCCTCAAGTCCTGGAAGAGGTTCCGTGACCCAGGCCCACAAGTCAGGGGAGAGGTTCCGTGACCCAGGTCCTCAGGTCATGGAAGAGGTTCCGTGACACAGGCCCACAGATCAGGGAGGAGGTTCCGTGACCAAGGCCAAGATGTCAGGGAAGAAGTTCCGTGACCCAGTCCCACATGTCAGGGAAGAGGTTCCATGACCCAGGCCCACAGGTCAGGGAAGAGGTTCCGTGACCCAGGCCCACAGGTGCGTGAAGAAGTTCCGTGACCCAGGTCCACGGGTCTGGAAAGAGGATCTGTCACCTAGGCCAAGAGGTCAGGAAGAAGTTGCCTGACGTAGGCCGAGAGGTCAGGGTAGCCATGCTCAGCCCCTTGGTGCTGTGGTTTTTCTAAGGGGTGGGTGAGGACAGTTTGGAAATTGAGGCAATTAGCAAATGGAGTGTGGACACGGAGCAAATTAATTGCTGACTCCTCCTGGCTCTCTGAACCCATAACCTCGGGTTTCGCTGCTTGTGTCATCTGGCGCCTTCTGCTGCGGACCTTGCTGGTGTGCAGGGGAGACCGAGCAGGGAGGGACCTGCTGCAGGTTGGTCCAAACGGGGTGTGGCGAGTTTGGAACCCGGGCCAAACAATAAGTGACATCGACCCACGGGTCAGGGAGGAGGTTTCATGACCCAGGTCATAGGTCAGGGAGCAGGTTCCGTGAACCAATCCCATGGGTCAGGGAAGAGGTTCCGTGACCCAGGCCCACAGGTCAGGGTAGATGTTCCGTGACCCAGACCCTCAGGTCCTTGAAGAGGTTCCGTGACCCAGACCCACAGGTCAGGTAAGAGGTTCTGTGACCCAGGCCCACAGGTCAGGGAAGAGGTTCCGTGACCCAGGCCCACAGGTCAGGTAAGAGGTTCCGTGACCCAGGCCCACAGGTGCGTGAAGAAGTTCCGTGACCCAGGCCCTCAGGTCCTGGAAGACGTTTCGTGACCAAGGCCCTCATGTCCTTGAAGAGTTTACGTTACCCAGGCCCACAGGTCAGGGAAGAGTTTCCGCGACCCAGGCCTACAGGTCAGGGAAGAGGTTCCGTGATCCAGGCCCACAGGTCAGGGAAGAGGTTCCGTGACCGAGGCCCTCAAGTCCTGGAAGAGGTTCTGTGACCAAGGCCTACAGGTCAGGGAAGAGGTTCCTTGAACCAGGTCCACAGGTCTGGAAAGAGGATCTGTCACGTAGGCCAAGGGTCAGGGAGAGGTTGCCTGACCTAGGCCAAGAGGTCAGGGAAGTCATTCTCAGCCCCTGGGTGCTGTGGTTTTCTAAGGGGTGGGGGGTGGGGACAGTTTGGAAATTGAGGCAATTAGCAAATGGGGTGTGGACAGGGAGAGAATTGCTTGCTGACTCCTCCTGGCTCTCTGAACCCAGAACCTCTGGTTTCGCTGCTTGTCTCATCTGGCGCCTTCAGCTGTGGACCTTGATGGTGTGCAGGGGAGACCGAGCAGGGCAGGACCTGCTGCAGGTTGGTCCAAATGGGGGCTGGCGAGTTTGGAACCAGGCCCAAACAATAAGTGACATCGGCCCACGAGTCAGGGAGGAGGTTTCACGACCCAGGTCAACAGGTCAGGGAGAAGGTTCCGTGAACCAATCCCATGGGTCAGGGAAGAGGTTCCGTGACCCAGGCCCACAGGTCAGGGTAGATGTTCCGTGACCCAGACCCTCAGGTCCTGGAAGAGGTTCCGTGACCAAGGACTACAGGTCAGGGAAGAGGTTCTGTGACCCAGGCCCACAGGTCAGGGAAGAGGTTCCGTGACACAGGCCCACAGGTCAGGGAAGAGGTTCCGTGACCCAGGCCCACAGGTGCGTGAAGAAGTTCCGTGACCCAGGTCCACAGGTCTGGAAAGAGGATCTGTCACCTAGGCCAAGAGGTCAGGAAGAGGTTGCCTGACCTAGGCCAAGAGGTCAGGGAAGCAATGGTCAGCTCTTGGGGACTGTGGTTTTCCAAGGGGGGGGGTGAGGACAGTATGGAAATTAAGTCAATTAGCATATGGGGTGTGGACAGGGAGGGAATTGCTTGCTGACTCCTCCTGGCTTTCTGAACCCAGAACCTCGGGTTTAGCTGCTTGTCTCCTCTGGTGCCTTCTGCTGCGGACCTTTCTGGTGTGCAGGGGAGACCGAGCAGGGCCGGACCTGCTGCAGGTTGGTCCAAACGGGGGCTGGCGAGTTTGGAAACGGGCCCAAACAATAAGTGACATCGGCCCACGGGTCAGGGAGGAGGTTTCATGACCCAGGTCAACAGGTCAGGGAGGAGGTTCCGTGAACCAATCCCATGGGTCAGGGAAGAGGTTCCGTGACCCAGGCCCACAGGTCCTGGAAGAGGTTCCGTGACCAAGGCCTATAGGTCAGGGAAGAGGTTCCTTGAACCAGGCCCACAGGTCAGGGAAGAGGTTCCGTGACCCAGGCCTCAGGTCCTGGAAGAGGTTCCGTGACCCAGGCCTACAGATCAGGGAAGAGGTTCCGTTACCCAGACCCTCAGGTCCTGGAAGAGGTTCCGTGACCAAGGCCTACAGGTCAGGGAAGAGGTTCCTTGACCCAGGCCCACAGGTCAGGGACGAGGTTCCGTGACCCAGGCCTCAGGTCCTGGAAGAGGTTCCGTGACCCAGGCCTACAGATCAGGGAAGGCGTTCCGTGACCCAGGCCCACAGATCAGGGAGGAGGTACCGTGACCCAGGGCAACATGTCAGGGAAGAAGTTCCGTGACCCAGTCCCACATGTCAGGGAAGAGGTTCCATGACCCAGGCCCACAGGTCAGGGAAGAGGTTCCGTGACCCAGGCCCACAGGTGCGTGAAGAAGTTCCGTGACCCACGTCCATGGGTCTGGAAAGGGGATCTGTCACCTAGGCCAAGAGGTCAGGAAGAAGTTGCCTGACCTAGGCCGAGAGGTCAAGGAAGCCATGCTCAGCCCCTGGGTGCTGTGGTTTTTCTAAGGGGGGGGGGTGAGGACAATTTGGAAATTGAGGCAATTAGCAAATGGAGTGTGGACTCGGAGCAAATTAATTGCTGACTCCTCCTGGCTCTCTGAACCCATAACCTCTGGTTTCGCTGCTTATCTCATCTGGCGCCTTCTGCTGCGGACCTTGCTGGTGTGCAGGGGAGACTGAGCAGGGAGGGACCTGCTGCAGGTTGGTCCAAACGGGGTCTGGCGAGTTTGGAACCGGGCCCAAACAATAAGTGACATCGGCCCACGGGTCAGGGAGGAGGTTTCATGACCCAGGTCATAGGTCAGGGAGCAGGTTCCGTGAACCAATCCCTTGGGTCAGGGAAGAGGTTCCGTGACCTAGGCCCACAGGTCAGGTAAGAAGTTCTGTGACCCAGGCACACAGGTCAGGGAAGAGGTTCCGTGACCCAGGCCCACAGGTCAGGTAAGAGGTTCCGTGACCCAGGCCCATAGGTGCGTGAAGAAGTTCCGTGACCCAGGCCCTCAGGTCCTGGAAGACGTTCCGTGACCAAGGCCCTCAGGTCCTGGAAGAGCTTACGTGACCCAGGCCCACAGGTCAGGGAAGAGGTTCCGTGATCCAGGCCCACAGGTCAGGGAAGAGGTTCCGTGACCTAGGCCCACAGGTCAGGGAAGAGGTTCCGTAACCCAGGCCCACAGGTGCGTGAAGAAGTTCCGTGACCCAGGTCCACAGGTCCAGAAAGAGGATCCTTCAGCTAGGCCAAGAGGTCAGGAAGAGGTTGCCTGACCTAGGCCAAGAGGTCAGGGAAGCCATGCTCAGCCCCTGGGGGCTGTGGTTTTCCAAGGGGGGGGGGTGAGGACAGTATGGAAATTAAGTCAATTAGCATATGGGGTGTGGACAGGGAGGGAATTGCTTGCTGACTCCTCCTGGCTTTCTGAACCCAGAACCTCGGGTTTCCCTGCTTGTCTCCTCTGGCGCCTTCTGCTGCGGACCTTTCTGGTGTGCAGGGGAGACCGAGCAGGGCCGGACCTGCTGCAGGTTGGTCCAAACGGGGGCTGGCGAGTTTGGAAACGGGCCCAAACAATAAGTGACTTCGGCCCACGGGTCAGGGAGGAGGTTTCATGACCCGGGCCCACAGGTCAGGAGGAGGTTCCGTGAACCAATCCCATGGGTCATGGAGGAGGTTCTGTGATCCCGGCCCACAGTTCAGGGAGGAGCTTCCATTACCCAGGTCCTCAGGTCCGGGAAGAGGTTCTGTGACTGATGCCCACAGGTCAGGGAAGAGGTTCCGTGACAAAGGACCACAGGTCAGGGAAGAGGTTCCGTGACCCAGGTCCACAGGTCCTGGAAGAGCTTCTGTGACCCAGGCCCTCAGGTCCTGGAAGAGATTCCGTGACCCCGGCCCAGAGGTCAGGGGAGAGGTTCCGCGACCCACGCCCACAGGTCAGGGAAGAGGTTCTGTGACCCAGGCCCTCAGGTCCTGGAAGAGGTTCCGTGACCCAGGCCTACAGGTTAGGGAAGACATTCCGTGACCCAGGCCCATAGCTCAGGGAAGAGGTTCTGTGACCCAGGCCCACAAGTCAGGGAAGATGTTCCATGACCAAGGCCTACAGGTCAGGGAAGAGGTTCTGTGACCCAGGTCCACAGGTGCGGGAAGAAGTTCCGTGACCCAGGTCCGCAGGTCTGGAAAGTGGATCCGTCACCTAGGCCAAGAGGTCAGGATGAGGTTGCCTGACCTAGGGCCAAGAGGTCAGGTAAGCCATGTTCAGCTCTTGGGGGCTGTTGTTTTCTTAGGGGTGCTGAGGACAGTATGGAAATTGAGGCAATTAGCAAATGGGGTGTGGACGGGGAGAGAATTTCTTGCTGACTACTCCTAGGGATCTGAACCCAGAACCTCTGGTTTCACTGCTTGTCTCATCTGGCACCTTCTGCTGTGGACCTTGCTGGTGTGCAGGGGAGACCTAACAGGGCGGGACCTGCTATAGGTTAGTCCAAACGGGGTCTGGCGAGTTTGGAACCGGGCCCAAACAATAAGTGACATCGGCCCACGGGTCAGGGAGGAGGTTCCATGAACCAATCCCATGGTTCATGGAGGCGTTTCTGTGACCAGGCCCACAGGTCAGGGAAGAGTTCTGTGACCCAGGCCCAAAGTTCAGGAAGGACCTTCCATTACCCAGGTACTCAGGTCCGGGAAGAGGTTCCGTGACCCAGGCCCATAGGTCAGGGGAGAGGTTCTGTGACCCAGGTCCTCAGGTCATGGAAGAGGTTCTGTGACCCAGGCCCACAGATCAGGGAAGAGTTCTGTGACCCAGGTACTCAGGTCCTGGAAGAGGTTCCGTGACCCAGGCCTACCGGTCAGGGAAGAGGTTCCGTGACCAAGGCCCACAGATCAGGGAAGAGGTTCCGTGACCCAGGCCCACAGGTCAGGGAAGAGTTTCCGTGCCCCAGGCCCACAGGTCAGGGAAGAGGTTCCGTGACCCAGGCCCACAGGTGCGTGAAGAAGTTCCGTGACCCAGGTCCACAGGTCCAGAAAGAGGCTCCTTCAGCTAGGCCAAGAGGTCAGGAAGAGGTTGCCTGACCTAGACCAAGAGGTCAGGGAAGCAATGCTCAGCCCCTGGTGCTGTGGTTTTCCAAGGGGGGGGGGGTGAGGACAGTATGGAAATTAAGTCAATTAGCATATGGGGTGTGGACAGGGAGGGAATTGCTTGCTGACTCCTCCTGGCTTTCTGAACCCAGAACCTCGGGTTTCCCTGCTTGTCTCCTCTGGCGCCTTCTGCTGCGGACCTTTCTGGTGTGCAGGGGAGACCGAGCAGGGCCGGACCTGCTGCAGGTTGGTCCAAACGGGGGCTGGCGAGTTTGGAAACGGGCCCAAACAATAAGTGACTTCGGCCCACGGGTCAGGGAGGAGGTTTCATGACCCGGGCCCACAGGTCAGGAGGAGGTTCCGTGAACCAATCCCATGGGTCATGGAGGAGGTTCTGTGATCCCGGCCCACAGTTCAGGGAGGAGCTTCCATTACCCAGGTCCTCAGGTCCGGGAAGAGGTTCTGTGACTGATGCCCACAGGTCAGGGAAGAGGTTCCGTGACAAAGGACCACAGGTCAGGGAAGAGGTTCCGTGACCCAGGCCCACAGGTCCTGGAAGAGCTTCCGTGACCCAGGCCCTCAGGTCCTGGAAGAGATTCCGTGACCCCGGCCCAGAGGTCAGGGGAGAGGTTCCGCGACCCACGCCCACAGGTCAGGGAAGAGGTTCTGTGACCCAGGCCCTCAGGTCCTGGAAGAGGTTCCGTGACCCAGGCCTACAGGTTAGGGAAGACATTCCGTGACCCAGGCCCATAGCTCAGGGAAGAGGTTCTGTGACCCAGGCCCACAAGTCAGGGAAGATGTTCCATGACCAAGGCCTACAGGTCAGGGAAGAGGTTCCGTGACCCAGGTCCACAGGTGCGGGAAGAAGTTCCGTGACCCAGGTCCGCAGGTCTGGAAAGTGGATCCGTCACCTAGGCCAAGAGGTCAGGATGAGGTTGCCTGACCTAGGGCCAAGAGGTCAGGTAAGCCATGTTCAGCTCTTGGGGGCTGTTGTTTTCTTAGGGGTGCTGAGGACAGTATGGAAATTGAGGCAATTAGCAAATGGGGTGTGGACGGGGAGAGAATTTCTTGCTGACTACTCCTAGGGATCTGAACCCAGAACCTCTGGTTTCACTGCTTGTCTCATCTGGCACCTTCTGCTGTGGACCTTGCTGGTGTGCAGGGGAGACCTAACAGGGCGGGACCTGCTATAGGTTAGTCCAAACGGGGTCTGGCGAGTTTGGAACCGGGCCCAAACAATAAGTGACATCGGCCCACGGGTCAGGGAGGAGGTTCCATGAACCAATCCCATGGTTCATGGAGGAGTTTCTGTGACCAGGCCCACAGGTCAGGGAAGAGTTCTGTGACCCAGGCCCAAAGTTCAGGAAGGACCTTCCATTACCCAGGTACTCAGGTCCGGGAAGAGGTTCCGTGACCCAGGCCCATAGGTCAGGGGAGAGGTTCTGTGACCCAGGTCCTCAGGTCATGGAAGAGGTTCTGTGACCCAGGCCCACAGATCAGGGAAGAGTTCTGTGACCCAGGTACTCAGGTCCTGGAAGAGGTTCCGTGACCCAGGCCTACCGGTCAGGGAAGAGGTTCCGTGACCAAGGCCCACAGATCAGGGAAGAGGTTCCGTGACCCAGGCCCACAGGTCAGGGAAGAGTTTCCGTGCCCCAGGCCCACAGGTCAGGGAAGAGGTTCCGTGACCCAGGCCCACAGGTGCGTGAAGAAGTTCCGTGACCCAGGTCCACAGGTCCAGAAAGAGGCTCCTTCAGCTAGGCCAAGAGGTCAGGAAGAGGTTGCCTGACCTAGACCAAGAGGTCAGGGAAGCAATGCTCAGCCCCTGGTGCTGTGGTTTTCCAAAGGGGGGGGGTGAGGACAGTATGGAAATTAAGTCAATTAGCAAATGGAGTGTGGACAGGGTGGGCATTGCTTGCTGACTCCTCCTGGCTGTCTGAACCCAGAACCTAGGATTTCGCTGCTTGTCTCATCTGGTGCCTTCTGCTGAGGACCTTTCTGGTGTGCAGGGGAGACCGAGCAGCGCCGGACCTGCTGCAAGTTGGTCCAAACGTGGGCTGGCGAGTTTGGAACCGGGCCCAAACAATAGGTGACATCGGCCCACGGGTCAGGGAGGAGGTTTCATGACCCGGGCCCACAGGTCAGGAAGAGGTTCCGTGAACCAATCCCATGGGTCATGGAGGAAGTTCTGTGACCCACGCCTTCAGGTCCAGGAAGATGTTCTGTGACCCAGGCCCACAGTTCAGGGAGGAGCTTCCATTACCCAGGTCCTCAGGTCCGGGAAGAGGTTCTGTGACTGACGCCCACAGGTCAGGGAAGAGGTTCCGTGACCCCGGCCTTCAGGACCTGGAAGAGCTTCCGTGACCCCGGCCTACAGGTCAGGGAAGAGGTTCCGTGACCCAGGCCCACAGGTCAGGGAAGAATTTCTGTGACCCATGCCCACAGGTGCGTGAAGAAATTCCGTGATCCAGGTCCACAGTTCTGGGAAGAGGATCTGTCACCTTGGCCAAGAGCTCAGGAAGAGGTTGCCTGACCTAGGCAAAGAGGTCAGGGAAGCCATGCTCAGCCCCTGGGTGCTGTGGTTATCTAAGGGGGGGGGGGTGAGGACAGTTTGGAAATTGAGGCAATTAGCAAGTGGGGTGTGGACAGGGAGAGAATTACTTGCTGACTCCTCCTGGCTCTCTGAACCCAGAACCTCTGGTTTTGCTGCTTGTCTCATCTTGTGCCTTCTTTTCGGACCTTTCTGGTGTGCAGGGGAGACCGAGCAGGGCAGGACCTGCTGCAGGTTGGTCCAAACGGGTGCTGGCGAGTTTGGAAACGGGCCCAAACAATAAGTGACATCGGCCCATGGGTCAGGGAGGAGGTTTCATGACCCAGGTCAACAGGTCAGGGAGGAGGTTCTGTGAACCAATTCCATGGGTCATGGAGGAGCTTCCGTGACCCAGGCCCACAGGTCAGGGAAGAGGTTCCGTGACCCAGATCCTCAGGTCCTGGAAGAAGTCTGTGACCCTTGCCCACAGGTCAGGGAAGAGGTTCTGTGACCCAGGTCCACAGGTCCAGAAAGAGGATCCGTCACCTTGGCCAAGAGATCAGGAAGAGGTTGCCTGACCTAGGCCAAGAGGTCAGGGAAGCCATGCTCAGCCCTTGGGTGCTGTGGTTTTCCTAGGGGTGGTGAGGACAGTATGGAAATTAAGTGAATTAGCATATGGGGTCTGGACAGGGAGGGAATTGTTTGCTGACTCCTCCTGGCTCTCTGAACCCAGAACCTAGGGTTTCACAGCTTATCTCATCTGGCGCCTTCTGCTGCGGACCTTTCTGGTGTGCAGGGGAGACCGAGCAGGGCCGGACCGACTTCAACCTGGTCCAAACGGGTTCAGAACCTACCCGAACAATAAACAGTTCCCAGAGGGGAAAATAGAGAAAAGCAAAGACAGTTGGGGGCTGAACTAACAGAGTTTTTTGGAAGCAAAGGTTAATTAATTACCCATTCAAAAATCGAATTCTGGCTCCCAGACCTCTGGGTAGAACTGCTGATAGTCTTCAACAAAGACTCAGTATTAACAACTCTGCAGAGCAGGTCAGACTTTAGAGAAGCTGAAGCTCCTCTGAGGCCACAAGGAAAAGACAGAATCAAACATTAAACCGGGAGAACGGTCCAAACCAGACCTTTTTCTATGTAAGCTGTTTAAAGGTAGTATTTGTTTTTACAACAAAAGCACAAACCCTACCCCTAACCCTAACCCTATTTGGGCCTGATTAAAACTAACTTTTAGCCAACAATTTTAACCTGCCACTAGAAGCTACAGAAAGAAATGTTTTTCTGTTGTGCAGATGTCCAGCCAGCCGGACTCTGATGGCGAGGTGACCAGTTGTCACCAGCAAGGAGGAAAGGAGAAGAGAAAAATCAATCAATCGATCAATCTTAGAGTTGTGGGAGAAGCATAAAGCATAAAGACATTTACACACATAGGACAATAATGAAATTGTGGAATTGGACCTGAGTCTCTGTTCCTCTGGAGGTAAGTTTAACTGTGGGGCGTGTCTTCGGGTTTAACTTGGGAAGGGGACTAGACGCGGTCTGAACTTTCCCAGTCGCTCCTCACCAGGATGCTGACTGACAAGTCTCGTAGCTTGTTGAGCTGGCGGCTTGTCTTTTCAGACCGTCAGGTAATAAGTTTGGTATCTTGTTGAATTGGCAAACGGATCGGTAGCGTGCTGAATTGACAACAAGTTCAGTGACTTGTTAGGGTGGTAGCTTGTCTTTTCAGAGAGTCACTTAGCAAGTTTGGTTCTCTGGCTTGTCAGTTTTGCTGGCCTTAGCGCGGTTGTTTCTGCATGCGTTTGACACCTAAGATTTCATCTGATTGGCTGCGCTGCATATCAATTAAGTGACTGGATTGATGATAGGCATACATCTATTTTTTAATGCCATGTGATCTAACCACACTACGATTATGATTGACTTGTGGATCGCACCCCTGATGTAGAGCAATCAAACCCTATTGCCTCCCCCACCCCAGATGGTGCCCACTGCTGCTGATAAGGACAGTTGATTGTTCTCCTGAAGGAGAGCCCCCCAAAACAAGGTCAATCCAACTCAATGATGATCTTGCTTCCTCTTTTTACTCTGTGTACACGCTTAGCTTGCCCCCTCTGGATGTACAGGTGCCTAAGGTACAACCCCTTCCTGTTGTGATGCAATTAGGGGGATTGCATGTCCCCTAAGTGTATATAAGCTTAGACTAGAAATAATTTCCCTCTGTGCAGACCTGGCTGCCGAGATCATGGCCGTCCGGGAGGTAAGCAATTGCATGCTTTATCTTGTCTGATGTCTCTTTAATTTTACCCCTCAATTACACAACTCCATGTGAACCCATTTGCTGGTGGAGGCTGGTACCCCAAAAGGACTGAGAAGGGGGCGGGGGTGGAAGAGAGGTGAGCCATAGAAGAAGGCCAAGGACGGAGTCCCCAGGTGGGAACAGAGCTGGCAGGAGCTGTTGGCGTCGGCAGAGTTTCATTCAACAAGTTACTTCTGAGTTTGTTCATTTCCAAAAGACTTTGACCATAAACTGCCTCTGTTCCAGGTGCCCATGTGGAAATCCTGGAAGGAAACGGTGGCTGCCACCCTCCTTTTCAGATGTGGTTGAGGGAGGACTGATCCTTGGACAGCCTGGAGCCAGGGAGGGCCGCGTCATCACAGGGGTCTTCTTCGGAGGGAGCCAGACGATCTAGCTCCGAAGTGGAGCTGGTGAGGACAACTCCGAGGTTGGAACAGTGTCCCTCCCGACGGAGGGCCCACCTGCACGCCGAGGCGGGCCTCCTCTCAACCAGGGCAGGAAGGACGTGGATTCTCCAGGTGGGGGCCTGTGAGGTACCATGAAGTCCATTCCAGACTCATGGCATCTCTGAGATTGAACTGCCTGGTCAGGAGCGGAATGCCAGCCCTTTCTCCGTGGTACTGCCAGGTGGGTTTCAACTGCAGGCCTGTGGGTTGACAGCCGTGTCCTTCAACTCTCCCGGACAGCCTCCGTATGGAAGGCAAGCTTGCTGACCCCTTGGCCCCTGTGTTCCCCACCAGTGGAAGTCTCACTGGGGGGCAGCTTGTTGGAGCCACAGCGGGGAGGTTGCACCTCCAGGGAGGGTTAGTCTTCAGACCATTCAGGTCCTAAGAGAGGACCCTACAGAAATGCAGGGGCAGGTGCCCAGGGCCCAGGAGGAACCTCCCTGCAGATCTCAGCAGATGGCCTGGACGCTTTGGAATGCTTTCCACTGGAAGCTGAAATTTGGGTTCAGGCCACTTTCTGGCCTCAGTACAACCATCAACCCCAGCACCCTCCTGCCAACCCCGCACCCCCAAGTGTGTGTGTGCATGTGCATGCATGCTTTGGAGTGACAGTAAGTGGAAATGTGTTCACAGTCTGAAAGCCTGCAGGAGAATGGCCAAGTCTCGGTTTTGGACAGAAGGCAGCGGTGTCCCAGCCCCTGCAGCATCGGGTGCGTGCCTGCCAACTGGCCCCCACTTGCTCTACATCTTCCAGGGGGAGCCTGGCTGAAGTTGGAGGGAGAAGCCTTTTAACCCCCCAAGCTGAAGGAGTACTACAGGAATATGGGGCGAGGGGCCTCCCAATCTTAGCCCACCACGAGTACAGACCACGACCTTCTTCCTAGCTCCACCTCTTCCTGCCATTCAAACCTCAATGGGCAGAGGCTGCAGTGTACTCACCTCCTAGTGACGTGGAGCTCGGGTGGAACAGTGGTTTCATGTAAGACTGCGAACCTCAAGGTCACCAGTTTGAAACTATCAGCTTCTCTTCAGGAGAAAGCGGAGGCTTTCTATTCCTAAAGAGTTATCAATTCAGACACGCACAGAGGCAGTTCTGCTCTGTCCTGTAGGTTCTCTATGAGTCAACATCTACTCCATGGCAGTGAGCAGAGTCATAGTACCTAGTAACCACAGGTAGTTAGTTCCCTGGCCATGGGCTCACTAGCTCCCAGGTGTCCCCAGGTCCCGCACCAGAGGACCCATCACTCTGGGGACAAAGCCACTCACCGAGTCTCACTGGTGACCAGAACAGTATGACATCCAGGTTCCTGCAGTGTCCAGCAGGGATGCCAGAGCTGTGTGGCCCGGGTGCAGGCTGGGGGACCCTCTTGGCAGCTGTTCAAGAATCACGGGGCAGGTAGGGAGGATGCAGCCAGGGCCTTTCCCAGCCCTCCCGTACCCCAGTTCCACCTGCCAGAACCCATACTCACCCACATCCCAGTTCCTGAAGCACCCAACCCCTCCCCGATGGGCACTTCAATTCAACTCACCATACCATACTCACTCACGCCAGTCCAAGTCACCTGCCCTGCCCCAGCCACACTTAACCCTATTCTCACACCATACCTACCCACACCAGCCGACCCCATCAGCCTGCACCCCTCTTCCTTTCTTCTACTCCCCAGTTCCATGTCTCAACAGCCTCGAGTTCCAAAAGAAGGAATCCTGTCTGTGGAAACCCACAGCTAGAAGCAGGACTTCCCACCCCACCTGGATGCTACCCATAGGAGTCACCCCCAAGCTTTGACCCCACAGGTATGTGAGAACCCAGAGGGGAGGGATCAGCCTTCCGGTCAATTTCCCCCCAATAGAGAAGGTTTTGGAGGATCCACAAGAGGCCAAGCAGCAAGTAAGAGTCCAACTACTGATCGGCCAGTTTCTTCCATTTTATTTTCTGTCAAATTAATTGAAAAATGAAGTTGATTCTTAAAGACAGACATCAAACCTTCAGTGAGTAGGAGATGCCAGAAGTTTCTGGAATGGAGGAGCCATTGTGATCTCCACTGCACTGGCCCTTCAACTTGTGCCGGAGGGTTTGAGGCCTTAATTAAGCCCTGGGGGAGGGTTGTGGGGAGATGTGGGGCCCGGGGGGCTTCTGGGATCTCATTAGGAAAAAGAGCACATGACTGAATGAAAGTGAGGGCCATTTCTGTGTGCCTGTGGAAAATGGGGCCCAGAACTCCCCCTCTGACCCAGCAGCTGCATGCCCAGAGCATCCCTGAGGCTGTCCTGGGGAGGCCGTGGACTCTGTGGCTATGGAGCAGCTCAGGACACCTAACTGGCATGGACAGAAGAGCCCATCCAGCACCAAGCGGAGATTTTGTGGTACTGAAAAGAGAAATTCAACACCGCAGTTTGGATTGGCATATTTTTGAGTGTGCATCTTTGTGGTAAGCATTCATCACACTGGCTTGTGCTGGGTCTTTTGTCTTGTTTGTTTGTGTCTTTTACATACATGAGTCCTCTGGCCTTTGGATAAGGGCAGGAGTCCTGGTGGCATAAAGGTTACGCTGTGGGCTGCTAGCATCAAGGCCAGCGGTTTGAAACCACCAGTAAATCCAAGAGAGAAAGATGGGGTTTTCTGCTCCGATACAGATTTACAGCCTCAGAACCCCCAAAGACCAGTAGTACTTCCCAGTAGGGTAAGAGAGCCCAGGTAATGTAGTGGTTCCTTGTGGGCCTACTGATTTCAGGGTCAGAAGCTCGAAACCACCAGATGCTCTGTGGGAGAAAGACAAGACTCTACTATAAAGGCTTACAGCCTCAGAAATGCATTGGGAGCAATTCTATCAGTTGGGATCAACCGATGGGCAGTGGGTTTTGTCTGAGTTACATTGTTTTGTTTATAAGGAGCCCTGGTGGGGGGGGGCTTTTGGATTATGGCTGGACTGCTAACGGAAACCTGCCCCCAGCTGCTCCTCCGGAGAAAGACACTGTCTCCTCCCATAAAGATGTCCATCGCAGAAACTGTGTAGGGTCACTGAGCTGGAATCAACCTGGGGGCTGTGAGTTGGGGGTTTAAACTTTGGTTAGAGTCTTTCCCCTAAAACACGGAATTTGCAATCTCTGCAAATGATGAGCTGGGTTCGCCTGCCCAAGGGCAAAGTCAACTTTTTTCCTCTTTCCTACGACAACAACAACAACAAAAAACACAGCTGAGAAAATAGTTTCAAGCTGCCAAGGGGGGGGTGGGAAAGGGTGGGCAAAAATGAGTTTTCAAATCCCCAGATATACTCCTTTCTTTTCAAACAAGGTAAGGAAACGTAATTGACTAGGAAGGCAGCCTTGCAAGAAGAGAAGTCTCTCTCCTCACTGTGTGCACTTGCAGACAGATGGCTGGCTGGACAGAAGATAGGGTGAGCGGATGCAGATTCAGCTATGAGGCACAGAATAGCCCACCCAGCCCTTGCTGTGGCAGAGGCCACTGTCCGTTGCCGGCTGGCTGGTGTCACTTTTAGCGGGCCCTCATGTCTGCAGGGTGTTTGCGCCCACCCCCCATACTCCCTGCAGCGAGCGGCACTGAGGGCTACCTGTTTGTTATCAATCCCAGCATCCTGCCCTTCTTTAGAAATCTGTGCAAGATGAGGATGGAGGGAAGTCGGCTCAGACATGAAAGTGGTCTTTCTTGATTAATAACTTAGCATAACCCTCAAATAACGGGGTCCTTAGAAGCACGGAGTTAAGGAAGGAATGGTGAGAGAGAAGACAAATCCTGAAGGCTCCATCTAAACCCACAGGTGAACCTTCAGAGGGTCTCCGTATGAAGGGAGACAAGGCGTTATTCGCGAGTGATGAGCTTCCAAAGCCAGCCCGGCACCCTGACGGCACTGTGAACAGCCCAGGCAAGGAATGAGAGCAAAACAGACTCAAACCACAAATGGAAAACCTGACCGCTCTGATTGTTGGCAGAATGAAGGTACGCTGTAAGCAAAACCCCGTTGATGGGCACGGCAGGCACATCACTGCATCACCCACACCTTCCCACAAGGGCCACGGGGTCTCAGCTCTCTCTCCCTGAACAGGTTGTTATTCCCGCAGGATACAGGGGCAGGTCCATGGGAGAATTCTCACCTCTGATGGCACGGTGAGTTACACAATGCACTACGACCACAGGGCCAACAGTCCTGTATCATAATCCAATACCTCTGAATAACCCACTGCCCCTGAAAGACCACACTATTGTCAAAACCAGCGTTCCCTGAGAGACCCGACAGTACTGTCTTAGCCCACTGTCCCTGAGAGACCCGACAGTATTGGAATAACCCATGGTGCCGGATAGAACTAGCAGAACTGCACCATAACTCACTTAACCTGATAGACCAACACACTGCCACAACCCACTGTCCCGGGTAGAGCCATCAGGACTGTCATAAACCAAGTGTCCATAGTAGACTCACCAGTACTGCATCATAACCCACTGCCCCTGATAGTCCAACAATACTGGGCTATAGACTGCTGCCGTGACGGACCCAGCACTACTGTGCCATGACCCAATGTTCAGGATAAATGAAGAGTACTGTGTCATAACAATCTGACTGTGCTAGAGCCAATGGTACTGTCATCACCCAAGGACCTGATAGAGAAACAGTACGGTGTCATAGCCATCTCTCCGTGATAGACCTAAGTTCTGTAAAACCCCATGTACACGCCAGAGTCAATGTTACTGTCATAACCCGCTGTAACTCATAGACAATGAGTTCTGTTTCATAGTCCACTGTCCCTGATAGACGTAATAGTCCTGTGCTAGCCCAATGTCCCTACTAGACCCACCGGACCTGCCCTCATCTAATGCATCCAATTGACACAACAGTACTGTGTCCTAGCCCACTGTCCCTGATAGACCTAATAATCTTGTCCTAGCCCAATGATCCTGCTCTGCCCACCAGACCTGCTTTAAGTTAACCACTCTGATAAAACCAGGAGTACTGTGTCCCGGTCCTCTCTCCCTGATAAACCTAAGAGTCCTGTCCTAGCCCAATGTCCCTGCTATACTCAGCAGACCTGCCCTCACATAATGCATCTGATATACCCAACAGTACTGTATCCTAGGCCACTGTTCCTGATAGACCTAATAGTCCTGTCTTGCCATGTCACTGCTACACCCACCAGACCTGGCCTAAGCTAACACTTCTGATAGACCCAACAATACCATGTTCTTGTCCACTGTTCCCGATAGACGTAATAGTCTTGTCCTAGACCAATGTCCCTACTAGGCCCAGCATTCCTGCCCTAAAGCAATGTCACTGATTCACCCAACAGCACTATTTCATAGCCCACACTCCCTGATAGGGCCAATAGTATTGTGTTATAGCTCAATGCCCCTGATTGACCTAATAGTCCTATCCTAGCCCAATGTCCGTGTTATACCGACCAGACCTGCCTCAAGTTAAGGCCCCTATAGACCCAACATTACTTTGTTCAAGTCCACTGTCCCTGATAGACTCAATAGACTGTCCTAGCCCAATGTCCCTCCTAGACCCACCAGACCTGTCCTAACCTAATTCATGTAATAGACCCAACAGTACTGTCCTAGCCCTCTCTCCTTGATATACGTAATAGCCCTGTCTTAGCTCAATGTGCTGCTATACCTACGAGACCTGCCCTAAGCTAACGCCTTTATACACCCAACAGTTCTGTGTTCTAGTCCTCTGTCACTGAAGACCTAATTGTCCTATCCTAGCCCAGTGTCCCTGCTAGACCCACCAGACATGTCCTCACCTAATGATCTGATAGACCCAATTGTACTGTGTCCTAGCCCACTGTCCTTGATTGACCTAATAGTCCTATCCTAGCCCAATGTCCCTGCTCTGCCCACCAGACCTGCCCAAAACTAAGGCCCTTATAGACGCAACACTACCGTGTTCTAGTCCACTGTCCCTGATAGACTTAATAGCCTGTCCAAGCCCAGTGTCTCTACTAGACACAATAGACCTGCCGTCACCTAATGCATCTGATAGACACAACGGTTCTGTGTCCTAGCCAACTGTCCCTGATTGACGTAATAGTCCTATCCTAGGCCAATGTCCCTGCTCTGCCCACCAGACCTGCCATAAAATACGGCCCTTACAAACCCAACACTACTGTGTTCAAGTCCACTGTCCCTGATAGACTTAATAGCCTGTCTAAGCCCAATTTCCCTCCTAGACTGACCAGACCTGTCCTCACCTATCCATCTGATATACCCAACAGACCTGTGTCCTATGTCACTGTCCCTGATAGACCTAATAGTCCTATCCTAGCCCAATGTCCTTGCTCTGCCCAGCAGACCTGCCCCAAACTAAGGCCCTTATAGATGCAACACTACTGTGTTCAAGTCCACTGTCCCTGATAGATTTAATAGTCTGTCCAAGCACAATGTCCCTCCTAGACCCACCAGACCTGTCCTAATCTACTGCATCTGATAGACCCAAAAGAACTGTCCTAGCCCTCTGTCCTTGATATATGTAATAGTCCTATCCTAGCACAATGTCCCTGCTATACCTACCAGACCTGCCCTAAGCTAACGCCTTTATAGACCCAACATTACTGTGTTCTAGTCCTCTGTCACTTAAAGACCTATTTGTCCTGTCCTAGCCCAGTGTCCCTGCTAGAACCACCAGACCTGTCCTCACCTAATGCATCTGATAGACACAACGGTACTGTGTCCTAGCCCACTGTCCCTGATTGACCTAATAGTCCTATCCTAGCCCAATGTCCCTGCTCTGCCCACCAGACCTGCCCAAAACTAAGGCCCTTAGAGACACAACACTACTGTGTTCAAGTCCACTGTCGCTGATAGACCTAACAGTCCTATCCGAGCCCAATATCTGTGCTGTGCCCACCAGAACTGCCCTAAGCTAAGGCCCTTATAGACCCAACACTACTGTGTTCTAATGCACTGTCCCTGATAGACTTAATACCCTGTCCTAGACCAATGTCCCTCCTAGACCCACCAGACCTGTCCTAACCTATGCATCTGAAAGACTCAACAGAACTGTACTAGCCCTCGAACCCTGATATATGTAATAGTCTTGTCTTTGCCCAATGTCCCTGCTATACCTACCAGACCTGCACTAAGCTAATGCCTCTATAAACCCAACAGTACTTTGTTCTAGTCCTCTGTCACTGAAAGAACTAATTGTCCTGTTCCAGCCCAGTGTCCCTGCTAGACACACCATACCTGTCCTCACTTAATGCATCTGATAGACCCAACCTTAATGTGTCCAAGGCCACTGTCCCTAGGTGACCTAATAGACCTATCCTAGCACAATGTCCGTGCTCTGCCCACCAGACCTGCCCTGAAATAAGGCTCTTATTCACCAAACACTACCGTGTTCTAGTCCACTGTCCCTGATAGACTTAATAGCCTTTCCTAGCCAAGAGTTACTGGCAGACCAGCCAGACCTGACATACTTAATTCATCTGATATACCCAACGGTACTCTGAACTAGCCCTCTATCCCTGATATATGTAATAGTCCTGTCTTCAACCAATGTCCCTGCTATACCTACCAGGCCTG
This sequence comes from Tenrec ecaudatus, assembly GCF_050624435.1. NCBI lineage: Eukaryota > Metazoa > Chordata > Mammalia > Afrosoricida > Tenrecidae > Tenrec > Tenrec ecaudatus. The sequence goes on along the minus strand of NC_134544.1, from coordinate 4,379,034 downwards.
CCCGAAGCTAACGCCTTTATAGCCCTAACATAACTGTGTTCTAGTCCTCTGTCACTGAAAGACCTAATTGTCCTGTCCTGGCCCAGTGTCCCTTCTATACCCACCAGCCCGGTCCTCACCTAATGCATCTATAGACACAACGGTACTGTGTCCTAGCCCACTGTCCCTGATTGACCTAAGAGTCCTATCTTAGCCCAATGTCCCTGCTCTGCCCAGCAGACCTGCCCTAAATGAAGGCCCTTATAGACCCAACACTACCGTGTTCTAGTCCACTGTCCCTGATAAACTTAATAGCCTGTCCTAACCCAGTGTCACTGGCAGACCATCCAGACCGGCCACACCTAATGCATCTGATAGACCGAACGGTACTGTGGCCTAGCCCACTGACCCTGATAGACCTAATAGTCCTATCCTAGCACAAAGTCCCTTCTGGACCACCAGACCTGCCCTAAGCTAAGGCCCTCATAGACCCAACATTATCATGTTCTTGTCCTCTGTCCCTGATAGGCATAATAGCCTGTCCTACTCGAATGTCCCTGCTAGACCCACCACATCTGTCCTCACCTAATGCATCTGATAGACACAACTGTTTTGTGTCCTAGCCAACTGTCCCTGATTGACCTAATAGTCCTATCCTAGCCCAATGTCCCTGCCCTGCCCACCAGACCTGCCCAAAACTAAGGCCCTTATAGACGCAACACTACTGTGTTCAAGTCCACTGTCCCTGATAGACTTATTAGCCTGTTCCAACACTATGTCCATGCTAGGCTCACCAGACCTGTCCTGAACCATGCATCTGATAGACACAACAGAACTGTCTTAGCCCTTTATGCCTGATATACGAATAGTCCTGTCCCCGCCCAATGTCCCTGCTCTACCTACCAGAACTGCACTAATTTAACACCTTTATAGACCCAACAGTTCTGTGTTCTAGTCCTCTGTCACTGAAAGACGTAATTGTCCTGTCCTAACCCATTGTCCCTGCTGGATCCAAGAGACATGTCCTCACCTCATGCTTCTGATGGACCCAAAGGTACTCTGCCCTAGCCCACTGTCCCTGAATGACCTAATAGTCCTATCCCAGCCAAATGTCCCTGCTCTGCCCAGCAGATCTGCCCTAAAATAAGGACCTTATAGACCCAACACTACTGTGTTCAATTTCACTGTCCCTGATAGACTTAATAGCCTGTCATAGCCCAATGTCCATGCTAGACCCACTAGACCTGTCCGCCCATAATGCATCTGATATATACAACGGTACTGTATCCTAGCCCACTGTCCGTGATTGACCTAATAATCCTATCCGAGCCCAATTTTCATGCTCTGCCAACAAGACCAGCTCTAAGCAAAGGCCCTGATAGACCCAACACTACCGTGTTCTAGTCCTCTGTCCCTGATAGACTTAATAGCCTTTCCTAGCCTAGTTTCACTGGCAGACTAGCAAGACCTACCACACCTAATGCATCTGATAAACCCAACGGTACTGTGTCCTAGCCCAATGTCCCTGCTCTTCCCACCAGACCTGCCCTAAGCTAAGGTCCTTATAGACCCAACACTACCATGTTCTTGTCCTCTGTCCCAGATAGGCTCAATAGCCTGTCCTAACCGAATGTCCTTGTTAGACCCACCACATCTTTCCTCACCTAATGCATCAGATAGACACAACGGTTCTGTGTCCTAGCCAACTGTCCCTAAATGACCTAATAGTCCTATCCTAGCCCAATGTCCCTGCTCTGCCCACCAGACCTGCCCAAAACTAAGGCTATTATAGATGCAACACTACTGTGTTCAAGTCCACTGTCCCTGATAGACTTAATAGCCTGTTCCAGCACTATGTCCATGCTAGACTCACCAGACCTGTCCCCAACTATGCATCTGATAGGCTCAACAGAACTGTCGTAGCCCTCTATCCATGATATACGAATAGTCCTGTCCCCGCCCAATGTCCCTGCTCTACCTACCAGAACTGCACTAATTTAACGCCTTTATAAACCCAAGAGTTCTGAGTTCTAGTCCTCTGTCACTGAAAGACGTAATTGTCCTGTCCCAACCCATTGTCCCTGCTGGATCCAAGAGACATGTCCTCACCTAATGCATCTGATGGACCCAACGGTACTATGTCCTAGCGCACTGTCCCTGATTGACCTAATTGTCCTATCCTAGCCCAATGTCCCTGCACCGCCCAGCAGATCTGCACTATATTAAGGCTCTTATAGACCCAACCCTACCGTGTTCAATTTCACTGTCCCTGATAGACTTAATAGCCTGTCCTAGCTCAATGTCCCTGCTAGACCCACCAGACGTGTCCTCCCCTAATGCATCTGATAGACACAACGGTACTGTTTTCTAGCTCACTGTCCCTGATTGACCTAATAGTCCTGTCCGAGCCTAATTTCCATGCTCTGCCCACCAGACCTCCCCTAAAATAAGGCCCTTATAGACCCAACCCACCTTGTTCTAGTCCACTGTCCCTGATAAACTTAATAGCCTGTCCTAACCCAGTGTCACTGGCAGACCACCCAGACCTGCCACACCTAATGCATCTGATAGACCCAACAGTACTGTGGCCTAGCCCACTGTCCCTGATAGACCTAATAGTCCTACCCTAGCACAATGTCCCTTCTGGACCACCAGATCTGCCCTAAGCAAAGGCCCTTATAGACCCAACATTACCATGTTCTTGTCCTCTGTCCCTGATAGGCTTTATAGCCTGTCCTACCCGAATGTCCCTGCTGGACCCACCACTTCTGTCCTCACCTAATGCATCAGATAGACACAACGGTTCTGTGTCCTAGCCCACTGCCCTGATTGACCTAATAGTCCTATCCTAGCCGAATGTCCCTGCTCTGCCCACCAGACCTGTCCAAAACTAAGGCTCTTATAGACGCAACACTACTGTGTTCAAGTCCACTGTCCCTGATATACATAATAGCCTGTTTCAGCACTATGTCCATGCTAGACTCACCAGACCTGTCCTCAACTATGCAACTGATAGACACAACAGAACTGTCCTAGCCCTCTATCTCTGATATACGAATAGTCCTGTCCCCGCCCATTGTCCCTACTGTACCTACAAGAACTGCACTAATTTAACGCCTTTATAGACCCAACATTTCTGTGTTCTAGTCCTCTGTCACTGAAAGACGTGATTGTCCTGTCCTAAACCAGTGTCCCTGCTGGATCCAAGAGACATGTCCTCTCCTAATGCATCTGATGGACCCAACGGTACTCGGTCCTAGCCCACTGTCCCTGGTTGACCTAATAGTCTTATCCGAGCCCAATATCACTGCTCTGCCCAGCAGATCTGCCCTAAATTAAGGACCTTATAGACCCAACCCTACCGTGTTCAATTTCACTGTCCCTGATAGACTTAATAGCCTGTCCTAGCTCAATGACCCTGCTATACCCACCAGACCTGTCCTTCAACAATGCATCTGATAGACACAACGGTACTGTGTCCTAGCCCACTGTCCCTGATTGAACTAATAGTCCTATCCGAGCCCAATTTCCATGCTCTGCCCAGCAGACCTGCCCTAAATTAAGGACCTTATAGACCCAACACTACCGTGTTCTAGTCCACTGTCCCTGATAAACTTAATAGCCTGTCCTAACCCAGTGTCTCTGGCAGACCAGCCAGACCTGCCACACCTAATGCATCTGAAAGACCCAACTGTACTGTGGCCTAGCCTACTGTCCCTGATAGACCTAAAAGTCCTACCCAAGCACAATGTCCCTTCTGGGCCACCAGATCTGCCCTAAGCTAAGGCCCTTATAGACCCAACATTACCATGTTCTTGTCCTCTGTCCCTGATAGGCTTAATAGCCTGTCCTACCCGAATGTCCCTGCTGAACCTACCACATCTGTCCTCACCTAATGCATCAGCTAGACACAACGGTTCTGGGTCCTAGCCCACTGCCCTGATTGACCTAATAGTCCTATCATAGCCGAATGTCCCTGCTCTGTCCACCAGACCTACCCAAAACTAAGGCTCTTATAGACGCAACATTACTGTGTTCAAGTCCACAGTCCCTGAAAGACTTAATAGCCTGTTCCCACACTATGTCCATGCTAGACTCACCAGACCTGTCCTCAACTCTGCATCTGATAGGCTCAACAGAATTTTCCTAGCCCTCTATCCCTGATATACGAATAGTCCTGTCCCCGCCAAATGTCCCTGCTATACCTACCAGAACTGCACTAATTTAATGCCTTTATAGACCCAACAGTTCTGTGTTCTAGTCCTCTGTCACTGAAACACGTAATTGTCCTGTCCTAACCCATTGTCCCTGCTGGATCCAAGAGACATGTCCTCATCTAATGCATCTGATGGACCCAAAGGTACTCTGTCCTAGCCCACTGTCCCTCATTGACTTAATAGTCCTATCCTAGCCCAATGTCCCTGCACTGCCCAGCAGATCTGCCCTAAATTAAGGACCTTATAAATCCAACACAACCGTGTTCAATTTCACTGTCCCTGATAGACTTAATAGCCTGTCCTAGCTCAATGTCCCTGCTAGACCCACCAGACCTGTCCTCCCGTAATGCATCTGATAGACACTACGGTACTGTGTCCTAGCCCACTGCCCTTATTGACCTAACAGTCCTATACTAGATGAATGTACCTGCTCTGCCCACCAGACCTGCCCAAAACTAAGGCTCTTATAGACGCAACACTACTGTGTTCAAGTCCACTGTCCCTGATAGACTAAATAGCCTGTTCCAGCACTATGTCCATGCTAGACTCACTAGACCTGTTCTCAACTCTGCATCTGATAGGCCCAACAGAACTGTCCTAGCCTTCTATCCCTGATAAACGAATAGTCCTGTCCCCGCCCAATGTCCCTGCTGTACCTACCAAACTGCACTAATTTAACGCCTTTATAGACCCAACAGTTCTGTGTTCTAGTCCTCTGTCACTGAAAGACGTAATTGTCCTGTCCTAACCCAGTGTCCCTTCTGGATCCAAGAGGTATGTCCTCACCTAATGCATCTGATGGACCCAATGGTACTCTGTCCTAGCCCACTCTCCCTGATTGACCTAATAGTCCTATCCTAGCCCAATGTCCCTTCTAGACCCCCAGACTGCCCTAAGCTAAGGCCCTTATAGACCCAACATTACCATGTTCTTGTCCTCTGTCCCTGATAGGCTTAATAGCCTGTCCTACCCGAATGTCACTGCTTGAACCACCACATCTGTCCTCACCTACTGCATCTGATAGACACAACGGTTATGTGTCCTAGCCAACTGTCCCTGATTGACCTAATAGTCCTATCCGACCCAATGTCCCTGCACTGCCCACCAGTCCTGCCCAAAACTAAGGCCCTTATAGATGCAACACTACTGTGTTCAAGTCCACTGTCCCTGATAGACTTATTAGCCTGTTCAAGCACTATGTCCATGCTAGACTCACCAGACCTGTCCTCAACTCTGCACCTGATAGGCCCAACAGAACTGTCCTAGCCCTCTATCCCTGATATATGAATAGTCCTGTCCCCGCCCAATGTCCCTGCTGTACCTACCAGAACTGCACTAATTTAACACCTTTATAGACCCAACCGTTCTGTGTTCTAGTCCTCTGTCACTGAAAGACATAATTGTCCTTTCCTAACCCATTGTCCCTACTGGATCCAAGAGACATGTCCTGACCTAATGCATATGATGGACCCAACGGTACTCTGTCCTAGCACACTGTCCCTGATTGACCTAATAGTCCTATCCTAGTCCAAAGTCCCTGCACTGCGCAGCAGTTCTGCCCTAAATTAAGGCCCTTATAGACCCAAAACTACCGTGTTCAATTTCACTGTCCCTGATAGACTTAATAGCCTGTCCTGGCTCAATGTCCCTGCTAGACCCACCAGACCTGTCCTCCCCTAATGCATATGATAGATACAACGTTACTGTGTCCTAGCCCACTGTCCGTGATTGACCTAATAGTCCTGTCCATGCCGAATTCCCATGCTCTGCCAAACAGACCGGCTCTAAGATAAGGCCCTGATAGACCCAACACTACCATGTTCTCTTCCACTGTCCCTGATAGGCTTAATAGCCTTTCCTAGCCTAGTGTCACTGGCAAACCAGCCAGACCTACCACACCTAATGCATCTGATAGACCAAACGGTACTGTGTCCATCCCAATGTCCCTGCTCTGCCCACCAGACCTGCCCTAAGCTAAGGCCCTTATAGACCCAACACTACCATGTTCTTGTCCTCTGTCCCTGATAGGCTTAATAGCCTGTCCTACCCGAATGTCCCTGCTAGACCCACCACATCTGTCCTCACCTAATGCATCAGATAGACAATCGGTTCTGTGTCCTAGCCAACTGACCCTAAATGACCTAATAGTCCTATCCTAGCCGAAGGTCCCTGCTCTGCCCACCAGACCTGCCCAAAACTAAGGCCCTTATAGACGCAACACTACTGTGTTCAAGTCCACTGTCCCTGATAGACTTATTAGCCTGTTCAAGCACTATGTCCATGCTAGACTCACCAGACCTGTCCTCAACTCTGCACCTGATAGGCCCAACAGAACTGTCCTAGCCCTCTATCCCTGATATACGAATAGTCCTGTCCCCGCCCAATGTCCCTGCTGTACCTACCAGAACTGCACTAATTTAACACCTTTATAGACCCAACCGTTCTGTGTTCTAGTCCTCTGTCACTGAAAGACATAATTGTCCTTTCCTAACCCATTGTCCCTACTGGATCCAAGAGACATGTCCTGACCTAATGCATCTGATGGACCCAACGGTACTCTGTCCTAGCACACTGTCCCTGATTGACCTAATAGTCCTATCCTAGTCCAAAGTCCCTGCACTGCGCAGCAGTTCTGCCCTAAATTAAGGCCCTTATAGACCCAAAACTACCGTGTTCAATTTCACTGTCCCTGATAGACTTAATAGCCTGTCCTGGCTCAATGTCCCTGCTAGACCCACCAGACCTGTCCTCCCCTAATGCATATGATAGATACAACGTTACTGTGTCCTAGCCCACTGTCCGTGATTGACCTAATAGTCCTGTTGATGCCGAATTCCCATGCTCTGCCAAACAGACCGGCTCTAAGATAAGGCCCTGATAGACCCAACACTACCATGTTCTCTTCCACTGTCCCTGATAGGCTTAATAGCCTTTCCTAGCCTAGTGTCACTGGCAAACCAGCCAGACCTACCACACCTAATGCATCTGATAGACCAAACGGTACTGTGTCCATCCCAATGTCCCTGCTCTGCCCACCAGACCTACCCTAAGCTAAGGCCCTTATAGACCCAACACTACCATGTTCTTGTCCTCTGTCCCTGATAGGCTTAATAGCCTGTCCTACCCGAATGTCCCTGCTAGACCCACCACATCTGTCCTCACCTAATGCATCAGATAGACAATCGGTTCTGTGTCCTAGCCAACTGACCCTAAATGACCTAATAGTCCTATCCTAGCCGAAGGTCCCTGCTCTGCCCACCAGACCTGCCCAAAACTAAGGCCCTTATAGACGCAACACTACTGTGTTCAAGTCCACTGTCCCTGATAGACTTAATAGCCTGTTCCAGCACTATGTCCATGCTAGACTCACCAGACCTGTCCTCAACTCTGCATCTGATAAGCCCAACAGAACTGTCCTAGCCCTCTATCCCTGATATGCGAATAGTCCTGGCTCCGCCTAATGTCCCTGCTGTACCTACCAGAACTGCACTAATTTAACGCCTTTATAGACCCAACAGTTCTGTGTTCTAGTCCTCTGTCACTGAAAGACGTAATTGTCCTGTCCTAACCCATTGTCCCTGCTGGATCCAAGAGACATGTCCTCACCTAATGCATCTGATGGACCCAACGGTACTCAGTCTTAGCCGCTGTCCCTGATTGACCTAATAGTCCTATCCTAGCCCAATGTCCCTGCACTGTGCAGTAGATCTGCCCTAAATTAAGGCCCTTATAGACCCAACACTACCGTGTTCAATTTCACTGTCCCTGATAGACTTAATAGTCTGTCCTAGCCCAATTTCCCTGCTAGACCCACCAGACCTGTCCTACCCTAATGCATCTGATAGACACAACGGTACTATGTCCTTTCCCACTCTCCCTGATTGACCTAATAGTCCTATCAAAGCCCAATGTCCCTGCTCTGCCCACCAGACCTGCCCTAAGCTAAGGCCCTTATAGACCCAACACTACCATGCTCTAGAGCTCTGTCCCTGAAAAACTTAATAGCCTGTCCTAGACCAGTGTCACTGGCAGACCAGCCAGACCTGCCACACCTAATGCATCTGATAGACCGAACAGTACTGTGGCCTAGCCCACTGTCCCTGATTGACCTAATAGTCCTATCCTAGCACAAACTCCCTTCTGGACCACCAGACCTGCCCTAAGCTAAGGCCCTTATAGAACCAACATTACCATGTCCTTGTCCTTTGTCCCTGATAGGCTTAATAGCCTGTCCTACCCGAATGTCCTTGCTAGACCCACCACATATGTCCTCACCTAATTCATGTGATAGACACAATGGTACTGTGTCATAATCCATTGCCCTGATTGATCTAATAGGCCTATCTGGGCCCAATTTCCATGCTCTGCCCACCAGGCCTGTTCTAAGCTAAGGCCCTGATAGACCCAACACTACCGTGTTCTAGTCCAATGTCTTTGATAGGCTTAATAGCCTTTCCTAGCCTAGTGTCACTGGCAGACCAGCCAGACCTGACATACTTAATTCATATGATAGACCCAACGATACTCTGAACTAGCCCTCTATCCCTGATATATGTAATAGTTCAGTCTTCCCCCAATGTCCCTGCTATACCTACCAGGCCTGCCCTAAGCTAACGCCTTTATAGCCCTAACATAACTGTGTTCTAGTCCTCTGTCACTGAAAGACCTAATTGTCCTGTCCTGGCCCAGTGTCCCTTTTATATCCACCAGCCCTGTCCTCACCTAATGCATCTATGCACACAACTGTATGTGTCCTAGCCAAATGTCCCTGATTGACCTAATAGTCCTATCCTAGCCCAATGTCCCTGCTCTGCCCACCAGACCTGCCCAAAACTAAGGCTCTTATAGACGCAACACTACTGTGTTCAAATCCACTGTCCCTGGTAGACTTAATAGCCTGTCCTAACCCAGTGTCTCTGGCAGACCATCAAGACCTGCCACACCTAATGCATCTGAAAGACCCAACTGTACTGTGGCCTAGCCTACTGTCCCTGATAGACCTAATAGTCCTACCCAAGCACAATGTCCCTTCTGGGCCACCAGATCTGCCCTAAGCTAAGGCCCTTATAGACCCAACATTACCATGTTCTTGTCCTCTGTCCCTGATAGGCTTAATAGCCTGTCCTACCCGAATGTCCCTGCTGGACCTACCACATCTGTCCTCACCTAATGCATCAGCTAGACACAACGGTTCTGGGTCCTAGCACACTGCCCTGATTGACCTAATAGTCCTATCATAGCCGAATGTCCCTGCTCTGTCCACCAGACCTGCCGAAAACTAAGGCTCTTATAGACGCAACATTACTGTGTTCAAGTCCACTGTCCCTGATAGACTTAATAGCCTGTTCCAGCACTATGTCCATGCTAGACTCACCAGACCTGTCCTCAACTCTGCATCTCATAGGCTCAACAGAATTGTCCTAGCCCTCTATCCCTGATATACGAATAGTCCTGTCCCCGCCAAATGTCCCTGCTCTACCTACCAGAACTGCACTAATTTAATGCCTTTATAGACCCAACAGTTCTGTGTTCTAGTCCTCTGTCACTGAAAGACATAATTGTCCTGTCCTAACCCAGTGTCCCTTCTGGATCCAAGAGGTATGTCCTCACCTAATGCATCTGATGGACACAATGGTACTCTGTCCTAGCCCACTGTCCCTGATTGACCTAATAGTCCTATCCTAGCCCAATGTCCCTTCTAGACTCCCAGACCTGCCCTAAGCTAAGGCCCTTATAGACCCAACATTACCATGTTCTTGTCCTCTGTCCCTGATAGGCTTAATAGCCTGTCCTACCCGAGTGTCACTGCTTGACCCACCACATCTGTCCTCACCTAATGCATCTGATAGACACAATGGTTATGTGTCCTAGCCAACTGTTCCTGATTGACCTAATAGTCCTATCCTACCCAATGTCCCTGCACTGCCCACCAGTGCTGCCCAAAACTAAGGCCCTTATAGACGCAACACTACTGTGTTCAAGTCCACTGTCCCTGATAGACTTATTAGCCTGTTCAAGCACTATGTCCATGCTAGACTCACCAGACCTGTCCTCAACTCTGCATCTGATAGGCCCAACAGAACTGTCCTAGCCCTCTATCCCTGATATACGAATAGTCCTGTCCCCGCCAAATGTCCCTGAAGTACCTACCAGAACTGCACTAATTTAACACCTTTATAGACCCAACCGTTCTGTGTTCTAGTCCTCTGTCACTGAAAGACATAATTGTCCTGTCCTAACCCATTGTCCCTGCTGGATCCAAGAGACATGTCCTCACCTAATGCATCTGATGGACCCAACGGTACTCTGTCCTAGCACACTGTCCCTGATTGACCTAATAGTCCTATCCTAGTCCAAAGTCCCTGCACTGCGCAGCAGTTCTGCCCTAAATTAAGGCCCTTATAGACCCAAAACTACCGTGTTCAATTTCACTGTCCCTAATAGACTTAATAGCCTGTCCTGGCTCAATGTCCCTGCTAGACCCACCAGACCTGTCCTCCCCTAATGCATATGATAGACACAACGTTACTGTGTCCTAGCCCACTGTCCGTGATTGACCTAATAGTCCTGTGCATGCCGAATTCCCATGCTCTGCCAACCAGACCGGCTCTAAGATAAGGCCCTGATAGACCCAACACTACCGTGTTCTCTTCCACTGTCCCTGATAGGCTTAATAGCCTTTCCTAGCCTAGTGTCACTGGCAAACCAGCCAGACCTACCACACCTAATGCATCTGATAGACCAAACGGTACTGTGTCCATCCCAATGTTCCTGCTCTGCCCACCAGACCTGCCCTAAGCTAAGGCCCTTATAGACCCAACACTACCATGTTCTTGTCCTCTGTCCCTGATAGGCTTAGTAGCCTGTCCTACCCGAGTGTCCCTGCTAGACCCACCACATCTGTCCTCACCTAATGCATCAGATAGACAATCGGTTCTGTGTCCTAGCCAACTGACCCTAAATGACCTAATAGTCCTATCCTAGCCGAAGGTCCCTGCTCTGTCCACCAGACCTGCCCAAAACTAAGGCTCTTATAGACGCAACATTACTGTGTTCAAGTCCACTGTCCCTGATAGACTTAATAGCCTGTTCCAGCACTATGTCCATGCTAGACTCACCAGACCTGTCCTCAACTCTGCATCTGATAGGCTCAACAGAATTGTCCTAGCCCTCTATCCCTGATATACGAATAGTCCTGTCCCCGCCAAATGTCCCTGCTCTACCTACCAGAACTGCACTAATTTAATGCCTTTATAGACCCAACAGTTCTGTGTTCTAGTCCTCTGTCACTGAAACACGTAATTGTCCTGTCCTAACCCATTGTCCCTGCTGGATCCAAGAGACATGTCCTCACCTAATGCATCTGATGGACCCAAAGGTACTCTGTCCTAGCCCACTGTCCCTGATTGACTTAATAGTCCTATCCTTGCCCAATGTCCCTGCACTGCCCAGCAGATATGCCCTAAATTAAGGACCTTATAAATCCAACACAACCGTGTTCAATTTCACTGTCCCTGATAGACTTAATAGCCTGTCCTAGCTCAATGTACCTCCTAGACCCACCAGACCTGTCCTCCCCTAATGCATCTGATAGACACTACGGTACTGTGTCCTAGCCCACTGCCCTTATTGACCTAACAGTCCTATACTAGACGAATGTACCTGCTCTGCCCACCAGACCTGCCCAAAACTAAGGCTCTTATAGACGCAACACTACTGTGTTCAAGTCCACTGTCCCTGATAGACTTAATAGCCTGTTCCAGCACTATGTCCATGCTAGACTCACTAGACCTGTTCTCAACTCTGCATCTGATAGGCCCAACAGAACTGTCCTAGCCTTCTATCCCTGATATACGAATAGTCCAGTCCCCGCCCAATGTTCCTGCTGTACCTACCAAACTGCACTAATTTAACGCCTTTATAGACCCAACAGTTCTGTGTTCTAGTCCTCTGTCACTGAAAGACGTAATTGTCCTGTCTTAACCCAGTGTCCCTTCTGGATCCAAGAGGTATGTCCTCACCTAATGCATCTGATGGACCCAATGGTACTCTGTCCTAGCCCACTGTCCCTGATTGACCTAATAGTCCTATCCTAGCCCAATGTCCCTTCTAGACCCCCAGACCTGCCCTAAGCTAAGGCCCTTATAGACCCAACATTACCATGTTCTTGTCCTCTGTCCCTGATAGGCTTAATAGCCTGTCCTACCCGAATGTCACTGCTTGACCCACCACATCTGTCCTCACCTACTGCATCTGATAGACACAACGGTTATGTGTCCTAGCCAACTGTCCCTGATTGACCTAATAGTCCTATCCTACCCAATGTCCCTGCACTGCCCACCAGTCCTGCCCAAAACTAAGGCCCTTATAGACGCAACACTACTGTGTTCAAGTCCACTGTCCCTGATAGACTTATTAGCCTGTTCAAGCACTATGTCCATGCTAGACTCACCAGACCTGTCCTCAACTCTGCACCTGATAGGCCCAACACAACTGTCCTAGCCCTCTATCCCTGATATACGAATAGTCCTGTCCCCGCCCTATGTCCCTGCTGTACCTACCAGAATTGCACTAATTTAAAACCTTTATAGACCCAACCGTTCTGTGTTCTAGTCCTCTGTCACTGAAAGACATAATTGTTCTTTCCTAACCCATTGTCCCTACTGGATCCAAGAGACATGTCCTGACCTAATGCATCTGATGGACCCAACGGTACTCTGTCCTAGCACACTGTCCCTGATTGACCTAATAGTCCTATCCTAGTCCAAAGTCCCTGCACTGCGCAGCAGTTCTGCCCTAAATTAAGGCCCTTATAGACCCAAAACTACCGTGTTCAATTTCACTGTCCCTGATAGACTTAATAGCCTGTCCTGGCTCAATGTCCCTGCTAGACCCACCAGACCTGTCCTCCCCTAATGCATATGATAGACACAACGTTACTGTGTCCTAGCCCACTGTCCGTGATTGACCTAATAGTCCTGTCGATGCCGAATTCCCATGCTCTGCCAACAAGACCGGCTCTAAGATAAGGCCCTGATAGACCCAACACTACCGTGTTCTCTTCCACTGTCCCTGATAGGCTTAATAGCCTTTCCTAGCCTAGTGTCACTGGCAAACCAGCCAGACCTACCACACCTAATGCATCTGATAGACCAAACGGTACTGTGTCCATCCCAATGTCCCTGCTCTGCCCACCAGACCTGCCCTAAGCTAAGGCCCTTATAGACCCAACACTACCATGTTCTTGTCCTCTGTCCCTGATAGGCTTAATAGCCTGTCCTACCCGAATGTCCCTGCTAGACCCACCACATCTGTCCTCACCTAATGCATCAGATAGACAATCGGTTCTGTGTCCTAGCCAACTGACCCTAAATGACCTAATAGTCCTATCCTAGCCGAAGGTCCCTGCTCTGCCCACCAGACCTGCCCAAAACTAAGGTCCTTATAGACGCAACACTACTGTGTTCAAGTCCACTGTCCCTGATAGACTTAATAGCCTGTTCCAACACTATGTCCATGCTAGACTCACCAGACCTGTCCTCAACTCTGCATCTGATAAGCCCAAGAGAACTGTCCTAGCCCTCTATCCCTGATATGCGAATAGTCCTGTCCCCGCCCAATGTCCCTGCTGTACCTACCAGAACTGAACTAATTTAACGCCTTTATAGACCCAACAGTTCTGTGTTCTAGTCCTCTGTCACTGAAAGACGTAATTGTCCTGTCCTAACCCATTGTCCCTGCTGGATCCAAGAGACATGTCCTCACCTAATGCATCTGATGGACCCAACGGTACTCAGTCTTAGCCGCTGTCCCTGATTGACCTAATAGTCCTATCCTAGCCCAATGTCCCTGCACTGCGCAGTAGATCTGCCCTAAATTAAGGCCCTTATAGACCCAACACTACCGTGTTCAATTTCACTGTCCCTGATAGACTTAATAGTCTGTCCTAGCCCAATTTCCCTGCTAGACCCACCAGACCTGTCCTCCCCTAATGCATCTGATAGACACAACGGTACTGTGTCCTAGCCCACTCTCCCTGATTGACCTAATAGTCCTATCAAAGCCCAATGTCCCTGCTCTGCCCACCAGACCTGCCCTAAGCTAAGGCCCTTATAGACCCAACACTACCATGCTCTAGAGCTCTGTCCCTGAAAAACTTAATAGCCTGTCCTAGCCCAGTGTCACTGGCAGACCAGCCAGACCTGCCACACCTAATGCATCTGATAGACCCAATGGTACTATGGCCTAGCCCACTGTCCCTGATAGACCTAAGAGTCCTCTCCTAGCCCAATGTCCCTTCTAGACCCCCAGCCCTGCCCTAAGCTAAGGCCCTTATAGACCCAACATTACCATGGTCTTGTCCTCTGTCCCTGATAGGCTTATTAGCCTTTTCTAGCCTAGTGTCACTGGCAGACCAGCCAGACCTGCCACACCTAATGCATCTGATAGACAGAACAGTACTGTGGCCTAGCCCACTGTCCCTGATTGACCTAATAGTCCTATCCTAGCACAAAGTCCCTTCTGGACCACCAGACCTGCCCTAAGCTAAGGCCCTTATAGAACCAACATTACCATGTTCTTGTCCTTTGTCCCTGATAGGCTTAATAGCCTGTCCTACCCGAATGTCCTTGCTAGACCCACCGCATATGTCCTCACCTAATTCATGTGATAGACACAATGGTACTGTGTCATAATCCACTGCCCTGATTGATCTAATAGGCCTATCTGGGCCCAATTTCCATGCTCTGCCCACCAGGCCTGTTCTAAGCTAAGGCCCTGATAGACCCAACACTACCGTGTTCTAGACCACTGTCTCTGATAGGCTTAATAGCCTTTCCTAGCCTAGTGTCACTGGCAGACCAGCCAGACCTGACACACTTAATTCATCTGATAGACCCAACGGTACTCTGACCTAGCCCTCTATCCCTGATATATGTAATAGTTCAGTCTTCCCCCAATGTCCCTGCTATACCTACCAGGCCTGCCCTAAGCTAACGCCTTTATAGCCCTAACATAACTGTGTTCTAGTCCTCTGTCACTGAAAGACCTAATTGTCCTGTCCTGGCCCAGTGTCCCTTCTATACCCACCAGCCCTGTCCTCACCTAATGCATCTATACACACAACAGTACTGTGTCCTAGCCAACTGTCCCTGATTGACCTAATAGTCCTATCCTAGCCCAATGTCCCTGCTCTGCCCACCAGACCTGCCCTAAATTAAGGACCTTATAGACCCAACACTACCGTGTTCTAGTCCACTGTCCCTGATAAACTTAATAGCCTGTCCTAACCCAGTGTCTCTGGCAGACCAGCCAGACCTGCCACACCTAATGCATCTGAAAGACCCAACTGTACTGTGCCCTAGCCTACTGTCCCTGATAGACCTAATAGTCCTACCCAAGCACAATGTCCCTTCTGGGCCACCAGATCTACCCTAAGCTAAGGCCCTTATAGACCCAACATTACCATGTTCTTGTCCTCTGTCCCTGATAGGCTTAATAGCCTGTCCTACCCGAATGTCACTGCTTGACCCACCACATCTGTCCTCACCTAATGCATCTGATAGACACAATGGTTATGTGTCCTAGCCAACTGTCCCTGATTGACCTAATAGTCCTATGCTACCCAATGTCCCTGCACTGCCCACCAGTCCTGCCCAAAACTAAGGCCCTTATATACGCAACACTACTGTGTTCAAGTCCACTGTCCCTGATAGACTTAATAGCCTGTTCAAGCACTATGTCCATGCTAGACTCACCAGACCTGTCCTCAACTCTGCATCTGATAGGCCCAACAGATCTGTCCTAGCCCGCTATCCCTGATATACGAATAGTCCTGTCCCCGCCCAATGTCCCTGAAGTACCTACCAGAACGGCAATAATTTAACACCTTTATAGACCCAACCGTTCTGTGTTCTAGTCCTCTGTCACTGAAAGACATAATTGTCCTGTCCTAACCCATTGCCCCTGCTGGATCCAAGAGACATGTCCTGACCTAATGCATCTGATGGACCCAACGGTACTCTGTCCTAGCACACTGTCCCTGATTGACCTAATAGTCCTATCCTAGTCCAAAGTCCCTGCACTGCGCAGCAGTTCTGCCCTAAATTAAGGCCCTTATAGACCCAAAACTACCGTGTTCAATTTCACTGTCCCTGATAGACTTAATAGCCTGTCCTGGCTCAATGTCCCTGCTAGACCCACCAGACCTGTCCTCCCCTAATGCATATGATAGACACAACGTTACAGTGTCCTAGCCCACTGTCCGTGATTGACCTAATAGTCCTGTCCATGCCGAATTCCCATGCTCTGCCAACCAGACCGGCTCTAAGATAAGGCCCTGATAGACCCAACACAACCATGTTCTCTTCCACTGTCCCTGATAGGCTTAATAGCCTTTCCTAGCCTAGTGTCACTGGCAAACCAGCCAGACCTACCACACCTAATGCATCTGATAGACCAAACGGTACTGTGTCCATCCCAATGTCCCTGCTCTGCCCACCAGACCTGCCCTAAGCTAAGGCCCTTATAGACCCAACACTACCATGTTCTTGTCCTCTGTCCCTGATAGGCTTAATAGCCTGTCCTACCCGAATGTCCCTGCTAGACCCACCACATCTGTCCTCACCTAATGCATCAGATAGACAATCGGTTCTGTGTCCTAGCCAACTGACCCTAAATGACCTAATAGTCCTATCCTAGCCGAAGGTCCCTGCTCTGTCCACCAGACCTGCCCAAAACTAAGGCTCTTATAGACGCAACATTACTGTGTTCAAGTCCACTGTCCCTGATAGACTTAATAGCCTGTTCCAGCACTATGTCCATGCTAGACTCACCAGACCTGTCCTCAACTCTGCATCTGATAGGCTCAACAGAATTGTCCTAGCCCTCTATCCCTGATATGCGAATAGTCCTGTCCCCGCCAAATGTCCCTGCTCTACCTACCAGAACTGCACTAATTTAATGCCTTTATAGACCCAACAGTTCTGTGTTCTAGTCCTCTGTCACTGAAACACGTAATTGTCCTGTCCTAACCCATTGTCCCTGCTGGATCCAAGAGACATGTCCTCACCTAATGCATCTGATGGACCCAAAGGTACTCTGTCCTAGCCCACTGTCCCTGATTGACTTAATAGTCCTATCCTTGCCCAATGTCCCTGCACTGCCCAGCAGATATGCCCTAAATTAAGGACCTTATAAATCCAACACAACCGTGTTCAATTTCACTGTCCCTGATAGACTTAATAGCCTGTCCTAGCTCAATGTCCCTCCTAGACCCACCAGACTTGTCCTCCCCTAATGCATCTGATAGACACTACGGTATTGTGTCCTAGCCCACTGCCCTTATTGACCTAACAGTCCTATACTAGACGAATGTACCTGCTCTGCCCACCAGACCTGCCCAAAACTAAGGCTCTTATAGACGCAACACTACTGTGTTCAAGTCCACTGTCCCTGATAGACTTAATAGCCTGTTCCAGCACTATGTTCATGCTAGACTCACTAGACCTGTTCTCAACTCTGCATCTGATAGGCCCAACAGAACTGTCCTAGCCTTCTATCCCTGATATACGAATAGTCCAGTCCCCGCCCAATGTTCCTGCTGTACCTACCAAACTGCACTAATTTAACGCCTTTATAGACCCAACAGTTCTGTGTTCTAGTCCTCTGTCACTGAAAGACGTAATTGTCCTGTCTTAACCCAGTGTCCCTTCTGGATCCAAGAGGTATGTCCTCACCTAATGCATCTGATGGACCCAATGGTACTCTGTCCTAGCCCACTGTCCCTGATTGACCTAATAGTCCTATCCTAGCCCAATGTCCCTTCTAGACCCCCAGACCTGCCCTAAGCTAAGGCCCTTATAGACCCAACATTACCATGTTCTTGTCCTCTGTCCCTGATAGGCTTAATAGCCTGTCCTACCCGAATGTCACTGCTTGACCCACCACATCTGTCCTCACCTACTGCATCTGATAGACACAACGGTTATGTGTCCTAGCCAACTGTCCCTGATTGACCTAATAGTCCTATCCTACCCAATGTCCCTGCACTGCCCACCAGTCCTGCCCAAAACTAAGGCCCTTATAGACGCAACACTACTGTGTTCAAGTCCACTGTCCCTGATAGACTTATTAGCCTGTTCAAGCACTATGTCCATGCTAGACTCACCAGACCTGTCCTCAACTCTGCACCTGATAGGCCCAACAGGACTGTCCTAGCCCTCTATCCCTGATATACGAATAGTCCTGTCCCCGCCCAATGTCCCTGCTGTACCTACCAGAATTGCACTAATTTAAAACCTTTATAGACCCAACCGTTCTGTGTTCTAGTCCTCTGTCACTGAAAGACATAATTGTTCTTTCCTAACCCATTGTCCCTACTGGATCCAAGAGACATGTCCTGACCTAATGCATCTGATGGACCCAACGGTACTCTGTCCTAGCACACTGTCCCTGATTGACCTAATAGTCCTATCCTAGTCCAAAGTCCCTGCACTGCGCAGCAGTTCTGCCCTAAATTAAGGCCCTTATAGACCCAAAACTACCGTGTTCAATTTCACTGTCCCTGATAGACTTAATAGCCTGTCCTGGCTCAATGTCCCTGCTAGACCCACCAGACCTGTCCTCCCCTAATGCATATGATAGACACAACGTTACTGTGTCCTAGCCCACTGTCCGTGATTGACCTAATAGTCCTGTCCATGCCGAATTCCCATGCTCTGCCAACCAGACCGGCTCTAAGATAAGGCCCTGATAGACCCAACACTACCGTGTTCTCTTCCACTGTCCCCGATAGGCTTAATAGCCTTTCCTAGCCTAGTGTCACTGGCAAACCAGCCAGACCTACCACACCTAATGCATCTGATAGACCAAACGGTACTGTGTCCATCCCAATGTCCCTGCTCTGCCCACCAGACCTGCCCTAAGCTAAGGCCCTTATAGACCCAACACTACCATGTTCTTGTCCTCTGTCCCTGATAGGCTTAATAGCCTGTCCTACCCGAATGTCCCTGCTAGACCCACCACATCTGTCCTCACCTAATGCATCAGATAGACAATCGGTTCTGTGTCCTAGCCAACTGACCCTAAATGACCTAATAGTCCTATCCTAGCCGAAGGTCCCTGCTCTGCCCACCAGACCTGCCCAAAACTAAGGCTCTTATAGACGCAACACTACTGTGTTCAAGTCCACTGTCCCTGATAGACTTAATAGCCTGTTCCAACACTATGTCCATGCTAGACTCACCAGACCTGTCCTCAACTCTGCATCTGATAAGCCCAAGAGAACTGTCCTAGCCCTCTATCCCTGATATGCGAATAGTCCTGTCCCCGCCCAATGTCCCTGCTGTACCTACCAGAACTGCACTAATTTAACGCCTTTATAGACCCAACAGTTCTGTGTTCTAGTCCTCTGTCACTGAAAGACGTAATTGTCCTGTCCTAACCCATTGTCCCTGCTGGATCCAAGAGACATGTCCTCACCTAATGCATCTGATGGACCCAACGGTACTCAGTCTTAGCCGCTGTCCCTGATTGACCTAATAGTCCTATCCTAGCCCAATGTCCCTGCACTGCGCAGTAGATCTGCCCTAAATTAAGGCCCTTATAGACCCAACACTACCGTGTTCAATTTCACTGTCCCTGATAGACTTAATAGTCTGTCCTAGCCCAATTTCCCTGCTAGACCCACCAGACCTGTCCTCCCCTAATGCATCTGATAGACACAACGGTACTGTGTCCTAGCCCACTCTCCCTGATTGACCTAATAGTCCTATCAAAGCCCAATGTCCCTGCTCTGCCCACCAGACCTGCCCTAAGCTAAGGCCCTTATAGACCCAACACTACCATGCTCTAGAGCTCTGTCCCTGAAAAACTTAATAGCCTGTCCTAGCCCAGTGTCACTGGCAGACCAGCCAGACCTGCCACACCTAATGCATCTGATAGACCCAATGGTACTATGGCCTAGCCCACTGTCCCTGATAGACCTAAGAGTCCTCTCCTAGCCCAATGTCCCTTCTAGACCCCCAGCCCTGCCCTAAGCTAAGGCCCTTATAGACCCAACATTACCATGGTCTTGTCCTCTGTCCCTGATAGGCTTATTAGCCTTTTCTAGCCTAGTGTCACTGGCAGACCAGCCAGACCTGCCACACCTAATGCATCTGATAGACCGAACAGTACTGTGGCCTAGCCCACTGTCCCTGATTGACCTAATAGTCCTATCCTAGCACAAAGTCCCTTCTGGACCACCAGACCTGCCCTAAGCTAAGGCCCTTATAGAACCAACATTACCATGTTCTTGTCCTTTGTCCCTGATAGGCTTAATAGCCTGTCCTAACCGAATGTCCTTGCTAGACCCACCACATATGTCCTCACCTAATTCATGTGATAGACCCAATGGTACTGTGTCATAGTCCACTGCCCTGATTGATCTAATAGGCCTATCTGGGCCCAATTTCCATGCTCTGCCCACCAGGCCTGTTCTAAGCTAAGGCCCTGATAGACCCAACACTACCGTGTTCTAGTCCACTGTCTCTGATAGGCTTAATAGCCTTTCCTAGCCTAGTGTCACTGGCAGACCAGCCAGAACTGACACACTTAATTCATCTGATAGACCCAACGGTACTCTGAACTAGCCCTCTATCCCTGATATATGTAATAGTTCAGTCTTCCCCCAATGTCCCTGCTATACCTACCAGGCCTGCCCTAAGCTAACGCCTTTATAGCCCTAACATAACTGTGTTCTAGTCCTCTGTCACTGAAAGACCTAATTGTCCTGTCCTGGCCCAGTGTCCCTTCTATACCCACCAGCCCTGTCCTCACCTAATGCATCTATACACACAACAGTACTGTGTCCTAGCCAACTGTCCCTGATTGACCTAATAGTCCTATCCTAGCCCAATGTCCCTGCTCTGCCCACCAGACCTGCCCTAAATTAAGGACCTTATAGACCCAACACTACCGTGTTCTAGTCCACTGTCCCTGATAAACTTAATAGCCTGTCCTAACCCAGTGTCTCTGGCAGACCAGCCAGCCCTGCCACACCTAATGCATCTGAAAGACCCAACTGTACTGTGGCCTAGCCTACTGTCCCTGATAGACCTAATAGTCCTACCCAAGCACAATGTCCCTTCTGGTCCACCAGATCTGCCCTAAGCTAAGGCCCTTACAGACCCAACATTACCATGTTCTTGTCCTTTGTCCCTGATAGGCTTAATAGCCTGTCCTACCCGGATGTCCCTGGTGGACCTACCACATCTGTCCTCACCTAATGCATCAGCTAGACTCAACGGTTCTGGGTCCTAGCCCACTGCCCTGATTGACCTAATAGTCCTATCATAGCCGAATGTCCCTGCTCTGTCCACCAGACCTACCCAAAACTAAGGCTCTTATAGACGCAACATTACTGTGTTCAAGTCCACTGTCCCTGATAGACTAAATAGCCTGTTCCAGCACTATGTCCATGCGAGACTCACTAGACCTGTTCTCACCTCTGCATCTGATAGGCCCAATATAACTGTCCTAGCTCTCTATCCCTGATATACGAATAGTCCTGTCCCCGCCCAATGTCCCTGCTGTACCTACCAGAACTGCACTAATTTAACACCTTTATAGACCCAACCGTTCTGTGTTCTAGTCCTCTGTCACTGAAAGACGTAATTGTCCTGTCCTAACCCAGTGTCCCTTCTGGATCCAAGAGGTATGTCCTCACCTAATGCATGTGATGGACCCAATGGTACTCTGTCCTAGCCCACTGTCCCTGATTGACCTAATAGTCCTATCCTAGCCCAATGTCCCTGCACTGCCCAGCAGATCTGCCCTAAATTAAGGACCTTATAAATCCAACACAACCGTGTTCAATTTCACTGTCCTGATAGACTTAATAGCCTGTCCTAGCTCAATATCCCTGCTAGACCCACCAGACCTGTCCTCCCCTAATGCATCTGATAGACACTACGGTACTGTGTCCTAGCCCACAGCCCTTATTGACCTAACAGTCCTATCCTAGACGAATGTACCTGCTCTGCCCACCAGACCTGCCCAAAACTAAGGCTCTTATAGACGCAACACTACTGTGTTCAATTCCACTGTCCCTGATAGACTTAATAGCCTGTTCCAGCACTATGTCCATGCTAGACTCACTAGACCTGTTCTCAACTCTGCATCTGATAGGCCCAACAGAACTGTCCTAGCCTTCTATCCCTGATATACGAATAGTGCTGTCCCCGCCCAATGTACCTGCTGTACCTACCAAACTGCACTAATTTAACGCCTTTATAGACCCAACAGTTCTGTGTTCTAGTCCTCTGTCACTGAAAGACGTAATTGTCCTGTCCTAACCCAGTGTCCCTTCTGGATCCAAGAGGTATGTCCTCACCTAATGCATCTGATGGACCCAATGGTACTCTGTCCTAGCCCACTCTCCCTGATTGACCTAATAGTCCTATCCTAGCCCAATGTCCCTTCTAGACCCCCAGACCTGCCCTAAGCTAAGGACCTTATAGACCCAACATTACCATGTTCTTGTCCTCTGTCCCTGATAGGCTTAATACCCTGTCCTACCCGAATGTCACTGCTTGACCCACCACATCTGTCCTCACCTACTGCATCTGATAGACACAACGGTTATGTGTCCTAGACAACTGTCCCTGATTGACCTAATAGTCCTATCCGACCCAATGTCCCTGCACTGCCCACCAGTCCTGCCCAAAACTAAGGCCCTTATAGACGCAACACTACTGTGTTCAAGTCCACTGTCCCTGATAGACTTATTAGCCTGTTCAAGCACTATGTCCATGCTAGACTCACCAGACCTGTCCTCAACTCTGCATCTGATAGGCCCAACAGAACTGTCCTAGCCCTCTATCCCTGATATACGAATAGTCCTGTCCCCGCCCAATGTCCCTGCTGTACCTACCAGAACTGCACTAATTTAACACCTTTATAGACCCAACCGTTCTGTGTTCTAGTCCTCTGTCACTGAAAGACATAATTGTCCTTTCCTAACCCATTGTCCCTACTGGATCCAAGAGACATGTCCTCACCTAATGCATCTGATGGACCCAACGGTACTCTGTCCTAGCACACTGTCCCTGGTTGACCTAATAGTCCTATCCTAGTCCAAAGTCCCTGCACTGCGCAGCAGTTCTGCCCTAAATTAAGGCCCTTATACACCCAACACTACCGTGTTCAATTTCACTGTCCCTGATAGACTTAATAGCCTGTCCTAGCTCAATGTCCCTGCTAGACCCACCAGACCTGTCCTCCCCTAATGCATATGATAGACACAACGTTACTGTGTCCTAGCCCACTGTCCGTGATTGACCTAATAGTCCTGTCCATGCCGAATTCCCATGCTCTGCCAACCAGACAGGCTCTAAGATAAGGTCCTGATAGACCCAACACTACCGTGTTCTCTTCCACTGTCCCTGATAGGCTTAATAGCCTTTCCTAGCCTAGTGTCACTGGCAAACCAGCCAGACCTACCACACCTAATGCATCTGATAGACCCAACGGTACTGTGTCCATCCCAATGTCCCTGTTCTTCCCACCAGACCAGCCCTAAGCTAAGGCCCTTATAGACCCAACACTACCATGTTCTTGTCCTCTGTCCCTGATAGGCTTAATAGCCTGTCCTACCCGAATGTCCCTGCTAGACCCACACATCTGTCCTCACCTAATGCATCAGATAGACAATCGGTTCTGTGTCCTAGCCAACTGACCCTAAATGACCTAATAGTCCTATCCTAGCCGAAGGTCCCTGCTCTGCCCACCAGACCTGCCCAAAACTAAGGCCCTTATAGACGCAACACTACTGTGTTCAAGTCCACTGTCCCTGATAGACTTAATAGCCTGTTCCAGCACTATGTCCATGCTAGACTCACCAGACCTGTCCTCAACTCTGCATCTGATAAGCCCAACAGAACTGTCCTAGCCCTCTATCCCTGATATGTGAATAGTCCTGACCCCGCCCAATGTCCCTGCTGTACTTACCAGAACTGCACTAATTTAACGCCTTTATAGACCCAACAGTTCTGTGTTCTAGTCCTCTGACACTGAAAGACGTAATTGTCCTGTCCTAACCCATTGTCCCTGCTGGATCCAAGAGACATGTCCTCACCTAATGCATCTGATGGACCCAACGGTACTCAGTCTTAGCCGCTGTCCCTGATTGACCTAATAGTCCTATCCTAGCCCAATGTCCCTGCACTGTGCAGTAGATCTGCCCTAAATTAAGGCCCTTATAGACCCAACACTACCGTGTTCAATTTCACTGTCCCTGATAGACTTAAGAGTCTGTCCTAGCCCAATTTCCCTGCTAGACCCACCAGACCTGTCCTCCCCTAATGCATCTGATAGACACAACGGTACTGTGTCCTAGCCCACTCTCCCTGATTGACCGAATAGTCCTATCAAAGCCCAATGTCCCTGCTCTGCCCACCAGACCTGCCCTAAGCTAAGGCCCTTATAGACCCAACACTACCATGCTCTAGAGCTCTGTCCCTGAAAAACTTAATAGCCTGTCCTAGCCCAGTGTCACTGGCAGACCAGCCAGACCTGCCACACCTAATGCATCTGATAGACCCAATGGTACTATGGCCTAGCCCACTGTCCCTGATAGACCTAAGAGTCCTCTCCTAGCCCAATGTCCCTTCTAGACCCCCAGACCTGCCCTAAGCTAAGGCCCTTATAGACCCAACATTACCATGGTCTTGTTCTCTGTCCCTGATAGGTTTATTCGCCTTTTCTAGCCTAGTGTCACTGGCAGACCAGCCAGACCTGCCACACCTAATGCATCTGATAGACCGAACAGTACTGTGGCCTAGCCCACTGTCCCTGATTGACCTAATAGTCCTATCCTAGCACAAAGTCCCTTCTGGACCACCAGACCTGCCCTAAGCTAAGGCCCTTTTAGAACCAACATTACCATATTCTTGTCCTTTGTCGCTGATAGGCTTAATAGCCTGTCCTACCCGAATGTCCTTGCTAAACCCACCACATATGTCCTCACCTAATTCATGTGATAGACACAATGGTACTGTGTCATAGTCCACTGCCCTGATTGATCTAATAGGCCTATCTGGGCCCAATTTCCATGCTCTGCCCACCAGGCCTGTTCTAAGCTAAGGCCCTGATAGACCCAACACTACCGTGTTCTAGTCCACTGTCTCTGATAGGCTTAATAGCCTTTCCTAGCCTAGTGTCACTGGCAGACCAGCCAGACCTGACACACTTAATTCATCTGATAGACCCAACGGTACTCTGAACTAGCCCTCTATCCCTGATATATGTAATAGTTCAGTCTTCCCCCAATGTCCCTCCTATACTTACCAGGCCTGCCCTAAGCTAACGCCTTTATAGCCCTAACATAACTGTGTTCTAGTCCTCTGTCACTGAAAGACCTAATTGTCCTGTCCTGGCCCAGTGTCCCTTCTATACCCACCAGCCCTGTACTCACCTAATGCATCTATAGACACATCAGTACTGTGTCCTAGCCAACTGTCCCTGATTGACCTAATAGTCCTATCCTAGCCCAATGTCCCTGCTCTGCCCAGCAGACCTGCCCACACTAAGGCTCTTATAGACGCAACACTACTGTGTTCAAATCCACTGTCCCTGATAGACTTAATAGCCTGTTCCAGCACTATGTCCATGTTAGACTCACCAGACCTGTGCTCAACTCTGCATCTGATAGGCCCAACAGAACTGTCCTAGCCTTCTATCCCTGATATACGAATAGTCCTGGCGCCACCCAATGTCCCTACTCTACCTACCAGAACTGCAGTAATTTAAGGCCTTTACAGACCTAACAGTTATGTGTTCTAGTCCTCTGTCACTGAAAGATGTAATTGCCCTGTCCTAACACATTTTCCTGCTGGATCCAAGAGACATGTCATCACTTAATGCATCTGATGGACCCAACGGTACTCTGTCCTAGCCCACTGTCCCTGATTGACCTAATAGTCCTATCCTAGCCCAATGTCCCTGCACTGCCCAGCACAACTGCCCTAAATTAAGGCCCTTATAGACGCAACACTACTGTGTTCAATTTCACTGTCCCTGATAGACTTAACAGCCTGTCCTAGCTCAATGTCCCTGCTATACCCACCAGACCTGTCCTTCAACAATGCATCTGATAGACACAACGGTACTGTGTCCTAGCCCACTGTCCCTGATTGAACTAATAGTCCTATCCGAGCCCAATTTCCGTGCTCTGCCCACCAGACCTGCCCTAAATTAAGGACCTTATAGACCCAACACTACCGTGTTCTAGTCCACTGTCCCTGATAAACTTAATAGCCTGTCCTAACCCAGTGTCTCTGGCAGACCAGCCAGACCTGCCACACCTAATGCATCTGAAAGAGCCAACTGTACTGTGGCCTAGCCTACTGTCCCTGATAGACCTAATAGTCCTACCCAAGCACAATGTCCCTTCTGGGCCACCAGATCTGCCCTAAGCTAAGGCCCTTATACACCCAACATTACCATGTTCTTGTCCTCTGTCCCTGATAGGCTTAATAGCCTGTCCTACCCGAATGTCCCTGCTGGACCTACCACATCTGTCCTCACCTAATGCATCAGCTAGACACAATAGTTCTGGGTCCTAGCCCACTGCCCTGATTGACCTAATAGTCCTATCATAGCCGAATGTCCCTGCTCTGTCCACCAGACCTGCCAAAAACTAAGGCTCTTATAGACGCAACATTACTGTGTTCAAGTCCACTGTCCCTGATAGACTTAATAGCCTGTTCCAGCACTATGTCCATGCTAGACTCACCAGACCTGTCCTCAACTCTGCATCTGATAGGCTCAACAGAATTGTCCTAGCCCTCTATCCCTGATATACGAATAGTCCTGTCCCCACCAAATGTCCCTGCTCTACCTACCAGAACTGCACTAATTTAATGCCTTTATAGACCCAACCGTTCTGTGTTCTAGTCCTCTGTCACTGAAACACGTAATTGTCCTGTCCTAACCCATTGTCTCTGCTGGATCCAAGAGACATATCCTCACCTAATGCATCTGATGGATCCAAAGGTACTCTGTCCTAGCCCACTGTCCCTGATTGACTTAATAGTCCTATCCTAGCCCAATGTCCCTGCACTGCCCAGCAGATCTGCCCTAAATTAAGGACCTTATAAATCCAACACAACCGTGTTCAATTTCACTGTCCCTGATAGACTTAATAGCCTGTCCTAGCTCAATGTCCCTGCTAGACCCACCAGACCTGTCCTCCCCTAATGCATCTGAGAGACACTACGGTACTGTGTCCTATCCCACTGCCCTTATTGACCTAACAGTCCTATCCTAGACGAATGTACCTGCTCTGCCCACCAGACCTGCCCAAAACTAAGGCTCTTATAGACGCAACACTACTGTGTTCAAGTCCACTGTCCCTGATAAACTTAATAGCCTGTTCCAGCACTATGTCCATGCTAGACTCACTAGACCTGTTCTCAACTCTGCATCTGATAGGCCCAACAGAACTGTCCTAGCCTTCTATCCCTGATATACGAATAGTGCTGTCCCCGCCCAATGTCCCTGCTGTACCTACCAAACTGCACTAATTTAACGCCTTTATAGACCCAACAGTTCTGTGTTCTAGTCCTCTGTCACTGAAAGACGTAATTGTCCTGTCCTAACCCAGTGTCCCTTCTGGATCCAAGAGGTATGTCCTCACCTAATGCATCTGATGGACCCAATGGTACTCTGTCCTAGCCCACTGTCCCTGATTGACCTAATAGTCCTATCCTAGCCCAATGTCCCTTCTAGACCCCCAGACCTGCCCTAAGCTAAGGCCCTTATAAACCCAACATTACCATGTTCTTGTCCTCTGTCCCTGATAGGCTTAATAGCCTGTCCTACCCGAATGTCACTGCTTGAACCACCACATCTGTCCTCACCTACTGCATCTGATAGACACAACGGTTATGTGTCCTAGCCAACTGTCCCTGATTGACCTAATAGTCCTATCCTATCCAATGTCCCTGCACTGCCCACCAGTCCTGCCCAAAACTAAGGCCCTTATAGACGCAACACTACTGTGTTCAAGTCCACTGTCCCTGATAGACTTATTAGCCTGTTCAAGCACTATGTCCATGCTAGACTCACCAGACCTGTCCTCAACTCTGCATCTGATAGGCCCAACAGAACTGTCCTAGCCCTCTATCCCTGATATACGAATAGTCCTGTCCCCGCCCAATGTCCCTGCTGTACCTACCAGAACTGCACTAATTTAACACTTTTATAGACCCAACCGTTTTGTGTTCTAGTCCTCTGTCACGGAAAGACATAATTGTCCTTTCCTAACCCATTGTCCCTACTGGATCCAAGAGACATGTCCTCACCTAATGCATCTGATGGACCCAACGGTACTCTGTCCTAGCACACTGTCCCTGATTGACCTAATAGTCCTATTCTAGTCCAAAGTCCCTGCACTGCGCAGCAGTTCTGCCCTAAATTAAGGCCCTTATACACCCAAAATTACCGTGTTCAATTTCACTGTCCATGAGAGACTTAATAGCCTGTCCTAGCTCAATGTCCCTGCTAGACCCACCAGACCTGTCCTCCCCTAATGCATATGATAGACACAACGTTACTGTGTCCTAGCCCAATGTCCGTGATTGACCTAATAGTCCTGTCCATGCCAAATTCCCTTGCTCTGCCAACCAGACCGGCTCTAAGATAAGGCCCTGATAGACCCAACACTACCGTGTTCTCTTCCACTGTCCCTGATAGGCTTAATAGCCTTTCCTAGCCTAGTGTCACTGGCAAACCAGCCAGACCTACCACACCTAATGCATCTGATAGACCCAACGGTACTGTGTCCATCCCAATGTCCCTGCTCTGCCCACCAGACCTGCCCTAAGCTAAGGCCCTTATAGACCCAACACTACCTTGTTCTTGTCCTCTGTCCCTGATAGGCTTAATAGCCTGTCCTACCCGAATGTCCCTGCTAGACCCACCACATCTGTCCTCACCTAATGCATCAGATAGACAATCGGTTCTGTGTCCTAGCCAACTGACCCTAAATGACCTAATAGTCCTATCCTAGCCAAAGGTCCCTGCTCTGCCCACCAGACCTGCCCAAAACTAATGCCCTTATAGACGCAACACTACTGTGTTCAAGTCCACTGTCCCTGATAGACTTAATAGCCTGTTCCAGCACTATGTCCATGCTAGACTCACCAGACCTGTCCTCAGCTCTGCATCTGATAAGCCCAACAGAACTGTCCTAGCCCTCTATCCCTGATATGCGAATAATCCTGGCCCCGCCCAATGTCCCTGCTGTACCTACCAGAACTGCACTAATTTAACGCCTTTATAGACCCAACAGTTCTGTGTTCTAGTCCTCTGTAACTTAAAGACGTAATTGTCCTGTCCTAACCCATTGTCCCTGCTGGATCCAAGAGACATGTCCTCACCTAATGCATCTGATGGACCCAACGGTACTCAGTCTTAGCCGCTGTCCCTGATTGACCTAATAGTCCTATCCTAGCCCAATGTCCCTGCACTGCGCAGTAGATCTGCCCTAAATTAAGGCCCTTATAGACCCAACACTACCGTGTTCAATTTCACTGTCCCTGATAGACTTAATAGTCTGTCCTAGCCCAATTTCCTTGCTAGACCCACCAGACCTGTCCTACCCTAATGCATCTGATAGACACAACGGTACTGTGTCCTAGCCCACTCTCCCTGATTGACCGAATAGTCCAATCAAAGCCCAATGTCCCTGCTCTGCCCACCAGACCTGCCCTAAGCTAAGGCCCTTATAGACCCAACACTACCATGCTCTAGAGCTCTGTCCCTGAAAAACTTAATAGCCTGTCCTAGCCCAGTGTCACTGGCAGACCAGCCAGACTTGCCACACCTAATGCATCTGATAGACCCAATGGTACTATGGCCTAGCCCACTGTCCCTGATAGACCTAAGAGTCCTCTCCTAGCCCAATGTCCCTTCTAGACCCCCAGACCTGCCCTAAGCTAAGGCCCTTATAGACCCAACATTACCATGGTCTTGTCCTCTGTCCCTGATAGGCTTATTAGCCTTTTCTAGCCTAGTGTCACTGGCAGACCAGCCAGACCTGCCACACCTAATGCATCTGATAGACAGAACAGTACTGTGGCCTAGCCCACTGTCCCTGATTGACCTAATAGTCCTATCCTAGCACAAAGTCCCTTCTGGACCACCAGACCTGCCCTAAGCTAAGGCCCTTATAGAACCAACATTACCATGTTCTTGTCCTTTGTCCCTGATAGGCTTAATAGCCTGTCCTACCCGAATGTCCTTGCTAGACCCTCCACATATGTCCTCACCTAATTCATGTGATAGACCCAATGGTACTGTGTCATAGTCCACTGCCCTGATTGATCTAATAGGCCTATCTGGGCCCAATTTCCATGCTCTGCCCACCAGGCCTGTTCTAAGCTAAGGCCCTGATAGACCCAACACTACCGTGTTCTAGTCCACTGTCTCTGATAGGCTTAATAGCCTTTCCTAGCCTAGTGCCACTGGCAGACCAGCCAGACCTGACACACTTAATTCATCTGATAGACCCAACGGTACTCTGAACTAGCCCTCTATCCCTGATATATGTAATAGTTCAGTCTTCCCCCAATGTCCCTGCTATACCTACCAGGCCTGCCCTAAGCTAACGCCTTTATAGCCCTAACATAACTGTGTTCTAGTCCTCTGTCACTGAAAGACCTAATTGTCCTGTCCTGGCCAAGTGTCCCTTCTATACCCACCAGCCCTGTCCTCACCTAATGCATCTATAGACACAACAGTACAGTGTCCTAGCCAACTGTCCCTGATTGACCTAATAGTCCTATCCTAGCCCAATGTCCCTGCTCTGCCACCAGACCTGCCCAAAACTAAGGCTCTTATAGACGCAACACAACTGTGTTCAAATCCACTGTCCCTGATAGACTTAATAGCCTGTTCCAGCACTATGTCCATGCTAGACTCACCAGACCTGTGCTCAACTCTGCATCTGATAGGCCCAACAGAACTGTCCTAGCCTTCTATCCCTGATATACGAATAGTCCTGGCGCCACCCAATGTCCCTACTCTACCTACCAGAACTGCACTAATTTAAGGCCTTTACAGACCTAACCGTTATGTGTTCTAGTCCTCTGTCACTGAAAGATGAAATTGCCCTGTCCTAACCCATTTTCCTGCTGGATCCAAGAGACATGTCCTCACTTAATGCATCTGATGGACCCAACGGTACTCTGTCCTAGCCCACTGTCCCTGATTGACCTAATAGTCCTATCCTAGCCCAATGTCCCTGCACTGCCCAGCACAACTGCCCTAAATTAAGGCCCTTATAGACGCAACACTACCGTGTTCAATTTCACTGTCCCTGATAGACTTAACAGCCTGTCCTAGCTCAATGTCCCTGCTATACCCACCAGACCTGTCCTTCAACAATGCATCTGATAGACACAACGGTACTGTGTCCCAGCCCACTGTCCCTGATTGAACTTATAGTCCTATCTGAGCCCAATTTCCGTGCTCTGCCCACCAGACCTGCCCTAAATTAAGGACCTTATAGACCCAACACTACCGTGTTCTAGTCCACTGTCCCTGATAAACTTAATAGCCTGTCCTAACCCAGTGTCTCTGGCAGACCAGCCAGACCTGTCACACCTAATGCATCTGAAAGACCCAAGTGTACTGTGGCCTAGCCTACTGTCCCTGATAGACCTAATATAATAGTCCTACCCAAGCACAATGTCCCTTCTGGGCCACCAGATCTGCCCTAAGCTAAGGCCCTTATAGACCCAACATTACCATGTTCCTGTCCTCTGTCCCTGATAGGCTTAATAGCCTGTCCTACCCGAATGTCCCTGCTGGACCTACCACATCTGTCCTCACCTAATGCATCAGATAGACACAACGGTTCTGTGTCCTAGCGAACTGTCCCTGATTGACCTACTAGTCCTATCCAAGCCCAATGTCCCTGCTCTGCCCACCAGACCTGCCCGAAACTAAGGCTCTTATAGACGCAACACTTCTGTGTTCAAATCCACTGTCCCTGATAGACTTATTAGCCTGTTCAAGCACTATGTCCATGCTAGACTCACCAGACCTGTCCTCAACTCTGCATCTGATAGGCCCAACAGAACTGTCCTAGCCCTCTATCCCTGATATACGAATAGTCCTGTCCCCGCCCAATGTCCCTGCTGTACCTACCAGAACTGCACTAATTTAACACCTTTATAGACCCAACCGTTCTGTGTTCTAGTCCTCTGTCACTGAAAGACATAATTGTCCTTTCCTAACCCATTGTCCCTACTGGATCCAAGAGACATGTCCTCACCTAATGCATCTGATGGACCCAACGGTACTCTGTCCTAGCACACTGTCCCTGATTGACCTAATAGTCCTATCCTAGTCCAAAGTCCCTGCACTGCGCAGCAGTTCTGCCCTAAATTAAGGCCCTTATACACCCAACACTACCGTGTTCAATTTCACTGTCCCTGATAGACTTAATAGCCTGTCCTAGCTCAATGTCCCTGCTAGACCCACCAGACCTGTCCTCCCCTAATGCATATGATAGACACAACGTTACTGTGTCCTAGCCCACTGTCCGTGATTGACCTAATAGTCCTGTCCATGCCGAATTCCCATGCTCTGCCAACCAGACAGGCTCTAAGATAAGGTCCTGATAGACCCAACACTACCGTGTTCTCTTCCACTGTCCCTGATAGGCTTAATAGCCTTTCCTAGCCTAGTGTCACTGGCAAACCAGCCAGACCTACCACACCTAATGCATCTGATAGACCCAACGGTACTGTGTCCATCCCAATGTCCCTGTTCTTCCCACCAGACCAGCCCTAAGCTAAGGCCCTTATAGACCCAACACTACCATGTTCTTGTCCTCTGTCCCTGATAGGCTTAATAGCCTGTCCTACCCGAATGTCCCTGCTAGACCCACACATCTGTCCTCACCTAATGCATCAGATAGACAATCGGTTCTGTGTCCTAGCCAACTGACCCTAAATGACCTAATAGTCCTATCCTAGCCGAAGGTCCCTGCTCTGCCCACCAGACCTGCCCAAAACTAAGGCCCTTATAGACGCAACACTACTGTGTTCAAGTCCACTGTCCCTGATAGACTTAATAGCCTGTTCCAGCACTATGTCCATGCTAGACTCACCAGACCTGTCCTCAACTCTGCATCTGATAAGCCCAACAGAACTGTCCTAGCCCTCTATCCCTGATATGTGAATAGTCCTGACCCCGCCCAATGTCCCTGCTGTACTTACCAGAACTGCACTAATTTAACGCCTTTATAGACCCAACAGTTCTGTGTTCTAGTCCTCTGACACTGAAAGACGTAATTGTCCTGTCCTAACCCATTGTCCCTGCTGGATCCAAGAGACATGTCCTCACCTAATGCATCTGATGGAACCAACGGTACTCAGTCTTAGCCGCTGTCCCTGATTGACCTAATATTCCTATCCTAGCCCAATGTCCCTGCACTGTGCAGTAGATCTGCCCTAAATTAAGGCCCTTATAGACCCAACACTACCGTGTTCAATTTCACTGTCCCTGATAGACTTAAGAGTCTGTCCTAGCCCAATTTCCCTGCTAGACCCACCAGACCTGTCCTCCCCTAATGCATCTGATAGACACAACGGTACTGTGTCCTAGCCCACTCTCCCTGATTGACCGAATAGTCCTATCAAAGCCCAATGTCCCTGCTCTGCCCACCAGACCTGCCCTAAGCTAAGGCCCTTATAGACCCAACACTACCATGCTCTAGAGCTCTGTCCCTGAAAAACTTAATAGCCTGTCCTAGCCCAGTGTCACTGGCAGACCAGCCAGACCTGCCACACCTAATGCATCTGATAGACCCAATGGTACTATGGCCTAGCCCACTGTCCCTGATAGACCTAAGAGTCCTCTCCTAGCCCAATGTCCCTTCTAGACCCCCAGACCTGCCCTAAGCTAAGGCCCTTATAGACCCAACATTACCATGGTCTTGTCCTCTGTCCCTGATAGGTTTATTTGCCTTTTCTAGCCTAGTGTCACTGGCAGACCAGCCAGACCTGCCACACCTAATGCATCTGATAGACCTAACAGTACTGTGGCCTAGCCCACTGTCCCCGATTGACCTAATAGTCCTATCCTAGCACAAAGTCCCTTCTGGACCACCAGACCTGCCCTAAGCTAAGGCCCTTTTAGAACCAACATTACCATATTCTTGTCCTTTGTCGCTGATAGGCTTAATAGCCTGTCCTACCCGAATGTCCTTGCTAGACCCACCACATATGTCCTCACCTAATTCATGTGATAGACACAATGGTACTGTGTCATAGTCCACTGCCCTGATTGATCTAATAGGCCTATCTGGGCCCAATTTCCATGCTCTGCCCACCAGGCCTGTTCTAAGCTAAGGCCCTGATAGACCCAACACTACCGTGTTCTAGTCCACTGTCTCTGATAGGCTTAATAGCCTTTCCTAGCCTAGTGTCACTGGCAGACCAGCCAGACCTGACACACTTAATTCATCTGATAGACCCAACGGTACTCTGAACTAGCCCTCTATCCCTGATATATGTAATAGTTCAGTCTTCCCCCAATGTCCCTGCTATACTTACCAGGCCTGCCCTAAGCTAACGCCTTTATAGCCCTAACATAACTGTGTTCTAGTCCTCTGTCACTGAAAGACGTAATTGTCCTGTCCTGGCCCAGTGTCCCCTCTATACCCACCAGCCCTGTACTCACCTAATGCATCTATAGACACATCAGTACTGTGTCCTAGCCAACTGTCCCTGATTGACCTAATAGTCCTATCCTATCCCAATGTCCCTGCTCTGCCCACCAGACCTGCCCAAAACTAAGGCTCTTATAGACGCAACACTACTGTGTTCAAATCCACTGTCCCTGATAGACTTAATAGCCTGTTCCAGCACTATGTCCATGCTAGACTCACCAGACCTGTGCTCAACTCTGCATCTGATAGGCCCAACAGAACTGTCCTAGCCTTCTATCCCTGATATACGAATAGTCCTGGCGCCACCCAATGTCCCTACTCTACCTACCAGAACTGCAGTAATTTAAGGCCTTTACAGACCTAACAGTTATGTGTTCTAGTCCTCTGTCACTGAACGATGTAATTGCCCTGTCCTAACCCATTTTCCTGCTGGATCCAAGAGACATGTCCTCACTTAATGCATCTGATGGACCCAACGGTACTCTGTCCTAGCCCACTGTCCCTGATTGACCTAATAGTCCTATCCTAGCCCAATGTCCCTGCACTGCCCAGCACAACTGCCCTAAATTAAGGCCCTTATAGACGCAACACTACTGTGTTCAATTTCACTGTCCCTGATAGACTTAACAGCCTGTCCTAGCTCAATGTCCCTGCTATACCCACCAGACCTGTCCTTCAACAATGCATCTGATAGACACAACGGTACTGTGTCCTAGCCCACTGTCCCTGATTGAACTAATAGTCCTATCCGAGCCCAATTTCCGTGCTCTGCCCACCAGACCTGCCCTAAATTAAGGACCTTATAGACCCAACACTACCGTGTTCTAGTCCACTGTCCCTGATAAACTTAATAGCCTGTCCTAACCCAGTGTCTCTGGCAGACCAGCCAGACCTGCCACACCTAATGCATCTGAAAGACCCAACTGTACTGTGGCCTAGCCTACTGTCCCTGATAGACCTAATAGTCCTACCCAAGCACAATGTCCCTTCTGGGCCACCAGATCTGCCCTAAGCTAAGGCCCTTATACACCCAACATTACCATGTTCTTGTCCTCTGTCCCTGATAGGCTTAATAGCCTGTCCTACCCGAATGTCCCTGCTGGACCTACCACATCTGTCCTCACCTAATGCATAAGCTAGACACAATAGTTCTGGGTCCTAGCCCACTGCCCTGATTGACCTAATAGTCCTATCATAGCCGAATGTCCCTGCTCTGTCCACCAGACCTGCCCAAAACTAAGGCTCTTATAGACGCAACATTACTGTGTTCAAGTCCACTGTCCCTGATAGACTTAATAGCCTGTTCCAGCACTATATCCATGCTAGACTCACCAGACCTGTCCTCAACTCTGCATCTGATAGGCTCAATAGAATTGTCCTAGCCCTCTATCCCTGATATACGAATAGTCCTGTCCCCACCAAATGTCCCTGCTCTACCTACCAGAACTGCACTAATTTAATGCCTTTATAGACCCAACAGTTCTGTGTTCTAGTCCTCTGTCACTGAAACACGTAATTGTCCTGTCCTAACCCATTGTCCCTGCTGGATCCAAGAGACATATCCTCACCTAATGCATCTGATGGACCCAAAGGTACTCTGTCCTAGCCCACTGTCCCTGATTGACTTAATAGTCCTATCCTAGCCCAATGTCCCTGCACTGCCCAGCAGATCTGCCCTAAATTAAGGACCTTATGAATCCAACACAACCTTGTTCAATTTCACTGTCCCTGATAGACTTAATGCCTGTCCTAGCTCAATGTCCCTGCTAGACCCACCAGACCTGTCCTCCCCTAATGCATCTGAGAGACACTACGGTACTGTGTCCTAGCCCACTGCCCTTATTGACCTAACAGTCCTATCCTAGACGAATGTACCTGCTCTGCCCACCAGACCTGCCCAAAACTAAGGCTCTTATAGACGCAACACTACTGTGTTCAAGTCCACTGTCCCTGATAAACTTAATAGCCTGTTCCAGCACTATGTCCATGCTAGACTCACTAGACCTGTTCTCAACTCTGCATCTGATAGGCCCAACAGAACTGTCCTAGCCTTCTATCCCTGATATACGAATAGTGCTGTCCCCGCCCAATGTCCCTGCTGTACCTACCAAACTGCACTAATTTAACGACTTTATAGACCCAACAGTTCTGTGTTCTAGTCCTCTGTCACTGAAAGACGTAATTGTCCTGTCCTAACCCAGTGTCCCTTCTGGATCCAAGAGGTATGTCCTCACCTAATGCATCTGATGGACCCAATGGTACTCTGTCCTAGCCCACTGTCCCTGATTGACCTAATAGTCCTATCCTAGCCCAATGTCCCTTCTAGACCCCCAGACCTGCCCTAAGCTAAGGCCCTTATAAACCCAACATTACCATGTTCTTGTCCTCTGTCCCTGATAGGCTTAATAGCCTGTCCTACCCGAATGTCACTGCTTGAACCACCACATCTGTCCTCACCTACTGCATCTGATAGACACAACGGTTATGTGTCCTAGCCAACTGTCCCTGATTGACCTAATAGTCCTATCCTACCCAATGTCCCTGCACTGCCCACCAGTCCTGCCCAAAACTAAGGCCCTTATAGACGCAACACTACTGTGTTCAAGTCCACTGTCCCTGATAGACTTATTAGCCTGTTCAAGCACTATGTCCATGCTAGACTCACCAGACCTGTCCTCAACTCTGCATCGGATAGGCCCAACAGAACTGTCCTAGCCCTCTATCCCTGATATACGAATAGTCCTGTCCCCGCCCAATGTCCCTGCTGTACCTACCAGAACTGCACTAATTTAACACTTTTATAGACCCAACCGTTTTGTGTTCTAGTCCTCTGTCACTGAAAGACATAATTGTCCTTTCCTAACCCATTGTCCCTACTGGATCCAAGAGACATGTCCTCACCTAATGCATCTGATGGACCCAACGGTTCTCTGTCCTAGCACACTGTCCCTGATTGACCTAATAGTCCTATCCTAGTCCAAAGTCCCTGCACTGCGCAGCAGTTCTGCCCTAAATTAAGGCCCTTATACACCCAAAATTACCGTGTTCAATTTCACTGTCCATGATAGACTTAATAGCCTGTCCTAGCTCAATGTCCCTGCTAGACCCACCAGACCTGTCCTCCCCTAATGCATATGATAGACACAACGTTACTGTGTCCTAGCCCAATGTCCGTGATTGACCTAATAGTCCTGTCCATGCCAAATTCCCTTGCTCTGCCAACCAGACCGGCTCTAAGATAAGGCCCTGATAGACCCAACACTACCGTGTTCTCTTCCACTGTCCCTGATAGGCTTAATAGCCTTTCCTAGCCTAGTGTCACTGGCAAACCAGCCAGACCTACCACACCTAATGCATCTGATAGACCCAACGGTACTGTGTCCATCCCAATGTCCCTGCTCTGCCCACCAGACCTGCCCTAAGCTAAGGCCCTTATAGACCCAACACTACCTTGTTCTTGTCCTCTGTCCCTGATAGGCTTAATAGCCTGTCCTACCCGAATGTCCCTGCTAGACCCACCACATCTGTCCTCACCTAATGCATCAGATAGACAATCGGTTCTGTGTCCTAGCCAACTGACCTTAATGACCTAATAGTCCTATCCTAGCCAAAGGTCCCTGCTCTGCCCACCAGACCTGCCCAAAACTAAGGCCCTTATAGACGCAACACTACTGTGTTCAAGTCCACTGTCCCTGATAGACTTAATAGCCTGTTCCAGCACTATGTCCATGCTAGACTCACCAGACCTGTCCTCAGCTCTGCATCTGATAAGCCCAACAGAACTGTCCTAGCCCTCTATCCCTGATATGCGAATAGTCCTGGCCCAGCCCAATGTCCCTGCTGTACCTACAAGAACTGCACTAATTTAACGCCTTTATAGACCCAACAGTTCTGTGTTCTAGTCCTCTGTAACTTAAAGACGTAATTGTCCTGTCCTAACCCATTGTCCCTGCTGGATCCAAGAGACATGTCCTCACCTAATGCATCTGATGGACCCAACGGTACTCAGTCTTAGCCGCTGTCCCTGATTGACCTAATAGTCCTATCCTAGCCCAATGTCCCTGCACTGCGCAGTAGATCTGCCCTAAATTAAGGCCCTTATAGACCCAACACTACCGTGTTCAATTTCACTGTCCCTGATAGACTTAATAGTCTGTCCTAGCCCAATTTCCCTGCTAGACCCACCAGACCTGTCCTACCCTAATGCATCTGATAGACACAACGGTACTGTGTCGTAGCCCACTCTCCCTGATTGACCGAATAGTCCAATCAAAGCCCAATGTCCCTGCTCTGCCCACCAGACCTGCCCTAAGCTAAGGCCCTTATAGACCCAACACTACCATGCTCTAGAGCTCTGTCCCTGAAAAACTTAATAGCCTGTCCTAGCCCAGTGTCACTGGCAGACCAGCCAGACCTGCCACACCTAATGCATCTGATAGACCCAATGGTACTATGGCCTAGCCCACTGTCCCTGATAGACCTAAGAGTCCTCTCCTAGCCCAATGTCCCTTCTAGACCCCCAGACCTGCCCTAAGCTAAGGCCCTTATTGACCCAACATTACCATGGTCTTGTCCTCTGTCCCTGATAGGCTTATTAGCCTTTTCTAGCCTAGTGTCACTGGCAGACCAGCCAGCCCTGCCACACCTAATGCATCTGATAGACCGAACAGTACTGTGGCCTAGCCCACTGTCCCTGATTGACCTAATAGTCCTATCCTAGCACAAAGTCCCTTCTGGACCACCAGACCTGCCCTAAGCTAAGGCCCTTATAGAACCAACATTACCATGTTCTTGTCCTTTGTCCTTGATAGGCTTAATAGCCTGTCCTACCCGAATGTTCTTGCTAGACCCACCACATCTGTCCTCACCTAATTCATGTGATAGACCCAATGGTACTGTGTCATAGTCCACTGCCCTGATTGATCTAATAGGCCTATCTGGGCCCAATTTCCATGCTCTGCCCACCAGGCCTGTTCTAAGCTAAGGCCCTGATAGACCCAACACTACCGTGTTCTAGTCCACTGTCTCTGATAGGCTTAATAGCCTTTCCTAGCCTAGTGCCACTGGCAGACCAGCCAGACCTGACACACTTAATTCATCTGATAGACCCAACGGTACTCTGAACTAGCCCTCTATCCCTGATATATGTAATAGTTCAGTCTTCCCCCAATGTCCCTGCTATACCTACCAGGCCTGCCCTAAGCTAACGCCTTTATAGCCCTAACATAACTGTGTTCTAGTCCTCTGTCACTGAAAGACCTAATTGTCTTGTCCTGGCCCAGTGTCCCTTCTATACCCACCAGCCCTGTCCTCACCTAATGCATCTATAGACACAACAGTACTGTGTCCTAGCCAACTGTCCCTGATTGACCTAATAGTCCTATCCTAGCCCAATGTCCCTGCTCTGCCACCAGACCTGCCCAAAACTAAGGCTCTTATAGACGCAACACTACTGTGTTCAAATCCACTGTCCCTGATAGACTTAATAGCCTGTTCCAGCACTATGTCCATGCTAGACTCACCAGACCTGTGCTCAACTCTGCATTTGATAGGCCCAAAAGAACTGTCCTAGCCTTCTATCCCTGATATACGAATAGTCCTGGCGCCACCCAATGTCCCTACTCTACCTACCAGAACTGCACTAATTTAAGGCCTTTACAGACCTAACCGTTATGTGTTCTAGTCCTCTGTCACTGAAAGATGTAATTGCCCTGTCCTAACCCTTTTTCCAGCTGGATCCAAGAGACATGTCCTCACTTAATGCATCTGATGGACCCAACGGTACTCTGTCCTAGCCCACTGTCCCTGATTGACCTAATAGTCCTATCCTAGCCCAATGTCCCTGCACTGCCCAGCACAACTGCCCTAAATTAAGGCCCTTATAGACGCAACACTACCGTGTCCAATTTCACTGTCCCTGATAGACTTAACAGCCTGTCCTAGCTCAATGTCCCTGCTATACCCACCAGACCTGTCCTTCAACAATGCATCTGATAGACACAACGGTACTGTGTCCCAGCCCACTGTCCCTGATTGAACTTATAGTCCTATCTGAGCCCAATTTCCGTGCTCTGCCCACCAGACCTGCCCTAAATTAAGGACCTTATAGACCCAACACTACCGTGTTCTAGTCCACTGTCCCTGATAAACTTAATAGCCTGTCCTAACCCAGTGTCTCTGGCAGACCAGCCAGACCTGTCACACCTAATGCATCTGAAAGACCCAAGTGTACTGTGGCCTAGCCTACTGTCCCTGATAGACCTAATATAATAGTCCTACCCAAGCACAATGTCCCTTCTGGGCCACCAGATCTGCCCTAAGCTAAGGCCCTTATAGACCCAACATTACCATGTTCCTGTCCTCTGTCCCTGATAGGCTTAATAGCCTGTCCTACCCGAATGTCCCTGCTGGACCTACCACATCTGTCCTCACCTAATGCATCAGATAGACACAACGGTTCTGTGTCCTAGCGAACTGTCCCTGATTGACCTACTAGTCCTATCCAAGCCCAATGTCCCTGCTCTGCCCACCAGACCTGCCCGAAACTAAGGCTCTTATAGACGCAACACTACTGTGTTCAAATCCACTGTCCCTGATGGACTCAATAGCCTGTTCAAGCACTATGTCCATGCTAGACTCACCAGACCTGTCCTCAACTCTGCATCTGATAGGCTCAACAGAATTGTCCTAGCCCTCTATCCCTGATATACGAATAGTCCTGTCCCCGCCAAATGTCCCTGCTCTACCTACCAGAACTGCACTAATTTAATGCCTTTATAGACCCAACAGTTCTGTGTTCTAGTCCTCTGTCACTGAAACACGTAATTGTCCTGTCCTAACCCATTGTCCCTGCTGGATCCAAGAGACATGTCCTCACCTAATGCATCTGATGGACCCAAATGTACTCTGTCGTAGCCCACTGTCCCTAATTGACTTAATAGTCCTATCCTAGCCCAATGTCCCTGCACTGCCCAGCAGATCTGCCCTAAATTAAGGACCTTATAAATCCAACACAACCGTGTTCAATTTCACTGTCCCTGATAGACTTAATAGCCTGTCCTAGCTCAATGTCCCTGCTAGACCCACCAGACCTGTCCTCCCCTAATGCATCTGATAGACACTACGGTACTGTGTCCTAGCCCACTGCCCTTATTGACCTAACAGTCCTATCCTAGACGAATGTACCTGCTCTGCCCACCAGACCTGCCCAAAACTAAGGCTCTTATAGACGCAACACTACTGTGTTCAAGTCCACTGTCCCTGATAGACTTAATAGCCTGTTCCAGCACTATGTCCATGCTAGACTCACTAGACCTGTTCTCAACTCTGCATCTGATAGGCCCAACAGAACTGTCCTAGCCTTCTATCCCTGATATACGAATAGTACTGTCCCCGCCCAATGTCCCTGCTGTACCTACCAAACTGCACTAATTTAACGCCTTTATAGACCCAACAGTTCTGTGTTCTAGTCCTCTGTCACGGAAAGACATAATTGTCCTGTCCTAACCCAAGTCCCTTCTGGATCCAAGAGGTATGTCCTCACCTAATGCATCTGATGGACCCAATGGTACTCTGTCCTAGCCCACTGTCCCTGATTGACCTAATAGTCCTATCCTAGCCCAATGTCCCTTCTAGACCCCCAGACCTGCCCTAAGCTAAGGCCCTTATAGAACCAACATTACCATGTTTTTGTCCTCTGTCCCTGATAGGCTTAATAGCCTGTCCTACCCCAATGTCACTGCTTGACCCACCACATCTGTCCTCACCTAATGCATCTGATAGACACAACTGTTCTGTGTCCTAGCCAACTGTCCCTGATTGACCTAATAGGCCTATCCTACCCAATGTCCCTGCACTGCCCACCAGTCCTGCCCAAAACTAAGGCCCTTATAGATGCAACACTACTGTGTTCAAGTCCACTGTCCCTGATAGACTTTTTAGCCTGTTCAAGCACTATGTCCATGCTAGACTCACCAGACCTGTCCTCAACTCTGCATCTGATAGGCCCAACAGAACTGTCCTAGCCCTCTATCCCTGATATACGAATAGTCCTGTCCCCGCCCAATGTCCCTGCTGTACCTACCAGAACTGCACTAATTTAACACCGTTATAGACCCAACCGTTCTGTGTTCTAGTCCTCTGTCAATGAAAGACATAATTGTCCTGTCCTAACCCATTGTCCCTGCTGGATCCAAGAGACATGTCCTCACCTAATGCATCTGATGGACCCAACGGTACTCTGTCCTAGCACACTGTCCCTGATTGACCTAATAGTCCTATCCTCGTCCAAAGTCCCTGCACTGCGCAACAGTTCTGCCCTAAATTAAGGCCCTTATAGACCCAACACTACCGTGTTCAATTTCACTGTCCCTGATAGACTTAATAGCCTGTCCTGGCTCAATGTCCCTGCTAGACCCACCAGACCTGTCCTCCCCTAATGCATATGATAGACACAACGTTACTGTGTCCTAGCCCAATGTCCGTGATTGACCTAATAGTCCTGTCCATGCCAAATTCCCATGCTCTGCCAACCAGACCGGCTCTAAGATAAGGCCCTGATAGACCCAACTCTACCGTGTTCTCTTCCACTGTCCCTGATAGGCTTAATAGGCTTTCCTAGCCTGGTGTCACTGTCAAAGCAGCCAGACCCACCACACCTAATGCATCTGATAGACCCAACGGTACTGTGTCCATCCCAATGTCCCTGCTCTGCCCACCAGACCTGCCCTAAGCTAAGGCCCTTATAGACCCAACACTACCTTGTTCTTGTCCTCTGTCCCTGATAGGCTTAATAGCCTGTCCTACCCGAATGTCCCTGCTTGACCCACCACATCTGTCCTCACCTAATGCATCAGATAGACAATCGGTTCTGTGTCCTAGCCAACTGACCCTAAATGACCTAACAGTCCTATCCTAGCCTAAGGTCCCTGCTCTGCCCACCAGACCTGCCCAAAACTAAGGCTCTTATAGACGCAACACTACTGTGTTCAATCCACTGTCCCTGATAGACTTAATAGCCTGTTCCAGCACTATGTCCATGCTAGACTCACCAGACCTGTCCTCAACTCTGCATCTGATAAGCCCAACAGAACTGTCCTAGCCCTCTATCCCTGATATGCGAATAGTCCTGGCCCCGCCCAATGTCCCTGCTGTACCTACCAGAACTGCACTAATTTAACGCCTTTATAGACCCAACAGTTCTGTCTTCTAGTCCTCTGTCACTGAAAGACGAAATTGTCCTGTCCTAACCCATTGTCCCTGCTGGATCCAAGAGGCAT
Organism: Tenrec ecaudatus; assembly: GCF_050624435.1. NCBI lineage: Eukaryota > Metazoa > Chordata > Mammalia > Afrosoricida > Tenrecidae > Tenrec > Tenrec ecaudatus. The sequence continues at coordinate 4,334,836 of NC_134544.1, read as the reverse complement.
ATCCTCACCTAATGCATGTGATGGACCCAACGGTACTCAGTCTTAGCCGCTGTCCCTGATTGACCTAATAGTCCTATCCTAGCCCAATGTCCCTGCACTGCGCAGTAGATCTGCCCTAAATTAAGGCCCTTTTAGACCCAACACTACCGTGTTCAATTTCACTGTCCCTGATAGACTTAATAGTCTGTCCTAGCCCAATTTCCCTGCTAGACCCACCAGACCTGTCCTCACCTAATGCATCTAATAGACACAACGGTACTGTGTCCTAGCCCACTCTCCCTGATTGACCTAGTAGTCCTATCAAAGCCCAATGTCCCTGCTCTGCCCACCAGATCTGCCCTAAATTAAGCACCTTATAAATCCAACACAACCGTGTTCAATTTCACTGTCCCTGATAGACTTAATAGCCTGTCCTAGCTCAATGTCCCTGCTAGACCCACCAGACCTGTCCTCCCCTAATGCATCTGATAGACACTACGGTACTGTGTCCTAGCCCACTGCCCTTATTGACCTAACAGTCCTATCCTAGACGAATGTACCTATTCTGCCCACCAGACCTGCCCAAAACTAAGGCTCTTATAGACGCAACACTACTGTGTTCAAGTCCACTGTCCCTGATAGACTAAATAGCCTGTTCCAGCACTATGTCCATGCTAGACTCACTAGACCTGTTCTCACCTCTGCATCTGATAGGCCCAACAGAACTGTCCTAGCCCTCTATCCCTGATATACGAATAGTCCTGTCCCCGCCCAATGTCCCTGCTGTACTTACCAGAACTGCACTAATTTAACACCTTTATAGACCCAACCGTTCTGTGTTCTAGTCCTCTGTCACTGAAAGACATAATTGTCCTGTCCTAACCCATTGTCCCTGCTGGATCCAAGAGACATGTCCTCACCTAATGCATCTGATGGACCCAACGGTACTCTGTCCTAGCACACTGTCCCTGATTGACCTAATAGTCCTATCCTAGTCCAAAGTCCCTGCACTGTGCAGCAGTTCTGCCCTAAATTAAGGCCCTTATAGACCCAACACTACCGTGTTCAATTTCACTGTCCCTGATAGACTTAATAGCCTGTCCTAGCTCAATGTCCCTGCTAGACGTACCAGACCGGTCCTCCCCTAATGCATATGATAGACACAACGTTACTGTGTCCTAGCCCACTGTCCGTGATTGACCTAATAGTCCTGTCCATGCCGAATTCCCATGCTCTGCCAACCAGACCGGCTCTAAGATAAGGCTCTGATAGACCCAACATTACCGTGTTCTCTTCCACTGTCCCTGATAGGCTTAATAGCCTTTCCTAGCCTAGTGTCACTGGCAAACCAGTCAGACCTACCACACCTAATGCATCTGATAGACCCAACGGTACTGTGTCCATCCCAATGTCCCTGCTCTGCCCACCAGTCCTGCCCTAAGCTAAGGCCCTTATAGACCCAACACTACCATGTTCTTGTCCTCTGTCCCTGATAGGCTGAATAGCCTGTCCTACCCGAATGTCACTGCTAGACCCACCACATCTGTCCTCACCTAATGCATCAGATAGACACATCGGTTCTGTGTATTAGCCAACTGACCCTAAATGACCTAATAGTCCTATCCTAGCCGAAGGTCCCTGCTCTGCCCAACAGACCTGCCCTAAACTAAGGCCCTTATAGACGCAACACTACTGTGTTCAAGTCCACTGTCCCTGATAGACTTAATAGCCTGTTCCAGCACTATGTCCATGCTAGACTCACCAGACCTGTCCTCAACTCTGCATCTGATAAGCCCAACAGAACTGTCCTAGCCCTCTATCCCTGATATGCGAATAGTCCTGTCCCCGCCCAATGTCCCTGCTGTACCTACCAGAACTGCACTAATTTAACGCCTTTATAGACCCAACAGTTCTGTCTTCTAGTCCTCTGTCACTGAAAGACGTAATTGTCCTGTCCTAACTTATTGTCCCTGCTGGATCCAAGAGACATGTCCTCACCTAATGCATCTGATGGACCCAACGGTACTCAGTCTTAGCCGCTGTCCCTGATTGACCTAATAGTCCTATCCTAGCCCAATGTCCCTGCACTGCGCAGTAGATCTGCCCTAAATTAAGGCCCTTTTAGACCCAACACTACCGTGTTCAATTTCACTGTCCCTGATAGACTTAATAGTCTGTCCTAGCCCAATTTCCCTGCTAGACCCACCAGACCTGTCCTCCCCTAATGCATCTGATAGACACAACGGTACTGTGTCCTAGCCCACTCTCCCTGATTGACCTAATAGTCCTATCAAAGCCCAATGTCCGTGCTCTGCCCACCAGACCTGCCCTAAGCTAAGGCCCTTATAGACCCAACACTACCATGCTCTAGAGCTCTGTCCCTGAAAAACTTAATAGCCTGTCCTAGCCCAGTGTCACTGGCAGACCAGCCATACCTGCCACACCTAATGCATCTGATAGACCCAATGGTACTATGGCCTAGCCCACTGTCCCTGATAGACCTAAGAGTCCTCTCCTAGCCCAATGTCCCTTCTAGACCCCCAGACCTGCCCTAAGCTAAGGCCCTTATAGACCCAACATTACCATGGTCTTGTCCTCTGTCCCTGATAGGCTTATTAGCCTTTTCTAGCCTAGTGTCACTGGCAGACCAGCCAGACCTGCCACACCTAATGCATCTGATAGACAGAACAGTACTGTGGCCTAGCCCACTGTCCCTGATTGACCTAATAGTCCTATCCTAGCACAAAGTCCCTTCTGGACCACCAGACCTGCCCTAAGCTAAGGCCCTTATAGAACCAACATTACCATGTTCTTGTCCTTTGTCCCTGATAGGCTTAATAGCCTGTCCTACCCGAATGTCCTTGCTAGACCAACCACATATGTCCTCACCTAATTCATGTGATAGACACAATGGTACTGTGTCATAGTCCACTGCCCTGATTGATCTAATAGGCCTATCTGGGCCCAATTCCATGCTCTGCCCACCAGGCCTGTTCTAAGCTAAGGCCCTGATAGACCCAACACTACCGTGTTCTAGTCCACTGTCTCTGATAGGCTTAATAGCCTTTCCTAGCCTAGTGTCACTGGCAGACCTGCCAGACCTGACACACTTAATTCATCTGATAGACCCAACGGTACTCTGAACTAGCCCTCTATCCCTGATATATGTAATAGTTCAGTCTTCCCCCAATGTCCCTGCTATACCTACCAGGCCTGCCCTAAGCTAACGCCTTTATAGCCCTAACATAACTGTGTTCTAGTCCTCTGTCACTGAAAGACCTAATTGTCCTGTCCTGGCCCAGTGTCCCTTTTATACCCACCAGCCCTGTCCTCACCTAATGCATCTATAGACACAACAGTACTGTGTCCTAGCCAACTGTCCCTGATTGACCTAATAGTCCTATCCTAGCCCAATGTCCCTGCTCTGCCCAGCAGACCTGCCCAAAACTAAGGCTCTTATAGACGCAACACTACTGTGTTCAAATCCACTGTCACTGATAGACTTAATAGCCTGTTCCAGCACTATGTCCATGCTAGACTCACCAGACCTGTGCTCAACTCTGCATCTGATAGGCCCAACAGAACTGTCCTAGCCTTCTATCCCTGATATACGAATAGTCCTGGCGCCACCCAACGTCCCTACTCTACCTACCAGAACTGCACTAATTTAAGGCCTTACAGACCTAACAGTTATGTGTTCTAGTCCTCTGTCACTGAAAGATGTAATTGCCCTGTCCTAACCCTTTTTCCAGCTGGATCCAAGAGACATGTCCTCACTTAATGCATCTGATGGACCCAACGGTACTCTGTCCTAGCCCACTGTCCCTGATTGACCTAATAGTCCTATCCTAGCCCAATGTCCCTGCACTGCCCAGCACAACTGCCCTAAATTAAGGCCCTTATAGACCCAACACTACCGTGTTCAATTTCACTGTCCCTGATAGACTTAACAGCCTGTCCTAGCTCAATGTCCCTGCTATACCCACCAGACCTGTCCTTCAACAATGCATCTGATAGACACAACGGTACTGTGTCCTAGCCCACTGTCCCTGATTGAACTAATAGTCCTATCCGAGCCCAATTTCCGTGCTCTGCCCACCAGACCTGCCCTAAATTAAGGACCTTATAGACCCAACACTACCGTGTTCTAGTCCACTGTCCCTGATAAATTTAATAGCCTGTCCTAACCCAGTGTCTCTGGCAGACCAGCCAGACCTGCCACACCTAATGCATCTGAAAGACCCAACTGTACTGTGGCCTAGCCTACTGTCCCTGATAGACCTAATAGTCCTACCCAAGCACAATGTCCCTTCTGGGCCACCAGATCTGCCCTAAGCTAAGGCCCTTATAGACCCAACATTACCATGTTCTTGTCCTCTGTCCCTGATAGGCTGAATAGCCTGTCCTACCCGAATGTCCCTGGTGGACCTACCACATCTGTCCTCACCTAATGCATCAGCTAGACTCAACGGTTCTGGGTCCTAGCCCACTGCCCTGATTGACCTAATAGTCCTATCATAGCCGAATGTCCCTGCTCTGTCCACCAGACCTACCCAAAACTAAGGCTCTTATAGACGCAACATTACTGTGTTCAAGTCCACTGTCCCTGATAGACTAAATATCCTGTTCCAGCACTATGTCCATGCTAGACTCACTAGAACTGTTCTCACCTCTGCATCTGATAGGCCCAACAGAACTGTCCTAGCCCTCTATCCCTGATATACGAATAGTCCTGTCCCCGCCCAATGTCCCTGCTGTACCTACCAGAACTGCACTAATTTAACACCTTTATAGACCCAACCGTTCTGTGTTCTAGTCCTCTGTCACTGAAAGACATAATTGTCCTGTCCTAACCCATTGTCCCTGCTGGATCCAAGAGACATGTCCTCACCTAATGCATCTGATGGACCCAACGGTACTCTGTCCTAGCACACTGTCCCTGATTGACCTAATAGTCCTATCCTAGTCCAAAGTCCCTGCACTGCGCAGCAGTTCTGCCCTAAATTAAGGCCCTTATAGACCCAACACTACCGTGTTCAATTTCACTGTCCCTGATAGACTTAATAGCCTGTCCTAGCTCAATGTCCCTGCTAGACGTACCAGACCGGTCCTCCCCTAATGCATATGATAGACACAACGTTACTGTGTCCTAGCCCACTGTCCGTGATTGACCTAATAGTCCTGTCCATGCCGAATTCCCATGCTCTGCCAACCAGACCGGCTCTAAGATAAGGCTCTGATAGACCCAACATTACCGTGTTCTCTTCCACTGTCCCTGATAGGCTTAATAGCCTTTCCTAGCCTAGTGTCACTGGCAAACCAGCCAGACCTACCACACCTAATGCATCTGATAGACCCAACGGTACTGTGTCCATCCCAATGTCCCTGCTCTGCCCACCAGTCCTGCCCTAAGCTAAGGCCCTTATAGACCCAACACTACCATGTTCTTGTCCTCTGTCCCTGATAGGCTGAATAGCCTGTCCTACCCGAATGTCACTGCTAGACCCACCACATCTGTCCTCACCTAATGCATCAGATAGACACATCGGTTCTGTGTATTAGCCAACTGACCCTAAATGACCTAATAGTCCTATCCTAGCCGAAGGTCCCTGCTCTGCCCACCAGACCTGCCCTAAACTAAGGCCCTTATAGACGCAACACTACTGTGTTCAAGTCCACTGTCCCTGATAGACTTAATAGCCTGTTCCAGCACTATGTCCATGCTAGACTCACCAGACCTGTCCTCAACTCTGCATCTGATAAGCCCAACAGAACTGTCCTAGCCCTCTATCCCTGATATGCGAATAGTCCTGTCCCCGCCCAATGTCCCTGCTGTACCTACCAGAACTGCACTAATTTAACGCCTTTATAGACCCAACAGTTCTGTCTTCTAGTCCTCTGTCACTGAAAGACGTAATTGTCCTGTCCTAACTTATTGTCCCTGCTGGATCCAAGAGACATGTCCTCACCTAATGCATCTGATGGACCCAACGGTACTCAGTCTTAGCCGCTGTCCCTGATTGACCTAATAGTCCTATCCTAGCCCAATGTCCCTGCACTGCACAGTAGATCTGCCCTAAATTAAGGCCCTTTTAGACCCAACACTACCGTGTTCAATTTCACTGTCCCTGATAGACTTAATAGTCTGTCCTAGCCCAATTTCCCTGCTAGACCCACCAGACCTGTCCTCCCCTAATGCATCTGATAGACACAACGGTACTGTGTCCTAGCCCACTCTCCCTGATTGACCTAATAGTCCTATCAAAGCCCAATGTCCGTGCTCTGCCCACCAGACCTGCCCTAAGCTAAGGCCCTTATAGACCCAACACTACCATGCTCTAGAGCTCTGTCCCTGAAAAACTTAATAGCCTGTCCTAGCCCAGTGTCACTGGCAGACCAGCCAGACCTGCCACACCTAATGCATCTGATAGACCCAATGGTACTATGGCCTAGCCCACTGTCCCTGATAGACCTAAGAGTCCTATCCTAGCCCAATGTCCCTTCTAGACCCCCAGACCTGCCCTAAGCTAAGGCCCTTATAGACCCAACATTACCATGGTCTTGTTCTCTGTCCCTGATAGGCTTATTAGCCTTTTCTAGCCTAGTGTCACTGGCAGACCAGCCAGACCTGCCACACCTAATGCATCTGATAGACAGAACAGTACTGTGGCCTAGCCCACTGTCCCTGATTGACCTAATAGTCCTATCCTAGCACAAAGTCCCTTCTGGACCACCAGACCTGCCCTAAGCTAAGGCCCTTATAGAACCAACATTACCATGTTCTTGTCCTTTGTCTCTGATAGGCTTAATAGCCTGTCCTACCCGAATGTCCTTGCTAGACCAACCACATATGTCCTCACCTAATTCATGTGATAGACACAATGGTACTGTGTCATAGTCCACTGCCCTGATTGATCTAATAGGCCTATCTGGGCCCAATTCCATGCTCTGCCCACCAGGCCTGTTCTAAGCTAAGGCCCTGATAGACCCAACACTACCGTGTTCTAGTCCACTGTCTCAGATAGACTTAATAGCCTTTCCTAGCCTAGTGTCATTGGCAGACCAGCCAGACCTGACACACTTAATTCATCTGATAGACCCAACGGTACTCTGAACTAGCCCTCTATCCCTGATATATGTAATAGTTCAGTCTTCCCCCAATGTCCCTGCTATACCTACCAGGCCTGCCCTAAGCTAACGCCTTTATAGCCCTAACATAACTGTGTTCTAGTCCTCTGTCACTGAAAGACCTAATTGTCCTGTCCTGGCCCAGTGTCCCTTTTATACCCACCAGCCCTGTCCTCACCTAATGCATCTATAGACACAACAGTACTGTGTCCTAGCCAACTGTCCCTGATTGACCTAATAGTCCTATCCTAGCCCAATGTCCCTGCTCTGCCCAGCAGACCTGCCCAAAACTAAGGCTCTTATAGACGCAACACTACTGTGTTCAAATCCACTGTCACTGATAGATTTAATAGCCTGTTCCAGCACTATGTCCATGCTACACTCACCAGACCTGTGCTCAACTCTGCATCTGATAGGCCCAACAGAACTGTCCTAGCCTTCTATCCCTGATATATGAATAGTCCTGGCGCCACCCAATGTCCCTACTCTACCTACCAGAACTGCACTAATTTAAGGCCTTACAGACCTAACAGTTATGTGTTCTAGTCCTCTGTCACTGAAAGATGTAATTGCCCTGTCCTAACCCTTTTTCCAGCTGGATCCAAGAGACATGTCCTCACTTAATGCATCTGATGGACCCAACGGTACTCTGTCCTAGCCCACTGTCCCTGATTGACCTAATAGTCCTATCCTAGCCCAATGTCCCTGCACTGCCCAGCACAACTGCCCTAAATTAAGGCCCTTATAGACCCAACCCTACCGTGTTCAATTTCACTGGCCCTGATAGACTTAACTGCCTGTCCTAGCTCAATGTCCCGGCTAGACCCACCAGACCTGTCCTTCAACAATGTATCTGATAGACACAACGGTACTGTGTCCTAGCCCACTGTCCCTGATTGAACTAGTAGTCCTATCCGAGCCCAATTTCCGTGCTCTGCCCACCAGACCTGCCCTAAATTAAGGACCTTATAGACCCAACACTACCGTGTTCTAGTCCACTGTCCCTGATAAACTTAATAGCCTGTCCTAACCCAGTGTCTCTGGCAGACCAGCCAGACCTGCCACACCTAATGCATCTGAAAGACCCAACTGTACCGTGGCCTAGCCTACTGTCCCTGATAGACCTAATAGTCCTACCCAAGCACAATGTCCCTTCTGGTCCACCAGATCTGCCCTAAGCTAAGGCCCTTATAGACCCAACATTACCATGTTATTGTCCTCTGTCCCTTATAGGCTTAATAGCCTGTCCTGTCCGAATGTCCCTGCTTGACCCACCACATTTGTCCTCACCTAATGCATCTGATAGACACAATGGTTCTGTGTCCTAGCCCACTGCCCTGATTGACCTAATAGTCCTATCTTAGCCGAATGTCCCTGCTCTGTCCACCAGACCTACCCAAAACTAGGGCTCTTATAGACGCAACATTACTGTGTTCAAGTCCACTGTCCCTGATAGACTAAATAGCCTGTTCCAGCACTATGTCCATGCTAGACTCACTAGACCTGTTCTCACCTCTGTATCTGATAGGCCCAACAGAACTGTCCTAGCCCTCTATCCCTGATATACGAATAGTCCTGTCCCCGCCCAATGTCCCTGCTGTACCTACCAGAACTGCACTAATTTAACACCTTTATAGACCCAACCGTTCTGTGTTCTAGTCCTCTGTCACTGAAAGACATAATTGTCCTGTCCTAACCCATTGTCCCTGCTGGATCCAAGAGACATGTCCTCACCTAATGCATCTGATGGACCCAACGGTACTCTGTCCTAGCACACTGTCCCTGATTGACCTAATAGTCCTATCCTAGTCCAAAGTCCCTGCACTGCGCAGCAGTTCTGCCCTAAATTAAGGCCCTTATAGACCCAACACTACCGTGTTCAATTTCACTGTCCCTGATAGACTTAATAGCCTGTCCTAGCTCAATGTCCCTGCTAGACGTACCAGACCGGTCCTCCCCTAATGCATATGATAGACACAACGTTACTGTGTCCTAGCCCACTGTCCGTGATTGACCTAATAGTCCTGTCCATGCCGAATTCCCATGCTCTGCCAACCAGACCGGCTCTAAGATAAGGCTCTGATAGACCCAACATTACCGTGTTCTCTTCCACTGTCCCTGATAGGCTTAATAGCCTTTCCTAGCCTAGTGTCACTGGCAAACCAGCCAGACCTACCACACCTAATGCATCTGATAGACCCAACGGTACTGTGTCCATCCCAATGTCCCTGCTCTGCCCACCAGTCCTGCCCTAAGCTAAGGCCCTTATAGACCCAACACTACCATGTTCTTGTCCTCTGTCCCTGATAGGCTGAATAGCCTGTCCTACCCGAATGTCACTGCTAGACCCACCACATCTGTCCTCACCTAATGCATCAGATAGACACATCGGTTCTGTGTATTAGCCAACTGACCCTAAATGACCTAATAGTCCTATCCTAGCCGAAGGTCCCTGCTCTGCCCACCAGACCTGCCCTAAACTAAGGCCCTTATAGACGCAACACTACTGTGTTCATGTCCACTGTCCCTGATAGACTTAATTGCCTGTTCCAGCACTATGTCCATGCTAGACTCACCAGACCTGTCCTCAACTCTGCATCTGATAAGCCCAACAGAACTGTCCTAGCCCTCTATCTCTGATATGCGAATAGTCCTGTCCCCGCCCAATGTCCCTGCTGTACCTACCAGAACTGCACTAATTTAACGCCTTTATAGACCCAACAGTTCTGTCTTCTAGTCCTCTGTCACTGAAAGACGTAATTGTCCTGTCCTAACTTATTGTCCCTGCTGGATCCAAGAGACATGTCCTCACCTAATGCATCTGATGGACCCAACGGTACTCAGTCTTAGCCGCTGTCTCTGATTGACCTAATAGTCCTATCCTAGCCCAATGTCCCTGCACTGCGCAGTAGATCTGCCCTAAATTAAGGCCCTTTTAGACCCAACACTACCGTGTTCAATTTCACTGTCCCTGATAGACTTAATAGTCTGTCCTAGCCCAATTTCCCTGCTAGACCCACCAGACCTGTCCTCCCCTAATGCATCTGATAGACACAACGGTACTGTGTCCTAGCCCACTCTCCCTGATTGACCTAATAGTCCTATCAAAGCCCAATGTCCGTGCTCTGCCCACCAGACCTGCCCTAAGCTAAGGCCCTTATAGACCCAACACTACCATGCTCTAGAGCTCTGTCCCTGAAAAACTTAATAGCCTGTCCTAGCCCAGTGTCACTGGCAGACCAGCCAGACCTGCCACACCTAATGCATCTGATAGACCCAATGGTACTATGGCCTAGCCCACTGTCCCTGATAGACCTAAGAGTCCTATCCTAGCCCAATGTCCCTTCTAGACCCCCAGACCTGCCCTAAGCTAAGGCCCTTATAGACCCAACATTACCATGGTCTTGTCCTCTGTCCCTGATAGGCTTATTAGCCTTTTCTAGCCTAGTGTCACTGGCAGACCAGCCAGACCTGCCACACCTAATGCATCTGATAGACAGAACAGTACTGTGGCCTAGCCCACTGTCCCTGATTGACCTAATAGTCCTATCGTAGCACAAAGTCCCTTCTGGACCACCAGACCTGCCCTAAGCTAAGGCCCTTATAGAACCAACATTACCATGTTCTTGTCCTTTGTCCCTGATAGGCTTAATAGCCTGTCCTACCCGAATGTCCTTGCTAGACCAACCACATATGTCCTCACCTAATTCATGTGATAGACACAATGGTACTGTGTCATAGTCCACTGCCCTGATTGATCTAATAGGCCTATCTGGGCCCAATTCCATGCTCTGCCCACCAGGCCTGTTCTAAGCTAAGGCCCTGATAGACCCAACACTACCGTGTTCTAGTCCACTGTCTCTGATAGGCTTAATAGCCTTTCCTAGCCTAGTGTCACTGGCAGACCAGCCAGACCTGACACACTTAATTCATCTGATAGACCCAACGGTACTCTGAACTAGCCCTCTATCCCTGATATATGTAATAGTTCAGTCTTCCCCCAATGTCCCTGCTATACCTACCAGGCCTGCCCTAAGCTAACGCCTTTATAGCCCTAACATAACTGTGTTCTAGTCCTCTGTCACTGAAAGACCTAATTGTCCTGTCCTTGCCCAGTGTCCCTTTTATACCCACCAGCCCTGTCCTCACCTAATGCATCTATGGACACAACAGTACTGTGTCCTAGCCAACTGTCCCTGATTGACCTAATAGTCCTATCCTAGCCCAATGTCCCTGCTCTGCCCAGCAGACCTGCCCAAAACTAAGGCTCTTATAGACGCAACACTACTGTGTTCAAATCCACTGTCACTGATAGATTTAATAGCCTGTTCTAGCACTATGTCCATGCTAGACTCACCAGACCTGTGCTCAACTCTGCATCTGATAGGCCCAACAGAACTGTCCTAGCCTTCTATCCCTGATATACGAATAGTCCTGGCGCCACCCAATGTCCCTACTCTACCTACCAGAACTGCACTAATTTAAGGCCTTACAGACCTAACAGTTATGTGTTCTAGTCCTCTGTCACTGAAAGATGTAATTGCCCTGTCCTAACCCTTTTTCCAGCTGGATCCAAGAGACATGTCCTCACTTAATGCATCTGATGGACCCAACGGTACTCTGTCCTAGCCCACTGTCCCTGATTGACCTAATAGTCCTATCCTAGCCCAATGTCCCTGCACTGCCCAGCACAACTGCCCTAAATTAAGGCCCTTATAGACCCAACCCTACCGTGTTCAATTTCACTGTCCCTGATAGACTTAACTGCCTGTCCTAGCTCAATGTCCCGGCTAGACCCACCAGACCTGTCCTTCAACAATGCATCTGATAGACACAACGGTACTGTGTCCTAGCCCACTGTCCCTGATTGAACTAATAGTCCTATCCGAGCCCAATTTCCGTGCTCTGCCCACCAGACCTGCCCTAAATTAAGGACCTTATAGACCCAACACTACCGTGTTCTAGTCCACTGTCCCTGATAAACTTAATAGCCTGTCCTAACCCAGTGTCTCTGGCAGACCAGCCAGACCTGCCACACCTAATGCATCTGAAAGACCCAACTGTACCGTGGCCTAGCCTACTGTCCCTGATAGACCTAATAGTCCTACCCAAGCACAATGTCCCTTCTGGTCCACCAGATCTGCCCTAAGCTAAGGCCCTTATAGACCCAACATTACCATGTTATTGTCCTCTGTCCCTTATAGGCTTAATAGCCTGTCCTGTCCGAATGTCCCTGCTTGACCCACCACATTTGTCCTCACCTAATGCATCTGATAGACACAATGGTTCTGTGTCCTAGCCCACTGCCCTGATTGACCTAATAGTCCTATCTTAGCCGAATGTCCCTGCTCTGTCCACCAGACCTACCCAAAACTAGGGCTCTTATAGACGCAACATTACTGTGTTCAAGTCCACTGTCCCTGATAGACTAAATAGCCTGTTCCAGCACTATGTCCATGCTAGACTCACTAGACCTGTTCTCACCTCTGTATCTGATAGGCCCAACAGAACTGTCCTAGCCCTCTATCCCTGATATACGAATAGTCCTGTCCCCGCCCAATGTCCCTGCTGTACCTACCAGAACTGCACTAATTTAACACCTTTATAGACCCAACCGTTCTGTGTTCTAGTCCTCTGTCACTGAAAGACATAATTGTCCTGTCCTAACCCATTGTCCCTGCTGGATCCAAGAGGCATGTCCTCACCTAATGCATCTGATGGACCCAACGGTACTCTGTCCTAGCACACTGTCCCTGATTGACCTAATAGTCCTATCCTAGTCCAAAGTACCTGCACGGCGCAGCAGTTCTGCCCTAAATTAAGGCCCTTATAGACCCAACACTACCGTGTTCAATTTCACTGTCCCTGATAGACTTAATAGCCTGTCCTAGCTCAATGTCCCTGCTAGACGTACCAGACCTGTCCTCCCCTAATGCATATGATAGACACAACGTTACTGTGTCCTAGCCCACTGTCCGTGATTGACCTAATAGTCCTGTCCATGCCGAATTCCCATGCTCTGCCAACCAGACTGGCTCTAAGATAAGGCTCTGATAGACCCAACATTACCGTGTTCTCTTCCACTGTCCCTGATAGGCTTAATAGCCTTTCCTAGCCTAGTGTCACTGGCAAACCAGCCAGACCTACCACACCTAATGCATCTGATAGACCCAACGGTACTGTGTCCATCCCAATGTCCCTGCTCTGCCCACCAGTCCTACCCTAAGCTAAGGCCCTTATAGACCCAACACTACCATGTTCTTGTCCTATCCTAGACGAATGTACCTGCTCTGCCCACCAGACCTGCCCAAAACTAAGGCTCTTATAGACGCAACACTACTGTGTTCAAGTCCACTGTCCCTGATAGACTAAATAGCCTGTTCCAGCACTATGTCCATGCTAGACTCACTAGACCTGTTCTCAACTCTGCATCTGATAGGCCCAACAGAACTGTCCTAGCCTTCTATCCCTGATATACGAATAGTCCTGTCCCCACCCAATGTCCCTGCTGTACCTACCAAACTGCACTAATTTAACGCCTTTATAGACCCAACAGTTCTGTGTTCTACTCCTCTGTCACTGAAAGACGTAATTGTCCTGTCCTAACCAAGTGTCCCTTCTGGATCCAAGAGGTATGTCCTCACCTAATGCATCTGATGGACCCAATGGTACTCTGTCCTAGCCCACTGTCCCTGATTGACCTAATAGTCCTATCAAAGCCCAATGTCCCTGCTCTGCCCACCAGACCTGCCCTAAGCAAAGGCCATTATAGACCCAACACTACCATGCTCTAGAGCTCTGTCCCTGAAAAACTTAATAGCCTGTTCTAGCCCAGTGTCACTGGTAGACCAGTCAGACCTGCCACACCTAATGCATCTGATAGACCCAATGGTACTGTGGCCTAACCCACTGTCCCTGATAGACCTAAGAGTCCTATCCTAGCCCAATGTCCCTTCTAGACCCCCAGACCTGTCCTAAGCTAAGGCCCTTATAGACCCAACATTACCATGGTCTTGTCCTCTGTCCCTGGTAGGCTTAGTAGCCTTTCCTAGCCTAGTGTCACTGGCAGACCAGCCAGACCTGCCACACCTAATGCATCTGATAGACCGAACGGTACTGTGGCCTAGCCCACAGTCCCTGGTTGACCTAATAGTCCTATCCTAGCACAAAGTCCCTTCTGGACCACCAGACCTGCCGTAAGCTAAGGCCCTTATAGAGCCAACATTACGATGTTCTTGTCCTTTGTCCCTGATAGGCTTAATAGCCTGTCCTACCCGAATGCCCTTGCTAGACCCACCATATCTGTCGTCACCTAATGTATCTGATAGACACAATGGTACTGTGTCATAGCCCACTGCCCTGATTGACCTAATATTCCTATCCGGGCCCAATTTCCATGCTCTGCCCACCAGGCCTGCTCTAAGCTAAGGCCCTGATAGACCCAACACTACCGTGTTTTAGTCTACTGTCCCTGATAGACTTAATCGCCTTTCCTAGCCAAGTGTCACTGGCAGAGCAGCCAGACCTGACACACTTAATTCATCTGATAGACCCAACAGTACTCTGAAGTAGCCCTCTATCCCTGATATATGTAATAGTCCTGTCTTCCCGCAATGTCCCTGCTATACCTACCAGGCCTGCCCTAAGCTAACGCCTTTATAGCCCTAAAATAACTGTGTTCTAGTCCTCTGTAACTGAAAGACCTAATTGTCCTGTCTTGGCCCAGTGTCCCTTCTATACCCACCAGCCCTGTCCTCACCTAATGCATCTATACATACAACGGTACTGTGTCCTAGCCAACTGTCCCTGATTGACCTAATAGTCCTATCCTAGCCCAATGTCCCTGCTCTGCCCACCAGACCTGCCCAAAACTAAGGCTCTTATAGACGCAACACTACTGTGTTCAAATCCACTGTCCCTGATAGACTTAATAGCCTGTTCCAGCACTATGTCCATGCTAGACTCACCTGACCTGTCCTCAACTATGCATCTGATAGGCTCAACAGAACTGTCCTAGCCCTCTATCCCAGATAAACGAATAGTCCTGGCACCACTCAATGTCCCTGCTCTACCTACTAGAACTGCACTAATTTAACGCCTTTACAGACCTAACAGTTCTGTGTTCTAGTCCTCTGTCACTGAAAGATGTAATTGTCCTGTCCTAACCCATTGTCCCTGCTGGATCCAAGAGACATGTTCTCACTTAATGCATCTGATGGACCCAATGGTACTCTGTCCTAGCCCACTGTCCCTGATTGACCTAATAGTCCTATCCTAGCCCAATGTCCCTGCACTGCCCAGCGCAACTGCCCTAAATTAAGGCCCTTATAGACCCAACACTACCGTGTTCAATTTCACTGTCCCTGATAGACTTAACAGCCTGTCCTAGCTCAATGTCCCGGCTAGACCCACCAGACCTGTCCTTCGCCAAAGCATCTCATAGACACAACGGTACTGTGTCCTAGCCCTTTGTCCCTGATTGACCTTATAGTCCTATCCGAGCCCAATTTCCGTGCTCTGCCCACCAGACCTGCCCTAAATTAAGGCCCTTATACACCTAACACTACCGTGTTCTAGTCCACTGTCCCTGATAAACGTAATAGCCTGTCCTAACCCAGTGTCTCTGGCTGACCAGCCAGACCTGCCACACCTAATGCATCTGAAAGACCCAACTGTACTGTGGCCTAGCCTCCTGTTCCTGATAGACCTGATAGTCCTACACTAGCACAATGTCCCTTCTGGGCCACCAGATCTGCCCTAAGCTTTGGCCCTATTAGACCCAACATTACCATGTTCTTATCCTCTGTCCCTGAGAGGCTTAATACCCTGTCCTACACGAATGTCCCTGCTGGACCCACCACATCTGTCCTCACCTAATGCATCAGATAGACACAATGGTAGTGTGTCCTAGCCCACTGTCCCTGATTGAACTAATAGTCCTATCAAAGCCCCATTTCCCTGCTCTGCCCACCACCTGTCCTATGCTAAGGCTCTTATAGATGCAACACTATTGTGTTCAAGTCTACTGTCCCTGATAGACTTAATAGCCTGTTCCAGCACTATGTCCATGCTAGCCGAACCAGACCTGTCCTCAACTATGCATCTGATAGGCTCAACAGAACTATCCTAGCCCTCTATCCGTGATATACGAATAGTCCTGTCCCCGTTCAAAGTCCCTGCTCTACCTACCAGAACTGCACTATTTTAACGGCTTTATAGACCTAATAGTTCTGTGTTCTAGTCCTCTGTCACTGAAAGACGTAATTGTCCTGTCCTAACCCATTGTCCCTGCTGGATCCAAGAGGTATGTCCTCACCTAATGCATCTGATGGACCCAACGGTACTTTGTCCTAGCCCACTGTCCCTGATTGACTTAATAGTCCTATCCTTGGCCAATGTCCCTGCACTGCCCAGCAGATCTAACCTAAATTAAGGACCTTATAGATCCAACACAACCGTGTTCAATTTCACTGTCCCTGATAGACTTAATAGCCTGTCCTAGCTCAATGTCCCTGCTAGACCCACCAGACCTGTGCTCCCCTAATGCATCTGATAGACACAACGGTTCTGTGTCCTAGTCAACTGCCCTGATTGACCTAATAGTCCTATCCTAGACGAATGTACCTGCTCTGCCCACCAGACCTGCCCAAAACTTAGGCTCTTATAGACGAAACACTACTGTGTTCAAGTCCATTGTCCCTGAGAGACTTAATAGCCTGTTCCAGCACTATGTCCATGCTAGACTCACCAGACCTGTCCTCAACTCTGCATCTGATAGGCCCAACAGAACTTTCCTAGCCCTCTATCCCTGATATACGAATAATCCTCTCCCCGCCCAATGTCCCTGCGGTACCTACCAGAACTGCACTAATTTAACGCCTTTATAAACCCAACAGTTCTGTGTTCTAGTCCTCTGTCACTGAAAGACGTAATTGTCCTGTCCTAACCCAGTGTCCCTTCTGGATCCAAGAGGTATGTCCTCACCTAATGCATCTGATGGACCCAATGGTACTCTGTCCTAGCCCACTGTCCCTGATTGACCTAATAGTCCTATCAAAGCCCAATGTCCCTGCTCTGCCCACCAGACCTGCCCTAAGCTAAGGCCCTTATAGACCCAACACTACCATGCTCTAGAGCTCTGTCCCTGAAAAACTTAATAGCCTGTCCTAGCCCAGTGTCACTGGTAGACCAGTCAGACCTGCTACACCTAATGCATCTGATAGACCCAATGGTACTGTGGCCTAGCCCACTGTCCCTGATAGACCTAAGAGTCCTATCCTAGCCCAATGTCCTTTCTAGACCCCCAGACCTGCCCTAAGCTAAGGCCCTTATAGACCCAACATTACCATGGCCTTGTCCTCTGTCCCTGATAGTCTTAGTAGCCTTTCCTAGCCTAGTGTCACTGGCAGACCAGCCAGACCTGCCACACCGAATGCATCTGATAGACCGAACGGTACTGTGGCCTAGCCCACAGTCCCTGGTTGACCTAATAGTCTTATCCTAGCACAAAGTCCCTTCTGGACCACCAGACCTGCCCTAAGCTAAGGCCCTTATAGAGCCAACATTACCATGTTCTTGTCCTTTGTCCTTGATAGGCTTAATAGCCTGTCCTACCCGAATGTTCTTGCTAGACCCACCACATCTGTCCTCACCTAATGCATCTGATAGACACAATGGTACTGTGTCATAGCCCACTGCCCTGATTGACCTAATATTCCTATCAAGGCCCAATTTCCATGCTCTGCCCACCAGGCCTGCTCTAACCTAAGGCCCTGAGAGACCCAACACTACCGTGTTTTAGTCCACTGTCCCTGATAGGCTTAATCGCCTTTCCTAGCCAAGTGTCACTGGCAGAGCAGCCAGACCTGACACACTTAATTCATCTGATAGACCCAACGGTACTCTGAAGTAGCCCTCTATCCCTGATATATGTAATAGTCCTGTCTTCCCGCAATGTCCCTGCTATACCTACCAGGCCTGCCCTAAGCTAACGCCTTTATAGCCCTAACATAACTGTGTTCTAGTCCTCTGTAACTGAAAGACCTAATTGTCCTGTCTTGGCCCAGTGTCCCTTCTATACCCACCAGCCCTGTCCTCACCTAATGCATCTATACATACAACGGTACTGTGTCCTAGCCAACTGTCCCTGATTGACCTAATAGTCCTATCCTAGCCCAATGTCCCTGCTCTGCCCACCAGACCTGCCCAAAACTAAGGCTCTTATAGACGCAACACTACTGTGTTCAAATCCACTGTCCCTGATAGACTTAATAGCCTGTTCCAGCACTATGTCCATGCTAGACTCACCTGACCTGTCCTCAACTATGCATCTGATAGGCTCAACAGAACTGTCCTAGCCCTCTATCCCAGATAAACGAATAGTCCTGGCACCACTCAATGTCCCTGCTCTACCTACTAGAACTGCACTAATTTAACGCCTTTACAGACCTAACAGTTCTGTGTTCTAGTCCTCTGTCACTGAAAGATGTAATTGTCCTGTCCTAACCCATTGTCCCTGCTGGATCCAAGAGACATGTTCTCACTTAATGCATCTGATGGACCCAATGGTACTCTGTCCTAGCCCACTGTCCCTGATTGACCTAATAGTCCTATCCTAGCCCAATGTCCCTGCACTGCCCAGCGCAACTGCCCTAAATTAAGGCCCTTATAGACCCAACACTACCGTGTTCAATTTCACTGTCCCTGATAGACTTAACAGCCTGTCCTAGCTCAATGTCCCGGCTAGACCCACCAGACCTGTCCTTCGCCAAAGCATCTCATAGACACAACGGTACTGTGTCCTAGCCCTTTGTCCCTGATTGACCTTATAGTCCTATCCGAGCCCAATTTCCGTGCTCTGCCCACCAGACCTGCCCTAAATTAAGGCCCTTATACACCTAACACTACCGTGTTCTAGTCCACTGTCCCTGATAAACGTAATAGCCTGTCCTAACCCAGTGTCTCTGGCTGACCAGCCAGACCTGCCACACCTAATGCATCTGAAAGACCCAACTGTACTGTGGCCTAGCCTCCTGTTCCTGATAGACCTGATAGTCCTACACTAGCACAATGTCCCTTCTGGGCCACCAGATCTGCCCTAAGCTTAGGCCCTATTAGACCCAACATTACCATGTTCTTTTCCTCTGTCCCTGAGAGGCTTAATACCCTGTCCTACACGAATGTCCCGGCTGGACCCACCACATCTGTCCTCACCTAATGCATCAGATAGACACAATGGTAGTGTGTCCTAGCCCACTGTCCCTGATTGAACTAATAGTCCTATCAAAGCCCCATTTCCCTGCTCTGCCCACCACCTGTCCTATGCTAAGGCTCTTATAGATGCAACACTATTGTGTTCAAGTCTACTGTCCCTGATAGACTTAATAGCCTGTTCCAGCACTATGTCCATGCTAGCCGAACCAGACCTGTCCTCAACTATGCATCTGATAGGCTCAACAGAACTGTCCTAGCCCTCTATCCGTGATATACGAATAGTCCTGTCCCCGTTCAAAGTCCCTGCTCTACCTACCAGAACTGCACTATTTTAACGGCTTTATAGACCTAATAGTTCTGTGTTCTAGTCCTCTGTCACTGAAAGACGTAATTGTCCTGTCCTAACCCATTGTCCCTGCTGGATCCAAGAGGTATGTCCTCACCTAATGCATCTGATGGACCCAACGGTACTTTGTCCTAGCCCACTGTCCCTGATTGACTTAATAGTCCTATCCTTGGCCAATGTCCCTGCACTGCCCAGCAGATCTAACCTAAATTAAGGACCTTATAGATCCAACACAACCGTGTTCAATTTCACTGTCCCTGATAGACTTAATAGCCTGTCCTAGCTCAATGTCCCTGCTAGACCCACCAGACCTGTGCTCCCCTAATGCATCTGATAGACACAACGGTTCTGTGTCCTAGTCAACTGCCCTGATTGACCTAATAGTCCTATCCTAGACGAATGTACCTGCTCTGCCCACCAGACCTGCCCAAAACTTAGGCTCTTATAGACGAAACACTACTGTGTTCAAGTTCATTGTCCCTGAGAGACTTAATAGCCTGTTCCAGCACTATGTCCATGCTAGACTCACCAGACCTGTCCTCAACTCTGCATCTGATAGGCCCAACAGAACTTTCCTAGCCCTCTATCCCTGATATACGAATAATCCTCTCCCCGCCCAATGTCCCTGCGGTACCTACCAGAACTGCACTAATTTAACGCCTTTATAAACCCAACAGTTCTGTGTTCTAGTCCTCTGTCACTGAAAGACGTAATTGTCCTGTCCTAACCCAGTGTCCCTTCTGGATCCAAGAGGTATGTGCTCACCTAATGCATCTGATGGACCCAATGGTACTCTGTCCTAGCCCACTGTCCCTGATTGACCTAATAGTCCTATCAAAGCCCAATGTCCCTGCTCTGCCCACCAGACCTGCCCTAAGCTAAGGCCCTTATAGACCCAACACTACCATGCTCTAGAGCTCTGTCCCTGAAAAACTTAATAGCCTGTCCTAGCCCAGTGTCACTGGTAGACCAGTCAGACCTGCTACACCTAATGCATCTGATAGACCCAATGGTACTGTGGCCTAGCCCACTGTCCCTGATAGACCTAAGAGTCCTATCCTAGCCCAATGTCCTTTCTAGACCCCCAGACCTGCCCTAAGCTAAGGCCCTTATAGACCCAACATTACCATGGCCTTGTCCTCTGTCCCTGATAGTCTTAGTAGCCTTTCCTAGCCTAGTGTCACTGGCAGACCAGCCAGACCTGCCACACCGAATGCATCTGATAGACCGAACGGTACTGTGGCCTAGCCCACAGTCCCTGGTTGACCTAATAGTCTTATCCTAGCACAAAGTCCCTTCTGGACCACCAGACCTGCCCTAAGCTAAGGCCCTTATAGAGCCAACATTACCATGTTCTTGTCCTTTGTCCTTGATAGGCTTAATAGCCTGTCCTACCCGAATGTTCTTGCTAGACCCACCACATCTGTCCTCACCTAATGCATCTGATAGACACAATGGTACTGTGTCATAGCCCACTGCCCTGATTGACCTAATATTCCTATCAAGGCCCAATTTCCATGCTCTGCCCACCAGGCCTGCTCTAACCTAAGGCCCTGAGAGACCCAACACTACCGTGTTTTAGTCCACTGTCCCTGATAGGCTTAATCGCCTTTCCTAGCCAAGTGTCACTGGCAGAGCAGCCAGACCTGACACACTTAATTCATCTGATAGACCCAACAGTACTCTGAAGTAGCCCTCTATCCCTGATATATGTAATAGTCCTGTCTTCCCGCAATGTCCCTGCTATACCTACCAGGCCTGCCCTAAGCTAACACCTTTATAGCCCTAACATAACTGTGTTCTAGTCCTCTGTAACTGAAAGACCTAATTGTCCTGTCTTGGCCCAGTGTCCCTTCTATACCCACCAGCCCTGTCCTCACCTAATGCATCTATACATACAACGGTACTGTGTCCTAGCCAACTGTCCCTGATTGACCTAATAGTCCTATCCTAGCCCAATGTCCCTGCTCTGCCCACCAGACCTGCCCAAAACTAAGGCTCTTATAGACGCAACACTACTGTGTTCAAATCCACTGTCCCTGATAGACTTAATAGCCTGTTCCAGCACTATGTCCATGCTAGACTCACCTGACCTGTCCTCAACTATGCATCTGATAGGCCCAACAGAACTGTCCTAGCCCTCTATCCCAGATAAACGAATAGTCCTGGCACCACTCAATGTCCCTGCTCTACCTACTAGAACTGCACTAATTTAACGCCTTTACAGACCTAACAGTTCTGTGTTCTAGTCCTCTGTCACTGAAAGATGTAATTGTCCTGTCCTAACCCATTGTCCCTGCTGGATCCAAGAGACATGTTCTCACTTAATGCATCTGATGGACCCAATGGTACTCTGTCCTAGCCCACTGTCCCTGATTGACCTAATAGTCCTATCCTAGCCCAATGTCCCTGCACTGCCCAGCGCAACTGCCCTAAATTAAGGCCCTTATAGACCCAACACTACCGTGTTCAATTTCACTGTCCCTGATAGACTTAACAGCCTGTCCTAGCTCAATGTCCCGGCTAGACCCACCAGACCTGTCCTTCGCCAAAGCATCTCATAGACACAACGGTACTGTGTCCTAGCCCTTTGTCTCTGATTGACCTTATAGTCCTATCCGAGCCCAATTTCCGTGCTCTGCCCACCAGACCTGCCCTAAATTAAGGCCCTTATACACCTAACACTACCGTGTTCTAGTCCACTGTCCCTGATAAACGTAATAGCCTGTCCTAACCCAGTGTCTCTGGCTGACCAGCCAGACCTGCCACACCTAATGCATCTGAAAGACCCAACTGTACTGTGGCCTAGCCTCCTGTTCCTGATAGACCTGATAGTCCTACACTAGCACAATGTCCCTTCTGGGCCACCAGATCTGCCCTAAGCTTAGGCCCTATTAGACCCAACATTACCATGTTCTTTTCCTCTGTCCCTGAGAGGCTTAATACCCTGTCCTACACGAATGTCCCGGCTGGACCCACCACATCTGTCCTCACCTAATGCATCAGATAGACACAATGGTAGTGTGTCCTAGCCCACTGTCCCTGATTGAACTAATAGTCCTATCAAAGCCCCATTTCCCTGCTCTGCCCACCACCTGTCCTATGCTAAGGCTCTTATAGATGCAACACTATTGTGTTCAAGTCTACTGTCCCTGATAGACTTAATAGCCTGTTCCAGCACTATGTCCATGCTAGCCGAACCAGACCTGTCCTCAACTATGCATCTGATAGGCTCAACAGAACTGTCCTAGCCCTCTATCCGTGATATACGAATAGTCCTGTCCCCGTTCAAAGTCCCTGCTCTACCTACCAGAACTGCACTATTTTAACGGCTTTATAGACCTAATAGTTCTGTGTTCTAGTCCTCTGTCACTGAAAGACGTAATTGTCCTGTCCTAACCCATTGTCCCTGCTGGATCCAAGAGGTATGTCCTCACCTAATGCATCTGATGGACCCAACGGTACTTTGTCCTAGCCCACTGTCCCTGATTGACTTAATAGTCCTATCCTTGGCCAATGTCCCTGCACTGCCCAGCAGATCTAACCTAAATTAAGGACCTTATAGATCCAACACAACCGTGTTCAATTTCACTGTCCCTGATAGACTTAATAGCCTGTCCTAGCTCAATGTCCCTGCTAGACCCACCAGACCTGTGCTCCCCTAATGCATCTGATAGACACAACGGTTCTGTGTCCTAGTCAACTGCCCTGATTGACCTAATAGTCCTATCCTAGACGAATGTACCTGCTCTGCCCACCAGACCTGCCCAAAACTTAGGCTCTTATAGACGAAACACTACTGTGTTCAAGTCCATTGTCCCTGAGAGACTTAATAGCCTGTTCCAGCACTATGTCCATGCTAGACTCACCAGACCTGTCCTCAACTCTGCATCTGATAGGCCCAACAGAACTTTCCTAGCCCTCTATCCCTGATATACGAATAATCCTCTCCCCGCCCAATGTCCCTGCGGTACCTACCAGAACTGCACTAATTTAACGCCTTTATAAACCCAACAGTTCTGTGTTCTAGTCCTCTGTCACTGAAAGACGTAATTGTCCTGTCCTAACCCAGTGTCCCTTCTGGATCCAAGAGGTATGTCCTCACCTAATGCATCTGATGGACCCAATGGTACTCTGTCCTAGCCCACTGTCCCTGATTGACCTAATAGTCCTATCAAAGCCCAATGTCCCTGCTCTGCCCACCAGACCTGCCCTAAGCTAAGGCCCTTATAGACCCAACACTACCATGCTCTAGAGCTCTGTCCCTGAAAAACTTAATAGCCTGTCCTAGCCCAGTGTCACTGGTAGACCAGTCAGACCTGCTACACCTAATGCATCTGATAGACCCAATGGTACTGTGGCCTAGCCCACTGTCCCTGATAGACCTAAGAGTCCTATCCTAGCCCAATGTCCTTTCTAGACCCCCAGACCTGCCCTAAGCTAAGGCCCTTATAGACCCAACATTACCATGGCCTTGTCCTCTGTCCCTGATAGTCTTAGTAGCCTTTCCTAGCCTAGTGTCACTGGCAGACCAGCCAGACCTGCCACACCTAATGCATCTGATAGACCGAACGGTACTGTGGCCTAGCCCACAGTCCCTGGTTGACCTAATAGTCTTATCCTAGCACAAAGTCCCTTCTGGACCACCAGACCTGCCCTAAGCTAAGGCCCTTATAGAGCCAACATTACCATGTTCTTGTCCTTTGTCCTTGATAGGCTTAATAGCCTGTCCTACCCGAATGTTCTTGCTAGACCCACCACATCTGTCCTCACCTAATGCATCTGATAGACACAATGGTACTGTGTCATAGCCCACTGCCCTGATTGACCTAATATTCCTATCAAGGCCCAATTTCCATGCTCTGCCCACCAGGCCTGCTCTAACCTAAGGCCCTGAGAGACCCAACACTACCTTGTTTTAGTCCACTGTCCCTGATAGGCTTAATCGCCTTTCCTAGCCAAGTGTCACTGGCAGAGCAGCCAGACCTGACACACTTAATTCATCTGATAGACCCAACAGTACTCTGAAGTAGCCCTCTATCCCTGATATATGTAATAGTCCTGTCTTCCCGCAATGTCCCTGCTATACCTACCAGGCCTGCCCTAAGCTAACGCCTTTATAGCCCTAACATAACTGTGTTCTAGTCCTCTGTAACTGAAAGACCTAATTGTCCTGTCTTGGCCCAGTGTCCCTTCTATACCCACCAGCCCTGTCCTCACCTAATGCATCTATACATACAACGGTACTGTGTCCTAGCCAACTGTCCCTGATTGGCCTAATAGTCCTATCCTAGCCCAATGTCCCTGCTCTGCCCACCAGACCTGCCCAAAACTAAGGCTCTTATAGACGCAACACTACTGTGTTCAAATCCACTGTCCCTGATAGACTTAATAGCCTGTTCCAGCACTATGTCCATGCTAGACTCACCTGACCTGTCCTCAACTGTGCATCTGATAGGCTCAACAGAACTGTCCTAGCCCTCTATCCCAGATAAACGAATAGTCCTGGCACCACTCAATGTCCCTGCTCTACCTACTAGAACTGCACTAATTTAACGCCTTTACAGACCTAACAGTTCTGTGTTCTAGTCCTCTGTCACTGAAAGATGTAATTGTCCTGTCCTAACCCATTGTCCCTGCTGGATCCAAGAGACATGTTCTCACTTAATGCATCTGATGGACCCAATGGTACTCTGTCCTAGCCCACTGTCCCTGATTGACCTAATAGTCCTATCCTAGCCCAATGTCCCTGCACTGCCCAGCGCAACTGCCCTAAATTAAGGCCCTTATAGACCCAACACTACCGTGTTCAATTTCACTGTCCCTGATAGACTTAACAGCCTGTCCTAGCTCAATGTCCCGGCTAGACCCACCAGACCTGTCCTTCGCCAAAGCATCTCATAGACACAACGGTACTGTGTCCTAGCCCTTTGTCCCTGATTGACCTTATAGTCCTATCCGAGCCCAATTTCCGTGCTCTGCCCACCAGACCTGCCCTAAATTAAGGCCCTTATACACCTAACACTACCGTGTTCTAGTCCACTGTCCCTGATAAACGTAATAGCCTGTCCTAACCCAGTGTCTCTGGCTGACCAGCCAGACCTGCCACACCTAATGCATCTGAAAGACCCAACTGTACTGTGGCCTAGCCTCCTGTTCCTGATAGACCTGATAGTCCTACACTAGCACAATGTCCCTTCTGGGCCACCAGATCTGCCCTAAGCTTTGGCCCTATTAGACCCAACATTACCATGTTCTTATCCTCTGTCCCTGAGAGGCTTAATACCCTGTCCTACACGAATGTCCCTGCTGGACCCACCACATCTGTCCTCACCTAATGCATCAGATAGACACAATGGTAGTGTGTCCTAGCCCACTGTCCCTGATTGAACTAATAGTCCTATCAAAGCCCCATTTCCCTGCTCTGCCCACCACCTGTCCTATGCTAAGGCTCTTATAGATGCAACACTATTGTGTTCAAGTCTACTGTCCCTGATAGACTTAATAGCCTGTTCCAGCACTATGTCCATGCTAGCCGAACCAGACCTGTCCTCAACTATGCATCTGATAGGCTCAACAGAACTGTCCTAGCCCTCTATCCGTGATATACGAATAGTCCTGTCCCCGTTCAAAGTCCCTGCTCTACCTACCAGAACTGCACTATTTTAACGGCTTTATAGACCTAATAGTTCTGTGTTCTAGTCCTCTGTCACTGAAAGACGTAATTGTCCTGTCCTAACCCATTGTCCCTGCTGGATCCAAGAGGTATGTCCTCACCTAATGCATCTGATGGACCCAACGGTACTTTGTCCTAGCCCACTGTCCCTGATTGACTTAATAGTCCTATCCTTGGCCAATGTCCCTGCACTGCCCAGCAGATCTAACCTAAATTAAGGACCTTATAGATCCAACACAACCGTGTTCAATTTCACTGTCCCTGATAGACTTAATAGCCTGTCCTAGCTCAATGTCCCTGCTAGACCCACCAGACCTGTGCTCCCCTAATGCATCTGATAGACACAACGGTTCTGTGTTCTAGTCAACTGCCCTGATTGACCTAATAGTCCTATCCTAGACGAATGTACCTGCTCTGCCCACCAGACCTGCCCAAAACTTAGGCTCTTATAGACGAAACACTACTGTGTTCAAGTCCATTGTCCCTGAGAGACTTAATAGCCTGTTCCAGCACTATGTCCATGCTAGACTCACCAGACCTGTCCTCAACTCTGCATCTGATAGGCCCAACAGAACTTTCCTAGCCCTCTATCCCTGATATACGAATAATCCTCTCCCCGCCCAATGTCCCTGCGGTACCTACCAGAACTGCACTAATTTAACGCCTTTATAAACCCAACAGTTCTGTGTTCTAGTCCTCTGTCACTGAAAGACGTAATTGTCCTGTCCTAACCCAGTGTCCCTTCTGGATCCAAGAGGTATGTCCTCACCTAATGCATCTGATGGACCCAATGGTACTCTGTCCTAGCCCACTGTCCCTGATTGACCTAATAGTCCTATCAAAGCCCAATGTCCCTGCTCTGCCCACCAGACCTGCCCTAAGCTAAGGCCCTTATAGACCCAACACTACCATGCTCTAGAGCTCTGTCCCTGAAAAACTTAATAGCCTGTCCTAGCCCAGTGTCACTGGTAGACCAGTCAGACCTGCTACACCTAATGCATCTGATAGACCCAATGGTACTGTGGCCTAGCCCACTGTCCCTGATAGACCTAAGAGTCCTATCCTAGCCCAATGTCCTTTCTAGACCCCCAGACCTGCCCTAAGCTAAGGCCCTTATAGACCCAACATTACCATGGCCTTGTCCTCTGTCCCTGATAGTCTTAGTAGCCTTTCCTAGCCTAGTGTCACTGGCAGACCAGCCAGACCTGCCACACCTAATGCATCTGATAGACCGAACGGTACTGTGGCCTAGCCCACAGTCCCTGGTTGACCTAATAGTCTTATCCTAGCACAAAGTCCCTTCTGGACCACCAGACCTGCCCTAAGCTAAGGCCCTTATAGAGCCAACATTACCATGTTCTTGTCCTTTGTCCTTGATAGGCTTAATAGCCTGTCCTACCCGAATGTTCTTGCTAGACCCACCACATCTGTCCTCACCTAATGCATCTGATAGACACAATGGTACTGTGTCATAGCCCACTGCCCTGATTGACCTAATATTCCTATCAAGGCCCAATTTCCATGCTCTGCCCACCAGGCCTGCTCTAAGCTAAGGCCCTGAGAGACCCAACACTACCGTGTTTTAGTCCACTGTCCCTGATAGGCTTAATCGCCTTTCCTAGCCAAGTGTCACTGGCAGAGCAGCCAGACCTGACACACTTAATTTATCTGATAGACCCAACGGTACTCTGAACTAGCCCTCTGTCCCTGATATATGTAATAGTCCTGTCTTCCCGCAATGTCCCTGCTATACCTACCAGGCCTGCCCTAAGATAACGCCTTTATATTCCTAACATAACTGTGTTCTAGTCCTCTGTCACTGAAAGACCTAATTGTCCTGTCCTGGCCCAGTGTCCCTTCTATACCCACCAGCCCTGCCCTCACCTAATGCATCTATACATACAACGGTACTGTGTCCTAGCCCACTGTCCGTGATTGACCTAATAGTCCTGTCCATGCCAAATTCCCATGCTCTGCCAACCAGACCGGCTCTAAGCTAAGGCCCTGATTCACCGAACACTACCATATTCTAGTCCACTGTCCCTGATAGACTTAATAGCCTGTTCCAGCACTATGTCCATGCTAGCCGAACCAGACCTGTCCTCAACTATGCATCTGATAGGCCCAACAGAACTGTCCTAGCCCTCTATCCCTGATATACGAATAGTCCTGGCGCCACCCAATGTCCCTGCTCTACCTACCAGAACTGCACTAATTTAACGCCTTTACAAACCTAACAGTTCAGTGTTCTAGTCCTCTGTCACTGAAAGATGTAATTGTCCTGTCCTAACCCATTGTCCCTGCTGGATCCAAGAGACATGTCCTCACTTAATGCATCTGATGGACCCAACGGTACTCTGTCCTAGCCCACTGTCCCTGATTGACCTAATAGTCCTATCCTAGCCCAATGTCCCTGCACTGCCCAGCACAACTGCCCTAAATTAAGGCCCTTATAGATCCAACACTACCGTGTTCAATTTCACTGTCCCTGATAGTCTTAACAGCCTGTCCTAGCTCAATGTCCCGGCTAGACCCACCAGACCTGTCCTTCGCCAAAGCATCTCATAGACACAACGGTACTGTGTCCTAGCCCTTTGTCCCTGATTGACCTTATAGTCCTATCCGAGCCCAATTTCCGTGCTCTGCCCACCAGACCTGCCCTAAATTAAGGCCCTTATACACCTAACACTACCGTGTTCTAGTCCACTGTCCCTGATAAACGTAATAGCCTGTCCTAACTCAGTGTCTCTGGCAGACCAGCCAGACCTGCCACACCTAATGCATCTGAAAGACCCAACTGTACTGTGGCCTAGCCTCCTGTTCCTGATAGACCTGATAGTCCTACACTAGCACAATGTCCCTTCTGGGCCACCAGATCTGCCCTAAGCTTAGGCCCTATTAGACCCAACATTACCATGTTCTTTTCCTCTGTCCCTGAGAGGCTTAATACCCTGTCCTACACGAATGTCCCTGCTGGACCCACCACATCTGTCCTCACCTAATGCATCAGATAGACACAATGGTACTGTGTCCTAGCCCACTGTCCCTGTTTGAACTAATAGTCCTATCAAACCCCATTTCCCTGCTCTGCCCACCACCTGTCCTAAACTAAGGCTCTTATAGATGCAACACTATTGTGTTCAAGTCTACTGTCCCTGATAGACTTAATAGCCTGTTCCAGCATTATGTCCATGCTAGCCGAACCAGACCTGTCCTCAACTATGCATCTGATAGGCTCAACAGAACTGTCCTAGCCCTCTATCCGTGATATACGAATAGTCCTGTCCCCGTTCAAAGTCCCTGCTCTACCTACCAGAACTGCACTAATTTAAAGGCTTTATAGACCTAACAGTTCTGTGTTCTAGTCCTCTGTCACTGAAAGACGTAATTGTCCTGTCCTAACCCATTGTCCCTGCTGGATCCAAGAGGTATGTCCTCACCTAATGCATCTGATGGACCCAACGGTACTTTGTCCTAGCCCACTGTCCCTGATTGACTTAATAGTCCTATCCTAGCCCAATGTCCCTGCACTGCCCAGCACAACTGCCCTAAATTAAGGCCCTTATAGACCCAACCCTACCGTGTTCAATTTCACTGTCCCTGATAGACTTAACTGCCTGTCCTAGCTCAATGTCCCGGCTAGACCCACCAGACCTGTCTTTCGCCAATGCATCTCATAAACACAATGGTACTGCGTCCTAGCCCACTGTCCCTGATTGACCTAATAGTCCTATCCGAGCCCAATTTCCGTGCTCTGCCCACCAGACCTGCCCTAAATTAAGGCCCTTATAGACCTAACACTACCGTGTTCTAGTCCACTGTCCCTGATAAACGTAATAGCCTGTCCTAACCCAGTGTCTCTTGCAGACCAGCCAGACCTGCCACACCTAATGCATCTGAAAGACCCAACTGTACTGTGGCCTAGCCTACTGTCCCTGATAGACCTAATAGTCCTACCCAAGCACAATGTCCCTTCTGGGACACCAGATCTGCCCTAAGCTAAGGCCCTTATAGACCTAACATTACCATGTTCTTGTCCTCTGTCCCTGATAGGCTTAATAGCCTTTCCTACCCTAATGTCCCTGCTGGACCCAACACATCTGTCCTCACCTAATGCATCAGATAGACACAATGGTAGTGTGTCCTAGCCCACTGTCCCTGATTGAACTAATAGTCCTATCAAAGCCCCATTTCCCTGCTCTGCCCACCACCTGCCCTAAGCTAAGGCCCTTATAGACCCAACATTACCATAGTCTTGTCCTCTGTTCCTGATAGGCTTACTGGCCTTTCCTAGCCAAGTGTCACTGGCAGACCAGCCAGACCTGCCACACCTAATGCATCTGATAGACCAACAGTACTCTGCCCTAGCCTACTGTCCCTCGTTGACCTAATAGTCCTATCCTAGCACAAAGTCCCTTCTGGACCACCAGACCTGCCCTAAGCTAAGGCCCTTATAGAACCAACATTACCATGTTCTTGTCCTTTGTCCCTGATAGGCTTAAAAGCCTGTCCTACCCGAATGTCCTTGCTACACCCACCACATCTGTCCTCACCTAATGCATCTGATAGACACAATGGTACTGTGTCCTAGCCCACAGTCCCTGGTTGACCTAAGAGTCCTATCCTAGCCCAATGTCCCTGCTCTGCCAGGCAGACCTGCCCTAAATTAGGCCCTTATAGATCCAACACTACCGTGTTCTAGTCCACTGTCCCTGATAAATTTAATAGCCTTTCCTAACCCAGTGTCAATGTCAGACCAGCCGGAAGTGCCACACCTAATGCATCTGATAGACCAAACGGTACTGTGGCCTAGCCCACTGTCCCTGATAGACCTAATAGTCCTACCCTAGCACAATGTCCCTTCTGGGCCACCAGATCTGCCCTAAGCTAAGGCCCTTATAGACCCAACATTACCATGTTCTTGTCCTCTGTCCCTTATAGGCTTAATAGCCTGTCCTGCCCGAATGTCCCTGCGTGACCCACTACATCTGTCCTCACCTAATGCATCTGATAGACACAACGGTTCTGTGTCCTAGCCCACTGCCCTGATTGACGTAATAGTCCTATCCTAGCCGAATGTCCCTGCTCTGCCCACCAGACCTGCCCAAAACTAAGGCTCTTATAGACGCAACACTACTGTGTTCAAGTCCACTGTCCCTGATAGACTTAATAGCCTGTTCCACCACTATGTCCATGCTAGACTCACCAGTCCTGTCCTCAACTCTGCATCTGATAGGCCCAACAGAACTGTCCTAGCACTCTATCCCTGATATAAGAAAGTCCTGTCCCAGCCCATTTTCCCTGTGTAAATACCAGAACTGCACTACTTTATCGCCTTTATAGACCCAACAGTTCTGTGTTCTAGTCCTCTGTCACTGAAAGACGTAATTACCTGTCCTAATCTATTGTCCCTGCTGGATCCAAGAGACATGTCCTCACCTAATGCATCTGATGGACCCAACGGTACTCTGCCCTAGCCCACTGTCCCTGAATGACCTAATAGTCCTATCCGAGCCCAATTTCCATGCTCTGCCCACCACACCTACACTAACTTAAGGCCCTTATAGACCCAACACTACCGTGTTCTAGTCCACTGTCCCTGATAAACTTAATAACCTGTCCTTACCCTAGTGTCACTGGCAGACCAGCCAGACGTGCCACACCTAATGCATCTGATAGACCCAACTGTACTGTAGCCTAGCCCACCGTCCCTGATAGACCTAATAGTCCTACCCAAGCACAATGTCCATTCTGGGCCAGCAGATCTGCCCTAAGCTAAGGCCCTTATAGACCCAACATGACCATGGTCTTTTCCTCTGCCCCTGATATGCTAAATAGCCTGTCCTACCCGTATGTCCCTGCTAGACCCACCACATCTGTCCTCACCTAATGCATCTGATAGACACAATGGTTCTGTGTCCTAGCCCACTGCCCTGATTGACGTAATACTCCTATCCTAGCCGAATGTCCCTGCTCTGCCTACCAGACCTGCCCAAAACTAAGGCTCTTATAGACGCAACACTACTGTGTTCAAGTCCACTGTCCCTGAGAGACTTAATAGCCTGTTCCAGCACTATGTCCATGCTAGACTCACCAGACCTGTCCTCAACTCTGCATCTGATCGAACCAACAGTACTCTACTAGCCCTCTATCCCTGATATACGAATAGTCCTGTCCCCGCCCAATGTCCCTGCTCTACCTGCCAGAACTGCACTAATGTAATGCCTTTATAGACCCAACAGTTCTGTGTTATAGTCCTCTGTCATTGAAAGATGTAATTGTCCTGTCCTAACTCATTGTCCTTGCTGCATCCAAGAGACATGTCCTCACCTAATGCATCTGATGGATCCAAGGGTACTCTGTCCTAGCCCACTGTCCCTGATTGAACTAATAGTCCTATCTGAGCCCAATATCACTGCTCTGCCCAGCAGATCTGCCCTAAATTAAGGACCTTATAGACCCAACACTACCGTGTTCAATTTCACTGTCCCTGACAGACTTAATAGCCTGTCATAGCCCAATGTCCCTGCTAGACCCACCAGACGTGTCCTCCCCTAATGCATCTGCTAGACACAACGGTACTGTGTCCTAGCCCACTGTCCGTGATTGCCCTAATAGTCCTGTCCATGCCAAATTCCCATGCTCTGCCAACCAGACCGGCTCTAAGCTAAGGCCCTGATACACCGAACACTACCGTATTCCAGTCCACTGTCCCTGATAGACTTAATAGCCTGTTCCAGCACTATGTCCATGCTAGCCGAACCAGACCTGTCCTCAACTATGCATCTGATAGGCTCAACAGAACTGTCCTAGCCCTCTATCCGTGATATACGAATAGTCCTGTCCCCGTTCAAAGTCCCTGCTCTACCTACCAGAACTGCACTAATTTAACGGCTTTATAGACCTAACAGTTCTGTGTTCTAGTCCTCTATCACTGAAAGACGTAATTGTCCTGTCTTAACCCATTGTCCCTGCTGGATCCAAGAGGTATGTCCTCACCTAATGCATCTGATGGACCCAACGGTACTTTGTCCTAGCCCACTGTCCCTGATTGACTTAATAGTCCTATCCTTGCCCAATGTCCCTGCACTGCCCAGCAGATCTGCCCTAAATTAAGGACCTTATAGATCCAACACAACCGTGTTCAATTTCACTGTCCCTGATAGACTTAACTGCCTGTCCTAGCTCAATGTCCCGGCTAGACCCACCAGACCTGTGCTCCCCTAATGCATCTGATAGACACAACGGTTCCGTGTCCTAGCCCACTGCCCTGATTGACCTAATAGTCCTATCCTAGACGAATGTACCTGCTCTGCCAACCAGACTTGCCCAAAACTAAAGCTCTTATAGACGAAACACTACTGTGTTCAAGTCCATTGTCCTTGATAGACTTAATAGCCTGTTCCAGCACTATGTCCATGCTAGACTCACCAGACCTGTCCTCAACTCTGCATCTGATAGGCCCAACAGAACTTTCCTAGCCCTCTATCCCTGATATACGAATAGTCCTGTCCCCGCCCAATGTCCCTGCGGTACCTACCAGAACTGCACTAATTTAACGCCTTTATAAACCCAACAGTTCTGTGTTCTAGTCCTATGTCACTGAAAGACGTAATTGTCCTGTCCTAACCCAGTGTCCCTTCTGGATCCAAGATGTATGTCCTCACATAATGCATCTGATGGACCCAATGGTACTCTGTCCTAGCCCACTGTCCCTGATTGACCTAATAGTCCTATCAAAGCCCAATGTCCCTGCTCTGCCCACCAGACCTGCCCTAAGCTAAGGCCCTTATAGACCCAACACTACCATGCTCTAGAGCTCTGTCCCTGAAAAACTTAATAGCCTGTCCTAGCCCAGTGTCACTGGTAGACCAGTCAGACCTGCCACACCTAATGCATCTGATAGACCCAATGGTACTGTGGCCTAGCCCACTGTCCCTGATAGACCTAAGAGTCCTCTCCTAGCCCAATGTCCCTTCTAGACCCCCAGACCTGCCCTAAGCTAAGGCCCTTATAGACCCAACATTACCATGGCCTTGTCCTCTGTCCCTGATAGTCTTAGTAGCCTTTCCTAGCCTAGTGTCACTGGCAGACCAGCCAGACCTGCCACACCGAATGCATCTGATAGACCGAATGGTACTGTGGCCTAGCCCACAGTCCCTGGTTGACCTAATAGTCCTATCCTAGCACAAAGTCCCTTCTGGACCACCAGACCTGCCCTAAGCTAAGGCCCTTATAGAGCCAACATTACCATGTTCTTGTCCTTTGTCCCTGATAGGCTTAATACCCTGTCCTACCCGAATGTCCTTGCTAGACCCACCACATCTGTCCTCACCTAATACATCTGATAGACACAATGGTACTGTGTCATAGCCCACTGCCCTGATTGACCTAATATTCCTATCCAGGCCCAATTTCCAAGCTCTGCCCACCAGGCCTGCTCTAAGCTAAGGCCCTGATAGACCCAACACTACCGTGTTTTAGTCCACTGTCCCTGATAGACTTAATCGCCTTTCCTAGCCAAGTGTCACTGGCAGAGCAGCCAGACCTGACACGCTTAATTCATCTGATAGACCCAACGGTACTCTGAACTAGCCCTCTATCCCTGATATATGTAATAGTCCTGTCTTCCCGCAATGTCCCTGCTATACCTACCAGGCCTGCCCTAAGCTAACGCCTTTATATACCTAACATAACTGTGTTCTAGTCCTCTGTCACTGAAAGACCTAATTGTCCTGTCCTGGCCCAGTGTCCCTTCTATACCCACCAGCCCTGTCCTCACCTAATGCATCTATACATACAACGGTACTGTGTCCTAGCCAACTGTCCCTAATTGACCTAATAGTCCTATCCTAGCCCAATGTCCCTGCTCTGCCCACCACACCTGCCCAAAACTAAGGCTCTTATAGACACAACACTACTGTGTTCAAATCCACTGTCCCTGATAGACTTAATAGCATGTTCCAGCACTATGTCCATGCTAGACTCACCAGACCTGTCCTCAACTATGCATCTGATAGGCCCAACAGAACTGTCCTAGCCCTCTATCCCTGATATACGAATAGTCCTGGCGCCACCCAATGTCCCTGCTCTACCTACCAGAACTGCACTAATTTAACGCCTTTACAGACCTAACAGTTCTGTGTTCTAGTCCTCTGTCACTGAAAGATGTAATTGTCCTGTCCTAACCCATTGTCCCTGCTGGATCCAAGAGACATGTCCTCACTTAATGCATCTGATGGACCCAACGGTACTCTGTCCTAGCCCACTGTCCCTGATTGACCTAATAGTCCTATCCTAGCCCAATGTCCCTGCACTGCCCAGCACAACTGCCCTAAATTAAGGCCCTTATAGACCCAACCCTACCGTGTTCAATTTCACTGTCCCTGATAGACTTAACTGCCTGTCCTAGCTCAATGTCCCGGCTAGACCCACCAGACCTGTCCTTCGCCAATGCATCTCATAAACACAATGGTACTGCGTCCTAGCCCACTGTCCCTGATTGACCTAATAGTCCTATCCGAGCCCAATTTCCGTGCTCTGCCCACCAGACCTGCCCTAAATTAAGGCCCTTATAGACCTAACACTACCGTGTTCTAGTCCACTGTCCCTGATAAACGTAATAGCCTGTCCTAACCCAGTGTCTCTTGCAGACCAGCCAGACCTGCCACACCTAATGCATCTGAAAGACCCAACTGTACTGTGGCCTAGCCTACTGTCCCTGATAGACCTAATAGTCCTACCCAAGCACAATGTCCCTTCTGGGACACCAGATCTGCCCTAAGCTAAGGCCCTTATAGACCTAACATTACCATGTTCTTGTCCTCTGTCCCTGATAGGCTTAATAGCCTTTCCTACCCTAATGTCCCTGCTGGACCCACCACATCTGTCCTCACCTAATGCATCAGATAGACTCAATGGTAGTGTGTCCTAGCCCACTGTCCCTGATTGAACTAATAGTCCTATCAAAGCCCCATTTCCCTGCTCTGCCCACCACCTGCCCTAAGCTAAGGCCCTTATAGACCCAACATTACCATAGTCTTGTCCTCTGTTCCTGATAGGCTTACTGGCCTTTCCTAGCCAAGTGTCACTGGCAGACCCCCAGACCTGCCACACCTAATGCATCTGATAGACCAACAGTACTCTGCCCTAGCCTACTGTCCCTTGTTGACCTAATAGTCCTATCCTAGCACAAAGTCCCTTCTGGACCATTAGACCTGCCCTAAGCTAAGGCCCTTATAGAACCAACATTACCATGTTCTTGTCCTTTGTCCCTGATAGGCTTAAAAGCCTGTCCTACCCGAATGTCCTTGCTACACCCACCACATCTGTCCTCACCTAATGCATCTGATAGACACAATGGTACTGTGTCCTAGCCCACAGTCCCTGGTTAACCTAAGAGTCCTATCCTAGCCCAATGTCCCTGCTCTGCCAGGCAGACCTGCCCTAAATTAGGCCCTTATAGATCCAACACTACCATGTTCTAGTCCACTGTCCCTGATAAACTTAATAGCCTTTCCTAACCCAGTGTCAATGTCAGACCAGCCGGAAGTACCACACCCAATGCATCTGATAGACCAAATGGTACTGTGGCCTAGCCCACTGTCCCTGATAGACCTAATAGTCCTACCCTAGCACAATGTCCCTTCTGGGCCACCAGATCTGCCCTAAGCTAAGGCCCTTATAGACCCAACATTACCATGTTCTTGTCCTCTGTCCCTTATAGGCTTAATAGCCTGTCCTGCCCGAATGTCCCTGCTTGACCCACTACATCC
The DNA here is from genome assembly GCF_050624435.1 of Tenrec ecaudatus. Taxonomy (NCBI): domain Eukaryota; kingdom Metazoa; phylum Chordata; class Mammalia; order Afrosoricida; family Tenrecidae; genus Tenrec; species Tenrec ecaudatus. Next base: position 4,297,719 of record NC_134544.1, on the reverse strand, counting down.
GTCCTCACCTAATGCATCTGATAGACACAACGGTTCTGTGTCCTAGCCCACTGCCCTGATTGACCTAATGGTCCTATCCTAGCCGAATGTCCCTGCTCTGCCCACCAGACCTGCCCAAAACTAAGGCTCTTATAGACGCAACACTACTGTGTTCAAGTCCACTGTCCCTGATAGACTTAATAGCCTGTTCCACCACTATGTCCATGCTAGACTCACCAGTCCTGTCCTCAACTCTACATCTGATAGGCACAACAGAACTGTCCTAGCACTCTATCCCTGATATAAGAATAGTCCTGTCCCAGCCCATTTTCCCTGTGTAAATACCAGAACTGCACTACTTTAACGCCTTTGTAGACCCAACAGTTCTGTGTTCTAGTCCTCTGTCACTGAAAGACGTAATTACCTGTCCTAATCTATTGTCCCTGCTGGATCCAAGAGACATATCCTCACCTAATGCATCTGATTGACCCAACGGTACTCTGCCCTAGCCCACTGTCCCTGAATGACCTAATAGTTCTATCCGAGCCCAATTTCCATGCTCTGCCCACCACACCTACACTAACTTAAGGCCCTTATAGACCCAACACTACCGTGTTCTAGTCCACTGTCCCTGATAAACTTAATAACCTGTCCTTACCCTAGTGTCACTGGCAGACCAGCCAGACGTGCCACACCTAATGCATCTGATAGACCCAACTGTACTGTAGCCTAGCCCACCGTCCCTGATAGACCTAATAGTCCTACCCAAGCACAGTGTCCATTCTGGGCCACCAGATCTGCCCTAAGCTAAGGCCCTTATACACCCAACATGACCATGTTCTTTTCCTCTGCCCCTGATATGCTAAATAGCCTATCCTACCCGTATGTCCCTGCTAGACCCACCACATCTGTCCTCACCTAATGCATCTGATAGACACAATGGTTCTGTGTCCTAGCCCACTGCCCTGATTGACGTAATAGTCCTATCCTAGCCGAATGTCCCTGCTCTGCCTACCAGACCTGCCCAAAACTAAGGCTCTTATAGACGCAACACTACTGTGTTCAAGTCCACTGTCCCTGAGAGACTTAATAGCCTGTTCCAGCACTATGTCCATGCTAGACTCACCAGACCTGTCCTCAACTCTGCATCTGATCGAACCAACAGTACTCTACTAGCCCTCTATCCCTGATATACGAATAGTCCTGTCCCCGCCCAATGTCCCTGCTCTACCTGCCAGAACTGCACTAATGTAATGCCTTTATAGACCCAACAGTTCTGTGTTATAGTCCTCTGTCATTGAAAGATGTAATTGTCCTGTCCTAACTCATTGTCCTTGCTGCATCGAAGAGACATGTCCTCACCTAATGCATCTGATGGATCCAAGGGTACTCTGTCCTAGCCCACTGTCCCTGATTGAACTAATAGTCCTATCTGAGCCCAATATCACTGCTCTGCCCAGCAGATCTGCCCTAGATTAAGGACCTTATACACCCAACACTACCGTGTTCAATTTCACTGTCCCTGACAGACTTAATAGCCTGTCATAGCCCAATGTCCCTGCTAGACCCACCAGACTTGTCCTCCCCTAATGCATCTGCTAGACACAATGGTACTGTGTCCTAGCCCACTGTCCGTGATTGCCCTAATAGTCCTGTCCATGCCAAATTCCCATGCTCTGCCAACCAGACCGGCTCTAAGCTAAGGCCCTGATACACCGAACACTACCGTATTCCAGTCCACTGTCCCTGATAGACTTAATAGCCTGTTCCAGCACTATGTCCATGCTAGCCGAACCAGACCTGTCCTCAACTATGCATCTGATAGGCTCAACAGAACTGTCCTAGCCCTCTATCCGTGATATACGAATATTCCTGTCCCCGTTCAAAGTCCCTGCTCTACCTACCAGAACTGCACTAATTTAACGGCTTTATAGACCTAACAGTTCTGTGTTCTAGTCCTCTGTCACTGAAAGACGTAATTGTCCTGTCCTAACCCATTGTCCCTGCTGGATCCAAGAGGTATGTCCTCACCTAATGCATCTGATGGACCCAACGGTACTTTGTCCTAGCCCACTGTCCCTGATTGACTTAATAGTCCTATCCTAGCCCAATGTCCCTGCACTGCCCAGCACAACTGCCCTAAATTAAGGCCCTTATAGACCCAACCCTACCGTGTTCAATTTCACTGTCCCTGATAGTCTTAACTGCCTGTCCTAGCTCAATGTCCCGGCTAGACCCACCAGACCTGTCCTTCGCCAATGCATCTCATAAACACAATGGTACTGCGTGTTAGCCCACTGTCCCTGATTGACCTAATAGTCCTATCCGAGCCCAATTTCCATGCTCTGCCCACCAGACCTGCCCTAAATTAAGGCCCTTATACACCTAACACTACCGTGTTCTAGTCCACTGTCCCTGATAAACGTAATAGCCTGTCCTAACCCAGTGTCTCTTGCAGACCAGCCAGACCTGCCACACCTAATGCATCTGAAAGACCCAACTGTTCTGTGGCCTAGCCTACTGTCCCTGATAGACCTAATAGTCCTACCCAAGCACAATGTCCCTTCTGGGACACCAGATCTGCCCTAAGCTAAGGCCCTTATAGACCTAACATTACCATGTTCTTGTCCTCTGTCCCTGATAGGCTTAATAGCCTTTCCTACCCTAATGTCCCTGCTGGACCCACCACATCTGTCCTCACCTAATGCATCAGATAGACACAATGGTAGTGTGTCCTAGCCCACTGTCCCTGATTGAACTAATAGTCCTATCAAAGCCCCATTTCCCTGCTCTGCCCACCACCTGCCCTAAGCTAAGGCCCTTATAGGCCCAACATTACCATAGTCTTGTCCTCTGTTCCTGATAGGCTTACTGGCCTTTCCTAGCCAAGTGTCACTGGCAGACCAGCCAGACCTGCCACACCTAATGCATCTGATAGACCAACAGTACTCTGCCCTAGCCTACTGTCCCTCGTTGATCTAATAGTCCTATCCTAGCACAAAGTCCCTTCTGGACCACCAGACCTGCCCTAAGCTAAGGCCCTTATAGAACCAACATTACCATGTTCTTGTCCTTTGTCCCTGATAGGCTTAAAAGCCTGTCCTACCCGAATGTCCTTGCTACACCCACCACATCTGTCCTCACCTAATGCATCTGATAGACACAATGGTACTGTGTCCTAGCCCACAGTCCCTGGTTGACCTAAGAGTCCTATCCTAGCCCAATGTCCCTGCTCTGCCAGGCAGACCTGCCCTAAATTAGGCCCTTATAGATCCAACACTACCGTGTTCTAGTCCATTGTCCCTGATAAACTTAATAGCCTTTCCTAACCCAGTGTCAATGTCAGACCAGCCGGAAGTGCCACACCTAATGCATCTGATAGACCAAACGGTACTGTGGCCTAGCCCACTGTCCCTGATAGACCTAATAGTCCTACCCTAGCACAATGTCCCTTCTGGGCCACCAGATCTGCCCTAAGCTAAGGCCCTTATAGACCCAACATTACCATGTTCTTGTCCTCTGTCCCTTATAGGCTTAATAGCCTGTCCTGCCCGAATGTCCCTGCTTGACCCACCACATCTGTCCTCACCTAATGCATCTGATAGACACAATGGTTCTGTGTCCTAGCCCACTGCCCTGATTGATGTAATAGTCCTATCCTAGCCGAATGTCCCTGCTATGCCTACCAGACCTGCCCAAAACTAAGGTTCTTATAGACGCAACCCTACTGTGTTCAAGTCCACTGTCCCTGAGAGACTTAATAGCCTGTTCCAGCACTATGTCCATGCTAGACTCACCAAACCTGTCCTCAACTCTGCATCTGATCGAACCAACAGTACTCTGCTAGCCCTCTATCCCTGATATACGAATAGTCCTGTCCCCGCCCAATGTCCCTGCTCTACCTGCCAGAACTGCACTAATGTAATGCCTTTATAGACCCAACAGTTCTGTGTTATAGTCCTCTGTCATTGAAAGATGTAATTGTCCTGTCCTAACTCATTGTCCTTGCTGCATCCAAGAGACATGTCCTCACCTAATGCATCTGATGGATCCAAGGGTACTCTGTCCTAGCCCACTGTCCCTGATTGAACTAATAGTCCTATCTGAGCCCAATATCACTGCTCTGCCCAGCAGATCTGCCCTAAATTAAGGACCTTATAGTCCCAACACTACCGTTTTCAATTTCACTGTCCCTGACAGACTTAATAGCCTGTCATAGCCCAATGTCCCTGCTAGACCCACCAGACTTGTCCTCCCCTAATGCATCTGCTAGACACAACGGTACTGTGTCCTAGCCCACTGTCCGTGATTGACCTAATAGTCCTGTCCATGCCAAATTCCCATGCTCTGCCAACCAGACCGGCTCTAAGCTAAGGCCCTGATACACCGAACACTACCGTATTCCAGTCCACTGTCCCTGATAGACTTAATAGCCTGTTCCAGCACTATGTCCATGCTAGCCGAACCAGACCTATCCTCAACTATGCATCTGATAGGCTCAACAGAACTGTCCTAGCCCTCTATCCGTGATATACGAATAGTCCTGTCCCCGTTCAAAGTCCCTGCTCTACCTACCAGAACTGCACTAATTTAACGGCTTTATAGACCTAACAGTTCTGTGTTCTAGTCCTCTGTCACTGAAAGACGTAATTTTCCTGTCCTAACCCATTGTCCCTGCTGGATCCAAGAGGTATGTCCTCACCTAATGCATCTGATAGACCCAACGGTACTTTGTCCTAGCCCACTGTCCCTGATTGACTTAATAGTCCTATCCTTGCCCAATGTCCCTGCACTGCCCAGCAGATCTGCCCTAAATTAAGGACCTTATAAATCCAACACAAACGTGTTCTATTCCACTGTCCCTGATAGACTTAATAGCCTTTCCTACCCTAGTGTCACTGGCAAACCAGCCAGACCTAACACACCTAATGCATCTGATAGACCTAATGGTACTGTGTCCTAGCCCAATGTTCCTGCTCTGCCCACCACCCCTGCCCTAAGCTAAGGCCCTTATTGACCCAACACTACCATGTTCTTGTCCTCTGTCCCTGATAGGCTTAATAGCCTGTCCTACCTGAATGTCCCTGCTAGACCGACCACATCTGTCCTCACCTAATGCATCTGATAGACACAACGGTTCTGTGTCCTAGCCAACTGTCCCTGAATGACTTAATAGTCCTATCCTAGCCGAAGGTCCCTGCTCTGCCGACCAGACCTGCCCTAAACTAAGGCCCTTATAGACGCAAAACTGCTTTGTTCAAGTCCACTGTCCCTGATAGACTTAATAGCCTGTTCCAGCACTATGTCCATGCTAGACTCACCAGACCTGTCCTCAACTCTGCATCTGATAGGCCCAACAGAACAGCCTTAGCCCTCTATCCCTGATATATGAATAGTGCTATCCCCGCCCAATATCCCTACTGTACGTACCAGAACTGCACTAATTTAATGCCTTTATAGACCCAACAGTTCTGTGTTCTAGTCCTCTGTCACTGAAAGACGTAATTGTCCTGTCCTAACCCAGTGTCCCTGCTGGATCCAAGAGACATGTCCTCACCTAATGCATCTGATGGACCCAAGGGTACTCTGTCCTAGCCCACTGTCCCTGATTGACCTAATAGTCCTATCTGAGCCCAATAATACTGCTCTGCCCAGCAGATCTGCCCTAAATTAAGGACCTTATAGACCCTACCCTACCGTGTTCAATTTCAATGTCCCTGACAGACTTAATAGCCTGTCGTAGCCCAATGTCCCTGCTAGACCCACCAGACCTGGCCTCCCCTAATGCATCTGATAGATACAACGGTACTGTATCCAGGCCCACTGTTCGTGATTGACCTAACAGTCTGTCCATGCCAAATTCCTATGCTCTGCCAACCAGACCGGCTCTAAGCTAAGGCCCTGATAGACCCAACACTACCGTATTCTAGTCCACTGTCCCTGATAGGCTTAATAGCCTTTCTAGCCTAGTGTCACTGGCAGACCAGCCAGACCTGCCACACCTAATGCATCTGATAGACCCAATGGTACTGTGTCCTAGCCCACTGTCCCTGATTGACCTAATACTCCTATCCGAGCCCAATTCCATGCTCTGCCCACAAGACCTACCATAAATTAAGGCCCTGATAGACCCAACACTGCCGTGTTCTAGTCCACTGTCCTTTCCTAGCCTAATGTCACTGGCAGACCAGCCAGACCTGACACACTTAATTCATCTGATAGACCCAACGGTACTCTGAACTAGCCTTCTATCCCTGATATATGTAATAGTTCTGTCTTCCCCCAATGTCCCTGATATACCTACCAGGCCTGCCCTAAGCTAACGCCTTTATAGCCCTAACGTAACTGTGTTCTAGTCCTCTGTCACTGAAAGACCTAATTGTCCTGTCCTGGCCCAGTGTCCCTTCTATAACCACCAGCCCTGTCCTCACCGAATGCATCTATAGACACAACGGTACTGTTTCCTAGCCCACTGTCCCTGGTTTACCTAAAAGTCCTATCCTAGCCCAATGTCCCTGCTCTGCCCAGCAGACCTGCCCTAAATTAAGGCCCTTATAGACCCAACACTACCGTGTTCTAGTCCACTGTCCCTATATACTTAATAGCCTGTCCTAACCCAGTGTCACTGGCAGACCAGCCAGACCTGCCACACCTAATGCATCTGATAGACCGAATGGTACTGTGGCCTAGCCCACTGACCCTGATAGACCTAATAGTCCTATCCGACCCGAATGTCCCTGCTCTGCCCACCAGATTGCCCAAAACTAAGGCTCTTATAGATGCAACACTACTGTGTTCAAGTCCACTGTCCCTGATAGACTTAATAGCCTGATCCAACACTATGTCCATGCTAGACTCACCAGACCTGTCCTCAACTATGTATCTGATAGGCTCAATAGAACTGTCCTAGCCCTCTATCCCTGATATACGAATAGTCTTGTCCCCGCCCAATGTCCCTGCTGTACCTACCAGAACTGCACTAATTTAACGCCTTTATAGACCGAACAGTTCTGTGTTCTAGTCCTCTGTCACTGAAAGACGTAATTGTCCTGTCCTAACCCATTGTCCCTGCTGGATCCAAGAGACATGTCCTCACCTAATGCATCTGATGGACCCATCGGTACTCAGTCTTAGCCGCTGTCCCTGATTGACCTAATAGTCCTATCCTAGCCCAATGTCCCTGCACTGCGCAGTAGATCTGCCCTAAATTAAGGCCCTTTTAGACCCAACACTACCGTGTTCAATTTCACTGTCCCTGATAGACTTAATAGTCTGACCTAGCCCAATTTCCCTCTAGACCCACCAGACCTGTCCTCCCCTAATGCATCTGATAGACACAACGGTACTGTGTCCTAGCCCACTCTCCCTGATTGACCTAATAGTCCTATCAAAGCCCAATGTCCCTGCTCTGCCCACCAGACCTGCCCTAAGCTAAGGCCCTTATAGACCCAACACTACCATGCTCTAGAGCTCTGTCCCTGAAAAACTTAATAGCCTGTCCTAGCCCAGTGTCACTGGCAGACCAGCCAGACCTGCCACACCTAATGCATCTGATAGACCCATTGGTACTGTGGCCTAGCCCACTGTCCCTGAGAGGCCTAAGACTCCTATCCTAGCCCAATGTCCCTTCTAGACCCCCAGACCTGCCCTAAGCTAAGGCCCTTATAGACCCAACATTACCGTGGTCTTGTCCTCTGTCCCTGATAGGCTTAATAGACTTTCCTAGCCTAGAGTCACTGGCAGACCAGCCTGACCTGCCACACCTAATGCATATGATAGACCGAAAAGTACTGTGGCCTAGCCCACTGACCCTGATAGACCTAATAGTTCTGTCCTAGCACAAAGTCCCTTCTGGACCACCAGACCTGCCCTAAGCTAAGGCCCTCATAAACCCAACATTACCATGTTCTTGTCCTCTATCCCTGATATGCTTAATAGCCTGTCCTACCCGAATGTCCCTGCTGTACCCACCACATCTGTCCTCACCTAATGCATCTGATAGACACAACGGTTCTATGTCCTAGCCAACTGTCCCTAAATGACCTAATAGTCCTCTGCTTGCCCTAAGTCCCTGCTCTGCCCACCAGACTTGCCCAAAACTAAGGCCCTTATAGACGCAACACTACTGTGTTCATGTCCACTGTCCCTGATGGACTTATTAGCCTGTTCAAATGCTATGTCCATGCTAGACTCACAAGACCTGTCCTCAACTCTGCATCTGATAGGCCCAACAGAACTGTCCTAGCCCTCTATACCTGATATACGAATAGTCTTGTCCCCGCCCAATGTCCCTGCTGTACCTACCAGAACTGCACTAATTTAATGCCTTTATAGACCGAACAGTTCTGTGTTCTAGTCCTCTGTCACTGAAAGACGTAATTGTCCAGTCCTAAGCCATTGTCCCTGCTGGATCCAAGAGACAATTCCTCACCTAATGCATCTGATGGACCCAAGGGTACTCTGCCCTAGCCCACTGTCCCTGATTGACCTAATAGTCTTATCCGGGCCCAATTTCCATGCTCTGCCCACCAGGCCTGCACTAAGCTAAGGCCCTGATAGACCCAACACTACCGTGTTCTATTCCACTGTCCCTGATAGTCTTAATAGCCTTTCCTACCCTAGTGTCACTGGCAAACCAGCCAGACCTAACACACCTAATGCATCTGATAGACCTAATGGTACTGTGTCCTAGCCCAATGTTCCTGCTCTGCCCACCACCCCTGCCCTAAGCTAAGGCCCTTATTGACCCAACACTATCATGTTCTTTTCCTCTGTCCCTGATAGGCTTAATAGCCTGTCCTACCCGATTGTCCCTGCTAGACCCACCACATCTGTCCTCACCTAATGCATCAGATAGGCACAACGGTTCTGTGTCCTAGCCCACTGCACTGATTGACCTAATAGTCCTATCCGAACCGAATGTCCCTGCTCTGCCCACCAGATTGCCCAAAACTAAGGCTCTTATAGATGCAAAACTACTTTGTTCAAGTCCACTGTCCGTGATAGACTTAATAGCCTGTTCCAGCACTATGTCCATGCTAGACTCACCAGACCTGTCCTCAATTATGTATCTGATAGGCCCAACAGAACTGTCCTAGCCCTCTATCCCTGATATATGAATAGTCTTGTCCCCGCCCAATGTCCCTGCTGTACCTACCAGAACTGCACTAATTTAACGCCTTTAGAGACCGAACAGTTCTGTGTTGTAGTCCTCTGTCACTGAAAGACGTAATTGTCCTGTCCTAACCCATAGTCCCTGCTGGATCCAAGAGACATGTCCTCACCTAATGCATCTGATGGACCCAAGGGTACTCTGGCCTAGCTACTGTCCCTGATTGACCTAATAGTCCTATCCGGGCCCAATTTCCATGTTCTGCCCACCAGGCCTGCTCTAAGCTAAGGCCCTGATAGACCCAACACTACCATGTTCTTGTCCTCTGTCCCTGATAGGCTTAATAGCCTGTCCTACCTGAATGTCCCTGCTAGACCGACCACATCTGTCCTCACCTAATGCATCAGATAGACACAACGGTTCTGTATCCTAGCCAAATGTCCCTAAATGACCTAATAGTCCTATCCTAGCCGAAGGTCCCTGCTCTGCCTACCAGACCTGCCCAAAACTAAGGCCCTTATAGACGCAACACTACTGTGTTCAAGTCCACTGTCCCTGATAGACTAAAGAGCCTGTTCCAGCACTATGTCCATGCTAGACTCACCAGACCTGTCCTTAACTCTGCATCTGATAGGCCCAACAGAACAGCCTTAGCCCTCTATCCCTGATATGCGAATAGTCCTATCCCCGCCCAAAGTCCCTACTGTACGTACCAGACCTGCACTAATTTAATGCCTTTATAGACCCAACAGTTCTGTGTTCTAGTCCTCTGTCACTGAAAGACGTAATTGTCCTGTCCTAACCCAGTGTCCCTGCTGGATCCAAGAGACATGTCCTCATCTAATGCATCTGATGGACCCAAGGGTACTCTGTCCTAGCCCACTGTCCCTGATTGACCTAATAGTCCTATCCGAGCCCAATAATACTGCTCTGCCCAGCAGATCTGCCCTAAATTAAGGACCTTATAGACCCTACCCTATCTTGTTCAATTTCACTGTCCCTGACAGACTTAATAGCCTGTCGTAGCCAAATGTCCCTGCTAGAACCACCAGACCTGTCCTCCTCTAATGCATCTGATAGACACAACGGTACTGTGTCCAGGCCCACTGTCCGTGATTGACCTAACAGTCTGTCCATGCCAAATTCCTATGCTCTGCCAACCAGACCGGCTCTAAGCTAAGGCCGTGATAGACCCAACACTACCGTATTCTAGTCTACTGTCCCTGATAGGCTTAATAGCCTTTCCTAGCCTAGTGTCACTGGAGGACCAGCCAGACATGCCACACCTAATGCATCTGATAGACCCAACGGTACTGTGTCCTAGCCCACTGTCCCTGATTGACCTAATAGTCCTATCTGAGCCCAATTCCATGCTCTGCCCACAAGACCTACCATAAATTAAGGCCCTGATAGACGCAACACTGCCGTGTTCTAGTCCACTGTCCTTTCCTAGCCTAATTTCACTGGCAGACCAGCCAGACCTGACACACTTAATTCATCTGATAGACCCAACGGTACTCTGAACTAGCCCTCTATCCCTTATATGTAATATTTCTGTCTTCCCCCAATGTCCCTGATATACCTACCAGGCCTACCCTAAGCTAACGCCTTTATATCCCTAACGTAACTGTGTTCTAGTCCTCTGTCACTGAAAGACCTAATTGTCCTGTCCTGGCCCAGTGTCCCTTCTATACCCACCAGCCCTGTCCTCACCGAATGCATCTATAGACACAACGGTACTGTGTCCTAGCCCACTGTCCCTGGTTTACCTAAAAGTCCTATCCTAGCCCAATGTCCCTGCTCTGCCCAGCAGACCTGCCCTAAATTAAGGCCCTTATAGACCCAACACTACCGTGTTCTAGTCCACTGTCCCTATATACTTAATAGCCTGTCCTAACCCAGTGTCACTGGCAGACCAGCCAGACCTGCCACACCTAATGCATCTGATAGATCGAATGGTACTGTGTCCTAGCCGACTGACCCTGATAGACGTAATAGTCCTATCTGAGCCGAATGTCCCTGCTCTGCCCACCAGATTGCCCAAAACTAAGGCTCTTATAGATGCAACACTACTGTGTTCAAGTCCACTGTCCCTTATAGACTTAATAGCCTGATCCAACACTATGTCCATGTTAGACTCACCAGCCTTGTCCTCAACTATGTATCTGATAGGCTCAATAGAACTATCCTAGCCCTCTATCCCTGATATACGAATAGTCTTGTCCCCGCCCAATTTCCCTGCTGTACCTACCAGAACTGCACTAATTTAACGCCTTTATAGACCGAACAGTTGTGTGTTCTAGGTCTCTGTCACTGAAAGACGTAATTGTCCTGTCCTAACCCATTGTCCCTGCTGGATCCAAGAGACAAGTCCTCACCTAATGCATCTCATGGACCCAAAGGTACTCTGTCCTAGCCCACTGTCCCTGATTGACCTAATAGTCCTATCCTAGCCCAATGTCCCTGCACTGCCCAGCACAACTGCCCTAAATTAAGGCCCTTATAGACCCAACACTACCGTGTTCAATTTCACTGTCCCTGATAGACTTAACAGCCTGTCCTAGCTCAATGTCCCTGCTATACCCACCAGACCTGTCCTTCAACAATGCATCTGATAGACACAACGGTACTGTGTCCTAGCCCACTGTCCCTGATTGAACTAATAGTCCTATCCGAGCCCAATTTCCGTGTTCTGCCCACCAGACCTGCCCTAAATTAAGGACCTTATAGACCCAACACTACCGTGTTCTAGTCCACTGTCCCTGATAAACTTAATAGCCTGTCCTAACCCAGTGTCTCTGGCAGACCAGCCAGACCTGCCACACCTAATGCATCTGAAAGACCCAACTGTACTGTGGCCTAGCCTACTGTCCCTGATAGACCTAATAGTCCTACCCAAGCACAATGTCCCTTCTGGTCCACCAGATCTGCCCTAAGCTAAGGCCCTTATAGACACAACATTACCATGTTCTTGTCTTCTGTCCCTGATAGGCTTAATAGCAAGTCCTACCCGAATGTCCCTGGTGGACCTACCACATCTGTCCTCACCTAATGCATCAGCTAGACTCAACGGTTCTGGGTCCTAGCCCACTGCCCTGATTGACCTAATAGTCCTATCATAGCCGAATGTCCCTGCTCTGTCCACCAGACCTACCCAAAACTAAGGCTCTTATAGACGCAACATTACTGTGTTCAAGTCCACTGTCCCTGATAGACTAAATAGCCTGTTCCAGCACTATGTCCATGCTAGACTCACAAGACCTGTTCTCACCTCTGCATCTGATAGGCCCAAGAGAACTGTCCTAGCCCTCTATCCCTGATATACGAATAGTCCTGTCCCCGCCCAATGTCCCTGCTGTACCTACCAGAACTGCACTAATTTAACACCTTTGTAGACCCAACCGTTCTGTGTTCTAGTCCTCTGTCACTGAAAGACATAATTGTCCTGTCCTAACCCATTGTCCCTGCTGGATCCAAGAGACATGTCCTCACCTAATTCATCTGATGGACCCAACGGTACTCTGTCCTAGCACACTGTCCCTGATTGACCTAATAGTCCTATCCTAGTCCAAAGTCCCTGCACTGCGCAGCAGTTCTGCCCTAAATTAAGGCCTTATAGACCCAACACTACCGTGTTCAATTTCACTGTCCCTGATAGACTTAATAGCCTGTCCTAGCTTAATGTCCCTGCTAGACGTACCAGACCTCTCCTCCCCTAATGCATATGATAGACACAACATTACTGTGTCATAGCCCACTGTCCGTGATTGACCTAATAGTCCTGTACATGCCGAATTCCCGTGCTCTGCCAACCAGACCGGCTCTAAGATAAGGCTCTGATAGACCCAACATTACCGTGTTCTCTTCCACTGTCCTTAATAGGCTTAATAGCCTTTCCTAGCCTAGTGTCACTGGCAAACCAGCCAGACCTACCACACCTAATACATCTGATAGACCCAACGGTACTGTGTCCATCCCAATGTCCCTGCTCTGCCCACCAGTCCTGCCCTAAGCTAAGGCCCTTATAGACCCAACACTACCATGTTCTTGTCCTCTGTCCCTGATAGGCTTAATAGCCTGTCCTACCCGAATGTCACTGCTAGACCCACCACATCTGTCCTCACCTAATGCATCAGATAGACACATCGGTTCTGTGTATTAGCCAACTGACCCTAAATGACCTAATAGTCCTATCCTAGCCGAAGGTCCCTGCTCTGCCCACCAGACCTGCCCTAAACTAAGGCCCTTATAGACGCAACACTACTGTGTTCAAGTCCACTGTCCCTGATAGACTTAATAGCATGTTCCAGCACTATGTCCATGCTAGACTCACCAGACCTGTCCTCAACTCTGCTTCTGATACGCCCAACAGAACTGTCCTAGCCCTCTATCCCTGATATGCAAATAGTCCTGTCCCCGCCCAATGTCCCTGCTGTACCTACCAGAACTGCACTAATGTAACGCCTTTAGAGACCGAACAGTTCTGTGTTGTAGTCCTCTGTCACTGAAAGACGTAATTGTCCTGTCCTAACCCATAGTCCCTGCTGGATCCAAGAGACATGTCCTCACCTAATGCATCTGATGGACCCAAGGGTACTCTGCCCTAGCCCACTGTCCCTGATTGACCTAATAGTCCTATCCTAGCCCAATGTCCCTGCACTGCGCAGTAGATCTGCCCTAAATTAAGGCCCTTTTAGACCCAACACTACCGTGTTCAATTTCACTGTCCCTGATAGACTTAATAGTCTGTCCTAGCCCAATTTCCCTGCTAGACCCACCAGACCTCTCCTCCCCTAATGCATCTGATAGACACAACGGTACTGTGTCCTAGTCCACTCTCCCTGATTGACCTAATAGTCCTATGAAAGCCCAATGTCCGTGCTCTGCCCACCAGACCTGCCCTAAGCTAAGCCCTTATATACCCAACACTACCATGCTCTAGAGCTCTGTCCCTGAAAAACTTAATAGCCTGTCCTAGCCCAATGTCACTGGCAGACCAGCCAGACCTGCCACACCTAATGCATCTGATAGACCCAATGGTACTATGGCTTAGCCCACTGTCCCTGATAGACCTAAGAGTCCTCTCCTAGCCCAATGTCCCTTCTAGACCCCCAGACCTGCCCTAAGCTAAGGCCCTTATAGACCCAACATTACCATGGTCTTGTCCTCTGTCCCTGATAGGCTTATTAGCCTTTTCTAGCCTAGTGTCACTGGCAGACCAGCCAGACCTGCCACACCTAATGCATCTGATAGACAGAACAGTACTGTGGCCTAGCCCACTGTCCCTGATTGACCTAATAGTCCTATCCTAGCACAAAGTCCCTTCTGGACCACCAGACCTGCCCTAAGCTAAGGCCCTTATAGAACCAACATTACCATGTTCTTGTCCTTTGTCCCTGATAGGCTTAATAGCCTGTCCTACCCGAATGTCCTTGCTAGACCAACCACATATGTCCTCACCTAATTCATGTGATAGACACAATGGTACTGTGTCATAGTCCACTGCCCTGATTGATCTAATAGGCCTATCTGGGCCCAATTTCCATGCTCTGCCCACAAGGCCAGTTCTAAGCTAAGGCCCTCATAGACCCAACACTACCGTGTTCTAGTCCACTGTCTCTGATAGGCTTAATAGCCTTTCCTAGCCTAGTGTCACTGGCAGACCAGCCAGACCTGACACACTTAATTCATCTGATAGACCCAACGGTACTCTGAACTAGCCCTCTATCCCTGATATATGTAATAGTTCAGTCTTCCCCCAATGTCCCTGCTATACCTACCAGGCCTGCCCTTAGCTAACGCCTTTATAGCCCTAACATAACTGTGTTCTAGTCCTCTGTCACTGAAAGACCTAATTGTCCTGTCCTGGCCCAGTGTCCCTTTTATACCCACCTGCCCTGTCCTCACCTAATGCATCTATAGACACAACAGTACTGTGTCCTAGCCAACTGTCCCTGATTGACCTAATAGTCCTATCCTAGCCCAATGTCCCTGCTCTGCCCAGCAGACCTGACCAAAACTAAGGCTCTTATAGACGCAACACTACTGTGTTCAAATCCACTGTCACTGATAGATTTAATAGCCTGTTCCAGCACTATGTCCATGCTAGACTCACCAGACCTGTGCTCAACTCTGCATCTGATAGGCCCAACAGAACTGTCCTAGCCTTCTATCCCTGATATACGAATAGTCCTGGCGCCACCCAATGTCCCTACTCTACCTACCAGAACTGCACTAATTTAAGGCCTTACAGACCTAACAGTTATGTGTTCTAGTCCTCTGTCACTGAAAGATGTAATTGCCCTGTCCTAACCCATTTTCCAGCTGGATCCAAGAGACATGTCCTCACTTAATGCATCTGATGGACCCAACGGTACTCTGTCCTAGCCCACTGTCCCTGATTGACCTAATAGTCCTATCCTAGCCCAATGTCCCTGCACTGCCCAGCACACCTGCCCTAAATTAAGGCCCTTATAGACCCAACACTACCGTGTTCAATTTCACTGTCCCTGATAGACTTAACAGCCTGTCCTAGCTCAATGTCCCTGCTATACCTACCAGACCTGTCCTTCAACAATGCATCTGATAGACACAACGGTACTGTGTCCTAGCCCACTGTCCCTGATTGAACTTATAGTCCTATCCGAGCCCAATTTCCGTGCTCTGCCCACCAGACCTGCCCTAAATTAAGGACCTTATAGACCCAACACTACCGTGTTCTAGTCCACTGTCTCTGATAAACTTAATAGCCTGTCCTAACCCAGTGTCTCTGGCAGACCAGCCAGACCTGCCACACCTAATGCATCTGAAAGACCCAACTGTACTGTGGCCTAGCCTACTGTCCCTGATAGACCTAATAGTCCTACCCAAGCACAATGTCCCTTCTGGTCCACCAGATCTGCCCTAAGCTAAGGCCCTTATAGACCCAACATTACCATGTTCTTGTCCTCTGTCCCTGATAGGCTTAATAGCCTGTCCTACCCAAATGTCCCTGGTGGACCAACCACATCTGTCCTCACCTAATGCATCAGCTAGACTCAACGGTTCTGGGTCCTAGCCCACTGCCCTGATTGACCTAATAGTCCTATCATAGCCGAATGTCCCTGCTCTGTCCACCAGACCTACCCAAAACTAAGGCTCTTATAGACGCAACATTACTGTGTTCAAGTCCACAGTCCCTGAAAGACTTAATAGCCTGTTCCCACACTATGTCCATGCTAGACTCACCAGACCTGTCCTCAACTCTGCATCTGATAGACTTAACAGAATTTTCCTAGCCCTCTATCCCTGATATACGAATAGTCCTGTCCCCGCCAAATGTCCCTGCTCTTCCTACCAGAACTGCACTAATTTAGTGCCTTTATAGACCCAACAGTTCTGTGTTCTAGTCCTCTGTCACTGAAACACGTAATTGTCCTGTCCTAACCCATTGTCCCTGCATGATCCAAGAGACATGTCCTCAGCTAATGCATCTGATGGACCCAAAGGTACTCTGTCCTAGCCCACTGTCCCTGATTGACTTAATAGTCCTATCCTAGCCCAATGTCCCTGCACTGCCCAGCAGATCTGCCCTAAATAAGGACCTTATAAATCCAACACAACCGTGTTCAATTTCACTGTCCCTGATAGCCTTAATAGCCTGTCCTAGCTCAATGTCCCTGCTAGACCCACCAGACCTGTCCTCCCCTAATGCATCTGATAGACACTACGGTACTGTGTCCTAGCCCACAGCCCTTATTGACCTAACAGTCTTATCCTAGACGAATGTACCTGCTCTGCCCACCAGACCTGCCCAAAACTAAGGCTCTTATAGACGCAACACTACTGTGTTCAAGTCCACTGTCCCTGATAGACTAAATAGCCTGTTCCAGCACTATGTCCATGCTAGACTCACTAGACCTGTTCTCAACTCTGCATCTGATAGGCCCAACAGAACTGTCCTAGCATTCTCTCCCTGATATACGAATAGTCCTGTCCCCACCCAATGTCCCTGCTGTACCTACAAAACGGCACAAATTTAATGCCTTTATAGACCCAACAGTTCTCTGTTCTAGTCCTCTGTCACTGAAAGACGTAATTGTCCTGTCCTAACCCAGTGTCCCTTCTGGATCCAAGAGGTATGTCCTCACCTAATGCACCTGAAGGACCCAATGGTACTCTGTCCTAGCCCACTGTCCCTGATTGACCTAATAGTCCTATCAAAGCCCAATGTCCCTGCTCTGCCCACCAGACCTGCCCTAAGCAAAGGCCATTATAGACCCAACACTACCATGCTCTAGAGCTCTGTCCCTGAAAAACTTAATAGCCTGTTCTAGCCCAGTGTCACTGGTAGACCAGTCAGACCTGCCACACCTAATGCATCTGATAGACCCAATGGTACTGTGGCCTAACCCACTGTCCCTGATAGACCTAAGAATCCTATCCTAGCCCAATGTCCCTTCTAGACTCCCAGACCTGTCCTAAGCTAAGGCCCTTATAGACCCAACATTACCATGGTCTTGTCCTCTGTCCCTGGTAGGCTTAGTAGCCTTTCCTAGCCTAGTGTCACTGGCAGACCAGCCAGACCTGCCACACCTAATGCATCTGATAGACCGAACGGTACTGTGGCCTAGCCCACAGTCCCTGGTTGACCTAATAGTCCTATCCTAGCACAAAGTCCCTTCTGGACCACCAGACCTGCCCTAAGCTAAGGCCCTTATAGAGCCAACATTACCATGTTCTTGTCCTTTGTCCCTGATAGGCTTAATAGCCTGTCCTACCCGAATGCCCTTGCTAGACCCACCATATCTGTCCTCACCTAATGTATCTGATAGACACAATGGTACTGTGTCATAGCCCACTGCCCTGATTGACCTAATATTCCTATGCGGGCCCAATTTCCATGCTCTGCCCACCAGGCCTGCTCTAAGCTAAGGCCCTGATAGACCCAACACTACCGTGTTTTAGTCCACTGTCCCTGATAGACTTAATCGCCTTTCCTAGCCAAGTGTCACTGGCAGAGCAGCCAGACCTGACACACTTAATTCATCTGATAGACCCAACAGTACTCTGAAGTAGCCCTCTATCCCTGATATATGTAATAGTCCTGTCTTCCCGCAATGTCCCTGCTATACCTACCAGGCCTGCCCTAAGCTAACGCCTTTATAGCCCTAACATAACTGTGTTCTAGTCCTCTGTCACTGAAAGACCTAATTGTCCTGTCTTGGCCCAGTGTCCCTTCTATACCCACCAGCCCTGTCCTCACCTAATGCATCTATACATACAACGGTACTGTGTCCTAGCCAACTGTCCCTAATTGACCTAATAGTCCAATCCTAGTCCAATGTCCCTGCTCTGCCCACCAGACCTGCCCAAAACTAAGGCTCTTATAGACACAACACTACTGTGTTCAAATCCACTGTCCCTGATAGACTTAATAGCCTGTTCCAGCACTATGTCCATGCTAGACTCACCTGACCTGTCCTCAACTATGCATCTGATAGGCTCAACAGAACTGTCCTAGCCCTCTATCCCTGATAAACGAATAGACCTGGCACCACTCAATGTCCCTGCTCTACCTGCCAGAACTGCACTAATTTAACGCCTTTACAGACCTAACAGTTCTGTGTTCTAGTCCTCTGTTACTGAAAGATGTAATTGTCCTGTCCTAACCCATTGTCCCTGCTGGATCCAAGAGACATGTCCTCACTTAATGCATCTGATGGACCCAACGGTACTCTGTCCTAGCCCACTGTCCCTGATTGACCTAATAGTCCTATCCTAGCCCAATGTCCCTGCACTGCCCAGCACAACTGCCCTAAATTAAGGCCCTTATAGACCCAACACTACCGTGTTCAATTTCACTGTCCCTGATAGACTTAACAGCCTGTCCTAGCTCAATGTCCCGGCTAGACCCTCCAGACCTGTCCTTCGCCAAAGCATCTCATAGACACAACGGTACTGTGTCCTAGCCCTTTGTCCCTGATTGACCTTATAGTCCTATCCGAGCCCAATTTCCGTGCTCTGCCCACCAGACCTGTCCTAAATAAGGCCCTTATACACCTAACACTACCGTGTTCTAGTCCACTGTCCCTGATAAACGTAATAGCCTGTCCTAACCCAGTGTCTCTGGCAGACCAGCCAGACCTGCCACACCTAATGCATCTGAAAGACCCAACTGTACTGTGGCCTACCCTACTGTTCCTGATAGACCTGATAGTCCTACACTAGCACAATGTCCCTTCTGGGCCACCAGATCTGCCCTAAGCTTAGGCCCTATTAGACCCAACATTACCATGTTCTTATCCTCTGTCCCTGAGAGGCTTAATACCCTGTCCTACACGAATGTCCCTGCTGGACCCACCACATCTGTCCTCACCTAATGCATCAGATAGACACAATGGTACTGTGTCCTAGCCCACTGTCCCTGATTGAACTAATAGTCCTATCAAAGCCCCATTTCCCTGCTCTGCCCACCACCTGTCCTAAGCTAAGGCTCTTATAGATGCAACACTATTGTGTTCAATTCTACTGTCCCTGATAGACTTAATAGCCTGTTCCAGCACTATGTCCATGCTAGCCGAACCAGAACTGTCCTCAATTATGCATCTGATAGGCTCAACAGAACTGTCCTAACCCTCTATCCGTGATATACGAATAGTCCTGTCCCCGTTCAAAGTCCCTGCTCTACCTACCAGAACTGCACTAATTTAACGGCTTTATAGACCTAACAGTTCTGTGTTCTAGTCCTCTGTCACTGAAAGACGTAATTGTCCTGTCCTAACCCATTGTCCCTGCTGGATCCAAGAGGTATGTCCTCACCTAATGCATCTGATGGACCCAACGGTACTTTGTCCTAGCCCACTGTCCCTGATTGACTTAATAGTCCTATCCCAGCCCAATGTCCCTGCACTGCCCAGCAGATCTGCCCTAAATTAAGGACCTTATAGATCCAACACAACCGTGTTCAATTTCACTGTCCCTGATAGACTTGATAGCCTGTCCTAGCTCAATGTCCCTGCTAGACCCACCAGACCTGTGCTCTCCTAATGCATCTGATAGACACAACGGTTCTGTGTCCTAGACCACTGCCCTGATTGACCTAATAGTCCTATCCTAGACGAATGTACCTGCTCTGCCCACCAGACCTGCCCAAAACTAAGGCTCTTATAGACGAAACACTACTGTGTTCAAGTCCACTGTCCCTGATAGACTTAATAGCCTGTTCCAGCACTATGTCCATGCTAGACTCACCAGACCTGTCCTCAACTCTGCATCTGATAGGCCCAACAGAACTTTCCTAGCCCTCTATCCCTAATATACGAATAGTCCTGTCCCCGCCCAATGTCCCTGCGGTACCTACCAGAACTGCACTAATTTAACGCCTTTATAAACCCAACAGTTCTGTGTTCTAGTCCTCTGTCACTGAAAGACGTAATTGTCCTGTCCTAACCCAGTGTCCCTTCTGGATCCAAGAGGTATGTCCACACCTAATGCATCTGATGGAACCAATGGTACTCTGTCCTAGCCCACTGTCCCTGATTGACCTAATAGTCCTATCAAAGCCCAATGTCCCTGCTCTGCCCACCAGACCTGCCCTAAGCTAAGGCCCTTATAGACCCAACACTACCATGCTCTAGAGCTCTGTCCCTGAAAAACTTAATAGCCTGTCCTAGCCCAGTGTCACTGGTAGACCAGTCAGACCTGCCACACCTAATGCATCTGATAGACCCAATGGTACTGTGGCCTAGCCCACTTTCCCTGATAGACCTAAGAGTCCTATCCTAGCCCAATGTCCCTTCTAGACCCCCAGACCTGCCCTAAGCTAAGGCCCTTATAGACCCAACATTACCATGGCCTTGTCCTCTGTCCCTGATAGTCTTAGTAGCCTTTCCTAGCCTAGTGTCACTGGCAGACCAGCCAGGCCTGCCACACCTAATGCATCTGATAGACCGAACGGTACTGTGGCCTAGCCCACAGTCCCTGGTTGACCTAATAGTCCTATCCTAGCACAAAGTCCCTTCTGGACCACCAGACCTGCCCTAAGCTAAGGCCCTTATAGAGCCAACATTACCATGTTCTTGTCCTTTGTCCCTGATAGGCTTAATACCCTGTCCTACCCGAATGTCCTTGCTAGACCCACCACATCTGTCCTCACCTAATGCATCTGATAGACACAATGGTACTGTGTCATAGCCCACTGCCCTGATTGACCTAATATTCCTATCCAGGCCCAATTTCCAAGCTCTGCCCACCAGGCCTGCTCTAAGCTAAGGCCCTGATAGACCCAACACTACCGTGTTTTAGTCCACTGTCCCTGATAGACTTATTCGCCTTTCCTAGCCAAGTGTCACTGGCAGAGCAGCCAGATCTGACACACTTAATTCATCTGATAGACCCAACGGTACTCTGAACTAGCCCTCTATCCCTGATATATGTAATAGTCCTGTCTTCCCGCAATGTCCCTGCTATACCTACCAGGCCTGCCCTAAGATAACGCCTTTATATTCCTAACATAACTGTGTTCTAGTCCTCTGTCACTGAAAGACCTAATTGTCCTGTCCTGGCCCAGTGTCCCTTCTATACCCACCAGCCCTGTCCTCACCTAATGCATCTATACATACAACGGTACTGTGTCCTAGCCAACTGTCCCTAATTGACCTAATAGTCCTATCCTAGCCCAATGTCCCTGCTCTGCCCACCACACCTGCCCAAAACTGAGGCTCTTATAGACACAACACTACTGTGTTCAAATCCACTGTCCCTGATAGATTTAATAGCATGTTCCAGCACTATGTCCATGCTAGACTCACCAGACCTGTCCTCAACTATGCATCTGATAGGCCCAACAGAACTGTCCTAGCCCTCTATCCCTGATATACGAATAGTCCTGGCGCCACCCAATGTCCCTGCTCTACCTACCAGAACTGCACTAATTTAACGCCTTTACAGACCTAACAGTTCTGTGTTCTAGTCCTCTGTCACTGAAAGATGTAATTGTCCTGTCCTAACCCATTGTCCCTGCTGGATCCAAGAGACATGTCCTCACTTAATGCATCTAATGGACCCAACGGTACTCTGTCCTAGCCCACTGTCCCTGATTGACCTAATAGTCCTATCCTAGCCCAATGTCCCTGCACTGCCCAGCACAACTGCCCTAAATTAAGGCCCTTATAGACCCAACCCTACCGTGTTCAATTTCACTGTCCCTGATAGACTTAACTGCCTGTCCTAGCTCAATGGCCCGGCTAGACCCACCAGACCTGTCCTTCGCCAATGCATCTCATAAACACAATGGTACTGCGTCCTAGCCCACTGTCCCTGATTGACCTAATAGTCCTATCCGAGCCCAATTTCCGTGCTCTGCCCACCAGACCTGCCCTAAATTAAGGCCCTTATAGACCTAACACTACCGTGTTCTAGTCCACTGTCCCTGATAAACATAATAGCCTGTCCTAACCCAGTGTCTCTTGCAGACCAGCCAGACCTGCCACACCTAATGCATCTGAAAGAGCCAACTGTACTGTGGCCTAGCCTACTGTCCCTGATAGACCTAATAGTCCTACCCAAGCACAATGTCCCTTCTGGGACACCAGATCTGCCCTAAGCTAAGGCCCTTATAGACCTAACATTACCATGTTCTTGTCCTCTGTCCCTGATAGGCTTAATAGCCTTTCCTACCCTAATGTCCCTGCTGGACCCACCACATCTGTCCTCACCTAATGCATCAGATAGACACAATGGTAGTGTGTCCTAGCCCACTGTCCCTGATTGAACTAATAGTCCTATCAAAGCCCCATTTCCCTGCTCTGCCCACCACCTTTCCTAAGCTAAGGCTCTTATAGATGCAACACTATTGTGTTCAAGTCTACTGTCCCTGATAGACTTAATAGCCTGTTCCAGCACTATGTCCATGCTAGCCGAACCAGACCTGTCCTCAACGATGCATCTGATAGGCTCAACAGAACTGTCCTAGCCCTCTATCCGTGATATACGAATAGTCCTGTCGCCGTTCAAAGTCCCTGCTCTACCTACCAGAACTGCACTAATTTAACGGCTTTATAGACCTAACAGTTCTGTGTTCTAGTCCTCTGTCACTGAAAGACGTAATTGTCCTGTCCTAACCCATTGTCCCTGCTGGATCCAATAGGTATGTCCTCACCTAATGCATCTGATGGACCCAACGGTACTTTGTCCTAGCCCACTGTCCCTGATTGACTTAATAGTCCTATCCTTGCCCAATGTCCCTGCACTGCCCAGCAGATCTGCCCTAAATTAAGGACCTTATAGATCCAACACAACCGTGTTCAATTTCACTGTCCCTGATAGACTTAATAGCCTGTCCTAGCTCAATGTCCCTGCTAGACCCACCAGACCTGTGCTCCCCTAATGCATCTGATAGACACAACGGTTCTGTGTCCTAGCCCACTGCCCTGATTGACCTAATAGTCCTATCCTAGACGAATGTCCCTGCTCTGCCCACCAGACTTGCCCAAAACTAAAGCTCTTATAGACGAAACACTACTGTGTTCAAGTCCATTGTCCCTGATAGACGTAATAGCCTGTTCCAGCACTATGTCCATGCTAGACCCACCAGATCTGTCCTCAACTCTGCATCTGATAGGCCCAACAGAACTTTCCTAGCCCTCTATCCCTGATATACGAATAGTCCTGTCCCCGCCCAATGTCCCTGCGGTACCTACCAGAACTGCACTAATTTAACGCCTTTATAAACCCAACAGTTCTGTGTTCTAGTCCTCTGTCACTGAAAGACGTAATTGTCCTGTCCTAACCCAGTGTCCCTTCTGGATCCAAGAGGTATGTCCTCACCTAATGCATCTGATGGACCCAATGGTACTCTGTCCTAGCCCACTGTCCCTGATTGACCTAATAGTCCTATCAAAGCCCAATGTCCCTGCTCTGCCCACCAGACCTGCCCTAAGCTAAGGCCCTTATAGACCCAACACTACCATGCTCTAGAGCTCTGTCCCTGAAAAACTTAATAGCCTGTCCTAGCCCAGTGTCACTGGTAGACCAGTCAGACATGCCACACCTAATGCATCTGATAGACCCAATGGTACTGTGGCCTAGCCCACTGTCCCTGATAGACCTAATAGTCCTATCCTAGCCCAATGTCCCTGCACTGCCCAGCACAACTGCCCTAAATTAAGGTCCTTATATACCCAACCCTACCGTGTTCAATTTCACTGTCCCTGATAGACGTAACTGCCTGTCCTAGCTCAATGGCCCGGCTAGACCCACCCGACCTGTCCTTCGCAAATGCATTTCATAAACAAAATGGTACTGCGTCCTAGCCCACTGTCCCTGATTGACCTAATAGTCCTATCTGAGCCCAATTTCCGTGCTCTGCCCACCAGACCTGCCCTAAATTAAGGCCCTTATAGACCTAACACTACCGTGTTCTAGTCCACTATCCCTGATAAACGTAATAGCCTGTCCTAACCCAGTGTCTCTTGCAGACCAGCCAGACCTGCCACACCTAATGCATCTGAAAGAGCCAACTGTACTGTGGCCTAGCCTACTGTCCCTGATAGACCTAATAGTCCTACCCAAGCACAATGTCCCTTCTGGGACACCAGATCTGCCCTAAGCTAAGGCCCTTATAGACCTAACATTACCATGTTCTTGTCCTCTGTCCCTGATAGGCTTAATAGCCTTTCCTACCCTAATGTCCCTGCTGGACCCACCACATCTGTCCTCACCTAATGCATCAGATAGACACAATGGTAGTGTGTCCTAGCCCACTGTCCCTGATTGAACTAATAGTCCTATCAAAGCCCCATTTCCCTGCTCTGCCCACCACCTTTCCTAAGCTAAGGCTCTTATAGATGCAACACTATTGTGTTCAAGTCTACTGTCCCTGATAGACTTAATAGCCTGTTCCAGCACTATGTCCATGCTAGCCGAACCAGACCTGTCCTCAACTATGCATCTGATAGGCTCAACAGAACTGTCCTAGCCCTCTATCCGTTATATACGAATAGTCCTGTCGCCGTTCAAAGTCCCTGCTCTACCTACCAGAACTGCACTAATTTAACGGCTTTATAGACCTAACAGTTCTGTGTTCTAGTCCTCTGTCACTGAAAGACGTAATTGTCCTGTCCTAACCCATTGTCCCTGCTGGATCCAAGAGGTATGTCCTCACCTAATGCATCTGATGGACCCAACGGTACTTTGTCCTAGCCCACTGTCCCTGATTGACTTAATAGTCCTATCCTTGCCCAATGTCCCTGCACTGCCCAGCAGATCTGCCCTAAATTAAGGACCTTATAGATCCAACACAACCGTGTTCAATTTCACTGTCCCTGATAGACTTAATAGCCTGTCCTAGCTCAATGTCCCTGCTAGACCCACCAGACCTGTGCTCCCCTAATGCATCTGATAGACACAACGGTTCTGTGTCCTAGCCCACTGCCCTGATTGACCTAATAGTCCTATCCTAGACGAATGTCCCTGCTCTGCCCACCAGACTTGCCCAAAACTAAAGCTCTTATAGACGAAACACTACTGTGTTCAAGTCCATTGTCCCTGATAGACTTAATAGCCTGTTCCAGCACTATGTCCATGCTAGACCCACCAGATCTGTCCTCAACTCTGCATCCGATAGGCCCAACAGAACTTTCCTAGCCCTCTATCCCTGATATACGAATAGTCCTGTCCCCGCCCAATGTCCCTGCGGTACCTACCAGAACTGCACTAATTTAACGCCTTTATAAACCCAACAGTTCTGTGTTCTAGTCCTCTGTCACTGAAAGACGTAATTGTCCTGTCCTAACCCAGTGTCCCTTCTGGATCCAAGAGGTATGTCCTCACCTAATGAATCTGATGGACCTAATGGTACTCTGTCCTAGCCCACTGTCCCTGATTGACCTAATAGTCCTATCAAAGCCCAATGTCCCTGCTCTGCCCACCAGACCTGCCCTAAGCTAAGGCCCTTATAGACCCAACACTACCATGCTCTAGAGCTCTGTCCCTGAAAAACTTAATAGCCTGTCCTAGCCCAGTGTCACTGGTAGACCAGTCAGACGTGCCACACCTAATGCATCTGATAGACCCAATGGTACTGTGGACTAGCCCACTGTCCCTGATAGACCTAAGAGTCCTATCCTAGCCCAATTCCCTTCTAGACCCCCAGACCTGCCCTAAGCTAAGGCCCTTATAGACCCAACATTACCATGGCCTTGTCCTCTGTCCCTGATAGTCTTAGTAGCCTTTCCTAGCCTAGTGTCACTGGCAGACCAGCCAGACCTGCCACACCTAATGCATCTGATAGACCGAACAGTACTGTGGCCTAGCCCACAGTCCCTGGTTGACCTAATAGTCCTATCCTAGCACAAAGTCCCTTCTGGACCACCAGACCTGCCCTAAGCTAAGGCCCTTATAGAGCCAACATTACCATGTTGTTGTCCTTTGTCCCTGATAGGCTTAATACCCTGTCCTACCCGAATGTTCTTGCTAGACCCACCACATCTGTCCTCACCTAATGCATCTGATAGACACAATGGTACTGTGTCATAGCCCACTGTCCTGATTGACCTAATATTCCTATCCAGGCCCAATTTCCATGCTCTGCCCACCAGGCCTGCTCTAAGCTAAGGCCCTGATAGACCCAACACTACCGTGTTTTAGTCCACTGTCCCTGATAGACTTAATCGCCTTTCCTAGCCAAGTGTCACTGGCAGAGCAGCCAGACCTGACACACTTAATTTATCTGATAGACCCAACGGTACTCTGAACTAGCCCTCTGTCCCTGATATATGTAATAGTCCTGTCTTCCCGCAATGTCCCTGCTATACCTACCAGGCCTGCCCTAAGCTAACGCCTTTATATTCCTAACATAACTGTGTTCTAGTCCTCTGTCACTGAAAGACCTAATTGTCCTGTCCTGGCCCAGTGTCCCTTCTATACCCACCAGCCCTGTCCTCACCTAATGCATCTATACATACAACGGTACTGTGTCCTAGCCAACTGTCCCTGATTGACCTAATAGTCCTATCCTAGCCCAATATCCCTGCTCTGCCCACCACACCTGCCCTAAATTAAGGCCCTTATAGACCTAACACTACCGTGTTCTAGTCCACTGTCCCTGATAAACGTAATAGCCTGTCCTAACCCAGTGTCTCTTGCAGACCAGCCAGACCTGCCACACCTAATGCATCTGAAAGACCCAACTGTACTGTGGCCTAGCCTACTGTCCCTGATAGACCTAATAGTCCTACCCAAGCACAATGTCCCTTCTGGGACACGAGATCTGCCCTAAGCTAAGGCCCTTATTGACCTAACATTACCATGTTCTTGTCCTCTGTCCCTGATACGCTTAATAGCCTTTCCTAACCTAATGTCCCTGCTGGACCCACCACATCTGTCCTCACCTAATGCATCAGATAGACACAATGGTAGTGTGTCCTAGCCCACTGTCCCTGATTGAACTAATAGTCCTATCAAAGCCCCATTTCCCTGCTCTGCCCACCACCTGCCCTAAGCTAAGGCCCTTATAGACCCAACATTACCATAGTCTTGTCCTCTGTTCCTGATAGGTTTACTGGCCTTTCCTAGCCAAGTGTCACTGGCAGACTAGCCAGACCTGCCACACCTAATGCATCTGAAGACCAACAGTACTCTGCCCTAGCCTACTGTCCCTCGTTGACCTAATAGTCCTATCCTAGCACAAAGTCCCTTCTGGACCACCAGACCTGCCCTAAGCTAAGGCCCTTATAGAACCAACATTACCATGTTCTTGTCCTTTGTCCCTGATAGGCTTAAAAGCCTGTCCTACCCGAATGTCCTTGCTACACCCACCACATCTGTCCTCACCTAATGCTTCTGATAGACACAATGGTACTGTGTCCTAGCCCACAGTCCCTGGTTGACCTAAAAGTCCTATCCTAGCCCAATGTCCCTGCTCTGCCAGGCAGACCTGCCCTAAATTAGGCCCTTATAGATCCAACACTACCGTGTTCTAGTCCACTGTCCCTGATAAACTTAATAGCCTTTCCTAACCCAGTGTCAATGTCAGACCAGCCGGAAGTGCCACACCTAATGCATCTGATAGACCAAAAGGTACTGTGGCCTAGCCCACTGTCCCTGATAGACCTAATAGTCCTACCCTAGCACAATGTCCCTTCTGGGCCACCAGATCTGCCCTAAGCTAAGGCCCTTATAGACCCAACATTACCATGTTCTTGTCCTCTGTCCCTTATAGGCTTAATAGCCTGTCCTGCCCGAATGTCCCTGCTTGACCCACCACATCTGTCCTCACCTAATGCATCTGATAGACACAATGATTCTGTGTCCTAGCCCACTGCCCTGATTGACGTAATAGTCCTATCCTAGCTGAATGTCCCTGCTATGCCTACCAGACCTGCCCAAAACTAAGGCTCTTATAGACGCAACACTACTGTGTTCAAGTCCACTGTCCCTGAGAAACTTAATAGCCTGTTCCAGCACTATGTCCATGCTAGACTCACCAGACCTGTCCTCAACTCTGCATCTGATCGAACCAACAGTACTCTACTAGCCCTCTATCCCTGATATACGAATAGTCCTGTCCCCGCCCAATGTCCCTGCTCTACCTGCCAGAACTGCACTAATGTAATGCCTTTATAGACCCAACAGTTCTGTGTTATAGTCCTCTGTCATTGAAAGATGTAATTGTCCTGTCCTAACTCATTGTCCTTGCTGCATCCAAGAGACATGTCCTCACCTAATGCATCTGATGGATCCAAGGGTACTCTGTCCTAGCCCACTGTCCCTGATTGAACTAATAGTCCTATCTGAAACCAATATCACTGCTCTGCCCAGCAGATCTGCCCTAAATTAAGGACCTTATAGACCCAACACTACCATGTTCAATTTCACTGTCCCTGACAGACTTAATAGCCTGTCATAGCCCAATGTCCCTGCTAGACCCACCAGACTTGTCCTCCCCTAATGCATCTGCTAGACACAACGGTACTGTGTCCTAACCCACTGTCCGTCATTGACCTAATAGTCCTGTCCATGCCAAATTCCCATGCTCTGCCAACCAGACCGGCTCTAAGCTAAGGCCCTGATACACCGAACACTACCGTATTCTAGTCCACTGTCCCTGATAGACATAATAGCCTTTCCTAGCCTAGTGTCACTGGCAGACCAGCCATACCTGCCACACCTAATGCATCTGATAGAACAAACGGTACTGTATCCTAGCCCACTGTCCCTGATTGACCTAATAGTCCTATCAAAGCCCAATGTCCCTGCTCTACCCACCAGACCTGCCCTAAGGTAAGGCCCTTATAGACCCAACACTACCATGCTCTAGAGCTCTGTCCCTGAAAAACTTAATAGCCTGTCCTAGCCCAGTGTCACTGGCAGACCAGCTAGACCTGCCACACCTAATGCATCTGATAGACCCATTGGTACTGTGGCCTAGCCCACTGTCCCAGAGAGGCCTAAGAGTCCTATCCTAGCCCAATGTCCCTTCTAGACCCCCAGACCTGCCCTAAGCTAAGGCCCTCACAGACCCAACATTACCGTGGTCTTCTCCTCTGTCCCTGATAGGCTTAATAGCCTTTCCTAGCCTAGAGTCACTGGCAGACCAGCCTGACCTGCCACACCTAATGCATATGATAGACCGAAAAGTACTGTGGCCTAGCCCACTGACCCTGATAGACCTAATAGTCCTATCCTAGCACAAAGTCCCTTCTGGACCACCAGACCTGCCCTAAGCTAAGGCCCTCATAAACCCAACATTACCATGTTCTTGTCCTCTATCCCTGATATGCTTAATAGCCTGTCCTACCCGAATGTCCCTGCTGTACCCACCACATCTGTCCTCACCTAATGCATCTGATAGACACAACGGTTCTGTGTCCTAGCCAACTGTCCCTGAATGACCTAATAGTCCTATCCTAGCCGAAGGTCCCTGCTCTGCCGACCAGACCTGCCCAAAACTAAGGCCCTTATAGACGCAACACTACTTTGTTCAAGTCCACTGTCCCTGATAGACTTAATAGCCTGTTCCAGCACTATGTCCATGCTAGACCCACCAGACCTGTCCTCAACTCTGCATCTGATAGGCCCAACAGAACAGCCTTAGCCCTCTATCCCTGATATATGAATAGTCCTATCCCCGCCCAATATCCCTACTGTACGTACCAGAAGTGCACTAATTTAATGCCTTTATAGACCCAACAGTTCTGTGTTCGAGTCCTCTGTCACTGAAAGGCATAATTGTCCTGTGCTAACCCAGTGTCCCTGCTGGATCCAAGAGACATGTCCTCACCTAATGCATCTGATGGACCCAAGGGTACTCTGTCCTAGCCCACTGTCCCTGATTGACCTAATAGTCCTATCCGAGCCCAATAATACTGCTCTGCCCAGCAGATCTGCCCTAAATTAAGGACCTTATAGACCCTACCCTACCGTGTTCAATTTCACTGTCCCTGACAGACTTAATAGCCTGTCGTAGCCAAATGTCCCTGCTAGAACCACCAGACCTGTCCTCCTCTAATGCATCTGATAGACACAACGGTACTGTGTCCAGGCCCACTGTCCGTGATTGACCTAACAGTCTGTCCATGCCAAATTCCTATGCTCTGCCAACCAGACCGGCTCTAAGCTAAGGCCCTGATAGACCCAACACTACCGTATTCTAGTCCACTCTCCCTGATAGGCTTAATAGCCTTTCCTAGCCTAGTGTCACTGGCAGACCAGCCAGACCTGCCACACCTAATGCATCTGATAGACCCAACGGTACTGTGTCATAGCCCACTGTCCCTGATTGACCTAATAGTCCTATCCGAGCCCAATTCCATGCTCTGCCCACAAGACCTACCATAAATTAAGGCCCTGATAGACCCAACACTGCCGTGTTCTAGTCCACTGTCCTTTCCTAGCCTAATGTCACTGGCAGACCAGCCAGACCTGACACACTTAATTCATCTGATAGACCCAACGGTACTCTGAACTAGCCCTCTATCCCTGATATATGTAATAGTTCTGTGTTCCCCCAATGTCCCTGATATACCTACCAGGCCTGCCCTAAGCTAACGCATTTATAGCCCTAACGTAATTGTGTTCTAGTCCTCTGTCACTGAAAGACCTAATTGTCCTGTCCTGGCTCAGTGTCCCTTCTATACCCACCAGCCCTGTCCTCACCGAATGCATCTATAGACACAACGGTACTGTTTCCTAGCCCACTGTCCGTGGTTTACCTAAAAGTCCTATCCTAGCCCAATGTCCCTGATCTGCCCAGCAGACCTGCCCTAAATTAAGGCCCTTATAGACCCAACACTACTGTGTTCTAGTCCACTGTCCCTATATACTTAATAGCCTGTCCTAACCCAGTGTCACTGGCAGACCAGCCAGACCTGCCACACCTAATGCATCTGATAGACCGAATGGTACTGTGGCCTAGACCACTGACGCTGATAGACCTAATAGTCCTATCCGAGCCGAATGTCCCTGCTCTGCCCACCAGATTGCCCAAAACTAAGGCTCTTATAGGTGCAACACTACTGTGTTCAAGTCCACTGTCCCTGATAAACTTAATAGCCTGATCCAACACTATGTCCATGCTAGACTCACCAAACCTGTCGTCAACTATGTATCTGATAGGCTCAATAGAACTGTCCTAGGCCTCTATCCCTGATATACGAATAGTCTTGTCCCCGCCCAATGTCCCTGCTGTACCTACCAGAACTGCACTAATTTAACGCCTTTATAGACCGAACAGTTCTGTGTTCTAGTCCTCTGTCACTGAAAGACGTAATTGTCCTGTCCTAACCCATTGTCCCTGCTGGATCCAAGAGGCAAGTCCTCACCTAATGCATATGATGGACCCAAAGGTACTCTGCCCTAGCCTACTGTCCCTGATTGACCTTATAGTTCTATCCTAGTCCAATGTGCCTCCACTGCCTAGCATATCTGCCCTAAATTAAGACCCTTATAGACCCAACACTCCCGTGTTCAATTTCATTGTCCCTGATAGACTTAATAGCCTGTCCTAGCCCAATGTCTCTGCTAGACCCACCAGACCTGTCCTCCCCTAATGCATCTGATAGACACAACGGTACTGTGTCCTAGCCCACAGTCCCTGATTGACCTAATAGTCCTATCCGAGCCCAATTTCCATGCTCTGCCCACCAGACCTACCCTAAATTAAGGTCTTTATAGACCCAACACTACCGTGTTTTAGTCCACTGTCCCTGATAAACTTCATAGCCTGTCCTAACCCAGTGTCACTGGCAGACCAGCCAGACCTGCCACACCAAATGCATCTGATAGACCCAACTGTACTGTCGCTTAGCCCACTGTCCCTGATAGACCTAATAGTCCTACACGAGCACAATGTCCATTCTGGGCCACCAGATCTGCCCTAAGCAAAGGCCCTTATAGACCCAACATTACCATGTTCTTGTCCTCTGTTCCTGGTAGGCTTAATAACCTGTCCTATCCAAATGTCCCTGCTGGACCCACCAAATCTGTCCTCACCTAATGCGTCAGATAGACACAATGATTCTGTGTCCTAGCCCACTGCCCTGATTGACCTAAGAGTCCTATCCTAGGCGAATGTCCATGCTCTGCCCACCAGACCTGCCCATAACTAAGGCTCTTATAGATGCAACACGACTGTGCTCAAGTTACTGTCCCTGATAGACTTAATAGCCTGTTCCAGCACTATGTCCATGCTAGACTCACCAGACCTGTCCTCAACTATGCATCTGATAGGCTCAACAGAACTGTCCTAGTTTCTATCCCTGATATATGAATAGTCCTGTACCCGCCCAAGTCCCTGCGGTACCTATCAGAACTGCACTAATTTAACGCCTTTATAGACCCAACAGTTCTGTGTTCTAGTCCTCTGTCACTGAAAGACGTAATTGTCCTGTCCTACCCCAGTGTCCCTGCTGGATCCAAGAGACATGTCCTCATAATGCATCTGATGGACCCAAGGGTATTCTGTCCTAGCTCACTGTTCCTGATTGACCTAATAGTCCTATCCTAGCCCAATGTCCCTGCACTGCCCAGGAGATCTGCCGTTTATTAAGGCCCTTATACATGCAACACTACCGTGTTCAATTTCACTGTCCCTGATAGACATAATAGCCTGTCCTAGCCCCATGTCCCGGCTAGACCCACCAGACCTGTCCTCCCCTAATGCATCTGATAGACACAACGGTACTGTGTCCTAGCCCACAGTCCCTGATTGACCTAATAGTCCTATCCGAGCCCAATTCCATGCTCTGCCCACCAGACCTACCCTAAATTAAGGCCGTTATAGACCCAACACTACCGTGTTCTAGTCCACAGTCCCTGATAAACTTAATAGCCTGTCCTAACCCAGTGTCACTGGCAGACCAGCCAGACCAGCCACACCTAATGCACCTGAGAGACCGAACGGTACTGTGGCCTATCCCACTGACCCTGATAGACCTAATAGTCCTATCCTAGCACAAAGTACCTTCTGGAACACCAGACCTGCCCTAAGCTAAGGCCCTCATGGACCCAACATTACCATGTTCTTGTCCTCTGTCCCTGATAGGCTTAATAGCCTGTCCTACCCGAATGTCCTTGCTAGACTCACCACATCTGTCCTCACCTAATGCATCAGATAGACACAACGGTTCTGTGTCCTAGCGAACTGTCCCTGATTGAGCTAATAGTCTTATCCTAGCCCAATGTCCCTGCACTGCCCAGCAGATCTGTCGTATATTAAGGCCCTTATAAACGCAACACTACCATGTTCAATTTCACTGTCCCTGATAGACTTAATAACCTGTCCTAGCCCAGTGTCCCTGCTAGACCCACCAGGCCTGTCCTCCCCTAATGCATCTGATAGACACAACGGTACTGTGTCCTAGCCCACTGTCCCTGATTGACCTAATAGTCCTATCCGAGCCCAATTTCCATGCTCTGCCCACCAGACCTACCCGAAACTAAGGCTCTTATAGACGCAACACTACTGTGTTCAAATCCACTGTCCCTGATGGACTCAATAGCCTGTTCCAGCACTATGTCCATGCTAGACTCACCAGACCTGTCCTCAACTCTGCATCTGATAGGCCCAACAGAACTGTCCTAGCCCTCTATCCCTGATATACGAATAGTCCTGTCCCCGCCAAATGTCCCTGCTCTACCTACCAGAACTGCACTAATTTAACGCCTCTATAGACCCAACAGTTCTGTGTTCTAGTCCTCTGTCACTGAAAGACGTAATTGTCCTGTCCTAACCCAGCGTCCATGCTGGATCCAAGAGACATGTGCTCACCTAAGGCATCTGATGGACCCAAGGGTACTCTATCCTAGCCCACTGTCCCTGATTGACCTAATAGTCCTATCCGAGCCAAATATCACTGCTCTGCCCAGCAGATCTGCCCTAAATTAAGGACCTAATAGACCCAACACTACCGTGTTCAATTGAACTGTCCCTGACAGACTTAATAGCCTGTCATAGCCCAATGTCCCTGGTAGACACATCAGACCTGTCCTCCCCTAATGCATCTGATAGACACAATGGTACTGTGTCCTAGCCCACTGTACGTGATTGACCTAATAGTCCTGTCCATTCCAAATTCCCATGTTCTGCCAGCCAGACCGGCTCTAAGCTAAGGCCCTGATAGACCCAACACTACCGTGTTCTAGTTCACTGTCCCTGATAGACTTAATAGCCTTTCCTAGCCTAGTGTCACTGGCAGACCAGTCATACCTGCCACATCTAATGCATCTGATAGAAGCAACAGTATTGTGTCCTAGCCCACTGTCCCTGATTGACCTAATAGTCCTATCAAAGCCCAGTGTCCCTGCTCTGCCCACCAGACCTGCCCTAAGCTAAGGTCCTTATAGACCCAACACTACCATGCTCTAGAGCTCTGTCCCTGAAAAACTTAATAGCCTGTCCTAGCCCAGTGTCACTGGCAAACCAGCCAGACATGCGACACCTAATGCATCTGATAGACCCAATGGTAATGTGGCCTAGCCCACTGTCCCTGATAGACCTAAGAGTCCTATCCTAGCCCAATGACCCTTCTAGACCCCCAGACCTGCCCTAAGCTAAGGCCCTTATAGACCCAACATTACCATGGTCTTGTCCTCTGTCCCTGATAGGCTTAATAGCCTTTCCTAGCCTAGTGTCACTGGCAGACCAGCCAGACATGCCACACCTAATGCATCTGATAGACCCAACGGTACTGTGTCCTGGCCCACTGTCCCTGATTGACCTAATAGTCCTATCCGAGCCCAATTCCATGCTCTGCCCACAAGACCTACCATAAATTAAGGCCCTGATAGACCCAACACTGCCGTGTTCTAGTCCACTGTCCTTTCCTAGCCTAGTGTCACTGGCAGACCAGCCAGACCTGACACACTTAATTCATCTGATAGACCCAACGGTACTCTGAACTAGCCCTCTATCCCTAATATATGTAATAGTTCTGTCTTCCCCCAATGTCCCTGATATACCTACCAGGCCTGCCCTAAGCTAATGCCTTTATATCCCTAACGTAACTGTGTTCTAGTTCTCTGTCACTGAAAGACCTAATTGTCCTGTCCTGGCCCAGTGTCCCTTCTATACCCACCAGCCCTGTCCTCACCGAATGCATCTATAGACACAACGGTACTGTGTCCTAGCCCACAGTCCCTGGTTTACCTAAAAGTCCTATCCTAGCCCAATGTCCCTGCTCTGCCCAGCAGACCTGCCCTACATTAAGGCCCTTATAGACCCAACACTACCGTGTTCTAGTCCACTGTCCCTATATACTTAATGGCCTGTCCTAACCCAGTGTCACTGGCAGACCAGCCAGACCAGCCACACCTAATGCATCTGATAGACCGAATGGTACTGTGGCCTAGCCCACTGACCCTGATAGACCTAATAGTCCTATCCAAGCCGAATGTCCCTGCTCTGCCCACCAGATTGCCCAAAACTAAGGCTCTTATAGATGCAACACTACTGTGTTCAAGTCCACTGTCCCTGATAGACTTAATAGCCTGATCCAACACTATGTCCATGCTAGACTCACCAGACCTGTCCTCAACTATGTATCTGATAGGCTCAATAGAACTGTCCTAGCCCTCTATCCCTGATATACGGATAGTCTTGCCCCCGCCCAAGGTCCCTGCTGTACCTACCAGAACTGCACTAATTTAACGCCTTTATAGACCGAACAGTTCTGTGTTCTAGTCCTCTGTCACTGAAAGACGTAATTGTCCTGTCCTAGCCCATTGTCCCTGCTGGATCCAAGAGACAAGTCCTCACCTAATGCATCTGATGGACCCAAAGTTACTCTGCCCTAGCCCACTGTCCCTGATTGACCTTATAGTTCTATCCTAGTCCAATGTGCCTGCACTGCCTAGCATATCTGCCCTAAATTAAGACCCTTATAGACCTAACACTACCGTGTTCAATTTCACTGTCCCTGATAGACTTAATAGCCTGTCCTAGCCCAATGTCTCTGCTAGACCCACCAGACCTGTCCTCCCCTAATGCATCTGATAGACACAACGGTACTGTGTCCTAGCCCACAGTCCCTGATTGACCTAATAGTCCTATCCGAGCCCAATTTCCATGCTCTGCCCACCAGACCTACCCTAAATTAAGGTCTTTATAGACCCAACACTACCGTCTTCTAGTCCACTGTCCCTGATAAACTTCATAGCCTGTCCTAACCCAGTGTCACTGGCAGAACAGCCAGACCTGCCATACGTAATGCATCTGATAGACCCAACTGTACTGTGGCTTAGCCCACTGTCCCTGATAGACCTAATAGTCCTACCCTAGCACAATGTCCATTCTGGGCCACCAGATCTGCCCTAAGCAAAGGCCCTTATAGACCCAACATTACCATGTTCTTGTCCTCTGTTCCTGATAGGCTTAATAGCCTCTCCTATCCAAATGTCCCTGCTGGACCCACCACATCTGTCCTCACCTAATGCATCAGATAGACACAATGATTCTGTGTCCTAGCCCACTGCCCTGATTGACCTAATAGTCCTATCCTAGCTGAATGTTCCTGCTCTGCCCACCAGACCTGCCCATAACTAAGGCTCTTATAGATGCAACACGACTGTGCTCAAGTTACTGTCCCTGATAGACTTAATAGCCTGTTCCAGCACTATGTCCATGCTAGACTCACCAGACCTGTCCTCAACTATGCATCTGATAGGCTCAACAGAACTGTCCTAGTTTCTATCCCTGATATATGAATAGTCCTGTACCCGCCCAATTCCCTGCGGTACCTATCAGAACTGCACTAATTTAACCCCTTTATAGACCCAACAGTTCTGTGTTCTAGTCCTCTGTCACTGAAAGACGTAATTGTCCTGTCCTACCCCAGTGTCCCTGCTGGATCCAAGAGACATGTCCTCATAATGCATCTGATGGACCCAAGGGTATTCTGTCCTAGCTCACTGTTCCTGATTGACCTAATAGTCCTATCCTAGCCCAATGTCCCTGCACTGCCCAGGAGATCTGCCGTTTATTAAGGCCCTTATACATGCAACACTACCGTGTTCAATTTCACTGTCCCTGATAGACATAATAGCCTGTCCTAACCCCATGTCCCGGCTAGACCCACCAGACCTGTCCTCCCCTAATGCATCTGATAGACACAACGGTACTGTGTCCTAGCCCACAGTCCCTGATTGACCTAATAGTCCTATCCGAGCCCAATTCCATGCTCTGCCCACCAGACCTACCCTAAATTAAGGCCGTTATAGACCCAACACTACCGTGTTCTAGTCCACAGTCCCTGATAAACTTAATAGCCTGTCCTAACCCAGTGTCACTGGCAGACCAGCCAGACCAGCCACACCTAATGCACCTGAGAGACCGAACGGTACAGTGGCCTATCCCACTGACCCTGATAGACCTAATAGTCCTATCCTAGCACAAAGTACCTTCTGGAACACCAGACCTGCCCTAAGCTAAGGCCCTCATGGACCCAACATTACCATGTTCTTGTCCTCTGTCCCTGATAGGCTTAATAGCCTGTCCTACCCGAATGTCCTTGCTAGACCCACCACATCTGTCCTCACCTAATGCATCAGATAGACACAACGGTTCTGTGTCCTAGCGAACTGTCCCTGATTGAGCTAATAGTCTTATCCTAGCCCAATGTCCCTGCACTGCCCAGCAGATCTGTCGTATATTAAGGCCCTTATAAACGCAACACTACCATGTTCAATTTCACTGTCCCTGATAGACTTAATAGCCTGTCCTAGCCCAGTGTCCCTGCTAGACCCACCAGGCCTGTCCTCCCCTAATGCATCTGATAGACACAACGGTACTGTGTCCTAGCCCACTGTCCCTGATTGACCTAATAGTCCTATCTGAGCCCAATTTCCATGCTCTGCCCACCAGACCTACCCGAAACTAAGGCTCTTATAGACGCAACACTACTGTGTTCAAATCCACTGTCCCTGATGGACTCAATAGCCTGTTCCAGCACTATATCCATGCTAGACTCACCAGACCTGTCCTCAACTCTGCATCTGATAGGCCCAACAGAACTGTCCTAGCCCTCTATCCCTGATATACGAATAGTCCTGTCCCCGCCAAATGTCCCTGCTCTACCTACCAGAACTGCACTAATTTAACGCCTCTATAGACCCAACAGTTCTGTGTTCTAGTCCTCTGTCACTGAAAGACGTAATTGTCCTGTCCTAACCCAGCGTCCATGCTGGATCCAAGAGACATGTGCTCACCTAAGGCATCTGATGGACCCAAGGGTACTCTATCCTAGCCCACTGTCCCTGATTGACCTAATAGTCCTATCCGAGCCAAATATCACTGCTCTGCCCAGCAGATCTGCCCTAAATTAAGGACCTAATAGACCCAACACTACCGTGTTCAATTGAACTGTCCCTGACAGACTTAATAGCCTGTCATAGCCCAATGTCCCTGGTAGACACATCAGACCTGTCCTCCCCTAATGCATCTGATAGACACAATGGTACTGTGTCCTAGCCCACTGTACGTGATTGACCTAATAGTCCTGTCCATTCCAAATTCCCATGTTCTGCCAGCCAGACCGGCTCTAAGCTAAGGCCCTGATAGACCCAACACTACCGTGTTCTAGTTCACTGTCCCTGATAGACTTAATAGCCTTTCCTAGCCTAGTGTCACTGGCAGACCAGTCATACCTGCCACATCTAATGCATCTGATAGAAGCAACAGTATTGTGTCCTAGCCCACTGTCCCTGATTGACCTAATAGTCCTATCAAAGCCCAGTGTCCCTGCTCTGCCCACCAGACCTGCCCTAAGCTAAGGTCCTTATAGACCCAACACTACCATGCTCTAGAGCTCTGTCCCTGAAAAACTTAATAGCCTGTCCTAGCCCAGTGTCACTGGCAAACCAGCCAGACATGCGACACCTAATGCATCTGATAGACCCAATGGTAATGTGGCCTAGCCCACTGTCCCTGATAGACCTAAGAGTCCTATCCTAGCCCAATGACCCTTCTAGACCCCCAGACCTGCCCTAAGCTAAGGCCCTTATAGACCCAACATTACCATGGTCTTGTCCTCTGTCCCTGATAGGCTTAATAGCCTTTCCTAGCCTAGTGTCACTGGCAGACCAGCCAGACATGCCACACCTAATGCATCTGATAGACCCAACGGTACTGTGTCCTGGCCCACTGTCCCTGATTGACCTAATAGTCCTATCCGAGCCCAATTCCATGCTCTGCCCACAAGACCTACCATAAATTAAGGCCCTGATAGACCCAACACTGCCGTGTTCTAGTCCACTGTCCTTTCCTAGCCTAGTGTCACTGGCAGACCAGCCAGACCTGACACACTTAATTCATCTGATAGACCCAACGGTACTCTGAACTAGCCCTCTATCCCTAATATATGTAATAGTTCTGTCTTCCCCCAATGTCCCTGATATACCTACCAGGCCTGCCCTAAGCTAATGCCTTTATATCCCTAACGTAACTGTGTTCTAGTTCTCTGTCACTGAAAGACCTAATTGTCCTGTCCTGGCACAGTGTCCCTTCTATACCCACCAGCCCTGTCCTCACCGAATGCATCTATAGACACAACGGTACTGTGTCCTAGCCCACAGTCCCTGGTTTACCTAAAAGTCCTATCCTAGCCCAATGTCCCTGCTCTGCCCAGCAGACCTGCCCTACATTAAGGCCCTTATAGACCCAACACTACCGTGTTCTAGTCCACTGTCCCTATATACTTAATGGCCTGTCCTAAACCAGTGTCACTGGCAGACCAGCCAGACCAGCCACACCTAATGCATCTGATAGACCGAATGGTACTGTGGCCTAGCCCACTGACCCTGATAGACCTAATAGTCCTATCCAAGCCGAATGTCCCTGCTCTGCCCACCAGATTGCCCAAAACTAAGGCTCTTATAGATGCAACACTACTGTGTTCAAGTCCACTGTCCCTGATAGACTTAATAGCCTGATCCAACACTATGTCCATGCTAGACTCACCAGACCTGTCCTCAACTATGTATCTGATAGGCTCAATAGAACTGTCCTAGCCCTCTATCCCTGATATACGGATAGTCTTGCCCCCGCCCAAGGTCCCTGCTGTACCTACCAGAACTGCACTAATTTAACGCCTTTATAGACCGAACAGTTCTGTGTTCTAGTCCTCTGTCACTGAAAGACGTAATTGTCCTGTCCTAGCCCATTGTCCCTGCTGGATCCAAGAGACAAGTCCTCACCTAATGCATCTGATGGACCCAAAGTTACTCTGCCCTAGCCCACTGTCCCTGATTGACCTTATAGTTCTATCCTAGTCCAATGTGCCTGCACTGCCTAGCATATCTGCCCTAAATTAAGACCCTTATAGACCTAACACTACCGTGTTCAATTTCACTGTCCCTGATAGACTTAATAGCCTGTCCTAGCCCAATGTCTCTGCTAGACCCACCAGACCTGTCCTCCCCTAATGCATCTGATAGACACAACGGTACTGTGTCCTAGCCCACAGTCCCTGATTGACCTAATAGTCCTATCCGAGCCCAATTTCCATGCTCTGCCCACCAGACCTACCCTAAATTAAGGTCTTTATAGACCCAACACTACCGTCTTCTAGTCCACTGTCCCTGATAAACTTCATAGCCTGTCCTAACCCAGTGTCACTGGCAGAACAGCCAGACCTGCCATACGTAATGCATCTGATAGACCCAACTGTACTGTGGCTTAGCCCACTGTCCCTGATAGACCTAATAGTCCTACCCTAGCACAATGTCCATTCTGGGCCACCAGATCTGCCCTAAGCAAAGGCCCTTATAGACCCAACATTACCATGTTCTTGTCCTCTGTTCCTGATAGGCTTAATAGCCTCTCCTATCCAAATGTCCCTGCTGGACCCACCACATCTGTCCTCACCTAATGCATCAGATAGACACAATGATTCTGTGTCCTAGCCCACTGCCCTGATTGACCTAATAGTCCTATCCTAGCTGAATGTTCCTGCTCTGCCCACCAGACCTGCCCATAACTAAGGCTCTTATAGATGCAACACGACTGTGCTCAAGTTACTGTCCCTGATAGACTTAATAGCCTGTTCCAGCACTATGTCCATGCTAGACTCACCAGACCTGTCCTCAACTATGCATCTGATAGGCTCAACAGAACTGTCCTAGTTTCTATCCCTGATATATGAATAGTCCTGTACCCGCCCAATTCCCTGCGGTACCTATCAGAACTGCACTAATTTAACCCCTTTATAGACCCAACAGTTCTGTGTTCTAGTCCTCTGTCACTGAAAGACGTAATTGTCCTGTCCTACCCCAGTGTCCCTGCTGGATCCAAGAGACATGTCCTCATAATGCATCTGATGGACCCAAGGGTATTCTGTCCTAG
The DNA here is from genome assembly GCF_050624435.1 of Tenrec ecaudatus. Classification (NCBI taxonomy): domain Eukaryota; kingdom Metazoa; phylum Chordata; class Mammalia; order Afrosoricida; family Tenrecidae; genus Tenrec; species Tenrec ecaudatus. Next base: position 4,255,813 of record NC_134544.1, on the reverse strand, counting down.
CTCACTGTTCCTGATTGACCTAATAGTCCTATCCTAGCCCAATGTCCCTGCACTGCCCAGGAGATCTGCCGTTTATTAAGGCCCTAATACATGCAACACTACCGTGTTCAATTTCACTGTCCCTGATAGACATAATAGCCTGTCCTAACCCCATGTCCCGGCTAGACCCACCAGACCTGTCCTCCCCTAATGCATCTGATAGACACAACGGTACTGTGTCCTAGCCCACAGTCCCTGATTGACCTAATAGTCCTATCCGAGCCCAATTCCATGCTCTGCCCACCAGACCTACCCTAAATTAAGGCCGTTATAGACCCAACACTACCGTGTTCTAGTCCACAGTCCCTGATAAACTTAATAGCCTGTCCTAACCCAGTGTCACTGGCAGACCAGCCAGACCAGCCACACCTAATGCACCTGAGAGACCGAACGGTACAGTGGCCTATCCCACTGACCCTGATAGACCTAATAGTCCTATCCTAGCACAAAGTACCTTCTGGAACACCAGACCTGCCCTAAGCTAAGGCCCTCATGGACCCAACATTACCATGTTCTTGTCCTCTGTCCCTGATAGGCTTAATAGCCTGTCCTACCCGAATGTCCTTGCTAGACCCACCACATCTGTCCTCACCTAATGCATCAGATAGACACAACGGTTCTGTGTCCTAGCGAACTGTCCCTGATTGAGCTAATAGTCTTATCCTAGCCCAATGTCCCTGCACTGCCCAGCAGATCTGTCGTATATTAAGGCCCTTATAAACGCAACACTACCATGTTCAATTTCACTGTCCCTGATAGACTTAATAGCCTGTCCTAGCCCAGTGTCCCTGCTAGACCCACCAGGCCTGTCCTCCCCTAATGCATCTGATAGACACAACGGTACTGTGTCCTAGCCCACTGTCCCTGATTGACCTAATAGTCCTATCTGAGCCCAATTTCCATGCTCTGCCCACCAGACCTACCCGAAACTAAGGCTCTTATAGACGCAACACTACTGTGTTCAAATCCACTGTCCCTGATGGACTCAATAGCCTGTTCCAGCACTATATCCATGCTAGACTCACCAGACCTGTCCTCAACTCTGCATCTGATAGGCCCAACAGAACTGTCCTAGCCCTCTATCCCTGATATACGAATAGTCCTGTCCCCGCCAAATGTCCCTGCTCTACCTACCAGAACTGCACTAATTTAACGCCTCTATAGACCCAACAGTTCTGTGTTCTAGTCCTCTGTCACTGAAAGACGTAATTGTCCTGTCCTAACCCAGCGTCCATGCTGGATCCAAGAGACATGTGCTCACCTAAGGCATCTGATGGACCCAAGGGTACTCTATCCTAGCCCACTGTCCCTGATTGACCTAATAGTCCTATCCGAGCCAAATATCACTGCTCTGCCCAGCAGATCTGCCCTAAATTAAGGACCTAATAGACCCAACACTACCGTGTTCAATTGAACTGTCCCTGACAGACTTAATAGCCTGTCATAGCCCAATGTCCCTGGTAGACACATCAGACCTGTCCTCCCCTAATGCATCTGATAGACACAATGGTACTGTGTCCTAGCCCACTGTACGTGATTGACCTAATAGTCCTGTCCATTCCAAATTCCCATGTTCTGCCAGCCAGACCGGCTCTAAGCTAAGGCCCTGATAGACCCAACACTACCGTGTTCTAGTTCACTGTCCCTGATAGACTTAATAGCCTTTCCTAGCCTAGTGTCACTGGCAGACCAGTCATACCTGCCACATCTAATGCATCTGATAGACCCAACAGTATTGTGTCCTAGCCCACTGTCCCTGATTGACCTAATAGTCCTATCAAAGCCCAGTGTCCCTGCTCTGCCCACCAGACCTGCCCTAAGCTAAGGACCTTATAGACCCAACACTACCATGCTCTAGAGCTCTGTCCCTGAAAAACTTAATAGCCTGTCCTAGCCCAGTGTCACTGGCAAACCAGCCAGACATGCGACACCTAATGCATCTGATAGACCCAATGGTAATGTGGCCTAGCCCACTGTCCCTGATAGACCTAAGAGTCCTATCCTAGCCCAATGACCCTTCTAGACCCCCAGACCTGCCCTAAGCTAAGGCCCTTATAGACCCAACATTACCATGGTCTTGTCCTCTGTCCCTGATAGGCTTAATAGCCTTTCCTAGCCTAGTGTCACTGGCAGACCAGCCAGACATGCCACACCTAATGCATCTGATAGACCCAACGGTACTGTGTCCTGGCCCACTGTCCCTGATTGACCTAATAGTCCTATCCGAGCCCAATTCCATGCTCTGCCCACAAGACCTACCATAAATTAAGGCCCTGATAGACCCAACACTGCCGTGTTCTAGTCCACTGTCCTTTCCTAGCCTAGTGTGACTGGCAGACCAGCCAGACCTGACACACTTAATTCATCTGATAGACCCAACGGTACTCTGAACTAGCCCTCTATCCCTAATATATGTAATAGTTCTGTCTTCCCCCAATGTCCCTGATATACCTACCAGGCCTGCCCTAAGCTAATGCCTTTATATCCCTAACGTAACTGTGTTCTAGTTCTCTGTCACTGAAAGACCTAATTGTCCTGTCCTGGCACAGTGTCCCTTCTATACCCACCAGCCCTGTCCTCACCAAATGCATCTATAGACACAACGGTACTGTGTCCTAGCCCATAGTCCCTGGTTTACCTAAAAGTCCTATCCTAGCCCAATGTCCCTGCTCTGCCCAGCAGACCTGCCCTACATTAAGGCCCTTATAGACCCAACACTACCGTGTTCTAGTCCACTGTCCCTATATACTTAATGGCCTGTCCTAACCCAGTGTCACTGGCAGACCAGCCAGACCAGCCACACCTAATGCATCTGATAGACCGAATGGTACTGTGGCCTAGCCCACTGACCCTGATAGACCTAATAGTCCTATCCAAGCCGAATGTCCCTGCTCTGCCCACCAGATTGCCCAAAACTAAGGCTCTTATAGATGCAACACTACTGTGTTCAAGTCCACTGTCCCTGATAGACTTAATAGCCTGATCCAACACTATGTCCATGCTAGACTCACCAGACCTGTCCTCAACTATGTATCTGATAGGCTCAATAGAACTGTCCTAGCCCTCTATCCCTGATATACGGATAGTCTTGCCCCCGCCCAAGGTCCCTGCTGTACCTACCAGAACTGCACTAATTTAACGCCTTTATAGACCGAACAGTTCTGTGTTCTAGTCCTCTGTCACTGAAAGACGTAATTGTCCTGTCCTAGCCCATTGTCCCTGCTGGATCCAAGAGACAAGTCCTCACCTAATGCATCTGATGGACCCAAAGTTACTCTGCCCTAGCCCACTGTCCCTGATTGACCTTATAGTTCTATCCTAGTCCAATGTGCCTGCACTGCCTAGCATATCTGCCCTAAATTAAGACCCTTATAGACCCAACACTACCGTGTTCAATTTCACTGTCCCTGATAGACTTAATAGCCTGTCCTAGCCCAATGTCTCTGCTAGACCCACCAGACCTGTCCTCCCCTAATGCATCTGATAGACACAACGGTACTGTGTCCTAGCCCACAGTCCCTGATTGACCTAATAGTCCTATCCGAGCCCAATTTCCATGCTCTGCCCACCAGACCTACCCTAAATTAAGGTCTTTATAGACCCAACACTACCGTCTTCTAGTCCACTGTCCCTGATAAACTTCATAGCCTGTCCTAACCCAGTGTCACTGGCAGAACAGCCAGACCTGCCATACGTAATGCATCTGATAGACCCAACTGTACTGTGGCTTAGCCCACTGTCCCTGATAGACCTAATAGTCCTACCCTAGCACAATGTCCATTCTGGGCCACCAGATCTGCCCTAAGCAAAGGCCCTTATAGACCCAACATTACCATGTTCTTGTCCTCTGTTCCTGATAGGCTTAATAGCCTCTCCTATCCAAATGTCCCTGCTGGACCCACCACATCTGTCCTCACCTAATGCATCAGATAGACACAATGATTCTGTGTCCTAGCCCACTGCCCTGATTGACCTAATAATCCTATCCTAGCCGAATGTCCCTGCTCTGCCCACCAGACCTGCCCATAACTAAGGCTCTTATAGATGCAACACGACTGTGCTCAAGTTACTGTCCCTGATAGACTTAATAGCCTGTTCCAGCACTATGTCCATGCTAGACTCACCAGACCTGTCCTCAAATATGCATCTGATAGGCTCAACAGAACTGTCCTAGCTTCTATCCCTGATATACGAATAGTCCTGTCCCCGCCCAATGTCCCTGTGGTACCTATCAGAACTGTACTAATTTAACGCCTTTATAGACCCAACAGTTCTGTGTTCTAGTCCTCTGTCACTGAAAGACGTAACTGCCCTGTCCTAACCCATTGTCCCTGCTGGATCCAAGAGACAAGTCCTCACCTAATGCATCTGATGGACCCAAAGGTCCACTGCCCTAGCCCACTGTCCCTGATTGACCTTTTAGTTCTATCCTAGTCCAATGTGCCTGCACTGCCTAGCATATCTGCCCTAAATTAAGACCCTTATAGACCCAACACTACCGTGTTCAATTTCACTGTCCCTGATAGACTTAATAGCCTGTCCTAGCCCAATGTCTCTGCTAGACCCACCAGACCTGTCCTCCCCTAATGCATCTGATAGACACAACGGTACTGTGTCCTAGCCCACAGTCCCTGATTGACCTAATAGTCCTATCCGAGCCCAATTTCCATGCTCTGCCCACCAGACCTACCCTAAATTAAGGTCTTTATAGACCCAACACTACCGTGTTCTAGTCCACTGTCCCTGAAAAACTTAATAGCCTGTCCCAACCCAGTGTCACTGGCAGACCAGCCAGACCTGCCACACCTAATGCATCTGATAGACCCAACTGTACTGTGGCTTAGCCCACTGTCCCTGATAGACCTAATAGTCCTACCCTAGCACAATGTCCATTCTGGGCCACCAGATCTGCCCTAAGCAAAGGCCCTTATAGACCCAACATTACCATGTTCTTGTCCTCTGTTACTGATAGGCTTAATAGCCTGTCCTATCCAAATGTCCCTGCTGGACCCAACACATCTGTCCTCACCTAATGCATCAGATAGACACAATGATTCTGTGTCCTAGCCCACTGCCCTGATTGACCTAATAGTCCTATCCTAGCCGAATGTCCCTGCTCTGCCCAACAGACCTGCCCATAACTAAGGCTCTTATAGATGCAACACTACTGTGCTCAAGTTACTGTCCCTGATAGACTTAATAGCCTGTTCCAGCACTATGTCCATGCTAGACTCACCAGACCTGTCCTCAACTATGCATCTGATAGGCTCAACAGAACTGTCCTAGCTTCTATCCCTGATATACGAATTGTCCTGTCCCCGCCCAATGTCCCTGCGGTACCTATCAGAACTGCACTAATTTAACGCCTTTATAGACCCAACAGTTCTGTGTTCTAGTCCTCTGTCACTGAAAGACTTAATTGTCCTGTCCTACCCCAGTGTCCCTGCTGGATCCAAGAGACATGTCCTCATAATGCATCTGATGGACCCAAGGGTATTCTGTCCTAGCTCACTGTTCCTGATTGACCTAATAGTCCTATCCTAGCCCAATGTCCCTGCACTGCCCAGGAGATCTGCCGTTTATTAAGGCCCTTATACACGCAACACTACCGTGTTCAATTTCACTGTTCCTGATAGACTTAATAGCCTGTCCTAGCCCAATGTCCCTGCTAGACCCACCAGACCTGTCCTCCCCTAATGCATCTGATAGACACAACGGTTCTGTGTCCTAGCCCACTGTCCTTGATTGACCTAATAGTCCTATCCGAGCCCAATTCCATGCTCTGCTCACCAGACCTACCCTAAATTAAGGCCGTTATAGACCCAACACTACCGTGTTCTAGTCCACAGTCCCTGATAAACTTAATAGCCTGTCCTAACCCAGTGTCACTGGCAGACCAGCCAGATCAGCCACACCTAATGCACCTGAGAGACCGAACGGTACTGTGGCCTATCCCACTGACCCTGATAGACCTAATAGTCCTATCCTAGCACAAAGTACCTTCTGGAACACCAGACCTGCCCTAAGCTAAGGCCCTCATAGACCCAACATTACCATGTTCTTGTCCTCTGTCCCTGATAGGCTTAATAGCCTGTCCTACCCGAATGTCCCTGCTAGACCCACCACATCTGTCCTCACCTAATGCATCAGATAGACACAACGGTTCTGTGTCCTAGCGAACTGTCCCTGATTGAGCTAATAGTCTTATTCTAGCCCAATGTTCTGCACTGCCCAGCAGATCTGTCGTATATAAGGCCCTTATACACGCAACACTACCATGTTCAGTTTCTCTGTCCCTGATAGACTTAATAGCCTGTCCTAGCCCAGTGTCCCTGCTATACCCACCAGACCTGTCCTCCCCTAATGCATCTGATAGACACAACGGTACTGTGTCCTAGCCCACTGTCCCTGATTGACCTAATAGTCCTATCCGAGCCCAATTTTCATGCTCTGCCCACCAGACCTACCCTAAATTAAGGCCGTTATAGACCCAACACTACCGTGTTCTAGTCCACTGTCCCTGATAGACTTAATAGCCTCTCCTAACCCAGTGTCACTGGCAGACCAGCCAGACTTGCAACACCTAATGCATCTGATAGCCCGAACGGTACTGTATTCTAGCCCACTGACCCAGATAGACCTAATAGTCCTATCCTACCACAAAGTCCCTTCTGGACCACCAGACCTGCCCTAAGCTAAGGCCCTCATAGACCCAACATAACCATGTTCTTGTCCTCTGTCCCTGATAGGCTTAATAGCCTGTCCTACCCGAATGTCCCTGCTAGACCCACCACATCTGTCCTCACGTAATGCATCAGATAGACACAACGGTTCTGTGTCCTAGCGAACTGTCCCTGATTTACCTACTAGTCCTATCCTAGCCCAATGTCCCTGCTCTGCCCACCAGACCTGCCCGAAACTAAGGCTCTTATAGACGCAACACTACTGTGTTCAAATCCACTGTCCCTGATTGACTCAATAGCCTGTTCCAGCACTATGTCCCTGCTAGACTCACCAGACCTGTCCTCAACTCTGCATCTGATAGGCCCAACAGAACTGTCCTAGCCCTCTATCCCTGATATACGAATAGTCCTGTCCCCGCCAAATGTCCCTGCTCTACCTTCCAGAACTGCACTAATTTAACGCCTCTATAGACCCAACAGTTCTGTGTTCTAGTCCTCTGTCACTGAAAGACGTAATTGTCCTGTCCTAACCCAGTGTCCATGCTGGATCCAAGAGACATGTGCTCACCTAAGGCATCTGATGGACCCAAGGGTACTCTATCCTAGCCCACTGTCCCTGATTGACCTAATAGTCCTATCCGAGCCAAATATCACTGCTCTGCCCAGCAGATCTGCCCTAAATTAAGGACCTAATAGACCCAACACTACCGTGTTCAATTGAACTGTCCCTGACAGACTTAATAGCCTGTCATAGCCCAATGTCCCTGCTAGACACATCAGACCTGTCCTCCCCTAATGCATCTGATAGACACAATGGTACTGTGTCCTAGCCCACTGTACGTGATTGACCTAATAGTCCTGTCCATTCCAAATTCCCATGCTCTGCCAGCCAGACCGGCTCTAAGCTAAGGCCCTGATAGACCCAACACTACCGTGTTCTAGTTCACTGTCCCTGATAGACTTAATAGCCTTTCCTAGCCTAGTGTCACTGGCAGACCAGTCATACCTGCCACATCTAATGCATCTGATAGACCCAACAGTATTGTGTCCTAGCCCACTGTCCCTGATTGACCTAATAGACCTATCAAAGCCCAGTGTCCCTGCTCTGCCCACCAGACCTGCCCTAAGCTAAGGTCCTTATAGACCCAACACTACCATGCTCTAGAGCTCTGTCCCTGAAAAACTTAATAGCCTGTTCTAGCCCAGTGTCACTGGCAAACCAGCCAGACATGCGACACCTAATGCATCTGATAGACCCAATGGTAATGTGGCCTAGCCCACTGTCCCTGATAGACCTAAGAGTCCTATCCTAGCCCAATGACCCTTCTAGACCCCAGGACCTGCCCTAAGCTAAGGCCCTTATAGACCCAACATTACCATGGTCTTGTCCTCTGTCCCTGATAGGCTTAATAGCCTTTCCTAGCCTAGTGTCACTGGCAGAGTAGCCAGACCTGCCACACCTAATGCATCTGATAGACCGAACGGTACTGTGGCCTAGCCCACTGTCCCTGATAAACCTAATAGTCCTATCCTAGCACAAAGTCCCTTATGGAACACCAGACCTGCCCTAAGCTAAGGCCCTTATAGAACCAACATTACCATGTTCTTGTCCTTTGTCCCTGATAGGCTTAATAGCTTTTCCTAGCCTAGTGTCACTGGCAGACCAGCCAGACCTGACACACCTAATGCATCTGATAGACCCAACGGTACTCTGAACTAGCCCTCTATCCCTGATATTTGTAATAGTTCAGTCTTCCCCCAATGTCCCTGCTATACCTACCAGGCCTGCCCTAAGCTAACGCCTTTATAGCCCTAACATAACTGTGTTCTAGTCCTCTGTCACTGAAAGACCTAATTGTCCTGTCCTGGCCCAGTGTCCCTTCTATACCCACCAACCCTGTCCCCACCGATTGCATCTATAGACACAACGGTACTGTGTCCTAGCCCACTGTCCCTGGTTTACCTAAGAGTCCTATCCTAGCCCAATGTCCCTGCTCTGCCAGGCAGACCTGCCCTAAATTAAGGCCCTTATAGACCCAACACTACCGTGTTCTAGTCCACTGTCCCTGATAAACTTAATAGCCTGTTCTAACCCAGTGTCACAGGCAGACCAGCCAGACATGCCACACCTAATGCATCTGATAGACCGAACGGTACTGTGTCCTAGCCCACTGACCCTGATAGACTTAATACTCCTATCCTAGCACAAAGTCCCTTCTGGACCACCAGACCTGCCCTAAGCTAAGGCCCTCATAGGCCCAACATTACCATGTTCTTGTCCTCTGTCCCTGATAGGCTTAATAGCCTGTCCTACCCGAATGTCCCTGCTAGACCCACCACATCTGTCCTCACCTAATGCATCAGATAGACACAACGGTTCTGTGTCCTAGCGAACTGTCCCTGATTGAGCTAATAGTCTTATTCTAGCCCAATGTTCTGCACTGCCCAGCAGATCTGTCGTATATAAGGCCCTTATACACGCAACACTACCATGTTCAGTTTCTCTGTCCCTGATAGACTTAATAGCCTGTCCTAGCCCAGTGTCCCTGCTATACCCACCAGACCTGTCCTCCCCTAATGCATCTGATAGACACAACGGTACTGTGTCCTAGCCCACTGTCCCTGATTGACCTAATAGTCCTATCCGAGCCCAATTTTCATGCTCTGCCCACCAGACCTACCCTAAATTAAGGCCGTTATAGACCCAACACTACCGTGTTCTAGTCCACTGTCCCTGATAGACTTAATAGCCTCTCCTAACCCAGTGTCACTGGCAGACCAGCCAGACTTGCAACACCTAATGCATCTGATAGCCCGAACGGTACTGTATTCTAGCCCACTGACCCAGATAGACCTAATAGTCCTATCCTACCACAAAGTCCCTTCTGGACCACCAGACCTGCCCTAAGCTAAGGCCCTCATAGACCCAACATAACCATGTTCTTGTCCTCTGTCCCTGATAGGCTTAATAGCCTGTCCTACCCGAATGTCCCTGCTAGACCCACCACATCTGTCCTCACGTAATGCATCAGATAGACACAACGGTTCTGTGTCCTAGCGAACTGTCCCTGATTTACCTACTAGTCCTATCCTAGCCCAATGTCCCTGCTCTGCCCACCAGACCTGCCCGAAACTAAGGCTCTTATAGACGCAACACTACTGTGTTCAAATCCACTGTCCCTGATTGACTCAATAGCCTGTTCCAGCACTATGTCCCTGCTAGACTCACCAGACCTGTCCTCAACTCTGCATCTGATAGGCCCAACAGAACTGTCCTAGCCCTCTATCCCTGATATACGAATAGTCCTGTCCCCGCCAAATGTCCCTGCTCTACCTTCCAGAACTGCACTAATTTAACGCCTCTATAGACCCAACAGTTCTGTGTTCTAGTCCTCTGTCACTGAAAGACGTAATTGTCCTGTCCTAACCCAGTGTCCATGCTGGATCCAAGAGACATGTGCTCACCTAAGGCATCTGATGGACCCAAGGGTACTCTATCCTAGCCCACTGTCCCTGATTGACCTAATAGTCCTATCCGAGCCAAATATCACTGCTCTGCCCAGCAGATCTGCCCTAAATTAAGGACCTAATAGACCCAACACTACCGTGTTCAATTGAACTGTCCCTGACAGACTTAATAGCCTGTCATAGCCCAATGTCCCTGCTAGACACATCAGACCTGTCCTCCCCTAATGCATCTGATAGACACAATGGTACTGTGTCCTAGCCCACTGTACGTGATTGACCTAATAGTCCTGTCCATTCCAAATTCCCATGCTCTGCCAGCCAGACCGGCTCTAAGCTAAGGCCCTGATAGACCCAACACTACCGTGTTCTAGTTCACTGTCCCTGATAGACTTAATAGCCTTTCCTAGCCTAGTGTCACTGGCAGACCAGTCATACCTGCCACATCTAATGCATCTGATAGACCCAACAGTATTGTGTCCTAGCCCACTGTCCCTGATTGACCTAATAGACCTATCAAAGCCCAGTGTCCCTGCTCTGCCCACCAGACCTGCCCTAAGCTAAGGTCCTTATAGACCCAACACTACCATGCTCTAGAGCTCTGTCCCTGAAAAACTTAATAGCCTGTTCTAGCCCAGTGTCACTGGCAAACCAGCCAGACATGCGACACCTAATGCATCTGATAGACCCAATGGTAATGTGGCCTAGCCCACTGTCCCTGATAGACCTAAGAGTCCTATCCTAGCCCAATGACCCTTCTAGACCCCAGGACCTGCCCTAAGCTAAGGCCCTTATAGACCCAACATTACCATGGTCTTGTCCTCTGTCCCTGATAGGCTTAATAGCCTTTCCTAGCCTAGTGTCACTGGCAGAGTAGCCAGACCTGCCACACCTAATGCATCTGATAGACCGAACGGTACTGTGGCCTAGCCCACTGTCCCTGATAAACCTAATAGTCCTATCCTAGCACAAAGTCCCTTATGGAACACCAGACCTGCCCTAAGCTAAGGCCCTTATAGAACCAACATTACCATGTTCTTGTCCTTTGTCCCTGATAGGCTTAATAGCTTTTCCTAGCCTAGTGTCACTGGCAGACCAGCCAGACCTGACACACCTAATGCATCTGATAGACCCAACGGTACTCTGAACTAGCCCTCTATCCCTGATATTTGTAATAGTTCAGTCTTCCCCCAATGTCCCTGCTATACCTACCAGGCCTGCCCTAAGCTAACGCCTTTATAGCCCTAACATAACTGTGTTCTAGTCCTCTGTCACTGAAAGACCTAATTGTCCTGTCCTGGCCCAGTGTCCCTTCTATACCCACCAACCCTGTCCCCACCGATTGCATCTATAGACACAACGGTACTGTGTCCTAGCCCACTGTCCCTGGTTTACCTAAGAGTCCTATCCTAGCCCAATGTCCCTGCTCTGCCAGGCAGACCTGCCCTAAATTAAGGCCCTTATAGACCCAACACTACCGTGTTCTAGTCCACTGTCCCTGATAAACTTAATAGCCTGTTCTAACCCAGTGTCACAGGCAGACCAGCCAGACATGCCACACCTAATGCATCTGATAGACCGAACGGTACTGTGTCCTAGCCCACTGACCCTGATAGACTTAATACTCCTATCCTAGCACAAAGTCCCTTCTGGACCACCAGACCTGCCCTAAGCTAAGGCCCTCATAGGCCCAACATTACCATGTTCTTGTCCTCTGTCCCTGATAGGCTTAATAGCCTGTCCTACCCGAATGTCCCTGCTAGACCCACCACATCTGTCCTCACCTAATGCATCAGATAGACACAACGGTTCTGTGTCCTAACCCACTGCACTGATTGACCTAATAGTCCTATCCGAACCGAATGTCCCTGCTCTGCCCACCAGATTGCCCAAAACTAAGGCTTTTATAGATGCAAAACTACTGTGTTCAAGTCCACTGTCCCTGATAGACGTAATATCCTGTTCCAGCACTATGTCCATGCTAGACTCACCAGACGTGTCCTCAACTATGTATCTGATAGGCCCAACAGAACTGTCCTAGCCCTCTATCCCTGATATATGAATAGTCTTGTCCCCGCCCAATGTCCCTGCTGTACCTACCAGAACTGTACTAATTTAACGCCTTTAGAGACCGAACAGTTCTGTGTTGTAGTCCTCTGTCACTGAAAGACGTAATTGTCCTGTCCTAACCCATTGTCCCTGCTGGATCCAAGAGACATGTCCTCACCTAATGCATCTGATGGACCCAAGGGTACTCTGCCCTAGCCCACTGTCCCTGATTGACCTAATAGTCCTATCCGGGCCCAATTTCCATGCTCTGCCCACCAGGCCTGCTCTAAGCTAAGGCCCTGATAGACCCAACATTACCGTGTTCTAGTCCAATGTCCCTGGTAGACTTAATAGCCTTTCCTAGCCTAGTGTCACTGGCAAACCAGCCAGACCTAACACACCTAATGCATCAGATAGACCCAATGGTACTGTGTCCTAGCCCAATGTTCCTGCTCTGCCCACCAGACCTGCCCTAAGCTAAGGCCCTTATTGACCCAACACTACCATGTTCTTGTCCTCTGTCCCTGATAGGCTTAATAGCCTGTCCTACCTGAATGTCCCTGCTAGACCGACCACATCTGTCCTCACCTAATGCATCAGATAGACACAACGGTTCTGTGTCCTAGCCGACTGTCCCTAAATGACCTAATAGTCCTATCCTAGCCGAAGGTCCCTGCTCTGCCGACCAGACCTGCCCAAAACTAAGGCCCTTATAGACGCAACACTACTGTGTTCAAGTCCACTGTCCCTGATAGACTAAAGAGCCTGTTCCAGCACTATGTCCATGCTAGACTCACCAGACCTGTCCTCAACTCTGCATCTGATAGGCCCAACAGAACTGTCCTAGCCCTCTATCCCTGATATACGAATAGTCCTGTCCCCGCCAAATGTCCCTGCTGTACCTACCAGAACTGCACTAATTTAATGCCATTATAGACCCAACTGTTCTGTGTTCTAGTCCTCTGTCACTGAAAGACGTAATTGTCCTGTCCTAACACAGTGTGCCTGCTGGATCCAAGAAACATATCCTCACTTAATGCATCTAATGGACCAAAGGGTACTCTGTCATAGCCCACTGTCCCTGATTGACCTAATAGTCCTATCCGAGCCCAATATCATTGCTCTGCCCAGCAGATCTGCCCTAAATTACGGACCTAATAGACCCAACCCTACCGTGTTCAATTTCAATGTCCCTGACAGACTTAATAGCCTGTCATAGCCCAATGTCCCTGCTAGACCCACCAGACCTGTCCTCCCCTAATGCATCTGATAGACAAAACAGTATTGTGTCCTAGCCCACTGTCCGTGATTGACCTAACAGTCCTGTCCATGCCAAATTCCCATGCTCTGCCAACCAGACCGGCTCTAAGCTAAGGCCCTGAGAGACCCAACACTACCGTATTCTAGTCCACTGTCCCTGATAGGCATAATAGCCTTTCCTAGCCTAGTGTCACTGGCAGACCAGCCAGACCTGCCACACCTAATGCATCTGATAGACCCAACGGTACTGTGTCCTAGCCCACTGTCCCTGATTGACCTAATAGTCCTATCTGAGCCCAATTCCATGCTCTGCCCACAAGAACTACCATAAATTAAGGCCCTGATAGACCCAACACTACCGTGTTCTAGTCCACTGTCCTTTCCTAGCCTAGTGTCACTGGCAGACCAGCCAGACCTGACACACTTAATTCATCTGATAGACCCAACGGTACTCTGAACTAGCCCTCTATCCCTGATATATGTAATAGTTCAGTCTTCCCCCAATGTCCCTCCTATACCTACCAGGCCGGCCCTAAGCTAACGCCTTTATAGCCCTAACATAACTGTGTTCTAGTCCTCTGTCACTGAAAGACCTAACTGTCCTGTCCTGTCCCAGTGTCCCTTCTATACCCACCAACCCTGTCCTCACCGAATGCATCTATAGACACAACCGTACTGTGTCCTAGCCCACTGTCCCTGGTTTACCTAAGAGTCCTATCCTAGCCCAATGTCCCTGCTCTGCCAGGTAGACCTGCCCTAAATTAAGGCCCTTATAGACCCAACACTATCGTGTTCTAGTCCACTGTCCCTATATACTTAATAGCCTGTCCTAACCCAGTGTCACTGGCAGACCAGCCAGACCTGCCACACCTAATGCATCTGATAGACCGAACGGTACTGTGTCCTAGCCCACTGACCCTGATAGACCTAATAGTCCTATCCTAGCACAAAGTCCTTTCTGGACCACCAGACCTGCCCTAAGCTAAGGCCCTCATAGACCCAACATTACCATGTTCTTGTCCTCTATCCCTGATAGGCTTAATAGCCTGTCCTACCCGAATGTCCCTGCTAGACCCACCACATCTGTCCTTACCTAATGCATCAGATAGGCACAACGGTTCTGTGTCCTAGCCCACTGCACTGATTGACCTAATAGTCCTAACCGAACTGAATGTCCCTGCTCTGCCCACCAGATTGCCCAAAACTAAGGCTCTTATAGATGCAAAACTACTTTGTTCAAGTCCACTGTCCGTGATAGACTTAATAGCCTGTTCCAGCACTATGTCCATGCTAGACTCACCAGACCTGTCCTCAATTATGTATCTGATAGGCCCAACAGAACTGTCCTAGCCCTCTATCCCTGATATATGAATAGTCTTGTCCCCGCCCAATGTCCCTGCTGTACCTACCAGAACTGCACTAATTTAACGCCTTTAGAGACCGAACAGTTCTGTGTTGTAGTCCTCTGTCACTGAAAGACGTAATTGTCCTGTCCTAACCCATAGTCCCTGCTGGATCCAAGAGACATGTCCTCACCTAATGCATCTGATGGACCCAAGGGTACTCTGCCCTAGCCCACTGTCCCTGATTGACCTAATAGTCCTATCCGGGCCCAATTTCCATGCTCTGCCCACCAGGCCTGCTCTAAGCTAAGGCCCTGATAGACCCAACAATACCGTGTTCTAGTCCAATGTCCCTGATAGACTTAATAGCCTTTCCTAGCCTAGTGTCACTGGCAAACCAGCCAGACCTAACACACCTAATGCATCAGATAGACCCAATGGTACTGTGTCCTAGCCCAATGTCCCTGCTCTGCCCACCAGACCTGCCCTAAGCTAAGGCCCTTATAGACCCAACACTACCATGTTCTTGTCCTCTGTCCCTGATAGGCTTAATAGCCTGTCCTACCGGAATGTCCCTGCTAGACCGACCACATCTGTCCTCACCTAATGCATCAGATAGACACAACGGTTCTGTGTCCTAGCCAACTGTCCCTAAATGACCTAATATTCCTATCCTAGCTGAAGGTCCCTGCTCTGCCGACCAGACCTGCCCAAAACTAAGGCCCTTATAGATGCAACACTACTGTGTTCAAGTCCACTGTCCCTGATAGACTTAATAGCCTGTTCCAGCACTATGTCCATGCTAGACTCACCAGACCTGTCCTTAACTCTGCATCTGATAGGCCCAACAGAACAGCCTTAGCCCTCTATCCCAGATATGCGAATAGTCCTATCCCCGCCCAAAGTCCCTACTGTAGGTACCAGAACTGCACTAATTTAATGCCTTTATAGACCCAACAGTTCTGTGTTCTAGTCCTCTGTCACTGAACGACGTAATTGTCCTGTCCTAACCCAGTGTCCCTGCTGGATCCAAGAGACATGTCCTCACCTAATGCATCTGATGGACCCAAGGGTACTCTGTCCTAGCCCACTGTCCCTGATTGAACTAATAGTCCTATCCGAGCCCAATAATACTGCTCTGCCCAGCAGATCTGCCCTAAATTAAGGACCTTATAGACCCTACCCTATCTTGTTCAATTTCACTGTCCCTGACAGACTTAATAGCCTGTCGTAGCCCAATGTCCCTGCTAGACCCACCAGACCTGTCCTCCTCTAATGCATCTGATAGACACAACGGTACTGTGTCCAGGCCCACTGTCTGTGATTGACCTAACAGTCTTTCCATGCCAAATTCCTATGCTCTGCCAACCAGACCGGCTCTAAGCTAAGGCCCTGATAGACCCAACACTACCGTATTTTAGTCCACTGTCCCTGATAGGCTTAATAGCCTTTCCTAGCCTAGTGTCACTGGCAGAACAGCCAGACCTGCCACACCTAATGCATCTGATAGACCCAACGGTACTGTGTCCTAGCCCACTGTCCCTGATTGACCTAATAGTCCTATCCGAGCCCAATTCCATGCTCTGCCCACAAGACCTACCATAAATTAAGGCCCTGATAGACCCAACACTGCCGTGTTCTAGTCCACTGTCCTTTCCTAGCCTAATGTCACTGGCAGACCAGCCAGACCTGACACACTTAATTTTTCTGATAGACCCAACGGTACTCTGAACTAGCCCTCTATCCCTTATATGTAATAGTTCTGTCTTCCCCCAATGTCCCTGATATACCTACCAGGCCTACCCTAAGCTAACGCCTTTATATCCCTAACGTAACTTGTTCTAGTCCTCTGTCACTGAAAGACCTAATTGTCCTGTCCTGGCCCAGTGTCCCTTCTATACCCACCAGCCCTGTCCTCACCGAATGCATCTATAGACACAACGGTACTGTGTCCTAGCCCACTGTCCCTGGTTTACCTAAAAGTCCTATCCTAGCCCTATGTCCCTGCTCTGCCCAGCAGACCTGCCCTAAATTAAGGCCCTTATAGACCCAACACTACTGTGTTCTAGTCCACTGTCCCTATATACTTAATAGCCTGTCCTAACCCAGTGTCACTGGCAGACCAGCCATACCTGCCACACCTAATGCATCTGATAGACCGAATGGTACTGTGTCCTAGTCGACTGACCCTGATAGACCTAATAGTCCTATCCAAGCCGAATGTCCCTGCTCTGCCCACCAGATTGCCCAAAACTAAGGCTCTTATAGATGCAACACTACTGTGTTCAAGTCCACTGTCCCTGATAGACTTAATAGCCTGATCCAACACTATGTCCATGCTAGACTCACCAGACCTGTCCTCAACTATGTATCTGATAGGCTCAATAGAACTGTCCTAGCCCTCTATCCCTGATATACGGATAGTCTTGTCCCGGCCAAGGTCCCTGCTGTACCTACCAGAACTGCACTAATTTAACGCCTTTATAGACCGAATAGTTCTGTGTTCTAGTCCTCTGTCACTGAAAGACGTAATTGTCCTGTCCTAGCCCATTGTCCCTGCTGGATCCAAGAGGCAAGTCCTCACCTAATGCATCTGATGGACCCTAAGGTACTCTGCCCTATCCCACTGTCCCTGATTGACCTTATAGTTCTATCCTAGTCCAATGTGCCTGCACTGCCTAGCATATCTGCCCTAAATTAAGACCCTTATAGACCCAACACTACCGTGTTCAATTTCACTGTCCCTGATAGACTTAATAGCCTGTCCTAGCCCAATGTCTCTGCTAGACCCACCAGACCTGTCCTCCCCTAATGCATCTGATAGACACAACGGTACTGTGTCCTAGCCCACAGTCCCTGATTGACCTAATAGTCCTATCCGAGCCCAATTTCCATGCTCTGCCCACCAGACCTACCCTAAATTAAGGTCTTTATAGACCCAACACTACCGTGTTCTAGTCCACTGTCCCTGATAAACTTAATAGCCTGTCCTAACCCAGTGTCTCTGGCAGACCAGCCAGACCTGCCACACCTAATGCATCTGATAGACCCAACTGTACTGTGGCTTAGCCCACTGTCCCTGATAGACCTAATAGTCCTACACTAGCACAATGTCCATTCTCGGCCACCAGATCTGCCCTAAGCAAAGGCCCTTATAGACCCAACATTACCATGTTCTTGTCCTCTGTTCCTGATAGGCTTAATAGCCTGTCCTATCCAAATGTCCCTGCTGGACCCACCACATCTGTCCTCACCTAATGCATCAGATAGACACAATGATTCTGTGTCCTATCCCACTGCCCTGATTGACCTAATAGTCCTATCCTAGCCGAATGTCCCTGCTCTGCCCACCAGACCTACCCATAACTAAGGCTCTTTTAGATGCAACACTACTGTGCTCAAGTTACTGTCCCTGATAGATTAATAGCCTGTTTCAGCACTATGTCCATGCTAGACTCACCAGACCTGTCCTCAACTATGCATCTGATATGCTCAACAGAACTGTCCTAGCTTCTATCCCTGATATACGAATAGTCCTGTCCCCGCCCAATGTCCCTGCGGTACCTATCAGAACTGCACTAATTTAATGCCTTTATAGACCCATGAGTTCTGTGTTCTAGTCCTCTGTCACTGAAAGACTTAATTGTCCTGTCCTAAACCCAGTGTCCCTGCTGGATCCAAGAGACATGTTCTCATAATGCATCTGATGGACCCAAGGGTATTCTGTCCTAGCTCACTGTTCCTGATTGACCTAATAGTCCTATCCTAGCCCAATGTCCCTGCACTGCCCAGGAGATCTGCCGTTTATTAAAGCCCTTATACACGCAACACTACCGTGTTCAATTTCACTGTCCCTGATAGACTTAATAGCCTGTCCTAGCCCAATGTCCCTGCTAGACCCACCAGACCTGTCCTCCCCTAATGCATCTGATAGACACAGCGGTACTGTGTTCTAGCCCACTGTCCCTGATTGACCTAAAAGTCCTATCCGAGCCCAATTCCATGCTCTGCCCACCAGACCTACCCTAAATTAAGGCCGTTATAGACCCAACACTACCGTGTTCTAGTCCACAGTCCCTGATAAACTTAATAGCCTGTCCTAACCCAGTGTCACTGGCAGACCAGCCAGAGCAGCCACACCTAATGCACCTGAGAGACCGAACGGTACTGTGGCCTATCCCACTGACCCTGATAGACCTAATAGTCCTATGCTAGCACAAAGTCCCTTCTGGACCACCAGACCTGCCCTAAGCTAAGGCCCTCATAGACCCAACATTACCATGTTCTTGTCCTCTGTCCCTGATAGGCTTAATAGCCTGTCCTACCCGAATGTCCCTGCTAGACCCACCACATCTGTCCTCACCTAATGCATCAGATAGACACAACGGTTCTGTGTCCTAGCGAACTGTCCCAGATTGATCTACTAGTCCTATCCTAGCCCAATGTCCCTGCTCTGCCCACCAGACCTGCCCGAAACTAAGGCTCTTATTGACGCAACACTACTGTGTTCAAATCCACTGTCCCTGACGGACTCAACAGCCTGTTCCAGCACTATGTCCATGCTAGACTCACCAGACCTGTCCTCAACTCTGCATCTGATAGGCCCAACAGAACTGTCCTAGCCCTCTATCCCTGATATACGAATAGTCCTGTCCCCGCCAAATGTCCCTGCTCTACCTACCAGAACTGCACTAATTTAACGCCTCTATAGACCCAACAGTTCTGTGTTCTAGTCCTCTGTCACTGAAAGACGTAATTGTCCTGTCCTAACCCAGTGTCCATGCTGGATCCAAGAGACATGTGCTCACCTAAGGCATCTGATGGACCCAAGGGTACTCTATCCTAGCCCACTGTCCCTGATTGACCTAATAGTCCTATCCGAGCCAAATATCACTGCTCTGCCCAGCAGATCTGCCCTAAATTAAGGACCTAATAGACCCAACACTACCGTGTTCAATTGAACTGTCCCTGACAGACTTAATAGCCTGTCATAGCCCAATGTCCCTGGTAGACACATCAGACCTGTCCTCCCCTAATGCATCTGATAGACACAATGGTACTGTGTCCTAGCCCACTGTACGTGATTGACCTAATAGTCCTGTCCATTCCAAATTCCCATGCTCTGCCAGCCAGGCTGGCTCTAAGCTAAGGCCCTGATAGACCCAACACTACCGTGTTCTAGTTCACTGTCCCTGATAGACTTAATAGCCTTTCCTAGCCTAGTGTCACTGGCAGACCAGTCATACCTGCCACATCTAATGCATCTGATAGACCCAACAGTATTGTGTCCTAGCCCACTGTCCCTGATTGACCTAATAGACCTATCAAAGCCAAGTGTCCCTGCTCTGCCCACCAGACCTGCCCTAAGCTAAGGTCCTTATAGACCCAACACTACCATGCTCTAGAGCTCTGTCCCTGAAAAACTTAATAGCCTGTTCTAGCCCAGTGTCACTGGCAAACCAGCCAGACATGCGACACCTAATGCATCTGATAGACCCAATGGTAATGTGGCCTAGCCCACTGTCCCTGATAGACATAAGAGTCCTATCCTAGCCCAATGACCCTTCTAGACCCCAGGACCTGCCCTAAGCTAAGGCCCTTATAGACCCAACATTACCATGGTCTTGTCCTCTGTCCCTGATAGGCTTAATAGCCTTTCCTAGCCTAGTGTCACTGGAGGAGTAGCCAGACCTGCCACACCTAATGCATCTGATAGACCGAACGGTACTGTGGCCTAGCCCACTGTCCCTGATAAACCTAATAGTCCTATCCTAGCACAAAGTCCCTTATGGAACACCAGACCTGCCCTAAGCTAAGGCCCTTATAGAACCATCATTACCATGTTCTTGTCCTTTGTACCTGATAGGCTTAATAGCCTTTCCTAGCCTAGTGTCACTGGCAGACCAGCCAGACCTGACACACCTAATGCATCTGATAGACCCAACGGTACTCTGAACTAGCCCTCTATCCCTGATATTTTTAATAGTTCAGTCTTCCCCCAATGTCCCTGCTATACCTACCAGGCCTGCCCTAAGCTAACGCCTTTATAGCCCTAACGTAACTGTGTTCTAGTCCTCTGTCACTGAAAGACCTAATTGTCCTGTCCTGGCCCAGTGTCCCTTCTATACCCACCAACCCTGTCCCCACCGATTGCATCTATAGACACAACGGTACTGTGTCCTAGCCCACTGTCCCTGGTTTACCTAAGAGTCCTATCCTAGCCCAATGTCCCTGCTCTGCCAGGCAGACCTGCCCTAAATTAAGGCCCTTATAGACCCAACACTACCGTGTTCTAGTCCACTGTCCCTGATAAACTTAATAGCCTGTTCTAACCCAGTGTCACAGGCAGACCAGCCAGACATGCCACACCTAATGCATCTGATAGACCGAACGGTACTGTGTCCTAGCCCACTGACCCTGATAGACTTAATACTCCTATCCTAGCACAAAGTCCCTTCTGGACCACCAGACCTGCCCTAAGCTAAGGCCCTCATAGACCCAACATTACCATGTTCTTGTCCTCTGTCCCTGATAGGCTTAATAGCCTGTCCTACCCGAATGTCCCTGCTAGACCCACCACATCTGTCCTCACCTAATGCATCAGATAGACACAACGGTTCTGTGTCCTAGCCCACTGCACTGATTGACCTAATAGTCCTATCCGAACCGAATGTCCCTGCTCTGCCCACCAGATTGCCCAAAACTAAGGCTTTTATAGATGCAAAACTACTGTGTTCAAGTCCACTGTCCCTGATAGACGTAATAGCCTGTTCCAGCACTATGTCCATGCTAGACTCACCAGACCTGTCCTCAACTATGTATCTGATAGGCCCAACAGAACTGTCCTAGCCCTCTATCCCTGATATATGAATAGCCTTGTCCCCGCCCAATGTCCCTGCTGTACCTACCAGAACTGCACTAATTTAACGCCTTTAGAGACCGAACAGTTCTGTGTTGTAGTCCTCTGTCACTGAAAGACGTAATTGTCCTGTCCTAACCCATTGTCCCTGATGGATCCAAGAGACATGTCCTAACCTAATGCATCTGATGGACCCAAGGGTACTCTGCCCTAGCCCACTGTCCCTGATTGACCTAGTAGTCCTATCCGGGCCCAATTTCCATGCTCTGCCCACCAGGCCTGCTCTAAGCTAAGGCCCTGATAGACCCAACAATACCGTGTTCTAATCCAATGTCCCTGATAGACTTAATAGCCTTTCCTAGCCTAGTGTCACTGGCAAACCAGCCAGACCTAACACACCTAATGCATCAGATAGACCCAATGGTACTGTGTCCTAGCCAATTGTTCCTGCTCTGCCCACCAGACCTGCCCTAAGCTAAGGCCCTTATTGACCCAACACTACCATGTTCTTGTCCTCTGTCCCTGATAGGCTTAATAGCCTGTCCTACCGGAATGTCCCTGCTAGACCGACCACATCTGTCCTCGCCTAATGCATCAGATAGACACAACGGTTCTGTGTCCTAGCCAACTGTCCCTAAATGACCTAATAGTCCTATCCTAGCCGAAGGTCCCTGCTCTGCCGACCAGACCTGCCCAAAACTAAGGCCCTTATAGACGCAACACTACTGTGTTCAAGTCCACTGTCCCTGATAGACTAAAGAGCCTGTTCCAGCACTATGTCCATGCTAGACTCACCAGACCTGTCCTCATGTCTGCATCTGATAGGTCCAACAGAACTGTCCTAGCCCTCTATCCCTTATATACGAATAGTCCTGTCCCCGCCAAATGTCCCTGCTGTACCTACCAGAACTGCACTAATTTAATGCCTTTATAGACCCAACAGTTCTGTGTTCTAGTCCTCTGTCACTGAAAGACGTAATTGTCCTGTCCTAACCCAGTGTGCCTGCTGGATGCAAGAGACATATCCTCACTTAATCCATCTAATGGACCCAAGGGTACTCTGTCATAGCCCACTGTCCCTGATTGACCTAATAGTCCTATCCGAGCCCAATATCATTGCTCTGCCCAGCAGATCTGCCCCAAATTAAGGACCTAATAGACCCAACCCTACCGTGTTCAATTTCACTGTCCCTGACAGACTTAATAGCCTGTCATAGCCCAATGTCCCTGCTAGACCCACCAGACCTGTCCTCCCCTAATGCATCTGATAGACAAAACGGTACTGTGTCCTAGCCCACTGTCCGTGATTGACCTAACAGTCCTGTCCATGCCAAATTCCCATGCTCTGCCAACCAGACCGGCTCTAAGCTAAGGCCCTGAGAGACCCAACACTACTGTATTCTAGTCCACTGTCCCTGATAGGCTTAATAGCCTTTCCTAGCCTAGTGTCACTGGCA
The DNA here is from genome assembly GCF_050624435.1 of Tenrec ecaudatus. Lineage (NCBI taxonomy): Eukaryota > Metazoa > Chordata > Mammalia > Afrosoricida > Tenrecidae > Tenrec > Tenrec ecaudatus. The sequence goes on along the minus strand of NC_134544.1, from coordinate 4,232,658 downwards.
GACCAGCCAGACCTGCCACACCTAATGCATCTGATAGACCCAACGGTACTGTGTCCTAGCCCACTGTCCCTGATTGACCTAATAGTCCTATCCGAGCCCAATTCCATGCTCTGCCCACAAGACCTACCATAAATTAAGGCCCTGATAGACCCAACACCACCGTGTTCTAGTCCAATGTCCTTTCCTAGCCTAGTGTCACTGGCAGACCAGCCAGACCTGACACACTTAATTCATCTGATAGACCCAACGGTACTCTGAACTAGCCCTCTATCCCTGATATATGTAATAGTTCAGTCTTACCCCAATGTCCCTGCTATACCTACCAGGCCGGCCCTAAGCTAACGCCTTTATAGCCCTAACATAACTGTGTTCTAGTCCTCTGTCACTGAAAGACCTAACTGTCCTGTCCTAACCCAGTGTCCCTTCTATACCCACCAGCCATGTCCTCACCGAATGCATCTATAGACATAACCATACTGTGTCCTAGCCCACTGTCCCTGGTTTACCTAAAAGTCCTATCCTAGCCCAATGTCCCTGCTCTGCCCAGCAGACCTGCCCTAAATTAAGGCCCTTATAGACCCAACCCTACCGTGTTCTAATCCAATGTCCATGATAAACTTAATAGCCTGTCCTAACCCAGTGTCACTGGCAGACCAGCCAGACCTGCCACACCTAATGCATCTGATAGACCCAACTGTACTGTGGCTTAGCCCACTGTCCCTGATAGACCTAATAGTCCTACCCTAGCACAATGTCCATTCTGGGCCACCAGATCTGCCCTAAGCAAAGGCCCTTATAGACCCAACATTACCATGTTCTTGTCCTCTGTTCCTGATAGGCTTAATAGCCTGTCCTATCCAAATGTCCCTGCTGGACCCACCACATCTGTCCTCACCTAATGCATCAGATAGACACAATGATTCTGTGTCCTAGCCACTGCCCTGATTGACCTAATAGTCCTATCCTAGCCGAATGTCCCTGCTCTGCCCACCAGACCTGCCCATAACTAAGGCTCTTATAGATGCAACACTACTGTGCTCAAGTTACTGTCCCTGATAGACTTAATAGCCTGTTCCAGCACTATGTCCATGCTAGACTCACCAGACCTGTCCTCAACTATGCATCTGATAGGCTCAACAGAACTGTCCTAGCTTCTATCCCTGATATACGAATAGTCCTGTCCCCGCCCAATGTCCCTGCGGTACCTATCAGAACTGCACTAATTTAACGCCTTTATAGACCCAACAGTTCTGTGTTCTAGTCCTCTGTCACTGAAAGACTTAATTGTCCTGTCCTACCCCAGTGTCCCTGCTGGATCCAAGAGACATGTCCTCATAATGCATCTGATGGACCCAAGGGTATTCTGTCCTAGCTCACTGTTCCTGATTGACCTAATAGTCCTATCCTAGCCCAATGTCCCTGCACTGCCCAGGAGATCTGCCGTTTATTAAGGCCCTTATACACGCAACACTACCGTGTTCAATTTCACTGTCCCTGATAGACTTAATAGCCTGTCCTACCCAATGTCCCTGCTAGACCCACCAGACCTGTCCTCCCCTAATGCATCTGATAGACACAACGGTACTGTGTCCTAGCCCACAGTCCCTGATTGACCTAATAGTCCTATCTGAGCCCATTTTCCATGCTCTGCCCACCAGACCTACCCTAAATTAAGGTCTTTATAGACCCAACACTACCGTGTTCTAGTCCACTGTCCCTGATAAACTTAATAGCCTGTCCCAACCCAGTGTCACTGGCAGACCAGCCAGACCTGCCACACCTAATGCATCAGATAGACCCAACTGTACTGTGCCTTAGCCCACTGTCCCTGATAGACCTAATAGTCCTACCCTAGCACAATGTCCATTCTGGGCCACCAGATCTGCCCTAAGCAAAGGCCCTTATAGACCCAACATTACCATGTTCTTGTCCTCTGTTCCTGATAGGCTTAATAGCCTGTCCTATCCAAATGTCCCTGCTGGACCCACCACATCTGTCCTCACCTAATGCATCAGATAGACACAATGATTCTGTGTCCTAGCCCACTGCCCTGATTGACCTAATAGTCCTATCCTAGCCGAATGTCCCTGCTCTGCCCACCAGACCTGCCCATAACTAAGGCTCTTATAGATGCAACACTACTGTGCTCAAGTTACTGTCCCTGATAGACTTAATAGCCTGTTCCAGCACTATGTCCATGCTAGACTCACCAGACCTGTCCTCAACTATGCATCTGATAGGCTCAACAGAACTGTCCTAGCTTCTATCCCTGATATACGAATAGTCCTGTCCCCGCCCAATGTCCCTGCTGTACCTATCAGAACTGCACTAATTTAACGCCTTTATAGACCCAACAGTTCTGTGTTCTAGTCCTCTGTCACTGAAAGACTTAATTGTCCTGTCCTAACCCATTGTCCCTGCTGGATCCAAGAGACATGTCCTCATAATGCATCTGATGGACCCAAGGGTATTCTGTCCTAGCTCACTGTTCCTGATTGACCTAATAGTCCTATCCTAGCCCAATGTCCCTGCACTGCCCAGGAGATCTGCCATTTATTAAGGCCCTTATACACGCAACACTACCGTGTTCAATTTCACTGTCCCTGATAGACTTAATAGCCTGTCCTAGCCCAATGTCCCTGCTAGACCCACCAGACCTGTCCTCCCCTAATGCATCTGATAGACACAACGGTACTGTGTCCTAGGCCACTGTCCCTGATTGACCTAATAGTCCTATCCGAGCCCAATTCCATGCTCTGCTCACCAGACCTACCCTAAATTATGGCCGTTATAGACCCAACACTACCGTGTTCTAGTCCACAGTCCCTGATAAACTTAATAGCCTGTCCTAACCCAGTGTCACTAGCAGACCAGCCAGACCAGCCACACCTAATGCACCTGAGAGACCGAACGGTACTGTGGCCTATCCCACTGACCCTGATAGACCTAATAGTCCTATCCTAGCACAAAGTACCTTCTGGAACACCAGTCCTGCCCTAAGATAAGGCCCTCATAGACCCAACATTACCATGTTCTTGTCCTCTGTCCCTGATAGGCTTAATAGCCTGTCCTACCCGAATGTCCCTGCTAGACCCACCACATCTGTCCTCACCTAATGCATCATATAGACACAACGGTTCTGTGTCCTAGCGAACTGTCCCTGATTGAGCTAATAGTCTTATCCTAGCCCAATGTCCTGCACTGCCCAGCAGATCTGTCGTATATTAAGGCCCTTATACACGCAACACTACCATGTTCAATTTCTCTGTCCCTGATAGACTTAATAGCCTGTCCTAGCCCAGTGTCCCTGGTAGACCCACCAGACCTGTCCTCCCTTAATGCATCTGATAGACAGAACGGTACTCTGTCCTAGCCCACTCTCCCTGATTGACCTAATAGTCCTATCCGAGCCCAATTTCCATGCTCTGCCCACCAGACCTACCCTAAATTAAGGCCGTTATAGACCCAACACTACCGTGTTCTAGTCCACTGTCCCTGATAGACTTAATAGCCTCTCCTAACCCAGTGTCACTGGCAGACCAGCCAGACTTGCAACACCTAATGCATCTGATAGCCCGAACGGTATTGTAGTCTAGCCCACTGACCCTGTTAGACCTAATAGTCCTATGCTAGCACAAAGTCCCTTCTGGACCACCAGACCTGCCCTTAGCTAAGGCCCTCATAGACCCAACATTACCATGTTCTTGTCCTCTGTCCCTGATAGGCTTAATAGCCTGTGTTACCCGAATGTCCCTGCTAGACCCACCACATCTGTCCTCACCTAATGCATCAGATAGACACAACGGTTCTGTGTCCTAGCGAACTGTCCCAGATTGATCTACTAGTCCTATCCTAGCCCAATGTCCCTGCTCTGCCCACCAGACCTGCCCAAAACTAAGGCTCTTATAGACGCAACACTACTGTGTTCAAATCCACTGTCCCTGACGGACTCAACAGCCTGTTCCAGCACTATGTCCATGCTAGACTCACCAGACCTGTCCTCAACTCTGCATCTGATAGGCCCAACAGAACTGTCCTAGCCCTCTATCCCTGATATACGAATAGTCCTGTCCCCGCCAAATGTCCCTGCTCTACCTACCAGAACTGCACTAATTTAACGCCTCTATAGACCCAACAGTTCTGTGTTCTAGTCCTCTGTCACTGAAAGACGTAATTGTCCTGTCCTAACCCAGTGTCCATGCTGGATCCAAGAGACATGTGCTCACCTAAGGCATCTGATGGACCCAAGGGTACTCTATCCTAGCCCACTGTCCCTGATTGACCTAATAGTCCTATCCGAGCCAAATATCACTGCTCTGCCCACCAGACCTGCCCTAAGCTAAGGTCCTTATAGACCCAACACTACCATGCTCTAGAGCTCTGTCCCTGAAAAACTTAATAGCCTGTTCTAGCCCAGTGTCACTGGCAAACCAGCCAGACATGCGACACCTAATGCATCTGATAGACCCAATGGTAATGTGGCCTAGCCCACTGTCCCTGATAGACCTAAGAGTCCTATCCTAGCCCAATGACCCTTCTAGACCCCAGGACCTGCCCTAAGCTAAGGCCCTTATAGACCCAACATTACCATGGTCTTGTCCTCTGTCCCTGATAGGCTTAATAGCCTTTCCTAGCCTAGTGTCACTGGCAGAGTAGCCAGACCTGCCACACCTAATGCATCTGATAGACCGAACGGTACTGTGGCCTAGCCCACTGTCCCTGATAAACCTAATAGTCCTATCCTAGCACAAAGTCCCTTATGGAACACCAGACCTGCCCTAAGCTAAGGCCCTTATAGAACCAACATTACCATGTTCTTGTCCTTTGTCCCTGATAGGCTTAATAGCCTTTCCTAGCCTAGTGTCACTGGCAGACCAGCCAGACCTGACACACCTAATGCATCTGATAGACCCAACGGTACTCTGAACTAGCCCTCTATCCCTGATATTTGTAATAGTTCAGTCTTCCCCCAATGTCCCTGCTATACCTACCAGGCCTGCCCTAAGCTAACGCCTTTATAGCCCTAACATAACTGTGTTCTTGTCCTCTGTCACTGAAAGACCTAATTGTCCTGTCCTGGCCCAGTGTCCCTTCTATACCCACCAACCCTGTCCCCACCGATTGCATCTATAGACACAACGGTACTGTGTCCTAGCCCACTGTCCCTGGTTTACCTAAGAGTCCTATCCTAGCCCAATGTCCCTGCTCTGCCAGGCAGACCTGCCCTAAATTAAGGCCCTTATAGACCCAACACTACCGTGTTCTAGTCCACTGTCCCTGATAAACTTAATAGCCTGTTCTAACCCAGTGTCACAGGCAGACCAGCCAGACATGCCACACCTAATGCATCTGATAGACCGAACGGTACTGTGTCCTAGCCCACTGACCCTGATAGACTTAATACTCCTATCCTAGCACAAAGTCCCTTCTGGACCACCAGACATGCCCTAAGCTAAGGCCCTCATAGACCCAACATTACCATGTTCTTGTCCTCTGTCCCTGATAGACTTAATAGCCTGTCCTACCCGAATGTCCCTGCTAGACCCACCACATCTGTCCTCACCTAATGCATCAGATAGACACAACGGTTCTGTGTCCTAGCCCACTGCACTGATTGACCTAATAGTCCTATCCGAACCGAATGTCCCTGCTCTGCCCACCAGATTGCCCAAAACTAAGGCTTTTATAGATGCAAAACTACTGTGTTCAAGTCCACTGTCCCTGATAGACGTAATATCCTGTTCCAGCACTATGTCCATGCTAGACTCACCAGACCTGTCCTCAACTATGTATCTGATAGGCCCAACAGAAGTGTCCTAGCCCTCTATCCCTGATATATGAATAGTCTTGTCCCCGCCCAATGTCCCTGCTGTACCTACCAGAACTGTACTAATTTAACGCCTTTAGAGACCGAACAGTTCTGTGTTGTAGTCCTCTGTCACTGAAAGACGTAATTGTCCTGTCCTAACCCATTGTCCCTGCTGGATCCAAGAGACATGTCCTCACCTAATGCATCTGATGGACCCAAGGGTACTCTGCCCTAGCCCACTGTCCCTGATTGACCTAATAGTCCTATCCGGGCCCAATTTCCATGCTCTGCCCACCAGGCCTGCTCTAAGCTAAGGCCCTGATAGACCCAACATTACCGTGTTCTAGTCCAATGTCCCTGGTAGACTTAATAGCCTTTCCTAGCCTAGTGTCACTGGCAAACCAGCCAGACCTAACACACCTAATGCATCAGATAGACCCAATGGTACTGTGTCCTAGCCCAATGTCCCTGCTCTGCCCACCAGACCTGCCCTAAGCTAAGGCCCTTATTGACCCAACACTACCATGTTCTTGTCCTCTGTCCCTGATAGGCTTAATAGCCTGTCCTACATGAATGTCCCTGCTAGACCGACCACATCTGTCCTCACCTAATGCATCAGATAGACACAATGATTCTGTGTCCTATCCCACTGCCCTGATTGACCTAATAGTCCTATCCTAGCCGAATGTCCCTGCTCTGCCCACCAGACCTACCCATAACTAAGGCTCTTTTAGATGCAACACTACTGTGCTCAAGTTACTGTCCCTGATAGATTAATAGCCTGTTCCAGCACTATGTCCATGCTAGACTCACCAGACCTGTCCTCAACTATGCATCTGATATGCTCAACAGAACTGTCCTAGCTTCTATCCCTGATATACGAATAGTCCTGTCCCCGCCCAATGTCCCTGCGGTACCTATCAGAACTGCACTAATTTAATGCCTTTATAGACCCATGAATTCTGTGTTCTAGTCCTCTGTCACTGAAAGACGTAATTGTCCTGTCCTAACCCATTGTCTCTGCTGGATCCAAGAGACAAGTCCTCACCTAATGCATCTGATGGACCCAAAGGTACTCTGCCCTAGCCCACTGTCCCTGATTGACCTTATAGTTATATCCTAGTCCAATGTGCCTGCACTGCCTAGCATATCTGCCCTAAATTAAGACCCTTATAGAACCAAAACTACCGTGTTCAATTTCACTGTCCCTGATAGACTTAATAGCCTGTTCCAGCACTATGTCCATGCTAGACTCACCAGACCTGTCCTCAACTATGCATCTGATAGGGTCAACAGAACTGTCCTAGCTTCTATCCCTGATATACGAATAGTCCTGTCCCCGCCCAATGTCCCTGCGGTACCTATCAGAACTGCACTAATTTAACGCCTTTATAGACCCAACAATTCTGTGTTCTAGTCCTCTGTCACTGAAAGACTTAATTGTCCTGTCCTACCCCAGTGTCCCTGCTGGATCCAAGAGACATGTCCTCATAATGCATCTGATGGACCCAAGGGTATTCTGTCCTAGCTCACTGTTCCTGATTGACCTAATAGTCCTATCCTAGCCCAATGTCCCTGCACTGCCCAGGAGATCTGCCGTTTATTAAGGCCCTTATATACGCAACACTACCGTGTTCAATTTCACTGTCCCTGATAGACTTAATAGCCTGTCCTACCCAATGTCCCTGCTAGACCCACCAGACCTGTCCTCCCCTAATGCATCTGATAGACACAACGGTACTGTGTCCTAGCCCACAGTCCCTGATTGACCTAATAGTCCTATCTGAGCCCATTTTCCATGCTCTGCCCACCAGACCTACCCTAAATTAAGGTCTTTATAGACCCAACACTACCGTGTTCTAGTCCACTGTCCCTGATAAACTTAATAGCCTGTCCCAACCCAGTGTCACTGGCAGACCAGCCAGACCTGCCACACCTAATGCATCAGATAGACCCAACTGTACTGTGCCTTAGCCCACTGTCCCTGATAGACCTAATAGTCCTACCCTAGCACAATGTCCATTCTGGGCCACCAGATCTGCCCTAAGCAAAGGCCCTTATAGACCCAACATTACCATGTTCTTGTCCTCTGTTCCTGATAGGCTTAATAGCCTGTCCTATCCAAATGTCCCTGCTGGACCCACCACATCTGTCCTCACCTAATGCATCAGATAGACACAATGATTCTGTGTCCTAGCCCACTGCCCTGATTGACCTAATAGTCCTATCCTAGCCGAATGTCCCTGCTCTGCCCACCAGACCTGCCCATAACTAAGGCTCTTATAGATGCAACACTACTGTGCTCAAGTTACTGTCCCTGATAGACTTAATAGCCTGTTCCAGCACTATGTCCATGCTAGACTCACCAGACCTGTCCTCAACTATGCATCTGATAGGCTCAACAGAACTGTCCTAGCTTCTATCCCTGATATACGAATAGTCCTGTCCCCGCCCAATGTCCCTGCTGTACCTATCAGAACTGCACTAATTTAACGCCTTTATAAACCCAACAGTTCTGTGTTCTAGTCCTCTGTCACTGAAAGACTTAATTGTCCTGTCCTAAACCCAGTGTCCCTGCTGGATCCAAGAGACATGTCCTCATAATGCATCTGATGGACCCAAGGGTATTCTGTCCTAGCTCACTGTTCCTGATTGACCTAATAGTCCTATCCTAGCCTAATGTCCCTGCACTGCCCAGGAGATCTGCCGTTTATTAAGGCCCTTATACACGCAACACTACCGTGTTCAATTTCACTGTCCCTGATAGACTTAATAGCCTGTCCTAGCCCAATGTCCCTGCTAGACCCACCAGACCTGTCCTCCCCTAATGCATCTGATAGACACAACGGTACTGTGTTCTAGCCCACTGTCCCTGATTGACCTAATAGTCCTATCCGAGCCCAATTCCATGCTCTGCCCACCAGACCTACCCTAAATTAAGGCCGTTATAGACCCAACACTACCGTGTTCTAGTCCACAGTCCCTGATAAACTTAATAGCCTGTCCTAACCCAGTGTCACTGGCAGACCAGCCAGAGCAGCCACACCTAATGCACCTGAGAGACCGAACGGTACTGTGGCCTATCCCACTGACCCTGATAGACCTAATAGTCCTATGCTAGTACAAAGTCCCTTCTGGACCACCAGACCTGCCCTAAGCTAAGGCCCTCATAGACCCAACATTACCATGTTCTTGTCCTCTGTCCCTGATAGGCTTAATAGCCTGTCCTACCCGAATGTCCCTGCTAGACCCACCACATCTGTCCTCACCTAATGCATCAGATAGACACAACGGTTCTGTGTCCTAGCGAACTGTCCCAGATTGATCTACTAGTCCTATCCTAGCCCAATGTCCCTGCTCTGCCCACCAGACCTGCCCGAAACTAAGGCTCTTATTGACGCAACACTACTGTGTTCAAATCCACTGTCCCTGATGGACTCAATAGCCTGTTCCAGCACTATGTCCATGCTAGACTCACCAGACCTGTCCTCAACTCTGCATCTGATAGGCCCAACAGAACTGTCCTAGCCCTCTATCCCTGATATACGAATAGTCCTGTCCCCGCCAAATGTCCCTGCTCTACCTACCAGAACTGCACTAATTTAACGCCTCTATAGACCCAACAGTTCTGTGTTCTAGTCCTCTGTCACTGAAAGACGTAATTGTCCTGTCCTAACCCAGTGTCCATGCTGGATCCAAGAGACATGTGCTCACCTAAGGCATCTGATGGACCCAAGGGTACTCTATCCTAGCCCACTGTCCCTGATTGACCTAATAGTCCTATCCGAGCCAAATATCACTGCTCTGCCCAGCAGATCTGCCCTAAATTAAGGACCTAATAGACCCAACACTACCGTGTTCAATTGAACTGTCCCTGACAGACTTAATAGCCTGTCATAGCCCAATGTCCCTGCTAGACACATCAGACCTGTCCTCCCCTAATGCATCTGATAGACACAATGGTACTGTGTCCTAGCCCACTGTACGTGATTGACCTAATAGTCCTGTCCATTCCAAATTCCCATGCTCTGCCAGCCAGACCGGCTCTAAGCTAAGGCACTGATAGACCCAACACTACCATGTTCTAGTTCACTGTCCCTGATAAACTTAATAGCCTTTCCTAGCCTAGTGTCACTGGCAGACCAGTCATACCTGCCACATCTAATGCATCTGATAGACCCAACAGTATTGTGTCCTAGCCCACTGTCCCTGATTGACCTAATAGTCCTATCAAAGCCCAGTGTCCCTGCTCTGCCCACCAGACCTGCCCTAAGCTAAGGTCCTTATAGACCCAACACTACCATGCTCTAGAGCTCTGTCCCTGAAAAACTTAATAGCCTGTCCTAGCCCAGTGTCACTGGCAAACCAGCCAGACATGCAACACCTAATGCATCTGATAGTCCCAATGTTAATGTGGCCTAGCCCACTGTCCCTGATAGACCTAAGAGTCCTATCCTAGCCCAATGACCCTTCTAGACCCCCAGACCTGCCCTAAGCTAAGGCCCTTATAGACCCAACATTACCATGGTCTTGTCCTCTGTCCCTGATAGGCTTAATAGCCTTTCCTAGCCTAGTGTCACTGGCAGAGTAGCCAGACCTGCCACACCTAATGCATCTGATAGACCGAACGGTACTGTGGCCTAGCCCACTGTCCCTGATAGACCTAATAGTCCTATCCTAGCACAAAGTCCCTTCTGGACCACCAGACCTGCCCTAAGCTAAGGCCCTTATAGAACCAACATTACCATTTTCTTGTCCTTTGTCCCTGATAGGCTTAATAGCCTTTCCTAGCCTAGTGTCACTGGCAGACCAGCCAGACCTGACACACTTAATTCATCTGATAGACCCAACGGTACTCTGAACTAGCCCTCTATCCCTGATATTTGTAATAGTTAAGACTTCCCCCAATGTCCCTGCTATACCTACCAGGCCTGCCCTAAGCTAACGCCTTTATAGCCCTAACATAACTGTGTTCTAGTCCTCTGTCACTGAAAGACCTAATTGTCCTGTCCTGGCCCAGTGTCCCTTCTATACCCACCAGCCCTGTCCCCACCGATTGCATCTATAGACACAACGGTACTGTGTCCTAGCCCAGTGTCCCTGGTTTACCTAAAAGTCCTATCCTAGCCCAATGTCCCTGCTCTGCCAGGCAGACCTGCCCTAAATTAAGGCCCTTATAGACCCAACACTACCGTGTTCTAGTCCACTGTCCCTGATAAACTTAATAGCCTGTTCTAACCCAGTGTCACTGGCAGATCAGCCAGACATGCCCCACCTAATGCATCTGATAGACCGAACGGTACTGTGGCCTAGCCCACTGACCCTGATAGACCTAATAGTCCTATCCTAGCACAAAGTCCCTTCTGGACCACCAGACCTGCCCTAAGCTAAGGCCCTCATAGACCCAACATTACCATGTTCTTGTCCTCTGTCCCTGATAGGCTTAATAGCCTGTCCTACCCGAATGTCCCTGCTAGACCCACCACATCTGTCCTCACCTAATGCATCAGATAGACACAACGGTTCTGTGTCCTAGCCCACTGCACTGATTGACCTAATAGTCCTATCCGAACCGAATGTCCCTGCTCTGCCCACCAGATTGCCCAAAACTAAGGCTTTTATAGATGCAAAACTACTGTGTTCAAGTCCACTGTCCCTGATAGACTTAATAGCCTGTTCCAGCACTATGTCCATGCTAGACTCACCAGACCTGTCCTCAACTATGTATCTGATAGGCCCAACAGAACTGTCCTAGCCCTCTATCCCTGATATATGAATAGCCTTGTCCCCGCCCAATGTCCCTGCTGTACCTACCAGAACTGCACTAATTTAACGCCTTTAGAGACCGAACAGTTCTGTGTTGTAGTCCTCTGTCACTGAAAGACGTAATTGTCCTGTCCTAACCCATTGTCCCTGCTGGATCCAAGAGACATGTCCTCACCTAATGCATCTGATGGACCCAAGGGTACTCTGCCCTAGCCCACTGTCCCTGATTGACCTAGTAGTCCTATCCGGGCCCAATTTCCATGCTCTGCCCACCAGGCCTGCTCTAAGCTAAGGCCCTGATAGACCCAACAATACCGTGTTCTAATCCAATGTCCCTGATAGACTTAATAGCCTTTCCTAGCCTAGTGTCACTGGCAAACCAGCCAGACCTAACACACCTAATGCATCAGATAGACCCAATGGTACTGTGTCCTAGCCCAATGTTCCTGCTCTGCCCACCAGACCTGCCCTAAGCTAAGGCCCTTATTGACCCAACACTACCATGTTCTTGTCCTCTGTCCCTGATAGGCTTAATAGCCTGTCCTACATGAATGTCCCTGCTAGACCGACCACATCTGTCCTCGCCTAATGCATCAGATAGACACAACGGTTCTGTGTCCTAGCCAACTGTCCCTAAATGACCTAATAGTCCTATCCTAGCCGAAGGTCCCTGCTCTGCCGACCAGACCTGCCCAAAACTAAGGCCCTTATAGACGCAACACTACTGTGTTCAAGTCCACTGTCCCTGATAGACTAAAGAGCCTGTTCCAGCACTATGTCCATGCTAGACTCACCAGACCTGTCCTCATGTCTGCATCTGATAGGTCCAACAGAACTGTCCTAGCCCTCTATCCCTGATATACGAATAGTCCTGTCCCCGCCAAATGTCCCTGCTGTACCTACCAGAACTGCACTAATTTAATGCCTTTATAGACCCAACAGTTCTGTGTTCTAGTCCTCTGTCACTGAAAGACGTAATTGTCCTGTCCTAACCCAGTGTGCCTGCTGGATGCAAGAGACATATCCTCACTTAATCCATCTAATGGACCCAAGGGTACTCTGTCATAGCCCACTGTCCCTGATTGACCTAATAGTCCTATCCGAGCCCAATATCATTGCTCTGCCCAGCAGATCTGCCCCAAATTAAGGACCTAATAGACCCAACCCTACCGTGTTCAACTTCACTGTCCCTGACAGACTTAATAGCCTGTCATAGCCCAATGTCCCTGCTAGACCCACCAGACCTGTCCTCCCCTAATGCATCTGATAGACAAAACGGTACTGTGTCCTAGCCCACTGTCCGTGATTGACCTAACAGTCCTGTCCATGCCAAATTCCCATGCTCTGCCAACCAGACCGGCTCTAAGCTAAGGCCCTGAGAGACCCAACACTACTGTATTCTAGTCCACTGTCCCTGATAGGCTTAATAGCCTTTCCTAGCCTAGTGTCACTGGCAGACCAGCCAGACCTGCCACACCTAATGCATCTGATAGACCCAACGGTACTGTGTCCTAGCCCACTGTCCCTGATTGACCTAATAGTCCTATCCGAGCCCAATTCCATGCTCTGCCCACAAGACCTACCATAAATTAAGGCCCTGATAGACCCAACACCACCGTGTTCTAGTCCAATGTCCTTTCCTAGCCTAGTGTCACTTGCAGACCAGACAGACCTGACACACTTAATTCATCTGATAGACCCAACGGTACTCTGAACTAGCCCTCTATCCCTGATATATGTAATAGTTCAGTCTTCCCCCAATGTCCCTGCTATACCTACCAGGCCTGCCCTAAGCTAACGCCTTTATAGCCCTAACATAACTGTGTTCTAGTCCTCTGTCACTGAAAGACCTAACTGTCCTGTCCTAACCCAGTGTCCCTTCTATACCCACCAGCCATGTCCTCACCGAATGCATCTATAGACATAACCATACTGTGTCCTAGCCCACTGTCCCTGGTTTACCTAAAAGTCCTATCCTAGCCCAATGTCCCTGCTCTGCCCAGCAGACCTGCCCTAAATTAAGGCCCTTATAGACCCAACCCTACCGTGTTCTAATCCAATGTCCATGATAAACTTAATAGCCTGTCCTAACCCAGTGTCACTGGCAGACCAGCCAGACCTGCCACACCTAATGCATCTGATAGACCCAACTGTACTGTGCCTTAGCCCACTGTCCCTGATAGACCTAATAGTCCTACCCTAGCACAATGTCCATTCTGGGCCACCAGATCTGCCCTAAGCAAAGGCCCTTATAGACCCAACATTACCATGTTCTTGTCCTCTGTTCCTGATAGGCTTAATAGCCTGTCCTATCCAAATGTCCCTGCTGGACCCACCACATCTGTCCTCACCTAATGCATCAGATAGACACAATGATTCTGTGTCCTAGCCACTGCCCTGATTGACCTAATAGTCCTATCCTAGCCGAATGTCCCTGCTCTGCCCACCAGACCTGCCCATAACTAAGGCTCTTATAGATGCAACACTACTGTGCTCAAGTTACTGTCCCTGATAGACTTAATAGCCTGTTCCAGCACTATGTCCATGCTAGACTCACCAGACCTGTCCTCAAGTATGCATCTGATAGGCTCAACAGAACTGTCCTAGCTTCTATCCCTGATATACGAATAGTCCTGTCCCTGCCCAATGTCCCTGCGGTACCTATCAGAACTGCACTAATTTAACGCCTTTATAGACCCAACAGTTCTGTGTTCTAGTCCTCTGTCACTGAAAGACTTAATTGTCCTGTCCTACCCCAGTGTCCCTGCTGGATCCAAGAGACATGTCCTCATAATGCATCTGATGGACCCAAGGGTATTCTGTCCTAGCTCACTGTTCCTGATTGACCTAATAGTCCTATCCTAGCCCAATGTCCCTGCACTGCCCAGGAGATCTGCCGTTTATTAAGGCCCTTATACACGCAACACTACCTTGTTCAATTTCACTGTCCCTGATAGACTTAATAGCCTGTCCTACCCAATGTCCCTGCTAGACCCACCAGACCTGTCCTCCCCTAATGCATCTGATAGACACAACGGTACTGTGTCCTAGCCCACAGTCCCTGATTGACCTAATAGTCCTATCTGAGCCCAATTTCCATGCTCTGCCCACCAGACCTACCCTAAATTAAGGTCTTTATAGACCCAACACTACCGTGTTCTAGTCCACTGTCCCTGATAAACTTAATAGCCTGTCCCAACCCAGTGTCACTGGCAGACCAGCCAGACCTGCCACACCTAATGCATCAGATAGACCCAACTGTACTGTGCCTTAGCCCACTGTCCCTGATAGACCTAATAGTCCTACCCTAGCACAATGTCCATTCTGGGCCACCAGATCTGCCCTAAGCAAAGGCCCTTATAGACCCAACATTACCATGTTCTTGTCCTCTGTTCCTGATAGGCTTAATAGCCTGTCCTATCCAAATGTCCCTGCTGGACCCACCACATCTGTCCTCACCTAATGCATCAGATAGACACAATGATTCTGTGTCCTAGCCCACTGCCCTGATTGACCTAATAGTCCTATCCTAGCCGAATGTCCCTGCTCTGCCCACCAGACCTGCCCATAACTAAGGCTCTTATAGATGCAACACTACTGTGCTCAAGTTACTGTCCCTGATAGACTTAATAGCCTGTTCCAGCACTATGTCCATGCTAGACTCACCAGACCTGTCCTCAACTATGCATCTGATAGGCTCAACAGAACTGTCCTAGCTTCTATCCCTGATATACGAATAGTCCTGTCCCCGCCCAATGTCCCTGCTGTACCTATCAGAACTGCACTAATTTAACGCCTTTATAGACCCAACAGTTCTGTGTTCTAGTCCTCTGTCACTGAAAGACTTAATTGTCCTGTCCTACCCCAGTGTCCCTGCTGGATCCAAGAGACATGTCCTCATAATGCATCTGATGGACCCAAGGGTATTCTGTCCTAGCTCACTGTTCCTGATTGACCTAATAGTCCTATCCTAGCCCAATGTCCCTGCACTGCCCAGGAGATCTGCCATTTATTAAGGCCCTTATACACGCAACACTACCGTGTTCAATTTCACTGTCCCTGATAGACTTAATAGCCTGTCCTAGCCCAATGTCCCTGCTAGACCCACCAGACCTGTCCTCCCCTAATGCATCTGATAGACACAACGGTACTGTGTCCTAGCCCACTGTCCCTGATTGACCTAATAGTCCTATCCGAGCCCAATTCCATGCTCTGCTCACCAGACCTACCCTAAATTATGGCCGTTATAGACCCAACACTACCGTGTTCTAGTCCACAGTCCCTGATAAACTTAATAGCCTGTCCTAACCCAGTGTCACTAGCAGACCAGCCAGACCAGCCACACCTAATGCACCTGAGAGACCGAACGGTACTGTGGCCTATCCCACTGACCCTGATAGACCTAATAGTCCTATCCTAGCACAAAGTACCTTCTGGAACACCAGTCCTGCCCTAAGATAAGGCCCTCATAGACCCAACATTACCATGTTCTTGTCCTCTGTCCCTGATAGGCTTAATAGCCTGTCCTACCCGAATGTCCCTGCTAGACCCACCACATCTGTCCTCACCTAATGCATCAGATAGACACAACGGTTCTGTGTCCTAGCGAACTGTCCCTGATTGAGCTAATAGTCTTATCCTAGCCCAATGTCCTGCACTGCCCAGCAGATCTGTCGTATATTAAGGCCCTTATACACGCAACACTACCATGTTCAATTTCTCTGTCCCTGATAGGCTTAATAGCCTGTCCTAGCCCAGTGTCCCTGGTAGACCCACCAGACCTGTCCTCCCTTAATGCATCTGATAGACAGAACGGTACTCTGTCCTAGCCCACTCTCCCTGATTGACCTAATAGTCCTATCCGAGCCCAATTTCCATGCTCTGCCCACCAGACCTACCCTAAATTAAGGCCGTTATAGACCCAACACTACCGTGTTCTAGTCCACTGTCCCTGATAGACTTAATAGCCTCTCCTAACCCAGTGTCACTGGCAGACCAGCCAGACTTGCAACACCTAATGCATCTGATAGACCAAACGGTATTGTAGTCTAGCCCACTGACCCTGATAGACCTAATAGTCCTATGCTAGCACAAAGTCCCTTCTGGACCACCAGACCTGCCCTTAGCTAAGGCCCTCATAGACCCAACATTACCATGTTCTTGTCCTCTGTCCCTGATAGGCTTAATAGCCTGTCCTACCCGAATGTCCCTGCTAGACCCACCACATCTGTCCTCACCTAATGCATCAGATAGACACAACGGTTCTGTGTCCTAGCGAACTGTCCCTGATTGACCTACTAGTCCTATCCTAGCCCAATGTCCCTGCTCTGCCCACCAGACCTGCCCGAAACTAAGGCTCTTATAGACGCAACACTACTGTGTTCAAATCCACTGTCCCTGATGGACTCAATAGCCTGTTCCAGCACTATGTCCATGCTAGACTCACCAGACCTGTCCTCAACTCTGCATCTGATAGGCCCAACAGAACTGTCCTAGCCCTCTATCCCTGATATACGAATAGTCCTGTCCCCGCCAAATGTCCCTGCTCTACCTACCAGAACTGCACTAATTTAACGCCTCTATAGACCCAACAGTTCTGTGTTCTTGTCCTCTGTCACTGAAAGACGTAATTGTCCTGTCCTAACCCAGTGTCCATGCTGGATCCAAGAGACATATGCTCACCTAAGGCATCTGATGGACCCAAGGGTACTCTACCCTAGCCCACTGTCCCTGATTGACCTAATAGTCCTATCCGAGCCAAATATCACTGCTCTGCCCAGCAGATCTGCCCTAAATTAAGGACCTAATAGACCCAACACTACCGTGTTCAATTGAACTCTCCCTGACAGACTTAATAGCCTGTCATAGCCCAATGTCCCTGCTAGACACATCAGACCTGTCCTCCCCTAATGCATCTGATAGACACAATGGTACTGTGTCCTAGCCCACTGTACGTGATTGACCTAATAGTCCTGTCCATTCCAAATTCCCATGCTCTGCCAGCCAGACCGGCTCTAAGCTAAGGCCCTGATAGACCCAACACTACCGTGTTCTAGTTCACCGTCCCTGATAGACTTAATAGCCTTTCCTAGCCTAGTGTCACTGGCAGACCAGTCATACCTGCCACATCTAATGCATCTGATAGACCCAACAGTATTGTGTCCTAGCCCACTGTCCCTGATTGACCTAATAGTCCTATCAAAGCCCAGTGTCCCTGCTCTGCCCACCAGACCTGCCCTAAGCTAAGGTCCTTATAGACCCAACACTACCATGCTCTAGAGCTCTGTCCCTGAAAAACTTAATAGCCTGTCCTAGCCCAGTGTCACTGGCAAACCAGCCAGACATGCGACACCTAATGCATCTGATAGACCCAATGGTAATGTGGCCTAGCCCACTGTCCCTGATAGACCTAAGAGTCCTATCCTAGCCCAATGACCCTTCTAGACCCCAGGACCTGCCCTAATCTAAGGCCCTTATAGACCCAACATTACCATGGTCTTGTCCTCTGTCCCTGATAGGCTTAATAGCCTTTCCTAGCCTAGTGTCACTGGCAGAGTAGCCAGACCTGCCACACCTAATGCATCTGATAGACCGAACGGTACTGTGGCCTAGCCCACTGTCCCTGATAGACCTAATAGTCCTATCCTAGCACAAAGTCCCTTCTGGACCACCAGACCTGCCCTAAGCTAAGGCCCTTATAGAACCAACATTACCATGTTCTTGTCCTTTGTCCCTGATAGGCTTAATAGCCTTTCCTAGCCTAGTGTCACTGGCAGACCAGCCAGACCTGACACACTTAATTCATCTGATAGACCCAACGGTATTCTGAACTAGCCCTCTATCCCTGATACTTGTAATAGTTCAGACTTCCCCCAATGTCCCTGCTATACCTACCAGGCCTGCCCTAAGCTAACGCCTTTATAGCCCTAACATAACTGAGTTCTAGTCCTCTGTGACTGAAAGACCTAATTGTCCTTTCCTGGCCCAGTGTCCCTTCTATACCCACCAGCCCTGTCCCCACCGATTGCATCTATAGACACAACGGTACTGTGTCCTAGCCCACTGTCCCTGGTTTACCTAAAAGTCCTATCCTAGCCCAATGTCCCTGCTCTGCCAGGCAGACCTGCCCTAAATTAAGGCCCTTATAGACCCAACACTACCGTGTTCTAGTCCACTGTCCCTGATAAACTTAATAGCCTGTTCTAACCCAGTGTCACTGGCAGACCAGCCAGACATGCCACACCTAATGCATCTGATAGACCGAACGGTACTGTGGCCTAGCCCACTGACCCTGATAGACCTAATAGTCCTATCCTAGCACAAAGTCCCTTCTGGACCACCAGACCTGCCCTAAGCTAAGGCCCTCATAGACCCAACATTATCATGTTCTTGTCCTCTGTCCCTGATAGGCTTAATAGCCTGTCCTACCCGAATGTCCCTGCTAGACCCACCACATCTGTCCTCACCTAATGCATCAGATAGACACAACGGTTCTGTGTCCTAGCCCACTGCACTGATTGACCTAATAGTCCTATCCGAACCGAATGTCCCTGCTCTGCCCACCAGATTGCCCAAAACTAAGGCTTTTATAGATGCAAAACTACTGTGTTCAAGTCCACTGTCCCTGATAGACTTAATAGCCTGTTCCAGCACTATGTCCATGCTAGACTCACCAGACCTGTCCTCAACTATGTATCTGAGAGGCCCAACAGAACTGTCCTAGCCCTCTATCCCTGATATATGAATAGTCTTGTCCCCGCCCAATGTCCCTGCTGTACCTACCAGAACTGCACTAATTTAACGCCTTTAGAGACCGAACAGTTCTGTGTTGTAGTCCTCTGTCACTGAAAGACGTAATTGTCCTGTCCTAACCCATTGTCCCTGATGGATCCAAGAGACATGTCCTCACCTAATGCATCTGATGGACCCAAGGGTACTCTGCCCTAGCCCACTGTCCCTGATTGACCTAATAGTCCTATCCTAGCCGAATGTCCCTGCTCTGCCCACCAGACCTGCCCATAACTAAGGCTCTTATAGATGCAACACTACTGTGCTCAAGTTACTGTCCCTGATAGACTTAATAGCCTGTTCCAGCACTATGTCCATGCTAGACTCACCAGACCTGTCCTCAACTATGCATCTGATAGGCTCAACAGAACTGTCCTAGCTTCTATCCCTGATATACGAATAGTCCTGTCCCCGCCCAATGTCCCTGCTGTACCTATCAGAACTGCACTAATTTAACGCCTTTATAGACCCAACAGTTCTGTGTTCTAGTCCTCTGTCACTGAAAGACTTAATTGTCCTGTCCTACCCCAGTGTCCCTGCTGGATCCAAGAGACATGTCCTCATAATGCATCTGATGGACCCAAGGGTATTCTGTCCTAGCTCACTGTTCCTGATTGACCTAATAGTCCTATCCTAGCCCAATGTCCCTGCACTGCCCAGGAGATCTGCCATTTATTAAGGCCCTTATACACGCAACACTACCGTGTTCAATTTCACTGTCCCTGATAGACTTAATAGCCTGTCCTAGCCCAATGTCCCTGCTAGACCCACCAGACCTGTCCTCCCCTAATGCATCTGATAGACACAACGGTACTGTGTCCTAGGCCACTGTCCCTGATTGACCTAATAGTCCTATCCGAGCCCAATTCCATGCTCTGCTCACCAGACCTACCCTAAATTATGGCCGTTATAGACCCAACACTACCGTGTTCTAGTCCACAGTCCCTGATAAACTTAATAGCCTGTCCTAACCCAGTGTCACTAGCAGACCAGCCAGACCAGCCACACCTAATGCACCTGAGAGACCGAACGGTACTGTGGCCTATCCCACTGACCCTGATAGACCTAATAGTCCTATCCTAGCACAAAGTACCTTCTGGAACACCAGTCCTGCCCTAAGATAAGGCCCTCATAGACCCAACATTACCATGTTCTTGTCCTCTGTCCCTGATAGGCTTAATAGCCTGTCCTACCCGAATGTCCCTGCTAGACCCACCACATCTGTCCTCACCTAATGCATCAGATAGACACAACGGTTCTGTGTCCTAGCGAACTGTCCCTGATTGAGCTAATAGTCTTATCCTAGCCCAATGTCCTGCACTGCCCAGCAGATCTGTCGTATATTAAGGCCCTTATACACGCAACACTACCATGTTCAATTTCTCTGTCCCTGATAGGCTTAATAGCCTGTCCTAGCCCAGTGTCCCTGGTAGACCCACCAGACCTGTCCTCCCTTAATGCATCTGATAGACAGAACGGTACTCTGTCCTAGCCCACTCTCCCTGATTGACCTAATAGTCCTATCCGAGCCCAATTTCCATGCTCTGCCCACCAGACCTACCCTAAATTAAGGCCGTTATAGACCCAACACTACCGTGTTCTAGTCCACTGTCCCTGATAGACTTAATAGCCTCTCCTAACCCAGTGTCACTGGCAGACCAGCCAGACTTGCAACACCTAATGCATCTGATAGACCGAACGGTATTGTAGTCTAGCCCACTGACCCTGATAGACCTAATAGTCCTATGCTAGCACAAAGTCCCTTCTGGACCACCAGACCTGCCCTTAGCTAAGGCCCTCATAGACCCAACATTACCATGTTCTTGTCCTCTGTCCCTGATAGGCTTAATAGCCTGTCCTACCCGAATGTCCCTGCTAGACCCACCACATCTGTCCTCACCTAATGCATCAGATAGACACAACGGTTCTGTGTCCTAGCGAACTGTCCCTGATTGACCTACTAGTCCTATCCTAGCCCAATGTCCCTGCTCTGCCCACCAGACCTGCCCGAAACTAAGGCTCTTATAGACGCAACACTACTGTGTTCAAATCCACTGTCCCTGATGGACTCAATAGCCTGTTCCAGCACTATGTCCATGCTAGACTCACCAGACCTGTCCTCAACTCTGCATCTGATAGGCCCAACAGAACTGTCCTAGCCCTCTATCCCTGATATACGAATAGTCCTGTCCCCGCCAAATGTCCCTGCTCTACCTACCAGAACTGCACTAATTTAACGCCTCTATAGACCCAACAGTTCTGTGTTCTTGTCCTCTGTCACTGAAAGACGTAATTGTCCTGTCCTAACCCAGTGTCCATGCTGGATCCAAGAGACATATGCTCACCTAAGGCATCTGATGGACCCAAGGGTACTCTACCCTAGCCCACTGTCCCTGATTGACCTAATAGTCCTAACCGAGCCAAATATCACTGCTCTGCCCAGCAGATCTGCCCTAAATTAAGGACCTAATAGACCCAACACTACCGTGTTCAATTGAACTGTCCCTGACAGACTTAATAGCCTGTCATAGCCCAATGTCCCTGCTAGACACATCAGACCTGTCCTCCCCTAATGCATCTGATAGACACAATGGTACTGTGTCCTAGCCCACTGTACGTGATTGACCTAATAGTCCTGTCCATTCCAAATTCCCATGCTCTGCCAGCCAGACCGGCTCTAAGCTAAGGCCCTGATAGACCCAACACTACCGTGTTCTAGTTCACCGTCCCTGATAGACTTAATAGCCTTTCCTAGCCTAGTGTCACTGGCAGACCAGTCATACCTGCCACATCTAATGCATCTGATAGACCCAACAGTATTGTGTCCTAGCCCACTGTCCCTGATTGACCTAATAGTCCTATCAAAGCCCAGTGTCCCTGCTCTGCCCACCAGACCTGCCCTAAGCTAAGGTCCTTATAGACCCAACACTACCATGCTCTAGAGCTCTGTCCCTGAAAAACTTAATAGCCTGTCCTAGCCCAGTGTCACTGGCAAACCAGCCAGACATGCGACATCTAATGCATCTGATAGACCCAATGGTAATGTGGCCTAGCCCACTGTCCCTGATAGACCTAAGAGTCCTATCCTAGCCCAATGACCCTTCTAGACCCCCAGACCTGCCCTAAGCTAAGGCCCTTATAGACCCAACATTACCATGGTCTTGTCCTCTGTCCCTGATAGGCTTAATAGCCTTTCCTAGCCTAGTGTCACTGGCAGAGTAGCCAGACCTGCCACACCTAATGCATCTGATAGACCGAACGGTACTGTGGCCTAGCCCACTGTCCCTGATAGACCTAATAGTCCTATCCTAGCACAAAGTCCCTTCTGGACCACCAGACCTGCCCTAAGCTAAGGCCCTTATAGAACCAACATTACCATGTTCTTGTCCTTTGTCCCTGATAGGCTTAATAGCCTTTCCTAGCCTAGTGTCACTGGCAGACCAGCCAGACCTGACACACTTAATTCATCTGATAGACCCAACGGTACTCTGAACTAGCCCTCTATCCCTGATATTTGTAATAGTTCAGACTTCCCCCAATGTCCCTGCTATACCTACCAGGCCTGCCCTAAGCTAACGCCTTTATAGCCCTAACATAACTGAGTTCTAGTCCTCTGTGACTGAAAGACCTAATTGTCCTTTCCTGGCCCAGTGTCCCTTCTATACCCACCAGCCCTGTCCCCACCGATTGCATCTATAGACACAACGGTACTGTGTCCTAGCCCACTGTCCCTGGTTTACCTAAAAGTCCTATCCTAGCCCAATGTCCCTGCTCTGCCAGGCAGACCTGCCCTAAATGAAGGCCCTTATAGACCCAACACTACCGTGTTCTAGTCCACTGTCCCTGATAAACTTAATAGCCTGTTCTAACCCAGTGTCACTGGCAGACCAGCCAGACATGCCACACCTAATGCATCTGATAGACCGAACGGTACTGTGGCCTAGCCCACTGACCCTGATAGACCTAATAGTCCTATCCTAGCACAAAGTCCCTTCTGGACCACCAGACCTGCCCTAAGCTAAGGCCCTCATAGACCCAACATTATCATGTTCTTGTCCTCTGTCCCTGATAGGCTTAATAGCCTGTCCTACCCGAATGTCCCTGCTAGACCCACCACATCTGTCCTCACCTAATGCATCAGATAGACACAACGGTTCTGTGTCCTAGCCCACTGCACTGATTGACCTAATAGTCCTATCCGAACCGAATGTCCCTGCTCTGCCCACCAGATTGCCCAAAACTAAGGCTTTTATAGATGCAAAACTACTGTGTTCAAGTCCACTGTCCCTGATAGACTTAATAGCCTGTTCCAGCACTATGTCCATGCTAGACTCACCAGACCTGTCCACAACTATGTATCTGATAGGCCCAACAGAACTGTCCTAGCCCTCTATCCCTGATATATGAATAGTCTTGTCCCCGCCCAATGTCCCTGCTGTACCTACCAGAACTGCACTAATTTAACGCCTTTAGAGACCGAACAGTTCTGTGTTGTAGTCCTCTGTCACTGAAAGACGTAATTGTCCTGTCCTAACCCATTGTCCCTGATGGATCCAAGAGACATGTCCTCACCTAATGCATCTGATGGACCCAAGGGTACTCTGCCCTAGCCCACTGTCCCTGATTGACCTAATAGTCCTATCCTAGCCGAATGTCCCTGCTCTGCCCACCAGACCTGCCCATAACTAAGGCTCTTATAGATGCAACACTACTGTGCTCAAGTTACTGTCCCTGATAGACTTAATAGCCTGTTCCAGCACTATGTCCATGCTAGACTCACCAGACCTGTCCTCAACTATGCATCTGATAGGCTCAACAGAACTGTCCTAGCTTCTATCCCTGATATACGAATAGTCCTGTCCCCGCCCAATGTCCCTGCTGTACCTATCAGAACTGCACTAATTTAACGCCTTTATAGACCCAACAGTTCTGTGTTCTAGTCCTCTGTCACTGAAAGACTTAATTGTCCTGTCCTACCCCAGTGTCCCTGCTGGATCCAAGAGACATGTCCTCATAATGCATCTGATGGACCCAAGGGTATTCTGTCCTAGCTCACTGTTCCTGATTGACCTAATAGTCCTATCCTAGCCCAATGTCCCTGCACTGCCCAGGAGATCTGCCATTTATTAAGGCCCTTATACACGCAACACTACCGTGTTCAATTTCACTGTCCCTGATAGACTTAATAGCCTGTCCTAGCCCAATGTCCCTGCTAGACCCACCAGACCTGTCCTCCCCTAATGCATCTGATAGACACAACGGTACTGTGTCCTAGGCCACTGTCCCTGATTGACCTAATAGTCCTATCCGAGCCCAATTCCATGCTCTGCTCACCAGACCTACCCTAAATTATGGCCGTTATAGACCCAACACTACCGTGTTCTAGTCCACAGTCCCTGATAAACTTAATAGCCTGTCCTAACCCAGTGTCACTAGCAGACCAGCCAGACCAGCCACACCTAATGCACCTGAGAGACCGAACGGTACTGTGGCCTATCCCACTGACCCTGATAGACCTAATAGTCCTATCCTAGCACAAAGTACCTTCTGGAACACCAGTCCTGCCCTAAGATAAGGCCCTCATAGACCCAACATTACCATGTTCTTGTCCTCTGTCCCTGATAGGCTTAATAGCCTGTCCTACCCGAATGTCCCTGCTAGACCCACCACATCTGTCCTCACCTAATGCATCAGATAGACACAACGGTTCTGTGTCCTAGCGAACTGTCCCTGATTGAGCTAATAGTCTTATCCTAGCCCAATGTCCTGCACTGCCCAGCAGATCTGTCGTATATTAAGGCCCTTATACACGCAACACTACCATGTTCAATTTCTCTGTCCCTGATAGGCTTAATAGCCTGTCCTAGCCCAGTGTCCCTGGTAGACCCACCAGACCTGTCCTCCCTTAATGCATCTGATAGACAGAACGGTACTCTGTCCTAGCCCACTCTCCCTGATTGACCTAATAGTCCTATCCGAGCCCAATTTCCATGCTCTGCCCACCAGACCTACCCTAAATTAAGGCCGTTATAGACCCAACACTACCGTGTTCTAGTCCACTGTCCCTGATAGACTTAATAGCCTCTCCTAACCCAGTGTCACTGGCAGACCAGCCAGACTTGCAACACCTAATGCATCTGATAGACCGAACGGTATTGTAGTCTAGCCCACTGACCCTGATAGACCTAATAGTCCTATGCTAGCACAAAGTCCCTTCTGGACCACCAGACCTGCCCTTAGCTAAGGCCCTCATAGACCCAACATTACCATGTTCTTGTCCTCTGTCCCTGATAGGCTTAATAGCCTGTCCTACCCGAATGTCCCTGCTAGACCCACCACATCTGTCCTCACCTAATGCATCAGATAGACACAACGGTTCTGTGTCCTAGCGAACTGTCCCTGATTGACCTACTAGTCCTATCCTAGCCCAATGTCCCTGCTCTGCCCACCAGACCTGCCCGAAACTAAGGCTCTTATAGACGCAACACTACTGTGTTCAAATCCACTGTCCCTGATGGACTCAATAGCCTGTTCCAGCACTATGTCCATGCTAGACTCACCAGACCTGTCCTCAACTCTGCATCTGATAGCCCCAACAGAACTGTCCTAGCCCTCTATCCCTGATATACGAATAGTCCTGTCCCCGCCAAATGTCCCTGCTCTACCTACCAGAACTGCACTAATTTAACGCCTCTATAGACCCAACAGTTCTGTGTTCTTGTCCTCTGTCACTGAAAGACGTAATTGTCCTGTCCTAACCCAGTGTCCATGCTGGATCCAAGAGACATATGCTCACCTAAGGCATCTGATGGACCCAAGGGTACTCTACCCTAGCCCACTGTCCCTGATTGACCTAATAGTCCTATCCGAGCCAAATATCACTGCTCTGCCCAGCAGATCTGCCCTAAATTAAGGACCTAATAGACCCAACACTACCGTGTTCAATTGAACTGTCCCTGACAGACTTAATAGCCTGTCATAGCCCAATGTCCCTGCTAGACACATCAGACCTGTCCTCCCCTAATGCATCTGATAGACACAATGGTACTGTGTCCTAGCCCACTGTACGTGATTGACCTAATAGTCCTGTCCATTCCAAATTCCCATGCTCTGCCAGCCAGACCGGCTCTAAGCTAAGGCCCTGATAGACCCAACACTACCGTGTTCTAGTTCACCGTCCCTGATAGACTTAATAGCCTTTCCTAGCCTAGTGTCACTGGCAGACCAGTCATACCTGCCACATCTAATGCATCTGATAGACCCAACAGTATTGTGTCCTAGCCCACTGTCCCTGATTGACCTAATAGTCCTATCAAAGCCCAGTGTCCCTGCTCTGCCCACCAGACCTGCCCTAAGCTAAGGTCCTTATAGACCCAACACTACCATGCTCTAGAGCTCTGTCCCTGAAAAACTTAATAGCCTGTCCTAGCCCAGTGTCACTGGCAAACCAGCCAGACATGCGACATCTAATGCATCTGATAGACCCAATGGTAATGTGGCCTAGCCCACTGTCCCTGATAGACCTAAGAGTCCTATCCTAGCCCAATGACCCTTCTAGACCCCCAGACCTGCCCTAAGCTAAGGCCCTTATAGACCCAACATTACCATGGTCTTGTCCTCTGTCCCTGATAGGCTTAATAGCCTTTCCTAGCCTAGTGTCACTGGCAGAGTAGCCAGACCTGCCACACCTAATGCATCTGATAGACCGAACGGTACTGTGGCCTAGCCCACTGTCCCTGATAGACCTAATAGTCCTATCCTAGCACAAAGTCCCTTCTGGACCACCAGACCTGCCCTAAGCTAAGGCCCTTATAGAACCAACATTACCATGTTCTTGTCCTTTGTCCCTGATAGGCTTAATAGCCTTTCCTAGCCTAGTGTCACTGGCAGACCAGCCAGACCTGACACACTTAATTCATCTGATAGACCCAACGGTACTCTGAACTAGCCCTCTATCCCTGATATTTGTAATAGTTCAGACTTCCCCCAATGTCCCTGCTATACCTACCAGGCCTGCCCTAAGCTAACGCCTTTATAGCCCTAACATAACTGAGTTCTAGTCCTCTGTGACTGAAAGACCTAATTGTCCTGTCCTGGCCCAGTGTCCCTTCTATACCCACCAGCCCTGTCCCCACCGATTGCATCTATAGACACAACGGTACTGTGTCCTAGCCCACTGTCCCTGGTTTACCTAAAAGTCCTATCCTAGCCCAATGTCCCTGCTCTGCCAGGCAGACCTGCCCTAAATTAAGGCCCTTATAGACCCAACACTACCGTGTTCTAGTCCACTGTCCCTGATAAACTTAATAGCCTGTTCTAACCCAGTGTCACTGGCAGACCAGCCAGACATGCCACACCTAATGCATCTGATAGACCGAACGGTACTGTGGCCTAGCCCACTGACCCTGATAGACCTAATAGTCCTATCCTAGCACAAAGTCCCTTCTGGACCACCAGACCTGCCCTAAGCTAAGGCCCTCATAGACCCAACATTATCATGTTCTTGTCCTCTGTCCCTGATAGGCTTAATAGCCTGTCCTACCCGAATGTCCCTGCTAGACCCACCACATCTGTCCTCACCTAATGCATCAGATAGACACAACGGTTCTGTGTCCTAGCCCACTGCACTGATTGACCTAATAGTCCTATCCGAACCGAATGTCCCTGCTCTGCCCACCAGATTGCCCAAAACTAAGGCTTTTATAGATGCAAAACTACTGTGTTCAAGTCCACTGTCCCTGATAGACTTAATAGCCTGTTCCAGCACTATGTCCATGCTAGACTCACCAGACCTGTCCTCAACTATGTATCTGATAGGCCCAACAGAACTGTCCTAGCCCTCTATCCCTGATATATGAATAGTCTTGTCCCCGCCCAATGTCCCTGCTGTACCTACCAGAACTGCACTAATTTAACGCCTTTAGAGACCGAACAGTTCTGTGTTGTAGTCCTCTGTCACTGAAAGACGTAATTGTCCTGTCCTAACCCATTGTCCCTGATGGATCCAAGAGACATGTCCTCACCTAATGCATCTGATGGACCCAAGGGTACTCTGCCCTAGCCCACTGTCCCTGATTGACCTAATAGTCCTATCCGGGCCCAATTTCCATGCCCTGCCCACCAGGACTGCTCTAAGCTAAGGCCCTGATAGACCCAACAATACCGTGTTCTAATCCAATGTCCCTGATAGACTTAATAGCCTTTCCTAGCCTAGTGTCACTGGCAAACCAGCCAGACCTAACACACCTAATGCATCAGATAGACCCAATGGTACTGTGTCCTAGCCCAATGTTCCTGCTCTGCCCACCAGAGCTGCCCTAAGCTAAGGCCCTTGTTGACCCAACACTACCATGTTCTTGTCCTCTGTCCCTGATAGGCTTAATAGCCTGTCCTACATGAATGTCCCTGCTAGACCGACCACATCTGTCCTCGCCTAATGCATCAGATAGACACAACGGTTCTGTGTCCTAGCCAACTGTCCCTAAATGACCTAATAGTCCTATCCTAGCCGAAGGTCCCTGCTCTGCCGACCAGACCTGCCCAAAACTAAGGCCCTTATAGACGCAACACTACTGTGTTCAAGTCCACTGTCCCTGATAGACTAAAGAGCCTGTTCCAGCACTATGTCCATGCTAGACTCACCAGACCTGTCCTCATGTCTGCATCTGATAGGTCCAACAGAACTGTCCTAGCCCTCTATCCCTGATATACGAATAGTCCTGTCCCCGCCAAATGTCCCTGCTGTACCTACCAGAACTGCACTAATTTAATGCCTTTATAGACCCAACAGTTCTGTGTTCTAGTCCTCTGTCACTGAAAGACGTAATTGTCCTGTCCTAACCCAGTGTGCCTGCTGGATCCAAGAGACATATCCTCACTTAATGCATCTAATGGACCCAAGGGTACTCTGTCATAGCCCACTGTCCCTGATTGACCTAATAGTCCTATCCGAGCCCAATATCATTGCTCTGCCCAGCAGATCTGCCCTAAATTAAGGACCTAATAGACCCAACCCTACCGTGTGCAATTTCACTGTCCCTGATAGACTTAATAGCCTGTCATAGCCCAATGTCCCTGCTAGACCCACCAGACCTGTCCTCCCCTAATGCATCTGATAGACAAAACGGTACTGTGTCCTAGCCCACTGTCCGTGATTGACCTAACAGTCCTGTCCATGCCAAATTCCCATGCTCTGCCAACCAGACCGGCTCTAAGCTAAGGCCCTGAGAGACCCAACACTACCGTATTCTAGTCCACTGTCCCTGATAGGCTTAATAGCCTTTCCTAGCCTAGTGTCACTGGCTGACCAGCCAGACCTGCCACACCTAATGCATCTGATAGACCCAACGGTACTGTGTCCTAGCACACTGTCCCTGATTGACCTAATAGTCCTATCCGAGCCCAATTCCATGCTCTGCCCACAAGACCTACCATAAATTAAGGCCCTGATAGACCCAACACTACCGTGTTCTAATCCACTGTCCTTTCCGAGCCTAGTGTCACTGGCAGACCAGCCAGACCTGACACACTTAATTCATCTGATAGACCCAACGGTACTCTGAACTAGCCCTCTATCCCTGATATATGTAATAGTTCAGTCTTCCCCCAATGTCCCTGCTATACCTACCAGGCCGGCCCTAAGCTAACGCCTTTATAGCCCTAACATAACTGTGTTCTAGTCCTCTGTCACTGAAAGACCTAACTGTCCTGTCCTGGCCCAGTGTCCCTTCTATACCCACCAGCCATGTCCTCACCGAATGCATCTATAGACACAACCGTACTGTGTCCTAGCCCACTGTCCCTGGTTTACCTAAGAGTCCTATCCTAGCCCAATGTCCCTGCTCTGCCCAGCAGACCTGCCCTAAATTAAGGCCCTTATAGACCCAACCCTACCGTGTTCTAATCCAATGTCCCTGATAAACTTAATAGCCTGTCCTAACCCAGTGTCACTGGCAAATCAGCCAGACCTGCCACACCTAATGCATCTGATAGACCCAACTGTACTGTGGCTTAGCCCACTGTCCCTGATAGACCTAATAGTCCTACCCTAGCACAATGTCCATTCTGGGCCACCAGATCTGCCCTAAGCAAAGGCCCTTATAGACCCAACATTACCATGTTCTTGTCCTCTGTTCCTGATAGGCTTAATAGCCTGTCCTATCCAAATGTCCCTGCTGGACCCACCACATCTGTCCTCACCTAATGCATCAGATAGACACAATGATTCTGTGTCCTAGCCACTGCCCTGATTGACCTAATAGTCCTATCCTAGCCGAATGTCCCTGCTCTGCCCACCAGACCTGCCTATAACTAAGGTTCTTATAGATGCAACACTACTGTGCTCAAGTTACTGTCCCTGATAGACTTAATAGCCTGTTCCAGCACTATGTCCATGCTAGACTCACCAGACCTGTCCTCAACTATGCATCTGATAGGCTCAACAGAACTGTCCTAGCTTCTATCCCTGATATACGAATAGTCCTGTCCCCGCCCAATGTCCCTGCGGTACCTATCAGAACTGCACTAATTTAACGCCTTTATAGACCCAACAATTCTGTGTTCTAGTCCTCTGTCACTGAAAGACTTAATTGTCCTGTCCTACCCCAGTGTCCCTGCTGGATCCAAGAGACATGTCCTCATAATGCATCTGATGGACCCAAGGGTATTCTGTCCTAGCTCACTGTTCCTGATTGACCTAATAGTCCTATCCTAGCCCAATGTCCCTGCACTGCCCAGGAGATCTGCCGTTTATTAAGGCCCTTATACACGCAACACTACCGTGTTCAATTTCACTGTCCCTGATAGACTTAATAGCCTGTCCTACCCAATGTCCCTGCTAGACCCACCAGACCTGTCCTCCCCTAATGCATCTGATAGACACAACGGTACTGTGTCCTAGCCCACTGTCCCTGATTGACCTAATAGTCCTATCCGAGCCCAATTTCCATGCTCTGCCCACCAGACCTACCCTAAATTAAGGTCTTTATAGACCCAACACTACCGTGTTCTAGTCCACTGTCCCTGATAAACTTCATAGCCTGTCCTAACCCAGTGTCACTGGCAGACCAGCCAGACCTGCCATACCTAATGCATCTGATAGACCCAACTGTACTGTGGCTTAGCCCACTGTCTCTGATAGACCTAATAGTCCTACCCTAGCACAATGTCCATTCTGGGCCACCCGATCTGCCCTAAGCAAAGGCCCTTATAGACCCAACATTACCATGTTCTTGTCCTCTGTTCCTGATAGGCTTAATAGCCTGTCCTATCCAAATGTCCCTGCTGGACCCACCACATCTGTCCTCACCTAATGCATCAGATAGACAAAATGATTCTGTGTCCTAGCCCACTGCCCTGATTGACCTAATAGTCCTATCCTAGCCGAATGTCCCTGCTCTGCCCACCAGACCTGCCCATAACTAAGGCTCTTATAGATGCAACACTACTGTGCTCAAGTTACTGTCCCTGATAGACTTAATAGCCTGTTCCAGCACTATGTCCATGCTAGACTCACCAGACCTGTCCTCAACTATGCATCTGATAGGCTCAACAGAACTGTCCTAGCTTCTATCCCTGATATACGAATAGTCCTGTCCCCGCCCAATGTCCCTGCTGTACCTATCAGAACTGCACTAATTTAACGCCTTTATAGACCCAACAGTTCTGTGTTCTAGTCCTCTGTCACTGAAAGACTTAATTGTCCTGTCCTACCCCAGTGTCCCTGCTGGATCCAAGAGACATGTCCTCATAATGCATCTGATGGACCCAAGGGTATTCTGTCCTAGCTCACTGTTCCTGATTGACCTAATAGTCCTATCCTAGCCCAATGTCCCTGCACTGCCCAGGAGATCTGCCATTTATTAAGGCCCTTATACACGCAACACTACCGTGTTCAATTTCACTGTCCCTGATAGACTTAATAGCCTGTCCTAGCCCAATGTCCCTGCTAGACCCACCAGACCTGTCCTCCCCTAATGCATCTGATAGACACAACGGTACTGTGTCCTAGCCCACTGTCCCTGATTGACCTAATAGTCCTATCCGAGCCCAATTCCATGCTCTGCTCACCAGACCTACCTTAAATTATGGCCGTTATAGACCCAACACTACCGTGTTCTAGTCCACAGTCCCTGATAAACTTAATAGCCTGTCCTAACCCAGTGTCACTAGCAGACCAGCCAGACCAGCCACACCTAATGCACCTGAGAGACCGAACGGTACTGTGGCCTATCCCACTGACCCTGATAGACCTAATAGTCCTATCCTAGCACAAAGTACCTTCTGGAACACCAGTCCTGCCCTAAGATAAGGCCCTCATAGACCCAACATTACCATGTTCTTGTCCTCTGTCCCTGATAGGCTTAATAGCCTGTCCTACCCGAATGTCCTTGCTAGACCCACCACATCTGTCCTCACCTAATGCATCAGATAGACACAACGGTTCTGTGTCCTAGCGAACTGTCCCTGATTGAGCTAATAGTCTTATCCTAGCCCAATGTCCTGCACTGCCCAGCAGATCTGTCGTATATTAAGGCCCTTATACACGCAACACAACCATGTTCAATTTCTCTGTCCCTGATAGACTTAATAGCCTGTCCTAGCCCAGTGTCCCTGGTAGACCCACCAGACCTGTCCTCCCTTAATGCATCTGATAGACAGAACGGTACTCTGTCCTAGCCCACTCTCCCTGATTGACCTAATAGTCCTATCCGAGCCCAATTTCCATGCTCTGCCCACCAGACCTACCCTAAATTAAGGCCGTTATAGACCCAACACTACCGTGTTCTAGTCCACTGTCCCTGATAGACTTAATAGCCTCTCCTAACCCAGTGTCACTGGCAGACCAGCCAGACTTGCAACACCTAATGCATCTGATAGACCGAACGGTATTGTAGTCTAGCCCACTGACCCTGATAGACCTAATAGTCCTATGCTAGCACAAAGTCCCTTCTGGACCACCAGACCTGCCCTTAGCTAAGGCCCTCATAGACCCAACATTACCATGTTCTTGTCCTCTGTCCCTGATAGGCTTAATAGCCTGTCCTACCCGAATGTCCCTGCTATACCCACCACATCTGTCCTCACCTAATGCATCAGATAGACACAACGGTTCTGTGTCCTAGCGAACTGTCCCTGATTGACCTACTAGTCCTATCCTAGCCCAATGTCCCTGCTCTGCCCACCAGACCTGCCCGAAACTAAGGCTCTTATAGACGCAACACTACTGTGTTCAAATCCACTGTCCCTGATGGACTCAATAGCCTGTTCCAGCACTATGTCCATGCTAGACTCACCAGACCTGTCCTCAACTCTGCATCTGATAGGCCCAACAGAACTGTCCTAGCCCTCTATCCCTGATATACGAATAGTCCTGTCCCCGCCAAATGTCCCTGCTCTACCTACCAGAACTGCACTAATTTAACGCCTCTATAGACCCAACAGTTCTGTGTTCTAGTCCTCTGTCACTGAAAGACGTAATTGTCCTGTCCTAACCCAGTGTCCATGCTGGATCCAAGAGACATATGCTCACCTAAGGCATCTGATGGACCCAAGGGTACTCTACCCTAGCCCACTGTCCCTGATTGACCTAATAGTCCTATCCGAGCCAAATATCACTGCTCTGCCCAGCAGATCTGCCCTAAATTAAGGACCTAATAGACCCAACACTACCGTGTTCAATTGAACTGTCCCTGACAGACTTAATAGCCTGTCATAGCCCAATGTCCCTGCTAGACACATCAGACCTGTCCTCCCCTAATGCATCTGATAGACACAATGGTACTGTGTCCTAGCCCACTGTACGTGATTGACCTAATAGTCCTGTCCATTCCAAATTCCCATGCTCTGCCAGCCAGACCGGCTCTAAGCTAAGGCCCTGATAGACCCAACACTACCGTGTTCTAGTTCACCGTCCCTGATAGACTTAATAGCCTTTCCTAGCCTAGTGTCACTGGCAGACCAGTCATACCTGCCACATCTAATGCATCTGATAGACCCAACAGTATTGTGTCCTAGCCCACTGTCCCTGATTGACCTAATAGTCCTATCAAAGCCCAGTGTCCCTGCTCTGCCCACCAGACCTGCCCTAAGCTAAGGTCCTTATAGACCCAACACTACCATGCTCTAGAGCTCTGTCCCTGAAAAACTTAATAGCCTGTCCTAGCCCAGTGTCACTGGCAAACCAGCCAGACATGCGACACCTAATGCATCTGATAGACCCAATGGTAATGTGGCCTAGCCCACTGTCCCTGATAGACCTAAGAGTCCTATCCTAGCCCAATGACCCTTCTAGACCCCCAGACCTGCCCTAAGCTAAGGCCCTTATAGACCCAACATTACCATGGTCTTGTCCTCTGTCCCTGATAGGCTTAATAGCCTTTCCTAGCCTAGTGTCACTGGCAGAGTAGCCAGACCTGCCACACCTAATGCATCTGATAGACCGAACGGTACTGTGGCCTAGCCCACTGTCCCTGATAGACCTAATAGTCCTATCCTAGCACAAAGTCCCTTCTGGACCACCAGACCTGCCCTAAGCTAAGGCCCTTATAGAACCAACATTACCATGTTCTTGTCCTTTGTCCCTGATAGGCTTAATAGCCTTTCCTAGCCTAGTGTCACTGGCAGACCAGCCAGACCTGACACACTTAATTCATCTGATAGACCCAACGGTACTCTGAACTAGCCCTCTATCCCTGATATTTGTAATAGTTCAGACTTCCCCCAATGTCCCTGCTATACCTACCAGGCCTGCCTTAAGCTAACGCCTTTATAGCCCTAACATAACTGAGTTCTAGTCCTCTGTGACTGAAAGACCTAATTGTCCTGTCCTGGCCCAGTGTCCCTTCTATACCCACCAGCCCTGTCCCCACCGATTGCATCTATAGACACAACGGTACTGTGTCCTAGCCCACTGTCCCTGGTTTACCTAAAAGTCCTATCCTAGCCCAATGTCCCTGCTCTGCCAGGCAGACCTGCCCTAAATTAAGGCCCTTATAGACCCAACACTACCGTGTTCTAGTCCACTGTCCCTGATAAACTTAATAGCCTGTTCTAACCCAGTGTCACTGGCAGACCAGCCAGACATGCCACACCTAATGCATCTGATAGACCGAACGGTACTGTGGCCTAGCCCACTGACCCTGATAGACCTAATAGTCCTATCCTAGCACAAAGTCCCTTCTGGACCACCAGACCTGCCCTAAGCTAAGGCCCTCATAGACCCAACATTATCATGTTCTTGTCCTCTGTCCCTGATAGGCTTAATAGCCTGTCCTACCCGAATGTCCCTGCTAGACCCACCACATCTGTCCTCACCTAATGCATCAGATAGACACAACGGTTCTGTGTCCTAGCCCACTGCACTGATTGACCTAATAGTCCTATCCGAACCGAATGTCCCTGCTCTGCCCACCAGATTGCCCAAAACTAAGGCTTTTATAGATGCAAAACTACTGTGTTCAAGTCCACTGTCCCTGATAGACTTAATAGCCTGTTCCAGCACTATGTCCATGCTAGACTCACCAGACCTGTCCTCAACTATGTATCTGATAGGCCCAACAGAACTGTCCTAGCCCTCTATCCCTGATATATGAATAGTCTTGTCCCCGCCCAATGTCCCTGCTGTACCTACCAGAACTGCACTAATTTAACGCCTTTAGAGACCGAACAGTTCTGTGTTGTAGTCCTCTGTCACTGAAAGACGTAATTGTCCTGTCCTAACCCATTGTCCCTGATGGATCCAAGAGACATGTCCTCACCTAATGCATCTGATGGACCCAAGGGTACTCTGCCCTAGCCCACTGTCCCTGATTGACCTAATAGTCCTATCCGGGCCCAATTTC
Source organism: Tenrec ecaudatus (assembly GCF_050624435.1). Taxonomy (NCBI): domain Eukaryota; kingdom Metazoa; phylum Chordata; class Mammalia; order Afrosoricida; family Tenrecidae; genus Tenrec; species Tenrec ecaudatus. The sequence continues at coordinate 4,196,454 of NC_134544.1, read as the reverse complement.
CATGCCCTGCCCACCAGGCCTGCTCTAAGCTAAGGCCCTGATAGACCCAACAATACCGTGTTCTAATCCAATGTCCCTGATAGACTTAATAGCCTTTCCTAGCCTAGTGTCACTGGCAAACCAGCCAGACCTAACACACCTAATGCATCAGATAGACCCAATGGTACTGTGTCCTAGCCCAATGTTCCTGCTCTGCCCACCAGACCTGCCCTAAGCTAAGGCCCTTATTGACCCAACACTACCATGTTCTTGTCCTCTGTCCCTGATAGGCTTAATAGCCTGTCCTACATGAATGTCCCTGCTAGACCGACCACATCTGTCCTCGCCTAATGCATCAGATAGACACAACGGTTCTGTGTCCTAGCCAACTGTCCCTAAATGACCTAATAGTCCTATCCTAGCCGAAGGTCCCTGCTCTGCCGACCAGACCTGCCCAAAACTAAGGCCCTTATAGACGCAACACTACTGTGTTCAAGTCCACTGTCCCTGATAGACTAAAGAGCCTGTTCCAGCACTATGTCCATGCTAGACTCACCAGACCTGTCCTCATGTCTGCATCTGATAGGTCCAACAGAACTGTCCTAGCCCTCTATCCCTGATATACGAATAGTCCTGTCCCCGCCAAATGTCCCTGCTGTACCTACCAGAACTGCACTAATTTAATGCCTTTATAGACCCAACAGTTCTGTGTTCTAGTCCTCTGTCACTGAAAGACGTAATTGTCCTGTCCTAACCCAGTGTGCCTGCTGGATCCAAGAGACATATCCTCACTTAATGCATCTAATGGACCCAAGGGTACTCTGTCATAGCCCACTGTCCCTGATTGACCTAATAGTCCTATCCGAGCCCAATATCATTGCTCTGCCCAGCAGATCTGCCCTAAATTAAGGACCTAATAGACCCAACCCTACCGTGTTCAATTTCACTGTCCCTGATAGACTTAATAGCCTGTCATAGCCCAATGTCCCTGCTAGACCCACCAGACCTGTCCTCCCCTAATGCATCTGATAGACAAAACGGTACTGTGTCCTAGCCCACTGTCCGTGATTGACCTAACAGTCCTGTCCATGCCAAATTCCCATGCTCTGCCAACCAGACCGGCTCTAAGCTAAGGCCCTGAGAGACCCAACACTACCGTATTCTAGTCCACTGTCCCTGATAGGCTTAATAGCCTTTCCTAGCCTAGTGTCACTGGCAGACCAGCCAGACCTGCCACACCTAATGCATCTGATAGACCCAACGGTACTGTGTCCTAGCACACTGTCCCTGATTGACCTAATAGTCCTATCCGAGCCCAATTCCATGCTCTGCCCACAAGACCTACCATAAATTAAGGCCCTGATAGACCCAACACTACCGTGTTCTAATCCACTGTCCTTTCTGAGCCTAGTGTCACTGGCAGACCAGCCAGACCTGACACACTTAATTCATCTGATAGACCCAACGGTACTCTGAACTAGCCCTCTATCCCTGATATATGTAATAGTTCAGTCTTCCCCCAATGTCCCTGCTATACCTACCAGGCCGGCCCTAAGCTAACGCCTTTATAGCCCTAACATAACTGTGTTCTAGTCCTCTGTCACTGAAAGACCTAACTGTCCTGTCCTGGCCCAGTGTCCCTTCTATACCCACCAGCCATGTCCTCACCGAATGCATCTATAGACACAACCGTACTGTGTCCTAGCCCACTGTCCCTGGTTTACCTAAGAGTCCTATCCTAGCCCAATGTCCCTGCTCTGCCCAGCAGACCTGCCCTAAATTAAGGCCCTTATAGACCCAACCCTACCGTGTTCTAATCCAATGTCCCTGATAAACTTAATAGCCTGTCCTAACCCAGTGTCACTGGCAAATCAGCCAGACCTGCCACACCTAATGCATCTGATAGACCCAACTGTACTGTGGCTTAGCCCACTGTCCCTGATAGACCTAATAGTCCTACCCTAGCACAATGTCCATTCTGGGCCACCAGATCTGCCCTAAATTAAGGTCTTTATAGACCCAACACTACCGTGTTCTAGTCCACTGTCCCTGATAAACTTCATAGCCTGTCCTAACCCAGTGTCACTGGCAGACCAGCCAGACCTGCCATACCTAATGCATCTGATAGACCCAACTGTACTGTGGCTTAGCCCACTGTCTCTGATAGACCTAATAGTCCTACCCTAGCACAATGTCCATTCTGGGCCACCAGATCTGCCCTAAGCAAAGGCCCTTATAGACCCAACATTACCATGTTCTTGTCCTCTGTTCCTGATAGGCTTAATAGCCTGTCCTATCCAAATGTCCCTGCTGGACCCACCACATCTGTCCTCACCTAATGCATCAGATAGACACAATGATTCTGTGTCCTAGCCCACTGCCCTGATTGACCTAATAGTCCTATCCTAGCCGAATGTCCCTGCTCTGCCCACCAGACCTGCCCATAACTAAGGCTCTTATAGATGCAACACTACTGTGCTCAAGTTACTGTCCCTGATAGACTTAATAGCCTGTTCCAGCACTATGTCCATGCTAGACTCACCAGACCTGTCCTCAACTATGCATCTGATAGGCTCAACAGAACTGTCCTAGCTTCTATCCCTGATATACGAATAGTCCTGTCCCCGCCCAATGTCCCTGCGGTACCTATCAGAACTGCACTAATTTAACGCCTTTATAGACCCAACAGTTCTGTGTTCTAGTCCTCTGTCACTGAAAGACTTAATTGTCCTGTCCTACCCCAGTGTCCCTGCTGGATCCAAGAGACATGTCCTCATAATGCATCTGATGGACCCAAGGGTATTCTGTCCTAGCTCACTGTTCCTGATTGACCTAATAGTCCTATCCTAGCCCAATGTCCCTGCACTGCCCAGGAGATCTGCCGTTTATTAAGGCCCTTATACACGCAACACTACCGTGTTCAATTTCACTGTCCCTGATAGACTTAATAGCCTGTCCTAGCCCAATGTCCCTGCTAGACCCACCAGACCTGTCCTCCCCTAATGCATCCGATAGACACAACGGTACTGTGTCCTAGCCCACTGTCCCTGATTGACCTAATAGTCCTATCCGAGCCCAATTCCATGCTCTGCTCACCAGACCTACCCTAAATTAAGGCCGTTATAGACCCAACACTACCGTGTTCTAGTCCACAGTCCCTGATAAACTTAATAGCCTGTCCTAACCCAGTGTCACTGGCAGACCAGCCAGACCAGCCACACCTAATGCACCTGAGAGACCGAACGGTACTGTGGCCTATCCCACTGACCCTGATAGACCTAATAGTCCTACACTAGCACAATGTCCATTCTGGGCCACCAGATCTGCCCTAAGCAAAGGCCCTTATAGACCCAACATTACCATGTTCTTGTCCTCTGTTCCTGATAGGCTTAATAGCCTGTCCTATCCAAATGTCCCGGCTGGACCCACCACATCTGTCCTCACCTAATGCATCAGATAGACACAATGATTCTGTGTCCTAGCCCACTGCCCTGATTGACCTAATAGTCCTATCCTAGACGAATGTCCCTGCTCTGCCCACCAGACCTGCCCATAACTAAGGCTCTTATAGATGCAACACTACTGTGCTCAAGTTACTGTCCCTGATAGACTTAATAGCCTGTTCCAGCACTATGTCCATGCTAGACTCACCAGACCTGTCCTCAACTATGCATCTGATAGGCTCAACAGAACTGTCCTAGCTTCTATCCCTGATATATGAATAGTCCTGTCCCCGCCCAATGTCCCTGCGGTACCTATCAGAACTGCACTAATTTAACGCCTTTATAGACCCAACAGTTCTGTGTTCTAGTCCTCTGTCACTGAAAGACTTAATTGTCCTGTCCTACCCCAGTGTCCCTGCTGGATCCAAGAGACATGTCCTCATAATGCATCTGATGGACCCAAGGGTATTCTGTCCTAGCTCACTGTTCCTGATTGACCTAATAATCCTATCCTAGCCCAATGTCCCTTCACTGCCCAGGAGATCTGCCGTTTATTAAGGCCCTTATACACGCAACACTACCGTGTTCAATTTCACTGTCCCTGATAGACTTAATAGCCTTCCTAGCCCAATGTCCCTGCTAGACCCACCAGACCTGTCCTCCCCTAATGCATCTGATAGACACAACGGTACTGTGTCCTAGCCCACTCTCCCTGATTGACCTAATAGTCCTATCCGAGCCCAATTCCATGCTCTGCTCACCAGACCTACCCTAAATTATGGCCGTTATAGACCCAACACTACCGTGTTCTAGTCCACAGTCCCTGATAAACTTAATAGCCTGTCCTAACCCAGTGTCACTGGCAGACCAGCCAGACCAGCCACACCTAATGCACCTGAGAGACCGAACGGTACTGTGGCCTATCCCACTGACCCTGATAGACCTAATAGTCCTATCCTAGCACAAAGTACCTTCTGGAACACCAGACCTGCCCTAAGCTAAGGCCTTCATAGACCCAACATTACCATGTTCTTGTCCTCTGTCCCTGATAGGCTTAATAGCCTGTCCTACCCGAATGTCCCTGCTAGAGCCACCACATCTCTCCTCACCTAATGCATCAGATAGACACAACGGTTCAGTGTCCAGCGAACTGTCCCTGATTGAGCTAATAGTCTTATCCTAGCCCCATGTCCTGCACTGCCCATCAGATCTGTCGTATATTAAGGCCCTTATACACGCAACACTACCATGTTCAATTTCTCTGTCCCTGATAGACTTAATAACCTGTCCTAGCCCAGTGTCCCTGCTATACCCACCAGACCTGTCCTCCCCTAATACATCTGATAGACACAACGGTACTGTGTCCTAGCCCACTGTCCCTGATTGACCTAATAGTCCTATCCGAGCCCAATTCCATGCTCTGCTCACCAGACCTACCCTAAATTATGGCCGTTATAGACCCAACACTACCGTGTTCTAGTCCACAGTCCCTGATAAACTTAATAGCCTGTCCTAACCCAGTGTCACTGGCAGACCAGCCAGACCAGCCACACCTAATGCACCTGAGAGACCGAACGGTATTTTGGCCTATCCCACTGACCCTGATAGACCTAATAGTCCTATCCTAGCACAAAGTACCTTCTGGAACACCAGACCTGCCCTAAGCTAAGGCCCTCATAGACCCAACATTACCATGTTCTTGTCCTCTGTCCCTGATAGGCTTAATAGCCTGTCCTACCCGAATGTCCCTGCTAGACCCACCACATCTGTCCTCACCTAATGCATCAGATAGACACAACGGTTCTGTGTCCAGCGAACTGTCCCTGATTGAGCTAATAGTCTTATCCTAGCCCAATGTCCTGCACTGCCCAGCAGATCTGTCGTATATTAAGGCCCTTATACACGCAACACTACCATGTTCAATTTCTCTGTCCCTGATAGACTTAATAGCCTGTCCTAGCCCAGTGTCCCTGCTATACCCACCAGACCTGTCCTCCCCTAATGCATCTGATAGACACAACGGTACTGTGTCCTAGCCCACTCACCCTGATTGACCTAATAGTCCTATCCGAGCCCAACTTCCATGCTCTGCCCACCAGACCTACCCTAAATTAAGGCCGTTATAGACCCAACACTACCGTGTTCTAGTCCACAGTCCCTGATAAACTTAATAGCCTGTCCTAACCCAGTGTCACTGGCAGACCAGCCAGACCAGCCACACCTAATGCACCTGAGAGACCAAACGGTACTGTGGCCTATCCCACTGACCCTGATAGACCTAATAGTCCTATCCTAGCACAAAGTACCTTCTGGAACACCAGACCTGCCCTAAGCTAAGGCCCTCATGGACCCAACATTATCATGTTCTTGTCCTCTGTCCCTGATAGGCTTAATAGCCTGTCCTACCCGAATGTCCTTGCTAGACCCACCACATCTGTCCTCACCTAATGCATCAGATAGACACAACGGTTCTGTGTCCTAGCGAACTGTCCCTGATTGAGCTAATAGTCTTATCCTAGCCCAATGTCCCTGCACTGCCCAGCAGATCTGTCGTATATTAAGGCCCTATAAACGCAACACTACCATGTTCAATTTCACTGTCCCTGATAGACTTAATAGCCTGTCCTAGCCCAGTGTCCCTGCTAGACCCACCAGACCTGTCCTCCCCTAATGCATCTGATAGACACAACGATACTGTGTCCTAGCCCACTGTCCCTGATTGACCTAATAGTCCTATCCGAGCCCAATTTCCATGCTCTGCCCACCAGACCTACCCGAAACTAAGGCTCTTATAGACGCAACACTACTGTGTTCAAATCCACTGTCCCTGATGGACTCAATAGCCTGTTCCAGCACTATGTCCATGCTAGACTCACCAGACCTGTCCTCAACTCTGCATCTGATAGGCCCAACAGAACTGTCCTAGCCCTCTATCCCTGATGTACGAATAATCCTGTCCCCGCCAAATGTCCCTGCTCTACCTACCAGAACTGCACTAATTTAACGCCTCTATAGACCCAACAGTTCTGTGTTCTAGTCCTCTGTCACTGAAAGACGTAATTGTCCTGTCCTAACCCAGCATCCATGCTGGATCCAAGAGACATGTGCTCACCTAAGGCATCTGATGGACCCAAGGGTACTCTATCCTAGCCCACTGTCCCTGATTGACCTAATAGTCCTATCCGAGCCAAATATCACTGCTCTGCCCAGCAGATCTGCCCTAAATTAAGGACCTAATAGACCCAACACTACCGTGTTCAATTGAACTGTCCCTGACAGACTTAATAGCCTGTCATAGCCCAATGTCCCTGCTAGACACATCAGACCTGTCCTCCCCTAATGCATCTGATAGACACAATGGTACTGTGTCCTAGCCCACTGTACGTGATTGACCTAATAGTCCTGTCCATTCCAAATTCCCATGCTCTGCCAGCCAGACCGGCTCTAAGCTAAGGCCCTGATAGACCCAACACTACCGTGTTCTAGTTCACTGTCCCTGATAGACTTAATAGCCTTTCCTAGCCTAGTGTCACTGGCAGACCAGTCATACCTGCCACATCTAATGCATCTGATAGACCCAACAGTATTGTGTCCTAGCCCACTGTCCCTGATTGACCTAATAGTCCTATCAAAGCCCAGTGTCCCTGCTCTGCCCACCAGACCTGCCCTAAGCTAAGGTCCTTATAGACCCAACACTACCATGCTCTAGAGCTCTGTCCCTGAAAAACTTAATAGCCTGTCCTAGCCCAGTGTCACTGGCAAACCAGCCAGACATGCGACACCTAATGCATCTGATAGACCCAATGGTAATGTGGCCTAGCCCACTGTCCCTGATAGACCTAAGAGTCCTATCCTAGCCCAATGACCCTTCTAGACCCCCAGACCTGCCCTAAGCTAAGGCCCTTATAGACCCAACATTACCATGGTCTTGTCCTCTGTCCCTGATAGGCTTAATAGCCTTTCCTAGCCTAGTGTCACTGGCAGACCAGCCAGACATGCCACACCTAATGCATCTGATAGACCCAACGGTACTGTGTCCTAGCCCACTGTCCCTGATTGACCTAATAGTCCTATCCGAGCCCAATTCCATGCTCTGCCCACAAGACCTACCATAAATTAAGGCCCTGATAGACCCAACACTGCCGTGTTCTAGTCCACTGTCCTTTCCTAGCCTAGTGTCACAGGCAGACCAGCCAGACCTGACACACTTAATTCATCTGATAGACCCAACGGTACTCTGAACTAGCCCTCTATCCCTAATATATGTAATAGTTCTGTCTTCCCCCAATGTCCCTGATATACCTACCAGGCCTGCCCTAAGCTAATGCCTTTATATCCCTAACGTAACTGTGTTCTAGTTCTCTGTCACTGAAAGACCTAATTGTCTGTCCTGGCCCAGTGTCCCTTCTATAACCACCAGCCCTGTCCTCACCGAATGCATCTATAGACACAACGGTACTGTGTCCTAGCCCACAGTCCCTGGTTTACCTAAAAGTCCTATCCTAGCCCAATGTCCCTGCTCTGCCCAGCAGACCTGCCCTACATTAAGGCCGTTATAGACCCAACACTACCGTGTTCTAGTCCACTGTCCCTATATACTTAATGGCCTGTCCTAACCCAGTGTCACTGGCAGACCAGCCAGACCAGCCACACCTAATGCATCTGATAGACCGAATGGTACTGTGGCCTAGCCCACTGACCCTGATAGACCTAATAGTCCTATCCTAGCCGAATGTCCCTGCTCTGCCCACCAGATTGCCCAAAACTAAGGCTCTTATAGATGCAACACTACTGTGTTCAAGTCCACTGTCCCTGATAGACTTAATAGCCTGATCCAACACTATGTCCATGCTAGACTCACCAGACCTGTCCTCAACTATGTATCTGATAGGCTCAATAGAACTGTCCTAGCCCTCTATCCCTGATATACGGATAGTCTTGTCCCCGCCCAAGGTCCCTGCTGTACCTACCAGAACTGCACTAATTTAACGCCTTTATAGACCGAACAGTTCTGTGTTCTAGTCCTCTGTCACTGAAAGACGTAATTGTCCTGTCCTAGCCCATTGTCCCTGCTGGATCCAAGAGACAAGTCCTCACCTAATGCATCTGATGGACCCAAAGGTACTCTGCCCTAGCCCACTGTCCCTGATTGACCTTATAGTTCTATCCTAGTCCAATGTGCCTGCACTGCCTAGCATATCTGCCCTAAATTAAGACCCTTATAGACCCAACACTACCGTGTTCAATTTCACTGTCCCTGATAGACTTAATAGCCTGTCCTAGCCCAATGTCTCTGCTAGACCCACCAGACCTGTCCTCCCCTAATGCATCTGATAGACACAACGGTACTGTGTCCTAGCCCACAGTCCCTGATTGACCTAATAGTCCTATCCGAGCCCAATTTCCATGCTCTGCCCACCACACCTACCCTAAATTAAGGTCTTTATAGACCCAACACTACCGTGTTCTAGTCCACTGTCCCTGATAAACTTCATAGCCTGTCCTAACCCAGTGTCACTGGCAGAACAGCCAGACCTGCCATACCTAATGCATCTGATAGACCCAACAGTACTGTGGCTTAGCCCACTGTCCCTGATAGACCTAATAGTCCTACCCTAGCACAATGTCCATTCTGGGCCACCAGATCTGCCCTAAGCAAAGGCCCTTATAGACCCAACATTAACATTTTCTTGTCCTCTGTTCCTGATAGGCTTTATAGCCTGTCCTATCCAAATGTCCCTGCTGGACCCACCACATCTGTCCTCACCTAATGCATCAGATAGACACAATGATTCTGTGTCCTAGCCCACTGCCCTGATTGACCTAATAGTCCTATCCTAGCCGAATGTCCCTGCTCTGCCCACCAGACCTGCCCATAACTAAGGCTCTTATAGATGCAACACTACTGTGCTCAAGTTACTGTCCCTGATAGACTTAATAGCCTGTTCCAGCACTATGTCCATGCTAGACTCACCAGACCTGTCCTCAACTATGCATCTGATAGGCTCAACAGAACTGTCCTAGCTTCTATCCCTGATATACGAATAGTCCTCCCCCGCCCAATGTCCCTGTGGTACCTATCAGAACTGCACTAATTTAACGCCTTTATAGACCCAACAGTTCTGTGTTCTAGTCCTCTGTCACTGAAAGACGTAATTGTCCTGTCCTAACCCATTGTCCCTGCTGGATCCAAGAGACAAGTCCTCACCTAATGCATCTGATGGACCCAAAGGTCCTCTGCCCTAGCCCACTGTCCCTGATTGACCTTTTAGTTCTATCCTAGTCCAATGTGCCTGCACTGCCCAGCAGATCTGCCCTAAATTAAGACCCTTATAGACCCAACACTACCGTGTTCAATTTCACTGTCCCTGATAGACTTAATAGCCTGTCCTAGCCCAATGTCTCTGCTAGACCCACCAGACCTGTCCTCCCCTAATGCATCTGATAGACACAACGGTACTGTGTCCTAGCCCACAGTCCGTGATTGACCTAATAGTCCTATCCGAGCCCAATTTCCATGCTCTGCCCACCAGACCTACCCTAAATTAAGGTCTTTATAGACCCAACACTACCGTGTTCTAGTCCACTGTCCCTGATAAACTTAATAGTCTGTCACAACCCAGTGTCACTGGCAGACCAACCAGACCTGCCACACCTAATGCGTCTGATAGACCCAACTGTACTGTGGCTTAGCCCACTGTCCCTGATAGACCTAATAGTCCTACCCTAGCACAATGTCCATTCTGGGCCACCAGATCTGCCCTAAGCAAAGGCCCTTATAGACCCAACATTACCATGTTCTTGTCCTCTGTTCCTGATAGGCTTAATAGCCTGTCCTATCCAAATGTCCCTGCTGGACCCACCACATCTGTCCTCACCTAATGCATCAGATAGACACAATGATTCTGTGTCCTAGCCCACTGCCCTGATTGACCTAATAGTCCTATCCTAGCCGAATGTCCCTGCTCTGCCCACCAGACCTGCCCATAACTAAGGCTCTTATAGATGCAACACTACTGTGCTCAAGTTACTGTCCCTGATAGACTTAATAGCCTGTTCCAGCACTATGTCCATGCTAGACTCACCAGACCTGTCCTCAACTATGCATCTGATAGGCTCAACAGAACTGTCCTAGCTTCTATCCCTGATATACGAATTGTCCTGTCCCCGCCCAATGTCCCTGCGGTACCTATCAGAACTGCACTAATTTAACGCCTTTATAGACCCAACAGTTCTGTGTTCTAGTCCTCTGTCACTGAAAGACTTAATTGTCCTGTCCTACCCCAGTGTCCCTGCTGGATCCAAGAGACATGTCCTCATAATGCATCTGATGGACCCAAGGGTATTCTGTCCTAGCTCACTGTTCCTGATTTACCTAATAGTCCTATCCTAGCCCAATGTCCCTGCACTGCCCAGGAGATCTGCCGTTTATTAAGGCCCTTATACACGCAACACTACCGTGTTCAATTTCACTGTCCCTGATAGACTTAATAACCTGTCCTAGCCCAGTGTCCCTGCTATACCCACCAGACCTGTCCTCCCCTAATGCATCTGATAGACACAACGGTACTGTGTCCTAGCCCACTGTCCCTGATTGACCTAATAGTCCTATCCGAGCCCAATTCCATGCTCTGCTCACCAGACCTACCCTAAATTATGGCCGTTATAGACCCAACACTACCGTGTTCTAGTCCACAGTCCCTGATAAACTTAATAGCCTGTCCTAACCCAGTGTCACTGGCAGACCAGCCAGACCAGCCACACCTAATGCACCTGAGAGACCGAACGGTATTGTGGCCTATCCCACTGACCCTGATAGACCTAATAGTCCTATCCTAGCACAAAGTACCTTCTGGAACACCAGACCTGCCCTAAGCTAAGGCCCTCATAGACCCAACATTACCATGTTCTTGTCCTCTGTCCCTGATAGGCTTAATAGCCTGTCCTACCCGAATGTCCCTGCTAGACCCACCACATCTGTCCTCACCTAATGCATCAGATAGACACAACGGTTCTGTGTCCAGCGAACTGTCCCTGATTGAGCTAATAGTCTTATCCTAGCCCAATGTCCTGCACTGCCCAGCAGATCTGTCGTATATTAAGGCCCTTATACACGCAACACTACCATGTTCAATTTCACTGTCCCTGATAGACTTAATAGCCTGTCCTAGCCCAGTGTCCCTGCTAGACCCACCAGACCTGTCCTCCCCTAATGCATCTGATAGACACAACGATACTGTGTCCTAGCCCACTGTCCCTGATTGACCTAATAGTCCTATCCGAGCCCAATTTCCATGCTCTGCCCACCAGACCTACCCGAAACTAAGGCTCTTATAGACGCAACACTACTGTGTTCAAATCCACTGTCCCTGATGGACTCAATAGCCTGTTCCAGCACTATGTCCATGCTAGACTCACCAGACCTGTCCTCAACTCTGCATCTGATAGGCCCAACAGAACTGTCCTAGCCCTCTATCCCTGATGTACGAATAGTCCTGTCCCCGCCAAATGTCCCTGCTCTACCTACCAGAACTGCACTAATTTAACGCCTCTATAGACCCAACAGTTCTGTGTTCTAGTCCTCTGTCACTGAAAGACGTAATTGTCCTGTCCTAACCCAGCATCCATGCTGGATCCAAGAGACATGTGCTCACCTAAGGCATCTGATGGACCCAAGGGTACTCTATCCTAGCCCACTGTCCCTGATTGACCTAATAGTCCTATCCGATCCAAATATCACTGCTCTGCCCAGCAGATCTGCCCTAAATTAAGGACCTAATAGACCCAACACTACCGTGTTCAATTGAACTGTCCCTGACAGACTTAATAGCCTGTCATAGCCCAATGTCCCTGCTAGACACATCAGACCTGTCCTCCCCTAATGCATCTGATAGACACAATGGTACTGTGTCCTAGCCCACTGTACGTGATTGACCTAATAGTCCTGTCCATTCCAAATTCCCATGCTCTGCCAGCCAGACCGGCTCTAAGCTAAGGCCCTGATAGACCCAACACTACCGTGTTCTAGTTCACTGTCCCTGATAGACTTAATAGCCTTTCCTAGCCTAGTGTCACTGGCAGACCAGTCATACCTGCCACATCTAATGCATCTGATAGACCCAACAGTATTGTGTCCTAGCGCACTGTCCCTGATTGACCTAATAGTCCTATCAAAGCCCAGTGTCCCTGCTCTGCCCACCAGACCTGCCCTAAGCTAAGGTCCTTATAGACCCAACACTACCATGCTCTAGAGCTCTGTCCCTGAAAAACTTAATAGCCTGTCCTAGCCCAGTGTCACTGGCAAACCAGCCAGACATGCGACACCTAATGCATCTGATAGACCCGATGGTAATGTGGCCTAGCCCACTGTCCCTGATAGACCTAAGAGTCCTATCCTAGCCCAATGACCCTTCTAGACCCCCAGACCTGCCCTAAGCTAAGGCCCTTATAGACCCAACATTACCATGGTCTTGTCCTCTGTCCCTGATAGGCTTAATAGCCTTTCCTAGCCTAGTGTCACTGGCAGACCAGCCAGACATGCCACACCTAATGCATCTGATAGACCCAACGGTACTGTGTCCTAGCCCACTGTCCCTGATTGACCTAATAGTCCTATCCGAGCCCAATTCCATGCTCTGCCCACAAGACCTACCATAAATTAAGGCCCTGATAGACCCAACACTGCCGTGTTCTAGTCCACTGTCCTTTCCTAGCCTAGTGTCACTGGCAGACCAGCCAGACCTGACACACTTAATTCATCTGATAGACCCAACGGTACTCTGAACTAGCCCTCTATCCCTAATATATGTAATAGTTCTGTCTTCCCCCAATGTCCCTGATATACCTACCAGGCCTGCCCTAAGCTAATGCCTTTATATCCCTAACGTAACTGTGTTCTAGTTCTCTGTCACTGAAAGACCTAATTGTCAGTCCTGGCCCAGTGTCCCTTCTATAACCACCAGCCCTGTCCTCACCGAATGCATCTATAGACACAACGGTACTGTGTCCTAGCCCACAGTCCCTGGTTTACCTAAAAGTCCTATCCTAGCCCAATGTCCCTGCTCTGCCCAGTGGACTTGTCCCTGATAGACTTAATAGCCTGATCCAACACTATGTCCATGCTAGACTCACCAGACCTGTCCTCAACTATGTATCTGATAGGCTCAATAGAACTGTCCTAGCCCTCTATCCCTGATATACGGATAGTCTTGTCCCCGCCCAAGGTCCCTGCTGTACCTACCAGAACTGCACTAATTTAACGCCTTTATAGACCGAACAGTTCTGTGTTCTAGTCCTCTGTCACTGAAAGACGTAATTGTCCTGTCCTAGCCCATTGTCCCTGCTGAATCCAAGAGACAAGTCCTCACCTAATGCATCTGATGGACCCAAAGGTACTCTGCCCTAGCCCACTGTCCCTGATTGACCTTATAGTTCTATCCTAGTCCAATGTGCCTGCACTGCCTAGCATATCTGCCCTAAATTAAGACCCTTATAGACCCAACACTACCGTGTTCAATTTCACTGTCCCTGATAGACTTAATAGCCTGTCCTAGCCCAATGTCTCTGCTAGACCCACCAGACCTGTCCTCCCCTAATGCATCTGATAGACACAATGGTACTGTGTCCTAGCCCACAGTCCCTGATTGACCTAATAGTCCTATCCGAGCCCAATTTCCATGCTCTGCCCACCACACCTACCCTAAATTAAGGTCTTTATAGACCCAACACTACCGTGTTCTAGTCCACTGTCCCTGATAAACTTCATAGCCTGTCCTAACCCAGTGTCACTGGCAGAACAGCCAGACCTGCCATACGTAATGCATCTGATAGACCCAACTGTACTGTGGCTTAGCCCACTGTCCCTGATAGACCTAATAGTCCTACCCTAGCACAATGTCCATTCTGGGCCACCAGATCTGCCCTAAGCAAAGGCCCTTATAGACCCAACATTACCATGTTCTTGTCCTCTGTCCCTGATAGGCTTAATAGCCTGTCCTACCCGAATGTCCCTGCTAGACCCACCACATCTGTCCTCACCTAATGCATCAGATAGACACAACGGTTCTGTGTCCTAGCCCACTGCACTGATTGACCTAATAGTCCTATCCGAACCGAATGTCCCTGCTCTGCCCACCAGATTGCCCAAAACTAAGGCTTTTATAGATGCAAAACTACTGTGTTCAAGTCCACTGTCCCTGATAGACTTAATAGCCTGTTCCAGCACTATGTCCATGCTAGACTCACCAGACCTGTCCTCAACTATGTATCTGATAGGCCCAACAGAACTGTCCTAGCCCTCTATCCCTGATATATGAATAGTCTTGTCCCCGCCCAATGTCCCTGCTGTACCTACCAGAACTGCACTAATTTAACGCCTTTAGAGACCGAACAGTTCTGTGTTGTAGTCCTCTGTCACTGAAAGACGTAATTGTCCTGTCCTAACCCATTGTCCCTGATGGATCCAAGAGACATGTCCTCACCTAATGCATCTGATGGACCCAAGGGTACTCTGCCCTAGCCCACTGTCCCTGATTGACCTAATAGTCCTATCCGGGCCCAATTTCCATGCCCTGCCCACCAGGCCTGCTCTAAGCTAAGGCCCTGATAGACCCAACAATACCGTGTTCTAATCCAATGTCCCTGATAGACTTAATAGCCTTTCCTAGCCTAGTGTCACTGGCAAACCAGCCAGACCTAACACACCTAATGCATCAGATAGACCCAATGGTACTGTGTCCTAGCCCAATGTTCCTGCTCTGCCCACCAGACCTGCCCTAAGCTAAGGCCCTTATTGACCCAACACTACCATGTTCTTGTCCTCTGTCCCTGATAGGCTTAATAGCCTGTCCTACATGAATGTCCCTGCTAGACCGACCACATCTGTCCTCGCCTAATGCATCAGATAGACACAACGGTTCTGTGTCCTAGCCAACTGTCCCTAAATGACCTAATAGTCCTATCCTAGCCGAAGGTCCCTGCTCTGCCGACCAGACCTGCCCAAAACTAAGGCCCTTATAGACGCAACACTACTGTGTTCAAGTCCACTGTCCCTGATAGACTAAAGAGCCTGTTCCAGCACTATGTCCATGCTAGACTCACCAGACCTGTCCTCATGTCTGCATCTGATAGGTCCAACAGAACTGTCCTAGCCCTCTATCCCTGATATACGAATAGTCCTGTCCCCGCCAAATGTCCCTGCTGTACCTACCAGAACTGCACTAATTTAATGCCTTTATAGACCCAACAGTTCTGTGTTCTAGTCCTCTGTCACTGAAAGACGTAATTGTCCTGTCCTAACCCAGTGTGCCTGCTGGATCCAAGAGACATATCCTCACTTAATGCATCTAATGGACCCAAGGGTACTCTGTCATAGCCCACTGTCCCTGATTGACCTAATAGTCCTATCCGAGCCCAATATCATTGCTCTGCCCAGCAGATCTGCCCTAAATTAAGGACCTAATAGACCCAACCCTACCGTGTGCAATTTCACTGTCCCTGATAGACTTAATAGCCTGTCATAGCCCAATGTCCCTGCTAGACCCACCAGACCTGTCCTCCCCTAATGCATCTGATAGACAAAACGGTACTGTGTCCTAGCCCACTGTCCGTGATTGACCTAACAGTCCTGTCCATGCCAAATTCCCATGCTCTGCCAACCAGACCGGCTCTAAGCTAAGGCCCTGAGAGACCCAACACTACCGTATTCTAGTCCACTGTCCCTGATAGGCTTAATAGCCTTTCCTAGCCTAGTGTCACTGGCAGACCAGCCAGACCTGCCACACCTAATGCATCTGATAGACCCAACGGTACTGTGTCCTAGCACACTGTCCCTGATTGACCTAATAGTCCTATCCGAGCCCAATTCCATGCTCTGCCCACAAGACCTACCATAAATTAAGGCCCTGATAGACCCAACACTACCGTGTTCTAATCTACTGTCCTTTCCGAGCCTAGTGTCACTGGCAGACCAGCCAGACCTGACACACTTAATTCATCTGATAGACCCAACGGTACTCTGAACTAGCCCTCTATCCCTGATATATGTAATAGTTCAGTCTTCCCCCAATGTCCCTGCTATACCTACCAGGCCGGCCCTAAGCTAACGCCTTTATAGCCCTAACATAACTGTGTTCTAGTCCTCTGTCACTGAAAGACCTAACTGTCCTGTCCTGGCCCAGTGTCCCTTCTATACCCACCAGCCATGTCCTCACCGAATGCATCTATAGACACAACCGTACTGTGTCCTAGCCCACTGTCCCTGGTTTACCTAAGAGTCCTATCCTAGCCCAATGTCCCTGCTCTGCCCAGCAGACCTGCCCTAAATTAAGGCCCTTATAGACCCAACCCTACCGTGTTCTAATCCAATGTCCCTGATAAACTTAATAGCCTGTCCTAACCCAGTGTCACTGGCAAATCAGCCAGACCTGCCACACCTAATGCATCTGATAGACCCAACTGTACTGTGGCTTAGCCCACTGTCCCTGATAGACCTAATAGTCCTACCCTAGCACAATGTCCATTCTGGGCCACCAGATCTGCCCTAAGCAAAGGCCCTTATAGACCCAACATTACCATGTTCTTGTCCTCTGTTCCTGATAGGCTTAATAGCCTGTCCTATCCAAATGTCCCTGCTGGACCCACCACATCTGTCCTCACCTAATGCATCAGATAGACACAATGATTCTGTGTCCTAGCCACTGCCCTGATTGACCTAATAGTCCTATCCTAGCCGAATGTCCCTGCTCTGCCCACCAGACCTGCCTATAACTAAGGCTCTTATAGATGCAACACTACTGTGCTCAAGTTACTGTCCCTGATAGACTTAATAGCCTGTTCCAGCACTATGTCCATGCTAGACTCACCAGACCTGTCCTCAACTATGCATCTGATAGGCTCAACAGAACTGTCCTAGCTTCTATCCCTGATATACGAATAGTCCTGTCCCCGCCCAATGTCCCTGCGGTACCTATCAGAACTGCACTAATTTAACGCCTTTATAGACCCAACAATTCTGTGTTCTAGTCCTCTGTCACTGAAAGACTTAATTGTCCTGTCCTACCCCAGTGTCCCTGCTGGATCCAAGAGAAATGTCCTCATAATGCATCTGATGGACCCAAAGGTATTCTGTCCTAGCTCACTGTTCCTGATTGACCTAATAGTCCTATCCTAGCCCAATGTCCCTGCACTGCCCAGGAGATCTGCCGTTTATTAAGGCCCTTATACACGCAACACTACCGTGTTCAATTTCACTGTCCCTGATAGACTTAATAGCCTGTCCTACCCAATGTCCCTGCTAGACCCACCAGACCTGTCCTCCCCTAATGCATCTGATAGACACAACGGTACTGTGTCCTAGCCCACTGTCCCTGATTGACCTAATAGTCCTATCCGAGCCCAATTTCCATGCTCTGCCCACCAGACCTACCCTAAATTAAGGTCTTTATAGACCCAACACTACCGTGTTCTAGTCCACTGTCCCTGATAAACTTCATAGCCTGTCCTAACCCAGTGTCACTGGCAGACCAGCCAGACCTGCCATACCTAATGAATCTGATAGACCCAACTGTACTGTGGCTTAGCCCACTGTCTCTGATAGACCTAATAGTCCTACCCTAGCACAATGTCCATTCTGGGCCACCAGATCTGCCCTAAGCAAAGGCCCTTATAGACCCAACATTACCATGTTCTTGTCCTCTGTTCCTGATAGGCTTAATAGCCTGTCCTATCCAAATGTCCCTGCTGGACCCACCACATCTGTCCTCACCTAATGCATCAGATAGACACAATGATTCTGTGTCCTAGCCCACTGCCCTGATTGACCTAATAGTCCTATCCTAGCCGAATGTCCCTGCTCTGCCCACCAGACCTGCCCATAACTAAGGCTCTTATAGATGCAACACTACTGTGCTCAAGTTACTGTCCCTGATAGACTTAATAGCCTGTTCCAGCACTATGTCCATGCTAGACTCACCAGACCTGTCCTCAACTATGCATCTGATAGGCTCAACAGAACTGTCCTAGCTTCTATCCCTGATATACGAATAGTCCTGTCCCCGCCCAATGTCCCTGCGGTACCTATCAGAACTGCACTAATTTAACGCCTTTATAGACCCAACAATTCTGTGTTCTAGTCCTCTGTCACTGAAAGACTTAATTGTCCTGTCCTACCCCAGTGTCCCTGCTGGATCCAAGAGAAATGTCCTCATAATGCATCTGATGGACCCAAAGGTATTCTGTCCTAGCTCACTGTTCCTGATTGACCTAATAGTCCTATCCTAGCCCAATGTCCCTGCACTGCCCAGGAGATCTGCCGTTTATTAAGGCCCTTATACACGCAACACTACCGTGTTCAATTTCACTGTCCCTGATAGACTTAATAGCCTGTCCTACCCAATGTCCCTGCTAGACCCACCAGACCTGTCCTCCCCTAATGCATCTGATAGACACAACGGTACTGTGTCCTAGCCCACAGTCCCTGATTGACCTAATAGTCCTATCCGAGCCCAATTTCCATGCTCTGCCCACCAGACCTACCCTAAATTAAGGTCTTTATAGACCCAACACTACCGTGTTCTAGTCCACTGTCCCTGATAAACTTCATAGCCTGTCCTAACCCAGTGTCACTGGCAGACCAGCCAGACCTGCCATACCTAATGAATCTGATAGACCCAACTGTACTGTGGCTTAGCCCACTGTCTCTGATAGACCTAATAGTCCTACCCTAGCACAATGTCCATTCTGGGCCACCAGATCTGCCCTAAGCAAAGGCCCTTATAGACCCAACATTACCATGTTCTTGTCCTCTGTTCCTGATAGGCTTAATAGCCTGTCCTATCCAAATGTCCCTGCTGGACCCACCACATCTGTCCTCACCTAATGCATCAGATAGACACAATGATTCTGTGTCCTAGCCCACTGCCCTGATTGACCTAATAGTCCTATCCTAGCCGAATGTCCCTGCTCTGCCCACCAGACCTGCCCATAACTAAGGCTCTTATAGATGCAACACTACTGTGCTCAAGTTACTGTCCCTGATAGACTTAATAGCCTGTTCCAGCACTATGTCCATGCTAGACTCACCAGACCTGTCCTCAACTATGCATCTGATAGGCTCAACAGAACTGTCCTAGCTTCTATCCCTGATATACGAATAGTCCTGTCCCCGCCCAATGTCCCTGCGGTACCTATCAGAACTGCACTAATTTAACGCCTTTATAGACCCAACAGTTCTGTGTGCTAGTCCTCTGTCACTGAAAGACTTAATTGTCCTGTCCTACCCCAGTGTCCCTGCTGGATCCAAGAGACATGTCCTCATAATGCATCTGATGGACCCAAGGGTATTCAGTCCTAGCTCACTGTTCCTGATTTACCTAATAGTCCTATCCTAGCCCAATGTCCCTGCACTGCCCAGGAGATCTGCCGTTTATTAAGGCCCTTATACACGCAACACTACCGTGTTCAATTTCACTGTCCCTGATAGACTTAATAGCCTGTCCTAGCCCAATGTCCCTGCTAGACCCACCAGACCTGTCCTCCGCTAATGCATCCGATAGACACAACGGTACTGTGTCCTAGCCCACTGTCCCTGATTGACCTAATAGTCCTATCCGAGCCCAATTCCATGCTCTGCTCACCAGACCTACCCTAAATTAAGGCCGTTATAGACCCAACACTACCGTGTTCTAGTCCACAGTCCCTGATAAACTTAATAGCCTGTCCTAACCCAGTGTCACTGGCAGACCAGCCAGACCAGCCACACCTAATGCACCTGAGAGACCGAACGGTACTGTGGCCTATCCCACTGACCCTGATAGACCTAATAGTCCTACACTAGCACAATGTCCATTCTGGGCCACCAGATCTGCCCTAAGCAAAGGCCCTTATAGACCCAACATTACCATGTTCTTGTCCTCTGTTCCTGATAGGCTTAATAGCCTGTCCTATCCAAATGTCCCGGCTGGACCCACCACATCTGTCCTCACCTAATGCATCAGATAGACACAATGATTCTGTGTCCTAGCCCACTGCCCTGATTGACCTAATAGTCCTATCCTAGCCGAATGTCCCTGCTCTGCCCACCAGACCTGCCCATAACTAAGGCTCTTATAGATGCAACACTACTGTGCTCAAGTTACTGTCCCTGATAGACTTAATAGCCTGTTCCAGCACTATGTCCATGCTAGACTCACCAGACCTGTCCTCAACTATGCATCTGATAGGCTCAACAGAACTGTCCTAGCTTCTATCCCTGATATATGAATAGTCCTGTCCCCGCCCAATGTCCCTGCGGTACCTATCAGAACTGCACTAATTTAACGCCTTTATAGACCCAACAGTTCTGTGTTCTAGTCCTCTGTCACTGAAAGACTTAATTGTCCTGTCCTACCCCAGTGTCCCTGCTGGATCCAAGAGACATGTCCTCATAATGCATCTGATGGACCCAAGGGTATTCTGTCCTAGCTCACTGTTCCTGATTGACCTAATAGTCCTATCCTAGCCCAATGTCCCTGCACTGCCCAGGAGATCGGCCGTTTATTAAGGCCCTTATACACGCAACACTACCGTGTTCAATTTCATTGTCCCTGATAGACTTAATAGCCTGTCCTAGCCCAATGTCCCTGCTAGACCCACCAGACCTGTCCTCCCCTAATGCATCTGATAGACACAACGGTACTGTGTCCTAGCCCACTGTCCCTGATTGACCTAATAGCCTATCCGAGCCCAATTCCATGCTCTGCTCACCAGACCTACCCTAAATTATGGCCGTTATAGACCCAACACTACCGTGTTCTAGTCCACAGTCCCTGATAAACTTAATAGCCTGTCCTAACCCAGTGTCACTGGCAGACCAGCCAGACCAGCCACACCTAATGCACCTGAGAGACCGAACGGTACTGTGGCCTATCCCACTGACCCTGATAGACCTAATAGTCCTATCCTAGCACAAAGTACCTTCTGGAACACCAGACCTGCCCTAAGCTAAGGCCCTCATAGACCCAACATTACCATGTTCTTGTCCTCTGTCCCTGATAGGCTTAATAGCCTGTCCTACCCGAATGTCCCTGCTAGAGCCACCACATCTGTCCTCACCTAATGCATCAGATAGACACAACGGTTCAGTGTCCAGCGAACTGTCCCTGATTGAGCTAATAGTCTTATCCTAGCCCAATGTCCTGCACTGCCCAGCAGATCTGTCGTATATTAAGGCCCTTATACACGCAACACTACCATGTTCAATTTCTCTGTCCCTGATAGACTTAATAGCCTGTCCTAGCCCAGTGTCCCTGCTATACCCACCAGACCTGTCCTCCCCTAATGCATCTGATAGACACAACGGTACTGTGTCCTAGCCCACTCTCCCTGATTGACCTAATAGTCCTATCCGAGCCCAATTTCCATGCTCTGCCCACCAGACCTACCCTAAATTAAGGCCGTTATAGACCCAACACTACCGTGTTCTAGTCCACAGTCCCTGATAAACTTAATAGCCTGTCCTAACCCAGTGTCACTGGCAGACCAGCCAGACCAGCCACACCTAATGCACCTGAGAGACCGAACGGTACTGTGGCCTATCCCACTGACCCTGATAGACCTAATAGTCCTATCCTAGCACAAAGTACCTTCTGGAACACCAGACCTGCCCTAAGCTAAGGCCCTCATGGACCCAACATTATCATGTTCTTGTCCTCTGTCCCTGATAGGCTTAATAGCCTGTCCTACCCGAATGTCCCTGCTAGACCCACCACATCTGTCCTCACCTAATGCATCAGATAGACACAACGGTTCTGTGTCCAGCGAACTGTCCCTGATTGAGCTAATAGTCTTATCCTAGCCCAATGTCCTGCACTGCCCAGCAGATCTGTCGTATATTAAGGCCCTTATACACGCAACACTACCATGTTCAATTTCTCTGTCCCTGATAGACTTAATAGCCTGTCCTAGCCCAGTGTCCCTGCTATACCCACCAGACCTGTCCTCCCCTAATGCATCTGATAGACACAACGGTACTGTGTCCTAGCCCACTCACCCTGATTGACCTAATAGTCCTATCCGAGCCCAATTTCCATGCTCTGCCCACCAGACCTACCCTAAATTAAGGCCGTTATAGACCCAACACTACCGTGTTCTAGTCCACAGTCCCTGATAAACTTAATAGCCTGTCCTAACCCAGTGTCACTGGCAGACCAGCCAGACCAGCCACACCTAATGCACCTGAGAGACCGAACGGTACTGTGGCCTATCCCACTGACCCTGATAGACCTAATAGTCCTATCCTAGCACAAAGTACCTTCTGGAACACCAGACCTGCCCTAAGCTAAGGCCCTCATGGACCCAACATTATCATGTTCTTGTCCTCTGTCCCTGATAGGCTTAATAGCCTGTCCTACCCGAATGTCCTTGCTAGACCCACCACATCTGTCCTCACCTAATGCATCAGATAGACACAACGGTTCTGTGTCCTAGCGAACTGTCCCTGATTGAGCTAATAGTCTTATCCTAGCCCAATGTCCCTGCACTGCCCAGCAGATCTGTCGTATATTAAGGCCCTTATAAACGCAACACTACCATGTTCAATTTCACTGTCCCTGATAGACTTAATAGCCTGTCCTAGCCCAGTGTCCCTGCTAGACCCACCAGACCTGTCCTCCCCTAATGCATCTGATAGACACAACGATACTGTGTCCTAGCCCACTGTCCCTGATTGACCTAATAGTCCTATCCGAGCCCAATTTCCATGCTCTGCCCACCAGACCTACCCGAAACTAAGGCTCTTATAGACGCAACACTACTGTGTTCAAATCCACTGTCCCTGATGGACTCAATAGCCTGTTCCAGCACTATGTCCATGCTAGACTCACCAGACCTGTCCTCAACTCTGCATCTGATAGGCCCAACAGAACTGTCCTAGCCCTCTATCCCTGATGTACGAATAGTCCTGTCCCCGCCAAATGTCCCTGCTCTACCTACCAGAACTGCACTAATTTAACGCCTCTATAGACCCAACAGTTCTGTGTTCTAGTCCTCTGTCACTGAAAGACGTAATTGTCCTGTCCTAACCTAGCATCCATGCTGGATCCAAGAGACATGTGCTCACCTAAGGCATCTGATGGACCCAAGGGTACTCTATCCTAGCCCACTGTCCCTGATTGACCTAATAGTCCTATCCGAGCCAAATATCACTGCTCTGCCCAGCAGATCTGCCCTAAATTAAGGACCTAATAGACCCAACACTACCGTGTTCAATTGAACTGTCCCTGACAGACTTAATAGCCTGTCATAGCCCAATGTCCCTGCTAGACACATCAGACCTGTCCTCCCCTAATGCATCTGATAGACACAATGGTACTGTGTCCTAGCCCACTGTACGTGATTGACCTAATAGTCCTGTCCATTCCAAATTCCCATGCTCTGCCAGCCAGACCGGCTCTAAGCTAAGGCCCTGATAGACCCAACACTACCGTGTTCTAGTTCACTGTCCCTGATAGACTTAATAGCCTTTCCTAGCCTAGTGTCACTGGCAGACCAGTCATACCTGCCACATCTAATGCATCTGATAGACCCAACAGTATTGTGTCCTAGCCCACTGTCCCTGATTGACCTAATAGTCCTATCAAAGCCCAGTGTCCCTGCTCTGCCCACCAGACCTGCCCTAAGCTAAGGTCCTTATAGACCCAACACTACCATGCTCTAGAGCTCTGTCCCTGAAAAACTTAATAGCCTGTCCTAGCCCAGTGTCACTGGCAAACCAGCCAGACATGCGACACCTAATGCATCTGATAGACCCAATGGTAATGTGGCCTAGCCCACTGTCCCTGATAGACCTAAGAGTCCTATCCTAGCCCAATGACCCTTCTAGACCCCCAGACCTGCCCTAAGCTAAGGCCCTTATAGACCCAACATTACCATGGTCTTGTCCTCTGTCCCTGATAGGCTTAATAGCCTTTCCTAGCCTAGTGTCACAGGCAGACCAGCCAGACATGCCACACCTAATGCATCTGATAGACCCAACGGTACTGTGTCCTAGCCCACTGTCCCTGATTGACCTAATAGTCCAATCCGAGCCCAATTCCATGCTCTGCCCACAAGACCTACCATAAATTAAGGCCCTGATAGACCCAACACTGCCGTGTTCTAGTCCACTGTCCTTTCCTAGCCTAGTGTCACTGGCAGACCAGCCAGACCTG
Organism: Tenrec ecaudatus; assembly: GCF_050624435.1. Classification (NCBI taxonomy): domain Eukaryota; kingdom Metazoa; phylum Chordata; class Mammalia; order Afrosoricida; family Tenrecidae; genus Tenrec; species Tenrec ecaudatus. The sequence continues at coordinate 4,171,847 of NC_134544.1, read as the reverse complement.
ACACACTTAATTCATCTGATAGACCCAACGGTACTCTGAACTAGCCCTCTATCCCTAATATATGTAATAGTTCTGTCTTCCCCCAATGTCCCTGATATACCTACCAGGCCTGCCCTAAGCTAATGCCTTTATATCCCTAACGTAACTGTGTTCTAGTTCTCTGTCACTGAAAGACCTAATTGTCTGTCCTGGCCCAGTGTCCCTTCTATAACCACCAGCCCTGTCCTCACCGAATGCATCTATAGACACAACGGTACTGGGTCCTAGCCCACAGTCCCTGGTTTACCTAAAAGTCCTATCCTAGCCCAATGTCCCTGCTCTGCCCAGCAGACCTGCCCTACATTAAGGCCCTTATAGACCCAACACTACCGTGTTCTAGTCCACTGTCCCTATATACTTAATAGCCTGTCCTAACCCAGTGTCACTGGCAGACCAGCCAGACCAGCCACACCTAATGCATCTGATAGACCGAATGGTACTGTGGCCTAGCCCACTGACCCTGATAGACCTAATAGTCCTATCCTAGCCGAATGTCCCTGCTCTGCCCACCAGATTGCCCAAAACTAAGGCTCTTATAGATGCAACACTACTGTGTTCAAGTCCACTGTCCCTGATAGACTTAATAGCCTGATCCAACACTATGTCCATGCTAGACTCACCAGACCTGTCCTCAACTATGTATCTGATAGGCTCAATAGAACTGTCCTAGCCCTCTATCCCTGATATACGGATAGTCTTGTCCCCGCCCAAGGTCCCTGCTGTACCTACCAGAACTGCACTAATTTAACGCCTTTATAGACCGAACAGTTCTGTGTTCTAGTCCTCTGTCACTGAAAGACGTAATTGTCCTGTCCTAGCCCATTGTCCCTGCTGGATCCAAGAGACAAGTCCTCACCTAATGCATCTGATGGACCCAAAGGTACTCTGCCCTAGCCCACTGTCCCTGATTGACCTTATAGTTCTATCCTAGTCCAATGTGCCTGCACTGCCTAGCATATCTGCCCTAAATTAAGACCCTTATAGACCCAACACTACCGTGTTCAATTTCACTGTCCCTGATAGACTTAATAGCCTGTCCTAGCCCAATGTCTCTGCTAGACCCACCAGACCTGTCCTCCCCTAATGCATCTGATAGACACAACGGTACTGTGTCCTAGCCCACAGTCCCTGATTGACCTAATAGTCCTATCCGAGCCCAATTTCCATGCTCTGCCCACCACACCTACCCTAAATTAAGGTCTTTATAGACCCAACACTACCGTGTTCTAGTCCACTGTCCCTGATAAACTTCATAGCCTGTCCTAACCCAGTGTCACTGGCAGAACAGCCAGACCTGCCACACCTAATGCATCTGGTAGACCCAACAGTACTGTGGCTTAGCCCACTGTCCCTGATAGACCTAATAGTCCTACCCTAGCACAATGTCCATTCTGGGCCACCAGATCTGCCCTAAGCAAAGGCCCTTATAGACCCAACATTAACATTTTCTTGTCCTCTGTTCCTGATAGGCTTAATAGCCTGTCCTATCCAAATGTCCCTGCTGGACCCACCACATCTGTCCTCACCTAATGCATCAGATAGACACAATGATTCTGTGTCCTAGCCCACTGCCCTGATTGACCTAATAGTCCTATCCTAGCCGAATGTCCCTGCTCTGCCCACCAGACCTGCCCATAACTAAGGCTCTTATAGATGCAACACTACTGTGCTCAAGTTACTGTCCCTGATAGACTTAATAGCCTGTTCCAGCACTATGTCCATGCTAGACTCACCAGACCTGTCCTCAACTATGCATCTGATAGGCTCAACAGAACTGTCCTAGCTTCTATTCCTGATATACGAATAGTCCTCCCCCGCCCAATGTCCCTGTGGTACCTATCAGAACTGCACTAATTTAACGCCTTTATAGACCCAACAGTTCTGTGTTCTAGTCCTCTGTCACTGAAAGACGTAATTGTCCTGTCCTAACCCATTGTCCCTGCTGGATCCAAGAGACAAGTCCTTACCTAATGCATCTGATGGACCCAAAGGTCCTCTGCCCTAGCCCACTGTCCCTGATTGACCTTTTAGTTCTATCCTAGTCCAATGTGCCTGCACTGCCCAGCAGATCTGCCCTAAATTAAGACCCTTATAGACCCAACACTACCGTGTTCAATTTCACTGTCCCTGATAGACTTAATAGCCTGTCCTAGCCCAATGTCTCTGCTAGACCCACCAGACCTGTCCTCCCCTAATGCATCTGATAGACACAACGGTACTGTGTCCTAGCCCACAGTCCGTGATTGACCTAATAGTCCTATCCGAGCCCAATTTCCATGCTCTGCCCACCAGACCTACCCTAAATTAAGGTCTTTATAGACCCAACACTACCGTGTTCTAGTCCACTGTCCCTGATAAACTTAATAGCCTGTCCCAACCCAGTGTCACTGGCAGACCAGCCAGACCTGCCACACCTAATGCATCTGATAGACCCAACTGTACTGTGGCTTAGGCCACTGTCCCTGATAGACCTAATAGTCCTACCCTAGCACAATGTCCATTCTGGGCCACCAGATCTGCCCTAAGCAAAGGCCCTTATAGACCCAACATTACCATGTTCTTGTCCTCTGTTCCTGATAGGCTTAATAGCCTGTCCTATCCAAATGTCCCTGCTGGACCCACCACATCTGTCCTCACCTAATGCATCAGATAGACACAATGATTCTGTGTCCTAGCCCACTGCCCTGATTGACCTAATAGTCCTATCCTAGCCGAATGTCCCTGCTCTGCCCACCAGACCTGCCCATAACTAAGGCTCTTATAGATGCAACACTACTGTGCTCAAGTTACTGTCCCTGATAGACTTAATAGCCTGTTCCAGCACTATGTCCATGCTAGACTCACCAGACCTGTCCTCAACTATGCATCTGATAGGCTCAACAGAACTGTCCTAGCTTCTATCCCTGATATACGAATTGTCCTGTCCCCGCCCAATGTCCCTGCGGTACCTATCAGAACTGCACTAATTTAACGCCTTTATAGACCCAACAGTTCTGTGTTCTAGTCCTCTGTCACTGAAAGACTTAATTGTCCTGTCCTACCCCAGTGTCCCTGCTGGATCCAAGAGACATGTCCTCATAATGCATCTGATGGACCCAAGGGTATTCAGTCCTAGCTCACTGTTCCTGATTTACCTAATAGTCCTATCCTAGCCCAATGTCCCTGCACTGCCCAGGAGAACTGCCGTTTATTAAGGCCCTTATACACGCAACACTACCGTGTTCAATTTCACTGTCCCTGATAGACTTAATAGCCTGTCCTAGCCCAATGTCTCTGCTAGACCCACCAGACCTGTCCTCCCCTAATGCATCTGATAGACACAACGGTACTGTGTCCTAGCCCACAGTCCCTGATTGACCTAATAGTCCTATCCGAGCCCAATTTCCATGCTCTGCTCACCAGACCTACCCTAAATTAAGGCCGTTATAGACCCAACATTACCATGTTCTAGTCCACAGTCCCTGATAAACTTAATAGCCTGTCCTAACCCAGTGTCACTGGCAGACCAGCCAGACCAGCCACACCTAATGCACCTGAGAGACCGAACGGTACTGTGGCCTATCCCACTGACCCTGATAGACCTAATAGTCCTACTCTAGCACAATGTCCATTCTGGGCCACCAGATCTGCCCTAAGCAAAGGCCCTTATAGACCCAACATTACCAGGTTCTTGTCCTCTGTTCCTGATAGGCTTAATAGCCTGTCCTATCCACATGTCCCTGCTGGACCCACCACATCTGTCCTCACCTAATGCATCAGATAGACACAATGATTCTGTGTCCTAGCCCACTGCCCTGATTGACCTAATAGTCCTATCCTAGCCGAATGTCCCTGCTCTGCCCACCAGACCTGCCCATAACTAAGGCTCTTATAGATGCAACACTACTGTGCTCAAGTTACTGTCCCTGATAGACTTAATAGCCTGTCCCAGAACTATGTCCATGCTAGACTCACCAGACCTGTCCTCAACTATGCATCTGATAGGCTCAACAGAACTGTCCTAGCTTCTATCCCTGATATACGAATAGTCCTGTCCCCGCCCAATGTCCCTGCACTGCCCAGGAGATCTGCCGTTTATTAAGGCCCTTATACACGCAACACTACCGTGTTCAATTTCACTGTTCCTGATAGACTTAATAGCCTGTCCTAGCCCAATGTCCCTGCTAGACCCACCAGACCTGTCCTCCCCTAATGCATCTGATAGACACAACGGTACTGTGTCCTAGCCCACTGTCCCTGATTGACCTAATAGTCCTATCCGAGGCAATTCCATGCTCTGCTCACCAGACCTACCCTAAATTAAGGCCCTTATAGACCCAACACTACCGTGTTCTAGTCCACAGTCCCTGATAAACTTAATAGCCTGTCCTAACCCAGTGTCACTGGCAGACCAGCCAGACCAGCCACACCTAATGCACCTGAGAGACCGAACGGTACTGTGGCCTATCCCACTGACCCTGATAGACCTAATAGTCCTATCCTAGCACAAAGTACCTTCTGGAACACCAGACCTGCCCTAAGCTAAGGCCCTCATAGACCCAACATTACCATGTTCTTGTCCTCTGTCCCTGATAGGCTTAATAGCCTGTCCTACCCGAATGTCCCTGCTAGACCCACCACATCTGTCCTCACCTAATGCATCAGATAGACACAACGGTTCTGTGTCCTAGCGAACTGTCCCTCATTGATCTAATAGTCTTATCCTAGCCCAATGTCCTGCACTGCCCAGCAGATCTGTCGTATATTAAGGCCTTTATACACGCAACACTACCATGTTCAATTTCTCTGTCCCTGATAGACTTAATAGCCTGTCCTAGCCCAGTGTCCCTGCTATACCAACCAGACCTGTCCTCCCCTAATGCATCTGATAGACACAACGGTACTGTGTCCTAGCCCACTGTCCCTGATTGACCTAATAGTCCTATCCGAGCCCAATTTCCATGCTCTGCCCACCAGACCTACCCTAAATTAAGGCCGTTATAGACCCAACACTACCGTGTTCTAGTCCACTGTCCCTGATAGACTTAATAGCCTCTCCTAACCCAGTGTCACTGGCAGACCAGCCAGACTTGCAACACCTAATGCATCTGATAGACCGAACGGTACTGTAGTCTAGCCCACTGACCCTGATAGACCTAATAGTCCTATGCTAGCACAAAGTCCCTTCTGGACCACCAGACCTGCCCTAAGCTAAGGCCCTCATAGACCCAACATTACCATGTTCTTGTCCTCTGTCCCTGATAGGCTTAATAGCCTGTCCTACCCGAATGTCCCTGCTAGACCCACCACATCTGTCCTCACCTAATGCATCAGATAGACACAACGGTTCTGTGTCCTAGCGAACTGTCCCTGATTGACCTACTAGTCCTATCCTAGCCCAATGTCCCTGCTCTGCCCACCAGACCTGCCCGAAACTAAGGCTCTTATAGACGCAACACTACTGGGTTCAAATCCACTGTCCCTGATGGACTCAATAGCCTGTTCCAGCACTATGTCCATGCTAGACTCACCAGACCTGTCCTCAACTCTGCATCTGATAGGCCCAACAGAACTGTCCTAGCCCTCTATCCCTGATATACGAATAGTCCTGTCCCCGCCAAATGTCCCTGCTCTACCTACCAGAACTGCACTAATTTAACGCCTCTATAGACCCAACAGTTCTGTGTTCTAGTCCTCTGTCACTGAAAGACGTAATTGTCCTGTCCTAACCCAGTGTCCATGCTGGATCCAAGAGACATGTGCTCACCTAAGGCATCTGATGGACCCAAGGGTACTCTATCCTAGCCCACTGTCCCTGATTGACCTAATAGTCCTATCCGAGCCAAATATCACTGCTCTGCCCAGCAGATCTGCCCTAAATTAAGGACCTAATAGACCCAACACTACCGTGTTCAATTGAACTGTCCCTGACAGACTTAATAGCCTGTCATAGCCCAATGTCCCTGCTAGACACATCAGACCTGTCCTCCCCTAATGCATCTGATAGACACAATGGTACTGTGTCCTAGCCCACTGTACGTGATTGACCTAATAGTCCTGTCCATTCCAAATTCCCATGCTCTGCCAGCCAGACCGGCTCTAAGCTAAGGCCCTGATAGACCCAACACTACCGTGTTCTAGTTCACTGTCCCTGATAGACTTAATAGCCTTTCCTAGCCTAGTGTCACTGGCAGACCAGTCATACCTGCCACATCTAATGCATCTGATAGACCCAACAGTATTGTGTCCTAGCCCACTGTCCCTGATTGACCTAATAGTCCTATCAAAGCCCAGTGTCCCTGCTCTGCCCACCAGACCTGCCCTAAGCTAAGGTCCTTATAGACCCAACACTACCATGCTCTAGAGCTCTGTCCCTGAAAAATTTAATAGCCTGTTCTAGCCCAGTGTCACTGGCAAACCAACCAGACATGCGACACCTAATGCATCTGATAGACCCAATGGTAATGTGGCCTAGCCCACTGTCCCTGATAGACCTAAGAGTCCTATCCTAGCCCAATGACCTTTCTAGACCCCAGGACCTGCCCTAAGCTAAGGCCCTTATAGACCCAACATTACCATGGTCTTGTCCTCTGTCCCTGATAGGCTTAATAGCCTTTCCTAGCCTAGTGTCACTGGCAGAGTAGCCAGACCTGCCACACCTAATGCATCTGATAGACCGAACGGTACTGTGGCCTAGCCCACTGTCCCTGATAGACCTAATAGTCCTATCCTAGCACAAAGTCCCTTCTGGACCACCAGACCTGCCCTAAGCTAAGGCCCTTATACAACCAACATTACCATGTTCTTGTCCTTTGTCCCTGATAGGCTTAATAGCCTTTCCTAGCCTAGTGTCACTGGCAGACCAGCCAGACCTGACACACCTAATGCATCTGATAGACCCAACGGTACTCTGAACTAGCCCTCTATCCCTGATATTTGTAATAGTTCAGTCTTCCCCCAATGTCCCTGCTATACCTACCAGGCCTGCCCTAAGCTAACGCCTTTATAGCCCTAACATAACTGTGTTCTAGTCCTCTGTCACTGAAAGACCTAATTGTCCTGTCCTGGCCCAGTGTCCCTTCTATACCCACCAGCCCTTTCCCCACCGATTGCATCTATAGACACAACGGTACTGTGTCCTAGCCCACTGTCCCTGGTTTACCTAAAAGTCCTATCCTAGCCCAATGTCCCTGCTCTGCCAGGCAGACCTGCCCTAAATTAAGGCCCTTATAGACCCATCACTACCGTGTTCTAGTCCACTGTCCCTGATAAACTTAATAGCCTGTTCTAACCCAGTGTCACTGGCAGACCAGCCAGACATGCCACACCTAATGCATCTGATAGACCGAAAGGTACTGTGTCCTAGCCCACTGACCCTGATAGACTTAATACTCCTATCCTAGCACAAAGTCCCTTCTGGACCACCAGACCTGCCCTAACCTAAGGCCCTCATAGACCCAACATTACCATGTTCTTGTCCTCTGTCCCTGATAGGCTTAATAGCCTGTCCTACCCAAATGTCCCTGCTAGACCCACCACATCTGTCCTCACCTAATGCATCAGATAGACACAACGGTTCTGTGTCCTAGCCCACTGCACTGATTGACCTAATAGTCCTATCCGAACCAAATGTCCCTGCTCTGCCCACCAGATTGCCCAAAACTAAGGCTTTTATAGATGCAAAACTACTGTGTTCAAGTCCACTGTCCCTGATAGACGTAATAGCCTGTTCCAGCACTATGTCCATGCTAGACTCACCAGACCTGTCCTCAACTATGTATCTGATAGGCCCAACAGAACTGTCCTAGCCCTCTATCCCTGATATATGAATAGTCTTGTCCCCGCCCAATGTCCCTGCTGTACCTACCAGAACTGCACTAATTTAACGCCTTTAGAGACCGAACAGTTCTGTGTTGTAGTCCTCTGTCACTGAAAGACGTAATTGTCCTGTCCTAACCCATAGTCCCTGCTGGATCCAAGAGACATGTCCTCACCTAATGCATCTGATGGACCCAAGGGTACTCTGCCCTAGCCCACTGTCCCTGATTGACCTAATAGTCCTATCCGGGCCCAATTTCCATGCTCTGCCCACCAGGCCTGCTCTAAGCTAAGGCCCTGATAGACCCAATATTACCGTGTTCTAGTCCAATGTCCCTGGTAGACTTAATAGCCTTTCCTAGCCTAGTGTCACTGGCAAACCAGCCAGACCTAACACACCTAATGCATCAGATAGACCCAATGGTACTGTGTCCTAGCCCAATGTCCCTGCTCTGCCCACCAGACCTGCCCTAAGCTAAGGCCCTTATTGACCCAACACTACCATGTTCTTGTCCTCTGTCCCTGATAGGCTTAATAGCCTGTCCTACATGAATGTCCCTGCTAGACCGACCACATCTGTCCTCACCTAATGCATCAGATAGACACAACGGTTCTGTGTCCTAGCGAACTGTCCCTAAATGACCTAATAGTCCTATCCTAGCCGAAGGTCCCTGCTCTGCCGACCAGACCTGCCCAAAATAAGGCCCTTATAGACGCAACACTACTGTGTTCAAGTCCACTGTCCCTGATAGACTAAAGAGCCTGTTCCAGCACTATGTCCATGCTAGACTCACCAGACCTGTCCTCAACTCTGCATCTGATAGGCCCAACAGAACTGTCCTAGCCCTCTATCCCTGATATACGAATAGTCCTGTCCCCGCCAAATGTCCCTGCTGTACCTACCAGAACTGCACTAATTTAATGCCTTTATAGACCCAACAGTTCTGTGTTCTAGTCCTCTGTAACTGAAAGACGTAATTGTCCTGTCCTAACACAGTGTGCCTGCTGGATCCAAGAAACATATCCTCACTTAATGCATCTAATGGACCAAAGGGTACTCTGTCATAGCCCACTGTCCCTGATTGACCTAATAGTCCTATCCGAGCCCAATATCATTGCTCTGCCCAGCAGATCTGCCCTAAATTAAGGACCTAATAGACCCAACCCTACCGTGTTCAATTTCAATGTCCCTGACAGACTTAATAGCCTGTCATAGCCCAATGTCCCTGCTAGACCCACCAGACCTGTCCTCCCCTAATGCATCTGATAGACAAAACGGTATTGTGTCCTAGCCCACTGTCCGTGATTGACCTAACAGTCCTGTCCATGCTAAATTCCCATGCTCTGCCAACCAGACCGGCTCTAAGCTAAGGCCCTGAGAGACCCAACACTACCGTATTCTAGTCCACTGTCCCTGATAGGCATAATAGCCTTTCCTAGCCTAGTGTCACTGGCAGACCAGCCAGACCTGCCACACCTAATGCATCTGATAGACCCAACGGTACTGTGTCCTAGCCCACTGTCCCTGATTGACCTAATAGTCCTATCCGAGCCCAATTCCATGCTCTGCCCACAAGAACTACCATAAATTAAGGCCCTGATAGACCCAACACTACCGTGATCTAGTCCACTGTCCTTTCCTAGCCTAGTGTCACTGGCAGACCAGCCAGACCTGACACACTTAATTCATCTGATAGACCAAACGGTACTCTGAACTAGCCCTCTATCCCTGATATATGTAATAGTTCAGTCTTCCCCCAATGTCCCTCCTATACCTACCAGGCCGGCCCTAAGCTAACGCCTTTATAGCCCTAACATAACTGTGTTCTAGTCCTCTGTCACTGAAAGACCTAACTGTCCTGTCCTGGCCCAGTGTCCCTTCTATACCCACCAACCCTGTCCTCACCGAATGCATCTATAGACACAACCGTACTGTGTCCTAGCCCACTGTCCCTGGTTTACCTAAGAGTCCTATCCTAGCCCAATGTCCCTGCTCTGCCAGGTAGACCTGCCCTAAATTAAGGCCCTTATAGACCCAACACTACCGTGTTCTAGTCCACTGTCCCTATATACTTAATAGCCTGTCCTAACCCAGTGTCACTGGCAGACCAGCCAGACCTGCCACACCTAATGCATCTGATAGACCGAACGGTACTGTGGCCTAGCCCACTGACCCTGATAGACCTAATAGTCCTATCCTAGCACAAAGTCCCTTCTGGACCACCAGACCTGCCCTAAGCTAAGGCCCTCATAGACCCAACATTACCATGTTCTTGTCCTCTATCCCTGATAGGCTTAATAGCCTGTCCTACCCGAATGTCCCTGCTAGACCCACCACATCTGTCCTCACCTAATGCATCAGAAAGACACAACGGTTCTGTGTCCTAGCCCACTGCACTGATTGACCTAATAGTCCTAACCGAACCGAATGTCCCTGCTCTGCCCACCAGATTGCCCAAAACTAAGGCTCTTATAGATGCAAAACTACTTTGTTCAAGTCCACTGTCCGTGATAGACTTAATAGCCTGTTCCAGCACTATGTCCATGCTAGACTCACCAGACCTGTCCTCAATTATGTATCTGATAGGCCCAACAGAACTGTCCTAGCCCTCTATCCCTGATATATGAATAGTCTTGTCCCCGCCCAATGTCCCTGCTGTACCTACCAGAACTGCACTAATTTAACGCCTTTAGAGACCGAACAGTTCTGTGTTGTAGTCCTCTGTCACTGAAAGACGTAATTGTCCTGTCCTAACCCATAGTCCCTGCTGGATCCAAGAGACATGTCCTCACCTAATGCATCTGATGGACCCAAGGGTACTCTGCCCTAGCCCACTGTCCCTGATTGACCTAATAGTCCTATCCGGGCCCAATTTCCATGCTCTGCCCACCAGGCCTGCTCTAAGCTAAGGCCCTGATAGACCCAACAATACCGTGTTCTAGTCCAATGTCCCTGATAGACTTAATAGCCTTTCCTAGCCTAGTGTCACTGGCAAACCAGCCAGACCTAACACACCTAATGCATCAGATAGACCCAATGGTACTGTGTCCTAGCCCAATGTCCCTGCTCTGCCCACCAGACCTGCCCTAAGCTAAGGCCCTTATTGACCCAACACTACCATGTTCTTGTCCTCTGTCCCTGATAGGCTTAATAGCCTGTCCTACCGGAATGTCCCTGCTAGACCGACCACATCTGTCCTCACCTAATGCATCAGATAGACACAACGGTTCTGTGTCCTAGCCAACTGTCCCTAAATGACCTAATAGTCCTATCCTAGCCGAAGGTCCCTGCTCTGCCGACCAGACCTGCCCAAAACTAAGGCCCTTGTAGATGCAACACTACTGTGTTCAAGTCCACTGTCCCTGATAGACTTAATAGCCTGTTCCAGCACTATGTCCATGCTAGACTCACCAGACCTGTCCTTAACTCTGCATCTGATAGGCCCAACAGAACAGCCTTAGCCCTCTATCGCTGATATGCGAATAGTCCTATCCCCGCCCAAAGTCCCTACTGTACGTACCAGAACTGCACTAATTAAATGCCTTTATAGACCCAACAGTTCTGTGTTCTAGTCCTCTGTCACTGAAAGACGTAATTGTCCTGTCCTAACCCAGTGTCCCTGCTGGATCCAAGAGACATGTCCTCACCTAATGCATCTGATGGACCCAAGGGTACTCTGTCCTAGCCCACTGTCCCTGATTGACCTAATAGTCCTATCCGAGCCCAATAATACTGCTCTGCCCAGCAGATCTGCCCTAAATTAAGGACCTTATACACCCTACCCTATCTTGTTCAATTTCACTGTCCCTGACAGACTTAATAGCCTGTCATAGCCCAATGTCCCTGCTAGACCCACCAGACCTGTCCTCCTCTAATGCATCTGATAGACACAACGGTACTGTGTCCAGGCCCACTGTCCGTGATTGACCTAACAGTCTTTCCATGCCAAATTCCTATGCTCTGCCAACCAGACCGGCTCTAAGCTAAGGCCCTGATAGACCCAACACTACCGTATTCTAGTCCACTGTCCCTGATAGGCTTAATAGCCTTTCCTAGCCTAGTGTCACTGGCAGAACAGCCAGACCTGCCACACCTAATGCATCTGATAGACCCAACGGTACTGTGTCCTAGCCCACTGTCCCTGATTGACCTAATAGTCCTATCCGAGCCCAATTCCATGCTCTGCCCACAAGACCTACCATAAATTAAGGCCCTGATAGACCCAACACTGCCGTGTTCTAGTCCACTGTCCTTTCCTAGCCTAATGTCACTGGCAGACCAGCCAGACCTGACACACTTAATTCATCTGATAGACCCAACGGTACTCTGAACTAGCCCTCTATCCCTTATATGTAATAGTTCTGTCTTCCCCCAATGTCCCTGATATACCTACCAGGCCTACCCTAAGCTAACGCCTTTATATCCCTAACGTAACTTGTTCTAGTCCTCTGTCACTGAAAGACCTAATTGTCCTGTCCTGGCCCAGTGTCCCTTCTATACCCACCAGCCCTGTCCTCACCGAATGCATCTATAGACACAACGGTACTGTGTCCTAGCCCACTGTCCCTGGTTTACCTAAAAGTCCTATCCTAGCCCTATGTCCCTGCTCTGCCCAGCAGACCTGCCCTAAATTAAGGCCCTTATAGACCCAACACTACCGTGTTCTAGTCCACTGTCCCTATATACTTAATAGCCTGTCCTAACCCAGTGTCACTGGCAGACCAGCCAGACCTGCCACACCTAATGCATCTGATAGACCGAATGGTACTGTGTCCTAGTCGACTGACCCTGATAGACCTAATAGTCCTATCCAAGCCGAATGTCCCTGCTCTGCCCACCAGATTGCCCAAAACTAAGGCTCTTATAGATGCAACACTACTGTGTTCAAGTCCACTGTCCCTGATAGACTTAATAGCCTGATCCAACACTATGTCCATGCTAGACTCACCAGACCTGTCCTCAACTATGTATCTGATAGGCTCAATAGAACTGTCCTAGCCCTCTATCCCTGATATACGGATAGTCTTGTCCCCGCCCAAGGTCCCTGCTTTACCTACCAGAACTGCACTAATTTAACGCCTTTATAGACCGAAGAGTTCTGTGTTCTAGTCCTCTGTCACTGAAAGACGTAATTGTCCTGTCCTAGCCCATTGTCCCTGCTGGATCCAAGAGACAAGTCCTCACCTAATGCATCTGATGGACCCAAAGGTACTCTGCCCTAGCCCACTGTCCCTGATTGACCTTATAGTTCTATCCTAGTCCAATGTGCCTGCACTGCCTAGCATATCTACCCTAAATTAAGACCCTTTTAGACCCAACACTACCGTGTTCAATTTCACTGTCCCTGATAGACTTAATAGCCTGTCCTAGCCCAATGTCTCTGCTAGACCCACCAGACCTGTCCTCCCCTAATGCATCTGATAGACACAACGGTACTGTGTCCTAGCCCACAGTCCCTGATTGACCTAATAGTCCTATCCGAGCCCAATTTCCATGCTCTGCCCACCAGACCTACCCTAAATTAAGGTCTTTATAGACCCAACACTACCGTGTTCTAGTCCACTGTCCCTGATAAACTTAATAGCCTGTCCTAACCCAGTGTCTCCGGCAGATCAGCCAGACCTGCCACACCTAATGCATCTGATAGACCCAACTGTACTGTGGCTTAGCCCACTGTCCCTGATAGACCTAATAGTCCTACACTAGCACAATGTCCATTCTGGGCCACCAGATCTGCCCTAAGCAAAGGACCTTATAGACCCAACATTACCATGTTCTTGTCCTCTGTTCCTGATAGGCTTAATAGCCTGTCCTATCCAAATGTCCCTGCTGGACCCACCACATCTGTCCTCACCTAATGCATCAGATAGACCCAACGGTACTGTGTCCTAGCACACTGTCCCTGATTGACCTAATAGTCCTATCCGAGCCCAATTCCATGCTCTGCCCACAAGACCTACCATAAATTAAGGCCCTGATAGACCCAACACTACCGTGTTCTAGTCCTCTGTCCTTTCCTAGCCTAGTGTCACTGGCAGACCAGCCAGACCTGACACACTTAATTCATCTGATAGACCCAACGGTACTCTGAACTAGCCCTCTATCCCTGATATATGTAATAGTTCAGTCTTCCCCCAATGTCCCTCCTATACCTACCAGGCCGGCCCTAAGCTAACGCCTTTATAGCCCTAACATAACTGTGTTCTAGTCCTCTGTCACTGAAAGACCTAACTGTCCTGTCCTGGCCCAGTGTCCCTTCTATACCCACCAACCCTGTCCTCACCGAATGCATCTATAGACACAACCGTACTGTGTCCTAGCCCACTGTCCCTGGTTTACCTAAGAGTCCTATCCTAGCCCAATGTCCCTGCTCTGCCAGGTAGACCTGCCCTAAATTAAGGCCCTTATAGACCCAACACTACCGTGTTCTAGTCCACTGTCCCTATATACTTAATAGCCTGTCCTAACCCAGTGTCACTGGCAGACCAGCCAGACCTGCCACACCTAATGCATCTGATAGACCGAACGGTACTGTGGCCTAGCCCACTGACCCTGATAGACCTAATAGTCCTATCCTAGCACAAAGTCTCTTCTGAACCACCAGACCTGCCCTAAGCTAAGGCCCTCATAGACCCAACATTACCATGTTCTTGTCCTCTATCCCTGATAGGCTTAATAGCCTGTCTTACCCGAATGTCCCTGCTAGACCCACCACATCTGTCCTCACCTAATGCATCAGATAGGCACAACGGTTCTGTGTCCTAGCCCACTGCACTGATTGACCTAATAGTCCTAACCGAACCGAATGTCCCTGCTCTGCCCACCAGATTGCCCAAAACTAAGGCTCTTATAGATGCAAAACTACTTTGTTCAAGTCCACTGTCCGTGATAGACTTAATAGCCTGTTCCAGCACTATGTCCATGCTAGACTCACCAGACCTGTCCTCAATTATGTATCTGATAGGCCCAACAGAACTGTCCTAGCCCTCTATCCCTGATATATGAATAGTCTTGTCCCCGCCCAATGTCCCTGCTGTACCTACCAGAACTGCACTAATTTAACGCCTTTAGAGACCGAACAGTTCTGTGTTGTAGTCCTCTGTCACTGAAAGACGTAATTGTCCTGTCCTAACCCATAGTCCCTGCTGGATCCAAGAGACATGTCCTCACCTAATGCATCTGATGGACCCAAGGGTACTCTGCCCTAGCCCACTGTCCCTGATTGACCTAATAGTCCTATCCGGGCCCAATTTCCATGCTCTGCCCACCAGGCCTGCTCTAAGCTAAGGCCCTGATAGACCCAACAATACCGTGTTCTAGTCCAATGTCCCTGATAGACTTAATAGCCTTTCCTAGCCTAGTGTCACTGGCAAACCAGCCAGACCTAACACACCTAATGCATCAGATAGACCCAATGGTACTGTGTCCTAGCCCAATGTCCCTGCTCTGCCCACCAGACCTGCCCTAAGCTAAGGCCCTTATTGACCCAACACTACCATGTTCTTGTCCTCTGTCCCTGATAGGCTTAATAGCCTGTCCTACCGGAATGTCCCTGCTAGACCGACCACATCTGTCCTCACCTAATGCATCAGATAGACACAACGGTTCTGTGTCCTAGCCAACTGTCCCTAAATGACCTAATAGTCCTATCCTAGCCGAAGGTCCCTGCTCTGCCGACCAGACCTGCCCAAAACTAAGGCCCTTGTAGATGCAACACTACTGTGTTCAAGTCCACTGTCCCTGATAGACTTAATAGCCTGTTCCAGCACTATGTCCATGCTAGACTCACCAGACCTGTCCTTAACTCTGCATCTGATAGGCCCAACAGAACAGCCTTAGCCCTCTATCGCTGATATGCGAATAGTCCTATCCCCGCCCAAAGTCCCTACTGTACGTACCAGAACTGCACTAATTAAATGCCTTTATAGACCCAACAGTTCTGTGTTCTAGTCCTCTGTCACTGAAAGACGTAATTGTCCTGTCCTAACCCAGTGTCCCTGCTGGATCCAAGAGACATGTCCTCACCTAATGCATCTGATGGACCCAAGGGTACTCTGTCCTAGCCCACTGTCCCTGATTGACCTAATAGTCCTATCCGAGCCCAATAATACTGCTCTGCCCAGCAGATCTGCCCTAAATTAAGGACCTTATACACCCTACCCTATCTTGTTCAATTTCACTGTCCCTGACAGACTTAATAGCCTGTCATAGCCCAATGTCCCTGCTAGACCCACCAGACCTGTCCTCCTCTAATGCATCTGATAGACACAACGGTACTGTGTCCAGGCCCACTGTCCGTGATTGACCTAACAGTCTTTCCATGCCAAATTCCTATGCTCTGCCAACCAGACCGGCTCTAAGCTAAGGCCCTGATAGACCCAACACTACCGTATTCTAGTCCACTGTCCCTGATAGGCTTAATAGCCTTTCCTAGCCTAGTGTCACTGGCAGAACAGCCAGACCTGCCACACCTAATGCATCTGATAGACCCAACGGTACTGTGTCCTAGCCCACTGTCCCTGATTGACCTAATAGTCCTATCCGAGCCCAATTCCATGCTCTGCCCACAAGACCTACCATAAATTAAGGCCCTGATAGACCCAACACTGCCGTGTTCTAGTCCACTGTCCTTTCCTAGCCTAATGTCACTGGCAGACCAGCCAGACCTGACACACTTAATTCATCTGATAGACCCAACGGTACTCTGAACTAGCCCTCTATCCCTTATATGTAATAGTTCTGTCTTCCCCCAATGTCCCTGATATACCTACCAGGCCTACCCTAAGCTAACGCCTTTATATCCCTAACGTAACTTGTTCTAGTCCTCTGTCACTGAAAGACCTAATTGTCCTGTCCTGGCCCAGTGTCCCTTCTATACCCACCAGCCCTGTCCTCACCGAATGCATCTATAGACACAACGGTACTGTGTCCTAGCCCACTGTCCCTGGTTTACCTAAAAGTCCTATCCTAGCCCTATGTCCCTGCTCTGCCCAGCAGACCTGCCCTAAATTAAGGCCCTTATAGACCCAACACTACCGTGTTCTAGTCCACTGTCCCTATATACTTAATAGCCTGTCCTAACCCAGTGTCACTGGCAGACCAGCCATACCTGCCACACCTAATGCATCTGATAGACCGAATGGTACTGTGTCCTAGTCGACTGACCCTGATAGACCTAATAGTCCTATCCAAGCCGAATGTCCCTGCTCTGCCCACCAGATTGCCCAAAACTAAGGCTCTTATAGATGCAACACTACTGTGTTCAAGTCCACTGTCCCTGATAGACTTAATAGCCTGATCCAACACTATGTCCATGCTAGACTCACCAGACCTGTCCTCAACTATGTATCTGATAGGCTCAATAGAACTGTCCTAGCCCTCTATCCCTGATATACGGATAGTCTTGTCCCCGCCCAAGGTCCCTGCTTTACCTACCAGAACTGCACTAATTTAACGCCTTTATAGACCGAAGAGTTCTGTGTTCTAGTCCTCTGTCACTGAAAGACGTAATTGTCCTGTCCTAGCCCATTGTCCCTGCTGGATCCAAGAGACAAGTCCTCACCTAATGCATCTGATGGACCCAAAGGTACTCTGCCCTATCCCACTGTCCCTGATTGACCTTATAGTTCTATCCTAGTCCAATGTGCCTGCACTGCCTAGCATATCTACCCTAAATTAAGACCCTTTTAGACCCAACACTACCGTGTTCAATTTCACTGTCCCTGATAGACTTAATAGCCTGTCCTAGCCCAATGTCTCTGCTAGACCCACCAGACCTGTCCTCCCCTAATGCATCTGATAGACACAACGGTACTGTGTCCTAGCCCACAGTCCCTGATTGACCTAATAGTCCTATCCGAGCCCAATTTCCATGCTCTGCCCACCAGACCTACCCTAAATTAAGGTCTTTATAGACCCAACACTACCGTGTTCTAGTCCACTGTCCCTGATAAACTTAATAGCCTGTCCTAACCCAGTGTCTCTGGCAGATCAGCCAGACCTGCCACACCTAATGCATCTGATAGACCCAACTGTACTGTGGCTTAGCCCACTGTCCCTGATAGACCTAATAGTCCTACACTAGCACAATGTCCATTCTGGGCCACCAGATCTGCCCTAAGCAAAGGACCTTATAGACCCAACATTACCATGTTCTTGTCCTCTGTTCCTGATAGGCTTAATAGCCTGTCCTATCCAAATGTCCCTGCTGGACCCACCACATCTGTCCTCACCTAATGCATCAGATAGACCCAACGGTACTGTGTCCTAGCACACTGTCCCTGATTGACCTAATAGTCCTATCCGAGCCCAATTCCATGCTCTGCCCACAAGACCTACCATAAATTAAGGCCCTGATAGACCCAACACTACCGTGTTCTAGTCCACTGTCCTTTCCTAGCCTAGTGTCACTGGCAGACCAGCCAGACCTGACACACTTAATTCATCTGATAGACCCAACGGTACTCTGAACTAGCCCTCTATCCCTGATATATGTAATAGTTCAGTCTTCCCCCAATGTCCCTCCTATACCTACCAGGCCGGCCCTAAGCTAACGCCTTTATAGCCCTAACATAACTGTGTTCTAGTCCTCTGTCACTGAAAGACCTAACTGTCCTGTCCTGGCCCAGTGTCCCTTCTATACCCACCAACCCTGTCCTCACCGAATGCATCTATAGACACAACCGTACTGTGTCCTAGCCCACTGTCCCTGGTTTACCTAAGAGTCCTATCCTAGCCCAATGTCCCTGCTCTGCCAGGTAGACCTGCCCTAAATTAAGGCCCTTATAGACCCAACACTACCGTGTTCTAGTCCACTGTCCCTATATACTTAATAGCCTGTCCTAACCCAGTGTCACTGGCAGACCAGCCAGACCTGCCACACCTAATGCATCTGATAGACCGAACGGTACTGTGGCCTAGCCCACTGACCCTGATAGACCTAATAGTCCTATCCTAGCACAAAGTCCCTTCTGGACCACCAGACCTGCCCTAAGCTAAGGCCCTCATAGACCCAACATTACCATGTTCTTGTCCTCTATCCCTGATAGGCTTAATAGCCTGTCCTACCCAAATGTCCCTGCTAGACCCACCACATCTGTCCTCACCTAATGCATCAGATAGGCACAACGGTTCTGTGTCCTAGCCCACTGCACTGATTGACCTAATAGTCCTAACCGAACCGAATGTCCCTGCTCTGCCCACCAGATTGCCCAAAACTAAGGCTCTTATAGATGCAAAACTACTTTGTTCAAGTCCACTGTCCGTGATAGACTTAATAGCCTGTTCCAGCACTATGTCCATGCTAGACTCACCAGACCTGTCCTCAATTATGTATCTGATAGGCCCAACAGAACTGTCCTAGCCCTCTATCCCTGATATATGAATAGTCTTGTCCCCGCCCAATGTCCCTGCTGTACCTACCAGAACTGCACTAATTTAACGCCTTTAGAGACCGAACAGTTCTGTGTTGTAGTCCTCTGTCACTGAAAGACGTAATTGTCCTGTCCTAACCCATAGTCCCTGCTGGATCCAAGAGACATGTCCTCACCTAATGCATCTGATGGACCCAAGGGTACTCTGCCCTAGCCCACTGTCCCTGATTGACCTAATAGTCCTATCCGGGCCCAATTTCCATGCTCTGCCCACCAGGCCTGCTCTAAGCTAAGGCCCTGATAGACCCAACAATACCGTGTTCTAGTCCAATGTCCCTGATAGACTTAATAGCCTTTCCTAGCCTAGTGTCACTGGCAAACCAGCCAGACCTAACACACCTAATGCATCAGATAGACCCAATGGTACTGTGTCCTAGCCCAATGTCCCTGCTCTGCCCACCAGACCTGCCCTAAGCTAAGGCCCTTATTGACCCAACACTACCATGTTCTTGTCCTCTGTCCCTGATAGGCTTAATAGCCTGTCCTACCGGAATGTCCCTGCTAGACCGACCACATCTGTCCTCACCTAATGCATCAGATAGACACAACGGTTCTGTGTCCTAGCCAACTGTCCCTAAATGACCTAATAGTCCTATCCTAGCCGAAGGTCCCTGCTCTGCCGACCAGACCTGCCCAAAACTAAGGCCCTTATAGATGCAACACTACTGTGTTCAAGTCCACTGTCCCTGATAGACTTAATAGCCTGTTCCAGCACTATGTCCATGCTAGACTCACCAGACCTGTCCTTAACTCTGCATCTGATAGGCCCAACAGAACAGCCTTAGCCCTCTATCGCTGATATGCGAATAGTCCTATCCCCGCCCAAAGTCCCTACTGTACGTACCAGAACTGCACTAATTTAATGCCTTTATAGACCCAACAGTTCTGTGTTCTAGTCCTCTGTCACTGAAAGACGTAATTGTCCTGTCCTAACCCAGTGTCCCTGCTGGATCCAAGAGACATGTCCTCACCTAATGCATCTGATGGACCCAAGGGTACTCTGTCCTAGCCCACTGTCCCTGATTGACCTAATAGTCCTATCCGAGCCCAATAATACTGCTCTGCCCAGCAGATCTGCCCTAAATTAAGGACCTTATACACCCTACCCTATCTTGTTCAATTTCACTGTCCCTGACAGACTTAATAGCCTGTCATAGCCCAATGTCCCTGCTAGACCCACCAGACCTGTCCTCCTCTAATGCATCTGATAGACACAACGGTACTGTGTCCAGGCCCACTGTCCGTGATTGACCTAACAGTCTTTCCATGCCAAATTCCTATGCTCTGCCAACCAGACCGGCTCTAAGCTAAGGCCCTGTTAGACCCAACACTACTGTATTCTAGTCCACTGTCCCTGATAGGCTTAATAGCCTTTCCTAGCCTAGTGTCACTGGCAGAACAGCCAGACCTGCCACACCTAATGCATCTGATAGACCCAACGGTACTGTGTCCTAGCACACTGTCCCTGATTGACCTAATAGTCCTATCTGAGCCCAATTCCATGCTCTGCCCACAAGACCTACCATAAATTAAGGCCCTGATAGACCCAACACTGCCGTGTTCTAGTCCACTGTCCTTTCCTAGCCTAATGTCACTGGCAGACCAGCCAGACCTGACACACTTAATTCATCTGATAGACCCAACGGTACTCTGAACTAGCCCTCTATCCCTTATATGTAATAGTTCTGTCTTCCCCCAATGTCCCTGATATACCTACCGGCCTACCCTAAGCTAACGCCTTTATATCCCTAACGTAACTTGTTCTAGTCCTCTGTCACTGAAAGACCTAATTGTCCTGTCCTGGCCCAGTGTCCCTTCTATACCCACCAGCCCTGTCCTCACCGAATGCATCTATAGACACAACGGTACTGTGTCCTAGCCCACTGTCCCTGGTTTACCTAAAAGTCCTATCCTAGCCCTATGTCCCTGCTCTGCCCAGCAGACCTGCCCTAAATTAAGGCCCTTATAGACCCAACACTACCGTGTTCTAGTCCACTGTCCCTATATACTTAATAGCCTGTCCTAACCCAGTGTCACTGGCAGACCAGCCAGACCTGCCACACCTAATGCATCTGATAGACCGAATGGTACTGTGTCCTAGTCGACTGACCCTGATAGACCTAATAGTCCTATCCAAGCCGAATGTCCCTGCTCTGCCCACCAGATTGCCCAAAACTAAGGCTCTTATAGATGCAACACTACTGTGTTCAAGTCCACTGTCCCTGATAGACTTAATAGCCTGATCCAACACTATGTCCATGCTAGACTCACCAGACCTGTCCTCAACTATGTATCTGATAGGCTCAATAGAACTGTCCTAGCCCTCTATCCCTGATATACGGATAGTCTTGTCCCCGCCCAAGGTCCCTGCTTTACCTACCAGAACTGCACTAATTTAACGCCTTTATAGACCGAAGAGTTCTGTGTTCTAGTCCTCTGTCACTGAAAGACGTAATTGTCCTGTCCTAGCCCATTGTCCCTGCTGGATCCAAGAGACAAGTCCTCACCTAATGCATCTGATGGACCCAAAGGTACTCTGCCCTAGCCCACTGTCCCTGATTGACCTTATAGTTCTATCCTAGTCCAATGTGCCTGCACTGCCTAGCATATCTACCCTAAATTAAGACCCTTATAGACCCAACACTACCGTGTTCAATTTCACTGTCCCTGATAGACTTAATAGCCTGTCCTAGCCCAATGTCTCTGCTAGACCCACCAGACCTGTCCTCCCCTAATGCATCTGATAGACACAACGGTACTGTGTCCTAGCCCACAGTCCCTGATTGACCTAATAGTCCTATCCGAGCCCAATTTCCATGCTCTGCCCACCAGACCTACCCTAAATTAAGGTCTTTATAGACCCAACACTACCGTGTTCTAGTCCACTGTCCCTGATAAACTTAATAGCCTGTCCTAACCCAGTGTCTCTGGCAGATCAGCCAGACCTGCCACACCTAATGCATCTGATAGACCCAACTGTACTGTGGCTTAGCCCACTGTCCCTGATAGACCTAATAGTCCTACACTAGCACAATGTCCATTCTGGGCCACCAGATCTGCCCTAAGCAAAGGCCCTTATAGACCCTACATTACCATGTTCTTGTCCTCTGTTCCTGATAGGCTTAATAGCCTGTCCTATCCAAATGTCCCTGCTGGACCCACCACATCTGTCCTCACCTAATGCATCAGATAGACCCAACGGTACTGTGTCCTAGCCCACTGTCCCTGATTGACCTAATAGTCCTATCCGAGCCCAATTCCATGCTCTGCCCACAAGACCTACCATAAATTAAGGCCCTGATAGACCCAACACTACCGTGTTCTAGTCCACTGTCCTTTCCTAGCCTAGTGTCACTGGCAGACCAGCCAGACCTGACACACTTAATTCATCTGATAGACCCAACGGTACTCTGAACTAGCCCTCTATCCCTGATATATGTAATAGTTCAGTCTTCCCCCAATGTCCCTCCTATACCTACCAGGCCGGCCCTAAGCTAACGCCTTTATAGCCCTAACATAACTGTGTTCTAGTCCTCTGTCACTGAAAGACCTAACTGTCCTGTCCTGGCCCAGTGTCCCTTCTATACCCACCAACCCTGTCCTCACCGAATGCATCTATAGACACAACCGTACTGTGTCCTAGCCCACTGTCCCTGGTTTACCTAAGAGTCCTATCCTAGCCCAATGTCCCTGCTCTGCCAGGTAGACCTGCCCTAAATTAAGGCCCTTATAGACCCAACATTACCGTGTTCTAGTCCACTGTCCCTATATACTTAATAGCCTGTCCTAACCCAGTGTCACTGGCAGACCAGCAAGACCTGCCACACCTAATGCATCTGATAGACCGAACGGTACTGTGGCCTAGCCCACTGACCCTGATAGACCTAATAGTCCTATCCTAGCACAAAGTCCCTTCTGGACCACCAGACCTGCCCTAAGCTAAGGCCCTCATAGACCCAACATTACCATGTTCTTGTCCTCTATCCCTGATAGGCTTAATAGCCTGTCCTACCCGAATGTCCCTGCTAGACCCACCACATCTGTCCTCACCTAATGCATCAGATAGGCACAACGGTTCTGTGTCCTAGCCCACTGCACTGATTGACCTAATAGTCCTAACCGAACCGAATGTCCCTGCTCTGCCCACCAGATTGCCCAAAACTAAGGCTCTTATAGATGCAAAACTACTTTGTTCAAGTCCACTGTCCGTGATAGACTTAATAGCCTGTTCCAGCACTATGTCCATGCTAGACTCACCAGACCTGTCCTCAATTATGTATCTGATAGGCCCAACAGAACTGTCCTAGCCCTCTATCCCTGATATATGAATAGTCTTGTCCCCGCCCAATGTCCCTGCTGTACCTACCAGAACTGCACTAATTTAACGCCTTTAGAGACCGAACAGTTCTGTGTTGTAGTCCTCTGTCACTGAAAGACGTAATTGTCCTGTCCTAACCCATAGTCCCTGCTGGATCCAAGAGACATGTCCTCACCTAATGCATCTGATGGACCCAAGGGTACTCTGCCCTAGCCCACTGTCCCTGATTGACCTAATAGTCCTATCCGGGCCCAATTTCCATGCTCTGCCCACCAGGCCTGCTCTAAGCTAAGGCCCTGATAGACCCAACAATACCGTGTTCTAGTCCAATGTCCCTGATAGACTTAATAGCCTTTCCTAGCCTAGTGTCACTGGCAAACCAGCCAGACCTAACACACCTAATGCATCAGATAGACCCAATGGTACTGTGTCCTAGCCCAATGTCCCTGCTCTGCCCACCAGACCTGCCCTAAGCTAAGGCCCTTATTGACCCCACACTACCATGTTCTTGTCCTCTGTCCCTGATAGGCTTAATAGCCTGTCCTACCGGAATGTCCCTGCGAGACCGACCACATCTGTCCTCACCTAATGCATCAGATAGACACAACGGTTCTGTGTCCTAGCCAACTGTCCCTAAATGACCTAATAGTCCTATCCTAGCCGAAGGTCCCTGCTCTGCCGACCAGACCTGCCCAAAACTAAGGCCCTTATAGATGCAACACTACTGTGTTCAAGTCCACTGTCCCTGATAGACTTAATAGCCTGTTCCAGCACTATGTCCATGCTAGACTCACCAGACCTGTCCTTAACTCTGCATCTGATAGGCCCAACAGAACAGCCTTAGCCCTCTATCGCTGATATGCGAATAGTCCTATCCCCGCCCAAAGTCCCTACTGTACGTACCAGAACTGCACTAATTTAATGCCTTTATAGACCCAACAGTTCTGTGTTCTAGTCCTCTGTCACTGAAAGACGTAATTGTCCTGTCCTAACCCAGTGTCCCTGCTGGATCCAAGAGACATGTCCTCACCTAATGCATCTGATGGACCCAAGGGTACTCTGTCCTAGCCCACTGTCCCTGATTGACCTAATAGTCCTATCCGAGCCCAATAATACTGCTCTGCCCAGCAGATCTGCCCTAAATTAAGGACCTTATAGACCCTACCCTATCTTGTTCAATTTCACTGTCCCTGACAGACTTAATAGCCTGTCGTTGCCCAATGTCCCTGCTAGACCCACCAGACTTGTCCTCCTCTAATGCATCTGATAGACACAACGGTACTGTGTCCAGGCCCACTGTCCGTGATTGACCTAACAGTCTTTCCATGCCAAATTCCTATGCTCTGCCAACCAGACCGGCTCTAAGCTAAGGCCCTGATAGACCCAACACTACTGTATTCTAGTCCACTGTCCCTGATAGGCTTAATAGCCTTTCCTAGCCTAGTGTCACTGGCAGAACAGCCAGACCTGCCACACCTAATGCATCTGATAGACCCAACGGTACTGTGTCCTAGCCCACTGTCCCTGATTGACCTAATAGTCCTATCCGAGCCCAATTTCCATGCTCTGCCCACCAGACCTACCCTAAATTAAGGTCTTTATAGACCCAACACTACCGTGTTCTAGTCCACTGTCCCTGATAAACTTAATAGCCTGTCCTAACCCAGTGTCTCTGGCAGATCAGCCAGACCTGCCACACCTAATGCATCTGATAGACCCAACTGTACTGTGGCTTAGCCCACTGTCCCTGATAGACCTAATAGTCCTACACTAGCACAATGTCCATTCTGGGCCACCAGATCTGCCCTAAGCAAAGGCCCTTATAGACCCTACATTACCATGTTCTTGTCCTCTGTTCTTGATAGGCTTAATAGCCTGCCCTATCCAAATGTCCCTGCTGGACCCACCACATCTGTCCTCACCTAATGCATCAGATAGACCCAACGGTACTGTGTCCTAGCCCACTGTCCCTGATTGACCTAATAGTCCTATCCGAGCCCAATTCCATGCTCTGCCCACAAGACCTACCATAAATTAAGGCCCTGATAGACCCAACACTACCGTGTTCTAGTCCACTGTCCTTTCCTAGCCTAGTGTCACTGGCAGACCAGCCAGACCTGACACACTTAATTCATCTGATAGACCCAACGGTACTCTGAACTAGCCCTCTATCCCTGATATATGTAATAGTTCAGTCTTCCCCCAATGTCCCTCCTATACCTACCAGGCCGGCCCTAAGCTAACGCCTTTATAGCCCTAACATAACTGTGTTCTAGTCCTCTGTCACTGAAAGACCTAACTGTCCTGTCCTGGCCCAGTGTCCCTTCTATACCCACCAACCCTGTCCTCACCGAATGCATCTATAGACACAACCGTACTGTGTCCTAGCCCACTGTCCCTGGTTTACCTAAGAGTCCTATCCTAGCCCAATGTCCCTGCTCTGCCAGGTAGACCTGCCCTAAATTAAGGCCCTTATAGACCCAACACTACCGTGTTCTAGTCCACTGTCCCTATATACTTAATAGCCTGTCCTAACCCAGTGTCACTGGCAGACCAGCCAGACCTGCCACACCTAATGCATCTGATAGACCGAACGGTACTGTGGCCTAGCCCACTGACCCTGATAGACCTAATAGTCCTATCCTAGCACAAAGTCCCTTCTGGACCACCAGACCTGCCCTAAGCTAAGGCCCTCATAGACCCAACATTACCATGTTCTTGTCCTCTATCCCTGATAGGCTTAATAGCCTGTCCTACCCGAATGTCCCTGCTAGACCCACCACATCTGTCCTCACCTAATGCATCAGATAGGCACAACGGTTCTGTGTCCTAGCCCACTGCACTGATTGACCTAATAGTCCTAACCGAACCGAATGTCCCTGCTCTGCCCACCAGATTGCCCAAAACTAAGGCTCTTATAGATGCAAAACTACTTTGTTCAAGTCCACTGTCCGTGATAGACTTAATAGCCTGTTCCAGCACTATGTCCATGCTAGACTCACCAGACCTGTCCTCAATTATGTATCTGATAGGCCCAACAGAACTGTCCTAGCCCTCTATCCCTGATATATGAATAGTCTTGTCCCCGCCCAATGTCCCTGCTGTACCTACCAGAACTGCACTAATTTAACGCCTTTAGAGACCGAACAGTTCTGTGTTGTAGTCCTCTGTCACTGAAAGACGTAATTGTCCTGTCCTAACCCATAGTCCCTGCTGGATCCAAGAGACATGTCCTCACCTAATGCATCTGATGGACCCAAGGGTACTCTGCCCTAGCCCACTGTCCCTGATTGACCTAATAGTCCTATCCGGGCCCAATTTCCATGCTCTGCCCACCAGGCCTGCTCTAAGCTAAGGCCCTGATAGACCCAACAATACCGTGTTCTAGTCCAATGTCCCTGATAGACTTAATAGCCTTTCCTAGCCTAGTGTCACTGGCAAACCAGCCAGACCTAACACACCTAATGCATCAGATAGACCCAATGGTACTGTGTCCTAGCCCAATGTCCCTGCTCTGCCCACCAGACCTGCCCTAAGCTAAGGCCCTTATTGACCCCACACTACCATGTTCTTGTCCTCTGTCCCTGATAGGCTTAATAGCCTGTCCTACCGGAATGTCCCTGCGAGACCGACCACATCTGTCCTCACCTAATGCATCAGATAGACACAACGGTTCTGTGTCCTAGCCAACTGTCCCTAAATGACCTAATAGTCCTATCCTAGCCGAAGGTCCCTGCTCTGCCGACCAGACCTGCCCAAAACTAAGGCCCTTATAGATGCAACACTACTGTGTTCAAGTCCACTGTCCCTGATAGACTTAATAGCCTGTTCCAGCACTATGTCCATGCTAGACTCACCAGACCTGTCCTTAACTCTGCATCTGATAAGCCCAACAGAACAGCCTTAGCCCTCTATCCCTGATATGCGAATAGTCCTATCCCCGCCCAAAGTCCCTACTGTACGTACCAGAACTGCACTAATTTAATGCCTTTATAGACCCAACAGTTCTGTGTTCTAGTCCTCTGTCACTGAAAGATGTAATTGTCCTGTCCTAACCCAGTGTCCCTGCTGGATCCAAGAGACATGTCCTCACCTAATGCATCTGATGGACCCAAGGGTACTCTGTCCTAGCCCACTGTCCCTGATTGACCTAATAGTCCTATCCGAGCCCAATAATACTGCTCTGCCCAGCAGATCTGCCCTAAATTAAGGACCTTATAGACCCTACCCTATCTTGTTCAATTTCACTGTCCCTGACAGACTTAATAGCCTGTCGTAGCCCAATGTCCCTGCTAGACCCACCAGACCTGTCCTCCTCTAATGCATCTGATAGACACAACGGTACTGTGTCCAGGCCCACTGTCCGTGATTGACCTAACAGTCTTTCCATGCCAAATTCCTATGCTCTGCCAACCAGACCGGCTCTAAGCTAAGGCCCTGATAGACCCAACACTACCGTATTCTAGTCCACTGTCCCTGATAGGCTTAATAGCCTTTCCTAGCCTAGTGTCACTGGCAGAACAGCCAGACCTGCCACACCTAATGCATCTGATAGACCCAACGGTACTGTGTCCTAGCCCACTGTCCCTGATTGACCTAATAGTCCTATCCGAGCCCAATTCCATGCTCTGCCCACAAGTCCTACCATAAATTAAGGCCCTGATAGACCCAACACTGCCGTGTTCTAGTCCACTGTCCTTTCCTAGCCTAATGTCACTGGCAGACCAGCCAGACCTGACACACTTAATTCATCTGATAGACCCAACGGTACTCTGAACTAGCCCTCTATCCCTTATATGTAATAGTTCTGTCTTCCCCCAATGTCCCTGATATACCTACCAGGCCTACCCTAAGCTAACGCCTTTATATCCCTAACGTAACTTGTTCTAGTCCTCTGTCACTGAAAGACCTAATTGTCCTGTCCTGGCCCAGTGTCCCTTCTATACCCACCAGCCCTGTCCTCACCGAATGCATCTATAGACACAACGGTACTGTGTCCTAGCCCACTGTCCCTGGTTTACCTAAAAGTCCTATCCTAGCCCTATGTCCCTGCTCTGCCCAGCAGACCTGCCCTAAATTAAGGCCCTTATAGACCCAACACTACCGTGTTCTAGTCCACTGTCCCTATATACTTAATAGCCTGTCCTAACCCAGTGTCACTGGCAGACCAGCCAGACCTGCCACACCTAATGCATCTGATAGACCGAATGGTACTGTGTCCTAGTCGACTGACCCTGATAGACCTAATAGTCCTATCCAAGCCGAATGTCCCTGCTCTGCCCACCAGATTGCCCAAAACTAAGGCTCTTATAGATGCAACACTACTGTGTTCAAGTCGACTGTCCCTGATAGACTTAATAGCCTGATCCAACACTATGTCCATGCTAGACTCACCAGACCTGTCCTCAACTATGTATCTGATAGGCTCAATAGAACTGTCCTAGCCCTCTATCCCTGATATACGGATAGTCTTGTCCCCGCCCAAGGTCCCTGCTTTACCTACCAGAACTGCACTAATTTAACGCCTTTATAGACCGAAGAGTTCTGTGTTCTAGTCCTCTGTCACTGAAAGACGTAATTGTCCTGTCCTAGCCCATTGTCCCTGCTGGATCCAAGAGACAAGTCCTCACCTAATGCATCTGATGGACCCAAAGGTACTCTGCCCTAGCCCACTGTCCCTGATTGACCTTATAGTTCTATCCTAGTCCAATGTGCCTGCACTGCCTAGCATATCTACCCTAAATTAAGACCCTTTTAGACCCAACACTACCGTGTTCAATTTCACTGTCCCTGATAGACTTAATAGCCTGTCCTAGCCCAATGTCTCTGCTAGACCCACCAGACCTGTCCTCCCCTAATGCATCTGATAGACACAACGGTACTGTGTCCTAGCCCACAGTCCCTGATTGACCTAATAGTCCTATCCGAGCCCAATTTCCATGCTCTGCCCACCAGACCTACCCTAAATTAAGGTCTTTATAGACCCAACACTACCGTGTTCTAGTCCACTGTCCCTGATAAACTTAATAGCCTGTCCTAACCCAGTGTCTCTGGCAGATCAGCCAGACCTGCCACACCTAATACATCTGATAGACCCAACTGTACTGTGGCTTAGCCCACTGTCCCTGATAGACCTAATAGTCCTACACTAGCACAATGTCCATTCTGGGCCACCAGATCTGCCCTAAGCAAAGGACCTTATAGACCCAACATTACCATGTTCTTGTCCTCTGTTCCTGATAGGCTTAATAGCCTGTCCTATCCAAATGTCCCTGCTGGACCCACCACATCTGTCCTCACCTAATGCATCAGATAGACCCAACGGTACTGTGTCCTAGCACACTGTCCCTGATTGACCTAATAGTCCTATCCGAGCCCAATTCCATGCTCTGCCCACAAGACCTACCATAAATTAAGGCCCTGATAGACCCAACACTACCGTGTTCTAGTCCACTGTCCTTTCCTAGACTAGTGTCACTGGCAGACCAGCCAGACCTGACACACTTAATTCATCTGATAGACCCAACGGTACTCTGAACTAGCCCTCTATCCCTGATATATGTAATAGTTCAGTATTCCCCCAATGTCCCTCCTATACCTACCAGGCCGGCCCTAAGCTAACGCCTTTATAGCCCTAACATAACTGTGTTCTAGTCCTCTGTCACTGAAAGACCTAACTGTCCTGTCCTGGCCCAGTGTCCCTTCTATACCCACCAACCCTGTCCTCACCGAATGCATCTATAGACACAACCGTACTGTGTCCTAGCCCACTGTCCCTGGTTTACCTAAGAGTCCTATCCTAGCCCAATGTCCCTGCTCTGCCAGGTAGACCTGCCCTAAATTAAGGCCCTTATAGACCCAACACTACCGTGTTCTAGTCCACTGTCCCTATATACTTAATAGCCTGTCCTAACCCAGTGTCACTGGCAGACCAGCCAGACCTGCCACACCTAATGCATCTGATAGACCGAACGGTACTGTGGCCTAGCCCACTGACCCTGATAGACCTAATAGTCCTATCCTAGCACAAAGTCCCTTCTGGACCACCAGACCTGCCCTAAGCTAAGGCCCTCATAGACCCAACATTACCATGTTCTTGTCCTCTATCCCTGATAGGCTTAATAGCCTGTCCTACCCGAATGTCCCTGCTAGACCCACCACATCTGTCCTCACCTAATGCATCAGATAGGCACAACGGTTCTGTGTCCTAGCCCACTGCACTGATTGACCTAATAGTCCTAACCGAACCGAATGTCCCTGCTCTGCCCACCAGATTGCCCAAAACTAAGGCTCTTATAGATGCAAAACTACTTTGTTCAAGTCCACTGTCCGTGATAGACTTAATAGCCTGTTCCAGCACTATGTCCATGCTAGACTCACCAGACCTGTCCTCAATTATGTATCTGATAGGCCCAACAGAACTGTCCTAGCCCTCTATCCCTGATATATGAATAGTCTTGTCCCCGCCCAATGTCCCTGCTGTACCTACCAGAACTGCACTAATTTAACGCCTTTAGAGACCGAACAGTTCTGTGTTGTAGTCCTCTGTCACTGAAAGACGTAATTGTCCTGTCCTAACCCATAGTCCCTGCTGGATCCAAGAGACATGTCCTCACCTAATGCATCTGATGGACCCAAGGGTACTCTGCCCTAGCCCACTGTCCCTGATTGACCTAATAGTCCTATCCAGGCCCAATTTCCATGCTCTGCCCACCAGGCCTGCTCTAAGCTAAGGCCCTGATAGACCCAACAATACCGTGTTCTAGTCCAATGTCCCTGATAGACTTAATAGCCTTTCCTAGCCTAGTGTCACTGGCAAACCAGCCAGACCTAACACACCTAATGCATCAGATAGACCCAATGGTACTGTGTCCTAGCCCAATGTCCCTGCTCTGCCCACCAGACCTGCCCTAAGCTAAGGCCCTTATTGACCCAACACTACCATGTTCTTGTCCTCTGTCCCTGATAGGCTTAATAGCCTGTCCTACCGGAATGTCCCTGCTAGACCGACCACATCTGTCCTCACCTAATGCATCAGATAGACACAACGGTTCTGTGTCCTAGCCAACTGTCCCTAAATGACCTAATAGTCCTATCCTAGCCGAAGGTCCCTGCTCTGCCGACCAGACCTGCCCAAAACTAAGGCCCTTATAGATGCAACACTACTGTGTTCAAGTCCACTGTCCCTGATAGACTTAATAGCCTGTTCCAGCACTATGTCCATGCTAGACTCACCAGACCTGTCCTTAACTCTGCATCTGATAGGCCCAACAGAACAGCCTTAGCCCTCTATCGCTGATATGCGAATAGTCCTATCCCCGCCCAAAGTCCCTACTGTACGTACCAGAACTGCACTAATTAAATGCCTTTATAGACCCAACAGTTCTGTGTTCTAGTCCTCTGTCACTGAAAGACGTAATTGTCCTGTCCTAACCCAGTGTCCCTGCTGGATCCAAGAGACATGTCCTCACCTAATGCATCTGATGGACCCAAGGGTACTCTGTCCTAGCCCACTGTCCCTGATTGACCTAATAGTCCTATCCGAGCCCAATAATACTGCTCTGCCCAGCAGATCTGCCCTAAATTAAGGACCTTATACACCCTACCCTATCTTGTTCAATTTCACTGTCCCTGACAGACTTAATAGCCTGTCATAGCCCAATGTCACTGCTAGACCCACCAGACCTGTCCTCCTCTAATGCATCTGATAGACACAACGGTACTGTGTCCAGGCCCACTGTCCGTGATTGACCTAACAGTCTTTCCATGCCAAATTCCTATGCTCTGCCAACCAGACCGGCTCTAAGCTAAGGCCCTGTTAGACCCAACACTACTGTATTCTAGTCCACTGTCCCTGATAGGCTTAATAGCCTTTCCTAGCCTAGTGTCACTGGCAGAACAGCCAGACCTGCCACACCTAATGCATCTGATAGACCCAACGGTACTGTGTCCTAGCACACTGTCCCTGATTGACCTAATAGTCCTATCTGAGCCCAATTCCATGCTCTGCCCACAAGACCTACCATAAATTAAGGCCCTGATAGACCCAACACTGCCGTGTTCTAGTCCACTGTCCTTTCCTAGCCTAATGTCACTGGCAGACCAGCCAGACCTGACACACTTAATTCATCTGATAGACCCAACGGTACTCTGAACTAGCCCTCTATCCCTTATATGTAATAGTTCTGTCTTCCCCCAATGTCCCTGATATACCTACCGGCCTACCCTAAGCTAACGCCTTTATATCCCTAACGTAACTTGTTCTAGTCCTCTGTCACTGAAAGACCTAATTGTCCTGTCCTGGCCCAGTGTCCCTTCTATACCCACCAGCCCTGTCCTCACCGAATGCATCTATAGACACAACGGTACTGTGTCCTAACCCACTGTCCCTGGTTTACCTAAAAGTCCTATCCTAGCCCTATGTCCCTGCTCTGCCCAGCAGACCTGCCCTAAATTAAGGCCCTTATAGACCCAACACTACCGTGTTCTAGTCCACTGTCCCTATATACTTAATAGCCTGTCCTAACCCAGTGTCACTGGCAGACCAGCCAGACCTGCCACACCTAATGCATCTGATAGACCGAATGGTACTGTGTCCTAGTCGACTGACCCTGATAGACCTAATAGTCCTATCCAAGCCGAATGTCCCTGCTCTGCCCACCAGATTGCCCAAAACTAAGGCTCTTATAGATGCAACACTACTGTGTTCAAGTCGACTGTCCCTGATAGACTTAATAGCCTGATCCAACACTATGTCCATGCTAGACTCACCAGACCTGTCCTCAACTATGTATCTGATAGGCTCAATAGAACTGTCCTAGCCCTCTATCCCTGATATACGGATAGTCTTGTCCCCGCCCAAGGTCCCTGCTTTACCTACCAGAACTGCACTAATTTAACGCCTTTATAGACCGAAGAGTTCTGTGTTCTAGTCCTCTGTCACTGAAAGACGTAATTGTCCTGTCCTAGCCCATTGTCCCTGCTGGATCCAAGAGACAAGTCCTCACCTAATGCATCTGATGGACCCAAAGGTACTCTGCCCTAGCCCACTGTCCCTGATTGACCTTATAGTTCTATCCTAGTCCAATGTGCCTGCACTGCCTAGCATATCTACCCTAAATTAAGACCCTTATAGACCCAACACTACCGTGTTCAATTTCACTGTCCCTGATAGACTTAATAGCCTGTCCTAGCCCAATGTCTCTGCTAGACCCACCAGACCTGTCCTCCCCTAATGCATCTGATAGACACAACGGTACTGTGTCCTAGCCCACAGTCCCTGATTGACCTAATAGTCCTATCCGAGGCCAATTTCCATGCTCTGCCCACCAGACCTACCCTAAATTAAGGTCTTTATAGACCCAACACTACCGTGTTCTAGTCCACTGTCCCTG
Source organism: Tenrec ecaudatus (assembly GCF_050624435.1). Classification (NCBI taxonomy): domain Eukaryota; kingdom Metazoa; phylum Chordata; class Mammalia; order Afrosoricida; family Tenrecidae; genus Tenrec; species Tenrec ecaudatus. The sequence goes on along the minus strand of NC_134544.1, from coordinate 4,137,866 downwards.
ATAAACTTAATAGCCTGTCCTAACCCAGTGTCTCTGGCAGATCAGCCAGACCTGCCACACCTAATGCATCTGATAGACCCAACTGTACTGTGGCTTAGCCCACTGTCCCTGATAGACCTAATAGTCCTACACTAGCACAATGTCCATTCTGGGCCACCAGATCTGCCCTAAGCAAAGGCCCTTATAGACCCTACATTACCATGTTCTTGTCCTCTGTTCCTGATAGGCTTAATAGCCTGTCCTATCCAAATGTCCCTGCTGGACCCACCACATCTGTCCTCACCTAATGCATCAGATAGACCCAACGGTACTGTGTCCTAGCCCACTGTCCCTGATTGACCTAATAGTCCTATCCGAGCCCAATTCCATGCTCTGCCCACAAGACCTACCATAAATTAAGGCCCTGATAGACCCAACACTACCGTGTTCTAGTCCACTGTCCTTTCCTAGCCTAGTGTCACTGGCAGACCAGCCAGACCTGACACACTTAATTCATCTGATAGACCCAACGGTACTCTGAACTAGCCCTCTATCCCTGATATATGTAATAGTTCAGTCTTCCCCCAATGTCCCTCCTATACCTACCAGGCCGGCCCTAAGCTAACGCCTTTATAGCCCTAACATAACTGTGTTCTAGTCCTCTGTCACTGAAAGACCTAACTGTCCTGTCCTGGCCCAGTGTCCCTTCTATACCCACCAACCCTGTCCTCACCGAATGCATCTATAGACACAACCGTACTGTGTCCTAGCCCACTGTCCCTGGTTTACCTAAGAGTCCTATCCTAGCCCAATGTCCCTGCTCTGCCAGGTAGACCTGCCCTAAATTAAGGCCCTTATAGACCCAACATTACCGTGTTCTAGTCCACTGTCCCTATATACTTAATAGCCTGTCCTAACCCAGTGTCACTGGCAGACCAGCCAGACCTGCCACACCTAATGCATCTGATAGACCGAACGGTACTGTGGCCTAGCCCACTGACCCTGATAGACCTAATAGTCCTATCCTAGCACAAAGTCCCTTCTGGACCACCAGACCTGCCCTAAGCTAAGGCCCTCATAGACCCAACATTACCATGTTCTTGTCCTCTATCCCTGATAGGCTTAATAGCCTGTCCTACCCGAATGTCCCTGCTAGACCCACCACATCTGTCCTCACCTAATGCATCAGATAGGCACAACGGTTCTGTGTCCTAGCCCACTGCACTGATTGACCTAATAGTCCTAACCGAACCGAATGTCCCTGCTCTGCCCACCAGATTGCCCAAAACTAAGGCTCTTATAGATGCAAAACTACTTTGTTCAAGTCCACTGTCCGTGATAGACTTAATAGCCTGTTCCAGCACTATGTCCATGCTAGACTCACCAGACCTGTCCTCAATTATGTATCTGATAGGCCCAACAGAACTGTCCTAGCCCTCTATCCCTGATATATGAATAGTCTTGTCCCCGCCCAATGTCCCTGCTGTACCTACCAGAACTGCACTAATTTAACGCCTTTAGAGACCGAACAGTTCCGTGTTGTAGTCCTCTGTCACTGAAAGACGTAATTGTCCTGTCCTAACCCATAGTCCCTGCTGGATCCAAGAGACATGTCCTCACCTAATGCATCTGATGGACCCAAGGGTACTCTGCCCTAGCCCACTGTCCCTGATTGACCTAATAGTCCTATCCGGGCCCAATTTCCATGCTCTGCCCACCAGGCCTGCTCTAAGCTAAGGCCCTGATAGACCCAACAATACCGTGTTCTAGTCCAATGTCCCTGATAGACTTAATAGCCTTTCCTAGCCTAGTGTCACTGGCAAACCAGCCAGACCTAACACACCTAATGCATCAGATAGACCCAATGGTACTGTGTCCTAGCCCAATGTCCCTGCTCTGCCCACCAGACCTGCCCTAAGCTAAGGCCCTTATTGACCCAACACTACCATGTTCTTGTCCTCTGTCCCTGATAGGCTTAATAGCCTGTCCTACCGGAATGTCCCTGCTAGACCGACCACATCTGTCCTCACCTAATGCATCAGATAGACACAACGGTTCTGTGTCCTAGCCAACTGTCCCTAAATGACCTAATAGTCCTATCCTAGCCGAAGGTCCCTGCTCTGCCGACCAGACCTGCCCAAAACTAAGGCCCTTATAGATGCAACACTACTGTGTTCAAGTCCACTGTCCCTGATAGACTTAATAGCCTGTTCCAGCACTATGTCCATGCTAGACTCACCAGACCTGTCCTTAACTCTGCATCTGATAGGCCCAACAGAACAGCCTTAGCCCTCTATCGCTGATATGCGAATAGTCCTATCCCCGCCCAAAGTCCCTACTGTACGTACCAGAACTGCACTAATTTAATGCCTTTATAGACCCAACAGTTCTGTGTTCTAGTCCTCTGTCACTGAAAGACGTAATTGTCCTGTCCTAACCCAGTGTCCCTGCTGGATCCAAGAGACATGTCCTCACCTAATGCATCTGATGGACCCAAGGGTACTCTGTCCTAGCCCACTGTCCCTGATTGACCTAATAGTCCTATCCGAGCCCAATAATACTGCTCTGCCCAGCAGATCTGCCCTAAATTAAGGACCTTATAGACCCTACCCTATCTTGTTCAATTTCACTGTCCCTGACAGACTTAATAGCCTGTCGTAGCCCAATGTCCCTGCTAGACCCACCAGACCTGTCCTCCTCTAATGCATCTGATAGACACAACGGTACTGTGTCCAGGCCCACTGTCCGTGATTGACCTAACAGTCTTTCCATGCCAAATTCCTATGCTCTGCCAACCAGACCGGCTCTAAGCTAAGGCCCTGATAGACCCAACACTACTGTATTCTAGTCCACTGTCCCTGATAGGCTTAATAGCCTTTCCTAGCCTAGTGTCACTGGCAGAACAGCCAGACCTGCCACACCTAATGCATCTGATAGACCCAACGGTACTGTGTCCTAGCCCACTGTCCCTGATTGACCTAATAGTCCTATCCGAGCCCAATTCCATGCTCTGCCCACAAGACCTACCATAAATTAAGGCCCTGATAGACCCAACACTGCCGTGTTCTAGTCCACTGTCCTTTCCTAGCCTAATGTCACTGGCAGACCAGCCAGACCTGACACACTTAATTCATCTGATAGACCCAACGGTACTCTGAACTAGCCCTCTATCCCTTATATGTAATAGTTCTGTCTTCCCCCAATGTCCCTGATATACCTACCAGGCCTACCCTAAGCTAACGCCTTTATATCCCTAACGTAACTTGTTCTAGTCCTCTGTCACTGAAAGACCTAATTGTCCTGTCCTGGCCCAGTGTCCCTTCTATACCCACCAGCCCTGTCCTCACCGAATGCATCTATAGACACAACGGTACTGTGTCCTAGCCCACTGTCCCTGGTTTACCTAAAAGTCCTATCCTAGCCCTATGTCCCTGCTCTGCCCAGCAGACCTGCCCTAAATTAAGGCCCTTATAGACCCAACACTACCGTGTTCTAGTCCACTGTCCCTATATACTTAATAGCCTGTCCTAACCCAGTGTCACTGGCAGACCAGCCAGACCTGCCACACCTAATGCATCTGATAGACCGAATGGTACTGTGTCCTAGTCGACTGACCCTGATAGACCTAATAGTCCTATCCAAGCCGAATGTCCCTGCTCTGCCCACCAGATTGCCCAAAACTAAGGCTCTTATAGATGCAACACTACTGTGTTCAAGTCCACTGTCCCTGATAGACTTAATAGCCTGATCCAACACTATGTCCATGCTAGACTCACCAGACCTGTCCTCAACTATGTATCTGATAGGCTCAATAGAACTGTCCTAGCCCTCTATCCCTGATATACGGATAGTCTTGTCCCCGCCCAAGGTCCCTGCTTTACCTACCAGAACTGCACTAATTTAACGCCTTTATAGACCGAAGAGTTCTGTGTTCTAGTCCTCTGTCACTGAAAGACGTAATTGTCCTGTCCTAGCCCATTGTCCCTGCTGGATCCAAGAGACAAGTCCTCACCTAATGCATCTGATGGACCCAAAGGTACTCTGCCCTAGCCCACTGTCCCTGATTGACCTTATAGTTCTATCCTAGTCCAATGTGCCTGCACTGCCTAGCATATCTGCCCTAAATTAAGACCCTTATAGACCCAACACTACCGTGTTCAATTTCACTGTCCCTGATAGACTTAATAGCCTGTCCTAGCCCAATGTCTCTGCTAGACCCACCAGACCTGTCCTCCCCTAATGCATCTGATAGACACAACGGTACTGTGTCCTAGCCCACAGTCCCTGATTGACCTAATAGTCCTATCCGAGCCCAATTTCCATGCTCTGCCCACCAGACCTACCCTAAATTAAGGTCTTTATAGACCCAACACTACCGTGTTCTAGTCCACTGTCCCTGATAAACTTAATAGCCTGTCCTAACCCAGTGTCTCTGGCAGATCAGCCAGACCTGCCACACCTAATGCATCTGATAGACCCAACTGTACTGTGGCTTAGCCCACTGTCCCTGATAGACCTAATAGTCCTACACTAGCACAATGTCCATTCTGGGCCACCAGATCTGCCCTAAGCAAAGGCCCTTATAGACCCTACATTACCATGTTCTTGTCCTCTGTTCTTGATAGGCTTAATAGCCTGCCCTATCCAAATGTCCCTGCTGGACCCACCACATCTGTCCTCACCTAATGCATCAGATAGACCCAACGGTACTGTGTCCTAGCCCACTGTCCCTGATTGACCTAATAGTCCTATCCGAGCCCAATTCCATGCTCTGCCCACAAGACCTACCATAAATTAAGGCCCTGATAGACCCAACACTACCGTGTTCTAGTCCACTGTCCTTTCCTAGCCTAGTGTCACTGGCAGACCAGCCAGACCTGACACACTTAATTCATCTGATAGACCCAACGGTACTCTGAACTAGCCTTCTATCCCTGATATATGTAATAGTTCAGTCTTCCCCCAATGTCCCTCCTATACCTACCAGGCCGGCCCTAAGCTAACGCCTTTATAGCCCTAACATAACTGTGTTCTAGTCCTCTGTCACTGAAAGACCTAACTGTCCTGTCCTGGCCCAGTGTCCCTTCTATACCCACCAACCCTGTCCTCACCGAATGCATCTATAGACACAACCGTACTGTGTCCTAGCCCACTGTCCCTGGTTTACCTAAGAGTCCTATCCTAGCCCAATGTCCCTGCTCTGCCAGGTAGACCTGCCCTAAATTAAGGCCCTTATAGACCCAACACTACCGTGTTCTAGTCCACTGTCCCTATATACTTAATAGCCTGTCCTAACCCAGTGTCACTGGCAGACCAGCCAGACCTGCCACACCTAATGCATCTGATAGACCGAACGGTACTGTGGCCTAGCCCACTGACCCTGATAGACCTAATAGTCCTATCCTAGCACAAAGTCCCTTCTGGACCACCAGACCTGCCCTAAGCTAAGGCCCTCATAGACCCAACATTACCATGTTCTTGTCCTCTATCCCTGATAGGCTTAATAGCCTGTCCTACCCGAATGTCCCTGCTAGACCCACCACATCTGTCCTCACCTAATGCATCAGATAGGCACAACGGTTCTGTGACCTAGCCCACTGGACTGATTGACCTAATAGTCCTAACCGAACCGAATGTCCCTGCTCTGCCCATCAGATTGCCCAAAACTAAGGCTCTTATAGATGCAAAACTACTTTGTTCAAGTCCACTGTCCGTGATAGACTTAATAGCCTGTTCCAGCACTATGTCCATGCTAGACTCACCAGACCTGTCCTCAATTATGTATCTGATAGGCCCAACAGAACTGTCCTAGCCCTCTATCCCTGATATATGAATAGTCTTGTCCCCGCCCAATGTCCCTGCTGTACCTACCAGAACTGCACTAATTTAACGCCTTTAGAGACCGAACAGTTCTGTGTTGTAGTCCTCTGTCACTGAAAGACGTAATTGTCCTGTCCTAACCCATAGTCCCTGCTGGATCCAAGAGACATGTCCTCACCTAATGCATCTGATGGACCCAAGGGTACTCTGCCCTAGCCCACTGTCCCTGATTGACCTAATAGTCCTATCCGGGCCCAATTTCCATGCTCTGCCCACCAGGCCTGCTCTAAGCTAAGGCCCTGATAGACCCAACAATACCGTGTTCTAGTCCAATGTCCCTGATAGACTTAATAGCCTTTCCTAGCCTAGTGTCACTGGCAAACCAGCCAGACCTAACACACCTAATGCATCAGATAGACCCAATGGTACTGTGTCCTAGCCCAATGTCCCTGCTCTGCCCACCAGACCTGCCCTAAGCTAAGGCCCTTATTGACCCAACACTACCATGTTCTTGTCCTCTGTCCCTGATAGGCTTAATAGCCTGTCCTACCGGAATGTCCCTGCGAGACCGACCACATCTGTCCTCACCTAATGCATCAGATAGACACAACGGTTCTGTGTCCTAGCCAACTGTCCCTAAATGACCTAATAGTCCTATCCTAGCCGAAGGTCCCTGCTCTGCCGACCAGACCTGCCCAAAACTAAGGCCCTTATAGATGCAACACTACTGTGTTCAAGTCCACTGTCCCTGATAGACTTAATAGCCTGTTCCAGCACTATGTCCATGCTAGACTCACCAGACCTGTCCTTAACTCTGCATCTGATAAGCCCAACAGAACAGCCTTAGCCCTCTATCCCTGATATGCGAATAGTCCTATCCCCGCCCAAAGTCCCTACTGTACGTACCAGAACTGCACTAATTTAATGCCTTTATAGACCCAACAGTTCTGTGTTCTAGTCCTCTGTCACTGAAAGATGTAATTGTCCTGTCCTAACCCAGTGTCCCTGCTGGATCCAAGAGACATGTCCTCACCTAATGCATCTGATGGACCCAAGGGTACTCTGTCCTAGCCCACTGTCCCTGATTGACCTAATAGTCCTATCCGAGCCCAATAATACTGCTCTGCCCAGCAGATCTGCCCTAAATTAAGGACCTTATAGACCCTACCCTATCTTGTTCAATTTCACTGTCCCTGACAGACTTAATAGCCTGTCGTAGCCCAATGTCCCTGCTAGACCCACCAGACCTGTCCTCCTCTAATGCATATGATAGACACAACGGTACTGTGTCCAGGCCCACTGTCCGTGATTGACCTAAAAGTCTTTCCATGCCAAATTCCTATGCTCTGCCAACCAGACCGGCTCTAAGCTAAGGCCCTGATAGACCCAACACTACCGTATTCTAGTCCACTGTCCCTGATAGGCTTAATAGCCTTTCCTAGCCTAGTGTCACTGGCAGAACAGCCAGACCTGCCACACCTAATGCATCTGATAGACCCAACGGTACTGTGTCCTAGCCCACTCTCCCTGATTGACCTAATAGTCCTATCTGAGCCCAATTCCATGCTCTGCCCACAAGACCTACCATAAATTAAGGCCCTGATAGACCCAACACTGCCGTGTTCTAGTCCACTGTCCTTTCCTAGCCTAATGTCACTGGCAGACCAGCCAGACCTGACACACTTAATTCATCTGATAGACCCAACGGTACTCTGAACTAGCCCTCTATCCCTTATATGTAATAGTTCTGTCTTCCCCCAATGTCCCTGATATACCTACCGGCCTACCCTAAGCTAACGCCTTTATATCCCTAACGTAACTTGTTCTAGTCCTCTGTCACTGAAAGACCTAATTGTCCTGTCCTGGCCCAGTGTCCCTTCTATACCCACCAGCCCTGTCCTCACCGAATGCATCTATAGACACAACGGTACTGTGTCCTAACCCACTGTCCCTGGTTTACCTAAAAGTCCTATCCTAGCCCTATGTCCCTGCTCTGCCCAGCAGACCTGCCCTAAATTAAGGCCCTTATAGACCCAACACTACCGTGTTCTAGTCCACTGTCCCTATATACTTAATAGCCTGTCCTAACCCAGTGTCACTGGCAGACCAGCCAGACCTGCCACACCTAATGCATCTGATAGACCGAATGGTACTGTGTCCTAGTCGACTGACCCTGATAGACCTAATAGTCCTATCCAAGCCGAATGTCCCTGCTCTGCCCACCAGATTGCCCAAAACTAAGGCTCTTATAGATGCAACACTACTGTGTTCAAGTCCACTGTCCCTGATAGACTTAATAGCCTGATCCAACACTATGTCCATGCTAGACTCACCAGACCTGTAATCAACTATGTATCTGATAGGCTCAATAGAACTGTCCTAGCCCTCTATCCCTGATATACGGATAGTCTTGTCCCCGCCCAAGGTCCCTGCTTTACCTACCAGAACTGCACTAATTTAACGCCTTTATAGACCGAAGAGTTCTGTGTTCTAGTCCTCTGTCACTGAAAGACGTAATTGTCCTGTCCTAGCCCATTGTCCCTGCTGGATCCAAGAGACAAGTCCTCACCTAATGCATCTGATGGACCCAAAGGTACTCTGCCCTAGCCCACTGTCCCTGATTGACCTTATAGTTCTATCCTAGTCCAATGGGCCTGCACTGCCTAGCATATCTACCCTAAATTAAGACCCTTATAGACCCAACACTACCGTGTTCAATTTCACTGTCCCTGATAGACTTAATAGCCTGTCCTAGCCCAATGTCTCTGCTAGACCCACCAGACCTGTCCTCCCCTAATGCATCTGATAGACACAACGGTACTGTGTCCTAGCCCACAGTCCCTGATTGACCTAATAGTCCTATCCGAGCCCAATTTCCATGCTCTGCCCACCAGACCTACCCTAAATTAAGGTCTTTATAGACCCAACACTACCGTGTTCTAGTCCACTGTCCCTGATAAACTTAATAGCCTGTCCTAAACCAGTGTCTCTGGCAGATCAGCCAGACCTGCCACACCTAATGCATCTGATAGACCCAACTGTACTGTGGCTTAGCCCACTGTCCCTGATAGACCTAATAGTCCTACACTAGCACAATGTCCATTCTGGGCCACCAGATCTGCCCTAAGCAAAGGCCCTTATAGACCCTACATTACCATGTTCTTGTCCTCTGTTCCTGATAGGCTTAATAGCCTGTCCTATCCAAATGTCCCTGCTGGACCCACCACATCTGTCCTCACCTAATGCATCAGATAGACCCAACGGTACTGTGTCCTAGCCCACTGTCCCTGATTGACCTAATAGTCCTATCCGAGCCCAATTCCATGCTCTGCCCACAAGACCTACCATAAATTAAGGCCCTGATAGACCCAACACTACCGTGTTCTAGTCCACTGTCCTTTCCTAGCCTAGTGTCACTGGCAGACCAGCCAGACCTGACACACTTAATTCATCTGATAGACCCAACGGTACTCTGAACTAGCCCTCTATCCCTGATATATGTAATAGTTCAGTCTTCCCCCAATGTCCCTCCTATACCTACCAGGCCGGCCCTAAGCTAACGCCTTTATAGCCCTAACATAACTGTGTTCTAGTCCTCTGTCACTGAAAGACCTAACTGTCCTGTCCTGGCCCAGTGTCCCTTCTATACCCACCAACCCTGTCCTCACCGAATGCATCTATAGACACAACCGTACTGTGTCCTAGCCCACTGTCCCTGGTTTACCTAAGAGTCCTATCCTAGCCCAATGTCCCTGCTCTGCCAGGTAGACCTGCCCTAAATTAAGGCCCTTATAGACCCAACACTACCGTGTTCTAGTCCACTGTCCCTATATACTTAATAGCCTGTCCTAACCCAGTGTCACTGGCAGACCAGCCAGACCTGCCACACCTAATGCATCTGATAGACCGAACGGTACTGTGGCCTAGCCCACTGACCCTGATAGACCTAATAGTCCTATCCTAGCACAAAGTCCCTTCTGGACCACCAGACCTGCCCTAAGCTAAGGCCCTCATAGACCCAACATTACCATGTTCTTGTCCTCTATCCCTGATAGGCTTAATAGCCTGTCCTACCCGAATGTCCCTGCTAGACCCACCACATCTGTCCTCACCTAATGCATCAGATAGGCACAACGGTTCTGTGTCCTAGCCCACTGCACTGATTGACCTAATAGTCCTAACCGAACCGAATGTCCCTGCTCTGCCCACCAGATTGCCCAAAACTAAGGCTCTTATAGATGCAAAACTACTTTGTTCAAGTCCACTGTCCGTGATAGACTTAATAGCCTGTTCCAGCACTATGTCCATGCTAGACTCACCAGACCTGTCCTCAATTATGTATCTGATAGGCCCAACAGAACTGTCCTAGCCCTCTATCCCTGATATATGAATAGTCTTGTCCCCGCCCAATGTCCCTGCTGTACCTACCAGAACTGCACTAATTTAACGCCTTTAGAGACCGAACAGTTCTGTGTTGTAGTCCTCTGTCACTGAAAGACGTAATTGTCCTGTCCTAACCCATAGTCCCTGCTGGATCCAAGAGCCATGTCCTCACCTAATGCATCTGATGGACCCAAGGGTACTCTGCCCTAGCCCACTGTCCCTGATTGACCTAATAGTCCTATCCGGGCCCAATTTCCATGCTCTGCCCACCAGGCCTGCTCTAAGCTAAGGCCCTGATAGACCCAACAATACCGTGTTCTAGTCCAATGTCCCTGATAGACTTAATAGCCTTTCCTAGCCTAGTGTCACTGGCAGACCAGCCAGACCTGACACACTTAATTCATCTGATAGACCCAACGGTACTCTGAACTAGCCCTCTATCCCTTATATGTAATAGTTCTGTCTTCCCCCAATGTCCCTGATATACCTACCAGGCCTACCCTAAGCTAACGCCTTTATATCCCTAACGTAACTTGTTCTAGTCCTCTGTCACTGAAAGACCTAATTGTCCTGTCCTGGCCCAGTGTCCCTTCTATACCCACCAGCCCTGTCCTCACCGAATGCATCTATAGACACAACGGTACTGTGTCCTAGCCCACTGTCCCTGGTTTACCTAAAAGTCCTATCCTAGCCCTATGTCCCTGCTCTGCCCAGCAGACCTGCCCTAAATTAAGGCCCTTATAGACCCAACACTACCGTGTTCTAGTCCACTGTCCCTATATACTTAATAGCCTGTCCTAACCCAGTGTCACTGGCAGACCAGCCAGACCTGCCACACCTAATGCATCTGATAGACCGAATGGTACTGTGTCCTAGTCGACTGACCCTGATAGACCTAATAGTCCTATCCAAGCCGAATGTCCCTGCTCTGCCCACCAGATTGCCCAAAACTAAGGCTCTTATAGATGCAACACTACTGTGTTCAAGTCCACTGAGCCTGATCCAACACTATGTCCATGCTAGACTCACTAGACCTGTCCTCAACTATGTATCTGATAGGCTCAATAGAACTGTCCTAGGCCTCTATCCCTGATATACGGATAGTCTTGTCCCCGCCCAAGGTCCCTGCTTTACCTACCAGAACTGCACTAATTTAACGCCTTTATAGACCGAAGAGTTCTGTGTTCTAGTCCTCTGTCACTGAAAGACGTAATTGTCCTGTCCTAGCCCATTGTCCCTGCTGGATCCAAGAGACAAGTCCTCACCTAATGCATCTGATGGACCCAAAGGTACTCTGCCCTAGCCCACTGTCCCTGATTGACCTTATAGTTCTATCCTAGTCCAATGTGCCTGCACTGCCTAGCATATCTGCCCTAAATTAAGACCCTTATAGACCCAACACTACCGTGTTCAATTTCACTGTCCCTGATAGACTTAATAGCCTGTCCTAGCCCAATGTCTCTGCTAGACCCACCAGACCTGTCCTCCCCTAATGCATCTGATAGACACAACGGTACTGTGTCCTAGCCCACAGTCCCTGATTGACCTAATAGTCCTATCCGAGCCCAATTTCCATGCTCTGCCCACCAGACCTACCCTAAATTAAGGTCTTTATAGACCCAACACTACCGTGTTCTAGTCCACTGTCCCTGATAAACTTAATAGCCTGTCCTAACCCAGTGTCTCTGGCAGATCAGCCAGACCTGCCACACCTAATGCATCTGATAGACCCAACTGTACTGTGGCTTAGCCCACTGTCCCTGATAGACCTAATAGTCCTACACTAGCACAATGTCCATTCTGGGCCACCAGATCTGCCCTAAGCAAAGGCCCTTATAGACCCAACATTACCATGTTCTTGTCCTCTGTTCCTGATAGGCTTAATAGCCTGTCCTATCCAAATGTCCCTGCTGGACCCACCACATCTGTCCTCACCTAATGCATCAGATAGACCCAACGGTACTGTGTCCTATCCCACTGCCCTGATTGACCTAATAGTCCTATCCTAGCCGAATGTCCCTGCTCTGCCCACCAGACCTGCCCATAACTAAGGCTCTTATAGATGCAACACTACTGTGCTCAAGTTACTGTCCCTGATAGACTTAATAGCCTGTTCCAGCACTATGTCCATGCTAGACTCACCAGATCTGTCCTCAACTATGCATCTGATATGCTCAACAGAACTGTCCTAGCTTCTATCCCTGATATACGAATAGTCCTGTCCCCGCCCAATGTCCCTGCGGTACCTATCAGAACTGCACTAATTTAATGCCTTTATAGACCCAAGAGTTCTGTGTTCTAGTCCTCTGTCACTGAAAGACGTAATTGTCCGGTCCTAACCCATTGTCCCTGCTGGATCCAAGAGACAAGTCCTCACCTAATGCATCTGATGGACCCAAAGGTACTCTGCCCTAGCCCACTGTCCCTGATTGACCTTATAGTTATATCCTAGTCCAATGTGCCTGCACTGCCTAGCATATCTGCCCTAAATTAAGACCCTTATAGAACCAACACTACCGTGTTCAATTTCACTGTCCCTGATAGACTTAATAGCCTGTTCCAGGACTATGTCCATGCTAGACTCACCAGACCTGTCCTCAACTATGCATCTGATAGGCTCAACAGAACTGTCCTAGCTTCTATCCCTGATATACGAATAGTCCTGTCCCCGCCCAATGTACCTGCGATACCTATCAGAACTGCACTAATTTAACGCCTTTATAAACCCAACAGTTCTGTGTTCTAGTCCTCTGTCACTGAAAGACTTAATTGTCCTTTCCTAAACCCAGTGTCCCTGCTGGATCCAAGAGACATGTCCTCATAATGCATCTGATGGACCCAAGGGTATTCTGTCCTAGCTCACTGTTCCTGATTGACCTAATAGTCCTATCCTAGCCCAATGTCCCTGCACTGCCCAGGACATCTGCCGTTTATTAAGGCCCTTATACACGCAACACTACCGTGTTCAATTTCACTGTCCCTGATAGACTTAATAGCCTGTCCTAGCCCAATGTCCCTGCTAGACCCACCAGACCTGTCCTCCCCTAATGCATCTGATAGACACAACGGTACTGTGTTCTAGCCCACTGTCCCTGATTGACCTAATAGTCCTATCCGAGCCCAATTCCATGCTCTGCCCACCAGACCTACCCTAAATTAAGGCCGTTATAGACCCAACACTACCGTGTTCTAGTCCACAGTCCCTGATAAACTTAATAGCCTGTCCTAACCCAGTGTCACTGGCAGACCAGCCAGAGCAGCCACACCTAATGCACCTGAGAGACCGAACGGTACTGTGGCCTATCCCACTGACCCTGATAGACCTAATAGTCCTATGCTAGCACAAAGTCCCTTCTGGACCACCAGACCTGCCCTAAGCTAAGGCCCTCATAGACCCAACATTACCATGTTCTTGTCCTCTGTCCCTGATAGGCTTAATAGCCTGTCCTACCCGAATGTCCCTGCTAGACCCACCACATCTGTCCTCACCTAATGCATCAGATAGACACAACGGTTCTGTGTCCTAGCGAACTGTCCCTGATTGACCTACTTGTCCTATCCTAGCCCAATGTCCCTGCTCTGCCCACCAGACCTGCCCGAAACTAAGGCTCTTATTGACGCAACACTACTGTGTTCAAATCCACTGTCCCTGATGGACTCAACAGCCTGTTCCAGCACTATGTCCATGCTAGACTCACCAGACCTGTCCTCAACTCTGCATCTGATAGGCCCAACAGAACTGTCCTAGCCCTCTATCCCTGATATACGAATAGTCCTGTCCCCGCCAAATGTCCCTGCTCTACCTACCAGAACTGCACTAATTTAACGCCTCTATAGACCCAACAGTTCTGTGTTCTAGTCCTCTGTCACTGAAAGACGTAATTGTCCTGTCCTAACCCAGTGTCCATGCTGGATCCAAGAGACATGTGCTCACCTAAGGCATCTGATGGACCCAAGGGTACTCTATCCTAGCCCACTGTCCCTGATTGACCTAATAGTCCTATCCGAGCCAAATATCACTGCTCTGCCCAGCAGATCTGCCCTAAATTAAGGACCTAATAGACCCAACACTACCGTGTTCAATTGAACTGTCCCTGACAGACTTAATAGCCTGTCATAGCCCAATGTCCCTGCTAGACACATCAGACCTGTCCTCCCCTAATGCATCTGATAGACACAATGGTACTGTGTCCTAGCCCACTGTACGTGATTGACCTAATAGTCCTGTCCATTCCAAATTCCCATGCTCTGCCAGCCAGACCGGCTCTAAGCTAAGGCCCTGATAGACCCAACACTACCATGTTCTAGTTCACTGTCCCTGATAGACTTAATAGCCTTTCCTATCCTAGTGTCACTGGCAGACCAGTCATACCTGCCACATCTAATGCATCTGATAGACCCAACAGTATTGTGTCCTAGCCCGCTGTCCCTGATTGACCTAATAGTCCTATCAAAGCCCAGTGTCCCTGCTCTGCCCACCAGACCTGCCCTAAGCTAAGGTCTTTATAGACCCAACACTACCATGCTCTAGAGCTCTGTCCCTGAAAAACTTAATAGCCTGTCCTAGCCCAGTGTCACTGGCAAACCAGCCAGACATGCAACACCTAATGCATCTGATAGACCCAATGTTAATGTGGCCTAGCCCACTGTCCCTGATAGACCTAAGAGTCCTATCCTAGCCCAATGACCCTTCTAGACCCCCAGACCTGCCCTAAGCTAAGGCCCTTATAGACCCAACATTACCATGGTCTTGTCCTCTGTCCCTGATAGGCTTAATAGCCTTTCCTAGCCTAGTGTCACTGGCAGAGTAGCCAGACCTGCCACACCTAATGCATGTGATAGACAGAACGGTACTGTGGCCTAGCCCACTGTCCCTGATAGACCTAATAGTCCTATCAAAGCCCAGTGTCCCTGCTCTGCCCACCAGACCTGCCCTAAGCTAAGGTCCTTATAGACCCAACACTACCATGCTCTAGAGCTCTGTCCCTGAAAACTTAATAGCCTGTCCTAGCCCAGTGTCACTGGCAAACCAGCCAGACATGCAACACCTAATGCATCTGATAGACCCAATGTTAATGTGGCCTAGCCCACTGTCCCTGATAGACCTAAGAGTCCTATCCTAGCCCAATGACCCTTCTAGACCCCCAGACCTGCCCTAAGCTAAGGCCCTTATAGACCCAACATTACCATGGTCTTGTCCTCTGTCCCTGATAGGCTTAATAGCCTTTCCTAGCCTAGTGTCACTGGCAGAGTAGCCAGACCTGCCACACCTAATGCATCTGATAGACCGAACGGTACTGTGGCCTAGCCCACTGTCCCTGATAGACCTAATAGTCCTATCCTAGCACAAAGTCCCTTCTGGACCACCAGACCTGCCCTAAGCTAAGGCCCTTATAGAACCAACATTACCATGTTCTTGTCCTTTGTCCCTGATAGGCTTAATAGCCTTTCCTAGCCTAGTGTCACTGGCAGACCAGCCAGACCTGACACACTTAATTCATCTGATAGACCCAACGGTACTCTGAACTAGCCCTCTATCCCTGATATTTGTAATAGTTCAGACTTCCCCCAATGTCCCTGCTATACCTACCAGGCCTGCCCTAAGCTAACGCCTTTATAGCCCTAACATAACTGTGTTCTAGTCCTCTGTCACTGAAAGACCTAATTGTCCTGTCCTGGCCCAGTGTCCCTTCTATACCCACCAGCCCTGTCCCCACCGATTGCATCTATAGACACAACGGTACTGTGTCCTAGCCCACTGTCCCTGGTTTACCTAAAAGTCCTATCCTAGCCCAATGTCCCTGCTCTGCCAGGCAGACCTGCCCTAAATTAAGGCCCTTATAGACCCAACACTACCGTGTTCTAGTCCACTGTCCCTGATAAACTTAATAGCCTGTTCTAACCCAGTGTCACTGGCAGACCAGCCAGACATGCCACACCTAATGCATCTGATAGACCGAACGGTACTGTGGCCTAGCCCACTGACCCTGATAGACCTAATAGTCCTATCCTAGCACAAAGTCCCTTCTGGACCACCAGACCTGCCCTAAGCTAAGGCCCTCATAGACCCAACATTATCATGTTCTTGTCCTCTGTCCCTGATAGGCTTAATAGCCTGTCCTACCCGAATGTCCCTGCTAGACCCACCACATCTGTCCTCACCTAATGCATCAGATAGACACAACGGTTCTGTGTCCTAGCCCACTGCACTGATTGACCTAATAGTCCTATCCGAACCGAATGTCCCTGCTCTGCCCACCAGATTGCCCAAAACTAAGGCTTTTATAGATGCAAAACTACTGTGTTCAAGTCCACTGTCCCTGATAGACTTAATAGCCTGTTCCAGCACTATGTCCATGCTAGACTCACCAGACCTGTCCTCAACTCTGCATCTGATAGGCCCAACAGAACTGTCCTAGCCCTCTATCCCTGATATACGAATAGTCCTGTCCCCGCCAAATGTCCCTGCTCTACCTACCAGAACTGCCCTAATTTAACGCCTCTATAGACCCAACAGTTCTGTGTTCTAGTCCTCTGTCACTGAAAGACGTAATTGTCCTGTCCTAACCCAGTGTCCATGCTGGATCCAAGAGACATGTGCTCACCTAAGGCATCTGATGGACCCAAGGGTACTCTATCCTAGCCCACTGTCCCTGATTGACCTAATAGTCCTATCCGAGCCAAATATCACTGCTCTGCCCAGCAGATCTGCCCTAAATTAAGGACCTAATAGACCCAACACTACCGTGTTCAATTGAACTGTCCCTGACAGACTTAATAGCCTGTCATAGCCCAATGTCCCTGCTAGACACATCAGACCTGTCCTCCCCTAATGCATCTGATAGACACAATGGTACTGTGTCCTAGCCCACTGTACGTGATTGACCTAATAGTCCTGTCCATTCCAAATTCCCATGCTCTGCCAGCCAGACCGGCTCTAAGCTAAGGCCCTGATAGACCCAACACTACCATGTTCTAGTTCACTGTCCCTGATAGACTTAATAGCCTTTCCTATCCTAGTGTCACTGGCAGACCAGTCATACCTGCCACATCTAATGCATCTGATAGACCCAACAGTATTGTGTCCTAGCCCACTGTCCCTGATTGACCTAATAGTCCTATCAAAGCCCAGTGTCCCTGCTCTGCCCACCAGACCTGCCCTAAGCTAAGGTCCTTATAGACCCAACACTACCATGCTCTAGAGCTCTGTCCCTGAAAAACTTAATAGCCTGTCCTAGCCCAGTGTCACTGGCAAACCAGCCAGACATGCAACACCTAATGCATCTGATAGACCCAATGTTAATGTGGCCTAGCCCACTGTCCCTGATAGACCTAAGAGTCCTATCCTAGCCCAATGACCCTTCTAGACCCCCAGACCTGCCCTAAGCTAAGGCCCTTATAGACCCAACATTACCATGGTCTTGTCCTCTGTCCCTGATAGGCTTAATAGCCTTTCCTAGCCTAGTGTCACTGGCAGAGTAGCCAGACCTGACACACTTAATTCATCTGATAGACCCAACGGTACTCTGAACTAGCCCTCTATCCCTGATATTTGTAATAGTTCAGACTTCCCCCAATGTCCCTGCTATACCTACCAGGCCTGCCCTAAGCTAACGCCTTTATAGCCCTAACATAACTGTGTTCTAGTCCTCTGTCACTGAAAGACCTAATTGTCCTGTCCTGGCCCAGTGTCCCTTCTATACCCACCAGCCCTGTCCCCACCGATTGCATCTATAGACACAACGGTACTGTGTCCTAGCCTACTGTCCCTGGTTTACCTAAAAGTCCTATCCTAGCCCAATGTCCCTGCTCTGCCAGGCAGACCTGCCCTAAATTAAGGCCCTTATAGACCCAACACTACCGTGTTCTAGTCCACTGTCCCTGATAAACTTAATAGCCTGTTCTAACCCAGTGTCACTGGCAGACCAGCCAGACATGCCACACCTAATGCATCTGATAGACCGAACGGTACTGTGGCCTAGCCCACTGACCCTGATAGACCTAATAGTCCTATCCTAGCACAAAGTCCCTTCTGGACCACCAGACCTGCCCTAAGCTAAGGCCCTCATAGACCCAACATTATCATGTTCTTGTCCTCTGTCCCTGATAGGCTTAATAGCCTGTCCTACCCGAATGTCCCTGCTAGACCCACCACATCTGTCCTCACCTAATGCATCAGATAGACACAACGGTTCTGTGTCCTAGCCCACTGCACTGATTGACCTAATAGTCCTATCCGAACCGAATGTCCCTGCTCTGCCCACCAGATTGCCCAAAACTAAGGCTTTTATAGATGCAAAACTACTGTGTTCAAGTCCACTGTCCCTGATAGACTTAATAGCCTGTTCCAGCACTATGTCCATGCTAGACTCACCAGACCTGTCCTCAACTCTGCATCTGTTAGGCCCAACAGAACTGTCCTAGCCCTCTATCCCTGATATACGAATAGTCCTGTCCCCGCCAAATGTCCCTGCTCTACCTACCAGAACTGCACTAATTTAACGCCTCTATAGACCCAACAGTTCTGTGTTGTAGTCCTCTGTCACTGAAAGACGTAATTGTCCTGTCCTAACCCAGTGTCCATGCTGGATCCAAGAGACATGTGCTCACCTAAGGCATCTGATGGACCCAAGGGTACTCTATCCTAGCCCAATGTCCCTGATTGACCTAATAGTCCTATCCGAGCCAAATATCACTGCTCTGCCCAGCAGATCTGCCCTAAATTAAGGACCTAATAGACCCAACACTACCGTGTTCAATTGAACTGTCCCTGACAGACTTAATAGCCTGTCATAGCCCAATGTCCCTGCTAGACACATCAGACCTGTCCTCCCCTAATGCATCTGATAGACACAATGGTACTGTGTCCTAGCCCACTGTACGTGATTGACCTAATAGTCCTGTCCATTCCAAATTCCCATGCTCTGCCAGCCAGACCGGCTCTAAGCTAAGGCCCTGATAGACCCAACACTACCATGTTCTAGTTCACTGTCCCTGATAGACTTAATAGCCTTTCCTATCCTAGTGTCACTGGCAGACCAGTCATACCTGCCACATCTAATGCATCTGATAGACCCAACAGTATTGTGTCCTAGCCCACTGTCCCTGATTGACCTAATAGTCCTATCAAAGCCCAGTGTCCCTGCTCTGCCCACCAGACCTGCCCTAAGCTAAGGTCCTTATAGACCCAACACTACCATGCTCTAGAGCTCTGTCCCTGAAAAACTTAATAGCCTGTCCTAGCCCAGTGTCACTGGCAAACCAGCCATACATGCAACACCTAATGCATCTGATAGACCCAATGTTAATGTGGCCTAGCCCACTGTCCCTGATAGACCTAAGAGTCCTATCCTAGCCCAATGACCCTTCTAGACCCCCAGACCTGCCCTAAGCTAAGGCCCTTATAGACCCAACATTACCATGGTCTTGTCCTCTGTCCCTGATAGGCTTAATAGCCTTTCCTAGCCTAGTGTCACTGGCAGAGTAGCCAGACCTGCCACACCTAATGCATGTGATAGACCGAACGGTACTGTGGCCTAGCCCACTGTCCCTGATAGACCTAATAGTCCTATCAAAGCCCAGTGTCCCTGCTCTGCCCACCAGACCTGCCCTAAGCTAAGGTCCTTATAGACCCAACACTACCATGCTCTAGAGCTCTGTCCCTGAAAACTTAATAGCCTGTCCTAGCCCAGTGTCACTGGCAAACCAGCCAGACATGCAACACCTAATGCATCTGATAGACCCAATGTTAATGTGGCCTAGCCCACTGTCCCTGATAGACCTAAGAGTCCTATCCTAGCCCAATGACCCTTCTAGACCCCCAGACCTGCCCTAAGCTAAGGCCCTTATAGACCCAACATTACCATGGTCTTGTCCTCTGTCCCTGATAGGCTTAATAGCCTTTCCTAGCCTAGTGTCACTGGCAGAGTAGCCAGACCTGCCACACCTAATGCATCTGATAGACCGAACGGTACTGTGGCCTAGCCCACTGTCCCTGATAGACCTAATAGTCCTATCCTAGCACAAAGTCCCTTCTGGACCACCAGACCTGCCCTAAGCTAAGGCCCTTATAGAACCAACATTACCATGTTCTTGTCCTTTGTCCCTGATAGGCTTAATAGCCTTTCCTAGCCTAGTGTCACTGGCAGACCAGCCAGACCTGACACACTTAATTCATCTGATAGACCCAACGGTACTCTGAACTAGCCCTCTATCCCTGATATTTGTAATAGTTCAGACTTCCCCCAATGTCCCTGCTATACCTACCAGGCCTGCCCTAAGCTAACGCCTTTATAGCCCTAACATAACTGTGTTCTAGTCCTCTGTCACTGAAAGACCTAATTGTCCTGTCCTGGCCCAGTGTCCCTTCTATACCCACCAGCCCTGTCCCCACCGATTGCATCTATAGACACAACGGTACTGTGTCCTAGCCCACTGTCCCTGGTTTACCTAAAAGTCCTATCCTAGCCCAATGTCCCTGCTCTGCCAGGCAGACCTGCCCTAAATTAAGGCCCTTATAGACCCAACACTACCGTGTTCTAGTCCACTGTCCCTGATAAACTTAATAGCCTGTTCTAACCCAGTGTCACTGGCAGACCAGCCAGACATGCCACACCTAATGCATCTGATAGACCGAACGGTACTGTGGCCTAGCCCACTGACCCTGATAGACCTAATAGTCCTATCCTAGCACAAAGTCCCTTCTGGACCACCAGACCTGCCCTAAGCTAAGGCCCTCATAGACCCAACATTATCATGTTCTTGTCCTCTGTCCCTGATAGGCTTAATAGCCTGTCCTACCCGAATGTCCCTGCTAGACCCACCACATCTGTCCTCACCTAATGCATCAGATAGACACAACGGTTCTGTGTCCTAGCCCACTGCACTGATTGACCTAATAGTCCTATCCGAACCGAATGTCCCTGCTCTGCCCACCAGATTGCCCAAAACTAAGGCTTTTATAGATGCAAAACTACTGTGTTCAAGTCCACTGTCCCTGATAGACTTAATAGCCTGTTCCAGCACTATGTCCATGCTAGACTCACCAGACCTGTCCTCAACTCTGCATCTGATAGGCCCAACAGAACTGTCCTAGCCCTCTATCCCTGATATACGAATAGTCCTGTCCCCGCCAAATGTCCCTGCTCTACCTACCAGAACTGCCCTAATTTAACGCCTCTATAGACCCAACAGTTCTGTGTTCTAGTCCTCTGTCACTGAAAGACGTAATTGTCCTGTCCTAACCCAGTGTCCATGCTGGATCCAAGAGACATGTGCTCACCTAAGGCATCTGATGGACCCAAGGGTACTCTATCCTAGCCCACTGTCCCTGATTGACCTAATAGTCCTATCCGAGCCAAATATCACTGCTCTGCCCAGCAGATCTGCCCTAAATTAAGGACCTAATAGACCCAACACTACCGTGTTCAATTGAACTGTCCCTGACAGACTTAATAGCCTGTCATAGCCCAATGTCCCTGCTAGACACATCAGACCTGTCCTCCCCTAATGCATCTGATAGACACAATGGTACTGTGTCCTAGCCCACTGTACGTGATTGACCTAATAGTCCTGTCCATTCCAAATTCCCATGCTCTGCCAGCCAGACCGGCTCTAAGCTAAGGCCCTGATAGACCCAACACTACCATGTTCTAGTTCACTGTCCCTGATAGACTTAATAGCCTTTCCTATCCTAGTGTCACTGGCAGACCAGTCATACCTGCCACATCTAATGCATCTGATAGACCCAACAGTATTGTGTCCTAGCCCACTGTCCCTGATTGACCTAATAGTCCTATCAAAGCCCAGTGTCCCTGCTCTGCCCACCAGACCTGCCCTAAGCTAAGGTCCTTATAGACCCAACACTACCATGCTCTAGAGCTCTGTCCCTGAAAAACTTAATAGCCTGTCCTAGCCCAGTGTCACTGGCAAACCAGCCAGAAATGCAACACCTAATGCATCTGATAGACCCAATGTTAATGTGGCCTAGCCCACTGTCCCTGATAGACCTAAGAGTCCTATCCTAGCCCAATGACCCTTCTAGACCCCCAGACCTGCCCTAAGCTAAGGCCCTTATAGACCCAACATTACCATGGTCTTGTCCTCTGTCCCTGATAGGCTTAATAGCCTTTCCTAGCCTAGTGTCACTGGCAGAGTAGCCAGACCTGACACACTTAATTCATCTGATAGACCCAACGGTACTCTGAACTAGCCCTCTATCCCTGATATTTGTAATAGTTCAGACTTCCCCCAATGTCCCTGCTATACCTACCAGGCCTGCCCTAAGCTAACGCCTTTATAGCCCTAACATAACTGTGTTCTAGTCCTCTGTCACTGAAAGACCTAATTGTCCTGTCCTGGCCCAGTGTCCCTTCTATACCCACCAGCCCTGTCCCCACCGATTGCATCTATAGACACAACGGTACTGTGTCCTAGCCCACTGTCCCTGGTTTACCTAAAAGTCCTATCCTAGCCCAATGTCCCTGCTCTGCCAGGCAGACCTGCCCTAAATTAAGGCCCTTATAGACCCAACACTACCGTGTTCTAGTCCACTGTCCCTGATAAACTTAATAGCCTGTTCTAACCCAGTGTCACTGGCAGACCAGCCAGACATGCCACACCTAATGCATCTGATAGACCGAACGGTACTGTGGCCTAGCCCACTGACCCTGATAGACCTAATAGTCCTATCCTAGCACAAAGTCCCTTCTGGACCACCAGACCTGCCCTAAGCTAAGGCCCTCATAGACCCAACATTATCATGTTCTTGTCCTCTGTCCCTGATAGGCTTAATAGCCTGTCCTACCCGAATGTCCCTGCTAGACCCACCACATCTGTCCTCACCTAATGCATCAGATAGACACAACGGTTCTGTGTCCTAGCCCACTGCACTGATTGACCTAATAGTCCTATCCGAACCGAATGTCCCTGCTCTGCCCACCAGATTGCCCAAAACTAAGGCTTTTATAGATGCAAAACTACTGTGTTCAAGTCCACTGTCCCTGATAGACTTAATAGCCTGTTCCAGCACTATGTCCATGCTAGACTCACCAGACCTGTCCTCAACTCTGCATCTGTTAGGCCCAACAGAACTGTCCTAGCCCTCTATCCCTGATATACGAATAGTCCTGTCCCCGCCAAATGTCCCTGCTCTACCTACCAGAACTGCACTAATTTAACGCCTCTATAGACCCAACAGTTCTGTGTTGTAGTCCTCTGTCACTGAAAGACGTAATTGTCCTGTCCTAACCCAGTGTCCATGCTGGATCCAAGAGACATGTGCTCACCTAAGGCATCTGATGGACCCAAGGGTACTCTATCCTAGCCCAATGTCCCTGATTGACCTAATAGTCCTATCCGAGCCAAATATCACTGCTCTGCCCAGCAGATCTGCCCTAAATTAAGGACCTAATAGACCCAACACTACCGTGTTCAATTGAACTGTCCCTGACAGACTTAATAGCCTGTCATAGCCCAATGTCCCTGCTAGACACATCAGACCTGTCCTCCCCTAATGCATCTGATAGACACAATGGTACTGTGTCCTAGCCCACTGTACGTGATTGACCTAATAGTCCTGTCCATTCCAAATTCCCATGCTCTGCCAGCCAGACCGGCTCTAAGCTAAGGCCCTGATAGACCCAACACTACCATGTTCTAGTTCACTGTCCCTGATAGACTTAATAGCCTTTCCTATCCTAGTGTCACTGGCAGACCAGTCATACCTGCCACATCTAATGCATCTGATAGACCCAACAGTATTGTGTCCTAGCCCACTGTCCCTGATTGACCTAATAGTCCTATCAAAGCCCAGTGTCCCTGCTCTGCCCACCAGACCTGCCCTAAGCTAAGGTCCTTATAGACCCAACACTACCATGCTCTAGAGCTCTGTCCCTGAAAACTTAATAGCCTGTCCTAGCCCAGTGTCACTGGCAAACCAGCCAGACATGCAACACCTAATGCATCTGATAGACCCAATGTTAATGTGGCCTAGCCCACTGTCCCTGATAGACCTAAGAGTCCTATCCTAGCCCAATGACCCTTCTAGACCCCCAGACCTGCCCTAAGCTAAGGCCCTTATAGACCCAACATTACCATGGTCTTGTCCTCTGTCCCTGATAGGCTTAATAGCCTTTCCTAGCCTAGTGTCACTGGCAGAGTAGCCAGACCTGCCACACCTAATGCATCTGATAGACCGAACGGTACTGTGGCCTAGCCCACTGTCCCTGATAGACCTAATAGTCCTATCCTAGCACAAAGTCCCTTCTGGACCACCAGACCTGCCCTAAGCTAAGGCCCTTATAGAACCAACATTACCATGTTCTTGTCCTTTGTCCCTGATAGGCTTAATAGCCTTTCCTAGCCTAGTGTCACTGGCAGACCAGCCAGACCTGACACACTTAATTCATCTGATAGACCCAACGGTACTCTGAACTAGCCCTCTATCCCTGATATTTGTAATAGTTCAGACTTCCCCCAATGTCCCTGCTATACCTACCAGGCCTGCCCTAAGCTAACGCCTTTATAGCCCTAACATAACTGTGTTCTAGTCCTCTGTCACTGAAAGACCTAATTGTCCTGTCCTGGCCCAGTGTCCCTTCTATACCCACCAGCCCTGTCCCCACCGATTGCATCTATAGACACAACGGTACTGTGTCCTAGCCCACTGTCCCTGGTTTACCTAAAAGTCCTATCCTAGCCCAATGTCCCTGCTCTGCCAGGCAGACCTGCCCTAAATTAAGGCCCTTATAGACCCAACACTACCGTGTTCTAGTCCACTGTCCCTGATAAACTTAATAGCCTGTTCTAACCCAGTGTCACTGGCAGACCAGCCAGACATGCCACACCTAATGCATCTGATAGACCGAACGGTACTGTGGCCTAGCCCACTGACCCTGATAGACCTAATAGTCCTATCCTAGCACAAAGTCCCTTCTGGACCACCAGACCTGCCCTAAGCTAAGGCCCTCATAGACCCAACATTATCATGTTCTTGTCCTCTGTCCCTGATAGGCTTAATAGCCTGTCCTACCCGAATGTCCCTGCTAGACCCACCACATCTGTCCTCACCTAATGCATCAGATAGACACAACGGTTCTGTGTCCTAGCCCACTGCACTGATTGACCTAATAGTCCTATCCGAACCGAATGTCCCTGCTCTGCCCACCAGATTGCCCAAAACTAAGGCTTTTATAGATGCAAAACTACTGTGTTCAAGTCCACTGTCCCTGATAGACTTAATAGCCTGTTCCAGCACTATGTCCATGCTAGACTCACCAGACCTGTCCTCAACTCTGCATCTGATAGGCCCAACAGAACTGTCCTAGCCCTCTATCCCTGATATACGAATAGTCCTGTCCCCGCCAAATGTCCCTGCTCTACCTACCAGAACTGCCCTAATTTAACGCCTCTATAGACCCAACAGTTCTGTGTTCTAGTCCTCTGTCACTGAAAGACGTAATTGTCCTGTCCTAACCCAGTGTCCATGCTGGATCCAAGAGACATGTGCTCACCTAAGGCATCTGATGGACCCAAGGGTACTCTATCCTAGCCCACTGTCCCTGATTGACCTAATAGTCCTATCCGAGCCAAATATCACTGCTCTGCCCAGCAGATCTGCCCTAAATTAAGGACCTAATAGACCCAACACTACCGTGTTCAATTGAACTGTCCCTGACAGACTTAATAGCCTGTCATAGCCCAATGTCCCTGCTAGACACATCAGACCTGTCCTCCCCTAATGCATCTGATAGACACAATGGTACTGTGTCCTAGCCCACTGTACGTGATTGACCTAATAGTCCTGTCCATTCCAAATTCCCATGCTCTGCCAGCCAGACCGGCTCTAAGCTAAGGCCCTGATAGACCCAACACTACCATGTTCTAGTTCACTGTCCCTGATAGACTTAATAGCCTTTCCTATCCTAGTGTCACTGGCAGACCAGTCATACCTGCCACATCTAATGCATCTGATAGACCCAACAGTATTGTGTCCTAGCCCGCTGTCCCTGATTGACCTAATAGTCCTATCAAAGCCCAGTGTCCCTGCTCTGCCCACCAGACCTGCCCTAAGCTAAGGTCCTTATAGACCCAACACTACCATGCTCTAGAGCTCTGTCCCTGAAAAACTTAATAGCCTGTCCTAGCCCAGTGTCACTGGCAAACCAGCCAGACATGCAACACCTAATGCATCTGATAGACCCAATGTTAATGTGGCCTAGCCCACTGTCCCTGATAGACCTAAGAGTCCTATCCTAGCCCAATGACCCTTCTAGACCCCCAGACCTGCCCTAAGCTAAGGCCCTTATAGACCCAACATTACCATGGTCTTGTCCTCTGTCCCTGATAGGCTTAATAGCCTTTCCTAGCCTAGTGTCACTGGCAGAGTAGCCAGACCTGACACACTTAATTCATCTGATAGACCCAACGGTACTCTGAACTAGCCCTCTATCCCTGATATTTGTAATAGTTCAGACTTCCCCCAATGTCCCTGCTATACCTACCAGGCCTGCCCTAAGCTAACGCCTTTATAGCCCTAACATAACTGTGTTCTAGTCCTCTGTCACTGAAAGACCTAATTGTCCTGTCCTGGCCCAGTGTCCCTTCTATACCCACCAGCCCTGTCCCCACCGATTGCATCTATAGACACAACGGTACTGTGTCCTAGCCCACTGTCCCTGGTTTACCTAAAAGTCCTATCCTAGCCCAATGTCCCTGCTCTGCCAGGCAGACCTGCCCTAAATTAAGGCCCTTATAGACCCAACACTACCGTGTTCTAGTCCACTGTCCCTGATAAACTTAATAGCCTGTTCTAACCCAGTGTCACTGGCAGACCAGCCAGACATGCCACACCTAATGCATCTGATAGACCGAACGGTACTGTGGCCTAGCCCACTGACCCTGATAGACCTAATAGTCCTATCCTAGCACAAAGTCCCTTCTGGACCACCAGACCTGCCCTAAGCTAAGGCCCTCATAGACCCAACATTATCATGTTCTTGTCCTCTGTCCCTGATAGGCTTAATAGCCTGTCCTACCCGAATGTCCCTGCTAGACCCACCACATCTGTCCTCACCTAATGCATCAGATAGACACAACGGTTCTGTGTCCTAGCCCACTGCACTGATTGACCTAATAGTCCTATCCGAACCGAATGTCCCTGCTCTGCCCACCAGATTGCCCAAAACTAAGGCTTTTATAGATGCAAAACTACTGTGTTCAAGTCCACTGTCCCTGATAGACTTAATAGCCTGTTCCAGCACTATGTCCATGCTAGACTCACCAGACCTGTCCTCAACTCTGCATCTGTTAGGCCCAACAGAACTGTCCTAGCCCTCTATCCCTGATATACGAATAGTCCTGTCCCCGCCAAATGTCCCTGCTCTACCTACCAGAACTGCACTAATTTAACGCCTCTATAGACCCAACAGTTCTGTGTTGTAGTCCTCTGTCACTGAAAGACGTAATTGTCCTGTCCTAACCCAGTGTCCATGCTGGATCCAAGAGACATGTGCTCACCTAAGGCATCTGATGGACCCAAGGGTACTCTATCCTAGCCCAATGTCCCTGATTGACCTAATAGTCCTATCCGAGCCAAATATCACTGCTCTGCCCAGCAGATCTGCCCTAAATTAAGGACCTAATAGACCCAACACTACCGTGTTCAATTGAACTGTCCCTGACAGACTTAATAGCCTGTCATAGCCCAATGTCCCTGCTAGACACATCAGACCTGTCCTCCCCTAATGCATCTGATAGACACAATGGTACTGTGTCCTAGCCCACTGTACGTGATTGACCTAATAGTCCTGTCCATTCCAAATTCCCATGCTCTGCCAGCCAGACCGGCTCTAAGCTAAGGCCCTGATAGACCCAACACTACCATGTTCTAGTTCACTGTCCCTGATAGACTTAATAGCCTTTCCTATCCTAGTGTCACTGGCAGACCAGTCATACCTGCCACATCTAATGCATCTGATAGACCCAACAGTATTGTGTCCTAGCCCACTGTCCCTGATTGACCTAATAGTCCTATCAAAGCCCAGTGTCCCTGCTCTGCCCACCAGACCTGCCCTAAGCTAAGGTCCTTATAGACCCAACACTACCATGCTCTAGAGCTCTGTCCCTGAAAAACTTAATAGCCTGTCCTAGCCCAGTGTCACTGGCAAACCAGCCAGACATGCAACACCTAATGCATCTGATAGACCCAATGTTAATGTGGCCTAGCCCACTGTCCCTGATAGACCTAAGAGTCCTATCCTAGCCCAATGACCCTTCTAGACCCCCAGACCTGCCCTAAGCTAAGGCCCTTATAGACCCAACATTACCATGGTCTTGTCCTCTGTCCCTGATAGGCTTAATAGCCTTTCCTAGCCTAGTGTCACTGGCAGAGTAGCCAGACCTGACACACTTAATTCATCTGATAGACCCAACGGTACTCTGAACTAGCCCTCTATCCCTGATATTTGTAATAGTTCAGACTTCCCCCAATGTCCCTGCTATACCTACCAGGCCTGCCCTAAGCTAACGCCTTTATAGCCCTAACATAACTGTGTTCTAGTCCTCTGTCACTGAAAGACCTAATTGTCCTGTCCTGGCCCAGTGTCCCTTCTATACCCACCAGCCCTGTCCCCACCGATTGCATCTATAGACACAACGGTACTGTGTCCTAGCCCACTGTCCCTGGTTTACCTAAAAGTCCTATCCTAGCCCAATGTCCCTGCTCTGCCAGGCAGACCTGCCCTAAATTAAGGCCCTTATAGACCCAACACTACCGTGTTCTAGTCCACTGTCCCTGATAAACTTAATAGCCTGTTCTAACCCAGTGTCACTGGCAGACCAGCCAGACATGCCACACCTAATGCATCTGATAGACCGAACGGTACTGTGGCCTAGCCCACTGACCCTGATAGACCTAATAGTCCTATCCTAGCACAAAGTCCCTTCTGGACCACCAGACCTGCCCTAAGCTAAGGCCCTCATAGACCCAACATTATCATGTTCTTGTCCTCTGTCCCTGATAGGCTTAATAGCCTGTCCTACCCGAATGTCCCTGCTAGACCCACCACATCTGTCCTCACCTAATGCATCAGATAGACACAACGGTTCTGTGTCCTAGCCCACTGCACTGATTGACCTAATAGTCCTATCCGAACCGAATGTCCCTGCTCTGCCCACCAGATTGCCCAAAACTAAGGCTTTTATAGATGCAAAACTACTGTGTTCAAGTCCACTGTCCCTGATAGACTTAATAGCCTGTTCCAGCACTATGTCCATGCTAGACTCACCAGACCTGTCCTCAACTCTGCATCTGTTAGGCCCAACAGAACTGTCCTAGCCCTCTATCCCTGATATACGAATAGTCCTGTCCCCGCCAAATGTCCCTGCTCTACCTACCAGAACTGCACTAATTTAACGCCTCTATAGACCCAACAGTTCTGTGTTGTAGTCCTCTGTCACTGAAAGACGTAATTGTCCTGTCCTAACCCAGTGTCCATGCTGGATCCAAGAGACATGTGCTCACCTAAGGCATCTGATGGACCCAAGGGTACTCTATCCTAGCCCAATGTCCCTGATTGACCTAATAGTCCTATCCGAGCCAAATATCACTGCTCTGCCCAGCAGATCTGCCCTAAATTAAGGACCTAATAGACCCAACACTACCGTGTTCAATTGAACTGTCCCTGACAGACTTAATAGCCTGTCATAGCCCAATGTCCCTGCTAGACACATCAGACCTGTCCTCCCCTAATGCATCTGATAGACACAATGGTACTGTGTCCTAGCCCACTGTACGTGATTGACCTAATAGTCCTGTCCATTCCAAATTCCCATGCTCTGCCAGCCAGACCGGCTCTAAGCTAAGGCCCTGATAGACCCAACACTACCATGTTCTAGTTCACTGTCCCTGATAGACTTAATAGCCTTTCCTATCCTAGTGTCACTGGCAGACCAGTCATACCTGCCACATCTAATGCATCTGATAGACCCAACAGTATTGTGTCCTAGCCCACTGTCCCTGATTGACCTAATAGTCCTATCAAAGCCCAGTGTCCCTGCTCTGCCCACCAGACCTGCCCTAAGCTAAGGTCCTTATAGACCCAACACTACCATGCTCTAGAGCTCTGTCCCTGAAAAACTTAATAGCCTGTCCTAGCCCAGTGTCACTGGCAAACCAGCCAGACATGCAACACCTAATGCATCTGATAGACCCAATGTTAATGTGGCCTAGCCCACTGTCCCTGATAGACCTAAGAGTCCTATCCTAGCCCAATGACCCTTCTAGACCCCCAGACCTGCCCTAAGCTAAGGCCCTTATAGACCCAACATTACCATGGTCTTGTCCTCTGTCCCTGATAGGCTTAATAGCCTTTCCTAGCCTAGTGTCACTGGCAGAGTAGCCAGACCTGCCACACCTAATGCATGTGATAGACCGAACGGTACTGTGGCCTAGCCCACTGTCCCTGATAGACCTAATAGTCCTATCAAAGCCCAGTGTCCCTGCTCTGCCCACCAGACCTGCCCTAAGCTAAGGTCCTTATAGACCCAACACTACCATGCTCTAGAGCTCTGTCCCTGAAAAACTTAATAGCCTGTCCTAGCCCAGTGTCACTGGCAAACCAGCCAGACATGCAACACCTAATGCATCTGATAGACCCAATGTTAATGTGGCCTAGCCCACTGTCCCTGATAGACCTAAGAGTCCTATCCTAGCCCAATGACCCTTCTAGACCCCCAGACCTGCCCTAAGCTAAGGCCCTTATAGACCCAACATTACCATGGTCTTGTCCTCTGTCCCTGATAGGCTTAATAGCCTTTCCTAGCCTAGTGTCACTGGCAGAGTAGCCAGACCTGCCACACCTAATGCATGTGATAGACCGAACGACTGTGGCCTAGCCCACTGTCCCTGATAGACCTAATAGTCCTATCAAAGCCCAGTGTCCCTGCTCTGCCCACCAGACCTGCCCTAAGCTAAGGTCCTTATAGACCCAACACTACCATGCTCTAGAGCTCTGTCCCTGAAAACTTAATAGCCTGTCCTAGCCCAGTGTCACTGGCAAACCAGCCAGACATGCAACACCTAATGCATCTGATAGACCCAATGTTAATGTGGCCTAGCCCACTGTCCCTGATAGACCTAAGAGTCCTATCCTAGCCCAATGACCCTTCTAGACCCCCAGACCTGCCCTAAGCTAAGGCCCTTATAGACCCAACATTACCATGGTCTTGTCCTCTGTCCCTGATAGGCTTAATAGCCTTTCCTAGCCTAGTGTCACTGGCAGAGTAGCCAGACCTGCCACACCTAATGCATCTGATAGACCGAACGGTACTGTGGCCTAGCCCACTGTCCCTGATAGACCTAATAGTCCTATCCTAGCACAAAGTCCCTTCTGGACCACCAGACCTGCCCTAAGCTAAGGCCCTTATAGAACCAACATTACCATGTTCTTGTCCTTTGTCCCTGATAGGCTTAATAGCCTTTCCTAGCCTAGTGTCACTGGCAGACCAGCCAGACCTGACACACTTAATTCATCTGATAGACCCAACGGTACTCTGAACTAGCCCTCTATCCCTGATATTTGTAATAGTTCAGACTTCCCCCAATGTCCCTGCTATACCTACCAGGCCTGCCCTAAGCTAACGCCTTTATAGCCCTAACATAACTGTGTTCTAGTCCTCTGTCACTGAAAGACCTAATTGTCCTGTCCTGGCCCAGTGTCCCTTCTATACCCACCAGCCCTGTCCCCACCGATTGCATCTATAGACACAACGGTACTGTGTCCTAGCCCACTGTCCCTGGTTTACCTAAAAGTCCTATCCTAGCCCAATGTCCCTGCTCTGCCAGGCAGACCTGCCCTAAATTAAGGCCCTTATAGACCCAACACTACCGTGTTCTAGTCCACTGTCCCTGATAAACTTAATAGCCTGTTCTAACCCAGTGTCACTGGCAGACCAGCCAGACATGCCACACCTAATGCATCTGATAGACCGAACGGTACTGTGGCCTAGCCCACTGACCCTGATAGACCTAATAGTCCTATCCTAGCACAAAGTCCCTTCTGGACCACCAGACCTGCCCTAAGCTAAGGCCCTCATAGACCCAACATTATCATGTTCTTGTCCTCTGTCCCTGATAGGCTTAATAGCCTGTCCTACCCGAATGTCCCTGCTAGACCCACCACATCTGTCCTCACCTAATGCATCAGATAGACACAACGGTTCTGTGTCCTAGCCCACTGCACTGATTGACCTAATAGTCCTATCCGAACCGAATGTCCCTGCTCTGCCCACCAGATTGCCCAAAACTAAGGCTTTTATAGATGCAAAACTACTGTGTTCAAGTCCACTGTCCCTGATAGACTTAATAGCCTGTTCCAGCACTATGTCCATGCTAGACTCACCAGACCTGTCCTCAACTCTGCATCTGTTAGGCCCAACAGAACTGTCCTAGCCCTCTATCCCTGATATACGAATAGTCCTGTCCCCGCCAAATGTCCCTGCTCTACCTACCAGAACTGCACTAATTTAACGCCTCTATAGACCCAACAGTTCTGTGTTGTAGTCCTCTGTCACTGAAAGACGTAATTGTCCTGTCCTAACCCAGTGTCCATGCTGGATCCAAGAGACATGTGCTCACCTAAGGCATCTGATGGACCCAAGGGTACTCTATCCTAGCCCAATGTCCCTGATTGACCTAATAGTCCTATCCGAGCCAAATATCACTGCTCTGCCCAGCAGATCTGCCCTAAATTAAGGACCTAATAGACCCAACACTACCGTGTTCAATTGAACTGTCCCTGACAGACTTAATAGCCTGTCATAGCCCAATGTCCCTGCTAGACACATCAGACCTGTCCTCCCCTAATGCATCTGATAGACACAATGGTACTGTGTCCTAGCCCACTGTACGTGATTGACCTAATAGTCCTGTCCATTCCAAATTCCCATGCTCTGCCAGCCAGACCGGCTCTAAGCTAAGGCCCTGATAGACCCAACACTACCATGTTCTAGTTCACTGTCCCTGATAGACTTAATAGCCTTTCCTATCCTAGTGTCACTGGCAGACCAGTCATACCTGCCACATCTAATGCATCTGATAGACCCAACAGTATTGTGTCCTAGCCCACTGTCCCTGATTGACCTAATAGTCCTATCAAAGCCCAGTGTCCCTGCTCTGCCCACCAGACCTGCCCTAAGCTAAGGTCCTTATAGACCCAACACTACCATGCTCTAGAGCTCTGTCCCTGAAAAACTTAATAGCCTGTCCTAGCCCAGTGTCACTGGCAAACCAGCCAGACATGCAACACCTAATGCATCTGATAGACCCAATGTTAATGTGGCCTAGCCCACTGTCCCTGATAGACCTAAGAGTCCTATCCTAGCCCAATGACCCTTCTAGACCCCCAGACCTGCCCTAAGCTAAGGCCCTTATAGACCCAACATTACCATGGTCTTGTCCTCTGTCCCTGATAGGCTTAATAGCCTTTCCTAGCCTAGTGTCACTGGCAGAGTAGCCAGACCTGCCACACCTAATGCATGTGATAGACCGAACGGTACTGTGGCCTAGCCCACTGTCCCTGATAGACCTAATAGTCCTATCAAAGCCCAGTGTCCCTGCTCTGCCCACCAGACCTGCCCTAAGCTAAGGTCCTTATAGACCCAACACTACCATGCTCTAGAGCTCTGTCCCTGAAAAACTTAATAGCCTGTCCTAGCCCAGTGTCACTGGCAAACCAGCCAGACATGCAACACCTAATGCATCTGATAGACCCAATGTTAATGTGGCCTAGCCCACTGTCCCTGATAGACCTAAGAGTCCTATCCTAGCCCAATGACCCTTCTAGACCCCCAGACCTGCCCTAAGCTAAGGCCCTTATAGACCCAACATTACCATGGTCTTGTCCTCTGTCCCTGATAGGCTTAATAGCCTTTCCTAGCCTAGTGTCACTGGCAGAGTAGCCAGACCTGCCACACCTAATGCATGTGATAGACCGAACGGTACTGTGGCCTAGCCCACTGTCCCTGATAGACCTAATAGTCCTATCAAAGCCCAGTGTCCCTGCTCTGCCCACCAGACCTGCCCTAAGCTAAGGTCCTTATAGACCCAACACTACCATGCTCTAGAGCTCTGTCCCTGAAAACTTAATAGCCTGTCCTAGCCCAGTGTCACTGGCAAACCAGCCAGACATGCAACACCTAATGCATCTGATAGACCCAATGTTAATGTGGCCTAGCCCACTGTCCCTGATAGACCTAAGAGTCCTATCCTAGCCCAATGACCCTTCTAGACCCCCAGACCTGCCCTAAGCTAAGGCCCTTATAGACCCAACATTACCATGGTCTTGTCCTCTGTCCCTGATAGGCTTAATAGCCTTTCCTAGCCTAGTGTCACTGGCAGAGTAGCCAGACCTGCCACACCTAATGCATCTGATAGACCGAACGGTACTGTGGCCTAGCCCACTGTCCCTGATAGACCTAATAGTCCTATCCTAGCACAAAGTCCCTTCTGGACCACCAGACCTGCCCTAAGCTAAGGCCCTTATAGAACCAACATTACCATGTTCTTGTCCTTTGTCCCTGATAGGCTTAATAGCCTTTCCTAGCCTAGTGTCACTGGCAGACCAGCCAGACCTGACACACTTAATTCATCTGATAGACCCAACGGTACTCTGAACTAGCCCTCTATCCCTGATATTTGTAATAGTTCAGACTTCCCCCAATGTCCCTGCTATACCTACCAGGCCTGCCCTAAGCTAACGCCTTTATAGCCCTAACATAACTGTGTTCTAGTCCTCTGTCACTGAAAGACCTAATTGTCCTGTCCTGGCCCAGTGTCCCTTCTATACCCACCAGCCCTGTCCCCACCGATTGCATCTATAGACACAACGGTACTGTGTCCTAGCCCACTGTCCCTGGTTTACCTAAAAGTCCTATCCTAGCCCAATGTCCCTGCTCTGCCAGGCAGACCTGCCCTAAATTAAGGCCCTTATAGACCCAACACTACCGTGTTCTAGTCCACTGTCCCTGATAAACTTAATAGCCTGTTCTAACCCAGTGTCACTGGCAGACCAGCCAGACATGCCACACCTAATGCATCTGATAGACCGAACGGTACTGTGGCCTAGCCCACTGACCCTGATAGACCTAATAGTCCTATCCTAGCACAAAGTCCCTTCTGGACCACCAGACCTGCCCTAAGCTAAGGCCCTCATAGACCCAACATTATCATGTTCTTGTCCTCTGTCCCTGATAGGCTTAATAGCCTGTCCTACCCGAATGTCCCTGCTAGACCCACCACATCTGTCCTCACCTAATGCATCAGATAGACACAACGGTTCTGTGTCCTAGCCCACTGCACTGATTGACCTAATAGTCCTATCCGAACCGAATGTCCCTGCTCTGCCCACCAGATTGCCCAAAACTAAGGCTTTTATAGATGCAAAACTACTGTGTTCAAGTCCACTGTCCCTGATAGACTTAATAGCCTGTTCCAGCACTATGTCCATGCTAGACTCACCAGACCTGTCCTCAACTCTGCATCTGATAGGCCCAACAGAACTGTCCTAGCCCTCTATCCCTGATATACGAATAGTCCTGTCCCCGCCAAATGTCCCTGCTCTACCTACCAGAACTGCCCTAATTTAACGCCTCTATAGACCCAACAGTTCTGTGTTCTAGTCCTCTGTCACTGAAAGACGTAATTGTCCTGTCCTAACCCAGTGTCCATGCTGGATCCAAGAGACATGTGCTCACCTAAGGCATCTGATGGACCCAAGGGTACTCTATCCTAGCCCACTGTCCCTGATTGACCTAATAGTCCTATCCGAGCCAAATATCACTGCTCTGCCCAGCAGATCTGCCCTAAATTAAGGACCTAATAGACCCAACACTACCGTGTTCAATTGAACTGTCCCTGACAGACTTAATAGCCTGTCATAGCCCAATGTCCCTGCTAGACACATCAGACCTGTCCTCCCCTAATGCATCTGATAGACACAATGGTACTGTGTCCTAGCCCACTGTACGTGATTGACCTAATAGTCCTGTCCATTCCAAATTCCCATGCTCTGCCAGCCAGACCGGCTCTAAGCTAAGGCCCTGATAGACCCAACACTACCATGTTCTAGTTCACTGTCCCTGATAGACTTAATAGCCTTTCCTATCCTAGTGTCACTGGCAGACCAGTCATACCTGCCACATCTAATGCATCTGATAGACCCAACAGTATTGTGTCCTAGCCCGCTGTCCCTGATTGACCTAATAGTCCTATCAAAGCCCAGTGTCCCTGCTCTGCCCACCAGACCTGCCCTAAGCTAAGGTCCTTATAGACCCAACACTACCATGCTCTAGAGCTCTGTCCCTGAAAAACTTAATAGCCTGTCCTAGCCCAGTGTCACTGGCAAACCAGCCAGACATGCAACACCTAATGCATCTGATAGACCCAATGTTAATGTGGCCTAGCCCACTGTCCCTGATAGACCTAAGAGTCCTATCCTAGCCCAATGACCCTTCTAGACCCCCAGACCTGCCCTAAGCTAAGGCCCTTATAGACCCAACATTACCATGGTCTTGTCCTCTGTCCCTGATAGGCTTAATAGCCTTTCCTAGCCTAGTGTCACTGGCAGAGTAGCCAGACCTGACACACTTAATTCATCTGATAGACCCAACGGTACTCTGAACTAGCCCTCTATCCCTGATATTTGTAATAGTTCAGACTTCCCCCAATGTCCCTGCTATACCTACCAGGCCTGCCCTAAGCTAACGCCTTTATAGCCCTAACATAACTGTGTTCTAGTCCTCTGTCACTGAAAGACCTAATTGTCCTGTCCTGGCCCAGTGTCCCTTCTATACCCACCAGCCCTGTCCCCACCGATTGCATCTATAGACACAACGGTACTGTGTCCTAGCCCACTGTCCCTGGTTTACCTAAAAGTCCTATCCTAGCCCAATGTCCCTGCTCTGCCAGGCAGACCTGCCCTAAATTAAGGCCCTTATAGACCCAACACTACCGTGTTCTAGTCCACTGTCCCTGATAAACTTAATAGCCTGTTCTAACCCAGTGTCACTGGCAGACCAGCCAGACATGCCACACCTAATGCATCTGATAGACCGAACGGTACTGTGGCCTAGCCCACTGACCCTGATAGACCTAATAGTCCTATCCTAGCACAAAGTCCCTTCTGGACCACCAGACCTGCCCTAAGCTAAGGCCCTCATAGACCCAACATTATCATGTTCTTGTCCTCTGTCCCTGATAGGCTTAATAGCCTGTCCTACCCGAATGTCCCTGCTAGACCCACCACATCTGTCCTCACCTAATGCATCAGATAGACACAACGGTTCTGTGTCCTAGCCCACTGCACTGATTGACCTAATAGTCCTATCCGAACCGAATGTCCCTGCTCTGCCCACCAGATTGCCCAAAACTAAGGCTTTTATAGATGCAAAACTACTGTGTTCAAGTCCACTGTCCCTGATAGACTTAATAGCCTGTTCCAGCACTATGTCCATGCTAGACTCACCAGACCTGTCCTCAACTCTGCATCTGTTAGGCCCAACAGAACTGTCCTAGCCCTCTATCCCTGATATACGAATAGTCCTGTC
Source organism: Tenrec ecaudatus (assembly GCF_050624435.1). Classification (NCBI taxonomy): domain Eukaryota; kingdom Metazoa; phylum Chordata; class Mammalia; order Afrosoricida; family Tenrecidae; genus Tenrec; species Tenrec ecaudatus. The sequence continues at coordinate 4,100,081 of NC_134544.1, read as the reverse complement.
CCCGCCAAATGTCCCTGCTCTACCTACCAGAACTGCACTAATTTAACGCCTCTATAGACCCAACAGTTCTGTGTTGTAGTCCTCTGTCACTGAAAGACGTAATTGTCCTGTCCTAACCCAGTGTCCATGCTGGATCCAAGAGACATGTGCTCACCTAAGGCATCTGATGGACCCAAGGGTACTCTATCCTAGCCCAATGTCCCTGATTGACCTAATAGTCCTATCCGAGCCAAATATCACTGCTCTGCCCAGCAGATCTGCCCTAAATTAAGGACCTAATAGACCCAACACTACCGTGTTCAATTGAACTGTCCCTGACAGACTTAATAGCCTGTCATAGCCCAATGTCCCTGCTAGACACATCAGACCTGTCCTCCCCTAATGCATCTGATAGACACAATGGTACTGTGTCCTAGCCCACTGTACGTGATTGACCTAATAGTCCTGTCCATTCCAAATTCCCATGCTCTGCCAGCCAGACCGGCTCTAAGCTAAGGCCCTGATAGACCCAACACTACCATGTTCTAGTTCACTGTCCCTGATAGACTTAATAGCCTTTCCTATCCTAGTGTCACTGGCAGACCAGTCATACCTGCCACATCTAATGCATCTGATAGACCCAACAGTATTGTGTCCTAGCCCACTGTCCCTGATTGACCTAATAGTCCTATCAAAGCCCAGTGTCCCTGCTCTGCCCACCAGACCTGCCCTAAGCTAAGGTCCTTATAGACCCAACACTACCATGCTCTAGAGCTCTGTCCCTGAAAAACTTAATAGCCTGTCCTAGCCCAGTGTCACTGGCAAACCAGCCAGACATGCAACACCTAATGCATCTGATAGACCCAATGTTAATGTGGCCTAGCCCACTGTCCCTGATAGACCTAAGAGTCCTATCCTAGCCCAATGACCCTTCTAGACCCCCAGACCTGCCCTAAGCTAAGGCCCTTATAGACCCAACATTACCATGGTCTTGTCCTCTGTCCCTGATAGGCTTAATAGCCTTTCCTAGCCTAGTGTCACTGGCAGAGTAGCCAGACCTGCCACACCTAAAGCATCTGATAGACCGAACGGTACTGTGGCCTAGCCCACTGTCCCTGATAGACCTAATAGTCCTATCCTAGCACAAAGTCCCTTCTGGACCACCAGACCTGCCCTAAGCTAAGGCCCTTATAGAACCAACATTACCATGTTCTTGTCCTTTGTCCCTGATAGGCTTAATAGCCTTTCCTAGCCTAGTGTCACTGGCAGACCAGCCAGACCTGACACACTTAATTCATCTGATAGACCCAACGGTACTCTGAACTAGCCCTCTATCCCTGATATTTGTAATAGTTCAGACTTCCCCCAATGTCCCTGCTATACCTACCAGGCCTGCCCTAAGCTAACGCCTTTATAGCCCTAACATAACTGTGTTCTAGTCCTCTGTCACTGAAAGACCTAATTGTCCTGTCCTGGCCCAGTGTCCCTTCTATACCCACCAGCCCTGTCCCCACCGATTGCATCTATAGACACAACGGTACTGTGTCCTAGCCCACTGTCCCTGGTTTACCTAAAAGTCCTATCCTAGCCCAATGTCCCTGCTCTGCCAGGCAGACCTGCCCTAAATTAAGGCCCTTATAGACCCAACACTACCGTGTTCTAGTCCACTGTCCCTGATAAACTTAATAGCCTGTTCTAACCCAGTGTCACTGGCAGACCAGCCAGACATGCCACACCTAATGCATCTGATAGACCGAACGGTACTGTGGCCTAGCCCACTGACCCTGATAGACCTAATAGTCCTATCCTAGCACAAAGTCCCTTCTGGACCACCAGACCTGCCCTAAGCTAAGGCCCTCATAGACCCAACATTATCATGTTCTTGTCCTATGTCCCTGATAGGCTTAATAGCCTGTCCTACCCGAATGTCCCTGCTAGACCCACCACATCTGTCCTCACCTAATGCATCAGATAGACACAACGGTTCTGTGTCCTAGCCCACTGCACTGATTGACCTAATAGTCCTATCCGAACCGAATGTCCCTGCTCTGCCCACCAGATTGCCCAAAACTAAGGCTTTTATAGATGCAAAACTACTGTGTTCAAGTCCACTGTCCCTGATAGACTTAATAGCCTGTTCCAGCACTATGTCCATGCTAGACTCACCAGACCTGTCCTCAACTATGTATCTGATAGGCCCAACAGAACTGTCCTAGCCCTCTATCCCTGATATATGAATAGCCTTGTCCCCGCCCAATGTCCCTGCTGTACCTACCAGAACTGCACTAATTTAACGCCTTTAGAGACCGAACAGTTCTGTGTTGTAGTCCTCTGTCACTGAAAGACGTAATTGTCCTGTCCTAACCCATTGTCCCTGCTGGATCCAAGAGACATGTCCTCACCTAATGCATCTGATGGACCCAAGGGTACTCTGCCCTAGCCCACTGTCCCTGATTGACCTAGTAGTCCTATCCGGGCCCAATTTCCATGCTCTGCCCACCAGGCCTGCTCTAAGCTAAGGCCCTGATAGACCCAACAATACCGTGTTCTAATCCAATGTCCCTGATAGACTTAATAGCCTTTCCTAGCCTAGTGTCACTGGCAAACCAGCCAGACCTAACACACCTAATGCATCAGATAGACCCAATGGTACTGTGTCCTAGCCCAATGTCCCTGCTCTGCCCACCAGACCTGACCTAAGCTAAGGCCCTTATTGACCCAACACTACCATGTTCTTGTCCTCTGTCCCTGATAGGCTTAATAGCCTGTCCTACATGAATGTCCCTGCTAGACCGACCACATCTGTCCTCGCCTAATGCATCAGATAGACACAACGGTTCTGTGTCCTAGCCAACTGTCCCTAAATGACCTAATAGTCCTATCCTAGCCGAAGGTCCCTGCTCTGCCGACCAGACCTGCCCAAAATTAAGGCCCTTATAGACGCAACACTACTGTGTTCAAGTCCACTGTCCCTGATAGACTAAAGAGCCTGTTCCAGCACTATGTCCATGCTAGACTCACCAGACCTGTCCTCATTTCTGCATCTGATAGGTCCAACAGAACTGTCCTAGCCCTCTATCCCTGATATACGAATAGTCCTGTCCCCGCCAAATGTCCCTGCTGTACCTACCAGAACTGCACTAATTTAATGCCTTTATAGACCCAACAGTTCTGTGTTCTAGTCCTCTGTCACTGAAAGACGTAATTGTCCTGTCCTAACCCAGTGTGCCTGCTGGATCCAAGAGACATATCCTCACTTAATGCATCTAATGGACCCAAGGGTACTCTGTCATAGCCCACTGTCCCTGATTGACCTAATAGTCCTATCCGAGCCCAATATCATTTCTCTGCCCAGCAGATCTGCCCTAAATTAAGGACCTAATAGACCCAACCCTACCGTGTTCAATTTCACTGTCCCTGACAGACTTAATAGCCTGTCATAGCCCAATGTCCCTGCTAGACCCACCAGACCTGTCCTCCCCTAATGCATCTGATAGACAAAACGGTACTGTGTCCTAGCCCACTGTCCGTGATTGAACTAACAGTCCTGTCCATGCCAAATTCCCATGCTCTGCCAACCAGACCGGCTCTAAGCTAAGGCCCTGAGAGACCCAACACTACTGTATTCTAGTCCACTGTCCCTGATAGGCTTAATAGCCTTTCCTAGCCTAGTGTCACTGGCAGACCAGCCAGACCTGCCACACCTAATGCATCTGATAGACCCAACGGTACTGTGTCCTAGCCCACTGTCCCTGATTGACCTAATAGTCCTATCCGAGCCCAATTCCATGCTCTGCCCACAAGACCCACCATAAATTAAGGCCCTGATAGACCCAACACCACCGTGTTCTAGTCCACTGTCCTTTCCTAGCCTAGTGTCACTGGCAGACCAGCCAGACCTGACACACTTAATTCATCTGATAGACCCAACGGTACGCTGAACTAGCCCTCTATCCCTGATATATGTAATAGTTCAGTCTTCCCCCAATGTCCCTGCTATACCTACCAGGCCGGCCCTAAGCTAACGCCTTTATAGCCCTAACATAACTGTGTTCTAGTCCTCTGTCACTGAAAGACCTAACTGTCCTGTCCTAACCCAGTGTCCCTTCTATACCCACCAGCCATGTCCTCACCGAATGCATCTATAGACATAACCGTACTGTGTCCTAGCCCACTGTCCCTGGTTTACCTAAGAGTCCTATCCTAGACCAATGTCCCTGCTCTGCCCAGCAGACCTGCCCTAAATTAAGGCCCTTATAGACCCAACCCTACCGTGTTCTAATCCAATGTCCATGATAAACTTAATAGCCTGTCCTAACCCAGTGTCACTGGCAGACCAGCCAGACCTGCCACACCTAATGCATCTGATAGACCCAACTGTACTGTGGCTTAGCCCACTGTCCCTGATAGACCTAATAGTCCTACCCTAGCACAATGTCCATTCTGGGCCACCAGATCTGCCCTAAGCAAAGGCCCTTATAGACCCAACATTACCATGTTCTTGTCCTCTGTTCCTGATAGGCTTAATAGCCTGTCCTATCCAAATGTCCCTGCTGGACCCACCACATCTGTCCTCACCTAATGCATCAGATAGACACAATGATTCTGTGTCCTAGCCACTGCCCTGATTGACCTAATAGTCCTATCCTAGCCGAATGTCCCTGCTCTGCCCACCAGACCTGCCCATAACTAAGGCTCTTATAGATGCAACACTACTGTGCTCAAGTTACTGTCCCTGATAGACTTAATAGCCTGTTCCTGCACTATGTCCATGCTAGACTCACCAGACCTGTCCTCAACTATGCATCTGATAGGCTCAACAGAACTGTCCTAGCTTCTATCCCTGATATACGAATAGTCCTGTCCCCGCCCAATGTCCCTGCAGTACCTATCAGAACTGCACTAATTTAACGCCTTTATAGACCCAACAGTTCTGTGTTCTAGTCCTCTGTCACTGAAAGACTTAATTGTCCTGTCCTACCCCAGTGTCCCTGCTGGATCCAAGAGACATGTCCTCATAATGCATCTGATGGACCCAAGGGTATTCTGTCCTAGCTCACTGTTCCTGATTGACCTAATAGTCCTATCCTAGCCCAATGTCCCTGCACTGCCCAGGAGATCTGCCGTTTATTAAGGCCCTTATACACGCAACACTACCGTGTTCAATTTCACTGTCCCTGATAGACTTAATAGCCTGTCCTACCCAATGTCCCTGCTAGACCCACCAGACCTGTCCTCCCCTAATGCATCTGATAGACACAACGGTACTGTGTCCTAGCCCACAGTCCCTGATTGACCTAATAGTCCTATCCGAGCCCAATTTCCATGCTCTGCCCACCACACCTACCCTAAATTAAGGTCTTTATAGACCCAACACTACCGTGTTCTAGTCCACTGTCCCTGGTAAACTTAATAGCCTGTCCCAACCCAGTGTCACTGGCAGACCAGCCAGACCTGCCACACCAAATGCATCTGGTAGACCCAACTGTACTGTGGCTTAGCCCACTGTCCCTGATAGACCTCATAGTCCTACCCTAGCACAATGTCCATTCTGGGCCACCAGATCTGCCCTAAGCAAAGGCCCTTATAGACCCAACATTACCATGTTCTTGTCCTCTGTTCCTGATAGGCTTAATAGCCTGTCCTATCCAAATGTCCCTGCTGGACCCACCACATCTGTCCTCACCTAATGCATCAGATAGACACAATGATTCTGTGTCCTAGCCCACTGCCCTGATTGACCTAATAGTCCTATCCTAGACGAATGTCCCTGCTCTGCCCACCAGACCTGCCCATAACTAAGGCTCTTATAGATGCAACACTACTGTGCTCAAGTTACTGTCCCTGATAGACTTAATAGCCTGTTCCAGCACTATGTCCATGCTAGACTCACCAGACCTGTCCTCAACTATGCATCTGATAGGCTCAACAGAACTGTCCTAGCTTCTATCCCTGATATACGAATTGTCCTGTCCCCGCCCAATGTCCCTGCGGTACCTATCAGAACTGCACTAATTTAACGCCTTTATAGACCCAACAGTTCTGTGTTCTAGTCCTCTGTCACTGAAAGACTTAATTGTCCTGTCCTACCCCAGTGTCCCTGCTGGATCCAAGAGATATGTCCTCATAATGCATCTGATGGACCCAAGGGTATTCTGTCCTAGCTCACTGTTCCTGATTGACCTAATAGTCCTATCCTAGTCCAATGTCCCTGCACTGCCCAGGAGATCTGCCGTTTATTAAAGCCCTTATACACGCAACACTACCGTGTTCAATTTCACTGTCCCTGATAGACTTAATAGCCTGTCCTAGCCCAATGTCCCTGCTAGACCCACCAGACCTGTCCTCCCCTAATGCATCTGATAGACACAACGGTACTGTGTCCTAGCCCACTGTCCCTGATTGACCTAATAGTCCTATCCGAGCCCAATTCCATGCTCTGCTCACCAGACCTACCCTAAATTATGGCCGTTATAGACCCAACACTACCGTGTTCTAGTCCACAGTCCCTGATAAACTTAATAGCCTGTCCTAACCCAGTGTCACTGGCAGACCAGCCAGACCAGCCACACCTAATGCACCTGAGAGACACCGAACGGTACTGTGGCCTATCCCACTGACCCTGATAGACCTAATAGTCCTATCCTAGCACAAAGTACCTTCTGGAACACCAGTCCTGCCCTAAGATAAGGCCCTCATAGACCCAACATTACCATGTTCTTGTCCTCTGTCCCTGATAGGCTTAATAGCCTGTCCTACCCGAATGTCCCTGCTAGACCCACCACATCTGTCCTCACCTAATGCATCATATAGACACAACGGTTCTGTGTCCTAGCGAACTGTCCCTGATTGAGCTAATAGTCTTATCCTAGCCCAATGTCCTGCACTGCCCAGGAGATCTGTCGTATATTAAGGCCCTTATACACGCAACACTACCATGTTCAATTTCTCTGTCCCTGATAGACTTAATAGCCTGTCCTAGCCCAGTGTCCCTGGTAGACCCACCAGACCTGTCCTCCCTTAATGCATCTCATAGGCAGAACGGTACTCTGTCCTAGCCCACTCTCCCTGATTGACCTAATAGTCCTATCCGAGCCCAATTTCCATGCTCTGCCCACCAGACCTACCCTAAATTAAGGCCGTTATAGACCCAACACTACCGTGTTCTAGTCCACTGTCCCTGATAGACTTAATAGCCTCTCCTAACCCAGTGTCACTGGCAGACCAGCCAGACTTGCAACACCTAATGCATCTGATAGACCGAACGGTATTGTAGTCTAGCCCACTGACCCTGATAGACCTAATAGTCCTATGCTAGCACAAAGTCCCTTCTGGACCACCAGACCTGCCCTTAGCTAAGGCCCTCATAGACCCAACATTACCATGTTCTTGTCCTCTGTCCCTGATAGGCTTAATAGCCTGTCCTACCCGAATGTCCCTGCTAGACCCACCACATCTGTCCTCACCTAATGCATCAGATAGACACAACGGTTCTGTGTCCTAGCGAACTGTCCCTGATTGACCTACTAGTCCTATCCTAGCCCAATGTCCCTGCTCTGCCCACCAGACCTGCCCTAAACTAAGGCTCTTATAGACGCAACACTACTGTGTTCAAATCCACTGTCCCTGATAGACTCAATAGCCTGTTCCAGCACTGTGTCCATGCTAGACTCACCAGACCTGTCCTCAACTCTGCATCTGATAGGCCCAACAGAACTGTCCTAGCCCTCTATCCCTGATATACGAATAGTCCTGTCCCCGCCAAATGTCCCTGCTCTACCTACCAGAACTGCACTAATTTAACGCCTCTATAGACCCAACAGTTCTGTGTTCTAGTCCTCTGTCACTGAAAGACGTAATTGTCCTGTCCTAACCCAGTGTCCATGCTGGATCCAAGAGACATGTGCTCACCTAAGGCATCTGATGGACCCAAGGGTACTCTATCCTAGCCCACTGTCCCTGATTGACCTAATAGTCCTATCCGAGCCAAATATCACTGCTCTGCCCAGCAGATCTGCCCTAAATTAAGGACCTAATAGACCCAACACTACCGTGTTCAATTGAACTGTCCCTGACAGACTTAATAGCCTGTCATAGCCCAATGTCCCTGCTAGACACATCAGACCTGTCCTCCCCTAATGCATCTGATAGACACAATGGTACTGTGTCCTAGCCCACTGTACGTGATTGACCTAATAGTCCTGTCCATTCCAAATTCCCATGCTCTGCCAGCCAGACCGGCTCTAAGCTAAGGCCCTGATAGACCCAACACTACCGTGTTCTAGTTCACTGTCCCTGATATACTTAATAGCCTTTCCTAGCCTAGTGTCACTGGCAGACCAGTCATACCTGCCACATCTAATGCATCTGATAGACCCAACAGTATTGTGTCCTAGCCCACTGTCCCTGATTGACCTAATAGTCCTATCAAAGCCCAGTGTCCCTGCTCTGCCCACCAGACCTGCCCTAAGCTAAGGTCCTTATAGACCCAACACTACCATGCTCTAGAGCTCTGTCCCTGAAAAACTTAATAGCCTGTCCTAGCCCAGTGTCACTGGCAAACCAGCCAGACATGCGACACCTAATGCATCTGATAGACCCAATGGTAATGTGGCCTAGCCCACTGTCCCTGATAGACCTAAGAGTCCTATCCTAGCCCAATGACCCTTCTAGACCCCCAGACCTGCCCTAAGCTAAGGCCCTTATAGACCCAACATTACCATTGTCTTGTCCTCTGTCCCTGATAGGCTTAATAGCCTTTCCTAGCCTAGTGTCATTGGCAGAGTAGCCAGACCTGCCACACCTAATGCATCTGATAGACCGAACGGTACTGTGGCCTAGCCCACTGTCCCTGATAGACCTAATAGTCCTATCCTAGCACAAAGTCCCTTCTGGACCACCAGACCTGCCCTAAGCTAAGGCCCTTATAGAACCAACATTACCATGTTCTTGTCCTTTGTCCCTGATAGTCTTAATACCCTTTCCTAGCCTAGTGTCACTGGCAGACCAGCCAGACCTGACACACTTAATTCATCTGATAGACCCAACGGTACTCTGAACTAGCCCTCTATCCCTGATATATGTAATAGTTCAGTCTTCCCCCAATGTCCCTGCTATACCTACCAGGCCGGCCCTAAGCTAACGCCTTTATAGCCCAAACATAACTGTGTTCTAGTCCTCTGTCACTGAAAGACCTAATTGTCCTGTCCTGGCCCAGTGTCCCTTCTATACCCACCAGCCCTGTCCCCACCGAATGCATCTATAGACACAACAGTACTGTGTCCTAGCCCACTGTCCCTGGTTTACCTAAGAGTCCTATCCTAGCCCAATGTCCCTGCTCTGCCCAGCAGACCTGCCCTAAATTAAGGCCCTTATAGACCCAACACTACCGTGTTCTAGTCCACTGTCCCTGATAGACTTAATAGCCTGTCCTAGCCCAATGTCCCTGCTAGACCCACCAGACTTATCCTCACCTAGTGCATCTGATAGACAAAATGGTACTGTGTCCTAGCCCACTATCTCTGATTGACCTAATAGTCCTATCCGAGCCCAATTTCCGTGCTCTGCCCTCCAGACCTGCCCAGAGCTAAGGTCCTTATATACCCAACACTACCGTGTCAAGTCCACTGTCCCTGATAGACTTAATAGCCTGTCCTCGCCCAAAGTCCTTGCTATACCTACCAGATCTGCACTAAGCTAACTCCTTAAAGACCCAACAGTTCTGTGTTCTAGTCCTCTGTCACTGAAAGACCTAATTGTCCTATCCTGACCCAGTGTCCTTGCTGGCCCCAAGAGACCTGTCCTCACCTAGTGTATCTGATGGACTCAATGGTACTCTGTCTTAACCCACTGACCCTGATTGACCTAAAAGTCCTAACGTAGCGCAATGTCCCTTCTCTGCCCACCAGACCTACACTTAACTAAGGCCCTTATAGACGCAACACTACCGTGTTCAAGTCCACTGTCCCTGATAGACTTATTAGCCTGTCCTAGCCCAATGTTCCTGCTAGACCCTCCAGACCTGTTCTCACCTAATGCATCGGATAGACACAACGGTACTCTGTCCTAGCCCACTGCCCTGATTTACCTAATAGTCCTATCCGAGCCCCATTTCCGTGCTCTGCCCACCAGACCTGCCCTTAGCTAAGCCTTTATAGACCCAACACTACTTTGTTCAAATACACTCTGCCTGAAAAACTTAATAGCCTGATGTAGCCTAATGTCCCTGTTAGATCCACCAGACCTGTCCTCACCTAATGCATCTGATAGAACCAACCGTACTCTGTCCTAGCCCACTGTCCCTGATTGGCCTAATAGTCCTATCGTAGCTGAATGTCCGTGCTCTGACCACCCGACCTGCCCAAAACTAAGGCCATTATAGATGCAACACAGCTGTGTTCAAGTCCGCTGTCCCTGATAGACTTAATAGCCTGTTCCAGCACTATGTCCATGCTAGACTCACCAGACCTGTCCTCATCTATGCATCTGATCGACCCAACAGTACTCTCCCAGCCCTCTATCCCTGATATACGAATAGTCCTGTCCCCGCCCAATGTCTCTGCTGTACCTACCAGAACTGCACTAATTTAATGCCTTTATAGACCCAACAGTTCTGTGTTCTAGTCCTCTGTCACTGAAAGACGTAATTGTCCTGTCCTCACCCAGTGTCCCTGCTGGATCCAAGAGACATGTCCTCACCTAGTGCATCTGATGGACTCAATGGTACTCTGTCCTAGCCAACTGTCCCTGATTGACATAACAGTCCTTCTGAGCCCAATATCCGTGCTCTGCCCAGCAGACGAGCCCTATATTAAGGCCCTTATAGACACAACGCTACCGTTTTCAAGTCCACTGTCCCTGATAGACTAAATAGCCTGTCCTAGCCCAATGTCCCTCCTAGACCCACCAGACCTGTCCTCACCTAATGCATCTGATAGACACAACGGTAATGTGTCCTAGCCCACTGTCCCTGATTGACCTAATAGTCCTATCCGACCCCAAGTTCCATGATCTGACCACCAGCCCTTCCCTTAGCTATGTCCCTTATAGACCCAACACTACTGTGTTCAAGTCCACTCTGCCTGATAGACTTAATAGCCTTCCCTAGCTATTGTCTCTGTTAGATCCACCAGACCTGTCCTCACTTAATGCATCTGATAGACACAACGCTACTGTGTCCTAGCCCACTGACCCTGATTGACCTAATAGTCCTATCCTAGTCCAATGTCCCTGCACTGCCCACCAGAACTGCACTTAACTAACGCCCTTATAGACGCAACACTACTGAGTTCACGTCCACTGTCCCTGATAGACTTCATAGCCTGTTCTAGCATTATGTCCATGCTAGACCCACCAGACCTGTCCTCACCTAGGCATCTGATCGAACCAACAGTACTCTCCTAGCCCTCTATCCCTGATATACGAATAGTCCTGTCCTTGCCCAATATCCCTGCTATACCTACCAGACCTGCACTTAGCTAACGCCTTATACACCCAACAGTTCTGTGTTCTAGTCCTCTGTCACTGAAAGACCTTATTGTCCTGTCCTAACCCAATGTCCCTGCTGGACCCAAGAGACCTGTCCTCACCTAATGCATCTGATAGAGCCAACGGTACTCTGTCCTAGCCCACTGTCCCTGATTGACATAACAGTCTTTCCGAGCTCAATATCCGTGCTCTGCCCAGCAGTCGAGCCCTAAATTAAGGACCTTATAGACCCAACACTACCGTGTTCAAGTCCACTGTCCCTGATAGACTTAATAGCCTGTCCTAGCCCAATGTCCCTGCTAGACCCACCAGACCTGTCCTCACCTAATGCATCTGATAGACAAAACGGTACTGTGTCCTAGCCCACTGTCTGTGATTGACCTAATAGTCCTATCCGAGCCCAATTTGCGAGCTCTGCCCTCCAGACCTGCCCTAAGCTAAGGTCCTTATATACCCAACACTACCTTGTCAAGTCCACTGTCCCTGATAGACTTAATAGCCTGTCCTCGCCCAATGTCCCAGCTATACCTACCAGATCTGCACTAAGCTAACTCCTTAAAGACCCAACAGTTCTGTGATCTAGTCCCCTTTCACTGAAAGACCTAATTGTCCTGTCCTAACCCAGTGTCCTTGCTGGACCCAAGAGACCTGTTCTTCCCTTAATGCATCTGATAGACACAACAGTACTGTGTCCTAGCCCGCTTTCCCTGATTGACCTAATAGACCTATCCGACCCCAAGTTCGGTGCTCTGACCGCCAGCCCTGCCCTAAGCTAAGTCCATTATAGACCCAACACTACTGTGTTCATGTCATCTGTCCCTGATAGACTTAATAGCCTGTCCTAGCCCAATGTCCCCGCTAGACCCACCAGACCTGTCCTCACCTAATGCATCTGATAGACCCAACGGTACTGTGTCCTAGCCCATGTCCCTGATTGAGCTAATAGTCTTATCCGACCCCAAGTTCTATGCTCTGCCCACCAGCCCTGACCTAAGCTAAGTCCCTTATAGACCCAATACTACTGTGTTCAAGTACTCTCTGCCTGATAGACTTAATAGCCTATCCTAACTAATATCCCTGTTAGATCCACCAGACCTGTTCTCACTTAATGCATCTGAAAGACACAACGGTATTGTGTCCTAGCCCACTGACCCTGATTGACCTGATAGTGTTATCCTAGCCCAATGTCCTTGCTCTGCCCACCATCCCTGCCCTAACATAAGACTCTTATAAACCCAACACTACTGTGTTCATGTCATCTGTCCTTGATAGACTTATTAGCCTGTCCTACCCAATGTTCCTGCTAGACCCACCAGACCTGTCCTCACCTAAAGCATTGGATAGACACAATGGTACTGTGTCCTATCCCTCTGTCCTTGATTGACCTAATAGTCCTATCTGAGCCCTATTTCCGTGCTCTGCCCACCAGACCTGCCCTAAGCTAAGGCCCTTATAGACCCAACACTACTGTGTTCAAGTACACTCTGCCAGATAGATTTAATAGCCTGTGTTAACTAATGTCCCTGTTAGATCCACCAGAATTGTTCTCACTTAATGCATCTGAAAGACACAATGGTACTGTGTCCTAGCCCACTGACCCTGATTGACCTAATGTCCTATCCTTGCCCAATGTCCCTGCTCTGTCCACCATATCTGCCCTTAACTAAGGCCCATATAGACGCAACACTACTGTGTTCATGTCCACTGTCCCTGAAGACTTAATAGCCTGTCCTAGCCCCATGTCCCTGCTAGACCCACCAGACCTTTTCCTCACCTAATGCATCCGATAGAGACAACGGTACTGTGTCCTAGCCCACTGTCTCTGATTGACCTAATAGTCGTATCCGAGCCCAATTTCCGTGCTCTGCCCTGCAGACCTGCCCTAAGCTAAGGCCCTTATAGACCCAACACTACCATGTTCTAGTCCTCTGTCCATGATAGACTTAATAGCCTGTCCTAGCCCTATGTCCCCGCTAGACCCACTAGACCTGTCCTCACCTAATGCATCAGATAGACACAACGGTACTGTGTCCTAGCCCACTGTCCCTGATTGACCAAATAGTCATATCCGACCCAAGTTCCGTGCTCTACCCACCATCCCTGCCTTAACGTATGTCCCTTATAAACCCAACACTACTGTGTTCATTTCATCTGTCCTTGATAGACTTATTAGCCTGTCCTACCCCATGTTCCTGCTAGACCCACCAGATCTGTCCTCACCTAATGCATTGGATAGACACAACGGTACTGTGTCCTATCCCACTGTCCTTGATTGACCTAATTGTCCTATCTGAGCCCTATTTCCTTGCTCTGCCCACCAGACCTGCCCTAAGCTAAGGCCCTTATAGACCCAACACTACTGTGTTAAAGTCCACTCTGCCTGATAGACTTGATAACCTTTCCTAATCCAGTGTCACTGACAGACCAGCCAGACGTGACACACATAATGCATCTGATAGACCCAACAGAACTGTCCTAGCCCTCTATCCTTGATATGTGTAATAGTCATGTCCTCTCCCAATGTCCCTGCTATACCTACTATACTTGCCCTAAGCTAACGCGTTATAGACCCAACAGTACTGTGTTCAAGTCCACTGTCACTGAAAGATCTAATTGTCCTGTTCTAGCCCAATGTCCTTGCTAGACCCACCAGACCTGTCCTCACCTAATGCATCTGATAGACACAACGGTACTGTGTCCTAGCCCACTGACCCTGATTGACCTAATAGCCCTATCCTAGCCCAATGTCCCTATTCTGACCACCAGACATGCCCTTAACTAAGCCCCTTATAGACGCAACACTACTGTGTTCAAGTCCACTGTCCCTGATAGACTTTATACCCTGTTCTAGCATTATGTCCATGCTAGACTCACCAGACCTGTCTTCACCTATGCATCTGATCGAACCAACAGTACTCTACTAGCCCTCTATCCCTGATATACGAATAGTCCTGTCCTCGCCCAATGTCCCTGCTATACCTACCAGACCTGCACTAAGCTAACGCCTTATACACCCACCAGTTCTGTGTTCTAGTCCTCTGTCACTGAAAGACCTTATTGTCCTGTCCTAACCCAATGTCCCTGCTGGACCCAAGTGACCTGTCCTCACCTAATGCATCTGATAGACCCAACGGTACTCTGTCTTAGCCCACTACCCTGATTGACGTAACAGTCCTTCCGAGCCCAATATCTGTGCTCTGCCCAGCAGACGAACCCTAAATTAAGGCCCTTATAGACCCAACATTACCGTGTTCAAGTCCACTGTCCCTGATAGACTTAATAGCCTGTCCTAACCCAATGTCCCTGCTAGACCCACCAGACCTATCCTCACCTAATGCATCTGATAGACAAAACGGTACTGTGTCCTAGCCCACTATCTCTGATTGACCTAATAGTCCTATCCGAGCCCAATTTGCGTGCTCTGCCCTCCAGACCTGCCCAGAGCTAAGGTCCTTATATACCCAACACTACCGTGTCAAGTCCACTGTCCCTGATAGACTTAATAGCCTGTCCTCGCCCAAAGTCCTTGCTATACCTACCAGATCTGCACTAAGCTAACTCCTTAAAGACCCAACAGTTCTGTGTTCTAGTCCTCTGTCACTGAAAGACCTAATTGTCCTATCCTGACCCAGTGTCCTTGCTGGCCCCAAGAGACCTGTCCTCACCTAGTGTATCTGATGGACTCAATGGTACTCTGTCTTAACCCACTGACCCTGATTGACCTAAAAGTCCTAACGTAGCCCAATGTCCCTGCTCTGCCCACCAGACCTACACTTAACTAAGGCCCTTATAGACGCAACACTACCGTGTTCAAGTCCACTGTCCCTGATAGACTTATTAGCCTGTCCTAGCCCAATGTTCCTGCTAGACCCTCCAGACCTGTTCTCACCTAATGCATCGGATAGACACAACGGTACTCTGTCCTAGCCTACTGCCCTGATTTACCTAATAGTCCTATCCGAGCCCTATTTCCGTGCTCTGCCCACCAGACCTGCCCTTAGCTAAGGCCTTTATAGACCCAACACTACTTTGTTCAAATACACTCTGCCTGAAAAACTTAATAGCCTGATGTAGCCTAATGTCCCTGTTAGATCCACCAGACCTGTCCTCACCTAATGCATCTGATAGAACCAACCGTACTCTGTCCTAGCCCACTGTCCCTGATTGGCCTAATAGTCCTATCGTAGCTGAATGTCCGTGCTCTGACCACCCGACCTGCCCAAAACTAAGGCCATTATAGATGCAACACAGCTGTGTTCAAGTCCGCTGTCCCTGATAGATTTAATAGCCTGTTCCAGCACTATGTCCATGCTAGACTCACCAGACCTGTCCTCATCTATGCATCTGATCGACCCAACAGTACTCTCCCAGCCCTCTATCCCTGATATACGAATAGTCCTGTCCCCGCCCAATGTCTCTGCTGTACCTACCAGAACTGCACTAATTTAATGCCTTTATAGACCCAACAGTTCTGTGTTCTAGTCCTCTGTCACTGAAAGACGTAATTGTCCTGTCCTAACCCAGTGTCCCTGCTGGATCCAAGAGACATGTCCTCACCTAGTGCATCTGATGGACTCAATGGTACTCTGTCCTAGCCAACTGTCCCTGATTGACATAACAGTCCTTCTGAGCCCAATATCCGTGCTCTGCCCAGCAGACGAGCCCTATATTAAGGCCCTTATAGACACAACGCTACCGTTTTCAAGTCCACTGTCCCTGATAGACTAAATAGCCTGTCCTAGCCCAATGTCCCTCCTAGACCCACCAGACCTGTCCTCACCTAATGCATCTGATAGACACAACGGTAATGTGTCCTAGCCCACTGTCCCTGATTGACCTAATAGTCCTATCCGACCCCAAGTTCCATGATCTGACCACCAGCCCTTCCCTTAGCTATGTCCCTTGTAGACCCAACACTACTGTGTTCAAGTCCACTCTGCCTGATAGACTTAATAGCCTTCCCTAGCTATTGTCTCTGTTAGATCCACCAGACCTGTCCTCACTTAATGCATCTGATAGACACAACGCTACTGTGTCCTAGCCCACTGACCCTGATTGACCTAATAGTCCTATCCTAGTCCAATGTCCCTGCACTGCCCACCAGAACTGCACTTAACTAACGCCCTTATAGACGCAACACTACTGAGTTCACGTCCACTGTCCCTGATAGACTTCATAGCCTGTTCTAGCATTATGTCCATGCTAGACCCACCAGACCTGTCCTCACCTAGGCATCTGATCGAACCAACAGTACTCTCCTAGCCCTCTATCCCTGATATACGAATAGTCCTGTCCTTGCCCAATATCCCTGCTATACCTACCAGACCTGCACTTAGCTAACGCCTTATACACCCAACAGTTCTGTGTTCTAGTCCTCTGTCACTGAAAGACCTTATTGTCCTGTCCTAACCCAATGTCCCTGCTGGACCCAAGAGACCTGTCCTCACCTAATGCATCTGATAGAGCCAACGGTACTCTGTCCTAGCCCACTGTCCCTAATTGACATAACAGTCTTTCCGAGCTCAATATCCGTGCTCTGCCCAGCAGTCGAGCCCTAAATTAAGGACCTTATAGACCCAACACTACCGTGTTCAAGTCCACTGTCCCTGATAGACTTAATAGCCTGTCCTAGCCCAATGTCCCTGCTAGACCCACCAGACCTGTCCTCACCTAATGCATCTGATAGACAAAACGGTACTGTGTCCTAGCCCACTGTCTGTGATTGACCTAATAGTCCTATCCGAGCCCAATTTGCGTGCTCTGCCCTCCAGACCTGCCCTAAGCTAAGGTCCTTATATACCCAACACTACCTTGTCAAGTCCACTGTCCCTGATAGACTTAATAGCCTGTCCTCGCCCAATGTCCCAGCTATACCTACCAGATCTGCACTAAGCTAACTCCTTAAAGACCCAACAGTTCTATGATCTAGTCCCCTTTCACTGAAAGACCTAATTGTCCTGTCCTAACCCAGTGTCCTTGCTGGACCCAAGAGACCTGTTCTTCCCTTAATGCATCTGATAGACACAACAGTACTGTGTCCTAGCCCGCTTTCCCTGATTGACCTAATAGACCTATCCGACCCCAAGTTCGGTGCTCTGACCGCCAGCCCTGCCCTAAGCTAAGTCCATTATAGACCCAACACTACTGTGTTCATGTCATCTGTCCCTGATAGACTTAATAGCCTGTCCTAGCCCAATGTCCCCGCTAGACCCACCAGACCTGTCCTCACCTAATGCATCTGATAGACACAACGGTACTGTGTCCTAGCCCATGTCCCTGATTGAGCTAATAGTCTTATCCGACCCCAAGTTCTATGCTCTGCCCACCAGCCCTGACCTAAGCTAAGTCCCTTATAGACCCAATACTACTGTGTTCAAGTACTCTCTGCCTGATAGACTTAATAGCCTATCCTAACTAATATCCCTGTTAGATCCACCAGACCTGTTCTCACTTAATGCATCTGAAAGACACAACGGTATTGTGTCCTAGCCCACTGACCCTGATTGACCTGATAGTGTTATCCTAGCCCAATGTCCTTGCTCTGCCCACCATCCCTGCCCTAACATAAGACTCTTATAAACCCAACACTACTGTGTTCATGTCATCTGTCCTTGATAGACTTATTAGCCTGTCCTACCCAATGTTCCTGCTAGATCCACCAGACCTGTCCTCACCTAAAGCATTGGATAGACACAACGGTACTGTGTCCTATCCCTCTGTCCTTGATTGACCTAATAGTCCTATCTGAGCCCTATTTCCGTGCTCTGCCCACCAGACCTGCCCTAAGCTAAGGCCCTTATAGACCCAACACTACTGTGTTCAAGTACACTCTGCCAGATAGATTTAATAGCCTGTGTTAACTAATGTCCCTGTTAGATCCACCAGAATTGTTCTCACTTAATGCATCTGAAAGACACAATGGTACTGTGTCCTAGCCCACTGACCCTGATTGACCTAATGTCCTATCCTTGCCCAATGTCCCTGCTCTGTCCACCATATCTGCCCTTAACTAAGGCCCATATAGACGCAACACTACTGTGTTCATGTCCACTGTCCCTGAAGACTTAATAGCCTGTCCTAGCCCCATATCCCTGCTAGACCCACCAGACCTTTTCCTCACCTAATGCATCCGATAGAGACAACGGTACTGTGACCTAGCCCACTGTCTCTGATTGACCTAATAGTCGTATCCGAGCCCAATTTCCGTGCTCTGCCCTGCAGACCTGCCCTAAGCTAAGGCCCTTATAGACCCAACACTACCATGTTCTAGTCCTCTGTCCATGATAGACTTAATAGCCTGTCCTAGCCCTATGTCCCCGCTAGACCCACTAGACCTGTCCTCACCTAATGCATCAGATAGACACAACGGTACTGTGTCCTAGCCCACTGTCCCTGATTGACCAAATAGTCATATCCGACCCAAGTTCCGTGCTCTGCCCACCATCCCTGCCTTAACGTATGTCCCTTATAAACCCAACACTACTGTGTTCATTTCATCTGTCCTTGATAGACTTATTAGCCTGTCCTACCCCATGTTCCTGCTAGACCCACCAGATCTGTCCTCACCTAATGCATTGGATAGACACAACGGTACTGTGTCCTATCCCACTGTCCTTGATTGACCTAATTGTCCTATCTGAGCCCTATTTCCTTGCTCTGCCCACCAGACCTGCCCTAAGCTAAGGCCCTTATAGACCCAACACTACTGTGTTAAAGTCCACTCTGCCTGATAGACTTGATAACCTTTCCTAATCCAGTGTCACTGACAGACCAGCCAGACGTGACACACATAATGCATCTGATAGACCCAACAGAACTGTCCTAGCCCTCTATCCTTGATATGTGTAATAGTCATGTCCTCTCCCAATGTCCCTGCTATACCTACTATACTTGCCCTAAGCTAACGCGTTATAGACCCAACAGTACTGTGTTCAAGTCCACTGTCACTGAAAAATCTAATTGTCCTGTTCTAGCCCAATGTCCCTGCTAGACCCACCAGACCTGTCCTCACCTAATGCATCTGATAGACACAACGGTACTGTGTCCTAGCCCACTGACCCTGATTGACCTAATAGCCCTATCCTAGCCCAATGTCCCTATTCTGACCACCAGACATGCCCTTAACTAAGCCCCTTATAGACGCAACACTACTGTGTTCAAGTCCACTGTCCCTGATAGACTTTATACCCTGTTCTAGCATTATGTCCATGCTAGACTCACCAGACCTGTCTTCACCTATGCATCTGATCGAACCAACAGTACTCTACTAGCCCTCTATCCCTGATATACGAATAGTCCTGTCCTCGCCCAATGTCCCTGCTATACCTACCAGACCTGCACTAAGCTAACGCCTTATACACCCACCAGTTCTGTGTTCTAGTCCTCTGTCACTGAAAGACCTTATTGTCCTGTCCTAACCCAATGTCCCTGCTGGACCCAAGTGACCTGTCCTCACCTAATGCATCTGATAGACCCAACGGTACTCTGTCTTAGCCCACTACCCTGATTGACGTAACAGTCCTTCCGAGCCCAATATCTGTGCTCTGCCCAGCAGACGAACCCTAAATTAAGGCCCTTATAGACCCAACATTACCGTGTTCAAGTCCACTGTCCCTGATAGACTTAATAGCCTGTCCTAACCCAATGTCCCTGCTAGACCCACCAGACCTATCCTCACCTAATGCATCTGATAGACAAAACGGTACTGTGTCCTAGCCCACTATCTCTGATTGACCTAATAGTCCTATCCGAGCCCAATTTGCGTGCTCTGCCCTCCAGACCTGCCCAGAGCTAAGGTCCTTATATACCCAACACTACCGTGTCAAGTCCACTGTCCCTGATAGACTTAATAGCCTGTCCTCGCCCAAAGTCCTTGCTATACCTACCAGATCTGCACTAAGCTAACTCCTTAAAGACCCAACAGTTCTGTGTTCTAGTCCTCTGTCACTGAAAGACCTAATTGTCCTATCCTGACCCAGTGTCCTTGCTGGCCCCAAGAGACCTGTCCTCACCTAGTGTATCTGATGGACTCAATGGTACTCTGTCTTAACCCACTGACCCTGATTGACCTAAAAGTCCTAACGTAGCCCAATGTCCCTGCTCTGCCCACCAGACCTACACTTAACTAAGGCCCTTATAGACGCAACACTACCGTGTTCAAGTCCACTGTCCCTGATAGACTTATTAGCCTGTCCTAGCCCAATGTTCCTGCTAGACCCTCCAGACCTGTTCTCACCTAATGCATCGGATAGACACAACGGTACTCTGTCCTAGCCTACTGCCCTGATTTACCTAATAGTCCTATCCGAGCCCTATTTCCGTGCTCTGCCCACCAGACCTGCCCTTAGCTAAGGCCTTTATAGACCCAACACTACTTTGTTCAAATACACTCTGCCTGAAAAACTTAATAGCCTGATGTAGCCTAATGTCCCTGTTAGATCCACCAGACCTGTCCTCACCTAATGCATCTGATAGAACCAACCGTACTCTGTCCTAGCCCACTGTCCCTGATTGGCCTAATAGTCCTATCGTAGCTGAATGTCCGTGCTCTGACCACCCGACCTGCCCAAAACTAAGGCCATTATAGATGCAACACAGCTGTGTTCAAGTCCGCTGTCCCTGATAGATTTAATAGCCTGTTCCAGCACTATGTCCATGCTAGACTCACCAGACCTGTCCTCATCTATGCATCTGATCGACCCAACAGTACTCTCCCAGCCCTCTATCCCTGATATACGAATAGTCCTGTCCCCGCCCAATGTCTCTGCTGTACCTACCAGAACTGCACTAATTTAATGCCTTTATAGACCCAACAGTTCTGTGTTCTAGTCCTCTGTCACTGAAAGACGTAATTGTCCTGTCCTAACCCAGTGTCCCTGCTGGATCCAAGAGACATGTCCTCACCTAGTGCATCTGATGGACTCAATGGT
Organism: Tenrec ecaudatus; assembly: GCF_050624435.1. NCBI lineage: Eukaryota > Metazoa > Chordata > Mammalia > Afrosoricida > Tenrecidae > Tenrec > Tenrec ecaudatus. Next base: position 4,078,686 of record NC_134544.1, on the reverse strand, counting down.
ACTCTGTCCTAGCCAACTGTCCCTGATTGACATAACAGTCCTTCTGAGCCCAATATCCGTGCTCTGCCCAGCAGACGAGCCCTATATTAAGGCCCTTATAGACACAACGCTACCGTTTTCAAGTCCACTGTCCCTGATAGACTAAATAGCCTGTCCTAGCCCAATGTCCCTCCTAGACCCACCAGACCTGTCCTCACCTAATGCATCTGATAGACACAACGGTAATGTGTCCTAGCCCACTGTCCCTGATTGACCTAATAGTCCTATCCGACCCCAAGTTCCATGATCTGACCACCAGCCCTTCCCTTAGCTATGTCCCTTGTAGACCCAACACTACTGTGTTCAAGTCCACTCTGCCTGATAGACTTAATAGCCTTCCCTAGCTATTGTCTCTGTTAGATCCACCAGACCTGTCCTCACTTAATGCATCTGATAGACACAACGCTACTGTGTCCTAGCCCACTGACCCTGATTGACCTAATAGTCCTATCCTAGTCCAATGTCCCTGCACTGCCCACCAGAACTGCACTTAACTAACGCCCTTATAGACGCAACACTACTGAGTTCACGTCCACTGTCCCTGATAGACTTCATAGCCTGTTCTAGCATTATGTCCATGCTAGACCCACCAGACCTGTCCTCACCTAGGCATCTGATCGAACCAACAGTACTCTCCTAGCCCTCTATCCCTGATATACGAATAGTCCTGTCCTTGCCCAATATCCCTGCTATACCTACCAGACCTGCACTTAGCTAACGCCTTATACACCCAACAGTTCTGTGTTCTAGTCCTCTGTCACTGAAAGACCTTATTGTCCTGTCCTAACCCAATGTCCCTGCTGGACCCAAGAGACCTGTCCTCACCTAATGCATCTGATAGAGCCAACGGTACTCTGTCCTAGCCCACTGTCCCTAATTGACATAACAGTCTTTCCGAGCTCAATATCCGTGCTCTGCCCAGCAGTCGAGCCCTAAATTAAGGACCTTATAGACCCAACACTACCGTGTTCAAGTCCACTGTCCCTGATAGACTTAATAGCCTGTCCTAGCCCAATGTCCCTGCTAGACCCACCAGACCTGTCCTCACCTAATGCATCTGATAGACAAAACGGTACTGTGTCCTAGCCCACTGTCTGTGATTGACCTAATAGTCCTATCCGAGCCCAATTTGCGTGCTCTGCCCTCCAGACCTGCCCTAAGCTAAGGTCCTTATATACCCAACACTACCTTGTCAAGTCCACTGTCCCTGATAGACTTAATAGCCTGTCCTCGCCCAATGTCCCAGCTATACCTACCAGATCTGCACTAAGCTAACTCCTTAAAGACCCAACAGTTCTATGATCTAGTCCCCTTTCACTGAAAGACCTAATTGTCCTGTCCTAACCCAGTGTCCTTGCTGGACCCAAGAGACCTGTTCTTCCCTTAATGCATCTGATAGACACAACAGTACTGTGTCCTAGCCCGCTTTCCCTGATTGACCTAATAGACCTATCCGACCCCAAGTTCGGTGCTCTGACCGCCAGCCCTGCCCTAAGCTAAGTCCATTATAGACCCAACACTACTGTGTTCATGTCATCTGTCCCTGATAGACTTAATAGCCTGTCCTAGCCCAATGTCCCCGCTAGACCCACCAGACCTGTCCTCACCTAATGCATCTGATAGACACAACGGTACTGTGTCCTAGCCCATGTCCCTGATTGAGCTAATAGTCTTATCCGACCCCAAGTTCTATGCTCTGCCCACCAGCCCTGACCTAAGCTAAGTCCCTTATAGACCCAATACTACTGTGTTCAAGTACTCTCTGCCTGATAGACTTAATAGCCTATCCTAACTAATATCCCTGTTAGATCCACCAGACCTGTTCTCACTTAATGCATCTGAAAGACACAACGGTATTGTGTCCTAGCCCACTGACCCTGATTGACCTGATAGTGTTATCCTAGCCCAATGTCCTTGCTCTGCCCACCATCCCTGCCCTAACATAAGACTCTTATAAACCCAACACTACTGTGTTCATGTCATCTGTCCTTGATAGACTTATTAGCCTGTCCTACCCAATGTTCCTGCTAGATCCACCAGACCTGTCCTCACCTAAAGCATTGGATAGACACAACGGTACTGTGTCCTATCCCTCTGTCCTTGATTGACCTAATAGTCCTATCTGAGCCCTATTTCCGTGCTCTGCCCACCAGACCTGCCCTAAGCTAAGGCCCTTATAGACCCAACACTACTGTGTTCAAGTACACTCTGCCAGATAGATTTAATAGCCTGTGTTAACTAATGTCCCTGTTAGATCCACCAGAATTGTTCTCACTTAATGCATCTGAAAGACACAATGGTACTGTGTCCTAGCCCACTGACCCTGATTGACCTAATGTCCTATCCTTGCCCAATGTCCCTGCTCTGTCCACCATATCTGCCCTTAACTAAGGCCCATATAGACGCAACACTACTGTGTTCATGTCCACTGTCCCTGAAGACTTAATAGCCTGTCCTAGCCCCATATCCCTGCTAGACCCACCAGACCTTTTCCTCACCTAATGCATCCGATAGAGACAACGGTACTGTGACCTAGCCCACTGTCTCTGATTGACCTAATAGTCGTATCCGAGCCCAATTTCCGTGCTCTGCCCTGCAGACCTGCCCTAAGCTAAGGCCCTTATAGACCCAACACTACCATGTTCTAGTCCTCTGTCCATGATAGACTTAATAGCCTGTCCTAGCCCTATGTCCCCGCTAGACCCACTAGACCTGTCCTCACCTAATGCATCAGATAGACACAACGGTACTGTGTCCTAGCCCACTGTCCCTGATTGACCAAATAGTCATATCCGACCCAAGTTCCGTGCTCTGCCCACCATCCCTGCCTTAACGTATGTCCCTTATAAACCCAACACTACTGTGTTCATTTCATCTGTCCTTGATAGACTTATTAGCCTGTCCTACCCCATGTTCCTGCTAGACCCACCAGATCTGTCCTCACCTAATGCATTGGATAGACACAACGGTACTGTGTCCTATCCCACTGTCCTTGATTGACCTAATTGTCCTATCTGAGCCCTATTTCCTTGCTCTGCCCACCAGACCTGCCCTAAGCTAAGGCCCTTATAGACCCAACACTACTGTGTTAAAGTCCACTCTGCCTGATAGACTTGATAACCTTTCCTAATCCAGTGTCACTGACAGACCAGCCAGACGTGACACACATAATGCATCTGATAGACCCAACAGAACTGTCCTAGCCCTCTATCCTTGATATGTGTAATAGTCATGTCCTCTCCCAATGTCCCTGCTATACCTACTATACTTGCCCTAAGCTAACGCGTTATAGACCCAACAGTACTGTGTTCAAGTCCACTGTCACTGAAAAATCTAATTGTCCTGTTCTAGCCCAATGTCCCTGCTAGACCCACCAGACCTGTCCTCACCTAATGCATCTGATAGACACAACGGTACTGTGTCCTAGCCCACTGACCCTGATTGACCTAATAGCCCTATCCTAGCCCAATGTCCCTATTCTGACCACCAGACATGCCCTTAACTAAGCCCCTTATAGACGCAACACTACTGTGTTCAAGTCCACTGTCCCTGATAGACTTTATACCCTGTTCTAGCATTATGTCCATGCTAGACTCACCAGACCTGTCTTCACCTATGCATCTGATCGAACCAACAGTACTCTACTAGCCCTCTATCCCTGATATACGAATAGTCCTGTCCTCGCCCAATGTCCCTGCTATACCTACCAGACCTGCACTAAGCTAACGCCTTATACACCCACCAGTTCTGTGTTCTAGTCCTCTGTCACTGAAAGACCTTATTGTCCTGTCCTAACCCAATGTCCCTGCTGGACCCAAGTGACCTGTCCTCACCTAATGCATCTGATAGACCCAACGGTACTCTGTCTTAGCCCACTACCCTGATTGACGTAACAGTCCTTCCGAGCCCAATATCTGTGCTCTGCCCAGCAGACGAACCCTAAATTAAGGCCCTTATAGACCCAACATTACCGTGTTCAAGTCCACTGTCCCTGATAGACTTAATAGCCTGTCCTAACCCAATGTCCCTGCTAGACCCACCAGACCTATCCTCACCTAATGCATCTGATAGACAAAACGGTACTGTGTCCTAGCCCACTATCTCTGATTGACCTAATAGTCCTATCCGAGCCCAATTTGCGTGCTCTGCCCTCCAGACCTGCCCAGAGCTAAGGTCCTTATATACCCAACACTACCGTGTCAAGTCCACTGTCCCTGATAGACTTAATAGCCTGTCCTCGCCCAAAGTCCTTGCTATACCTACCAGATCTGCACTAAGCTAACTCCTTAAAGACCCAACAGTTCTGTGTTCTAGTCCTCTGTCACTGAAAGACCTAATTGTCCTATCCTGACCCAGTGTCCTTGCTGGCCCCAAGAGACCTGTCCTCACCTAGTGTATCTGATGGACTCAATGGTACTCTGTCTTAACCCACTGACCCTGATTGACCTAAAAGTCCTAACGTAGCCCAATGTCCCTGCTCTGCCCACCAGACCTACACTTAACTAAGGCCCTTATAGACGCAACACTACCGTGTTCAAGTCCACTGTCCCTGATAGACTTATTAGCCTGTCCTAGCCCAATGTTCCTGCTAGACCCTCCAGACCTGTTCTCACCTAATGCATCGGATAGACACAACGGTACTCTGTCCTAGCCTACTGCCCTGATTTACCTAATAGTCCTATCCGAGCCCTATTTCCGTGCTCTGCCCACCAGACCTGCCCTTAGCTAAGGCCTTTATAGACCCAACACTACTTTGTTCAAATACACTCTGCCTGAAAAACTTAATAGCCTGATGTAGCCTAATGTCCCTGTTAGATCCACCAGACCTGTCCTCACCTAATGCATCTGATAGAACCAACCGTACTCTGTCCTAGCCCACTGTCCCTGATTGGCCTAATAGTCCTATCGTAGCTGAATGTCCGTGCTCTGACCACCCGACCTGCCCAAAACTAAGGCCATTATAGATGCAACACAGCTGTGTTCAAGTCCGCTGTCCCTGATAGATTTAATAGCCTGTTCCAGCACTATGTCCATGCTAGACTCACCAGACCTGTCCTCATCTATGCATCTGATCGACCCAACAGTACTCTCCCAGCCCTCTATCCCTGATATACGAATAGTCCTGTCCCCGCCCAATGTCTCTGCTGTACCTACCAGAACTGCACTAATTTAATGCCTTTATAGACCCAACAGTTCTGTGTTCTAGTCCTCTGTCACTGAAAGACGTAATTGTCCTGTCCTAACCCAGTGTCCCTGCTGGATCCAAGAGACATGTCCTCACCTAGTGCATCTGATGGACTCAATGGTACTCTGTCCTAGCCAACTGTCCCTGATTGACATAACAGTCCTTCTGAGCCCAATATCCGTGCTCTGCCCAGCAGACGAGCCCTATATTAAGGCCCTTATAGACACAACGCTACCGTTTTCAAGTCCACTGTCCCTGATAGACTAAATAGCCTGTCCTAGCCCAATGTCCCTCCTAGACCCACCAGACCTGTCCTCACCTAATGCATCTGATAGACACAACGGTAATGTGTCCTAGCCCACTGTCCCTGATTGACCTAATAGTCCTATCCGACCCCAAGTTCCATGATCTGACCACCAGCCCTTCCCTTAGCTATGTCCCTTGTAGACCCAACACTACTGTGTTCAAGTCCACTCTGCCTGATAGACTTAATAGCCTTCCCTAGCTATTGTCTCTGTTAGATCCACCAGACCTGTCCTCACTTAATGCATCTGATAGACACAACGCTACTGTGTCCTAGCCCACTGACCCTGATTGACCTAATAGTCCTATCCTAGTCCAATGTCCCTGCACTGCCCACCAGAACTGCACTTAACTAACGCCCTTATAGACGCAACACTACTGAGTTCACGTCCACTGTCCCTGATAGACTTCATAGCCTGTTCTAGCATTATGTCCATGCTAGACCCACCAGACCTATCTTCACCTAGGCATCTGATCGAACCAACAGTACTCTCCTAGCCCTCTATCCCTGATATACGAATAGTCCTGTCCTTGCCCAATATCCCTGCTATACCTACCAGACCTGCACTTAGCTAATGCCTTATACACCCAACAGTTCTGTGTTCTAGTCCTCTGTCACTGAAAGACCTTATTGTCCTGTCCTAACCCAATGTCCCTGCTGGACCCAAGAGACCTGTCCTCACCTAATGCATCTGATAGAGCCAACGGTACTCTGTCCTAGCCCACTGTCCCTAATTGACATAACAGTCTTTCCGAGCTCAATATCCGTGCTCTGCCCAGCAGTCAAGCCCTAAATTAAGGACCTTATAGACCCAACACTACCGTGTTCAAGTCCACTGTCCCTGATAGACTTAATAGCCTGTCCTAGCCCAATGTCCCTGCTAGACCCACCAGACCTGTCCTCACCTAATGCATCTGATAGACAAAACGGTACTGTGTCCTAGCCCACTGTCTGTGATTGACCTAATAGTCCTATCCGAGCCCAATTTGCGTGCTCTGCCCTCCAGACCTGCCCTAAGCTAAGGTCCTTATATACCCAACACTACCTTGTCAAGTCCACTGTCCCTGATAGACTTAATAGCCTGTCCTCGCCCAATGTCCCAGCTATACCTACCAGATCTGCACTAAGCTAACTCCTTAAAGACCCAACAGTTCTGTGATCTAGTCCCCTTTCACTGAAAGACCTAATTGTCCTGTCCTAACCCAGTGTCCTTGCTGGACCCAAGAGACCTGTTCTTCCCTTAATGCATCTGATAGACACAACAGTACTGTGTCCTAGCCCGCTTTCCCTGATTGACCTAATAGACCTATCCGACCCCAAGTTCGGTGCTCTGACCGCCAGCCCTGCCCTAAGCTAAGTCCATTATAGACCCAACACTACTGTGTTCATGTCATCTGTCCCTGATAGACTTAATAGCCTGTCCTAGCCCAATGTCCCCGCTAGACCCACCAGACCTGTCCTCACCTAATGCATCTGATAGACACAACGGTACTGTGTCCTAGCCCATGTCCCTGATTGAGCTAATAGTCTTATCCGACCCCAAGTTCTATGCTCTGCCCACCAGCCCTGACCTAAGCTAAGTCCCTTATAGACCCAATACTACTGTGTTCAAGTACTCTCTGCCTGATAGACTTAATAGCCTATCCTAACTAATATCCCTGTTAGATCCACCAGACCTGTTCTCACTTAATGCATCTGAAAGACACAACGGTATTGTGTCCTAGCCCACTGACCCTGATTGACCTGATAGTGTTATCCTAGCCCAATGTCCTTGCTCTGCCCACCATCCCTGCCCTAACGTAAGACTCTTATAAACCCAACACTACTGTGTTCATGTCATCTGTCCTTGATAGACTTATTAGCCTGTCCTACCCAATGTTCCTGCTAGATCCACCAGACCTGTCCTCACCTAAAGCATTGGATAGACACAACGGTACTGTGTCCTATCCCTCTGTCCTTGATTGACCTAATAGTCCTATCTGAGCCCTATTTCCGTGCTCTGCCCACCAGACCTGCCCTAAGCTAAGGCCCTTATAGACCCAACACTACTGTGTTCAAGTACACTCTGCCAGATAGATTTAATAGCCTGTGTTAACTAATGTCCCTGTTAGATCCACCAGAATTGTTCTCACTTAATGCATCTGAAAGACACAATGGTACTGTGTCCTAGCCCACTGACCCTGATTGACCTAATGTCCTATCCTTGCCCAATGTCCCTGCTCTGTCCACCATATCTGCCCTTAACTAAGGCCCATATAGACGCAACACTACTGTGTTCATGTCCACTGTCCCTGAAGACTTAATAGCCTGTCCTAGCCCCATATCCCTGCTAGACCCACCAGACCTTTTCCTCACCTAATGCATCCGATAGAGACAACGGTACTGTGACCTAGCCCACTGTCTCTGATTGACCTAATAGTCGTATCCGAGCCCAATTTCCGTGCTCTGCCCTGCAGACCTGCCCTAAGCTAAGGCCCTTATAGACCCAACACTACCATGTTCTAGTCCTCTGTCCATGATAGACTTAATAGCCTGTCCTAGCCCTATGTCCCCGCTAGACCCACTAGACCTGTCCTCACCTAATGCATCAGATAGACACAACGGTACTGTGTCCTAGCCCACTGTCCCTGATTGACCAAATAGTCATATCCGACCCAAGTTCCGTGCTCTGCCCACCATCCCTGCCTTAACGTATGTCCCTTATAAACCCAACACTACTGTGTTCATTTCATCTGTCCTTGATAGACTTATTAGCCTGTCCTACCCCATGTTCCTGCTAGACCCACCAGATCTGTCCTCACCTAATGCATTGGATAGACACAACGGTACTGTGTCCTATCCCACTGTCCTTGATTGACCTAATTGTCCTATCTGAGCCCTATTTCCTTGCTCTGCCCACCAGACCTGCCCTAAGCTAAGGCCCTTATAGACCCAACACTACTGTGTTAAAGTCCACTCTGCCTGATAGACTTGATAACCTTTCCTAGCCCAGTGTCACTGGCAGACCAGCCAGACGTGACACACATAATGCATCTGATAGACCCAACAGAACTGTCCTAGCCCTCTATCCTTGATATGTGTAATAGTCATGTCCTCTCCCAATGTCCCTGCTATACCTACTATACTTGCCCTAAGCTAACGCGTTATAGACCCAACAGTACTGTGTTCAAGTCCACTGTCACTGAAAGATCTAATTGTCCTGTTCTAGCCCAATGTCCCTGCTAGACCCACCAGACCTGTCCTCACCTAATGCATCTGATAGACACAACGGTACTGTGTCCTAGCCCACTAACCCTGATTGACCTAATAGCCCTATCCTAGCCCAATGTCCCTATTCTGACCACCAGACATGCCCTTAACTAAGCCCCTTATAGACGCAACACTACTGTGTTCAAGTCCACTGTCCCTGATAGACTTTATATCCTGTTCTAGCATTATGTCCATGCTAGACTCACCAGACCTGTCTTCACCTATGCATCTGATCAAACCAACAGTACTCTACTAGCCCTCTATCCCTGATATACGAATAGTCCTGTCCTCGCCCAATGTCCCTGCTATACCTACCAGACCTGCACTAAGCTAACGCCTTATACACCCACCAGTTCTGTGTTCTAGTCCTCTGTCACTGAAAGACCTTATTGTCCTGTCCTAACCCAATGTCCCTGCTGGACCCAAGTGACCTGTCCTCACCTAATGCATCTGATAGACCCAACGGTACTCTGTCTTAGCCCACTACCCTGATTGACGTAACAGTCCTTCCGAGCCCAATATCTGTGCTCTGCCCAGCAGACGAAACCTAAATTAAGGCCCTTATAGACCCAACACTACCGTGTTCAAGTCCACTGTCCCTGATAGACTTAATAGCCTGTCCTAGCCCAATGTCCCTGCTAGACCCACCAGACCTATCCTCACCTAATGCATCTGATAGACAAAACGGTACTGTGTCCTAGCCCACTATCTCTGATTGACCTAATAGTCTTATCCGAGCCCAATTTCTGTGCTCTGCCCTCCAGACCTGCCCAGAGCTAAGGTCCTTATATACCCAACACTACCGTGTCAAGTCCACTGTCCCTGATAGACTAAATAGCCTGTCCTTGCCCAAAGTCCTTGCTATACCTACCAGATCTGCACTAAGCTAACTCCTTAAAGACCCAACAGTTCTGTGTTCTAGTCCTCTGTCACTGAAAGACCTAATTGTCCTATCCTGACCCAGTGTCCTTGCTGGCCCCAAGAGACCTGTCCTCACCTTGTGTATCTGATGGACTCAATGGTACTCTGTCTTAACCCACTGACCCTGATTGACCTAAAAGTCCTAACGTAGCCCAATGTCCCTGCTCTGCCCACCAGACCTACACTTAACTAAGGCCCTTATAGACGCAACACTACCGCGTTCAAGTCCACTGTCCCTGATAGACTTATTAGCCTGTCCTAGCCCAATGTTCCTGCTAGACCCTCCAGACCTGTTCTCACCTAATGCATCGGATAGACACAACGGTACTCTGTCCTAGCCTACTGCCCTGATTTACCTAATAGTCCTATCCGAGCCCTATTTCCGTGCTCTGCCCACCAGACCTGCCCTTAGCTAAGGCCTTTATAGACCCAACACTACTTTGTTCAAATACACTCTGCCTGAAAAACTTAATAGCCTGATGTAGCCTAATGTCCCTGTTAGATCCACCAGACCTGTCCTCACCTAATGCATCTGATAGAACCAACCGTACTCTGTCCTAGCCCACTGTCCCTGATTGGCCTAATAGTCCTATCGTAGCTGAATGTCCGTGCTCTGACCACCCGACCTGCCCAAAACTAAGGCCATTATAGATGCAACACAGCTGTGTTCAAGTCCGCTGTCCCTGATAGACTTAATAGCCTGTTCCAGCACTATGTCCATGCTAGACTCACCAGACCTGTCCTCATCTATGCATCTGATCGACCCAACAGTACTCTCCCAGCCCTCTATCCCTGATATACGAATAGTCCTGTCCCCGCCCAATGTCTCTGCTGTACCTACCAGAACTGCACTAATTTAATGCCTTTATAGACCCAACAGTTCTGTGTTCTAGTCCTCTGTCACTGAAAGACGTAATTGTCCTGTCCTAACCCAATGTCCCTGCTGGACTCAAGGGACCTGTCCTCACCTAGTGCATCGGATGGACTCAATGGTACTCTGTCCTAGCCCACTGTCCCTGATTGACGTAATAGTCCTATCCGAGCCCAATATCCGTGCTCTGCCCAGCAGACGAGCCCTAAATTAAGGCCCTTATAGACCCAACACCTACTTGTTCAAGTCCACTGTCCCTGATAGACTTAATAGCCTGTCCTAACCCAATGTCCCTGCTAGACCCACCAGACCTGTCTTCACTTAATGCATCTGATAGACACAACGGTACTGTGTCCTAGGCCACTGTCCCTGATTGACCTAATAGTCCTATCCGACCTCAAGTTCCATGCTCTGCCGACCAGCACTGCCCTACGCTAAATCCCTTATAGACCCAACACTACTGTGTTCAAGTCCACTCTGCTTGATAGACTTAATAGCCTGTCCTAGCTAATGTCCCTGTTAGATCCACCAGACCTGTTCTCACTTAATGCATCTGAAAGACACAACGGTACTGTGTCCTAGCCCACTGACCCTGATTGACGTAATAGTCCTATCCTAGCCCAATGTCCCTGCACTGCCCACCACACCTGCCCTTAACTAGGGCCCTTATAGAAGCAACACTACTGTGTTCAAGTCCACTTTTCCTGAAGACTTAATAGCCTATCCTAGCCCAATGTCCCTGCTAGACCCACCAGACCTATCCTCACCTAATGCATCGCATAGACAAAACGGTACTGTGTCGTAGCCCACTGTCCTTGATTGACCTAATACTCCTATCTGAGCCCTACTTCCGTGCTCTGCCCACCAGACCTGCCCTAAGCTAAGGCCCTAATAGATACAACACTACTGTGTTCAAGTCCACTGTCCCTGATAGACTTAATAGCCTGTCCTAGCGCAATGTCCCTGCTAGACCCACCAGACCGGTCCTCACCTAATGCATCTGAAAGATAAACTGTGCTCTGTCCTAGCCCACTGTCCCTGATTGAGGTAATAGTCCTATCCGAGCCCAATATCCGTGCTTTCCCCAGCAGACGAGCCCTAAATTAAGGCCCTTATAGACCCAACACTACTGTGTTCAAGTCCACTGTCGCTTATAGACTTAATATCCTGTCCTAGCCCAATGTCCCTGCTAAACCCACCAGACCTGTCCTCACCTAATGCATCTGATAGACACAACACTAATATGTCCTAGACCACTGTCCCTGATTGACTTAATAGTCCTATCCTAGCCCAATGTCCCTGCTCTGTCCACCAGACCTGCCCAAAACTAAGGCCCTTATAAACCCAACACTACTGTCTTCAATCCACTCTGCCTGATAGACTTAATGGCCTGTCCTAGCTAATGTCCCCGTTAGATCCACCAGACCTGTCCTCACCTAATGCATCTGATGGACATAAGGGTTCTGTGTCCTAGCCCACTGACCCTGATTGACCTAATATTCCTATCCAAGCCCAATGTCCCTTCTCTTCCCACCAGACCTGCCCTAAGCTAAGGCCCTTTATAGACACAACACTACTGTGTTCAAGTCCACTGTCCCTGATAGATTTAATAGCCTGTCCTAGCCCAAAGTCCCTGCTAGTCCCACCAGACCTGTTCTCACCTAATGCATCTGATAGATACAACTGTACTGTGTCCTAGCCCACTGTCCCTGATTGTCCTAATAGTCCTATCCGAGCCCAATTTTCGTGCTCTGCCCACCATACCGCCCTAAGCTAAGGCCCTTATAGACCCAACACCACTGTGTTGAAGTCCACTCTGTCTGATAGACTTAATAGCCTTTCCTAGCCCAGTGTCACTGGCAGACCAGCCAGACCTCACACACATAATGCATCTGACAGACCCAACAGAACTGTCCTAGCCCTCTATCCTTGATATGTGTAATAGTCATGTCCTCGCCCAATGTCCCTGCTAAACCTACTATACTTGCCCTAAGCTAACGCTGTACAGACCCAACAGTACTGTGTTCTAGTCCTCTGTCACTGAAAGACTTAATTGTCCTGTTCTAGCCCAGTGTCCCTTATATACCCACCAGCCCTGCCCTCACCTAATGCATCTGATAGACATAACGGTGTTGTGTCCTAGGCCACTGACCCTGATTGACCTAATAGTCCTATCCTAGCCCAATGTCCGTGCTCTGCCCGCGAGACCTGCCCTTAACTAAGGCCGTTATAATCGCAAAACTACTGTGTTCAAATCCTCTGTCCATGCTAGACTCACCAGACCTGTCCTCAACTATGCATCTGATGGACCCAACAGTACTCTCCTAGCACTCTAACCCTGGTATAGGAATAGTCCTGTCCTCCCTCAATGTCCCTGCTATACCTACCAGACCTGCACTAAGCTAATGCCTTATAGACCCAACAGTTCTGTGTTCTAGTCCTCTGTCACTGAAAAACCTAATTGTCCTGTCCTAACCCACTGTGCCTGTTGGACCCAAGAGACCTGTCCTCACCTAATGCATCTGATGGACCCAATGGTACTCTGTCATAGGCCACTGTCCCATATTGACCTAACAGTCCTATCCGAGCCTAATATCCGTGCTCTCCCCAGCAGACGAGCCGTAATTAAGGCCCTTATAGACACAACACTACCGCGTTCAAGTCCACTGTCCCTGATAGACTTAATATTCCTATCCGAGCCCTATTTCCGTGCTCTGCCCACTACACCTGCCCTTAGCTAAGTCCCTTATCGACCCAAAACTACTGTGTTTAAGGACACTCTGCCTGAAAGACTTAATAGCCTGTCCTATACTAATGTCCCTGTTAGATCCACCAGACCTGTCCTCACCTAATGCATCTAATAGACCAACCGTACTCTGTCCTAGCCCACTGTCCCTGATTGACCTAATAGTCCTATCCGAGCCCAATTTTCGTGCTCTGCCCGCCATACCGCCCTAAGCTAAGGCCCTTATAAACCCAACACCACTGTGTTGAAGTCTACTCTGCCTGATAGACTTAATAGCCTTTCCTAGCCCAGTGTCACTGGCAGACAAGCCAGACCTCACACACATAATGAATCTGATAGACCCAACAGAACTGTCCTAGCCCTCTATACTTGATATGTGTAATAGTCATGTCCCCGCGCAATGTCCCTGCTATACCTACTATACTTGCCCTAAGCTAACGCTTTATAGACCCAACAGTACTGTGTTCTAGTCCTCTGTCACTGAAAGACCTAATTGTCTTTTTCTAGCCCAGTGTCCCTTATATACCCACCAGCCCTGCGCTCACCTAATGCATCTGATAGACACAACAGTACTGTGTCCTAGCCCACTGACCCTGATTGACCTAATAGTCCTATCCTAGCCCAATGTCCCTGCTCTGCCCGCGAGACCTGCCCTTAACTAAGGCCCTAATAAACGCAACACTACTGTGTTCACGTCCACTCTCCCTGATAGACTTTATACCCTGTTCTAGCATTATGTCCATGCTAGACTCACCAGACCTGTCCTCAACTATGTATCTGATGGACCCAACAGTACTCTCCTAGCCCTCTATCCCTGATATACGAATAGTCCTATCCTTGCCCAATGTCCCTGCTATACCTTCAAGACCTGCACTAAGCTAACGCCTTATAGACCCAACAGTTCTGTGTTCTAGTCCTCTGTCACTGAAAGACCTAATTATCCTGTCCTAACCCAGTGTCCCTGCTGGACCCAAGAGTCCTGTCCTCACCTAATGCATCTGATGGACCCAATGGTACTCTGTCCTAGGCCACTGTCCCTGATTGACCTAACAGTCCTATCCGAGCCCAATATCCGTGCTCTGCCCAGCAGACGAGCCATAATTAAGGCCCTTATAGACCCAACACTACCGTGTTCAAGTCCACTGTCCCTGATTGACTTAATAGCCTGTCCTAACCCCATGTCCCTGCTGAACCCACAAAACCTGTCCTCACCTAATGCATCTGATAGACACAACGGTACTGTGTCCTAGCCCACTGTCCCTGATTGACTTAATAGTCCTATCCGACCACAAGTTCCGTGCTCTGCCCACCAGCCCTGCCCTAAGCTAAGGTCCTTATAGACCCAACACTACTATGTTCATGTCATCTGTCCCTGATGGACTTATTAGCCTGTCCTACCCAATGTTCCTGCTAGACCCACCAGACCTGTTCTCACCTAATGCATCGGATAGACACAACAGTACTCTGTCCTAGCCCACTGTCCTTGATTCACCTAATAGTCCTATCTGAGCCCTATTTCCGTGCTCTGCCCACCAGACCTGCCCTAACCTAAGGCCCTTGTAGAGCCAACAGTACTGTGTTCAAGTACACTCTGCCTGATAGACTTAATAGCCTGTCCTAGCCTAATGTCCCTGTTAGATCCACCAGACCTGTCCGCACCTAATGCATCTGATAGACCCAACGGTACTCTGTCCTAGCCCACTGTCCCTGATTGACGTAACAGTCCTATCCCAGCCCAATGTCCCTGCTCTGCCCACCAGACCTGCCCTTAACTAAGGCCCTAATAGACGCAACACTGCTGTGTTCAAGTCCACTGTCCCTGATAGACTTAATAGCCTGTCCTAGCCAAATGTCCCCGCTAGACCCACCAGACCTGTCCTCACCTAATGCATGTGATAGACACAACGGTACTGTGTCCTACCCTACTGTCCCTGATTGACCTAATAGTCCATCCGACCCCAAGTTCCATGCTCTGCCCACTAGCCCTGCCCTACTTTAAGGCCCTTATAGACCCTACACTACTGTGTTCAAGTCCACTCTGCCTAATAGGCTTAATAGCCTGTCCTAGCCTAATGTCCCTGTTAGACCCACCAGACCTGTCCTCACTTAATGTATCTGATAGACACAACGGTTCTGTGTCCTAGCCCACTGACCCTGATTCACCTAATAGTCCTCTCCTAGCCCAATATCACTGATTCACCCAACAGCCCTATTTCATAGCCCATACTACCTGATAGGGCCATTTGTACCGTGTCATAATCCAATGTCCCTTTTTGACCCAAAAGTACTGTGCCGTAACCCACTGCCTCTGATACCTTAAAGGTACTGTTTTCTAACCCAGTCTCCCTCATCATCCCATCTGTACTGCATCACAAACCACTGCCTTGAAGACCCCAACCTTACTGTGTATAACCCCCTGCCCATGAGAGATTCACAGTGCTATTTCCTAACCCACTCTCCCTGATCACCTCACCATGTGGTATGCTAAACCACTGTCTTTATAGCCACATCGGTGCTGTGTTACAACTCACTGCCCGTGAGAGTTTATCAGTACCGTTTCCTAAGACAGTGCCCCCGATCACCACAGTATTATGGTATAAACCACTGCCTCAATAGCCACAACAGTACTGAGTCATAACCCCCTGCCTATGTTAGACCCACAGTGCTATCTCGTAAACCACTGCCCCTGATAGACCAACAGTACTGTGTCATAGCTCACTGTCCCTGGGACACCATCAGTACTGAGCCATCACCCACTCTCCCTGGTCGACCCCTGCTGTCATAAGCCACTGTGACTGATAGACCAAAAGTGCTGTGGCATAGCCCACTGCCCAATAGACCCCATAACACTGTGTCTTAATCCACGCCCCCTGATAAACCAACCGTACTGTGTCATGAGCCTCTCTCTCCCCCTGTGTCAAAATTCACTCTGCCTATTTGACCAACAGTAGTGTGTCATAGCCCACTCCTCGTGACAGACCCCAATATACTGTTTCATGACCCACTCTCCCTGATAGACCTAAAAGACTGTGATACATCCCTGTGAAAGATAGATCCAACAGTACTGTTATTACCCACAGTAACTGATAGTTAATCAGTACGGTTTCATAGCCCACTGTCCCTGGTATACCTAGTAGACTTGTCCTAGTACAATGTCCATGCTATACCCCAAAATACTACCCTAACCAGTATCGGAGACATGGGGCGCTAACCCACCCAAGGGGAGGGTATTGTTTATATCTCTACAGGGAAAGAGGGATCAGACTTCAACCCAGTTCCCCAAGGTGTGAATGCAACACTCCGGCATGGAATAGGGAAACAGTGGAGATGTCTCAGGGGCTGGCCCAAGTACCAAATACTAAGTGGACGCCTGTCCCCTCCAATCCCTCCTAAAGAATTTATTTCTAAGGACAGCATTGAATCTGCACCTCTGGGAGAGGAACATATCTGATTGAAGTACACGGGATCAGATGAATGGTGAGGAGGAGAGAGTGGAGCACATCCTGGCCCACCAGGCCTTTAGGCACACGACTCCAATTAGAGCAGCCAGTCCACAGAGAGGACCACACGGCCAGCCCCACTATGAGACATGATTTCCTCACTGACCTATGGTCCTGTGGAGGATAGCACCATGGATACAGTGGGAGAATTGCACCCGACCTGATCCCACCACACCGAGGCAAAGCACTGGATGAGTGCAGCAGAACAGCAAGGGAAATGAGCAGCAAGGTCCCCAGGGAATGCTGAAGGTGGACTTTGGGGCCAGGACATTGTGCCCCAACAGACTGGACTAGAAAACACTCCTAAAGGCCAGCAAATGATCCTTGAACTAACTACAAGCTTTTCTTTCTTGTTGTGTTTTGTTTTGTTGTCAGTGGTTTGTTGTTGTTTTGTGGTATATTGTTTCTTGGTTTTTCTCTGTCTTGTTTTTGTGCATGTTATTATCTCCGCAGGTCTGTATAAATAAGATAGGCTGGATGATCAATCTGGAGGAAAAACAACGGGACTGACAGTTCTGGGGGGAAATGGGATAGGAGGATTTGGGGGGGTAAGGAAGTGGTGCTAACAAACCCAGGGACAAGGGAACAATAAGTGATCCAAATTGGTGGTGAGGTGGGTGTGGGAGGACTGGTAGGGCATGATCAAGGGTAATGTAATGAAGAGGTATTGCTGAAACCCAGGTGGGGATGGAGCATGATAGTAGGACAGGAGGAAATTCAAGGGAAATAGAGGGAAGAGCTGTGAGGCAAAGGGCATTTATAGAGGTCTAGATAAAGACATGTACATATGGAAATATATTTATATATGAGGATGGGGAAATAGATGTATCTGCCTATTTTTATAGGTTTCGTATGAAGGTAGTAGATGGACATTGGGCCTCCACTCAAGTACTCCCTGAATGCAAGAATACTTGCAGAGTATTGTGTCACAAGCCACTGTACTGCATACAACACAGGAAAAGTGTCAAAACCCACTGCCCCTATAGAGCTACTGTAATGTGTCAGTCTACTGGCCCTGATAGACCCAACAATACTGTAACATACCCCACATGCTGTCATAACCCACTGTCCCTGATAGATTCAACAGTACTGTGTTCACAACTCACTGTCCCTCATAGAACAAGAGTAATGTGTCAAAACCCACTGCCCTGGTAGACTAACCGTGCCGTCTTAACCCCTCCTCATGATAGACCAGCAGCTGTCCTAACCCCTCCTCATGATAGACTCAACAGTGCTGTCTTAACACACTGTTCCAGACAGACCAAGCAGTACCGTCTGTGACTAAAAGATTCAACAGTGCTCTATGATAACCTGAGACCCACAATTTGTCATAACCCACTGCCCCAGATAGAGCAAGAGCACTCTGTCATAATCCACTCCTCTGATAGACCAATAGTAATTTCATAGACCACTGTCCCCCATTAACCCAACAGTGCTGTGTCATAAACCACTGTCCCTGATAGACCCAGAAGTACTGTCTCATAGCCCATTGCTCCTGAAAGCGCCTATGGTACTGTGTCATAACCAACCCTCCCTGTTGTTGCCAACAGTAGCCTCATACCTTTTTTCTTTACTGTACCATATAGTACAGTGTCATATCCCACTGTCCCTAATAGACCAACAGTATTGGTTCGTAGCTTACTGCCCCTGATAGAGTCTACACTGTGATGTGATCACAGACTGTCCCTGATAAACCAACAGTACTGTGTTATATACCACTGTCCCTGATACACCAATGGTACCGAGTCATAGCCCACTACCCTTGATAGACCCTATTCTCTCATCTCATAAGCCTGTGCCTCTCATAGAACAATATCCTGTGTCCCCAGTCCATGAGAGCCCAACACTACCGTGTCAGGCAAACTGTTCCTGAGAGTCCCAAGGGTACTGTGTCATAACCAACTGTCCTGATAGTCCCACCAGTCCTCTTAGATGATCCTATTGGCCATAATTGACCCAACAGTGTTATCATTACCCACTGTGCTGATAGACTCACAGTATAACTGTATCTAAACCCACTGTCCGTATTGGACCCCACAGTACTACACAGTCCCCGATAGACCCAAAGCACTGTCAAAACAGCACTGTCCCTCATAGACCCAACAGTACTGTCATCACCAACTGTCCCTCATAGACCCAACAGTACTGCCTCATAACCCAATGTTACCCATTGACCAATTGTATCCTATCATAACCCACTGCCCCTGATAGACCAACAGTACTGTGTTATATCCCCCTGCCGCTGATAGGCCCAAGAGTACTGTCATAACTCTTGGTCCCTGATAGGCCCAACAGTGCTGTGTCCTAACCCACTGCCCCGATAGACCTATAGTACTGTTATAATACACTGTCCCTGATAGACTAACAATATTGCGTTATAACCCAGTGCTCACGATTAGATTCCAACCCATAGTGTCCCTATAGGCACAGAATTCCCTACACAGGTTTAAAGATTCCTTGTTACAGACCCATACTGCCACACCTTTCTCCTGTGTAGCAGCTGATTGTTCACACTGCCAACTCTTTCGTTAGCTTTGGGAAACAAATACTGAGGGAAGTATGAACAGGAATATATTCCTTAATTTTTAACAGGGAATCTGGAAATCTAGTACTCAACGGTAGGAAATCCTTTACTTTGGTAAATTAGAGATTAAGTTCAAGTACATTATCCTGCTTTAATTATCATTCCCCGATTCTCTCTTAACAGCTAGCTGCCTTAAAGTGAGCACATGATTGATTTTATTTCCCTACCGAAGTAGACATCCTGTTGCTATCTGTGTTAGTCTGCTGTGAGTACTGAAACAAATTCACAGACACTCATAGGTGTACAAGAAAGAGCTTTCTATAAAAGAGAACTTGTATATTGAGAAAACATCCCAGGTATGTTTAGATCAAGCCCCTAAGTCTGATATTAGCATATATGTCAGATACCAATCTATAAATTCCTCTTTAGACTCATGAAATATATGCAATGACGTTGAATGCCGGAAGATCACAGCTCAGTGCGTGGGAAGTCTTGTGGATCCAGTGGCTGTGTAAGCATCTCAGTGCTGGCAGGGGTCTCCACGTGGCCCCTCCAGCTCCAGGGCTCTAGAGTAGGTCCGTTTGTCATGTCAGCAGTAATGCCTGGCTGGGTGTGTGCATGTGTCCTGCCTCCCGTGAGCTGTTATCTCCTTCTGCCTCCAAAGAGGTCATCAAGATGCGACCTGATTGACAGGCTGACTTCCACCCCTCACTCTCAATAGTCTCAAATTGACAACAGATTATATAACTACCACACCATCTCTTCCTGCTGTGTCACACAGCTCCCTTCATAGTTTCCCCGAAAGCAGGTATTAGGTTCCTGACCTATGAGCTCAGGGACCTTATGTAGATTCCACCCACATTGTGATGCAGGTAATTGCTGAATATGCATGTTTTATGGCTACCTATAAATATCGCAAGATGGTAAAGACACTTTCTTCTCCCACTTTCATGTGGATCACCAAGAGGTGCCCAGGTCAGCATGCTACCTTAAAATGTGTCGGACCCCTTATTTTTATTCTCTCTCCTATCTTTCCTATTCTCTATGATTTTACTATAATCTTTATTATAACCATACAATTGCACCAGGGACCCTTCAGTTGTTGTAGGGTGGTCCTCCGACAGCCACCGAGGGCTTCACTGCTGCACCTCAAGGGCCCGAGGTGTCCTAGATTCTATTACAATGCACTGCTCTTTGCTCTTCCTGTCCACTGAACCCTGTTTGACTCTAGGTGCTCTGGTGACATAATGAGCTATGAGTTGGGCTGCTAATTGTAAAGTCAGCAGTTCAAATCCACCAGCCACTCTGCTATAGAAAGATGAGGCTATCTCCTCCCATAAAGAAAGAGCTATAGCTTCAGACACCTGATGCAGCAGTTCCCTGGCAGTGGGTTTAGTTTGGGTCTTCGCCCAGCATTCATCTCATTTACTTGAACCACCAGTTTTTAAAAGTTTACTGGAAACACTAAAGAATATCTCCAATAAATGTTTATTTATGTTGAAAAATTCTTTACCAAAGCTTAAAATGTAGATAGGTGATTTGCACTGATCATACCAGTAACTGTAATGAAAAACAAACCAGGAAGGTGTGGGGGGGAGACTATCCTTAAAGCTTATAGGAAATTAAATACTAACTTTAATTTTATAGGCACTTTCATCTCAGAGAAGTTTGGTTGTTGTGTACACGTCAGGGTCAGCTAGAAATCTGGTGACTCATCCCAACCCTGTCTCACAGAAGAACAAGGTTCAAGATTAATCCTGGCACTGGAATCGGGACCAATTGGGATGCAAGAATAAGGGCCAATGGGAAAGCAGAACAGGTACTGAGGTGAGTCAATGGGGTCCTGCCACACAACCCCTATAAAATCCAATGCCCCAACCCTTGATTGGGGTCTCGCCCAAATCTTGAGGGGGCTCCTTTCGTGATTGAAGTGTAATTTTCTTATTAAATCTTTGCTTACAGTCTTGTCAGACTCTTGTCTTGATGCGTTGTGTGGGTGGCTTGCTCAGTTGCATCGACAAACAGCTGGAGAGGCACTTGCCAGCACCTCCGAGGGACAAAGCCCTTTGACACCCGACACACCGAGTACATCAGAGTCGAACACTCCGCACCGTCCTCACTATCAGTGGTACGAGTTGTAGCATCTACTGTGAAAGTACATCCCGCTTAGGGTCTTCTGGGGTTCCCTGACCCTCTACCAAGCTTGATGTCCTCCTCCAGAGATTGATCCATCCTGATCACATTCCCAGAGTATAAGAAAATGCTTTCAGGAATTTTTCAAGCTGTACTTCTGAGGCAGATTAGCAAATGAAACTCCATTGTTTAGCTGTTGAGCGACCTGCCTCCTTCCCCCTCCCATCTCAGAAAATCCCCCTCGTGATTGATTTTAAAATGCACTCTCATGTACCCACTTTCAGGACACTACAATTACTTTAGACTATTCTTCAATATATCGTTTGTTTTAATAGTGTTCCTTTTGATATTGCAGTCTGAATGGTGTAGTTAATCTTGTTATGGTAACCAGGATGTTATAGACAATTTTGGCCTTTTTTCTTTTATCACAAGGAATGTATGTTCCTTGTAATGCATGCTTGCTCTTGAAGTTAGCAGAATGTTTTAACCAATGCTGTACCCTGTAACGTTCCCTAACCCTAAAGAATCGTAACATTAATTTTGTTTTCTGCTCTGTCAACGCTTGCTTAAAATGATGGATTCAAATATGGACTCGGGACTGCATTCAAGGAATCGCTTTTTAGATTCCAGCAGTCCAGTTATAAGTGAATACTCTTTTAAATTATCAAGACATTGTAGGGGCTGTCATTTATTCGAATCCTCAGCCCTTCTGTCAGATGTGTATGTTCTTCTGGCAGTCCGAAGTCCATTGTCAATATTCTTTGCCATCAACATAGTTCAAATGCACTATCCTTTACTCAGCTTTCAGTTCCAGATGAGGCGATTTAAAATAGCATGGCCTAGAGCAGGCACACCTTCTTCCTCAAGTGGTATCTTTGGTCTCGAACAGGTTAAAGTCTTCTGCAGCAGATCTGCTCCATGCACTGTGTCCTTTGACTTTGGACTGCGGCCGTCCTTAGGACCCATTTACAATGAAGTTTCAGATCTATGGCATTTCCTCTGCACGTGATAGGAGCAAGCACTGACGGATGTTTTTCTAGCTCCTGGTTTTGTCAACGTTCCTGATTTTTTCCCCTACATTGTGGTAATTGGCATGGACCCATTTACAATGAAGTTTCAGATCTATGGCATTTCCTCTGCACGTGATAGGAGCAGGCACTGACTGCTGTTTTTCTAGTTCCTGGTTTTGTAAAGTTCCTGATGTTTTCCCCATAACACTGTGGTAATTTGTGGGTAATTTGTAACATTTGTGGGAGCTTTTTTGAGAATGACATTGTCATTAAAACTGACAGTTACGGTTGCCTAGTCAACACTGGACGCTTCTGCTCCGGAAACCGTGCAGGTGAAGCCCCTGAATGGACCACTTTGGCCAGACATTCGTGATGGGGAGCGCGGCAGGGTCCCCAGCTTTGGGACAATCAGCTGGACGAGCACCACGGTCAGCACCCCGACAGGCGCTCCCGAAGTGCACCCGCACCCTGGTCCCCAGTCCCCTTGTCTTCCCCCCGCCCTCCCCCCCCCCCCCCCCCCCCCGTACTCATCCCCTAACCTCCCAGGACCCGACGCCCCGCCCGCGAATGGACGCCGCGCGTCCCGGAGACGGGGCGACGTCAGCCCCGACCGCGGCCGGGAATTGGTGGATGGTGTGGCCGCGGGGCGGGGCCGGCCGCGTGGTGCGGAAGCGGTGTCTCACCTGCTGGGGTAAGCGGCCGCGGGCCGGGCGGAGCGGAGCGCGGATTCGGGGTAGGGAGCCTGGGGGCCCGGCTTCAGGCGCGGCTGCAGCACGGACCCGACCTGGGGTCCGGGAGCGCTCTCTGTCCGGCTTCAGGCCGGACAATGGGAGCCGTGGTCCGGGACGCTGGCCGCCGGCCACCGAGAGCTCAGGGGTCAGTGGGGAGGGGAGCCCGGGGTCCGCGCTAGCCCTGGTGGCCGGCCATGTACACTGGAACCCCTGCCCGGATAGATTTCCCCAGACCTCCTCTCAGGCTTCCCTATTCGGAGAGCCTCCTGTCCCCATCTGCTGTCACTCTGGAGCCCCATCCAGGCGTCCTTAGACCCCAGATCCTCAGTGAGCCCCCTATGTAGAGGAAACCCTGGACCTCAGAGGGACCCCACACACATGTCCTAGACCAGCCTTCTGAAAGCCCCACATGAAGGACTCGCCCTCAGTGAGAGGAGTGCTGGATACTTGCTCTTGGCCCAAGTGGGGCTCCAGGGCCTCCTGGCTTTTAGGGGGCACCAAGAACTGGGGAGGGTACAGCTGAACAGTTTCAGGGTGGGGTCCCTAGCACCCCCAGCTAACGTAGAACTGGAGTTGAGACAGGCAAGACTAGCCACCAGATTGGTCTACAGCAGCCTGGTTCTGAACCATCTGCACTGTTGAGGTTGGATTCCAGAGGTTCACCCCAGTGCTGTGTGAAGACCCACCTGGTTGAGGCCCTCCCTGTCTTGTCTTCCTGACATTTACGGCTGTGGGACCCCTAAGCTCACTGCCTCATATGACCCCACAGGGACAGGGTAGACCTGCCCAAGATCATGTGTTTTACTGAAGCAGAAGCAGACTGCTCCATCTAGGGAGCAGCTGGTGGACCTGAATGGCCATCTTTTAAATTAGCAACCAAACACTTTAGCCAGTGTGCCATCAGGGCTAAGGGCCTTTTGTAGGGATGCACCCATGGGGAAACGTCTCCCCCTGGGCCGATAGGAATTGTCTGCCCGTTTTGGTGGTTTGTACTACTGTAGGGGACAAAAGAGATTCCACATCTCCAGTGAAATTTGCAGAGAACACCCCTGAAATCTTAAAGACACCTCCTCCTGTGGAGGGCGGCCAGCAGCAGGAGGTCACAGTGATGGCCAAGCGTAAACAGGACGTGGCCTTGAGACCAAAGGAAACTATCGCAGATCAGGAATGGAGCCGTGAGTGTGAGACAGAAAAGTGGGCAACAGTGGCCCAGTGCCCTGCGCTCAGGGTCCTCAGGATGTGACTCATGGCCGAGCCACCCAGAATCCCAAAATTCCATCAAAGACACACTGGGGCAAGGTGCCAAAGCTTGGCTGCCCCTCTCTCGACTAGCTAAGACGTGGTGGTAGCAGTCCACTTTCTCACACTGGCCTGAGGGCAAAGGGAAGTCACTTCGATGGCTGAAAGGCTGAAGGAATTCAACTCCAAACTCACTCGCTGCCAACGAGTAGATGTGAATGCTATGCAGATTCAATCCACGTAGAGACTCAAAATTGGATTTGGGGTTTTCACTGTTACCGGAAGCCTTTTGCAAACGTAGTGGTCAGACTTTAAACTCTAATATGGCACTCAGACTGGAAGCCAGGTGTGGGCGTTTCTTCATCATTGAGGAGAGGGCCGCATGGGGACCCTGTGTGCAGTGGCAGGTGTTCACCCAAGTCTCAGTCCCCTCTCACCAGTGCCTACCCCTTCAAAGCCAAAACCAAGCTCCCGGCCTCCCAGTCAGTGACCGCTCATGGAGGCCCTATAGGACATGGTAGAACTGCCCCTGTGAGTTTCTGTGACTGTCACTGTACGGAAGTAGAAAACCTCATCTCACTCCCAACGAGCAGCTGGTGTTTTCGAACTGCAGATCTTGGGGATCACAGCCCATCACATAACCAATATGTCACCAGGGATCCTGCATTTACCCCGTTACTCTCCAGGAACCTTCATCTCCACACTCCAGGGCAGCTGCCCTTTATTCTGAAAGGACAATGTTTTCTTTTGTGCAACCTGGCACCTTGCCTTTATTACATAATTGGATGTGGCTCCAGTGGGGCGTATACAGGGGGCCCATCTCATGACTCTGGCCCTGGGGAGGGCAGCAGGGCTCGAGGAGTGGAGGAGAGCCCCTGGCAGAACCAACCTGCTTTGCCAGGATTAATGAGGTGAGCAGCATGGTGGCCCAGGCGCTGGGTCTGCTTACTCCCTGGAGAGGTGTGCTCTTGGGGTCGCTCCGCCTCTGTGTGGATCTTGGAAGCTGATGGTGGACATGGCTGCTGTGGCCCAGAAGCCATTGTCCTGGGAGCAGGTTACGCTCTGGGTCCTGATCAGGTGGCACATGGCCTGTCACCCTGGGAGCCTCAGGCCCAGCCACCTCCTGGAGAACTACCCCATCACTTCCTGGATGATTCTCGTGATCCTGTCACAATGCTGACCCCACCCTGAAGGCGGGGTTTCACTTTTAAGTGCTCTTCAGCCCTGCTGGCCTCACGCACATACACTGCCCTTCCTCTTAGGAGCAGCCAGCCCTGTGAGCCAGCGAGATGTCAGCCCTCCAGGATCTGTTCCGGTACATTGACGAGAACCAGGACTCCTACGTGAAGGTAGGCCTGCGCCCTGCTCTGAGGCACACCCCAGGGACACCGGGAGCCCACCTGAGTGCTGCTCAAAGAGACGGAACTGGTCATGGGACCATCCCCTCCTCTCCATGTTGCAGCAGAAGTTATCCCGGTGGCTTTTTGCCCCAGGACCCAGTGAAGATGTCTAGGACAGCCACGCTAAGCAGATAAAATGAGGGGTGGGGGTGTCTCCTCCCAAGCACTTCCTGGTGCTGGGGCATCACAGGCCTCAGGACCAGTATGCAACTTATCCTGTCCAGTTCATGGCTCCAGGATGCTTCAAGGACTCACTGCTGGGTTATATACAGATCCCCTTGGGGCTTTAGGTTTAGGTCATGTGTTGATGGTTTTCTCAGACCAGTTTTAGATGAAGAAATGAAACCTTGGGGACTGTGACCACTGTGAGAGGACACATGGCTGATGTGCTCTTCGGACTGGCTGGCTTTCACTTTCCTTCTGGCTGCTGTGCCGCAGGGCGGGCGGGAACACTTTCTGTACCTTCACCTCTGGCCTTGGGGTTAAAAATCCTGCTCCGGCTGCTGCTGCCCTGGGCACCCCGTCAAGCGACTCAAGCAACTAGGATGGTCTCAGATCTCAGAACAGAAAGTGAGCATGGTGGGCTGCTGGTCACTGACTGCCCCCTGGTTGGCCAGCGGGGTGGGGACCAGCCTCTCTGCCCCCTGCAGGCTGCCTTCTCCAGCCCCACCTCTGCTGCTTCCCCACACACAGAAACTGAAGGAATGGGTGGCCATCCAGAGCGTGTCGGCGTGGCCCGAGAAGAGGG
Source organism: Tenrec ecaudatus (assembly GCF_050624435.1). Taxonomy (NCBI): domain Eukaryota; kingdom Metazoa; phylum Chordata; class Mammalia; order Afrosoricida; family Tenrecidae; genus Tenrec; species Tenrec ecaudatus. The sequence goes on along the minus strand of NC_134544.1, from coordinate 4,052,086 downwards.
GAGAGATCAAGAGAATGATGGAGGTGGCGGCCGCCGACATCACCAAGCTTGGAGGCTCCGTGGAGCTGGTGGATATCGGGAAGCAGAAGGTATGGGGGCACAGACTGGGGGCGGGTGGGTGGGATATGACACACGTGAGACAAAAGGATGTTGAAGGCAGAATCAGCTATGTTCTGCTTGCCCTCCACCATCACTCATCCAAATTCCCCCACAACGAGCAGGCCCCACCCTCGGGAGAGTGAACAGGGTACAGCATGTTCTGAATGGATCTTCGGGATCAGAGAACTGGCCTGGCTTTACCGGAGACAGGAGGGCTGCTTCAGACACTGGCAATGCAGTGCCATTTCTCCTGCTGGAACGAGAACAGGGGCTGTGGTTCTTGGCGTTTTTCTCCAGGGAGGAGAGGTGCCGAAGGTTATTCGAGAGCGACCCATGATCATGTTCCTGCTACCCTGTCTGATAGAGTCACAATTGACTCAGTGGTTGTGACTTTAGCATTCTGCCATATTTGCTTCACATGCTATTTGCCCCCAAAGTATTTAAAAAACCAATCGCAGCATTGTAACGTTGACCGCTTCCGTTTTCTATACCTTTTTTAAAAGGAGGTATTTTATTTTGTAACCATAACATCTATGATGCCCCACAAAATTATGAACAGCTTGTTAATACCCTCTTATGGTAGTTACATAATCTCATGTAAAACTCTGGGGGTTATTCAACCTGTCAGTCAGGTCACAGCATGATGATGCCTCCATGTGGGCGTGGCCTTCTCATAAGTAGTGCCCTGGAAACCTCCCCCCTTCTCTCTGCTTTCTGAACCCAGTTGTTGCCAGAACTGTGGAATTGTTACTACTGCTACTGGATCCACATGACTGCACCCCCTGGCCTGTGATATTACTGCATTCTGCATCATTGCATGTGGCTGTGTGAGTCTGAAAAGGGACTTATGGATTGTATTGGACTTGAGTTGGACTGGGTTGGAATATGTTCCTGATATGTAATTACTTCCTGATATAAAGCTCGCACATTAAATAAAAAAAGTTACCAACGACTGCTAATCACAAGGTCGGCGGTTCAAAACCACTAACCTTCCAGTGGGAGAACAGTGAGGCTGCCTGCCTCCATGAAGGTTTACAGCCTTGAAAACCCTGTGGGGTGTGTGTGTGTGTGTGTGTGTGTGTGTGTGTGTAGGGGGGTGTCACTCACTCCAAACCAAACCCACAGCTATCAAGTGGATTCCTCCAGATAGCAACCCCACAGAACTGAGGCAGCAAATCTTTATAGGAGCCTCTTCTGTGTCCTGTGGAGCAGCTGGTGGTTCCAACCTGCTTACGGGTTAGCAGCTCAACTCGTGACCGCCACACCACTGGGGATCCTCTCTGTCCTGTAGGCTCGTTGTCATAGCAGCGGGTTTGCTTTTGATTTAGCTTTAGTGGGAAGGAACCCCGGTGGTGTGGTAGGTCACACACTCCTTGGAGCCAGCAGTTCGAGCCCACAGCCACACGAAGGGCAAAAGAAGAGGCAATTTACTCCTGAAAAGATTTAGTCTTGGAAACCCCGAGGAGCGCTTCCACTCTGCCCCATGGGATGCTCAAGAGATTGGAGATGGTCGTTGTGAGTCCAAATGGAAGAGACGGCAGTGGTTCAGATTTTAGTGTTGGTTCTTTTCAGGGGTGTCCATCCTGCTGCCACCTGGTAGCCCACTATGCCCCCAGGGCCCCTCGGGATATAGTGTTTTTTGAATGTGGGTATATTTCATGCTATCCCTTCTGAGAGCCTCCGCGGGGTTCATCTCCCTCTCCCCATCCTGTGGAAGCCCCCTCCCCACTCTTTGCTTGTGGCACCTTGTCACTGCCCTATTTGCCGTGTTTGCATGGGCTGTGGGGCCTTTTCCACAGCTGGACTGGGACATGGTGGTTCTCTTTTCAAGGTCTAGACCGTGGGCTTACTGTGGAAGTTGGCAAAGACCAAAGTCCCATGAAAACCAAAAATGCCCTGTAACAGAGGGACAGGTTCTTCTGCTCAGGGAGCAACTAGTGGGTTTGAAGTGCTGACCTTGAAGTTAGCAACCCAGCCCCTTATCCACTCACACCCAGAGCCCCTTAAGCCCGAAACCAAGCCCACTTCCATCAAGCCAAGCCGACTCATGGCAACTCTTGGACAGGGTAGAACCGCCCCAGTGAGTTTCTGAGACTCTGACTCCATGGGAGTAGAAAGCAGAGTGGCTGGTGGTTTCGAACTGCTGACCTAGCAGATTGCAACCCCATGTATAGCTACTACTATGCCACCAGGACTCTTGTTCCAGGGCCCGGGCCCCTTTGGGGATAAAAGTTGATGAGCCTCCACTTGTAGCTAGAAAGAGCCCAAACTGCCGTTCTGTGCCCTGCTCCCATTGAATCTCAAGGGCTTGAGGCCTGAGAACAAAGCTCAGGAGCTGCCCCCTCAAATCTCAGTGCAGTGCCGCTCAACCCCAGTGCCCACTGGACTTTCCCACTCTCCGGCGGCAGTTCATACCAGCAGCGTGCCGTTGCTGCAGGAAATAGCTCACTGAGCCTCATTCCCAGGCTACCTCCATGGTCTGTTCCGTCACCTTCTGTGGCTCACCTGACTGCAGGTGATGGGGCACATCACTCAGCGGGTGTGTTCTGGATGATAGGAAGGTAAAGTTTTGTTACATGGGTCTTAGAGGTGCAGTGGTTACATGGGCGTGGTCTGCCAACTGCAAGGTACGCAGTTCTAAACCACCAGCCACTCTATGGGACCAAGATGAGGTTTTCTACTCCTACAGAGAGTTATGGTCTCGGGAGCCCACAGGGACCCCCACCCCCCACCTTGTCCTATAGGGTTACTGTGAATTGGAACCAACTCACTGGCAGGACGTTTGGGGAAGCTTTACCAGGAGCTGGGGTGGCTCGGTGGGTTCAAAATACCAGCCGCTCCTCAGGCTTAAAGAGAGGCCGCCGGCTTCTGTAAAGATGGTACCTGGGCCAGCCCTACCCTGCCCTGCCCTACATGGTCGCCCCCAGCTGGCAGCTTTGCTAATTGAGGGCAGAATGACAATCAATGTACGCTCTGCATGGAGGACGAATGGAAATAGCTTCAGCACTGACCTCCCGGTCTGTCCTTCTGACATCCAGCTCCCTGACGGCTCCGAGATACCCCTCCCCCCCGTCCTGCTGGGCAAGCTGGGCTCGGACCCCAAGAAGAAGACGGTGTGTGTCTACGGGCACCTGGACGTGCAGCCGGCCGCCCTGGAGGATGGCTGGGACAGCGAGCCCTTCACACTGACCGAGCGCGATGGTAGGAGCCGCCCCATCCCCGCAGCCCTGAGACAGCCCTGCATGTCAGTGACGTTCCTGGGACCCAGGCCTGGGGCTCGAGGGTAGGAGCCAGGCCCTGGGGCCTTTGACCCCCAGACAGCCCCAAAGGTCTCCAGGAGCCTCTGGGCTCCGACCTTTCCTGCTCAGGTCATCTCTGACTTTACCTATAACCAGAAAGTGACCCGTGGCCACCTGACACGTGCCACACTGCAGCCCCACGGGGGTCAGCAAGGTCAGCACTCACCCTGAAGGAGAAAGAGGAGCCTGTCGTTGCCATAGAGACTCAAGCCTTGGGAGCCCCCAGGGGCTATTCTGCTCCTCGCTATGGGTCCACATGGGTCTGAATTTGCTCCAAGACATGGGTTTGGTTTGAGGGGTTTTGAGGTGCCTTCTTTCACATGGATCATGCCCTCATTGGCCTGAGGCTCTGCCCATCCCCCGCTCCCTCAGTCCCCCAAACCTGTCCCCTGTCCCCAGGTCTCCTAGTCCCCTAGTAACCGCTGAGGAGACAAGGTCAGACCAATAGACACACCCTCCTCATAGACTTACCCCCTGCCCCCCACCAAGATGCAAGATGCTATCTCCCACCCTCACCTCAAGCAAAACCCTGGAGGGTAGGGATGGAATTGTGTTCATCTTTGCAAAGTGCCTTGGTCAATGGCTGCTGTCCTGAGGGCTGGCAGGGAGAGCCCTGCCTGGTGGAATGGGCCCGATGTCCAGGTTCTAGATTCCAGTTTGAAGGGATGGGAGGGTTGTTGTAGTCTTTAGCCCAGACATAAAGAGGATGAGCATGGTGCAGGACCAGGTAGTGTCCCACTCCGCCTGCGCCAGGCACTCACCACAGGGCTCTCGGCTAAGGCAGCATTGGTGAAAAATCATCAGGAGAGTTTCTGAGGCCACCGTGGCCTTGAGCCAGCCTCTTCTGGACTGGGTCCTGTTGAAAAATCTAAGCTGACATGGAATGCAGAAAGGTGGCTTTCTCGAGAGGGCTCAGCCCTTGGGTCACCAGGTCATTGGAGGGAGGAGGGTGCCTGCCCCTGGCCTGGAGCCGGGCTGGAGGGGACAGATGGGGATGGGCAGCCCTTACGCTTCCAGGGTGATCTGAGAGTCTTCTGCACCGTCCTCAGACCGGGGTCGAGATAGGGTTCCTGCTTCTGACCCGGGCCCCACTCCCACTCCCTCTCCCCTTGCCTCAGGCTGCTTCTGGTAAGTCAGTCTATCATACAGTCCGGCATGGAAGCCCTGGGCTGCTCCCACAAAGCAGGGAAGAACCAAGGTGGTCCCAGGATGTAGGGACCCAGGCTGATGACAGGGGTATATGGCTCAGTTGGCCCCTCGGGTCGAACCCCCCCAGGCTGTTTCCCCTAACCTGGGGTACCTGTGCAGGCACCTCATCTACCCACCCCACCCCTGTTCCCAGGGAAGCTGTATGGGCGAGGCTCCACAGACGACAAGGGTCCGGTGGCCGGATGGATGAACGCACTGGAAGCTTTCCAGAAAACAAACCAGGTGCGGACACTGCTCACAGAACAGCTCCTGCGGTCAAGGCCTGAGAGGTGGGCCTCAGCCCGCCCTAGCTAACGCCTACACAGGGGACTCAGCCCAGGGATGCCGAGCATACGTGAGGCACTGAAATTGTTTCACAGGTGGCCAAAGATGCTGATACCCAGATGGTGTGACCTACACGTGGGTGTGACCCATGCAATGGGTGCTCAGTCAGCATTGCAGGGTCTCTATTCGGCACTCCCCCCCTCTTGCCCCTGTAAGCAAGGGGGCTCTGCCCCCTCCCTTGTCCCCTCCCGGGCCTGTGTGCCTGGGATGGCACTGACTCCTGGTGGCTCTGCCCAGTCAGCACTGCGGTCCACAGGGATTTCCCCGCCTGGTTTTCAAACAGATTGCAGGCCTTTCTGATGCAGCACCTCTGGGCACAGTGGGACCTCCCACCATCTTCTCAGTGAGTTAGCTGCCTGGCCCCCACAGCTCATCTCACGGGAGGGCCATGATGCCCAACTGCATCTCACCTTGCCCAGCGCTTGGGAAACTCAGGGTGGGCAGTTCAAACCTCCAGCCGCTCCCCAGGGGAAAAGTGAGGCTGTCTGCAACCAGACTGGCGGCCTGGGAACCTGTGTGGAGCCACTCTTTACACGGTTTAGGGGCTCCTATGCCCAAAAGGAGGAGCCCCTGGTGGCACAGTGGTGACCTCAAAGTCAGCAGTTCAAAACCACCTGCTGCCCCACAAGAGGAAGATGAGGCTTCTCTGCTCCCGTAAAGAGTGAAGGTCTCAGGAACCCCCAGGGACATTCTGCCCCATTCTGTAGAGTCGCCGTGATCTGTGCCAGTGTGTTTGCAGTTGGGAGATGTCAAACAGGAGCCCAGGGTGTTGGGGTTAAGCACTCCCCTGCTAATTGAAAGTTGGGTAGTTTGCTTGCCTTTCTCCCCCACACACACCCTGCCAGCTACAGGAGAGAAAACTGAGACTGGCTGCCTCTGGCCTCGGCAGCCCCGAGGGGCTAGTGTGCACTTGCTCTGAGTAGCATCCACATGGCAGGGAGTACGGGGTGGGGCCTCTGTTTCTGGGCTCTAGGCATTGGTTGTAGTTCTCATGAGCAGGGACGGGACTCGCCGTTAAGAGGCAGGTCCTGGAAGCGGGAAGGCTTGCTGCCTCTGTATGGAGGGGAGGGCAGGGTGAGGGGCACTTGCCCCAGAAGCTTCGTGTTGGGAACCCGCAATCCCTCGGCAGGAGATCCCGGTCAACGTGCGCTTCTGCCTGGAGGGCATGGAGGAGTCGGGCTCTGAGGGGCTGGACGAGCTCATCTTCGCCAGGAAGGACACCTTCTTCAAGGGCGTAGACTACGTCTGCATCTCCGACAACTACTGGCTGGGCAAGAAGAAGCCGTGCGTCACCTACGGCCTGCGGGGCATCTGCTACTTCTTCATGGAGGTGCCGTGCCTGAGAAGGGCTCCCCAAGCGCCTTCCCGCAGCCTTTAGCCCGGAGCCCAGGGAAGGCTTGTCACACTGCGGCTTCAGCCCCACAGAGTGGTTGTCCCTTAAGCATTCAGTCCCTGCCCCTCAGAGAGGAAAGCCATGAAGCTTTGAGTCTCAGGGCTCAGGGCCAAGAAGTGCATCCCCCCCCAGTAGCCCCAGAGGTCAGGACAGTGGCTGCTGGGGATCTCCAGCCAAGGTGGCCTCAGCCTTCCCCCTCAAAATGGCTGCAGAGCTCTTTCATCTGTCTGCCTTACCTCCCTGCCTCATGGTACCTGAAGAGGGACGGGTCGTCTAGGGTCTCCCCTCCCCCAGGGCTGCTGTCCGTGCAGAGGCTGCTGTCTCTGCAGCCTCTCTGGCCCCTTTTGGAGCCGGGCCCCCACGAGCCCCCTCTGTCCTCAGGTGGAGTGCAGCGATAAGGACCTGCACTCAGGTGTATATGGGGGCTCCGTGCACGAGGCCATGACCGACCTCATCACGCTGATGGGTGAGTGCTGAGGCAGGACAGGGCAGGGGCTCCAGCGTGTGCAGCGGGCCCGTCCAGTCCCTGTGCTGACTGAAGCCGCCCCACCCCCAGGCTCCTTGGTGGACCGCAGGGGCAAGATCCTTATCCCCGGCATCAACGAGGCGGTGGCACCCGTGACGGACGAGGAGCTGGCGCTCTATGACAATATCGACTTTGACATCATCGAGTACTCCAAGGACGTGGGTGCCCAGACCCTCCTGCACAACTCCAAGGTGCCTCTGGCAGGGCGTCCCTGGGTCTGCGTACTGGGGGATCAGAGGCAGTGTTGTGGGAGAGTAGGGGGTTGTCCGCTGTGCAGGGTCCTCAGCAGGGACCACGTTCATACAGCTCCGGGCTGGTCCGGCTGCAGCCTCAGGCTGGGGCGGGATGAGACCAGGTGCTCAGCACCCTATGGCGGGAGGCCTGTGTGGCCAGTGGGAGACCCAGGCATCCACCTCCCACAGAAAGACATTCTGATGCACCGCTGGCGGTACCCATCACTGTCCCTGCATGGCATCGAAGGCGCCTTCTCTGGGGCCGGGGCCAAGACTGTCATTCCCCGCAAAGTGGTGGGCAAGTTCTCTATCCGCCTTGTGCCTGACATGACACCAGAGGCCGTCAACGAGCAGGTAGGCGGGGCCTGGGGTCTGGAGACCGGGAGGAGGGGTCTCTCAGGAGCGGCTCTGGGTAGTGACCAGGGTTTGGGCTACCATGTAGACCTGGATGATGTTACTGATTCAGGGCACATTGATAAGCCAGCTCCCATACCAACCTGTCACTGCTGAGTCTCCAGATGACCTGTGCCAGGTCCCCGGGTGGCCTGCCTCAGTACCCATCTGGGAACCCTCAGCTCCTGACAAGGAGCAGGGAGGAACGAAGCCAGCATCTGTCCCTCCCCCCATGTCCCCCCGGGTCTAAGGGGAGCTAGACCTGGGCTGTGTGCACAGCCAAGAGCTACAGAGTTGGACACAATGTCGATTTCATCCTTGGCCCTGGAGAGTTCAGGGTGCAGGGTCTGAGGCTCGACTGGACTGCTGGCCGCAGGCAGGCCCAGGCTGAGTGCTGGCCTCATACCACCTGGTCTTTGCCCTCGGCCTCCTAGGTTACCAGCTACCTGACCAAGAAGTTTGCGGAGCTGCAGAGCCCTAACAAGTTCAAGGTGACCATGGGCCACGGCGGGAAGCCCTGGGTGTCGGACTTCAACCACCCCCACTACCTGGCTGGCAGGCGGGCGCTGAGGACAGGTGGGCGTCACTTGCAGACAGGGAGCCTGGCTCTGGGGGCAGGGGGGGCATGCTTACACCCCTGACCAGGGGCAGTTCTGTCCCAGGTGGCCCCTTGTAGGGTCTGGGCTCCAAGTGGGAGTCACATGACAGGCCCATGGTGCTGCAGGCTGACCATTCTGTTTGCCCCACCCACAGTGTTTGGCGTGGAGCCTGACCTGACCCGGGAGGGTGGCAGCATCCCTGTGACACTGACCTTCCAGGAGGCCACGGGCAAGAACGTCATGCTGCTGCCTGTGGGCTCTGCCGATGACGGAGCCCACTCCCAGAACGAGAAACTCAACAGGTGCGGCCCCGGCACTGACAGGGTGGGGAGGGAGTGCAGGGGAGGCCCGCTCAGCGCTGCTGCAGGCACCCCTGGGTATCCCTTGCTACTCCTAGACCCACAAGCCTGACGCCCACAGACGGGCAGTGTGTGGGCTCTGGCGGAGGGGTGGCCCATTCAGGACGGGGAGTCCTATCTGGAATTGTCCAGGAGGACAGGGACACAGGGCCCCTCAGGGTGATGGGTCGGGTAGGGACTATTCCAGTTGTCATTCTGCCTTCCCCCAAATTAAAAAAAAAATGCACGTCTCCAACTTGCTATCACCAGCTGTAATTAACCCAAGTTGAAGCCTTGGGGCATGGGGATATAATGAAGGGGGCGGGTGGGCTGCACACCAGGAGAGCTGTCCCCCCACCCCTGACAACATGGTCTCTTCTCTTCTCCACAGACACAACTACATCGAGGGGACAAAGATGCTGGGCGCCTACCTGTACGAAGTGTCCCAGCTGAAGGACTGAGTGCCCAAGGCCAGGGTGTGGGCCCCACCGCCCCCCTCCCCCGACAGCACCACTCTGCCCCTTCCCTACACCCACCCCCAGCGCCTGGCACTGGCACATGCCTGCCGCACACCAGCCTGGGTGCGGCTCTTTCCAGAGTGCTCCCCTTGGCACCAGGGCTCACCGCCTGGTCTGGCCTCAGGTGCTCAGGACTCCATGGTCAGCTCCAGAGGCCTGGGTCTTTCCGTAGGAAACTGGTAGTTTCAGGGGGGAGCTGACCTGGGCATGGCACTCAGTCGCATGAGGCCGGCCACCAGGGCCCACCCTTGGTTTCAGAGTGACCTCCCCTTGACCCTAGCACCTTTGGCCTTTCCTACAAACCTTACCCCTCACCTGTGCTGTCCACCTCCCCCCTCAGAACAAACTGAATGCTGTCTGTCCTTCTGTCTCCTGCCCTGCTACTGAATAAAGAGTGAACATGCCTGCAAGTCCCGCTCCCTAATGCACAGTGGGGTGTGCTAGAAGTCGGGCCAGTCTCTAATGCACAGTGGGGTGTGCTAGATGTCGGGGGGCCAGTCTCTAATGCACAGTGGGGTGTACTAGAAGTCGGGGGCCAGTCTCTAATGCACAGTGGGTGCGCTAGAAGTCGGGGGGCAGTCTCTAATGCACAGTGGGGTGTGCTAGAAGTCAGCGCGTCTCTAATCCACAGTGGGGTGTGCTGAAAATCAGGGGGGCCAGTTTCTAATACACAGTGGGATGCGCTGGAAGTCAGGGGGTCCAGTCCCTTGAATAGTGGGGTGTGATGATGGACTAGGTGGGCTTGGTACCTATGCACACCGATTCATTGTGTTAACTCCTGAGCAGTAAGGAGGGGTGGGCGAGGGCTGAGGAGACGATGTCTAGAGACCACTGCCCTCATGGTGGTGGTGGGGATCCACTTCTTACAGTCAAAAGTGCCCCCTCCATACCTGGCTGCTATGCCATAGAAAGCCAGAATCAGCTCAGGTCAGTGATGGGGGCTGCTGGTCTCCAGATTGGGGAGACCAAAGTGAATCCCGCAAGGAGTGGCACTGACCAAGGGCAGCCGGAGCCCTGAGCCTGTAGGAGCTCCTGATGCAAACAGCCAGGTCCTGAGGCCACCACAGCGTGCCTAGAGCAGGAAATGTGGTTCCTGATTTGTAGGGAGCGGATGGTCAGTAGAGAAAATACATCCCCTTCCACTGGACCCGGACACAGAGACCCACAGAACACAGTGCGTTACTCACTAAAACCAGCCCCACTGCCATCAGGGTGGTCTCCACACCGTTAGCAGGCCAACAGCACCCCCACCCCCTCACAGCTTCCACCTGGTTAGTGCCACAGGTGAGGGGGCTAAATGGGACTCTAAATGAGACCCTGTTGGTCTCCCTTAAACAAGAAGGTCCAAGTAGGTGGACTGTAAGCTTTGACTAAGTGTGCCCACACCTTAGCTGAGGAGACCCAGAAAATAGCCCCTGAGGCCTTAGGATGCTAGCAGCGGTGGGGAGGTACGGGGGTGGGGGCAGCATGCCCGCCCAGCCTGTTTGCAGGACTTGGTACTTGTTCCCGTGTGGTGCCTGCTCATAGCCCCGTGAGCAACAGAACAAAACTGCACCATGCTACCATCACAGTGCTGCTGGAGCTCAATCATCGCGAGCAGGGCTCCGTTCTCCCCATTCACGGGCCTTGTTTGAACGAGGGCCTCGTGGTTCACACACAGGTCTTGCATGAGCAGTCAAGTGTCCGGAATTCTCATTCCTCAGTGTGATCTGTGGCGTGTTGCGGTCTACACAAATCCCTTTGCATAGTCAATAAAACACCTACCGCTTCCTGATATTCCATGTTTTCAGCCAAGATCCATCTGTTCAGGTCCCCCTTTCTCTTCAGAATTTCTGGCAGCTCCTTGTGAGGAGCCATCGCGGGGCTAAGCACTGAGCAGCTAACCACAAATTCAGTGGTTCAAACCACTGGTTCAAACTCAAGTGGTTCAAACCACAAGTTCAGCGGTTCAAACTCACCGGCTGCGCCACATGAGAAAGATAGGGTTGTCTGCGGCCCTGAATGTCCAGTCTGGGAAACCCACAGGGGCAGTCTTGCCCGCGATGTTACCTGCATGTGGCACTCAGGGATTGCTCAGTCCTTTCTGCCTTCTGTTGGGTGATCATGTAAGGATCCTTTCCAGCCACGTGTCCAGATTTCTTAGCAGAGGTGGGACACAGCCTGCACTGCCTCTCCTTCCCTGTTGGAAGGAGCCCCTCAGTTGGGATGTTATAAACCCCTGGAGTCACGTTTTCCCAAATGCCTTCGGTGCAGCTTGTACGACGTCCTTCAGTACCTTCGGTTCCTGACCATAGACGACTTCCTGAAATAATTGAATGTCAACCAAAGAGTTTTTGGTACAAAGAGTCTGCGTCTCTGTCTTCCCTAGTGCCTCCTGCATCTTTCGATCTCGTGCGCACGTTGCTGCTGTGAGGTGCAGTGGATTCACGATGCTGCACACCGGAATGCAGCCCTGGGTGGACCCAGTGTTTCGGCGACCGTGTCAACCACCTCGTTGAAAGGCATACCTTTCCCTGTCCATCTAGTTTATTCAGCTGTTTAACACTGCCCACAAAACCAAACCAAAGCTGATGCTGACTCACAGTAACCTGATAGGGCAGAGTGGAATTGCCCCTTTGGGTGCTTGAGCCTGTAACTCCTTACTGGCATGGAGTACAGGAGCCATCTATATGGCCTGTCCACTCTCTGACCCATATGAAGCCTCACCAGTGCCTTTCTTCGTCCATGTGGCCAATTCAGTTCCTGTGTATTCCATCTGGGGAGGTCTGTGTGCACGGTCACGGTTCATGTTGCGATGAAGTCCTTGCTCTTGCAGAGGTTGCTCATGTGGTTTCCAAGGTGACCTCTCTCACCAAGGCCATGCTTTTTAACTCTGGGTCTTTCCTCTCCATTTCTCATTTTCGTATTCCATTCAGCAGTCATTATCGATACATTTTGATAGCATGCGTGATCAATTTTAGACGGAAGAAGTTAGCAGAACCATCTACTCTCTTCCTCTCTAGCTTTCGTGGTTAGTGTACGAATTGAGTAACGGTTGTGTTGACTGACTGCCTTTTATGCTTGTGGTTATTTTATGATCACAGACAGCTTTGTACTTTATGACAGATCTTGAAATGTTCTTTTTGACGAAGAATGCAACGCCATTCCTCAGTGGCCAGCATTAATCCATTTCAGCTTACTCACGCCTAGGCTGGCCAGCTGTATCCATCCCATTTCTCTTGCCAGGACTTCCAGTTTGTCTAGACTCACGCTTCGGAATCCCACGTTCCCATGACTAGTGGACGTTTGTAGCGGTTTCTTCCTACTTTGGCACAGCGGGTGGAGGGTCTGAGAGCTTTGCTCTGTCCGAATCATGAAGATCAGCTTTGTGTTGAAGCAGCCCTCCCGCTGAAGTATGCTGAATGCCCTGCGACCTGAGGAGCTCATCTTTCCACACGACATCAGACAATGTTCGCAAGGCTCCCAGTGGCTCATCCCTCAGGAGTGAATCACCTCTTCCTGCTCGCAAGGCTCTCTCAGTCTGGAAGCTCTGCTGAACCTGCTCAGCATGGGTGACCCTGCTGGCCTTTGAAATACTGGTGGCAGCTTCCGGCATTACAGCAGCACACAAGCCAGCACAGGAGGACAGACTGACAGATGAATGAGTGAAGGATGCCCTCCTCTCAGTGAATATGATTGGGGGTGGAGTAGTGAGGGGCTGACTGGGGAGGCATGAAGATAACTTAGAAGCAGGGTTTGGCAGACTTCCCTGTGAAAGACCGGAGAGGACACAGTGCTGATCTGGTTGCTGCTGTTACTGGAAGGCAGTCACAGGTGACCTGCAGTGACAGAGTGGCTGTGCTCCGGGAAACAATGCGTTGTAAACAACGTGTTTGCAGACCCGGAAATGAGAACCACATGCACTGGAGACGCTCCTATGTGGAGTTTGTTTGCTTGTTTGTTTGTTTGTGTTCAACTTCTTTGGAAATTGTACAGCCACTCTTAGGTGGGAAGCGGGGGTTGGGCTGAGTCATAGTCCTCCTCAGGTCTGGAAGAGCTTGGATATCGTGAATGCAGGCCAGCCATCACCTGAGATTGAGCCCCTGGGAAGAGGCCCCTGCCCCGGCTGAGCTCCATGTTTTCACTGGGGCATGTGGGATGAGAATGGGGCCACAGAACGTACTAGAAGTCCACCCTTCGGGGTGCCAGGGAAAGGGACAGAGTGGAAGTCTTGCTGGTGCCTATTATCATATTTCTCAGGGTGGGGTGGGTGTGTCGGGGAGCTGTTGGCTTCTGGGGTCACTGACTGCCAGGCTCTGGGAGCACAGACCCTGGGAGGAAGCCATCGTTGCGCTGTCTGGCCTGCCTGTGCACACCCTTCCAGATCCGGGCACCCCAGGGTGTCGAGCTGCTGGTGGTGGACTGGCCGCTTCACACTGGGGGTCCATAGAGATGGCAGCCAGCCTGTCCAAACAGTCCACATGTATAAATACCCAGACCAGAAAACCAAACTGACTGCCATGAGTCGATACCGACTCACAGTGACCCTATAGGACAGGGCAGAACTGCCCTGGAGGTTTCCAGGACTGTAACTCTATGGGAGTAGAAAACCTCATTTTCCTCTGGAGGAGCAGCTGTGGTTTCGAACTGCTGACTTTGTGGTTGGCAGGCCAATGCCTAATCTGCCAATTACATCTTTTGTCACCTTGGCTGGTCAGTTGACTTGTGGGAAGAGTGTCCTTCAACCACAGCACTTTCTAGACCCAGTGTGAAGTTGGAAAGCATTTCTTGTAGCCCCACCCCCCATCCCTGCTGGCCCTGCCCTGCCTGCTGGGCTCAGCTGCAGCTTCTGGAAAGAAGCTCCATTATCACCTCTCTCTTTAGCCCCTCCTGTTCCCCCTCTCTCCCCATTCCTGCTCTCTCCTTTCCCTCCTCCTCCCATCTTTGAGTTTCCCAGGGAAGCTGCTCCTAGCAACCTCCACACTCAATCGATTGGTCCAGGGCTTGGTACCTGCCCTGGGAACCTCTGTGCTCAGGGAAGAGCCCGGCTTCCAGTTCTCAGGACTCAACTTTGGTGGATGAATGGGGACCTTTGAGGAACAGAGCAGAAGGCTTGGTTCTGAGCGCAGGGGGCATTGAGCCTGACCTGTCACATCAGGACATTGTCCAGGAAGGAAAAGGAGAACCGGGAGCCACCGTTGTGGGAGCAGATTGTCTCAAGGTGAATTCTGAGAAAGGCCTTCCCGGGCTTCCGAAGAACAGAGTGTCCTCTTGGACAGTCTGCAACTCATCTCCTTCCCTGCGCAGACCATGACCATCACCAGATTCCACGCTGTGAGGAGGTGGGAGGGGAGGGCGCAGTCAGCTCACGCCCAGGGAACTAAGAGCAATCAGGTGAACACTTTCTCCCGAGTCCCCCTGGAAACAGCCGAGACACAGCATTCTGCAGATGCTCAATTATACTCCCCTCCAGCCCAGGATAGTCTTGCTTCTTTGTAGGCCTTAAAGAAATCACCAGCAGAACCTTTGTGTGAGACCTTGTCCCAGAGTGCAGGCTGCATAGACACCTGCCGCCGGTAGAATGCTGGGCTTGGAGTCCCCTCTGCTCGAGGCCCCTGTGCGCTCCACTGTGTCTTCAATCGACCCCCTGTGCAGTTTGTGAGCAGGGCTGGTACACGCCTTCCTACTGGGGTCCTGTGTTGACTGAAAGTCATCCATCCCAGTGGTTCTCAGCCTTCCTAACGCCGCCGCCCTTTAATGCAGTTCCTCATGCTGTGGTGACCCCTAACCATAACATTATTTTCTTTGCCACTGTCATTTTACTGCTGTTATGAATCGGGTAACCGCTATGAAAGGGTCGTTTAACCTCTAAAGGGGTCACAACCCTTGATAACCGCTGCTCTAGGGAATTGCCTCTGTGGGTTTCTGACACTGACTCTTTCCGGGAGGATAAAGCCTCCTCTTCCTCCCCAGGGACAAGTGAGTGAAGCCCCAATAACAAATTCTTCACTGGTCAAACGCATGCTTTTCCGCCAGGCCAGGGTCCATGCAGGCAGCCTCCCCGCTCCAGACATGCCTCTCCTCTAAGGTCTGGGGACCCGTCCAGGTGCGGCAGGACAGCGAACAGGAGAGAAGTTTCCCAAACCTGAACGGGACCCCAGGGTGATTGTCCAACCCCGCGCATCCAGGCCCAGCGCCCTCTTGGGGCTATCTGTAGCCGCCCACGACCCCATCGAAAGGGAACCTGGAGGGGAGGTGGGTTGTGCATTGGACGGCTATCATCTGCACACTCGCAGTTCACCCACCCCCAGCGGCTCCTCGGAGAAATGCGAGGCTGCCTGCTCCCATAAAGAGTCACAGTCTCAGAAGCCCTAAGGAGCAATTCTTCTGTTTTCTATGGTGTTGCCATTAGTCGGAACTGACCCCACCACCAGGAGTGTGACTGGAAGTCCATTCATTGAAAGGCCTCTATTCCGTTTCTTGTCTGGGGAGAAGGAAGCCATGAGATTCCATACCATCCCCCCCAGGTCTGGGTCTGAGTGACCACTCTGCCCTTCCTGGCCCTCTGTGGGCTGGGACGGGGAGCCCTGGGGCTTGAGGTCACCCTCAGGCCTGCTCCGGGGCCACAGGTGTACTCTAGGCCCCTCAAATACAGATCTGACATTTCCCTCTTTGAGTCCGCAGGCCATGTCCCAAGATCTGGACACAGGAGACCTGGCCTCCAGTGACCAGGAGGGTCCCTGGGGGGCTTCTGCAGGTCCCTGGGGCTCAGGTTGCAGCAAGCAGGGGTAACAGGGTTCCGGTAGGTTCCGGCTGTAAGAACTGTCCAGGTCCCCTCCAGTTCTGTTTCTGAGGGTCCATGACATTGGCTGCCCATTTGGTGTCTCTGGTGGGGGGGGGGTGACCCCACCCAAGCACTGACCCAGTCCACATAAGAGCCCCCGTACAGTGTTGCCGTCCAGAAGGACGCTGACGTTTTGAGAAGCACTCCTGGCCTTAGGTAGTCCACCTCCATGTCCAGGGGGCCCAACCCCCACCAAGCCCCTCCCCACCCAAGGACCAGCTCTCTCCCCTCCCTCCCCCTGCCAATAGAGCATCTGGGCCGCCACACCCATCAGATGACAGCCACTACCTCATCCTTGTCTGTGTCCGAGGCGCCTTGTGGCTGGGATGCGCATCTCTGAAGCATCTTTGTCCCCAGACGTGAATGGAGCCTCTGTGCTGGCACATCCTCCTCCTGGCAGTGGGCCAGGGGCAACAGCAGAGAGGTATTTAATGGTGGCCCGGCCTTGGGGACCTCCTGCCCCTTCGTGCCAAGGCCCAAGACAGCTGCTCCAGGTTCCCAGCCCCAGCCAAATGGACCCCAAACTCAGGAGGATGGTGAGTACCAGGGGCTAGAGGGCCAGTGCTCAGATGGGCCCCCAGAGGCATGTCCAAGGCCAGTATGACAGCACTGCACAGAGACTCTGCATCGGTGCCAGGGTACCACCAGCTCCCCATTGCCTCCCAGGCTTCATGCATCAGCTCTGCCCCTAACAGGGCAGCTCGTGCCCCTGGAAGTGCTGTCTCTGTCAGGCTGCCTGTCCTGGCATAAAGGGGCCTCGAAAGTTTGTGGGAAGATGCCATTCTCTTTTAATTCCATGTGCCTTTTGAACCCCCTCATAGAACACCCTGCGCCTTTGAGTTGATTTGGACCCATCAGACCCCATAGGGCTGGCCCTGTAGGATTTCTGAGACACGTCTTTTTTTTTTAGATCATTTTATTTGAGGCTCATGTAACTCATTACAATCCAGACATACATCATTTGTGTAAAGCACATTTGTACATGTGTTGCCCTCATCATTCTCGAAACATTTGTTCGCCACTTAAGCCGCTGGCATCAGCTCCACATTTTCCCCCTCCATCCCCCTTCCCTCATATACCCTTGATAATTTATAAATTATTATCTTGTCATATCTTACACTGTCTGATGTCTCCCTTCACCCACTTTTCTTTTGGCTGTCCCCCAGGGAGGATGTTATATGTAGATCACTGTAATCGGTTTCCCCTTTCCACCCCACCCTCCCTCTGCCCTTCCAGTATCGCCACTCTCACCACTGGTCCTGAATGGATCATCCATCCTGGATTCCCTGTGTTTCCAGTTCCTATCTGTACCAGTGTACATCTTCTGGTCTAGTCAGATTTGTAAGGTATACTTGGGATCATGATAGGTGTAGGGGGGAAGCATTTAGGAACTAGAGGAAAGTTGTATGTTTCATTGTTGCTACACTGCATCACTGCCCCGTAACCCTTCTATAAGGGGGAGTCCAGTTGCCTACAGATGGGCTTTGGGGCTACACTCTGCACTCCCCCTCATTCACAATTATGTGATTTTTTGTTCTTTGAAACCTGATACCTGATGATCACACAGGCTGGTGTGATTCTTCCATGTGGGCTTTGTTGCTTCTGAGTTAGATGGCCGCTTGTTTACCTTCAGGCATCGTGTCAGGAAGGTGAGCATCATGGAATACCAATTAAATAGAACAAAGTGTTCTTGCATTGAGGGAGTACTTGAGTGGAGGCCCAATGTCCATCTGCTACCTTAATACTAAACCTATAAATATATGTACATCGATCTATTTCCCCATCATATATAAATATATTTACATATATGCATATCTTTATGTAGACTTCTAGAAATGCCCTTTGTCTCCTAGTTCTTTCCTCTATTTCCTTGTACTTTCCTCTTGTCCCACTATCATGCTCAGCCTTCATGTGGATTTCAGTAATTCCTCTCGGTTACATTAGCCTTGATCACGCCCTACCAGGCTTCCTCCATCTTCCTCACCACTGATTTGGATCACTTGTTGTTCCCTTGCCCCTGGGATTGTTAACGCCACTTCCTTTCCCCCTACCTCCCCCTCTCCCATGTCCCCCCAGAACTGTCCATCCCATTGTTTTCTCCTCCAGATTGTTTATCCAGCCTATCTTATTTAGACAGGCCTGCAGAGATAATAACATGCACAGAAACAAGACAGAGCAAAAGCAAGCAACAAAAGAAAACAAAACAACAACACCAAAAATCCAATAAAAAAAAAAAACAAGTTTCAGTTCGTTCGAGTCCCGTCCTTGCCATGGCAGGAGCCGCAGCACAGCGCCCGGCTCTCCAGCCGCCCCTCTGCCCACCCGCCGGCGCACCCGCCACCCTCGGTGCCCGCTCCAGCCCCAGCCGCTCTGGGCCAGCCGGGCCTCATTGCTTAGATGGCATCCACGGCGGCGGGGGTGGCCATGGGCTCGGCCGTGGGCCACGTGATTGGCAGCGCGCTGACCAGAGCCTTCAGCGGAGGAAGCTCAGAGCCCGCCCAGCCCGCCACTCAGCAGGCCCCCGCCCGAGCTGCCCCCCAGCCCCAGCAGCTGGGGCCCTGCGCCTATGAGATCACCACGCAGAGTGACCTGTCCCTGTGTGAGGGCTTCAGCGAGGCCTTGAAGCAGTGCAAATACAACCACGGCTTGAGCTCCCTGCCCTGAAGGGCCCACACTGGACTCAGAGCCCTGCCTGACACCCTGCACCCACCGCTCACAGACAACGGACCGCGACGTCAGATTGTACCCCTGTGGTGGTGGTGGTGGGGTTCTCCCCCCACAGAAGACCCGAAATGCAAATGTGCAATTAAAAAGCTGATTTTAGACCCCCCCCCAAAAAAAAACCCTGTCCAACAACAACAAAAAAGAAAAGCTTACAGTTAGTTCAAGGCCTGTTTGTTGGCCTTTCGGAGTGTGTTCCAGTCAATTCTGATGGGATGTCATCAAGCCCTGCATCCAAAGTCTATTTTTGGTATTCCCTGGGGACTTCGTTGCTCTGTTCCTTTGCTGTTCTGTTCCACACCCTCAGGGTTTTGATTTGGTGCTGAGACATGTCTCATCATTTACTGAGGCCGACAGCCTCATCTTTTTCCGTGAAGCCACCAGTGGATGCGAACTGCCAGCCTTTCACATAGCAGCCCGATGCTTAATCCACTGCACCACCTGGGCTCCTTAGCTAGCAGATAAGACCTCCTGAGCAACCTCCCCCAAGGCCTTTTCTCTGCCTGCTTTGTAAAATGGGGGTGGACCCTGCTTTTCAAAGATTTGCTTCTCAACATTTCTTTAATGGAAGACCTATGTTAGTCCCTAGAGGACTGTCATTTTGACGGGCAAAAAGTAAAACCAGTATTAGTTTTGCATCGTGCTATTAGACAGGCAGGGCCAGGGAAGGGGGGTGGCGTGGGGAAGGAATGACGATCAGACCTCAGGCCGCTGCACCTGTGGATGGTACCTGTGAGCTCTGTGTGTGGATGCCATTTTAAGCTTTGTCTGTCTGATAACGTTATCCTGCTCACTGCAGGGTCAGTGGTTCAAACCTACCAGCCACTCTGGGGGGGGGGGGGAAGATGAGGCAGTCTGCTCCCATAAAGATTTACTATCTCAGAAACCCTAGAGAGGGCTTATCTAAGCCAATGGGTGGACCCAGTGACCGTGGGTCTGGCTTGGGTGAGTGCTATCTGGCACGATTCCATGGTTACTTTTAGCTTCTCCAATGGGAGCCCCCAATAATTATTGATAGTTCCTTCTCTTCAAAATCCAAACCCACTGCCACTGAGTTAATCCTGATTCACCGCAACCCTGTAAGACAGAGCTGCCCCTGTGGGTTCCTGAGGTGCTGAATCTTTACAGCCTCCTCTTTCTCCCATGGAGCTGCCGGTGGGTTTGAACTGACGGCCTCCTCCTAATCCTCTGTGTTACCAGCTTGCCTTCTCTTCGCCGCCACTGCAGCTCACCAAAGGTTCTGTAGACCCACTCTGCTCTCAGGCAACAGGGAGAGCTGTGTGACATGGAGCATCTTTCCAATGGGGAAAGGAAGGGGCCGTTCTGGTGGGCTGGGGTTGGTGGTTGCTGGGGCTCCCTAGACCTCTTAGAAAGATGAAACCCATATACAAGTTACTTGCACTGTCAATCCCCCACAAGCTTCAGAGAAGCCTTCTGAAGGCCCAGGTGAAGGCAGAGCTATAGTTCTTACTCTGATGCCTGGGTGGCCGCATGTCGGAGGCAAGCCACCACGCGAGGCTGAGGGTTGGGCCTTTGGGAAGCCGATCACCTGCGATCTTCTGAGCCCCCTTGAGGGGTTTCACACTGCCCACCTCTGAGCCAGCGGTCAAGGGCTTAACATCTGCAGCCCAGGAGCAATCAAGACAGAATCACTGGCCGCTGCCAAAGCCAGCCCTCCAGGAGCCAGGCTGGGGGCCCAAGGTTTCTAAACCACCAGACAGAACCACTGCTGGGGGTTGGGGGCAGGTGGCTCCATGTGTGAAGCATGTCTGTGGTTGACAGATCCCTCTGCTTGCCCCTAAGGCAGAGGGAGAAGGGGGAGAAGGGCCAGAGCAAGGTCTATTCCTGGGACCTTGGACTTGGGATGGGTGGGGCGTTCACCCAGCTGCCAGCCTCAGCAAGGACTCCGGGACCAGGCCCCTGGACTGGGTGAGGATTAACTGCCCACCCCAAGCATAGCTGAGCTGAGTGTGTGGAGGTCCCAGGGGTGGGTGGACTCAGCCCAAATAGCCATACCTTAGCAGCTGGCCCATGCCACTCTTCTCTCCCCATGAAGGGCAACATTCTTAGGAAAACCATCAAGGGGGAAAGACATGGAAAACTCTCGTTTTTTTCCTCCAAAACTTCAGCCTGAGTCAGCGGCAGAGAGGCTGTCTGCCCCGTAATGATTGACAGCTTCATAGACCCGCAGGGGCAGGTCTGCCCTGGCACAGGGCCACGCTGAGTCGGAATCACCCCATGGGTCTGGGTTCACTGTGGTTCGTTTCGGTTCGCATGACTAGTTCTTGGACAGACTCAGACCTGGGTTCATGCGATTGTTCAGTGGCACGCTTGGTCACACGGTTATGGATGGATACAAACAGCCCCTCGGCAGAAATGAGCACGCTGTAGCTCCTCCTCTCGCATCCACACCCCTGGCCCCACTCCTGCAGCCCAAGCCCAGCCCTCACCACCCTTGGCCTCTGGATGCCCCAATTCTAGATCTGCCTGCCTGCTGGTGGGCTGCCTTCTCCAGGGATTGCCACGCTGTAGCATACCTGGCATTTTATACCAGGCGAGTGACCTTCCCACGGGGCAAGTAATATACTCTGTGTATCCATCCACCCCTAGCACATGGTGCCCACCTTTGGGTTGCTGTGATTTGGCTGCTGTGGGGACAACCTGTTCTCACTTCCCAGGGGTAGATGTCTGGGAGTGGAATTGCTGGTGCGACTCACCTCGAGGTCGGCGGTTCAAACCCATCAGCCCATAAGAGGGAGCAAGATGACACTGTCTGTTCCCATGGGGATGTCAGTCTCTGGGAGTCCGACTGGACGTGGTAACAGAGGGTCACTCTGTTTCATGGTTAGAGGGGCTGCCGGAGTGTTCTCCGAAACCGCAGTTCCGGTTTACATTTATCTGAAGGTCCTGACATGCCAGTGCTTCTATCTGGCTTTCCGATTCCAGCCATGGTGGTGCAATGGTTAAAGCTCTCCAAGGCTGATCAAGAACCCTTCCTCTTACCCTCCAGCTGCTGCTTCAAAGAGGAGGCTGTCCACGTCCCTAAAGAGTTGCAGCCTGGAAACCTCAGGGCCAGTGCTATTCGGTCCCTCCAATGGGGTCCATCTGAGTCAGAATTCACTTGCTCCCCCTAGGCTTGTTCTGTGGGTGGGAAGTGGTACCTCATCAGGGTTTGATTTGCACTTCTCGGATCCCTACAGGGGAGAACGAGGAGGCTCTCTACTCCCATGAAGAGTTACAGCCTCAGACCCCACAGGGGCAGGTCTGCCCTGTCCTGCAGTGCCGCTCGCTGTGAGTTACGTGGACTGGAAGGCAGTGGGTATGGTTTGGGGTCTGGCTGCCCCATGGCCTTGAGCATTTTAATGCTTCCTGGGTAGGGACCCTGCATTTCTAACCATGACCCCCCCACTGCTCCCTCCTCACCATCCACACCCCCCATACACCCCGCTCCCCACCCAGCTGCCATTTCCCTCCAAGGGAGCATCTGCGCTCTCCGCAGTCAGCTTGCAGTTGTTGGAAAGGACTAACTTGCTTCCTGGGGACCTGGGCTTTTCCCAGCACACAGGTCAGTGGTTGAATGGCTGAGAACTGGTTCCCTCCCCTGCTGTGCTCTCAGGATGCCTGAGGATGCAGATTCCTAACTTGCTTTCCTGGGCTGCAGCTCCCTGGAGGCTGCAGAGACACACAGCCCACAACCCCAGGGAACCTCATGGCCTCCAGCTGACAGCCCTCTCAGGGCAGCCAAGGGGTGCAGGATCTCTCTGACCACTCCTGAGCTATGACTGCAGGCCTCGAGAGCCCTCAGGGGACGCCTAGGGCATGTGTTACTGGCCAGCCCTGCCTGCCCCAGAGCATCCTCACTGCCCCCCAGCCAGACACTGCTCATGGCTCAGCCTCTTCCAGAAGAACCCCTTCACACTCCAGCCCCAGGAAATATCTCCATCCTCTGTGTCTCTGGGCGCCTGAGGTGGTCGGGGGTGGGGGCCTCCCCAAGGTGATACTAACAGTTGAGGAGGGTTCTGGCTGTATTTCTTCTAAGACAGATCTGTTTGTTCTTTTGGCAGTCCATGATACTTCCAGTATTCTTCCCCACATGAAGTTCGAATGAATCAACTACGTATATACATAATACGGAGCCCCGGTGGCAGACTGCGTTAAGAGCTGGGCTGCCAACATCAAAGTGAGCAGTTCAAGACCACCAGCTGCTCCCAGGGAGAAAGATGAGGCTTTCTACATCCGTAAAAAGTTAGTCTCAGAAACCCAGTCCTAGTCTGCCCTGTAGGGTCGCTGTGAGTTGGAAATACTCCATGGCAGCGGATTTGTTTCGCTTGCTTAATAGAGTATTCCCATAGGGATTATTGCAGTTTCATCGTGTGAATGCTCTTGGTGTGTGTGTGTGTGCGTGTGTACACAACATATATACCTACTGACACCAAGTCAATTCTGACTCAAAGCATCTCGATGCAACGGAGTAGAACTGCCCTGTAGCGTTTTCACTACTTTACCGAGGCAAACTGAGACAGCTCTCTCCCAGACTGCACCACCAGGACTCTGGATACGTATCCATGTGCGTATATGTAGATGTATACACATATAGACACAGATAGATATGTGTGTAGGCATGTGTGTATGTATATATGTATATTTATTCACACCAACAATATCATTATCACACTGAAAAATAACACTAATCATTTAACAGGAACAACTATTCATCCTGTGGGATGTCTGGTTTCAGCCATAAAATGTCTTTTTTCCGTTGGTTTTCATGTTAGAATCTAAACAGAGCCTACATTCTGCATTTGTTTGGCAAACCTCCACTTCTTTAGCATCCCATCCTGTTCCTGCCTTTCTCACTTTGTCCCCCAGGACCTGTCTGTTCAAGAAACCAGAGTATGTCAGGAATCCAGAGGTGGTCATTTGCCATCGTTAGCATGGTTAAGTTGCTGCTTTGTGGAATAGCTGGTCGCCTCAAGTCTTCTTCTAAGAAGCCCTCAAACCAAGTCCAACTGGCTGCCATGCATTGGTTCTGACCCCTTCGTTGACCCTGGAGGACAGGGCAAGACCGCCCCTGGGGAGCCGGAGACTGCAACTCTGTGGGAGCAGAAGGCTCTGTCTTCTCCCCAGAGAGTACAGGTGGTTTCAGACTGTTACCACCCAGCGCTTAACTAATGTACCACCAGGGATTCTCGACTAAGCGCCGTGTTTACATCATTGTAAATGCCGTGTCCTTTTTCCTTTGATTTCTGTAGCATCTATATTTTCAATGCTTAACCAATGTCATTTCGTAACCATAAACGTCATCCATCCAACTCCCCCCTTTAGTTATGTATTTTTGACACTGCATCTCATATCAGAAAGGGTAAAGGGATTTGTGCACGGCTCTATCTTTGCCCCCTAATTTCCCGCCTGGTCTAGAAGCTTGCACCCTTTCCTGCATTTCTGACTGGAACCCCAGGTCCCAGAATGGACGTTCTGCTCCAGGTCTTAGCCCTTCCCTTTGCCTCCCATAAGTGGTGTTGGCGGTGCCAGGGTTGACAGCGGTCTGTCCTGATGATGGGTGGCAGGGTTTCAGCTAGTGTATGAATCCCAGCGACCCTCTAGGGTCATGAGCACTGGAGGGCTGGCATGGTCACAGTCACCTGTTCCATTAGCAGAAGAAGGTAAATCTGGTCACAAAGCCCATGCGTTCTCTTCACCAACTGACCAGCAGGCTCCCTGAGCTGTGCCTGCAGGAATGTTGAGCATCCCGGCCAATAAAGTGGAAGCAACCTGCCTGAGGGTCTATCTCCCCTTGGTGGCCCCAGCATCAGCAGGACTGGCCTGCGGGAAACCAACCCTCAGGGAAATACGACTGGGACTTATTCCCTGGCGAGTACAGAGGGGATCTGGAAGGCCAGTATTCCACGGAAGGAAGTTGGAGATATAGTCCAAGTACATTTTCCTGCGGTAGTCCATCTTTTCCACAGATTCTCCCCTTAAAGCTGTGCTGCCTTAAAGTGAGCACATGGTTGATTCTGTCTCCCTATAGAAGCAGACACTCCTATTTGGCTCAATTTCTTCCCGCTGCGGCGTCCACTCCCTCTCATACCTTCCTCCAATAGCAGATGGGCATAAGAACAGAGGTGGCTTTCAGTGCTTGCTGCGGGTGGGGAACTTGGGGTGCTGTCCCAGAGCAGCAGGACCCCCAAACACTTAAAGAGAATGGGTGGACTGAGAGGAAAGGAAGAGGTAAGCATGTTGTGCCCTTGTCCAGAGCCCCAGAGACTGAGGCAGAGGAGGGAGCCCTGGGCTGGCAGGCAGCAGTATAAAAGCCCAGCTTCCTGAGTCCATGGTCCACAGGCAGAAACACCCTCAGGCCTGAGCTAGATCCCGGGGCAGCCGTGTTACCTAACTAAGCACCGTGCACTTCGGCCAGGTGCAATCACACGAGTCCAGGGGATCTGCTGTCAGGCGGGCCATAGTGTGGACCTTGTTCAGTGCCAGGCCTGCCCCAACACACAGCCAGCTGCGTTTGAGGTGGGGGTGACTCACAGCCGCCCCAGCCTGTCCGAGAACAACGGTGGCTCCACAGGATTTCAGTGGCTGGTTTGAGGGGGGAAGGGGATATAGATTTGCCACTCCTATCTTCCAAGGAGGCTCAAAAAGCCAACCTTCTGGTGTGTTCCAGGTTCTGTTCCTGGATGCTTAGAAAATTCAGGAGGTTGGGAGTGTGTGGCTTTTCAAGTGCAGTGGTCAGCGGTGAACTCGCTCACAGCAGCCTGTCCTGCCATTATGCAGGCTTGAAGGCAAGACAGGCCACGTTCTTATGTCAAACCCACCCTCCTCCCTCTGGGGAGCCTGCCTTGGGGCAGTGTTTCCAGTGTGCTGGCCACAGTGAGGCCGAGGTTGGTGTCTGATCCTGGACTCGGCTGGTAGACCTCGCTTTCCAGGAATTGGAGATCCCTGCAGGGCCTTCTGATCAAGAGTCTGAACTCACTCTTCAAAAGTTCTCTCCACTGCAAACGAGGCCACTTCAGATATATGCGATGTTGACTTAGAAGCCACAGATCTGCTGAAGAACCTAGCACCCCACCCACGTACCCATCCCCCACTGTCCAGAAGCAGATGTCCAGGGTGACACTGCGCAAGGGAGAGTCTGGGGGAGGCCCCTTGGGGACACCTCCACCCTCCATGCCACTGCCTGGAATGCCAAGCCACCATTGTGAGGCCTGGGTCTCAACTGGGCACCTTGAAACTCCAGGCGGAGTAGGTGGCGACAGAAATGCTGGTCCGGTGTCACGGCAGGGGCGGGTGCTGCTGGTGGAGCCGGGCCGGTGAGGCTGAAACTACGGAAAAGAAGAGAGGGACAAGCATGGGATGGACACGCTTCAGCAGATCCCAAACCCACCATCGAGGCGTCCGCTGCACTGTAGAGGACACGGGCTCACACACAGCAAGACCACGGTGGGTGTGACCAAAAGTGGATGTGCTGAAAAGGAAAAGCTGTCCTCAGAAAAGCTCCACAGATCAATTCTGGACGCCAAAAGCCAAGCTCGGTGCGACCAGTCCATTCTGACTCGCAGCAACCCCAGAGGACAAAGAACTGCCCCTGTGGGTTTCTGGGAAGAGAAAGGCTCGCCCTTCTCCCATGGGCTGCTGGTGGTGTCCAACTGCCGACCTTGGAGACGGCAGCCCAACACCCAGTCCACTATGCCACCCAAACAAGCAAGCACTCACTGCTGTTGAGTCATTTCGGACCCGTAGCGACCCCATCGGACAGGGTCGAGCTGCCCAGTGGGTTTCCAAGACTAACTCTTCACGGGAGGAGAAAGGCTCATGTGTCTCCTGAAGAGCGATGGGTGGTTTGGAACTGCTAACCCCGTGCTCAGCAGCCCATTACACTCTACCGCCAGGGCTTCTAACTCCTAGGCTAGACACCGTCAAAGAGAGGATGACTGCATTGGAAAGCAGGACTGTGGAGTCCCTCCAGAAATCTGTAACAATGGCATGTCTGTGGGTCTTTTCCATGTGGCCATGGCAAACTATCACTGAATAGCTGGCATCAGAATTGATAAGAAGGACTAAAGGTGGAGGCATGTCTGACCTATGCCTCATGGAATCATCCTCCAGTTGCTGTTTTGCCCTTGATGTCACTCTCACTACGTGAAGCCACCAGCCCACCCCCACCCCCACCCGTACCCCACCCCCACCCGCTCCCCCCTGGAGAAAGATGGCCTTTCTATACTCGTAGAGTTGCGGTCTCAGAAACTCACGGGCAGTTCTACCCTGTGCTGTGGGATCAATATGAGTCCGCATAGACTTGATGGCAGTGATTTGGGTTCAGGTTTCGGCTTTGTGAAGTTGGAGGAGCCCCAGGGGTGGTGTGTCAGGCTGCTAACTGCAAAGTCCTCCGTTTGAAACCACCAGTCACTTCTCAAGAGAAGAGGCTTTCTTCCATGGGGAGTTCGACAAAAAGAGTTACCCCAAGGGCAGTTCCACCCTGTTATTTAGGGTCACTCGATGGCAGTGAGTTTTGTGAAGTTAGAAGAGGAGGTCTGGGGCCTCCATCACACCATTCTTATAGGTAAGGTCTAATTTGATGGCAGGTAGTGTTTTCAGCACTTAAAAATATACTGCCCTGGAGTTGATTGAAACTCTCAGGGACCAATAAAACCGGGTAGAACGGCCCTCGCTGTGTTTACGGCAGTAAGCCGCTGCCATCGTCGTCTCCAGTGGGAGAGCTAGTGGGTTCAGCTAGCAGCCAAGTGCTTGAGCACTTTGTCTGAGAGAAACATGCACTTATTCCCATCCAGTGGATGCTGCCCCATCGGGGTCCCATAGGACAGAGTAGAATTGCCCTGCCCTGTGGGTTTCCGAGGCTGTACATTTCCTTTTAATAGTTTTATTGGGAGCTCTTACAGATAGCATAGCATTCCATCATTCTAATAGATCAAGCATAGTTGTACAGTTGCTACTGTAATCAGTTTCAGCATGTTCTTCTGGAATCTTTGATAGCAGCTTCCCTTGAGCCCCTCGCCCCACCCTCTTCCCAGAACCCTATTGTTATAATTATATAAATATATACATACATTTTTAGCCATGTTATTATTATATAAATATATACATATATTTTAGCCATGTCTTACCCTATGCCATATATCCAATCACCTACAATTCTGTTATTCACTCCCCTTGAGTGGGGTTACATAGCCATCCTTGCTATCAGTTCCCCCATCCTCTCCTCCTCCCCTATCCCATATCCTCAAGGAATCATTACTCCCATTACTGTTTCTGAAGGGTTATTCATCCTGCATCGGCACATCTTAATTATACAAACAAACATACATGGGTCTGGCAATTAATGAGGTAAAACAGGAACCTTAATAGCAAGGGGAGGAAATATTAAAGAACCAGAGGATGGTGGATGAGTCTCATGAGTGCCACACCTACCCTGGATTTGTCATCTCCTCTGCATAGCCCTTCCATGAGGGGCTGCCCATTTGTCTTACAGGTGGGTTTGGGGTCTGCACTTTGTCCATGCCCCTTGACATCAATTTGATTGCTTGTTTCTGGACTTGTGATCACACGGGCTGGTGTGCTTCTTGCATGTGTGCTTTGTTGCTTCCCTGCTTAAAGGCTACTTGTTCATCTTCAAGTCTTTAAGACCCCAGACGCTATATCTTTTGATGGCCGAGGACCATCAGCTTTCTTCACCACATTTGCTTATGCACCCGTTTGTCTTCAGCGATCATGTCAGGAAGGTGAATATCATACAATGCCATATTATTAGAACAAATCGTTCTTGTACTTAGGTGAGATTTAAGTAGAGGCCCAAAGCCCATCTGCTTCCTTCTTGTATTTACATGTATAGACAAATAAACCTATGTTTCTATAGTGATATCTATCTATCTAAATAAAACTTTCTTCTTCCCCTTTTCTTTTTTCCATGGAGGTTGTGGTGTCTTTATGGGAGCGGAAAGCTCTATCTTTCTCCCATGGATCGGATGGCAATTTTGAACTGCTGACCTTGTGGTTAGCATCCCAGCGTCTAACCCACTATGTGCCCAGGGTTCCTGACTGTGTCCCCAGGCCAACTCTTCCAAGTGTTTGACCCCACAGTGCCATTTACCCAGCGGAGCCTCTTATTTCTAGGCACTTCGGAGCCCTGGTGGCATAGTGGGTTGCTCCGGGATGCTGGCGGTTTGGAACCACCAGCTGATCTGCAGGAGAAAGACAAGCCTTTCTACTCCTGTAAAGAGTCACAGTCTCGGAATCCCACAGGAGCGGTTCTCCCAGGCCTTTAGGATCACTGTGAGTTGTGATCAGTTGGTCGGCAGTGAGTGTCTTTAGTTTTGAGAGATGCAGACATAGAAAGACAAAGTGGGTCCAGTAAGTAACTATTAGGTAAGTCAACAAAGAATGGAATATCAGATAGTGATTGAAATTTTTTTTAAAAAGTCTTCTGGGTTGTCCTCCTGGAAGCGGCCATGTCTGGTGCCCACTGTGGATGGTTGAGAGGGTCTGTCAACGCCCTGGCACCGGCGTTTTGGGACCAGAAACTCAGTGCCATCGACAGCAAAGGCCACGCCTTGTCCCAGACGGTCCCCGAGAGCTCACAGCCCTGCATCACCATTGACAATACCCCAGGCACACAGTGCCTCTCACTGTGTCTGACCCTGGATGGCCTTCACGTGGGAGGAAGCCCAGGACTGGAGTCTCCATTCAGTGTTTGCCTGTCGGTGGCCTGTGTCAGCCGCTGGTCATCTTCCAGCGACCAGGGCTGCGGAAGCGGTGCTAAGCTGGGCCGTCTCTCACTGCCGCTTGCAGAAGGCTCGCTTCCTGGCCATCCCAAGTGGCCGGTGGCCTCTCTGGGATGTCATTGTTCCTGTGCCATCGCCCAGGGTCACATGCTGACAAGGCTCACTGTCTTCTCCGGTGCAGAGGGTCTGTCCTCTGACCAAAGAGCCCACACGGGGCTGGGCGGCAGGCACCTGGACCTGTGCCACCTGGGTGCACCTGTTCTCTGCCCTGGCAGGGTGAGCTGTGCAGAGTCTGCGCTATGTTGTGCCTGCCCGACCACTGCCTGACCACCCGAGGGCTGGTCCCTCTGTGAACTAGGCCACCTGAAGTCAGGTTGTTGCTTTGTCCTCTGGCCGCAGGCAGTTCAGACAGAGAGTGGGGACTTGGCCCCGGATGCCTGCCCCATCCCTCCTGGAGCCCTGGCTCTGTGACTACTGGCCCGCCCTGCTATGTTGGAGGTAGCGGTCACCAGTGCACTACCTAGATCCTTGGGTGCTGGATTTTGCCCCAGCTCTTCACAGGCAACCACGCCTTAATCCTTTACCAGCAGCCCTGCATGAGTTGGCCCTCCCACCCATCTAGTCCTATCCCCACCCATCTAGTCCTATCCCCACCCATCTGTCCTTCTGTAGCAATGTTCTGGCTCAGGGCTAGGCCTCTGGAGGTTGAGCAAAAGCAGAAAAGCCTGTTTCTCTCTGGTTAAACTGGTCTCCTTGAGGTAGACCAAAATAATGGAACCTTTATAAGGAGATCAGCCAGTAGGTACCAGTCTGCCACCCCCTGAACCTGCCGGGCTTTGGTGAGTAGGTACCAGGCTCCCACCCTCTGTGTCTTCTGGGTGTCTCGGGGTGCCTGTGAGACCAGCAGGAGTTTCTCTCACAGGGAGATGTCCTGTCCACGTAAGGGAGGTGGGGAGCTGGGGAAGAGAGCAGGGAACTTTCTATAGCCTGAAAGAAGCTAGAGAGGGCTGCTAGGGGCTTGAGGCGACCAGTACACCCTGACTGGGTTGAGGACCTGCCAAGAGTCGAGTTTTCCCTGGCAGAGCTGAGACCAGGGAGGCAGCCCAGGGCTCTGCCCCCAGCCCGCATCCAGAGACCAAACTGCCCCCTATCCCTGAGCCCGGGAGACAGTCTAGGACCAGGACTGCCCCTGTGGACCTTCCCAATGACTCCATCCTGCCCTCCAGGCCAGGGTGTTGGGGCTGTGACGGGGACGTTTGATGTGATGGGGTGCCTGCAAGGTGGCCTGAGGGCCAACAAATGCACACCCGCCCGATTGAGAGCCCCAAGGCTATCCAAGGCCAGCAGCCTGAAACCAACGAACACCACATCTCTTCCTCCCAGAGACCGGAGGGCTTGACCCACCGATCTGTCTGTCGCAGCTGAGCACTATAACCACTTCCCTGCCAGGCCCCCTTGTGAGCATGCAAGTAACTAACACACGCATGTGAAGGAAGAGTGAAAGCCATCCCTGTGTGTGCCTTCAGGTCAGCTCCACCCACAGCAACCCTGGCAACCCAGAGCAGGGGCGAGACAGGACAGGGCTCCTGCATAAAGGCAGGTCCCAGCATGGACAGCATGGCTGGGACGGGCAAGGTCGGCGCCCCATTTGACTCCTGTTCAGACCAGCTCTCAGGCCTGTCTCGGAGATCTGTGACACAGGGGACCTCTTCAAGGCCCGCCCTGGGCTCCTGGCCCCTCCTCCTCACAGGACC
This sequence comes from Tenrec ecaudatus, assembly GCF_050624435.1. Taxonomy (NCBI): domain Eukaryota; kingdom Metazoa; phylum Chordata; class Mammalia; order Afrosoricida; family Tenrecidae; genus Tenrec; species Tenrec ecaudatus. The sequence goes on along the minus strand of NC_134544.1, from coordinate 4,021,115 downwards.
ATCCTTTAGGGGGGCTGCGACTCTAACTCCCCTTTCCCCCTGGGGCCAAGTGAAAAGAAAGGCACACATGCTCACTCAGGAGGGCTGGGCGGCAGAGAACCTATTGGGAGCCAGCCCAGCCAGCGTATATATGAGTAACTTCTGCTGGCGTCGTGCATAATCTGTCCCCAGCTGGGCTGGAAGGGGTTAACTCCTAGAAATGAGTCCCGTGATGCCTGAGGCTGGAGCGCTGGAGGCTCGCTAGCACCACCTCCTGGACAGCGCCCCTCATGGCGAGACGGGCTGTCTTCTGCCCAGAACGTAAACCTCCACCAAAATCAAACCCACTGCCGGGGAGTTGATTTCAGAGCACAGGACTGAGAACAAATGCTCGGTGGCGACACACAGGTTGAGAACAGCTGCCTCAGAGGTTCCAAGACTGCCAGTTGTTACTGGAGCAGACAGTCTCACTGGTCTCCCCAGGAGCCACGGTGGGTTTGAACCAACAACCTTGTGGTTAGACCTTAAAAACTTAACTCACTGCTATCAAGTCAATAGCGAGGGCCCCTTGTGGGTTTCCAAGATAGGACTGTCGACGGGAGTAGAAAGTCTAGTCTTTCTCCTGAGGAGCCACTGGTGGTTTTAAACTGTGCCCCATTCGGATCACAGTCCAACACTTAAGCTCTATGCCACCAGGGTTCCCCAACACTTAACACATCACATGACCTGGGCTCCTCTTCCATCGCTCCTGGGGGAAAGCAGCGCAGGAAAGGGGAGGCTGTACTTTCCCATCAAGAGTTGCAGGAGCTCCCCACAGGATGGATAGGGAGGGGTGGACACAGCTCGCTGACAAGTGGTTTGACTGGGTTTGGTTTTCAGAGAACAAAGGGGTTAGGGAGCTACAGGGTTGGGGAGCTGTTGTGTGACGGGCACTGAGCTTCAGTTGAGGTGATGAAGATGTTTTGGAAGCAGGAGCCCTGGTGGTGAACCTCAAGGTCAGTAGTTTGAACCCACTGGCCGACCTTTGGGAGACAGATGAGGCTATCTGCTCCCATCAAGACAGACAGTCGCAGAATCCCTGCAGGGCAGTGCTACACGGTCATCATGCATCAGAACCAGCTCCGTGGAGGCAGATGTTGTCGATGGCCACACAGCACGGTCGACGTAATTCGTGCTAATGAGATGTACCTATTATATTTTACCAGGGTAAAAAGGTTTTTAAAATTGTACAGAGCAAAACCCCATACTTGTACTATACACAATAGCTTCGACATTCAAAGCTATGAGGGGCAGGGATCAGGGCCTCCCACTGCCAAGGGCTGGAATGAGCATCCCTGAGACAAAGCCCAGGCTCTCCTCTTACCCCTAGCGTGCCTCACACCGAGCTGAGTCCTGCACAGAGACTGCAGCCCCAAGCCCCCTTCCTGTCCCTCCAGAGGCGCTCCCTCTCCCATCACAGGCCCCTCTTCCCAGCCTGTCCTCTGGGCCCATGTGGAGGGGAGCGTTGGCTGGGGAGGTGCTCAGTGTCCAGGGGAACAGGTGGATTTGAGAGTCTTGGCCAGTGACCTCCACTCCCACAGGGCTTAGGGTGGGAGTGACCTCCACTCCTACAGCTGCAGCCACCAGGGGGAGCTCCTGCACAGTCTGCCCCAGGATTGCTGGACCCTTTACACCTGGGCTTCCAGGTGGGGCTGCTCCCCGCTGGAGCCATGCAGGAGAGCAGAGCCTGGGCTGGCCCCGGAGCAGCCATGCTTAGGGGAAGGGCGCGGAGAAGGATGGTAGAAGGAAAGAGGGAGAGGAGGAGAGAGTCCCTGCACTAGTCCCCAGGAGTGGGGGAGGGAGGGACTCCTGAGAGATGGGAACTGGGTGGCCAGAGAAGAAAGCAGGGGTGTGGGGCCCACAGGTGGGAAGGACTGCCAGCGCTCACTCAGGTGGCTCATTCCGTCTGCACAGCCTCCTTCCCACGCCCTTTATTCATGTAGTCTAACTTTTCATTGTGAGTTAGCTGTGGTTCACATCTCAAACCATTAGCCTTTTTGCCTTCGACAAGCCTCCCTGGAACACACACGCCCTCCCCTCCCCTCACTGTGGTTGCTCAGCTCCGCTCACCTGGCAGCGCCCCAGACTCTGGCTTCCCCTCCTTTTCCACTCAGAGCACCACAGGGCAGCGCTGTGGGCTCTCCTTCTGGGTTTTCTGCTCATATAGTACTCCCAGCACAGAGGTCCCGGACCTGACCTTCTCTCCCAGACCTGTCCCTGAAGCAGAGCATGCCTGGAGAGCCCTGCCACAGTGGGAGCAGGCTGCCGGCAAAGCTGGCCTTGGGGGAAACCACGGGCAAACGTTGTTTGAAGACATACTTGTCCTTTGCTAAAAAGGCGCCCTGACTTTGAACACCAGTTTCAGGGGAAGAAGTGGCCCAGGGTGATTGGGCCCTGGGAGCTGCTGGTGAGGGCTGACCTCTGGCCCCACCCACCCACAGGCCTCCTCTGCATTTGCCCTGCTGTTGCTGCTGGAGGGAGGCATGTTCTCATCTCCTGAGTCGCGCTTGGACCAGCTGGACCAGGTGTCCCGGCACATCGAGGCACACCAGGAAGAATTCGTGCAGGTGGGGAAGCGAGCCGGGGCTGTGGGCGCCTGACTACTGCCCAATCCCTCCACTGCCAGCTCAGTCCCTCCACTCAGCCTGTAGGAGGATGCACTCTGATGGAGCCTGGGTGGGGCTCTGTGAGCTGGCCTGTTAGCCACCACTCCTGTAAAGGAGGACACAGGTCCAGGGCTGACCATCCACCTCACTGAGCTCATGCTGGCCCAGGACTGTCAGAGGGTCCCCTTCTGGCTAAAGGGCACCTTCCTCCTAGGGCAGTGGCTCTCAACCTTCCTAAAGTACTCCCATCATAAATTATTTTAGTTGCTACTTCATCACTGTAATTTTGCTACTGTCATGAATCGGGTGACCCTGTCGTTGAACCCCACAAAGGGGTCGTGATCCACAGGTTGAGAACTGCTGCCCTAGAGCCAGCCCCACCTCTACCCCCAGGTTACTGCCTGGCATCTGGTCTGTCATAGAGCAGCAGAACCAGGGGTTCCACATACCAGGGCAGGGCTAGCACCTGCTACTTCAGGCAACATGTGCCCCTGACCTTGACCTCCTCCTCCCCCTCCTCTGCTCTGTCCTTCATTCACAGAGGGAGGGAGGGAGAGACAGAGAGAGAGTGAAAGTATACATGTATGTGTGTGTGTGTGTGTGTGTGTGTGTGTGTGTGTGTGTGTGTGTACACACACCCCTACATCTACATGCCTGATTCTGGAGGCCAGGGAGGTGCAAACGGTCTCCAAGGCTGGTCCTATGAATGTGCCCAGAGGCCTGGTGACCCCTGTCCTCAAGGTCATGACCTTGAGAGCCCTGTGAAACAGCTCATCTCTGCAGCCTGGGGTGGTCCGCCCACAGAAGGCTGTATCACTGTTGCCTCCTTGGGAAGCCTCTGTCTGCATACTCACGGGGTGCGGGAAGGGCAGGCTGGGGCACAGGCAGGGAGAAAAGCAGAAGTGTGGACCCCACCCTATGTCAAATGCCTGGTGTCCCCCAACCTGCGCTCTGAGTGCTTACACCCACCCTGCTCAGTGTTGCCCCCCCCCACCTGCTGCCTCTCCTGTAGACGCTGAAGGACTGGGTGGCCGTGGAGAGTGACTCTGTCCAGCCGCTGCCCCGGCTCCGACAGGAAATCTGCAGGATGATGGACATGTCGGCAGACAAGCTCCGGCGCCTAGGAGCCACCGTGGACACTGTGGACATGGGTGCTCAACAGGTCACTGCTGCTGGGGATGAGGGTTGGGGGAGCAGCTTGCCCAGAAAGGAGGCCCCTCTGGGCTGGGCCTCGGTGGGTATGCCCCTGGGTCTTTAATCAACAAGGCTGCTGGATTCAGGATAAGGCCTGAGGATGAGGGTTCTCCTGCACTCCAGGTGGCTGTGGGAGCTGTCTCTGGTCAGGGAGATCTCTGGGATGTTGTCAGGAGCCTAGGAAGGTGGCAAGTCCCACATAATCTGCACCCCTCCCTCTGCACTGCAGGGGCAGGCCTGTCCCAAGCACCGCTTTCCTTACATGTAAATACATCTCAAAGGCGCCTTACTCAGAGCCTCCCTTTGAAGGTCTGAACCCCTAGGCTGATGTCTCCTGCCCAGGTGGAGGGGTTCCCAAGCCATCTGACCTGGCTCCCCCTGAGAGCCACATTCTCGTGGACAAGATTGCCCAGTTGCCTTTGGGGGAGGGGGGCAATAAGTTTGAAATGCCCTGCAGCTCCTGGTGAGCAAAACGGGGGCCCAGAGAACCACATACGCTTCACTCAGGTGTGGCAGGACGGTCAAGCCAGGCCTGGATATCTCCTTCCTTTCTCCCCTCTCTCGCAGCTTCCTGATGGTCAGAGCCTCCCAATTCCTCCCATCATCCTGGCCGAGCTGGGGAATGACCCCCAGAAGCCTACCGTGTGCTTTTATGGCCACTTGGATGTCCAGCCTGCTGCCAAGGAGGATGGGTGGCTGACAGAGCCATATACACTGACGGAGGTGGACGGTCAGTGAGGGGTATGGCCAGGGTGTGCTTCTCTGGACAAGGGGTCACACCTGTCTGTCAGGTGGACAAGGGGCTGTAATCCTGGCTCCAGCCTTGGGAAGCCCCTCTGGTCAATGAGGTCGTTTCACAGGTGAAGGGCATCGGGCCCGTGCGTGTCCCTGGGTGAACTGACTCCCCAGGCAGGGCTGCAGGTGTGAGAAGCCTTTCCTGAAGGTCCTGAGATTTCCTTCCCGAGAACACGGGGGCCCTTTGAGCTTTGTCAGGGGAAGGAGGGAAGAGACGCTTGCCGGAGCTGCCCTGGAGGGACTTGCTGCCCCCACCAGATGGTCCCCATGAACCTGCAAGAGATAGCTAGTCACCTCGAAGGCCTGTTTCAGGTGACTTTTGCTAGCTGATGGCAGCTGCCTTTACATGTGAGAAGTAAGACCACCCCAGGCCAGGCTGGCGCCCGGGACACATCAGGCCCCGCGAAAGCAGTCACCCCCGGCCTGGTGCCCTTCTGAAAACTCTTCCCATTTGTAAAGGAAAACTTTACGGACGAGGAGCTACGGACAACAAAGGCCCCGTTCTGGCGTGGATCAACGCTGTGAGCGCGTTTGTAGCTCTTGAGCAGGTGGGTGGCCAGCTGTGCTACAGGGTGGGGGTGGGGGTGGGGGTGAGGTGGGGATAAGGAACTTTGGGTGGCTTACTGAGCCCCAAGTTTTAAGCTGCGTGTGACCTTTACTCATTTGAGGGGTGCATTCTGTGTGACAATGAACAGGAGCGCTGGGGGCACGGTTGGTCACGCATTGGGCTGTTAGGCACGAGGTCAGCAGTTCGAGCCACCAGCCGGTCCACAGGAGACAGGTGGAACTTCCCACCCACAAAGCGTGTCAATCTCAGAAACCCACAGGGCAGCTCTTGGTCCCGCAGGGCCACCGTGCATCAGAATCATCTCCATGGCAATGAGTGTATTCTCATTACACAGGAGCCCGGGGGCACTGTGTGAGGTTTGGGGCTGCCAACCACAGAGCTTGGGTTCTCGGGAGAAAGATAGGGCCGCATGCTCCCGTGATACTGCAATCTCGGGAAACCTCGATAAGATCATCGTCAGTGGGAACAGGCTCCATTGGCAACAGGTTTGGGAGTCGCTTGATTCCAGTTATGCCCATTCTACAGAACACGAGAGTGAGGCTTGGGGCAATTGAGGAACCACTTAAAGAGGCCCTGCTAGGAGCCCAGATGGCCCCCAACAAAGACCTGGACAGCAAAGACCTTTTAGCCAAGAGGGAAATTATATCTGCCACACCCCCAACAGTCTCCCGACCATCCTGGCTGCAGGAGAAGGCGGTGTTGGCCAGCCGGCAGCCTGTTGGCCCTGTCTGCCATCCTGGCAATTCGAGACAGGTTTATCGTCAGAGACGCAAGCCAAGGATGGAAGATTTAATGATTCTGGACTCAGCTGCTCTATCTTTGTAATTAGAATGCCTGTCAAACGCTGGCACACAGTCTGGCTGGACCCCGGCAACCCCTGCAGAGTGGTCATCTTCCTGAGCATGAAATAAACCCTGAATATTTCACAGGGCCTCGTGGCTCCTGCTCTCACCCCGCCCATACCTCTGCCCCTCTCTCACTCCATTCCTCAATCTCTCTCCCTGCCCCTCGTTCTTTCTCACAGAGGCATAAAGGAACCTTTATAAGTAAGTTCCTAGGTTAACTGAGTATAAAGCCAAAATTAACTTTTTGAATTTTAAACCCCAAAGTTAGATAATCACAAATGGAACCTAAGAAGATTGGAGAGACAGGCTCTCTGAGCTTGCCCTTCCTCCTCTGTGATCGAGGGCTCACGGTGTTTACCTGAAAGCCTAGTGGGGAAGACTCAGTCCAGCACTATTGGTCAGCGCTCTCAAATAGCACCTGAGAATAGGTGTGATGTGGGGTGTGTGTGTGCACCAAAGTTCAAGGAGGAAGGAAGGGCAGGGCATGGGCCTCCCGCACACCTGTTCTGAAGTCTGCTCCCATAAAGAGTTACAGCCTCCTATGCTGCCCTGCAGGGTAACTATGGGTCGGAACTGACTCGCCAGCCTCGTGTTAGTGGGTTGAAGGCCTCGGTGGTGACAGAAGGCTTCCCTTCCCTTTAGGATACCCAGTTCAGTTCTTGACCCATGTGCTTGCTGCTCAGCCACTAGCCACCTGTCCGGGAACTTGTGTGTGGCTTAGAGGCGGCACAGACTTCCAGGGAACTTTCAGAGGGAGCCAGACTAGGAGGAAAAGCCTGGTGACCTGTGTGCACCAGAGGCTAATACCCTCACCACCCTGTGAAAGGAGAACAATGGTCACATGTTGTATTGTACTGTAGTGGGGGGTGGCTTACATTTCATCAACTGTGTGTTTCACTGTCGAGAGGACTAATCACCCCCCCCAACAACCCCCCTGTCCCCTGCTCCTTGATTTCTCTGTCTGCCTCCTGGGGGAAGCAGCATGCTCCCCACACCCAGGCGGCCCTCGTTAGCAGGTGGCTGGGCAGGTGTGGGCAGCGGGCTGATGAAAGCTTGGCCTGCCGTCCCTCCCAGGACCTTCCCGTGAACGTGAAGTTCTTCCTCGAAGGCATGGAGGAAGCTGGCTCCATTGCACTGGAGGGGGTCCTGCGAAGAGAGAAGGACCGCTTCTTCTCCAGCGTGGACCACATCGTCATCTCTGACAACCTGTGGCTAAGCAGGAGGAAGCCCGCGCTCACCTACGGCACCCGGGGCAACAGCTACTTCACTGTGGAGGTATTGCCACCCGGCGGGGTGCGGGGAGCCGTAGTTCCAAAGCAGGGGTCTTGGGAAGGAATGGGGGAAGCCCTTTTCAAGGGCACATGCATCTGTGTGTTTCCATGGACTGATCATTCTGCTGGGGTGATGGGGGGCGAGGAACGACTCCCAGGAGCCTTTGGGGTACAGATAGCTAATGCGCTCTATAGCAGAAACTGAACCACAGGGTCTGGTTGAAGTGGATCCACCGGATTGTAATGGAGAGGCCAGACAATTCACAAAGTGGGCATCAAAAGACCACAGGATTCTGAGCTGGAGAGCCAGGGAAGAGACAGTCCGGGAGTTGGTACCAGAAAATACAAGGCACTCATGCAGTGATTGGTTGACATGTAGGTAATTGTTCCTAGACTGGAGTTGACATGTCGATAGTGGTTACACCGATTGGTAGGAGATTGCATAAGTGCGTGGAGTTGGTTTTTTAAATGACAAAGCAATCATTAAATGGGTTCCATCTGGCTGGATACCATTGGCCCCTCCTTGCTTCCTGCGGGGGGACTGGGTATTCTAAGGCTGGTGTACAGCAGGCGTCTATCCACTCAGCTAAATGCCACTGTTCTTGGCAGCTGTTTGGGCTTCACAGGAGGACTAAACTCCCCCCACCCGGCTGCTACCCTACAAAAACCTCTTTGGCATTCAGCTGAAGACCTACATAAATGCTCGTGAGCACCAACAAGGGGGACCTCGGGACCAGTTGACAATGCCTGGGCAGCACACGGGTCTGCCGGTAATGGTCCAACCCTGTGCTGGTGCTGACCGGGGCCCCAGGGGGAGTATGGAGGTACTCTTCATGCGAGGCAACACTTCATTCAGCACAGCCATTGTCACCCTAAAAGGGAGCTCCGAGTCAAGGTTGGAGATTCAAGTCCACCCTGAGGCATCACGGAAGAAAGGCCTGGCAACCTGCTTCTGCTGCATCCGCCACTGAAACCCTGGGCAGCTCGGCTTGACCCTGGCCCTTGGGGACGTCATGCATTGGTGTCCACTGGACAGGTCACACCGAGCCTGGGGGCAGGCAACAGGAATGGGAAGGTTACAGAGGGTGGCCCGAGGAGGGGGTGGCTGCACTCAAGCCTCAGTGGCAGGAGGCCCAAGAACATGAGTGAGGGGCCAGGAAATGGGATGCCAACCTCATGGAGACCTGCTGAGTCCTGGGTCCTGGTTTGGGCCTGTTAGTCCGGGAGCCTCGATATCCTGGTCCTGAAGGGGGCATACTGCTTGCCATTCCAGGGCTGTGGTTGTCCCTAGGTGAGAGACCTGGCCCCAGTGTGATGCTGTGGCCCTCTCCGTCAGTGCTGACACTGTGTGGCAGCCTGCCACCTGGAATTGGAGAGTCCTTGCTCTTCAACCACACCCTCTGTTCACTCATGGAAAATTGGGCAGAGTGAAAGATCCTAGCCCACCCCTGCCACCCCATCTGCTGCCAGATGGCAGTGCCCAGCAGATATGCCTGGGCATCTCAGCAACACCCCCACATGCACCAGGCGGCATTGGTGAGATGAAAGGTGGGAACAGTGGGCAGTCCTCTTGCGTTTTGCTCCACAAGTCTCATTGCACCGCATCCTGGGCCCAGAACAGACCCGATGGACCTGCCTTCTAGGAACTTCCAGCTGCCGAGAAAGACTTTTCCCAGGACTAAGGAATTGCGCCCTAGAGCTTCTGAGATTAAATCTGTGGTAGTTGCATAATTTCGCATCAATTTGAAGGTATCAGCGTAGGGGTGGAGTCTCTCAGTCAGGTCACAGCCTGATGGTACCTCCTAGTAGGCGTGGCCTTCTCATAATGCGGGTCCTGGGAACCTACCTGCCTCTCTGTCTGCCTTTACTTTCCTCTTGGCGAGCCACGCCGACACCTGCAATAGCCCTGTGGTGGCCTGTGATGCGGCCACTGCCATTGGATCCACAGGGCTCTGCACCCACTGGCCTGGGATCTCCCTGCACTTTGCTTCATTGCATGTGGCTGCCTAAGTCTGAGCAGGGACTTGTTATGGACCAGTATCGGACTTCTGCACTTGAGTTGGACTGGACTGGGGTGATTTCCGGTGATATAAAGGTCTCTCTTACACTCTCTCTCTCCAGTCAACTCAGCCTAACAGAAAATCTCTAAGAGAGCAGACAGCCTCCTCTTTCTCTCTCGAGCAGCTGAGACCTTCCCCAGCCCTTAAATCAAGACCACTGAGGCTCTTTCCTGAAGTGTCTGGACTTTGAAAACCCAGGGGGATGCAGCTCACTCTGTACACACACAACCCGCTGGATGGCAGTCGGGGGGTGGTGTGTCAGTGATTAAGCACTCAGCTGCTAACACAAATGTCATTGGTTGGAACCCGTCCGTCGCGCCATGGGGGCAGATGGGACCGTCCACTTCTGTAATGATTGCAGCCTTAGGAACCCTGTGGGGCAATTCTCCTCGGTCCTACAGGGTCCCTCTGAGGAGGAACGGGCTCCGTGGGAGTGGATCTGGACTGACGATAGTAAATGCGTATCTGGCTGGGTTCTCCAGGGAAGCAGAACCAGAGACGCTTGTCTGGACATGTCTACAGAAGAGACTTAGGTCAAGAGATGGCTCGCCAGGTGTAGAAGTGGGTAAATCCTGTCCAGTGTGAGTCTGTGGGTCAAAGCTGGAGGATTCTCCTGACTCCTGCAGCTGCAGGGGCTACGGACAGGAATCTGGAAACAAAGCAGGAAGAGCGCACACTGGTGGATGCAGAGCTGAATGAATCCAGGTTGGCAGTCTGCGGATGGCTCCTGGGATCGAGGCAATATAGCAGAATATTGACAAAATCAGACACAGCATCTGATCCAGCAGTAGAGGTGAGCTAGCCTCTGCACGCAGTCAGTGTCCTACAAGAAGGCCACAGCCCAACTGAAACTTCCCTCCATTCTATCAAGGCTGTGGCCAGAATTAAGAAGTGGCTCTCTGTCCTATTCTCCCACCACTGTTTGGCCACTCACAGAAGATCCCCTGCTGGAGTGGACCACACTATGTGGGGCAGATGCCGTTTGGAGTTGGAGAACAGAAAGTAAGTTCTTCTGCAGCAGAATGACTGCTTAGAGGGGTTGCCATGGGGAATGAGTGAGGAAAGGGATCAGGCTTGATCGGAGTCAGCCAATATGAAGGGTCTTCTGTCCACGTGGCTCGATGTTTTCAGTTGTGCAGAATGACCTAGGGGAGGCAGAGGTGGGAGTGATCATGAATTGAGGTTCTCCCAGAAACAGAGGAGGCTGTGTTCGGACTGGACCCAAGGCGAGGTTACTGCAAGATGTTGGTTTTCCCGATGCATGTGATGGTAGAGGCAGGGAAATGAGACTCAGGATGCTGACCAGTGAAGGCAGGAGGATGGCCGGTGTGAGCATCCATTCAGGGCGAAGGGACAGACTGTCTCAGGGAGGCCCAAGAATGGGGTTTGGCAACATGAATGGAGAGCCAGGAAGGAGGCAGCTTGAGAGTTTGGATCAGATAAAGCGGTCTTTGAAGGTGTAAGCACACTAGCATGCTTAATTTATGAGTGTGACCTGATACAATTAAAATCTTACATGAAAGTGGATGGATGAGGCTCAAGTATAAATAAAATGTTGGCAAAATGATGATGGCAACCTATGTACAAATGTGCTGGACACAATGGATGGATGGATGGATGGTGATAAGAGCAGTAAGAGCCCCCAACAAAATGATTTTTTTAATAAAAGAAGAAAGTGGATGGATGGAAGATTCATCTAGCACAGTGGTTCTCAACCTTCCTCATGCTGTGACTCTTTCATACAGTTCCTCATGGGGTGGTGACCCGCCACCATAAAATTATTTTTGTTGCTACTTTATCACTGTCATTTTGCTACTGTTGTGAATCAGGGGGCCCCTGTGAAAGGGTTGAGAAGCACTGATCTAGCAGGATATTAATGATGGATGACAACAGGGAGTGACTGGATAGGAAAGAAAACAAGTGAATCCACGGGACAGCTTGGGATTTCTCCTTGCTTTGTCAATGGGAAACCTGCCTTGCTTTTGGGAGTGGGTTCCAACTCACACTGATTCTGTGCCCTCCTCACGCTCCACAGTGCAGCCCCTGTGTACGCCTTGTCACGGGTCTGTCACTTTTGAGTGGCCCCCCCTAAGGAGATCCCCTTCCAGCACCAGGTCAGACAATGCTCCACGCTCATCAGGTTTTCTGGGGCTCAGTTTTCCAGAAGTGGAGGGAGCACTGCTGTCCTCTGTCCAGCACTGGTCATCCCGTTGGCATCAGAAATACAGTGATATCACTTCCAGGATCGCAGCAATGTACAAGCCACCAGGACGACACGCCGACAGATCCGTGCCGAATGGCCCGGGGAAGGAGGGATTGTAGAGAAAGATGCTGAGTTTCATTCTAGAGCTACTGACTTTGAAAGATGCTGGAAGCTCATCCGAGTGCGATATTACGGAAGCAACCCACATTCCGGTAAAAGGACAGACCTAAGGGATGAATCTTGAAGAGAGAGAAAAAGCCAAAGGTTAAATTTCAGAGGTGAGAGGAGGAAACGATACAATTAAAAGAAACATAGCAAATTGACCTGTCCTGCAGGCAAGAAAAGACTGGAGACAAAGTTTCCTACATTGTGTGGAGAGTGACATGGGGAGACCTCAGCCAGCCGGGAACAGAGATCCCTAAGCTGCAGCAGTGCCAGCGGGGTACGTACCCTTCAGAAGTGAGGGCCGTGGCGCAGACCCGGGCACCACGGCGTGCATCACAGCGCTGTCCACAGCAGCAGCAGGAGGCTGGACACAGCCCCCATGCCCATGGGCAGACGAATGGATAAAGAAACCCAGTGCGTACACACACTGGACTACTTACTGTTTATCCTCAAAGACAGTGATGAGCCGACACAGCACCGTGGGCCGTCGATGGGCCTGGAGAAGGTGAAGTCAGTCAATCACAACAGGACTCGCAATGTAGGAGACCCGCCCTAGAAGGGTCAAAGCCAGGACAAAGGGATCCTGCATACCGAAGGGGACAGACTTTGGAGGTTGCCAAGGTGGGGAAGCCACGCCGAGGACTAGAGGCTGACAGGTGTGCACTTGGGTGGAAGGGAGGATGAAGGGCCACGGAGGAGGGTGGGGTGGAGAAATCGGAGGTGGTGGGGGGAGAGAATGTGGTGGATGAACTGTTGGGGCCAGAATCAATGGTCTGAAATGTAGCCCCCACCCACACACTCCCCAGCCAGTTTACAACAAAAAAGAAAAAGTGTAGTCCCTTTTCAACCATAAAACGTGGCTTTTAATATGTTTTGATAATGTATGTGCTTTTATATATTTTTATCTATCTATCTATCTATCTATCTATCTATCTATCTATCTATCTATCTATCTGTAGTAATCTGTGTTTATCATAGTTTTGGGAATGATTGGAGCCCAAAGCAGGCTACCAAATAAACAAGGGAAGGGGCATTTCCCTGAAGCGGGGAGATCAATGATATGGGGTATGGCCAAGGGCTAGCTGCCTGCCCAGACCTCAGGAAGGCGGCCAGGAGCCTGGCGGTGTCAGAACAGCCGGCAAGGAAGCCACATCCTATGGCCTTGGGAGAGAGCCGTGGGGCAGGGCTTGTGCAGCAAGGTTAGAGATTGTACCTTGTTCAGCTGAGAAATGGGGAGCAGCAGCCTGGGCCACCTCGGGAGGGGAAGTGCCGAGCACACAGGACCGACTGTCTCTCCTCTCCGCAGGTGAAGTGCAGAGACCAGGATTTCCACTCGGGAACCTTCGGGGGCATCCTCCACGAGCCGATGGCTGACCTGGTCGCTCTCCTCGGTAGGCTTCTCATCACTCGGCTTATAGCCTGACGCAGGTGACCGGCCAGCAGGGTCACCTGACACAGGGTGTCCCTATTCCCTTGGTTTCCAAAGTAGCGGTGCAGAAGGTCAGAGTCAAAGATGGCCCCATCTTTCCGCCCCAAAGTGGCGACCATCATGCTTTGGTCTCTGACCAGACATAGCGTGTGTGTGCATGTGTGTGTGTGTGTGTGCATGCACGTGTGCGTGCGTGTGTGCACGTGTGTGTGCATGCGTGTGTGTTTGTGCATGCGTGCACGCGTGCGTGCCTAAAGAGCACTTGTTGCAGTTCCTTCAGCAACACAGCACCGTCTCCAGACTCCTGTAGCTTCACGCTGTTGACGCAGGAAGGTGATGTGGGAAGCAGGGAGACCCCAGGTCGGCGGGGGCAGAGTACACGGATCCGAGGATGGTGGGAGTTTGGCGGGGCGCAGACAGCTCCCAGGGACAGGGCCACACATAAGGCAGACCCAGAACCCTAACAAAGAGGAAGGCCCAAGGGGAGGACAGATGTTCCCGGTGTCTGTCTTATAAAAAGGCCACACCCCAAGGAGCATCACCAGCCTACCACCTGACCGACAGGTTGGACTCCACCCGTACCTCCACACAGGTACCATCCAGGTGGTATCACCTCCCCCCCAGATAGAAATAGACCTTACATCTGTGCACGTGTGACACAGGCGTTCTTCATGGTGAGCCTGCACATGGTCGTGGTATTGCCCCCTAGTTAGAACTTGATGGACACCCACAACTGTCGGAGGTACCTGGGACCAGGATCTGACTGGAGGAGAGAGGGGGCAGCATTAGGAGCCCCAAGTTGCCTTCGCCCCTCCCCTTCGCAGAGCAGCAGACAGGTGTGGGCCCCACATGGTTAACCCCGAGCTCAGCCCAGCCACACGGGGACATGCCCAGCTCAGGACGGGAAAGTACTGAGGACACTGAGAAGCATGTCAGAGACCTCAGACACGCAGCTCTCTCCTCTGCCTGCAGGGAGCCTGGTGGACTCTTCCGGTCAGATCTTGGTCCCCGGCATCTACGACAGTGTGTCCCCCGTCACTGAAGAGGAGCGAGCCATGTACTCAGCCATCGATCTGGACCTCGGAGAGTACCGGAATAGTACCCAGGTCGAGAGGTTTCTGTTTGACACCAAGGTACGGTCCGGAAAAGACGGGTGATGAGATAGAGAGAGCTCTTCCAGGGTCGGGTTTACCATCTGATCTCTGAGCGTCCTGGAAGACACGCTGAGTCCCAGGCACATACTAAGTTCACACCTCTTCTGGTGGCTTCTCTGGGGTCCACAGACCCTGGTGGCAGACCTGCCTGCCGGGTGGTCATTAGTGCTTCTGCACCCGCGCTTCTGAGAAGACCATCTCCCATGCCTGCCTGCCTGTCCCCAGTAGGCTGGGCCGCTGGCCTGCTCCCAGACTGTTAGTCGTTTGTCTGTACGGATAACCCAAGGGCTCTGGGGGCTGGCTGTAGTGGGAGCTGCATCACCGCCTTGGCAAGCTCCTCCCAAGACGTTGAATTCTCTCCAAGTGGGTAGCACTCACGGGGAGGAGCCCACCCCCTAACCTTGAGGTTGGGGCTGCCATCTACCCACAGGCAGCTTGGAAGAAAGGCCTGGCCTTCTCCTGTGACAGCCCCCAGAGCACAGACCTGACACACCACTCAGAATCCGCTCCACGGCCACCTGGTTTTGGTCAAGCAGCTTCAGGGCTGGGCATACTGAAAGTTTTGTTTTTTCCTTCATTTTACATCTCCTCTCTTTTAATGCTGGCTTGCTGTGGGGTTCTGCGGCCCTGTGGGTCTCATGGTTACGTGTTGGGCAGCAATCCACAGGGTTGGCAGTTTGAGACCAGCAGACGCTCCAAGGGTGAAAGATGGGGCTTCTCACTCACATCCACAGTTACGATCTGAGAAGCTCACAGAGCAGTTCTACCCTGTGCTAGAGGCTTGCTATGTGTGAACATCGGATGGACAGCAGGGAGGGAGGGAGGGTGCTGGGTCCTTGTGGGGCTAGTAACCACATGTCACCCGTTGACAACCAGCAGCCAGTCTGCTGGGAAAAGACAGGCTTACTCTCTTGTATAGTTGCAGTCTCAGAACCTCATAGGGGAGTTCTACCCTGTCCCACAGGGTCACTATGAGTCCCCCTTGACTCCATGCAGTCAGTGTGAGCCAAGGGGTTTGTTAGCTACACTGGCTCCTGATGTATGTTTGTGTGTGGCGTGTATGTATGTGAATATGTTGGTGTGTGTGTATTTGTGTGCGGTGAGTGTGCTATGTGTGTATATATGTGTGTGCATGCAGGGGTGTGTGTTTGTAGGTGAGTGTGTTAGTGTGCATGCATGTGTGGATTTGTGTGGTGTATTTGTGTGTATATGTTGGTGTGTGTGATATGTGTGTATGTGTGTGGTGTGTGCGTGCATGTGTGTGTGTATGTATACATGTAGGGATGCTAAGAGGGGCTGTCCACCTGGACAGGAAGGGGAGTGAAGTCACGGGAGCCCATCTCTGCCCTCTGCCATGTTCTCTGGCCACCCTCCCCCAAAGTTAGCAGGTCCAAACGTGCACGGAGCCCTCTGAGTGCTGGAGAACAATGCAGTGGTGCCTTTAAGACACGCAGATCATGACAGTGGTCAGGATAGAAACTTGTCACAGAACCCAAGGGTCTTTGCTCGTCATGGATGCAGATGACTGGGCTCAGGCTTGGGCTTCCTCTGCAGCGAGGCGCTTGGGCAGAGTGAGTCGGCCGAGGATACAGGAACGGTCTACACCAACGTCACTGGTCCAGGGACCTGAGAGGACCCATGTGTCCCGAAGGGTGTCTCAGATATCGCCCGGACTTTCAGCTTTGTGAAGTCCTCCTCAGACGTCTCTCTCCCCTAGGAGGCAGTCCTCATGCACCTGTGGCGATACCCATCTCTGTCTATTCATGGGATTGAGGGCGCCTTCGATGAGGCTGGAGCCAAAACCGTCATCCCCGGCCAGGTGGTGGGCAAGTTCTCCATCCGCCTGGTCCCTCACATGAACGCATCCACGGTGGAGAAACAGGTAACAGGTGTCCACTGTGTGCCTGTGGGTGTTGTCCGGTAGGTGCTGTCCTGTGGCATTTCTGAGAGTGGGGTGGGGCTTCCTATGTTAGCATCGAAGTTTCACTTCTTCCACCACAAGTGTCCCCAGACCAGTAGCCTTGGGAGCAAAGTGCCGGGAATGGGTTTGAACTTAATGGTGGCAGTGAAGGTGAGCCTGGTCCCACAGCCAGGGCTGGTGCCTGCCCGAGTACCCAGGTGCTAGGAAGACTCATCCCCAGATATCTGCATAGTAGAATACAAGGGGGTACCCCATACACACACAAAAATGGAAAATTTTCAAAGCTATGTATTTTTTTTTTACAAAACAACCTTATCATCTTCAAATACTCTCCTTTACACTTAACACATTTGTCAAATCTGCGATTCCATTCTTGGAAACACTTTAAAGACCCATCTGTTTGGGTGGCTGACAGCATAGCACCTTCCTCATTTTTATCTTTTCCTCTTCTGCTTCATCAAATCACTGTCCTTTCTTCTCCCTCTGCATTCACGAGACAAGAAGTCGCATAGTGCGAGGTCGGATGAGTCAGGTGCGTGGGGCAAGAGAGGCATGCTGGGTTTTGCCAAAAACTGGCACACTGAGATAGCTGCATGAGCAGGTGTATTGTTCTGGTGGCAAAACCAGTCCCCCATCTGCCACAAACCAGGCCTTCTTGGTCACACACTGTTATGCAATCTTTTCAGAGCCTCTACAGAGAAAGCGTGTTGAACAGTCTGACCTGGTGGAGTGAACTCCAAATGCACTACGAGCTGACATTTTTGTCTGTTCAGGAAGTTGATAGATGTCCAGGATGAGGATTGTCATAAATCAACATTTCAACTTTTTTGAAATGAGAAAACCACTAGTACACCTGAGTTTTTCCCATAATGCTGCCCTTGTGAGCTGTGTTCAATATTACAAGAGATTCTGTGGCATCTTTCCCTGAATCAAAATTTCACAGCCACACACTGTTCTCTTAAAACAGCCATCACAAAATATGAGGGCTGTGTAAAATGGCTGTTACAGAAAAATGCACTGTGACCAGAAACTTCCCAGGTGATGCCACTGGGTGCACTAGCTCACAGCAAGTTGCCAAATGCTCGCCTAGTGGGGAAAATGCTTACTATAAAAGCTCTGCTCCATCCAGTGCAGTTTTGGGGTTTTTTGGGTACCCCCTCGTATTCTAGGAAACCGCTTCAAATGCTGCCATTCCAAACAGTTTAATGATGGCGGTGTTTTTTGGGGGGTGGGTGGAGGGTGGGGGCAGGGGGATGGGGGACCGAGCTAAACCAGTGTTTCCCCAAATGGGTGATACCACCTGCTGGGGGCCCCTGGAACAATCCAGGGGGCTGCAAAAGCAGACATCTATGCTTTATCCTGGATGATGGGCTATGGTACAAATGTTTGGAATTTTTAAAAAAAGTTTAGCATTGCCGGTGTGGAGGTGGGGGGCTGATTAATTTATTTTTCTTGCAAATGGGGTGGTAGGTGGAATGCATTCAGGAACCTGTGATCCAAATGACCCACCTCTCACCAGCTGACCTTGACTTAGGTTTCCAGAAATTAGAATCCAAGTGAATGAAACACCCAGCTTCCCCCTCCTAGAGTGCTCTGCAGGATGGGTGAGGGGGAGCACCCTAAGGCCCGCCCACCTCAGTCAGGCTGGGACCACGGTTTCCTGATGAAGAATGGCCTACTGCTGCTTGGATCCAGAAATGACCTCTCTCTGTTGAACACATGACCTGCAGGTGAAGCGGCATCTTGAAGACGTCTTTTCCCGGAGAAACAGTTCTAACCGGATGGCGGTGTCCATGGTGCTGGGGATAGCGCCGTGGGTTGCAGATATCAAAGATAACCAGTATGTGGCTGCCAGGAGGGCCATCCGAACAGGTGGGATCTTAGGGTGTCCTTGTTACTGCACTGTTGTAAACATTCAAAACAAACACCACGCTTGCTAGGCCGATGTTTTCCTCAAGTGCTGCCAGTGATGGTGGTGACGATGGACATGATGCTCAGTCGTTTTGAGCACTCTCCCCATCCCTGTTCACAGAAACCTGTGTGCGCACAGCATGTCCTGACTGGTCAGCTAAAACACAGCCTGTCCCTGGCTGGTATCTGGCAGGCTCAGACAGAGAAGACAGTGGGCCGGGATAGCCACTGCTCCCCGACATTGGTTCTGTCTGAGTCAGGCTAGTTCAGGGCCTGCATAGACACCATCTAACCCAACCCTCCCCGTAGGAAGAGATCAAGGTGCCCACACCCCTAAGTGTCAGGGCCATGGCTTCCCTGCCCTTGGAGACATTTCCCCTGACATCCCCTCTGGAACAGGATAAGCTGGCTGCCAGGGGCAGGGAGCAGGGATACCCGCCTCCTTGGCTGGTCCAGCAGGAGACTCACAACCTGCATCTCTAAGAATTTGAGCGCAGTCTCCATACCTGCTCCTGACGCCCTGGGGTGGCACAGAGACAAGACTTGGGGGAGCAACACGTATCCAGAGCTGTGTGTTCCTGTCTCTGGGGGGAACTCAGCTGTTTGCTTCCTCCCCACTGCCCTCGAGTCAATTCCGACGCCACGGGACTCTGGAGCACAGCACAGAACTCCTCCACGGGGTCTCCAAGACCCTTTTTCTTTACAGGAGCAGACAGCCTCTTCTGCCTCCTTCAGAGCGCTGGTGGGTTTGAACCACTCACCTTGCAGTTAGCAGTGCACCACTTACCCGTATTTGCTTCCTACTGGGGTCCGGCTGCCGCAGGGAACAGATTTCGCAGCTATGCAACCCATGCGGGGGCTCTTGCTCACCATGCGATGACAGAGCCATTGTGAATGGGGTCAAAGCCCTGCCAGAAAGCGGAGGATGTGCTCAGAGGATAAAGAGACGTCTGCCTTTCCCCAGGATCCCGTGACACATATCACAAGGCCTTCATTGTGCCACAGTCACAGGCTAGAAGTCCAATCAGGGTTCTGGCGATGGCAGTTCCTCCCACGGGCTAGAACAGCTTCTCCATGCCACTCCTCCTCTCCTTTCTCCTCTGGAATGCCAAGGTTGTGAGCAATGTCACAGATGGGGCTGGGTCCCTCAGAACTGAGCCTCCAGGCCATGAGTCTCAGTGTTGGGCAATTCTCCTCCATTCTGTGATTTGATGTAACAATCCTCACTGTCATCGAGTCAATTCTGACTCACAGTGATCCTACTGAACAGAGACAACTACCCCTGTGGGTTTCCAAAGCTGCCCATCTGCACCAGATCAGAAACTTCATCTTCCTCCCATGGAGGGTCTGGTGAGGGTGAAATGCTGACCTGGTGTTGTAGGTTCTCACTTCTGCGACAGCAATGAGACAGGATATGATCTTCAGGGTCATGTTCTGACTATCACCAAGAACAAAGAACACATCCTTCAGACCAGGGGCTCTGCGCTGATAACCTCCTAGATCCATGGGGAGCTTGATGCCCAAACACAGATCTCCGAGGAATGTTGGGTCTACAGATGTTGGAAGGAGATCAGGACCTTCCACCTTCCCAACGGGGAGAGAACGTGCCTTGCCCTAGAGCTGGCACTCGGAATTCTGAGCCTCCAAAGTCAGGAGAGAGTCCCGTTGTTAGTTAGTATCACCAGCATGTGACGTTTCTGCTCCTGGAGCACTCGAGAACTAAGTCAGTCGGCTGATGCTATGGACTAGATGGGATTCAGGAAAAGTACTAACACAAGGGAAGTTGTGAGTCAGGGCTAGACTCTAGAGTGGGGGAAGGACATTTGTAAAGAGACAAGTAAGATCCAGAGTTTAGCCAGCAAGATCACACCCATGTTTACTGCTTCTTGTTTGCTGTGCAGTCCGTGGTTAGTAGGGAGCAGAGAAGGCTGAGAGTGGAATGGGCTCTGTGCTGTTTTTGAAACTTTTCTGTAAGTCTAACGAGTTCAAAATAAGATTCGTTAAAAATAGTTTTTTAATTGGAAAACACTCCGACGGGTCAGCAGACAGACCTGGAACTATCTATCAGTTGTGTTTTTCCTTTCGGCTCTATGTCTAGCTACATAAGAGAAGCAGGACAAAAAATCCTAGGAAAAAAACAATGGGTCAGTCCCAGGGGACATGGGAGAGGATGGGGCGGGGTGGGAGAGCGGGAGCCAACAAACTTGGGGATGCGGGAACAATAAAAGATCTAAAAATGATGGTGAGGAGACTTGGTGTGATCAAGTGCAATGTATCCAAGAGGAATTACTGAGAGCCCCTTGGAGGGTGAGCATGATAGTGGGACAGGAGGAAGGTGAAAGGAGGTAGAGGAAAGCAGTAGGAAGGAAAAGCTATTTATAGAGGTATAGCCATAGGCATGTATACATGCAAATATATTAATTTTTAATGAAAGGGATAGAGGCCAATGTACATATATTTATATGTTAAGTATTAAGATAGCGGACGGACTTTGGGCCTCATCAAGGTCTCCCTGGCCTAAACACAAGAACACTTTGTTCTAATCACCTGGCACTCTTTGATAATCACCTTTCCGACAAGAAGATAAAATGGGTGCATTAGCAAAGGTGGTAAAGTGGATGGTGCCCGGCTATCAAAAGATGTAGCAACTGGGGTCTTAAAGGCTTGAAATTAAACAAGCAACCATCTAGCAGGGAAGCAAATAAGCCCACATGGAAGAAGCACACCAGCCTGTGCGATCATGAGGTGTCAACGGGATCAGGTATCAAAAAATCCCAAACAAACAATTATATCAATGTGAATGAGGGGGGGTTGGAGTGGAGACAGTTGGACACCCCCCCCCTGAAGGGTTACAAGCAAGGGACAACCAGGGTGCAGTATAGCACCACCAACACACACGTCATTCCTCTAGTTTCTGAATGCTTCTTTCCCTCCACTCATGACTCAGTCTACCTTACACACATCGGTACAGATAAAAGCTCTCGACACATGGAATTCAGGACAAATGAAACTCTCGGGAACAATAGTGGGAGTAGCAATACCATGAGGATAGGGGGCGGGGGAATGGGGGAGAAGGGGGGAACCTATCACAAGGTTGGATATATATCTTACCCCCCAGGGGGATGAGTGACAGAAATTTGGGTGAAGGGAGACAATGGACAGTATAAAATATGAAATAATATATAATTGATCAAGGATTCACAAGGGTGGGAGGGTGGGGGAGGAAGGGGGAAAAGAGGAGCTGATACCAAGGGCTCAAGTAGAAAAATGTTTTGGAAATGTTGATGGCAACATATGTACAAGTGTGCTTAATGTAATTGAATGAGAGGTTGTCGTAAGATTTGTAAGAGCCCCCAATAAAATGATTAATTAAAAAAAAGAAGGCAGGCCACTGTAAAGCAGGCTGCAGTGCATGGCATGGGGGGCCATATGTGCCCTCCTCTGGCCTCCCGATGGCCACGAGGCAGCAGTCAGCCAGACCTCATGCCCCCCCCTTCTTTACCTGTGATTCCCACCATCCCGCCCTGCCCCCACACTCTCTCTGCTGGCTTCAATAGCTCATTGCAGCGGCCGCACAGAACTCACAGGCAGTCCTCACAGTTAAGGGGGTTTGCTAGGGAAGTCAACAGGTGACCATAGTCAAGATTGGAAAATAGTAAAGATAAAGGCATCTGACTACAGCAACCTCTCTCCTCAGGCAGCAGGCAAGTCTCCCACCTCAGCTTCTGAACCTTGTGATCCCTTGGCCTCTGCCTCCTAGGGCCAGGAAGCCCACCTGCAGCTCTGCCTCAGTCTGCTCGCTGCTCCTCTGCTCTGTCCCATGGTCTCTGTGGCCCAGTCCCTGGTGCCTCTGGTCTCAGGCTCCCCACCTGACAGAAATCTGGAATGCGCTCTTCTTCTGATGGTCCTGGGCTTTCTCTCTTCTCCTGCTCATCCGTATAGTCAAGAGAGTGAGATCTGAACTGGTCTGATCCCCACTCGGAGTGTTACACACACCCTCGTTGCATAGCTCCAGCCATTCATTTGCTGGGAGATGCAGGGATGTGACTAAACCCCAACTCACTGCCATTGAATCAATTCTGACTCACAGTGACCCTGCAGGACAGAGGATTGCCCCCGTGGGTTTCCAGACAGACACTCTTAGGGGAGTAGAAAGCCTCATTTTCTCTCAAAGGGACGGGGCAGAGGAGCCTTATCTGGACACTTCACTCCACCACAAAGGCAATCGTGCATTCTTCCTGTTGCCTTTCTAGACTACAAATTGCACCATGTCAGGAGCTTGGCTTTGCTGTGACGTATCCCAAGAGGAGGAGCGAAAGGCAGACAAGCAAGACAGCGAGCACCTGCCACCCTGATGCAGCCAGGTCATCCTGTCTCTGCCTGCTTCCAGCTCCTCTCTTTCCTGTCTTTCAGTGTTTGGGACAGAGCCTGATATGATCCGGGATGGGTCAACCATCCCAGTTGCCAAAATATTTCAGGATGTCCTCCAAAAGAGTGTGATGATGTTTCCCCTGGGGGCCGTTGATGATGGAGAACACTCCCAGAACGAGAAAATCAACAGGTGAGCTGATCCATGGGGGTAGCTCCTCACCACCCCACCCCAGAGCCTCCACACTGGGGATCCCCATTTAGCTGACATGGGAATGCAGCATAATATCCTACAGGAGGGATACCTGGGAATGCTTGGTGTACTATACTCAATCTGCTTAGTATCCTAGATTCAGTCTGCTTGGTAAATCACATCAGTGTATTTGGGATACCATACTCAGTCTGCTTAGTATATCACCCTCCGTGTACTTGGCATACCACACTCAGTCTGCTTGGTATATCACACTCCATGTAGTTGGTATATCACATCAGTGTACTTGGTATATCACACTCAGTGTATTTGGTACATTACACTCCGTGTAGATGGTATATCTCACTCAGTGTACTTGGTATATCACACTCAGTGTACTTGGTATATCACACTCAATGTACTTGGTATATCACACTCAATGTACTTGGTATATCACACTCCGTGTACTTGGTATATCACATCAGTGTACTTGGTATATCACACTCAGTGTATTTGGTACATTACACTCCGTGTAGATGGTATATCACACTCAGTGTACTTGGTATGTCACACTCCGTGTAGATGGTATATCACACTCAGTGTATTTGGTACATTACACTCCGTGTAGATGGTATATCACACTCAGTGTACTTGGTATGTCACACTCCGTGTAGATGGTATATCACACTCAGTGTATTTGGTACATTACACTCCGTGTAGATGGTATATCACAGCAGTGTATTTGGTATATCACACTCCATGTAGTTGGCTTACCAGAATCAGTCTGCTTGGGATACTACGTTCTTGGCAGACTATTGCATCTCCCCAACTTCCCAGAAGAGTGAGAAGAAGGGCAGCACTGGGCGGGGTACCCACTCCCCACCAGCAGTGGGAGCCCGAGTAAAACGGATTTATTTTATAGTCGATGGTCCTAGAGAACCCATTATCTTGATGATGATCCTGCGTTCCATCATCCCCATGGAAATAACACAATTTCCTTCCTTCTTTCTTGTGTTAGGTGGAACTACATAGAGGGATCCAAAGTATTTGCTGCCTTCTTCCTAGAGCTGGCTACACTGCATGAGTGATGATGGAACCAAACCTTCCAACTCTGAGCCAGCCACTGAACCCCCTCCCAGCTGCCTGGAGACCTAGAGTTTGTCCCTCAGAAGATTAGTGCTTTTCCTCAGGCCTCCCGCTCCTGCCCTCCACACACACTAACAATGTCTGGAGACAGTGGGGCCAATAATAAAACACTTTTAAAAGTCAGACCTTGGGGATGTTTCCATGTGCTCTGCACACCGCCCTAGGGATCTCCAGAGAAGTAGAAGCAGCGAGGGAGGGATTGATTGTAAGGCACTGGCTTCTGTAGCTGTTTGGGCTTGAGACTGTCGGAGAGGCTTAGGCTGCAAACTCTTAGGGGGATTCCCTTAGGATGGACGGAATCCTTTCTCGCGAATGCTGTCGTTTGTTCTTAAAGGCCTTCGCCTGACTAGATGAGACGCCCTGACATCAGCCAGGGAAATCTCCTTAATTTAGATTCAATTGATCTAAATGTTAATCACATGCACATAATGTCTCTGTACCATCTAGATATGTGTTTGATTAAACAACTTGACTGGGCACCACAAAGGAGGCAAGTGGATACATAGAATGAACCACCACACACACACCCCTTTCTACAGTGACTGCTCAGTCGTACTTTGATGTCTCCAGTAGCCCCAGGACTGGACTCAGCCTAGCCTTCAAGCACGCAGTCCTGGGAGTGCTGGGGAACTGGGCTGTAGGCGTTGGGCTGCTCACTGCAAGATCGGTGGTTCAAACCCACCAGCCATACAGTAGCAGAAAGATGAGGCTGCCTCGTGGCATGGTGGTTATGCAATGGGCTGCTAACGGCAATGTCAGTAGTTTAAAGCCACCAGGTGCTCCTTGGGAGAAAGATAATTTACAGTTTTAGAAACCCGCAGCTGCAACGCTACCCTATCCTATGTTACTGTTTCTTTGGTGGGGGGTTGGGGGGGCAGAGTCAGAATCAACTCAAAGGCAGTGTTTTTCGTTTGTTTTAACTTTCAAGCACAGGAGGGCAATCCTTCAGTTAAGTCAGTTCTCCCCTGGCAGCTCGATTGGCATAATCACATCCATTTGCTTTCTGCTGCTAACGTGCTAAGGCAATCTCCACAAAGAACCCCTCTCCAGGTTGGCTGGACCAGTGGCTAGGGCTAGTTCCCTGTGGAGTCCGGGTTGAGGCGGTTAGGAAAGCATGCTCCAGGAGGGATCTCTGACTCCTGCCTCCACTTGTTCTTCTGCCTCTTGAGGAGCGCTGACACGGAGATGGGCAGTGTTCATACCCGACGCCACGCGGCCTGGAGGCCTGGTGCAAAGCTGGGGACTCTCGCGTTCCCTCACCTTGGCTGAAAGGATCCCTGGGCATGCCGCAGTGACGTGCTGGGCTGTGATCCAACAGGTCAGCAGTTCCAGCTGAACCTCGGGAGAAAGATGGGGCTTCCTACTCCAGTAAGAGTTACAGTCTTGGAAACTCACGATTCTACCTTGCCCAATAGAGTCACTGAATCACAATTCACTCCAAGGCAGTGAGGTTGGTTTTTTGTTGTTACCTTTGCTGTGATGGCTGCCACCCAGCCAGCCCCTCCTACACACGGCTCTCCTCCCGTCCCATCAGTGACGATTCTCTTCCTACCTCTGTACACCCAGTACCACAAAGCACCCGGCAGCATCTCCCTCGCCCCAGTGGAAGTTGACTCGCTGACTAACTACATCTAAATTGCCCCACGCTTTTAATAGCGTCACTTTAGATAGACGACTAATCAACCCTGACATCAACAACACATGCTAAATTTAAAGCTGTGTCCCAGTCATTAATCATCTTAGTTAACCGGCTTCTTTGGCTTGATTGGATCTGATGGTATAAACAACCACCACCACCAAAAAAAGAATGTAATCTCTCTACAGCTGAGAGTATGTAAACAAATCAGTGCCGTCTTTATACATTCATTATTTAATTCACATTAATGGTGAAGAACTTATAGGTTTATTAAAAGTGTGATTCTTCATATTCCAAATAAAAACAGAGCAGAGAACATTTGTCTTCAGCTGTGTTCTATCTTAGCGTTGGTTCTTGAAATGCCAGGTTTAAGACTAGCTGGCCTAGCGCTGCAGCGAGCAGACTGCGTGTGGGGGCCGGCAGTAGGTCTACTTGCCGGACTCTCATCCCAGAGGGGAGCTGACCGTCTGTCTGAGAGTGGACTTCCAAGCATCCATCACCATCACTGCATTCCTTAAAAACCTA
Source organism: Tenrec ecaudatus (assembly GCF_050624435.1). Taxonomy (NCBI): domain Eukaryota; kingdom Metazoa; phylum Chordata; class Mammalia; order Afrosoricida; family Tenrecidae; genus Tenrec; species Tenrec ecaudatus. The sequence goes on along the minus strand of NC_134544.1, from coordinate 3,995,110 downwards.
AACAAGACAAAACCCTCCTCCAATTTCTTTAGGGATCTGGCAAGTAAAGTCAGAACACTGTAAAGAACTTGATTCGATGAAGAAAAAAACAAATGCATTTCACGGCTCTACAAACAGGTTGCTAAAAAAAAACAACCCTGCCAAACTCCAGACTCTCTGCCACGGAGGCGAGTCAATGGCTATGAACTACCGTGGATGCTGAAGAGACCATGGGCCACCAAACAACAAGGCAACCAGCCCTGGAAGAAGCGCAGCCGGTGTGCTCCTGAGACGCCAGGACGGCGAGACTGCGTCCATCCCCCAGACTTTGGACGTGTGGTCAGGAGAGACTAGTCCCCGGAGAAGGACATCACACTTGGTAAAACAGAGATGCAGCAAAAAGAAAAAAGAAAAGGTGTGGGGGGCGGGGAAGGCGCCTGAGAAGATGGATTGATGCCACGGCTGCAGCAATGGGCTTGGACATAAGCACCGCGGTGAGCACGGTGCCAGGCGTGCCAGGCAGCCGCGTTCCCTTCTGCTGGGCATCAGATTGCTGTGGGCCAGAACCTACTGGAGGGCACCGAAGAGCACAGCAGCAACATTCACAGACGCTGTGTGTTACACGCTGATGAGATGGATGCAGTCAAATCACCCTTAATGGCCCGCAGGGACACCTACAACCCTCACCACCACCCTGTTCTGAAACTTTATTTATTTCAATAAAGCATTTCATGGGGGGCTCTTACACGTTCATCAGTCGCACGTAGGTTGCCATAATCATTTCCTCAACATTATCTTTCTACTCGAGCCCTTCGTACCAGCTCCTCTTTCTTCCCCTCCCACCCACATGAACCCTTGACAATTTATACATTGTTTTTATTTTCCTGTTTTACACGGTTTGCTGTCTCCCTTCACCCACGTTTCTGTTGCTCATCGCCCCCCGGGGGGTGGGAGTCTAAGATAGTTAAGGTTTATTGTGCCTGCCTGGCCAATAAACACATGTGGGATTGACTGAAGGGTGGAGGAATAAATGGCTTGGTGAACCTCGCCTTTCTAGTTCTCAGGTCTCTTGCTCTCTGATGCTTGGACCAGGGTGCAGCTACCTTAGCCAGTTCCCTGCTTCAGTTGGCAAGGCTCACTTCCTGGGAGACATCCCTGAGGAGAAATCACATGGACCTACCCCGATGCATCCCCAGGTACTGGAGCAGCCATGTAGAGACCCCTGCCAGCGCTGAGATGTTTACACATTCACCAACTCGGCTTTCCTCCTGCAGTTGGCATCACTACATGTGTTTTGTGAGATGGAGGAGGACTTTGTGGATTGGTGTTGGACATATGAGCTAATGTTGGAATTGTGGGCTTGGACAGCACTGGGTTGGGATGCTTTCTTAATGTGTACTTACCCTTTATATAAAACTCTCTCTTATTCATATGAGTCTCTGTGGATTTGTTTCCCCAGTTGACCCAAACTAACACAGGGTTGTACATCAATCATTGCGATCGGGCCTTCCTTTCTCCCCCCTCCTTCCCCATACCCTCATGGTATCACTACTCTCACTGGTGATGGCTTCCAGCTGCTGACCTTCCGGTGCCAGTCCCACTCATAACCACGCAGTCGGCATCCATATCAATGGCTGGCATCTTCCTCTTGACCCTGCAGGTTCCACTTTTGGGATCCTGGACCTCTGCGTCCTTCCCTTCACAGACCCATCATGCTTAGCTGGATCCGCCTTGGCACCAGCTAGTGCCAGGAGAAGCACATAGTGTGGTGCCCTGACTGATAAGGGTGCCTTGTGGCTCCTGCCTGGACAGTGCTATGCTTTAGGGCTGGTACACCTGTGTTTGAAGACCACGGTCTCAAAGCGCACCCCTGTGTGCAGGGTGGGGTGCTCACACTATGGGAATGTTTCTGAACTCAATGCCAGCATTTTACATGAGCAGAACTCACGTGAGATTTCTCTTGAGCATTCAGAAGACTGGATGACACTGACCTGCTCTCCATGGAGGGTGCCTGCCAGCTGAGTCAAGGACTGGTGGCCCCCTAAATGCCAGCAGAGCCCCTGACCTGCAGCACATGCTCAGCAAAGGCTAGGCATCACGGTTATTAATCGATATCTTAGAAGTCAGACAATAAGAAAGCTCACAAAAGAAGGGAAAAGTCAACCACCCAAAGCACACCTCTGAGGCGCTCTCGGCTACGCTCTGTGGGAGAGTAGAACCGGGCTGTACTACTTTCTGGGAGAAAGGCAGGGCTCTCTACTCCTGCAAGGAGGTTTACTCCAGCAAGATTTTTAAGAGCTGTAACGAGCCCTGGTGGTGTAGTGATTATGCAGGTGGCCCCAAATGTTCAAGCTGTGGGTGAGAAGTTGAGAGCAAACCATTTGTACCTTTCGGCTGAAAACCAAACCCACTCTCCCCCTCCTCGTCGATTCCAATGGATAGCGATCCTAAAGGCCATGGTGGATCTGCCCCAGTGGGCTTCAGAGCGTGTAAACCTCACGGGAGTCAGCAGTCTCAGCCTTCTCCCACCAAACAGTTGGAGGGTCTGAACCGATGGCCTTGGGGTTAGCAGATCGACTCATAACCCACTGCACCACCAGGGCTTCTTTTGTGCCACCCAGGGACCCAAAGAAGAATAGAAATGAGCTGGTGTCATCCTGGCACTGATAGCTACTCTCACTTAAAGCCCACTCCCCCACACCCCAACAAACCGTTTTAAGATCGCCCCAATGGCTTACAGGCGCACTCTCCCCAGGTCACTTGCGGCTGCTCCACGTCCTTGATGTAATTTTGCCCTTTAAAGTGATGAACCCACTCCCACTGGCAATAAAGTCTTCATCAACGCCTTCCCATGCTGCCTCGCAAGGCTCCCTGGGAGCTTTCCTTGAGCCATGACACGCACCTGTGCAACTGACCAGAGACTCCTCAGAGTTAGGAACAGATCTGTTTGTCCCTATGGACTGCTTGTAATAGTCTCTGATTTTTTTTCTTTTTTTACATTTTATTAGGGGCTCATACAACTCTTGTCACAATCCACACATATACATACATCAATTGTATAAAGCACATCGTACATTCTTTGCCCTAATCACTCTCAAAGCATTTGCTCTCCACTTAAGCCCTCTGCATCAGGTCCTCTTTTTTTCCCCCTCCCTCCCCGCTCCCCCCTCCCTCATGAACCCTTGATAATCCACAGATTGTTATTTTGTCATATCTTGCCCTAATTTTAATTGAATTTCAGGCTAGCAAATGGTACTTTTCTATGCAAGGTATAATGGTAGTTGAAAATGTCATATGGAATAAGTAATGATGGGCGCTTTTGGATCTACAAGATCACACGACATGTGTTTCTATGAGAATGTATAGATTTAGCATGACCATTGTGTTATCCACCTGCCATCCCACTGCTTTTCTTTTCTTTTTCTGCCACTGCTTTTCATGAGTCCATTGTTAACCAAGGCCAAAGCACTGCACATCATCTGGGCAGCCCTGCGCCATGGATGCTCTATATTGTAAGGTGCTTAACAAGTCAGGAAACGGATTTCTCTCTTTACTGTGTTGGAGGAAACTTTGGGGGTTAGGGAATACACTTTGGGAGACAAAGGTTATGTCCTATACTTTGTACATCCGACACTTTGTTCCACTCCTTAAAGGTTCTATTAATGGATGAAATACAAAGACAGCAACACAGGAGATTTTCTGAGGCAAAATGATGCATTCACAGCGCGCGAGCAAACACACACACACACACACACACACACACACACACACACTCCCCTCACCCCCAGAATGATGTGGAAGCGAGGCGATGGGAGGTGTAATCACTATAATTTCTTAGCAGTTATGATAAGTAAATAAATCTCCGGTGCTATTTTAGTTTGGGTAGAGTTGAAGAGAAGGAAATGTCATTGTGTGGAAATCTTTTTATTTAAAAACACGGTTCTAGTGTAACTCCCTATTCAGAAAGAAAAAAGATGTCAGAGAAATTATGCCTTTGCCTATAATAGAAAATGTAAAGTTTTAAACCATCTTACCTCCCACGCTGAAGTTCGCCAAAACAGCATTCAGAAAGAACTGAGACTTCAAATCCCAGTGTGGGAGGCTAGGTGCTCGCGGCACTCACTGTTACGGTGGATGGCAATTGGAACGCAATGACAGAACATGCTAATTTAAGGGAAATTAGGACTTTACATGACACCGCTAAAGTGCGTGAGTCATCGAAAGTGGCTAGTCACCAAAAAGTGACCAATTTTTTTTTGTTCGAAATTTTAAGTAATTTCAATCAGTTCGGGGGTGGGGGTGGGGCATCTAAACTAGATTTAATCCCCACTGGAAAAACTGGGAGGCAGGGTCGAGGAGTCTGCACCAGCAATTGCTGGCTTTTTACGTGGGGGTTGTGTGCACCTGTGTGCCTGGGCACCCCTGGAAGGAGGAGGGCTGCAGCGGGGGACACTGGGTTCAGTGTATCCACTCTGATACCTCTAGAGCTCACAAGGGAGGTGACCTCTGAGTTGCTGACCTCTGAAGCAGGGTCAAGCGTCCCAGCTAAGGCAGCGAGGGCTGAATGAGGTCTCAGCTCCTTCCCACGACAGAAGAGGCCGTGTGTGGAGGAGGAGGGACGATGACAATAACAATAGGGTCCACACATCAGTGGAACAAACATCACAGGACACAGAATCTACTGCGTTTTATTATTTAAATGTCTAGGACAACCCCCAAATTACCAGACACTTTAGAAACAGGAAACCGCAGCTCAGGGTTGGGAGACAGGAGCTCTCAGAGGGAGGCTAGCCACCCTGAGATGGCGAAGATGTTGGAATCAGCAGGCAAATTTTCAAAAGCAGCTATTATGTTGAGCTCAAAGAATAAAGGAAAACATATCTGTAGTAAGTGAACAAGTAGGGAATCTCATCTGAAAAATAGCAACTACAGGGAAAAAAAAGAACCAAATAGAATTTCCAGAACCTAGCCTACACAAAATGAAATGCTTGGGTGGGGCTACAGGACGCTGGAGAAGCCTGGAGGCTAGAACTAAAGCAGTGACCCAGTCTGAGGGTCAGAGGGTGCAGCGAGAGAAAGCAACAGACTCTCCGTGAACTGTGCATACTAGCCAGACACGCAGTATCTGCTCAACTGGAATCCGATAGAAAGAAAGGAAGCAGAAGGAGAGAATGGAGAAGGAACATATGTGAGGAAATAGCAACTCCCAGTTTTCCAGACTTGATGAAAACCATACATTTGCAGACTTAAGATGCTCATAAAACAAGAAGAAATATAAATATGAAGACACTGCTGAATGGGCACATCACAGTCAAAGTGTATGAATGAAAAAGAGAAAGTAAAGCAGCTGGAGACCAAACACACACACACACACACACACACACACACACACACACACACCTGATTGCTGACGCATAGCGACCCGCCAGGAAAGGGTTCCTAAGATGAACTCTTCATGGGAGTTGGAAACCTGTCTTTCTCTGAACTTTCTGAGAACTGCTGGTGGCTTCAAATGCTGGCCTTGCAGTCAGTTGCCCAACAGGGAACCGCGTCGCTGCACACGAGGAGGCAAGAGCAGGAGCGGAGACGCAAATGCTGTCCGACGGCTGGTCAGAAACAAACGGAGAACGGAAGACACATCAAGACATGTTTTCCCACCGCCTACAGCCCCTGTAGACAGGATATGGCCACGACTGGCTTCCAGTTCATTCTGCCAGTCTCTTCTTTTTAAATGGAGTATTTGGTGATGAATATTTGAGGTCATTATTGATATGGTTGGATTGAGGGCTACCATTTTATGATATGCTTTCTTCAGGTATTTAAATTCATTGTTCTTTTTAATGTCTTTCATAAATTCCTGGAGTGACATTTTAAAAAGAGAACTCTTTTTTAATTGCAAAAAGATGAATAAGGTCTCAGTATTCGATGAGGTCATTATGGGAAAATTGAGGATGACTAAATCCTCACCGAAGTGCCAAATCATATGATTGCATAACTGCCAAATTACATTACATAATTGCCAAACCACTAGAGTCATGGACCCCCCCCCCCCCCACCAACTGACACCTGCCCATCACAGCAAAGTTCCTCCTGTTTTGTGCTTTGGTAATGATATCTTTCAGAAGAATTAATACCAGAGCAGTCCCAAGGAGTTGGAGATGAAAGGTATCTCAAGTGTCCAACTCTGCTAAGATGTCATTCTACAGGTGTGTCTCAATAAGATAGGCTGGATGAACAATCTGGAGGAGAAAACAATGGGACCTAAGGTCCTGAGGGGACATGGGAGGTGGGGGGGGGGAAGGAAGTGGTGTTAACAAACCCAAGGACAAGTGATCCAAAATTGGTGGGAAGGAGGCCTGGTAGGGGTTGATTAAGGGTAATGTAACTGAGAGGAATTACTGAAACCCAAATGAAGGCTGAGCATGATAGTGGGACTAGAGGAAAGTAAAAGAAAATAGAGGGAAGAACTAGGAGGAAAAGGGCATTTATAGAGGTCTAAATAAAGGCGTGCACATATGTAAATATATTTATATATGATGATGGGGAAATAGATCTATGTGCATATATTTATAGGTGTAGTATTAAGGTAGCAGAGGGACATTGGGCCTCCACTCAAGTATTTGTCAATGCAAGAACACTTTGTACTATTAAACTGGCATTCCATGATGCTCACCTACTTGACACGATCACTGAAGACAAAGCGGGTGCCTGGGAAAATGTGGTGAAGAAAGATTATGGTGCCCGGCTATCAAAAGATACAGCATCTAGGGTCTTAAAGACTTGAAGGTAAACAAGCGGCCATCTAGCTCAGAAGCAACAAAGTCCACATGGAAGAAGCACACTAGACTGTGTGATCATGAGGTGTCAAAGGGATCCGGTATCAGGCATCAAAGAACAAAAAATCAAATCATTGTGAATGAGTGGGAGCACAGATTGGGCACCCAACACCCATCTGTAGGCAACTGGACATCCCCTTCCAGAAGGGTCCCATGGATGAGATGAGCCAGCCAGGGTGCAGTGTAGCAACGATGAAACATATAACTTTCCTCTAGTCCCTAAATGCTTCCTCCCTCCCCACTATCATGATCCCAATTCTGCCTTACAAATCTGACTAGACCAGAGGATATACCCTGGTACAGATAGGAACTGGAAACATAGGGAATCCAGGACCAATAATCCCTTCAAGACCAGTGGTGAGAGTGGTGATTCCAGAGGGTGGAGGGAAGGTGGGGTGGAAAGGAGGAATTGATTACAAGGATCTACACATAACCTTCTTCTTAGGGGATGAACAACAGAAAAGTGGGTGAAGGGAGACGGTGGACAGTGTAATATATGACAAAATAATCATAATTTATCAATTTTCAAGGGTTCATGAGAGAGCGGGAGGGAGGGGAAAATTAGGAGCTGATAATCAAGGGCTCAAGTGGAAAGCAAATGTTTTGAGAATGATGTTGGCAACAAATATACAAATGTGCTTGACACAAAGGATGTATGTATGGACTGTGATGAGTTTTATGAGCTCCCAATAACGATTAAAAAATAAAAGATGTCATTCTGCTCCATTTCCCCTTACCCCCTTTCTTGAGAGTACATTCCCCCAAGTCCCTAGGTTTTGCAACTTGTTGCAATGTCCCCCAGGAACTCAGAAAACTTAGGGGGAACGTCTCACATGGCGGGGGTGCTGTTCCGAAGGCCAGGCAGAGGGAAATCAGACGCAGGCTTCAGAGCGAGAAGCCAAAACGGTCCCAAAGTCATAGCTACTCTTGCCTCCACCAAAGCTCAGTGAAGAAATGGAGGCAGGGAGCCCACTTCCGCAGTAGCACCTGTATGGCCCAGCCCGGTCAGACCTGGGCCTTGCTCTGAGCACTGCCAAGGGTGGTGGCCCGCAGAAAGCCCGGGCTGGCATTGAGACTTCACCAGGGAGGCCAGGCACCCCGGTGCCTCACTGATGGCCTAGCCAACCTCACCTGGGCTGGGCTCCAGCCTAACTCGGGACTTGGGGGCTGTGTGCTTTCTGAGGGGGGTAGCCCGGTCATCTGGCAGCCTGCACCCTCTCTGGTTCTCCCATCATCTCTCTGCTGACGCCCCCCTGGGTCTCCAAGCTGCTTCTTGCCCTATGAGCAGCACTGCATGCTGGTCCCTTGAAGATGTGGATGTCGGTCTGAGGTCAGGTGTGTCAGGGGACCAGGTAGGTTCCCAGGGTCGGCTAGTGCTGTGCCCCATTCCTACTGGCCATATGGAGGTGATGGGGGCCTCGGGCCTGGAGGGTTGACGGTATTCTCTGTGGAAACGCATCCCAGGGCCCTTGGCTTCATCGCATTTTCATTTGCACTTTATTTTGCTCCCCCTTCCCACTTGTTCCCAGGTCGGGGTGGGTGGTCCACGTGGGAACCCTTACCGCCATCCCCTTCTCATGCCCGCTGTCCCACTGCTGTCAGCCCTCAGGGACTGGTGGGGGGGCCCACAGGCCCAGGTGTGGCTGATACTTATTTAATCATATTGCCCAACACACTTGATTGTATATAAAAAGGTCAATCTCATTTTCTTTTCAAAAAAAAAAAGAAATGGAGCTTTGGCTTTGCTGGCGGTGTGGTTTCTGTCTTTTAGCAATCCATCCCACCGAGGAAAACAAAGCATGGTGTCTAAGTCGTACCCTCTACTATGGTGGAGACTCACAGATGTCCCCAAGGACTTAGTCCACACCCCGCTACAGTGTGACCCTTGTTGGTGTGTGGCACTGTGGAGTCAGGGTTCTGACCCAGAGGAACATCGTGTACACCAGAAGGAAGCCCTGGCTGGTCCCTGTCCAGGGCATCCTCCAGAGGGTTCCTGTGCTGCAGCCACGGGGCCCACCCATGCCCTGGAGCCCTTCATCTTCCGCCTGCCTCTGCACTTTACCCACCAGGAAGCCTTTCTCCAGGGACTGGTCTCACCTGACAATAGGTCCCCAGTATGCGGGATGAAGCCTCACCAGCCTTGCCTCCGAGGAGCACCTCTGCCAAGACAGATGAGTGTGTGGTGCCTGTGAACTGTGCTGATGGAGGACGCTGGACGCACCGTGGACTGCTGAAAGGACAAGCGGTGTCAGGCTGGAATGCCACCCTCATCCTGTCTGTTAGTACAGGAGAGCAAACCAAAGAACCAAACTCACTGCCCTGCAGTTGACTCCAACCCGTGAGCGACTATGTAGGACAGAGTGGATCTGCCCCTGTGGGTTTCCGAGTCTGCGACTGCTGGCGGGAGGGGAAAGCTGGTGTTTCTAATTGCTGACCTTGCAGTTCGCTGCCCGGCGTGTAGCCAGCCACGCCACCCAATCCACAGAGAAGCTGGATGACATGAAGAAGAGTGCAGCAGCAGGAGTGGAGGAAGGCTTCTTAACACCGTGCTAAGCAGATGGTGCGACTCGCCGAACGAGAGGAGGCCAGGGACCACTTGTGGTGAAGCTCAAGGACAGCAGCTTTCCTTTTGGAGGATGACTGAATGGACGGAAGATGGCATCGTGATACATGGAGAGAAAGTTGAAGTTGTCAAGGATTCTGTCTTGCTTGGAAATGCATCAATGCTCCTGGAAGCTGCAGTCGAGAGATGGTATTTTCCATCGCCTTTTATGCGTGTGAAAGTCGGACACTGAATAAGGAAGACCGTACAAGAATCCAGGGTAGGAACAGCTGGTGGTTTTGAACTGCTGACCTTGCAGTTAGCGGCCTAAAGCATAACTCCTATGACACCAGGGCTCCCAAAGTGGCAATGAGGACATCTGTACTATGGGGTATTGCTGGTGTCTTGTGTGGAGCACCTTCTGTGGAGCACCCAGCAAAATGCAGGGTCAGCGGTAAGCAAACACTGCCGTTGAGTTGATTCTGACTCATAGGGACTCTAATCAGAAGTTCTGAGACTGTACATCTATGTAATGCAGCCTTGTCTTTTCCCCTGAGAGAGACAGGTGTGTTTGAGTGGCCAACCTTCTGGCCAGCAGCCCAATACTTAACCCACAGTATTCCTGGGGCTCTTCTTCACTATCCGGCTCTCACAGGCGGCAGCCTCTGACAGTGTGTGGTTCCCTGGAGTGGGAAAGAGTTGCGCTGTCCATTTTGGGCAGCCTCTGCCCTGCGCAGTTCCAGCATTCGCAGGCTTCACTGAAGTATTTACTTGTGCTGCTTTCAAATCCTGCAAACTCTCTTCCACTTAGGAGCCCTGGTAGTTTAGTGGGCTCCACGTTGCTCTGCTGACTGCAAGGGCAGCAGCTCGCGACCCCCAGGTGCATGGCGGGAGGACAATGACGCTGTCAGCTCCCATGAATACAGACAGCCTTGGAAATGGAGAGAGCAGTTCTGCCCTGTCCTCAGGGTCCTGTGACCTGGAAGTGATTCAATGGCACGGAGATTTCCCACTTGGGACAAGGAGAGAAATACATAAATGCTTGTTCCTAAAAGAGAAATAATTAAAAGTTGGGGTATGTGATGGAGAAAGACTATCTGACTTGTTTACTTAAAAATAAAAACCCACCCCCCAAACCACACCCACTGCCATTGAGTCAATTCTGACTCATAGCAACTCTACAGGACAGGATAGAACAGTCCCCTTGGGTCTCCAAGACTATAACCATTTACGGGAACAGAGAGCTTTGTTGTTCTCCCACATGGCTGGTGGTTTTGAACTACTGACCTTGTGATTAGGAGCCGACTTAGCCCAAATACGTATTCCTGTTGTTCAAGTGGCACATCGGTGGTGTAGCTTAAGTGACAGAAATTAGTACTTTGGCGAATGTGAGGGAGAAGCTCTGAGGAGGGCTGACCTTGAGGGTGTCCTGCCCCGTGGCTCTCTAGGTCACTGAAGATGCTGAATGTCACCAGAGGATGTACACTGGTACAGATAGCATCAGAAGATTCATCTGAACTGAGGGGCATGGGAGCTCCTCAGAGACGGAACCATTAGATTTGCTTCGCTGGAGCCACTGAATCCTCAACACCATGAGGCGCATACAGCATGCATGTCTGTGTCATCGTTTTGCAGTTCATAAGTAAGTGCACTTTAACTCTTCATGATGCAAGTATTGTTTTCAGTGAAGTTTGGTAAGACCTCGCTTAAGCTATTATGTGTTTAGCCACTAGTATGTGCAAGTTGTCAAAATTGTCCCTTCACATTCTGCTTGGGGTCACTGCACAGAGGTCATTAAGAAAAGCTCTTTGAGCTGGGAGGCAAAGGGCATTTATAGATGTCTAGATAAAGGCATATACATGTGCAAATATATTTATATATGAGGATGGAGAAATAGATCTATGTGCATATATTTATAGGTTTAGTATTAGGAAGCAGGAGGACATTGGGCCTCCACTCAAGTACTCCCTCAATGCAAGAATACTTTTTTCTATTAAATTGGCATTCTATGATGCTCACCTTCCCGACACAACCACTGAAGACAAAGCGAGTGAATAAGTAAATGTGGTGAAGAAAGCTGATGGTGTCCGGCTATCAAAAGATATAGCATCTGGGATCTTAAAGGCTTGAAGGTAAACAAGCAGCCATCTATCTCAGAAGCAACAAAGTCCACATGGGAGAAGCAAACCAGACTGTGTGATCACAAGGTGCCGAAGGGATCAGTTATCAGGCATCGAAGAACAAAAAATCATATCATTGTGTGCTCACCTCCACGATACGATTGCTGAAGACAAATGGGTACATAAGCAAATGTGGCGAAGAAAGGTGATGATGCCCGGCTATCAAAAGATATAGCGTCTGGGGTCTCAAAGGCTTGAAGGTAAACAAGTGGCCATCTAGCTAGGAAGCAATGAAGCCCACATGGAAGAAGCACACCAGCCCGTGTGATCACGAGGTGTCGAAGGGATCAGGTATCAGGCATCATCAGAACAAAAAATTTTATCATAGTGAATGAGGGGGGCAGTGCGTGGTGGAGACCCAAAGCCCATTTGTAGGCCACTGGACATCGCCTTACAGAAGGGTCTCAGGTAGGAGATGAGCCAGTCAGGGTGTGATATAGCAACGATGAAAAATACAACTTTCCTCTAGTTCATAAATGCTTCCTCCCCCCCCAGCCACTATCATGATCCCAATTCTACCCTACAAATCTGGCTAGACCGGAGGGTGTAGACTGGTACAGATAGGAACTGGAAACACAGGGAATCCAGGGCGGATAGTCTCTTCAGGACCAGGGGTGTGAGTGGAGATACTGGGAGGGTTGAGGGAGGGTGGATTGGAAAGGGGGAACCGATTACAAGGAACTGCATGTGACCTCCTCCCTCGGGGACAGACAACAGAAAAGTGGGTGAAGGGAGACGTAAGACAGGCAATGCTATGACAAATAATATTTTATAAATTATCAAGGGTTCATGAGGGAGGGGGAGCAGAAAAATGAGGAGCTGATGTCAGGGGCTTAAGTGGGAGCAAATGTTTTGAAACTGATGAGGACAATGAATGTACAAATGTGCTTTACACAATTGACGTATGAATTGTGATGAGTTGTATGAGCCCCTAATAAAACGATTAAAAAAAAAAAGCTCTTTGGCTCTTTCTTCCTTGAAGGCTTGTCTAGGACTGATACCCTGCGGCTGAGAGACTTCACTACTAAGCAAAAGGTTGAAGGTTTGAAGCCACCCAGACCTGCCTCAGAAGCAAGCCAACACTCATGGCCTTGTTGTTTCTGCCTCACAGAGACCCTACAGGATCGGGTAGAACTCTTCTTGTGGGCTTCCAAGATTGTAACTCTTTATGGGATCAGATAACCTCATCTTTTTTTGGAGGAGTGGCTGGCGGTTTAGAACTGCTGACTTTGGGGTTAGCTGTCCAATGTGTGGCCCACTGAACCACTAGAGCTCCACTCAGATGAAAGACCTGAGAAATTGGTTACAGCTGCACTCTGGCACACATGGAAATGGAATCTGTTGGAGAGCAGTTGACTTTAAACAGTGGTAGGGCATGGATCGACAGCACCTGAGTTTTAAAATTATACAGAGAGTTATGACTCGCCTCTTTTCCTCTTTTTTTAAAAAACATTTTATTAGGGGCTCATACAACTCTTATCACAATCCATACATATACATACATCAATTGTATAAAGCACATCTGTACATTCTTTGCCCTAATCATTTTCCTTATTTTTCCTCCTCTTTTCTTTTTTGTACATTTTATTAGGGGCTCATACAACTCTTATCACAATCCATACACATACATACATCAATTGTACAAAGCACATCTGCACATTCCCTGCCCCAATCATTCTCAAAGCAGTTGCTCTCCACTTAAGCCCTTTGCATCAGGTCCTCTTTTTTTTCCCCTCCCTGCCCGCTCCCCCCTCCCTCATGTGCCCTTGGTAATTTATACATTGTTATTTTGTCATATCTTGCCCTATCCGGAGTCTCCCTTCCCCCGCTTCTCTGCCGTCCATCTCCCAGGGAGGAGGTCACATGTGGATCCTTGTAATCAGTTCCCCCCTTCCAACCCACTCACCCTCCACTCTCCCAGCATCGCCCCTCACACCCCTGGTCCTGAAGGCATCATCCACCCTGGATTCCCTGTGCCTCCAGCCCCCATATGTACCAGTGTACAACCTCTGCCCCATCCAGTCCTGCAAGGTAGAATTGGGATCATGGTAGTTGCGGAGAGGAAGCATCCAGGATCTGGGGGAAAGCTGTGTTCTTCATCGGTACTACCTCGCACCCTGACTGACCCATCTCCTCTCCTAAACTCCTCTGTGAGGGGATCTCCAGTGGCCGACACTTGGGCCTTGGGTCTCCACTCTGCACTTCCCCCTTCATTCAATATGGTGTATATATATATACACATACACACATATTTTTTTTTTTGCATGATGCCTTATACCTGGTCCCTTTGGCACCTCGTGATGGCACTGGCTGGTGTGCTTCTTCCATGTGGGCTTTTTTGCTTCTGAGCTAGATGGCCGCTTGTTCACCTTCAAGCCTAAAGACCCCAGACACTATCTCTTTTGATAGCCGGGCACCATCAGCTTTCTTCACCACATTTGCTTATGCACCCATTTGTCTTCAGCGATCCTGTCTTGGAGGTGTGCAGCCAATGATATGATTTTTTGTTCTTTGATGCCTGATAACTGATCCCTTCGGGACCACTCGATCACACAGGCTGGTGTGTTCTTCCATGTGGACTTTGTTGCTTCTGAGCTAGATGGCCGCTTGCTTATCTTCAAGCCTTTAAGACCCCAGTCATTATCTCTTTTGACAGCCGGGCACCATCAGCTTTCTTCACATTTACTTGTTCACCCACTTTGGCTTCAGCAGTTGTGTCGGGAGAGTGAGCATCATAGAGTTCCAATTTAAAAAAAGAAAGTATTCATGCATTGAGGGAGTGTTTGAGTAGAGGCCCAAGGTCCTTCCGCCACCTTAATACTTAACCTATAAATGTAGACATATAGATCTATTTCCCCATCCTCCTATATATATTTGCATATTCATGTCTTTGTCTAGACCTCCATAAATGCCCTTTGACTCCTAGCTCTTTCCTCCATCTCCCTTGACTTTCCTCCTGCCCCACTACCATGCTGTCACCACCTGGGCTACAGTTATACCTCTTCTCTACGCAACCTTACCCTTGATCTTTCCCCATCAGGCCTGTCACTTCCCCCTCTGTACCATTTGGGGTCCCATGTTATTCCCTTGTCCCTGTGTTTGTTAACACCACTTCCTTACCCCCTCCCCCAAGTATCCCCAAACTGTCGGTCCGTTGTTTTTCCTCCAGATAGTTCATCCAGCCTGTCCTATTCAGACAGACCTGTGGAGACACTAACATGCACGAAAACAAGACAGAGGAAAACAAAGCAACAGTATACAAACCACTGACAAAGAACACAACAAAACACTTCACAAAAGAAAAGCTTGTGGTTAGTTCATGGATCGGTTGCTGGCCCTTAGAAGCGTTTTCCACTCCAGTCTGTTGGGGCATCACGCCCTGGCCCCAAAGTCCACTTTCAGCATTCCCTGGGGACCTTGCCACTCCATTCCCTTGCCTTTTTTCATCTTGAGCTCTCACATCAGCATTACTCCCCAGACCTTTGGGAAGTTAAATCAGACTGGTTCTGAGGGCCATGGAAGTTTCTGTGAATATAGATGTTTGTGTGTGTGGAGACATCAGGGGGAAGTTCTTTGTATTAGCAGAGATCTTCAGCTCTTGGGGCAGTGTTAAGATGACGGGCAGGATATAAGGGTAAATAGTATTCAGAGACAATTTGATTATGTTAAGGAACATTAGCCAATGTACAGTGGCCACAGTTTAAAAACGAATGTTAGAAAACTCCACTTGACAGGGAATGGGGACCCTGATCAACGGAAGGTGGTCAGCCACTTTCAGACTCCATGGGCTGGCAGGGAAGCACCAGTCGGATGGTCTGTGTCTCAACCTAGAAAAACTGCATGGCCTCTCAGCCCTGCAACCTCCAGGTAGAGTGGAAGAATTCACTGCTCAGTTGCTATGTTTTTCTTTAGAGCTGTTAACCATTACTCCACAGAGCCAGTGTGATGGAGTGGGAAAAGCTGATTCTGGGGTTTAAAGGTGAGTTCCACCTTTACTAGCTATGTGGCAATCCAAATTACACTCTCCTCTTCTGGATGACACTGGTCTGCCTTGGAATGAGAAGCCAATTGGATGATGTGTATAAAGTCCTCAACTACACAGTATTATAGATGGTAGGGTTCTCCTGGATCCCTTCTAAGTCAAATGTGCTGACATGGGCCTTGAAGGATGACACCGTTAGAACACCTATCTTCAGGCCACTGTTTAAAAATCTCAATTTAATTACAATGGTTTTTGTGTGACCTTTGTGGTACTTTGTGTTGCTTACAAACCTCCATTGTGTGTTCTGGGGGAGAAGAGACCCCCAAATCAAAAGATACCAGATGGAGACACATTTATTAATTTTAAAGTAAGGAACCCTGGTGGTGTAGCGGTTAAGTGACAGTCTGCGATCCAAATGGTCAGCAGTTCAAAACCAACATCAGCTCCACGGGAGAAACACTGGGATTCCTACTCCCATCAAGTTACAGTTTCAGAAACCCACAGGAGGTTGCTATGTCAGCATGGACTTGGTGGCAGTGAGTTTTGTTAACAGGACGAAGGTGAGACACAAACACAGACAAATCAGCTCATGAGGGGGCCATCAGCTGGAGGCCATGGCGGTAAAAAAGGCACAAGACTAGTTCAGGGCCCTACGACCAAGGCAGTGAGGGTAGGGATATTTGGAAGCTATTACACCACCACCCTCAAGGACTCCCCCAGTCAAGTCCCTGGGTGAGGCTGTTCCTGCCTGATCTGGCTACGGGTGGCAGTAATCCACTTTCAAACACTCTCATACAGCCAACTGTCAGAAAGAACTCGAAAGAAGTTGAATCTATGTGGAGAATCAATAGATTCAGGGCTCCCACTGCCACCTGTAGCCTTCCTTCTGCAATCCTGCTGCTTCGAATTTAGCTCGGATACTTGTGCCATACACCGGCTGAACCCACAAGTCAGTGCTCCTGGGCAAGGCAGGTCTTGGTGTGACCCCAACCTGGGATATCTCTGCCCATGGCTCTACTCCAGTGCTCTACAGACGTGCCGTCATCACGGCACCATTGAGCCGTGATGCCCATTTGTCGATGCACGCTTCCGGACAAGATTCGGGGTCTCCCTGGGAGGACTCTAGCTGAGGGTGATGGGTGGCTTCGTGTGTGTGTTTGTGGCTACTACATCCCGGAGACCAGCTTTATTTCTTCCCAACGACGGTGCGGCGAACGTTCACGGGGCGGTCCAGGCGCTTCCAACCCCACGGCCAGGCGAATTCGCATCACTGGGGGGAACCACCCACTCTCTTCCCGGGCAGGGGGCTCGGCTCCGGTGTTCTGCGGCCTCGGTTCCTGGGAGTTCTCACGACCCGGAAAAGGCCACAGCGGACGGATCGCAGTCATCAGGACGGAGTTTCGGGAGCGACACAAGGCGTTCGGAGTCCGGTGTCCACGGGGAGGCCGCGTGGTCTTGTAAGGAGGTGGATCCGTCCGGGGAAAAGGCTCTGCGACCCTCGGAAGTCCCAGGCGCCTCCCGGCCCACTCCACCTCCAGAGCGGCCAGACGAGCGTCTCCCCTTCAGATTGGCTCCTTCGGTTTTCCGTTTTCCTCTCGGGGCAGGGGCACGGGGAGGGACTTCCTGTTTCCCCTCCGAGAGACTTCCGACAGGCGCAGATCTAGTCGAAACGAGACAGCTTAATTAAGAAGACATCAGCCTCCCACATCAAAAAGAAGGCACCAGGCCTTGGTTTTCCTAACTCCGTTCCGACTTCTTGTTTCCTGCGCTCCGGTCACGACGGAGCCGTTCGAGGAACGGCCGGAAGTGTGTCCACGCAGAGGAAGGAAGTCCCGCCCCTTCCTCCCAAAGGGAAGACGGTGAGCCAGAGGAGTCAGTCAGAGGGGCGAGCAGGAGCGATTCTGTCGGCGAACAGGTAAGTTATTCTCTGGCCGGGGCGGGGGGGTTGGAGGCGGGGACCGTCCGGCGTCAGCGCGGGGCCTGGAGGCGGCGGCTTGCGGGTCGGGGGCCTGGCTGCGCGGATCCCGGGGCCGGGCGGCCACCCGCTCGCGCCCCTCCCCCCGCGCCGCCTCCGCCCCGCCCGCCGCCGCCGCCGCGCTCCCCGCTCGGCCCGTGTCCCGCCCCTCGTTGCCCGCCCGGCCGCTGGCACCTCCCGAGCCCCGTCGTGACGCGCGGCCGCACGCCGGCCTCCTGGCCCGGCTGCCGCCCCTGCCGCCGCGGCCTCCCCGCCCGGCAGCCACGCGCCGTGGCTCCGATGGACGCCGGCCTGCCGCGGACCCGTCCCGCCGCCGCAGCCGGGCCGCAGTGCACCCGGAGCTCACCCCCGGGGTCTGCCGGAAGTGGCCGGCGCGCTGACCCCCTGCGGGCTGCCAGGTCTGGGCCGCGACTGTGCACCCGGGGGCCGGGGCTCTATTACCTAGGTAACGGCAGCCCCAGCGACGGGTGGCCTCACAGCCTGCCCGGCTAGCGGGGTGCAGTGGACACCCCGCTTCTGGGGGACGGAAGGGCCACACACACGCAGGTAGCCTATCCACACCTTCAGGTAGCCTGGAGTCAGCACTTGCCTGTTAAAACGGCAGCTCGGAGCCCGCATCCAGGGCCCCGGTTTGGTTTGTCACCCCGTGGCTGCTTGCCCTTCAAGGCTAGTTCCGTGTGCGACGTAGGGCCACTTCTGAGCAGCAGGGCAACGCTACTCGGAGTTAATGGCACCTGCGAAGCGTGGCACCGCCAGGTGTGACTATGGCTGGTCACCCAGTTACGACAGCTTCTCTTAGTGCTGACGGTTTCATGTTACCCAGGGACTGCTGCAAGCTGTGAGTCAGAGTTGACCTGACGTCAATGGTGATGGTTTTACAATTTTTGCAAGCCCAGAGAGGTTCGCGTACATTTAGAGCAAAGCAAGATGGGCCACTTCTGCTAACCTTCGTTTCAGATTCATGCTGGACGCCATTCTTCAAGTGTCATGCGGCTCTAGTGGATCACCAGATCGGATTCAGGAGCAGTGACATAAATATCAGTGTTGGGTTAGAACTAAGGTTACGCTTGCTAGGAGCAAGGCAGTGTGCCTGCTACTAGGGGAGCTCCAGAAGCGGAAGGGGAAGCTTCTTGCAGGATGTAGAATTTGATTCAGTCTCTGAGTCATAGGCGTTCACTTGACCAATGGGGCAGCCCTCCAGGGTAAACGTCGCAACCGGGGAGCTGTCATATAGGCTCTGGTGTGTGGCCACGTCACATACAACGTTGTGGTGTCCTGCATCATAAGTATTACTGGTATCTTTTGAGTCCATGGTTATGGCTATTGTGCCCTTTTCCATGACCCTGAACTTGAGCATGACCCTGAACTTCCAATGATGTATGTGCTCAGAGACTTCAAACTGTAACAGCAGAATTCTCATTTGATCTCGTTATCTCATCTACTTTAAGAAGGGGGTTAGGAGAAGTCCAGTCTGTCACCTCTTGAAGAGGAGAATACAGTGCTTAGTCAGATGCCAGTGCACCTTAACTGTATTTGACGTGGTTCTAAGGAGTAGGCAGCTGCCCTCTGTAGCAGCATTTGCCATGCTTTTCTGGGCTAGCAACTCCTTAATGACGACAGAAATGCAGTTATTCATTCAAGAAACATTCCCCGCCCATCCCGACACTCCAGCAGTGACCACATCCCTGAGATACGGAATAAGTTCTAGCCTATACATAGTCTGGCTGTATCCTGAGTTGCGGCATTCTTGGGTGTGGTGAATGGCCTCTCATATTGGCCATGTGGCTTCAGAAAAATCCTCGACCCTCTTTGAGCCTCAGGAGCACAGGTTGGTGCAGGGGTTACATGTTGGGCTGCAATTCCCATGGTTGGCAGTTTGAAACGACCAGCAGCTACATGGGAGAAAGACTAGGCTTTCTACTCCCATACACAATTACAATCAGAAACCCACAGGGGTCACTGAGTTGGCACTGAATGAAGGCAATCAACTTGCACTCTCAGCCTCAGAAGCTTCATCTGTACAGTGGACCTGTGTGGGGGCAGGAAGGATGATTGGCACTTGTCCTTAATGTAAATTTGTGTGCTTAGTCGAACTAGCCCCCCCAGGAAAACCGGACTCACTGCCAGTGAGTCTCCTGTCAGACAGGCTAGACCAACCCCTGTGAGTTTCCCAGACTATAATGCTTTATGCCGCAGTGGTTGTCAACCTTCCTAATGCCGCGACCCTTTAATACAGTTCCTCATGTTGTAGTGACCACCCCCCAACCATAAAATTTGTTCCGTTGCACTTCATAATTGTCATTTGCTACTCTTATGATTCAGGCGGCCCCTGTGAAAGGGTTGTTTGACTTCCAAAGGGGTTGCGACCCACAG
The DNA here is from genome assembly GCF_050624435.1 of Tenrec ecaudatus. Taxonomy (NCBI): domain Eukaryota; kingdom Metazoa; phylum Chordata; class Mammalia; order Afrosoricida; family Tenrecidae; genus Tenrec; species Tenrec ecaudatus. Next base: position 3,975,243 of record NC_134544.1, on the reverse strand, counting down.
GTTGAGAACTGCTGCTTTATGGGAATAGAAAGCCTCTTATTTTTCCCACTGAGATCCTGGTGGTTTCCAGATGCTGATTGTACAGTTAGCCCAACAAGTACCACTGTGCCACCAGGGCTCCAGAGCCAATCCCTCCAAAAACACCCTGAAACCTAGGAAGCCCATCTTTCTCCCGAAGAGCAGCTAGTGATTTTGAACTGCTGACCTTGTGGGTTTCAGGCCTGTGGGTAACCACTATACCACTCAGGCTCCTGAGCCAGTCCTTCCCTTGCTGCATGGGCAGCTTCTAAATCATGGACAGCGCTGCTCCCAGACTTCTCTTGTGCATCAGTAAGGCTAAATACGAGCCGTTTGCACGCCTTTGGACCTGCATGCTAGCTTCAAGACACACGTCCGACCTGACCAGAGTTGGTGTGCGTCCATAGCCCTGAATATGGACAGGTGGACACCAACAGTGGCCATCATTACTCCGCCCCACAGCAACAACTTGAATACAGGGTAACAGGAAATAAGTGCCCCCCTGCTCCCGGGGGAACATGCCTTTCCATGGTGTAGACAGTTCACGTAAGTGGGGTCATAACACTATCTACTCTCCCGAACTTGACTAATTTGGAGCATTTCGTATCATGGCATGTTTGAGGACATTCTGGGTATCACCGTGATGGACACCCGGACCGCTAGTTAACTGCACTGTGTTGGGCGTGGATGTGTATCCTGGCTATAGTCTTGTTGGAAGCAGGTCTTTAGGCCTTCTCTTCCTTGGATCCGCTAAGTGGTCTTGAGCCACCAACCTCTCAGCCCTGTCCCAGGACCCTTGATGAGGTCCCAGTGTGCTCATTTTTCTCCCAGCAGTTGTCGATTTCCCCTCCCTCATTGTTCAGGACAGAGAGAGCCTGGACCTGCTGGAGGCAAGTTATCTGTCACGTCAGTTGTTTGTGGCAGAACAGAGATCACAAGTCAAGTCTCTGATGCACCTCAGGTTCACTGCTGGAGTCTTTGGACTCATAGCAACCCTGTGTAGAGTTTCTGAGATTGTAAACCTTTATGGGGGCAAGTAGTCTTGGAGTGACTGGTGGATTTGAACCACTGGCCTTGTGCTTAGCTGCTTGGAGCCCATTCACTCCAGCAGGGCCCCTTTCTTGATAGGCCAAAATCCACAAACCAAACTACAGAAACCCAAACCAACTGCCACTGAGCCGACCTGAATGCATCGTGGTGCACATAGTTCCTTGCTGATCTGTGGAGGGAAAGGTGGGCAGCTGTCCTTAACCCAGAGGCGCCTGGGGAGGAAGGTAGAGGCCCAGCCTCTGAAAAGCCTGCCATCCAAACCAGTAGAGCACAGCTCAAGTCAGACCCACGGGGTTTGGTGCAGTCGGAGATTTGAAGTATGGCGCTGGCAAAGGGTATCCACAGTGCCGTGGGCTCCCTGAGAACAAACAGATCTGTCTTGCACACAGTACAGCCAGAAGGAGGGAGGACGGTACAGGACTGGGCCGTGTTTCCTTCTGTGTGCAAGGGAACCACCGCCATGGGGCCTCACAGCGGCACAGTTGGAAGCCCACTGCTCTTGAGCGGAGGAGCCTGGGAGGAGCAGAGGGTTTTGTGTGCAGCTGCTCACCTGGAAGTCAGTGATTTGAACCCTCTTGCTGTGCAGCACCGGAAGATGAGGCAGTCTGCGTCTGCAGAGAGGGCAGCCACGATGCCCTGTAGGGCAACACCCCCTCCATCCCTTGCTGTCCCTGAGGGAGTTGGAAGGGACTCTGGACAGTGGGTTTGAGTTTGTAGTTTTGCTCTAGAGCAGTGATGGGGGAATCTTATTTCCTGCCAAGGGCTATATTTGGATATTTATAACAGCATTTGGAGGTCATACTGGTCAAACATTTAATTAAAACTCAAACTCAGTGCCACCAAGTTAATGCTGACTCATAGCGACCTTATTGGACAGGGCAGAACTGCTTCTGAGTTTCCTACACTGTAACTTTATACAGGAGTAGAAAATCCTGTCTTCTTCCTGAAACCACAGTTGGTGGTTTCAAACTGCTGACCTTGGACACCACTACAGCCTCATGTTGATGGGTGCCCGTATCTGGACGATGTGCCCTGTCTTAGTCCTGTGTAGACTTAATAAATGTGTCTCCACGAATTTTGTGTGTGCTTGGCTCTTTTCTGGGACAGTGAACACTGCATGCGTCCGTCCTGTGTGCTCGGAGGGGAGGTGCTTGACTGCCCCTGCTTACGGTACTGGAAATGGCCTCCCACAAGCTTGTGGCAGCACGGCCTGACCCTCATCGCGGATTCTCCCAGGACTGAGGAAGAGAAAATAGAGTGATGTCTGGGAGAGGAGGGCTCAGAAACCCCGAACGCAAGCCAACCTAGGAGTGAGGTGGTGAGGGAGGGAGCCTCGGAGTGTACACCCCCTCCAGCTTTGCTGCTTAGCCTGCGTTATGTGACACGGTCGTTCTAGTATGTGACACGTCTGCAAAGCAGAAACCAGTCTGTGGAGTGGAGTAGAAGCAGTGTCGAAGGAGGAGGCAGACGCTCTGTTATGAAGCGGGAACAGTGAGCTTGCTGACCTTTTCCTGTCTGTTGCTGCTTTAAAAATGTTTTTTGATCCCCCGATTGGGAGTTTTTCTTTAAATTGTGCTTATAGTGTGAACTTACTGCCCCCCCCCCCATAAGCATATGAAATAAAATTCTGTTTCTGGTAGTCCTTAGTCGAAGTGCTACTTTTCGGCACCCACCACTAGGGACTAAGGCCGTGAATGTGGACACCGTCCATTCTGATGTTCACCCCATGGCAACCAATGGCACCTTTCTGATGTGGGGTGTTGAAATGGCCCTGACCAGAGGTCTGCCTGGCATTTGTTACTACATCACGTCAGCCTAGCTGAGTCAGCCCCAGTGACTGAGTGGATGCTCGGGCCCTCGCTCAGGCCAGGCAGCCACTCTTGTTTCTCAAGATGTGACCACAGGGGCGTCCTTGCTGGCACACACAGACACATGTTTCCAGGGGAAGCTCTGACCACAGGCTGTTTCCAGTGCTTTTCAGGGTGCCTGGTGCTCAGCCTCCTGTTATTCTCCAAGAGTGCTCCTTTCCCCTTCCTTTAAAAATACAACCAAGTAGTTGATGCAGGAACGGCCACCCACTCAAGACAAGGCATTACTGCACACTGTTCAGGGACTGTTGGTGCAATCCCAGATGTACCCCTGGCCCCACGTGCTTTCCACTGAAATACAGTCGGGCTGGGGACCCGATCAGCAAGGTAAGTGTGGACCTAATCTGAAGTGAATGGTATCCCACAGCAGTGGTGCAAACCATGAAACCGTTGACTGCTGATGAGTTAGTAATCATAAGCAAACCCAGGATTACCTTGCTTGTTGGAACCTCTGTCAGGGCCTATTTGAAAAGAGGCTTACACTGTGGGGGTCTTGCTGTGGGACTGGGAGAGAGGCAGGTGCCAGCCAGACCCAGAAGCAGGGGTTTTGATGTGAGAACATTGCAAGGAACCACCAGTGAACCACTCACATAGCCATTTGGTTATTTGTTGTATTATTAAATACAGTGGAAACCAACACACCACATTTGAAATTTTTGCTGATGCAAATTATGTACCTGAATTTGATTTATCACCATTGGAACAATTATAGAATGATCAGTACAGTTATAGGAGTGCATGTTAATTTAAAATACAATTATAAAACCCTTAGCATTTAAACTAAGGTGGTAATGTCCTTTTAAAAATAGCTTAGAAAATTCAGATCATTCAAAGAAAGGGAGTAGAAATTATAGTCCTTCATAAAACAAGATCAAATGGTTTTCATTAAGCAGCTTCTAGACCCCAAATCCAGATTTCCATGTAGGTTATGTTTCCTGGTGTTTCAGGATAGCTCCCGAGGCTTCCAAGACGGTAGGTTGCAGTGGCATTTGTTAAAGGTGACATTCTGAGTCCCTTTGGGGACTCACTGCAATGGAGGCTTGCGTTGTTGAAGTGTCCATGTGATAACCCTGCTGAGTACATGTTCTGTATTCCTGCATGTCCTCCTCCCACCTCACATTTGTGCTGTAGACTACACATTCCTGAAGAGTTAGGAGGGAAGGCACCCTGGTGGCTCCTTACCAACCTCTCTTCCACCCTGTTGAGTTAGATTCCACTGATGGAGATGGGTCTGTCTTTGTTCTGGATCCTCAGAAGCACCAAGGAGCCCTTCAACTCGAGGAGTTTGGCCTCACCTGTCCGTGTCCATGCTCTGTGTGTCTGAGAAGGGCAGGGTCCATATTCTGAGGATGAGCTGACCTGTCAGGCTTGTGACTTCCTCCTCCCAGAGGCATGGACATGGGGCTCCCTGTGCCTCCCAGTGTATGTTACATGAGGTGGTCTGAGAACAAAACCAGTGACACTCATATATGTATAAGGAAAAACCTTATATCAGGAAGTTACTGTACATCCAGTGGGTATCCCAGCCATGTCCAACTCAGTTCCTAGATCCGACGTTGGCCAGCACCTCGCCATGCTCACCTAGCAGCCCGCCGATGGCTCAGGAAGCAGGGCAACCACAAGTGTTAGGCCCACGTGGGGCTGCCCTGGATGCAGGCAGTCCCAGCAAGCAAGAAGGGGAGAGGACAAAAGAGGAGTCATCTCTGCTCCATCTCTCTCATACACAAAAGGCCACATCCCCAAGGAGGTTTGATTGACAGGTTGGACTTCCCCCCCTGCCTCCACTTAGGTACCATCAAATCGACATTATCCCTGAACTGCTGCACCTAGTCTCCTGATGGCCATGAGCAGTGGCGGACTTTCTGGACCTGATCTGTGGTGGCGCAGTGGATATGTGCTCTGGTGTGAAGCAAAACGTTGAACCCACACCTAAGGAAAGACGAAGCAGTCTGCTTTTATAAAGATTGACGGCCTTGGGAACTTGTTCAGTGGGGCTGTTCCAGACTGTCCTGCAGGGGTTGGTGTTTGTCGGCATTGACATGACTGGAAGTCATGACCGCGGTCCCTGGCGGCAAAGCAGGCGTGAATGGAAGTGACTGCTGACAGAAGGGAACTTGCAAGAAGCTCCCAGCCGTAAGAGTCCTGCATCTGAGTCCCCGTGGAATTCTACTTGAGTACTGGGATGCCTGTGGACCCACCCCCCTGCCACAGGGCTCTCCAGGAGCTAGAAACGGACGTTGGTTGAAGCCCTTTTGAGCAGAACAGTAGGAACAAGGACGGCTGCAGTCTGTGTGGGGCTCCTGCAGGCACAGAGTCCTGTTCCTTTGGAAGGAGCCCTGAAAGCACTGTGGTGACGAGCTCAGTGGCTAGTCCACAGGGTGGCACAGGAGTCTACCAGTCACTCTGCAAGGGAAGTCTGCAGTCTGCTTCTCTTATGGTTCCGGCCTTGGAAACCAAAGGCCCGTTCCACTCTTGTCGGAATGGACCCAGTGTCACCTAGAATGCTCTGCTTTGTCCCCTCAACCAAAGTCCCCTTTCCAGCCCACAGACTTTGTCCTGCATCATTAGAGGGCTTTACATGTGTCAGGACCCTTTCATTCACGTACCGCTTTCAGTTTCAGACTTGTAGGGCTTTCTCTTGGTTGGCCTGGTTGCTGCTAGGTGCTGTTGAGTTGGTTCCGACTCTCAGCAACACTGTGGGTCCTGCGCCAGCCTCACAGGTGCTGTCATGTTTGACCCCGTGTTGCAGTCACCGTGCCAGTCCACCTTGCCGAGGCTCTGCCTCTTTTTCGCAGATCCTCAGTTTACCAGGCAAGATGTCCTTCTGATCACATGTCCAAAGTTCTCAAGATGCAGGCCTGTACCTGACTAGTGGGGAGCATCCTGGCTGTGCACTTGCTCCATATCTCTGATTGCACTTCATTGCCAAGTCTCAGTCATTAGACTCTTCTGAGCATCAGCAGCAGCGTAGGAGTCCTGGTGGACTAGTGGTTATGTGCTGGCCTGTACTAAAGGTCAGCAGTTCAGAACCACCAGCCAACTCCTCGGGAGAAATAGGAAACTTGAAAACTCAGAGATTTATAGTTTTGGAAGCTCACCCTCTCGGAAATCCACAGGGGCAGTTCTGCCCTGTTCCTGTGGGGTGGTGGGGGCATGTCAGTTGACATCGACCTGGTGTCAGAGAATCTGGTTTTTGGTTTGGATCTGCAGTATTTCCACAGCCTGCCTTTGTCTTGGTGACTTGACAGTGTGAAGACTGTGTCTTCCGCACTTTGTTTTCCTGAACCGAAATGTGCCCCACCTTTTGTTTGGCCTCCTGTTCTCAGCTGGTGCAGCCCACCCTTGATGAATCTCCTCTGACTACCTGGGTGGAGCGTAGCCAGTCTAGCCACTGTGCGCCTACTATAAGTTGCCCTGGCGAAACAGCGGGTTAAGCACTGGCTGCTAACTGTATGGGCATCAATTTGAACCCACTGGGAAAAAGATGAGGCAGTCTGCTTCTGTCAGAGTCAAGCTCGGGAGCCCCAGGGGGCAGTTCTCTTCTGTGCCCTAGGGTATAAGGTGGCGATGAGTTAAGTCACTGGAGTGAGCTGTTGGGGGCCCAGGATCTAGGGTGAGGCTTGCTGCTAGCTCCTGAGTGTCCAGTGTGACTTCCGTGCGTCTCAGGAGAGTTACCTGCTGTCCTTGGGCTTGACCAAAATTCCACCCCAAGCATCTCTGTTATGTATGCACAGCGATCACCCCCACGCTCTTCCCTCCTTTGTGGGGTTTTGATTCCGAGGCCAGCCCAGGACTGCAGTCATAAATGCATTCCCTGGCGGGCATCCTGCGTCTCTTCTCTGGAGCACTGTTGCCGTCATTCTGTCCCCTCACGCTGGTGACCTAGAGAGGAGTGTCCTCCTCAGCACCGTCCCCTTCCCCCCCAGAACGTATATTTATTGTAGCAAAATTTGGAAAGTATAGAAGAATGCCAGGAAGAAGAGAAAAAGATTACATATAATTTCCCTACCCAGAGGGGAGGGAAAAAAACCCCACAAAACCCCAACTATTAACCTTATTATATAAATGGGCTTGGTTAGAACGATATCCATTTTTAAAATTTAATGCTAAAGTTTTTCTCTTTTCTAAATATACTTTCTTAACACTCAGATCTTTGATACCTAATAATTTATATTCCAAATGTCTTGAGGCTTGATAGTTTGATATCACGTGTTAGCTTATTGACATTTGGAATTACAGTGTTTTCCAGATTTCTTCCGAAATTAGTAGTTTTAGCCTTTTTTCCCTAGCAGTTCTTTGATTAGCTATTGTGTCCTGTCTCTTCTGGGGACTGGATGAGTCTGTCTAAGCAAGAACGGCATGGAACAGGCTGTCAGCCTTTTTTTTTTTTTTTTTTAATTATATTTCCCCTGGATTTACATTTTGGAAATACCTTTTTTCCTTCGTATTTTTCCTGCAATAAAAAACAAATTTATGACTAAGAATCTCTTGTTCACTGTTTGTGAGTTTTCACCAACTCCTTCATACCAGTGAGGGGTTTTCTCAATGAATTTATTAAGGAATTTCTGCCCCTTTTCTCACTGTGCACAAGTGGAAACTGAGGCTGAGCGCAGTTGCGTGGGCTGTCCTTGAGCTTGTTACTAGTGTCTTGATGGGGGATATGGAAGGGAGCGCTACCTCACTCTTGCTTAATGTTCTATTCTTTATAAAGAAAAATTAGTCTGGCTTAAATTTTTCAGTGTAAATATATTCTCTTTCATTTTATTCTCCAAATTCTCTTCTTTTTCTCAGTGTGCACATGTGAGATGCTGATGCTCTTGTCTTTTGTAAAAGATGAAAGGCAAATTTAGGGAAAGTATACTAACTTTGATCTGGAGTGCCTTTTTTATGGCTGTATTATAAATTCTTGAAAATAAACGGTCTAATGGAAAAGTTTAATGAGAAGGGGGGTCTCTATCATATGTAACCTCCCTCCCCTTTTTGAGTGAATAGACCGTTTAAACTAAATTAAGTAAAGGCTATAAATTCTGTTGTTTCAGTTTTAATAGTTCATGACTGATTTTATAGATGAAATTATATTTTACAATAAATAGGAAGAAGAATTTACACAGCCTGTTCTATTTGATGTGAAACAGCAAATCCCATTTCTCTGTAGCTGTAAAGAAAATTCATTATAATGTCTTCAGTTGTAAGAGATGGCTTCATTGTGATTAGTTACATTGATAATAAAACAACCTTTCTACAGATGGTGCAAGACACAAACGATCCTGTGTCCGTTTTTAATGGCAATGGGTATTTTCACCGATTACCTTGCTCACAGAAGCCTCATTCCTTTGTCTTACCTCCTTTTCCAATAAGAATTTGTTTTCTAAAAAAAAACAATGAATTTGTTGTCTTAGAAAAACAAATATTGGGTGGAAATGCTAAGACAACATTGATTTTTAAAGAAGATATATTACATTGTAAATCTTAACATAAAATCTTTCTGACTGCCAAACAAGTGTTTGTTAGAGGTGATTTGTATAAGGCCATCATAAAATTAACTTCACCATTGGGTTAATTTAATGCATTTGGAGATGAATACTTAACATGTAATACGATTTTTTCAGGACAAGAAAAGCTCAGGTAACTAAATTTTCTTTCTTTCTTTCTTTCTTTCTTTCTTTCTTTCTTTCTTTCTTTCTTTCTTTCTTTCTTTCTTTCTTCTTTGTTGGATCGTCTGTTGCTGTGCATTGCTGTTAAGACTGTGAACACTTTCTGGAGTGAGAGTTCTGGCTGTGATTTGTTGGGCTCTTCGAGGCCCTAGAGCGGGCTCACACTCGCAGGGACCCCTGGGTGCCAAGCAGAGGGCGCCATGGGGTTTTCACGGCTGTGACCTTTCAGAAGCGGATTGACCTGTCTACCTTCCCTTGTGCTCTGGGTGGGCCTGAAGCCCCTGGTGCTTAACTGTTTGTGTTCCCCAGGATTTTTGTCTTATAAGCCCTAGTGTGTGAGTGTGTGCGTGCGTGTGCACACATAAATATATAAGTAGAATTGTGAATCGGGTGAAAGTTTCCAGCAGAATGTCAGTTTGACATTCAACAACTCACACACATTTTGTTTCACCTCATTCATTGCATGCCCTCCCTCACAGGCAGCACTGACCGCTGGATACTGGGAGGAGCACCTGGGCCCCCTCTGGGATAGAAACGGTGTTCTGCCCTCATTTGACGGAGAGGCCTGCTTCTGTTTTCCTTCTGGTAGTTGTGCTGAATAGGCGTCCTTGTCCCCGGGAAGCGCAGCTCCAGCCTGCTTGTTTTCAGTGGCCTGTAGGACCTGCCCTGCCAGGAGAAGGCGCCCTGTATTTTCTTTTTTCACTGGTCAGGACAAAGGTAGGTGTGAATGGCACTGTATAGAAAACAGTTTACTAGTGGCAACCAGGGGTGGGAGGAAGGGAGTGAGGGCGAGGGTTAGCAGTGATGGAAATACACTTTGATTGAGGGTAGGGTTGTCCAGTGGTGTTGCAGTTGCTGGCAGTAAGTCGTACCCCTGTGGAAAGCTGACTTGGCAAAGGCGTGTGATGGACAAAGCTATAACAAGAGGAAAAAGGGAGTACAGCCCAGGCTGCCTATGTGTAACCAGAAACCTCCTGGGATTGCTTTCCTTGAGTTGGAGGTGGAGGTCTTGGTTTCATGGACCATCCTAGTTAATTGGCCCAATAGCATGTTCAGGGCTTCCCCTTCACCTTGTTAGTTGTGTAGAGCCTGGGCTCCTCAGAGCTCACTGGTGGCCACCTGGGGCTCATCAGCTGGTCTCTGTCCAGCTGGAGCCACAGAGGAGGGAGCATCAGGTACTGGGGGGAGATGGGTGACCTGGGAGATGGAGACCAGAACTGGATGGTTCCTGGCCACCATTACTGCGCATTTTGATCAAATATTCCAAAGAAGAAACCCAGTTAGAAAGAGGGAAACAAAGAACTGAATTCCAAACTCTCCTGGACTCCAGACTCCTCTAGTCTCACAGGTTAGACGAGCCTGATCTCAGAACTTCAAACCAGACATAGCCTCTGAAACCTCCTAAAACCAACAGTAGCTGAGCTTAAGCAGAGTAAAATCTGTCTGCTCAAGCTCTGTCGTTCCAGGGTCAAAGGGACAGCAGCAGTAAGCGATGAGCTGGGGACCTTAGGGGCAGTTGAATGTGTGGGAGTGAGGGAGAGCTACTTGGAGTCAGTGTGACTGAAGAGAGGCTGTCGGTATGTGCTTTCCTGTGTAATAAGATTTGTTAAAAATATGATTTCAAAATAAGATTTAAAAGAGCCCAAGTTTTTCAAGGGAAAAAGACAAGACCCAGCATTTGCAGGGCTCCACACTGGAGCGCCTCCTGCTGGGAGGGGCAATGGCTGCCAGTCCACCCAGCCTGCTCGCCCTCCCTGGAAGGAGCCCTGTTGATGCCCCTGTGAAGTGCCAGCTGGAAGGTCAGTTCCTTGCTGTCAAGTGGGGCCCTGTGAGTCAGAATCAACTGAAGTCAAAACCTGCCTGGTAGTCTAGTGCTTCATTCTTCCTTTATCCATAACAAATGATCCCGGAGTTGCTTGGGGGCTGCTCCACATTCCAAACCCAGCTCCCCTTGTGAGACACTTGCATTTGTGGAGGGAGGGGTTGGGGCCTCTAAATGAGTGCTGTTTCAGGACCCTTCTGATAGGGCTGTGCAGCCCACTCTGATCGCTCCAGCTCCTTGGCAAAGCTTCTGTCTCACTGACATGGGCACGTGGTGCATGCTTGAGTTCTTACCACCTTGGGGAGCTTGGGGCGTGTGTGTGTGTGTGTGTGTGTGTGTGTATGTGTGTGTGTGTATAGCGGGACCTCCCCCAGTGGGCTCAGTGTGCTATGCCCTCTTCCCCATGCTGTCAGCCCTGCCCCTCAGGAGGGCCGATGGGACAGAATGACTTGAGCCAGCAGATGGGGGGTGAGGTGGGATGGCAAGGGCATTGGTCCTTACCTGCTAACTCCTCACAGTTGGTGTCAGAGCTGGGTACCTGAGAGCAGCCCCATTCTTTACGGCTCTCGGAGTTCTGTCGGGGCGGGCTGGCCAGTGGGTGTGTGGGATGGGACTTCTGACCCCACAAGGCACCATGGGCAGGGGGTCCTGCCTCCACACTGCTTGCTGACCTGGCTAGTGACAGGAGTCCCTTCGCCCTCAGCTGGTGGCAGGCGTGGTCGCATCCACCCACCCCTGGCATGGTGTCTCCCTGTGCTAAGCTCCCACCCCTTCCCCACTGATTTGGGTTAGTGGAGGAAGAGTGAGAGATTGGAGGGAGAAAGTGGGTTCTGGTGGGTGGTCACATGGACCTGTGTGTATGTGTGTGTGTGTGTGTGTGTATGTGTGTGTGAAAAAGAGAGAGAGAGAGAGAGCTCACTGATACATGCTGGTTTGGAAGAAAGGAGAGAAGGCATAAATGGAGACGCAGCTGAGCGATCAGAGTTGCCTGAAGGATGACAACGGAGGGAGTGTGTCCTGTGGGTCTGGGAGAGCCCTGTGGAGCTACTGCTCACTCAATCCTGGAAATGATGCCTCTGGAACCCAGGGAGAAACTCTGAGAGAAGTGGCCACCAGGTGTCATCAGTAGGCCGCTCTTGACTTGTTTTATTACTCGTTTGAAAAAGTATATGGGTGATTTTATTTCTTACAATTTTTTTAAACCCCACGTGACTGTTAAGTGCCCTCAAGTTGGCTCTGCCTCTAAGGGACCTGTGTGCAGCAGAACAAAAGGCCCGAGGCTCCTGGGCCGAAGCCTCACAATTGTTACATTGGAGCACATTGTGGCAGCCTCTGTGTCAGTCCCTCTCTTTCCACCTGCCCTCTTCTTTACCAAACATGATGTCTTTCTCCAGGGATTGGTCTCTCCTGACAACAGGTCTAATTCATTTTAGTTAGAACAGGGGCTATCTTTTATGACTGTTTCTGAGTAAGTTAATAATTTATAGGTAACATAGAAGATAATCAAGTTACATGTAACTCAAGACAGGTATTTGAGGGCTTGGACCTGAATTCCTGGTTGTAAGTGAAATTCTGTCCCTGGGAGTCTTTATGGCAGGATGAAGGTATGTGTTGCCAGGTCACTGACATGTAGAGTCAGTGTCCGGGTTGTGAACAGGTTCCATTCTCGAGTCTGTCTTTGGACACAAGTCAGAAGAGTCAGGTAGGTACACATCTAATGTCAGTCACATGTTTGTTGTGGTTCAATAGCATACCATATTTCTATGCATAAAAATGAAACATTTCCTGATACTGAAAAAGTAGGAATAATAATACTGATTTGATGTGCCCTCCCAGAGTAGTGCCTGCTTTTTGTTATAACCATTTTCTATACCTGGAAGTTTCAGTACAACAGGATTCATGGGGGCTGGTTGCTAACTACATGCTGTGTAAGGTGGATGTTTGCGATGGTGGCTGCATAGGAAACAGAATGCTTCAAGAAACTTGGGCTTCATCACACATCCTGTTTTAGACCAGGTCTTTTGAATCTTAAAATCTTTCTGTTGGAAGATATTTCTCTACGATATTACACATGTCAGAAATTTTAGGGGATGAGGCCTGGTAGTGTAGTGACCATGTGTTGGCCAACTAGCCACAAGGTCCTTGGGAGAAAGATGAGGCTTTCTACTTCTGTAAAGAGTTGCAGGGGCCAACACAAGAACATTTTGTTTTAATAACCTGGCATTTTGTGATGCTCAGTTTCCCCACATGATCGCCGAAGACAAAATGGGTGCATAAGCAAATATGGCGAGGAAAGCTAATGGGGATGAGGGGGAAGGCAGAGTGGAGAACCGAAGCCCATCAGTTGGACACCCCTGTCAGAATGTCAGTCTGCTTCTTTAGAGATTACAGCTTGGAAACTCCACGGGCAATCCCACGTCATGCTGCAGGGGCACTGTGACTGAGATTTGGCTCCCTGGCCATGGGTTCCAGAGTAAGCAACCTTTAACATGGGGTCTCGGCTACTAGACAGCGGTGCCGAGTGGCAGGGAATTCCCAGCAGGCATGAGAGCTTCAGGTGCTTTCTGCTATGTGATGGCTTTTAGAAAGTTATGGTTGAGTGAATGAATGAAACCTGCCCTTAGAAGACTGAGCCTTTGACCCGCCTTAGGTGATCTGGTACTTGTTTCAGTAATATTTTCTTTTGTTTTTGTAATTTATGTCAGCATTTACTCCCTCACTTCCACTTAATTTCTTCTATATTACTTTATGATACTTGTTTTCCTGTGCCTACCTGTCATCGTTCTAGTTCTGGGCCTTATTACTTAAACTATTATTATTAATCTTTAAAGTGAAATAAAGAGATGTATTGAAATTAAAAGAAACATCGAAAGAAGATAAAGACCAATATGTCCCATTAATTAAACAATTATAATGAACTCTGTCCTGCATAGTGAAAAATTAATCTTCCTAAAGCAACTGTGTTTCTGCGACCTTCCATTGACCCTGCTGAGGAGACTCTTGATTCTGCTTCAGAGCTTCCTGTGATCTCAGGAAGCCCTAGTGGCACAGTGCATTAAACGCTGAGCTGTTAACAGCCAGTTCCAAGCCATCAGCTGCTCTGCTGGAGAAAATGAGGCAGACAGTGTGCTCCGGTAAGGATTTACAGGCTCAGAAAACCCAGGAGCAGTTCTGCTCATTCTATAGGGGGCGGTGAGTCAGAAAGCCCTGGACAGTGGTGTTCGCCTGCCATTGGGTCCATGTTTCTCAGTGACTGAGTGGCTAGCTAGTGTTGGGCTGCCCACAGCCCTCTTACCTGCTAGCTGCCTTCATCTGTCCTGAGGTACTTCCATTCAGATGAGGACAAAGCATGGGATTCTTTTTCGTATGACACTGCTTCCTTTGCAGGATTTATTTTCTGTTGAGAACATACACAGCAAAACATAGGCCAGTCCAACACCTCCGACCTGCCCAGTTCTTAGAGTTGTACAGTCGTCTTTGGCCTCCCCCATTGCAGAAATACCCTGCTTGGGCTTTCTGGGTCCTCTTGGCCCTTGCATCTCATAAAGGTAGAACTTGAAAGAGCAGGATGCTTAAGGCAGACTTTCTTGACCAGCTAAGCTCCACTCCTGTTTGGTTTTAAGAAGGCTTCAAGGGATATTTTTGGTTTAAGGTTCAAAGAGTTATCTCAAGACAACATTTTTGGTCATGGTAGTCTTCTCATGTGCTCACTCTCTGTTTTATGGTCTTGCCTACACGTTCGTTTTTTTCTCCTTGGAAAGTTTAACTGTCTTTACTTGCTCCCTCCTCTGTTATTGGTAGGGTCCAGTCTCTTGAGAAGGACAGCATGCTTGGGAAATTAGAGGGGCAGGAGATAAAGGACTCCACTCAGTGAGATGGTTGACAAGTGTGACTGCAATGATGGACACCTACCAACCACCACTTGTTCCCTTGTTTTCACCAAATGTTCTACTTGGAAGTATAACCCTGCTCTAGATTTTGCTTTATCGATCTAAAAACAGTTATTGGGCTAGGTGATCTGCAAGGTCTTTTTCGACACTAGTATGTACATGCCTGGTATAGAACCTGTGGCGTTCATGTGTTCTTGAACATTAGGACCGGGCACACTTTGGTGAGCAGTGTCATCTCCTGGGGCTTCATTCTGTATGTCTATGGGTCTTCCCTGAGGCAGGCAGTTAGTATCTGTGTTTCCTGGAGCTGAGACAGCAGCCAGTGGCTGTCAGGCACTGTGGCTGCAGTATGCAATGGAGCTGGGCCTTACCGGCTAAAGGAAGATGGCAGGGGGAGTGGGCCAGGTATTGTACAAGGGAAACGCAAATATTCTCGTAGTAGAGGGCGACAGGGCCATCCAAGGTGGGCTCAGCAGGTTCCAGCTCTCATGGCTTCATGGCATTGCCTCTCGAACAGGGACGTTTCCAGGCATAGTGGGATGGGCCTGTGTGTGCCAGTCTGCCAGCTTTCATGCTTCTCAGCAGTTAGCTGGGGGGCATCCCTCACTCCACATTCCATCGTGTGACTCAGGCATGCTTTCATTTTATCTATCAACATTTAGAAGCTAGATGTTCCTTCTATTACAATAAGGCATTCATTAATTCCAGTACCTAGCATGTGATGGAACTGTTCTGGGCTCTTGGGATATGTGGATGGTAAAATAAGCCATGCCCTTAGACATATTAGGACGGGGAGAGAGAATGAGAGAAATACAGTAAATGAAGCTCTGTAATGTGTAATGCAATCAGTACTACAGCAAACTAGATCAAGGCAAATAAGGAGAATTGAGTATGCCAAGCTGCAGTTGCAGGTAGGGTGGCCAGGTGGCCTGGGTGGGGACTCCAAGGAGAAAAGGCTATTTGGGGGAGGGGGAAAGAAGTGGCTATTGGACAGGAGTGGGGAGCAGGGTGGGACGCTGTAGTGTGAGAGGAGGTCACAGAGCCCCCAGCGAGGGGGAGGGGGCAAGTTTGAAGACCGACTGAAGAGAAATGGGGCATAGTTGGAGGATTTCTTCTTTTTTTAAAACTCTATCATAAATTAAGTTTGAGGATTTACAGAGAACATCTTTTTTTTATTCAAAAGCTTATCAGATATCCCAAGGGCTTGCCCTGTTTCCATCCTCTTTTGCCCTTCTCCTTGTTGGGTACTGTCTACCCCTATCCCAAATTCGCACCACTGCGGCAAGAGTTTTGGACCAGAGGTTGAAGCACAGCAGGCAGTGGGCTTGGAAACACACTCTGAGGGTAACGGTGGAGGCAGGAGTTGTACTTTGCAGCTTTTGGGGCTCCCCTTTGCTGCATAGCAAACCGGCTGAAACCGCCACTGTCAGTTGGCCTCCTACAGTCTGGATCGGGGCTGTGGGCAGGATACATTGGGGATGGGAATCTCCTTAGCAGGGGAGTCTGGAGGGCTGTGTGTGTTGGGGTGATGGGGGTGGGATTAATTTGGGTGCTTTTCTTGTCTAGAGTCTGAGCTAGGTGGCTCAGAGGCTGGGGCCTCATTGAGTTTTGCTCGGACACTTCTGGTTTCTGGGCTTCTTTCACGTGTGGCCTGCCCTTCATGGCAGCCTCTAGGCAGTAGGTGGCTTGGTGGCTTTGAGCTCCAAGAACTAAGCATTCAGTAAAGCAAGCAAAAACTGCATGGACTTCTGTGTCCTGGGGATAGAGCTCACCTGGCTCCTCTTCCACTGGACACATTGGTGGGAAGGGGACCCAGAAACCACCTTCAAGTGGCTACCCATGCTTCAAAACTGCGCCCGTGTTATTTGAGCCATGGTGGCGGGAGATGATGGGAGAGCTGGTGAGAAGCGGTGGGATCTAGATACATATTTTGAAGGCAGAGCCAATTAACGTGCTAATGGCTGTGGGTTGTGGGGAACAATTTAGTCCATGCTGATTTCAAGATTTCAGATGTAAGCCTCTGGAGACATTGTGAATGAGAAGTACTCTGATTGTTCTCTGCACTGTGGAACACTACAGAGATTCTCAGGTGTTACTAAATCATACTTGATGAGAAGAAAATCAGGAAGGATGAAGACTACAATAATTTATCCAAATCATGTTAGTTTAAACTGCTGCTACGATCCTGACTTCCACACAGCAGTCACTGCTTAAGCTGCACAAGAGTTGTAGGTAAGGAAGGTCCGGCCGGAGCAGGGTGTGGCATTCATGGACCTGTCTCCTCGTTTAATTTTTAATTGCTTTACTCCTTCATTTTATGCTGATGCTCAATGCCCCCACCCAGTAATTAGCAGAGGCAGGAGTCAAAGCAATGACTGATCCCAAAGTTTGTGCTCTTTTCCTCTGTCTGGTGCCGATTTCCCATCATGGCGCCCTGAGACCCTGGGTACCTGATGGTGTTTGCATATCACTCTGTTTTTTATTTTCACCATTGCTATGGAAACAGCTCTTTAGAGTGATTATCTTTTTCTTGCTGATTCAAAAACATCTCTCTTACATAATCTCTAGTATATTCCTTTTGAAAGACTTATTCAGGTTGTGGACTTAAAAATTGGTGTCCACAACGACCTAAGTTTTCTCCTAAGAAGTTCACCGAATTCCCAAGAGGATTCAGTAGCTAAGGTCAGTTGATCCATGATACTGTGCAGCCTCCACCCATTTGCTTCCCTCCATTTTTTTCATCACCTCAAATAGAAACTCTGCCATTCCAGCCTTAGCTCTACCACCACCCCCTCAACCCCTGTCCCCTGTGGTGATCACTACTAGTCTTTCTCTCTGCCGATTCTAGGTATTTCGTGGAAGTGGAATCATATAGAACGTACCTTTCTGTATCTGGCTTAGTTCACTTAGCGCAGTGTCTTCAAGATTTATCTACATTGCAGCCGGTATGCAAACTTGATTGTTTCCACTTTCTTTGTGGAATGACTAATGCTCCATTGCAAGGAGGCACCACATGTTGGTTATTCCTTCACCTGCTGCTGGGCATTTGGCTTGCTTCCACCTTTGGCTATGGTGCATAATAAACACTGCTATCGACAGTGGTGAAAACATGGGTGCTTCCAGTTCTCTGGGGTATGTGCCTAAGGGTCACGTCGTATTTCTAGATTTAATCCCTTCAGACCCAGCAATATAGGAGGGCTCCTGGCCAACATGTGTTATTAACGGACTTTTTGATTTTAAAGTGTGTGAAGTAGTATTTCACTTGGAGGGTTTTTGTTTTGCATTTTCCTCATGACTAATAATGATAGGCCAGTTGCTTGTTGGCCATTGGTATATCTTCCTTGAAGAAATCTATTCAGATGTTTAAAAAAGATTTTTGTAAACGTTTTTGAGTAGTAAGAGCTCTTTCTGTATTTAGATATTATAGTCATTTATTTATTCTAGATAATAGGTCCCTTATCAAAAGTATGATTTACAAAACTCTGTCCCTGTGGTTTGCTTGTCCTTTCACTTTCTTGCCTAGAAATTTTTATATGAAGTCCACAGTCTATCTTTTTTTTTCTCTTTATTTCTGCTTTCAGTGCTATCTTGTGCAATTTTCCCCATACTTTTATTTTTAATTTATTTATTTTGTTATAACTATTGTGAATTAGGTGAAGCTTTTACAGAACAGATCATAAGTTTTATATTCAAGGTTCATACACATTTTCAACTGCTCCATTATAATCCCCGCACTGTATGATTCTAGCCCTCTGTACACTCTCCTTGTATAAATACTTCCCTTTGGATCTTACATGGTTGGCTGATCTACCATGAAATGACTTCAGGACAGACCTGGAGGGTGACATCACTTAGGGCCACAGTGGTGGGGGCTTCACCAGTTTCTCATTTTACTAGTCAGTCAGCGTGGTCTCTTAGGAATTTAGATTTTGTTCCACATTCCCATACTCTATCCCAGGACCTTCTAACATGGTCCTTTGCAGAGCAGTTGCTGGTGGTAGCTGGGTGGCACCGTCTAGTTCTGGCCTCAGGATTGTGGAAATGGATGTTTGCATGGTCCATTAGTCCATTGGCTTAATTATTGTCATGTGTTGGGTCCTCACTAGTCTTCTTTCCTCTGATGGTGAGTAAATAATAGTTGTATCTTAGGTAGTAGCTGTTTTACGAGCTTTTCAACCCCAATCATTACTCACCCAATTAGGTGGTAGAACACTGTCTATTTGAACTACGTTAGGCCAATTCACCGTGGTGTCCACTCCCCCAGACTCTGATTGTTTTCTGCTTTTAGAGGAATTAAAGCCATAGGTTTTATTCGATTTACTATTGGTAATAGAAACATAGGTAAGATAGCTGACAGTAGTTGTGTGTAGCTTTGACGTCTAGACCCTAATAGGGTCTTTTTATTAACATCAAATCAGATGGCATTTGGCTGAAACCTCTGTTCCTGGTATTAAATAAATAGGAAAATGATATGTTTTGATTGAATTAAGTAGCATAATGAAAAATAAAAATCAATATTAATGCCTTTAAAGCATTTTATTAAATACATTTCTTTTATGTTTACAAATCCTTTCCCATCTGTTCCCCTGTGCTCCTGACCTTTCCTGCTCACGTGTGCTCTTGGACCATTCGGACTGACTGTTAGCTGCAGACGCAGCCATTGGGGACTGGCACAGGAGCCGGAGCAGGAATGACGAGGCAGCTGTGACGAGAGTGTCTGCTGCTGGTTGGACTATGTTCAGGAAAATCATTGTCAGCCATCGGGCGCCCTGTTGGATTTGGGTCCCTCTGTAGCCTGCAGGGCTCCTAATCCCCGTGAGAGCAGAGCGTTCATTCGGTGTGCGTTTCTTCCCTTTGCAGATGATGCGCGCCCCGTGAGGCGCCCCTGACGATGGATCCTGAGAGGAGACCCAGGGGCGCCCAGGACAGAACTGGACCCCGCAGTGCCCCAGCTCCAAGCCCTGCCCCAGCTGCAGACGCCGAGCGTGGGCCTGGGCCTCCCACCATGGCGGCTCCTGCCCTGCTGGATGTGTGCCGAGAGACCCCGAGGGAAGATGAGAAGCCTGAGGGCAAAAGAGCCCTTTCAAAGTTGCCCCAGCTGGGCAGCACTGGCCTGGAGGAGGAGCACGGTCCACTGCAGTCCAAGCGGTTGAGGCTGCAGGAGCAGGCTGCCCCCGTGCCTGCCCATGGCGCCAGCCTGACACCTCTGCATGTTGCTGGGAACACTGGGAGGCAAGAGAAGTCGCCTCCGGAAGTGGTTCGTCTTGTCCCAGAAGGAGTCGCCCAGTCCCCTTTGCAGGAGATTAGTGTGAGCTACATCCTGGGAAATGTGGACACTGTGCCCAAGTGTAGCACCTGTGGCCCCTCAGACTCTGCCCAGCACGTCGAGCGCCGCCTGCCGCTGCCCCAGAAGCACACCTGCTATCACTGTGGCCACAAAGCCGAGAGCAGCACAACTTCCCATATGCAGGTCAAACAGGCCCCCGCGCCCCTGGCAGTCTTCTCCTGTGACCTCTGCGGCTTCCACTGTGGCGAGGAAAACCTCCTGAAGGCACATTATCTTGGCAAAACACACCTCCGGCGTCAGAATCTTGCTGCACGCGGCGGATTTGTACAGATGTTGACGAAGCAGTCCTTTCCAAAAAACCCGTGTGCCCTTGGAACAAGAAATGTCCACGCAAAACCCAGAGCTTCTAAAGCAATAGTTAAGACCAGCGATCCAAAAGGATTAGGAAAGATTGGAAACAAATGTAAAGATTTCAGAGAATGCACTTCTAAACAAAGTGGTGGTGGGAGCGAGCTGCTTGTGAAAATGATGCCATCTAGAACTTCTGCAGAAAAAGATGCCGTTGGTGAAGAGAACGTTGCCTCTCTCGGTCCGGCACTAAATCCTGGCGACCAGAGTGAAGGAGCAGGAGCTTTAGTGACCTCAGAATCCCTCCTAGTTCAAGTGGAATCCCACGGAAACAACCCCCAGACTAGCCCAGGTACCAATATGAGACCCAGGCCTGAGCGAAATGTTTTAATGTTGGGGAATAGCTTTCGACGGCGAGCTGGCACATTCACCTTAAAAGGTCAAGCCAAGAAAAGGTTTAATATTTTAGGAATGAATAAAAGAGGCACAAAGGAAACTCAGCGGTTGTACATGAAGCACATGAGAATGAAGGTGAAAACAGGTGACACTGAATCAACGATGAAGCAGGTCGGAGCAAGCAGCAGCGCCAGTAGTGGGTGCGTGGCTTCCTCAGAAACCCAAGAACTGAAGCAGGACGAGAGGAACTGCAAGCAGCTTGACGTTTTGACGGCGAAGCCTCCTCCAGACCGCCAAACACTGTGGACTTGCACAGGCTGCGGTCACATAGCTGCAAGCAGGACCGATTGGGAAGTCCATGTGGGGAGGTGCCATGTACAAGGAATGCCGCTGCACTGCCACACATGTGACTTTTCAACCACGTCAAGGAGGGACTTCGATGAACATTTGCACAGTAACCAGCATCAGCCACCGGCCTCTGCTTTCACCTGCCAGTGCTGTCCGTTTGTTTCCTTGGCTGCAACGAGTCTTCAGGACCACATGAAAGAGCAGCACAGCCTGGGCTTCTGCTGCGCTCCTTGCCATCTGTTTTTCTCATCTGAGAAAGACTTGGAAGAACACAAGAAAACAACCGAGAAGCATCTTAGTTCACTGGTTCAGCCAGCGACTTCTCAGTCCCTTACCCATGGTTTGGCGTTACAGACATTGCCTTTAAGTACTTTAGAACTGGCAGACGCAACAGGTTCTATGAATGAGTCGGGAAAGGCCACTCAGCAAGAACCCACGTCCAGGGTAGACAACGGGAATGAAGTAAGGCATTCAACTGCAAGTAAGCCCCAGTTTCAGTGCAAGAAGTGTTTTTATAAAACAAGGTCTTCCACTGTTCTTACAAGACACATCAAGCTTCGGCATGGTCAAGACTATCACTTTCTTTGTAAAGCCTGTAATCTTTATTCGTTGAGCAAAGAAGGAATGGAGAAACACATTAAAAGAAGCAAGCATCTTGAAAACGCGAAGAGAAATAATATTGGGTTAAGCTTTGAAGAGTGCATCGAAAGGGTATGCATAGGTATAAATGCTAAAAAGGAGGAGTTTAGCACTGCTGGACACGGGAGGACTGAAGGTCACGCAGAGGTCGTGCAGTCACAGGAGCAGTTCTCCCTTGAGAAGAGCACACTGACGGTGGAGGGGCTGTCCCAGTCTGGCCAAGACAATGAGCTGCCTTTGACTAGTGCCCCAAAGAGAGGGCAGCCTCAAGGGAACATCTCAAGGACATGCTCCCATTGTGGTCTCCTGGCCTCGAGTATTACAAACCTGACTGTTCACATTAGACGGAAACACAGTCACCAGTACAGTTATCTGTGTAAAGTATGTAAGTACTACACGGTAACCAAGGGTGACATGGAGCGCCATTGTGCCACCAAGAAACATAAAGCACGAGTCGAGGTAGAAGCCAGTGGAAAACAGAGCTCAGATATCATTGTTGGCCCCGAAGGGGGTCATCTTGAAGGCTACCGAAAGACCACCAAGACAGCAGTGACCCTTCCAGCTGAGTGTGCTGTTGAGTCTGCTGAGACCAGTGCCCCCGTTTCAGATAAGCCAATAGCTGGAAACATCACTGGAGTTCAGGCTGAAAATGTTTTTCATTCCATGCACGGGGGAGTGAACTGTCATCTTAATGATAAAATGGAACAAGTGTCTCTAAACCCAGAGGACCTTCTCCAAGAAGGGGAGGCCCATGCCCAGAGAGATGTTCCAGGAACAAGTGACAACAAATGTGTCCACTGTGAGTTTAGCGCTCACTCTTCCGCTTCTCTGGAACTGCATGTAAAACGGAAACATACAAAAGAGTTTGAATTTTATTGCATGGCGTGTGAGTACTACGCAGTTACTCGGCGAGAGATGACCAGGCATGCCGCCACAGAGAAGCACAAAATTAAAAGGCAGTCTTACCTGAACTCTTCTACTCAGGTGGAAGCAAGTTCTTCAGAAGTGTCCAAAAACATCATTGTCACAGAAGAGGAGCATCAACAAAGTCCTGAAGAATTTCAAATAGTCTTTGACCAGTCGCCAGATAGTCTTAAGTCTAGAAATGCCACCGATTGTTCTGTGTTAGGTGCAAATCCTCATGTAGATACATCTGAAGTACTCTGTGCTCCTGAGCCAGTAGAGATTGAGACTGAAGAAGAATCTAATTTTAATGAAGACCATCCCTTTGGTGAGACTTACGAGCAGCCCCTTGTCAAGAACACAACTATGAAACCCATGGACATAGTTTCCTTAAATGTTTCTTCTTCCTATGGCTCCCCAAGCAAACTGGAAAATGAAAAGTCGGAGAGCTCAGTCATGAATTGTGAAACAGTAAAAGAAAACCCTGCCCTGCTGAATGCCCTCGGTCGTCCCCACCCCCAAGGTGAGAGCAGTCGGGGGGATGCGGGTGATGGCGAAGAGGCAGCTGTGAACCCCACTCTGGGTCCTGAAACGGTGGCTGGAGACCACCCCGCAGAAAGCGCTGTTCCTGTCAT
Organism: Tenrec ecaudatus; assembly: GCF_050624435.1. Classification (NCBI taxonomy): domain Eukaryota; kingdom Metazoa; phylum Chordata; class Mammalia; order Afrosoricida; family Tenrecidae; genus Tenrec; species Tenrec ecaudatus. The sequence continues at coordinate 3,952,385 of NC_134544.1, read as the reverse complement.
GTTGGACATTATGAGAGAACAGCTGAATCTGGACACCGGTGAGGCAAGCAGAGGTGGAGGTGTGCCTACTACTTCAGGGGGTTTGAAAAGAACGCAGGAAGGCTCCCTTCTGGAGCACAGGGAAACACTGACGAATCCACCACTTGAAACTAAAATCATTTTGGAAGTGGATGACCCCGCGCCTGGTAGCGTGGTTGAGAATAACGGTGTGTATGAAACGGTCGTCAACATTGACGACGAAGAGCAGGCCGTGTACAGTGTGGACCGGTTTGATTCCTCCATAGTCAGGATCAGGAATCCCGAGGATGGTGAACTGATAGACCATCCTGAGGAAGGCCTGTTGGCTACTGGAGTGCGAATTAGCGAGTTTCCATTAAAGGACACTGCTCCAGGGGCGAAGAAGAAAAGAGCCGAAGGCAGCTGCTGTGGGGAATCTACCCGTATTCGTTGCGATGACTGTGGCTTCCTCGCAGATGGCTTGAGTGGGTTGAACGTACACATTGCCATGAAGCACCCCACGAAAGAGAAGCACTTCCATTGCCTGCTGTGTGGGAAGTCCTTTTACACAGAGAGCAACCTTCACCAGCACTTGGCCAGCGCTGGCCATCTGAGGAACGAGCAGGCCAGCGTGGAAGAGCTTCCCGAGGGCGGGGCCACCTTCAAATGTGTCAAGTGTACCGAGCCCTTTGATTCGGAGCAGAATTTATTTCTCCACATTAAAGGGCAGCATGAGGAATTGCTGCGGGAGGTGAACAAGTACATAGTTGAAGACACTGAGCAAATCAACCGGGAGCGCGAGGAGAACCAAGGCAACGTGTGCAAGTACTGCGGGAAGATGTGTCGCAGCAGCAACTCCATGGCCTTTCTGGCACACATCCGCACACACACAGGTAAGTCAAAGCTACAGCAGCGCTGTCTGCCTGCGGGGGCTGATGAGCACGGAACCCCAGTCTGTCCATCAACATGCAGCTCCCACGCAGGTCACTGCTGTGTGGTGCTCAGTAGAAAGTCACTGACGGCACTTAGCCGTCCTCGTGGTAGATGAGCTCCCAGAGACTTCTCTGAGTTCTCTCTGAAGGCTGTGTGCCCTGGTGACTTGCAGGTTCACGCCTTCTCCAGTGGTCCCTTGAGTCCCAGTGATTGGGTTTCTCAAAGTCTAGCGCCTAAGTGGCACTTGATGTTTGCAGAGGACACCCCACTGCCAGTGAGCCTATTCTGAGCCCGAGTGACCCTAGGTAGGGTGACTGAGGCTGGTGGCTTTGAACCCCTGCGCCACCCCTGCGGCAGCTACTGCCCTACATGGTAACGTTGAGGAATGTAAAGACCATTCACCGGAGAAAGACGAGCGAGGCTTTCTGCTCCCGATAGGACTTAACAGTCTCAGAAACCCATGGGTTCTACCCTGTCCAGTACGGCCACCGTGAATCGGAATGGACTCGGTGGCAGTGGGTTGTTTTTTGTTTGTTTTTTAAGCAAGACACTATTGCTTTTCATTGTAGGGATTTTAAAAGTTCAATGTCAGAAATCTTGTTAACCCGACGGGTAACACCCAGGTACTAAATGACCTGGGATCCACGGCTGTCAACACTTCCGAGTCTCTGGGGCTTGGGGTTGGGGTTCATGGACATGGTGCCCGACTTTGTTTTCATGAGCGGTCACACGTGGCATTCTCTTAGAATGTTTAATTTTAACTAAAAAAACCAAAACAAGATACCCACAACATTTTTTTCTTTGTGTGTGTGTGTGTGTGTGTGTGTGTGTGTGGAAAATGCATAAGCCATTCTAAATTTATGTAAAAACCCCCTGCACTGTTTCTATAAACCTGCCATACATTCTTTATTTGAAATAGACAGCTTTTCTAAATCACAGTGCTCTGCTTAGACAAGCTCTGTCTCCATGGGTGAATTTATGAGTGGATTTGAATAATAAATTCACATTTCAATGAACATATTTTCATTAAAACTGTAAGGTTTATTTTACTGTACTTTTAAATAATGGCTTATTATTGGAGCTATACTTTAAGTTCATGCCGTTTTTGAAACTTAGTGCATGGTTACAAGGAAGAAGACAAAAGAGCATCAAACATTGTGAATAGTTTGGTGTGATCAAAGAACGATCAAAGTTTTTCCAAGGAAGAAAGTCATAGGGCCGCCACCTGCGCAAGAGGCGCAACTAGGAGGCTGACTGTACACATTGCCCTTGGGCCCCAGAGCCTTCGTGCCAAAGAGGCAGTGCATCTGAACAAGTCTGACGGCTCCTTGGCTCGCCCTATCTCCATCCCCATCCCCATGCCCATGCCATGCCCATCCCCGTCCCCATCCCCATCCCCATCCCCATCCCCATCTGCCAGACAGGGAATGACAGGGCTGGAGGAATCAGTTTCTGTCACATACACAGAAGTTGGGGACTTTCTTAATATGCCCTCTTACGGCAGATGAAACAGGATAAAACGAAGAGGAAGATGCTAATGGAGCTCCTTTTAGAATTCTTTATGCAACTGTCTGGTCAAGACATGTTGCTTATAATTGATGTGTCCATTACTTGAATTCTCTTGTAATTATAGTCAATAAGTCTTGTAAATGTGTTAAAGCTCACTAAAAGCATACAAATTCAAGAACAGAGTGAGGCTAATAATTTAAAATAATCAATGGAGGCATTTCAGCACTTAATTTCCCTTGTGTGTTGATAGCTGATCATTCTTAATCCATTAAGATTTATTTAGTCGTTTACAATGCAAAATAGGTTTGCACTGGTCACTGGTGCCATTTGAAAATGTCTACCAGGTTAAGTGCAGACGCAGTCCATTAGTCTTCCTTGACTATATGTATTAATTGCATTTAAAATCAAGTTAATGTGGGTGTGAAAGTGAGGTACCTATCAATATGTGACAAAGTAACCCTACTTATAGAAGTTACATCATTGATTGTAACATTTAGTCAAAGTTAGCATACTTTTAAACATCTGTTGGTCTTATCAGCAAGTTGTTGTCACTGTGCTCAGACATGGTTTTTAAAAGTCTGCTGTGCCTGAGGGTGCAGGGCCCGGCTACCCCTCCCACTGTGCCAGCCCTGTTTGGAGCTGGGTGGGCGGAGAGTTGCTATTCAGGTTTTCAAGTTGGTTATTTTAAAAAAATTTTTGAGCGCTTTCAGATGAATTGCTATGCTGATACTTTGCTTAGGCCCACGAAGTGGTGCTGCAGACACTCTTATTAATGTTTAACTGGAAAAGGGCTTAGACTTCCAATCCCTGTTTTCATACTTGGTGATTTACTCTCTGTGGGATTAGAAGCTCCTTTCCCATGCTGAGTAGGATGAGAGCCACGTGGTCTCTGAGAAACAAAGGAACCCTGGTTTAGGAAGAGGCCTTGGGGCTTTGAGGCCATACCCCAAAACTCTTCCTGCTGTCTCTGTGAGCTGTCCCCGCATACACTGTGGCAGACAGCTTGTGGTAAGGAAGATGTGTGCAGCCACTGCACTCTGTGTGTGATATCCCTTACTGCCAGTGAGAGCTGGGGCCTGCGGGGGTAGCCCTACTCACCTGGGCAGGTAGGGTTGCTTAGCCTGGGGGAGCTCAGGATGATGGGGTGCCAGAGACCAGGGAAGATGCACGCAGGTGTGCTGCCGGGCAGTGGGGACAGGGCCTCTGGCTCTTTGCCTTCTGTGGGCCCGGAGGCCTCTCTAGTTAGCTTGCCTGTGATAGGATCGCAGAGCAGATGGATAGACGTTTCTGAGTTCTAGAAGTCCTGTAGAGTCCTTTGGTGTGGGGGGCCCAGAGGGCCATGTCTGCATTGGCCAGGCTCCTTTAAGGCCCAAGGATTTGTTTTTTCCCAGGTTCAGGCTGGGCTGCATTGCAATGAGTTGTGTAGGTGAGGTGAGAAGTGCCTGTGTAGATTGTTTGGAAGCCTTTTGATCAAGTAATGAGGTGCCAGAAAGTTATCCATTGTTGGATTTCCCCTTTTGAAAAATTATTCAGGCTAAGTGAAAACACAGGTGCCTCCTGAGGAGAATGCCAATCCAGGTGGCCTGTTACTCCAGAGAGAACTGACGTTCGTTGTCACCAAGGCAGGCCCTGGAGAGGGCTCCCTTGTGAATTGATGATGTTGCCTTATTAATGCCATACCTGGACTTTACTGTGGAATGCAGCTAGCAAGCTTAAATATTGAAGTATTATGAGTAAAAAAAGGATAGATTTTCTTTTTAATATACATACAAATCAATGTTATTTCTAGTCCGCCAGGATCTGGATTTTTGTGGCACAAGGAGGAGAGGTTGAGACTTTGAATATAAGAGATGGAGACCGTGCAGGCCTCCCAGGGTTGTAGATGAAAGCATTCAACAGAATCCCTTCTGAGCTGCCCACACTGGGCAGCAGTGGCTGCTGAGGCCCAATGGAAGGTTTTTTTTTAAACAACAACAACAACAAAGGAGCCAGTTTAGTAAGTGGGGGACACCACAGGCCCTCTGTCCCCAAGCTTTTCTGAAACCTGGGTCGAAGAGCTACATTCAATTGCCCAAGGAGGAAAGCGAAAGCATGAAATCCATTAGATATTTGGAATTATTTCACCAACATTGCAATGCAGATAGGGAGCGCTCTTTCTCTTCTTTGGACTCAATGTTATTGGTAATTAATAATTTCTTAATTACTTTATTATTCTGAATGCAACTTAATGTAAAGGGCAGTGATTGAGTCTTCTTCTTTTTAAAAAATTCCCTTCCTTTTCAAAAGTCCCTTTATGGAATTGTGAATTGATAGGCAATGTATCCAGAGTAGTGATAGGCTTAGTTTTATCCGAATCATTTAAATAAACTGTAGTTCCTAATGTGATGGATGGAGTGTGATTGCTGTACTCTGCAGTCTCAACCTGCTTTTGACATTTAAACATATAAAGCTGACGAGATATAACCATTCAGGTGCTAAATATATTTTACATCTACTTCTCGCAGTAGAAATGGGAGTGTTAAGAGCTCTGGCTTCATTGTCATTGAACTGTGAAATAGTCAACCTCGTCTGCCGTGCTTAGTTCTGTTGACTTTTTTATTTCTGTGAGAAGATGAAAATTAAATGCTTCACTTTTTTTGTCAGCTTTTGGGAATTGAATTGAAATTTAAGACTCTCAAATTTTTTACTGAGCGCTTCAATTTCAGCAGCGTATTCTTGGAGGATTCCACCCCCCCCCTTTTTTCTTCCAAGGGCACTGCACAATGGTTCATTGATCAAATATGATTTATTGCCAATTTTAAAAATCTGCTCTCTCTTTGTATATATATTGAAGTTCACGTATATTTAATATGGTATCTTAACTGAACAGGAAGAGGCAGTTCATCAAATATGCGCTAAACATGATATGAGAAATCTGGGCACCTTGTACTGATTTGGGGCTTTGGTTTTTCTGATATTGATGAACATCTTTGAGCCAGTAGTTGGGAAATTGGAGCACGGTGCGTGCATACGTGTGACACCTTGAATGAGGGGGGCTTTTTTGTCACGTGGGTGGCTGAGTGTCTACTGGCAGTCATGGCTGAGTTATAATCCACTGCTGACAATATAATTTAGTTTGACTTTTGAAATGACTTAGAAAATTTTGTTATGTATTCTATGCTTAAATATTTGTTTTGGAAAGAAATGATAGCTGCAGTGCCAATACTCCTAATTCACAGAATCTTTACACATTTTTGTCCATAAAATGAACAGAAAAATATAATAATTCATCTACTGTACATCCATACATTGCATACTATTAAAATAGCAGTGTCATGAATCATTTGAGATAAACGACAAGAAAATCTGAAATTACATTGGTAATGTAAATACATTCAAAGCCTGCGAAATAGGAGCAAACTAAGAAATTTATTGGATGATAAATATACTGTAGGATCCCAGCTACCCTGGTATCAATTTGTGTTTTCAAAATGTCCCATTTTAAATGTTGAATGACTTTTATGATCTATTTTATGCACAATAAGAAAAATGACGCCCAGTTTTTTCTCACAACTTGCCTATTAAAAGTATAGTATAAGGACTAAGTGTAGTTCTCATTTGTATTGCTTTTGACTCTAAATCTTGAGAATGTTAGTGAGAGTGAGGCACCCCGCGCACCTAAGTCCTGCAGGTGAAGCTGCTGTGCTGCACCGGTCTACTCGGTGTAAGCCTTCCCGCTGCTCCCCAGGACAAAGGGGAATGAGGCAGTCGGCTTCCGTAAGGATGACCAGGGCTCCTTGGAAACTGAGGAAGTTCTGCTCTGTCCTGCAGGGTCACCGTGAGCTGGGATGAAGTTGGTGGCAGTAGGTTGGATGTGGTCCATTCAAATGATAAGTGAATGCAAGTATGTTTTTTAGGGCACAGAAATTCTTAATGATTAGACATGTATAATTCAGATTCAAACACATTTTCCATTATACTTGCTTAGGATCGAAACCGTTCAAGTGCAAGATATGCCATTTTGCAACAGCTCAGCTTGGAGATGCCAGAAATCACGTCAAACGCCACCTTGGGATGAGGGAGTACAAGTGCCATGTCTGTGGGTGAGTTAATCGGCGCCCTCCTGCCCTGGGAACCAGGAAACGGGAGCTGGGCACCATTGTCTCAGAACTCAAAGCTGAGCACAGCAAGTGGCAAAAATGCAGCGTGCAGATCCTCTCTGCCATTGTTATGGTAAATTCTTTAAGTACAGTTATGACATTCTTCTCCTACTTCTAATCCTCCACTGGAGATGAGCAATTTCATGGGCTACGAGGTCAATTTGAACCTGTAATCTGTAAATTGACTAAATTACAGGATGCTCATTCACACTGCCAGAGAGAACTGTAGATCCCATTGGTGGTTGTGAGGGGCCGTCGAGTGGGCTCCGACGAGTAGCGACCCCGCACACAACAGAAGGAAACACTGCCCGGCCCTGCGCTATCCTGACAATCTTTGCTGTTCTTGAACCCAGAGAGTCCATCAAAGTCATCAAGAACAATGCCGCCCAGCTCTTGGAGCGTGTACGGAGGCTTTGTCCCCCTCCTCCTGCTCAATCCTGGCTTTGATTTCCGTCATATTGGACACAGTGTAGAAGGACAGACACAGGAGACCTCATTTCAAACAGCTGGTTGCTCGTTACTGGGGAGCTGAAGCTGAGCACCCAGCGCAGCGTGTATGTTTTTGTAGAACTTTACTTCAAAGATACGGTTTCCCTCTTTAGTTCATGGTCACTTAATGGTTATGAACACTCATTCATAACGTCTCATTGTCACTCACGTGTGGTTGCAGTTACTAGGACGCACCGAGATGCCTGATGCAGAGCTAATTGTTTAAGAAGGTTTAAAATGCCACGACATACAGAGTATTTCGCTGGACGTCCTGGGTTGCCTTTAAGACCTTCCTTCTGATCAGGAGTGTATTTTAATGTGGCTGTGCTAGAGGGATGACCTCGTAAGTGCATCCTATGAAAGCACTTGATGTGTGAAACCTGAGAAACAGACAGCCCTCTTGGCTGCTTCCCAAAGCATCTCGGGGTACGGCCGGGGGTGCTGCACAGCACCCAAGCTGTCCTGGCATCCTCTTACTGCGAGGGTCTTGTGCCTGCCTCCCAAGCCGAAAGCCGCTTCTGCTTTTCCGCTAGACAGTGCATTTCATTCCAGGCGGCAGGTGCATTTCTTGACCCTAAGAGAGTTTCACAAATAACTTTGTAAGCATTTTTATTCACTCCGGCCTGTGATTTATTCATTGGCTGGATTGATGGTTCTTGGACTCTCAGCGAAAGTAAATGAAGATGAACCTCTGCCCGCAAGCCTTCTGAAGATCAGTGGCCGAATGAGTTTGGTTACTCCTGACTTTCGCTGCAAGGGTCAAGTGCCAAATGGTTCATTTTAATTGCTCTGGGCCTTGGACTTTTCAGAGAGACTGCATTTATTGTTGTGACCACGTGAGTGACAGGAAAGAGGGAGCCAGGGGTGTCTGCTGTGAGACGGCAGTACCGCCTCTTCTGCATTTCTGTGGCCTCGCTAATGGACGTGCTCACTTTGTTAGGGTTACTAGCACTCTGCAGAGGAAGCAGGAAACCTGTTCAGAGCACAGTTTCTGAACCAGAGAGCGTCAGAAACAAAACAGCATTGTGAGCAATGCATGTTTGTCTTCTGGAATGGCTCCACGCACACACAGTTTATGCTTTGATTTCCACGATACCCTGTGTGTTGCACATAAGCATCCGTGAGTGCTATCTTGCTGTCATAGCGTTCTGTGAGGAGATGAGTGTGTGTGTGTGTGTGTGTGTGTGTGTGTGCGTGTGTGTGTGTTAAATTCCAAAATTGTATCCTGTAGATTTTTGGTAGCCATTCAGTTTTACTGACCATGAAATACTAGTGTTCTTTACCTTTTAAATGAAAAAAGATTCTAAGGGTACTTTTAAACAGGGTAGTCTTAACCACCATAAAGATCAGTTTCAAAGTCTTGCAGTAAATTGAGCAGGGCCGGATGATATCTGTATAGTTGAGACAGGCTGGCCCTGAGTTAGGTGCTTTCATGTAAGTGAACTCTTGTGAAGGCTAGTCTGTTGATTGGATTTCAAAGGGGCAGGGCAGGAGGTGAGCTAAAATTTAAGTGGAAGACACACAGATGACGAGGATTGGCTGAGATGAGTAGCCCTAGAGCGCCTTGGCCCGTTAACGTCACTGACGATGTCAATTCATTATCACTGATGGCTAAATCATCTTAGAAATGCTCGGTGGACCTATTAGTTCCTCAGCATAAGCAGTGCATGCTGCATTTCTTCATTAGGTTTAATTGCTATAAATTTTACCTTTTAAAAAATCATGCTTTGAAAGGTGAAGTGATCTTTCAGCAACATTAGCTCTATAATTTTGTCACAAACAGCAAGCCCTGCCCTGCTAGCTTTTCTACAATGGTTTGGCCTCCTCGGAATTGACGTCATTTTTCAAATAACCCTGACTGAGCAACAACAGACGAAAAACAAACAGGAAGGGGCAGGCACCTGTGTGAAGCGAAGGGGTCACACCTTGCATTGCTTTCTCTTGTTTCTGTGGAAAACGGAATCTCTTTTGGTGACACTGACAGAGACAACGAACTTGAAGACATTGCCACAGTGCTTTCGGGGCACCAGGCTCATTGTTAATGCTTTATTAGATGATCTGACTTCTTTTTCAATTTATTGTCTTTCTAGTGCTGGTTAACTACCTACTTAACCTTGCTTTGTTTATTTATTTATTTTGCTGAGACTTGAGTGGTAGGGTTTGCTTGTAGCAACTTCCTGAACAGAATTTGATGCAAGCCGTCTGGCCCTGAGCAGATTTCCTTTGGTCTTAAAGCTCTCTGTCAGAGACCCTTTGCCTTCACTGACAGTCTTCGCAGCAGGCGGCCTGTGCTGGGGCTGGTTTGCCTGAGCCACCGAGTGCAGGAGTGGGGCACAGACACACAGTTGAGGCGTGGAGTCTGGCTGAGCCTCAGTGTTTGTGAGCTCATGTGAGCAAACATGAGCAAAAAAAAAAAAACAGGCTTTGCTTTTTACTTCTTGTTTTCAGGATGTGTTGTGGGTAATCAAAAGCCTTTCATTTTACTTTCACTTTTAGGAGAAGCAAGAGTTGAACTGACCCATTTCCTAAGGCTGTTCCTCCTTACGCCTGCCTCTTGCCTCTAGAGCAGTGGTTCTCCACCTCCCTCAGGCCGCGACCCTTTCATACAGTTCCTCATGTGGTGGGGACCCCCAACCATATCATTATTTTCATTGCTACTTCATCACTGTCATTTTGCTACTGTTAGGAATCGGGCGAACGCCGTGAAAAGGTTGCTCGATCCCCAAAGGGTCGTGGACCACAGGTTGAGAACCGCTGCTCTAGATGGAGCTGATCGACACTAGGTGTTTCTCTCTCTAGGCCCATGAGTGCTAGTTAACAAGACAACCTGACATGGGTCTGATGTGAGGCTCACAGGGAGGAAAAGAAATCACAGGGAAGCTTACTTCAGAGCTGCTAGTTAACAACTCGGTCAGTTGGGAGCATGTTTACAAAGAGGTGGGATTCACACTTCGACTAACTCCATGATCTTGTTTTATAAGTCAAGAACTTGAAAATTTCAATAGTTTAAAAAAGTTGCTGTAGACCCCACGTCCCATGCTTATTAATTTTTAAAAATCAGTTCAGCGTATGTACACGTGTGTGTGTACACATACTGTGTAACCCTATCTGCGGCCCTGTCAACAGTAATTCTGTGTGTGCAGTGCTTTGTGAACTAGTACCTGCTGCAATCACCATATGTCACGTTTGTTGACCTTTATATCTTTGAGATGGTTTCTCTTAGGGGATTATTTTTATAACATTGTTGATTATTATTCCAGCCTTAGTGACGGAAACTTTCAAAGTATGGTTTTGTGATGTGCTTGAGTTATTCAACTAGTGCTGGGGTCTCTGTCTGTCTTTCTTTTACTTACACTCTTGTTCTTGTGCTCTTGACATTTAACAATTTTTTTTCCCCACGTCCCCTGGTTCCAGTCTTTATCTGGCCCGTGTTTCCATGCGGTATTGTTTATAGGTGTTTATGATGTTGTGTATGTGACAACTAGCTTGTCTTCTTCCTCACTGCCTCTCCCCCCTCCTCCCCACCAGCTACTTTTATTTTCTTTTGCTTTTGCTGAGATTTAAGTGTGAAACAATGGCGTGCTCCGTCTCTTTACATGCATGTTCTGGTGCTCAGAGTTGCTTTCCTTGTCTCTCTCCCGACTTCACTTTTCCCACTTATAAGTATTGTTTTCAATAAACTGGTTATTTTTCCCTGCTGTTCTTCACGCGTGGCTGATTTGCAGCATTCAACAAAATGAGCGCACTGGTATAATAATAGCTAGAGGTAAGTCCCTAAAATAGTGGCAATTATGTCATCTTTCTATTAGGAGGAGAGGGATAAAACTGATCAGCTCTGCTCATTGATACTGGCTATCTTTGGGGAGTTCGTTGGCTGTCGTTGGGCGGATTTTGGGCCATGTGTCTTACACTTAGGTTACATACCCTGGCCTGCGTGTTGGGCGGCATACATCCACCTGAGTGAGAGGGTCTGTCTAGGCCCAGTGCTCAGGTTCAGTGAGTTACATTCTTGGATAGAATTGGAAGGGAATAGGGCATCTTTGAAACCAGTCCCCATGGGGTACATGAAAGAGCACTGACACTGTCTAGATGTCTGTTAACTGAGTTTGTGGCCTGTGTTCTCGGTATAAGAGACCTTCAGCAGAAAGTTACTAATGCAGTGAAACTCTGTGTGTGTGTGTGTGTGTGTGTGTGTGTGTGTGTGTGTGCGTGTGTGGCATTACCTAGTTTTTGTGCATTAGAAGGGATCTCTATGTAGATGATTATAATGTCACTTTCTGACCTTTGCAGCTTGAATAATTGTAAATCATTGCTTCATAACGTGTCAGAGAATGTCTGTACTAGGCAATTAAATGGCAGAATATAATAGACCAAATTATTGCCTGTCATGTTTTCAACAACACAGTTAGTATTTGAGTTACACTTAATCATTACGTGCATTAGCAACCTCATTGGAATCCAGCTTCAGGCTGAGCATGAAATACATTACATTATTTAAACCTCTAATGGTACAAGTCATTTATTTGTGTTGAAGTGTACAACATGCAGAGTTTCATAAAGCAAGGAACACTTGAGAGCTTAATTTATCCAAATCAAAGTCTAAATGCAGATAAACACAAGTGGCAAAAATTAGTAATTTTTATAGGCTGGAAATATTTAAAAATACATGGTTGTGGGTAATTGTAGGCAGCAGGAATAAATTAAAATCACTATTTTTAGTCTGCTCTGAAAACTAAAGCTGTGTATACCTAAATCACTAAAAGCACCATGGAATTGCATTTTTAGTTGAACAATTAATTACACCCATCATATCTGCAGATGTATCCAAATAAAATAAAGATTTGGTTCAGCTGGTGGTTGTGGTTAGAGAGCGCTAGACAGAATCTGGTTCCTGTGGTGACATGAACCATGCCGGCAGCAGTGCACCAGGCAGCCTCTCTCAGCTTTTTGTGAAAAATTGTTTCTCTTCCCCTCTCAATTCGGTCTTACCGGAGGCTGAGGAGCCACCTATTCTATGCGTGTCATATTTGAATACCTTTTATGGAAGGTTATCTTTTTTACTTTCCGTTCGAAAACTTTTAAATGCCATGTGATGAAGATTACCTCTCGTTCTGTCACTGAAGAGCCCGGAATGAACAGTATCAGTCTGCTCGACTGATTCCCGAAGAACATGCATTGTCAAAGAAAGTAGTGACTAGATAATGTTTTAAAAATGTATTTATACAGAAATACTTCTTCCCAGACACTATTCTTGGGTGTTTTCCAGTCATTCGAGGCTCAGGTTAGGGTGATGCAGAACCCCCTTCCTACTCTTCCCACCCTCTGCACCCAGCTATCCTTTGGGGAGGGGTGGGGTGTGCGCTGGATGCTTTGCTATCAAGCATTGTCAGAGCTGCGGTCTATGATCAGTGAGTATGGTGAGCCTGTAAACCACCGAGAGTGAAAGACTTGCCGGAAGTCTCACCTGGGGAAAGCCCTGGCCCTTGGGCCCAGCGGCCTTGTTGCCTCTCCAGGCTGACCTGGTTTGGTGGGAGCCTGAACCTCTGTGGAGCCTCTGACAGCTGGGACCCTTTGGATTCCTCAGGAGGCCACAGGGATACTTGGAGAGCCCCTTCCTGCTTTCTGAACTTGTTTCTTACCACCCATCTCTGCTCCCTTTCTTGCCCAGCCATCGCTCAGGTCATTTACCTTGTGGAGATGTGTGCTCACTTTTGTTGATGCACACCCTAAGAGGTCAGGAAGGCATGTCACCACCTGTTCACTTCTTAAGCAAACACCGATGGTTTCTTCTTCCTGCCACAGAGGGGTATGGGGATGTAGAGGCTCTGTCGTTCAGGCGCTCCAGCCAGAGGCACAGACTTGGAAGGTCATTTTGAGGGTTGCCAGGTGACAGGCATAAGAGTGAGGTCCAGTGATGGCCCGGGGTTCATGATGAACTTTGTTCAGGATCATTGGGCAAGACTGCCTTGAGAAGTTAGCTCTGAGAGAGGTTGTGCCTCAGAGTGTGAGGGGGTATTCATAAGGCATGTTTGGACTTATTAGTACAGAGCCACAAAGATAGGTGAGGAACAGCATGGCATATTCAGAACACTGCAAGAGATTCCTGGAGGATGAATGACTAGATGGTGTGAGGTGAGGGGTATGTTGACTAGATATGGTGTGAGGTTAGGGGTATGTTGACTAGATATGATGTGAAGCGAGGGGTATGTTGACCAGGTGGTGTGAGGTGAGGAATTGATTGACTAGATCAGTGGTTCTCAACCTTCCTAATGCCGCAACCCTTTAATACATTTCCTCATGTGGTGGTGACTCCCAACCATAAAAATTATTTTCATTGCTACTTCATAACTATAATTTTGCTACTGTTATGAATCGGGTGACCCCTGAAAGGGTCGTTCGACTCCCAAAGGGGTCAAGACCCACAGGTTGAGAACTGCTGGACTAAATGGGGTGAGGTGAGGGATTTGTTCACTAGATGGGGTGAGGTGAGGGATTTGCTCAGTATTTAATGAATATTCATTTAACATTAGTGTGTACCTGTGGTATTTTAGGGATTAGGGTTAGAAAGATCAAACCAGATTTGCTTCAACTGGATAGAAAAGCTCAGGCAAGGAAATACCAAAGTCTTCTCACTGATTCGGACAGTACTCATAGGACAGGTAGCATCTGATGTGGGAGGTGGGCCCTTGGACAGAGGCAGCACATTCCAGAGTATTGTCAGCTTGAAGAACCCTAAAAACATGCTATGGTCAACCCAAAGAACAAGATAAGCTCAACCCAGGATATAAGTCTTCCTCAAGCCAAAGAATGTACTATGCTCAGCCTGAAGAAGAGGAGAGCTCTACTTCTAGCATGTGCTGTGCCCAGTACAGGGCGGCATTGGGAAGCACGGTGGACAGTCCCAGGGGCTGAAGGGAGTAATAGTCCCTGGGGACGAGGCACTTACCATCATATCACAAAGGTGCTGGGTCCAAGAGGGGGGGTTCTGCTCTCCATTTCTCATCTTCCTCTCTTCTTGGACTCTCTCCCTGTGAGTGGGCAGGGACTCATCACTGCACATTACAGGCTGCGTTTATTTTAAGAGAATTTCACTTTTTATAATTTTAATTTGAGATGCCATTGATTCCAGATAATTGTAATGAGAAGAACTTCTGTGTGGTCAAAAGCAGGGTATTAATAATGATTAAATAATGTTTAAAGGACAGGTAACAGTGATTAAAGGACAGCACAATTAGGCGAGCGTTCTACAGATGTCCACCGATAAACGATCATGTAGAATGATGCTCCGATTATGTTTCCATGAGAGATGGTCTGAATGCACCATGCAGGGCAGGGAACCAGCATTTTCCCAGAAACCTCTTCTCTAGCGCACACTGTTGTTAGGTGCTGTCGAGTTAGTTCTGACTCAGAACGACTGACTGTAGGCACCACAGAAGACCGCACTGCCCGCTCCTTTGCCAGCTCTCAGCTGTTGCCCGGCTCCTGTTGGGTTTGTGTTGGGTCTGCCATCAGGCTGCTGGGCCCTGATTCTCTGACAGTGCGCTCCCTGATGCCCTTCCCCCCAGCGCCTTTCCAGAGACACCCAGGTCAGGACAACTCTGAGCACTGCTCAGCACTGCTCTCTACATGTGTGCCTTTTCTTTTAGAATTTAATTTTTATTGGTTATTCCCATTCCGTTTTTAAACAGTATTGTCTCCTGTTGACAAGCTATAGGGCTTACAGAGCTGAACCAAAGGAAGGCTTTTTCCCCGCCCTGAAACACTGTTTTTGTTTGTTGTGGTGGTGGTGAATACATAGGTAACATCTGCCATTTCTGC